>NC_140599.1:8213474-10695974 GCF_057381915.1 Diplotaxodon limnothrissa | reverse complement strand
CTCTTTTTTGTCAGCATCATAAGATCTGCCACTAACACCAGATGGTGATTGGAAATATATTATCTTCGAACTCTTGTAAAAGTCTTTTGGAGATCTTTTTAGTTTCTGGTAGTTGGCCTCCATCGTCCTCTGTTTTTCCACACCACACCATGAGAATAACCTTGTTCGTAGTTTTCGCTTCTTTCGGAAGAGGCGATCTTTGAATGACCACTTCCTGGTGCGGCTGAGCTACAGCCAGTGCAGTCTTTATGGAATATCCAGCACCTTTGAAATGTCTTTAAAAATGGCTTTTTCAAGACTTTTGATCCTCTTTTGTTTGATATTTAGTGGTTTTTCTTTAACTTGCGCCCACAGAGACGCTGACTCTTCGGATGGTGACACCTTTGCCTTTCTTGAGGCGCTTGTAATTACGGCATTTATGATCTCTTTAAAGAGCATCTGTTCCTTGGTGCATTTTTTGGGCCCTCTGCTACGGAGAGATCAGACTCCAGATCAGCTGACTGTGGCTCCTCCTGATTCAGTTGCTGGGTGCACGGATGTGGGCAGCACACACAGTGCTCTAATTTCTCCCCTGTACTTGTGCCAGTTTCCCACAAGTACATTTTTGTGAGTTAAAATCTAACAGGCAGAAGGCAAATGCATTTGGCACGATGTTGGTGCAGGCGACTATAAATCACACTGTTCACACAAACACAAACCCTGAGGCTTCATGCA
Source organism: Diplotaxodon limnothrissa (assembly GCF_057381915.1). Classification (NCBI taxonomy): domain Eukaryota; kingdom Metazoa; phylum Chordata; class Actinopteri; order Cichliformes; family Cichlidae; genus Diplotaxodon; species Diplotaxodon limnothrissa. Next base: position 10,695,260 of record NC_140599.1, on the reverse strand, counting down.
TTAAAGAAATGCACATTTACATTCCAGGTGTCAAAAAAGAAACAAAAAACCCCAACTCAGTTTAAAAATACACAAAAAGCTGAAAAGTGTGTTTTGCTGTGTTAACTCAAGTGGAGAGTAAACATCAGCTGTCATTAAAATATGTTCAGAGTTTTGCAAACTGTGGAGGAGGAATTTCGACCGACTCTTCTTTACAATGTTGCCTCAGTTTATTGAAGTTTGGGAGTATTTGTTTATGCACAGCTCTCTTAAGGTTAGGGTTAGGACCATTGATCAACAGCCATGGCCTCCTTGACTCCGCGCTCAAACCAGCGTTCCTCCCTGTCCAGGATGGAACGCTGGTTTGAGCGCGGAGTCAAGGAGGCCATTTACGTGAAAAGGGAAAGACCATCTCTGAATCGAGGAGGGGGCCTAAGGGTACATCTTTCGCCATCTTACAATGCTGTGATTGTAGCCATTCCCCAACTCTCTGTGAATGGTACTCACGGCCATTGATCAGTGGTTGTTGATCAGTGGTCATGAGAATTTGCATAATTATGATTAAGGAACTGACCTCCGAGCCCATTGTCCCTTCAGTGGGCTGGTTTCAGTCATTATGCAAATGTACTGTTTATAAGATTTGGGGAAACCTGCAGTTAGCTGAGACTGAAGAAGTCACTTGGATGAGTGATGAAACGTTTCTCCCACAAAACGCTACGTCCAGATGAACAGAATCATCTTTTGGAGATTTACTTTCCTGGATGATTGAGCATGCATCAAGATGTAACACTAATATTTTTTTTAAATGTACACTAGTATGATAAGACAGTTACCATGGACTGACATGAGTTAAACTTAAACATGAATTATTATTGTTATTATTAATAACAATAATTTACAGAAACCTATTAAATCTTTGTTGTAATGAAAATCAATCAATCAATAATAATTGTCGATAGAACGAAAGTCAAAATGGAATTTCTTTACAGATTTGTCGTCAGCTCTTAAGGATTTAATTATTACATGATTTATGACTCATCACATTTTTGGTTATGATTTATGATGTATGTATAATAATTTATTATAAAAACCTGTATTGGATTAAGTAGCAGAATGTAACTTTTGCTAACAAATTAACAATTTCAAAATTGCAGCGCAGACTTCTTATTCAGCTACTCAGCACCCTTACCGTAATCTCGGTAATAAAGTAGCAACCAAATTCAAGGTGACTTTGGTAATTGCCCTCAACAGACCAGGTTTTCTGACTTGACTTGACCCTTCTGGACTACACAGCCGGGGGTATGAAGTACCAGAACCTCCAAGCTTTTGGCCCTTTCTGGCATGTCGTGGCAGGCCGTGGTATGTTACACTAACGAGTCCATGGTTTGCGGTATTTTTTAGCAATTGCAGTGTTACATCCACTAGGTGGCACCAAAAACCTGCCGTAGCCGTTTAGAATTGCGACATGCCGTAAATCAGCTGTCGCAAAAACAAACAAACAAGAAACGTGGATACTACTTTCTAATCATTAATTAATGTTTTTATTGCTTTTATTATTATTTCAACGCATGTTAATTAGTGGGTAGGTGACCAGTGTCCGGTCATCATGTTCGTGCTGGTGGAAATGGTCGACACGGTGCGGATTCCGCCGTGGAATTTTCACCGGCAACTCAACGAGGCTGTTGCGGAGGAACTGAACAAGAAACTGGCCAACAAGGTGATGGAGACAATTCTAGCAGACTTAGGATCAATTTTCACCACACAAAACATAAGCTGTACTAACAGTTCATCCAGGGTCCTTTATAAATTCATCCTCTTATTTTTAAGCTATACGCGTGGGTGGCAAATGCAAGGAAAAACCCGACCTCTGCACTGAGTGGATTCAGTGGCTCTGTTATTCAGTACGATTTGGTTTCACTTTGCCCTTTAGCAGATAAAACTAGTGTAGGTCACTAAACAAAGGGCTTAGATAACTCGAACACCTGTGTGAGATCTTGGAAAGCACTCACCATTATCATCGTTATCACTAAAACATAAAATGAGGGCGTATGTTGTGGAAAGTGATCATCCCTCTAATAGAGTTCAAGAAAGGCTAATGTTTCCATGGCATCTGGTGACCCTAAACCTTGCTGAGACCCATCCAGGTTATCTGAACTACTCCTGTGGTCAGAGCCTGATCAAAAAAGCCTTTAGATACCCATTACTACTCTTCTACAACGGTACAAGCCTTTAAACACTGAAGTTCTTGATAGTTCACCTCATGAGTAGTACTTTGAGAAGAGATGCAATGTATTGAGGCATCTTCAGTAAGAGAAGACATGGCATTGCCACCTAGACTTGAGATACAACAATTTTAATAGGGAATTCCATTTACAAACATTTTTAGGATAAGACTGGTCTTTCTTTCGGAAACTGAGCCTCAGTGCTGTAAATAAACCTGCCATCATCAGTACTCTAACCCATAATGAGGAATGGAAATGATTCTGTGAGAAATGTAAATATTTACATGTCTTTAAAAAGTGCACACAGCTCTGAAAAATATTCTTTACTTTGTCTTTTTGGCTAAAAAAAAAAGATACATTTAATATTATTCCTTAAAAATATGTTGCTACTGTATTTATATTAGGCATATAGCAGAGTCCTGATTTATAGACAAGGAAGCATTTATTAGCAAGCACATAATACCAGTATTTGGCAGCTAAAATACTGAACATATATTGTCCTTTTAGCAGAAGTTTGTGTGTTAAATTGTGTAGTGCTGTGCTTACATTAGGTGGTCTATAACGTGGGACTCTGCATCTGCTTGTACGACATCACAAAACTCGAGGACTCCTATATATTCCCAGGAGATGGAGCCTCTCACACCAAAGGTATGACGATCATCATCAAATAGCTGAGACAGCCTTGCTGTAGTTGAGTTAAAGTCATATACTGCTTGTAATACCTCAGACATCAAAGCAAAACTCACCTTTTTCTACTGTTAGTGCACAAACAAGGTAGATGGTGGTGAGTGGTACCTCCTCCTTACCTTCTCTGGTCTTTGTGTCAGTTCATTTCAGGTATGTTGTTTTTCACCCCTTCCTTGATGAGATCCTCATCGGCAAGATCAAGTACTGCAGTCAGGAGGGAGTTTACGGTAATTTTTGACATCTGCACAGCACCATTTTAACACATGTGTCTGCACGTTTATTCTCCACACCCTCAGAGGAAGGTTAGGGCGGCAACAAACAAGCATTCTCCTTGCTGACTGATATTAGCCTCGAAACCAACCATCAAAATCTCCCAGAGTTCAGGGTGACATCTTTAGAAGTTTTTTTTAACCAGTATTTAAGCTATTAACTGTGCAGTAATGCAGAGACTGTCTACAAATCAACATTTTGGAACCTTTTGCTTAAAAAATATAAATAACTTGTCAGTGTCTCCAGTGCCAGAAGGTGCCACCCTCATGTATGCTTTATTGGTACCCTCCAAATAACTTTCCATTATGGTTAAGACAGTATGGAAGGCACAGCAGGAACCTACAGAATGTCAAACACTGTATCAAAAGATCATAGAAACAGGAGAATACAAAATCAGTCCCACCGCATCATTCAAAATCATGGATGAGCTCATCTACCGTGTTGTCAAACTTACTGCACAAGACCCTGTTTCAAGTCTACATACCAAACAGCTTTCAGTTGCAGTTACTGGAGTGTTACCACCACGATCATGGGATTTTTTTTTGGCTTTAAATATTGGAACAATTAGCACCGTGCGTTGTGAATTTTAGTAAATCAGTTTGGACGCTTGATTTAAATATTCTCCTCCCTGTTTTTGTGCCTTTAGAAAGAAGTTCATATGCAAGCGGGTCGGTCGCATCTTATGTGCAGTCTTCTCATTGCGCAGTCTTTGTAAATACTGTATATAAAAAAACATCATTATATATGATTTTTGATTAAAATATTTTCTACAAGGTATTTAAAGATGATCGTGAAGCTTTTCTTTAAAGTCTGCTTAAGAAACTTCCTGTGTCCCTACTTTCATCTGCAGCAGGCAATATAAAAGTACCTTTCTAAAGCACTTCTCTGCTTCACAGTGACCATGGGCTTCTTTGATGACATTCTCATCCCACCAGAGTCACTTCAGCAGCCTGCAAAATTGTATCCTGACATACGTTTCTGTGAATTACATAAAGTGCAGGTTTGTTTCCAAATCCCTGTTATTATAATCAAAATGATGTTTAGGTTATTTTCTTAGCTTAAGTGAAGCCTTCCTTAGTTGCCACTTCAGTGATGAAGCCGAGCAAGTTTGGCTTTGGGAGTATGAGACCGATGAGGGTGCCCATGACCTCTACATGGACCAAGGAGAGGAGATCCGTTTCAGGGTGACAGATGAAGTCTTTGTGGATACGTCACCAACAGGCCCGGCCACTGCCGCCTCTGATACGGCGGCACAACCGGGACAGTCAACGGCACCACCGAAAGAAGACGGCGGGGAGAAGAAAGAGGCACCATATACGCTGATTGTAAGAAAATACACTTTCTTATCGTCTTCATTAAACATCATAAAGCTGTGTTTTACTACCGCAATCAGTTTTAAATCAAAAGTCAGATGTGACTGAAGTGCAGTGAAATTGCAGACTTTCAGCTTTTAATTCAAAGCGTTTCACAAAAAAAATTGTATTGGCTGTTTAAGAAATTTATACACAGCCAAGATTTTCAGACGGGAATTGGAAAACTGGTTTTGTGGCCTCACATTTTTGTTGCTTTTCACTGTAATTTGTATATGAGGCCAAAAGAGATGTCAGTGGCAGTGAAAGAAGCAGTCATTAAGCTGAAAATCCCAAATAAAAACATGTCAGAGAAGCACAGCAGAAACCTCAGTAGGAGGCAAATCAAAAAGCTGGTGAAGAACTGACCAGCGTAGCAACCTCAAAAGGCCTGAAAAGACCACAGAAGACAACTAAAGTGTGTGACGATGGAATTAAGAAAAACAGCTTCACAACATCTAACCAAGTCGGAAACACTTTTGAGGAGTGCCAAAGTGTACAAGCTAGAGACACTTTCATTAATGGAAATACAGAGAGTTTATAGCAAAGTGCAAACTGCTGGTTACACTCAAGGATAAGAAGGTAAGATTAGATCTCACCTGAAAACATCTAAAAGAGCAACAAGGAGAAATCAAGACGAACTTGACTGACAGATAGAGGAAAGTATGAAGGAGTGATAAGCCACATAATACCGCATTGCCTGTCAAACATGGAAGTGTTGCAGTGGAAATGTTATTGCATATATACATATAGACATACCTGTGTAACTGGTTTACTGGTGTTTATTGATGACGTTACCCATTTTTGAAGCAGCAGGATAAATTGTGAAGTGTAGAGCGCTGAACTCGCTGTTGAGATTCAGACAAATGCCGCAAAACTGGATAATGACCCGAATTAAACTGTAAATTTAACTCAAGAAACGGGAGGTTCTTCGGTGGCTGAGTCAGTCACCTGACACCCACAAATACAACACAAACAAGCAGCTACTGAATGAGGTAGAGCATCTCAAAGGAGGAGACGGAGCATTTGGCGATGACCACAGGTCTTTCAAGACTTCACAGTCACTGACTACAAAGTGTTTCCATCCAGTTTTTAAAAACTATCTCTATTTTTAAATGACAATTAACCAGTTGATCAGTTAATTCTGAGCCTTTGTACATGACGGACTTTGTATAAAAATGTCTGGAGTATTGGGATACATGTACCGGCGTTAAATATTGAAAATACAAAATATGAGTAACTGTATTTTGTTACAGTTACCATTTCAAGAGGTGGTATTCAGAATAAAGTTACTTTGTTGAAAGCGATGGATTACACAGCGGTCTTTTCCTGTTTCATATGTTAGGCTGTGCGCTCTCTAATTTTGGTAATTCCACGCTGGTGGAAACCCCAAAAAACATGCATTAAGAGGCTCCAATGCCTGTGTCTCAATCTCGCGGCCCAGGTCACCTCTACATGCAGCCTGCATTATGACGTGAAGAAATATTTTTTAAAATTATTGTTCAAAAAATCTTTTAATATGAGGGCAACAGGCAGAGTGTTACAGGCATAGCCCTAACGAATGTAGCCTCATGGGCAGTGTAGTCCAGTTGTAAGTAAGCTATTAAGACTCGACTGTACACCGTGTTCGTGTTTTCCTCCGAAACAATAAGTTCTGTTGAAGCAGCCTTTCAACGCTTCTCTCTGTCTCTCGCTAGCAAAGTTGACCCAGACAAGAAAGTAAAGCTAGTTTTTGGTTACGAGCCCGACACGGAGCCCAACACATTAGCCAGAGGTCCCTTTACTACGGTTCGGAGCCGTGGACCTGTTTTATATATGCACGGAATAGTTTTCTATATGAGATCGCTGCAAAATTTGCAGCCTTACCTAATGTCCACCCTACTGTTACTCATTTTGGAATACATTTTAATAGTAACCTTCCCAACACTGGTAACACTTAATGCAATGCTTTCCTTTAACCCCTTGAATTAAAGCTCGCATTATGACTGATCGATATAAAATCCACTGCAGTGATGTTGAGAGGCAAAAACGACAAAAAAGTGCCCAACAAATTATGGCGCTAACTGTAACCGTGTGGTAATTAAGGCGTTGCCTTCATCTGTATGGCTGAAGGAGTCAACCAGGTTTTTCTTACCAAGCTGTCTCTAAATGGACACAAGAAAAGTTTTTTTTTAAACCATCCTTTTCATCGCTCTAGTGAAAGAAGTAATTACCACTGTGTGACTAAAGTGATCAAGACTTTTGCATCCCTCTGTGTTAGGCAGTGGGATGTGTTGTGTCAGTGTCACAAGCTAAGAAAAAAAAACAAGAAGGCAATAGCAGTTTTGTTCTCTAGCTTTTCTGGGGGGACCACCTTTGGAGCTAGACCTCGTTTCTTATGGTCGTGCTGTTCGGTCTCATGAAAATGATGCTGGGAGCTCGGACATCTAGAGATAGCAAGATAAAACACTTGATTAAAGTAGATATTTCCTATGAACTCCTGACTCCTGTTTGCAGTGCAGTAGAAGACCATAAACTTTGCTATCTTTACCTAACCCGACTGATACAGGACATTTACATTAGTGTACAAAGAAGTAAGAGGAAGGTGCAGCACTGATGCGAGACAAATATCATTACATTCACGTCTAAAAATGGGTCACTATTAAAATGTTATGTGTGTGCATGTTAAAAAAATTTATCAAGCCCCAAATAGTTTTGTCTCTCTTTACTCATGCATACAAAATTAGGTACATGCTTATTTATAGATAACTTTTTAAATGCTGGATTGCAAAATAATGTCAAACTTGTGGCAGTGGAGCTTTTAGCTTTTTGGAAGCTTTTTTTCTGCTGTTTCTGTGTTGTGTTGTGTTCAGACCCGGAGATCATTTAGAAGCTTAATTGATGCTTAAAACTGGAGAAAATTGATGGAAAATTCATAACGAACAAGACCTGTAAGCAGAATAGATAATGTGAGTGGCATCTGTAAAATCTGAGTTCTTCCATAGTGACAAGTTGCTCTTTTCAGCTCTTCAGCTTTATGTGAAAGCATAGTAGCCAGCATTGATTTTCTTTGTGTCTACTACACCAAGAATTGAAGTATGATGTGACCGGTATGTATACGTTTTCCTGAAACAAGAGACCTACACAGCCTTGTGGATGTGCAGTGGCTTGAACTCTTCTAAAAGTCAAGGATCACACCCACCCTGACCTTTTCCACTTTTTGTTTCAGGGCACCATCTGTGAGCCAGGGCTCGGGCTGCTGTCATGGTGGAACAGCTAGCACTGAGTCTTTAACGCTAGCTGTTCAAACATCATAGCTGATCTGAGGCACGAGGGACCCTCGGCAAAGGTCGCTGAACCCCACTGTTTTGGTGCCTGTTTCCACCCATGTGGCATCCGTGTGATGGAGAACCAGTTCTTCCTTGGTGCCTTTTGAGCAGCAGTCCTTTCTGTGTCACATGCACAACGTGGGGTAATTTAAAAGGGACGAGACAGTTTGTATGGAAGCACTGACTTTATGCAAGAATATTATTTACCATTTAATGTAATTAAGTTGAAATCTTTCAGGCAGGGGGGAGAAATAAGTGTGACCCTACTGTATATATAAACTGCATCCAGCGGCAAAATCAAAAAGAATATGTCACCAGCATTGCATGTTGTAAAAGATGTTATTTTTATTTGACATACCTCCACCTCCAGGATCTGCTGCACACATCCTCAGTGTGTGCTAACCCCCCACCCCTTCCTGTTTTTTCCCCCACAATAAAAGTCGAAATGAGAGCTAGCTGCTCTGTGGATTTTTCATTCTGTGTGATTATAGAAAGTATATCAGAAAGGATTAGTGAGCAGCCTTTAAATCCTTCAGTGTAATGGGCAGTGAAGGACACAGTCAGATCTGCCCTCTGCACACTTAATGTCAGTCTACACACACAGATGTGTTTATTGTGCAATCAGTGGGCTGTTTCATGTGACAACTGCATGGTTGATGTTGTGAAACAAGGACAGTCTGCGCTGGAAAGGGAGCAGCAGAAATGTTACATATGAACTAAGTCAGCATTTGAATAAGTAGCGTTATGTAGGGTACTAAATAATGTGAACACGAGCTCATTTTTGCATCCTGACTCTGTCAGCAGTCATCAGTATAAATCTATAAATGCAAAGCCGTCAGTAGCAGCGCATAAACGACATACACGGTGAAACCAGCCTTCACCACACGAGGCTGGCATGGAAGTCAAGGAATGAGGGAAGTCATTTTCTCTCCCACACACAGTCACATCACGGCATCGGAATCTCCGCCAGCTGCGCAGACTCACCAGCACCCCCCCCCCCCCCCCCTACACTCGCCCCGCCTCTCTCTTCGTCACATCAGGGTTTTCCGTCGATCTGCGCGGATTTGGCTTATTTATTTAATTACTCGTTATATAATACGCACTGACTTAAAACACACGCACTCACTCCCTGTCCGTCCTCAGCCTACTAACGGAACAGATGCAGTAAGTATCATTTCTGGGAATGCATACGTGTGTAAGTGCCAGCAGAGAGGGTGTGTGTGTCAGTGTGTCTTTGTGCTTGGATCGGGACGTACTGTATTCTTTGCACGCCTGATTGACAGTCAGAGCTGGATCAGAAAAAGACAGGCTTGATGTGTGTTTTCCTGATTGTGTGGAGGATCGGTCGCCTTCCGTCGTCTCTCTGACTGTTGACGAAGCCACTTTTCACCCTGCTTTTGTTCCAACTTACACAGAGCACACAGAGCGCTTTATCCGCTTATTTTTTCGCAGAAATTGCACACTTGCAGGTGTGAGTCGAGGAAAATGTTTCTTTACGCTATGAAAAACGAAAACAAAGGAAACGACAGTTTATCCGGTTGTAAAGTGTATAATAGTGGATTCTCTGAGGACAGACTTCGCAATCAGTCAGGCCTTTCCATCTAAATTATTTTTGCTTGATTCATTTTGTCATTCAGATGTTCTCCAGCTGTTGCATGTGGGTAAAAGTGAAAACTGTCGCTTCATTTCTTTCCCCCCTCTGTGATAAACACCTTAAAAGTCACCTATCATTCACGCAGAGAGCTGCTTTTCTTTAAATTTAATTTAATTAATTAATTTATTTGCATGCAGACTGCCATATCAGGTGCTAGTATAAGTGGGCCTTCTAGTTAGTCCTGTGGGATTACACTGACGTCACGAACGCGCCACTCTCCGCGGACTTCTGCAGGTGTTTTGACGTCACGTAGCGTGCCTGCATCATCAGATGAGTGGGCGTAAAGAAAAATACACCCTACACACACACACACACACACACACACACACACACACGCGCGCGCGCGCGCGATATCCTACCCAGTTTATATGAAATATAGGCTATTAGTGTTATATAGTGTTATATAGAAATATAGTGATGTTAGTTTTCAGGACCATGTTATTAGTTTTAGTTGAGTAAAATTGATACATTGGAAGTGGAATTCAGGTAGCTGTAAGTTGAATATTATCAATATTTGCAAAGAGGCAATCCCAAAATGAGTTTATGCACTTATCCAAACACAGAAACAGCTAAATAATGCTTTTAGTGACTCTTCTTAACCTGAAAGGAAGAACTGAGCTTTAACTGTGTCATCATGTGCCATGTCTTATACATCTGCACTATAGGACCTCTGCTAAGGATTTAAAAATGTGAGATGTTGGCATCCAGTTGCATTGCTCATCTTATTAATCTGTCAGTGACAAATCTCCCAGCTTTGTGAATCATTATGTGCATGGAGGGCTGCAGATTTATAGTGTATGTATTGTTAATTAACGCGATTTACACTACTCGCTTGCACAATAACTCTTCTCCTTCAGCGAACTTCATCTATCTATATGAAGACATACATTTGGATCTAGTTCTTTGAATTGTTTGTGGTTTTTGGCTTCAACCATCAGGCCAAAATATGACAGCTCCTTGATCTCCCTGGTCTCTCTTGCTCTCTGTTTCCTCACAGCTAGTCCTCCTAACAGACCTGAGGCAACAGCGCTGACCTGAATTTCCCCCAGACCTGTTTCCCAAACTGAGGCGGGCCCCTCTGAGCATACGGGCTAACAGATACACAGGAAGACAGACAGCAGTGTCAGCAGCTACATCTACAACATCCCCCCACCCCTAAATCGTCCTCTTCTTTATCACGTCTGACATGGCGGACCCCAGTCTCACATCGCCCTCTGGGACCCCTCTGCGTTCCCCCAGCAGCTCTGTCACCCTATCCTTCCCCTTCTTGAGCGAGAGGAGCCGGGTGTGGGAGGAAGGAAGGGAGAAGCCCCTGCTGCGAGAACTGCCCAGCCCACTGCCGACCAAACGCACCCGCACATACTCTGCGTACGTATCATTAGATTATTTACAAAGCAGTGAGAGATGAAAAGTTCTCATGCACTTGCATCTTACTTCAATGTTTCCATCTCTTACTTTTTAAAAAAAAAAATGCTTGGCTTACATTTAAGAGAATAATCAGAACCAGAATCAGAGAGACTTTATTTATCCCCAAGAGGCAATTAAGATACTGCTTTAACTTAAGTATGCTTAAGTTAAAGGTATATAAAATAGTTTAATGTAGTTCCACCTTGACTCAATACAGCAGCAACATTAAACTATCTGATCCAACACTGACCGACAGGTTACCCCAGGTTGCTGAGTACTTTTACCTGCTACAGAGTAATTTTAAATTGCAGTATTGTTACTCAGAATGTGTGAAGGACTGACACATCGTGGGACGATTGTGCCTCAGCAGATTAGTGCTCTCGTCTCTGCTGTCGTTGCGCCGTGACGTTGTGAGGCAGTGTGTGTGGGAGCAGATTTCATCAGCACTTCATCTGCTTTTCTCACCTCCTTGTTAAATGCTTCTCTCTGTTATCCCACGCCTGCATTTGTCAGGCTGAAAGAGTGTGACCCATTAAATGTATCACATAAGCATTGTTCCAGACTGCTTTTTGTCTTATTTGTTTACTCTCCGCTGGAGGAACAGAACAGCTTTTGGACTATAAAAAGCCTATTTTATTGTTGATGTAAGCGATTTCATTGTCTTCCTCTTTCTGTCCACAGCACTGTGCGCGCTCACTCAGGTCCAGTTTTTAAAGGAGTATGTAAGAACTTCTCCAGGTCACAAGGTCACGGTTTCATCCAACCTTCCCACGGCGGTGAAGACATCTTTGTTCACATCTCAGAGTGAGTGGAAACAAAGCTGAACGCACAGCAGACTAATATGTTGTGTTAGCTGAATAAAAAATAGCGGATCTGCAGTGTCAACTGCACAGGAAGGACAGGAAGAACTGAGCAAACATCTCTGTACTTATTTTCAAATCGAAAGCATTTTTCTCTCTCACTTTATTACTTCTCTTACTCTGAATCCAGGAAAAGCTCATCTGTAGTGATTTTTTAAAATGATTTTTTGACAAGCAATGCGGCAAATGTTAGTAAAGACTCTGCAAACTGGTGCAAACTGATTATGCAGGATGATCCTGTTACCCTGGGGCTGTCTTCCAATTTTCTTTCTATGAACGGATGTCTGGACCTTATTGTGTAAAGGGAACAATTCCTTTAAAGAGAGCAGTCTTACATTTTGGAGAGGATTGAGTTGCTTGGATGAGGCGTTTTACTACTCTCACGTCTGTTTGTGAGAGTGGAAGGAGGAGGCATGTAGCTTTCTCTGTCAGTACACATAAATGTAAAAACAACAGCCACTGTTTTAAATCTTTTTAAGTTAATTGGTAGCTCAGAGGAGACGAGAGATCGATGTTAGGCTCTGAATGGAGGGGAAAGAGCTGCTTTCTCCTCTGTGTGCTCTAGCTCCACACTTCATCATGTGAATGGTTTTGGTATTTTCCCAAATGTCAGCCTATCCCTGTAAGTCGCTGCTTCTTTGGTTCATTGTGCAGTGTGGAGGAAATTTAGACAGAATAGTTAAAATAGAAGCGGCTTCAAATGGTCGTGATTTTCAAACAGGTTCTCACATGTTGTGTGAATAACGCGAAAAAGTTAAAAACAGATTTTCTGTTGTAATTTTTACATAAGCGGATTATAAATTGTTGATGGCGCCTCCTGTACAGCTAGGAAATACTCATTTGACCCCCTGCTGATTTTTGAATTTCCTAACTCACAAAAAAATGATTTGCATGTGACTGTGTGAAATAAGTCTTTGATCCACTACAAACCTGCAAGAATTCTGACTCTCACGGATGTGGCACACAGCTTACAATCAGTCAGTTACACATGTTTATGATCCAAACTCATTATGCACATGTACCACATCTGTTGACAGTTTCTCCCATTCCAACCTCTCCACTATGATACTCAAAACCAAAGGCCGACCAAGGGACATCAGGGACAAGACAGTAGACCTGCAAAAGAATGGAATAGACTAAAGACCTTGGTCAGAAGGAGACACCTGTCTACATGATTACTGGGAAATGGAAGAAATATAATATCAGTCGTCCTCGATCTGGAGCTTCATGCATGATCTTGCCTTATGGCAGCGTGGACCACAGTAACCAAGAACACGCTGCAATGGACTGAAATCTTGCAAGTCCCTCTGCTCAAGAAGTTTTACAGTTTTACAATGAACACCTAAATAACTCAGAGAAGGATTAGAAGAAAGGATTATGGTTAGGTGAAAGCAAAATCTAGCTCCATGATGGGTCAAGTTTTGGACCCATGGTGGGTCTCGAACTTGACCCGCATGGACAAAGAGAAATATTGAGTATAAGTCAAAGAACACCACCCCCAAAGCCAAGCACAAAGGTGGAGACATTATGCTTTGAGGCTATTTTTCTGCTAAGGGTACAGGACAGGTTCAGTTTGTTCAGGAACTAATAGATGTGGCAATGTACTGCAATCCTCCCTCCCTCAGGCCGAACACTGATGGGTCGTTGATGGGTCTTCTAACATGACACTGACCCAAAACATACCGACAAAGGAGAGGCTAAAGAAGAAACACATTAAGGTCATGGAGTGGCCAAACTAGTCTCCAGAAAATCTGTGTCAGGGCTCTGTGTGCGGGCAGGTGGAGATGTGGATCCAAGTGCAGGACTCTCAGATGGAAATATAACTGAAAACCACAGCTTTATTGCTGGCACCAACAAAACAGAAACCAAACATGAAACCACTAACTGGAACACACAGGCAGGATCTGAGGGTACGACGCGACACTGGGTTGAGGACAACACAGGGCTAATATACACAGGGTGGTAATCAGGGAATGGGTAACAGAAGGGAGACACAGCTGGGGGAGATCAGGGCTAACGAGACGGGGGAGCTAAGCTGCACACACTAACATAAGACAAAGACTTTCACAATAAGACAGGAAACAAGGAACCACTAAACAAAGATGCAGACACGACACAGAGACAGACTAGACACTGAACAGAAACTGCAATACACATGAGAACCCAAAACCTAAGAACTGATACCTCACCAAGAATAACTGAAACAGATCTATAATGATAATAATAATAATAATAATAATAATAATAATAATAATAATAATAATCAAAGCACCAGAACATCAGAAAATAATCCATAATGCAAAAATAGACCAAAATATAAGAAACTCAAAATGCTGGGTCAACACTGACCCAGAACCGTAACAATCTGTGGAGGGAGCTGGTGATTTAAGTTGCCAAGCAACAGTAAAGAAAACTAAAAGATTTCTGTAAAGAGTAACATAGGAGTAGTAGTAAAGAGAAGTAGCAAATCCCTCATGAGATGTGTGCAAACCTGGTGACCGACTATAATAAACTGTGCTAACCAACAAAGACTTCCCCACCACATGCTAGGTCATGTTTTGCTTGAGGATCAAATACTCATTATTACTCAATGACATGCAAATCATTTGATAACTTTCATGTAACCTGTTCTTTTTTTCTGGATTTCTTTTGTTGCTTCGTTTTCCATTGAATCTACCATATAAATTAGAGACTTTGTTTTTTGTAAGCAAGCAAACTTACAAATTCCGGCATGGATCAAATAATTGTTTCCCTCACTCTGTGTTCCTGTCAGCTTTTATCCTCATTGCAAAGCAAAACGCTCTAATTCTGTTTCATTGTCCTGAATTTTCTACGTTTCAGCATCGAGGGGGAATACGTCCCAGTCGAGGGAGATGAAGTCACATACAAAGTATGCCGGGTCCCACCCAAAAACCTGAAGGTGCAGGCGGTGGAGGTGAAGATCGCACACCTCAAGCCAGGAACGAAACATGAGACCTGGTCTGGGCAGATCATCAGCTCGTAGGGAGAGAGCTGTGGGCCTGTTGGGCTGCACTGGACTGGATTTGGTGTGCGCTGAAAGAGGGGCTCTGGGACTGACACTTTTTTTTTAAAGGTTTTCCTTTCACAGAAAACATGCCCGGTGTTAATAAGAGTCAATAATGAAGTTGTTTTTGTGTCTACCCTACAGAGCTGACATGTCCTGTTCAAAAGTGTCCACTGCTCTCATGAATTTTGTTTGGGATTGTAAACTGACCTGTGAGAGCTTTGAAAGGATGGGTCTGTAAAGGATGAAAAAGTAGAAAAGACATCATGCTGTTATATTATTCTGAAAACTGACATAAGTGAGGAGTAAACTGGGCAGAGAAAGTTGAACAACAGGCTGGATTCGGTTTTACTTCCCCTGATAGCAGCTCACCAAAGTTTCAGGGATCACATGTCTGGGTCAGATCACTTATCACAACATACTCACATGTCCAACTTTGAACAGATGAGTAGGAACTTTGTATTCAATGTGTTAAAATATTTAAAAAATAGTATTAAGTCTGAAAAGATCTAAAGAAGTTAAAACTGGTTTAGCATTAAAAACCCACAAAAACAAAATCCCTACAAATCTTACAGTAACTACTTCCATATTTGCACCCATGACAGGACCTCCTTTTTGTTTCAGATCACCATTTTAAGACACACAACTGAGAGGGAAATGTTCTTCTGTGTTATTGTCAATGTTAGAGTAAACTTTTAAATGTTGTCTGTTGTGATGGGAGACCGAGGCAGACAAGATCAAACATTAACATTTCAAAAATATGAAATATATACAGGTTACTGCAAGCGTTTCCTTTAAGAATAACCACCTTTTACTGTATTGTCTTGTTTGTGGTCACTTCATTTTATCGTTCGCTTGTTGGTTTGTTTGTGCGTCTCTATGTCAGACTGCTTTGTTTTTCAAATAATGCAGTTAAAAGTTGCACTTAAGAAACTTTCAATACGAAAACTGCAGCGGTACTCGAGACATTTGTCTTAGTTTGTTTTTAAAAAAAATCCTTTCGTCAAAGGATCTGGAGCCATGGATTACTTGTGTGTACATTTTGTTTTCTGTTCATAGAAACATATATGTGTGTGATTTACTGAGTCATTGTGATTGTGAACTGCCAATGCGTTCTCATCCCAGAGCGTCAAATCCTGCTGTTCTCTCAGATGCGGCTTGTGTTGCCAAATTATGCATAAGATGTCCTTTGACGTCTGGACCTCAACACACTGCCTGTGGCATTTGTGCACGCTGCAAGTTAATGGTCCTCTTTAAAGTCCACATGAGGAGGTTGCAGGGATGGTGGTGCTGCAACTCAGAAGATAGTTTGCCAGGATTCATTTGTTTGCTTCCTGTTTGAGAGCTTAACACTTTGAAATGTGGTTTACTTGGTTTTTGCTGGATGATTTTAGTTTTCAGGCCTAATTATTTCACCACTTTCCTTTCGCTGTACTAACTAACAAATGCAAAAATGTGAAAAATAAATCCTGAAAGATGGGGAAAAATGTGATCCCAAAGGGTTTTTGTTACACACCTAATGTCTAAACCTAAAAGGCCACCGTGTGTGTGCGCCAGTGGCTTTACCAAAACGGGAGTATTAGACGCCATGAGAACGAGAACGGGCTGCAACCAACTTGACTGCAGAGTTGCAGAGCTGGGTGCCAATAGTGCATATTGTCATATTGTTGTTCTTCAGGTTGAAAACTGTACTGTAAATCATTTTATGCATTCCACTGAGTCTCTGTCTTTCTGTCAGTGTCACTGCCTGATTTTTTTTAGTTTTTTCATTGTGAAATTTAACTTCATTAATTGGTGTTTTTGTCTTTCTGTAGACGAGCCACCGTTGTGGTAATCCTAGTCATCACTTCTACTGAGCCTTGAAAGAACATTAAAGCAGGTTAGGATTCACTTGACTCTTGGAAGGTGTGTCTATTTTGAAAAATGCTTGACCACTGCAACTCAGGCAGCTTGTGTGGTAGACGGCTTGCAGAGGAAATGGCTGTTTCTTGTGGATGTAGCTGCTGGAGAGTCTTGTTTTAAACTGTTAAGCTGTTATTATGTATAAGAAATAAGCACTGATAAAAAAAAATCACATAAGTAAACAAGGAAAACGGTGATTTTTCTTTCCCTTAAACAGTTTATTAGAGACTGATTAATTTTGCTTTTTTTAATTTTTTATTTTGCTTCTAACACAATAGAAGTTCTCGTTGAGACCATTTTAAATGTGAGTATGTGCTGTATGAGTAACAAGCCTCTATGGTAACTATTTCATGCACAGTTAGTTACATGAAATATAATATTCAATGGTTTAATGGGTTTTTAATTAGAAAAGAAATTATTAAGGTTTGTTTGAGATATATTCAATATAAAACCAAGTATTAACAAGTACAGCCTGATATTATAATCCATCCAGTGGACAGTCAGCCAGTGCAGTGATGATGTTTGCAGCTTGATTGGTGGATAGGACAACTTGAACATGTCCAGTCAGTGGGAGGAAAGCGTGGTGGTCAGGGTGGAAGGCAGGATGTGGATCATGTGCAGGAATAGGGGCTTATCACACCATAATCAGCTGACAACAGTCAAAGAAGTTGACAACAAAGAAGGAGGAAGCGAGAAAAAGAGCTGCAACAAAAAGCATGAATAAAATGACAATCTTGCAGCTCTAAGTCAGAGGCCATCTAGTGACTGGGTATAGAAAGACAGGTAAAAGGCTGTTTACTGAAGAGCCACCGTCCCAATCTGGCTTTGTTTCTGGCTTCAGTCTCCAATTCAACCACAGAGAGGTGGAGCTGGACTCTTTGTCTCTGCAGTGTTAGCACACCCAGGAAAGGAATCGTGACAAGATTACAGAGAAAGTTTTTGTCAGCCTGAAGTGCTTCACATGTAAAATAGCTGAGAAAAACACCAACACCAACAGAGAGCTCTGACTGGAGAAACAAGTAGACAAGTGATTCCTGCACACTTTGATGTTCAATAAAGAGTTACTGGAAAACACATTGAGGTCCTTAGACAACATATCACACTGAACAGAAAATGAATAAACATTTAATACAGTTCATTTTCATCCATATGTTACCAATCTTACAGTCAGTTTACAGGCTCATATCCAGATGTGCATGTCAGTCTACACGACCCCTGTAGTCTTTCAGGTTGAAGGAGTGCTTACAGTCAGAAACAGATATGTTCCATATATGACTTACTAAAATCCACATATTCGCATCAATGATCCATGAAGTACGATGATTTTTTTCAAACCAATAACAGATGTGACTGAAAAATGATGCCAACACATTTTAAACATCATTAAAAGGCATTTTTGAAACACTTTAACCTCCTAAGACCCGAACTCTTCCACAGCATGCATTTTTAATTTCTCTGATATTTGGGCTGATTGGGGCCCGATGAATGTAAAAACAAAGAATTACCAGATTTTTTTTTTTTTTTACCTTATTTTTGTTTTTAAGAAAAATAAGAGCCACATATGAGGATATTCGTTTAAAATTTCGACAGAACAGTAGCAGCATAATGTCCTCGTAAGTGGATATCAGGCCCTTGTAGAGCAAAATTGAGTATTTTGGTCTAAATAACCCAAAATGTGATGTCCACATATGGGGACACCAGGAGGTTAAAGAGGACCTATTATGCTTGTACATGAATGAACACCTCAAGCTTCAGACTGCTCTAAAACCTTAGTTTCACTGAGTTTTTTCCAATATCGGCTCCATCTACTGATATCCTCAGAACCCAATTCTCTCCTGTTGTTCTCAAACCTTTGGTTTAGGACAAGCAGCCAATCAGAAGAAAGCTTGCATAAGAGGAGAGGAGCTAAAGTGGCTTGTTTCAGACAGAGGACGATCTGCAGCAAGGCTCAATGTAGGATAAATAAAGACTAGTTTGATCAGCATGAGTCAAATAAATATAAGCAGCTGGAAATGAGCCTGAATGTTCCACTTTAAGCAGCTGTTGATAATGTCGTACAACTGGAAAACCATCAGCAGATGCAGTCACGCGTATCACATGCAGGCAAAAGCCCAGCTTGTAAGAAAAAGTTTCCATATTGAGCCACGTAAGTATACAGTGACAGTAGCTTAATTCACTGATTACAGTAAAGAATCTTTAGAACCTTCCCTTGGATGTGATTTATAAAGCTTTGAGAAGCAGAATGAGAAATGGCACCAAGCTTCTTTCTGTTAAAGAAGTTAAAACAAAAATCCAATGTTCCTGTGATCACATGGTAAAACAGTCAAACACGTACAGTTCAGACATTAAAAACATCTGGAATGATTCCTCTGTATCCTCGACTTGAGATCTAAGAAAGGCCCTTAATTCCAATCTCGTTTTCATAGAAAATCCCATAAATCACCTGTTTAATGTCAGTCTCTCACACTGCTCGCCTCCATCAGCAGAGTTAAAAAACAATACATTGGCAAAAATTATGTCAGCATTAGTGCAAGTCTTACATTTTTAAAAAACTGCATCAAGTGTTACAATCTCTCAAAGTGAACGTGATAACACGTCACAGTAACGCGACTCTCCGGTCAGAGCACATCTCCGGGCACAGTCCTCCGCACATGTAACACTTCCCTCGTCAACGTCCCTTCTTTAAAAAAAAGAAAAAAAGAACTGCGACTTTCCGAACAGGTGTAGCTCATTCACCCCGCTTCAGTCCATTTAAATTTAGTAGAAATATTAAAAACATGGAGAGATCGGTATTGGTACCTTTCATCACTTTAAAACAGTCTGAGCTCGCCAGCAGACGGCCACAGACTCGTGTTCAGACGGGGCTTGAGGAGAAAGGGGGCAGTTCGGGACATCAGGACTCATGTGGTAAAGCGTCAAAGAAAAGCTCCCGACAGAGCCGAGCTGTGTCCTCTGGAGAGTAGACCGTGAAGCCGATGGTCCGTGGGTCGTTGAAAATTTCATAGTCGTTTCCTCCCTGCAGAGAGAAAAGAAAAACCATTAGATTAGTGCCGCCTGGTTTGGCTTGTTTTGTTCTCTCTGAGCAAAACAAACCATAAAAAACAGATAAAGCTTCATTTGGCTGAGGCCTGATTATTCTGGGACCGTTGGACTGAGATTGCAAAACAACTGAATGGACACTTAACAAGCAGGAGTCTTTCCAGGGTTTCCCAGAAGTGCAGCTGTTTCTCTTCACATCTACACCCTTTTACATCCTCATAGAAAAACTAAGTTATACGTCTCCACGTTATTTCTGTCAAATATGGTAAAAATGAATTTTGATCAAAACTTATCAAACTGATTCAAAGAGAGATTTTGGTCCAAATCAACATGATAGCATCAGACAGTTGCTGAAAATTTGTCAGATGGTACGAGGGATGAACATAGTCAGATAGGCTGATGTGTTTAAATGATGCTCATTGGTACACACACCATTACACCACCAGCCGGCAGGATGGATTTCATGCTGTTTACAACAAATCTTCTGCTTCTGTAGCCCGCTTGATATTTTCTATTTTTCTGTGTAAACGCTCACGTTAGGCCATCTGACATCAACAACGACGGCACGTTCAAAGTCACTTCTTCCCCATTCTGACCTGTACCTAATGAAGTGGCCAGTACATGTAGAATCTAATGCTATTAATCCAGGAAGTCACTTTGTCTAATTTCTGCACTTTTTCTAGATATGCAATTGCTCATAAATGAAAACATCTAGGAAAAACATAAACAGGCTTACTGAAACTGCAAAACTCCTTGGTGCCAATTAAACATCTCATGTAAAAGTGAAAGCAAGTCAGATTTAAACCTTTAGACCAGCATTCTTTCTAATGGCCAGAAGGGGGAGGACTTCTCTGTTAGCTAAAACAAGTCGGACTGGATAGAAATCATAAACACTTCCCTAGGAAGTTATAGTTTCAAGTCATTTTTAATAGAATAAACATTCATTTTATAAATTATGGTCATCATAGGAAAACAAGAGGTACAACAAGGCCTTACTTACAGAGTGGTTACACTGTGGCTGATGAGTTGTGACCATGTGAAGAGTTTTTCACAATTGTCTTCAACATGCCAAAGCACAAAATATGAAAAATGAAAGCCTGACTGGCCAATCAATGAGCTATTTCACAATCACATACAGTTGGGGTGTTGTAGTCTCCAGAACATTCCTGCTTTTTAACCGTTTATGACTGAACTTACATCTGAGGTCTCATTGCCAAAAAAGTAGATGGCATCCAAGCCTTCCCTCTCCAGCACCTCTAAACAGAGTCTCTTGTCCCAGCCCTCTGGGAAAATGTCAAAGCTGATGAGGCCACCTAAGAGGAGATAATGACAAGAAACATGGCTGTCATTATAATGACTCAGACTTTAAATGTACACTGTGTGTTTCGCGAATGATAGCTTCAAAGAATAGCTTGTATTATAAAGTAAAAAAAAAATTCTTTTGGCTTCTTACTGACAACATACAGCAGTGTTTTTCTAGGAACTTTGTTGGCAGAGAAAACAGCATACTAGGAAAAGGAATGTGTCCCCAAAACACACTTGTGTACGTCAATCTTTGTCGAAACAGCGCTGAGCACTTTTCTGTGTTTAAAGAGTCACAGAAAAGGGAGCAGAGATATTATCATGGCTGCAGGGTGATTTATGTTGCAGCTCAAGTTTTTTTTTAAACTCTAAATGTAACAGAAGAAGCTCTGTCGTTGCTCTGTGCTGACTTGAATGACCCCGGTGACATTTAAACTGTGAAATGTGGGTGAAACATCTCGCTCGGAGGCCTTTAGCAGGACCTCTTTCTCTCTTTCCCCCATCATACCTTACATTTTTTTGCCATCTTGTCTTTCAGTTAAAGCCTTTAGAGCTCAAAAACAACAACAAAAGCCGAGAAGCTTCCAACCAATCAGAGCGCTATTTCCCTCACACACCCTCCACACGCCTCTGTCCTAAACACCTTCAACCTCAGACTTTAAACATGGCAGTTCTTCAGTCACATCTGTAATCAACCCACCCCAACCCTCGACATGCATTCTTCACCCTCATCAACTGCCCCCAGATGACTGCTGACACTGCACAGATGTACACATCTGACCTTTATCCAAACTTACTCAACCGCTTCAGCTAAATAGTTATACATCCACCTCTTAATCGCCTTCCTCATATAAACAGAGCCTTCTTTAAACTACAGGCATTATTTAATTGAAGAACACACAGGGTGTCGTTTACCTCGTGTCAAATGTTTGTGTGCACAGTGTCCCTTACATTCTGTACTCTCAATGCAGATTGGATAGAGTGTCACTCAGTTATATAACTCCTATCGCAGAGATCAGCTAATATCAGCAGCCATTCGCAGGAAGATAAACTCTGAGCAAAACAAACTAATAAATCACCACCGCTGCACATCCTCTGGATTGACTGACCTGTTTCTTTAGGTGTCATTAATAAAACACACACAGCTGCTTTAAACAAAAGAGAATACAAGTATATGCTCAGCAGAGATGGGCAGTAACGCGTAATCCGATTACTTTTTTCAAGTAACGAGTAAAGTAAGGGATTACTATTGCAAAAACGGTAATTAGATTACCGTTACTTTCCCGTAGGAACGCTGCGTTACTGCGTTACTAAAACCGTGATTTTTTTTGTGAGAATGTCTCACGACAGTGACGTAAGCGAGTGCGACGTTCGTGACAACAGTTGTGTGCAGATCAACAATGGATCATATATCAAGTGCGGGAGAGAGTATGAGCGTGCAGCGTTTAAAGCTTGGAAGTACTGACCTTACTTTGAGTTTGATTCCATAAAAAGCGACAAAAACATTAGTGTCCATCGTGCGTGGGAAGAAAACTTGTTTTTACAGCGAAAAAAAACCCTAAACTTCCAAGCAAGCACCGAGTGCGCTACGACGTAATGGGAAACTCACAGAGAAACTCGCAGATTCTTCAACTGACCGCTGCGGCACACCTGCACCAGGGTAAACCTCCGCCTACCCCACTCCTGCTTTACAGGTGAAAATAGAGCAAAAGGACCGCTAGTCTTTGACTTTATTTATTTTCTGCTGTGTTTTACTTGCATCTATTTGAAAGACTGAGTGTAAACACACACAAAAAAAATATTTTATGTGCTGGAATGTGCAGAAAATAGGTTTAAATATGAAACAAATTTCTTCCAGTCAGAGAATGTTGCATATAATTAAATTTTTGCTTGATGCATAAAGTTAAAAGATTAAAACTAATAAAACAAGTTTTAAAAAGAGACTTTTCCATTTGATTACATTTTGTATGATGGATTATGTAGAAAAAGTAGAATTGGGCTGAAAGATCTATCGCTTTATCACCTCTTCAGGTTGTAAATCGTGTTTTTAAAAAGTAACTAAGTAACTAAGTAATTAATTATTTTTGAAAATAAGTAATCAGTAAAGTAATGGGATTACTTATTTGGGGAAGTATGTTGGTCAGTGTTGGTCAAGTTACTTTTTTCAAGTAACTTGACCAACACTGATGCTCAGTATCTTTCTATTCATTTATCTGGGGAAGTAAGATCTAATCCCTTCTTTTGCTGCTACATGTCGAGGATGTTCACAAGCAGGTTTGCCGTGGGTAAACAAGGCCAGCTGTCTCGCATGTGGGCAGCCTTCATGCATCACCAGCTGAAGTTCACACCTCATGGAGCACGTAAGCAAACATCAAGTACTTGATTCACCTTCCCTGACACACTTTAATAAAGCAAGACAGGGAACAGCGAGTGTGTAATAGTTAACCGAGGCCTCAGATCAACAGTACAAGGTCCAAGACACTGCATACAGGTGGGAGACAGAGGGGCCTCTTTGTAAACTGAGATAAGATACAGCAGGCAGACATTAAAAACATCTGGAATGATTCCTCTGTATCCTCGACTTGAGATCTAAGAAAGGCCCTTAATTCCAATCTCGTTTTCATAGAAAATCCCATAAATCACCTGTTTAATGTCAGTCTCTCACACTGCTCGCCTCCATCAGCAGAGTTAAAAAACAATACATTGGCAAAAATTATGTCAGCATTAGTGCAAGTCTTACATTTTTAAAAAACTGCATCAAGTGTTACAATCTCTCAAAGTGAACGTGATAACACGTCACAGTAACGCGACTCTCCGGTCAGAGCACATCTCCGGGCACAGTCCTCCGCACATGTAACACAACAGTACAAGGTCCAAGACACTGCATACAGGTGGGAGACAGAGGGGCCTCTTTGTAAACTGAGATAAGATACAGCAGGCAGATAGATGTGGTTTGTCATTAAACTACATGGTATTGAGCTGAATACTGACTTAACTGAACATGAAAACAACATAAAAACAAAGGCGGTCTTACTGGTCTGACAAACCAGAAGAGTGAGTCGCTTAAAATAGTTCAAAGCCTGAAAGAACCAGTGTTAGGCTGATGATGGTGAACTGATTTGGCTGGTTCAGGTATGAAATAATAGCTGATGTTTTGATGATAACTGAAGTGATTACCAAGACAAATAAATTACAATCAGAGTGATAAAGTATCAGTTGCATACTATTTTAATCATCGCTTCAAGAGGTGTGTCCCAGTAATGTCAGCTTTCTTGCATGAAGATTTACAGAGAGCTTTATTATATTTATCAGTGGGTGTGAAGATGCTTTCAGTTTAAACTCTCTCACCTTTAGTAAACCGTAGTCCTTTTCCAGCAAACTCCTTTTTCAGAGCAGCAACAAATTTCTCTCTGATCTTCTCTCTCTGTGGAGGGAATGACAACCCAGTTAGCTCGATGGCAAAAACGAAGTAAAAGTGCTTTTGCAATGTAAAAGTTCGTCAAGTTCACAGAAACCGCTGCAGTAGCCATGTCATTTTCTCTATGAATACAGCAGAGAATGCAGGAATTTAAATGTTAGCAGGTAACTGAAGAGTTAACCTTCGACTTCCTCCATATCGCCTGTGTCTGTGAGCCATCAATGGGCAGCTTGTTAAGCGGTCCTGAAAGCTCGCCATTGTTTAACGTCCTTTGTCTTTGTAACCGAGACAGTAACACGACTTGCTGTAACTCTCAGTGACTGATATTTGATATTTAATTTTAAGGTTCATATGTCAGGACATAATAAAATCAATCATCTGGTCCTTCAGCTTCTAAAATTATTTAAATCTAAAACTAAATCAAATGCAGTGTGTGGAAAAACTTCGTGCACCCCATGAGTCAGTAGATTGTAGAAACACCTTTAGCAGCAATAACTCGAAGAGCTGTGGAGGAATTCAGTCCGACTCGTTTTTGCAACATTGATTCAGTTCATTGCGATTTGTGGATATTTGTTTATGCACAGCTCTCTTAGAGTCCCACCACTGCATTTTAATCAAATTGAAGCCTGGGCTTTGATTGCAACACCTTCATTCTTTTCTCTTTCAGACGTTCTGTTGTAGATTTGCTGATGTGCTTGGGATCGTTGCCCTGTTGCATGACCCAATTTGGACCAAGCTTTAGCTTTTAAACAGATGGCTTCGCATTTGAGTCTAGAATACTTTGGTATACAGAGGAGTTAACGGTGAACTCAATATCCTGTGAGTGTAAATCAAAGCTTAATTATCACTGTGCTTGGTAGAAGGATCAGCAGACAGCCAGAGATTGTTTTTTAGACTTAAGGAGGTTGCTGTCCTATTTTTACTCATGCAGAAATACTGATCCCTTATGTTGATCTGAATTAGCAGAGAGCTTTGTCAAGGTAAGCGTGTTCAGTGTTGGATGAGTTTTCAGTTCAGCTGATTAAATGCGAGTTTGCTCGGTTAATGTTATCTCTAGAAAGCAGTGCATGTTCACAGGTATTCCCAGAATGTCTTAATTTAATTTATAAAATATAAATATTTACCTGTCCTTGTATCCTTATCAGTACAATATTGCCACACAAATTATCATAATGCTATGCTTTATCGATTTCTTCCACCGCCCCTAGTGTTTAATGGTTGGTCTAAGGTGTTCATGCTGATATGCTGTGTTTCGTTTTGGCCAAACATCTTAATCTTGGTCTCGTCTGTCAAAAGGACTTTGTCCCGGAAGTCAGATGTTATTCAGATGTTTTTTTTACAATGTTTTGTTGCTTTTTCACCCTTTTTTTGTTGCAAAGAAATGGCAGCTTAACTGCACTGCATAAGTTTTGCTGTTACTAAAATGCCTGCAGGGACAATAAATAAATACATGGTGTTTGCTTCTGAATAAAGTACTTCTGCCAATGAAGTTTACCTTGTCGATTTCAGAAAATTCAATTCGTTCCTCTGCCGTGCAGCTCCGACCGATGGGGGAGATGTTGATCATTCCGTTCCTGAACTCAATAAATGTACCCCTGCGGCAGAAAGGCATCGTCAGGATATAATACTTGAGTTTAAACATAATGTTATAGCTTCATATTTGATGAGAAATCACAACACAATTGTGTTTTCTTGCTTCAGTGCCTCAGGTCATTGCTAAAATACCTCACATTCCTGAAAAGCTGGAATTCAGGTTTGTCTTTCTGCCTTAGGTTAAAATAGCTTGTAGCCTAATTCTTGTGAGCTCTTTTTACCATCTCACCTTTTCTTTGGCAGTTTGATAAGTCCCATGTAACTGAGGCAGAAGTTGATCAGGTCCTGCAGCAGCTCCTCCCCGATCTGGTTTTGAATGGCCTGCAGGGATTAAAATACACGAAAAGACCAGGGTAAACAAATGGAGTAAAACTAAGTTTTACAACATGGTTTATGACAGCAAATTACTTTCTTTATGCTTTTGTGCAATCTTCCTTTCATTACAATTCTACTTGTATTCTTGTTACTGTTATTTTTTGAATCAGGACATAAAAATGTGTATCTGAGTATAGGAGGACTTACATGTTTTGAGAGGAGTTTCCCATCTTTGTACTGCACTGTCCCATTTTCAGCAAACACATAATCAAACTTGTGTATCACTGCAAGAAAAGAGACGGGTCAAATGTACCTAAATGTGCTCATCTATTTCTCTTTAACCTACATACTAAATTTGGAGCAGCTCCTTCGCTAATCGGAAGACATAGCTGCTATATTTACCCAGCAGCAGATTAAAGTGTATGTAACGCTGGCTACACGAGTTTAATCCTCCTGACTTTCACACTCACTCTGCACTAAGACAATGATGAGGAAGCTCTGTAGCTGAGCCTGTGTTAAAGCTGCTTTTATAACTTTAACAGAGGCAAAAGCCAGTAAAACAAAAGCATGCAGAACTGCATAAAAACATGTTAGTTACAACAGCTGTATCAAATTTCAAATACGCAACGTTAATATTACCTGTGACATTGTAACACAAAGTAAGTGAAGGTTCACCTTTGGCACACTTGGCAGGGTAAATGAAACTGCCGAGCTCTTTTTAAGCACATTGCAGCTGCATTCCAGCGGTAACCTCATATTGACTGACAGACAGGTTATCAGCCTGCCTGCAGCAGCTGGGCGTGAACTCAGCTGAGAGGCTGCTGGTGCAATGCCCGTGTTACAATTGTGTGCTTTGGCTGCTGGTTTGGGGAATCACAAGATCATAAAGTGAAGTGAACATACATGCAACACACATGAAGTTAATGACTGGCCGAACCAGCTTGCGCTGTTATTTATTTATGGCAGGTCTCGCGTTTAGAAGGAAGCTTGCTTTAGTTTAATTTGCGGCTTAAATACAAAATTATTTCCAGAATTAATCATAACCTCAGCTCTACTCCCTGCAGCCTGTGTCAGGGCATGTTGGGTGATGGAGCTTGCTGAATCACAAGCGTCTGTGGCTGAGACAGGAAGAGATCTCCTCACCATCATCTCCCTCCCCAAGCTGCTCTGCAATCTTCGAGTAGTCCGACCCTCCCACGATGCCGATCTTCACCTTCTTACGCAGAGTCTGGAAGAACTCATCCAGCTCTGGGTCGATTTTCTACAAACAGGAAAAACACACTTTAATTATCACTTTATGTTTTAATGACACAAACACACCTAAACAGACACACATATCGTCATCAACAACAAGCTCTCTATCTTGCAAAGAGGTGTAGTGTCATTTATTTGGAGCAGATTTAAAGTTTCCCAATGTAAGGAGGAAAACTCCCCGAACTGCACTCAAAGGAGACCACATTATGCAATATCCGGGCACTGACGCGTCCTGCACACACGCACACTCACACACACACCAGTGATCCTGCATGAAACTGAGCATAGAAAGTCAAAGACAAAAGAACAAGAGAGTGTGCATAAATCAGACGCTCCAGATACAAAAATCAAAGGCTCTATTAAACCTTAGATAACTGGTAACAAAAATGGTTATTTTAAATTTCCTGCAATAAGCCAGCTGAGCAATGCATTCTCAGTTATTCTGCACAGCAACATGTGTACCTTACTGAGAGGCTTTGCATGCAGCTGCATGGCGAAGCCTGTCTTCAGTACCTTATGATAGAAGGACTTTCTGATGCACAGTTGATGTTGTGAAAGGTTAAAAACTTGGTAATTAAATTGTAAAAAACACCTCAAATAATAAATACAGGTTTGAATTCACATTGGATTGAAACCTCCTGGTTGACAGTTATGAGTTTATTGCATCTTAAAGTGCATAGTGTCGCCCTACACTTTTTTTCTCCGAGATGCAACTATTACATCACAGCCCTGTGATTGGTCAGTTGCAGAGATCGCCATGGAGCACCATTAATATAACACTGAAGATATACACCCGTGTGCATCCCCGCAGACCCGTACCTGGGTATGTGTATAGGAGGAGCAAGGAGTGCAAAAGGAAAGTAAACACTGTGAGAAAGAGCACGTGAAGTCATCAGGACACCGTGTTCTCTACAGTAAGGTGCCTCTCATCAGAGGTCAATGATGAGGGCAGAAGAGGAGAGAGCTGTCATGAAATCTGATCATAACAATAATAATAAGATTATCGATGGGAAGCGAGCTCACCTCTCTCGGTGGTGTCAGAGTGCCGTCCACATCAAACAGGCAGAGGACGTTTCTGTCCGGAGAGAAGCCCTGTGCTTTCTCCATGTCTTCTGCTCCCTCACTGTTCTTATCTAGAAATGTTCAGCAGAAATGCTACTGCAAGGTCCACTCTCGTGTAAAGAGGCGCATAAAAATATCTAATTTACATAATGGAGAAAAAAATGCATCCGCTATCAGCTGCAGTGCAAAAACCAACAAAATAAAATATAAAATGAGCTTCCAGCTTTATAAATAAGGATGGTTATCTCTCTCAGTGCGAGGCTCTTCTCTCCCTTATCTTTCTTCTGAGCCGCAGTCCTGCTGGTTTGTTTTGGGTCCGCTTGGCTCAGTGAAGCAGCTCTGCTCACACTTCAACACACGCTGCGTGCCGTACGTGTTGGATTTTTCTGTTTCTGTTCTGCAGCGCTCATTAAATCACCAGCCAATCACAGCCAGGGGACATACGTGACGTCAGGAGGCGGGGCAGGTTAATTTACTCGCCATTCAATGGCCGACGGCCTTTCACCTA
This sequence comes from Diplotaxodon limnothrissa, assembly GCF_057381915.1. NCBI lineage: Eukaryota > Metazoa > Chordata > Actinopteri > Cichliformes > Cichlidae > Diplotaxodon > Diplotaxodon limnothrissa. The sequence continues at coordinate 10,666,106 of NC_140599.1, read as the reverse complement.
CAAGCGATGAGCAGGAGCTAGGAGTGGTTGGAATAAGGAGGGTGCTGTACGTTTGACACTGAGTAAAGCTTTGTTTATGAATGAGAAGAGTCTGAATAACAGTGTAATTGCGGAAGCCCAGGTTCAGCAGGATATCATATGATGCAGGTTTTTCTAGAAAAGTAAGCCACAGTATTTCTAAAATAGATCCAGATGAATTAATTCTCAAGTTCCTCCAGAGTTTTGTGTTTTTGCAGTGAGTCAGAATTATGATCCAGGGACTTTTTCCACAATGCAGCTATAGCTCTTCCTGTTTCTTCTCAATGTATTAGCATGCATTTAAAATTTATCTTTGGAATAGAAATTTAAGGCTTTCCATATTAGATCTTTGCATTCTATTTTCTAATTATTATTATTATTATTTATTATTATTATTTTTTTTACCAGGGATAATGTACATTAATAAACATTTCTGTAAATTAGCCACAGGTTAGTTTAAACTAAATTTCATCTGTAGTTCATGGCTACATATTTAAAGCACCTAATCAGTGAAGAATGTATGTAACAAGATTTTCAAAGTTAAGTAAGCTGTACTTTTGTAAAATTTTCTAAAACATTTTCAGTGTTCTAGTATATAGAGACTGAAGCCAGACTGTGACCATGTAGTAATACAATAATTAATATTGTAATAAAAATGTGTTAATTCTGTTCTTATAACCCTATAATAGCAAAAAGCATTTTCTTTATATTCATGTCCTCAGGCTTAAACCCTTAAACCCTGGATTTGATTTGGTCCTGGTCTCCTGACCATGGGCAGGTTTGCTGCATTTGTTGCAGTTATGTCTTTAAAAATTTGCACAATAGCCTCATTTTGCAGTTTTGCCTCTGTAAAAGACAAATTGGTCACTGTGAGTTCAGTATTTTCATCCTACTATAAAGCCAGTTCTTATATTTAAAATGATGTATTGGGGATGTGTCTAAAAATGTTAAATTAATTCATGCTCTGGACAGCTGGTTGTTTGTGGTCTTCCAAATACCCTTTTCCAAATGGGAAGTTGCAGAGTGCCCTCTGGTGGACAAACTATGCAACATCCGTCATAGCATAGTTGTAGGACCGGGACATTAGCCTCATTTTACATTGTGGTCCACTTTGATCTTACAGTTTTTTCTGAATACTTTCTTTGCTGGAGCAGCATTTCTTCATCATATAGAAAGACGGAGATGTGCAGTTCAAATTAGGCTTCTTTTTCTATTATGAAGATATCTCAGGGATTAAATGTGTACATTGACAGAAATTGGAATTTTACTAGTGGTGCTTTGTGTGTGTTTGGCACGATATAAATGATCTGAATTGAACTGATTTGGTCTGGCTTGCTTACAGTTTTTTCTGATTGCTTAAGCACATTTTTTGTAACTATTGGCTAATTTTGCAAAACTCTTCACACAAATAAGAAAACCTGTCACCCAATCATCAAAACATTGTAGTTCTCTTGCAAAAGCAAACACAGCTAGATTAACTCTTCACACCTTCGTAAAAATGGTGTTTCCGTATCAAACAGTACACACAAGCCATCATCTACTAAGCACACAATGCGCCAACTGCACACTGATGGTATGAATACAAAACACATCTGGCTTTTGCTTTCTCTGTGCACAAGGTAGGCTATGTCAGTTTGAGCTCATACTTCTGTCATAGATCCATAAGCATAGAGGGATCCAAACTTCAAGCACTGGTGTTTATTCAAACACATCAAAACAAACACAAGTGTTCATTTCCAAGTATAGGATTATTTGCAATCGCCATAATGACTATATGGGTTACTTGGTCTGCAGTGAACATGCTTCCTCTGCCCCCAGCATCTGGTCATCTAGCAATTCTGTAAAGTAACAATTTCAGTATTTTCACATCAATGGTATTGGTGTGTTTCTCATTGGCATATGGCAGTGCTACAAATCTTTGTGCGAAGTGACTGTACTAACCGATTCTCATTTCAAGATGTCCTTATGGTACTTGCTACAGTGTAGCGGCTCGAGTTAGGCTGGACCCGTTGGCCAGCTACCCTCAGGGTCATTCCACGGTTGATTACATGGTCCACTATTGTAGCTCTGATGTCATCAGTAATTCTATTTCTTACTCTTCCTACCCTTCCTCTCCCCCCTCCTCATCTTCCTCTCCCCCCTCCTCATCTTCCTCTCCCCCCTCCTCGTCTTCCTCTTGCTCCTCCTTGTCCTTGTCATCCTCTTCATCCTACTTCTTCACCTCCACGTCCTCTTCCTCGGCCTCCTCTACTTCTCACTCTTTCTGCTCCCTCCATTGTACTCCGCACACACAGCTTACCTGTATTATAGTGCTTAGGCTGATTGCAAAGTGAACGAATTATCTAAAAAAGTTTTCACATGTGAAAGTGTGCCAGACAGTTGGCAAATTAGTGTTAATGATAGCCATACATGTGTATACTGTTGCTAGGAGTGTGTTGGAAATTTGGTAATTGAGTGTTGTGCAGTGAATTGTGCCTACAGTTTTGCAAAGTGTGTGTTACAAAATTGCAAACTGAGTGCAAAGCAGTTTTTGTGCTTTTAGTTTTGCAAACTCAGTGAGTGGTTTTGCTATAAGTCTGAATAGTTTTAGAGATTGTGCTACAGGAATCACAGTTAGGGTTTAAGCATTCAGAAAAAACTGTAACCTGATCTCTGTGAAACAGCTGTTTGGGGGTTATGACCACCACCCTCACTCAAAACCTGCGACCCCGAGTGACCAGAAATGATCTCCTGCTTGACTTACTGGAAAAAGCCCCCTGACTATAACCCCTGGCCACAATTAGTTACTTTATTAATTAGTTACACACAATAATGTGTGGATGCTTTATTGAGTTCCTGTTTCTCCTTATTCTTTATCCTTTATTATTCTTCAAGTTGCTGCTTTCTTTGCTGCTTAACTACTCCCTCAGTTTTCAGCCAATTTTCACCATTCAAACTTTAAACTCTTCTGTTCTTTGTGCTAATGCCTGCTTGCTGGGCTGAGCCATGTTTTAGCTCAGTGAGATGAGCAGCTGTTCTCAGGGCAGGAGGGCGGGGTTCAATTCCCGCTCATCGCAACATTTTTTTCAGTTAACAGTTCAATCTTTCAACTGTTTTCAACACAAATGTCCGCTTCTTCACCACTTTTCAGCAACATTTTCAGTGTTTTCACCTCTTTTAAGCACAAATTCCAGATTCTTCAGCTAATTTCAGCACAAATTTAAGCTTCTTTACCTCTTTTCAGTTTCTTCAGCTCTTTTCAGCATAATTTTAACTTTTTCACTACTTTTCAGCACAAATTCAAGCTTCTTCAGCTGTTTTCAGCACAAACTTCAGCTTCTTTACCTCTTTTTTTTAGTAGAACGTCTGCTAATTCACCTGTTTTCAGCGCAAAGTTCTGCTTCTTAACCTCTTTTCAGCAAAAACATTCTGCTGATTCACCTCTTTTCAGTACAATTTTCAGCGTTTTCACCTCTTTTTAACACAATTTTCAGCCTCTTCTGTTCTTTTCAGCACAATTTACAGCTTTTTCACATCTTTCCAGCACAAATTTCAGGTTCCTTATCTCCTTTTTGCTGAACATTCAGCATTTTCACTTCTTTTCAGATTATCAGTGGAGTCCCTGATTTTCCTTGCCCGGTTGAGCTGTGTTTTAGCTCAGTGAGATGAGCAGCCATTCTCAGAGGCCAGGGTTCAAATCCTGCTTGTGACAACAACATTTTCAGTTCACAGTTGAACTTTTTTTAAACTCTTTTCAACACAGATTTTTGCAACTTTTCATCTTTTTCAGCCATTTTCAGCAGACAGCTTCACCGTTACAGCATCCACACAGCACTTTCGCAGGAAATGCAAATTTTTCTAGTATAAAATTGAATCAAGAGAAAAAGTCTCCTTTTAAAACTCGTTTAGTTACTTTTAATCTTTTACCTTTATGCACATTACATCAAGCAAAATTAAATTATATGCAAGAAGAATTATGACTGGAAGAAATTTGTTTAACAGTTAAACCTATTTTCTGCATATTCCAACATATAAAATATTTTTTTGTGTGTGTTTACACTTTCACATAGATGCAAATAAAACACAGCAAAAAACAGAAAAAAATGAAAGATTCAGCAGCACTATGTCCTGTCGCTCTTAAATCTTAAATTTTCACCTGTTTAGCAGGAGTGGGGCCGGTGGAGGTTTGCCTGGTGCAGCAGTGGTCATGTCAGTGGGGGGATCCGGGGGTTCCTTTGTGAATTTCACATTCCCATTGCAGCGTGCTAGGTACTTGCTCAGATTTCAAGTTTAATTTTTTGCTGTAGAAAGAAGTTTTCTTCCCACGCAGTGTACAGCAGACGCTCATGTTTTTGTCACAATCAAACTGAAAGTAATGTCAGTACTTCCAAGCTTTAAACGCTGCATGGTCGGACACTCTCCCGCACGCCATATTATCCATTGTTGATTTGCACACGTCTGTTGCTACCACGGACGTCGCACACTCGTACGTCATTGTCATGAGAAACTCTCACAAACAAAATCACAGTTTAGTAATGCAGTGTGCTTGTGGGAAAGTAACAGTAATCTAATTACTTTTTTGCAGTAGTAATCCCTTACTTTACTCGTTACTTGAAAAAAATAGAATCAGATTATAGTAACCTATAACCCTGTACATTCTGGCAGTAAAACCTGGGACTCTGCAGTGCCACCAGCTGAGAGTTATTAAGTTACACATTAAAAGACGGTAGAAGGAAGAAGAAAGATAGCATGTGTAGAATAAAGAAAGAGAGAAATACAGACAACAGCGCCAGAGTAAGCTGAGAAAAAGAAACTGAAAAACTGAGAAAGGGAGAGAAAAACAAGGAACAAATGGTGCTGTGTAACGAAGAAAATTGAACAGTGAAAATAGAGCATTTTTAATGGGTAAATGGTAGACTTCTCCAGATGCAATTGGTGATCTAACAAATGTGGCCCCGAAAGAGCAGTTTGTAAGAACTAACCTTCCACTTTTTGACTGCAAATAGTCCTTGAAACAACTTTGTCAGGTAAGAGAAAAGTAGCCGGGCGCGGCGCTGTGGTGTAGTGGCAACGGAGATAGCGTGGTGCAGAGGAGCTAAGTGAGAGCTAAGACTAGCTTCCCTGCCCTTTCTAACTCACCTCCGTTCCTGTCGCTCGAGGCTGAGTTGGGGAGTTGGGCAACTTCGCTTCGCGTTGCCCGTGGACTGCCGGAGCTTCGATACATTCCACGGACCCGACGTTTGGGACCACGTGAGTCGGCGGCATTTGGATTACCCTGCCATCCAGACGACGTCCGGGTTGTTCACCCTGCTCCAGCTGGCTGTATGTGAGAACATCACTCTTTTCTAACTCAGGAGTTCTTCACGCCCCGTTTCTCTGGAGGCAAAGGTACAGTTTCTGTGTTCTTTGTTTTTTTCTGAGCCCGGGACTGGATAATCTGATCCGACTGCAGAATCTCTGGGCAGCCTAACAGACTGGAACTCTGGTTCACGACAGCTACGCCTAAAACTATTTATTGGTTTCACACACCAGGGACAATTCACTGGATCGGACTTTACTTTAAAGACGGGAATTATTTTTTTGTGTGGACATTTCGAATAATGTGAGCTGTGTTAACCATCCTAAATAAGAAAGTTTCTGTGTTAACCTTTCATTGGTTTGCTGTATTGTGATGTTGGGCCCTTTTCCCGTAGCTAGAGTGGTTTTGAGAATTCACAACCTTGGGGAGTAACAGCCTGTTTTATTTGTTTTATTGGGGTTTCTTAAATTTTTTGAGTATTTTGGGGTTTTTCTTTCTGTTACTTGTGTTCTCCAGGGCCCCGTTAACGTTGGTGGACGGTCTAGGTTCACGAGGGCCAGTTGAACAAATAAAAGGGTTACACGTGATTTAAAAGTGACTGTAGTATGTTTCTGTCAAACCAGGTTGCTTTGGAATAGGGGCACCCAAGTTGTCTGGTTGGGTACGGGTATGTGGGGCTAGGCTGAGTTAATGGTTAGACAGCATAGTGCACTCCGGGCAGCCGTTGTTTGCAGGTTCAAGCCCTGGAGCCCTCCCCTACTGCACCAGCAACAGCCAGACAGCTAAAACCATTCTTACAGTAGTAAGTGTCCGGGTCAACTGTACTAGGGGAGGTCACAGACCCAGATCCCACTACCCCCTGGTCGTTCAAGGCAGCCCGTGCACTTCTATACCCCTACATAACAGGGCTAGTAGACCCTCACACTAGGTTTTAAAAAGGGGAAGAAAGTGAGCCTCTAAAGCACTTTCAATTGTTGAGATTTGTTTATTATCTGTAAAATTGGTTGAGACTGTTAAGTCTTGGTGTAAAACAGAAAAGGGGAAATTCAAGCTTTTGCTCCCTGTATTAAATTTTTTGGAAGTTTTTTAACATGCAAAGTTTGTCGTTTGAACATGCAAAGTTTTCACATTTTTTTTATTTTCTGTTGCTTTGAAATGGAGATTGTGTAAAGGGCCATCTTTACACAGCCTGCTCCTGGGGTCTTGATCATACAGTACAAACAAAATGTTCACGTTTCTCCAACGCTGTCTTCCCAAAAGTTTCACTGGATGGCCAGGAAGCGTTCACGATGTCTTCTCGGGCGCTTCTCGGGCGCTGATAATTGGCGTCTGTCTTGTATCAGTGACGGATGTAATGCGACATGACCATTCAAACAGCAGTCGCTTTCTAAAACATTAGATATGTATCGGATTCAGTACCACATACGAAAGTGACCCAGGTCGGATTTGAAAATATCGGATTTGTGCTGTTCACAATGTCATACCATGATCGGATATGGGTCGCATAGGGTCAAAGAAGTCGGATTTGATGCGCTTTCACCTGCAATGTGAACATAGCCTTAGAGCTTGTTCCTGTGCTCCCTTGATCAGTGCCTTTGTTCTGCCTTTCAGTCCAGCTTTGTCCAGCCACTGGTAGGATGTCAGTACGTCAGCCACTTTCTCTATCTGCCAATGGTACATACCGGCCGATCCTTTCTATGATGGTTCCTCTTCTTGCTCCTCTTCTTTCTCGTGTGTCTGCTATCTAAGGTATTCACTAAGCACGTGGTCGGTTGTGGCGAACTTCCTCATATACTCATTGATGTTTGTTGTCTCCTCCTGGCCTGTGGTTCTGACTCTCACCAGTCCTCAGCCTCCTTCCTTTTGCTTAGTGTGCAATCTCAAAGTGCTGGATTTGGGGTGAACGCTGACCCTGTGGGATTCCCAGGTAATTTTAGCTGTCCTCAATGTCTGCAAGATTGTCTTTTGGTAGTGCAGTCCCCTCAGTTGTGACTACCTTCCTGGACTACCAGCCGTTGTGGTCGTGCGATGAACTGCTGCCTTTGGTTGGCCACCCGCTGCTGCTGGGTGGTCAGCCACTGTGGCTGGGCATTCAGCCGCTGCTTTTGGAATTTCAGGCACTGGTTTTGGGCAGTCAGCCGCTGCTACTGGAAGGTCATCCGCGCATGCTGGAAGTTCATTCGCTGGTGTTGGATGGTCAGGCGGCATTGTTGGGACTGTATGCCACTGCTCTAATATCTTGTTTATATTTTAAAGGCCAAATTTCCAAATGCAGAATTTGCTTTAAACAGACTAAATTGTTCCCGTTTTGATCTAGATTTTGTATTATATATGATGCGATATTGTGTCCACCCAGTAGTAATCTATCCCAGTTGAATTTTTGTGCATTTTCATTGTGTTTTTATGTTCATTTATCATAATGTCTGCTTCCTTGTTGCCCAGGTCACTCGGGAAACTAACTTTTTAAATCTCAGGGAATTTGTTTATCAAAAGAAATCATTGAAATTACCCAATGGGCAGAAATTACAACTGCGATAATGATGACTATCTGGAAAGTTTTTTTCCTAATATCATCACTTTAATTATGTAAATTTCCCCCTGAGACATTATGTCCTCTGTAGTTGACACAGATAAACAGAGAGGTGCGTTTTTTCCCTCAGTTCTTAAGAGGTTAATAATGTTAAATCATATACAAACACCAAAAGATTTTGGTTTAATCGAATATATAAAACAATATATTTGTAGATTTGGAAAAAAATGTGCGTCATTGAGTGTTGTAGTTTCCTAACTCCTTTACTCTGCAGTCTCTAAACAAAGGCCGTGTGAGACTACATTTTAATAGCGCCATATGTGATTTCAGTCAGTAGAGGGCACTGTTTACTGTTAACTTATTTGTAGTGGCTCAGCATACAGACAACTAATATTATACAATCATGAGTTAATTTACAACAGCAAGATGCACTCCAACAACACAAACCTTCACCAAGGCAACTCACTGTCGGGGCAGTACTTACTATTAAGGGAATAGTGCTGTATTTTGTATATTTTCATTGTGTTTTCTTTGATATTTTGAAACCTTTTTCATGTGAATATAGTACATGCATGACATTTATTTCATTCTTTAATAAAATTCATTTAAATGTTTAATAATAAATATTAAAAGTATGCATGAGAATTCTACATGTATTCAAACTGTTATGTATCTAAACACTGATAATCTGTTACTGTTGTGTACATAACAAAGTCATAATAAAATAAATGTTACCAAAACAAACAAAAGTTGCACAATTTTAAGCCTATTTTTAAAAGATAAAAGAAATTTTATGAATGTTTCACCTTATTTAATCCTACAGAAGAGGTCAGAGGTTCAAAGTAACAATATAATTAGAATCATTCCCTAAATGTCTGTATGTTGTCAATACAAATGTCAGTGAGAAACATAGATTTAACTAGCTATAGCAGTTTTTATCACTTTGACAGTCTATTGACTTTGAAGGAGAGGTCAGAGGTCAAATGTGACATGATATCTGAAATCTGCATATGGCCAGGGACTTGCAGGGGGTGTGAGCACCTGCCCATTTCCTGATGGGTGCTCCAAGTGCCCTTTTCATGAGGCATTTTTTTAAACTTTATTTTATTCTTTTTTTTTTTTATGTCTGTGTTTGTGTGTGGAGTCCTGCCTGTGCCCCTCAACAATAACATTTAACTATTATTCACAATTTTGCTAAATAAAATGATCTGGCTTGCATTAGTCACATGAAAACCATGAACCAAAGCTCACCTTTGGCAGCAGAGCGCGCTGGTGGAACAAGCTTGCAAAGCGCACGCTCGTTTTTTGCTGCCTGGGCGATGCGGAGCTGTAGGGGAAGCACCGTAATTAATTGGGAGACGCAGACCAATAAGTAGGGTGTACAGCGTACACTATAGTCTATAACAACAGGAATATTAGGTTATTGTGTGCACGATGAAAGCTGTCTTGTGGCAACTGACGAATTGAAACAAATGAGCGTGCTGTGTGCAAAAGCGCAACAAAACATTACCTGTCCTTTTATTAAATGCTCAATTAGTGGTGGTCATTAGCTGCTAACTAACTGGGTAAGGGTTACAGGGGTCTTAGTCTGGCAACCGTTTTAGGGAACATATTTAGTTTTAAAGTAAGTTACAGGGCGTTCCCCTGCCTTTCTGGTATGCATATCCACATAATTATGGATTATTATAATTACGATATAAAAAAAACACAAACTGTAATTTAAAGAAAATACACTAAGAAACAGATTATATTACATTTATATTTCGAATATGACAAAAATGCAGATTTTTCAGCAGCAAAATTATTGTATCTCTACAGTTTAAATGTTTAATAGGCTTTCTGCCTGTACAGATAGTCAAACAGATTGAATCATCATAAATGCATTATTTTATATTTATTATTTATTTTTTAAATTCTTATCACTTAGCACTAAGAATGAATAATAAGGGAAGGATTCTGGATCAGCACCATGATACAAACTTGTGGCCATAGTATGTACAGTATTCTGGAGAAGGTATGAAATGTAACTGTATATGCATGTGTGTATGTGCGTGTGTGTTTTATGTGCATAGATTTTTTTTGTTACATTCTTACCCTACTATGACAGCCCCTTTCTTTTGCCCTACTAATACTCCGGTTTCAGTTTATTTCCCACATTTAAAAAAAAAATCTGTTGTCTTATGGTTCCAAGAGCTGTCACCAGTCTTTGCATTTAATTGTTATCTCATTACATTTCTTTAATTAGCTACCCTCTCTCCTATGGACTTTTTAATGTCTACAGTCTCAGATCAACACAGCCCTGTCCTCCAGCATTATCAGCATCAGGAGCAGCAGTAACCCCTCAACAGCAACATTGTACCCCATCAGGTAAAAGGCGTTGCAGAGGGTCGTGAAAACTGCCCAGCGCATCGCCGGAGCACCACTTCCTGCCATAAAAGACATCTACAGGAAGCGGTGTCTGAAAAGGGCTGGGAAAATCATCAAAGACCCCAGTCACCCATCACATGGACTCTTCACCCTCCTGCCCTCTGGGAGGCGCCACAGGAGCCTCTGGACTATGACCACCAGGTACCGGAACAGCTTCTTCCCCACAGCTGTCAGACTCCTGAACTCTGCCTCCTGACATCTGACCCACGTTAAACTCATGGACTGAACATACACACACACACAATGGACAACTGTACCCTCAAACACACAATAATAACATGGACTGAACCACCACTCACAACCACTAGCACTTTATATAGCCTCTGTAGAAATTATCCACATATCTCACTTATCTTAACTGCACTACTGTATAGCTCTGTGTAAATAATCATTCTGTACATTCGATAATCTTTAATCCTACAACTGTTTACAACTTGCATAGTTCCCATTTCTGTATAGCTGTATATCTCAGATTCTGTAAAGTTATTTATTTCATATTCTGTATAGTTTTTCATATTTATATCCTGTTCATAGCCTGTACATAGCTTGTACTCACTACAGCCTGTACATACTTATAGTTATAGAATATTCACAACATACTTCATACCGTGTACATTATAACATACCATAATAGACCCATTTCTGTAATATACTCACATATCTATATTATTGCTAATATATATTGTAATATATCTATATCACTAAAGCACTTCTGGATGGATGCAAACTGCATTTCGTTGCCCTGTACCTGTGCATGTGCAATGACAATAAAGTTGAATTCTATTCTATTCTAAAACATAGGCTACGTTTGCTTTGCATTGTCCCCACCCGATTACAGTGATATAGTTTGATGCGTTTTCATATTAGATGACGAATATGGTTCCATGTGCCCTTTTTAACTTTGAGCACCTGCCTCTTCGGAAATCTCTGCATGGCCCTGCTCAGCAGAGCTCTGACTTTTGGTCAGTCTGGCTGTAGTGCTGAAGAGAAACCAAGGGTTGTTCTTATTTCCTTCAATAAGTGATGAATAGTAAGATGTCTACTACTGAGGTTTTTTTTTTTTTTAAAGCAGCAAATTGGCTTAAACTGGCTCCAGGCTAAATGATGATCTTCTAAATTAGTGAGAGGATATTTCTTCTCCAGCCTACGAGTTATCTGCTTTAAAAGAAGTTGTTACTTGAGTCACCTTTGCCTTCCTATCAGGTTAAATGCATCTGGACATTGTCCTCTGGCATAAACAATGCATTTTCTTAAATTGTCACTCACTGGGTATTTTTTCTTTTTAAGACCGTTCTTTATAAACTTCTGAGATACTTCTGTGGGGAGTTCCACTTTCTGAGATTCTCAGACTAACCAATCTAGCACCAACAACTATGCCACATTAAAAGTCACTTAAATCACCTTTCTTCCCCATTCTGATGCTCGGTTTGAACTTCAGTGAGTCGTCTTGACCACGGTGCATGCTTAAATCCTAAATATACTGAACTGCTGCCATGTGATTGGCTAATTAGATATTTACATTAACAAGCAGTTGAACAAGTACACTTATTGAAATGGCTAGCGCCTGCCTGTTTGTGTGTGTGTGTCTTTGTCAGTGTTGGGACTAACGTGTTATTAAGTAACGCGTTACAGTAATTATGTTATTATTGTGATAACGAGCACGGTAAGTAGTTATTATGCCAAAACCAGGAACGCGGATTTAGAGAGGCTCGTTATTCGTTACTTCGTGTGGTGGCAATCGCGGAGCTTCCACAGATTCAGTAACATTAGCAAGTGGTGGAGGCAGCAGGCGGATGAGGGAAAAGGGAGGCAGGAGGAGGAGAGAAGTTATGACCTGCAGTCTATCTGGGTCAGATATAAACCAAGTTTAGTTGGAGTTATGCTGACTTTTTCGTACTGCGTGCTAGCTAGCATGACGGGGTTTCTATACAACTGGGTGAGTGCTATGTTACTGATGTTGAACTTTATTTTGTTCATAAGGTTAATTATTAGAGTTGCCAGCCATCCCCTAAAAAACAGAATCGTCTCATATTCAGAGAAAATATTACGTTTCTTATTGAGGTGAAAAGAAACAGTTTGTCTCGGACTTCAGCTACAATGAAAAAGACACAAAGCTGGAGTTATTCTGTGTCTTTGCTGCACAGCTGCCTCTTCTTCTCTCATTCTCCCCCCTCCCTCTCCTGTTTCTACTTCAATCATGAAACTGATCAATGATCAACTGATCGGCTTTTCTCTCTTGTTTGTTTATTGCCTACTTCGTGTGGACGTCGCGTTAAACAACAGCAGCATGTTTGATCAGCTGTTGTTAGAATTGATTTAATATTACTTTCTAGTATCAGCTGATGTTTGCTGGAGCCACAGCTGTAAAAGCTGCTGGTCATGATGTCGGTTTGGATATGTGATGAGATGGAAACATGAAGGTGAAACCAGGAGATGTCCTTACTGAATCATTAGAGCTGAACAGGTGATGGAGAAACAGGTTTACCTTTTAGGTGACATGAATGAGTTGAAGGGAAGTTATGAACTGTTTCTGAGAGACAAATAACACCAGGATCCTTTTTTTACTTAGCTGACAGCTGGTAACTGTGCAGGGGCGGGTCTAGCAAAGTTTTGCCAGGGGGGCCATGTAGGGCATTAACAGGGAAAGGGGGGCAGAAAGAAATACTTTTCTTTCTTATTCTCATTTAAAATGTCTAGCTTTTAAAAAATAATTATCTGAGTCTTACCACAAACGATTGATAGATTGATACATATAAACCATCAAGACAGTGTACATCACTGTCACAACAGCGTTTGTTTTCATTCAAAGGCTTTATGATTTTTCCTATAATGGTGGGCCGGTCTCTAGTCAAAATGCCCGGGCCGATTTTTTGTCCCAGTCCAGCCCTGTATGCAGCTTATCTGCAGTCTGGTGTTACCTACATCTTTCTATTCAGAAGGCAGAATTTCCGAGTTCCGAGTACAATCGAAAGCACCACGACTGCAGTTTTTGTGTTGGATGTAAAAAGTGCACATGACGCTGTGACGTAGGCTAGAATCATGGCGGCAGTCAACGACGGTCCAGGCGTGGGATTTCTCTCGTGGAAATGTGCACATTATCTTTTCCTTTCTACTGGTAGGTGGTACAGTGCACTTGTGGCAAGTAAGCAAGCTAGAAGACTGGCAAAGTTATGGAAGAAACACATTAACAAGAGAAGTCTGAGTAAAACCAAAGTTACTTTCCCTAGTAACTAGTTACTTTGAAAGTAATGAGTAACTTGAAGTAACTGAGTTACTTTTGATGGAAGTAGCTAGTAATGTAACTAAGTTACTAATTTAAAGTAACTTACCCAACACTGGTCTTTGTGTATGTGTATGTACACAACGTGAGTGCTGTATTTTTTGTTTTTATTTTTGAATGTTGTTATTCCTGAATAATTTGCCAGTGTGTTGTTGTTGTTGTTGTGTGTTTTTTTTTTTTTTTTTCCCCCCTTATTTTTATTTTTTCTGTGTTGCACGCCGGTTGCCTAGGCCGGGGTGTAACAATGAAGACTTTTGGCTAAACTGTGTATTGCACCTTTTTCGCCCCATAGTCCCTTAATCTGTCCCTCTGCTAATCTGGTAAATCAATTGTCTTGTGCAGGTACCTCCAATATGACAAGGAGTGTAAGCGAGGATAAGGTCAGAATCTTTTTTATTTACTTATTCATTATTGACTTATTTATTTATTTGTTTTTTAACGTTTATCCCACACAGTCTTAATAATTTGTCAGTTCCTAAGTGTGCTTTATTTCTTGCAGCAGTCAGTGACTCAAGTAAAAAAAGGACAATGTACATGAAACATTGAAGGACTTCTCAGCAGGCTTCACCTTCAAGACAAAAAAACAAAGATGTCACCAGCAGACTTACTTAAAATATGTCCTCCTGTGAAACAGATCCATGACACATCTGAGAAAGATCTAGCGCGTACATTTCTTCAGAAGTTATCAATGCTGGACTATCGAGTCAGATACATTCCTGTAAGACAAGACGATGCTGATGTGAGCTATTCACAAACTGTTACGATTTCTGACAGTGATGACTTAGATGCTCTATTTAGCACCGGTGTAGATTCCCAATCAAAAGAGTGTCATGTGCATCCATGCTGGGAGTTAACCGCCAAGAAAAGACTGAAAAGATGAAGAGAGAATGAACAGAGAAGAAGAAACGGCTGATTTGGGCCTGTGTTTGATTTGGGAGGCCACACAGGAAGCTGTGAGAAGAGGGGACGAGGACCGGTGAGAGGTGAAGGCTGGACGTGTTCAAGTGAAAGTATAGGAAAATTGGGTTGAAAATTGAGGCTGAACTTGTGGGGTTTAGAAATGTCCAGAGCATCGCAACAGAAAGGTGAATTAAAAAAAGAGAGAGAGAGCAGGATGAAGAAATAAATAAACTAATAATACATAAATGAATAGAAAAATCTTTTGTATATGGCGAGGTGCTGTGGGCACCTAAGTCTTTGATAGTGTAGAATTTTCAAGTCAATACCATGGTTGCATCTACTGAAAATCTCTGTGAAGCTTAAATCTCAATGACCTTGACTTCAAGGTCAGAGGTCAACTTTTCTGAAAATCAGAGGAGTTTCACATTCATAACACAGGTATGTCTACTAGGAGGCTGAAGGGTAGCACTATATATTTATAAACAATCAAAAACAACAATTATAACACAATTTATTTCCAATTTGTATGGAATTTATTTCTGTAAAGGTGGTGTTTTAGGTCTGATTGAAGGACTGATGTGATGGTAAGGTGTCCACTGCTGCGCTTTGAAGATTGGTAGGCTTTTTTTTTTTAAATTTTCACAAGAATTGCTACTTCCCCTAGAGTTTTGGCCACTCCAACAATCAGAAGATTTCCCTATGAGCAAGCATTTAGCGACAGTGGGAAGGAAAAACTCCCTTTTAAAAAGGAAGAAACCTTCAACAGAGCCAGGCTCAGGAAGGGACAGCCCTCTGCCACGACTGGTTGGGGTGGGGGGAGTGAAAATTTAAAAAAAAGAAGCCAAAGTGATCATTATTGAAGCAGCTTAATTAATTTTTGCATTGTAATTTGCTGTTAATGTCATTTTCCAACCCCAGTTTGTATTTTTATCACTTTTGTCCAGGGTGGAAGATGCCATGCTGGAGACTGATTCAGTATGGTCTTTCAATGTTGATACATGGGAACCTTTTAGAGAGGCCAGGGCTGAAAAAGGGATGCCGGAGAACCTGAGAGGGTGTTATCCGCTGGTGTGCATCCAAGGCCAACATCTGTTTAATTAGGCTGACAAATAAGCGTTGGCCAGCTTCTGGTCCTCGTCTAAACATCATTAGCTGTTCGAGGTCATCCAGACGTGTAAGTATTATGTATCTTGTCTCCAGGGATTCATGTCCTGTCCCTGGAACAGAGCCTTTATATTGTTCTTCCGTCTTAAATGTCCAGCGCTGTTGCTTGTATTTGTCTCCAATGAAATAGTTTTCAGTGTACACGCCAGAGTCTAGCACATGATCTGGTGGCTGACCCTGAGTCTCTATGATGAATTTCAGATAATCATAGTCATTCTCCGAAGGGTAGAGTGGCACCCCTGTAGCAAGCTCCACAGCTACCAGCCCCAGAGACCACATGTCACTTGCTTCATTGTAAGGAAGGCCAAGCATAACCTCAGGTGCACAGTAGCCAACCGTCCCCACAAAGTCACCAGGTATCACTGCAGACGCAGGACATGCGAGGCCAAAGTCTATAAGTTTGACTTTGATGGGAGACTCATGGCGGTTTACAACCATGATGTTTCCAGGTTTGAGGTCAGCGTGCACCATTCCCACAGAACTCAGGTGGGACAGAGCATTTGTGATTTGACCTAAAATTGGCCTGACTTCGCTTATGGAGAGACCCTGTTTATTCCGGTCCCCTATGTAGTCCCACAGGCATTGATCAAGGAGTTCAAATTTCAGGCAAACCCGCTGTCCGTCGTGGAAAAAGCCGTTCCATTGAACAATGTTGGCGGCATCTGGATCCAACCTTCGCAGCTGCTCCAAGATGAAAATTTCCACATGTGCCTGTTGCAGAATATCAGGGTCGCTCTTGTTGACTTTAATGGCAACAGCTTGGTTGGTTGTTGTGTCGCGACATTTGGCTACAATACCAAAGCCCCCTTCTCCGAGGAAAGCCTCTACCTTGTAGTGCTTTCCCAAAATGCTCCCTTTAACTAATTCAAGCTCATCTGAGCTGAATGATGGACTGGCTGATGTGTGGACGAATACTTGCTGAGAAAATTCAACCGAGTTTTGAAAACTGCAGTTGATTTTCTGTGATCTCTTGCTTTCCAAGTTTGAAGGGTGCTGAAAGACCACAGGGTTTTGTGATCTTTCAGCACTCATGTCAATGCACAGGGAACTCTTAGGGCTGAAAAAGGGATGCCGGAGAACCTCCGAGGGTGTTATCCGTTGGTGTGCATCCAAGGCCAACATCTGTTTAATTAAGCTGACAAATAAGCGTTGGCCAGCTTCTGGTCCTCGTCTAAACATTATTATTTGTTCAAGGTCATCCAGACGCGTCAGTTTTATGCATCTTGTCTCCAGGGACTCATATCCTGTCTCATACTGAAATTGTTGGTCAGTCTTAAATGTCCAGCGCTGTTGCTTGTCTTTGTCTTCAATGAAATAGTCTTCAGTGTAGACGCCAGAGTCTAGAACATGATCTGGTGGCTGACCCTGAGTCTCTATGATGAATTTCAAAACATCATAGTCTTCATTTCCAGGGTAGAGTGGCAGCCCTGTAGCAAGCTCCACAGCTACCAGCCCCAGAGACCACATGTCAATTGCTTCATTGTAAGGAAGGCCAAGCATAACCTCAGGTGCACAATAACCAACCGTCCCCACACGGTCACCAGGCATCACTGCAGACGCAGGACATGCGAGGCCAAAGTCTATAAGTTTGACTTTGATGGGAGACTCGTGGCGGTTTACAACCATGATGTTTCCAGGTTTGAGGTCAGCGTGCACCATTCCCACAGAACCCAGGTGGGACAGAGCATTTGTCAGTTGACCTAAAATTGGCCTGACTTCGCTTATGGGGAGACAGTGGTTTTTCCGGTCCCATATGTAGTCCCTCAGGCATTGATCAAGGAGTTCAAATTTCAGGCAAACCCGCTCTCCGTCGTGAAAAAAGCCGTTCCATTGAACAATGTTGGCGGCATCTGAATCCAACCTTCGCAGCTGCTCCAGGATGAAAATTTCCAATTTCGCCTGTTGCAGAATATCAGGGCGGCTCTTGTTCACTTTAATAGCCACAGCTCGGTTGGTCATGGTATCACGACATTTGGCTACAATACCAAAGCCCCCTTCTCCGAGGAAAGCCTCTACCTTGTAGTGCTTTCCCAAAATGCTCCCTTTAACTAATCCAAGCTCATTTGAGCTGAAGGATGGGTGAGCTGACATGGTGAAATGTGTCGGCTTGGTCGGTGAATTGCTAAGTAAAATTCTCTCAAAACTCTCCAAAAAGGGTTTGCTTGCTGTCAGGTCAAGGTCCGTTGAGCATTAAAGTTTAACAGAGCAAAGCTCCTACTTAAGGGTTTTTTCTCTCAGCAAGATGATGACATAACAAAGGATCTATGTCATCATCTTGTGATGTCACAAGATGTCACCTTTTTTCACAAGATGCATTCCATTTGGATCAAAGGCATTCTATTTTTTCAGTTGAAACACTAAAAAAAAACAATGTTTCAACAGGCCAGGCTGCATTTTCTGCTGCGACATCTCAACAGGAGATAATAAGATAAAGACAAGGAAGACTGGTGATCTATCCATATCAGCAACATCGGCAGGTTTCTAGTGCAGGAAGTAATAAATTCAGCCCTCGTGTTTGCACTACAGGTTGCTTTCATGAGTATTTCTGTTTTTGTGGTGGGGGAATTTTTCCTCGTTCCAACGATGTAAACAAAAACATTAATTGTGCTTTCCGCAATGACTAGTAATCATTTTGTCCTACTGTTCATTTACAGAACAGGAAAGGTTTTGTTTGGTTATGATTGTTTTGCAAGAAATGCTTCAATCACAGTGGGGTAGTCTTGATTAAAATGTTATATGAGAACTGTGGCACCATGTGTGACCAGATATTGGCATGTAGTCGTCGCCAGACTGTCATCAAAAGTGTGAAGTTTGGGACAGACTGGACAAAATACATTTTTAGAGATGAAAATCTTATGTCCAGTGATAAATGATCAAAATTCCACCACAAACATGGCTTTGACGAAGATGTCCCTTTCTGAAGTAACCCCAAAAAGTTCCTGAAGTAACCAAATGGAATTTAACCAGTGACCTCTCACTTTGCAGGCGAATGTGTAAACCAGCGATGCCTGGAAAACACTAAAACTGTGCCAAAATGTCATTTTACATTCAAAATGGCGGACTTCCAGACTTCCTCTTTGGATTGGGTTCACTGAATCTGTGTGTAATAAATGTCATACATGTATTTCAAGCTGTAAATAAGTTGTTAGAAGTTCATTAAAATTTCTTAAGTGGTGCTGTAGATCCATTTCCGCAGTGCCAGTCACTTTTTAAAAAAAAGTACATTTTGACCTGATGTGAAGAATGCAAAAAATGTCATTAGTTTGGAAGCATGTTTGGTATATGATATACTTGCCTGACTAATAATAATTTATTATTACTATTACTACTGTTGTTGTTGTTGTACAATGGAGCCTTTCCCCTGTGAATGACCAGCTCCCAGCTAAAATGTGTATTTTGTGCCATTTATAAGGTCAGTGCTTTATCATACCTTAAACTGTGCAGGGTAAAAGCCTCAGTTGCTGGGAAAAGCACAGGTGTATTAGAGTTTTTCTGAATTGCTAAAACACTAAACCCCATTGTAAAAACTAAACTGTCAACTATGAAAACTCTTTCATCAAATCAGTCCCACTGTTGCCAAAATCTTAAACACTATTCAAAGCTCAGTCTCCCATTTAGCAAAACTCTAAACACAAAACACACTTAGCAGTGTGGTGCACCTGTTGTCGTGTGAAGGCTGTGTGCAGTAGTGATGTCTCCTGTGTGTCGAAGCTTTGAAGCGTGTGTCGGGTAATCTCGTGGTAGTTTTGTAAAGCGCGTATCGAGGCTTGCTTTGATTACGTATGCAGTGATGTTCGAGGCCTCGCGGGCAGTCCGTACCACGTGACTGATTCAGGAACTGGCTCGCCGGTTTGCACCAGATTCTAAATAAATTGGGCAGCAAAACACAGCTGATTCCCCGTCACATTGTGTTGTGGAATTGGATTACGTCCCAGTTACATACTTACTTGAACATTTCTCCTTCGATGGAACCAGCAAGGAAGAGAATATTTGTCTGACAACATTTAATCTCATCTCTCCTAATAAACTATGCACACAGTAATAAATATCACAAATGATAAGTACCATAATATAAATCAACAACACCACAGATCTTATAATCTGATTTTAGTTTATTAAAAAGTGAAGCACCACACACTAGTTTGTGTCATTGTCCAGATGTACATAAGCATGATTACACAGTTACACAATCATACCAAAACTCTGTCCTGATAGTTTCCACTTTCTCTTTTGTATCAGACATACTGAGACAATATTCGGGATAAATAACCATGAAAACAATTTATTTATTAAGTTTAGAGGTTTACACATCACATCATTATAATCATTGAGCCTGTCTGACTTTAATCGTCCACTTGATGGCGCAGTAGAGCCAATGAATCGTCACAATGCTTCGAACCATGAGTCGACCAGTTGGATGGAAAGCTTCAGTTCATCACAAGGCTTCATCTCACCATCACTAATGAAAGCTCTTATAATTTGGCTGCTATTAGAGACCATTGATTTAGGCTCTCTTTGGTTACTACGTGGATCTTTTTTCAGACAAATTAATGAAAAAAATATAATAAATGGAAAAACAGAGTACAAATGTGGACAGTTAACTGGATATTACAGCGCGATTTCAGTGCATAAATACATACATACAGGTCTGAGACGTAAGTGGTGCAATATTGATAGAGCTCACATGACTCCGTCCTGTTCGTATCCCAGAAATCCACCAGGATTTTAGTGCCTCATATACTGCACAGGTCATCGGCACACCTGAGATTCAGGACGACATGCTAAGCAGTGCTGTGTCACCATCAATAATACACCATATTAATGCAAGGTACAATTACAGCTGGGCTCCGCCACATTTTATTTTAACAGAGGAAATAAAATATGCAGAGCTAGCTGAGTTGGTTGAAATTCAGTTGCTACTTTAAGAGAATTTCATACAAGAATAATTGCAGATAAAATAGGTTATTAAAGCTGTCATCATTGCTTCAGTGCCATATTCTCTCTGCTGTAACTCCGATTTGAAGAGGGCTTGTTTAGGCAACAACTCAGAGCACTAACTATACGATCACTGCCGGTCACTTAGGTGATTTGTTATAAATGTGAAAACAGCTATGCAGGTTTAATGCAAGGAAGTCTTTACTCAGTGTTTGGCATGGGTCCTAAATGAAGGAGGGGTAGTCTGTCAGTCACTGCATTCCTCACCTGCATGGGAAACTTCCCAAACTGGAAGTTATCAGAAACATTGGAGACAATACTGAATCCACCAGAGACAGCTGGGACAGGTCCTAGTCATTACCATACAGAAAAGAACGGATTTATTTCAGTTCAGTTCAAATTAATAAGGTGAAGAAAAAACAGAGACTGCATCTTATGTGTTTTCTATTCTATTCTAGTAGTTTTAGAATCCAATAACTACACAAACAATCATGGCAGTGAGGTGTGGAGGGCCAGGAGTGACAAAATGAATGAATTAAATATGCCATTAATTATTGAATTAAATGTTTCATTATTTAATTAAATGCCCATTCACTTCACTAGTGTTTGTAGTTGTTGTTGAGAAATGCCCACTGAAAGAATGGCCACCAGGGCAAGTGCCTGTAATCGGATTACAGTAACACGTTACTTGTAACGCATTACTGCCCATCTCTGTTGAGAACAAATAATGTAAATGAATAATAGTGTTCAAATTGTTCGTTAAAACTCTGCATATCTCAGAAAAACTAAAAAAAAATCAGCTTTCTTCACTCACTTCTTTACAATGCAGCCATTACAGTCTTCTTTGATTGGTCGCTGCAGGATTGCCATTCTTCTCATGTTTAGTTTTTTTTCCTATCAGTGTTTTAATTCTATGAAATAAATTTTTCAAAGTCACTTTTTGCTTTCACTAGCTTGTTTTTAGTGTCCCACTTTTGGATCTTCTGAACTCACTCTGATTAAAGTTGTCATTGTACTAATGTTATTCATGTGCAGCTGACTTCACAGCTGTGTGTGTTGTTTTTTTTTATTGCTTTTTTGCAACTTTTTGTGATATCTAAATGTTTAACCTGTTCAATAACATTATTACTATTCAGTGATTATTATATATGATTATCACTTGGCTACGTGAACGTACATAAATCTGTTCAATCTCAGCGACACAAGCATGTCTTCATGCGCACACACAGTTTCTACTCCCATTCATTCAGGTTTATATTTACAACTTTTACAGGACGAATGGACAGCCATCACTTTAAGGAAAAACAAAGAGAGAGAGAGAGAGATTATAAGTTCAGGGCAGGTCAGTTTTTATAGAAATGCATAGATGTGTGTTGTACTTCCATCTGGCTTATTACTTTCTAATGCAGGGGAAAGACATTGGCAAAGAAACACCTACTACATAAATAGTTTGATTTGAAGTTGCTCTTTTGAGTCCTCTCTATTGACTCTGACATCCTGCTGTTAACAGTTTCATGGTATTGCTTTGTTTGCTTTAAACAAACCTCACAGGGTGGTAGAATATGTCTGCGGTGCAGAGGTCCTTGGATCGCCTCTCTGTTGTCTTTGTTGACAGCAATGAAGGTGGTGAAAGAACTGCTCACTCCTGATTGGACACTGAGCTGCACCACCTTCTCCTTCACTCCTCCATCTTGCTGTCCTCTGAGCTCTCTCTCTCCTTCATCTCCAGGGAACGAATCAGAGTGCGAGCACCCAACCTGTGGACTGTTAATCTGCAGACAAGGAAGAAAACATTTACAGTTCTAATGTTTCCTATTTTTGCTACATTAGTACATCACTGACTTTTCTGTTTTTCTGTACTGAGGGTGCATTCTTTTTATATTAGAATTAGTAGAGTTACAGAGGGTATATAGAGTGTGAACATAAAATAAGAGCTTGATTAGGCTGTAGAAACGGATGAAAATCCAGTAAAGTGAAGAGTGTGTGTGTGTGTGTGTCTGGCAGGAAGTGAAGCAGGAAGTCTGAATATAGCTTGTGAGCTTGTGAGAGACGTTTCAAAAGGAAAACAGAGGAATTAGAGAGTGAAAGTGCTAAGAAATAGTAATGAAAATGATATTAAATAAATGTCTTAGTGTGTTAATACAGGTGCCCATGGACTTGGCTCAACCTCAGATGAGTACAGCGGCAAAATGATAGATTAACATAATTGGAACGACAAACAGGCCAGGCTTTGGCTGAAATTTTACAGCTTCACCTCTCATCCTGTCCTTATCCTGAGAAGAAGCTTAAAGGACAGTCAATCTCCTGATGAAGACAGAAGACAGACAGAACAACACCGTAGATTTGAAGAATTAACAGAAGGCAGAAGACAGTACAACTGACCTAAAACACTGAAGGGTCCAGCAGCATGTATGTTAATGGAACATGTGCTCTGAATTACAAGCTGGAAAGTGTACCAGTGACATGACTGTGTGAAAGCACTGCATTGGACTGTCTGAGTTCATATTTGCCATGCTGGGAGTTAACCGCCAAGAAAAGACTGAAAAGATGAAGAGAGAATGAACAGAGAAGAAGAAACGGCTGATTTGGGCCTGTGTTTGATTTGGGAGGCCACACAGGAAGCTGTGAGAAGAGGGGACGAGGACCGGTGAGAGGTGAAGGCTGGACGTGTTCAAGTGAAAGTATAGGAAAATTGGGTTGAAAATTGAGGCTGAACTTGTGGGGTTTAGAAATGTCCAGAGCATCGCAACAGAAAGGTGAATTAAAAAAAGAGAGAGAGAGCGGGATGAAGAAATAAATAAACTAATAATACATAAATGAATAGAAAAATCTTTTGTATATGGCGAGGTGCTGTGGGCACCTAAGTCTTTGATAGTGTAGAATTTTCAAGTCAATACCATGGTTGCATCTACTGAAAATCTCTGTGAAGCTTAAATCTCAATGACCTTGACTTCAAGGTCAGAGGTCAACTTTTCTGAAAATCAGAGGAGTTTCACATTCATAACACAGGTATGTCTACTAGGAGGCTGAAGGGTAGCTCTATATATTTATAAACAATCAAAAACAACAATTATTACACAATTTATTTCCAATTTGTATGGAATTTATTTCTGTAAAGGTGGTGTTTTAGGTCTGATTGAAGGACTGATGTGATGGTAAGGTGTCCGCTGCTGCGCTTTGAAGATTGGTAGGCTTTTTTTTTTAAATTTTCACAAGAATTGCTACTTCCCCTAGAGTTTTGGCCACTCCAACAATCAGAAGATTTCCCTATGAGCAAGCATTTAGCGACAGTGGGAAGGAAAAACTCCCTTTAAAAAGGAAGAAACCTTCAACAGAGCCAGGCTCAGGAAGGGACAGCCCTCTGCCACGACTGGTTGGGGTGGGGGGAGTGAAAATTTAAAAAAAAGAAGCCAAAGTGATCATTATTGGAGCAGCTTAATTAATTTTTGCATTGTAATTTGCTGTTAATGTCATTTTCCAACCCCAGTTTGTATTTTTATCACTTTTGTCCAGGGTGGAAGATGCCATGCTGGAGACTGATTCAGTATGGTCTTTCAATGTTGATACATGGGAACCTTTTAGAGAGGCCAGGGCTGAAAAAGGGATGCCGGAGAACCTGAGAGGGTGTTATCCGCTGGTGTGCATCCAAGGCCAACATCTGTTTAATTAGGCTGACAAATAAGCGTTGGCCAGCTTCTGGTCCTCGTCTAAACATCATTAGCTGTTCGAGGTCATCCAGACGTGTAAGTATTATGTATCTTGTCTCCAGGGATTCATGTCCTGTCCCTGGAACAGAGCCTTTATATTGTTCTTCCGTCTTAAATGTCCAGCGCTGTTGCTTGTATTTGTCTCCAATGAAATAGTTTTCAGTGTACACGCCAGAGTCTAGCACATGATCTGGTGGCTGACCCTGAGTCTCTATGATGAATTTCAGATAATCATAGTCATTCTCCGAAGGGTAGAGTGGCACCCCTGTAGCAAGCTCCACAGCCACCAGCCCCAGAGACCACATGTCACTTGCTTCATTGTAAGGAAGGCCAAGCATAACCTCAGGTGCACAGTAACCAACCGTCCCCACAAAGTCACCAGGTATCACTGCAGACGCAGGACATGCGAGGCCAAAGTCTATAAGTTTGACTTTGATGGGAGACTCATGGCGGTTTACAACCATGATGTTTCCAGGTTTGAGGTCAGCGTGCACTATTCCCACAGAACTCAGGTGGGACAGAGCATTTGTGATTTGACCTAAAATTGGCCTGACTTCGCTTATGGAGAGACCCTGTTTATTCCGGTCCCCTATGTAGTCCCACAGGCATTGATCAAGGAGTTCAAATTTCAGGCAAACCCGCTGTCCGTCGTGGAAAAAGCCGTTCCATTGAACAATGTTGGCGGCATCTGGATCCAACCTTCGCAGCTGCTCCAGGATGAAAATTTCCACATGTGCCTGTTGCAGAATATCAGGGTCGCTCTTGTTGACTTTAATGGCAACAGCTTGGTTGGTTGTTGTGTCGCGACATTTGGCTACAATACCAAAGCCCCCTTCTCCGAGGAAAGCCTCTACCTTGTAGTGCTTTCCCAAAATGCTCCCTTTAACTAATTCAAGCTCATCTGAGCTGAATGATGGACTGGCTGATGTGTGGACGAATACTTGCTGAGAAAATTCAACCGAGTTTTGAAAACTGCAGTTGATTTTCTGTGATCTCTTGCTTTCCAAGTTTGAAGGGTGCTGAAAGACCACAGGGTTTTGTGATATTTCAGCACTCATGTCAATGCACAGGGAACTCTTAGGGCTGAAAAAGGGATGCCGGAGAACCTCCGAGGGTGTTATCCGCTGGTGTGCATCCAAGGCCAACATCTGTTTAATTAAGCTGACAAATAAGCGTTGGCCAGCTTCTGGTCCTCGTCTAAACATTATTATTTGTTCAAGGTCATCCAGACGCGTCAGTTTTATGCATCTTGTCTCCAGGGACTCATATCCTGTCTCATACTGAAATTGTTGGTCAGTCTTAAATGTCCAGCGCTGTTGCTTGTCTTTGTCTTCAATGAAATAGTCTTCAGTGTAGACGCCAGAGTCTAGAACATGATCTGGTGGCTGACCCTGAGTCTCTATGATGAATTTCAAAACATCATAGTCTTCATTTCCAGGGTAGAGTGGCAGCCCTGTAGCAAGCTCCACAGCTACCAGCCCCAGAGACCACATGTCAATTGCTTCATTGTAAGGAAGGCCAAGCATAACCTCAGGTGCACAATAACCAACCGTCCCCACACGGTCACCAGGCATCACTGCAGACGCAGGACATGCGAGGCCAAAGTCTATAAGTTTGACTTTGATGGGAGACTCGTGGCGGTTTACAACCATGATGTTTCCAGGTTTGAGGTCAGCGTGCACCATTCCCACAGAACCCAGGTGGGACAGAGCATTTGTCAGTTGACCTAAAATTGGCCTGACTTCGCTTATGGGGAGACAGTGGTTTTTCCGGTCCCATATGTAGTCCCTCAGGCATTGATCAAGGAGTTCAAATTTCAGGCAAACCCGCTCTCCGTCGTGAAAAAAGCCGTTCCATTGAACAATGTTGGCGGCATCTGAATCCAACCTTCGCAGCTGCTCCAGGATGAAAATTTCCAATTTCGCCTGTTGCAGAATATCAGGGCGGCTCTTGTTCACTTTAATAGCCACAGCTCGGTTGGTCATGGTATCACGACATTTGGCTACAATACCAAAGCCCCCTTCTCCGAGGAAAGCCTCTACCTTGTAGTGCTTTCCCAAAATGCTCCCTTTAACTAATCCAAGCTCATTTGAGCTGAAGGATGGGTGAGCTGACATGGTGAAATGTGTCGGCTTGGTCGGTGAATTGCTAAGTAAAATTCTCTCAAAACTCTCCAAAAAGGGTTTGCTTGCTGTCAGGTCAAGGTCCGTTCAGCATTAAAGTTTAACAGAGCAAAGCTCCTATTTAAGGGTTTTTTCTCTCAGCAAGATGATGACATAACAAAGGATCTATGTCATCATCTTGTGATGTCACAAGATGTCACCTTTTTTCACAAGATGCATTCCATTTGGATCAAAGGCATTCTATTTTTTCAGTTGAAACACTAAAAAAAAACAATGTTTCAACAGGCCAGGCTGCATTTTCTGCTGCAACATCTCAACAGGAGATAATAAGATAAAGACAAGGAAGACTGGTGATCTATCCATATCAGCAACATCGGCAGGTTTCTAGTGCAGGAAGTAATAAATTCAGCCCTCGTGTTTGCACTACAGGTTGCTTTCATGAGTATTTCTGTTTTTGTGGTGGGGGAATTTTTCCTCGTTCCAACGATGTAAACAAAAACATTAATTGTGCTTTCCGCAATGACTAGTAATCATTTTGTCCTACTGTTCATTTACAGAACAGGAAAGGTTTTGTTTGGTTATGATTGTTTTGCAAGAAATGCTTCAATCACAGTGGGGTAGTCTTGATTAAAATGTTATATGAGAACTGTGGCACCATGTGTGACCAGATATTGGCATGTAGTCGTCGCCAGACTGTCATCAAAAGTGTGAAGTTTGGGACAGACTGGACAAAATACATTTTTAGAGATGAAAATCTTATGTCCAGTGATAAATGATCAAAATTCCACCACAAACATGGCTTTGACAAAGATGTCCCTTTCTGAAGTAACCCCAAAAAGTTCCTGAAGTAACCAAATGGAATTTAACCAGTGACCTCTCACTTTGCAGGCGAATGTGTAAACCAGCGATGCCTGGAAAACACTAAAACTGTGCCAAAATGTCATTTTACATTCAAAATGGCGGACTTCCAGACTTCCTCTTTGGATTGGGTTCACTGAATCTGTGTGTAATAAATGTCATACACGTATTTCAAGCTGTAAATAAGTTGTTAGAAGTTCTTTAAAATTTCTTAAGTGGTGCTGTAGATCCATTTCCGCAGTGCCAGTCACTTTTTAAAAAAAAGTACATTTTGACCTGATGTGAAGAATGCAAAAAATGTCATTAGTTTGGAAGCATGTTTGGTATATGATATACTTGCCTGACTAATAATAATTTATTATTACTATTATTACTGTTGTTGTTGTTGTACAATGGAGCCTTTCCCCTGTGAATGACCAGCTCCCAGCTAAAATGTGTATTTTGTGCCATTTATAAGGTCAGTGCTTTATCATACCTTAAACTGTGCAGGGTAAAAGCCTCAGTTGCTGGGAAAAGCACAGGTGTATTAGAGTTTTTCTGAATTGCTAAAACACTAAACCCCATTGTAAAAACTAAACTGTCAACTATGAAAACTCTTTCATCAAATCAGTCCCACTGTTGCCAAAATCTTAAACACTATTCAAAGCTCAGTCTCCCATTTAGCAAAACTCTAAACACAAAACACACTTAGCAGTGTGGTGCACCTGTTGTCGTGTGAAGGCTGTGTGCAGTAGTGATGTCTCCTGTGTGTCGAAGCTTTGAAGCGTGTGTCGGGTAATCTCGTGGTAGTTTTGTAAAGCGCGTATCGAGGCTTGCTTTGATTACGTATGCAGTGATGTTCGAGGCCTCGCGGGCAGTCCGTACCACGTGACTGATTCAGGAACTGGCTCGCCGGTTTGCACCAGATTCTAAATAAATTGGGCAGCAAAACACAGCTGATTCCCCGTCACATTGTGTTGTGGAATTGGATTACGTCCCAGTTACATACTTACTTGAACATTTCTCCTTCGATGGAACCAGCAAGGAAGAGAATATTTGTCTGACAACATTTAATCTCATCTCTCCTAATAAAGTATGCACACAGTAATAAATATCACAAATGATAAGTACCATAATATAAATCAACAACACCACAGATCTTATAATCTGATTTCTGTCTTTTAGTTTATTAAAAAGTGAAGCACCACACACTAGTTTGTGTCATTGTCCAGATGTACATAAGCATGATTACACAGTTACACAATCATACCAAACTCTGTCCTGATAGTTTCCACTTTCTCTTTTGTATCAGACATACTGAGACAATATTCGGGATAAATAACCATGAAAACAATTTATTTATTAAGTTTAGAGGTTTACACATCACATCATTATAATCATTGAGCCTATCTGACTTTAATCGTCCACTTGATGGCGCAGTAGAGCCAATGAATCGTCACAATGCTTCGAACCATGAGTCGACCAGTTGGATGGAAAGCTTCAGTTCATCACAAGGCTTCATCTCACCATCACTAATGAAAGCTCTTATAATTTGGCTGCTATTAGAGACCATTGATTTAGGCTCTCTTTGGTTACTACGTGGATCTTTTTTCAGACAAATTAATGAAAAAAATATAATAAATGGAAAAACAGAGTACAAATGTGGACAGTTAACTGGATATTACAGCGCGATTTCAGTGCATAAATACATACATACAGGTCTGAGACATAAGTGGTGCAATATTGATAGAGCTCACATGACTCCGTCCTGTTCGTATCCCAATGGATGTTCAGATGGCAGTATTTCACTGCTCAGACAGTTTTCTGAAGTAGAACATAATTACAAAGCTATCCCAGTGTCAGTACGCCTTACCTTTGCTTGTCCCTGACTCAGTCACTATGGATATTGAATGTCCTCTGTGGACATTCAGGCAGATAACAAAAACATGGAAGAAAACTAAAATCAAGGGTGATTCAAATGCCATCACCATGAAGACAATGCCCATCTGCAAAGCCGAGACACCCATGGTGTTTTTCTTCCGCCTGGGTTCACTTCCAGTGTCAAAATCTCAGCTCATGAACACTGTGATCAATGACCGTCACAGCACCTTCTTCCATAGAAATTGTCCAGGTAGCACCAAATCTCGCCTGCTGATGGATGGTGTGGCAGAGATTGCCTGGTACTGCCCTGCTGGAAAACCCAATGACTCCTTCACAGACTGCACTGCCTTTTGTAATCTTCATGGTGATGCTCTGTCATTTGAAAAACAGCGTGAGATACTGATTGAAAAAGCTTCAGTCACTGTTGTTCTTGTGAGAACTCTGGAAAAAGGCCAGAAAGGTACTACAGTCATCTCAGACCTTTACAGGTCACCAAAGCCTCTCATTATTCTCATTGCTGATACTGATGGTAGTGCAGTTCAAGTCAAAGATGGAAAATACAAAGTGGGTCTGAAAGACAGAAGCCAGTCAGATGTTTCTGAAGAACTGAAATGTCATGATCCTGGGCCATGTTGGCCCAGTATTCTTAGTTTCATGTATTTTTGTATTTTGTTCCTTATTTAGGCCATGCTTCCTGGGCTGCCCTGTTACGTTGTTCCCTAAGTGTTTTCCCCTTGTGACTCTTACCCCTTGTGTGCCCCTCTGTGTATCTGTGAGCCCTCGTCTCTCCTTGTGTTTTATTCCATGTTTTCCCCAGCCCGTTACGTCTGTGTTCTCCCCGTGCTCTCTCTCCTCCTGTCTGAACCTCTGTACTTCCTGTTTTACTTTGCCCGTCTCCCGTCAGTGTTGCGTTCACTCCTGCCGTGTCTTGTTATGATTATTAGTGTCACCTGTGTTCCCCGTGTGCTCCCACTTCCCTCGTTAACCCTCTGTGTATTTATGTCTGCGTCTCCCTCAGTTCTGTGTCGCGTTCTCCCTCATGCTGTGTGTTTCTACCTGTAGCTCCCTGTGTGTTTTGTTAGAGTCTTCCCAGTTTAGATTTTGTATTCAGCAATAAAAGCTGCCATTTTGAGTTCAGTCCTGTCTCCAGTGAGTTTGCGTTTGGGTCCAATTCCTGCCGGCACACAGCCAGATCATGACAGAAGAACGCGACCTCGACATGGACCCAGCAACTCACAACCCCTCTGCTGAGCTCCATGAGGATTTAATCTACACAGTGGAGTATCACTGTCAGGAGTGGGCAGCGCTGCCAGGGGAAGAATATCGGGAAACCGTAGCCATCCGTTTACAGAGGATGGTGTCCGGACTCCCATGGCTATTCTGCGCGCTACACCCCCACATCCAGGACTTCCTTGTCTCCACCGTACGCATCCACCCGGAGCAGCCGCTCCAGTATGAAGAGTCGGAGGATGTTCAGCCCGGTCCGCTGGAGGATTCGCGGCCTGGCTTGTCTCCTCCCCCTTCTCGGCGAAAACGGCGTGCACGCCGCCGGCGTTCCCGAGCAGCGGAGCAGCTTTCTTCCTTTGGTGAGAGTGATCGTGTTTTTCACATTCCGCTCAAGCATTCGGCTCCCAGGCTTCCGGACATTGCACCCTCTTTGAGTAAGACTGTGCTTCCCTCCGTGGACTTTGTTAAGCCTGAATCTGTAGATTGTGACTCAGCAGAATTAAAGTGTCAGGGTTTTGAGGCAGTTAACTCAGTAGCATCTGTTTCCGTGCCTGTTGTTCCTCTGAGTGAATCCAGTGTCAATGAGCGAGCAAGTGATTCTTCTGTTCTGCCTAAACCTGGTAATATAGAGACAATTAGCCATGTAGCTACTCAGAGTGACTGTCTTACCTGCTCACCTGCTCTGTCACCAGAAATCCATGACAGTAACCAAATGGGCTCGGTTAAGTGTTGTGTTCCACGGTCTGACCATTTGAACTCTGTGCACCAGGCATTTAGCTCAGTCTCTGCAAAGAATGTTCAGGAAGCGCCTCACGAAACAACTTTTTGTGTTGTTTCCTATGGGACTGCCACTCAAACCTGGGACGGTGCTGCACCTCAGCTGGTAAATGTAGATGGCAACGGAGCGCCACCTTCTCTCGTGCCTGCTAAGCAGGAGACTGTTTCTGTTTTTCCTCGTGGACTCCTTGAAACTGTGTATTCAATGCCTGCTAAGGTTAAGAGCCGCAAGGTTTCATCTGCTATACATAGACTGGCAAAGGATTTTAGTTTGAGCACAGCAGAGCTGGTTGCACAGGTTTACTTTTCTGTTCCCCGGTCATGTCAGTTTAACTCTGTGCGCCATGCTTTTTGGCCAAGTTTCATGGACTCTGTGTGTACTACGTCTCGGGCTACATCCTGTACGACTGTGTGTAGTGTTGTTTCACATCCAGGTTATACAGACGCTGCTTGTGTGAGTTCTCCAGTACCCGTGACTGCTCCTAAACTCACTCCTTCTAAGACTGCTATCCTACACCAGACTCACCCACATACTGCTACCAGAATTGCAGCCCCGCAGAACTGTTGTAATCAGCTTGTACACTCTGAGGTTTTCCAGTCTGAGCTCAGCCACACACCACCACCATCATCAGCCCTAGATATAACAGTGCATGCTGAGGGCACAAACCATCTGAGACTGAGTGTTCTGTAACTGATGCTCCTTCTAGTGACTGTTTCATGTGCCAACCCGTTCTATCTTTTGACATGTCCAGTGGGGCCCAGTCAGCTCCACAACCAGTGATTAATCATTCAGTTTCTCGAGTGAGCGGTAACAAGATGGTCGCTTCCTTTGTTAAGCTAGCCAAAGCTGTTCGCTACTCCTCTGAACCTGTTGCTGTGAAAACTGTTGTGGGTGTTACTTCGTCCCTGGACTGTGTGGCTCCCCATCCAGTTAGATCTGAGTCAGCCTGCCGAGTCGGTTCACCTATGGACTGTATGAAAATTGATTTTGTTTCCCAACCTGTGATTGTCCTTCCAGCCTCGATTCTGAAAAGACCTGTTTCTGGCGTTCTTCCTTCTCTGACCTGTGTTAGACAGCACACCGTTCCTCAAGAGACAGTTGCTGATGTCTGTTTTGAAACTGCTTCGGTGACTGTCCCTGAGCTAACCTCCTCCAGGACCGCTAGCGCTAACCTGGAGAGTTTAATAGCAGTGGATTTCCTAGGACCTGCTTGCTTTAAGCCTAGGTCTCCTAAAACTGAGTTTGGCACCAATAACTTAGTTCACCCAGTGACTGTTACTGTTCCTGTGCTTCGCTCTCCACCTCCAATTCCTCTACTCAGGGCAGCACGGGCCCAGCTTTCCCTTGCACCCGTATCAGCTCCTCGGGTGAGGGTGGCTGAGGTCAAGCTGGTCCCTGCTTCTGTCCCTAGCCTGGCAGAGACTCCGTTCATCCCGGCACCCGTACCTGCTCCTCGGTACGGGTGCCGGTACCGAGAAGCACCCGTACCTGCTCCTCAGTAATGGCTGGTTGATGGACACCCAGCCATTGCCTGCACCTGTTCCGGTTCCCCGGGTGAGGTCAGCCGTGACCCTGCCGACTCCTGCACCCGTCTCAGTTCCTCGGGTGGGAGCGGCAGAGGTCCCGCTAGCTCCTGCACCTACACCGGCCCCCAGGGTAAAGGCAGCCAGAGCCCAGCTCGTCCCTACACCCATATCTGTTCCTCGGGTGGGGATGGCTGGTGTTCGGCCAGGCCTAGCACCTGTTCCTGTTCCCAGGAGGAGAGCAGCCAAGAGTCAGTCACCTGCTCAATCACAAGTTCAACTACCTGCTGACCCGCCATCACTGCAACCACCACTACAACTTGCATTTCTGTCCATAGCACAGTCATTAGCTCAGTTATCAGCCCAGTTCCCTGTTTGGTCACCAGCTCATTCTCTAGTTCAGTTAGCTCAGTCACCAGCCGAGTTAATAGCTCAGCAACCCGTTCAGACACTGCCAACCTCAGCTGGAAGCCTTTGTGAGCTTTCTCCGCCAGCTGAGGACTGCGTGGTGCTGACAAACTTTGGACAGACTGTTTGCCCTGCACAGCCCCAGCCGTTGCATCCCAAGCCGACTGCGTGTCCTGTGCAGCTACAGTTAGCGTCCCCTCAGCCAGAAGTCTCTGCACCTGCTGGCTCTGCATCTGTTCTCGCTGGGGGTTCAGGGGAACCTCTCCAGCCTCTCCTCGTCTCCGCTGGGGGTTCAGGGGAACCTCTCCAGCCTCTCCTCGTCTCCGCTGGGGGTTCAGGGGAACCTCTCCAACCTCTCCTCGTCTCCGCTGGCGGCTCTGGTCAGCCCGGCCAGCCTCTCCTCGTCTCCGCTGGCGGCTCTGGTCAGCCCGGCCAGCACCTCCTCGTCTCCGCTGGAGGGTCAGAGGGGCCCGTTCAGCCATTGCCTGGTCCGGCCTCTGCATCAGCTGCACCCACGCCCGGTCCGGCCTCTGCATTGCCTTCAACGTTGCCTGGTTCAGCGTCGGCCTCGGCCTCAGCTTCGCCTTCAGCTTCGCCTGGTCCGGCCACCGCTTCGGCTTCAGCTTCGCCTGGTCCGGCCACCGCTTCGGCTTCAGCTTCGCCTGGTCTGGCCCCCGCTTCGGCTTCGCCTGGTCCGGCCCCCGCATCCGTTCCAGCTCCGTCGCCTGTGGCTGCCACGCCGCCGTCTGGTCCTGCCTCGTCTAGTCCTGCCTCGTCTGGTCCTGTGCCCACCAAGCCTCAACCAGTACGCCTGACGCTCTGCTGCCGCCGCCGTCTTCCACACGGCCGGCCTCCGGACCCGCTCTGCTGCCACTGCCACTTTTCGCGTGGCCGGCCCCCGGAACAGCTGGACTGAACTTTTGTGCTGTCGCCCCCAGGTTAACCGACCTCTTTGAACATTGCTTCCATGTTTTGACCTGTTTTTGTGCTCCTTGTCTTTTGTTTGGTTTCGTTCTCTCCGTCCTGGTCCCCCGCCTCCCGCCCTGGGTGGGTTGTTTTCTGTTATTCTTGTGTTTTGGTTCTTGGGTTTGGGCTGTCTGGAGCCAGCCCTTGAGGGGGGGGGTTATGTCATGATCCT
The DNA here is from genome assembly GCF_057381915.1 of Diplotaxodon limnothrissa. Taxonomy (NCBI): domain Eukaryota; kingdom Metazoa; phylum Chordata; class Actinopteri; order Cichliformes; family Cichlidae; genus Diplotaxodon; species Diplotaxodon limnothrissa. The sequence goes on along the minus strand of NC_140599.1, from coordinate 10,631,952 downwards.
GGGCCATGTTGGCTCAGTATTCTTAGTTTCATGTATTTTTGTATTTTGTTCCTTATTTAGGCCATGCTTCCTGGGCTGCCCTGTTACGTTGTTCCCCAAGTGTTTTCCCCTTGTGACTCTTACCCCTTGTGTGCCCCTCTGTGTATCTGTGAGCCCTCGTCTCTCCTTGTGTTTTATTCCATGTTTTCCCCAGCCCGTTATGCCTGTGTTCTCTCCGTGCTCTCTCTCCTCCTGTCTGAACCTCTGTACTTCCTGTTTTACTTTGCCCGTCTCCCTCAGTTCTGTGTCGCGTTCTCCCTCATGCTGTGTGTTTCTACCTGTAGCTCCCTGTGTGTTTTGTTAGAGTCTTCCCAGTTTAGATTTTGTAGAGTTTTTGTGTTCAGCAATAAAAGCTGCCATTTTGAGTTCAGTCCTGTCTCCAGTGAGTTTGCGTTTGGTTCCAATTCCTGCCGGCACACAGCCAGATCATGACATGAAAGGAATTATCAGAAAGATTTTATATGAACCTCATAGATCCTTCCAGCTTGAATTCATGGCCAAAGTCCCTGGAGTCACAGTGGATGAAGATGATGAAGTCTGTCAAAAAGGGAAGTCTGCTGCACTGAAAACAGTTAAAATGCTTCAAGGGATGGGAATTTCAAAGAACAAAGATACATTTCTACCTTGTCAAGGCGATCTGTGGCATGAGCGGTGTAAAATAAATAAAGAGCTGTATCACCTTAAAGGAAACATTGAGAAGGAAAAAAGTCATAAGCAACAGCAACTGAATAAAATAAGACAAAATCAATGCAAAGCTTCATGTAGTGAACTGATGAAGTCATTCACAGAAAGCCTCTTGTCTTTGCCATCAAAACAGAAGGAGTACTTCCTGAAATGGACTCAGATCTTAATAGATGCCCTATCCACAGACATAGCTGGACTGGCCATCGGGCATACCGGGCAAATGCCCGGTATGGTTTTATGGGCCGATGGATTTTTTATTTATTTATTTTTTTAGGAAGGGTGTATATATAATGAAAGGTGTTGGATTGGCCAATTGGTCATGATCGACTTTGGGCTGGACCAATTACAGGCCGGATGCACCCTCCCCCTTGTTTAGCAATCTCGTGATTTTCGCGCATTGCATGCCGGGAACTCGTGGCAAAACAATCCAAGTAGCGCATCAAATGCAAGCATTTGCAGCACCGCAAAACGTTCATTCTCCGGTTCCAATACCTTCTTGTTTTTTCTTTGCCGCACAAAAAAGGAATGTACAAAACAAAAGGAGAACAATGCCGGTCCGTACAAAGACAGACTCGACGAAAAGACAAAGAAAAGATACGAGGAAAAATCAAAGGAGTGAAAGGGTCAGACCCTTACGAGCACACAGAGTGGACAAAAGACGTTAGCGTGCTGCCCAACTTTCACCACGCTCAGATTTATAATTATACGGTTCTTGGAGTGAGTGCATACACTCATGAAGTTTAGTAACTTCAGGTCACTGCAACAAGCCCAGGTACAGTTTACCGACGGATGGGTACAGGACCTTGAAATGCACCGTGAAAGACCATCGTACGAACAAAGGTAAGTTTACCAGTCTCACAAATCGTCGTCATAAATATACTTTCGTTAACCGTTTATTAATAGGACCTTTGAGCTCAACGGTAATTAATTAGTAGTGGAAATAATTTCTGGTAGCATTACAGAAATGTAGCAGTGACAAATTAATACTGTATGTTGTAATCGTACTGGACAATTAGTGATACAAAACAACTGTTTTATCTTGTGAATAAAAGTATATGTTTTTGTCAATGTACCATGGTAATAACAGAAGCGAAACGCAATATTGTGTCAGGACAATTCACTATTTATGCACAATAAACAAAGGAGCATAGCGCAACAATTTCTGTTCAGCGCCAGACTTGCTTGTAACCTATATCACCAATTATGTTAAGAAAAATGACGTATTAACTACTACAAAACTCTGACCTTTGTGGGAATGCTTGGAGCAGACTAACATGTGAGCTGAGTGTTCTGAGACGTTATATTTGGTATATCCAGACCATCCGTCGGCTCTTACTTCGGAAACATGGCTTAAAAAATTTCTCTTCAACAACGTAATCCGATTAAAAAAAAAACGATCTCTTTACCCGTCGGCTTCCCGTGGCTGTCATGCGACCGACTATTGCAGTTAATAATACAACAGCTTGTTGCCATTTTTTGGGTTTCTTTTTATCGCTGTGTAACTGAGTTCAATTGAAAGCCTGCGTGCGCTAGTACCTCTTACCCCTGAATGACATCACATTTTCAATCTTTATCCTGGTGGGCCGGTCTCTAGTCAAAATGCCTGGGCCGATTTTTTGTCCCAGTCCAGCCTTGTCCACAGATGATCTCTCTTCAATTCTCCAAAGCTATGATGAAAAGTGGACTGAGCTCTTGACTCTGAAAAAGAAACACGACAAATCTGATCTGTTAGCAAGCAAACAAACAGAGCTTGAACAAATCTCCAAAACACTGCAGTCTGCAACCTTTTGCCTGGAGCACATCTTCAGAGAAATGGGACAGATCTATGAAGCCCATAGAGCAGTACAAACACAGAATAAACTGACTTCCTGGTCTAAATATCCAAAGTTGGCTGCAGATCTGATGATTTCAGGACACCCAGTGGAGCTGATGGATGGTGATGCAGGTCATGTGCCTCTAACATGGATCTGTAGTTTTTTAGATGAAGTCATCAAGAAACTAGGTGACCAGAGAGTTTTTGTGTTGTCAGTTTTGGGCGTACAAAGCAGTGGAAAATCAACAATGCTGAATACCATGTTTGGATTGCAGTTTGCAGTGAGTGCAGGCAGGTGCACCAAAGGTGCCTTCATGCAGCTGGTCAAAGTGTCAGAGGAAATCAAGAAAGACTTCCAGTTTGACTATTTTCTAGTGGTGGACACTGAAGGACTGCGAGCTCTTGAGCTGGCAGAAAATGCTACTCTTCATCACGACAATGCACTAGCGACATTTGTTGTTGGCCTAGGAAGCTTGACACTAGAGCTGGGCGATATGAGATTTTTTCATATCACGATATGTTTTTTTCATTTCAGGCGATAACGATATCTATCACGATATAAGCCAAATAACTATATTTGTAAGATTTAAATGTGCCGTTGCTCACAAGTAAAATGTGAAATAATCAGCAGCTTGTTTTTATTTAAATATTTATTTCCCATAATAAGTTCAACAGGGTAGATGTACTTAAGGAACATGAGACTTTTTCAGATAAATAAAGGCAAATATTGCAAACTACACAAAAGGCAGCCGCTAAAGCGTTTAAGTTTCAAAATAGAACAAACGAAACAGACTAAATTGTCAATTCCACTTAGAAACAAAATATTAATTGTAAAAATAAATCTTAGTTTGTTTTACAGAAGAACAGACAAAACTGACTAACTTTTGTCAATATCAAATAAACTGAGAACTAAAAGGAAATTCTCAATCTCTCCTTGTTGTATAGCTGAGCTTTTCAAACAGTTTTAACAGTTACTTTAGTCTGACAAAAGCCAAATGACGAATTAGCGCTTCCAGTCAGAGACTGAGGCTACGTCCACACGTACACGGGTATTTTTGAAAACGGAGATTTTCCGTTTTCGTTTTAAAAAATAATCCCGTCCACACATAAAGGCAGAAATGAAGGAAAACGCTGCTATGAACATGCCAAAGCAGCAGGTGGAGCTAGATTCCTAACCGTGCAGAAATGTTGGCCAATCAGAAGTCTAGAAGCCTCGGTGGGAAAAAGTAAACAAAGCTGCGGCATAGAAGCAGAACCGAGTCGTATGTGTGGACGGACAGTAACTGTGTGTATATGTAAGCATTTAAACACTGCAGAGAGTAGAATTAACAGTAACAGTATTGTAGAAATTCATTTCACCGAAACAATAACGTGGCGCACAGTGTGACGCATGCACCAGTTCATTGTATTTCCAGACTTGCTTTCGGCACAATTTACAGTGAACGCTACTCTGTTTTTTGTCAGACTTGAAATAGCCGAAATACCTTCACACTACGGAACTTCTATGGCTCTTCCGTTCGACAATCTCTCCGGCGTTGGAACCATTATCTGTTTTCTCTTCGGTCACGCTCGGTTGATTTTTCTAGTCGGCACACTCATTTCCTCCATTACCCGCTGGCTGCTTCCCAAACAAACACACGTGCGGCTTGGCACTTGTGCTGTACGTTACAAGTCACGCGACGTGACGCTGCGGCTGTGATTGGTTCGGCTCTGCGTTACTTAATTTGGATTGGCTGATCTTTTTTTTTTTTTTTTTTTAAGAGGACAAGAGCGGCGAGGTCTATCGCGATAGCTTAATTTCTCTATCGAGTAAAAATTATATCGCGATACATATCGTTATTGTTCTATCGCCCAGCTCTACTTGACACTGATCAACATCTTTGGTGAGAATCCAGCTGAGATGCAGGATGTCCTGCAGATTGTTGTTCAGGCTTTCATGAGGATGAAGAAAGTTAAACTTTCTCCCAGTTGTGTGTTTGTTCATCAGAATGTGACAGATATGGCAGCTACTGAGAAAAACATGGATGGGAAAAGACGCCTGCAAGAAAAACTGGACCAGATGGCTCAACTAGCTGCTAAAGAGGAAGTGTGTGATGCTGAGTGCTTTAGTGATATCATTGACTTTGATGTGCAAAAAGATGTGAAATACTTTGCTCAGCTATGGGAGGGAAGTCCACCGATGGCTCCTCCAAATCCAGGCTACAGCGAGAGCATCCAAGAGCTGAAGAACATCATCCTGTCTAAGGCTAAATGCTCTCCTGGGATCACTCTCTCACATTTTAACAGAAAGATACAAGACCTGTGTAAAGCTCTGATGAATGAACACTTTGTTTTCAGATTCAAAAAACACATTAGAAATTGCAGTTTACAGAAAACTTGAGGTTGAGTATGGAAACTGGACCTGGGCCCTGAGGAGCAACATGCTGGTGATTGAAAACCAGCTTCATACCAGAATTGAAAATGGAGAACTTGACAAGGTTGAGCGTAGTGATGAGTGAAAAATATAAAGAAGTAGAAAAAGATATGTCAAAGTACTTTGAGGATGACAGAGACAAAGATATGTTGGTTCAGTGGAGAGGCCGATTTGAAAACAAAATAAAGGAGTTCCAAGAGGAGCTGGTGACAGGAGTGGAACGAAAACTGGATGAAGTTATTCAGCAGAAGAAAGCTTGTAAAAAGCTGAATGATAAGAAGACCGAATTTGAGAACAAGCTGCTGCAAAAGAGTAAAAAGCTTGCTCATAAGTTAAAAGACAAAGCAAAAAATGAAGAGGAACTTAAAAAACATTTCAAGTCAGTTTAGGATTACTGGGTAAAAGAGTTAACTGCAGATGCACAACCCATTCAGGACATCAAGCTGGATGACGATCAGGCAACTATCTTTAATGACCTTGGTTTTGAATGGAATCTCATATTTGAATGCAAAAAGAATGGCAGATACAAAAAAATATCTGAGGTTGGCAATTATTCTGATTATATTGTCCTTGGCAAGCACGAAGATACAACAAGAAAAGGGCTTGCCAGCCAAGTGGCTACATTTTTTGAAGTTGGTGCTAAAACAATAATACATTACTTAAAGAGACCTTTTGAGCATGAAGACCAGGAAATGATAAGATCCCTCATAAGAGACCTGATCAAATCCTCATCGATCAGCTGTGTAACTGCTGCTGGGAAACCTGCCCGTTCTGTGCAGCTGTTTGTACCAACACAATTAAAGATCACAGTCCTGGAGATCACAGTGTCCCCTTTCATTGATCTCAAGCAATCAATGGTTGGCACTACAGAAACACTGAGATATTGTGTGTCGACTTTTGTACAACCCAAGTTGCAAGTGAAGGAAGTTTTTACCCTTGCCATGACTCAAATCATACCATTCCTTTTAAAAAATACGGAACTGCTGGACCACCATATGAAAATTGGAGCATTACCCCTGATGAGTCTAAGCTCAAGTATTGGACATGGTTTGTGTGTCAGTTTCAGGAGAAACTCGAAAACCACCATGGTTTAAAATTCACACAGCGTGGTGAGATTCCCAGTGAATGGAAAATGCACAAAAAAAAAAAGAGGCTATTCAAAGTCTGGATGAAATGTACAGTACAAACTGAACAGTTTCAGTTTTACACATTTTTAGTTTGCTGAAAATCACAAGAGCTGTTTTACCTTGATTACTCACAAATAAACTTTAAAACATAATGTTAGTGATTTAAACATTACATGTGGGTGACAGAATGGTATATATATTTCTGCTTTGGTCACATAAATGCTCACACATGAGAGAAACAATCATTTTGAGAATATAATGAGAATTAAAACCAAATATATTGTTGTGAACATTAACGAATAGTTTATTGTTTTATTTTTAATGAGAAATTACAATATTTTTCTTTTTTGTAGCTTCATGAAACATTTCTTTCGATAATGTGTTTATGTGTGTGTTCTATTCTAATTTTATTTAGATGTAAGGTGTAACAAATGAATATTTTATCTTTCTGATGTTTATGTTTCTTTACGTTTCTGATTTGACATACGAACTTTAACTTCATTTAAATCATCACAGCATGTTTTACCTTTTACTCAAATCTCAGTTTATTTTAACTATTGAATATTTTTAAACAATGTTGTTTCTATTATTTGTGGAATTGTTAATCAATGACAATAAAAAAGTGGAATTTGACCCCATGTTATTAATGGTAAATGGCCTGCATTTGTATAGCGCTTTACTAGTCCCTAAGGACCCCAAAGCGCTTTACACATCCAGTCATCCACCCATTCACACACTGGTGATGGCAAGCTACATTGTAACCACAGCCACCCTGGGGCGCACTGACAGAGGCGAGGCTGCCGGACACTGGCGCCACGGGCCCTCTGACCACCACCAGTAGGCAACGGGTGAAGGGTCTTGCCCAAGGACACAACGACCGAGACTGTCCAAGCCGGGGCTCGAACCGGCAACCTTCCGATTACAAGGCGAACTCCCAACGGTGTTTTTATGTAGCCTATCTGTTTAGTCAATTTAATTAAAAACTTACAGATGACTTCTTATTTTATAGGGTAATCTTAAGATAAATATCAATACCACTGATTTTTTTGGACACTTTTTCTTCTTTCTGAGGTAACTTCCTCCAAACCATCATTTTAGACCATTCATTAATACTTCAATCTTAAATATGACGAACATATGTCTATTAATTGGCTATGTTCTAGGCTGCCTCCTCTTTTAGGAGAATTTGGAGAGTTCATTAGTGGAAAAGAGGATACATTTGAGATGACTGTCAGGTTTATATTGTTGATTGTCATTTATGCTTAGAAATATATAACCATATATGCTTAAAGGTGTATAATCAACTGTGTAGTGATAGGATGTGTGATCCTTAGTAGTCTGCAAAGACTTTGTGTGCATTCCAGAGGCTTCTGGCATACACACACTCAGATCCTAGGGTCATGGGGAGAGGTCGTACCTTATTTTATTGTTTTATGGTAGTATAACTGTATCTATGTCTGTTTTAGTCTAAGTGCCTTTTGTTTAGATGAACTGCTGGACTTCCAGACCAGCAGGTTTAGGGAAGTGCCCCCCCCCCCCCCCCCCCACACACACACTTATACAACGCACAGACAAGGTACTCTTTGTTTGTATGTATACGTCATATGTTAATGAACCTATGCATACTCATGTAACCTCAATAAAGAGCAGTGTTACAGGGGGAGCGGACAAGAGCAACTGGGGTCAAGCGAAAGAACGGTGTTTGTCCAGTTCTCTCCCATGCACGAGAAACATAAAGAACTTTGGCTGCTTGGTGTTTAATCCTTTTGGTGTGTAGTTGAACTGTCTTGAACGTTCCAGCGAATAAGTTTATGCTACAAACCTATCAATGACCGATTGTCCTCTGATATATATATGCTGCTGGCATCAGTCTCTCTCTCTCTCTCTCTGCATACTCTACAGACTTCACTGACCTACATAGTTATGGTTATTTTACTTTTGTTTTGTTAAATAAACACTTTGATAAAATATGATATGTGGCCACCTCCTTTTTGTCCCTCCCATGCTCTGGCAGTACAGATACAACAATTCAAAATTGCCACTGTCAGCCAACTCTAAGCCGCTGGGAGTCCTCCTCCTTCTCATGGGGTGTATCTACTTTCGCCCCTTTTAGTCAATTGCAGTGTCACCAGGAGATGGTGCTTTCTTCAAAAAAACTTTGACTTTGATAGTTAGCTGTCGAAGTTTATCTTAGTATTATTTCATCATGGTAATGGAAGTAATCATCAGAGCTTCAAAATGGCTGGTGGTGGGGGTGTCAGCGGCTCACATCTGGAATCCAGTTAACACCAGTCAGGGCCTTCATGGATCACATAACGACTAAACAAATTGCATCTAGACTAATGACTGTTCTTTCTACAGTCATTGGCCTAGACACCATTTTTTGGTAGTATTCTAATGTCCCTTTTTTTGAAAGGCACTATGAGGTGTTTGCTCAGTCCTGCCGTATATACCAGAGGTCACTAACAGGCAGACTGCAGTCCGGGTCAGGAACCAGAAGCGGTCCCATATGGACCCAAAACAGATTTAAAACCTGAAGGGACGTTTCTATTTTAAATGGTGCAGCTTTTCTGTTCTTTACAGTAGTAGTCCAGCATGTGAAGAAATGCACAAACCAGTTGAATGAAGGTTAGCCATTCCACCACTAAACGCGTTACTTGTAACGCGTTACTGCCCATTTCTGCTTACAGTGTACTTGTTTCATTGTTTCCTGCAAAAACCTGACTTGTTGCCTGCAAATTGCATGTAAATACAGGGTATTTGCAACCTTATTCGTGGGTCATGTTTTAAAGTGTATTTTGACATGCAAACTACAGAATATTTACATCTTCTCCACAACTTATCATCGTCACTGAAGCACAGCAGCCACAAGAGGGCAGACAGAGAGAGCGATAGTAGCAGTCAGAACAGAATATCACAGATTACCTGTGTTAAAATGCAGTATATTTACAAAGCTTTAATGGAGTCATATTCTAACCTAAACACAAGCACAAATGCAAATGCATTCACCAAATGCACAGTGTCCAGCATGACTGTCACATCCAGCAGCCGTCAATGCTGCTCTTTTCAAACAAGATGAACTATTTGTGAGCACCTGTTTGTACACCTGTGTGAACACCTGTGTGTGAGAGCGCTTGTGTTCATAAGGCACCCATAAGGCACGAGCCTTCAGGCTCTGTTGGGTCCGGTGGGCCAGGCCCTGCCAAGCAGCCCCGGGGAGTGAGTCACTACACTCCTGAGCTCCCAGTCCCGGACACAGAGAACCCACCAATTCACTCACAGGTGGGGGCATCAGCCGCTGGCAGGGAGTGTGGTGGGGGACAATAGGCCCCCGCACCTATGGGAGCCTGAGATGTTCCTTGAGAGTTGGAGTCTAAGACCTGAGCTGACACATAAACATAGAAAAACAGGCACACACAGACACAAGCATGCATTTCCACCGTCATGTACACATATACAAATACACGCACACTTGCCCAATGAAGAGAAAATCTCCGTCCCGGTTTCCCTCCAAGGCGTGAGCACCGATAAGCAGAGTTTTGTCCTTTCCTTATAAGATTCCTAATTATTCAAAGTAACACTCAAGTATGCCGTTCAGCTGGGTTAGTTACAGCGCCGGGAGCAGCTTGGGAGAACAAGGAAACACAGACTGCTTCAGGTTGCCTTCCCAAACCAACTCAAAGGTTTATTCAGTACAAAACAGCTTATATAGAGGAAAAAAAGGTTCGTGTGTCAGCAGGTTCTCAGTTCAAAACCGGTACAGACCAAATAAGGAAACGTCTTCCTGCCTTGTGAGCAAAGAAGTATCCTTTGTGTAGTTTATCTCTTCAGTTACAATTTATGATCATCCCAGCAAAATACACTCCTAGACATAGAATACAGAGTTCTTTCATTAGTGAATTCTGAAACAAACCACCTGGCTTTTTAACAAGCTCTTTTCTAAAAGATAAGGAAGGGAGGATGGGAGTAAGGAAGTGGTCTCGTCTCTGTGGTATTTTCGACCTTGGGGTACCATCCTGTGATTCTTACACATCAATTCTTGGGTCAGAGAGAAAGAGAAAAACAACTAGTAAATGGGCCTTATTGAGTAACAGTTTTCCTGTATAATATCACTACAAAACAATATCCTGTAAATGCTACCATGGTATCAAAATATCACAACACCCAACATGGAGTCAAAACGGGTGCACAGACCGTTCTGTGTGCCCACCCACACGCCCTATATGTATGTGTCATAAGAGTGTAAATAATGTGAGCGTCTAAGTCAGGGGTCGGCAACCCTAGGCACGTGTGCCACAGCTGGCACGTGAAGGGTTAACTAATGGCACGACCATAGCTGGACTGGCCATCGGGCATACCGGGCATTTGCTCGGTGGGCTGATGGTGAATTTTCGTTTTTATGGGCCGATGATTTTTAAAAAAATTTTTTTTTGTAACGGTATAAACAATGAAAGGTGGTGGATTGGCCACTTGCTGGCTGATGTGTAAAAATAACTCAGTTGTTTGGTGGTGGCTATGGCGGCGCTTCCACAGATTCAGTAACATTAGTAAGTGGTGGAGGCCAGCAGGTGGATGAGGGAAAGGGGAGGCAGGAGGAGGAGAGACCCGAGGCGGGGCCGGTCGGAGTGTCAGGTGAACTGAACTTCAGGTAAGAATTTATGACCTGCAGTCTATCTGGGTCAGATATAAACCAAGTTTAGGTGGAGTTTATTTTCGTTGTGCTGACTTTTTACAGTCAGTTAATGACTCGCACTGCGTACTAGCTAGCATGACAGAGTTTCTATACAGCTGGGTGGGTGCTATGATTTTACTGATAGTGATCTTTATTTTATTCATAAGGTTAATTATTAGAGCTGCCAACCGTCCCGTAAAAACGGAATCGTCCCCTATTCAGAGAAAATATTACGCGTTTCGTATCGAGCTGAAAAGAAACGCAATTTGTCCCGGACTTCAGCTAGAATAGAAAAAAGGACAAAGCTGGACTTATTCTGCGTCTTTGCTGCACAGCTGCCTCTTCTTATCTCATTCTCTCCCCTCTCTCTCCTGTTGCTACTTCAATCATGAAACTGATCAATGATCAGCTGATCGGCTTTTCTCTCTTGTTTGTTTATTGCCCACTTTGTGCCAGAAAAGCTTGATCAGCTGTTGTTAGAATTTATTTAATATTGATTTCTAGATGTTTGCTGGAGCCACAGCTGGAAAAGCTGCTGGTCATGATGTCGGTTTGGATATGTGGTGAGAGGGAAACATGAAGATGAAACCAGGAGATGTCCCTACTGAATCATCAGAGCTGAGCAGGTGATGGAGAAACAGGTTTACCTTTTAGGTGACATGAATGAGTTGAAGGGAAGTTATGAACTGTTTCTGAGAGACAAATAACACCAGGATCCTTTTCTTTTTTTTTCTTTTTTTTTGTGTGTCCCGTTTGGATCTTTAGCCATCAGAATTGTTGTCTTGAGGCCAAGAAAGATGCCAAGCGGATTTATTTTACCAAGTGGCTCATCATGGCCTTGCCATATTGGTCCATTTGATTGACCTTTATTATAATTATGAATTTATTTTATTTTCAGTTGCTACAAACGGGACAGACATGACTGGGGGATAGGACAGGGAGAAAGAATGAAAGAAAGAGAGGGAGAGAAAGAAAACCAAAGGGGAGAAGAGACGGTGAGAAGGGGGGGAAAGAAAAAAAAAAAAGAGAAAGAAAAACAAACAAAACACCTGGATCACCTGTATGGAGAAAAAAAACAGAAGAGAAAGCAAACAACAAAGAGCAACATAATAAAAAAAACAGCACCATCACAATAAACTAGCTAGCAGTAGATAACAGTAGATACTAAATAATAAACGATATTGTGCAGCACGCACGATAGACAGCGCACAATGTGCTTTGAGGCAGCAGCCAAGAAAGGTGTAGTCCGCGTCTGTGAACACCCGTGTGTACACCTGTGTGCATACCTGTGCGGATCAGCATGCTTTTATTCCAAAGGTTTCTCCATGTAACGGTCTGCTAGGGAGTGTGGGGAGCCATAGCCCCGTCCACCAGGGTAGGAAGCAGGTATGGAGGAGATTCAGGCCCCAGATTTCCAGAGGCTCCAGAGTACAAGGACCCGAGGAGGACCACCAAAGGGGGGGGAACCGTGCCACCCTCCTGGGAAGAGCTGAGTAGAGCCCCAAAGGAGAGGTCACCCCGCAGCTACGGAGCAGAGGCCAGAGGGGGTTGCAGTGGCGTGCCCGCGGGCTCTGCCGGCAGCCAGCTGTGCCAGAGAGGACCGAGCTTCAGGCCCAGAGGCCAGAGGTCTGAGGGCACCCCACCCCCCGGAAGGAGCCCAGCCGGGCCACAGGCGCCCGGCCCCGCCAATCGGCCACCAGGAGTGAGCCGGTACATACATGAGCGCCCAGCCCCAGACAACAAGGACCACCAACACACCAACGTCTGAGGGCATCAGCCACCGGCAGGGAGTGTGGTGAGGGGAGATAGGCCTCCGTACTTTAGAGGGCCTGAGATGTACCCAGAGAGGTTGAGTCTAAGACCCAACCTGACATATAGACACAGCCGAACAGGCACACGCGGACACAGACGTGCATTCCCACCCCATATGCACAACCAAATACTCGGCACTCACCCAACGTGTAGACAGACACAAATAGACACTGCACAGACAGTCGCACTCCCCAAACATACTCTATATCCCAGGTCCAGGTAACCCCGCCCTCAGAGGGGCAAGCCGCACCTAGACCCAGGATATGTAACCCTTCTCTCTGGGGTGGAGGCAAGCGGACCACCTCCTTATCTGCAATAGCAGGGAGGCCCCGCATCCCAGACCCCAGTCTGACGGCCAGCACCTCCTCCCAGCCCCCCAGCCCTGACGGCTAACAGAACCGGGGTGAGTGAAGACCTCAAACCTCCCTACGCCCGCTCATATGTAGTGTTGCTGTGTGCTGTTCTAAAGTGCATTTAAAACTCAGGAGAGCATGGTACTAGCTTCCTCTCAGAGAGCAGCAGAGGTGGGACCAAGTCATTGTTTTGCAAGTCTCAAGTAAGTCTCAAGTCTTTATCCTCAAGTCTCAAGTCAAGTCTCAAGTAATGTCAGGCAAGTCAGAGTCGAGTCTCAAGTCACTGGTGTAAAAGTCCAAGTAAAGTCACAAGTCTGAAATTTTGAATTTCAAGTCCTTTCGAGTCTTTAAAAAAAAAAACGAAAAAAAGCATGTTGCAGTTATATGCGAAATGTAAATATTAGACCATGTAATTTTTAAATCTGTGTTTTTCTCAACACATGACAAAATAGTGAACTTAGAAAATATACACAAATTGTGAAATTGCACCTCTTTAAAATGCAGTTCAATTAAACCTAGCTCCAAGAATAATTTTCACCGACAGTTCTGAGATAAGCTGCATGTTATTCTTGGATGCGGTTGTAGGACCGGCTTTAAAATCGCATGACAAAAATATCATACATAAATAAATGATATTTTTTTTAAAATATCATTTAAAAAAAAAACTGCATCACCAACGTAGCCTGGAAAACATTTGCTAGTTAGATGAAGTCAGCTATCTCATCATAGCATATTTATATGCATATTTATTAGGGCTGCCACAAACGATTATTTTGATAGTCGACTAGTCACCGATTATTTTTGCGATTAGTCGACTAATCAGATCATCATCCATTGGACGTACAGCGTACAGCTTATTGCACCAGCAGCATCTGCTCTTATATAACTATCATTAGCTTACAGCTTTAAGTGTTTAAGGTATGTGCTAACTAAAAATAAAGACAAGATGATAGTTTATTAAACTTCACCGAAACAATCTGCAAATTTCATTAAAATTTAATAAACTCCTTGCTATCTAAAATATAACAGGACACCGGAGTAAATTCTGGAGCATCTCACACTTCTGACAATCAGCTGTCTGCTTGACGTTTATTCAGCTGTGTAAAAACTATAACTTTGATCTCAGCCAAACCGATTTACTCAGGAACAAAAAACACTGAAAAAAGCCAAAAAATAACATTCTTAAGTTATGTAAGTGACTTATATGTTTAACCTGAGTAGCGAAAGACGGCGGTGGGTTTGAAAACGATTTGCCGGGAGTCCGGTGCTTAATTAGCAGTGGAAATAATTTCTGGTAGCATCACAGAAATGTAGCAGTGACAATAATATTGTATGCTGTAATCGTACTGGACAATTAGTGATACAAAACAACTGTTTTATCCTGTGAATAAAAGTATATGTTTTTGTAAATGTACCATGGTAATAACAGAAGCGAAACACAATATTGTGTCAGGACAATTCACTATTTATGCACAATAAACAAAGGAGCATAGCGCGACAATTTCTGCTCAGCGCCAGACTTGCTTGTAACCTATATCACCAATTATGTTAAGAAAAATTACGCATTAACTACAACAGCAGACTGACCTTTTTGGAAATGCTTGGAGCAGACTAACCTGTGAGCTGGAGTGTTCTGGGACGTTATATTTGGGCTTTGAATGGCTGCAATCCAGGCCACCCGTCGCCTCTTTGTTACTTCGGAAACATGGCTCGAACAATTTCTCTTCAACGTCGTAATCCGATAACAACCGATCTCTTTACCCGTCGGCTTGCCGTGGCTGTCATGCGACCGGCTATTGCAGTTAATAATACAACGGCTTCTTGACATTTTTGTGTTTCTTTTTATCGCTGTGTGACTGATTTTAATTGAAAGCCTGCGTGCGCTAGTACCGCTTGCCACGAGTTCCCAGAATCCTTTGCGGTTCTACCCGTGAATGACGTCACATTTTCAATCTCTATATAATATGCATGTTAAATTTTATATTTGGGGTAAAATATCAAGTCTTTTCAAGTAAACCGGTTCAAGTCCAATTCAAGTCCCAAGTCATTGGTGTAAAAGTCCAAGTCAAGTCACAAGTCTTAGAACATTTTTTCAAGTCAAGTCTAAAGTCATAAAATTAATGACTCGAGTCTGACTCGAGTCCAAGTCATGTGACTCGAATCCACACCTCTGGAGAGCAGCACAGCTCTTCCTGAAAACCCTTAGTGTCTAAATGCATTTAAAATTGAGGGTAGGGCACCAGCGCCAAAGGTGGGTTGGAGTACACCGACCATCCTCTGGATGCTGTAAAACGTGCCCACCCCCAAGGCCCTATATGTATGTGTTATGTGAGAGTGTGAGTAATGTGGATGTCTAGGTTGCCGAATAAAATTGAGGCACAGGCGGCCAGAAGGGGATAGAGGGGGAGTGCCTCCCCTGCACCCTGGTGACATACCTGCACCCCAAGGTGCAGGTGTGTGGGTGGGTGTGGTAGAGCGGGAATAGGGAGGCAGCTGAGGATGGGGAGGGAAGAAAGGGAGGGGCAAGCGATCCTTTTCTATGTAGCTGACGGCTGGTAACTGTGCAGGGGCGGGTCTAGCAAAGTTTTGCCAGGGGGCCAGGTAGGGCATTAACAGGGAGAGGGGGGCACAAAGAAATACTTTTCTTTCTTATTCTCATTTAAAATGTCTAGCTGTTATTAAATAATTTTCTGAAGCTTACAACCAAAGTTTTTATCTGACATAAAATGTATAGAAATCATATATATACCAACAAGACAGTGTACATTACTGTCACAACAGCGTTTGTTTTCATTCAAAGGCTTTATAGCTTTAATACCTGATGGGCCGGTCTTTAGTCAAAATGCCCGGGCCAATTTTTTTGTCCCAGTCCATTCCTGGGCATGACGTGCAGTGAATTAATCTGAGAAGGTGCATTAAAAAATAAATGGCCACACCAGCGGTGCACATCGCAAATTAGCTCGCATAGACACATTAGTTGTGCCGCTTCTTTTTTTTTTTTTTTTTTTTTTTTTTGCCTGTCCCATTTGGTTCTTTAGCCATCAGAATTGTTGTCTGAAGACCAACAAGGATACCCAATGGATTTACTTTGCCAAATGGATCATCGTGGCATTGCCGTATTGGTCCATTTGGTCGATCTTTGTTTTTATTATTTATTATATTTTATTTTCAGATGTTACAGACGGGACAGACATGAGTGAGGGATAGGAAAGGGAGAAAGAAAGAGGAAGGAAAGGAAAAACAGAAGGGGAGAGGGACAGTGAGAAAGGGGGGGAGAAAAAAAATAAAAATCTCCTGGATCACCTGTTGAGAGAAGAATAGAAAACAAGCAAAAAAAAAAACAAAGCAACATACTAAACACAACACCATCGCATTAATCTAGCTAAGTGTAAACAGCAGTAAATACTAAATATTCAATGTTGTTGTGCAGCACGCAGGACAGATGTGCTTCGAAGTAGCAGCCAAGAAAGGTGTAATTTGGGTCTACGAGCCTGTGTGGATCAGCGCGCTTGTATTCCGAGAGGCCGGGGGCACCCCACCTCCGAAGGGGCCCAAGCGAACCCCAGGCTCCAGGCCCCGATAAGCGGCCGCCAAGGAGTGAGCCGGTGTGTACCTGGACGCCCACCCCCAGACACAAAGAACCACCAACGCACCGACACCTGAGGGAGTCCGCCACTGGCAGGGGAAGTGGTGGTGGGCGGAGATAGGCCTCCAAACCTTGGAGGGCCTGAGGTGTCCCCAGAGAGGTGGCGTCTGATACCCAACCAGTTGTGCCGCTTCTTAATGACAGTATCTTAGCTAACAACCCCAACTACCAGATTCAACTTGTAATTGGCTAAAACTAACTTAGCCTACTGGTGAGGGGGACGTTGTTAGCTTTCCACATTCCGACACTTGAAAAGCTTCAGGAGCTGTCTGCTCAGCACAGCATCAGCACCGTGGATATACACGGATACATCCGTAGACTCGAGACAGAATTCACAATGTGTTTTTGGGACTTTCAGGTGTATGGACCAATGTTTTCTTTTCTAATCAAACCAGAAATCTTTAATGAGCAGCTGGATTTGTCTCGCATTAACTGGCTGAGTTAATGCCAGTTAATGCAACATCGAAGCAGCTGGAATCCACAGTTGTGCGTGTTCATGGAGCTTGCATTTTCACCTGCTGTACATCACTACCTGACAAGTTTGACTGTCTTCAGAACATTGCAGAGGCCTTATTGACAGTATTTGGCTCTACATATCTGTGTGAGCAGATTTTCTCTCACATGAGTGTCCTCAGGTAGCCGTCTGAATGCTGGACCAGAGATCAGATTAACATGTGTATTAACAAACATGCCATATTGGCTCAGTTTATTTTTCTTGTCATTGTTGTGAGGAGACCATAAATAGAATTTGCATTTTCTGTTGTACAGTTCATTTGCTGTTATGGATAAAAAGTGTCTTTTTTTTGTTTCAAAATAGCTGATAACTATTCGCTGATAGCTGCCAACATCTGCAAACAAATATAATTCTATAAAGTGGTTCTATATAGTGTATAACTGTTCATATAGAGCATTATTAAATTTATTGCTAATGCAATCATATGGCACACTGACTTCTGAGGAAATTTTAAAAGAGATAATAGTCAGATAAGTCTTGAACCAGTTCAGGGCAGTTCCACAAATACAGTAGATCTATATACAAAATTTACGTGGTTTCCCAAATGTAGAACAAAATTAGCCTCATTTAACCCAACTCACCACTATCCCGTATCGGTGTATTGGTTTATTTCTTTTACTATATAACACAGACCAAAATGAAGCTGTGTGAGATTTGTTGTCATCAATTATCAATACTGTAATGCTTTTGCAGTGCCTAAACTGAACTGAACTAACCTAGTTTTTCTTAATTGCATGTGATGAAATGTCCGGTTTCGCAACAAGTCCCAGGTTTAATAGTGGAACCATAAATTACTTGCCTGTTTTATCTTTCACAATAACCATAAATCCCCACTGCACATGAACCTGAATTTCAATATGAGCGATACAATTCTGTGGAAAGGGCTATGGAAAAAAACACTGTGCCACCAAATTGAAGTCGCTAGTTAGGCTCCAGATTTATTAGTATGTTGCCAGTCGATATGGTTAATATGGTGTATGAGAAGGGGGGCATTGGGCAATTATTGACTAATCATAAACAGACTAATAATTAGCTACTGAAATTTTAAGATACCTGTTTATCTTACTCTGACACAAATTTCTGTTATCTCCAGCCCGAGCTGACAGGCGTTTTATAGCCTTTACCTTTGTTTAAAGCACAAGGTTGGTACTTTTATAAACTAAGATTAATTGTTGCAGATACCATGAAAAGAGGAAACCCAAACCTAAATCCAAAGTTGTCTTGTTGCACTAAGCCCATACTGAAGATTTAAATCTTTCTCTGACTAACAATAATATACACTTTTAATGCTTTCTGACCGCCATTAAACAGCCAAGGTGAGATAATAAAACAAAGAGACGTGTTCCTTCTAACATGTTATAATTTCCTGTGGCTGATAAAACTCTGAGTAAAAACATATAGAAAGCCTCTTCAAATGGAACTGCAATGGGACTAATGACTGTGTGGCCCTGTGTCGACTGTGCAATTACGCCGTCATATGTGTGTGTTTGCTTAAGATGTTTACAACCCTGCAAGGTGGCAGCCGGACAGGAGGCTGCGTGATGTACAGGAAGAAATGATATGTTTGTTGGTTTTGTGTAA
This sequence comes from Diplotaxodon limnothrissa, assembly GCF_057381915.1. NCBI lineage: Eukaryota > Metazoa > Chordata > Actinopteri > Cichliformes > Cichlidae > Diplotaxodon > Diplotaxodon limnothrissa. The sequence goes on along the minus strand of NC_140599.1, from coordinate 10,613,298 downwards.
ACAGGGTTAGGCATTATTAATGCCTAATGTTAATGGTATGTAAACACAGCACACAGCTGTGTGAAAGACTTTATTTTTACAGGATGCCATTTATATTCACGTGCACAGAAACAAGTAAATCTGTCTTGAAGCAAAGAGAATGAGTCTGCCTCAAGGAAGATTTAGGAATAGATTTGGGACTGCAGCGTGGGCATCTTTGGGGATTGCTTATTTGGTAAATGCGTACAGAGGATGGAAAGATAATGAAGTGACACATGAAATACTTTGGAATACTATGAAACCAACTATGAAAAAACAAATGCATCCATCAAAAATGATGATGAAATGTTCAGATTCACATCTGGTTAATGTCAATAAATCAAAAGACTTCGCAATATTAAATTTAAGGTATAATCCGCACACACCAGATGAGTTTTATACAGTAAAGAAAGGTCAGTGCTCACTTTTGGATACATAAAGATCCAAACCAGTCTTCCAGCTGAAAGTCATCAGGTAAACTCACTGCAACACTGCATCTGACTCTTTTAATGCAATATTTTAATGCATCTGTCTTTGTTTTGTTCTTTTTAAACAATGACCTATAACCTGTGAACAGACAGTCAAATACACACTAGTTGTACTGAAAACAGCTTTAAAAACAACAACAACAACAACAACAAAAAACCATAAACAACACTTTTTCTCTTTATGTACATCTAAATTCTGTCTCATTTGTTGCACTTTGAATGGGTCTCAGAGTGCAACAAATGAGTTCAAGTCAACACTGCAAGTTTCTTTCTTGCTAGAAAGTCTAACAAGGACATCGAGGGGATGTTCAATAAGTAACAATAATAATAAGAAGAACTTTATTTATATAGGACTTTTTAAAACACAGAGAAAAAAATTAAATGCTTTACAGTTCAAAAACCACACAACGAAGATGAGTGCAGATGTTAAAATGTACCGACACATAAACAGAAACATAATCAGCCATACTGACAGACATTCATTCCAACATACACACATTCATGTACGCATGGTTGCAAAACATCAGAGTTGGGAAAAGTATGGATGTTCTGTTCTTATGAGAATACTCCAGTAAAAGTTGAGGTACTGATTCAACTTCTTTACTCAAGTAAAAGTTAAAAAGTTCAGACTCTGAAATGTACTCTAAGCAAGAAAGTGAAAAGTAGCTCTTTTGGGGGATGTTTCTATTTTTGTGCAAAGCTAATTGGACCTTGTAGTTGCTCGTTCTGAGGAAAAAATCATAACTCACAATAATTCCTATTGGGAGCTCTGGTAGATTTTTTTTAGTGTACAGGCTATGATCAGCTCTTTGTGGATGTACACAACTTAATTCAACAAGATGTCAGCAGATGTTTCATGAATTATCCTGGCTGATTTCCATCCTCTACACTGACAGTACACTGTTTGTGCTGTCTTTTTTTCTAGATGTATGGTATGAAGGTGGAATTCAGTGAATGAATCTCTGCATCATCAGCTAAAATTCATATGAATCTCTGCTACACTTGATATAACCTAACTCTGACCATGACACCACAGCCACTGTGCACCAGTCACACACTGTTCCTTACTTTAAATCTATCACAGTACAGCAAACTAACCTGTTTATCCTGCACTAACCTGCAGAGTATTTTCATGTAACCTTTAAATAACACAGTTGGGCTGCCTCAGTTTGCAGCATTTTTCATAATATGAAATTCTAACATATAAAAATGAGTTTTCAGCCGTTGCAAAAACAAATAAAAGAGTCAGCTGACGCCAACTCTGGTTTTAAAATCAGAGCAAGCGTCAGTTAAAAGACCCTGAGTAGATGATCAGAGAGGGTGGCTGCTTTGATAAGGTGTTAGAAGCTTTGCAAAATAAGCAGGGGCCTGTCCATAGAGAGCCTTATATGTCAATAACAGAATTTTAAAGTGAATCCTGAATTTCACTGCAAGTCAGTGAAGGTGTAATATGTAAACCCCTGCTAGTTCGTTCTGAATTGATTGAAGATGAGCTATAGAGCACTGAGAGACACATGTGTAAAGTGAACTGCAATAATTCAAGTGGGAAAAAAACTGAAGTGTTCAATATGAGTGACTGACAGTAAAGGTTTAACTTTTGCAATAATTCTGAGATGAAGGAAACAAGAGTGGCTAACCTTTGAGATATGAGTTTCAAAGTTAGGTGCTAGTCAAAAATGATACCCAGGGTTTTAGCAGATGATTTGATGTTATTGGTGAGGTGACTGATGTAGTGACTGCCCTTCCTAGCGAAACTGTCTGGGCTGAGCACTAGAGCCTCAGTCTTACCTGAATGGAGAAGGAGGAAATTAGAATACATCCAAATAGTAATGGTAGAGAAACATTCATTAGGCAGGATAAGCTGTTGAGGTTGTTGGGCTTGACAGAAAAGTATAACTGTGTGCCATCTGCATAGCAGTGGTAGAAGATTCAGTTAAAAGCATTAATTAGATTTCCCAGGGGTAACATATATCAATATATATATATATATATATATTAGGGGTGCAACGATATTCGTATCGATATTGAACCGTTCGATACAGTGCTTTCGGTTCGGCACGCATATGTATCGAACAATACAATTTTTTTCAAAAATTTTTTTTTTCAATTTTTTTTCAATTTTTTTTTTTTTTTTTTGTGTCCCGTTTGGATCTATAGCCATCAGAATTGTTGTCTTGAGGCCAAGAAAGATGCCAAGAGGATTTATTTTAAGTGGATCATCATATTGGTCCATTTGATTGACCTTTATTATAATTATGAATTTATTTTATTTTCAGTTGCAAACGGGACAGACATGACTGTGGGATAGGACAGTGGGAAAGAATGAAAGAAAGAGGGGGAGAGAAAGAAAGAAAACCAAAGGGGAGAAAAAAAAAGAACAATACAAAATTTGTAATTGATTTTATCAACTTTCCTTCTGACGATGCTGTCTGTGTTGAGCGCTCAGTGAATCTGCATTTGACTACTCCGCCTAGGCTCGAGAGTGCAGCCTAGGCGGAGTAGTCGAACGCAGATTCACTGAGCACTCAACACAGACAGCATGGTCAGAAGGAAGAGCGCAGGGCAAGCTAGCGAGACAGAAGTGGACCTCCCCACCCTCATTCAGATCTGGCGTTTGGAATTATTTTGGTTTTCATGTGACGTATGACCCTGAAGGTAAGCGAGTCATGGACTAAAGTAAAACAGTATGTTGGATGTGCCATGCAATGCTCAATTACATGGGTGGGAGCTAGTGTGTTAGCGCAGTTAGCTCGTTAACGTGTTGGCCGTCTAGCCCCTCTGTATAGGGTAGCTCGTTAACGGAGATTTGCCGTGTTGTGGCGTTAAGGTTATTTCAACGAGATTAACCTGAAAGCACTAGTGGGAACACAACGAATATGACTGCACATTTACACCGACATCATCCTAGTGCAAAGACAAAAACAACAAGCATGCATGCTACAAACTTTAGCCGAGTCATTTAGACAGCTGTTAGCACAGGATTCTCCTTATGGAGACCTGATATGTTTAATATGCTGCTGAGAATATAGCCCAGAAGAAGCGGATAGTATAGCTTTTATTTTGGAAAGAGACATTTCTCTGTAATAAACTCTCTTTTCCAAAGATGAGTGATTCCTCAATCAGATACAGGGCTCGCAATATCGCTAGCCCGACGTCCCGGGGCTATCTCTGCCCTGCCTGTCGGGCTATTGTAGGAAGGAAAAATATATGTCAATGCTTTTGCATTCTTTCAGAAATGTAGCTGGGTAATTATGTCATTGGGTGAGCCACTGTCAATATGTGACATATTGAAATCGTGTTTGAATTTGCGCTTGTTTTTTTGCTTTCACTTTGCAATCGCGCGAACTGTGTATAGAGAGCGACAGCACTGATCTGTGAGTGATGATAATTTGTGCACCAATTCCTCTGACATCGTCTTATTAATTGTTAGCTTACTATGCAAACATGACAAGTGAAATCTCCCGCAGCTTAAACATGTGAGAGGTTGATCGCGCAGAGAATCGCTGAGCTTATGTGAGTGCGGCAGGATATATATTTCACTACGATGACCTGGATGATTGAGAACCTTCACAGACAGATATATATTTTAGTTCTGCTGAGCCAAATAAGACAGGTCAGGGTGAAGAAGTGACAGCCAAAGAAAAGCTTACCACAAAACGGAGAAGTTATGACAAATCAGACTATAAGGCAAAAAGAAAGTGCAGCTTTATGGTTTCATGGACAAAAGAATTTCTGTGGCTGCGATATGACGAGCTAAAAAACAACACGCACAAGGGTTAGGGTTAAATTCAAAAACTGTACTTTTGTGTTAAAATATATATTTACAATTTTAATAAATGACAAATTAAAAAGGCATGAACATTTTTTTTTTGTATCAAAAAAATATCGAACCGTGACACCAAAGTATCGAACCGAACCGAACCGTGAATTTTGTGTATCGTTGCACCCCTAATATATATATATATATATATATATATATATATATATAAAGAAAATAGAACATGTCCAAGGATTGAGCCCTGGGGGACTCCACATACGAGCAGTGCAGATGAGGGCATACATTGATTAATATGAGTTCTGAAGTGTCTGATAAGTATGAACCCCCCCCCACCTGAAAGCAGTACAGTGATGCCAACCCAGTTTTGTAGTCTGTTAATAAGAGAGCATGATTAACGGTATAAGTCGAGCAGGACTAAAATGTAATGTTCACCTTTATCTGAACGCATTAGAATATCATTAGAAGTCTTCAATAAAACTCGGATTGGAATTTATCAAAGACGTAAAAATTCCTTCAATAATCTGACAGAGCTGATGAGCAACAACTTTCTCTCTTTGGAAATTGGCCTATAACTACTTAAAACAGTGAGATCTAATCAGTTTTTTTCTGTAGAGGAAAGACACTGGCTGTTTCACATTACTCTGGACTGCAACCACATGAAAGGGACGTTGAGCTGATGTCCCAACTTTCCTTTTGAAACAAATGTTTGCTGTAGTGATTTCTACTTAAGCTGAAATGTAACTTTTACATTTACTCTCCTTTTTCCGCCCAGCTTCTGGAGCCGCAGTAATTAGTGTATTATTCAATAAACCCAGTAATTGAAAATTAGTAATCAGTTAATCAGTTTAATTTTTTTTATAGGAAATGGTAACTTTCTTGCTTAAACTTTGATTTAACTTGTTTTCTTTTAAAAATGGTTTCATTTCTGCTTTTAAGAAATGTTCATATCATCACAAAATGCTCTCACACTGGACATTTACTTTTCCTTTATGAATTTATGCACTCGCATGATAGGTACTCTTTTGAAGTAGTTGAATCCACTTTTGCCTTCAGAACTGCCTTAATGTTTCATGGCACAAGTTCAATGATGTACTGGAAACAATCCTCACAGATTTTGGTCCATGTTAGTAACTCACTGCCCATGATCAATGAATAGTTCCTCTTTTTTTAGGCCATTCTTTATAAACCTCGGAAAGGTTGTATCCAAAAATCCCAGCAGATAAGCAGTTTCTCAAATATTCACTTAAGACAGATGATCCGAATCATGAATCTGTACTTAAGTAATTTTAATCAATCCAGTCAAATTGGACAAATCCATGTGAAATAGGCACCATTAAGAGTCTATAGTCATAACTTTAGCTTAACTTTATGTGTCAGTTTGCTCAAAATGGCAAAGCTGTGATGAAAAGATAATCATGAAAACACATATTCTATTCAATAATACATTTCACTGAAAGTCAAAGATTTCGGTGTTTAATCAAAAAGTCAGATAACTGGCTGAAGTGAATTCATATTTAATGGTTTTTGAACTCTGTGGTGGAGAAAGTTTTAGTTAGTTGGAAGCAGAAAATACCAAATCCGTGCATTTATCAGGTTATTATGACTTTGCTCTTGACCTTTATCCTGATGTGATAAATAGGTTTTTATGTGATGCTTGTGATAATAATTAATACTGTCTTAATTGGGTCGTAATTACACGATTTATAAGCTATACACTAATAGTGTTTTAAATACAGATTATCTTAGTTAGAAGGTGTTAGATTTGTATTGTTGATTGTCATTTATGCTTAGAAATATTTACTTATATATGCTTAGAGTTTTGTAATTAGTTGTAGATTGGTAGAGGTTTTGATCCTTGATAGTCTGCAAACTTTGTGTGTATTAGACAGCACTTTGGGAGCATGAGAGGTCATACCGTGTCTTATTGTTTTATGGTAGGATTAACGTAGCTACGTCTGTTCTAGTCTAAGTGCTCTTTGTTTAGATGAACTGCAGGACTTCCTCACCGTGTTATCTAGGATGAACCATCTAGGGTGAGGGGGAGGCTACCCTCTTCCTGACCAAGGATGTTTGACCCTTTGATCAGCAACACACACACACACACACACACACACACACACACACACACACACACACACACACACACACACACACACACAGGCAAGGTACTCTTTGTTTGTATGTAGACGTCGTATGTTAATGAACCTATGCATATTCATGTAACCTCAATAAAAGGACAGTGTTACGGGAGGACGGACGAGAGCAACTGGGGTCAAGCGAAGGAACGGTGCCTGTCCGGTTCTCTCCCGTGCACGAGAAACATGAAGAAGCTTGCCTACTTGTGTCTTGCTTTGCAGTGTAATTATATTGCCTTCAACGTTCCAGCGGATGGGTTCAAGCTACAAACCTATCATTAATTGGTCCTTCGAGCCGGAGCCCTGGAATCGCATTCACCGAGGGGAGGAGGGACACGCTGAAAGACTGACGTCAGCCAGGAAGTTCCTGTGGATTCGCTGTCTGTCTTTTCTCCTCGATGAATGACGGTCGGCGGGATTCGGGCTGATATTACACTCTAAGCAACGCCAAGTAAGTTTAAAGAGGCCGACTCTATAACCGTGTCGTTGTGCAGTCTCCGCCACTGTGTGAGGCGTTGAGAAGAGGCCGACTCTATAACCGTGTCGTTGTGCAGTCTCCGCCACTGTGTGAGGCGTTGAGAAGAGCCCGACTCTATAACCGTGTGGTTGTGCAGTCTCCGCCACTGTGTGAGGCGTTGAGAAGTTCGCTACTTTGTGGAGCGATACCCGGGTTCCTTGCTACTTTGTGGAGCAAGAGGTTCCTCGCTACTTTGTGTGGCTAGAGGTGAGTTCTCCGCCACTTTGTGGGGCGTTGAGAAGTTCCGCGGGGTCCAGACTGTGCTGGACGATAGGCCTATTTTGTGTTGTTTTTGTTGTCGTCGTCGTCGTTGTTGTTGTTGTGTGGGTGTGTGCGGAGCAGAACATGTGGTCTGTGACACCGACTGTTGTTGTTATCATGGGTTTCTAAGCAACCAAGAGTGAGTCGGAGGGAGACAGACGTTTGTGCTGGACTTTGCTCCTGGCAGCACAAAGTATTTATGTAAAAAAGAGAGAGAGCGATGGCTCCTTAGCTGCGCGGGTTCACGCGAGCGCGGTCACGCGGGTTTCACGCGGGTTTCACGCGGACCTGAGCCGTGCGGTTAATCGCAGGCTTAAAAATGGAGGAGATTAAAATGTTAGAAGTTTTCAGAAAACACACCAGCCTTGAAGAGCGTGTGGAGAAGGCCAGTCCACAGCACTTAAGATATGCTCTGGTGAATGGCTTTCCCCCCACCCCTTACTGACACAATGTTTATTCTTTAGCTTGCCCTGATCGACAACAGCCTGTGTGCCAGACCATAGATTTAATTTAGGTGGATAGTTGTTAAAAGTAACCTACATTAAACTTGTGGTTGCTTAAATTCAGTACAATGACATGTGAGGTGAAGTGATATAGGTAAATATTTAAACTAATGAAGTGCATAGAGGCACTTGACCTGTGTGAAAGACTGTCGTCTTGTTATGAGCCATTGTTGAGATATACAGCACACCTGTGAAAACAACTAATATGCTGAACCCTGTATGAAACATCTAAAAGTACATGATGGAGGAGCTGTGTTGAATATGAAAGTGTAAGACTTTGCCGCTGTGGGCAGAGCAACTACTGTGTGATGTTGCGTTGCAGTTTTTTTTCTGAGCTGATGAGCAAGCTACACGTTATCAGATCAAGAGCTGTCTGGGAACTACTCAAAGAGGGGGAAACAGGGAGTGTGCAGCGTTTCCGTGAGCAGTTTTCCTGCATCTTGACTTGTGTGTAGAGTGTTCATAACATCAGCATCATGTTTTTGATTATTTGTTTGTTGGGTTGAAAAATAGTTAAATAAACTGGTGATCATATTTATGGATCACCATGGCACATATCATCAGCCATGTGATTTATTTTTGCAGATGACAAAGTGAGTGTGAATGTGTCTGACGTCACAGTGTTTTTGTGCGCTGTGTAAAAGTAATTGCCTTTGATCGTGAGTGAGAGCGGTGATTCTGCAGATCACCAGCTATTGTAAAGAAGAAGAAAAAAAAGGGTGAAAAAGAGAATGAACTTATATTGTAGATGAAAAAGAAAAATCATAGGAAAAAGGTTTTGTGTTGATCAGCCAAAAACATCTACAATTTCATTTTCTGCTTTTAAGAAAAGACTGTTCACAAAAACACAGAGAGAGAGAGAGATGTGTGTTGATTAAGCAGTGATGATAATAATGAACATGTCTTAGTTTGTCACTTTCAGGTGAAAAGCAGACCTGAATCAATTTTCCACATGCAGCGGTCGGAAGAAAGTTATAGTTTAACATCATTGGAAACATGCAGGCCAAGTTTCTGGCTGACTTATTTACAGTGCCATGTGTTTCTCAACCTCACAAGCGAGCTCACTCCTCCCTGAAGATAAGGAATGCAGCTCCATGATAAAGAGACAGCAGCAAGTCCTGAGCACAAAAAGTCCCAGCAAAGCAGCAGCAATGTGGATAAACAGCAGCAGCAGAAGAAAGCAAACCCATCTTCCTGTCTGATTGGATGAATTCCACGGAGGGGCGAGCAAGATGGCGGTGGCAGCATGTTGAAATGCTCAAAAAGGACTGAGTGACTCGGGCAAGCCACATGCAGCTAGCATGCTGGCTAGCGACATGAAAGAAATGGACCCTTCATGATGCGTTCAACGTGCCAGCGCTGTGGTGGGAAAGGCTCCATCATAAACACGCCCTGCACCGAGGTTCAGGCCAAGAAGAAGAAGACGATGACTTCCAAGCCCAAGAAGGTCAGCCTCAGCGTGGGCGAGCTGATTGTTAAAGCCGTGGCCGCTTCCAAGGAGCGCAACGGCCTGTCCGTGGCCGCCCTCAAGAAGGCTCTGGCTGCCGGAGGCTACGATGTGGACAAGAACAAGGCCCGTGTCAAGACCGCCATCAAGAGTCTGGTGGCGAAGGGCACTCTGGTGCAGACCAAGGGCACCGGGGCCTCCGGATCCTTCAAGATGAACAGGGTTACTGAGACCAAAGCTAAGACGCCCGCCGCGGCCAAAGCCAAGAAACCGGCAGCAGCTGCTAAGAAGTCGCCCAAGAAGGCAGCGGCAGCACTTCAGACACTAGCACAAAATCAACCGCATCAGAGGAGGGACAGGACAAAGCTGAAGGAGAAACTGCCTGCTATTGGACTGTTGAAGTGGGAGAGGACAACAGAGTGAGAAGATTAGGTGAGAACACATAGGAATTATTTAATGTGGGAAATCAAAATTTGGGTTAGCAAACCTGGGAAAAACAAAACTGACTGCTTAAGTTGGAAAATTGAGACGGAGTCTGAAACATTGCGAAAATAGAAACATATACAAAATCACACACACACAAGCAGAACATGCATTAACCCTACTAACAATTCCAAACACAAAATGACTCATGAAGACTCATAGCACATTAGTTAAGAAATGATTAAATAATAGCAGAGAAGTGTGTAGGAAAGGCAGCTTTAAGAACATGCTCTGCTGGAGATGCAGCTCCACAGACATGCATTAGACCTGCCTAATAACACAAACACATGTAATGAAAATTAGCTTGTTATCTTTCATCAGTGTTACAATAGTGTCAATTTAGCAGACACTTGTTATCAAATGCTGAATTTATCCTAAAGAAAAAAATTGACTCTCCAAGTTGCAGGACAACAATTTAACTTTTGTGGAAAAAAAAAAAAAAAAAAATCCTGGTTTGATAAATCAGTGATCAGGCAATAAATTTAGTGTTAAAATGGTAAATTGGGAGAAGCTTCCTGCTTGATTGATGCAGCACAAGTTTACTACTAAATTTACTGTATGAGGGAAATTGTCTTTTGTGATACTATTTTGAACATGCTTTTCTGTCGTCCTGTCAACTTAGTGGGTTAATAGTTGATATGCAAATTAGTTGATCGGTTTTAGATTAATGAAAGGTGACTGAATTCTAGTATGAGTGAATGAGATGTGTTGGAGTTGTTGTGTGTTGAGTGGAGACTCTAAAACACTGAGTTTCCTGCTTTGATGTGCGAGTGAATCCTGTATTTAGATACACAACTCTGAATACGTCAGAACAGACTGTTTTGTGAAGTGCATGACAGCATGTCACATGTTTTATGATGAAGGGAAAAGGAAAATTGAATAAAATAGATCTGTGGCCTAAATGAGTGAAGAGCACAGACCTGGTAATTAAACTCATAGCTAATAAGACATTAGGATTATGTTGTGTGTTGTGCAGCTGATGGTTGATTTGGAGTGAATCTAGCTGATGATTTTTCTTTTGTTGTGAAGTTGAGCCTGCCAATTAGTATGATGGTATGATGAACCATGCTAATGGTATGATTTACCCTCCTGAGATGAGGAGTTTGTGTCATGACTTAACAAGGCCTTTTTATTTTGATACTTTCACAGTGCACTGAAAGTTTTGTTTGATAATCTCTGTTCTTTAAGCAGATCTGCACGTCGGGAATTAAAAGCGCTACACGTCGTCGAGAAAATTGTGCCAAGTGAGTTCTCCACATTTAAATGGACTCTGGAGAAAGCCACTTATTTGGGACAATTATTAAATGACAGTCCCAGTCCAAAAGGATTCAGCGATGTAATCCAAACTAAAGTTCTTCTTTTTCTTTTTGAAATGACGTCATTTTGCTGAGAGTGGAAACTAAATGCGACGATAGGTTCCACTATCAGCAAAGAAAGAAAAAATGAATGCATGAATGAGTGAGTGAAAGGAAAACAAACTGACTGACTGGTAAAAGCTGACAAAAGCTGACAAGACTTTACTGATGTAACACGACTGTGTGAAGTTGACCCCCGCCTGGCAGGGGTGCAGATGAGTCTGTGTGTGCTTCCCTTTACAGAAGCAGAAAGATGACAGCAACACTCGAGGTTGCGTGATGATTTAACATTTTAAATGCCATTTTCTGTGTCTGTGAATTTACTATGTGTGTGTCATTCACTAGCTTGTGTGCTCACAGAGATATCTGTGATAAAGTATGCATACGCCTGCGCAAGCGCTAACATTTGCATTTTCGTTTTTACAGCATTACGGTTCTTCATGTGTTTGATCATGTGATTTATAGGAATACTGGCTAATGTTTCTCTACTACAAGATTTCTGGGTTTATGTGTGAAGAAAACTGTAGTTACAGGCATATGTTGATGGAGAAATTAATATAGTTTGAGACATACTGTGATGAGACCAGTGTTACTGTTTCCACAGCGAGTGTTAACTTTATGGTGTTTTATGGCACCTCTAGAATCTGTTGACCTGTGTCTGACCTCCGTCTGACCACAGTCAATGTGTGTTGCTAATGTTTGTTTCTTTGAGAATGCTGTAGTAGATTCAGCTGAAGCGGACAAGTGACATGAGTAAAACAAATAAGAGATTACGGTATTTATGGAATAGTTTATTATGGGCTCATTTGCTGGCCACTTTTGAACCCATAATAATAATATATGAGTGGAGTGACTTTGCTTAAGAGAAGTCACTGATTACATTAATGTTAACAGAGTACATGGGATAATCCATGTCTGAGGTGAATTAGGGTAATAGTTGTAGGTACTGATTTGAGAAAACCTGCACATGACACTTGTCTTGCTGATGTTGAATGCTTATTACTCTTATGATACAATTGTTTACAGGTATGAAGTTTGATTTCACTTCCAGATTTTGCTTTCCAGGCCGTGATGGTGTGTATGCAGGCTCCTGGGAGTGCCAGGTGTTAAGCAAACTTAATATGCAACACACGCTAACATCTTTTATTGCAGGGTTACGGAGCTACTCCAGAGGAGATGCCCTGATGTTGCCTGGGACATGATCTAGCTAATCTTTTTCTTTAAGACAGGGATCCAGGTTTGGTGAGTTGACGCATGGGAATGTCCATGCGTCAAGAGGTGGAGTGCAAGGATTAACATTAAACAATGTTTACTATTATTGTTGCAGTGATTTGTGTGATTAGCCGTTTTATTTACAAATATTAAACCTATGCAAGTGGTGCATCCATGTTCAGATGAGGCTTTGATGGCCTATAAGTGAAGTTCACTGAACTAAAGAATGTGGTTTGATGATTGTTGACATGCTCTCCAAATAGAAGTTTTTCTTCTTAGCAAGGAAATACAGGTGCAGCAGTAATCTCCTGAGAAATCTTCAGAGGCCCAGTGAGAAGCGTGAACCATTCCAGGCATAGCTGACAGCCAGGCAGTGGTTGAGGTCAAAGGTCAAGCTGGTTGGGGCCCATCATGAGATCAGACCTTGGAGCCACAGCAAGGACCATGAAACTGCCTGCAAAATAGAGGAGAGGATCGTCCACAAGATGGGAGCTGAGGCCAGGAGAGAGGCTTCAGGAGGATCAGAGATCATCTTCAGCACAGCAGACATCACACAGAGAGCTGTGCTACTGAGCTTCCAGGAGATTTTAAATAAAATGAAAGATTCAATATTGACGCTGAGGAAGACAACTAAGGTGTACGACGTGCTCTGCCTTAAACCTTCAGCAGCGTTGGAACATGAAAACTCGTGGGATGAGGGGAGCGTGCCAAGCTCCATCGACAGCGCAGAAGGAGTTCGAGGATGACATCATGATTCTGTGAAAGCACAGGAACCAGAAGCTATGGTGGTGATGACAGCAGTTTCCTATGAACATCACCTAATGCTGTGCCACTATACTGTGCATACGATGACACTCTGAAGGCTGCTGGGATCATAACAGCAGTAAGATGACGGAACCCAGCACCCTTTCCACAGAGAGCTTTTTCTGCAGAGCGTGGACAATTAAGGAGTCATAAATATCCCCCTCACAAGACGAAGGTCTGAAGTCAGGTGATGGGGGCTGGTAAGAGGCCATAAAACTAGAGTGCTGAGAGGTCTGCAGCTTGGAAATAGCTGAGACCCATGTTGACGAACAACAAAACCAACTGGTATGTTTGAATGTCTATTCTACATACATTTGGACTCTGGTCCTATGGACAGTGATGGAAACAACTGGAAGAGACATTCATGACGCCCTGCAGAGCTTAAACCACTCTGCAGAGAGACATGTGATGTGCACACCCGGAGGAAGCATCACCAAGTTGAGATGTTTTTGAAAATGTTACTTTTTTAGTTTCACTATTAAATTAACAATTTCTTTGGTTGCTCGTAAGATGCAGTTTGCCATGAGATGAGCTCAATGAATGGGGTAACTGCTAATACATTTATTAAACTGTGTACCTTTCAGTAATTTAGGGTGATTTGACATATGCTGAGTATAAAAAGGTTTGCATTGAAACTGTCAGACATGAGGTATTCATACCTGGGAACTTTTCAAGCATAAAGGTCAAAAAGGGGGGAAATGTTAGATTTGTATTGTTGATTGTCATTTATGCTTAGAAATATTTACTTATATATGCTTAGAGTTTTGTAATTAGTTGTAGATTGGTAGAGGTTTTGATCCTTGATAGTCTGCAAACTTTGTGTGTATTAGACAGCACTTTGGGAGCATGAGAGGTCATACCGTGTCTTATTGTTTTATGGTAGGATTAACGTAGCTACGTCTGTTCTAGTCTAAGTGCTCTTTGTTTAGATGAACTGCTGGACTTCCTCACCGTGTTATCTAGGATGAACCATCTAGGGTGAGGGGGAGGCTACCCTCTTCCTGACCAAGGATGTTTGACCCTTTGATCAGCAACACACACACACACACACACACACACACACACACACACACACACACACACACACACACACACACACACACAGGCAAGGTACTCTTTGTTTGTATGTAGACGTCGTATGTTAATGAACCTATGCATATTCATGTAACCTCAATAAAAGGACAGTGTTACGGGAGGACGGACGAGAGCAACTGAGGTCAAGCGAAGGAACGGTGCCTGTCCGGTTCTCTCCCGTGCACGAGAAACATGAAGAAGCTTGCCTACTTGTGTCTTGCTTTGCAGTGTAATTATATTGCCTTCAACGTTCCAGCGGATGGGTTCAAGCTACAAACCTATCAGAAGGTACTTAGCTGAGGATTTCAAAAATTACTTAAAACATTGAACAGCACCTCTGAGGATTTAAATGTTTTTTTCTTCGGAAAATGCAGTGGCACAGGTTTTATTTTACAGGCTTAATCGACCTGGCTTTTATGGTCGGCAATATTTATCAGCTCCACACAAGCCTTCGCTTTTATGGCCTCCTGTGAGCTTTGACCCCCTCAGCATTAAAGCTTCTCCCCCGCCTCTGCGTAAAGACGTCTACAGTGCAGGAAACAAAGCGGTTAGAAAAAAGGCAAAACAGGTGTTTAAGTGGTGCCACTGTGTACTGTTGTGTTCTGTTTCCAGGAGCCAGATTTAATGTGCTGTTGTTAAAAATCTGACATTTGTTCTCACACTTGATGGGATCATCGCTAAAAACAAGGAAATAAACTTTTTTTTTAGATGGTAATAGGGAGGCAGGTCTAAACTTGGTGTTTATAAACAGGGTAAATTATAATCCTGGTCACTTTTTAAAGTAAGGTGTCATTCCAGGTAGAGTGTGTGAGTTTTTCCTGCCCTGCCCTCCCTCTGCCTCACTGCAGTTGTTCATTAACAAAAGGAGACCAGCCTGTACTAAGGTGGACGATTAAAGAACTCGGTCTTTACCAAGAGGAACATAACAGCTGTTATTTCTTTTCTTTTTGGTCTTCAATCTCGATATTCTGAATTTACTGAAAGTTTTGGGGGCCGGATCTTACACAAAACTTCTCTTACCTGGATTCTTGGCATCGGATCAGGAGAGCGACTTCTTTTTGGTTACTGCAGAGATGTGCTGACTTCTGTTTTTGAACTTTTGTCATCAGTGGGGAAGATATGTCGTGCTTCCAGCATCCTGTTTACCTGAGCAGAGGTCTCTATTTTTGACATCTATACTAGAGCCAAAAATTCAGAGGCAAAAATGAAAGTCTCAGTGATCAGGATGTCCAGTTTACTTTACCTGGGCGTACTTACGCTCGCCAGTGACATGATTGATGACTGTTTGAATTCAAACCGTTCTTACTACATGAATATTGTACTGCTGGAGGACAACACTTATGAATGGAGCATGCCACTTGTGAAGGCGGCCGTGGAACAAGCTATTCTAGCTGACAAGCAGGAGAACGATAAGTATGGTATGGACAGATAGATACCCAACAGAAAAAACACACAAAACAAAACACATCAGGCTCGAAGAACAACAAGAAGGGTATCAATATATACAGCAGTATCTTAAAAGTCTCTCTGCGAATGCATTAACCTACACAAAACATACTTTACTGTCAACTTTCACACTTAGCTTAAAAATTAAAAATTAAAAAACTGGACTGCTTGGTTTTTGTTTGCCTAGTCTAAAAGTATGACATTTATGTATGACTATTATCTTATTTTCACATGAAATTGTATTTATCATAGGTTAAAAAGATATAACATATAAATACATTTTTCTCAAGCTGCCTGCAGATAGATATAAAAGATACCTCTTTCTAGGTCCTTTTACTGTGTGTACAAGGCGAGGCTAAAATAGTCGGGTCCCACAAGGAAACCATTAAAGTAGCTTTTAAAAGTGTTCTGTGTATTTGAATCATTCTTCCAGGAATCTGTCTCACTGATGTTTGACCAGTGTTTTACTGCTTGTGCGTGTTTACCACGAAAAAGTTAAATACATCATTAACTTGTGGTTTATGTACCAAATCATATGTCACTTTCGCTGTTGTTAAATAGTTCAAGGTTGCTCGTTTTATTACTAAAAGGACTGATGCAAGATTTCTGCAGTCAATGCCAACAGAAGGACAAAAGATGACTCACGGTTCTCAGGAATGTTTAATAGCTACCCGTAACACCATTCGACTCTGATCCTGTACTCCGTCACACACAACCTTGGCTGTGCTGTTAACAGCGGAGCCAGAGCTGCTCTGGTGGACAAAAGCATTTGTTATGATGCTATTTTAAGTAATTTTTAGCATTTTATTCTGTAGGGGAAAAACATATTGACAGATATGATACAAATGAAACTAATTTAGAGATTTAAATATGTTATGTTTAGATATGTTATTTAAACATATCTGCTGTATCTGTTATTAAGGGACCCTTTAAAAAAAAAATGTTACTGTTCTTCCTGCTTCTGATGCAAATTCAACCATTAGACCTATTTTTGCCAGTGTCAGACTAATCTAATCTCATTGTTTTCCGACATTCATAACTCTTATCAATTTGTTTTCCATGACTCAAGGTTTAGACTTCACTTTGACTGCTAACTTCAATGGGTTCAACACCAACTTGTACAAGCGGCAGGGCTGCGGGAGCAGCACGTGCGAGGGGTTGACAATACTCAAGAAACTAAACGTAAGTGTGGTTACTTGCTTAAACATAGTGGGCACAATCAGACATAACACTTTCTGATGTGATTTTCTTGTTCCTAAAGCCCCTGAGTTTTTTTAAAGCCTTTGTTTTAGATCTTGTAAATAGGTCTGAGGGGTTTTTGCAGTTCTGCAACTACTGATGGTTTGAGGTTGTTATGCTTAAATTGGCTTGTAACTGGCATCATTACACACAGCAGGACAGTTCTAGTTGTAAACATGAACTTAACATCGTGAATGGACATTTTCATTTCTTGGGGATGCATGAAAATATTATTTCTAAAACATCATCAGTAGAAAACAAAGAAATCAGTGATGACCTCAGCTCTCTGTAGACTTTTTCCATAAATGTCACCACTGTTATTCGTCATAATTCAAATAATAATAATAGTAATATTTATATTTGATTTGTAAAATAACCTTTCCTCATATATGAACAAAAGTAATGGGACATCTACATGTTACATCTAGAGAAGGTGCCATGAAGCTCCCGGTGGACAGTTTTTATGCTGATGTTAATGCCAGAAGGGATTGGGAACTCTTTTGCTCCCTAAATGCTTCCACTTTGCAATAAAAACACTTACATCTGATCATAGAGGATCTAGGAGGGAAGAAATTTATGAACTGACTTCTTGCAATGATGGCATCCTATTACAGTGGCACGTCTGAATTCAGCGAGCTCTTTAGAACAACCCACTCTTTCATCAGTGATTGTAAAGGCAGACAGAATGACCCAATACTTTTGCCCATTTTATGTACCAAAAAGTCATACAGTATAGACCTCAGGTAAACAACAGTCAGTATATAAGGTCTGCAGCTTGGAGATATTATCTGACAAGTGTCCAGTGTCAGACGAGCAGAGATTTGAGAGGAAGGGGGCAGAAGTGAAAGAGATCAGAGAAATACTGAAATATTTTTCTGAGTGGTGTTGGGGGCAGGATGACTTGATGACTTGTGCTTGATGCCACAGACTCATTGATTATGTGAAGATGATACTGCCATCACTTGCAAGAGATTAAACTATGAGCTTTGTTTGGTTTAGATTGGAAGGTAACTGTGTGCATCGGTCACAGAGGCAGCTGAGCTAAAGAGGAAGTTTACCAGAGGGTTTGGTGATATAGAAGTTATGATACTTATAAATTAGTGGAATGTCAAGATACAAGTATCACCACAAACACCAGGCTAAATAGAAGCACAGTGCAATGTAGACAAAGCATGCCACATAGTGAACTCAGTCAGTGCAGCTGACATTAGGCCAAACAGCTGATACTGCTTCCTCCAGCACAGTCAAGAGCAACAGATTTGTCCAATTTTACTGGGGACTAATGAAATGGATTTGGGGAAATATTGCAAAATTACAGAGCTAGGAGGAATTGAAGCAAAAAGACTAAATGCAAGTACTAGACTGTGAAGTAACTGCTCTGAAGTTCATTTTCCTTAATGCAGTTGTAACTTTCTTCAGGCTAATGGTGAAGTTGGATGTGTCATGCTGGGGCCTTCCTGCACATATGCCACCTATCAGTTAGTAGAGTAAGTATGGATCTTTTTCTTTTACTTTCAGGAGATTTTTTAATTCATGAGTTTTTAATTTTTGCCCGTTTGTTTTTCTCCAGTGAAAACATTGGTCTGCGTTTAACCATTCCCATCATCTCTGCTGGAAGTTTTGGCCTCTCTTGTGACTACAAGCCTAAACTAACCCGAATTCTGCCTCCAGCACGAAAGATCTGTGACTTTTTCCTTCACTTTATGAATGAAACTCTGCCATTCAAGGAGCCGTGGAGCCGATTCTACGTCTATAAGAAAACCAACAATGCATCTGAGGACTGCTTCTGGTGAGCCAAACTCAAGTGATTATGGATAAGATCTGTTGTTTCATTTGTACTCCAGCATAAACCAGCTTTTTGATTTGTTTCATTGCTTTGCCACAGGTATATCAACGCACTGACGGCACAAAATAACAAGTTTATGCTGGGCACAAACACAGAGCCAATTCATGGAGAGGAGGGCCTGAAAAAATTGTTCCAGTCTCCGAAAAGACACAGCAACAGTGAATATATATATTTTTGTCTGTTTTTGAGAATTTATAGTTTTTTTAATAAAGCAGAAAATGCCTTGGTCCTCTGGGGATTTCATTGTAAGTTGATTATTTAAGCAGTAGTCAAGACTGAAAGAGCTGAACAACCAGTAGTCTGACTGAAGAAGTGCACAAAGACAGCTGAAGAATTTTCCTTCTTGCTTACTGTAAAACTGATTTATTTCTTTCAGTTTTAATCTTATGTGGGAACACTGATGAGATGATTTCAGTAAAGGAGCTGGTGGGCCAGATTCCCAAAGACTTCCTGTTTATTCTCATAGATGTGTACAAGTAAGCCTGGACATGAATTTATTGTTTCACATATGCACTGCTACCACAATGTTTTTATTAAGTGGGAATCAAGAAATCTTAATACTAAGAAACTATTTTCCTTCATTCAGCCCTGATTATTATTTAAACACCACATCTTCTGCGGGTATGGAAAGTGTCTTAGTGGTCACGCTGCCGCAGAGAAACTACACCTTTGGCTCTTCATTCAATGAAACGGTGAGTCGCACCTCAAGTTTAGAAAGAAGACCACATGAAGTAACTGCTCGGTCTTTTATCGTCCATTCTTTCGTGCAGATAAATGATTATGTGGCTGGATATCATGATGGGACTCTGCTGTTTGGTAAAGCACTCAGAGAGAGGATGCTCAGCATGCAAAAATACAACGGGACCGACAATGGCTCTCTGGGTGACAACCCATTTGGAAACATCTCATTTTATGGTGCGTATGACCAGAGATAACACAGCTGGAGGCAGAATGCCGGAGGACTGTGATAAGCAGTATCCGGGAGGACACCATGCCTATTCAAGTAGCTGAAATAAGAAGGATGAGTTAAACATTCTTTTATTTTATGCCCACAAGATTGATGTTGCTTAGATCAACGTTTGACTGCAGCTGAGGAACAAAGATGGCTTTCACATTAAAACACAACCGCCGTCTCTTTTTTAAATTCTGCTGCTCTGTGTTGAGGTTTTGGATGCTATCATACAACAAAACCAATCATACCTGAAGATGACTTCAGATGACTTTGAAAGGATAAAGAGATTTTCATTGCTTGTTTTTTCTTCAAGTTAATATTTACTGCAGTTCAGCTCACTGTAATGTGGAGATTGTCCTCCAAGATACAGAGTATGAGATCAAAGTGAGTATTTACAGCCCTTGATCTTTTGTTTTATGGTAACTTTTATTGTTTTCTGGCTAACTCTTATCCTGCCCTCTTACTTGTACCCAAGTAAAAGGGTCAGTCGGTCTTCTGGATTTTTCTTTATGGTTAAAAGGTACAGGTATGAAAACGATTCCATTGTGATTTATTTTTCTGTACCGACTACAGCAATAATGGGATGCCACAGACTGTATATAAAAGATGGATGAGTCACCATAAGGTCACCTGCTTCTGGGCTCAGTTTTATGAAGCCTGCATGTCAGGGGTTTTGGAAAATGGCTTCTTTTTTTGTAGCTAGAAGTGATTGTCACCTCTTGATTTCTACATGGAGGTTTGATTTGTTCTACGCTTGTATGAAAATACACATGCTTTCTGTCATTACTGCAGTCACAAATAAACAGCTTTTCAATTGTTTAATTCACATAACTGTTGTTTGTTATATATAACGTTAGGAATCTATCAGGGCAGGACAGTGGCACGGTGGTGAGCACTGTTCCCTCACAGCAAGAAGGTCCTGAGTTCATTTCAACCATCAGGGCGGGGTCTTTCTGTTTGCGTGGGTTCTCTACGGGCACTCCGGCTTCCGCCCACAGTCCAAAGACATGTAGTCATGTGAGGGGTTAGGTTAATTGGTAACTCTAAACTGCCCATAGGTGTGAATGGTTGTCTGTCTCTATGCGTTATGAGTTATGTGTATCCTGCCTCTACCAATCAATTTTATTTACAGCAGTCACATGTTTTATTGTGAAAGGTAGGGCCAGGAAGAATCCCTCTTTGAACATTCATAGAACAATTTAAGTTTCACGTGTATTATTTTATGCATGTATACAATAAATCAAGTTTCCACTTATGAAAGTGTTACCGTCGTCAGCAGTCAAAGCAGCCACATCCTGAACTTTACGTTTTAACAAAATACAAATGGATGAGTAGTTTTTGGGCTTTTAAACATGGGAGTCTATAAGGATTGAGTCACTTTAGGAGACAACCTCCAGTGGCCACTCCAGGAGCAGCAGTTCTTGCCACCCTAATCATTACTTTAATTTTTCGAGTAGTGCTTTTTGTAATTTGTGTGTGATTTATCTGTTAATCCGTTCAGCTGGCAATAATTTTGATTGGAGTATATAGAATCTCTATGTTTTGTAGTTATTGTGTAAAAAAGAAAAAACAAAGCTTCAAAAGATCAACTTTGACTTTCAGAAATGCAGATTTCTCATGTTGTATAGCTGCAATTACCTAACAGTTAATAAAGGATATAAACAGAATTTATTGATAATGAAATAATTATTTGCAGTTTTTCATGTCAAATTTTTAGGTAACATTGAGTCAAAGCATTTTTTTTAAATGAAACTTTTTGGAAAAGCATAATGCAAAAATGTTTTATTGTCTTGTTTATATGATTGTGTGTGCAAGCAGGTATGGGAGGACACTATGTGCTTGATGAATATGGGGACAGAGATGTTAACTTCTCAATCATTTACACATCAGCTAACACTGCCAAGGTGAAACCTTTGTTTATTAATCAGTTAACACTGCTGCATTAAAAGTGAATAGCTGTTTTTTTTCCTTACATTTTTCCTCTCTCTCTTCCTCTGTAGTATAAAACTCTGCTATTGTTTGATACATCACTAAATAAAACCATCAATTACACCCAAAACCCCACTCTGCCGTGGGCAGGAAACAAGCTGCCTCCTGACGAGCCAAAGATGCCGGATGGTAAAACACACATGAACTTTTTGCAGAATAATTTACAGAATGATTTAATGCTTTATTCAAGGCAAAGCTCTGAATCTTCTACTCTATTCATGCATGTCTGCTTTCAGAGTTTGACATGCAGGAAATCATTGTGATTGTTCTGAGTCTCAGCGTTGTGGTGGTGACGGGAGTCGCTCTTATCTTCTACAGGTAAACTGCAGATTCATTTCCCAGTTGTGGTAGAAGAGCTGCATGTCACATTTTAGCACAAGTGCATCACTAGAGCTGAGCTGAAAAAATGAGGCAGTATTTGCCTTATTTAGGTAAAGGAGGACAGGGTAACAGCTCTGTGGCAAATACTGCCTTGTGTTTTTCAACCTGGCGCAACAACATCTTATTATGCAGTAAACATATACGATCATTTACTGCATGCTTTTTAAAAATATTTTTTTACTGACAGGCAGAACAGGAAAGAACGCTGTCTACAGAAGAAATGGTCTCACATCGAACCTCACCTGATTGGCCCTCTGGATGAGAAGGAAGTGTCTCTGAAGGTAAATGCTCTCATCAGCAAACTTTAACTCCAGATTTTATTCCCTGACTGCTGAAAAAATGCAGCTCTATGACACAGTAAGGCTTTTTTTTTGATACGCATTAAACAAGATAAATAAGATATGACTACATGAAAATGTCAGAGTATGTGCTAAATTGTTAAAGTTCAATAAAAAGTGAAACTGATGTCCAAGAGTCACACAATCCCAGGTGATAACAGATGATCTTAATGCCTCTGCAAGCTGCTTTGCAGCCCATGTTGAACATGATACACCTAGAAGGAAGGTGAATGTTAAGTCATGGATGCCTGCTCTGTTTTGGACCTGTTTGCTCAGTGATTCTTGTGTTAGAACAGGGCCATACATCTGCAGCTATCTTATTGAAAATAAAACCTGTCCTAAAATGTATGTAAAAAGCTTTCAGATCTATGGCAGTTCAAGATAAGAATGTATGTGTGTGTTTATGAAACAGATTGATGAAGATAAGAGGAAGGACAGTATATACTTCAGGCAGCGAGGCCGCTACGACAAGAAGGTATCAGCAATCCAAAAAATTGATATCTGATTTTAAAAAGATTCAAAGGGAAATGATCATGTCGGTCCTTTTCTCTGTGTTCTCCAGCCTGTAATCATGAAAGAGCTGAAAACCACAGAGGGAGACTTCACCGAGGACCAGAGGATTGAGCTCAACACTGTAAGATAACTCTGCGTTTTATCTTAGAGGTTAATAAAAGTACATAAAAAATAATTAACTCTCCCTGCCACTGTCTTCATGTTCCAGCTGCTGCGCATTGACTACTACAATCTGACCAAATTTTATGGCACAGTGAAGTTTGAATATGGTGTGTACGGTGTGTTTGAGCTGTGTCAGAGGGGCTCCCTCAGGGTAAGAGCAGAGCAACGTTCACACACTGTTTCTACCTTCATATCAGGTCCTGCTGCTGGGATTTCTGTTTGTAAATCAGTTTATCTTATCGTTTAGATTGTTTTCTAATCTGTATAACAATAAAAAAAACAAACACCCATGAGCACAGAAATGCACTCACCAGCCACTTCATTAGTTACACCTGCTGTTCCCAACGGTGCTCGGCTGGATTGAGATTTGGTGATGTGGAGGCCGTTTGATTACAAAGTTCAAAGAACTAATTTGAGATGATTTGAGCTTTGTGTCTGCTTTTTGTCACACTGCATGCAGAAAAACACAATTTTTGACTCTATGCTGATTTGACTTTTCAGTGCTCACATAGTTCACAGTGACTTTGATGTTCACTTGTTGATAAGTTATGGACACTCAGTGTTTAAAGAACACTTACAGTGTGTATGAATGCATATGATTCAGACTCTCTCACACACAGACTTGTTTCAGTTTCCAAAAATGCTAAAACCTGAATTTGCTCATGTTTTCCCCCCAGTACATTCTCAGTGACAGGATCTCTTACCCAGATGAAACATTCATGGATATGGAGTTTAAAATATCAGTCATGTATGACATAGCAAAGGTATTGTTTCTTTAAGTTGCCTTTCTGAGTATGTGATTTATTAAATGCTTTCTTTTATTTTTATTTTGCCTGTTTTCTTTTGGGTAACTGGTTTGTTTTTAAATACCACATTTAAAGCACCTCCAGCACATATTTTGTTTCAACAACATATAATTTCAGGATTTTCTTAAGAGAAAAAACAACCAGAACACATGATAAAAAATTGTTGAAATAGCAAATAATAACCACTGCTCTGCTGTATATATTCGATAGGGCATGTCATATCTCCACTCAAGCAATATTGCAGTCCACGGCCGCCTCAAGTCCTCCAACTGTGTTGTCGACAACCGTATGGTGGTCAAGATCACTGACTTTGGCTGCAACACCATGCTAAATACAGGAAAAGGTAAGCTTTAAAAAAATGTTATCAGTGTGGCTGAGTATTGATCTAAGCTCTGAGATCATCGTTTTCTCCTAAAAGCTCCTGCTGAGTTAGAATCCTGCTCTGTTCTGAGTGTTTGTGTGAGAGTTTTGAGTGTTTGAAGCTTTTGGAGTGTATTTCTTGATTTTAATTTAATCATATCATTTCTTGACTTAGAGAGTTTAACTGGGTTAATTGTGTTTTATATGCTTGGGTTGTATCATCCTTCTCTAATGAGGGTTGCCAGCATGGGTTAGACTGACGGCTCTCTAATGGTCATTGTTGCCTTGCTCTTGCTTTACCTGTTGGTTGAGCTTGGGATGACATGTCTGTGGTCAGGTGAGCACAGTGATGTGGTGGTTAGCACCGTCACATCACAGCATCAGCCAACCTCCCCGTTGGCTGTGGCCATTCTGTGCAGGGTTTGCCTCTTCTCCCTCTGATTGCATGGGTTTGCTCCTGGTATTCTGACTTCCTTGAATAATAATCCTCCCCTCATAAACTGTCCAGGATTTATGTTAATCAAATATAAACATTAGCTTAACTAAAGCAACGATATGACTGGTTTGGCCTCCGACATTACCTTACGGCGACTGCAATGCATGACTAAATCATGCATTGCAGTCACTAAATCACTAAATCAGCTTTTCTTGTTAGTTTTTCTCTGACTTCTGAAGTCAGTGTGAGGAAAAAAGACTGGGAAGGAAAAACAAATTAGTTTTCTGGCAGCAAACTGGCACAAAACACACAACAATTATAAAAGGTATAAACTAGGAAAAAAAAACAGCTTTTAATTCAGAGAGTTATTTTAAAGTACTCTCAGGAGTTAAATAGGCTACTAATGAAATCAGAACACAGAATTTTTAACTGAAGAACAATGTGACACTATTGTATTGCTGTAGAACCTCTACAGTAGCTGTAGACACAAAAAAAAAAATGCAAAATTTCTTTGGGTAAGACTCCATCCTGTTTTGGAGGGGGCAGGGTCTGATCGACTTTCGGAGCCACATAGCAGAATTTTGCTATTTGGCTGCGACACATAGCAGCAGCATCTCTATCATAAACAGCAATCACCTTGGTTTTAAATGGCGTCCATGTTACTTCACAGAGTAGCATAGATGCTATTTTAAAGTTCTCCTTGACCAGCCAGACATAGACTTTTTTTCACCAGTGGATTCTCCACACTTGGACAATTGTTTTAAAAAACAAAAGAGATTGCTCTCATTTGTAAGGGTTGTAACAGTAACACTGCCGAGGAGCTTCTACTCCATGACCCAGGACCTTGTAACAGCAGTGGCGGGTCTGAGGTCTGCAGGGAAGCAGAAAATGCAGCCAGGCTGGCTCAGGAAACTGGGGTGAGGTCTCAGTAACTTCTGTAGAGGCTGCTGGATAAAGTCAGGATTGTTTGGCCTGTTAGATGTAATCAGGACTCATTCTGCAGGTAAACAGTTAATCTCTTTGCCTGACTTTCCATCATTGCTGAAGGATCACTATTATTATCTTTTCAAACACATCAACTATGAATAGTCAGAGGTGTTGCTTTGTCTACTGTACCTGTAATAGGCTTCAGGGGCAGCTGGAGATCCCTGTACAAAGCTCCCATAGAGACACACAGTAAGGATCTCCAATAGAGAGTCACTATCTGTTTCTGTCAGGCTGAGGAAATATTGCACCGCCTGTGGCTTGGCTGTCAAAGACTAGCTAACCTTTTTCTTTGCTCCAGCAGCAGCTCACTGGGTTACGTGTAATTTCAGATAAGTCTTCTTATTTTTTGTTCAAAGTACTGCAAGACAGCGGAGGAAGATATGTCTGACGAACATTCTAATAAGCCAGGCTAAGATGAGCACTGGCTACAAGGGGAAGTCAGATGAAGGGGGCTGACTTTGTAAATGCTGAACTTATGTTCAGGGTTAGGGTAGCTGCAGATTTAAACATAGAATTAATATATTTGAAAAATGTGTCTGACATTGAAAGGTGTGATTCTGATTGGTGAAAGTAACTGATGATAAACTGATGTTGCTGGTTTTCTGTCCAATCAGATTTGTGGACCGCCCCGGAGCATCTTCGTAAATTTGGGGTGTCTCCAAAAGGCGATGTCTACAGCTATGCCATCATTGCCCATGAGATTGTTATGAGACAAGCCCCTTTCTACACAGAGTACTGCACTGATGTTAGAGGTAGGCCACCATTATACAGCCATAAACAGCAGAACTGAAAAAATGTATTTCTGTCTTTGTCAGTCGGTTTTCGTTGATTTAAAGACCATTTTACACATACAAGATGCAAAATTCGGCACACTGTGAAACACAGAGGTCACAGAGTAACGTGTGTCCCATACTTATCTTGTTTAACTGACCGCTGTGCAAACCCACAGAGAAGATCTACAGATTGCAGCATCCTATCGGGCACAATGTCTTCAGACCTGACCTGAACTTTGAGGGTGTGTCAGACAGAGAGATTGAGGTAAAAAAAAAAGCCTTTCAAACGCAAAGGAGCTGTTACAGCAACACACCCTGATTCTTATAGAGTTTATAAAGTTATATGGATCCATTCAACTAAATGAAGTATATAAAAAACACTTTCCTCTTCTTTTTTTTCTTTGTGTTTTTTATGCGTGTTTTGTGTGTATCTCTGTGTCTATACAGCTGTACACACTGATAAAGAATTGCTGGGAGGAAGACCCAGAACGGAGGCCAGATTTTAAAAGAATCGAGTTAACGCTTGGAAATATTTTCAGGTAGATTCCCATTGTGTGTTTCTTCGGTGTGGCTTCGATTCATTTTTATAACTTGACACATTCCGAACTAACTGCCAAACACCTCACCTCAAAGACCCAAGTGAGGAGGTTTTCCTCAAAAATACGTCTTTCTGTCATATTCTCTTAAATGAAGAGCAGTAAGTAGCAGTAACAGCTGATATGGTGATATAAAACATTTTTGATCTGATGCAGTAACCTCCATAACCAAGCCACAGAGACGTACATGGACAACCTGATCCGTCGTCTGCAGATGTACTCCAGGACTTTGGAGAAGCTCGTGGAGGAGAGAACGGCTTTGTACAAAGCTGAGAGGGACAGAGCGGATCGCCTCAACTTTATGCTTCTTCCTGGGTGGGTTTTTACACTCAGCTGACTCAGAGGCATCTGACACCAGGAACTTTCAAGTCTGCATTCTCCTCCTCATTACAGTGTTTCTGTATATGTTGTGCTGATTATAGTGTTGCACACCACATATGTAAAAATTAGAGATGGACCGATCCGATATTACGTATCTACGGAGCCCCCCAGGGGACATGGGAGAAAAAAAAAATTAGGGAGGAAAAAAAAAAAATTAGGGAGGAAAAAAAAAAAATTAGGGAGGAAAAAAAAAATTAAGACGGACTTTTGCGAGAAGTATTGCGAGATCTCGCAATAAGTATTGCGAGCGCTCGCAAAAGTATTGCGAGATCTCGCAAAAGTTTTAGCCGCATTCTTCGGAGGCCGCCAGCTCGAAGCCGACCGGGAGGTCGAGGCACGATGTGCCGGGAAAGCGGTGTTCCTCCCGGCTGTAGTAGGTCTCGACTTCCCGTTAGCTTCGAGCTAGTGGCCGCCAGCTCGAAGCCGACCGGGAGGTCGAGGCACGATGTGCCGGGAAAGCGGTGTTCCTCCCAGCTGTAGTAGGTCTCGACCTCCCGTTAGCTTCGAGCTAGTGGGTGTCAGATCTCCAAAAACGTCGGAGCTCTTTTGCAAATATGTGATGTCTTGTAAACCGAGCAGGTATCTGACGTTTACACAACTACATTCACGCCTCAAAATATCTTAAAAGTGTATTTTGTGACCCAGAAAGAGTAATATTACAACTAAGTAGCTGCCGCCATTGTTGGACTTTTGCGAGATCTCGCAATACTTTTGCGAGCGCTCGCAATACTTATTGCGAGATCTCGCAATACTTTTGCGAGCGCTCGCAATACTTTTGCGAGATCTCGCAAAAGTCCGTCTTAATTTTTTTTTTTCTCCCTAATTTTTTTTTTTTCCTCCCTAATTTTTTTTTCTCCCATGTCCCCTGGGGGGCTCCGTACGTATCGGTATCGGTCCGATACTGACCTAAATTACTGGATCGGATATCGGAGAAAAATAAAAAATGTAATCCGATCCATTAAATATCACGAAAGCACCTCACAAAACTTGCAACACGCCGTAACTCACCTCAGAACGTTAGCACGTCGGAGCAGTATGCATCACGTGATAGAGCGGCTGTGGCATGCGGGACCTGTCGGTGGTCTGGATAGCATTTGGAGCTTCGCTAGCAACCCGGCATTTCATCGCCGACAAAGTTATCCCCGAGAGAAGTAAAGCAAGTGTGTAAGTCCATCTCTGAATGTTTGTAAAGCATTCCTGCGTTAAGCTTACCAAACGATATATGGAGCGACTGCCTCTTCTTGCTGCTACTTCAATCATGAAACTGCTTAATGATCAGCTGATCGGCTTTTCTGTCGCGAGTCCGTCTCTCTGGTTTGTTTTTGGCCCACTTTGCACCAGAAAGAGGAAACCAGCGGCTGAACAACAGCAGCACGTTTAAGCTTGATCAGCTGTTGTTAGAATTTATTTAACATTACTTTCTACTCGAGGATCTTTTTCTACGTAGCTGACGGCTGGTAACTGTGCAGGGGCGGATCTAGCAAGTTTAGCCAGGGGGCCCGATAGGGCATTAACAGGGAAAAGGGGGCACAAAGACATACTTTTCTTTCTTATTCTCATTTAAAATGTCTAGCTTTTAATAAATAATTATCCGAATCTTACACCCAAAGTTTTAATTTGATGTAAAATGAATAGAAGTCAATTACTGTATATAGTGACTATTAAGTCTAATATATATACCCTAGTAAGCTATAGTACTTTTTCCTTTGGGAAGGTACCATCTGTGCAGTCTGCAATTTTGTTGAAGAAAGATGTTGAATCTATTTAATATTTCTTGAAAAATAATTGATTTCTGTGCTTTTTTTTTTCACACTGCATCAAATTAAGGTTGATTACGTTGATTAAGCATCATGAGGTGGAGCGTGAGGGGTGGTTCCCTATTTTTTATTTATTTATTTTTGTTGTTGCTGGGAGTTGGAACCTTATTAGTTAGGTTGCTTAATATTTACGCTAAGTACTCTTTAAAATACCAGAATAGGGAGGATGGTGTAGGTTTAAGTTTATTAGATTGATCAGTATTGCTGAACTATGAAATTTTTTTTTTGCATACAGGTATAACAGAATAGCTTTAGTGTAGTTGTTGTTTTAAACTTGAGTATGAACTTATACAAAATGCAGCAAGATATTTAAAAAAAACAGTTTTGTTGATTAAAAAACACTATATCGGATTCATATCGGTATCGGCAGATATCCAAATTTGTGATATCGGTATCAGTATCGGACATAAAAAAGTGGTATCGTGCCATCTCTAGTAAAAATAAGCAGGTTTAGCAGCAGCAGGCAGTGGTTTTGTTTAAAAAAACAAACCCCTCTAAATATCCACCTGTTTAGGGACATAGGTTATGCAGATTTACACTATTTATGAATACTGATATTAATAATGTTATCAAATATAACACATGTATCATAACATATAAACATAATATAATTATAACAAATTTTCAATCATAATCAGTGATTGGTAATTGGAGTATTTTGTAATACAATACCTGGCAAAATCTATAGAATCACCACACTTCATTCTTTTATTTGTTTTTGTAGAAGAAAAAATATTAAGAAGTATTAAAAACACTTAATACTTTGTTGCACAGCATCCAGCTTTTATAATGGTCAGAATTATATCAGGCCTGGGGTTTACTATTGAAAAATCATATTGTCCATCAAACTGCTTCCAACTTTTTGAGGTCAGAAATAAGTTGCTAGGTCAGCTTTGTAGGGAGGAGGCTTGTTGTTGTCCATTTTTTGTTGTTCATTAATTTTTATTTGGATAGAGATACAGACCTTTTCCTTTGATTGCCTTTCAGCAAGAAAAGATTTAGCATTCGTTGCGCTGTAACAAGATGGATTATCATCCTCAAAGTGACTTTGCCATCACAAATCTAATCATGAATTTGATTGTACACTTGTGTATTTACTGTTGAAGTAATGACCGCCGTCTCTTCTGGGCATTCTATCTGACTATGCAGCCTTATAACTGCATAGTCATGACCAGTGTTGGTCAAGTTACTTGAAAAAAGTAATCAGTAACTAATTACTGATTACTTCCCCAAAAAAGTAATCCCGTGACTTTACTGATTACTTATTTTCAAAAGTAATTAATTACTTAGTTACTTTTTAAAAACACGATTTACAACCTGAATAGGTGATAAAGCGATAGATCTTTCAGCCCAATTCTACTTTTTCTACATAATCCATCATACAAAATGTAATCAAATGGAAAAGTCTCTTTTTAAAACTTGTTTTATTAGTTTTAATCTTTTAACTTTATGCATCAAGCAAAAATTAAATTATATGCAACATTCTCTGACTTGAAGAAATTTGTTTAACATTTAAACCTATTTTCTGCACATTCCAGCACATAAAATAAAATATTTTTTGTGTTTACACTCAGTCTTTCAAATAGATGCAAGTAAAACACAGCTGAAAATAAATAAAATCAAAGACTAGCGGTCCTGTTGCTCTATTTTCACCTGTAAAGCAGGAGTGGGGTGGTTTGCCCTGGTGCAGGTGTGCCGCAGCGGTCAGTGGAAGAATCCGCGAGTTTCTCTGTCAATTTCCCATTACGTCATTGCGCACTCGGTGCTTGTTTAAGTAATCAGATTACCCATCTCTGGTCATGACTGAGCGCAGAATTT
Source organism: Diplotaxodon limnothrissa (assembly GCF_057381915.1). Lineage (NCBI taxonomy): Eukaryota > Metazoa > Chordata > Actinopteri > Cichliformes > Cichlidae > Diplotaxodon > Diplotaxodon limnothrissa. The sequence continues at coordinate 10,582,383 of NC_140599.1, read as the reverse complement.
ACACTCCAGCATTTACTGCGTGTAGAGGCTGAAAACCCCCATCATGCTGTATTTGGATGTTTACATGTTGTAGTCATGTAACATTAATATATCTGACAGTAATCACATTTTCCACTCTCTCTGCGTCTCCATAGCCCAGTGGTGCGTTCCCTGAAGGAAACGGGGAGTGTGGAGCCAGAGCTGTTTGAGGAGGTCACCATCTATTTCAGTGATATTGTGGGATTCACCACCCTCTGCTACTACAGCACCCCCATGGAGGTGGTCGATATGCTCAACGAAATCTACAAGAACTTCGACAGCATTCTTGATCACCATGATGTCTACAAGGTAGCTTAGCAGGATAACAGAAATCCAGGCCTCTACTATCAAGGAGGTCACAATTTCTTTAAGCATTAATCTATCATTTCTAAGAAAGTGCTTAGGGTTAGACATAAATATTTTCTTTTTGAATAAAGACAAAGATTTTATAGATAAGTTACATTTCCATTGTCTCGTAGGTTGAAACAATAGGAGATGCTTACATGGTTGCATCCGGTTTGCCCAAACGTAACGGCAACAGGCATGCATTGGACATTGCCCACATGGCCCTGGACATCCTATCATTTGTGGGGACGTTTGAGCTGGAGCACCTGCCTGGGATTCCTCTATGGATCCGTATTGGTGTACATTCAGGTACCAGAGATTCACAATGATTTTACTATGGTCTCATCCGAATTTTGCAAAAGTTGGGATGCTGTGTAAAATCTAAATAAAGACAGAGTTCAATGATCTACAAACTTCATAAAGCCACAAATGATGTTCACAACAGAGAATAAAAAATACATCAAATGTTTAAATTGAATAAATGTAACATTTTATGAAAACTCCTGGCAACTGCTTGTTAACAGCAGCAACAAAAAGCTGGAAAAAAGAGGAGAAAATATAGAATTTCTTACCAGTAAAGATTGGCAGAGGTTCACAGATCTGCAAAGATTTTATGTCTCAAAATTATGGAACAATTTTATAATAATGGTCCTCAAAGTGAAATTGTGAAGACTTCGACAAACTGATCATCTCTACACTAGATAATATGATCACAGATTGAGATATCTGCAGTAATCTCGCCGTGCAAGGGCCAAGACTGAAAATCAATACAAAGATACTTGTGATCTTCGGACTCTCAGGCAGCGCTGCACTAAACACAGACATGATTCTGTCACTGCATGGGCTCAGCAACACTTCCAAAAATATTGTCTGTGAGCACAGCCGACCGTGCCATCTACAAATACAAACTCTATCATGTAAAAAGGAAGCCAAACGTCAACATGATGCAGGAACACTTCTGTCTATGCTAAGCCAAAACTCATTTAAAATGGACTGAGACAAAGTGAAAAAGTATTTTGTAGTCAGATGAATCCAAACATTCTTTCTTTTTTTTTCTTTTTTTTTGCAAACATGGATGTGCCACATCCTCCAGATTAAAGAGGTATAGGTATCGTCCAGCTGTTCAGCAGCAAGCACTCAGTTCATAATTGTCTATCTCTGATGTATGGGGGTGCATTAGTGGAAATATCAGTTTGCACATCCCAGAAATCCAGCATAATTTCATGTTTGTTTATGTTCTCCTAAAAATTCTATAAACCATTAAGTTTAGACCTCTCTGTGTGTAGCCCTCAAACTCGGTTTTCCTTTGTCTGTCATGGAGCTGCTGACATCTAGTGGCCAAATAATATACGTGTAGGTTAATGTTAATTATATGCTAATAAAAAACTAAATACATTTTTTTTAAAGGAAGCATAAATTGAATCTTGTTATGTAATTGTGTCCAGGACCATGTGCAGCAGGAGTGGTGGGGAAGAAGATGCCTCGCTACTGTCTCTTTGGAGATACGGTTAACACGGCTTCACGGATGGAGTCCACAGGCCTGCGTAAGACAACCACACACATTTTACACACCCACAACACTGGCAGCTTAGGCGCTTAGCTTGAATTGGCACAAAGGGAGGGCAGATGCAAGCACAGAGTCCGATGGCTGCTTTTCACATCATCTTTCCAGCTCTGAGAATTCATGTCAGCCAGTCTACCATCAACATCCTGCAGAGGACGGACTGCAAGTTTGAGTATGAAAAACGAGGAGAGACGTATCTGAAGGTGAGCTGGGTGGTGTTGGGCTTTTTAACTTACTTATTTACTTTAAATGCCATACCACACAAACTGAGGTCACGAGTGTGTGTGAGTGTTTGTGTTTGTCTGCACTTCACCCACAGGGTAAAGGAAAAATGATGACATACTGGTTAACAGGCGTGACCGGGGGAAGTTACAACCTGCCGACGCCACCGAGCGCGTGAGTAAAGTCCTATCAATAAAGAATTTTTACACAAACTGTTGAAGAACTCTGGTATACCCTGAACACAATACGTAAACAGTATTATGATTTAATAAATAATGTATGTTCTTTATATTATTAGATTACCACCTACTTTAAAGTGCTTCATTTGTTAATTGATAGACTAATTAACTGTAAATTTTTTAAAAAGTTACTACATGAGGATGAATTATGCGGATGTTGGCGTAATACATGCTGCCACTCAGATAACTGCTTTTCCAGCCTTGCTTGTTTTAGCGAGACAATACCAGACTACCCTGTGGACATGTTACAGTAAAAGAGTCAAACTGGTCAGCCTGAAGTTCAGACCTGGCACTCACTGAAAGTATTTTTCATATTATGAAAGAAAAAATATCACAAAGAAGGCTCCAAATTGTTGAAAACATTTTTCATCATTCGTCTGCTTGTAGGTAGTGAAATAGCTAGCTTGTCAGTCAGCTGTCCAATGACTTTTGAGCCTTTGTAATACAATAGTTTTTGTTAAACCCCTTGTTTTAAAGCTGCAAGTCTGCACTTCAGTCACATTTAAAATATTTGATCTGACAAAATTACATAATTGTGGCACAATCCAAAAAACCTATGGATCTAAGGGATGGTTCAAAGCTTGTCCGATGTTATGCACACTGAGTTCATAAAGAGCAGTTTCCCCCTTGTAATGTAGTTTTCTTTTAGACAGATTGAATATTAGATAAAATATATTGTAGGCTAGCATTTGGTTTTCAATTTATATTTTACCGTTCCACATTTTTTTTCAGAATCTGCGTGATACCTAATTTTAGTTTTACATCATTACACAATAATCTAAAACAATGTTACTGTCTCAGGGAGAACTTCCAGTCGCTTCAGAAGGATCTGGCAGAGATGATCGTGTTAAGTCTGGAGAAGCGTGGAGGGGACAGCTTCAAAAAGAGGAAGACCCTGTCCACCAAAATCCGCCGGAGGGAGACCAACAGCAGCGCGCAGAGCGACAGCCTGCCAGAGTACTTCCACCTAGCTGTCACTGAGAACCCGAGCACCTACCTGTGATCATAGAAGAGCTTTCAGCACAAGACGTAGACTTTGTACAAGTTTGTCAAGTTAGATTCAGGACTGCTGGGTTTCTTTGGACAGCTTTGTTCATTCATCGGTTGGAGAGACAACGCCGCAGCAGCACGTCTCTTCATCCCCAACAGCCTAACGCCTTGAGATCAACTCGCCTTGCTGATCCTTTAAAGATGTTAAGTAGTTACTGTTGTGGCACAAAGAGCGGCATATTTATATACAAATGTTTCTCCATAAGCGATCCAGATAACGTGGACGAGGATACCCAGTGCACTCTTCTTTACTTTGAGCCATCCTTCTGTTTATGTCTCAATGTTGCCTGCAGGAAGCTCACTGATTGAGCAACACGTGATAAAGAAAATATATATTTATCGTGTAAATATTTTTCTGCTTCAAAGACAGTGGAACTCTATCCAAACAGTACTCATCAAGACTATTTTGCACTGTAATGATGCTACCTTTCCGTTTTCACAGCATCAGAAATATTTGTGTTGATTTTTAGTTTGTTTTATTAAAACATGTTTGAAATACGACACAAGATTTAAAGCAGTTCCTGTACTTTTCCTGTACAACGGCAAAAACAACAAACTATACAGTCACCTGGTACACTATTTTTTTCACACAAGCAGTGCAGAGGAATAAAAACAGCTGTAGAAAATCGTAATCTTATTTTTAAAAAACCCATAAAAACATGGTAGAAACACAGAAATCTCAGTATACTGAGTACAACGTGCAGTATAAATGCAGTGGATATACGTTTTTAAGAACACAGGTGTGTTTTCATCTCTTTAGAGAATATTACTTCGACCTCACATTTCATGGAGACCCCTCTCAGTACTCATGAAAGCTGTACCCCAACCTGAAGCCAACCTGAAGCCAAGTCTTCACTCTAAGGTTTAATGAACTTGCTTTTTGCCCACAAAAGGGAGAGGTGTGGCCACAATGTTAGTGAGCAAACAAATGTGTTTCCCCACAGCCTGCTTAAAGAGTACGACCACACACCCGCAGCCTTACATGGTTTTAGTTGTAACTAAAGCAGTGCCACCCAGCTCTGTGGCAGGAAGTGGGATTCTGTGCTCCGCCATTGTGCTGCATGCAGGCGAGTCTCCGCCCACCTCTGCTCCACCACGCATCATGAGGTCCCTGCAAGCTGTGAAGCCATTCTCCCACTCTGAGCCTGTTTGGCTCCCAGAGTGCACGTGAGAGCAGGGTGATGGGGCCTCTGCCGCTCTCTGAAATATCTCAGCTTGACCGTTTCTTTCTGAGGGCAGAGGGTGCAGTTTGGCAGGTGGCTGCGCTTTCTGAAGAAGTTCCTGTCTTGGCATGCCATCCTCTGTGACACAAACAACAGAAAAACTGTCACTGAACGTTCACGCTGAAAGACTCCTCAGCCATTCACAACATTATACCCCCCCCCCCCCCCCCCCCTTATTTCCTCAATTGATCAATAAGGTGCTTTTTATATATTAAAGGTAATCGTGTTTTTCTTTAAATTAAAGGTTCATAACATGCTTTAAAATAATTAAACGAATGTCTATCAAAACAGTTAACGAGGTCATGAGATTGATGAGTATATAAATCCTCTGTATGAAAAAGAGGACTTCTGACTGGTTGCCCCTCAAAAACAGAAGGTTTGCACAGAAAGTGGGCGGGACTTCTCACAGGCAGAACTGCGGGCCTGGGATGAATATATTGCCCCTTTAAAGGCTGTACCATTAAAAAAATTGCCACAAAATTCTATTTTTTTTAGTTGATTGTTCAGTGAACCTCCTGACAATTTAAATTAAATATTAATTTGCATATATGATTTTTAATTTACATCCTATTTGCTAAATTCCAAATTTTTCATCTCTTAGAGAAAACTTTACTGTGACTTTAAAAAAAAAAGCTCAGCACGAGCTGTTATCAAAGTAAAGATTGGGAAAAATGTAGGCGTGCAACTAAAATGTTTGAACTACTGCACTGCAACAAAACGCAGCTAAGCAGTAATGTTTTTACATTCCATATTTCCTGTGGTAAGAGGTGTGAGTCGACAGATTATTCACTGACGCAAAGGATGCCCAAGTGACTTGAGCTTCTCCTCAGCCCTTTCTTTGTTTTTCCTCTTTTTTTAAATTAAGTTAAGGCTGAATAAGAGCTGCATTCCAGGAGATTGAAAAAAATGGCCACAGTCATGTTGGTGTATTTACGAAACACAAAAACTCGTGTGTCTGATTCAGGCCATCATCAGACACAGAGGCCTTTAAAAGCAGCTGCTGTTGGCTGTCAGACTGTCAGTTTTAGTTTCACAGGTTTTGTGTTTTCACAAAGTAAATCTGTAGCATTCAAATGTTCAGCCTCGGGCTATGCAGTGCTGTGAGAAAGTAATTGCACCCCTTTCTGATTTCTTAGTTTTTTTGCATGTTTGTCACAGCTGCGTATTTGGGATTATCAAACGCATTTTAGTATTTGACGAAGAAAACCTGAGTAAATACAAAATGCTGTTATTATAATGGATTCATTTATCAAGGGAAAAAATCTATCCAAACATGCATGGCCCTGTATGAAAAAGTCATTTCCCAGAAACCTAATAACAGGCTGTGCCACCTTTGGCAGCAACAACTGCAATGAAGCGTTTGTGATAACTGCCAATGAGTCTTCCCCATCACTGTGGAGGAATTTTGGCCCACTCTTCTTTGCAGACTTGTTTTAATTCAGACACACTGGAGGGTTTTCAGGCATGAATGCCAAAAGATCTCAATTGGATTTAAGCTCAGACTTTGACTAGGCCACTCTAAAACATTTATTTTAGATTTCTGGAGTCATTCAGAGGGGACTTGCTGGTGTGTTTCAGATCATTGTCCTGCTGCATAACCCAAGTGCACTTGAGCTTCAGGCCATGAGCTGATGGTCGGACATTGTCCTTCAGGATTTACTGCTAGACAGCAGATTCTATGGTTCCATTGATTACAGCAAGTTATCCATGTCCTGAAGCAGCAACAGCCCCAGACTGTCACACTACCAACACCATAATTAACTGTTGTTATGATGTTGTCTTTATGAACTCCTGTGTTCGTTAATGCCAGACATAACAGGACACAAATCTTAAAAAAAATAATAATTTTTTGTCTCATCAGTCCACAGAATATTTTCCCAGAGGTTTTTTGGCAAATATGAGACGAGTCCTTTTGTTCTTTTTGGTCAGCAGTGGTTTTCATCTTGGAACTCTTCCATGGATGCCATTTTTTGCCCAGTATCTTTCTTATTGTTGAACCATGAACTTCCCCTAACTAAGGAAAGTGAGGCCTGCAGTTCTTTAGATGCTGTTCTGGGTTATTTTGTGACCTCCTGGATGAGTGATGGATGCGCTCTTGGAGTAATTTTGGTGGGCCAGCCAATCCTGGGAAAGTTCACCACTGCTCCACGTTTTCTCTATTTGTGGATAATGGCTCTCACCGTGGTTCAGTGGAGTTCCAAAGTTTTCAAAATTGCTTTGTTGTGTTGATAGACCTCTCTGCATTGAATCATACTTGTTATTAATCCGTGGCTCTCTTCCACAGCATGTCTTTTATTCTGTCTTCCTTCTCTCTCCCCAATTGGTCATGGCAGATTGTCGCCCCTCCCTGAGTCTGGTTCTGCTGGAGGTTTCTTCCTGTTAAACGGGAGTTTTTCCTTCCTACTGTCACCAAAGTGCTTGCTCATAGGGGGTCATATGATTGTTGGGGTTTTCTCTCCGTCTATTATTGTAGGGTCTACTTTACAATATAAAGCGCCTTGAGGCCACTTTTGTTGTGATTTGGCGCTGGATAAATAAAATTTAATAGAATGTGTAATCAAATAGATATCAATGACTTTGTCTCTCAGAGTTTTTTTAGATGGTGGCATGCTGTGCTGGTTTGAGATCTTTCAGCCTACTTCACTTTGTCATACCGGTTCTATTTAATTTTTTGAGCAAACAATTACTTTTTTCACATATGGCTTGGATAACTTTTTCCCCTTAAGAAGGGAAATAATCATTTCAAAACATCATTTTGTATTTAATAATGTTAAAATTTGTTAGTTGACCTGAAACATATAAATATAACCAAGCAAAAACACACAAAAAATAAGGAAGGGGCCAAATACTTTTTCACAGCCCTGTACAACCTCTGGCACGGAAGAGTCTGTTTATGTGTTTTCAATGTTGTGCGGGGGGTGCCTACGTTTTCTTGCCCAACCAGCGGATGTGTGCTGAAACCAGAATAGATGGTAAGGGAGCGGGACTGACCCTTGGGACAAGTGAGAAGAAGAGAACAGAAACTGTGGAGTTTCTACTGTGCTGAACGTCACAGTTCATCACCTGCCCTTCTGCAGCCCTGTTTCCTCCACCCGACTGTCAGCTCTGCGTGTCAGATCTCCTCTTTTTAAGTAAACCGACTTCTCTCCACAGCTTCAAAAACCATGTTGTCTTGTAAAATATGTATCTTAGGAAAAGACCTCTTATAACTTCTCTAGATCACTAGATGTATTAAAAGCATCTGATGTATATTTTGCTATTTAGTCTAATGAGCGGAATTTAAACAACTATAAAAGCCGCTTTCAGCTTCCTCCTTTTTCACAAGCGGTGGTCACAGCGGGGAGGTCTGCGTGTATGATTTTGGTAGATTTTTACAGCGAATGCCCTTCCTGACACTACCCCAAAGGGATTTGTGTCTCCTCCTGTGATCGAACCAGGGATCTTTCACTTGTTAGGCAAACTTATAAACCGTAACACTCTAAGTGACACAAACCATCAAAAGCTTGTTGTCCTTACCGGAGGTGCTGCTGCGTCTGGTCTGTCGCTTGTATATGATAAACCAAAGAGTCAAAGCCAAGATGGACCCCACCACGACCACGACCACAGAAATCCACAGAGTCGGACTCAGCACCACCATCGAGGTGGGCTTGACAGTGGTGTTTATGGCTTTGAGCTGGTTCACGACAGTCAGGGGCGGCTCTGTGAGGGGGGAGGACAGCCACACGCTGACTACCTCAACAGTTAAACAGTTTGCATTCTGACATGTAAGAAAAGTTTCAGAAAGAAAAAGGATGAACTCAAGTCTGACTCGCTCACTCATTTTATAAGCGGCTGTACAAGAAAAAAGAAGATGATAACGTTGATGTATTAGGTAGTCAGGTAAAATAAAAGTCTACATGATAAAGTTGTAAAGACATGCTGAATCCACAACTGAGACATACTCCAAGACAGAGGCAGAACACCGAGAGAACAAACTTGTGCCCAAGAGGCAGAAAAAAATGATTAGAATTCAGTGAAACTCACCTTTTGGTGGATCAGGGTGAGATCTCATTAGTGACTTGCTGGGCACACACGTGTGGACTAAGTTGTCAAACTTTTTTCCCTCAGGACAAGACTTCTTATCCATTCCTGGTGCTACGTGAGTAACGAAAAGTAAAGTGGACTGTTGCCTTTGTCTAATGCTGTGTTTGTTGCACACACACAAACACACAAAAACACAGAGCAGCGAGCCACAGAGGAGGGCTATGACGGGAGGATTTGTGAAATGAATGCAGAAGGCCCAACAGACGTTTCAGTTCCTCCGTTTAATAGGAAAGAGTGAATCACTACATGTGTCTCCTGGGGACAGCGTGACAGAGAGAGAGAGAGACCACATTTCTATTTCAAAAACAAAGAGTTCCTGACTTTCAAGCTTGCAGGTTTATATTAAACAGACTCTTCACTGCAGACATCTCAACATGACGGCTTTATCAGTCTTTTTTCCCCCCAACCACTGGAAATATTGTTTGCAATGAATGCACAGTGCATGGGGTCAGATTTCAGAACCCTTTGCACAGAGGGGCCAAGAATTATGCAGATATTTGACCTTATATGCTGCTGGTCCTCAAGCCTTGAGCAAAGACACATATCACTGAATAAGACCTCTGTTTTATACTGAGATGCAGTGACATGTAAGAAATAATGCACTATAAGAAAAAAAACAAGAAAAGAACAAAACAAACCGCTAAAATGCTCAAAGCGCATCACCGGGTAAATTTCAGCACCCAGTGATGCGGTTCAGCACACTGGACAGACAGTTAAAGCAAAGAAACCACAGTGAGCTCAGGTAAAGATGCTTTCTGTGACCCCACTGTGATCAGGAAAAAACAAAAACACACAAAAACAGGCACCATCTAAAGGTGGACCCACAACTTTCAAATTCAAATTGCGCTTGCTACGATAGCAATGATGAAAACAGCAGCTCACCCTCTCTGAGGGGAAAACTACGATGGGAGTTCAGTACAACCAGGCTTTCTTTGCATTAGCTGGTTAACCCCCAAACCTCAGCTGGAGATAACGATTGTCGCGACGATGGTTATCAACTTTCTCTGATAAGTCGGGTTTTCTGCTTCCGGTACACCCCGGATCTGTGTTCGCATAAATAAACAAACAAAAAAAAAAAGGAGCATTTCTCGGATCATGTGACTCTTCTTCCGCAGAAAAAAAGGCGGCTTCTATGAGTGCAACTTACTCACAAATGATGACGATTAAATGTATAAAGAATGTAAAACAAAAATAACAGTTAAATACAATATCTTTGCACACAAGACAAGAGATTAATGCTGCAGAAAATCTGGGATTTTCTAATTTGAAGAGTGCGCATCAGAGCTCTGAAACTGTAATCTGGATACATTTAAACATTAAACGTTTCTGTCCCACAGGACAGGTAAGGACGTGTAAATCTCTTTATTTTGTTGGCAGATCAAAGTGAAATGCATTTTGATTGCTAGTCGGTCTTGGTGACCAACGAATGTAACTGATCAGTTTTCCAATCTGTGTACTAGTAGCTGCAATTCCAACAATGTAAAATAAGACCATCCATCCATTCGCTTCCGCTTATCCTTTTCAGGGTCGCGGGGGCCGCTGGAGCCTATCCCAGCTGTCATATGTATGATGTAAAATAAGACTTTACAGCCAATTACAAGTATGTATAAAATTATAAACATTTTTCTGCTTCATTAAATTGACATAGGTTTACGGGCCAATACCAAAAATCACTTTTTTCGGAGACAGCTACAGAAGAAGACAAGTTTTCGAATTGTCTTGCTTTGTTACTTTTCCATTAAATATTTATGAAAGCCTCGAACTCACATGAACAATCCACTTGATCACTAGATTTGACTTTGGTGACAAAAGATCAAAGGCTTAAGAACTCTAATGTTAAATCTGGTGATAAGTGACTGATGGAGGCTTAGAGCCACATTCATTTAGAGAAGTTCACCGCAGAGCTCGATGAGATTCCAATCCTAATGTCCTGGTTTGATCTCTTTTTGTGGGGATCTGATTTAAAGCCTAAACTTGAGCTCACTTAATTTGATGTAGATTTAATAGAACTGAGTTTAGATTGTGAAGAAAACTAACTGAAATCTGAGTAAAGTTTAAACTTAATCACTCAAACATATGTTTTAAAATCTCACACATCAAATGACCCTGCACCAGAAAAAAATCTAAACCCGAGTAGCTGAAAGTCCAGACTGTGAGAATTTAAGTGTAAAACAAAAATGGAATAAAAGGCATATCGTAGACATGCAAAGAAAGAAACACAAAAATACAAAAAGAGGTTTTTAATTTTGCACAGCACAATAAAAAAAAGCAGCAAACAAAAATCAGATCATAAGAGATGATCAGCTCCTGAGTCCTGAGGCATTGCACTGATTGTTTCCTCTACTCCTGCAGCAATAGTGTTTGTATATATGAAGACATTCAAGCATCAAAAATAAAGATTTTACTTTAAGGTGGCACATCTGCTGATTTTGTGATTTGGTATTTTATTATATCATAAAGCTACTGTGAGCATCAAAGGCACCAATGGCTGCACACAGGACACCCTGGGAAAAAAAACGTGTTTAGAAATAGATCAGAAATCTGTGTTTACCAGTGCTGAATGAAATCATATATATATATATATATATATATATATATATATATATATATATATATATATATATATATATATATATATATATATATATATATATATATATATATATATATATATATATATATATATATAAATTTAAAGAAAAAAGAAAAAAAAGTGACTGCTGAGAAGAAAGGAGATCTACTCATGGATGCAATAGCAAACATGCAGAAAAAAAAAAAAATCATCTGCTGGATGGACATTGAAAGGACAGATAAAACCCGCCTCCCAGAAACTCACTGGGTTGTACAGATGGGCGTGGACCTCCATTACCCTGAAAGAATCTCTGTCGCGCGCACACAGTCACACACTGATGCTCATGGATCGAAAAGAATGGGCTGCATCTTGATAAAGGTGAAGTTGTAATACTGTGGCAGACCCTGGTGGCTAATGCTGCCGAATTTGTCCCAAAAGAACGGCGGGAGTCCGTCCTGTGTTGTCGGCCCGTTCACCGCCTCCGCACGGAAATCCCCAGCCAAGTGGAAATCTGTCACCTGCACAGGGAAAAAGACGCCAACAAGAAGAAAGCTGGGTAGAGCTTAAAAGCATCTGAATTCATGAAACCTGCATGACTGCTACTGATGAAAAGGCTATTGTGGCGCTCTGGGAATACCTTAGTGTCATAGCAGCCTCCTGGTGAAGGCCTCTCGCTTTGCAGGTCGTTACGGCAACAGATGGACTTGCAGGGGTCACCCTTTGAGTACGGATCCTTCTTGTAGTCTGAAAACAAGCAAACCAAAAATATCATGCTTGTGAATGTAAATGGGTGGCTACTGGAAAAAGAAATGAAAAGATTTCAAAAATTAAACAGAGATCCAACTAAGCCTAATTCTGTGTCACAGTTCAGCTATCACACTGGCTACTGCAGAAGAAACCCTGGGACACTCGTGGACCTGGTTGGGAAGAAATGCTCTACCTGTGCATCTTTGGTTTAAACAGACGTGCAACAAGTCTGAACAGAAGAGGTACCTAAAAGAAATGTATAAAACTATATCAGCTCAAGCTATAGCTATCAGAATAGCTAGGAAAAGGCCACTTAATTAGGTACAGTTGTTCAACTACTTGTTAGTGCAAATATCTAATCAGACAGTAAAACAGCAGTAACACAGTGGATTTATGCACATAGACATGGTGAAGACAACCTGCTAAAGTTCAAACTGAGCATCATTTAAATCCCCAAATCCACTTCAGTATTGTTATGACTGTTATGAACATGTTCTACCAATCTTCTAATGGCTGCTTCCAGCAGGACAACGGACCACATCGCAAAGCTCAGATCATCTCAAACTGCTAGATGTGATTTGAATCCAGCAGCTTGTTGAATGTGTGCCTCTAACAAGATGTAACTAATGAAGTGTACTGCAGCCAAAAATCTAGCTTATGAAACAGCAACATACAAAGAGTCAGCAGAATGAGTTAAAACTAAGAAGCTGAGATGGAGCCACACACCATTGAATCTCATGATGTGCTTCAAGGACTCCAGGTCCTTAACGCCACACTGGTCACGGCGAAAGATCTTGGCTCTGGGACAGAGGTCATAGGAGAAGTCCTCTCCGTACTGCTCCCACATTTCTACGTAACCACTCATTGTGTAGATCTTCCGATGGAAAGGAATGTTGTAGGACGGCCAATAACCTGTAAGAAATGGATGTGGTGACGAAATCACAGAAAAGTCTAAAAATGAAATACGATACAAAATACAATTGAATGTAGAAAATGATTAGCTGCCTCTGCGCAGAGTCTGTGTCTGGTCCGAGTACTCCACCAAGCTGGGGATCTGCTCCACCACAGTCAGCGCACCGTCGTCAAGACTGTGACCCAGCTTCACTTTGCTTCTGTCCAACACCATGTACTGATTGTTGTAGGTTCCTGCAAGAGTTACAGGTGGATTTATGGAAGAGAAAAAAGTTTAATAAAGAGGCCTGAGCATGATTTAGCTTTTTCTATCAAAACACAGCACAGTTTCTGTGCTTCGTGTATAAAGATCCATGTACATAAGGCAGACATGCTCACCAGAGTTATACATGGAAAAGGTTTTGGCCCATTCTTCTCCGGTTTTTGCCAAACTGTGAGCCAGCCTGACCCTCTGCCAGGCCAGTAGGCTATTTGGGGTGATTGTGTCAAAAAGGGAGGAGTTGAAGACATTGTTGGTCGTCTGCGTCATCATCAGACCACTTCCCAAGAGGTAGAAGTCATCCAGCGACACCAGGAACCCTGAAGCCACAAACAAGCCACATTACAGCAGAATGAATGGTTGGCCTTCTGGAGATGGCTGACACTGACTGAATTACGAAGTGGAATCATCAGCAAAACTCTAAAACTTAAGAAGCTGATCTCACCAAATTCATTTAAGGCGTCTTTAACTGACCTGGAGGCAGCTACTACAAATGTACTGCATGAATATTAACAGCACAGTACTATTCAATAAACTCAGTGACTTTTACTTTTATTTATGTTTGTTTCAGCATAAATGTTGGTTGTGTTTGTATTTTACTCCATCAGTTTTACATTCTTATAGTTTTAGTGTGTTTTTGCTGTGTATTTTCATCTGTGTTGTACTAGTCTGTGCAGTTACTGATTGTAATGCTGCCTGTCTTGGATAGGACACGTTTTAAAAGAGTTGTGTAACCTTAAAGTAATGTTATCCTGGTTAAATGAAGGTTCAATCAAAATAAATGAGGTAAATTTTCACTGATGCTCTTGCTTTCTTACATACCAGGGTAGCTGCTAAAGGATAGTTTTCCAGTGGCTGTATGGGGCTCGCTGATGTGAAAGTCCCAGTGTTTGTAAATCCGCATCGTAGCAGCGTACGTGTACCAGCTGGAATGAGCGAACAGGAGGTTCTCGTACCCCGGCAGCATCTAAAGATGATGACAGAAATCAGTAATGAGACAATCGTGCGTCATGTCCAACAGTTATGTAGCTTAACCAACATAATAACATTGGTTTAGTTAGATAATTAACTTAAATTCAAGAATATCCTTTCAACAAAAGCCACCAAACAGACAGAACAAGAAGTCAGAACAGGTGACGTTATAGGACTTTTAAATTTGGCCTGTTATTTAGCACAAACATACATTTGTTAAAGCTGCCGTGCAAAAAACACTTTGAAGTTACAGGTTTTAGAATATGCACCTCTGTGTACAAAACTGTCCCCTGATTTAATTATGTCACTGAAAATTAAACTTAGTTTCTTTAAATATGAAATAAAGATGAATAATGCGTTACTGCACTAATGCACCAGCACATTCGATTACACAGGAAATTTGCTCTTCACTGGTAGTTTCTTGTTCTTCTTATTTTGCACACCTATGAAAATCAGGTTACAGCTGATGTCAGTGAAGCATTACTAATTTGCTGTGAAGTAAATTTGAGGAACTACTCATATACATCAGCTGCTTTTTGTGTTATGTGTATTTTTTTAAATATCTAATAAGAATAAGAGCCTGATCAGGATCGTAGACTGTATATAAAAGATGGCCACTGTAAGCTGTGCGCAAACTTGTATTTTAGATCCTCGGGTTTGGCATTTTATCGGTTGCCATATTTTTTTCCCCCTCAAACTTGATGAGAAAGAGGAGACACCACATCTTCATAAAGTGAACTTATCAACTGCTCGTTTTATGTTGCAGAAACGGAACATTTTGATGTATTCACCAAGACTTGAAACCAGCGGCTGAGAGGAGGAACTGAAAAGTAAGATGTTTACGGAGTTCATAGAGCAGATGCTTCTTCAAAGTCAGACTACCTTTTGCAACCAGAAGAAAGAGTGAGTTGATTTTAGGCATCGCTAGCTTCACTTTTGGTCTCTATATCCATCTTTTATATACAGTCTGTGATTAACTTGTGTTTTGACCTCTGACCTTGATGAGTGCAGAGCAGTGACCCATCCCTGGAAGTCTGAAGTCTCTGAGTGAAGGATAGGAGCTGGGGACCAGGGCTGGGATCAGATCCAGCAGGTCTCCCACAGAGTTCAGGAACTGGACGTCAAACAGCGTCAGCGGCTTTGGGAAGGACAACAGATAAACAGCTGGTCATCAAATGCAAACAAACAGTGCTGCTGCTCCTGAAGTGAGACGGCCATTTATCAAAAACAAAACAAAACACAGAATAAAAGCTACAAAATAATTAATTATGAGAAAAGAAAACATAAAAAGTCCTCTCACATCTTACAGCAAACAAAAGTCGATCCATTAAATAAAATAATTATTTGCATTCATAACTGCTGGTATGTAGTATTACTGCTAGTGCCATTAATGTAACACTATTGGCTCTATAGCATATTTATAAAAATCTTCTTAAGTACTATTACTTCTACTTTTTATATTTAACATGGTTTAAGGCTGTGAAACCTGATATGAAACTGTTGGTTGATGCTTCTGCATCTCAGAGTGCAGATTTATTTGTTAGTAATTTTTCACTGTTCTTGTTTTTGGTCACATGGTTATCCTACCTTCTTCCCTTGCTTCTTGGCCCACGCTGCCACTCCTGCCTGCAATCCGTCCAGCTGAGCCATGATGAAGCCGGCGTGTTTCCACAGAGGATCGGAGCTCTTGTTCCCTTTCACCTGCTGTCTGACCCATGAGTCCTGCTTCCTGAATATACAAGAATCATATTAGACTGACATTTAAGTAAACAGATAACTGCTACTGTACAAAACTCCCACCGTAATACTGCATCAGCAGAAAAACATGATCAAAACTGTTCTTTATTCTGCAACATTATGAATGTCAGGGGTGAACTTCTGTAAGCTCTGTTGTGGTCAAGAGTGGCTGAATGCCAACGCTGAGAGTGCTTAAATGTTTGGTTGAACTTTTTTCAGAAGAGGATATGAAAGATGACAGATTGTGAAGTAGATGTGACATTTCTGCTGCTCGGGTTTTAACTCTGAAAGGAAAAGGGAACAGACTCACTCCATAAATTTCTGAACTGGGTCGAGCATCTTTGGTTCGGTGATCAGCTGCGGGTACATGTTGGTGTAGTGGTCCATCATCTGCCTCGGGAGGAGGAAGAATGAGTACAAGTATAAGAGTGAATACAAAATGCCATAGCCTATAGAGTAAAATAAATAAGGTTATAATGAGAACTGACAGCACTTACTGGGCGGTCAGGAAACCTTCGAGGTAGCCAGCCAGGAAGAAAGTGATCTCATCCGTTTCAGGAGTTTTTCCATACCCTGCTCGGATCTCCAGGACGCTCCAGCCTGTACTGGATAGGGTGTTATTCAGGAACCCGTAAGCATCCCCCTCGACCTCCATCACCCCCTCCTTTAACTTGACAAGCTTGTGATCAGGGTCCCAGTACACAGTGGCTGCTGTCAGCTCTGAGAACACATCAACATAATGAAAATATAAACAAAAAGGGAGGCACAGATTCCAGCTCCTTTACTTATGGATTTTTTTTCTATATTTGCTGTGATGAATTAATGAATGCAAACAAAAATGAAAGTTAAATGTCAGGTTAGGGATCACACTGCACGAAACACTTCACTCAGTCTCCAAAACAACTTAAAACTCAACGCGTACAAAAATCATCTGTACGGCACATTCATACAAGCAGCACGGACGCTGGAAATAAACCACCACTTCATTCCTGAAAGAATGAAACCAACAGATCCTTAAACAATCACCCGTGACTTCTCATGGACTCGTCCTACTTACTGTCAGCAGAGCCGAAGGTCGCAGCCACGCTGAACAGAAGACAGACATGTAACCAATTTAGCGAAGACATGTCTGCGAGAATGGAGCTAAAAACTAAAACTGCTGCGGGACATAGAAATGGTTCGAGCAGAAGTGGCAGAAGTAAAGAGGAAATCTGCGTTTTCTACGCAGGGAAAGTCCAAGTCACGCGAGCTCAGAGTTTCCTGATTGGCTGCGGCCAGGAGCGGAAAAAAGGGAACAGTACGCACACGTGAAAACACTTCGAGACAAGCTGCTGGAACAACTAAGATAGTTGGTAAACAAGAGATTTTTAGTTTGGGGACAAGAAAAGAAAGAAAATAACTTTCCACCCCAGATGGGACTCGAACCCACAATCCCTGGTGTTGTGGATAGGCGTAACTTTGGGTCACGTGGTGTCGGTAATAGTAGTAGTGATTACTATGTTACCTGTTCTCCACCCGAGGGAATCTTTCTGAATGAGCGGGTGACGGGGGAAGACAACTTTTGCTGACCGCTCAAGTCTGGAATGTCTGATCACTGTTTTTCCATGGATTTTAATGATTTTTGATAACAAATAAATGAGTTTTAAATTGGAATTTTGACGTTTTAACAGCGAGCGCGTCAACATCATTCCCCTATTCAGCTGCTCGGCGACTCTAACGCCGACGCGAGCCCATCCACCGCCGCCACTACACCCACAAAAACGACTTGTCTGACAGAGAAAGAGAAGGCGACAGTGGTATGTTGAATGCTTAAAATGAGTGGTACGCAAGCTGCATCTGTTGTTGGAAAACCTGAAAAGGATAAAAGATTAATTGTTCTCACTGAGAAAGCTTTTGCATATAAAATTGAAACCACCCAAGCAGATCGGAAAAGGCATGTAAACAAAATGAAAAGTGTGATTATGTCTCTTAAAGAGCTAATGAAAGATGATAAAAGTTATTCACAAGTTAAATCACAGTTTGATGAGTTAACACACTTGTTTAAGGATGCCAGTGCATTGCATGAGTCTCTGTTTTCTTTAATCTCAGTTAACGAGAAAGATAAACAAAATATATGGTTCTCAAGCATTGCTAAATACAATAAAGAGTTTATGGAGGATGTCAAGATATAGCTTGCTGAAACTGAAAAACATTCAGGCAGGCCATCATCTGACAAAGCATAGTCAGATGATGGCCTGGAAACTTCCCTGGGAGGAGAAGTGGAGGTGCAAGAGCACATTGGGAAAAGAACCTCAATTATGTCTTAATCCCCAGAATGATGTTCAGGATGACGTGTTGTGTCAAATCAAGGCAGTAGGTCGAGCTCAAGAGTATCATCTCCTTCATCTGCACATCTCAGGGCAGAAGCTGAAACGGCTGCTTTGCTCGCACAGCAACATATACTTAAAGAAAAACACTCTCTTTAAGAACAGGAGGAGCAGTTGTGGAGAAAGAAAGAACAACTTCAGCTTGAAGCAGATATAGCTGCAACTGTTGCAAAAGTGAATGTGCTGAGAACTGGTTCCACAATGCGGATCGTTGCTTTGTAGAAATCTAATGGAATAGAATCATATTTTAAAACGAAAGGAAACAGGCTTGAAATCCTTATTGTGGAAGCACAGACTTTTGTTCCACAGACGCTTACAAAAGGTAATGCAATCACTGGGAATGCAGAGCTTCAAGTAAAAACAGTGCAACATAATATGAAAAGGAAAAGGCCTGCACCCCCTCTTATGGGGCCTTCTGACACTTTTAGACCAATTCCATCTTTGTCTAATCAACAAGCTGCTCATCCAGTAGCCAATGAAAATCCGTTGTCCATTATGGAAAAACAAAATAAATTAAAATGTATGTTGGTCAATCAGCAAAGTCTCTTTTCACTGCCCAAAAGGGAGGTTCAAACCTTTGATGGCGATCCTTTACATTTTCAGGCTTTTATGTGCTCGTTTGAACAGATCATAGAAGCAACGACTGGCGATACTTTATAAGCACTTTGGGAATGGACATGTGATTGCATCTTCTTATTTGATCAAAGTTCACTCATGGGCACTGATTAGATCAGAAGATGGAAAGGCTTTTCAGGCATACTGTTTGTTCCTACGTGGATGCTGCAATGCAATGGAAGAGATTAATGATCTCTCTGAATTAAATACACCTGTCAAAATGCTTGCTTTGATTAGAAGACTGCCATATAAGTTAAAAGACAAATGGTGAACGGTAGCATGTGACATCCAGGAGAGGCAACATCGCAGAGCTGAATTCGTTGACGTTGTTTCCTTCCTTGAGTGTCAAGTTAAAATTGCTACAGATCCCGTCTTTGGAAATCTATGTGATGTTCCAGCAACACATCTAACAGCCAAGGGCAGCAATGGAGGGAAACGTTCTCCACATCCAAGAGCTAAAAGGAGTAGCTTTGGTACAACTCTGATGCTAAGAGACAGAATCAAACAGGAGCTCAAGATCGCCACAGTACTGTGAAGGCTTGTTTGTTCTGCAAAGGCGGACACACACTGGGGTCATGTGCTCTGCTTAATAAGATACCTCATAATGAGAAGATTTCGTTTCTTAAAAGGAATGGCATCTGTTTTGGCTGTTTGTATACTGGGCACATCAGCAAAGAATGCAGAAAATGTCTTTTATGTAAAATTTGTGGTTTCAGACATGCCAGTATTCTCCATATCCACCACAAGGAGAAGAATGAAGCCAAACCTGATAACGAGGCAGATAACAATCCAGATTAGTGGTCATACGGGGCCGGTGAATGAGATTGTAAGCTTGCCATCATGCCAGTTAAAGTAAAATCAAAGAGAGGTCAAAGAATAGTTGAAACATCTGCCTTTTTGAACCAAGGGAGTTCAGCATCCTTTTGTACAGTGGGTCTTATGGACAAGCTGAATATTGCTGGGAGGAAGACAACGATTCTCCTGCGCACTATGGGACAGGAGAAAGTGGTGGACAGTTTCATTGTACCTGAACTTGAAGTTGCTGGATTGGACAGTGACATATACTGTGATATACCTGACCTCTTCACTCAGCACAAAATGCCTGTAGATATTGGTAACGTCCCACATCAACAGGTCCTGGATGATTTGCACATTTGAAGCATGTTCATTTGCCAGAAATGAAGTCCAGTGTGGAGCTTTTGATTGGCATGAATATGCCCAGAGCTCTGGAACCTTTGGAGGTCATCCGGAGTGTCGGTGATGGACCTTTCACCGTTAGACTGTGCTTGGTTGGACAGTGCATGGGCCACTTAATCGAGAATGCTGTGGAAGGCCAGGATGTTTGGCAACAGTTACTCCCAAAAGAGTTTCTGCTGTCACACTGGATAAGCTATGGAAACAGCAGTTCAAGATGGACTTCCCTGAGAGCAGCCATGATGAGCAGATGGGCTGTCAAAGGAAGACTCAAAACTCCTGGAGTTGGTGATGGGTGATTTGGTATATCCCTCACCATGGGGTTTACCATCCTACCAAGGAGAAGATGCGGGTCGCCTTCGGCTGTGCAGCATCATTCCAGGGTGTCTCTCTTAATGCGCAGCTCCTGAGTGGCCCTGACTTAACAAATGCTTTGGTTGGAGTACTGACGAGGTTCAGAATAGAGCCTATTGTTTTGATGTCTGACATCCAGGTTATGTTTCACAAGGTGCATGTGCCAGAGGAAGATTCTGACCTATTGATATTTCTCTGGTGGCCTGGTGATGACTTTAGAGCATGCAAGAGTACAGGATGGGTGTTCATTTGTTTGGGGCAACATCCTCTCCAAGCTGTGCCGACTATGCCCTGCGGAAATGCGCAGAGGACAACAAAGCATACTTCAGCCAGCAGGTGATAGACACCATTCTGTATAGTTTTTATGTGGACAACTGCCTTGCTTCAATAGGCTCTGAAGACGAAGCCATCAATCTTTACTCAGATCTCAGAGACATCTGTGCCAGGGGTGGCTTCAACTTAACAAAGTGAGTAATAGCTGCAGCATTCTGGCAGTTATACCTGAGGAGGAAAGAGCAAAGAAAGTTAAGGTCATAGACCTGGATCGTGACCTGTTGAGGGAGCATTGGGACTGTGGTGGTGCCTACAGTCAGATGCATTTAAGTTGCATTTAAGATGCATTGTAAATGTAAAACCTGATTTTGGAGAGACGGCCACTGCTCAGTTGCATCACTTTGCAGATGCGAGTGGAAAGGGGTGTGGCGCTGTTACTTACCTGCTGCTGCACACCAGTCACTCACAGATACACAGTTCCTTCATAATGGGAAAGTCCAGTGTGCCTTTAAAACCAGTCACAATCCTACGCATGGAAATGATGCCAGCAGTGGTAGCAGTTTGCGAGGATAAAATGTGGAGGAGGGAGTTGAGACTACCTCTCCTAAACTCAGTATTTTGCACAGACAGCACCGCAGTGTTGAAATATATCAATAATGAGACTTCCAGGTTCCGTGTTTTTGTGGTGAACCAAGTGTCAGAGATCCTCAAGGCTTCTAGTGCCTCCCAGTGGAGGAATGTAAACACAACGCATAACCCCGCAGACTTTGCCTCCAGAGGCATGAAGGCAGAGACCTTTCTACACTGAATGGATATCTGGTCCTGCATTTTGTTACACAGCCAGAGAACAATTGGCCTGTGAACCCAGAACTTGCAATAACTTTAACATGAAGATCCTGAAGTTAAGGTGTCTGCTGCCATGGACGTCTCACAAGCACATGATGATGATCATCCTCTGACCCTTTTAATCCATTGTGCTTCATTCTGGACTTGTCTCATCAGGGTGATGGGTTGGATTTTGAGGTTCAAGACCTTGCTATTGCACCGCAGGAAGAACAAGACAGACTTCCAGTCTCCATCTGATACAACTCAGTCTGAAGGTGCTCATCATAGGGTTGAGTTCTGCCACGGCTTTCTTTCATTGGGAGAGGTTGAGGATGCTGAGATGCAAATAATCAAGTTCTGTCAGAGGAAAAGATATCCCTAAAGGATATTCCTGCCTCCAAAGAGGAGAGACTTTGAAACGAAGCAGCCACATACATAAGGTGAATCCTGTTCTGGAGGATGATGTGCTGCGGGCTGTCGGACATCTGAGTAGAGCTGTCATGTCAGAAGATTCCAAGCATCCTGTCATAATCGCTAAAGATCTTCACATTTCTTTAAAAAAAATGTATTTATAAGATTTTAAGGTCAAAGATCTTCATATTTCTAATCTAATTCTGAAGCATATTCATAAAGAGGTGGTTCATGGTGAAAAGAACCACATACTCTCAAAGCTGCATCAAAAATACTGGGTTCCTGGTGCCTTATGTCGAGGTGTGTGGCCTGTGGAAGGTTTCATGGAACTGCAGGCCAGCTGCAGCTGGCTGAGTTGCATGAAAGCAGAGTAACCCTTGAGAAATCCCCGTTAAGCTTTGTTGGAGTGGACTATTTTGGTCCATTTGAAGTAAAACGTGGGAGAAGTGTTATGAAGCGGTATGGCGTTATTTTCGCTTGTTTGGTGATTAGAGCCAGGCGTTTTCAGGCAAATACCAAAAATCACTTTTTTCGGATGACAACTACAGATGAAGACATGTTTTCAAATTGTCTTGCTTTCTTACTTTTCCATTAAATATTTATGAAAGCTTCAAACTCACATGAATAATCCACTAAACCAGAGTAGCTGAAAGTCCAGACTGTGAGAGTTTAAGTATAAAACAAAAATGGAATAAAGGCATAACGTAGACATGCAAAGAAACACAAAAATACAAGAAGAGGTTTTTAATTTCACACAGCACAATCAAAAGGCAGCAAACAAAAATCAGATCATAAGAGATGATCAGCTCCTGAGTACGGCATTGCACTGATTGTTTCCTCTACTCCTGCAGCAATAGTGTTTGTATATATGAAGACATTCAAGCATCAAAAATAAAGATTTTACTTTAAGGTGGCACATCTGCTGATTTTGTGATTTGGTATTTTATTATATCATAAAGCTACTGTGAGCATCAAAGGCACCAATGGCTGCACACAGGACACCCTGGGAAAAAAAACGTGTTTAGAAATAGATCAGAAATCTGTGTTTACCAGCGTTGAATGAAATCCTATAAAAAAGTGACAGCGGAGAAAAAAGCAGATCTGCTCATGGATGCAATAGTAAACATGTAGAAAAAAAAATCATCTGCAGGATGGTAATGGAAAGGACAGATAAAACCGATGGTTGTGGACCTTCATTACCCTGAAAGAATCCCTATCGTGCGCACACAGTCACACACTGATGCTCATGGTTTGAAAAGAATGGGCTGCATCTTGACAAAAGTGAAGTTGTAATACTGTGGCAGGCCCTGGTGACTGATGCTGCTGAATTTGTCCCAAGAGAACGGTGGGAGTCCGTCCTGTGTTGTCGGCCCGTTCACCGCCTCCGCACGGAAATCCCCAGCCAAGTGGAAATCTGTCACCTGCACAGGGAAAAAGACGCCAACAAGAAGAAAGCTGGGAAGAGCTTAAAAGCATCTGAATTCATGAAACCTGTATGACTGCTACTGATGAAAAGGCTATTGTGGCGCTCTGGGAATACCTTAGTGTCATAGCAGCCTCCTGGTAAAGGATCCTCTCCTCGCAGGTCTTTACGGCAACAGATGGACTTGCAGGGGTCACCCTTTGAGTACGGATCCTTCTTATAGTCTGAAAACAAGCAAACCAAAAATATCATGCTTGCTGAAGCTAAAGCTTGAGAATTGAGCTTCAGAATAGCTAAATAAAAAAAGGCCACGTAATTAGACTTGTTCAACTACTTGTTAATGCAAAAATCTAATCAGACAATAAAATACCAGTAACTTGACAACCTAATAAAGTTCAAACTGACCATGGTCTACCAATCTTGTAAGGGCTTCTTCCAGCAGGATAACGCACCATGTCGCAAAGCTCAGATTATCTCAAACTGCCTTTTTGAAAGTGACAATTTACACAAACAAAAAAAAAAGTACTGAAGGGGCCTCCAGTGTCATTTTATCCACTAGATGTGATTTGAATCCAGCAGCTTGTTGAATGTGTGCCTCTAACAAGATGTAACTAATGAAGTGTACTGCAGCCAAAAATCTAGCTTATGAAACAGCAACATACAAAGAGTCAGCAGAATGAGCTAAAACTAAGAAGCTGAGATGGAGCCACACACCATTGAATCTCATGATGTGCTTCAAGGACTCCAGGTCCTTAACGCCACACTGGTCACGGCGAAAGATCTTGGCTCTGGGACAGAGGTCATAGGAGAAGTCCTCTCCGTACTGCTCCCACATTTCTACGTAACCACTCATTGTGTAGATCTTCCGATGGAAAGGAATGTTGTAGGACGGCCAATAACCTGTAAGAAATGGATGTGGTGACGAAATCACAGAAAAGTCTAAAAATGAAATACGATACAAAATACAATTGAATGTAGAAAATGATTAGCTGCCTCTGCGCAGAGTCTGTGTCTGGTCCGAGTACTCCACCAAGCTGGGAATCTGCTCCACCACAGTCAGCGCACCGTCGTCAAGACTGTGACCCAGCTTCACTTTGCTTCTGTCCAACACCATGTACTGATTGTTGTAGGTTCCTGCAAGAGTTACAGGTGGATTTATGGAAGAGAAAAAAGTTTAATAAAGAGGCCTGAGCATGATTTAGCTTTTTCTATCAAAACACAGCACAGTTTCTGTGCTTCGTGTATAAAGATCCATGTACATAAGGCAGACATGCTCACCAGAGTTATACATGGAAAAGGTTTTGGCCCATTCTTCTCCGGTTTTTGCCAAACTGTGAGCCAGCCTGACCCTCTGCCAGGCCAGTAGGCTATTTGGGGTGATTGTGTCAAAAAGGGAGGAGTTGAAGACAACGTTGGTCGTCTGCGTCATCATCAGACCACTTCCCAAGAGGTAGAAGTCATCCAGCGACACCAGGAACCCTGAAGCCACAAACAAGCCACATTACAAACATGAGCTTTATGGATGATCTTCTTCCATAATGATGTTCTTTTTGCATGTGTGCCATGTGTGAAGAGGGCGAGATAACCAAAATTGTTATACAGAGACAGCAGAATGAATGGTTGGCCTTCTGGAGATGGCTGACACTGACTGAATTACGAAGTGGAATCATCAGCAAAACTCTAAAACTTAAGAAGCTGATCTCACCAAATCCATTTAAGGCGTCTTTAACTGACCTGGAGGCAGCTACTACAAATGTACTGCATGAATATTAACAGCACAGTACTATTCAATAAACTCAGTGACTTTTACTTTTATTTATGTTTGTTTCAGCATAAATGTTGGTTGTGTTTGTATTTTACTCCATCAGTTTTACATTCTTATAGTTTTAGTGTGTTTTTGCTGTGTATTTTCATCTGTGTTGTACTAGTCTGTGCAGTTACTGATTGTAATGCTGCCTGTCTTGGATAGGACACGTTTTAAAAGAGTTGTGTAACCTTAAAGTAATGTTATCCTGGTTAAATGAAGGTTCAATCAAAATAAATGAGGTAAATTTTCACTGATGCTCTTGCTTTCTTACATACCAGGGTAGCTGCTAAAGGATAGTTTTCCAGTGGCTGTATGGGGCTCGCTGATGTGAAAGTCCCAGTGTTTGTAAATCCGCATCGAAGCAGCGTACGTGTACCAGCTGGAATGAGCAAACAGGAGGTTCTCGTACCCCGGCAGCATCTAAAGATGATGACAGAAATCAGTAATGAGACAATCGTGCGTCATGTCCAACAGTTATGTAGCTTAACCAACATAATAACATTGGTTTAGTTAGATAATTAACTTAAATTCGATAGTTTCCTTTCAACAAAAGCCACCAAACAGACAAGAAGTCAGAACAGGTGACGTTATAGGACTTTTAAATTTGGCCTGTTATTTAGCACAAACATACATTTGTTAAAGCTGCCGTGCAAAAAACACTTTGAAGTTACAGGTTTTAGAATATGCACCTCTGTGTACAAAACTGTCCCCTGATTTAATTATGTCACTGAAAATTAAACTTAGTTTCTTTAAATATGAAATAAAGATGAATAATGCGTTACTGCACTAATGCACCAGCACATTCGATTACACAGGAAATTTGCTCTTCACTGGTAGTTTCTTGTTCTTCTTATTTTGCACACCTATGAAAATCAGGTTACAGCTGATGTCAGTGAAGCATTACTAATTTGCTGTGAAGTAAATTTGAGGAACTACTCATATACATCAGCTGCTTTTTGTGTTATGTGTATTTTTTTTAATATCTAATAAGAATAAGAGCCTGATCAGGATCGTAGACTGTATATAAAAGATGGCCACTGTAAGCTGTGCGCAGACTTGTGTTTTAGATCCTCGGGTTTGGCATTTTATCGGTTGCCATATTTTTTCCCCCTCAAACTTGACGAGCAAGAGGAGACACCACATCTTCATAAAGTGAACTTATCAACTGCTCGTTTTATGTTGCAGAAACGGAACATTTTGATGTATTCACCAAGACTTGAAACCAGCGGCTGAGAGGAGGAACTGAAAAGTAAGATGTTTACGGAGTTCATAGATCAGATGCTTCTTCAAAGTCAGACTACCTTTTGCAACCAGAAGAAAGAGTGAGTTGATTTTAGGCATTGCTAGCTTCACTTTTGGTCTCTATATCCATCTTTTATATACAGTCTGTGATTAACTTGTGTTTTGACCTCTGACCTTGATGAGTGCAGAGCAGTGACCCATCCCTGGAAGTCTGAAGTCTCTGAGTGAAGGATAGGAGCTGGGGACCAGGGCTGGGATCAGATCCAGCAGGTCTCCCACCGCGTTCAGGAACTGGACGTCAAACAGCGTCAGCGGCTTTGGGAAGGACAACAGATAAACAGCTGGTCATCAAATGCAAACAAACAGTGCTGCTGCTCCTGAAGTGAGACGGCCATTTATCAAAAACAAAACAAAACACGGAATAAAAGCTACAAAATAATTAATTATGAGAAAAGAAAATATTAAAAATAATTCACATCTTACAGCAAATCAAAGTGGATTCTTTAAACAAATAAATTATTTGAATTCATAACTGCTGGTATGTAGTATTACTTTTACTGCCATTAATATCACTATTGGCTCTATAGCATATTCATGAAAATCTTCTTAAGTACTATTACTTCTACTTTTTATATTTAACATGACTTAAGCCTGTGAAACCTGATATAAAATTATTGGTTGATGCTTCTGCATTTCAGAGTGCAGATTTATTTGATAGCATTTTTTTTTAAACATTCTTGTGTTTTGTTGCGTTTTTGTGGGACAAAAATCCAGCCAAACGGCTATCCTACCTTCTTCCCTTGCTTCTCGGCCCACGCTGCCACTCCTGCCTGCAATCCGTCCAGCTGAGCCATGATGAAGCCGGCGTGTTTCCACAGAGGATCGGAGCTCTTGTTCACCTGCTGTCTGACCCATGAGTCCTGCTCCCTAAACGTACAAGAATCATATTTAACTGAAATTTAACTAAATGGATAAATGCTACTTTACAAAACCCCACCGTAATACTGCATCAGTAGAAAAACCTGATCAAAAATGTTCTTAACTCTGCAACATGGTCTTTTTTTCCACCCATCCCATTTGGTTCTTTAGCCGTCAGAATTACTGTCTGAAGGCCAAGAAAGATCCCCAACAGATTTACTTTGCCAAGTGGGTCATCACAGGCTTGCTGTATTAGTCCATTTTAATGACCTTCGTTATTATTATTCATTATTTTATTTTCAGTTTTACAGATGGGACAAACATGACTGGGGGATAGGAAAGGGAGAAAGAAAGAGAGGGAGTGAGCGAGGGAGGGAACGAAAAACAGAGGTGAAGAGGGACAGTGAGAAAGGGCACTTAAAAAAATCATCTGGATCACCTGTTGAGAGAAGGAAAAAAAAGAGAAAAAAAGAAAGTAAAAAAGAGAGCAATATAATAAGTACGACACCGTCGCAATAATCTGGCTAAGTGTAAGTAACCGTAAATACTCAATGTTGAATGTTATTGTGGAGCACGCAAGACTGTGCTTTTGCCAAGAAAGGTGTAGTTTGTGTTTGTGAACACCCGTGTGTACACCTGTCTGCGACCTGTGTGGATGGGCACACTTGTATTCAAAAGGTTTCTCCATTAAACGATCTGCTAGAGGGTGTGGGGAGCCATACCCCCGTCCCCCAGGGCATGAAGGACATCCAGGAGCAGAAGCCAGAGGGGGCTGCAGTGACATGTCCGTGGGCTCTGCCAGCAGCCAGCTGTACCAGAGTGGACCGAGCCCACGGAGCCATCCCCGCTCTCTGGAATCCACCAAGGCCAGGGGGCCCAGGCCCATCCGGACCAGGGCCCACAGAACCCGCAGCAGCCCACCCGACCCATCATCATCTCCCAAACTACGCAAGACAATAGACACGCAGGTTAAGTTCGTTCTCCACCACTCCTATATTTCTCCCCCGCCTCTTGACCACACCTCTGTTGTGGTCAAGAGTGGCTGAATGCCAACGCTGAGAGTGCTTAAATGTTTGGTTGAACTTTTTTCAGAAGAGGATATTGAAGATGACAGATTGTGAAGTAGATGTGACATTTCTGCTGCTCGGGTTGTAACTCTGAAAGGAAAAGGGAACAGACTCACTCCATAAATTTCTGAACTGGGTCGAGCATCTTTGGGTCGGTGATCAGCTGCGGGTACATGTTGGTGTAGTGGTCCATCATCTGCCTCGGGAAGAAAAGGAAGAATGAGTACAAGTATAAGAATGAATACAAAATGCCCAGACTCAGAATTTGAGTGAAAGAAATAAGATTATAATAAGAACTGACAGCACTTACTGGGCAGTCAGGAAGCCTTCGAGGTAGCCAGCCAGGAAGAAAGTGATCTCATCCGTTTCAGGAGTCTCTCCATACCCTGCTCGGATCTCAAGGACACTCCAGCCTGTACTGGATAGGGTGTCATTCAGGAACCCGTAAGCATCCCCCTCGACCTCCATCACCCCCTCCTTTAACTTGACAAGCTTGTGATCGGGGTCCCAGTACACAGTGGCTGCTGTCAGCTCTGAGAACACATCAACACAATGAAAATATAAACAAAAAGGGAGGCACAGATCCCAGCTCCTTTACTTATGGATTTTTTCCTTCTATATTGTTCTGATGAATTAATGGGTGCAAACAAAAATGAAAGTTTAATACCGACCAAAGGATCACTGTATCACCTCACACCCTGGACACTCCCTGTTTGTACTGTGTGCCCGAGGGCAACAGTTCAGAGCAATTAGTTTAAGGACAAATAGAGTCGAACACAGCTTTTACCCAACCGCAATAACATGTCTGAATGCTGCTACTAAAAAATGTCCATCACGCCATTCTTGAAATGATCTATGCACTGACTGAAGCATGTGTGTGGGAATGTTTGCTCATACTATTCTTATTAGCACTTTATTTATTTTATTTAGTGATTTAATTAAATGTTATTGTTTAATTTAGATTTTTATATTTCTATGGATGATGCACTGATCGGATACCACTTTTATTTTGGATGTACCTGCGACAATGACAATAAAGACATTCTGATTCTGATTCTTCAGATCCTTAAACAATCACCAGTGACTTCTCATGTAGGGGAGACCGGGGATAGTTGTAACATTTTTGACATTTCTGTCTGTAAATTGAAGCTCTTTTAAGGTAGTGGATTCAAAATGTAATGCAAAGTATTTACATGTCTCTGCTATTAAATAGTACAGCTATTTTCTCTGCAGCACAATTACCCATTGCATGGTATGGTCTCAAACACAAAGAGTGAAATGTTACAATTAACCCCATAGTCTGGGTTAGTTGTAACATATCCTGGGGTAAAATGTAACACAATGAAATAAGGGTACTAACAAAATATTAACATGTAATCTTTGTTTATTCAACACATGAATGCACTTACATCCATTTATGTAGCTGTGTGTGTGTGTGACAGAATGCAGAAATCTAGCTTTTGAACATATTCCAACCCCCAAAAAAGACAAATTATGGAAATTTCTGCAACTGAATATTTCATTAATTTTGGTTGGTCTTCCTTGAGTTTGGCCTCATTGGCTCAGTGGGCATTATAACCTACAACTCTTGCACCAATTTTGAACATAACAATGAAGCTGAAAAAATGTAGTTGTTCACCAGCATCGCAATTCCATTACTTTTTATCATACCTTGGTGTGGTTTGCAAAGTGCTTCAGAAAGATGAGGAAATCTGTTTCTTGCACTCATCCTGATTTATTTCCACTACCAGTACTTCCTACTGGTCCATCTCTGACACAGTGGTCTGCATAATGTATGTGTGGGAACACAAACAGTGGAGGAATTGTGTTGCCAATGGCATTAACCACATATACAAAAGCGACCAGTGAACCTCTCTCTGCTGATGTCGTTGCCCCAACTTGTTTAATATAAGTTAAAGTAATAGTGTGGTAAGTTGTAACATCTGCATTATTGTTACAACTAACCCAGACTGTTGCTGTTACAACTGACCCAGACTCCTATAGCCATGAAGTAGCTAACATTACAGCCAACGGCTAAAACATTAGCACTAAAGACTTACACAGAATATATCCCCATAGACATACAAATAACATAATTTAAGTTTGATGACTTTAACTGCAAAGCAGATAATGCTATTAGAAATTGAAATAAAGTAGAAAAACTTACTTTTTGGCATACAAATTACTTTTTTTGGTGTTAAATTGTCTGTTTTTGACAAAATGTGCTGATTTTTCACATGTGATAGCAGAACTGAATTGGGCATGCACAGGATGAGTCACATCATTTGAAACTTAGCCCTGATTGGAGAAATTTGAAGTGTTACAACTGACCCACGTTACAACTATCCCCGGTCTCCCCTACTTGTCCTACTTACTGTCAGCAGAGGCGAAGGTCGCAGCCACGATGAATAAAAGACAGGCATGTAACCAATTTAGTGGAGACATGTCTGCGAGAATGGAGCTGAAAACTAAAACTGCTGCGGGACATAGAAATGGTTCGAACAGAAGTGGCACGGGTAAAGAGGAAATCTGTCTTTTCTATGCAAGGAAAGTCCAAAGGTGACGCGAGCTCAGTTTCCTGATTGGCTGCGGCCAGGAGCGGAAAATGGGAACAGTACGTGAAAACACTTCGAGACAAGCTGCTGGAACAACTAAGATAGTTGGTAAACAAGAGTACATGGTTTTCAGTTTTGAGACAAGAAAAGAAAGAAAATAACCTTCCACCCCAGATGGGACTCGAACCCACAATCCCTGGCTTAGGAGGCCAGTGCCTTATCCATTAGGCCACTGGGGCTGTATGGCTTTGTGACTCTCACAGGAAACTCTTTAGAGATTATAACAATCACCCTGCGACGATTTCATATCGTAGGTACCAGAGCCTGAGTCCGGAGCCGTGTGTGGGCTTTTCGAAGGTTTAGTTCAGAGTTACATGACGCGTCTACAGCGAAGAGAATTCTTTCTGCGCAGCTGGCATGTTTCCGTTCCGTTTTACAACTGAAAGCAAAAGCCCCATATTCATGGAGGCTTCGAGATTACATTCTTATAATTAACACACAACCCTCCTTTATATTTGGATTTACTTTATTTGATATATTACAATGTCACGGACAGTGCATCTGCGCAATTCATGTGGCACAGACCCTATCGAGGTAAAAGAAAGTTAAAATAGAAAATAAACTGACAGCATATTCATTAAAATGATCATATATTTAGTCAAGTTCCGAAAAGTCATTATGACGTAGTACGAAGCAACCAACCAAGAAAATTAAGAAACATAAACAATGGGTCCCTTTCTTTGCATTCAGAGAAACAAAAAGAAACATTTAAGAGCTGATGCGACACTGCCCCCTAGTGATAGGTTTTGGAACAGTTTAATAAACTATCAGATTAACTTTTCCTTAATAAATTTTCAGATATAATTTGATAAACACAATAAATAAAACAGTAAGTAAAAGAGCTTTTACACCTTTTTTCTACACAGTTCTAGTGTTTTTTCTTAAATTCCTTTTTACAACACGGTGAAGCTGTGCATCCATTTAGTTTCTTCATCATACTGTGAGGGCACAGCTGGAATGCAAATGTAGTGAGGGGAATGTGAACACTCCACCTGAAGCATGCTGCCCGAGAAGATAAAACAGACACCTTAGACAAAGAAAAAAAAGAACCTCGGTCAGACAACTTAAAATGTGCAAAGATGGAGGAAAAAGGCTGAATGTAACCAACACCCTGACATTTTGTAAAACTATCCAGTGGTTTGTTGCACTGAGAATTTCTCTCTGCAGTGACAAACATTTAGAGTGTGATATCATTTCAAGCAGGTAAACAAATAAACGTCAAAGATGCAGCAGGTTCTGCAGCAAAGAAAATAAATATTATCCACACTGAAACAGCTCAGACCCAGTACACTTCACTGTACAGAGAGCTAAGGCACACCTCATATGCTTACAGATCCCAGTCTGAAACATTAAAACCCAAACACATCACTCACAACAAAATAAAGCTTCATTCAGTTGATTGTGTCTCTCACACTCCTTCAGTGATGACCTTATGAGACACCATAAATGATTTTCTTTAAGTGAAAATTTGCAAATGTAAATAATATCATAAAGTAACCGTAAAGCTATAGAATTTTTAACAATCCACAGAAACAACTGTAAAAACGCCCACATACAGTATCATAGCAGCATTTCTAATCAGTATTCCTCTCTGTGTGAACAGTGTTAACCGCTCCTGCAGCTGCTTTCTGCTGCAAGGATCCCTGCCTGCTGAGTGTGTAGACATTAAATGTAACTGATGGTAAACACAAACGCATGCGGGCTTTCTCATTCGTCATCGATCAGCTTCTCCGCTCCGTTTTCTGCTTGTCTGCCAGCACTGCTTCCTCCTCCCTCTCCGCCTCCCTCTTCCTCCTCATCTTCGTCTGTGTAGGAGAACGGCTGGCTGCTGTAGTTGATCATTGTGCGGGAGAGGTCCACCTCGATGGGGAACACATCTGCCTCCTTCAGGACGGCGTAGCAGTCATTGTAGTAATGTGACATTCCCGACACGAAGCGCTGCAGCTGGAACACGATGTCCTGAACTGGAGACGGGGAAGAAAGAAAACAAAAGCAACATGTTGAAGCTACTAAATCCTCAGCATCTGTTTACAGGCCACGGAGGACAGAGGAGGGAATAGCTAAAGGTGAAAAACAGCAAGAACAGACCGTGTTTCTGATCCAGCAGCTCTATCTTCTCCAGGACGTCTTTCCTCATTTTGGCAAAGCGGGCGCGGGCTTCCTGCCGACACCGAAGCACCAAACGGTACTCATAGTTACCAGTGCTGACGCGGTACAGAGGCTCCCCCATGGCCTGTGAGAAGGAAAATAGGATTTACTGGTTCATATTAAACATGTTTTCAGCTGCGGAAATCCAAGGAAAGCTTATAGCCAGTTCTTCCCCAGAGTGCTTATGGGAAAATAAGAACCTTGCACTTGCTAAGTCTGCATCAGTGTGGTGAACTAAAGTTTGACTGTGAGCATGAAGGATATAGAGGCGGTCATGCTGAGATGGTAAATATCTACACCTTTTAAAAAGAACACCTGTTATCACCGAGTCTGACTCTAATCTAACACCTGTGTACAAAACAGAACATGATTAAACGCAGTCATCTCAAGCAGCTTCATACTTCAAGGTACCATCCCTATAACTAGAGAGAGGAACATAATGATCTCATGATAATTAAAGATGGGCATCTATAGTTAGTCTGCAGATACAAATGTGATGTTCCATCTTCTTACAGTCAGTTTTTCTAATGTTTTCATCTTTCTGCTTTAGAACGTTCAAAAAGTAGCAGGTTTTGGTTACATTTTTCCTGGGGTCAAATTTTTCCTCATAGAAGAATAATCTGACACACTGAACAGGAAGAAATGTTGCAATCAAAATGTCACTTTTACATCAACTGTCAATATCATACTGATATAATTAAATCAGTAAAAATTGTGACTCACGATGCTGCTGTATTCTTCATCATCCATTTCCTTCACCTTCAAGCAGTACGACTGAAAGACACAAAAAACCCGTCCTGTTATTCAACCTACAGGCTGACAGTGAATTTCAGTAAACAGAGTGACAGCACCGCAGGTCTCACCAGATATTCAAACTTCACATCCAGGTACTTGCGGATGGTGAGCTTGGTGTCTGGTATGGCCTTATTAAGGTACGTGTTCAGATCATGGAGCATCTGCACAACGAGAGACACTTTAAAATCTAACATCCACTGGAAAACTGACATCTTACATAATAAATTTCACTCTGACAGATTTAAGGAACACAATATAAAGTATACACAGACAGAATTTTCCAAAGCTTTCTTTAAAATGAATGTTTTTAACTGATGTGTGCACTTTTAGTACAATGAATGACTCAAAGCATAAATTAAATCTGTGCTTACAGGTTTGATGGTCTTTAGAAGCTGAATGCCGTATTTCTCAATGTTGCGGTGAGCATCAGCAAACTTCACAAAAGCCTCGCTGGCAGCAGCCTGGGGCTCTCGTACCCCGATGACAGAAAACACATCTCCAAATGCTGCAAAGGGACAAAACCAGAAACCGCTCAGATATAGCTACGAGCAAAGATCTGCTAAAGTTAGAAAACAAAAAGTAATAAATACAACTCCACCAGCAAGCAGACATTGTATGAAAACATGACATTTTTCTTCATTTTATGGTCACGTTTCAACTAAAAGCTCCACCAGGTTTTAGCCTTCATTGGGGAAAAAAAACAAAACAAAAAAAACAACAGCAAACTTTCGCTTGGGGGTGAGAGTGGATTATTCCACTGGTGTAATACTGTTTTTCTCGTTTGTGATTTTGGATATAGTGACTGACCTCTGTGGGTTTGAGAAAGCTCAAAAAACGCCCTCAGTAGTCTTTTCGTGTGCTCCATAAGCCCTGCAACGCAAACAGAGAACAACAGCGTCTCTGTGGATTAAAAGCTCTCTCATATCTGTGATTATGGAGTTTTCACATTACATGATTAACATGTTTAGGTAAAGAATCTTATCATTCTTTACCTTTGTACAGCTCTGCCGTTTTCTCCAGCTCTTCCAGTCTTTTGACAAGTCCATCTGTAAAGAAGAATAAGTTAAATCTAAGTAGATATGAACAAACCTGCAGTTACCATCTTAGCAGTCTTACCATTGCATAGAATAGCTCGACTGAGTCCAAGAGCATCCGCTGTTCCTGAGCTCAAATTCTCTACGAGTCGATGTTTGACTTTTTTCAGCACTGAAACATAGAAAATATCAATGTTTAACACAAACTAACGCAGCAGTGAAAACGATTTGTTGAGATTCTGCAAGAATGCAGTACACAGCACTGCAGTGCACGCTTCAAAAGAAAGTAACATAAATATAAATACCTATGTCCAGAGACTTCCCCTGTTTTGGGTCAGCCTGCAGCTTATTGTAGTGGATCACTGCCTCTCCCTGTGAAAATAGGATCAACAGTTAAATGAACCAAATAAATAAATAAATATAGGATGGTGAGAGGAAGAGCATCTATTGTAGCAGTGCTAAATATAAGAAATAGAACTGTTTTAGCTTTTGTTGAGATTATGCAAGAATGCAGTACAAAGCACTGCTATGCATGCTTCAAAGAAAGTTACATTTCACCTTAGTAGATAAGTTAAAATTAATAATGTGCAACATTCATGGTGCTAAGTGTGAAATGTATTTTCAGTGACGGGCAGCAGCAACACCACCTAATCCTTTTAATCCCACACTGAACCCCATCTTTATCCCACCACGCAGGAAGTCATGGAATTTTTTGGGTTGTGAACAAAAGATGCCAAAAACAACAGCGCCACTATTCACCGGTGACGGTACGCCACATGCTACGGGCTATTGTCCCGACCTCTTCAGCACAGCTTAGCAAACCAGTGAAGTCACTCCTACAGTGTCCTGTCTACAGTGGGAAGGTGGGCTCATATCTCACTAACTGTTGGACTGTGCTGGACATAAAAAAGTGAGTCATCTTTGAATTCTTTTCAAAATTTCTTTTAAATGACACACAGTGTTTCAACATGCAAGTAAAGCTGTGGTTTGGTTCTTTTTTTTCTTCATTATGGGGCACTGGTCATCAGAGGTGAGGGTGAGTATGAAGAGTCGCTGTCTTTAGGTTTAAAAGATTAAAAACAAGAGTTTAATAATAGGGCTCATGTTAACATCATTATTTCAACAGGGCTGTCATAAGATTTTCACAGCAATGACACTATTATTGTATTCAAAATAATCCATGGAAATAATCATCACATCACAACAACTACCAAAAATCTGAAAAGGCTAATAAAGCTATCAGTCAAATGCATCTTTTTCTTTAGTGTGTATGGAGATGGTGAGAGTTTTTGTAGCTACAGATGCAAAAATGACTGTACTATTATTCTAAACTGTGTGCATTTTTGTCACACTGTAATGATAAATAGCAGTTATGGTCAATAGTGTAATGCTGAGTTTTTAATAAACACTTTCAGAGTCGGTGTACCTGCACAGCTTGAATCATCTTGGCCACCTCCACCTTAGTTTTGCCCTTGACTGCTTTCCCGTTCACACCTGTGATTTCATCACCTGCTGCCAGCGTCCCATCCAAAGCTGCTGGTGTGTTATCAAACACCTGCAAAGCAACAGCAACCGCATTTAAAAAGTACCGTGACAAAGTACAGTTATTTTTCCTGAATAAGAGGCGATAAGCTGCATTTAATGACCCGTATGCTAAACAGCAGCAAACTGAGACAGATACAGTCTTATAACATTTAAAGCATGATGGAAACTTCTGGTGATCGATGACATGTTAATAAATAAAGTCATAATAAATTATTCTGTGTGCACCTGAACAATGTAGAGGCAAGGGCAGTACTGAGCCCCACCACCAATGCTGATGCCTATAAGATTATTAGCATCTTTCTTCAGAGTCACAGTCCCAGGCACTGTTGGTATCCCCCTGTTAAGACAGAGAAAAAAACCCACACTAATTGAGCTTTGAAGCATTTTGTTCAGCTTATTCTGGGACATTCTGTAATGAGGGAACTATATCACAGTTTATATCAAGGCATTCACCTTATCAGTTACTGTTTTAGATGTTTAATAATGATTTATGTTTATAATGTATGAAAAGCATATGTGATTCGGCGGGGTGGGTAGAGAAAGCTCATTAATGACTCACAGTTTGTCCTCCTCCAATTCATAGTCCATATCTGTGAACATTGCAGGACAGCGTCACTCCTGTCCCTGTGAAACCTGCGAGAGAGTACAATAAAACAGAAATCAAAGGTTTTAACTGGATCTAGTGATCAGAAACCAAAGAAACGCTCATTAAAAGAGTGAGAATCAGAACACGTTTAAGAGTTTGAGCTACCGGTGAATTTAAAAGTAGTTTATAGTCAGATGGACTATCGGAAAATCACCAAAATTGGCAGCTTTGCTTTCCTGATGCGGCAAATCTAATCGCTGTGGAGTCAGTGAGGAAACGCTGGAGCAGAGCAAACAGCTGGTAACCCGCAGTGCATGCTAACATCCTAACAACAACCATTTAAATACGTTTTAATTAATGTAACTGTTGCACTTAATATATCTGCATGCACACACAAACCAGTCACTGTTAGATTTCATTACAGTGACCGAGGTCAGTAAGGAACTTGGATTATTAGCTGCTAGCCTGTAGGCTAATAGCAGCTGCATTTAGCTAATGTTGTCCCCTGAAACGTCAGCAGGCCATTAACAATTTACCTTTCTTAGGCGTCGCACAGAGTCGTCATAAAGATATTATTCAGTGTGCATAAAATCAAAATATTTTTTTTTGAATCGCCCTTTTTATTCGCAATTATCTCAACTTCTCGATCTAAAGACACCTTCTATTTACTTTATTTTGTCACTTCCGGAAGGATGACGGAAGTTGTTGTTAAAACGTATTACAAAAGGAAGGACTGGATAATCATTTTCTAGTTTTTTCTTACAGTCTATAATTCTATATTCCTCAGTGTAAATGATACAGATTATTTATTTTAAACTTCTCATCAGCTCATATGAAAACACTGTAATTGTATTTTAGCAGATTTAATTAAAGTCCTTCCAGGATTCGCTTGTTTCTAATTTAGACTACGCGTTTTACTGCCATCCAGTGGTTAGAGTGTCAACCTGCCCCTGCATGAAATTTGTCAAATATAATATTATTACAGATTTGTTTTGATGGAAAAAGTGATGTACATTTCACTAATGATCTTGTTTGTAGATCATTTTAAATGTCAAGCATACAAAAACAATTGTTGCGAAATAGACTTATTGCATGGGTATGGTGCACTAGTATAGATTATTTTGTTCTAGAGTCATCTGCAGTATATTGAAGGCCCTCATTAATATGCAAAATTAATACCAATGAAAAATACAAAAATCACACTAATTTGTTCATATACTAATTTGCTCTTGCAGGTGATTAAACAGAGTGGTGCTTGTACTGAATATAGTATGATGTTGAATGAGTCAGTGTCAAAAGAGAATCTTACTAAAACTCATGTCTTGCATCATAAATAAACTAGAATTCACAGTTACCCCATTTACCTTTTTTCTCCCGGCACAGTAGACTGTACCTCTGCTGACACTCCATCATCCAGGACTGTTCACCAGCAACCAGTATGAGTATGGTAAGCTTAGGTTTGTGTATGCCACTACATGTCAGCAAATTAACTACATTTTACCCTTTAATAAATTATTTGCAAAACTAAAAATGCAAAGTTATTTCATTCTCAAGACTTCTTCAGATTATATTCTAACCATGTGTTCAGGAACTCGAACTGAAGAATGTGGATTTGAGAGCCGGAGATGAGCTGAAAATAAAAGGGGTAATTCTGCATGATGCAGAGAGGTAAGCTAATAAAACTCATAACATTTATTTTTTCAGTACAGTAACCATATAAACTGAATGAAAGCTACATATGCTGTTAATCCTGCAGTAGGAAAATCTAATCTAGCACAAAGTGGACTTTTACAAATTATATTATATCTTGTATCCACTGTGTGATCATGTGTTTAAAGCTCTGCAAGCCATTGATATTAAAACCTAGTTTGTACAACCTCTGATCAACAGATTCCAGATCGATCTTGGCTGTGATGCAGATGACCTGGCACTGCACTTCAATCCTCGTTTCCATGATGACACTGATGGTGCTGTGCTGGTGTGCAACTCAAAGATTGCTGGTTGCTGGGGCGATGAAAAACGGGAAATTCACAACCCCCTACAGAGGGGTGCTGATGTCAAGGTGAGGGAATGTGATCGAAGTAATTGATGATGTACTGAGTGTCTGAGTATTATAAATATCACAAGAAGGTTTTTGATTAGATCAAATGGATGTTTGGTTAACCCACATAAAACACAAAAACACACTAATATTCTTGCAGATATTAAGCTGGGGGATGAAGGTTGGGTTGGAATTGATTGTGTTTTGGAAAAAATGTTTTCTTATGAATTTTTCTTCTGTTTCAGATTGTGTTGAAACTGGCTGAAGACACGTTTGAAGTGGAACTTCCTGATGGACAGGAAGTCCAGTTTCCAAATCGTGTTGGTATGGGTACCATCAGCTACATCAGAGTCACAGGAGACTTTAAACTGAAATCCTTCAAGATCTGCTAAGAGATACAACTGTAAACAGATGCTGTGTTTAACACTTTAGTTATAGATGAGGTTTGACTGTCTGAATGTTATTCTTACAATAACAGTCAGTTATTGACTGAAGAATCATTAAGAGATAAAGAGAAATTAATACATTTAAGTGGATTAAAATGTCCTGTTGTGCAAAATGATATAAAATGTTTACAGTCAAATAATCATGTTTTGTCATCTTTAAGGTTTTGCAGCCTCTTACAAACACAGTATATGTCGAGGCATGAAAGAGTAAAAGTATGATGACGCGGAACAATAAGAGAAAATGCAAATATATTAGTTCTTTGCTAAATCCGGTAACTGATTATTTATAGTCATGTAAACATGTAGATAAAACATGCAGAGAAAAATGGCTCCAAATGATACAAAATGCATGTGGGGCACGAGGGTTCCTGGTTAACACTTTTCTATGTGGAGTTTGTATGTAGTCCTTGTGCCTCCATAGGTTTCCAACTTCTTTTGAAATGCATGTTAGGTTAATTGGTGGGCCTTTTAAGTTCCAAACTAAAAAGTAGTCCTGGAGTTGGCCACCCCTGAAATATATCAAATATCAGTCAAATAAATAAAGCCATCTAGCATTGGAATCCTGCTGAATTATGTTGTGGAAATTAAAAAAAAAAACCCTGCAAACACCTCAGTGAGCATGATTTGAAGTGAGTTTAATAACATATTGCAATATGGAGAGACTCTGGTCAATCACCTAAGCAGTCTTTGAAAATGGGCGCGGTTGCTCATGTCTTATGTGCTTTGACCAAACTCAGAGACAAAGAAAATTCCTCAACACATCAGGTGAGTCTACAGGGAGTGCAGAATTATTAGACAAATGAGTATTTTGTCCACATCATCCTCTTCATGCATGTTGTCTTACTCCAAGCTGTATAGGCTCAAAAGCCTACTACCAATTAAGCATATTAGGTGATGTGCAACTGTGTAATGAGAAGGGGTGTGGTCTAATGACATCAACACCCTATATCAGGTGTGCATAATTATTAGGCAACGTCCTTTCCTTTGGCAAAATGGGTCAAAAGAAGGACTTGACAGGCTCAGAAAAGTCAAAAATAGTGAGATATCTTGCAGAGGGATGCAGCAGTCTCAAAATTGCAAAGCTTCTGAAGCGTGATCATCGAACAATCAAGCGTTTCATTCAAAATAGTCAACAGGGTCGCAAGAAGCGTGTGGAAAAACCAAGGCGCAAAATAACTGCCCATGAACTGAGAAAAGTCAAGCGTGCAGCTGCCAAGATGCCACTTGCCACCAGTTTGGCCATATTTCAGAGCTGCAACATCACTGGAGTGCCCAAAAGCACAAGGTGTGCAATACTCAGAGACATGGCCAAGGTAAGAAAGGCTGAAAGACGACCACCACTGAACAAGACACACAAGCTGAAACGTCAAGACTGGGCCAAAAAATATCTCAAGACTGGTTTTTCTAAGGTTTTATGGACTGATGAAATGAGAGTGAGTCTTGATGGGCCAGATGGATGGGCCCATGGCTGGATTGGTAAAGGGCAGAGAGCTCCAGTCCGACTCAGACGCCAGCAAGGTGGAGGTGGAGTACATATTGCTTTAAACAACATGTGTAATCCACACATGCACTCCCTTCTTCTTTTATTTATTTTTATTTATTTATTTATATAGCACTTTTAATTACAACAGTGGTGTTGACCAAAATGCTGTACAAACATACAAATTACACAATAAAATAGCAATATCAATTAACATCAATGCCAAATATCTAATAACAAATAAATAAGTAAGTAACTCTCATGCAGTATTAAAAGCCATTGAGTAGAAATGTGTTTTAAGATTTAAAAACAAAAAGGTTCAGAGTAGGAGCCTGTCTAATGTGGAGAGGCAAATCATTCCACAATTTAGGTGCCACGACCGCAAATGCACAATCACCTCTAAGAACCAGCCTCGACCTTGGTGTGGCCCAAAGCAAAAGATCACCTGATCTAAGAACTCTAGGGGGCATATAAGGCTGCAGTAGGTCTGACAGATACCCTGGGGCCTGTCCATTCAGTGCTTTATAGAATAGAATAGAATAGAATGCCTTTATTGTCACTATACAGTTGCACAATGAGATACAGAGCATCTCCTACTCAGTGTAAACATGCTGGGGGGGTACAGTTCTGCAGCGCTATGTACATATGGACAGTATTAACACAGGGAAAAACATATATATATAAAATGTACAATATACAAGCCGTAAGTAATATGTAGTAAATAGTGTTATGTATACACAGTTGAGTTATTGCACATGGAATTGGTATAAATAGTGTTGTGTATATACAGTTGAGTTGTTGCACAGAATTGGTATTGCACAGTGGTGGTCCATAGAGGAAGTGGGGAGAAAAATTGTTTTTTTTGGGGGGGGGGGGGCTGTGTTATCAGTGCATGTGTGAGTTCAGGGTGGTTATGGCTTTGGGGAAGAAACTGTTTTTGAGTCTGTGGGTTTTTGTGCTGATGCACCTGTAGTGCTTCCCTGAGGGAAGCAGGCTGAACATGTTGAGACCAGGGTGGGAGCTGTCCTTGATAATGTTTGCTGCTCTGGTGAGGCAGCGGGAGGAATAAATGTCCATCAGGGAGGGGAGAGGGCAGCCGATGATCTTCTGTGCTGCCTTGACCACACTCTGAAGCCTCACTCTATCTGCTTTGGTGCAGCTGCCGTACCATACCGTGATGCAGTAGGTTAGCAGGCTCTCAATGGACGAGCGGTAGAAGGTCAGCAGCAGGTTGGAGTTCAGCTTGTACTTCCTGAGGACTCTCAGGAAGTGCAGCTGCTGTTGGGCCTTCTTGACGACCGCTGAGATGTTTCCTGTCCAGGAGATGTCAGCAGAGATGAGGACACCAAGGAACCGGAAAGTGTGGACCCTCTCCATACACTCCCCGTTGATGTAAAGGGGGGCCAAGTGCTGTGTCTCCTGAAGTCAACAATGAGCTCTTTGGTTTTCTTAGTGTTCAGTGCCAGGTTGTTTTCTGAACACCATGCTGCCAGCTTCAGGACTTCCTCTCTGTAGTCTGCCTCGTCTCCTTTCGAGATGAGTCCGACTACCGTGGTTTCATCAGCAAACTTGATGATGAGAGTGTTGTTGTGGGTCGAACTGCAGTCGTGGGTGTAGAGAGAATACAGGAGGGGGCTCAGCACACAGCCCTGTGGGGAGCCGGTGCTCAGTGTGCGAGTGGAGGAGAGATGAGGGCCGAGTCTTACAGTCTGGGGCCGGTTTGTGAGGAAGTCACCAATAAGTCACCAATAAGATTTTATGATTGATTCTAAAACATACAGGGAGCCAGTGAAGCGAGGCAAGCACCGGTGAGATATGTTCATTTCTCTTCATTCGTGTCAAAAGACGTGTCTTCCAGAAAACTGGCAGTAGGACTGGGAGTTGAGCTTGACTCCATCCTCAACCCGAAAAGGCCACACAAGCTCATCTTTGATGATACCAGCCCAAACCAGTACTCCACCTCCACCTTGCTGGCGTCTGAGTCGGACTGGAGCTCTCTGCCCTTTACCAATCCAGCCACGGGCCCATCCATCTGGCCCATCAAGACTCACTCTCATTTCATCAGTCCATAAAACCTTAGAAAAACCAGTCTTGAGATATTTCTTGGCCCAGTCTTGACGTTTCAGCTTGTGTGTCTTGTTCAGTGGTGGTCGTCTTTCAGCCTTTCTTACCTTGGCCATGTCTCTGAGTATTGCACACCTTGTGCTTTTGGGCACTCCAGTGATGTTGCAGCTCTGAAATATGGCCAAACTGGTGGCAAGTGGCATCTTGGCAGCTGCACGCTTGACTTTTCTCAGTTCATGGGCAGTTATTTTGCGCCTTGGTTTTTCCACACGCTTCTTGCAACCCTGTTGACTATTTTGAATGAAACGCTTGATTGGTCGATGATCACGCTTCAGAAGCTTTGCAGTTTTGAGACTGCTGCATCCCTCTGCAAGATATCTCACTATTTTTGACTTTTCTGAGCCTGTCAAGTCCTTCTTTTGACCCATTTTGTCAAAGGAAAGGACGTTGCCTAATAATTATGCACACCTGATATAGGGTGTTGATGTCATTAGACCACACCCCTTCTCATTACAGAGATGCACATCACCTAATATGCTTAATTGGTAGTAGGCTTTCGAGCCTATACAGCTTGGAGTAAGACAACATGCATGAAGAGGATGATGTGGACAAAATACTCATTTGTCTAATAATTCTGCACTCCCTGTATAAAGAATTACAGTAGTCCAGTTGGGATAGGATGAAAGCATGAATTGCCCGTTCTAGGTTTTTAAAAGACAAAAAAAGATCTCACCTTGGATAAAAGCCTCAGTTTAAAGAAAGACCGCTGTACAACTAAACTAATCTATTTCTCAAAGGTGAACTTATTGTCAAATATAACCCCCAAATTTTTAGCATGCGATTTGATAAAAGCTTCTAAACTGCGCAAATTAAAATGCGAGGTTCTAGAATTGCAACTAGGTCCAAAAACCATCACTTCGGTCTTATTTTCGTTGAAATTGAGGAAATTAAAGGCCATCCAGACCTTAACTTCGCCAAGACACTGAAATAAAGGTTCTAGGGAGGCAGAACTATTTCTCTTTAGCTGATGATAGGTCTGAGTGTCGTCAGCATATGAGTGAAAACTTACATTATATTTCCTGAAAATAATACCCAGAGGCAACATATAGATAGAGAATAGAATTGGCCCCAGTACAGAACCCTGGGGAACACCACAAGTAAAGGGAGCTGTGGAAGAGGTAAAATCTTCAATCTTCACTGAGAAAGTCCTATCAGAGAGGTATGACCTGAACCACTCTAATGGAGAGCCTTTGATGCTGCCG
This sequence comes from Diplotaxodon limnothrissa, assembly GCF_057381915.1. NCBI lineage: Eukaryota > Metazoa > Chordata > Actinopteri > Cichliformes > Cichlidae > Diplotaxodon > Diplotaxodon limnothrissa. The sequence goes on along the minus strand of NC_140599.1, from coordinate 10,537,929 downwards.
TGCTCCAACTGAGAGATCAAAATGCTGGGGTCAACAGTATCAAATGCAGCGGTGAAATCCAAAAGCAAAAGCACAGCTGATTCGCATGAATCAGTGGCTATTAATAGATCTTTAAGAACTTTTAAAAGTGCAGTTTCAGTGCTATGAAAAGCTTTAAAACCAGACTGAAACCTCTCGAGAACATTATGACCATATAGAGAAGATTGCAGCTGATCAAATACAATCTTTTAAAACATTTTTGACAGAAAGGGGAGCTTTGAAATAGGCCTGAAGTTTGCAAGAACAGAGGAATTGAGATTAGATTTTTTTATGCACTGGCTGCACAACAGCATGTGTAAAACAGGCTGGCACAACACCTGATTTAAGATTGCTATTAAAAATTGCTAAAATGTCAGAACTGACAACCTTTTAGCTCCTCCCCTTTGTGAGTGTGGACGCTTCATCTCTTTGCTCTTGAATGCTTTGCTTCTTATATTGATTTTTATTGATTTTTATGCTGATTTTTTCCCTTTTTTCCGTGTGAGCTTACCTGCGATAACTTCTGGACACTTGTAGATCATTAGGACTAGAGTGTTCTTAACAGAAACAGCAACATTTTATGGTTACCTTGTCCTCAGCGCTCCGTGTGTCTGTGGCCTAGACACAGCTGAAGCCTGATTACAGCGTCTGGGCACCGAGCAGCCTCAATAGCCTGGAAAGGTGCTAACCGCTAGGCTAACTAGCAACAAGATGCCTTCCCTCTCCACAGATGACTACCACAGCCTCCTGCAGAAGATTGCAGTACTGGAGACAAAAATTCATCGCTTAGAAGTAAACGTGGAGGTAAATGGACTGTGTGGAAATGAAACAACCTTGCCTTTGATTCAAAACAATGGCGATGAGCAAGCTAGTACACAGCTAAGGAGCACAGATAACATGACCAAGAAAGTAGACTCTGTGCATTATTATAAATCCTCAAGTGATAATCCCCCCTTAGACTGTCTTGGTGCAAAACCAAGACATAAATCATGTCTCCTGGAAGGGGGAGGACGTATCACAGGCAGGGCACAGCGAGCTGAAATCTCTGAAACCGACTGGCCTTCACTTCCTACGAGACAGAGAAGCTCTTCTACCCCTATATACGGGAGGAAACAGGACTGGACAACCGTGAATAGGAAGGTTAACAACAAACCTCCAAAACAACTGAATGTGAAACTGCAGAACAGATTTGCTCCACTATCAAAGGACCCTGGATCTATATCGGACAACCATCCATCTAAAAGCAGCGAAATAAGGTCTGAAAATCTGTTGAAAAGTGAAAGGCCACAGGGAAAGCTAAAGGCTAGGCCTGAAACTCTGATTGTGGGTGACTCTGCCGTAAAGGATGTACAAAGGATGTGCGGTAAGAACACTAAAGTCCTCTGCTTTCCTAACGATATGGTCAACAACCTGAAGGAGAGAATTCTTCAAATTGCAGATGAATATCCAACTGTGACAAACATTGTTCTGCATACAGGGTCAAACGATGTGTCCAAACAACAGTCGGAGGTTCTGAAACGGGACTTTACTGGATTATTAAATACTGTAAACTCTCTGAATGCAGCTGTATTCATCAGTGGACCTGTACCGCCGGTCAGAGGAGGAGACGAGAGATTCAGCAGGTTGTTTACACTGAATAAATGGCTTATATCAGCATGTGCTGACCACTCAGTGCACTTTATCGACAACTTTAATATTTTTTGGGAACGCAGGCATCTGTTCAAAGCAAATGGATTTAATTTTAACAAGTCAGGGGTGAAACTGTTCACCTCCAACTTGTTTTATTCCATACGTCATCCATCCGTGCTTGGTGCCAAGGCTGAGATAAACGAGGAGTTATCTCATAAAGAGGAACAAACAGTACTCCAAGAACAGACAAAGCCCAGCAGAAACCTTGAGGAGGAGCTCCATTTGCCCCCACCCGGGAAGAGCCTCAGAAAGGAGAGACATCCATGGCATCTGAGGAAGAGCCTCAGAAAGGAGAGACATCTAAGGCAAGAAGAGGGGTCCCTATTTGCCTCCAACTCTCTCAACAACACCAACGACCAGGACAAGGGACCACGACCTTCCCCAGTCCCCCAAACCCCTGACAGGCCATCACCCTCCTCCCCCTCCCTTTCTCCCTCCTCCCCACACCTGAAATTCACTGAGGAGATGATGGAGCGGGTCAATGCTGGGCTCAGATCTACCCCCCGTCCCAATCCCTTTTTGTCCCCCATAAACCCCCCACCAGAGCGGCCAAAGGTTCGCCATCGAGCCCCACCCTCAACAGAGCAATCGAAGTCACATTGCCCAGCCTCGCCCCCCTTAGTTCCTCTTCATGCCCTGTCTCCGCAGTCTGATGCGTGATGTGTGAAGGGTCCGGGCTGTGAGGATTATGGCAGTGATGACTTTTCCCAGGAGAAGCTGGGACCCTGTTTACTAGAAGGTTTTAAAATTTCTGTACTTTTAGGTGACAGGAGACATGTGGCCTGGTCAAAACACAGAGAGCTGCACTCTAAAAGATCTTTAAACATAGTAAACATACCTTGTGTGCCACAGACTGCTCCCAAACACGAGGGGACAAGTAATACCTCTAAAACACTTAAGTTGGCTTTATTAAACATTAGATCTCTAGCTGGGAAAACATTTTTAATTAATGATTTAATCACTGAGCACAGCCTTGATTTTATGTTTTTAACTGAAACTTGGTTGGACCAAAGTAACAGTGGAGCTGTTCTCATCGAGACGACCCCTCCTAACTACAGTTTTATCAGTGAGGTCAGGGCGAGCAGGAGAGGAGGAGGGGTTGCTGTCTTATTTAATGAATCATTTCAATGTAAGCAGCTATCTCCTGGAAGTTTTCAGTCTTTTGAATATGTGGCTTTACAGCTGAAGGCCCCATCCAAAGTTGTGTTTCTTAATGTTTACAGGCCTCCCAAATACTGCACAGACTTTTTTAATGACCTCAGTGAACTGCTGTCTGTGATCTGTGTTGATTTTGACTGTGTAATTATTGCTGGGGATTTTAACATTCATGTGGACAACCCTCAGGACAAAGGGACTAAAGACCTGAGTAACACTCTGGGCAACTTTGGGCTGACTCAGCATGTAACAGAGGCCACACATAATAGAGGACACACTCTTGACCTACTGATCTCCAAAGGCCTGAGCATTTCAAAGGTTACTGTGTCTGATGTGGGCCTGTCTGATCATTACTGTGTTTTCTTTGAAAGTAAAATCTCAGCCCACACAAATATATCAACAACAGTGATCACAAAACGGTGTATAACTGAACACAGTAGTGCAATTTTTAACCAGGTCTTCCCATTAACACCTGACCTGCCCAGAGGGTCAGTCAATGAGCTCGTCAATAGCTTCAATGCTAACATGTTAAATGTAATGGACACTATTGCTCCCATTAAGGTGAAGGTTATCTCTGGAAGGAAAAAGTCTCCATGGAGAAACTCCACACTGGTGAAAAAAGAAAAAAGAGAGTGTAGGAAAGCTGAGCGCAGATGGAGAAAAACAAACCTCCAGGTTCATTATGACATTTATAAAGAGAAACTTCACAATTATAATTTACAACTGAGGAGTGCAAGGAGGTCCTACTTCTCTGACATCATCACTAAAAACAGCCATAATGCTCGGGTCTTATTTTCTACAGTTGACAGGCTAACAAACCCTCCTGTGTCAGTGGCAGCTGAACTTCATTCGACCATGGCCTGCAATGACTTTGCCAAATTCTTCACTGAAAAAATCCAAAAAATTAGACAAGCAATTGGTACATCAACAGCAGATCCAGGATATGTACTGTGTCCACCAAAAAACTGTTTAAACACCATGAAACAGTTTCAACCTATTAACAGCAAAGACCTGGAGGACATCTTAGGTAAACTGAACTCCTCCTCCTGCTGTTTAGATGTCCTGCCAACAAGTTTTTTCAAAAAGGTCTCAAAGACTTTAGAGTCAGACCTGTTACAGATCGTCAACTTTTCTTTATTATCAGGTGTGTTTCCAGAATCACTAAAAACTGCTGTAATCAAACCTATACTGAAAAAGGACAATCTTGACAAGACACAAATGAACAACTACAGGCCGATCTCAAATCTCCCGTTTTTAAGTAAGATCATTGAAAAAGCAGTTTCTCAACAGCTCAGTTACTTCTTAAAACAGAATAATTGCTACGATGCCTTCCAGTCAGGTTTTAGACAGAACCACAGCACTGAAACCGCTCTGACCAAAGTGTTTAATGACATATGTCTGAATACAGACAGTGGAAAAATGTCAGTCCTAGTTTTACTGGATCTCAGTGCAGCATTTGATACAGTTGACCACAACATATTACTCAAACGACTGGAGAACTGGACAGGTCTTTCAGGAACTGTACTAAACTGGTTCAAAACATACGTAGAAAACAGGAAATACTTTGTATCAATAGGTAACTTCACATCTGAGCAGACAAGTATCACATGTGGAGTTCCCCAAGGTTCCATCTTGGGACCCCTTCTGTTTAACATCTACATGCTCCCACTGGCACAGATTATAAACAACAACAAAATAAACTATCACAGCTATGCAGATGACACACAAATATATATCACAATGTCACCAGGAGACCGAGGCCCTGTACAGGCTTTTGGTAAATGCATTGAGGAAATCAATGACTGGTTGTGCCACAATTTTCTCCAGCTAAACAAAAACAAAACTGAGGTAATAGTCTTTGGCGCCAAAGAAAAACGATTACAGGTCACCAGAGAACTTCAATCTATACATCTAAAAACCACAAACCAGGCGAGAAATTTGGGTGTAGTGATGGATGCAGACCTAAACTTAGAAAAACACATTAAGACAATAACAAAGTCAGCTTACTATCACCTCAAGAATATATCAAGGATAAAAGATCTGATGTCTCAACAGGACCTGGAAAAACTAGTCCATGCATTCATCTTTAGTAGGCTTGATTACTGTAACAGCATCTTTACAGGTCTACCTAAAAAATCAGTCAGACAACTACAGCTCATTCAGAACTCTGCTGCTCGAGTCCTCACTAAGACCAAAAAAGTGGACCACATCAGTCCAGCTCTGAGGTCCTTACACTGGCTGCCTGTCCGTCAGAGGATAGACTTTAAAGTTCTGATGCTGGCCTATAAAGCTCTGAATGGTTTAGGACCAAAATACATCAATGACCTCCTGACCCAGTATGAACCATCCAGATCCCTCAGGTCATCTGGATCCGGTCTTTTATCAGTTCCCAGAGTCAGAACCAGACACGGAGAAGCTGCATTCAGCTTTTATGCTCCTTATATCTGGAACAAACTCCCAGAAAGCCTCAGATCAGCTGAAACACTCAGTTTATTTAAATCCAGGTTGAAGACTCACCTGTTCTCAGCTGCATTTGAATAAAGCACCAAATCCACACTTTAAGCTTAAATTTCAAAACTTACATTTAACTACTGATTTTATCTACTGTTCTGATTTTATCTGTTTTGATTTTATATACTGTTTTGTTTGTTTGTTTGTTTGTTTGTTTGTTTGTTTGTTTGTTTGTTTGTTAATTAGTTAGTTAGTTTATTTGCTTGTTTTAATCAATTTTAAATCATGCTTTTTATTTGTTCTTGTTTCTAATGTCTCTGTAAAGCACTTTGAATCACCTTGTTGTTGAATTGTGCTATACAAATAAACTTGCCTTGCCTTGCCTTGCCTTGCCTTTTTTTAAAAATGTGTTGGAACAATATCATTTGGACAAGATGATGTCTTGTCATTACAAAGTTCTTCCACCTGATCAAAACACACAGGCTCAAACCGATCAAAAACAGAGCAGGTGAATTTTGCAAAAATGTCATGTGAAGGCAGGGTTATAAGGTCATAAATTGAAGATGTTTTATCTTTTTGATAAAAAACTGCAAAAATCTTTTACAAAGTCCTGGTATCTATACAGTGTCGTGGTCTGGGTGAGTGCTGGGGTTTTTCCACTGAGTCACAGTTCCACCCCTGGGCGGAGTCACTGCTTTCCTACATGTCTCCACACCTGCTGGCAATTGAGCTGCCAGTATTTAAGACCAGCGCTCACCACTCCTCTTCGCCGTCTTCAGCTAACCACAGTTAGTGCTGGTCACCATAGTGGTTCACTGAAAGAGATTCTCTCTCTCTCTCTCTCTCTCTCTCTCCCACCCCCACCCCACCCCACAAGTGGATTCTATTCAACCTGTGTTTTTTCTAACTTCAGCTATCCTGTTGTCTGCCACATCCATCTCCTGGCAATACACGCTTTCATCCTGGAGCTGGTTTGTGCTTGGCAGCTCTTTGCGTCACAACACCTCTCAGATTCACTCACCTGCCTGCCCTCCTGTCACAGTACTCAATCAGACCATCATCTCCTGGAGACCAAAGACTGCTCACTCGGACCACTTATTGGAGGTGCCATTCCTCCACCTGCCAAAGTAAGAATGTTTCTTTATGGTTCATACTCACCAGGATTTACAGACTCGATCACTAAAACTTGTCTCCTCTCATTCTAGTGTTCAGAGCCTCCAGGTCAGGTTTCCTGTCCCGTGCCCCTGTACATATCCCCTCGTCACAATTCTCTGGTGCTTTTGTAAAATCTAGTATTTCTCATAGTTTAGCGTCACTCCTGTTGACCACCGTAATTGAAGTCCCATGTTATTCCTCATAGCTCACAGTATTTGTCAGGCCCTAGGAAATAAAGTTCTGTTTATCACACTCGTCCGTTCCTCTGTGTATGATCTGCATTTGAGTCTGGTTGTCGGGTTCAGCCACGGCCGTGACAGTAAGACTTGGCCACACATGGACTCAGCAGATCCCTCTCGGACAGCCATTTCTCAGCTAGACACCATTTTAGGAAATCATGAGCGAGTTCAACTATCGTCCACCTGTCAAAATGTTCAGCACAATATGGGTTCCGATTCTGAAACAGGCCCTAGCTCTTCCACACAGGCGTCTGCTATTTCTCAGCAAACCGCAATCATAGAGCGTCTACCCTCACCAACTTTTCGTGCCGGAGCTCCTCCAGAACCAGAGCCATATTCTGGCGATCTGGGGAGCTGCAGTGGTCTTGTCTTACAGTGCAAGATAGCATTTGGCTGCTCGCCTCACTCATTTCTTAATGACGTCACCCGCATATCGTTTTTGGTTGGGAGGCTGCGTGAGCGTGCGTTAAAGTGGGCTGAGGCATTTTTGTCCAGAAATCCCTTGCTGCATTGCCGCTTTGATCTGTTTCTGGGTGAGTTCAAGAAAACTTTCGCTCACCCAGTCTCTAAGGGCACCTCGGCTCAGAGATTACTTAACCTTCGACAGGGTCAGCGTAGTATAGCTGATTACCTTATTGATTTTCAGACCGCCGCTCTGAGGCCGGTTGGTCAGGGCGAGTACTGCAAGGAGTATTCCTGCAGTCATTAAATGACACTATGAAGGATCAGCTTGTTACCCTTGATGAGCCTGCTTCCTTTGAGGAGCTGGCCTCTCTCACTCTCCGCATTGACAACCGGTTGCGGGAAAGAGAGAGGGAGAGAAGCCGTAAATCACAGTACTCGCTTCCCCGCACCCCAGGGCGTTCGCTGGCGCCCATGCTTATGGTCTCTCAGCCTCTGGATGCCAGAGCGCCCACCTCCGTCGTGGACAGTAAGCCAGAACCCATTCAGAGTTACCACTCTCTGTTATCTCCAGAGGAAAGAGAGAGGAGATTGCGCTCTTGTGCCTATTTTTATTGTTGCTCGCAGGAGCATTTAGTCGCATCCTGCCTCAGGAAGAGAGGCAGTTTCGGGGGTACGGGTGGGCGGTTCACACTTCACCAGGAAGCCCAGACTGATGCTGACAGTCACTTTAGAAAATAATCAAGCTCCCCATTCCTTGCAGGCATTAGCAGATTCCGGTTCTGAGCAGAATTTAATCGACACAGGTCTTGCCACACAGTTAGGAATTCCACTGACTCGACTAGAGCAGGCCATTCCAGCGCGTGCATTAAATAATCAGATTTTCGCCCAGATTTCTCACATCACCAAACCCGTCACTTTAATCACCTCAGGTAATCACAGAGAGAGCGCCACCTTTTATGTTCTCCCTTCAGCAGACTCGCCCCTCACGCTAGGCTGACCTCCGCACGTGTGCCCAGGCCCAATAAGGCCACTCCCTTGAGTGAGAGGTCACCCGACCTCACAGGCGTCCCCACCATTTACCATGACTTACGTGAAGTGTTTAATAACAGTAAAGCTTAGTCACTGCCCCCTCACAGGCCATATGATTGTGCAATAGATTTGCTCCCGGCGCACCCTTGCCAACTAGCTGACTTTATAATATATCCAAGCCTGAACGCTCCGCTATGGAGAGATACAACAAGGGCTGCCTTGCTACTGGTATCATCAGACCCTCATCATCTCCAGTTGCGGCAGGCTTCTTTTTTGTGGGAAAGAAAGAACTTCTGACCGCACTTCTGCCAGTCCCTTTATTGTGGCGGGAATGAACCCTGCATAAGTTCCGGGTCAATCAGCTGCATGTTCCCTGCTCCTCTGGCTGCTGTTGTCCCTGTGGTTGGCGTACTTGTCAGATATCGACAAATTTTACACTACAGACCAGTTGACAGCGTGCAATAACCCGGCCGATTCATTCATCTTTACACCACCTCACAATCGACTCAACGGTGAGTTATTTGTTTGTTTTGTTTTGTCACAATTAATGAAAATGCGGAGCCGCGATCGCACTTCCTAAAACGCCGGTAAGCTAATGCTAGGCTAGCGACAGTAAGTGCAATTACTAGTTTTATTTATTGAATATTGTTGTTTTTGTTTATTCCATTATGGCCGAATGTTGACTTAACGTATCTAGAGTTGAACGAGTGATTTGATTTTTGTAGTTTTGTCCGTTTTGGATGTTTTTGTTACGTTTCATCACCTTTTCTGAGTTTTCGATGGCCAGCTTGTAACTTTCTTCTAGGTGGGACTTTAGTTTTTCCACATATTGTGTGTGGGATGTTGATCCTTCTTTGGCAAGGGGTAGTCCAAAGGCCAAGTCCACCGGTAAGCGAGGTTGGCAGCCAAACATAAGCTCATATGGTGAGAAACCTGTAACATCATTTCTTGTGCAATTGTATGCATGCACCAGGGGTTTTACGAAATCTTTCCAATGAGATTTCTGTTGAGCTGTGAGTGTTCCTAGCATATCCAGTAATGTTCGGTTAAACCGTTCAACAGGATTGCTTCTTGGATGGTATGGAGTGGTTCTTATTTTGTGGATCCCAGCCATTTCACAAAGCTCTCGGATGATTCTGGATTCAAAGTCAGGGCCTTGGTCATTGTGCAAGCATTCTGGGATACCATAATGCACAAGAAAGTTGTCCCATAAACATTTGGCTTTCTGGTTTGGTGTTGGCACAGCAATGGCATATTTTGTGAAATGGTCAGTTATGACAAGTATGTCTTTGACTCCACGATCTGGTTCCACAGAGAGAAAATCCATACACACCAGTTCCGTGGGATGAGAGGTTTTGATATTGACCAGAGGTGCGGCTCGTTCAGATGGAGATTTGCGCCTCACGCATCTTTCGCAGTGTCTTATTTTATTGACCACATCACTAGTCATCTTAGGCCAATAAAACCGGGAACGGACCAAGTCCAGCGTTCTGTCAATTCCCATGTGACCCATTTGATCATGTAGGTGTTGTAGTACAACTGGTCGATATTCCTCGGGTAGCACTAGCTCTTATGTGAAGTCACTTCCAATTGTCTCTTCCTGACGAGAAGGGTGTTATGGAGCTCCAGTTTATTTACTTCTCGCAGTAATAGAGGTAGATCGGGAAGTTCTTCCCTCAGGAATGGCGGTGGTGACTCTCCTCGCTCAACCTGAGCTATGACCTGCCAAATGACAGGGTCAAGGCGTTGTTTGGCTGCAAGGTCAGCTGTTGAGATTTGGGGGAGTACCATGGAGGTGAACTGGATGTCGTCCGTGAAACTGTCAGGCAGACTGTTGACATTGACAGACATGGATAACACCAGAGCAAGATCAGGATCAGTGCTTGAACTGTACACCAGATGACGGTCACAAACTGCTTTGATGGTATGCTGGTCAATAGAGACATGATCTGGTTCATTGAGATGTTGCCATGCAAATCTCTAGATTCGCTCACGTTCTTTCTGTGACAGAGGATCATCAGACAGTTCACCATGAGGTCGGCGAGACAAACCATCAGCATCCGAGTTCTGCTTTCCTGCTCTGTAGATTAATTTGAAGGTGAAAGTGGACAAAGCTGAAAGCCATCTGTTACACATGCATAGATTTCCGCGGTCTAAATGACATCACAGTAAAGAACAAATTTCCACTGCCACTCATTACCTCTGCTTTTGACATACTACAGGAAGCAACAGTTTTCACTAAATTGGACCTTCGAAACGCATATTATCTAGTTCACATTAGAGAGGGGGATGAGTGGAAGACGGCATTTAACACACATCTTGGACACTTCGAATATCTAGTTATGCCTTTTGGCCTTACAAATGCACCTGCAGTGTTTCAGGCTCTGGTAAACGACGTCCTCAGGGACTTCATAGACAGATTTGTGTTTGTTTACCTTGATGATATCCTAATCTTTTCCAAGAATCTTGAGGAGCACCATGCCCATGTTCGTGCCGTACTTCAGCGGCTTCTGGAAAACAAACTATTTGTCAAAGCTGAGAAGTGTGAATTCCATTCACAAACGGTCACATTCCTGGGATATGTGTTGGCAGGAGGGCAGGTGAAGACTGACCCCGCTAAGGTCAAAGCAGCAACAGAATGGCCAGAACCCACTACGCGCAAACAACTGCAGAGCTTCTTGGGGTTCGAACTTTTACAGACGCTTTGTTTGGAATTACAGTCAGGTTGCTTTTCCCCTAACACGGCTTACCTCCACAAAGTGCCCTTTTACGTGGTCACCTGAAGCAGACGCCGCCTTCAAAAAACTCAAACACCTTTTCGCTACAGCACCTATCCTAATCCAGATTGATCCAAACAAACAATTCATTGTTGCAGTAGATGCCTCAGATATCGGGGTAGGGGAGGTTTTGTCACAGACAGCAGGCCCCTCCTTAAAACTACAACCTTGTGCATACTTCTCGCGCCGACTTACCCCGGCCAAAAGAAATTATGATGTGGGAGACAGAGAGCTGCTAGCAGTGAAACTCGCCTTGGAGGAGTGGCGACATCTGTTGGAGGGCACTGAGCAGCCTTTTGTTGTTTGGACTGACCACAAAAATTTAACTTATCTACGTAACGCAAAGACATAGATAACGTAAATTAAAACAATAAATAGAATAAAATAAGGTCCCTCTCCCTCTCACCAGCCAGGTGAAAGGGGCTCTTCCAACACCAGCAAAAAGACCTGATGTAAAGAAATAGCAGCTCTATTCCTCACTCTGTCATAAACACACACTTACAGGTACACTGTTATGGCTTTGGCATAAATGCAGTCAGGCTTAGGTTCATATGGGACATGTTTACTAGAAGTCTTTCTGTATCAAGAGCTTAAACTCAAACTATAAATTCTCTCGAGCTGTGACCATCTTACTCCAGCATCACTGCGCAGTGCAGTGCAGTGTAACTCCAATCAGCACTCCTTATAACCAGGATATCAAGTAGTAGTGGGAATTAAAGATCTCACCTCTGCCTGTAGGTGGCTTGGCACACCATTTGGTGTGGCTTGTTGTACTTCTGTTGGAGTAGAATGCTTAACTTTGTCTTCTAATCTTTCTGGCTCTCATATTGGGCTTGTTTGTCAGGTCAGCAGCTGTCTGTGGATCTTGCAATTTGTCTGTAATATTGCCATTGATCCAAGTGGATCCAACAGTTCTTCACAACTGTTTGCAGTGCACTGCACTTAGAAGGGACCTGCCCACTGTTTAGACTCCCACGTCTTTCTTCTCAAGTCTCTTGTTACAATGTAGTCAACAGTTGCGAGATCTTTTTGCTGGTTTTGGAAGAACACTTTTCACCTCTGTGTAGATATCAGACAAAATAGAGGACAAAATTCCACAATACCAAAACATTTGATCTTCACGGGGTTTTCTGAGAATTTTTCAGAAACATTGACAAAATTGCCAAGTACATTACTTTCTCCACCACTGGGGCCTGACCCTTCCACGATAAAAATGGTGAAATCAGTCTGTGGAAGTATGAAATCTGACCATCAGTATGCTGTTTTACTACATGTGTGGGGTGGGGATAAGACGTCGCTGTTTGAAGAGTTAATGATACAGAAGTGACGCAAGGGATGGAGCCCTAAAATATTACCCAGAGTGAAGGATGATGCCAGTGGACATGGGTAGAGGATGTTGTTGGCCCTTCAGTGCTGCCCTCTGCACTGCCACCTGAGGAATGTTGTGCTTGCCAGTGTCACTTGCAGCGCATTTGATATAGATCTACAGCCTTGAAGCACAAGTAAACAATCTTTCCCTGTCTGTGTTTCAGGCCACATAGGCTGATAAATGATGGTAGACTCAAATGCAGGAGTCAAGTGGATTCAATTATAATTTTTAATAGTCTTTATTTTACACAAGGAAGAAAAGTAGCAGTTAAAGATGATTCTAAGGAGATCTGGGTTACTCTAACTAAACTAACTAGCTAGAGTATAGTTAGTTAGTCCAAACAGAAAGATAACACATGGAAAGTCCCGTTGGTGAGTGGTGATGCGATTACTTACTTAGGGGCACTAAGAGTACTTTCTGAGGGAGAAGCCACTGGCTTGCGTTTTCACAGGAGAAAAGGAAGGTGAGCAGGCAGGTGGGTAAATGAGTTGAGTGCTCCAGAGAGGACCTACAGGCAAGGTGGACCATCTTAAGTGAGACAGGTAGGTATTTCATACTTCAACTCCAAGGGTTGTGTAGCCAACTGAAATGAGTTTGACATATTCCTATACACATAAATTAAACAAAAACACTCATAGTTAAAGGATAACTTATATAATGGTCATAACTCAAAATAATTTGGCACTGTTGTTAACACATAAGAAAAAACAAAACAACATCTCAAAGTCATCACAAAAATGACAGAACAGTTGTTATCTAACTTACATTACTTTAGTGATATAAATGTAAGTTTTTCAGTACCTGTAGATAAATAGAGAGGACACCAAAGTTAGCATCTTTCCCAGGTCAGAGCTCATGTATTTCTGAGCTGTGCATGTCTCTAGTGGTTCCCCAGTAGTACAACACCACCATCCACTGACAAAATGGGTTACAACCTCGGTACATAAACATATAACTGTGTTAGTGTTCACCTCCTTGACATCTGGAGATGTTAATCTATCTCTGCTGCTCTCTCACCTCACCTGTGAGCAATCAGCTTTTCTGGCTCATTGGCTCCTGCCATTCATTTGTGATCAAACTGACTTTTTAATACTGGGACAAACATTCAGTCACTCCCCTCTATGACAGAGACACAGGAGTTGGTGCGTGGATGTTCACTGGTGGTTCACCAGCACTGATCTGGAGGCAGTTTCACTCCAGTCCAAACTCCTGGATCAACCCTCTGTACTGTGTCCAGATGCTGCAGGAAAGGGGAGCTAGAGTAGTTCTGTCAGATGCACAGCACTGAATTCTCACATAGATTGTTATTTTGCATAACATAGCAAAATTCTGTCTCTGGAATGCAGTGAAATGACAATTTTTCTTAATTTTTTAGAAAAACAAAACACTGATATATAAGATTTTTTTTTCTGTCCAAAAAATCTTATCTTGTGAAACTGAAGAGTCGCTCCCATCAGTTCTTTGAAGGAGTTTTGGTTCACATTCTCTTTCATCACTTTGTCTTTATCACACTTCAGTCTAGTGTAGCAGTCGGACTGTTTTCAGAGACAATGGTGTCTATCTTTTCTAACAAAGCTATTGTCTCTCTTCATACATCATACTAATTGTTTACGTGTGTTGTTGTTTTCAGCAAAACATTTCTTAACTTTCAAATCTGTCATTGCACTTTCACATTTTCACCTGGCTCATGAGTCACAACTGTCATTACATAAAGAAAAGATCCTTTCCCAAAAGTTTTATTTTACAGAGATTTATTTTTTATTTGTCCGTGGCATGAATCGTGAAACTCCAAGTCTCAAACTGTACAATGGCTCCATTCCCATGGATCACTCCATTCCCAAATCCTGGCAGGACAAGATGCATAGATTAGTCTGGCAAGCAACACACACACAAAGTCTAAACTCAACGATCCAGCGTTGACGGAAACTCAGAACAGCAGCAAACTGCCCGTGATGATGATCAGCTGCAGCTGGTGATGGTTGAAGAGCAGCAGGTGTGGCTGACTTCAGCGCGGGAACTCTTCCCAGCCTGATGGCACTTGGAAACCAGCCTTCTGGATACACACACATCCAAACACATAGACGAAACAGGCAAGCTGACCAGCGAGGGCTGTCAGACCATGACAGTCATTGACAGACAGATAGAAACACACTGTAAAGCTGAAAAAGTTTAAAAGCTTAATTTATATTATTAATTTATGCTATTATTATACTATTTATAATAAATAGATTTCTTGTAGCAGGCTCTGAATTGCTAAATTCTAGGTTTTATCTCACACATGTGAGAAGGTGTGCCATTAAATAAATGCAGCTTAACAATAATAACTTGGTGAAAATACTCATTTAAAACTGGAAGCCCTGTAACATGAACTCACTTTTTGTTGTTTTTTTTCATCTGTCTAACCCAAGAGCTGACGTCCTTTTTAACTCTCAGCACCAACAAATTCCTCCCATGTCTTTAATAGATCTGATGGGATGTGAAGAGTCCAATATGTGAAACTCTGCATGCATATTACATATTGCTACTTAATAAAATTCATTGTACTCAAAATGTTTATATTAATTGTAGTTTGGGAACGTGATCTGTAGCACTCATCAAACTTCATGATTTTGTTCCCGACCATCATACAGTGTGAATAAACAGGCCGAGGACTGCCAGCAACAGGATGACATGAAAATAAGAGCGTCTCTCTCACAAGAAATCATCTGCTAAGGTTTATAGGAGATAATTTAATAAAATTTAAAGTTTCATGTTCTGATTGCCTTGGGGTAGATTTAGGGTTGGGCACCCTGGGACAATTACCAGATTTCAAGTGTTAGCCATAATTTTTCAGCAACTGAGTGATGCTCTCAGTATGTACCCAAACTGGAAAAGCTATTTGCTGAATCCCTGCTATACATAACTAAGGCAGTTATGAAGGCTAAAAGCAGGTAGCTGTGAGGTAGCATAACATAAGCACCAAGGAAGGTTATAAGTAAACAGCACCAGCAGACTATTTAAGTTTCTTTTAAGTATACTTTATTTTTGGCATCGCCATTCTACCATAAAACAATCAACCTGGTAGCCAAAAATCCCACTTGCTTTATACAGGACTTTACCCACACCTGAACCTCGTTAGTCGCTACCATTGAAACAAATAGGTCAGACCAAACAATACAATTCTAAACAAAGCTAAATGGTTTGAAAAGTAAAACATTGCATACAATATAACTAAAAAGGCAACTTTAAAGAAAATAAACAATACTATACAAAATGAAAACCCTTCATTTGGTTACACCCAGTGATGCAATCAATGACCTCATGACTCTATATAAACAGGAAGTACTGGGGCGGCCCTTCCCATATACCTGTCTTAAATATAGGACCTGAATAAATGGACAAACATGGTAAGTATAACCAAAGTAACATAAAGAAACATAATTTACCAGACATTTGCCTGTGAACAGGAGAAAATTCAAATGACAGTTACACCAGCAATGTCTAAATTAAAGCATTATGGCTGAAGGTAAAATAACAAGGAAATAAATGATCAATATGGTTAAGGGACAAGTAGTAAATGAGTTCATGCCTAACCACTTTGTCACATTAGCTTACACCATCAGGTTAAAACGAATAAAGAAGTCACTGTTTCCTGTTGGCTCTCTGCCAAAACTCATGGAGGCTTAAAGCCACTCCTCTATAAGAGGAAATACGTGTCAAGACACCATTTACCATTTGTTCACTTTCAATACAATTTCACACCCATTACAAAGTCATATGCTTATTTATAAAATAAAGGACTGCAATGTTATGATGTAGTTTTTGCAGTTACTGTGGTTTTGGCAACTTGAAGTTAGTCTTTAATTTAGTTAGTTGCACCGGAGGAATACTCTAAAATAATGGAAATTTACTTTTTCCTTAATTCAAAAAATTCTGTTGGACAGTAAATTAAAATACAGTTATTGTAGCTTTAAATTTACATGAAGTCTTATTTTTGAAGATATTTATGTTAAAAAAAAAAGTATTTACATGTGTAAAACCAACAACAAACAGGGTGATTGCTGCATATTTGAGGTCTGAAAACTTTCAACTGGTGACATTTAAACATTAAATCTTAGTGTTGAACAGCCAAATAAATTAGATGTGGAAGTCTCTTTCATTTGCTGGCAGTTCAATGTCAAATTAATTTGAATGATTAAACATTCTTGGTGTGTGTTTGGTGTTCTAATAGCTGCAGTTCCAGCAGAATAAAAGAGATTTGGCAGCAGATTAGACTCAAGTATAGAACGTGTAGTCTAAGGAGCTCGGAAAGAAAAGCATCTAGACTTCTTTTAGGTCCAGACACTTTTCTTTCTGAACCTTCACAGACATATAGAAAGTGAACTTTTCTGCATGAACTTTGTGGCTTTTGAGTTTAGTTGCATTACACTTGAACTGCTGCCTACTGCCTAACAAAAATATTTTCTTTTTTCTTTATCTCATCTGCCTTTGCGTTTTGCATTTGGGCCATGTTTCTTGCTGCAAACTGTGACAGCACCTTTGTACTTGCCCTGCCCCCAGAGATAACTGGGTAACAGTTGAGATTCTTCTTGTGCAACAGATCCAGACTTGCTTGTTTTCTGCAGAGTCACCGCGCAAAGTAAGTAAACCTGATAAACTACCTAAAACTCCAAAGTAAACTGTATAAAAATTATTTTGTCATTGTCAAATAGTTCATTATTTGACAATGACAAATTTCTATGAGTGCTGTGTTAACATGTGTGCTTTGAATCAACAAACAGTGTCAAGCTGAAACTGGTTTTGGTGCGTTTGCTCTGCTGCTGTGCTACTACTCATCCTTTCATATTTGCCACTTCAGTTGGTCCTTGTGCATTTTAGTAAGTTTGTAGTCTTACTGATAGCACTGTCTTATATGCTTTATATTATGGTTATGAGTGCAGTCGGTCCTATTTGATGCTTAAATGGTGTATGAATAGTTTAGCATTAAATATTTTACTATTTTGGATTGAGTTATTTTCACAGTGGTACTTTGTGTTGGGTATACACCCTCTAAAAAACACAGAAACTACAAATAGATTTAAATTTGAAGTAAACTTGCTTTAATAGGAAGGTAAACAAACTTCCTTCTTTTCTTCATTCTTCAGCTGTAAATAAGCAGAGATGGCAGAGCTGATGGAAAATGAGGTAGTGAGGGCTTTCAGTACATATGCAGTTATTGTTGTTGTGAAGATGCTACTGATGGGGCCAATGACTGGATACTACCGCTTCACCAGAGGGGTGAGTTCAAATGCCAGCATGTTCTACATTTTGGGTATTTCTCTGTAACATTAGCTTAGTTGCTTTTTTGTCCTGGTTTTATAAAACTGCAAGTTCAAAATTTACAAGACTCATGTTGGTTTAAGAAAAATAAAGAATTACATAACTAAAGAATAAAGAAATGCATAACTGCTCCCGAACCATCCTCACTTCTCAGTGTTGATCCTTTCAACCTGATATATTATTGTGATAAGTCCTGGTAGAAACAAACACTTGTATTCTCTATTTTTTAAAGTCTTTCTCTAATGAAGAGGATGTAGCCAGAAAGTCTGCAGAGGAAAAGAAGAAGCTGCTGAAAACTCACCCAGATGTAGAACGAGTTCGAAGGTGAGATAATCTGGCCCTAAAATTCAAATACTACAGAATCCTGATGTGTCTTTAGAACACAGGTGTCGAACTCCAGGACTCGAGGGCCAGTATCCTGCAGGTTTTAGATGTGTCCTTGATCCATCACAGCTGATTTACATGGCTAAATGACCTCCTCAACATGTCTTGAAGTTCTCCAGAGGTAATGAACTAATCAGGACACCAGCCCTCGAGGCCTGGAGTTCGACGCCCCTGCTTTAGAACAACGGTTGATCTAAAGAAGTTAAGAAAATATCATGTTTGTTTGTTTGGGGTTTTTTTTTTTGGGGGGGGTTGTTTTAGGGTTTTAGGGCGTGTTTGATATTCTTTGGACAGACACTACCAAAAAACATAAATGTGTATAATAAATTGTGTAAATTAGTCGTGCCTACTGTTACTAATAATGTGGCCATCGCAGTTTCTAAACCTCTGTTTGTTTTGTCCTCTAGGTGTCACCAGAATGACCTGGAGAACATTATTCCCTTCGTGATTGTCGGCCTCCTTTATGCTCTGACTGGACCCGAGCTTTCTGTCGCTCTTCTTCACTTTCGCATTTTCGCTGGCGCTCGGATCTTCCACACCATTGCCTACATTGGCGCTCTGCCTCAGCCGAGCAGGGCTCTGTCCTGGGTCGTGGGCATGCTGGTCACCTTCTCAATGGCTTACAGAGTGCTCAACACAGTTCTTTTCCTGTAGAAAACATGCTTGCCCATAGAGCTGACTTTCTTAAAGACATATGCATGTGTTTACTTTTCTCTTGCTGCATCAATCTGTGAGCTTGACAAATAAACATTCTTTGCATAACCTTTTGTTTGTTGGAAATGAACAAAATGTGTGTGGGTTTTCTTAAGGTACTGAAGAATAGGGCTGGGTATCATCACTGATTCCTATAACTGATTTACAAGGTCCCGATTTGATTCGATTTCTGATTCAATTTAATTCACTTTTGACTCAGTCAGAAATATTATAATTATGATCATTTATCTGCACATATCCATATTTTTATATCTATGTATAAAAACAAAGCTTGACTGCGTTCGAGCTGTCTTGGGGGGGGGGGGGGGGGGTTACAGTACTTGTGTTTACATGTTTATGTGGAATCTTTTTACATACTATCATTTACTGTTTTAGCTGTTTGGCGGTTGTTGATATAGTTTTGTGTGGCAGACATGTGGTCTCCGGCCTGCTGCAGAGGCGGGGTGAACAGGTGTGCCTGGCGAGGTGATTAACTTTTGCAGTGACATTCGACGAGGCAGTGGTGTGTGCGTGATGGCTGAACGGGAGTGTCTGTGTCCCATGCCAGTGTGCTGAAACCACAGTTGGATTATTGTAACAATAAAAGCGCTGTCACCACATGGACCGTGTTGTGCGTCCTTGGGAGGGTCCGAGATCACATTGGTTCCAAAATCCAACATTCCCGCCTCCCTCCATTGTGGATGTTGCTGCATTGCAACAGCGCTTTGCTGATGTGTTCTACCCCCTACCCGGCCGTACGTCTCTCATGGAGCACCATTTTGATATGCAGCCTGGTGTGATGGTGCATTCATGGCCCTACAGGCTGCCTGAACATAAAAGACAAGTAGTTCAGTGGGAATAGAGCGAAATGCTGAAGTTGTGAGTAATAGACGAGTTGCACAGTGCGTGGTGTAGGCCCATTGTTCTGGTCGTGAAGGAGGATGGTTCTATACTGTTCTGTGTCGATTATCACAAGGTGAACGAGGTGTCACGTTTTGATGCGTACCCAATGCCCAGGGTCGATGAGCCGCTGGACGAGTTGGGCACTGCTCGCTTTTTCACGACACTAGATTTGATCAGTGGCTACTGGCAGATTCCCTTGTCTGCAGTCCAAGGAAAAAACGGCCTTCTCCACTCTTTACAGTTTGTACCAATTCGTTACACTTTCGTTCGGCTTGTTCGGGGCCCCTGCCACCTTCTAGCGTTTCATGGACCGGGTGCTGCGGCCATATGCTGCCGCCTACCTAGATGATGTAATCATCTACAGTGACATGTGGGCGGAGCATGTGTGGTGGGTGGCTGCGATCCTGGAGTCTCTGAGGCAGGCAGGGCTCACGGCCAACCTCAAGAAGTGTGCAGTTGGACGTATAGTATTTGGGGTACCACTTGGGGTGCCCAAGCTGGCCGGCTACTGTTGCCGGTTTGTGTTGAGGACCTCACCAACCCCTTAACTGATTTCACCCGGAAAGGTGCCCCGGACCTGGTCCAGTGGACGAAGCAGTGCCAATGCGGCGTTTGTGCAGGTAAAATGGACTCTCTGTGGGGAGCCGCTGCTGTTCACGCCTAACTTCTCCCTTCCTTTTCTCCTGCAGACAGTTGCCTCGAACAGAGGACCGGGGGCGGGGGGTCTCTGGCCTGCTGCTGAGGATGGGTGGCACAGTGAGCTCCCAGGGTGGCGTGGAGGCCGGGTGAACAGGTGTGCCTGGCGAGTGTTGTGCGTTCTTGGGAGGGGTCCGACGTCACATTTCGTGAGCTTTAACCTGAAATTTTGGCATTCCTGGCAATATACATTTATATTTTAAGAAACTGATTTGAATAGGGAAATCAATTTTTTAAACCCACCCCTACTGAAGAAGTGTTAAGACAGAAGTGCAACTTTTTAAGTGTGCCACACTGTCTTTGAATCATATCAAAGTGAATATGTTAAAAGTGTTGACAGGTAATTCATGTGTTTTAAAATAACACAGCTTTCTAATTCTCTGTGTGATGTATGAGCTGTACTGTGCTACAATAGCAGGGTGAAAGTAGATTACAAAACAATAGAATGCATTCCAAAGATTTGTATCAAATTGACCTTTGGACTGGCTTGTGCTGGTAAATTCAAAGAGAACTTGCTATTATGCTGCACTGAGCTATGAACTAAGTACTTTCTACTGTTTGTACTTTTAACTCTCAGTAAAGTAGAAGTAAATATACTGACCATGCTTTCGTTTTACTACAATTTTAATATAAAGAAAAATACTGTGGGAGTAAGTACAAATTACTAATGCTTCAGATACCTTTTGCATCATGAAAAACACAGAAACTAAACAAAATGACCTAGTAAGCGTCTAAAAGTTTCCTCCAGACTAAGTTGGTGGTGGTCTGAATTGATGGAGGTATCATGTGACGCAGAACGGGAATTTTTCCTTCTCCTGTCCTTAAGATGTGAGTACTCTCAGACTAAGTACTCTCTTCCTTTCAAAAAGAGTCAGTGCAAAGCTTACTATCCTCCTACTCCACTTTAGTGACTGTCAAGAGGCTGCCAGAGAACAGTGGTTAGAGTTAAACATGATGGATGAGTGGAAAGGACTGCTACACTGTCTGCTGTTCTGTGAGAAAATAGCTAAATTAAATTTAGATTAAATGAACATGTCATATGCTGGCCATGTGAAGCAGGCAAGAGAGGACCCAAACGCAGACTCAAGGAGGCAAAACATAAACTCAAAAGGCAGCTTTATTGCTGAACATCAGGAAATAGAAAACTAATTAAATTTGGAATGTACATGAAAAACAGGCAGGAAGGCAGAACACAGGGCAGGGAATGACGGGCCTGAGACATGAGCACCGAGAGGGGGAGACGCAGGATGAGAAATAGACAAACCAGCAATGAACAAGGAAGACGCAGGGCTTAAATACACAAGTAGAAAAAAAAGAGGATGGGGAACAGGTGAGAATACAGCCGGGACGAATCTGACATGACGAGACACGAGGACGCAAAACTCAATACACTGGCTGTCAAAGTAAAATAAAAAATGCGCGACAGAGACGCAGACTAAAAATAACATGGAACTGAGGAAAGGTACATTAACAATACATAAAGACTAGAAATCAGAAGGTGGTAAACAACGTAGGGAGCTGGAAATACAGACACCCCCCCCAAACTGAACAAATAAATAAAATAAAAAAAATTCATGTATTAAGCAGTTAGATTATTAAACCTCTTTACTATCATTAATAACACAAGAATAAAATTTCGTGTTGTCACTGATTGACAATTCAATAAATGTGAATGTAAAGAAAAACAATGCAATCATTTGCAGAACTACTAAACTGACAAAATGTTGCATTTTAAGAAAACGATTGGCTTTTTTTTACCTTTTATGGCAATAACATGTCTCACAAAATTTGGGAATGGGGCAACAAAGGGTTTAAAATTAATTGGTAGTCAAAATAAACATTTTGCAACGAATTAGGTTAACTGACAACAGGTCAGTAGCATGAATAAGACAAGATCATCTAAGAGAGATTCAGACTATAGGCAGACATTCACCAGTTCATCAAAATGTCAATTTTGACAAGATACATCACATAGCAGCTCTTTTCTATATTATCTATGCTTCATATCATAAAATATAAAATCATTCAAACACATAATTGTCACTTTTCTTTAAAAATAATAAATAAACTAAATTCTCCTTTATTAAAACTGTTTCCTCTTCCAGAAATCCTTTGGTAGTGATATCGTTTTAGTAACCTTGATATATTTACCTTTATTTCTCTTCTACTGTAAATTCTCAAAACGACCGTTTTTGTCTGTATAAGCATTCCTTTCAGTAAAGCAGGTTTCTGTGTATTGGTCTAATCACCTATTCACTGCCCACATTATAAATTTAAATCACTAAGATTATGTAACTGTCATTTTACACAGTTTAATTTGTAAAAATGCCGCATGAACATAGCTGCTGTGATTTTCAGCAGAGTTGGAACTGTGCTGATTTATTCATAGTGTGTACTGAACATTTCATCCAGACTTTGAATAGCATCTTCTTTAGTGTGTGTGTTCCACTCGCTGGGAATCTCACCATGTCCTGTAAATTTTAAAGCATAGTAGTCTTCAAGTTCCTCCTGAAATTGCCACACAAACCATTTCCAGTACTTCAGCTTAGACTCATCTGAGGTTATGCTCCAGTTTGCATATGGTGGTCCAGCACTCCGATACTGTTTAAAAGGAATTAGTTTTGTTGTATTTTTTCCAGCATAAAAATTTCCATCACTTGCAACCTTTGTCGTGCAGAACTCAATACACATTTCCTCACTGTTATGATACTGTGCGCCCTTAACTGCTAAAGATCGATGAAAGGGGACACTGTGGTCTTCAGGACTGTGATCTTTAACAGTGTTGGTACAAACAGCTGCACAGAACGGGCAGGTTTCCCAGCAGCAGTTACACAGCTGATCAATGAGGATTTCATCAGGTCTCAGTCTGAATTCCTTCATCTTATCCAAGGAAAGCTGATTCAGCTCCTCTTTGATGGATATAAGACCTTTCTCAATCTCTTCTTTAAGAAATTCGAAATTGTTTATGTCCATGAAGTTTTGACAAGAGATAGATTCAAGAGTCAGTTTATCTTTAAGGAAACTGGAAAATTCCTTTGCCCACATGTCGATGTCTCCTCTTTGTGTTTTGACGTTATTTGTTGCATCAAATAAAGCTTGATAGGCAAACTCATGCATGTTACCTGCATTTTTCCTGAGTATTTTGAGTGCTTTACTTTTGTGTTCTCCTGACATATGTTCATTTACTTTCTCTTCAATAAAAGCCTCGACTTGCTTCCTCGGATTTTGGATGTAGTTGATGAAAGCATCAAAGTCCTCGTTCTCTGCAAGTGACTTCAACAAATGTTTCTCTAAGTTCAGTCTGTTCCCATTGAATGCTGGGAAAGTGCACCTCATCTCTCCAGCGAGATCAATGGCAGTCTTGTTACAAACAGCCTCAACAATAGAAACCTTCAGTTTTTCACAGATCATTTCTCCAAACACAACAGCAGATGAGTTTCCTTTGCAGAAGCTGCTGAAAATGTTGTAGTATTGTGGTTTTTTACTCTCCAAGTAAGTGTGTGCATCATTGCTTGTTTTGAATTTTTTGTGAGACTGTGAAAGCCAAATGGCTGCCCTGTCAAACACATACAGTAAGAGATCAACGGTGAACTCCTTTTTGAAATCATATTTCTTGTTTGATTTGAACTCTGTCACTTTCTCCAGAACATTTTTGGCCGCTTCTTGTAAGTAAGTTGGACTGTAGCCTCTTGTTGTTACAGGTTTGCTCTTGATTATATCAAGTGATTGTTTTTCAACATTTCTTATGAGGGCTCTGATTAATTGTTTATCTTCAAATCTAAAAGATTCTTTTGTAGCACAATCTTCAAAAAATTGAAGTAGTTTTTTGACTTTCATTTTCTCTTTTGTGTCTTGCTGCTTGCTGAACAAAATATATTCAGAATAATCACCAACGTTGGATATGGTTTTGTATTTTCCGTTGCTTTTGCAGCTAATTATAAGATCCCATTCAAAACCAAGGTTATTAAGAATGTTTGCTTCATCGTCTTCCAGATTAATGTCCTCAATGGGTTGTGTATCTGCAGTTAATTTTTTAACCCAATCACTCCAAAAACTGTTAAACTGTTTTTGAAGTTCCTCTTCATCTTTTGCGTTGTGTGTTAACTGATGAGCGAGCTCTTTGCTCTTTAGCAGCAGTTTGCTCTCAAAGTCTTTTTTCTTATCATCCAGCTTTTTACACGCTTTCTTCTGCTGAATAATTTCATCCAGTTGTTTTATCGCTCCTCTCACCAGATCCTCTTGGAACTCCTTTATTTTGTTTTCAAATTGGCCTCTCCACTGAACCAGTATTTCTTTGTCTCCATCATCCTCAAAGTATGTCACCAAGTCATTTTTAATTGCTTCATATGATTTGCTCATCTCTTTAAAAAGATCACTGCGTTCAACTTTCTCAAGTTCTCCATTTTCAATTTTGTTGTGAAGCTGGTTTTCAATAGTCAGCATGTTGCTCCTCAGGGCCCAGGTCCAGTTCCCATATTCGACCTCAAGTTTTCTGTAAATTGCAATTTCTAATGTGTTTTTGAAGCTGAAAACAAAGTGTTCGTTCATCAGGGCTTTCCACAAGTCATGAATTTTGATTTTGAAATGTGAGAGAGTGATCCCAGCAGACTGTTTAGCCTTAGACAGGATGATGTTCTTCAGCTCTTGGATGCTCTCGCTGTAGCCTGGATTTGGAGGAGCCATCGGTGGACTTCCCTCCCATAACTGAGCAAAGTATTTCACATCTGTTTGCACATCAAAGGCAATGACGTCACTGAAGCACTCAGCATCACATGATTCCTCTTTAGCAGCTAGCTGAGCCATCTGGTCCAGTTTTTCTTGCAGGCGTCTTTTCCCATCCATGTTTTTCTCAGCAGCTGCGATATCTGTCACATTCTGGTGAACAAACACACAACTCGGAGAAAGTTTAACTTTCTTCATCCTCATGAAAGCCTGAACAACAATCTGCAGGACATCCTGCATGTCAGCTGGATTCTCACCAAAGATGTTGATCAGTGTCATGTTTCCCAGACCAACAGTAAATGTTGCTAATTCATTGTCGTGATGAAGAGTATCATTACTTTCCAGCTCAAGAGCTCGCAGTCCTTCAGTGTCCACCACTAGAAAATAGTCAAACTGGAAGTCTTTCTTGATTTCCTCTGACACTTTGACCAGCTGCATGAAGGCACCTTTGGTGCACCTGCCTGCACTCACTGCAAACTGCAATCCAAACATGGCATTCAGCATTGTTGACTTTCCACTGCTTTGTACGCCCAAAACTGACAACACAAAAACTCTCTGGTCGCCTAGTTTCTTGATAACTTCATCTAAAAGACTGGAGATCCATGTTAGAGGCACATGACCTGCATCACCATCCATCAGCTCCACTGGGTGTCCTGAAATCATCAGATCTGCAGCCAGTTCAGGGTATTTAGACCAGTCAGTGTGTTTACTCTCTGCTTGTACTGCTCTGTGGGCTTCATAGATCTGTCCCATTTCTCTGAAGATGTGTTCCAGGCCAAAGGTTGCAGACTGCAGTGTTTTGGAGATTTCTTCAAGCTCTGTTTGTTTGCTTGTTAACAGATCAGATTTGTCGTGTTTCTTTTTCAGAGTCAAGACCTCAGTCCACTTTTCATCATAGCTTTGAAGAATCAAAGAAAGATCATCTGTGGATAGGGCATCTGTTAAGATCTGAGTCCATTTCAGGAAGTACTCCTTCTGTTTTGATGTCTCTTTTGATGACAAGAGGCTTTCTGTGAATGACTTCATCAGTTCACTACATGAAGCTTGGCACTGATTTTGTCTTATTTGCATCAGCTGCTGCTGTTTCTGACTTTTTTCCTGCTCGGTGTTTCCTTTAAGTTTATACAGCTCTTTGTTTATTCTGCACCACTCATGCCACAGATCACCTTGACAAGGTAGAAATGTAACTTTGATCTTTGAAATTTCCATCCCTTGAAGTATATTAACTGTTTTCATTGCAGCTGATTTCCCTTTTTGACAGACTTCATCATCTTCATCCACTGTGACTCCAAAGACCTCAGCCAAGGATTCAAGCTGGAAGAATGTGTGAGGTTCATGTAAAATCTTTATGATAATTCCTTTCAGTTCTTCAGAAACATCTGACTGGCTTCTGTCTTTCAGACCCATTTTGTATCTTCTCTTTTTCACTTGAACTGCACCACAATCATTATCAGCAATGAGAATAATCAAAGGATTTGGTGACTTGAAAAGGTCTTGGATTACTGTGGTACTTTTCTGGCCTTTTTCCAGAGTTGGCACAAGAACAACAGTGACTGATGATTTTTCTGTCAGTATCTCACGCTGTTTTTGAAATGACAGAGCATCACCATGAAGATTACAAAAGGCAATGCAGTCAGTGAAGGAGTCATTGGGTTTTCCAGCAGGGCAGTACCAGGCAATCTCTGCCACACCATCCATCAGCAGGCGACATTTGGTGCTACCTGGACAATTTCTATGGAAGAAGGTGCTGTGACGGTCATTGATCAAAGTGTTCATGAGCTGAGATTTTGACACTGGAAGTGAACCCAGGCGGAAGAAAAACACCATGGGTGTCTCGGCTTTGCAGATGGGCATTGTCTTCATGGTCATGGCATGTGAATTATCCTTGATTTGAGTTTTCTTCCATGTTTTTTGTATCTGCCTGAATGTCCACAAAGGACATTCAATATCCTTTGTGACTGGGTCAGCAACAAGCAAAGGTAAGGCGTACTGACACTGGGATAGCTTTGTAACCAGGTTCTGCTTCAGAAAACTGTCTGAGCAGTGAAATACTGCCATCTGAACATCCATTGGATGCAAATGAAACTGTTTTGATTCATCAGAGTCTACACTTTCACTAAATAGTGCATCAAAGTCATCATCATCTGTGTCTTCACTGTCAGACATTTGCACAGACTGTGAATGGCCCACAGCAGGATTGTCTTGTCTTACAGGAATGTATCTGGCTCTATAGTCTAACATCAACAACCTGTGAAGAAAAGCAAGAGCTAAATCTTTCTCAGATGTGTCATGGCCCTGTTTCACAGGAGGGCCTATTTTAAGAAAGTCTGCTGTTGACATCTTCTGCTGATGTTTGTCTTGAAGGTTGAGTCTTCTGAGTAGTATTTCATCTTCTCGTTGACTGTGTTTCATTGTGTAGTTTTCTTCAGAAACATCTAATAAATCCTGTAGATAAATCAGTGTTTGTATTTACTGTTTGTAAAGAACAATAAATAGCTTCTTGAAGACTTTGTACAATGAATGTGAGTTTCTGACCTTATTCTTGTTTCCACTCTTATTCATTCTGAGGGTACCTGCAGAATAGCAACGATTTAACAGATTAGCAGAGATACACCTTTCTATTCAATTCCGTTTTATTCATACAGCACCAACAAATGACTCAAGGTTGTTTATATTGTAAGGTAAGAGCCCTACAATCATACAAAGAAAACATAGAACACCGTAACAATCATATGACCCCTATAAGCAAGCACTCTGGCAACAGTGAGAAGGACAAACTCATTTTAACAGGAAGAAACCTCCAGCAAAACCAGGCTCAGTGAGGGCAGACATCTGCAGCGACCAAGTAAGGGGAGAAAAACAGGACAAAAGACCCACTGTGGAAGACAGCCAGAGATTAATAATAAATAACAATTTAATGCAGAGAGGTGTATGAACACATAATGGGTGAAAAAGGTGACTGAAGAAAAAAAAAAGTCAGTACATCATGGGAATCCCCCAGCAGCCTAAGGGGCTAATGGAGCATTCAGGGTCACCTGATCCAGCCCTAACGGTATCTTTTATCAAAAAGGAAAGTTTTGAGTCTAGTCTGAAAAGTAGAAATAGTGTCTGTCTCACAAATCTAAACTGGAAGCTGTTCCACAGAAGGCTGTGTCTTCAGCCTGAGAGCTGAAGACACAGCCTTTTTTTTCTTTTCTTTTTTTAGTACTGCTTGGACGTTTGTATATACTGTACTGTGCAAAGATCTTGAGCCACATTAATTTCTTTCCATTTTGCTAGGAAAATGGAAAATAGTTGCAACAATTTAGTGAAACAAGGATGAAAATGCCAGAGAATTTATAAGGACACACAGCACACCATTGGAAGATAAGTTTAGACTCACTTTGTTGGTGGAAAAATATTATTATTTGCCTCTTAAACTGTGTTATCTTTGGCATTTTTTGAATGAAAATAAAACAAATATGAACAATTGATGAGTTTTTGCAAAAAGCTGCTAGTAACATTTACAAAAAATTATTTTCTATATTGTCTGTTATGTGCAGATACCGCTCTGGTTCATCCTGTGAGTTAGGTGGGTTTTTATGCTTTGAGTATTCATAGGTCAGTGTTAAATGCCTTAAAATAATCACAAAGAAAAAAAAGTTTCTTTGCAATGGTTAGGTACAAGGACAAGATTAAAAATGAGTGACGAAGCAGCCAGTGTGCACAGAAAACTTTGAAAGACCATCAGAAATCTCAGAAAAGTCTGACTCCTTGGAAGCAAAATAGAAGGAAGTGATAGTAGTTTCAATAGTGCTGTGCCTGCTCATTGAAGGTTTTGTTTTTAATATTTTACTTTAAACCATTAAATATATGGAACAAAGTATAGTACAACACAATAACTCCTAATAAGTAGGACTAAAAGTTTACTGTAATACAGAAGAGCAGTTCATTAGTTACCAGCCTTGCAAATAAACCAAAACCTCAAATGTCAGCCCAGATCAATGCTTCTCAGTTTTTTGGTACAAATGGTTTGGCCCAAACTGCCTAAAGTAGTTTGGGCCACCATTTGTTTACACATTTCAGCAGCACTCTATAATAGTCCTTAGAATAAGGCAAAAGTAGCCTGTAATTAGATGCAATTTGCAGGCAACAAGTCAGATATTTGTAGGAAACAATGAAACAATTACACTGTAAGACCTGCGACTAAGGTGTAAGTATCCTGTAATTACAGTTTGTGCGTAACAAGGCGCATGTACCCTGTATTTACATGCAGTTTGCCGATAACAAGGTGCAAGTACCTGTAATTATGTGCAATGTGCAGGCAACAAGTCAGGTTGTTGCAGGAAACAACTACACTGTAAGTACCCTGTCCTTTATGGGGTGCAGGCCATATTATGGGGTCACCTGTGACACCTGCGACAGGGTACCCTGTAATTACAATGGGGGCAACGATACACAAAATTCACAGGACGGTTCAGTTCGATACTTTGGTGTCACGGTTCAATATTTTTTGATACAAAAAATATTCATGCCTTTTTAATTTGTCATTTATTAAAATTACAAATATATATTTTAACTCAAAATGACTCTGGTAAATTTTGTAGCATGCATGCTTGTTGTTTTTTGTCTGCTTCCACTTGTCTTTTGAAGGATATAAAAAAAACAACAACAGCAATAGAATAATATTAAACACAAAGTGAACCCGTCTTCCTTCATTAAATAGGTTCTTTTAGATGTTAAGGAGGAATTGACTTAACCAGGCTGGCGGAGAATGAAGACAACCGGACACCTGCAGCAGATGGGGAATCAGTGAACTTTTATTGAGACAGAGACAATCTCTCAACACAGCTCACATCAGGAGATTCCTCATATTTGCTGTGAGGATGGGTATATATTCTCTAAAACTTACAGGAGGGGGTTGTGAGGAAAGTGCTGCATTAGCAGAAAAACAACTCCATAAAAGGAAAGCGGCCTTGGGTGTTCTAGTCTCTTCGCTTGCAGATATCTTGCACCTGCAGGATGAGGCGATCGCTTCTTATCGCTCTCAAGGCCAAAGTCGTGAGCACACATTTTTATTACACAGTTGCACAGTAACTTTAAAGCTGAACAATATTTAAAGCTGAATAATGTTTGATCAGATTATATTTTCTTCAAATCCCCCTTTTGACCCATCTTAAATGGGTCAACACACAAAAATAAGTAACATTCAAAGGAACACAGAGACGTGTCGAAGCCTGGCTCGAAAAACTCCTCGGGTCTTATCATTTGTCTTTATCTGTCATTGCAGATGAGGAGAAAAGAGTCCAGGCACCACCCTGCCCAGGGGTCGGCTGCAAGCAGTCTCGGTTCCCGATGAAAGCAGTAACAGCTGTCCTGCACAAAAGGATACAACGAGTCAGTGCAACCAGGGTAGTGACACAAAATTAACAGTTCCTGTAACTCAGCAACCAAAAAGCATAAGTAATGATAAAAATGTGGAGAGTACAGAGTATACTATAATAATGAGAGATATAAACGTGAAAATGTGAAAGAATAAATCAACCATAAAATAAACCCAGAACGGTAACTGCTAAGGACATTCAAAAGTGAATATGGTAAAACGTGAGGAAGGGGTGTGGAAAAAAAAAACAATTTATATCCAGTGGTGGGAGTACACATTCGCTCAGGCTTAAGTCCGGAGACCCTGAGAACATCGCTTAACCCTCACAACCCGACCAGACACAGTTCAACCAGATATATCCTTCAAGAGGAAGTGGGTGAGGGAAACAATTAATAACAAGCCTAATACAAAACACCACAGAGGAACAACCATTCTAGAAGCATTTAAACAAGAGAAAGACGATAATGTTCGTCACCCTCACGATCAGAGTTTTCATCATCCGTTGGCGAGGAGGTCAAGGCCAGATCCTTTAGGGTAAAAATTAAGCCTGAAAGATCCGGTTTTTTGCTATTCTGAGCATATTTTGGTTTCTCCAGTGCAAAGCCTGACCCCTAGAGTGCTTGGACCAATCGAGGTCCGTTTCTGACACTAAACTGGACCACTTCCACTGATGCCAACCTCCCAGGGTTATATACCACACTGAGGAGGAGAGATGTACTGCAAGGTTAAAAAGATCCCCCCCTTGGTCTTTGGTGACGGGAGTGACTGGGAAGCTAGCGAAATCTATTTCGACTACCCAACTTTTATTGTTGGGGACACAGAGAGTAATCATTCTAGTCGTACTTGGGGTGCAGGAGGTAACCGTGTCTCGTTTCTTTCTAAGTGGATCGGGCGTGGGCAAAACTGGAGAGGAAGTGGTGGGCAAGACCCTAGGGGCTACATTTGTCAGATTGGGACTGTCAGAAAGGGGCGAAGCTTTTGAACTTGAAGGTGTCAGAAGTGTCGGGGGCCCTTCACAGATCAGGAGTATGCCAATGGGAATGAGACCCAGGGCCAGGAAGCAAACAAAGACGCAACATCTTTGCCTGCCTGTCATTTCAGGGGGAAAGGGCCAAGACATGTTTACTTAGCTTGGATGTCGTCTAATAGAGGATGATGGGGCACAGAAAGGTGGTCCAGTTCCCCCCACCTCGCCAAGGGCGTGTTCTAGGAGTTAAAGAGCAACAAAAAGTATCAGTGACACAACTTTAAATGAGCTTTCAGCGGTTAAAACTATTGCAATGTAAAATGTAAATCTTAAAAACTCAAGCCAATATAAAAGCAAAGTCATAAAAGATGTTAAAAATAGAAAAATAAAAATGTTTAGTTCAGTATGAAGAACACCCCCTTTTGTAACCAGCCGGCTTGTAGGTTGAGTTTAGGGCTCCCTCAAGTGGTTGGTGATGCTGTTGCAGCTCCTTCTGACAGGTCCTTCTGCACCTCTCTCAAGGTTCTTCCTGGTTCGGTGGCAGCAGCGCACTGTGTGTAATGAAACCAGGTGTCACCTTTCCCTTCGAGCCTGACAGCGTGGGAGGTCCGCTCTGTTATGCGGTAAGGGCCTGTCCAGCGAGGCTCAGCCCACTTTCTCTTTGTGACTTTCAGGAGGACGTAGTCCATTCCAGGTGTAGCCGCCTCTTTCAGCTCTTGCTGGTTTCTTTCAGCGACCTGTGAGGAATACTGGGCAACAAAACTGCGGAGCATGTTATAATATGTCCTCGGATCGAGGTCTGAATCAGCTTCATCCGACATTAACAGGCGAGAGGAGGGGCCAGGAAAAGGCCTGCCATGCTCCAACTCAAATGGAGTGTAACCAGAGGTTTGATTTACTGAGCATCTTATGGACATTAATGCAAGAGGCAATGCCTTAACCCAATCTAATTTGGTCTGTGCACAGATTTTAGCCAATTTAGTTTTTAGAGTTTGATTCATCCTTTCCACTTTCCCCTGGGATTGGGGGTGGTAAACTGAGCCAAACTTATGTTTCAAACCTAATGCGGCTTCAACCCTCTGCAGATCGTGGTTCCTGAAATGTGAACCATTGTCCGACCTTATGACCTCGGGAAACCCATGCTGTGGTATATAATGATTAATCAGACACTTCACCACAGTTCTACTGTTTTCACTTGCTGTCGGCCAGGCTTCTGGCCAACCTGAAAATGCATCCACAGCCACCAGCAGGTACCTGTAACTACCCACTCTGTCCACCATGTCTGTGTAATCAATGATTATTTCTTTCCCTGGGCAAAGTGGGATGGGGAAGTACCCTGCTATTGGCTTGAAGGCGGGCTTGATTCCAAATTGGTTGCACTCCTTACAGGTTTTAACCATGTATTTTGTCATGTCTTTTAGATAAGGGTGCCACCAGGCGGCTAAGTTCCTCATCATTTGTGCAGGTCCCACATGCCCCACTCCATGTGCCTCTTCCATTGCTGTCTGTCTGACCCCTGGCGGTAGAATGGGCCTTCCATCTGGGCCACGCCAAACATCTGTGTTTGTGGCCCCTCTTGTTACCCATAATGATTTTTCCTGGGGGCTGGCTTTGTCCTGTAACTCTCTGATTGTGGCTAGGCCTAGTTGTATGGGTGGTCTTTCTGGAGGGGGTGTGGCTTCTGGGTCCATTACCATAATCAGGGAGGGTAAGTAACCAGCTGTCTGCTTAGCTACTAAGTCGGCCTGTTTGTTACCTAATGCCACTAAGTCTAGTCCGGCACTGTGTCCTTTGCATTTTACCACTGCCACCTTAACAGGTAACAACAGTGCTTCCGCTAATTCCCTCATTTCTATCTCATGTTTAATAGGCTTTCCGCTGGCTGTCAAAAAACCAGCTCTTAGCCACTGCTTGAGCTCCACATGCACTGCTCCCACAGCATAAGCTGAATCACTGTATATATTCACTTTCTGTCCCTTTCCCATCCTTAAGGCTTCAATCACCGCTCTCAGTTCAGCTCTCTGTGCAGACTGTTGTCCTGTCAACTGCTCTGCTTTCACTGTTTTCCATCTCATGTCTGTCTGTTCCACTATTGCCCATGCAGCCTTCAACATTCCACTTTCAGTTCTGAAACAACATCCATCTGTGAACCAATCTTTTTCTGCATCCATTAGAGGTTCTGCCTGCAAATCTGGCCTGATTTTCTCCTGTACCTGCACAACCTCTTCACACATATGTGGTTCCCCCGATCCCATGTGATCAGCCATGTTTATGCCTTCATGTGAGTAGGTGATGTGTGGTGCTTCCAAAATGGTACTGAGGCGTCTCTGCCTGAGTGAAGTGAGTGTGAAGGCCTGTGAGGAGACGTAGGCCACCACACTGTGTGATGTCAAAATTTTTAGTGGGTGGTTCATCACTATGTGTGCTGTTTTCTGAATGATTTTTGCAAGTCCAGAAACGTGTTGTGTGCACGGTGGGTGGCGTTTTTCAGTGTTGTCAAGCATTACGCTTACATATGTCAACACTTTTCTCTCTCCCCCTTTTTTCTGGAACAGGATACCATTGATATGGGTTCCAGTTCCAGAAACATCAAGATGAAAAGGCAAAGCATAATCTGGCACAGCAAGGTCAGAGGCGACAGAAAGCTGTTGTTTTAACTTTATAAACGCCTGTTCTGTTTCTGTAGTCCATGAGAGGGGAGCAGAGAGGTTTCTCATGCCTTGTTCATTTACCAAAGCGCGCAAAGGGGAAGTAAGGCCAACATAGTCTGGGACATAGGTCCTGCTGTAACCAGTCAGGCCCAAAAATGACAACATGTCTTTTACAGTTAGAGGTTTTGGATGGTGCAAAATGGAGTTCCTGTGTTCTGGGGACAAGGAAATACCGGACTGTGAGACCATGCGGCCTAGAAAAGAAACCTGTTTTCTTGCAATCTGTAGTTTGTTTTTGCTCACTTTAAAACCTGTGTTGGCCAGGTGGTGAAGTACCACTCTGGTGGCCTCCAAACAGATGTCAGCCGTGGGGGCAGACAGCAAAAGGTCATCCACATATTGTATTAACATACAGTCAGATGGTAGTGGGCTGGTTTGTAAAAGTTCTTTCAAACACTGATTAAACAGTCCTGGGGAGAGGGCAAATCCCTGTGGTAAGCGAGTGTAACGCCATTGTCGGCCTCTAAATGTAAATGAGAAAATGTCACGCAGTGACTCACGAAGTGGGAGGCAGAAAAAGGCATTAGCCAAGTCAATGCAGGTGAACCAGGCATGAGATGGTGGGAGGTTGGTCAAGGCAACATAAGGATTAGGCACAGGCAAAGTAGGAGTGCCAAGTAAGGCATTAATCCTTCTCAAATCATGTGCCATTCTGAACTTCCCCGTGCCTTTTTTCTCAACGGGTAGGATGGGCGTGTTCCACTTAGAGCAGGAGGGCTCCAAGACACCGGCAGTGACCAAACCAGAAATTGTTTCTGCAATCCCAGCCTCAGCCTCCGGTCTGTGTGGGTACTGAGGCTGCCACAAAGGGGTAGCAGATGACAGTTGAAAAGAGACTGGCTCCACATCAACTAAACCTACATCTGTGGGTCCATGGGACCACAAACAATCTGGAAGAGAGTCGAGTAAAGGCGCAGCATCACAGTGGTCTGTGTGTTCTCTGCCATGTGACCCGCTGACCACTCTATGTTGCAGTGTTGAGGAATTAAAGCAATCATTTAAAATTTGGTATGTGTTGGTAGATGGAGAAAACAAAACCTGTGGGAGTTTTGTAGGTGTCCAGTCAGTGGCCGCAAGGGAACGTTTAACCATTCCACCCAGCTCCCTAGCCTGGTGTCCAGGATGTAAGGCCAGTGACACATGGGGAGCTGCCTCATCAGACATCATGTACCACTGTAATTGATCTGTTGTAAAAGTAACCGCTGCTGCCACTCCCTCCGGTGCCGCAAAAATGCACGACATGTTCAGAGACCAAGCCCGCCCCTCACACTGCTCTTGGAACATGTGCTGGTACCAGGTGGTGTCATGCCTGTCATAAAACAGTGTAACATGA
Organism: Diplotaxodon limnothrissa; assembly: GCF_057381915.1. Lineage (NCBI taxonomy): Eukaryota > Metazoa > Chordata > Actinopteri > Cichliformes > Cichlidae > Diplotaxodon > Diplotaxodon limnothrissa. Next base: position 10,502,573 of record NC_140599.1, on the reverse strand, counting down.
GGTGGGTCAGGGGGAGGGACATAAGGATGTAGGAGTGAGAGCCACGGCCGCCATTGCTGAAAAGCAGTCCAAACTCCTGGTTCAGCAGGTGTTTCAACTTCCAATAATGCCCAGTAGATGTCAGCAGAGTCCGCCAAACAGGAGGAGGGTTGCAGCAGAAACTGACCACCTCCCTCTGGCCCATCAGAACAGGGAAGCACAACCCCAGTAGGGAGAGTCACAGTTAGGCCTTGTGAAGAGCAGAGTATTGTGGCTCCTAATTTAATCAACAAGTCTCTTCCCAGTAAATTCACAGGCGCCTGTTTTGAACAAACATAGCTGTGTAACAAGGTCTGATCTCCAACCGTTGTGGGGAGGGGCACGGTGTAAGGCAGAGTTTTAGGTTCCCCAGATATGCCCACCACTGTAATCACTGTGTCAGTAAGTCTTTCACGAGCAACATCCTTAATGGTGGAGTACGTAGCTCCAGTGTCCACTAAAAAGCTGCTTCTTCTTTTATCTACAGTTATGGACAGCATAGGGTCCGCCGTTGTCCCTTCACCGTCCTGGGCAGTCTGTGGGGTGTCCTATAGCTGGGGACCACCCTCGTAGTACTCCCACCCCATCACAGGCATCTGTGGGGCCGGGGGCACTTCAACTAAAGCACCACGAGGTCCACCTCTGTGGCCAGGATGCTGATAGGGCCCACCACGGGCTCCCCTGCCTCTTCCAGCAGCCGGGTTCAAAGGGCACGCTTTAGCCCAGTGTCCAGGTTGTCCACACCGGAAACAAACATACATCTGGCCTCCCCTACCACCTCCCATCTGACCCCTTCCCCTGAAACCACCTCTGTTTCCTCCAAATGGGGAACCTCTCTGCCCATAAGGGGCCGGGGAGTGATAAGCACCATACTGGGGGGGCTGTGGATCAGTTGGCCATGGGTTCGGATACAAATCAGGGGCAACTGGACCAGGAGGGGGAGCCGCAGCGGCCACAAGCTGCTTTTTAGGCTTGTCACCTTTTCCACCCAGGTCGTTTTTAGCTTTCTGCAGCTGAACCTTCAACAGTTGCAACTGTAAATCTTCGACGCTCTCCGCTTTATCATCAGACTTAATCTGCACTTTGTTAAGATTAAAAATCAAATGTTTCTTCCAGATTGCAAAGTCACAGTCCTGCAAATCAGGATTATCCTCCATTTTCTGGCTTACTGACTCCGGAATGCCCCTCAGCACCGCCCTTCTAAACCACATGCTCTGTGAACAAGTCCTACTGGGGTGATGACCTGTATGGTTCACCCAGTCTTCAACAGCCTGATTTAGATAATGGGTGGGATTTTGCTTTCCCTCCCATTTAAATTTCTGTAAGGTGCCTTGATTTTTGGGTGGGAATTGTTTGCGCAGGGCCGGTCCGATAAACCTCAAGGCCTGCATTAGTGGCACCTCGTTCTCATGCATGGTAGTACCCGCATTTTGTTCCAGGTCCGCTGCCTGAGATCGGGATGTGCACCTAGTTATAATAGCTCTAAAATCTCCCAGTGCGAGGTCCTGTCCAGCTGTGTATTTATCCAAACCAGCCAACCAGGCATTCCCTCCCTCCATTATGTCAGGGAGTTTGTCCACTAGGGCCTGGACATCTCCGAATGAATAAGGTTGATACACTGGTGTACGTTGCGCTTTAGTCTGGACCAGGGGAAACATGCCTGGAGGCTGAGGCACAGGGCCCTTAGATCTAGTCTGATATCCTAAACTGGGAGAGGTAGAGAGGGGTGTATTGTTAAGGTCACTGAGTTCATCATCAGTATCCTCAGTTTCTCCCCCGCCTGGTGGGGTAGCAGTGTCAGCAAAAACGTGGGCTAAACTCATCTGTGTTTCCGGATCCTGACGGCCCACCAAAGACATGGTAACTGTGACATTTGGTGAAGTGCCAGGCTCAGTTTTTGCAGTAGCGGTCAGATCTCCCTTAACAGCGACAGGAGTGCTGGCAAAGGGGTTGGACCGGGAAAGGGGGGCTGACGCAACACGATTATTCACCTGGACCACTGACCTATGTTCATTTAAGCAGCTGCGTAATGCTGCTTCTAGATCAGTTAATTGTTGTTCAGTGGGTTCCTGTCTGTTCATTCGAACCGCAAATGGTGCGCTCGCAAATGGGTCAGTTAGGCCCTCAGATCCGGTTCCAAAACAATGGGACATAGAGGAGGGGGCTCTACTACTAGCTGAGGATGTCGCCGACAGAGAGGAGCTTCCTGGGCAAAAATGCTTAGTATCTATGGGAGTTGGAGCTACGGGCGGTTCTTCTCCAATAGTCATTATTCCACCAGAGATATTAAGTACCGGATATATGCCTGCTGAGGGAGGAGTTGAGGCAGAATAGGGAGGTGGCTGAGACCTATTTTTCTTCATGTGTGGTTTTGCAGTTTCCCATAAACACACCCAGTGATTAAATTTAACTTTGCGGCCTGCGTGCTTATCTGCTTCCTTTCTGTGTCTCACCCCGCTCATCACACCTGCACCTGCTGCTGCTGAGTTGGCTTCTTCCTCTTTCTCTTTTGCCTGCATAGCCTTATTCTGCCAAATTATTCCCCAATTACCACTACTCCCCTCGTCCTTTCCCTTTTCTTTCATTAACCTTTCAGCTGTTTTCCTCAATGACTCTTTCTGCTTTTTTGCTTCTTTAGGCTGGTGTGTGGAGTTGATGACTGTCTCAACACATGTTAATTGTTCTCCCAATGTGCTAAGAATAACACCGGGACCCCAACCATCATCATTAGTTTCTCGATCTAATTCTCCATCCATTTTACTGTCAATGGAGGAGTGTTCTTTTATTGATTTTAAAGGAGAATTTGGGCCAGCTGGGTTTCTGCCTCTGTTAGGCACTAACAGCTGGGGCGCTGCTTTAAAGGTGAGTCAGCACTGAAATATCCCTTCAGGTGTTACCAAGCTTCTACCAAACCGGAGTCTGGCGGGTAACCTTGCCTAGAGCTTCCTGATAGGGGTGCTAGTTGGTTGTCACCTTGTTCACACGTCTCATTCACACTTCATACATTACCTGCAGTCACTCATTACCCTCCTTATGTATGTAATAAATGTGTAAAAAAAAAAAAAATTCTATGTGTGGTGTATTATTTTAACCAAAAGAGGAACCTAGTTCCTTTAATTGTGTAATCTGTGAACAACGGAGAACCAACTGTCCTGCCCAGTGTTCCACAGCAAGCATTCAGCGTGTATTTATGTGTGTCCAATATCAAACAGAACATCAAAACATTTAAAACACTAAAATCATCGGGGTTTTAAGAAGAGATCCGTTTTCTCCTATTGATCAAAGGGACCCCTCCTTTGGACTCCAACCAGTACTTCTCCTTTTTAAGTTTTAGAGGATCTTTTCTAATAAAGTCCTCTGGGCCTTCCTAACCCTTCTGTAGTTTAGAGAATATTACTAAAAAATATTCTCAAGGCCTTTAACCTTTTAATTTGTTTAGAAAGGCGTTACTAATAAACCCTTTCAAGGTCCCAGACCTGCACTGAGGTATTTATCCGACACCGGAGAGCAACCCGTCGGCTGCAACCGTGGTCAGACCTCAGTTCACTCTTATCTTTATTCACTTATTCACTTATTTCTTATTCACTTATCTCTTATTCACTTGTCTGATTCTCAACAAGCCTTAAGTAAGCCAGACAATTTTTGGTTATGAATTACTAGGAGTTTGGACACTAAGTATTTTTATAATGTTCAATATAGCAGAAATAAAAGGTCTGCTTACCTTGTTTTTGTGTGCACACAGCTTTTGTCCAAACTCCGTTCACTCAGACCACGGCCGATGTCCTCCCATCCGTTCCAGTTGACCTGGAGCGGATCCTGTTCCGTGACGCCAATTGAAGGATATAAAAAAAACAACAACAGCAATAGAATAATATTAAACACAAAGTGAACCCGTCTTCCTTCATTAAATAGGTTCTTTTAGATGTTAAGGAGGAATTGACTTAACCAGGCTGGCGGAGAATGAAGACAACCGGACACCTGCAGCAGATGGGGAATCAGTGAACTTTTATTGAGACAGAGACAATCTCTCAACACAGCTCACATCAGGAGATTCCTCATATTTGCTGTGAGGATGGGTATATATTCTCTAAAACTTACAGGAGGGGGTTGTGAGGAAAGTGCTGCATTAGCAGAAAAACAACTCCATAAAAGGAAAGCGGCCTTGGGTGTTCTAGTCTCTTCGCTTGCAGATATCTTGCACCTGCAGGATGAGGCGATCGCTTCTTATCGCTCTCAAGGCCAAAGTCGTGAGCACACATTTTTATTACACAGTTGCACAGTAACTTTAAAGCTGAACAATATTTAAAGCTGAATAATGTTTGATCAGATTATATTTTCTTCACTTTGCACTAGGATGGTGTCGGCATAAATGTGCAGTCATAATCACTGTGTTCCCACTAGTGCTGTCAGCGTTAATCTCGTTTAAATGACATTAACGCCATAACGCTGCAAATCTCCGTTAACGAGTTACCGCGAATCGCCCCGTGCTTGGTGCTGGACGGCGTCAACACGTTAACAAGCTAACTGCGCTAACGCACTAGTTCCCATCCAATGTAATTGAGCATTGCGTGGCACATCCGACATACTGTTTTGCTTTTGTCCATGATGCGCTTACCTTCAGGGTCATACTTCACATGAAAACCAAAATAGTTCCAAACGCCAGATCTGAATGAGGGGGGGGAGGTTCAATTTGCCATGTTGCAACGAGCTTAGCTTCTGTCTCGCTAGCTTGCGCTGCGCTCAGTGGATCTGCGCTCGACAGTGCAACCTAGGCAGAGTAGTCGAACGCAGATCCACTGAGCTCTCAACACAGACAGCATCGTCAGAAGAAAAGTTGATAAAATAAATTAAAAATGTTGTATTGTTCGATACTTATGCATACCAAACCGAAAGCACTGTATCGAACGGTTCAATATCGATACGAGTATTGCTGCACCCCTAGTAATTACATATAATTTTGTGTAACAAATCCAGCCTACATTATAACTGCCTGCACTGTATTTAGGCAATTGACATTCAGTGTAGGCAATTGGCTAGAAGGAGAGCTGTAGCTGGAAAGGAATTACAGCAGTTTAGTATGATGAAAGATAGCAATGTTAAAGTGCTGACAAGTAAAGTGTGTGTTGAGAAGGTCAGAAGCAGTTGCACTATTTCTTTGTGAATGTAAACAATGGCTGCTGCAGTACATCTATGAGGACAGGGAGACAGTGGTAAAGTTTGCAGCAGGAGTGAAATTCACTGTTCACAGTGGGGATGGACAGCCTGACAGATGAGGTCAGAGCGAGGTCAGAGCTTTACTTGCAAAAGAAAAGTTACCTCGATAACCTATTAATAACTGTGTGTTAATGGCAAATACATAAGTTGTTGTACATGAATTACAATTCAAACTTAATTCTGTGAGAAGTCTGTGGCTGAGGTGTGGTCTTTGGCTCCACTGCAGGGAAGCAGCAGGCAGCAGGCTTGAGGGGAACGGTCAGGGAGGATGGCAGGGCAGGTGCAGCTCATCAGGCAACTACGCCCTTCCCTTTTCAGTCCAGCTGGTTCCAGGTAGAAGGGGTGTGGTGTGGTGACAACTGGAAAGCTGTCTGGTCATCACAGGAATAATTAAAGTTCTTTACAAGCGTACTGAGTGACTGCAAGTGACTGGGGTTTACAAGTGGTGCCAAAACCCAGCTTGCAATGTTGGATGTGCTGACCACGCAGAGATGGCCGCAGTGCACAGGGAGCATGCAGCAGCGAAAGAAGTGCAGATGCCAGGCTTTAGGACCAGGCCAAATGCCAAACCTGGGTGCTGGAGAGGCTGGTCAGGGCTACTGCTGTCAGGAGAGGCGCAGACAGCAGCTCTGAGCCTGCTGCCAGCCTTACAAGGGAGCTTGACTGACATCAGCTGAGCCATCCTAGACTGATTGGGCCTCTCCGGTTCTGGGGCAGCCGGCACAGTGATTTAGTGATCATTAAAATTGATTCAGAATTTGAAAACGTGTAATTATTCGTGTCATAAATCATGACACACTGCTCTCTTCTACATAAGCTGCCTTTATAGGTTGAAAGTAACAGTATCTGTATTGTTATCTGCAATACTGGCCCTGGCCCTCAAAGCAGCCATGCTCTGTTGGCTGCCTTGATTGACAGCTGTGGTAAAGTTTGCTGTAAAGTCAAACTTTTGAACTTTACAACATCCAAATGTTCAGATAATTAAAAACAAAAATACAACCCTTTGAACCTAAACTTTCATAAAGTGTCAAAATCAATCCGCCACATATTAAAATCTCACCTCTCTTGACCATTTCTTCTTTTTGGTCCAGCTCTTCATGTTCCTCGTGCTTGAGTCTACTGTAGCAGTGGTAATCATTTTCAGAGACCATGACATCTATTTTCTCTAAGAGATCTATTATCTCGTTGGCATCCATCATGCCTCTTGTGCACGTGTGGCATCTTTTTTCATTAAATCTACTGTTAGCTTTCAGGTCTGCCAGTGCACTTTCATATTTTTCACCCGGCCACCGAGTCACAACAGTCATTACATAAGGAAGAGATCCTTTCCCAAAAGCTTTTTCAAGCCACTGAACCCCTGAGGTGTAATGGCTGCTATGCCGACCATATGGTACCAGTAAGAGAAAGGCATGAATTCCCTGGTTTAAAGGAATTTTGTCAATATTTTGCAGACCAAGAATGTTGATGACCGAGATGTGCCGGCCACACAAATCATATAGTTTGGATGAAAATTGTTCAGCATTTCTTTCTTCATCATGGTCAAATAAAATGTTTCTCGGTCCAAAGTCAATGGCATTTCGCTCACCGGTTAGCACAAACGTGAGGTCAGGCAGCACTGAAACAAACAGAAACAAACAAAAGAATTAAAATGACACTATCAGAGAAAAACAATTGTTATATTATTACAAATATTACCTTTGTCACTAACTGCAGTTGATGCAGACATAGTTTCTCTCTGTCTTCTTGTAGTTTTATTGCTCACTGAGTAGCAAACTTCATTACTGGGATTCCAACTAAAAGAGTGGTCATACCTGAAACCACGTAAAGAGCAACCATGCACCAATACGCCATGTCAGAATACACTTGCACTACTGCAGTATTACATATAGAGCTAGATAAAACAAGCATATGGTACCAAAAGGAAGGAGGCAGAAAAAAAATATACAACAAGGCAGAAAAAAAATATACAACAAATTCTCACTTGGATGAAAAACATAAAATCTGTTTGGCAAACCTTTCATATTATGTTAAAATGCTAGACTACCTTTGTTATCTTTCACAGATGTAGTTCAATTGGTTTTGGATTATTTTCCACCTCCAGGTGCTGCATTATCTTTATTCTCTTCCATCCAGCGGCTTTATTACCATTACAGTCACAGGACAAAGTAATTTAAAAAGAAAGAAAGAAAAAAAGATGAAATCACATAGAAAGATTTTTTTGTAAAATGATTAAAATGCAAACATATTTTTGTTTGTTTGTTTTACAAATTAAGAACTTTATTAAAAGTGAACTCTTGCAAGTATAGTAGTTTGCAAACATGCCAACTTTTCTCACTTCTTAGGATGACCCAATTGTGCAACAGACATTTACTGGTAAATTTTAAAGATTCACTGTCTCTTATCGTGGCTATAAAAGATGAATAAAGGTGATAAGAATAAAGTTTTTTAATCTTTATACCATAATAACAAACTGATGGGGGAAGTATCTGTGTGTCAGTAGAAAAAATTCTCTATTCTTCCTGTTGCTATGCAATAACAAATTAAATGGACTGAACAAAGTCCATTTTTAGTGCCTCTCTCTTATGACATGTCTGCAATGAAACGCAGAGACAGTTTCTCAGCAAGCCTAACTACCAGTCAAGAAGTTCTTGAAGCCTTGATGACTTAAAAATGCACAGAGCAAAATTATTTGTTTTGATTAGTTTGTTTGTTGCACATTCTCTGATTTTCCAGCTGACTAAGTTTTCAGTCTCTCATAAAGCTTTAATAAAAATGATCATGTTCTTGTCAGCATGACACTCTTCTACGGCTACCATTACAATGACAGAAATTTGTTGCTTGATCAACTCACCATTTCTGTTTAGATACGGCTGCCCTGTCAGAAATCCTCCTAGTACCCCTGAGATATTTAGAGTAAGATCAGAGGATGATTATATGTCGCACTATATTTCTGCTTCTGACCAATCCCTCCCACAAAGGTAAAAAGAGAAAAAAATGTGGCGCTTTGAAACCTTATCACTTACGGGAAAATTTTGGGTTGGGCTTACTGGTAATGATACTGGTAATGAAACTGTTAGCACTGCCCTGTCATGGAGTGAAGTGTACCCAGATGTAGACTCAGATAAGAACTAACACAAAATAAAACACACCTTTATTTCAATTGTGTTAGCAAATATAAATTACAGTAAACGACAGAAGCTGAACAAGTCAAAATGTAGTATGGGAAACCACAAGGGCTGAGAACCAGTACAAACAGTACAACACAGAAAGAAAAACAAGGTTAGAATATGAAAATCTAAAGTACAAGAATAAAGAACAGATTATGCAAAAAATATAATAATGAGCAAAATTCAACTACTGAACTCAAAGCTTGGAGTCAAAGCAGATTAATACATGGCAACTTAAAAAAACAAAATAAATGCAGTGAGGTCATAAAATTTCTTCATTCATTTGATAAATTTTTTGGATTTTATGCCAAGTAAAAGCTTTTCTACACCCACGTACTAATAAATTTGTTTTACCCTGATCAAAGTATTATGTTGTAAAGATTACAAATAACTGTATTCTTATCAGCATGCTTTTATACAGCCAACATATTATACAGAATAAAATTACTAAATTAACTTTGACACACCATGTGTTGAGCAGTCAGATCATGTTACATGAATGATGATTTAAGATTATGATGTTATTATGATGTCCATGTAGTGCAGACAGACAGTACAAATGGTATGTTTTATTCAGATTCAGTTTATCTTGTTTAATAGGTAAATAGTGAAGGAAGGCATTTTTGTTTGTTTGTGCATTTTGGGGGGATGAGGGTGAGAATCATCTCTGCTTCCCTTCTGTAAAAGTGGCTACACTCCACTGATACAATATATATAATGAATGGGTCAAAACATAAATGAATGCTGTTACCTTGTCAGCTGTTCTCTCCCACAAGTGGACTGCAGAGTCATGTCATGTAAGAAAGGATCATATAGGATCATTTTTATTTTTGATTGAAAATTATTAGGAAGATTTTATTTTAGCAGTTGATTACCTTTGTTATTTGTCATCAGTGAAACAGACTTGGCTTTATACTTTACATCTTTTCAAGATGCTATGCTATTACTATCATTGTTCTCTTCCATTGTTCACTTTTCTGCATTTCATTCTTACAGTAATGATGAAAAATAATTCCCTAAATGAAATATGCCACAAAGAATGTAACTGTAAAATGTAACCTAAAGGCCTAGTGACATTCACCATCTCTCGTAAAACTCAAGAGGTAAAAAGATTATTTTAGACATTTTTTCTGTGTGAATTTCAGGTGCCAGAAACTTAGTGACATAATGACAAAAATAAAAAGGAAAGAAAGAAGACCTTTTTTTTTTACTCAAACTCCTTTCTTTTAAAGCAAATGTAAGTATATCATGAGTATTCAGTGAATACCCTTTATGATTGTCTTCAGTCAGAGTAGGGTTTTTAGTTTGTTTTGTTTGTTTGTTTTTAATTCAGTTCATTTTGATCCTAAGAAATCCAGTGACAAACTGAAAGGGTGTAGCATGAAACCTTAATGACACATACAAATAATACAACAGTCAACACATAAGGAAAATTTAATCATCAATATTTTTAACCTCTGATTAAAATACAAAAAGAAAAGAAAAGAAGAAAAAAAGAAAGAAGTCATAAATAGTTACAGCACTATAATTTTAGATGATCTTGGATTTTGGTTTGCTTGTGTTTAGAAATGGACTGCAGAGATCTTTATAGCTATTTGGTGCCCTCTAGTGAATGAAAACACTTGCCGATTCCTAGGATGATGATGATTAATGTTTTTAAGTGCTTTCGTGTTTTTCCTTTAACATAAAAACAAACATAAGCACTTGAAAGCTGTTTTAAGTTCGATGAGTTATATGGGGGGCGCAAAAAGGTGATATTTATCAGACGCTCATGTGTCCCACCCTGGGCAGGCCTAGGACACGCTGGAGAGATATCTCTCACCTGGCCTGGGATCGCCTTGGTGTTCCCTCAGACAAGCTTGGTGTTCCAAGCTGGAGGAGGTGGCTGGGGAGAGGGAAGTCTGGATTCCTCTGCTTAGGCTACCACCCCCATGATCCATCCCCGGACAACCGGAAGAAAATGGATGAATGCACAGGTAAATACACAGCCATTGTTCACAGCCATTGACATGTTGAAGAGGTTAACACGTGAGGAGCGGATCGAAATTGTGTTGATATCTGGTGAACGCAGTAACTGGGTCATTGCAGCAGATATCAATGCAAGACACCCTACGAGACCACCCATCTCCCATGCTACAGTTAGCAAACTGCTTGCTAAGTTTGATGAAACCAGTTCAGTGTTGGATTTGCCAAAATGTGGACGCAAGAAAACTGTCACTAATGAAGAAACATCAGTGGCTGTCCTAGCTTCATTCAGCAAGAGCCCACAGCGTAGCACTCGCCGCATGTCACTGGAGAGTGGCATTAGTCGAAGATCCCTTCGGCGGATATTAGCTACTCAGAAATGGCACCCTTACAAACTCCAGCTACTGCAGCATCTCAACGAGGATGACCCAGATCGGCGCGCAGAATTTGCAGAATGGGAAAAACAAAAATTGGAACAGGACCCTCAGTTCACGCAGAAGATTTTGTTGTTGGAACAACAAAAGTGATGGTTTGGTGTGGTATATGGGGTACAACGATAGTGGGTCTATTCTTCATCAATGGAAACCTCAAGGCCACTGGATATTTGAAATTGCTACATGATGATGTGTTTCCCTCTTTATGCACTGAAGCTGGCACGTTCCCTGAGTTTTTCCAGCAAGATGGTGGACCACCACATTATGGGTGCCAGGTCCGAGCATTCCTAGATGAACAGTTTCCTGGAAAGTGGATTGGTCGTCGTGGGCCAGTTGAATGGCGCCCAAGGTCTCCCGATCTGACCCCCTTAGACTTTTATCTTTGGGGTCATCTGAAGGCAATTGTCTATGGTGTGAAGATACGAGATGTGCAGCACCTGAAACTACAGATACTGGATGCCTGTGCTGGCATTTCTCCTGCGGTGTTTCTATCAGTGTGTGAAGAGTGGGAGAAGAGGGTTGCATTGACAATCCAACACAATGGGCAACACATTGAACACATTTTATAAGTGGTCAGAAACTTGTAAATAACTCATGAACGAATAAAGTTACGTTGAAACCAAGCACACCATTGTTTTTCTTGTGACATTACCAATACGTTTGATGTGTCACATGGCCCTCTTCCTATTGAAAAAACAAAAGTTGTATCCAAGATGGCCGACTTCTAAATGGCCACCATGGTCACCACCCATCTTGAGGAGTTTGCCCCCTCACATACATTAATGTGCCACAAACAGGACTTTAATATCACCAACCATTCCCATGTTATTACGGTGTATCCATATAAATGGGCCACCCTGTATGGGGCAAGAGGGAAGGCAGTCACAACTGCACTACCAGAAGACAATCTTGCAGACACTGAGGACAGCTAAAATTACCTGGGAATCCCACAGGGTCAGCGTTCACCCCAAATCCAGCACTTTGAGATTGCACACTAAGCAAAAGGAAGGAGGCCTGAGGACTGGTGAGAGTTAGAACCACAGGCCAGGAGGAGACAACAAACATCCATGATGTTTGTTGAAGTATTAATGAATGGTCTAAAATGATAGTTTGGAGGAAGTTACCTCAGAAAGAAGAAAAAGTGTCCAAAAAAATCAGTGGTATTGATATTTATCTTAAGATTACCCTATAAAATAAGAAGTCATCTGTAAGTTTTTAATTAAATTGACTAAACAGATAGGCTACATAAAAACACCGTTGGGAGTTCGCCTTGTAATCGGAAGGTTGCCGGTTCGAGCTTGGACAGTCTTGGTCGTTGTGTCCTTGGGCAAGACACTTCACCCGTTGCCTACTGGTGGTGGTCAGAGGGCCCGTGGCGCCAGTGTCCAGCAGCCTCGCTCTGTCAGTGCGCCCCAGGGCAGCTGTGGCTACAATGTAGCTTGCCATCACCAGTGTGTGAATGTGTATGTGAATGGGTGGATGACTGGATGTGTAAAGCGTTTTGGGGTCCTTAGGGACTAGTAAAGCGCTATACAAATACAGGCCATTTGCCATTTACCATTAATAACATGAGGTCAAATTCCACTTTTTTATTGTCATTGATTAACAATTCCACAAATAATCGAAACAACATTGTTTAAAAATATTCAATAGTTAAAATAAACTGAGATTTGAGTAAAAGGTAAAACATGCTGTGATGATTTAAATGAAGTTAAAGTTCGTATGTCAAATCAGGAACATAAAGAAACATAAACATCAGAAAGATAAAATATTCATTTGTTACACCTTACATCTAAATAAAATTAGAATAGAACACACACATAAACACATTATCGAAAGAAATGTTTCATGAAGCTACAAAAAAGAAAAATATTGTAATTTCTCATTAAAAATAAAACAATAAACTATTCGTTAATGTTCACAACAATATATTTGGTTTTAATTCTCATTATATTCTCAAAATGATTGTTTCTCTCATGTGTGAGCATTTATGTGACCAAAGCAGAAATATATATACCATTCTGTCACCCACATGTAATGTTTAAATCACTAACATTATGTTTTAAAGTTTATTTGTGAGTAATCAAGGTAAAACAGGTCTTGTGATTTTCAGCAAACTAAAAATGTGTAAAACTGAAACTGTTCAATTTGTACTGTACATTTCATCCAGACTTTGAATAGCCTCTTTTTTATCGTGCATTCACTGGGAATCTCACCACGCTGTGTGAATTTTAAACCATGGTGGTTTTCGAGTTTCTCCTGAAACTGACACACAAACCATGTCCAATACTTGAGCTTAGACTCATCAGGGGTAATGCTCCAATTTTCATATGGTGGTCCAGCAGTTCTGTATTTTTTAAAAGGAATGGTATGATTTGAGTCATGGCAAGGGTAAAAACTTCCTTCACTTGCAACTTGGGTTGTACAAAAGTCGACACACAATATCTCAGTGTTTCTGTAGTGCCAACCATTGATTGCTTGAGATCGATGAAAGGGGACACTGTGATCTTCAGGACTGTGATCTTTAATTGTGTTGGTACAAACAGCTGCACAGAACGGGCAGGTTTCCCAGCAGCAGTTACACAGCTGATCGATGAGGATTTGATCAGGTCTCAGTCTGAATTCCTTCATCTTATCCAGCGAAGTCTGGCTTATCGTCTTTGTGATGGACACAAAGCCTTTCTCAATCGTTTCTTGAAGGAAGTCAAAATTTTTTATGTCCTTGAAGTTTTGACAAGACATGGCATCAAGGGTCAGTTTATCACTGAGGAGACTAGAAAACTCCTTTGCCCACATGTCTGTGTCTCCTCTCTGGGTTTTGACTTTTTTTGTTGTGTCAAATAAAGCATGAATGACAAGTTTGTTGATGTCCTCCACATTTTTCCTGAGTATACTTAGTGCTTTATCTTTGTGCTCTCCAAGCATGTGTGCGTTTACTTTCTCTTTGATAAAAGCTTCTACTTGCTTCCTCGGATTTCGGATGTAGGTGATGAAAGCATCAAAGTCCTCTTTCTCTGCAAGTGACTTCAACAAATGTTTCTCTAAGTTCAGTCTGTTTCCATTGAATGCTGGGAAAGTGCACCTCATCTCTCCAGCGAGATCAATGGCAGTCTTGTTACAGACTGCTTCAACAATGGAAACCCTCAGTTTTTCACAGATCATTTCTCCAAACACAACAGCAGATGAGTTTCCTTTGCAGAAGCTGCTGAAAATGTTGTAGTATTGTGTTTTCTTGCTTTCCAAGTAAGTGAGTGCATCATTGCTCGTTTTGTATTGTTTGTGAGACTGTGAAAGCCAACTGCAAGCAGTGTCAAATACATACAGTAACAGGTCAACTCTGAACTCCTTCTTGAAAGCACATTTCTTATTTGATTCAAACTCTGTCACTGTGTCCTGAACTGTTTTAGCCACTTCTTGTAAGTAAGTTGAACTGTAGCCTCTTGTTGCTACAGGCTTGCTCATAATGGCATCAAGAGACTGTTTTTCAACACTGTTTATGAGGGATCTTATCATTTCCTGGTCTTCATGCTCAAAAGGTCTCTTTAAGTAATGTATTATTGTTTTAGCACCAACTTCAAAAAATGTAGCCACTTGGCTGGCAAGCCCTTTTCTTGTTGTATCTTCGTGCTTGCCAAGGACAATATAATCAGAATAATTGCCAACCTCAGATATTTTTTTGTATCTGCCATTCTTTTTGCATTCAAATATGAGATTCCATTCAAAACCAAGGTCATTAAAGATAGTTGCCTGATCGTCATCCAGCTTGATGTCCTGAATGGGTTGTGCATCTGCAGTTAACTCTTTTACCCAGTAATCCTAAACTGAGTTGAAATGTTTTTTAAGTTCCTCTTCATTTTTTGCTTTGTCTTTTAACTTATGAGCAAGCTTTTTACTCTTTTGCAGCAGCTTGTTCTCAAATTCGGTCTTCTTATCATCCAGCTTTTTACAAGCTTTCTTCTGCTGAATAACTTCATCCAGTTTTCGTTCCACTCCTGTCACCAGCTCCTCTTGGAACTCCTTTATTTTGTTTTCAAATCGGCCTCTCCACTGAACCAACATTTCTTTGTCTCTGTCATCCTCAAAGTACTTTGACATATCTTTTTCTACTTCTTTATATTTTTCACTCATCACTACGCTCAACCTTGTCAAGTTCTCCATTTTCAATTCTGGTATGAAGCTGGTTTTCAATCACCAGCATGTTGCTCCTCAGGGCCCAGGTCCAGTTTCCATACTCAACCTCAAGTTTTCTGTAAACTGCAATTTCTAATGTGTTTTTTGAATCTGAAAACAAATTGTTCATTCATCAGAGCTTTACACAGGTCTTGTATCTTTCTGTTAAAATGTGAGAGAGTGATCCCAGGAGAGCATTTAGCCTTAGACATTATGATGTTTGACATTTTGACTAGAGACCGGCCCACCAGGATAAAGATTGAAAATGTGACGTCATTCAGGGGTAAAACCGCAAAGGATTCTGGGAACTTGTGGCAAGAGGTACTAGCGCACGCAGGCTTTCAATTGAACTCAGTTACACAGCGATAAAAAGAAACCCAAAAAATGGCAAGAAGCTGTTGTATTATTAACTGCAATAGTCGGTCGCATGACAGCCACGGGAAGCCGACGGGTAAAGAGATCGTTTCTTTTTATCGGATTACGTCGTTGAAGAGAAATTTTTTAAGCCATGTTTCCGAAGTAAGAGCCGACGGATGGTCTGGATATATCAAATATAACGTCTCAGAACACTCAGCTCACATGTTAGTCTGCTCCAAGCATTCCCACAAAGGTCAGAGTTTTGTAGTAGTTAATACGTCATTTTTCTTAACATAATTGGTGATATAGGTTACAAGCAAGTCTGGCGCTGAACAGAAATTGTCGCGCTATGCTCCTTTATTTATTGTGCATAAATAGTGAATTGTCCTGACATAATATTGCGTTTCGCTTCTGTTATTACCATGGTACATTGACAAAAACATATACTTTTATTCACAGGATAAAACAGTTGTTTTGTATCACTAATTGTCCAGTGCGATTACAACATACAATATTATTGTCACTGCTACATTTCTGTAATGCTACCAGAAATTATTTCCACTACTAATTAATTACCGTTGAGCTCAAAGGTCCTATTAACTCATTCACTGCCAGCCATTGGCAGTGAATGAGTTAAACCCATTGACTCATTCACTGCAATTGACGGCTATAGACGTCAATGGCAGTGAAAGAGTTAATAAACGGTTAACGAATGTGTATTTATGACGACGATTTGTGAGACTGGTAAACTTACCTTTGTTCGTACGATGGTCTTTCACGGTGCATTTCAAGGTCCTGTACCCATCGTCGGTAAACTGTACCTGGGCTTGTTGCAGTGACCTGAAGTTACTAAACTTCATGAGTGTATGCACTCACTCCAAGAACCGTATAATTATAAATCTGAGCGTGGTGAAAGTTGGGCAGCACGCTAACGTCTTTTGTCCACTCTGTGCGCTCGTAAGGGTCTGACCCTTTCACTCCTTTGATTTTTTCCTCGTATCTTTTCTTTGTCTTTTCGTCGAGTCTGTCTTTGTACGGACCGGCATTGTTCTCCTTTTGTTTTGTACATTCCTCTTTTGTGCGGCAAAGAAAAAACAAGAAGGTATTGGAACCGGAGAATGAACGTTTTGCGGTGCTGCAAATGCTTGCATTTGATGCGGTGCTTGGATTGTTTTGCCACGAGTTCCCGGCATGCAATGCGCGAAAATCACGAGATTGCTAAACAAGGGGGAGGGTGCATCCGGCCTGTAATTGGTCCAGCCCAGAGTCGATCATGACCAATTGGCCAATCCAACACCTTTCATTATATATACCCTTCCTAAAAAAAAAAATTAAAAAAAATCCATCGGCCCATAAAAACAAAAAATCGCCAGCGGCCCACCGGCTATGTCTGTGGATAGGGCATCTATTAAGATCTGAGTCCATTTCAGGAAGTACTCCTTCTGTTTTGATGGCAAAGACAAGAGGCTTTCTGTGAATGACTTCATCAGTTCACTACATGAAGCTTTGCATTGATTTTGTCTTATTTTAGTCAGTTGCTGTTGCTTATGACTTTTTTCCTTCTCAATGTTTCCTTTAAGGTGATACAGCTCTTTATTTATTTTACACCGCTCATGCCACAGATCGCCTTGACAAGGTAGAAATGTATCTTTGTTCTTTGAAATTCCCATCCCTTGAAGCATTTTAACTGTTTTCAGTGCAGCAGACTTCCCTTTTTGACAGACTTCATCATCTTCATCCACTGTGACTCCAGGGACTTTGGCCATGAATTCAAGCTGGAAGGATCTATGAGGTTCATATAAAATCTTTCTGATAATTCCTTTCATGTCATGATCTGGCTGTGTGCCGGCAGGAATTGGAACCAAACGCAAACTCACTGGAGACAGGACTGAACTCAAAATGGCAGCTTTTATTGCTGAACACAAAAACTCTACAAAATCTAAACTGGGAAGACTCTAACAAAACACACAGGGAGCTACAGGTAGAAACACACAGCATGAGGGAGAACGCGACACAGAACTGAGGGAGACGCAGACATAAATACACAGAGGGTTAACGAGGGAAGTGGGAGCACACGGGGAACACAGGTGACACTAATAATCATAACAAGACACGGCAGGAGTGAACGCAACACTGACGGGAGACGGGCAAAGTAAAACAGGAAGTACAGAGGTTCAGACAGGAGGAGAGAGAGCACGGAGAGAACACAGGCATAACGGGCTGGGGAAAACATGGAATAAAACACAAGGAGAGACGAGGGCTCACAGATACACAGAGGGGCACACAAGGGGTAAGAGTCACAAGGGGAAAACACTTAGGGAACAGCGTAACAGGGCAGCCCAGGAAGCATGGCCTAAATAAGGAACAAAATACAAAAATACATGAAACTAAGAATACTGGGCCAACATGGCCCAGGATCATGACATAACCCCCCCCCTCAAGGGCTGGCTCCCGACAGCCCAAACCCAAGAACCAAAACACAAGAAAAACAGAAAACAACCCACCCAGGGCGGGAGGCGGGGGACCAGGATGGAGAGAACGAAACCAAACAAAAGACAAGGAGCATGAGACCAAAACGGAGTCCACAAATACACAAAAACAGGTCAAAACATGGAAGCAATGTTCAAAGAGGTCGGAAGGTTAACCTTGGGGCGACAGCACAAAAGTTCAGTCCAGCTGTTCCGGGGGCCGGCCACGCGAAAAGCGGCAGTGGCAGCAGAGCGGGTCCGGAGGCCGGCCGCGAGGAAGACGGCGGCGGCAGCAGAGCGTCGGGCGTACTGGTTGAGGCTTGGTGGGCACAGGACCAGACGAGGCAGGACTAGACGAGGCAGGACCAGACGGCGTCGTGGCAGCCACAGGCGACGGAGCTGGAACGGATGCGGGGGCCGGACCAGGCGAAGCTGAAGCGGGGGCCAGACCAGGCGAAGCTGAAGCCGAAGCGGTGGCCGGACCAGGCGAAGCTGAAGGCGAAGCTGAGGCCGAGGCCGACGCTGAACCAGGCAACGTTGAAGGCGACGTTGAAGGCAATGCAGAGGCCGGACCGGGCGTGGGTGCAGCTGATGCAGAGGCCGGACCAGGCAACGGCTGAACGGGCCCCTCGGACCCTCCAGCGGAGACGAGGAGGTGCTGGCCGGGCTGACCAGAGCCGCCAGCGGAGACGAGGAGAGGCTGGCCGGGCTGACCAGAGCCGCCAGCGGAGACGAGGAGAGGCTGGAGAGGTTCCCCTGAACCCCCAGCGGAGACGAGGAGAGGCTGGAGAGGTTCCCCTGAACCCCCAGCGGAGACGAGGAGAGGCTGGAGAGGTTCCCCTGAACCCCCAGCGAGAACAGATGCAGAGCCAGTAGGTGCAGAGACTTCTGGCTGAGGGGACGCTAACTGTAGCTGCACAGGGCACGCAGTCGGCTTGGGATGCAACGGCTGGGGCTGTGCAGGGCAAACAGTCTGTCCAAAGTTTGTCAGCACCACGCAGTCCTCAGCTGGTGGAGAAAGCTCACAAAGGCTTCCAGCTGAGGTTGGCAGTGTCTGAACGGGTTGCTGAGGTATTAACTCGGCTGGTGACTGAGCTAACTGAACTAGAGACTGAGCTGGTGACCAAACAGGGAACTGGGCTGATAACTGAGCTAATGACTGTGCTATGGACAGAAATGCAAGTTGTAGTGGTGGTTGCAGTGATGGCGGGTCAGCAGGTAGTTGAACTTGTGATTGAGCAGGTGACTGACTCTTGGCTGCTCTCCTCCTGGGAACAGGAACAGGTGCTAGGCCTGGCCGAACACCAGCCATCCCCACCCGAGAAACAGATATGGGTGTAGGGACGAGCTGGGCTCTGGCTGCCTTTACCCTGGGGGCCGGTGTAGGTGCAGGAGCTAGCGGGACCTCTGCCGCTCCCACCCGAGGAACTGAGATGGGTGCAGGAGTCGGCAGGGTCACGGCTGACCTCACCCGGGGAACCGGAACAGGTGCAGGCAATGGCTGGGTGTCCATCAACCCCACCCGAGGAGCAGGTACGGGTGCCGGGATGAACGGAGCCTCTGCCAGGCTGGGGACAGAAGCAGGGACCAGCTGGACCTCAGCCACCCTCACCCGAGGAGCTGATACGGGTGCAAGGGAAAGCTGGGCCCGTGCTGCCCTGAGTAGAGGAATTGGAGGTGGAGAGCGAAGCACAGGAACAGTAACAGTCACTGGGTGAACTAAGTTATTGGTGCCAAACTCAGTTTTAGGAGACCTAGGCTTAAAGCAAGCAGGTCCTAGGAAATCCACTGCTATTAAACTCTCCAGGTTAGCGCTAGCGGTCCTGGAGGAGGTTAGCTCAGGGACAGTCACCGAAGCAGTTTCAAAACAGACATCAGCAACTGTCTCTTGAGGAACGGTGTGCTGTCTAACACAGGTCAGAGAAGGAAGAACGCCAGAAACAGGTCTTTTCAGAATCGAGGCTGGAAGGACAATCACAGGTTGGGAAACAAAGTCAATTTTCATACAGTCCATAGGTGAACCGACTCGGCAGGCTGACTCAGATCTAACTGGATGGGGAGCCACACAGTCCAGGGACGAAGTAACACCCACAACAGTTTTCACAGCAACAGGTTCAGAGGAGTAGCGAACAGCTTTGGCTAGCTTAACAAAGGAAGCGACCATCTTGTTACCGCTCACTCGAGAAACTGAATGATTAATCACTGGTTGTGGAGCTGACTGGGCCCCACTGGACATGTCAAAAGACAGAACGGGTTGGCACATGAAACAGTCACTAGAAGGAGCATCAGTTACAGAACACTCACCCAGATGGTTTGTGCCCCTCAGCACGCACTGTTATATCTAGGGCTGATGATGGTGGTGGTGTGTGGCTGAGCTCAGACTGGAAAACCTCAGAGTGTACAAGCTGATTACAACAGTTCTGCGGGGCTGCAATTCTGGTAGCAGTATGTGGGTGAGTCTGGTGTAGGATAGCAGTCTTAGAAGGAGTGAGTTTAGGAGCAGTCACAGGTACTGGAGAACTCACACAAGCAGCGTCTGTATAACCTGGATGTGAAACAACACTACACACAGTCGTACAGGATGTAGCCCGAGACGTAGTACACACAGAGTCCATGAAACTTGGCCAAAAAGCATGGCGCACAGAGTTAAACTGACATGACCGGGGAACAGAAAAGTAAACCTGTGCAACCAGCTCTGCTGTGCTCAAACTAAAATCCTTTGCCAGTCTATGTATAGCAGATGAAACCTTGCGGCTCTTAACCTTAGCAGGCATTGAATACACAGTTTCAAAGAGTCCATGAGGAAAAACAGAAACAGTCTCCTGCTTAGCAGGCACGAGAGAAGGTGGCGCTCCATTGCCATCTACATTTACCAGCTGAGGTGCAGCACCGTCCCAGGTTTGAGTGGCAGTCCCATAGGAAACAACACAAAAAGTCGTTTCGTGAGGCGCTTCCTGAACATTCTTTGCAGAGACTGAGCTAAATGCCTGGTGCACAGAGTTCAAATGCTCAGACCGTGGAACACAACACTTAACAGAGCCCATTTGGTTACTGTCATGGATTTCTGGTGACAGAGCAGGTGAGCAGGTAAGACAGTCACTCTGAGTAGCTACATGGCTAATTGTCTCTATATTACCAGGTTTAGGCAGAACAGAAGAATCACTTGCTCGCTCATTGGCACTGGATTCACTCAGAGGAACAACAGGCACGGAAACAGATGCTACTGAGTTAACTGCCTCAAAACCCTGACACTTTAATTCTGCTGAGTCACAATCTACAGATTCAGGCTTAACAAAGTCCACGGAGGGAAGCACAGTCTTACTCAAAGAGGGTGCAATGTCCGGAAGCCTGGGAGCCGAATGCTTGAGCGGAATGTGAGAAACACGATCACTCTCACCAAAGGAAGAAAGCTACTCTGCTGCTCGGGAACGCCGGCGGCGTGCACGCCGTTTTCGCTGAGAAGGGGGAGGAGACAAGCCAGGCCGCGAATCCTCCAGCGGACCGGGCTGAACATCCTCCGACTCTTCATACTGGAGCGGCTGCTCCGGGTGGATGCGCACGGTGGAGAAAAGGAAGTCCTGGATGTGGGGGTGTAGTGCGCAGAATAGCCATGGGAGTCCGGACACCATCCTCTGTAAACGGATGGCTACGGTTTCCCGATATTCTTCCCCTGGCAGCGCTGCCCACTCCTGACAGTGATACTCCACTGTGTAGATTAAATCCTCACGGAGCTCAGCAGAGGGGTTGTGAGTTGCTGGGTCCATGTCGAGGTCGCGTTCTTCTGTCATGATCTGGCTGTGTGCCGGCAGGAATTGGACCCAAACGCAAACTCACTGGAGACAGGACTGAACTCAAAATGGCAGCTTTTATTGCTGAACATAAAAACTCTACAAAATCTAAACTGGGAAGACTCTAACAAAACACAGGGAGCTACAGGTAGAAACACACAGCATGAGGGAGAACGC
Source organism: Diplotaxodon limnothrissa (assembly GCF_057381915.1). Classification (NCBI taxonomy): domain Eukaryota; kingdom Metazoa; phylum Chordata; class Actinopteri; order Cichliformes; family Cichlidae; genus Diplotaxodon; species Diplotaxodon limnothrissa. The sequence goes on along the minus strand of NC_140599.1, from coordinate 10,480,815 downwards.
GACACAGAACTGAGGGAGACGCAGACATAAATACACAGAGGGTTAACGAGGGAAGTGGGAGCACACGGGGAACACAGGTGACACTAATAATCATAACAAGACACGGCAGGAGTGAACGCAACACTGACGGGAGACGGGCAAAGTAAAACAGGAAGTACAGAGGTTCAGACAGGAGGAGAGAGAGCACGGGGAGAACACAGACATAACGGGCTGGGGAAAACATGGAATAAAACACAAGGAGAGACGAGGGCTCACAGATACACAGAGGGGCACACAAGGGGTAAGAGTCACAAGGGGAAAACACTTAGGGAACAACATAACAGGGCAGCCCAGGAAGCATGGCCTAAATAAGGAACAAAATACAAAAATACATGAAACTAAGAATACTGGGCCAACATGGCCCAGGATCATGACATTTCAGTTCTTCAGAAACATCTGACTGGCTTCTGTCTTTCAGACCCACTTTGTATTTTCCATCTTTGACTTGAACTGCACTACCATCAGTATCAGCAATGAGAATAATGAGAGGCTTTGGTGACCTGTAAAGGTCTGAGATGACTGTAGTACCTTTCTGGCCTTTTTCCAGAGTTCTCACAAGAACAACAGTGACTGAAGCTTTTTCAATCAGTATCTCACGCTGTTTTTCAAATGACAGAGCATCACCATGAAGATTACAAAAGGCAGTGCAGTCTGTGAAGGAGTCATTGGGTTTTCCAGCAGGGCAGTACCAGGCAATCTCTGCCACACCATCCATCAGCAGGCGAGATTTGGTGCTACCTGGACAATTTCTATGGAAGAAGGTGCTGTGACGGTCATTGATCACAGTGTTCATGAGCTGAGATTTTGACACTGGAAGTGAACCCAGGCGGAAGAAAAACACCATGGGTGTCTCGGCTTTGCAGATGGGCATTGTCTTCATGGTGATGGCATTTGAATCACCCTTGATTTTAGTTTTCTTCCATGTTTTTGTTATCTGCCTGAATGTCCACAGAGGACATTCAACATCCATAGTGACTGAGTCAGGGACAAGCAAAGGTAAGGCGTACTGACACTGGGATAGCTTTGTAATTATGTTCTACTTCAGAAAACTGTCTGAGCAGTGAAATACTGCCATCTGAACATCCATTGGGATACGAACAGGACGGAGTCATGTGAGCTCTATCAATATTGCACCACTTATGTCTCAGACCTGCATTTATGTATTTATGCACTGAAATCGCGCTGTAATATCCAGTTAACTGTCCACATTTGTACTCTGTTTTTCCATTTATTATATTTTTTTCATTAATTTGTCTGAAAAAAGATCCACGTAGTAACCAAAGAGAGCCTAAATCAATGGTCTCTAATAGCAGCCAAATTATAAGAGCTTTCATTAGTGATGGTGAGATGAAGCCTTGTGATGAACTGAAGCTTTCCATCCAACTGGTCGACTCATGGTTCGAAGCATTGTGACGATTCATTGGCTCTACTGCGCCATCAAGTGGACGATTAAAGTCAGATAGGCTCAATGATTATAATGATGTGATGTGTAAACCTCTAAACTTAATAAATAAATTGTTTTCATGGTTATTTATCCCGAATATTGTCTCAGTATGTCTGATACAAAAGAGAAAGTGGAAACTATCAGGACAGAGTTTTGGTATGATTGTGTAACTGTGTAATCATGCTTATGTACATCTGGACAATGACACAAACTAGTGTGTGGTGCTTCACTTTTTAATAAACTAAAATCAGATTATAAGATCTGTGGTGTTGTTGATTTATATTATGGTACTTATCATTTGTGATATTTATTACTGTGTGCATACTTTATTAGGAGAGATGAGATTAAATGTTGTCAGACAAATATTCTCTTCCTTGCTGGTTCCATCGAAGGAGAAATGTTCAAGTAAGTATGTAACTGGGACGTAATCCAATTCCACAACACAATGTGACGGGGAATCAGCTGTGTTTTGCTGCCCAATTTATTTAGAATCTGGTGCAAACCGGCGAGCCAGTTCCTGAATCAGTCACGTGGTACGGACTGCCCGCGAGGCCTCGAACATCACTGCATACGTAATCAAAGCAAGCCTCGATACGCGCTTTACAAAACTACCACGAGATTACCCGACACACGCTTCAAAGCTTCGACACACAGGAGACATCACTACTGCACACAGCCTTCACACGACAACAGGTGCACCACACTGCTAAGTGTGTTTTGTGTTTAGAGTTTTGCTAAATGGGAGACTGAGCTTTGAATAGTGTTTAAGATTTTGGCAACAGTGGGACTGATTTGATGAAAGAGTTTTCATAGTTGACAGTTTAGTTTTTACAATGGGGTTTAGTGTTTTAGCAATTCAGAAAAACTCTAATACACCTGTGCTTTTCCCAGCAACTGAGGCTTTTACCCTGCACAGTTTAAGGTATGATAAAGCACTGACCTTATAAATGGCACAAAATACACATTTTAGCTGGGAGCTGGTCATTCACAGGGGAAAGGCTCCATTGTACAACAACAACAACAGTAGTAATAGTAATAATAAATTATTATTAGTCAGGCAAGTATATCATATACCAAACATGCTTCCAAACTAATGACATTTTTTGCATTCTTCACATCAGGTCAAAATGTACTTTTTTTTAAAAAGTGACTGGCACTGCGGAAATGGATCTACAGCACCACTTAAGAAATTTTAAAGAACTTCTAACAACTTATTTACAGCTTGAAATACGTGTATGACATTTATTACACACAGATTCAGTGAACCCAATCCAAAGAGGAAGTCTGGAAGTCCGCCATTTTGAATGTAAAATGACATTTTGGCACAGTTTTAGTGTTTTCCAGGCATCGCTGGTTTACACATTCGCCTGCAAAGTGAGAGGTCACTGGTTAAATTCCATTTGGTTACTTCAGGAACTTTTTGGGGTTACTTCAGAAAGGGACATCTTCGTCAAAGCCATGTTTGTGGTGGAATTTTGATCATTTATCACTGGACATAAGATTTTCATCTCTAAAAATGTATTTTGTCCAGTCTGTCCCAAACTTCACACTTTTGATGACAGTCTGGCGACGACTACATGCCAATATCTGGTCACACATGGTGCCACAGTTCTCATATAACATTTTAATCAAGACTACCCCACTGTGATTGAAGCATTTCTTGCAAAACAATCATAACCAAACAAAACCTTTCCTGTTCTGTAAATGAACAGTAGGACAAAATGATTACTAGTCATTGCGGAAAGCACAATTAATGTTTTTGTTTACATCGTTGGAACGAGGAAAAATTCCCCCACCACAAAAACAGAAATACTCATGAAAGCAACCTGTAGTGCAAACACGAGGGCTGAATTTATTACTTCCTGCACTAGAAACCTGCCGATGTTGCTGATATGGATAGATCACCAGTCTTCCTTGTCTTTATCTTATTACCTCCTGTTGAGATGTTGCAGCAGAAAATGCAGCCTGGCCTGTTGAAACATTGTTTTTTTTTAGTGTTTCAACTGAAAAAATAGAATGCCTTTGATCCAAATGGAATGCATCTTGTGAAAAAAGGTGACATCTTGTGACATCACAAGATGATGACATAGATCCTTTGTTATGTCATCATCTTGCTGAGAGAAAAACCCTTAAGTAGGAGCTTTGCTCTGTTAAACTTTAATGCTCAACGGACCTTGACCTGACAGCAAGCAAACCCTTTTTGGAGAGTTTTGAGAGAATTTTACTTAGCAATTCACCGACCAAGCCGACACATTTCACCATGTCAGCTCACCCATCCTTCAGCTCAAATGAGCTTGGATTAGTTAAAGGGAGCATTTTGGGAAAGCACTACAAGGTAGAGGCTTTCCTCGGAGAAGGGGGCTTTGGTATTGTAGCCAAATGTCGTGATACCATGACTAACCGAGCTGTGGCTATTAAAGTGAACAAGAGCCGCCCTGATATTCTGCAACAGGCGAAATTGGAAATTTTCATCCTGGAGCAGCTGCGAAGGTTGGATTCAGATGCCGCCAACATTGTTCAATGGAACGGCTTTTTTCACGACGGAGAGCGGGTTTGCCTGAAATTTGAACTCCTTGATCAATGCCTGAGGGACTACATATGGGACCGGAAAAACCACTGTCTCCCCATAAGCGAAGTCAGGCCAATTTTAGGTCAACTGACAAATGCTCTGTCCCACCTGGGTTCTGTGGGAATGGTGCACGCTGACCTCAAACCTGGAAACATCATGGTTGTAAACCGCCACGAGTCTCCCATCAAAGTCAAACTTATAGACTTTGGCCTCGCATGTCCTGCGTCTGCAGTGATGCCTGGTGACCGTGTGGGGACGGTTGGTTATTGTGCACCTGAGGTTATGCTTGGCCTTCCTTACAATGAAGCAATTGACATGTGGTCTCTGGGGCTGGTAGCTGTGGAGCTTGCTACAGGGCTGCCACTCTACCCTGGAAATGAAGACTATGATGTTTTGAAATTCATCATAGAGACTCAGGGTCAGCCACCAGATCATGTTCTAGACTCTGGCGTCTACACTGAAGACTATTTCATTGAAGACAAAGACAAGCAACAGCGCTGGACATTTAAGACTGACCAACAATTTCAGTATGAGACAGGATATGAGTCCCTGGAGACAAGATGCATAAAACTGACGCGTCTGGATGACCTTGAACAAATAATAATGTTTAGACGAGGACCAGAAGCTGGCCAACGCTTATTTGTCAGCTTAATTAAACAGATGTTGGCCTTGGATGCACACCAACGGATAACACCCTCGGAGGTTCTCCGGCATCCCTTTTTCAGCCCTAAGAGTTCCCTGTGCATTGACATGAGTGCTGAAAGATCACAAAACCCTGTGGTCTTTCAGCACCCTTCAAACTTGGAAAGCAAGAGATCACAGAAAATCAACTGCAGTTTTCAAAACTCGGTTGAATTTTCTCAGCAAGTATTCGTCCACACATCAGCCAGTCCATCATTCAGCTCAGATGAGCTTGAATTAGTTAAAGGGAGCATTTTGGGAAAGCACTACAAGGTAGAGGCTTTCCTCGGAGAAGGGGGCTTTGGTATTGTAGCCAAATGTCGCGACACAACAACCAACCAAGCTGTTGCCATTAAAGTCAACAAGAGCGACCCTGATATTCTGCAACAGGCACATGTGGAAATTTTCATCTTGGAGCAGCTGCGAAGGTTGGATCCAGATGCCGCCAACATTGTTCAATGGAACGGCTTTTTCCACGACGGACAGCGGGTTTGCCTGAAATTTGAACTCCTTGATCAATGCCTGTGGGACTACATAGGGGACCGGAATAAACAGGGTCTCCCCATAAGCGAAGTCAGGCCAATTTTAGGTCAAATCACAAATGCTCTGTCCCACCTGAGTTCTGTGGGAATGGTGCACGCTGACCTCAAACCTGGAAACATCATGGTTGTAAACCGCCATGAGTCTCCCATCAAAGTCAAACTTATAGACTTTGGCCTCGCATGTCCTGCGTCTGCAGTGATACCTGGTGACTTTGTGGGGACGGTTGGTTACTGTGCACCTGAGGTTATGCTTGGCCTTCCTTACAATGAAGCAAGTGACATGTGGTCTCTGGGGCTGGTGGCTGTGGAGCTTGCTACAGGGGTGCCACTCTACCCTTCGGAGAATGACTATGATTATCTGAAATTCATCATAGAGACTCAGGGTCAGCCACCAGATCATGTGCTAGACTCTGGCGTGTACACTGAAAACTATTTCATTGGAGACAAATACAAGCAACAGCGCTGGACATTTAAGACGGAAGAACAATATAAAGACTCTGTTCCAGGGACAGGACATGAATCCCTGGAGACAAGATACATAATACTTACACGTCTGGATGACCTCGAACAGCTAATGATGTTTAGACGAGGACCAGAAGCTGGCCAACGCTTATTTGTCAGCCTAATTAAAGAGATGTTGGCCTTGGATGCACACCAGCGGATAACACCCTCTCAGGTTCTCCGGCATCCCTTTTTCAGCCCTGGCCTCTCTAAAAGGTTCCCATGTATCAACACTGAAAGACCATACTGAATCAGTCTCCAGCATGGCATCTTCCACCCTGGACAAAAGTGATAAAAACACAAACTGGGGTTGGAAAATGACATTAACAGCAAATTACAATGCAAAAATTAATTAAGCTGCTTCAATAATGATCACTTTGGCTTCTTTTTTTTTATTTTCACTCCCCCCACCCCAACCAGTCATGGCAGAGGGCTGTCCCTTCCTGAGCCTGGCTCTGTTGAAGGTTTCTTCCTTTTTAAAAGGGAGTTTTTCCTTCCCACTGTCGCTAAATGCTTGCTCATAGGGAAATCTTCTGATTGTTGGAGTGGCCAAAACTCTAGGGGAAGTAGCAATTCTTGTGAAAATTTAAAAAAAAAAAGCCTACCAATCTTCAAAGTGCAGCAGCGGACACCTTACCATCACATCAGTCCTTCAATCAGACCTAAAACACCACCTTTACAGAAATAAATTCCATACAAATTGGAAATAAATTGCGTAATAATTGTTGTTTTTGATTGTTTATAAATATATAGTGCTACCCTTCAGCCTCCTAGTAGACATACCTGTGTTATGAATGTGAAACTCCTCTGATTTTCAGAAAAGTTGACCTCTGACCTTGAAGTCAAGGTCATTGAGATTTAAGCTTCACAGAGATTTTCAGTAGATGCAACCATGGTATTGACTTGAAAATTCTACACTATCAAAGACTTAGGTGCCCACAGCACCTCGCCATATACAAAAGATTTTTCTATTCATTTATGTATTATTAGTTTATTTATTTCTTCATCCCGCTCTCTCTCTCTTTTTTTAATTCACCTTTCTGTTGCGATGCTCTGGACATTTCTAAACCCCACAAGTTCAGCCTCAATTTTCAAATCAATTTTCCTATACTTTCACTTGAACACGTCCAGCCTTCACCTCTCACCGGTCCTCGTCCCCTCTTCTCACAGCTTCCTGTGTGGCCTCCCAAATCAAACACAGGCCCAAATCAGCCGTTTCTTCTTCTCTGTTCATTCACTCTTCATCTTTTCAGTCTTTTCTTGGCGGTTAACTCCCAGCATGGCAAATATGAACTCAGACAGTCCAATGCAGTGCTTTCACACAGTCATGTCACTGGTACACTTTCCAGCTTGTAATTCAGAGCACATGTTCCATTAACATACATGCTGCTGGACCCTTCAGTGTTTTAGGTCAGTTGTACTGTCTTCTGCCTGCTGTTAATTCTTCAAATCTACGGTGTTGTTCTGTCTGTCTTCTGTCTTCATCAGGAGATTGACTGTCCTTTAAGCTTCTTCTCAGGATAAGGGCAGGATGAGAGGTGAAGCTGTAAAGTTTCAGCCAAAGCCTGGCCTGTTTGTCGTTCCAATTATGTTAATCTATCATTTTGCCGCTGTACTCATCTGAGGTTGAGCCAAGTCCATGGGCACCTGTATTAACACACTAAGACATTTATTTAATATCATTTTCATTACTATTTCTTAGCACTTTCATTCTCTAATTCCTCTGTTTTCCTTTTGAAAAGTCTCTCACAAGCTCACAAGCTATATTCAGACTTCCTGCCAGACACACACACACACACACACACTCTTCACTTTACTGGATTTTCATCCGTTTCTACAGCCTAATCAAGCTCTTATTTTATGTTCACACTCTATATACCCTCTGTAACTCTACTAATTCTAATATAAAAAGAATGCACCCTCAGCACAGAAAAACAGAAAAGTCAGTGATGTACTAATGTAGCAAAAATAGGAAACATTAGAACTGTAAATGTTTTCTTCCTTGTCTGCAGATTAACAGTCCACAGGTTGGGTGCTCGCACTCTGATTCGTTCCCTGGAGATGAAGGAGAGAGAGCTCAGAGGACAGCAAGATGGAGGAGTGAAGGAGAAGGTGGTGCAGCTCAGTGTCCAATCAGGAGTGAGCAGTTCTTTTGTTTTTGTTTTGTTTTTTTTTTTTTTGTTTTTTTTGGCCTGTCCCGTTTGGCTCTTTTGCCATCAGAATTGTTGTCTAAAGGCAAAGAAAGATGCCCAACGGATTTACTTTACCAAACTGACCATCCCAGCCTTGCCGTAATGGTCCATTTGATTCACCTTTTATTGTTTATTTTATTTTCACTTACTGAATACGGGACAGACTTGACTGGGGGAAAGAAGGGGAGAAAGAAAGAGGGAAAGAGAAACAGCTGAGAAGAGGGACAGGGGAGAAGGGCAAAAGACAAAAACCAACAGAACGGGCAGAGAAAAAAAAAATGCATATATCAATCACCTGGATCACCTGCTGAGAAAGAAAAAAGAAAGCAAGCAGAAGAGAACAAGAGTAATAGAATAAACAACATCACAATGATATATGGGAATATGACAGTAAATACTAAATGTTAAACATTATTGTGCAGCACATAAGATCAACAGAACACAGTGTGCTTTGAGGTAGGAGCCAAAAAGGGTGTAGTTTGTGGGTGTGATCACCCGTGTGTACACCTGTGAGCATGGACGCGCTTGTTTTTTGTTTTTTAAAAGGTTCCTTCATGTAATAATCTGCTAGAGGGTGTGGGGGGGCCACAGCCCCATCCTCCAGGGCGTGAAGCAGGTGTGGAGGAGATCAAAACTCCAGACATCCAGAGGCCCCCAGAACACAAGAGACCAAGGAAGACCAACAGAGGGGCAGCCGCGCCACTGTCCCGGAAAGAGCTGAGGACAGTCCCAGATGAGGGCTCACTCAGCAGCCGCTGAGCAGAAGCCAGGGGGAGTTGCAGTGACGCGCCCGTGAGCTCCGCCGGCAGCCAGCTGCACCTGAGTGACCGAGCCCCAGGCCGAGAGGCCGGGGGCACCCCACCTCCGAAGTGGCCCGAGCGAGCCCCAGGCTCCAGGCCCCGATAAGCGGCCGCCAAGGAGTGAGCCGGTGTGTACCTGGACGCCCATCCCCGGACACAAAGAACCACCAACGCACCGATGTCTGAGGGGGTCCGCCACTGGCAGGGGAAGTGGTGGTAGGGGGAGATAGGCCTCCAAACCTTGGAGGGCCTGAGATGTCCCCAGAGAGGTGGCGCCTGACACCCAACCTGACATATAGACACAGACATACAGGCACACACAGATACAAACATCCATTCCCACCTTCATGCTCTCATATGCACTCACTCCACACTCAACCAACGTGGAGACAGACATAAAGAGACGCTGTACACACGATCACACTCCCCAAGCGTACTCTACAAACCGGGTCTAGGTGCCCCCGCCCCTGGAGGGGGGAACTGCACCCAGACCCAGGTGGTGTTTCCCTTTTCCCTGCGGTGGGGGGAGGCAGACCGCCCCGACTCCGCAGCAGCAGGAAGGCTCCACACTCCAGACCGCAGTCGGACGGCCAACTCCTCCTCCTAGTCCTAGCCCCCCTGCTCCAGCAGGTCGCAGAGAATGGGGGTGAGAGAAGACTCCAAACCTCCCTCCACCCGCTCATTGTAATGTTGATGCATGTGTGTTCTAAGGTGCATTTAAAACCCAGGAGGGCTTGGAGCTACCTGCCAGAGAGCAGCAGGTAAGCGCATGGTCCCTCCTGCTAGCCCTCAATGTCTACGTGTATTTAAAATTGAGAGGTGGGCAACGATGCCAGGGGTGGGGTGTACACCCTGATGGTACTTTGGACTCCGTGTATCGTGCCCACCCCCAAGATCCTATATGTATGTGTAATGAGAGTGTGAGTAATGTGAATGTCTAAGTTGTGGGATAAAATTGAGGCAGAGGCAGCCAGAAGGGGACAGAGGGGGGGGTAGCCTCCTCTGCACCCTGGTGACATACCCCTACTCCAAGGCCCTGCATGTGTGGGTGGTTGTGGTGGAGCGGGAAGAGGGAGGCAGCTGGAGATGGGGAGGGAAGGAAGGGAGGGGCAAGTGACCCCTCCCTGGGGCCAGCTCCCCCGCTGACCCCAGTAGGCACCCCCATACTCCGCGACCCGCCAGGGAAAGGGGGCCCAGGCCCATCCAGACCGGGCCCAGTGCAGCAGCGCCGCCCGGCCCCACAGAGCCCGGGACAGTCCACCCAACCCCACCACAGAGAAAACTGCACCCACCCCACCATCCACTCATCTTCCAGACTACATAAGACAATAAACACCCAGGCTGAGATCTTCCTCCACCTCTCCTGTATCTCCCCCTCCTGCAGAGGGAGCTCCTGAGGAGAGGAAAGCTCCTGCAAGATGTGACAATCTCCCCCACCAGTTGAAGAGCCCCCCAGGTGGCTCGACGCACCGGCGGCACCCTGCTCCAGGGCTGGGCCCCCATGCACCCACCCGCCCACAACCCCGGCAACACACCAACCAGGACCCAAGCCCCCGAGGCCCGGTCCGGGTCCCAGCCCAGAGACGGAGCGCCCCCAGAACCTCACGCCCATCCCGGACCCACCCAGGGGCAGCCAGGCTACCAGGTCAGTAACCCACGTCCGTCAGCACAGACCCTCCCCTAGCCCCGCTGCACGCAGCCGCGAGGAAACAGTCACCTGAGAGCCAACAGAGCCCCTAACCGGACATGACCGCTACCCCGGGTTGAGCCCCCCAAGGAAGATGTCTCCGGGGAACCCCCCGACGCCCTAAGCCTGTCCCTACCCCCACACCAATCACAACAGTGAAGGCGGGACCAAACTATGACCCCCCACCCCCACTAGGTGATGGAGCTGATCAAAGGAGCCCAGAGCAATTGATCTGATGTGGTGGCAGAGGCTGTATCAAGACTAATGTAATCTAATAGATAATTTCTATATTGGTTAGGATTAAGATAATTTTTATTTTTCCAGTTCATGAGGACTGTTTTCTTGGCTATGCATAGGGCAGTGAAAACCATATGGGCGATATTCTTTTCTGTAGTGACATTATCTAAGCTGCCCAACAAACACACTAAGGGGGAAGTTGGAATGTTACATTTCAGACACTTCGATAAGTCTTCACATATCTCGCGCCAAAACTTCTGAACTGGTGGACAGAACCAAAGAGCGTGGATATAATTGTCCGGTGAATTGGTTTGGCAGTGTGAGCAGTTGTTGGTAGACGTAAAGCCCATCTTGAACATCCGATGACCTGTATAGTGCACTCTATGTAATATTTTGTATTGAATTAATTGAAGACTGGGATTTCTAATTAGATGAAAGGTTTTTAAGCAAATCTGAGACCAGAAGTTTAGGTCTAAGTTAACTGATAAATCCGCTTCCCATTTTGCAATAGGAAGTGATATTGATTCATCTGTTTTAGAAAGCATTCTGTATATTTTGGATAGTAATTTGGGGGGTTTAAGAGTAAGAAATTGAACCACACTTGGTGGTGTTTGTAGTTCAACTTGACCCGGTTTAAATTTCTTTTTTACTATGGATTTAATTTGTTGATATTCTAAAAATCTTTTCTTGTTGATCCCATATTGTGTAACTAGTCCGTCAAATGAAATAAATTCTGTTCCTTCTAGTATATGTTCTAAATATTTGATTCCTTTATCACTCCAATCTGAAAAGTTTATCATATTATTGTTTTGTAATATGTCAGGGTTGTTCCAGATAGGTGTACGTTTGCATGGGATTAATGAAGACGCCGTCAATTTTAGAAACTCCCACCATGCTGTCAGAGAAGAGCTGATGTTGATGCTTTTAAAGCATTCATGTCGTTGGATGTTTGAGCTGATAAATGGTAGGTCTGAGATCTCTAGATTATTGCAGAGTGCTTGTTCTACATCTAGCCAAGGTTCATCTAAGAGGGTGTGTTTTAGCCATCCTGAGATAAACTGAAGCCTGTTGGCTAAGAAGTAGTGCTGAAAGTTAGGCAGTTCTAGTCCTCCTTTATCCTTGGTCTTTTGTAGTGTTTTTAAGCTTATACGTGGGGGTTTATTTTTCCAAAGGAATTTGGACATACATGAATCTAGAGATCTGAACCAATCTTGTGGCGGTTTAGTTGGGATCATTGAGGATAAATAATTTATTTTTGGTAAGACCATCATTTTTATAGCGGCAACCCTTCCCATGAGTGATATGGGTAGACATTTCCATCTAGCCAGATCATCTTCTACCTTCTTTAAAAGTGGGATATGGTTTAATTTAGTTAGATCTGCAAGCTTGGGAGAAACATTAATACCTAAATATTTTATATTTCCCGATTGCAGTGGTGTAGAAGAGGAATTATGGAAGGAGCAATTAATCGGTAGGACTGTAGATTTTGACCAGTTAATTGAGTAATCTGATATTCTTGCAAAAGAGTTTATCAATTCAATCACCCCAGAGATATTGGTTTGTGAATTTTGGAGAAAGAGTAACACATCATCCGCATAAAGGCTGATTTTATGTTCCACGTTCTTGCATTTTATGCCCTTAATTACTGAATTCTGTCTAATTGCTGCTGCTAGTGGTTCAATAAAAAATGCAAATAGTGAAGGGGAGAGTGGGCATCCCTGCCTGGTGCCCCTCAAGAGACAGAAGCTGGAGGATGTCTGGTCATTTGTTCTAACACAAGCTGTTGGGGAATTATATAATATTTTTAACCAGTTTATGAAAGAGGATCCAAAACCAAATTTGTGTAAAGTTGCAAATAGAAATTTCCAGTTAACTCTGTCAAATGCTTTTTCTGCGTCTAAAGAGAATATTGTAGTTTCTAGGTTTTTACTGTATGAGTAGTCTATCAAATTAAGTAATCTACGTGTATTTGTTGATGAGTGCCTACCTTTTATGAAACCAGTTTGGTCAGGATGAATTAAGAGGGGGGTTATTTTCTCCAGTCTCTTTGAGTGAGCAGTTCTTTCACCACCTTCATTGCTGTCAACAAAGACAACAGAGAGGCGATCCAAGGACCTCTGCACCGCAGATATATTCTACCACCCTGTGAGGTTTGTTTAAAGCAAACAAAGCAATACCATGAAACTGTTAACAGCAGGATGTCAGAGTCAATAGAGAGGACTCAAAAGAGCAACTTCAAATCAAACTATTTATGTAGTAGGTGTTTCTTTGCCAATGTCTTTCCCCTGCATTAGAAAGTAATAAGCCAGATGGAAGTACAACACACATCTATGCATTTCTATAAAAACTGACCTGCCCTGAACTTATAATCTCTCTCTCTCTCTCTCTTTGTTTTTCCTTAAAGTGATGGCTGTCCATTCTTCCTGTAAAAGGTGTAAATATAAACCTGAATGAATGGGAGTAGAAACTGTGTGTGCGCATGAAGACATGCTTGTGTCGCTGAGATTTAACAGATTTATGTATGTTCACGTAGCCAAGTGATAATCATATATAATAATCACTGAATAGTAATAATGTTATTGAACAGGTTAAACATTTAGATATCACAAAAAGTTGCAAAAAAGCAATAAAAAAAAACAACACACACAGCTGTGAAGTCAGCTGCACATGAATAACATTAGTACAATGACAACTTTAATCAGAGTGAGTTCAGAAGATCCAAAAGTGGGACACTAAAAACAAGCTAGTGAAAGCAAAAAGTGACTTTGAAAAATTTATTTCATAGAATTAAAACACTGATAGGAAAAAAAACTAAACATGAGAAGAATGGCAATCCTGCAGCGACCAATCAAAGAAGACTGTAATGGCTGCATTGTAAAGAAGTGAGTGAAGAAAGCTGATTTTTTTTTAGTTTTTCTGAGATATGCAGAGTTTTAACGAACAATTTGAACACTATTATTCATTTACATTATTTGTTCTCAACAGAGATGGGCAGTAATGCGTTACAAGTAACGTGTTACTGTAATCCGATTACAGGCACTTGCCCTGGTGGCCATTCTTTCAGTGGGCATTTCTCAACAACAACTACAAACACTAGTGAAGTGAATGGGCATTTAATTAAATAATGAAACATTTAATTCAATAATTAATGGCATATTTAATTCATTCATTTTGTCACTCCTGGCCCTCCACACCTCATTGCCATGATTGTTTGTGTAGTTATTGGATTCTAAAACTACTAGAATAGAATAGAAAACACATAAGATGCAGTCTCTGTTTTTTCTTCACCTTATTAATTTGAACTGAACTGAAATAAATCCGTTCTTTTCTGTATGGTAATGACTAGGACCTGTCCCAGCTGTCTCTGGTGGATTCAGTATTGTCTCCAATGTTTCTGATAACTTCCAGTTTGGGAAGTTTCCCATGCAGGTGAGGAATGCAGTGACTGACAGACTACCCCTCCTTCATTTAGGACCCATGCCAAACACTGAGTAAAGACTTCCTTGCATTAAACCTGCATAGCTGTTTTCACATTTATAACAAATCACCTAAGTGACCGGCAGTGATCGTATAGTTAGTGCTCTGAGTTGTTGCCTAAACAAGCCCTCTTCAAATCGGAGTTACAGCAGAGAGAATATGGCACTGAAGCAATGATGACAGCTTTAATAACCTATTTTATCTTCAATTATTCTTGTATGAAATTCTCTTAAAGTAGCAACTGAATTTCAACCAACTCAGCTAGCTCTGCATATTTTATTTCCTCTGTTAAAATAAAATGTGGCGGAGCCCAGCTGTAATTGTACCTTGCATTAATATGGTGTATTATTGATGGTGACACAGCACTGCTTAGCATGTCGTCCTGAATCTCAGGTGTGCCAATGACCTGTGCAGTATATGAGGCACTAAAATCCTGGTGGATTTCTGGGATACGAACAGGACGGAGTCATGTGAGCTCTATCAATATTGCACCACTTACGTCTCAGACCTGTATTTATGTATTTATGCACAGAAATCGCGCTGTAATATCCAGTTAACTGTCCACATTTGTACTCTGTTTTTCCATTTATTATATTTTTTTTCATTAATTTGTCTGAAAAAAGATCCACGTAGTAACCAAAGAGAGACTAAATCAATGGTCTCTAATAGCAGCCAAATTATAAGAGCTTTCATTAGTGATGGTGAGATGAAGCCTTGTGATGAACTGAAGCTTTCCATCCAACTGGTCGACTCATGGTTCGAAGCATTGTGACGATTCATTGGCTCTACTGCGCCATCAAGTGGACGATTAAAGTCAGACAGGCTCAATGATTATAATGATGTGATGTGTAAACCTCTAAACTTACAGTTTTTGCCCGTTGCTTGAACACATTTGGCAAAACGTCGCTCATTGTGCCAAAACTCTAAACACAAGTAAACATGACACAACACTGGGAAATATACCATACACATCTGTGCCAAAATGAAACTCCACTCCCAAAACCTAAACTCTGCTGTCAAAACCTAACATTCCTCTGTCAAAATGTAACTCTGTTGACAAAATGACACATACTTGCATCATATGCAAACACTTACAGATCAGGGGGAACACACTAGTTTTCTTTACATAAAACACTGCAGTCCTTGATTTCCATTGTGTATTCAGAAGGCACATTTACAGGAGACACATTTCCAAACAACCAAAAACGCAAATAGACCTACTCAATAGTGTACATCGCAGTACCATGAATTCAGATAAAGCAAAAAAAAAAAAAACCACAACACAATAATACTGCAATAGAAAAAACACTATACTGTAAACACAAAAAACCATGACAATTGTGCATAAGTGGGCTCATGGATCCCGCCGTCTGTTGGGGTCTGGCCACAGGACCTCATCAACATCGCAAGCAGTGTCCTCTCCCGCTGGGCACCGGGGAAAATATCCTCTTGCATGTCGAAACCATCCATGGATTGCTGTCACCTGAATGTCGCCGCAGGCCTGTTCCATTGCCTGCAGAAGAGGCATGCGGGCATGTGGTTGGCGGTCATATACACGTCATCTCCAAGCCTAAAAAAACCCTCAATAGGGTTTAAAAATGGTGAGTAAGGGGGCAAGTATACCACTTCAAATTGATTGTGGTTGGAGAACCAGGCCTGGACCAGAGCAGCCCGATGGAAACTGACATGATCCCATATCACCACAAACCTGGGCTGATCTGCTCTGTTCTGTACAACTATATCATGGAGAGCATCTAGAAATGTGAGTATGTGTTGGCTATTGTATGGACCTAGTATTGCATGATGGTGCAGAAGCCCTCGAAGGCATATGGCGGCACATAATGTGATGTTTCCCCCGCGCTGCCCTGGGACGTGCACAATTGCCCTTTGGCCAATTACATTACGACCCCGTCGTCTTGTTTTGCTCAGGTCGAATCCAGCTTCATCAATGAAAATGTATTCATGAGGCTGTGCAGCTCCATCCATGGCCGAGATTCTCTGAAAAAAAGGGGAACATGTCACTGTACTACAGTGCTACACATACGGCACCCTCACCCCATCACACAGGTACCTGTGTAGCTCTCAGAATAGATCCATGTGGTACTGATATGGTACATATTCAGCTGCTACTGGACTTCACCAATACTCTATTGTAAATGTAAGGGACAGTTACACGTACCCGTACATATTCAGCTCGAAGTCCTTTGACCCTGTCACTGTTCCTCTCGAATGGGACTCTGTAGAGCTGCTTCATGGTGATGCTGAGTTTACCCAAGATGCGTCTGATGGTGGTGATGCTCACATGGTTTATGTTGCTGAACACTCGCCTGTCTGCAAGTATTTTCCGTCGTAGCTGGTGGAGACGGATGGCATTGTCTGCCCTCACTAGGTCCACAACGGCAAGTTCCTGCTGTTGTGTGAACAGGCGTTGCCGTCCTCCCCCAGAAGGTCTTCGGGTCATTCTGGAGGAATACAACCACATATTGTCATCGGTTTGCTTATTTTTCTTACAGTACTTTACTGTATGTACTGTGTCATCCACTGTACAACACTGTACTTCAATATAAGGAATCAGCCACTTTGGCTGCAAAAGGAGCATTAGCACCCCGTACACTTGATATGGTAATGTGATATACTGTAGAACAGTGCTATGAAACCATCTGAGTAGAGCAGAAGGTATGGAGGTGAAGACATACCTGTTTTCTAGTCGGAATGTTCGTATTATAGATGCCACTGTGAAGCGGCTTAGATGTGGGTGGACTCTCTGCCCAGCTTCCCTCATAGTCAGGCCATGGTTGATGACATGGTCCACCAAAGTTGCTCTTATTTCATCAGAAATATGGGTCCGTTCATGGCCTCTTCGGCCTTCTCCTCCTCTTCCTCCTCCTCCTCTACCTCTTCCTCTTCCTCTTGCTCTCCCTCCATCCATGCTTGCAAAGTTCTTGAAATGGCTACGCTGAGGGCTTTTTGTAGTTGGCTAATTGGTGTTCGGTTTTGCAAGTACGTGCCTTCAGGTGTGTATTTGAGTGGTTGCAATTATCCGATGTGTTTTGTATTTTGGATACATGTGTTTTCCGAATGGCACCCTGAGATTTCATTTTGTGAGCGAAGTGTCTTATGTATGAAATAGAGTGTAGCATGCAGGACCATGTGTGTTGCATAAAGGGGTAGGTGTGTTGCATAAAGGAGTAGGAGTGTTGCATAATTGGTACTGGGGTGCAAAGCAGCGCTTTTGTTTAAGGTATGGGTACATGTGTTTGAGGTATGGTAACAAAAGCTTCACGTTGTGTTACTTTAGTCTGAGCATGGGTTTATAGTGTTCAAGCAACGGGCAAAAACTGTAATAAATAAATTGTTTTCATGGTTATTTATCCCGAATATTGTCTCAGTATGTCTGATACAAAAGAGAAAGTGGAAACTATCAGGACAGAATTTGGTATGATTGTGTAACTGTGTAATCATGCTTATGTACATCTGGACAATGACACAAACTAGTGTGTGGTGCTTCACTTTTTAATAAACTAAAAGACAGAAATCAGATTATAAGATCTGTGGTGTTGTTGATTTATATTATGGTACTTATCATTTGTGATATTTATTACTGTGTGCATACTTTATTAGGAGAGATGAGATTAAATGTTGTCAGACAAATATTCTCTTCCTTGCTGGTTCCATCGAAGGAGAAATGTTCAAGTAAGTATGTAACTGGGACGTAATCCAATTCCACAACACAATGTGACGGGGAATCAGCTGTGTTTTGCTGCCCAATTTATTTAGAATCTGGTGCAAACCGGCGAGCCAGTTCCTGAATCAGTCACGTGGTACGGACTGCCCGCGAGGCCTCGAACATCACTGCATACGTAATCAAAGCAAGCCTCGATACGCGCTTTACAAAACTACCACGAGATTACCCGACACACGCTTCAAAGCTTCGACACACAGGAGACATCACTACTGCACACAGCCTTCACACGACAACAGGTGCACCACACTGCTAAGTGTGTTTTGTGTTTAGAGTTTTGCTAAATGGGAGACTGAGCTTTGAATAGTGTTTAAGATTTTGGCAACAGTGGGACTGATTTGATGAAAGAGTTTTCATAGTTGACAGTTTAGTTTTTACAATGGGGTTTAGTGTTTTAGCAATTCAGAAAAACTCTAATACACCTGTGCTTTTCCCAGCAACTGAGGCTTTTACCCTGCACAGTTTAAGGTATGATAAAGCACTGACCTTATAAATGGCACAAAATACACATTTTAGCTGGGAGCTGGTCATTCACAGGGGAAAGGCTCCATTGTACAACAACAACAACAGTAGTAATAGTAATAATAAATTATTATTAGTCAGGCAAGTATATCATATACCAAACATGCTTCCAAACTAATGACATTTTTTGCATTCTTCACATCAGGTCAAAATGTACTTTTTTTTAAAAAGTGACTGGCACTGCGGAAATGGATCTACAGCACCACTTAAGAAATTTTAAAGAACTTCTAACAACTTATTTACAGCTTGAAATACGTGTATGACATTTATTACACACAGATTCAGTGAACCCAATCCAAAGAGGAAGTCTGGAAGTCCGCCATTTTGAATGTAAAATGACATTTTGGCACAGTTTTAGTGTTTTCCAGGCATCGCTGGTTTACACATTCGCCTGCAAAGTGAGAGGTCACTGGTTAAATTCCATTTGGTTACTTCAGGAACTTTTTGGGGTTACTTCAGAAAGGGACATCTTTGTCAAAGCCATGTTTGTGGTGGAATTTTGATCATTTATCACTGGACATAAGATTTTCATCTCTAAAAATGTATTTTGTCCAGTCTGTCCCAAACTTCACACTTTTGATGACAGTCTGGCGACGACTACATGCCAATATCTGGTCACACATGGTGCCACAGTTCTCATATAACATTTTAATCAAGACTACCCCACTGTGATTGAAGCATTTCTTGCAAAACAATCATAACCAAACAAAACCTTTCCTGTTCTGTAAATGAACAGTAGGACAAAATGATTACTAGTCATTGCGGAAAGCACAATTAATGTTTTTGTTTACATCGCTGGAACGAGGAAAAATTCCCCCACCACAAAAACAGAAATACTCATGAAAGCAACCTGTAGTGCAAACACGAGGGCTGAATTTATTACTTCCTGCACTAGAAAGCTGCCGATGTTGCTGATATGGATAGATCACCAGTCTTCCTTGTCTTTATCTTATTATCTCCTGTTGAGATGTCGCAGCAGAAAATGCAGCCTGGCCTGTTGAAACATTGTTTTTTTTTAGTGTTTCAACTGAAAAAATAGAATGCCTTTGATCCAAATGGAATGCATCTTGTGAAAAAAGGTGACATCTTGTGACATCACAAGATGATGACATAGATCCTTTGTTATGTCATCATCTTGCTGAGAGAAAAACCCTTAAGTAGGAGCTTTGCTCTGTTAAACTTTAATGCTCAACGGACCTTGACCTGACAGCAAGCAAACCCTTTTTGGAGAGTTTTGAGAGAATTTTACTTAGCAATTCACCGACCAAGCCGACACATTTCACCATGTCAGCTCACCCATCCTTCAGCTCAAATGAGCTTGGATTAGTTAAAGGGAGCATTTTGGGAAAGCACTACAAGGTAGAGGCTTTCCTCGGAGAAGGGGGCTTTGGTATTGTAGCCAAATGTCGTGATACCATGACTAACCGAGCTGTGGCTATTAAAGTGAACAAGAGCCGCCCTGATATTCTGCAACAGGCGAAATTGGAAATTTTCATCCTGGAGCAGCTGCGAAGGTTGGATTCAGATGCCGCCAACATTGTTCAATGGAACGGCTTTTTTCACGACGGAGAGCGGGTTTGCCTGAAATTTGAACTCCTTGATCAATGCCTGAGGGACTACATATGGGACCGGAAAAACCACTGTCTCCCCATAAGCGAAGTCAGGCCAATTTTAGGTCAACTGACAAATGCTCTGTCCCACCTGGGTTCTGTGGGAATGGTGCACGCTGACCTCAAACCTGGAAACATCATGGTTGTAAACCGCCACGAGTCTCCCATCAAAGTCAAACTTATAGACTTTGGCCTCGCATGTCCTGCGTCTGCAGTGATGCCTGGTGACTTTGTGGGGACGGTTGGTTACTGTGCACCTGAGGTTATGCTTGGCCTTCCTTACAATGAAGCAATTGACATGTGGTCTCTGGGGCTGGTAGCTGTGGAGCTTGCTACAGGGCTGCCACTCTACCCTGGAAATGAAGACTATGATGTTTTGAAATTCATCATAGAGACTCAGGGTCAGCCACCAGATCATGTTCTAGACTCTGGCGTCTACACTGAAGACTATTTCATTGAAGACAAAGACAAGCAACAGCGCTGGACATTTAAGACTGACCAACAATTTCAGTATGAGACAGGATATGAGTCCCTGGAGACAAGATGCATAAAACTGACGCGTCTGGATGACCTTGAACAAATAATAATGTTTAGACGAGGACCAGAAGCTGGCCAACGCTTATTTGTCAGCTTAATTAAACAGATGTTGGCCTTGGATGCACACCAGCGGATAACACCCTCGGAGGTTCTCCGGCATCCCTTTTTCAGCCCTAAGAGTTCCCTGTGCATTGACATGAGTGCTGAAAGATCACAAAACCCTGTGGTCTTTCAGCACCCTTCAAACTTGGAAAGCAAGAGATCACAGAAAATCAACTGCAGTTTTCAAAACTCGGTTGAATTTTCTCAGCAAGTATTCGTCCACACATCAGCCAGTCCATCATTCAGCTCAGATGAGCTTGAATTAGTTAAAGGGAGCATTTTGGGAAAGCACTACAAGGTAGAGGCTTTCCTCGGAGAAGGGGGCTTTGGTATTGTAGCCAAATGTCGCGACACAACAACCAACCAAGCTGTTGCCATTAAAGTGAACAAGAGCGACCCTGATATTCTGCAACAGGCACATGTGGAAATTTTCATCTTGGAGCAGCTGCGAAGGTTGGATCCAGATGCCGCCAACATTGTTCAATGGAACGGCTTTTTCCACGACGGACAGCGGGTTTGCCTGAAATTTGAACTCCTTGATCAATGCCTGTGGGACTACATAGGGGACCGGAATAAACAGGGTCTCCCCATAAGCGAAGTCAGGCCAATTTTAGGTCAAATCACAAATGCTCTGTCCCACCTGAGTTCTGTGGGAATAGTGCACGCTGACCTCAAACCTGGAAACATCATGGTTGTAAACCGCCATGAGTCTCCCATCAAAGTCAAACTTATAGACTTTGGCCTCGCATGTCCTGCGTCTGCAGTGATACCTGGTGACTTTGTGGGGACGGTTGGTTACTGTGCACCTGAGGTTATGCTTGGCCTTCCTTACAATGAAGCAAGTGACATGTGGTCTCTGGGGCTGGTGGCTGTGGAGCTTGCTACAGGGGTGCCACTCTACCCTTCGGAGAATGACTATGATTATCTGAAATTCATCATAGAGACTCAGGGTCAGCCACCAGATCATGTGCTAGACTCTGGCGTCTACACTGAAAACTATTTCATTGGAGACAAATACAAGCAACAGCGCTGGACATTTAAGACGGAAGAACAATATAAAGGCTCTGTTCCAGGGACAGGACATGAATCCCTGGAGACAAGATACATAATACTTACACGTCTGGATGACCTCGAACAGCTAATGGTGTTTAGACGAGGACCAGAAGCTGGCCAACGCTTATTTGTCAGCTTAATTAAACAGATGTTGGCCTTGGATGCACACCAGCGGATAACACCCTCGGAGGTTCTCCGGCATCCCTTTTTCAGCCCTAAGAGTTCCCTGTGCATTGACATGAGTGCTGAAAGATCACAAAACCCTGTGGTCTTTCAGCACCCTTCAAACTTGGAAAGCAAGAGATCACAGAAAATCAACTGCAGTTTTCAAAACTCGGTTGAATTTTCTCAGCAAGTATTCGTCCACACATCAGCCAGTCCATCATTCAGCTCAGGTGAGCTTGAATTAGTTAAAGGGAGCATTTTGGGAAAGCACTACAAGGTAGAGGCTTTCCTCGGAGAAGGGGGCTTTGGTATTGTAGCCAAATGCCGCGACACAACAACCAACCAAGCTGTTGCCATTAAAGTGAACAAGAGCGACCCTGATATTCTGCAACAGGCACATGTGGAAATTTTCATCTTGGAGCAGCTGCGAAGGTTGGATTCAGATGCCGCCAACATTGTTCAATGGAACGGCTTTTTCCACGACGGACAGCGGGTTTGCCTGAAATTTGAACTCCTTGATCAATGCCTGTGGGACTACATAGGGGACCGGAATAAACAGGGTCTCCCCATAAGCGAAGTCAGGCCAATTTTAGGTCAAATCACAAATGCTCTGTCCCACCTGAGTTCTGTGGGAATAGTGCACGCTGACCTCAAACCTGGAAACATCATGGTTGTAAACCGCCATGAGTCTCCCATCAAAGTCAAACTTATAGACTTTGGCCTCGCATGTCCTGCGTCTGCAGTGATACCTGGTGACTTTGTGGGGACGGTTGGTTACTGTGCACCTGAGGTTATGCTTGGCCTTCCTTACAATGAAGCAAGTGACATGTGGTCTCTGGGGCTGGTGGCTGTGGAGCTTGCTACAGGGGTGCCACTCTACCCTTCGGAGAATGACTATGATTATCTGAAATTCATCATAGAGACTCAGGGTCAGCCACCAGATCATGTGCTAGACTCTGGCGTCTACACTGAAAACTATTTCATTGGAGACAAATACAAGCAACAGCGCTGGACATTTAAGACGGAAGAACAATATAAAGGCTCTGTTCCAGGGACAGGACATGAATCCCTGGAGACAAGATACATAATACTTACACGTCTGGATGACCTCGAACAGCTAATGATGTTTAGACGAGGACCAGAAGCTGGCCAACGCTTATTTGTCAGCCTAATTAAAGAGATGTTGGCCTTGGATGCACACCAGCGGATAACACCCTCTCAGGTTCTCCGGCATCCCTTTTTCAGCCCTGGCCTCTCTAAAAGGTTCCCATGTATCAACACTGAAAGACCATACTGAATCAGTCTCCAGCATGGCATCTTCCACCCTGGACAAAAGTGATAAAAACACAAACTGGGGTTGGAAAATGACATTAACAGCAAATTACAATGCAAAAATTAATTAAGCTGCTTCAATAATGATCACTTTGGCTTCTTTTTTTTTAATTTTCACTCCCCCCACCCCAACCAGTCGTGGCAGAGGGCTGTCCCTTCCTGAGCCTGGCTCTGTTGAAGGTTTCTTCCTTTTTAAAGGGAGTTTTTCCTTCCCACTGTCGCTAAATGCTTGCTCATAGGGAAATCTTCTGATTGTTGGAGTGGCCAAAACTCTAGGGGAAGTAGCAATTCTTGTGAAAATTAAAAAAAAAAAAAGCCTACCAATCTTCAAAGCGCAGCAGTGGACACCTTACCATCACATCAGTCCTTCAATCAGACCTAAAACACCACCTTTACAGAAATAAATTCCATACAAATTGGAAATAAATTGTGTTATAATTGTTGTTTTTGATTGTTTATAAATATATAGTGCTACCCTTCAGCCTCCTAGTAGACATACCTGTGTTATGAATGTGAAACTCCTCTGATTTTCAGAAAAGTTGACCTCTGACCTTGAAGTCAAGGTCATTGAGATTTAAGCTTCACAGAGATTTTCAGTAGATGCAACCATGGTATTGACTTGAAAATTCTACACTATCAAAGACTTAGGTGCCCACAGCACCTCGCCATATACAAAAGATTTTTCTATTCATTTATGTATTATTAGTTTATTTATTTCTTCATCCCGCTCTCTCTCTCTTTTTTTAATTCACCTTTCTGTTGCGATGCTCTGGACATTTCTAAACCCCACAAGTTCAGCCTCAATTTTCAACCCAATTTTCCTATACTTTCACTTGAACACGTCCAGCCTTCACCTCTCACCGGTCCTCGTCCCCTCTTCTCACAGCTTCCTGTGTGGCCTCCCAAATCAAACACAGGCCCAAATCAGCCGTTTCTTCTTCTCTGTTCATTCACTCTTCATCTTTTCAGTCTTTTCTTGGCGGTTAACTCCCAGCATGGCAAATATGAACTCAGACAGTCCAATGCAGTGCTTTCACACAGTCATGTCACTGGTACACTTTCCAGCTTGTAATTCAGAGCACATGTTCCATTAACATACATGCTGCTGGACCCTTCAGTGTTTTAGGTCAGTTGTACTGTCTTCTGCCTTCTGTTAATTCTTCAAATCTACGGTGTTGTTCTGTCTGTCTTCTGTCTTCATCAGGAGATTGACTGTCCTTTAAGCTTCTTCTCAGGATAAGGACAGGATGAGAGGTGAAGCTGTAAAATTTCAGCCAAAGCCTGGCCTGTTTGTCGTTCCAATTATGTTAATCTATCATTTTGCCGCTGTACTCATCTGAGGTTGAGCCAAGTCCATGGGCACCTGTATTAACACACTAAGACATTTATTTAATATCATTTTCATTACTATTTCTTAGCACTTTCATTCTCTAATTCCTCTGTTTTCCTTTTGAAAAGTCTCTCACAAGCTCACAAGCTATATTCAGACTTCCTGCTTCACTTCCTGCCAGACACACACACACACACACACACACACACACACACACACACACACACACACAAAAACAACAACAACAAAACGTCAGAAACTATTAAGATCCATACACTCTCTTGTTGTCTTCTTGTATTTGTCATGACTGGATGCATAACAATAATTAGTTAAAATGGTGAACAGGTTCATTTATTGCTCTCTTAACAGTAAGAGAAACAATAAGAGACACAGTGAACTCCTGAATGAACTGAAACAACCTTTAGTGATCTATTAATAAGGAATATCCACCAGAGAAACACTTGTTTTCTCTGGTTAAAATTTTATTTAGTTGGAACTTTAATTTCTATTGAATTCTTTTGGTCTACATGTTAGATTCAGGAGTTACTGTAACCCAGTGGTGTGCTGAGACTTACAGAGAGACAATTTTACTTTCAGTATCCAAAGTAAAAATACTTTTTCATTAAACCATATACATATACCTTCATACCTCAGAAAACAGAACTACACCTTGATTACAAGGATTCATGTATATAAATAATATTAAAAATCAATTTAATGAAAAGATTTGAGTAGTGTGCTACAGGGTTAACTTCAACATCTACAGAGGATTAAAATATGATTGAAAAATTAAAGTAGTGTGGCAGCAAAGGATCTTCATCATTTGAATTATCTTTGCTGGATGCCTCATAGGTTATAATAAAATTCTCTTAAAAAGGTTCATTTCTCGAGACTGGTCAAAAGTTTTACTCTCATTTCAATCATCCAACATGGCCTTAAGGATTTCTTACAACAGTGTCAGGAAGGGACGAAACATTACCAAGAACAGAAATAAAAATTTAATATTTTTGTGGTTCATTCATTCATCGACCACTATAACTGACCACTTACCAGTTTTTACTTGTGTGACTGTGATTTAAAAAAAAATAGATACCAAGATCATGATAGCAAAGCGAACAATAAATGAAGAAGCAATTCATGCCTTCAATTTCGATTTAGCACAACAAGATTGGAGTTCGGTGTATGAAGAGTCAGATGTGGACAAGGCTTATGATAATTTTCTAGATATTTTTACTATGTGGTACAATAAACATTGTCCTGTAAACGAACACATGACAAAGAAAAAAAAGATAAAAAGTCCTTGGCTCACAAAAGGAATTATTAATGCTTGCAAAAAGAAAAACAATCTGTATAAACAGTTTATCAAAGTAAAAACAAAAGAAGTGGAACAAAGATATAAAGCATATAGAAATAAATTGACTGATATTATAAGAACGAGCAAACAACTTTATTATAGAAGAAGATTATATGAAAATAAAAACAATATAAAAGGAACTTGGGATGTCTTAAACAACTTAATTAAACAAGGATCTTCTGGAACATCATATCCTGAATATTTTACTGATGCAAATGGTGAAAATCACAACATGAGTAATATTGTCGATGGGTTCAATAAATTCTTCATAAATGTTGGCCCTGAACTAGCAGCGGACATCCCGTGTCATAAAAATGAAAATATCAGTAATATAAAATTAAATCCCTTTTCACTGTTCCTCTCAGCTACAAATGAGCAAGAAGTAATAAATATCACATTAAAATGTAAAAGTAAGTCTTCAATGGATTATCATGACATAACTACATGTCTGTAGTTAAACAGGTTATTCTGAATATTGCTAGTCCCTTAACATATATCTGTAATTTATCATTTCAGTCCGGTTGTTTTCCAAAAAAAATGAAAATTGCAAAAGTAATACCACTATATAAAAGTAATGACAAACAATTTTACCAATTATAGGCCTATTTCTCTACTGCCTCAATTCTCAAAAATTCTAGAAAAACTTTTTAATTCAAGATTAGAAAAATTCCTTGAAAAACATCAAATAATAAATGTTGGTCAGTATGGTTTCAGAACGCAAAGAACCACTTCAATGGCGATAATTGAGGCAATAGAAGAAATTACTGATACACTGGATAAAAATAAATATGCAGTTGGTATTTTTGTTGATCTCAAAAAGGCCTTCGACACAATCAATCACTCAATTTTATTGGATAAATTGGAAAGATATGGTATTCGAGGGAAAGCTGGTAAATGGTTAAAAAGTTACCTAACAGGTCGGGAACAATATGTTAGCATAGGGCATTACCATTCAGAGAAACTTGGTATTACATGTGGTGTTCCCCAAGGGTCAGTGTTGGGACCAAAACTTTTCAATGTATACATAAATGATATTTTTGATGTTTCTCAAGTACTTAAACTCGTTCAAACACACGTTAAAGTCCGTTTGGCTCGACACTACCGAACAGAGGCAGTGGGACTAACATTGTGTTCTGGACCTTTCTGGAAACATATTTGAATTCTCGAGACTGAATCCATAGACCACAGAAACAAACACAGCACTACACATTGATTTTAAGATGTATTTTTAAAGCATTCTGTGAAAAGAGCTTGTTGCGGGGTGTGGTTGGTGGCTCGGCCAGAGTGGAGGAGTGGAGTGGCAGGTTCAGGGTGTGGTGTCAGGGACACTTGTTTGTCACAGCCAGCGAGCATCTTCTAATCATGCCTTCCCTATTTCAGTAGCAGCCAGGCCAGAGAGAGGAATCTGCTGCTGGAGAAGAGCACCGGAGCCAGAGCAGTGTGCATTGGAAAGTGCCACGAGTTACAAACTTTGTTTGATTGTGTCAAAATAAAAGTCACAGTCACATAACACAGTCACAGTCAGGTCCTTTTGGGATTAGAGGTCTTCTCATTATTTAGAATTTTCAGCTTGTAAACCGAGATGACTAAAGCTGCCAAACTCTGGAACAGTCTTACTGAGGTCAGAGTGTCTCCATCATTAGTGTTTCATATATCTTTTATAAGACTTTTTTTTTCATTTGTTATGGTTTTGTGTCATTGATTTGTTGTAATTTTTTGCTCTGTGAAGCACTTTGCAAGTAAGAGCTGGGTGAATTACATTATAAATAAGGAAAATTGAAGAAAATATTTGTATATTTCATATTCTAAACTTTAGCTCGTATTAAGAAAATTAAGCTAAAGAAGGCATAAATACACATTTTTTGAATTGTGTTCACCTTTATGAAAAAAGACTGAAATGTTTTTATTTTATTTTTAAAATCGTGTCTTTAATGCTATTTGAGCTAAAGGATCTGCTGATATATGCACACTGATCAAACCTGCTGTTTTTGTTTTTTCATCAGGTTGACTTTTTTGATGATAAAAAGAATATTTAATAGCTGAATGTTTTTTTTAATTTCTCTGTACAAATATTAACATTAATGCACATATTTGCCACATATTTACAGTCACTTATCAAATAATCATTTTCAATTATTCTTAAGTACATATTTGGAAAAAGTAATATCAATATTTAATTAAGGTCTTTAGATAACTTAAGGGCTTGCTGGTAATGTTCCATCAAACTGAATATTTTAACTTTTGAAGAAATCAGAAAGGAATACAAGAAAATTAAGACTGAAAATGTTCATAAAACAATTGATGCTGACTCTGATGACCTGTTAATTTCCATTCTGAATTCTGTGGCTCATCTGTTATTGAGTTCTGCATCCACTCCATTGGGTTCAGAATACAACTTGCTGGAGAGCAGCTCAAAGTCCTTAAGTCAATGTCATTTCTCAGTTGAATATTCTCTTCAAGTATGTCACAGATATGTTGACAACAGATGTTATCATAAAAACAACAAAGTACAGCGGTACATTTATATAACTTACTTTTTTTGCAGAAAACTTTCTCAATTAAATGAAATCTTTAAAATGTTTTGGTGTTCTCCTCCAGCCTGTGAGATTAAAAGGACTCAGTGAATTCATTCATGCTTGAAAGGCAGCCAGACATTCCTGAATTCTGCCCCTCTGTATTTCAGCTACTGTGAGCTCCTAGAGTGACTCTTTAGTGTCAGGAGCTACAGTCACATACAATTAATTTTGTGTGTTGAAATCCTCTTCGTGGTCAAAGCGGTGCATATTAGGCCAGTCGAATCAAATTCAGTACATTTGTTTTTTTCAAATCAGTTGAAATTTATTTATTTAGTGCCAATAAAAAACAACAGCCATCTCAAGGCATTTTATATTTTAAGGCAAAGACCCTACAATAATACAGAGAAAACAAAAAAATAATCATATGATCCTCTTTCAGCAAGCACTTTGGCAAAGGACAAACTGTTATGACCAGTTCGGGGTGAGAGGAGTAAGACAGGACAAAAGACACAATGTGGAAGAGACAGCGATTAATAACCATCATTATTAGGCTTTTGAAATTAATCAGACAGACGGAAACAGGGCAAATGTGCTTCGACACATATCTTTCTTTATGGACCTTTTTCATTCTAATGGGACCATAGTTAAAGAAAAAAGATCATAATGTTCAGTAAGAGTTAAAACTGTCATCTCACCATACATTTCTGAAAGGTTTTTATGGACAACATGTCTAAAGGGAGGGAAGGACAATTTTCTCATAGACATCTAATTTGTAGACAAGAGTATTCTAGCCTCACATATAGTACTTGTACCCAATGATCCCTAGTTGAGCAGAGATAATGTCTGTGAAGGTTCTCAGTCATCCATGTCATTGTAGTCTAAGGAGCTTGGAAAGAAAAGCGTCTGGACTTCTTTAAGTTGCTCGAAGACGTTTCACAAGGTCAAATGGTCCCAGATTTAAACCCAGTGGGAGTATCCCCCCAAAGAGGGACAAAGGGACTCTCCACCATTTGACCTTAGAACTGAAGAAGCTTCTCGGATGAGAGGTGAAACGTCTTCGAGCAACTCAAAGAAGTCCAGAGGCTTTTCTTTCCAAGCTACTTAGACGAGCAGAGATAATATTATTATTACGAGGAAATCAGTCATATATATGTGTGTGTGGTGTGTGTTTGTCATTGTTCCATTAAGAAAATAAACAATTGATTTTACAGTTTATATTTATATTTTCTATTTTATTTTTCTCTGTTGCATATTCTGTAAATATTTTATTATGTGCATATAATCTGTTTCTCATTAAAATTTAATGAAAAACAGATTTTAAGAATTCAAAACAGTTGTAACTGTTTTTAATGTTTTGAATTCTTAAAATACATCAGCGATAATCTTTCCTGCATCCTTAGAAAAAAACTTCTGTCCAAAACCAATGATCAATAACCTAAGCAAACAATAAAATATTAAAATACCAAGTCAAAAATATGAACATTAAAATGATCCATTGTGGTGAAGACAGGAAGTTGTTCACAGTAGAACAAAAACATGAATAACAGATGACAAACCTTTATGAAATTTAACACTAATGATGTCTAATTGAAGTTGGAGAACTACTTGGATTATTCAGAAATTTTAATTTTCCTTGTGTCATCAGTCAAAAATCATTTCTCACAGATCCAGGTCTTGGATACAGAAGATTGTGATCGTGTCCATTTTCCCTTAATTTCACAGCATACTGCAGAAAAACCATGAACAGGATCCTGCTGGCCTGGCGCCAAAAACCTGTTGGATAAAAAAAAATATTATATTAAACTAGACTAAAATCATGTCAATTGTCACATTTATATAACTATGACTCTCTATAAGCATTTTCCAGATTTCTGTCGCAATTGACCTGCTTTAGACTTTTCTCTGAGTATCATCATGTACATTAACAGTTTTCAAGTTTTTTATGAATATTAAATCTTCATACTCTTAAATCTTAGAATAAAACGAAGGCAGAGCTGACTCTCTGCTCTTTGAAAATATTTTCACAGCTGTTTACAGACATCAGTTTTAAATGTGGGTCATATATTTGTTTGCTGATGTAATGTATTGCCATGCTGTCTTCCAACACATGGTGGTATTAAATAATAACTTTTTGGTTTTGGTTTTAATTTAAAGGAAAATGTCTCACGCCTCTGTCAGCGGGGATCCATCCACCCATTCCCATTCATGTTCCCCAGTTTTACTTTTGTAACCGGCTGTCAGACCAATCCAGGAGTCTCCTCTCATATTCAGTTCAATAAATTCCTAATTGAAAACAGACATAAATATTTCGGCCAGTCATAATTCAGTACTTCTGTTGTTGTAATATCATGTTGTGAATTTGTCTGAAAGAAAAACTAAATGAGATGAAACATTTCAGTTCACTTCTCTTGTCCTTTATAGAATAGATAGATCAATAGACAGTAGATGGGCAGATGGTCAAAACACAGAACTTCTGGCAGTTGCATCAAACAAACACACCCACCTGTTCCTCTTTGTTGTTTATGATCACCAGATTGGCTCCTCTGGACTGACAGTCTGCCTTGCTGTCAGACCAAATTTTCCTCTCAGTGGATTTAAAGTAACAGCTCATTCAAAATTTGGCCCAATCGACAGGACACTTCACTTAAAGTCAGACACATGATACAAAAACAGAATTCACGTTTTTATCCTTCTATTGCTTGTGTGTGTTGTGACATGTGCAGGCTTGTGAACAGGAAGACTTGGTGAATCTTAATGACATCATTAAGTGAAAAAAAAACACCAGACTGTAAAAGTGCACTTGTCTCAATAGAGCTTCTATGAGGACAAAAAAGCCATAGCACTCTCTGTAGACAAAGAGAAGGTCATAGAAGCTCAGATAAATTATGAAAGCTCGTCATTCCTTTGGTCTGGAAAAAAACACATTTTGCCAACGTTTTGAGGCTGGGGTTCTGACATACTGTTGGACTTCAAACTCTGGTTGCACACATGAGTCTATTTATTCGATTCAATTCAATTCAATTCAATTTTATTTATATAGCGCCAAATCACAACAAAAGTCGCCTCAAGGCGCTTCATAGATACAGAGAAAAACCCAACAATCATATGACCCCCTATGAGCAAGCACTTTGGCAACAGTGGGAAGGAAAAACTCCCTTTTAACAGGAAGAAACCTCCGGCAGAACCAGGCTCAGGGAGGGGCGGCCATCTGCTGCGACCGGTTGGGGTGAGAGAAGGAAGACAGGATAAGAGAGACAGAGGTTAATAACAGATATGATTCAATGCAGAGAGGTCTATTAATACATATTTATCAAATTGTTGTTCCTCAGCTATTCCATCCTCAGGTCCTAAGCTTAGTAAGAGTTGACAAAAGCACAGACACTCTGTA
This sequence comes from Diplotaxodon limnothrissa, assembly GCF_057381915.1. Lineage (NCBI taxonomy): Eukaryota > Metazoa > Chordata > Actinopteri > Cichliformes > Cichlidae > Diplotaxodon > Diplotaxodon limnothrissa. Next base: position 10,448,995 of record NC_140599.1, on the reverse strand, counting down.
CTTAAGTAGAAATACACTACTTTTAACAAATACTCCAGTAAAAGTTGAATTACTGATTCAACTTCTTTACTCAAGTAAAAGTAAAAAAGTACAGTCTTTGAAATGTGTTCAAACTGAGAAAGTAAAAAGTAGCTCTTTAGAGGACATTTCTATTTTTGTGCAAAGCTAACTGAACCTTGTGTTATATTAACATAATGATAAAGTAATATCAATAGATAAGAATACAAACTTCAGTCTAACTTTTTAAAATTCTAATTATACTCAGCTTGAATCAGAAGAAAAAGAAAGAAAATTAAAACGATTTCCTCTAAACAGGAAAATTTGTACAATCAGGGATTAAAGTGGATTCACAAGTTTGAGGATCCCTAAAACTGGTTGTAATGGTTCAGTGTGGGGAAAAGAATCATAACTCATAATAATTTCTATTGAGAGCTCTAGTAGATTTTCTTAGTGTACAGTCTGCTCTTTATGGATGTACACAACTAAATTTAATCAGATGTCAGCAGATGTTTCATGAGTGTTCCTGGCTGATTTCCATCCTCTACAATGACAGTACACTGTTTATGCTCTTTTCTATTTAGTATAAAGTTGGTATGAAGGTGGAATTTAGTCAGTTGATCTCAGCATCATCACCTGAAATTCATATGGACTCTCTGCTACACTCGATGTAACCTGACTCTGACCATGAAACCACTGCCACTGTGCACCAGTCACACAGTGTTCTTTAAGTTAAATCCATCACAGTACAGACAACTAGCCTGTTTAAAAATGCCAGAGTGTTTCTTTAAATAACACAGTTAGTCTACCTCAGTTTGTTTTGCAGCATGTTTTACAATATGAAAAAAACACATGGTGTTAATAATGAAATCAAATGTTAAAATGATATTAAGGTGTGCAATGTGAAATTTGAATCTAGTGACCTCAGGGTTGGCACTGGCAACATTGATCAGTCACACTGATTTGTCACAGTACTGTGTCTGAAACCCAGCATATATGCTTCAGACTCTGGAATTATGTTCTTTTATTATTATCACCCTTGTCTCCAGGAGTGGCTTTTGATATTGGCGACATGGGCGGTTGCCCAGGGCAGCATCGTGGTGGGGGCAGCATCATGGCTGAGTCCAAATAAAGAAGTTGCTCGCACCCATGGTGCCCCGACATCATGCCAGTGCATTTTGGGGATTGCATGGGCACCGATCTGTTTTCAATTGCCCATTTGCGAGGAGTAAACGTGCCTTTACAAAAACAAAATAAAAACAAACCAAAAGGGCCGTCAACGTTAACGCTGTCATCACGATTAACGCAATTAAAAATTTTAATGCAATTAATCCATCTGGAGTGCAGAAGTACTTAAAATCCCTGAAAAGTCTGTCAACGCATTTGTTGTTTGTCCATTCTGTGCTCCAAATGGGTTGATTGTGTTAAGAAATATTTAGTCGGGTTAATCATGATGACGGTAATAACGCGTTAACGTTGACAGCCTACAACAAACACAAAAACTGAAGACATTATGATATAGACTTATAATAATTTTGGACCGATGTGTTTTCTAAATTCTTTCACACACATATACGAGAAAAGTGAGCGCGAGGGCCCTTGGTGTGCCTGCTTGCTGCTGTGCTGAAGTCTTACAACACAACCTGTCGAAAGGTTTCTAAATAGTGCACATTTCATTCATAATGTTGTTAATCCAAGCCCATTATATATTCATTGTTTCTCCTCGGTTGTGTAAAATCCTAGAAAAAAAAATTAATATACAAGGTGTAGGTCTATTAGTCTGTTAGTTTATGTTGTGGGGTTGAGTGTTGATACTGGAGTGCAAAATTACTGATGGAAGATGGACAAGAAAAGGTCAAAGCCATCAGGTTCTCAGTTTAGAAAAGAAGAGAAAAGTAGAGGAGAAACGGGCAAAAGATGCACGTAAGCAGATTTGGATGCCGGCAGGTGTCATGTCTCCTGAAACTAGGGTCAGGACTCTGCAATCTATTTACACCTACAGGCCAGTGGACACTCTTTCAATGATGAGGATGTACACATCATCGACAGGGAGGAACACTGGTTTGAGCGCGGAGTCAAGGAGGCCATTTAGATGCAAAGGGAAAGACCATCTCTGAATTGAGTATCTTGTTTTGTTTCTTGTTTTGTTTTTCTTTTTGGTTAAGTTTCTTATTTCGAATTCCTTGTTTTTGATTTTGTTTCCTGTATAGATGTATTATTATGTCCAGCAAAAACGCTACCATTTTCTGTTAACTTCCTGTGTTTTAGACCTGCAATTTGGTCCTACATGCTGCCTGCCACACAGCATAGCCATGGCATGATTAGTGTGCTGGCAGCTGAGTGGTTGATTTTACACAGAAAGAGTACACTATATTACAAAAATATGAAGTGATTGCACAAAAAACACAACATGCAAGTAACACAGCTCCTGTGAATAATTCAGTAATGTGAAAAGAAAATCACCGTGCAGTACTTTTGCGTTAAAAGCACCATATGTATGAATGTTTTGGTCAATACTTGAACAGGGCTGTTGTAAGCTTCAGAGACACATATAAGACTGCAGTCTGGCTTCCTTGTCCCAACGCTGTACAGTCATATTTTTTGGGGGGCGGAGGGGTGTGTGTGTTAAAAGATTTCTAGAAATGAGAGCGTGTCCATCAAATGTTGGATGGATACCATTTCACCTAATCACAGGTTTTCAACAGAAAGTTGTGCAATTATTTACAAAGCCCACATAATTTTCTGGACACTCCTCAGACTGCTTGTTGTTTAAGGAAGACTAAGAAAAAACTGTGAAGAAGGGGGGAAAAAATAACCAAAGTACTAAAGTGCTCCATAGTATAGTGGTTTACATCTTCACCTAATAAGCAAAAGATCCCCTGTTCAGTTCTCAGAAGAGACACAAATCCTTTTGGGGTTGTGTCGGGAAGGGCATTTTGTATAAAACAAAACAAATTGACAGTTGCTCCCCATCTGTTTGGGTTTTCAACTGCAACACATCATACTACAACTTTTTTTAATACACTATACTGCCAAAAGTAGTCAATTGTCTTCCTTCATATGGATATGGACTTGAATGATATCCCATTCTTAATCTACAGGGTCTAGTATGATTTTGGCCCACCCTTTGCAGCTACAAGAGTTTGAGGTTTGTTTGTTGTTTTTTTGGCTCACAGTGTCCACTCTTAATAACCCCAACGGCGTTCTTTTAGGTTGAGGTCGGGACTCTGTGCAGGCCAGTCAAATTCTTCCACACAAAAATTGCTCATCCATGTTTTTAGAGAATTTGCTCTATGTACTTTGGGTGCTGCCATCTTTTAACAAGAATGGATATCCCTAAGCTGTTCCAACAAAGTTGGTAGCATAAAATTGTCTAAAATATCTTTGGCATTGTGCTTAGTAATGTAATGCTTGGATCCAGGTTCTCGGCAATAGAAAACCATTCCATAAAGCTCTGTTCTTGAGCTAATCCAAAGGAAGCATGAAGTTTGAAAGTCTGTATTGATTAACTCTCCAGAAAGTTGGTGACCACTATGTGCCTCTAGTGTCCCTGCTCTGTGATTTTATGTGGTCTACCTCTTCAAGGCTGAATTTGTCATTCCTAATCACTTACACTTTGTTATAATCCCACTAACAGCTGACTGGAATATTAGGTAGCAAGGAAATTTCAAATGGACTTGTTGAACATGGTACCACGATGGAATTCACTGAGCTTCTGAAAGTGACCCATTCTCTGAAAACTGTTTGTAGAAGCAGTCTGCATGCCTCGGGGTTTGATTTTATACACCTGTGGCTATAAAAGCGATTGAAACACCTGAATTCAGTGAACACTTTTAGTAATAGTATATTACAACTGATATGCAGTCACTTCCATGACCTAAGAGGAAAATAGTTAATAAAACAAGTATAAAATACAATTCTGAGTACTGCTATATTTGCACATGAGGCACAACTTTCTTACCTAAAAGTTGGGTTTGCAGTTGGCTGTAATTGTTGCTCAGTTTGTTGTATTTGTTCTGCAGCTGCTCTTTTTCCAAAGTGACTGAAATATCTGCTTAGAAATAAAACAAAGCAAAAACGAAAAAAAACATCTAAATATTCAACTTTATAAATACAGCCATATTTTTATTGTAAAAATCAGCATCACACTTTTTTTCCAAACTAATTTTGTTATTCATTGTTAAGTGACTAAGAACATTGGTTAGCATATGACTAATAACAAACATGGACAGGTCTATTAACAGCAGATTAGAATATTTAACATAGAGGATTAAACTATAACTTTAGAAAATATGGACAGATTAAACAGCAGAAAAAAAACAGCTGCCACAGACAGACCATCTGTATCTCAAAAGGAAAAGTATAGTGTGTGTAGTATTAAGAAGAGATGTATGAATGATAATGGTGAGTTAGAAGATATATCAGTTTCACAGATTTGATTTTCATGAATCACAGGATGAACTGACTATAACTACAATTGCATTTCCATTTAAATAACAGTCTGATGTTGTTTGATGTTGCTAGTTCTAGCCTTATTCCTTCAGCTGCAGCTCCAATCTGAGGCTAAATGCTGTGAGAGCAAGCAAAGAGCAAACATTTAGACTATATCTAAGACCTACAGATCCTCCCATTAACAGCACACCAGTGCTTGTAGATGTTGATCAGGCATGGTCACGCTATTTCCCAGTGAACTGATTGCTCAGTAAGCAGTTGCATAGTATATAATGATCTCAAACCCCTGTAAGATCTCAAGCTTAGGACTAAACTTGAAAATAATGCTTTATGGTACAGGTCTCAGGAGTCAAATAAGGAAGATGGTTAGCTTAGCATTCTTTAGTGGGCTTACAACATTAAAATGACTGTAAAACGATGTATATGATGATATATAAGGAGAAGATATGCCTACTCTGGTTACATTGTCAATTAAAGAAAAAGAAAAAACCTCAGCAGTGGTCATATTGCAGAAGCAGTGTAACACACATGGGGAAACACTGTAGGGCGGTTGCTTTAAATGGAAATATGAAGTCAGAAGAGGAAGGAAAGAATAGCAGACTTGCAGCATCAAATAATGTTGCTTAAAAATATCTAATGTGGAAATAATACTGCCGTCGTTATTGGAATAAAATTCCTCACAGCGTGTCGTGATTCCAGCGAGAATCAGAAGATACAGCACTCCCAGGCACACTTTAAAAGCTCTGAAACAGCTTCTTTTCTTCTGTGTTTGTCCATCTATAAAGAAACCATTAAGCTTTGCTTGTTCCATATTCAGTTTTTCAGAAAAAACTGAATACTCAAACGTGTTTGAGTCCATACGAAAAGATTCATTCTTATATCTGGAGGAATAAATATATTTCAATAAATATTAACGTTAGCCCGCGACTTTGTTCTTGTTTTGAATTTTGGCCCACTGTGTATTTGAGTTTGACACCCCTGTTATAGAATCATCAAACCATTTGTTTCCACAGCATGATGCGTATCAGCAACATTCCTGTCCTAGCAGCTCTGTCTGAACATGCTGAGACCTGCTTCACTCAAACAGAAAAAAAATCTCACAGAACTTCCGAAGTCCATATGAGCCTGAGGAAAAAGAGAAATAGTGATGGACATGAAACAGAAGCTTAAATGCCTTCTAAGTTTTCTTTCTATTGAACAGCTGTAGATATTAAACATCTCATGAAAATGAAATGAAGTTGTAGTAAATATGTAAAAAAAAAAACCCATCTCTATTTAATAAATGCAAGTTTACTATTTTTCTATTTACTCCCATGCCACGAACTCTTCCAGAGTCACATCTGTGGCAGCATTATTAATTCTTGTAATTTATTTGAAGGCATGCATATACGCACACATACACAAACACACAGGATCCGTTTCTGCACCATTTGTAAGAACTGAAATACGAGACCTTTAGCTCCACCTGCTGGTGTGTTCAGCTGCCTGTAACGTTAAAGTTCTGATGTAAAGAACAATATTTTCACCAAATGGAATAAAATGAAAGAACCAACTGAGAAGTAAACAAATAAAAAACAAAAAAACAAACGGGAAAGATGCGAGAATGAGAATATTGTCTGTAATGTGATGTTTGAATGTTTTTTCTGTTTTTTATTGTTTTGTTTTTTTTTGTTTTTTTTTTATGTTGGCTGATATGTGAGAATAACTAGTGGAGATCCTAACAGAAAATTAGGAACTTGCCTTCTATCAGGCAAGTTGTTTCTGGGATCTCCTGCGAGCCACTCACCCAGTTTGGGGAGCACTACACCGAGTGCCCCAATTACCACTGGGAACACTGGTGCCTTTTCCCTCCAATTCAATTCAATTCAATTTTATTTATATAGCGCCAAATCACAACAAAAGTTGCCTCAAGGCGCTTCATAGATACAGAGAAAAACCCAACAATCATATGACCCCCTATGAGCAAGCACTTTGGCAACAGTCTTCTTGAGCTCTTCTCTAAGCCCTTGCTATTACTCCAGCTTCTCGTGTTCATTTTTTGTGATTTTGCTGTCACTCGGTATAGCAACATCTGTCACTATAGCCATCTTCCTCAGCTTGCCCTCCACTACTACTTCCACTTGGTTAGGCATCACCAGTTTTTCTGTCTGTATTTAAAAGTCCCTCATGATCTCACTTTGAATATTTGTCACACTTAAATGTTTCAGATCAAATAGATCACAAAAGTTAACACCAAATGTAGTTTCCGAATTAAGATGTTTATTAACAATTGAAAAAAAAAAGGAAGCCTACATATTCCTGTGCGAAAAAGGGATTGCTCCCCCAACAATTAACTGTGGTGTTTCTTTGTGAAGCTGAGTTCTCTTTCTTCATTACTGTCACAACTGTTCTCAAGAAATCACTCAAACAGGACCTGCTTGTCAAAGTGCAATACCAATCCTCAAAAGCCAGACGTGATGCCGTGATTAAAGGAAACTCAGAAACAAATGAGAAACAAATAAAAAAAACATAATAATGCTTTAAATTTACTTTTACTTGGTTACTTTTTGACACTTTACAGAAAACAGTTTGTACCACTTTCCACAAGTCTATGAGTTCAGCAAAGCATCTTCAGTAGAGAGTCATTATATGTAAACAACTTGGGAAGGATTTTTCTGCTTTCATCAGTGTAGTACAGAATCTTGTTAATTCTGTGTTATTACAAGGAAAAAATAGCATCAGATGATGGAGCATGATTTATTTACACAGTTTAAAAAGATGTATCATTCATTTGTTTTAAACAGCTCTTTCTCAGCAGTTGTTCTTTCAGTGTCTCTTCTCCTAAAGTCTCCCTCCTCTCCAGTCAGCTGCCAGCTACAAGTTTCTACCCTGAGAGAGCCACGATCTTCAGGAGGAAAGATGGAAGGACATCCATGAATGTGTTTAAAGGAGAGATTTTCTATAACCATAATGTGACCTTCCAGACAGATTACAGTACCCCATGCTCCGTGTGAAAACAGAAAGGGGCTACTGTATAAAAATGGTTCTTAAAGAACCATTTTTAAAAAGGTTCTTTGAAAAATAATAATAATAATAATAATAATAATAATAATAATGGATACTTTATTGATCCCCATGGGGAAATTACTTGTTTTTCTCTGCATTTGACCCATTCACTCAGTGAACCATTAAAGGTGCCCCAAAGAACCATTTCTTGATGGTTCTTTGGGGCACCTTTAAAGGTTCTTCAATGAACCACTGAAAGAAATGGTTCTTCAAAGAACCATTGTTTGAAAGGTTCTTTGTGGCACCAAAAAAGGTTCTTCTATGGCATCAGTCTAAAGAACCACTTTTGGTTCCAGTTGGAACCTTTATTTTTCTGAGTGTAGTAAGAGAAAAAGTAACATGGCTTTCTTTTTCCAAGGTTACAACTCAGAATCTAACATGTGTCTGTTTTTACTTTCTCTTTGCAATTCTTCCCTCATTTTCTGTCCTCCAGGAGACTCCCTCCTCTCCAGTCAGCTGCCACGCAACAGGTTGCTATCCTCAAAGAGCCGTGATATTCTGGAGAAAGAATGGAAGGAGCTTCAGTGCTCTGCTGGGGTTATACAGTACTGTGAGATCTTTAAGCTAAGATGGGGCATGAATATGTAGGAGAACAATTCTTACATGTTAGAGAGACTCCAAGATTTTAAGGCGTAGTGCGAGTTCACATAAGCCAGATCACATTAATAAACAGGTCATCATTGAGTAAGAGAGAAATGTGGTATAGCTGGTGCCTCAGTTAGATTTGATATGGAAATACGCACTGGAAGAGACCAGAATACTTAAATCAGCCCTCACATTTTTCATTACTTTTACTTATTTTTTCCAGCCAAATGTTAAACATGAGGTAATTTTCTAATCAGATGTTATAGATGAGGTTTCCAGTGAATGTAAAGAGTAGAAATGCAAACCAGAATTTCACTGCTGCAATTGTCTGTAACTAACTGCATGCACTTCAGTAATTATTTAATTTATTTCTTTTTATATTCATACTAGAAAAAAAGCAATATCTGACTAATATTTCATATTATCTGTTCCATTGATATCGTACAGATAAAAATATTGGTAACAGCATTGTTTGTTTCTGTGGGTATGTTCTTGGTTAGCAGTTCTTGTCATTACCGCTTGATTATAGTACACCTGAACTATCCAGTGCTGGCTCTGCACTTAGGATGTATCATGATTTAATAGTTCGTTAGTTTTTATTTTCATGTGCTATGAAACAAGTGTGTGTTTCACTTTACATGTTTGAACCTTAGGGGTGACACAGCACTTTGTATTGCTAGAAAAACTTTTTAATTGTGGACCCTTTGCTGTCAACTATTTTAATGTTTGATATTGGCAGACCTTAAAGAGATCATAGTTTTGTTTTATGTATGGTAATGTTCAAAGTCTTTGGCCCCTCCACATATCTTTATATTTTGCTGGGCAAATTTGGTTACCAGGAACAGTAATTTCTTGACAAATGTGCAATCATACAGGTGTGGTGAAAAGTTTAGATTCACTCCTTATGGGTATGAGTGTTATGGGAATTTGGGTTTTTAATGATTTAGCTGAACTGTTTTTTGTTTTGTTTTTTTACCTGAATGGTATGATTGTACAGTATTGTATCTTTAATGACTTTAAAAAGTAAGAATTGGGTGCACACGTTTTTAATTTATTGAGGAGAACAAACAGCTATATGGCAGCTGTGTCACTGACAACTGACAATCTAAATGTTCTTGCTTAACAATGACTGTAAAAAAATCAACACTGATCAGAAACTTTTATTCCTCATTTATGCAAACAGATTGAAAATTGGAATTATTTCAAATATACAGTTATGTTGTTTAAAAATGTTCAGTATAAATGAGTTTTTAGCTTCAGCCTAAACTGAAAATGTATACACAATCTGAAGACAAATAAAACAAAGCTCAAAATCAAGATCTTTTTTTAAATTTTTTGTTTTTTATTATTTGTTGGTAATAATTTCATGTGGTCTTTAGTGAACAGTTCCACAAGTTCTTGTTACTCTTCTGGGCTTTTAAATAAAGCGAGTAATCTTCTTTGTAACGCCAAGTAAACTTTAGCGTACACATGAAAACATCCTAGAGAAGATATTTGGTCTTCTCAATGGGGCCTTACTTTTGAAAATTCTGACAATCATTTTGTCAAGTCTTGGATTTCCATTATTCATAAACCCCAGGACATTGTCAGCACCTCTCCACTTTTCCCGGAGTTCATTGTATACTGTCACAGTGAGATCTTCCATGTTCTCCAAGGAGATTTCAAGATTTTGGGACACAATTTTAGCCCAGATCTTTTCGGTAAGCCTCTGTATAACTTCTTCAGCTGGACGCCATTTCTTCAACCCCTTTATGTTGCTCATTGCGTGCATAACCAGATCTCTGGCAAGGCGTTCCACAAGTTCTCTGTACTCGTCTCGGTTTTTAGATAAAGTGAGTATTCTTTTGGGTAATGCCAGCAGATGTCTGGTGAATGTTGGGACAGTAATATCATCCTCAAGCTCTTCCTTCAGACTTGAAATCAAATCTTTTTCCTTGCACTTATGCGCTCTACAAAGATTGGTGAAAATGGCTTTCGCCATACTGGGCAGCCTCTTTGGACATAGATCCAAATGTTTTCCCTCAATTTCAGGCCAGATTTTCTCAAGCAGACGATAACAGTTGGGAATCCTTGTGGAGTCTTTGTGTTTAGGGGAGACTTTGTTTAAGGCCCGTGAAACTACCAACTGAGTAAGTGCATAAACAAACATTTTTTCTGCAGACACATCATCAGATGCCAGACTGATGACAGAAGAAGAATCAACTTCTGACTCATGTACAGCTGGAATCACAGGCTTTTCCACGGGACAAGCTTCTATTTTGTCCCAGTGTTTTGTATCAGCTGTGGGCTTTTTCTCCATACAGCTTTTCTTTGGTTCTGCTGTGGCTTGGGATTGTGTGTCCACATGCTGAAGACATTTGCCGGCCTCTGTCTTCAGTTCTGCAGTATCTGTTTTTTTATTATCACTGCAGTTGTCTACAGATATTTCTTTCAGGATGCTGTCTTTTCCTCCTTTTGCCTCCGTTTCCTTGCATTTATCAACGTCTGACTCATATGCAGCTGGCATTGCAGGCTTTTCCACGGGACAAGCTTCTATTTTGTCCCAGTCTTTTGTATCAGCTGTGGACTTTTTCTTGATACAGCTCGTTCTTGGTTCTGCTGTGGCTGTGGTTTGGGATTGTGTGTTCACATGCTGAAGACTTGCACTGGCCTCTGTCTCCAGTTCCGGAGTTTCGGTTTTCTTATCATCACCACAGTTGTCTATAGATATTTCTGTAACCATGTCTTCCTTTGCTGGTGTTACCCCTGTTTTCTCATGGGAATCAGCGTCCACTGACTCAAGACACTCCTCTGTCTGTGTGGACACCGGAGCTCCCTTCTCCATGGTTGTCTCTGTTGCATCCACTAACATGGAGCAAAGTGATGTTGTGGCAGGTATGTCTGCTCTTTGTGAACTAAATGTGTTTAAATGTTGCTCGCTGTTCTGATGCATGAATGCGCTCTGAACTAAATCGCAGGTGTTTATGGAGTTCTGGAGTTCTATTTATAGGGTCGTGTCCTGTAGGCCCCGCCCACTGCCCTTTGATAATTGCCAAGCCCCGCCCACATCGAATGACTGTTGCCTAGCAATCGCTAGATGATAGTAGCACGGATGGGCACAGCCACTGTGACGTCATCCAGTGTTCTTGATCAAAGAGAAGTAAGTGTTGGCTTTCTTGCCGCGCAGCAATTGATAACAAAGAACCTTGAAATGTGTTTTTAGCTAAACTTTGACACAGCTGCAGGACATATATATATACAAAGCGGGTGATCGTGGCTCAAGAGTTGGGAGTTCGCCTTGTAATCGGAAGGTTGCCAGTTCGAGCCCCGGCTTGGACAGTCTCGGTCGTTGTGTCCTTGCCACAAGGGGCAGTACCCTCCATGGAGAAGGAGGCTAGAGGGCAAGATCAAAGTAGCACGGAGGGAGGTTAGCCAACTAACGGAGTTGCAGAAAGGTGCGACAAAGAAGGTGCATAAGAAATACAGCAAGCTGTCCATACCTGAGGCCTTGGAAACTGCCAAGCAAAGACTCACAGCCTTGGCCAGCCGCTTGAGGAGGTACACCAGAGAGATAGAAGGCAGGAGAATAAACCAGCTGTTCTCCACAGAACCAGCAAAGGTGTACTCTCAGTGGCAAGGGAACAATAATAAGAGAACAGCACCACCAAGGCTGGAGACGGAGCAATACTGGAAGAGCATATGGGAGAAGGACGCAACCCATAACGGCAATGCTCAGTGGCTAGTGGATCTGAGGGCAGACCACAGCGACCTCCCTGAACAGGGTCCAGTAACCATCACAGTGGCAGATATCCAAGAAAGGGTCTCCAGTATGAAGATTTGGACAGCACCAGGGCCCGACATGGTTCACGCCTACTGGCTAAAGAAGCTGACTGCACTCCACGAGCGTCTGGCAGCACAAATGAACCAGCTGCTAGTTAACGAGAGACACCCGGAATGGCTAACCGAAGGTCGGACGGTCCTGATCCCCAAGGACCCCAAGAAGGGACCGGTCCCCTCCAACTACCGACCAATAACCTGCCTCAGTACTACATGGAAGCTCCTGTCAGGCATCATATCGGCTAAGATGAACAGGCACATGGGTCAATACATGAGTGGGACACAGAAAGGAATTGGCAAGAATACCAGAGGCGCAAAACACCAGCTACTGGTAGACAGAGCAGTCAGCCGAGACTGCAAGACCAGACTGACCAACCTGTGCACTGCCTGGATTGATTACAAGAAGGCCTATGACTCAATGCCCCACAGCTGGATACTGGAATGCCTAGAATTGTACAAGATCAATGGGACCCTAAGAGCCTTCATCAGGAACTCAATGGGGATGTGGCGTACAACACTAGAGGCCAACTCCAAGCCCATAGCACAAGTCACCATCAAGTGCGGGATCTACCAAGGAGATGCTCTGTCCCCACTGCTGTTCTGCATAGGCCTGAACCCCCTCAGTGAGATCATTAACAAGACTGGCTACGGATACCGACTACGGAACGGAGCAGTTGTCAGCCACCTCCTGTACATGGATGACATCAAGCTGTATGCCAAGAGTGAACGAGACATCGATTCACTGATCCACACTACCAGGCTATACAGCAATGACATTGGAATGTCGTTCGGACTGGAGAAGTGTAGTCGGATGGTAACAAAGAGAGGGAAGGTAGTCAGAACTGAGGGGATTGAACTACCAGAAGGCAACATTGCAGACATAGAGGACAGTTACAAGTACCTGGGGATCCCGCAGGCAAATGGGAACCATGAAGAGGCCGCTAGAAAGGCTGCAACCACCAAGTACCTGCAGAGGGTCAGGCAAGTCCTGAGGAGTCAGCTGAATGGTAAGAACAAGATCCGGGCCATCAACACGTACGCCCTGCCCGTGATCAGGTACCCTGCTGGGGTAATAGGCTGGCCAAAGGAGGAGATAGAAGCCGCTGACATAAAGACAAGAAAGCTCCTTACCATGCATGGAGGGTTTCACCCCAAGTCCAGCACCCTGAGGCTGTACGCTAAGCGGAAGGAAGGGGGCCGGGGACTGGTGAGTGTCAGCACCACAGTCCAGGATGAGACAACGAACATCCAAGAATACATTGGGAAGATGGCCCCAACTGACCGAGTGCTCAGTGAATACCTCAGGCAGCAGAAACCCAAGAAAGAGGAGGGAGACGAGGAACCATCATGGAAGGACAGGCCCCTGCACGGTATGTACCACCGGCAGATAGAGGAGGTGGCTGATATCCAGAAATCCTACCAGTGGCTGGACAAAGCTGGACTGAAAGACAGCACAGAGGCACTAATCATGGCAGCACAAGAACAAGCTCTGAGTACAAGATCCATAGAGGCTGGGGTCTATCACACCAGGCAAGACCCCAGGTGCAGGCTGTGTAAAGATGCCCCAGAGACAATCCAGCACATAACAGCAGGGTGCAAGATGCTAGCAGGCAAGGCATACATGGAACGCCATAACCAAGTGGCCGGCATAGTGTACAGGAACATCTGTGCCGAGTATAACCTGGAAGTCCCGAGGTCAAAATGGGAGATGCCCCCAAGGGTGGTGGAGAATGACCGAGCTAAGATCCTGTGGGACTTCCAGATACAGACGGACAAAATGGTGGTGGCTAACCAACCGGACATAGTGGTGGTAGACAAACAGAAGAAGACGGCCGTAGTGATCGATGTAGCGGTTCCGAATGACAGCAATATCAGGAAGAAGGAACACGAGAAGCTGGAGAAATACCAAGGGCTCAGAGAAGAGCTCGAGAGGATGTGGAGGGTGAAGGTAACGGTGGTCCCCGTGGTAATCGGAGCACTAGGTGCGGTGACTCCCAAGCTAGGCGAGTGGCTCCAGCAGATCCCGGGAATAACATCGGAGATCTCTGTCCAGAAGAGCGCAGTCCTGGGAACAGCTAAGATACTGCGCAGGACCCTCAAGCTCCCAGGCCTCTGGTAGAGGACCCGAGCTTGAAGGATAAACCGCCCGCAGGGGCGTGCTGGGTGTTTTATGTGTGTATATATATATATATATATATATATATATATATATATATATATATATACATATATATATATATATATATATAAGTAGCTTCTCATTATTATTAATGTCCTGCAGCTGTGTCAAAGTTTAGCTAAAAACACATTTCAAGGTTCTTTGTTATCAATTGCTGAGCAGCAAGAAAGCCAACACTTACTTCTCTTTGATCAAAGAACACTGGATGACGTCACAGTGGCTGTGCCCATCCGTGCTACTATCATCTAGCGATTGCTAGGCAACAGTCATTCGATGTGGGCGGGGCTTGGCAATTATCAAAGGGCAGTGGGCGGGGCCTACAGGACACGACCCTATAAATAGAACTCCAGAACTCCATAAACACCTGCGATTTAGTTCAGAGCGCATTCATGCATCAGAACAGCGAGCAACATTTAAACACATTTAGTTCACAAAGAGCAGACATACCTGCCACAACATCACTTTGCTCCATGTTAGTGGATGCAACAGAGACAACCATGGAGAAGGGAGCTCCGGTGTCCACACAGACAGAGGAGTGTCTTGAGTCAGTGGACGCTGATTCCCATGAGAAAACAGGGGTAACACCAGCAAAGGAAGACATGGTTACAGAAATATCTGTAGACAACTGTGGTGATGATAAGAAAACCGAAACTCCGGAACTGGAGACAGGGGCCAGTGCAAGTCTTCAGCATGTGGACACCGGAGCAGACATACCTGCCACAACATCACTTTGCTCCATGTTAGTGGATGCAACAGAGACAACCATGGAGAAGGGAGCTCCGGTGTCCACACTGACAGAGGAGTGTCTTGAGTCAGTGGACGCTGATTCCCATGAGAAAACAGGGGTAACACCAGCAAAGGAAGACATGGTTACAGAAATATCTGTAGACAACTGTGGTGATGATAAGAAAACCGAAACTCCGGAACTGGAGACAGAGGCCAGTGCAAGTCTTCAGCATGTGGACACACAATCCCAAGCCACAGCAGAACCAAAGAAAAGCTGTATGGAGAAAAAGCCCACAGCTGATACAAAACACTGGGACAAAATAGAAGCTTGTCCCGTGGAAAAGCCTGTGATTCCAGCTGTACATGAGTCAGAAGTTGATTCTTCTTCTGTCATCAGTCTGGCATCTGATGATGTGTCTGCAGAAAAAATGTTTGTTTATGCACTTACTCAGTTGGTAGTTTCACGGGCCTTAGAGAAAGTCTCCTCTAAACACAAAGACTCCACAAGGATTCCCAACTGTTATCGTCTGCTTGAGAAAATCTGGCCTGAAATTGAGGGAAAACATTTGGATCTATGTCCAAAGAGGCTGCCCAGTATGGCGAAAGCCATTTTCACCAATCTTTGTAAAGTGCATAAGTGCAAGGAAAAAGATTTGATTTCAAGTCTGAAGGAAGAGCTTGAGGACGATATTACTGTCCCAACATTCACCAGACATCTGCTGGCATTACCCAAAAGAATACTCACTTTATCTAAAAACCGAGACGAGTACAGAGAACTTGTGGAACGCCTTGCCAGAGATCTGGTTATGCACGCAATGAGCAATACAAATGAAGCAGGGAAATTGCCTCTAGGGGCTGATGAAGCCATTAAACAGAGGCTTGCCCAAAAAGTCTGGGCTAAAATTGTGTCCAAAAAGCTCAAAATCTCCTTGGAGGACATTGAAGAGGTCAGCGTGGCAGTATACAATGAACTCCAGGATAAGTGGAAATATCCAAACACTGTCATGCAGTTAATGAAAATTGGCCACCGAAATGTTGACAAAGAGATTGTCAAAAGTTTCATAAGAAATGCACCATTTAAGAGACCAAATATCTTCTCTAGGATGTTTTCATGTGTACGCTAAAGTTTACCTGACACATGGTGGCGTTACAAAGAAGATTACTCACTTTATTTAAAAGCCCAGAAGAGTAACAAGAACTTGTGGAACTGTTCACTAAAGACCACATGAAATTATTACCAACAAATAATAAAAAACAAAAAATTAAAAAAAAGATCTTGATTTTGAGCTTTGTTTTATTTGTCTTCAGATTGTGTATACATTTTCAGTTTAGGCTGAAGCTTGTTCGCCTTGTAATCGGAAGGTTTCCAGTTCGAGCCCCGGCTTGGACAGTCTCGGTCGTTGTGTCCTTGGGCAAGATACTTCACCCGTTGCCTACTGGTGGTGGTCAGAGGGCCTGGTGGCGCCAGTGTCCGGCAGCCTCGCCTCTGTCAGTGCGCCCCAGGGTGGCTGTGGCTACAATGTAGCTTGCCATCACCAGTGTGTGAATGGGTGGATGACTGGATATGTAAAGCGCTTTGGGGTCCTTAGGGACTAGAAAAGCGCTATATAAATACAGGCCATTTACCATTTACATATACATATAGTAGCTTCTCATTAATATTAAGTAGCTTCTCATTGTTATTAATGTCCTGCAATAAATAGATAAATACAAAAAGGGTTTTAAAAAGTGTGTAAGAGCCAAAGTGAATGTTTCTGTTTTGTTTATTTATTGTGGTGGCACAGGTGTTTAGATTTTCCTGCACCTCAGGTGATCGCGTGTTATTTACGTGACACAGGCGTTCTCATCAGGGAGGAGGTGGCTCGGGTGTTCACCCACTATTTTCACAACAGTGATGTGTATATATGTGTGTTGTGGGTGCACAAGTATGCATATATGTCTGTAAATTGTATATCTTTTGACGTATTACTGGGGTTAAATAAATAAAAATTACATGCATTATGTAATGTAATTGTAATGAATTTCTGAGTGAAGAAAAAGTGTTGACTATTAATTACTAAATAGTGGAAAGGGGGTGGGATTAAATAAGCTTATGCTTCTTCCTCGTCCTTTTGAACATGTAAGTTACTTATAAATATTGTTGCTTTGTTTTCCTTTTGTTTGTTTGTCTCTTTTTTCCCCTGTTGTTTTTATTTAAACATGTTTAAAATAAAGATTCAATACAAATACAAATGCTCACAAATGATGTAAGTTAATACATGCGCTATTTGTTTTGATTGAAAGCAAACGTTTATTGTTTAAGTTTTAAATAAATACGTGAAACACAAGTGGGACTTAGTATGGCTTATTGGAGACGCGTCACAGTACAGAAACAAACTCAGCCGGCAGCGGCTTTATTTGTGGATAGAAGTCGCAACAATGGGTTAAGATATTTTCAAGATTTAAATTTAATTGCAGGTCGGCGTCCATGCGTCTGTGATGTCTGAGCGGGCGATGCTTGGACCGACGCGGGACAGCAGCTCCTCAAACTGGGCGAGGGACAGACGGTGGTACCGCTGAAAGTGGCCGTCAGCCAGACGCATCTCCTGGAGCAAGTGGTGAAACTCACCAAACTGCTCACACTCGTGGAGGACCTGATGGACCCAGGTACGGTCAGGATGTCCTTTACGCCGCTGCTCTGCTCTCCACAGTAAATAGAGAAGGGAGACTCTCTCTTCAAACGCTAGATCGACAGCTGCCATCTTGCAAACATACCGTCTGGCACTACTTCCTCCCACATTTCTGGTTCACGCACGTGAAAATTGCATATTTTAACACTAGGAGTCCCAGGCTTCTACCTTTCTACCTTTAAAACCCGGAGAGCAGCCAAATGGCTGGTAGGCTTTTAGCTAAGCTTTAGCTTCAGCCAAGTGGAAGCTAAATTGGCTAGTCATTCATATGTAAATTAGGTTGTTACCTGGGAATTCTGGAGGGAGGGGAGTGGGGGTGTGTGATTGAGGGGGTGGGGGAGCTGCAAAAAGCTGTGAACTTCCTTTTGTGTTTCATCTTGATGCATTCTCAATCATCCAGGGAAATAAATCTCCAAAAGTCACCAACTGAGTGTTTCAGTTTGCCATCTTAGGGAGAAATCAACACACCTTATATATATATATGTGTATATATATATATATATGTGTATATATATATATATATGTGTATATATATATATATGTGTGTATATATATATATATATATATATGTGTGTATATATATATATATATATATATATATATATATATATATATATATATAAGTAGCTTCTCATTATTATTAATGTCCTGCAGCTGTGTCAAAGTTTAGCTAAAAACACATTTCAAGGTTCTTTGTTATCAATTGCTGAGCAGCAAGAAAGCCAACACTTACTTCTCTTTGATCAAAGAACACTGGATGACGTCACAGTGGCTGTGCCCATCCGTGCTACTATCATCTAGCGATTGCTAGGCAACAGTCATTCGATGTGGGCGGGGCTTGGCAATTATCAAAGGGCAGTGGGCGGGGCCTACAGGACACGACCCTATAAATAGAACTCCAGAACTCCATAAACACCTGCGATTTAGTTCAGAGCGCATTCATGCATCAGAACAGCGAGCAACATTTAAACACATTTAGTTCACAAAGAGCAGACATACCTGCCACAACATCACTTTGCTCCATGTTAGTGGATGCAACAGAGACAACCATGGAGAAGGGAGCTCCGGTGTCCACACAGACAGAGGAGTGTCTTGAGTCAGTGGACGCTGATTCCCATGAGAAAACAGGGGTAACACCAGCAAAGGAAGACATGGTTACAGAAATATCTGTAGACAACTGTGGTGATGATAAGAAAACCGAAACTCCGGAACTGGTGACAGGGGCCAGTGCAAGTCTTCAGCATGTGGACACCGGAGCAGACATACCTGCCACAACATCACTTTGCTCCATGTTAGTGGATGCAACAGAGACAACCATGGAGAAGGGAGCTCCGGTGTCCACACTGACAGAGGAGTGTCTTGAGTCAGTGGACGCTGATTCCCATGAGAAAACAGGGGTAACACCAGCAAAGGAAGACATGGTTACAGAAATATCTGTAGACAACTGTGGTGATGATAAGAAAACCGAAACTCCGGAACTGGAGACAGAGGCCAGTGCAAGTCTTCAGCATGTGGACACACAATCCCAAGCCACAGCAGAACCAAAGAAAAGCTGTATGGAGAAAAAGCCCACAGCTGATACAAAACACTGGGACAAAATAGAAGCTTGTCCCGTGGAAAAGCCTGTGATTCCAGCTGTACATGAGTCAGAAGTTGATTCTTCTTCTGTCATCAGTCTGGCATCTGATGATGTGTCTGCAGAAAAAATGTTTGTTTATGCACTTACTCAGTTGGTAGTTTCACGGGCCTTAGAGAAAGTCTCCTCTAAACACAAAGACTCCACAAGGATTCCCAACTGTTATCGTCTGCTTGAGAAAATCTGGCCTGAAATTGAGGGAAAACATTTGGATCTATGTCCAAAGAGGCTGCCCAGTATGGCGAAAGCCATTTTCACCAATCTTTGTAAAGTGCATAAGTGCAAGGAAAAAGATTTGATTTCAAGTCTGAAGGAAGAGCTTGAGGACGATATTACTGTCCCAACATTCACCAGACATCTGCTGGCATTACCCAAAAGAATACTCACTTTATCTAAAAACCGAGACGAGTACAGAGAACTTGTGGAACGCCTTGCCAGAGATCTGGTTATGCACGCAATGAGCAATACAAATGAAGCAGGGAAATTGCCTCTAGGGGCTGATGAAGCCATTAAACAGAGGCTTGCCCAAAAAGTCTGGGCTAAAATTGTGTCCAAAAAGCTCAAAATCTCCTTGGAGGACATTGAAGAGGTCAGCGTGGCAGTATACAATGAACTCCAGGATAAGTGGAAATATCCAAACACTGTCATGCAGTTAATGAAAATTGGCCACCGAAATGTTGACAAAGAGATTGTCAAAAGTTTCATAAGAAATGCACCATTTAAGAGACCAAATATCTTCTCTAGGATGTTTTCATGTGTACGCTAAAGTTTACCTGACACATGGTGGCGTTACAAAGAAGATTACTCACTTTATTTAAAAGCCCAGAAGAGTAACAAGAACTTGTGGAACTGTTCACTAAAGACCACATGAAATTATTACCAACAAATAATAAAAAACAAAAAATTAAAAAAAAGATCTTGATTTTGAGCTTTGTTTTATTTGTCTTCAGATTGTGTATACATTTTCAGTTTAGGCTGAAGCTAAAAACTCATTTATACTGAACAGTTTTAAACAACATAACTGTATATTTGAAATAATTCCAATTTTCAATCTGTTTGCATAAATGAGGAATAAAAGTTTCTGATCAATGTTGATTTTTTTACAGTCATTGTTAAGCAAGAACATTTAGATTGTCAGTTGTCAGTGACACAGCTGCCATATAGCTGTTTGTTCTCCTCAGTAAATTAAAAACGTGTGCACCCAATTCTTACTTTTTAAAGTCATTAAAGATACAATACTGTACAATCATACCATTCAGGTAAAAAAAACAAAAAACAGTTCAGCTAAATCATTAAAAACCCAAATTCCCATAACACTCATACCCATAAGGAGTGAATCTAAACTTTTCACCACACCTGTATGATTGCACATTTGTCAAGAAATTACTGTTCCTGGTAACCAAATTTGCCCAGCAAAATATAAAGATATGTGTCAGGATGAGGGAAACGCCTGCAGCAGCCGCTGTTTTGGGCCCATCCTTTAAGGAACTGCTATCTTTTCCTGTCTACAGTTTTATTTTGTGAGACGGTTTATAATTGTTGTGCCCAAGTAGTCGGGCTTTCGTGATCCCCTGCCCGTGCGTTTTGATGGTTGTTTACAGCGATGTTTGACTTGTTTCAGTCGCCACAGAACTATTCTACATTCCTTTTTGGAGTGCGCTGGGATCAAATATCACAACAACTACATTTGGCTCAGGCAGCAGTTCACCTGTGGGGGTGCAAATTACTAGGATTGTATACTTTTTTCTGTTTAATACTTTTTTGTGTATTTTGTTTGACTGTGTGTGGTGTTAAGTGCCCTTGTAGGTTTTTGTGACTTTTAATGTTTTTTTTTATTTGTTTGTTTGTTTGTTTTGGTTTTTAATAGTAGCCCGGATAGATTTGAAAGGCGTTTTCGTGTGTGAAAACGCTCCGCGTCCACAGTAGCGTTTTCAGTCATTTTCACAGAGTTGTGCGTCCACATTGAAACAGCCGAAAACGCTGACGTTCCAGTACTGCTCATATGTGAAACCCAAGATGATTTGACCTGCCTCATTTCTGTCTGCCGCTTATTTACTTTCCGGCTTTTTGAAACGTCGCAGCAAAATGTTGAGGAAAAGCACCAAGTTTTTTAAATGGAATAACAATGAGGTACAGTTGTTGCTGCAAGTAACACAAAAGTACAAAGTTGCAAAAGCGAGTGAAAGTTAAAGAATTTGAAGAAAAGCTATTTGGAGCATGTACAGACTGATATTAATCTTTAATAGGCTGTCAAAATTGAGAGCAAACAAAACCACTGCTGTATAATGCCCTCCGCTATCTTAGGCTACGTTCACACCGCAGGTCTTAATGCTCAATTCCGATTTTTTGATCAAATCCAATTTTTTTTGTCTGCTTGTTCACACTACAAATAAAATGCGACAGCAAACGTGCTCTAGTGTGAACGCTCGATGCGGCCCGCATGCGCAAAAGAAGATGTCATACACAACGCGCTCTGTTTAGACCCAAAGCAAACAATATTGTTTGACTGATGGCCCTTAATAGAAAGACTTCAGACTTTACGTTTCCCAAATTTTGCTTTAAGTTATTTTGTTATTTACATAATAATGTAGATAACCTAATAATGATCCTTATTGCTGTTTTAGAGAGGAGCGGTGCTTCAAAGGATAGTTGCAGATTTCTGTCAGAATCTGCAGATTATGCAGTACAAATAAAATGTTCACGTTGTCTTTCCAACAGTTTCACTAACATCTACACGGGATGGCCAGGAAGCGTTCGCGATGTCTTCTCGGGCGCTTCCCCGGCGCTGATAATTGGCGTCTGTCTTGTGTCAGTGACGTAAAAGACGGATTTAATGCGACATGACCGTTCAAACAGCAGTCGCTTTCTAAAACATCAGATATGTATCGGATTCAGTACCACATACGAAAGTGACCCAAATCGGATTTGAAAATATCGGATTTGTGCCGTTCACACTGTCATACCATGATCGGATATGGGTGGCATAGGGTCAAAAAAAATCGGATTTGATGCGCTTTGCCTGCAGTGTGAACGTAGCCTTAGTTTAATTGATCACATGACTGCATCATGCGTCATCGTTTTAGAAAGTCTCCATTTTCGCTGTCCACACTGCCACGGAAAGCACCCTTTTGAAATGTATGTGTTTTCAAAACGCTGTGTTTTCCATCTGTGAAAACGCCATCTCAGTGTGGATGGGAGGCCAAAACGGAGAGAAAAGGATGCGTTTTCAAACGAAAAGCCTTAGGCTTTGTCCACACATCCACATGTACCCGGGTATTTTTGAAAACCCATATTTTTGCACCTTTAGTCCACACGTAAATGGCGTTTTAGGTCACTGAAAACTGAGATTTTTGAAACCACCTGCCAGGGTGGAGATTTTCGAAAACTCCGTTCCTCCAGACAAGCGCAGCGTCAAATGTGTGTGCCTTTTTTGACGTCACACTGTGCGCTATGTTATTGTTTCGGTGAAATGGGATGCCAATGTTCACATTTTGGACAGAGAGGACAGATGGTTTGAAAGAGGAGTGAAAGAAGCCATTTACGTTCACTGTGAGCGAACGTCTTTGAACAGAGGGTGGTTTACGACACCAACTGTCTGCCATCTATAATCCAGTTTTGAGTTCCCTCCCCCAGACGCCTTAACGCCCACTCACTTCCTGGGCCATCTGACCTCAGGAAATTGCATGATAAGGTGGTGCCAGGTTTCACAATGAGCTCACCTGAAACCCTGGCTGATTGGGACCCACACCCATTTTCACACCATGATTAGAGGATCATCGGGGGGTCCTTTTGTCCCTCTTTGGGGGGATACTCCCACTGGGTTTAAATCTGGGACTTTCCGCCATTTGACCTTAGAACTGAAGAAGCTTCTAGGATGAGAGGTGAAATGTCTTCAAGCAGCTTAAAGAAGTCCAGACGCTTTTCTTTGCAAGCTCCTTTGACTACGATGACCTGGATGACTGAGAACCTTCACAGACAAATATGGCATATACATTTTTTTTATACAAGTCCCACAATCATATACATCATCTGCATCAATGTGGAAATCTTTTTAACCCTTTGGGTTATTTTTTGGTTCTGGGATCCTCATGTTAGGACTAGAGATGGCACAATACCACTTTTTTATGTCCGATACTGATATTATAAATTTGGATATCGGCAGATACCGATATGAATCCAATATAGTGTGTTTTATAATCAATAAAACTGTTTTTTTAATATCTTGCTGCATTTTGTATGGGTCCAAACTCAAGTTTAAAAAAAACACTAATGCTATTTTGTTATACCTGTATGCAAAAAATACACTGCACCGAAAATATTTCATAGTTCAGCAAAACTGATGAATCTAATAAACTTAAACCTACTCCATCCTCCCTATTCTGGTATTTAAAAGAGTAAGCAACCTAACTAATAGGGTTGCAAACTCCCAGCAAAAAATAAATAAAAAAAGGGAACCACCCCCCACCTCATGATGCTTAATCGACGTAATCAACTTTAATTTGATGCAGTGTGAAAAAAATGCACAGAAATCAATTATTTTTCTACAATATTTAAATAGATTCAACATCTTTCTTCAACAGAATTGCAGAATGCACAGGTGGTACCTTCCCAAAGGAAAAAGTACTATAGCTTACAAGGGTATATTAGACTTAATAGTTACTATATACAGTAATGGTCTTCTATACTTTTTACATCAAATTAAAATTTTGGGTGTAAGATTCAGATAATTATTTATTAAAAGCCAGACATTTTAAAAGAGAATAAGAAAGAAAAGTATATATTTGTGCCCCCCTTTTCCCTGTTCATGCCCTATCGGCCCCCCTGGCTAAACTTTGCTAGATCCGCCCCTGCACAGTTACCAGCCGTCAGCTACATAGAAAAAGATCCTGGTTTAGAAAGTAATGTTAAATAAATTCTAACAACAGATTATCAAGCTTAAACATGCTGCTGTTGTTCAGCCGCTTGTTTCCTCTTTCTGGCACGAACAAACAAGAGAGACGGACTCGCGACAGAAAAGCCGATCAGCTGATCATTAATCAGTTTCATGATTTAAGTAGCAGCAGGAGAGGGAGGGGGAGAGAAGAGGCAGTCGCTCCATATATCGGTTGATAAGCTTAACGCTGGAATGCTTTACAAACATTCAGAGATGAACTTACACACTTGCTTTACTTCTCTCTGGGATCACTTTCTTGGAGATGAAATGCCGGTTTGGTGGCGAGGCTCCAAATGCTCAACCAGACCGTGACAGGTCCCGCACGCCACAGCCGCTCTATCACTTGATGCATAATGCTCCGACGTGCTACGGTTATGAGCCGAGTTACGCCAGGTCGCAAGTTTTGTGAGGTGCTTTTTTGATATTTAATGGATCGGATTACATTTTTTATTTCTCTCCGATATTCGATCCAGTAATTTAGGTCAGTATCGGACCATCCATCTCTAGTTAGGACCTATGAAACACATCGTGCAGACTCTTGGATGTTAGAAGACAACTGATGCTGCTCATGAATAAGACTAAAGGTAGGAAGGTGTCCTTTATAACTAAACCTTAAGTTTTATATCATAGTTTATAATATAGCACGTGTATTTCAGTAATAGCTTCTTTATTTCAGTATAGTGGTGTGCGACTCTTACCAGTTTGTCCTTGAAAAATCCACACGAGTCCAGATTTCCGAGGACATGGCACGTGGAGTCTGATACTCCTATAAGTTATCCAAGTCATCCAATTCTTTTGTAATGGAAAAACAAACATTCATGTCTCCGGTAAGTTATCTCAGGGACAACTGTTTAATTCATAGCAGCTTCTGCAGTAACCATGGTAACCACGGACACTGAGCGGATGGTCCGATGCAGGTCAGACTTTGGGAAGTTATCCTTCAAGTTTCTGAAAAAAAGGCTCCTCAGCTGTGCGGCTGTTTGTCAGAATATGTTTTATATGAGCAGCGTGTGATGCTCACTTCACTGAATGAAGAGCAAACAGTTAGTTGCATTGTTACGAGAACATGCGCGTATTAATTTCATGATTTATTAAATGTATAAATGTTAATATAGCTACATGCAAAGAAATCAAACGGTGTCCATAAATTATGTTTAATTTTTACATTTTTTGAGTTAATCTGAAATCATACAGTTAATCTGTATGATTTCAGATTAACTCAAATAGATTTTTACAATTTTGTTAGATTTCAGTTATACACTCAGACAGATTGCAGTCAGTGGAATTGAAAAGAGTTAAAATGATATTTTGTATCTGCAAAACAATACATTTATTTGATTTATTTTTAGTCTAGCACTGAAATTTAGAATTCAGCAATACACAGAGCTCAGCTTTATTTGGAAGGTTATTACATTTGCAGTGGATTTAAGAATTTGGGATCCCAGGTGGTTGATATTGTACAACAACAAAAACACGTGTAAATCACGCAAAAGGAAAGCAACACTGCCCTCTCCTGGTTAAATTAAAGTTATACACAATGACTATTTTTGGGTCAGAGAGAGAGAGGGCGCGATTGTGACGTGTACGCCACAACGTTTGATTTCTTTTTTTTTTATTATGTTTTTATTTTTGTTATATGCTATGTTTGTATTTCCAAGAAGTCTAGATCCCTAAATTCACTAAATTACATTTTCTGCCATCTGATTGGCTGATTACATATTTGTGTTAATAAGCAGTTGAACAGGTGTACCTATTAAACTGGCCAGAGAGTATAGGCCTTGAATTTGGTTATGAATCTTTCAGTCCATTTTTTTCTTTCTTTCTGCTATTCCTCTGCTGAGAGAAGCTGTAGAAGTGGAGGGTTTTATTATCATTCAAATGTCTCAGTGAATACAGAAGAAAAAAATGACCACGAAGCAAGAAAGCAAGAGACAAGGCTAATCAAAAAGGTATTGGGTGAAGCACGTGCTTATTATGCCAACCCTTTTAACAAAAGATAATTTAGCAAGCAGCTCATTTACATATACATATTTTTTTCTTAATAAATAAATAAATTTAGGTATGTATTGATATGTGCTGGCTGCACAATGATAACCTCCAATTATTAAATCAATAGTATTAATACCAACATTGGTATTGGTCAGTAATAGCGTGGTTAAATCAATTCTCAGTCAATTTTCTCTTTTACGTTCAGAAGACTGTTTCAGTTTCATCAAAGATGTGTTTGATATGTCTGTGAAAGCAGCTTAACCATAACTGCTTTGCTGTGTTTTGTTGTTGTGTCATCACGTGACTCAGCCATGCTGCACAAACACAGGGGAGGCTCAAAACACTGAATGTAATGGGAGAGAGAAAGCGGAGCATACTGTGGGTTTTTGCAGTGACCTGTGGGGGCTTTACAGAAAGGCAAGCAGAGCTGCTCCCCTCCCCCAGTGGCTATTATCAATATATATCATATATTCAGTACATTATGCATTCAGTACATAGATTTGCCTATGTAATTTATATATCTGTGTATCTGTGTCAGCACTTGATGAGACTGGCCCTGTATTTCTCAGATCAGTGTGTTGTTCATTCAAAGATGTTCTTCTGCTTGGTTGTAATGGGTGATTGTTTGAGTTATTGTTGCCTTCCTGTTAGCTCAAAGTAGTTTGGCTATCAAGAAGATTCTGTAAGTTACCGAGTGATGAATGCATCAATTAACGATAACATATATGTAAGTTGCAAGAAGTAGATTTTTTCAGAGCTTTAACATAATTACAAATGTTTAGCCTAAGTAATATTTTCCGCTTTTTTTAAAATCTAAATTAAGCCACACATTTATTTCAATAATGTGACAAAGATTAGTAACGTTTTATAAAACATTAATAAAAAACAATAATGGAGGTAACTGTGACAGCAATGGAAGGGGACCAGAACTCAAAACAGAGTGGATTAAAAACCTTATGAAGAACGATCCTCGGCACCTGGAGTGGATATCAGTTGTAAGATGTGCTGAGATCTCATCTGTCTCTTTTTTTCAGGTGTTCATATTTTGCAAAGAATGAATAGCTGTGAATGGGGTGTTGAGACTGGAGAGATAAATGGCTTCAATCTGTATGGGCATGATGTAGAAAGTCTTCTATCATTTGACCTGCAAACAGTGACGTGGATCGCCACATCACCACAGGCTGTCACCACCAAACTGCGATGGGAAGCTGAAAAAGCTCAGTTCGAATATGTCTGTGTGTTTCACTTTTCCGGTGCAAATGAGAACATCATCATCAAATTGGACAAAACACTAAACTGCAGTGGTTGTAACACTACAGTTTAGTGTTTTGAAGACAATAACTATGCACTCTAGCTTTTAGAGCAAATCCTGTCACTTTGCTTTTTAATCAATGTATTAATCAATGTACAGTAACTTTGTTATATTAGCATGGGTTAAAACTGGGATTAAGTGATTGCGTGAGCTATGAGCACTCCTCTTTCAACCCAAAATATTAGCACAAAAGAGTAAACCCTCTCTCAATACTGATTACTTAAGCACACCGGCTCACTCCTTGGCGGCCGCTTATCGGGGCCTGGATCCTGGGGCTCGCTCGGGCCACTTCGGAGGTGGGGTGCCCCCGGCCTCTCGGCCTGGGGCTCGGTCACTCAGGCACGGCTGGCTGCCGGCGGAGCTCACGGGCGCGTCACTGCAACCCCCCCTGGCTTCTGCTCCGCGGCTGCTGAGTGAGCCCTCATCTGGGACTCTCCTCAGCTCTTTCTGGGACAGTGGCGCGGCTGCCCCTCTGTTGGTCTTCCTTGGTCTCTTGTGTTCTGGGGGCCTCTGGATGTCTGGAGTTTTGATCTCCTCCATACCTGCTTCATGCCCTGGAGGACGGGGCTGTGGCCCCCCCACACCCTCTAGCAGATCATTACATGAAGGAACCTTTTAAAAAAAAACAAGCGCGTCCATGCACACAGGTACACACGGGTGATCACACCCACAAACTACACCCTTTTTGGCTCCTACCTCAAAGCACACTGTGTTCTGTTGATCTTACGTGCTGCACAATAATGTTTAATATTTAGTATTTACTGTCATATTCCCATATATCATTGTGATGTTGTTTATTCTATTACTCTTGTTCTCTTCTGCTTGCTTTCTTTTTTCTTTCTCAACAGGTGATCCAGGTGATTGATATATGCATTTTTTTTTCTTTTTCTGCCCGTTCTGTTGGTTTTTGTTTTTTGCCCTTCTCCCCTGTCCCTCTTCTCAGCTCTTTCTCTTTCTTTCTCCCGTTCTTTCCCCCAGTCAAGTCTGTCCCGTATTCAGCAAGTGAAAATAAAATAAACAATAAAAGGTGAATCAAATGGACCATTACGGCAAGGCTGGGATGGTCAATTTGGTAAAGTAAATCCGCTGGGCATCTTTCTTCGCCTTTAGACAATAATTCTGATGGCAAAAGAGCCAAACGGGACAGGCAAAAAAAAAAAAAAAAAAAAAAAAAAAGTAAACCCTCTCTCAATACTGATTACTTACTGTAAGCATTATGTGTTCTTGCACCCTCAAGTATGGCACACCATACATACTTAAGAAGTAGTTTCTCATTGTTGTAATTACTGAAACTTACTTAGCAGTTGCTATTGTTTTATTCTGTGTTTGTTGCCAATGTGTATCTGCTCTTGTGGCATATGACGACCAAGCACTTTTTGATATCAAGTCATCCCACAAAACTTGAATAAAGCATAATGTGGGTGATCAAACCTCAACCCCTCTACGATCACTGGTGTTTAAACCGGCACACTTGTTTACTTGCCTGCTGTCATCTAATCTTTCAGATGAAGAGGGAGATGTGTAGGTCTTCTGCTGAGAGCTAAATCTTACCTGAGATGTGGCTGTTGGTTTAATTCTTTCTGCTATTCAGGTGGATTTTTTTTCCCAACTCAACGATCACTGGGGCTTCAGTGGATCCATCTTGCCTTTCCTGCTCATCCGGGTTTACCTAACTTGCTGGTGGTTAAAACATGTTTAAAACCAGAGATTAGAAAAATGTATAAATCAAGAATTAGAAGAGCAATAATAATAATAAGACTAAAACTCTTGGTTGTTTTGCGTGGATTATCGTCATGAAATTTAATTTAAAGTACTTACTCATCTAAGATGGACTTTTTTTGTTTTGTTTTTATGTTTGTTTGTTTTGTTTTACTCTTTTGCTTCAAGGCCTGTAAATGAGCTGCTTCCTAAATTATCTTTTGTTAAAAGGGTTGGCATAACACACATTTGCTTCAGCCAATACCTTTTTGATTAGCTTTATCTCGCGCTTTCTTGCTTTGTGCTAGATCTATATTCTGTATTCATTAAGATATTGGAATGCTTATCAAATGTATAAATAAAAAAAAGTAAATAGAACAGACCAGGTGTTGCAATGTGAGTTATGGGAACATTTGCCCATGCTTCATTAATTCTTCAATAAGCCAGGGCCAAGCCAGCTCCGATCAGCAAGAACCCTGTTATCATGGTTCCGAATAGGTAGATATCTTCAGCAGTCAGGCTCACCCGAGCCCAGACGTCTCGTTGAGAAGGGCTGTCAATTGCATTCAGGTGATCAAATCCATAATTCCTCTTTTAGGTTTTAGAGAACAGACTGTGAGAGAGTGTTCCAGGGAAAAGTAAGTAAAAACACAAGACAAGGACATAAGAAGCTAAGCAGGGAAGATAAGGGCAGGAGAGGAGAAAAGTGCGACCGCCTTCGCTGAGAGCCAAAAGAGTTCTGCCCAACTGTTAAGCTCAACTGTGTGGACTTGATTGGTCGGGTTGCTGTTGCTGTTCAAAATGCAGCAACTTGCCTTTTGTTGGGCAAGAAAGAGTGTTAAACCTACACTGGCCTCCAGTCCATTTCAGGATCTGACCTGCAGTTTGTGCATTGTGCTAGCTCTTCCTTTTCCTTTGAAGTGTTCTCACCCAAGGATCGATGGATTATAGGGTTTCTTTAATGGTGTAAGAGTTTTACATGAAAAAAAAAATTCTGAGGTCATGTGTGATATGGTGACCATTGTCAAATTTACCGAGGCAAATCTAATCATATAATTGAAGTGATCATTCTCAGCACAGGAAATGACATTGGTTTTCTAGCTTATTTTTTTTAATCTAAACTGCCTAATGTGGTTGCAGACACTGAAAATCTGAAGCAACAGTATGAGACTATAAGACAATAGTCTGGCTCCTTTGGATGTGGATGAGTAGCAGCTCTACTCTGAGCCCCTTCCCGATGGCCGAACACATCACCCTATCTCTAAGGGTGAGGACAGCCACCCTTCGCCAATTGTTTTCGGGGTCTCATTCTTTCATGAGGGTAGGTGAGGGTAGGGACATAGATCAACTAGTAAATTGAGAGCTTTGCTTTTATGCTCAGCTCTCTCTTCATCACAACTGACTGGTACACTGTCCACATCGCTACAGTCTGTTTGTTGATGTCCCGCTCCCCTGTCCCAAGATACCTAACCATTTAAGTAGATCAATGCTTATATTGTAGTTTTTAGACTTAAAAAATATGCCCCACTTAAAAACGAAGTGCTGACTGAAGTGAGGGGGGGGGACATAAATCATGTCATTAAACATGATTTATTGCAGAAAACTACTGAAGTAAAAATGAACACAGGGAAGCGCTTATCTTCAGAGTCTTCCGGCCAAAACAACAAACAAAACACCCCCTTTAACTAAAAATCAAACCAAGAACTCTCTAGCCGAAAACAAAACACAGTGGCTGAGCTCCCTGTCGAGCCAAAAACAGGAGAACCTAGTGATGGCCCGCTTGAAGCTGACGCTCCGGAGCGTGTGTCGAAAAAAACAACACACTGGTTCAGAAGCACTGTGTCGAGGCTTGCTTCGTTTGGCAAAAGTCACGTGACCAGTGACGTCCGAAGCTTCATTACGCACGTAACTGCTTCGGTACCTGATTCAAACGGATATAAGGAAGTGAATCATCCACGGGATTCGTGGAGTGTGTTGATGGTGACAGATAGCGACGAGGTGATCATTCCACTGACAGATATGGAGCCAGCGAGGAAGAGAGGACGTTATGGCGTGTGGAAATATTTTGAGTTGATTTTGCTCAATTCATTTTATCTGCCGAAGTGAAAAACTTGAAATGTCCAAAATCATGTTTTCATAATGTAAATATCATTACAGCATATGACTTTAGGAACACTTCTATGTGAATTAAAGCTAATGAAGACTACAAAAATGTATTTGACACTATACGTACATTACATTGCTACACAGTTTAGAAAATCATTTTGTTTATTGTTTTTAGGTGATAGTCTGCAGGACCCAGGAATACCTGCATATCTACCAGCTTGCAGTGTGGTTCCTGCACTCCACAGCCTCTTCTGTTCCATGCAAGTGGATTTTCTCCAGGGCAGGAGAAACTATTTCTAAGAAAAGAAACAGACTCAGCCAGCGCACAGTAACACTAATCCTCTTTTTAAATGTAAATAACAAAAGGGCTACCTTACATAGATCATGTTTTTACTTTGCAAGTTCTTGATTAGGGATGGGTTTTGATTATCGCTTTTCTGATTACAATCCATGCTAAATTGAATAAAGTGATATTGATTCATTAAAATCCCGTGTCGATTTGTAAATTAACGTTATTATGCCTGAAACGCCAGCATCTCAGGTTAAACCTCACAACATGTCGTCAAACACCATACAGCTAAAACAGTAACTAGGAGCAGGTTTACGGATTCTGCATACAAACGTAAACACAGAGCGCGGACCCGACACGTCAGAATCAGATTTTGGTGTGTCGTCGGGTCCGCGCTGTGTTTGCCTCTCTTTTTTTCCCGCTGGCTTCTGCAGCTGCAGGTTTCATAACTCTCTGTTTACATCTCTAATTAAGTCTCACATGTGTCAGCTTTCTTTTAATAGATACGAAATTATGGATATATACTGTTAAATGATCAGAATTGTAATATTTCTGACTGAGGCAAAACTTTACAGATTCCAATCAAATTGAATCGGATCCTGTATCGAATCAAAAGGATTCTACAAATCAGTGACGATGCAGCCGTACTCAGCCCCCTAAGCATTTTCCCTTTCCAGTTCACAATCAATCCCACCCCTAGGTCAAAAATATGTATAGGAATTGGCCTAATCTAATATTTTGTATGAACCTGTCCAGCTGTCCAGTGATTAAACGACAAGTAGATGGAGGCAGGACTTCACAGCAGGGGCATACTCCATAATGTGCTGTGCATTATCATATGTATATTATATATATTGCTCACTTATTGTATTTACCAACATCAAGGAGTTATGAGCAAAGAAAGGCCACACCATAGTGCATGTTTAAATAGGGAAAGTTTATTGATCAAAATGTATTACGCAGATACGCATTACATTTTTTCAGCCCCCCAATCGAGAAAACAAAACCAATTACATGTTCAAAGCAACGGAACGGTGGCCCAATATCAGAGAGAACTCCACTCTTGAGTGAGCAGTGATAATTGAGCAGTCCGTTTTATTTTGCAGATTCAAGCTGCTCTTCAAAATTTTCACCACCAGATGTCACCGGAGAGGACTGTGTTGAAAAGCTTCGAGTAATGAACCGTTTTTCAATACAAGCTTCAGTGCTTCGGAAAGCTTCATTTGGCCATCACTAGGAGAACCCCTACCTGCTTCCACTGTGATGAACTAATTACCACTGTAAAGGCACACCTTTGCTCACAATAAAAGAAAGAAAGCCAAAGTTACACAGAGTTTAAATTCACACACACTAAAGTTTGCTGCCCAAAGCACTGTAGCTCACAGCTCTGGCAAAATGGGGGAAGTGGCAGGGGCGTGGCAGTTTAGGATGGCAGACTATATGCCGTGGCTGACAAGCTGCAACACACCTCAGCTGTGGCTCATGAGGCAGACCTGTAACACAGGAAAGGAGAAAAAAAACTCTCTCACAGAGGGAGAGCCACTAAAGGTCAGCGACCGTAACAACATAACAGAAATGCCTTTTTAATTTAAAAAAATGTAATGATTAATAATTAATAATAATTGCTCTAATAT
Source organism: Diplotaxodon limnothrissa (assembly GCF_057381915.1). Classification (NCBI taxonomy): domain Eukaryota; kingdom Metazoa; phylum Chordata; class Actinopteri; order Cichliformes; family Cichlidae; genus Diplotaxodon; species Diplotaxodon limnothrissa. The sequence goes on along the minus strand of NC_140599.1, from coordinate 10,415,929 downwards.
GCTGAAGTTAAACACACCTCATATACCGAGAATGTAAACTAGACTTGCACCAGGAAACAAACCTTAACAATGGATTTAGCCCAACTTTGCTGTCACATTGCTTCTGCAGGTAAGATCATGATCCACAATCATTTTACTGGAGCAAATTATTTTTTAGTAAAGTATGCTAACTTTGACATGTATATAGGGATTTGATTCTGACTTTTAGAGCTCTTCATGGACACGCACCAGCTTACGCCACTGAACTTCTACAGCACTATGTCCCTAGCAGGTCCTCGAGGTCATGTGATCAGGGCCTACTTGTCATACAGCATACAAGGCTGGGAACTAAGGGACACAGATCTTTTGCCACTGTGGCTCCCAGACTGTGGAACTCTCTCCCACTGAGGTTAAGATCTGTGGGCTCAGTAGTCTCTTTCAAGAAACAACTAAAAACACATCTTTTTAGAATTACATTTCGTTAACTTTTTGTCTTTTTTTGTTTTATATCTTGTTATCTCTTTTTGAAGCACTTTGTGATCTTTTGTCTAGAAAGATGTATATAAAAAATATGTTACTTATGTTATCCCCATGAAACAATGGCAGTCTTAAATGGCATAAGCTGTAAGGAACTTGACAGATGTATTAATATTATTAGGAGAAAATCTTGGATCATTTTCTGATGGATGCATGCATCAGAAGATGCATCTTTATTTTCCAGGAAACAGGCAGGAACAGGTAACATATAGATAAATGCTTATATTGTTTTTTGGGACACAAAAGAAATGCCTTTTCAATAATAATAATAATAATAATAATAATAATAATAATAATAATAATAATAATAATAATAATATCAATTAAACCCTTGTTCAAGTATGCTGAGTGTCAGCTGAGGTTAAGCACACCTCATATACTGATAGTGTGATCTAAACTTGCACCGGGAAACAAACCTTAACAAACCTGTAAAACCACACAACTCTTCTCTCAGGTCTTCACTTCAACTCCATCTTTCTAAATATGACGATGAAGCTAATGCTGCTGCTCCTTAGCTGTCACATTGCTTCTGCAGGTAAGATCATGAACCAAAATCCTTTTACTGGAGCAAATTATTTTTTAGTAAAGTATGCTAACTTTGACATGTATATAGGGATTTAGCACAACTTTAAAAAAAACAAACAAAAAAACTCACTTGCACTCCGACATCAGAGCTAGTCAAACAGTTGTATAAATGATATTTATTCTGCACTCCTTGAAGGTAAAAATCACAATATCTACTGATGTAGCAAACATCCCAGCTACAATACATACATGCTGGGACTCACTCTGAACTTGTTACATTCGAGTTTGCGTGTCAGGTTCTTTGTGTTACAGTCAAAGAATTTGGCACATTGTATTGGACATAGGCAGGTATTGGCAAGCAGGCAAGTGAAGCACTTCATGCTTCAGTGGGTGAAAGCAGGAACAGATGCAACAATAGATAAGCGTTTAAACTAAGTACTGCCAGCCCTGAAGATTTTTTCAAATGTTAGAACAACAATAGTTAACATTAAAGATAAAGAAAAGATACCTTATTTTTATTGCGTCTTTTCTGCCATGGCGTCTTTTCTTAGTGCAACTAAGAAATGCATTCAAACATTCAAGCTCTAACAGAAATATAATCTGACCTCGAGCAGTGGTTTTACTTTTGCTTTATTTTATTGGGAGAGCCAAAACATTTTAGCTCTGATTTTCTGAAATAATTAGGATTAAAAAATTGGATAACACAAATGCATGTTTTATCAGCCAGTGATTAACAATTGAATTTGATTTGCACTACAACTCTTCTGCACTGTCCATTAGTGATGTAGTAGAAAAGGGTTGGTATGTAGTATAAAAAACATATATTTTAAACATGGTTTATTTACACTGCTAGACTCCTACACTCCCACAAGATTTAGGCAGAATGCTTTTAATACAGGTGAAATTGTTTCCTGATACATATTTCTGTTAAACAGATGATTCTTCATCATTTGCAGTTTAGCAAATCCAAAGACTCTGTCTCAAAAGTGTTTAGCAGAAGCTTTAGTGAAAATGTTAAAGAATATAGCAACATAGTTTTTTAAATGATGTAAAGTGCACTGTAAAAGCTAAGTAGTTCTCAGAACTAAAAAGAAATATGCAAACCTGTTGCTTCTAAAAAACTAAGTAAAGCTTACTTAAGTAGTAAAGGTTGTGTTCGTTAATAGTCTGAATAGCCCAGAGGAAGAAGCTGTTTGTGAGTCTGGGGGTGTGGGACAGGTGGTGGGCAGGGTGCAAGGGGGTCACCTGTGATGGTCCTGGTTTTAATGAGACAGGAGAATCGGGCGATGGTCACCAGGGGTGGCTCTTTAAGTTAGGAAAAAGGAAGCAAAGATGAACCTGGAATTTCCCCTAAACAGCCCTGGCATCTGGTTATCATGTCCATCAGCATTAAAGGGAAAAGCAAGAAAAAATACAAAGTAACTCTTGGCTATGATAATTCCTAATCTCTGCAGCTGCCACAGAACACCAAAGTACAAATATGCACACAAATATGTAATTCATGCTAACAGGAGGATGAAAAAATATTATCATGCTGTTACATTATTAATTTTTATAAAATTGATATTAAAAGAATAGAAATAAAGAAAAAGAAATAAAGAAAAAGAAATATGCAAACTCATTGCCTCTAAAAAAACTCATTATGAGTATATAAATTTGGAACTATTGGAACTAAGGAACTATTTTTAGTAGAACTTTATTTTTAATAGAATATTTATTCTACGTTTGTCATGTTCCTGGGTATGTTGACCCAGCGTTTTAGGTTTAGTTTACAGTATTTGGATGCTGTTTATGTTTAAGTTCATTAGATTAGCGAAGTTCATTTGGTTATTAGACTCCTTGTGTTTTCTTCCCCTGTATTTAAGTTTCCCCTCACCCTTTGTGTTTTATGCTGCGTGTCTTATGTTATCAAGTTTGTTTTGTCATGTCTGCGTCTCATGTTTCCTGTTTTATTTTGAAGGAGTCGTGTGTTCTTTGCTCATTGTATTTAGTTTCACTTCCCCTGTCCTGTCATTACCCTCATGTCAGTCAGCTGTTCCCCCATGTGTTCCCACGTCCCCTAATCACCTCCTGTGTAGTCCTCTGTTTTCAGTGTGTCATTGTCAGATCGTCTGCTTGGTTTCTAGGCCAAGAGTTCATGTCAAGTTTTCTTATGTCAGGTCCATGTTCCTGTTGTCGCTTTTTATTTAATTTAGCTCACCCAGTTTAGTTTATTGTTAGCACTGCCTTTTGCCTTTTGTGTGCAGTTCATTTGCCAGCCTCAATAAACGGCTCGTGTTTAGTTATTCAAGTCACGTTTTGTTTCATCTGCATTTGGGTCCACCTTTGACTCTACACACAGTCAGCCCCACTGATTGTGACAAAGTTGAATTATTTATTTATTTATTTATTTATTTATTTATGCGTGTGTTTCTGTCTGTCAGGATTTTTTTTTCTGAAATTATTAATTACACTGCCACCATGTGGATCAGATAAAACACCCACAGTTAGGGGGAAAAAATGTGAATAGGTCCAGGATTATGAACAGCTGGTGAAATTGCATTTCATCTTTTGATCTTAAATATTTATTAGGATCTCAAAAAATTCTATCTAACAATGTTTATAACCAACGTTCTGCAGCATATAACGCATGCAGCTTACATTTAAAAAAGTTCAAGCTGAATCACAATGAATGACTCATATTTCTAATAATGTCTATATTGTTTTTCTTATTTAATGTATCACGTTATCAATGTTTGTTTCCCACAGTGAAACACTCACTGGTGTATTTTATTACTGAATCCTCTGAAGTCCGAAACATCCCAGAGTTTATGGCAGTTGCAGAGGTTAAACGCACTGAGTTTGGTTACTGTGACAGCAGCAAAAAGATATTGGAAACAAGACAAGACTGGGTCCAAAAAACATTATATAATGACAAGGCTCAGTTGGATTCGTACAATGAACTTTGCTTTGCGATACTGCCATACGTCTTCAGAAAGTGGATTTCAAAGTGGCAGCAGCTGGCCAGCCAAAGTGAAGGTGTAGTATTTTCTCTTATACTTTATGTCACATCATGTTGTTAGTCTCTAGATTTTAAATTGTAATTTTGTGCATCTTGATTGTGACCAGAAATTTTACTAATGTGAACATGCTTCAAACTGCATGACAAAAGAATATCTTGTTGCATTCACAATCATCCAGGTAAGTAAATCTCCAAAAGTTGATTCTGTTCATCTGGACCATTTATAAGAAAAGGGAAACCTGCAGCTGAGACTGAAGAAGTCACTTGGATGAGTGATGAAACGTTTCTCCCACTGAAAATGCTACGTTCAGATGAACAGAATCAACTTTTGGAGACAAAAGAATACATGTACACATTGTTCTAAATAGTTGCCTTACATTAATTGCATTAATTATTAGTGCCTTCAAACTGCCTGTAATTATTTTTCTGGTTCTTACGGATACCCTAGATGGTTGAATTGTTTTTTTTCCTCTTGTCCTTCATCTTTTTCTTTTAATCATGAATTGCGCCTGTTTTCCAATATAATGTTGTCAGATCAGTTAAATCACAGGAAGAACACAACAAAGATAGAATAGCAGTGCCTCACAGTATTAATATTATTCATTTTAATTAATTTCTAATTCACTTTTCAGTTGTCAACACTTTACAGATGATGGAAGGCTGTGAATGGGATGAAAACACTGGAGAGGTGAATGGTGTGATACAGTATGGTTATAATGCAGAGAACCTTCTTGAATTTGATCTTAAAACAATGAAATGGATTGCACTGAAACCAGAAGCTGACATTATCGAACAGGACTGGAATGCTAATGGAAACTCAGCAGAAACAATCTTCCTCACTCAGACTTGTCCTGATTGGCTGAAGAAATATTTGAAAAATGGGAACAGCACCCTGCTGAGAAAAGGTAGAATCACATGAGTGTGTAAACTACATCCTTTATCTTTCTATTAATGATCTTTAAAAAAAAAAAACGGCAACGTGTGTTAACGTGTTGTTTTATGCAGATCAAAATGAAAATTAGTGGTGAAAACTGGGAAGTAAATGACACACAAGGAAAATAAATTATCAAAATAAATCCGCCGATTCATTTTCTGCCTCTTATTCTGGTCCAGATTATGGGGGCAGCAGTCTAAACCAGGGAGTAGCAGGTCTACTCTGACCCCATACTTACTAAACTCCTCCCCCCTTAGGTACAATTTTCCACCATTTGTAGCCACTATAACACTCTTTCAGTCACTACCTTGAGTTCATGTATACCCTTAATATACACACATACCTTCATTTACATGTATGCATGTACACACATATGTGTGCAAACAAATAAAACAAAATCTAAATAACATGAAATAGTCCCTCAGTCATCAGTGTCAAGGCTAATGGACCCAGACACAGACTTGGAAAATTTCACTTTAGTGTGTTTATTTACAGTGGTCCAAACTAAATACAAAAAGTATTATTGGAATTGAGGGGATCAAGGGAGGAAGGGTTTCCAGGCATCCAATATGTACAGATCTCACACTCACAGTTAGGCAGGTACCTGTGCACAGAAAACAGAGGGACAAAAAGTGAAACTTTTGCTCAAATTGCTTGTTCCATTTTAAATTATTACTTTTTTTATTACTATTACAGTCTTTCTTGATTAACATTTTTCATCAAACAAGTGTACTACATTTACTTCTTCTTTGATGTATACTGCTTTGCTTCTTTCACCGATTCTCACACCTTCTCTTTCCCACATTCCCTCTCTCCAGTTCTTCCTTCTATTTTTCTCCTCTGGAAGACTCCCTCCTCTCCAGTCAGCTGCCACGCTACAGGTTTCTACCCTCAAAGGGCCTTGATGTTCTGGAGGAAAGATGGAGTGGAGATCCATGAAGGTGTGGATCCTGGGGAGATCCTGCCCAACAATGATGGGACCTTCCAGATGAGTGTTGGCCTGAATGTTTCATCAGTCACACCTGAGGAGTGGAAAAGATATGAGTGTGTGTTTCAGTTTTCTAACGCTGAGGACAGCATCATTACCAACCTGAATAAAACCGTCAACTGGCGAAAAAACAAAATTAGACATGATCAAAGTAAGACAAACAGATTTGAGTTATTTTGTTTGCTGTTATTGTGGATCATGTTTAATGTTACGCTTAAATGTTTTATCGGATCCCAAGAAGAGTTGCTGTTACTATGGGAATTACTGATGGAGATCCTAAAAAAAAAAAAAATTTCCAGCACTTCAACAAAACTGAAATTAATATTCTCAAGAAAACCATCAAGCTGAAATTAGTTTAGTACTTCTATGTTTCAAATTCAGCATCTGCAGTCTATGAAAGCCTTGGTTGTTTATTTGTGGCCCATTTAGGAGCATTTTGTTTGGTGAAAAACAGCTCATGTAAATGGGTTAAAAATTCAGTGACATGAATTATGGTGTGTCTGTTAAGCACTGTATATTGCTGCATTTGTGGTTACATCAGTCGAGTTGACATAGATATCATATCATATTTAAATCCAATATGTGACATATGTTATCAAAAAAGTATTCACACTAAAGAATGCATGGGATCATCATCATCATCCTGAGTGGGATTTTAAATATAGAGATTATGGGAGAAAGCTGGCTGATATAACAGAGAGAATGTAGGTACTTTGTGTAAAGTGAACAGGTGGGAGGGAAGCAGTGCCAGGTTTATTCAAACTGTTCTATCATGGTGCATTTGGGAAGAGAAACTGAGTAATCTAGAAAGAAGAGCATGTGAAGAGTGTTCTGGAGCTGAACAGTATCAGACAGGATCATGAGTTTGAAGCTGGAACTCAAAGAGGTAATGCTCAATGTTGTCAGTGTGTACGGCCCACAGATTTGGATATTAGTTAGAAGAAAAAAAAGGAATTCTAGAGAAAGTTGGTTCAAGACGGTGCAGACAGTGAAGCTGTGATGCAAGGAGCAGATGTAGTAAAACACTTGGGGTCAATGATTTCAAAGCAAAGGCCAGTGCAGCAGTGAGACCTGCTACAATGTTTGGTTTGGAGACGATAGCAGAGGAGGATGTTAGGTACAGGCTGAGAAGGAGGCAGATGATCCGCTGTGGTGACCTCGAAAGGGAACAATTTAAATTAGATTTCTTTCATCAGGTTGAGTGTGTGGCTTCATGATCAAACAAATTGTCAAAAAAAATATTTTCAATAATTGGATGCAGTTTTATTCCATCTTATTTATCAGTACATTTTATCTTGTTTGTTGTCACTGAGCAGAAATCCTCATCATTGCTGCAGCGGTTGTTCTTGTTGTCATCATTGTTGCTGTCACTGTAATTGCCATTCACAAAATGAAAGAAGGTAAGAGATTTAAAGTTTATTTACCAGTCAGTAGAGACATAAATGCTTAATTTCATTATCTCTGCAATATAATAGTCTACATGTTAAACATTGTTACTTCTGATTTTTGTAAGAGAAGGTTTGATTGTTAGGCATTTAAAACTGTCCAAAATGAATTTTATTGATTTATTTAATTTATTTTAGGCAGATGCCCTTCCTCTTGTAAGTACACTATCCCCCTCTAATCTGGTATTCTCACCCTGGATTTAAATTATTTGATTAATATTGTGCTAATTTTATTTATTGTTAACTTTATTGTTATTATTATTTGGACTTTTGGATGTAACAGCTCCTCACAACACGATAGAACTCTCCGAAAGACCACACAGACAGACAGAGGAGTCTACACAGTGTTGACACCTGCAGTTAACACTGAACAAACAAGAACTGAGAAGATTGTCTATTTCAGTTTTGTTTTATGTAAACATGACTTTTTACACAAAATCTTTTTTTCCTTTGTTATTGTTTTAAATTCAAGTTAACTTGTAATAACTCAGGTAAAATGCATTTTAATATTTTATCATATCATATTTCCTATAGCACTGCTATAGCTATTAATGATATAATGTATATATAATTTGTATGGTGTATTTATCCTGATGATCAGGTGGTGGGGGATAATGCTGGACAGACGTGTTCCTTGGTGGGGGTGTCGTTGATTGAGAAAAAACGAGTAGACACACGTTTGTTCACACCGTTTTTTAAGAATCTTTTTTTATTTTGTAGGTTATTTTGAATGTGTTAAAATAACATTCGGTAAAATAATGTAAAGAAGAATGAGATTCCTCAGCCGTGATGCAGTCAGAAATTAAGCAAAAGGCCTGAAATCCAGCCTTTGGGGGTATATGTAGAGTTATATGTAAGTGTTTTTGCTGATAGTTATTTCTGCTCTAATCACATCAGAAACGTAATCAAAATATAATCAAGAATTAATAAAGTCGAACAAGAAAATTATCACTACAATGAAATAATTCTAATAACCTTTCAACCCAGACTTTCTCTGTGTGTGTACTGCACAATGTCACATCTGCACTCTTTCTGTGCAGATGTCACCTTAAACGCTGTATGTGAGTGTAAAGAATAGAATGATGGAGGAAAACAATGTATTTTTGTTTAAAATAAGAAATCCTGTTGAAATAATGCTAAATCGAGTGAATTATGCTAAGTATGTGTCAATTGTAAGGAAATAGCTTTTACTAAAGGGGTGAGGGGGAAAGAGAACAACGAGGTCAGCTCAAATCGGATTTTTTCATGTGTTAAGTATTATAGCAAATAAGAGCTTAAGAATTTAGATGTCTACACAGTGTTTTGTTAGAAATGGTGACAGTGTAGAAGTTTCAAAGTAAAGGGACACTAAGTACTATGATAAGGTGGGTCATCGGTACCATGTGAGACATAAACATCGTCAGGTATCTCAGCCACGGTTGCTCTCATGGTCACTAAAACAACAAGTTATTGGGTGAAGGATGAAAGAATAGAGAAAAACATCTAGTACACGTGTAACAGAGTAGCAGCTGTACCTCTAAGCTTGAGTACTCACTTCTGGGAAGTTAGCTGTATCTGTGGTTTTCTGAACAGAAGAGATCCATGATACTTTTTAATTATTCAATGCTTTAATAAATAATAATCTTTAAAAAAGTGTCTCGACTGGTGATTCCTCAAAGTTGGTAAAGAAAAATTACCAGGTTGGTACGAGGGAAACTTCTTTTGCAGTTCATCTGAAAAGATGCACTTACGCTTTGGGATCTTTTAAACATCATTAGGCACGTTGCTGTCTGTCCCGTCTGTGAGCGCAGAACAACTCGCAAAGCAGCAGTTCAGGGATGATGTCACACACATGGGTCCTCTGTCGGAATATAGGAAATCACTGACATTTTTATCAATCTTGAAAATCCCCCTGGACGCCCTGGACAGAACGTGAAAAATGAAAAGAAGACAGTTGGTCACCCTAGGTAATGGCATATTAAAGATATTTTTAAACAGGCGGGAACAGAGCAATGTGACAAAGATGTGTTAAAGATGCTTGTGAAGACCTCTCTACTTCCATGGTGCAGTCTTGCTGTACTCATCCCAGTACACCATCAGGATGAGGTGCTTTCCATAAGCTGACCCTACAGAGTGTTTATTGTACTTTAGCAGTCTGCAGGACAAGTACCAGATTGTTGCTGGGTGCCCAGTCTCTAAATCCCCCACCTCATGGTGGCCAAAGAAATGGTTGTGATTTTCAGACAATTCATGATGGTGCTTTGGTTCGTGATGTGCCACATTCCTTATAGGTGCATGGCAAGGTCGCCCACTGGTTAGCCAACATAAACGAATGTAAATCAATTAGCCGCAACCAACCAACCACATGACGTCATGTTCCGTATTAACAGAAGATGCCACTAAACATGTTGGTAAAACTTGAAGCACTTAAATCCAGCTTACAGACAGAGTTACATCTATGCCAGTTTTTGAGACCAGGGCTCCACGATGTAAATCAGCCTTGTTATGTGCAGCAGTTCATGTCCTTGTAAGCTGCTTGGCTGTTAGACTCTGATGGTCTATCACAGCTGAATGAAATCGAAGCTATGCCAGAAATTAAGGCAGAATAGAGACTTAGACTTAGAGCTTTTTATTGTCATTGTGCAGTTTCTTGCACAGCGAAATTGGGTAGCTGAACCACAAAGGTGCTAAAGTAAGAAGAAGAGAAACCAATATACAACGAAGGCGGAAAATAAATAAATAATTAAATAAATAAATAGAATAAAATAAAAAACAGTGTATATGTATACATATGTGAGTGGAACTATATACATGGTGTATGTGTAGGAAACATTGAAACAGACTGGGACCAAAATAATTGCACATGAGCCAAAATTATTGCACAGAACATGGAAAGACTGAGATGTTGCACATAGATGATCAACAGCAGTGTCAGGGTGGATGTGTTGGGGAAGTCTTTACACACTCTTAGTTTGCATTAAGAGTTCTGACAGCCCTCGGGAAGAAGCTGTTCTTTAGTCTGTTGGTTTTGCACCTGATGGATCTGAGCCTTTTTCCAGAGGGCAGGATGTTGAAGAGGTGGTGGTTAGGATGGAGGTGGTCCTTTATAATTGCCCTGGCTCTGGAGAGACATCTTGAGCTGGCAATTAAGTCCAGGGAGGGGAGTGGACAGCCAGTCACCTTCTCTGCAGTTCTGATGACCCTCTGTAGTCTCTTCTTGTCAGCTGTTGTGCAACCAGCGTACCACACAGGGATGGCGTGCACCAGCACACTCTTGATAGTGGCACGGTAGAAGGACACTAGGAGTTCAGTCTGCAGCCTGTTCCATCTCAGAACCCTCAAGAAATGGAGGCGCTGCTGGGCTTTCTTTACTAGGGCTGATGTGTCTGTGGACCAGGATAGGTCCTCGGATATGTGGGTGCCGAGGAACTTAAAGGAGGACACCCTCTCCACATAGTACCTTTTATGGATAGGAGAGGGGGATCAGTTCTTGTTTTGCGGAAGTCCATGATCACTTCCTTTGTTTTCTTGGTGTATGCAAGTGAATGCAAGGGAGGATCAAAGGTAAGTAGTGTGATTTAAACTATGCTGAGTGGAGACTGATTGGCTTGAAGAAGATGGGCATGAAAATTATTTTACTACAGTGCTGATGTTGGCATTGAGTTTTACAGTGTGGTAAAGTGGAAAAGATGTAAAGAATAGAGAAGGAGTTAAACACCTGGGAAAGCAGGCAGACGACTTAAGCGCTTTGACTGCTCCGGGAGAAAAGAAAAGCGCTATATAAGAATCAGTCCATTTACAATTTATCATAGTGATTGTATGCACTCACATACTTACTAAAATTTGGCATAAGCTTCATTTAATTCTCTTTTTTATTGTTAAAGGCTATCCCCGGTGTTAGCAGGACATGTATGCAGCCCTGAAATGTCATGGTCAACCTACCACACTGCTGAAATAAAACAAAAGAATCCAGAGAGTAAAAGTTCTTTAAAATATCAGCCTTTCACTCCACCCGCAAATTGGTAGTTTGGTTTTGTTCCTGTAACAGTGCAGTGGGTGTAGAGCCTCTATTTTTGTGTCTGCAGATATGATGTTAGCTATGGCCTCTGCTGACATCTTACTGGTTTATTGCAGCTTTTGTGGCTTTATTTTTTTTTTCAGATGTTCATATTTTGCAAAGGATGAGTGGTTGTAAATGGAGTGATGAGACTAATTGATGGATACAATCAGTATGGTTATGATGAAGAAGACTTTATAGTGTTTGACCTGCAGATCACTGCATATCACTCCAAAACCACAGGCTGTCATCACCAAACTAAGATGGAATATGGAACATGCCCGATTTGAACATAATAAAAGCTCTTCAAGCCATTTATGCCCTAGGTTTTTAAAGAAGCATTTCCACTATGGGAGGAGCTTTCTGGAGACAGCAGGTATAATCACATAATCTGATGTAGTAAGTGGCGAAATTCATATGGCTTCCTTTTTCTAAGATAGAGTACAATTCAGAATCTAACATTTGTCGCTTTTTTCCTTTCTCTCTGTTGTTCTTCCCTCAGTGTCTCTCCTCCAGAAGACTTCCTCCTCTCCAGTCAGCTGCCATGCTGCAGGTTTCTATCCTTAAAGAGCCAAGGTGTTCTGGAGGAAAGATGGAGAGGAGCTTCATGAAAGCGTGGATAATGGAGAGATCCTCCCCAACAATGATGGGACCTTCCAGATGAGGCTCTACTTTAAAAACCTAAAAAATAAAAAACTTAATTCATTCCTATTTTCTTTTAATTGTATCGTGGTCTTAGATTCCTGACAATAAAGCTAGAGATGAATGTCAGGGAGCTGCTCATGTTACCGTAATTAAACTCTTTGCCACAAGTCTTGGTGCATGGTTCATCATCCAGGCAAGGCTGAGGAAGTCACTTTAATGAGTTACGAAAAGTTTCTCCCACTAAAAAAGCTACTTTCAGATTGACTGAATGAACCTTCTGGGTCTTTGCCACAAGGCGTCGCTGTTGTCCAGTCTGCTTAACAAGACTATTCAGCGATCATATATTGGCCAATAAGCCACAAACAAAAATAATATTCAACCTTCCTACTTCCTGTGGCAGCTCAACAAGTTCATCTGCAGGACCTGCTGGTTATTTGTTTTACACTGCCGTTATCCAGTCTGTACTTTGCACGTCTGTACAGGTCCAGGGTAAGGAAACAGATAGAAAACATCTCTGCAGACCCCTGCAGACATAAACTGCGCCAATTTTCAATTTAGGCAACACTGATGAAAACTTTGAAACAACGCAATGTTAAATCATTCAGTAGTTTGCATAGTTTCACAAGACTTTCTATGGTTTCTTATTATTACTGCAATTTTAAAAAAAAAAGGTTTTGTATGTAAGAACTGCAGATTTAAGTGTTTCCATGGTTACAAGCGTGCTAACTGGAGAAACTGGAGGAACAGGGGGAGGGACACGGGTTGGTCACTTACTGTCGGTGGACGACGACTTGTTGATTCACATTTCTGTAAAGAAAAGGAATAATAGTTATGACCTTAAAGATAGAGAAACGATGAAGTTGTGTTTGCTGCTTATCTTCTGTCGTAGTTTATTTGCAGGTAAGAAAAATATTTTATCTCTAACAGCAGTAACCTGACCTTGAGCAGCTTTTACTTTCATTGTACTTTAAAGCACTTTTGACATTTTTAATTGAAGTTTAGAAGACAGTTTCTGGAATAATAAGAACATGAAACAGGACAGAATTTTCTTATTAGTACTGAAAAAACAGCTCGGTGTATAAGACACACACACACACACACACACACACACACACACACACACACACACACACTCTTCACTTTACTGGATTTTCATCCGTTTCTACAGCCTAATCAAGCTCTTATTTTATGTTCACACTCTATATACCCTCTGTAACTCTACTAATTCTAATATAAAAAGAATGCACCCTCAGCACAGAAAAACAGAAAAGTCAGTGATGTACAAATGTAGCAAAAATAGGAAACATTAGAACTGTAAATGTTTTCTTCCTTGTCTGCAGATTGACAGTCCACAGGTTGGGTGCTCGCACTCTGATTCGTTCCCTGGAGATGAAGGAGAGAGAGCTCAGAGGACAGCAAGATGGAGGAGTGAAGGAGAAGGTGGTGCAGCTCAGTGTCCAATCAGGAGTGAGCAGTTCTTTCACCACCTTCATTGCTGTCAACAAAGACAACAGAGAGGCGATCCAAGGACCTCTGCACCGCAGACATATTCTACCACCCTGTGAGGTTTGTTTAAAGCAAACAAAGCAATACCATGAAACTGTTAACAGCAGGATGTCAGAGTCAATAGAGAGGACTCAAAAGAGCAACTTCAAATCAAACTATTTATGTAGTAGGTGTTTCTTTGCCAATGTCTTTCCCCTGCATTAGAAAGTAATAAGCCAGATGGAAGTACAACACACATCTATGCATTTCTATAAAAACTGACCTGCCCTGAACTTAAAATCTCTCTCTCTCTCTCTCTCTTTGTTTTTCCTTAAAGTGATGGCTGTCCATTCTTCCTGTAAAAGGTGTAAATATAAACCTGAATGAATGGGAGTAGAAACTGTGTGTGCGCATGAAGACATGCTTGTGTCGCTGAGATTGAACAGATTTATGTATGTTCACGTAGCCAAGTGATAATCATATATAATAATCACTGAATAGTAATAATGTTATTGAACAGGTTAAACATTTAGATATCACAAAAAGTTGCAAAAAAGCAAAAAAAAACCCCACACACAGCTGTGAAGTCAGCTGCACATGAATAACATTAGTACAATGACAACTTTAATCAGAGTGAGTTCAGAAGATCCAAAAGTGGGACACTAAAAACAAGCTAGTGAAAGCAAAAAGTGACTTTGAAAAATTTATTTCATAGAATTAAAACACTGATAGGAAAAAAAACTAAACATGAGAAGAATGGCAATCCTGCAGCGACCAATCAAAGAAGACTGTAATGGCTGCATTGTAAAGAAGTGAGTGAAGAAAGCTGATTTTTTTTTTAGTTTTTCTGAGATATGCAGAGTTTTAACGAACAATTTGAACACTATTATTCATTTACATTATTTGTTCTCAACAGAGATGGGCAGTAATGCGTTACAAGTAACGTGTTACTGTAATCCGATTACAGGCACTTGCCCTGGTGGCCATTCTTTCAGTGGGCATTTCTCAACAACAACTACAAACACTAGTGAAGTGAATGGGCATTTAATTAAATAATGAAACATTTAATTCAATAATTAATGGCATATTTAATTCATTCATTTTGTCACTCCTGGCCCTCCACACCTCACTGCCATGATTGTTTGTGTAGTTATTGGATTCTAAAACTACTAGAATAGAATAGAAAACACATAAGATGCAGTCTCTGTTTTTTCTTCACCTTATTAATTTGAACTGAACTGAAATAAATCCGTTCTTTTCTGTATGGTAATGACTAGGACCTGTCCCAGCTGTCTCTGGTGGATTCAGTATTGTCTCCAATGTTTCTGATAACTTCCAGTTTGGGAAGTTTCCCATGCAGGTGAGGAATGCAGTGACTGACAGACTACCCCTCCTTCATTTAGGACCCATGCCAAACACTGAGTAAAGACTTCCTTGCATTAAACCTGCATAGCTGTTTTCACATTTATAACAAATCACCTAAGTGACCGGCAGTGATCGTATAGTTAGTGCTCTGAGTTGTTGCCTAAACAAGCCCTCTTCAAATCGGAGTTACAGCAGAGAGAATATGGCACTGAAGCAATGATGACAGCTTTAATAACCTATTTTATCTGCAATTATTCTTGTATGAAATTCTCTTAAAGTAGCAACTGAATTTCAACCAACTCAGCTAGCTCTGCATATTTTATTTCCTCTGTTAAAATAAAATGTGGCGGAGCCCAGCTGTAATTGTACCTTGCATTAATATGGTGTATTATTGATGGTGACACAGCACTGCTTAGCATGTCGTCCTGAATCTCAGGTGTGCCAATGACCTGTGCAGTATATGAGGCACTAAAATCCTGGTGGATTTCTGGGATACGAACAGGACGGAGTCATGTGAGCTCTATCAATATTGCACCACTTACGTCTCAGACCTGTATGTATGTATTTATGCACTGAAATCGCGCTGTAATATCCAGTTAACTGTCCACATTTGTACTCTGTTTTTCCATTTATTATATTTTTTTCATTAATTTGTCTGAAAAAAGATCCACGTAGTAACCAAAGAGAGCCTAAATCAATGGTCTCTAATAGCAGCCAAATTATAAGAGCTTTCATTAGTGATGGTGAGATGAAGCCTTGTGATGAACTGAAGCTTTCCATCCAACTGGTCGACTCATGGTTCGAAGCATTGTGACGATTCATTGGCTCTACTGCGCCATCAAGTGGACGATTAAAGTCAGACAGGCTCAATGATTATAATGATGTGATGTGTAAACCTCTAAACTTAATAAATAAATAAATTGTTTTCATGGTTATTTATCCCGAATATTGTCTCAGTATGTCTGATACAAAAGAGAAAGTGGAAACTATCAGGACAGAGTTTGGTATGATTGTGTAACTGTGTAATCATGCTTATGTACATCTGGACAATGACACAAACTAGTGTGTGGTGCTTCACTTTTTAATAAACTAAAATCAGATTATAAGATCTGTGGTGTTGTTGATTTATATTATGGTACTTATCATTTGTGATATTTATTACTGTGTGCATACTTTATTAGGAGAGATGAGATTAAATGTTGTCAGACAAATATTCTCTTCCTTGCTGGTTCCATCGAAGGAGAAATGTTCAAGTAAGTATGTAGCTGGGACGTAATCCAATTCCACAACACAATGTGACGGGGAATCAGCTGTGTTTTGCTGCCCAATTTATTTAGAATCTGGTGCAAACCGGCGAGCCAGTTCCTGAATCAGTCACGTGGTACGGACTGCCCGCGAGGCCTCGAACATCACTGCATACGTAATCAAAGCAAGCCTCGATACGCGCTTTACAAAACTACCACGAGATTACCCGACACACGCTTCAAAGCTTCGACACACAGGAGACATCACTACTGCACACAGCCTTCACACGACAACAGGTGCACCACACTGCTAAGTGTGTTTTGTGTTTAGAGTTTTGCTAAATGGGAGACTGAGCTTTGAATAGTGTTTAAGATTTTGGCAACAGTGGGACTGATTTGATGAAAGAGTTTTCATAGTTGACAGTTTAGTTTTTACAATGGGGTTTAGTGTTTTAGCAATTCAGAAAAACTGTAATACACCTGTGCTTTTCCCAGCAACTGAGGCTTTTACCCTGCACAGTTTAAGGTATGATAAAGCACTGACCTTATAAATGGCACAAAATACACATTTTAGCTGGGAGCTGGTCATTCACAGGGGAAAGGCTCCATTGTACAACAACAACAACAGTAGTAATAGTAATAATAAATTATTATTAGTCAGGCAAGTATATCATATACCAAACATGCTTCCAAACTAATGACATTTTTTGCATTCTTCACATCAGGTCAAAATGTACTTTTTTTAAAAAAGTGACTGGCACTGCGGAAATGGATCTACAGCACCACTTAAGAAATTTTAAAGAACTTCTAACAACTTATTTACAGCTTGAAATACGTGTATGACATTTATTACACACAGATTCAGTGAACCCAATCCAAAGAGGAAGTCTGGAAGTCCGCCATTTTGAATGTAAAATGACATTTTGGCACAGTTTTAGTGTTTTCCAGGCATCGCTGGTTTACACATTCGCCTGCAAAGTGAGAGGTCACTGGTTAAATTCCATTTGGTTACTTCAGGAACTTTTTGGGGTTACTTCAGAAAGGGACATCTTCGTCAAAGCCATGTTTGTGGTGGAATTTTGATCATTTATCACTGGACATAAGATTTTCATCTCTAAAAATGTATTTTGTCCAGTCTGTCCCAAACTTCACACTTTTGATGACAGTCTGGCGACGACTACATGCCAATATCTGGTCACACATGGTGCCACAGTTCTCATATAACATTTTAATCAAGACTACCCCACTGTGATTGAAGTATTTCTTGCAAAACAATCATAACCAAACAAAACCTTTCCTGTTCTGTAAATGAACAGTAGGACAAAATGATTACTAGTCATTGCGGAAAGCACAATTAATGTTTTTGTTTACATCGTTGGAACGAGGAAAAATTCCCCCACCACAAAAACAGAAATACTCATGAAAGCAACCTGTAGTGCAAACACGAGGGCTGAATTTATTACTTCCTGCACTAGAAAGCTGCCGATGTTGCTGATATGGATAGATCACCAGTCTTCCTTGTCTTTATCTTATTATCTCCTGTTGAGATGTCGCAGCAGAAAATGCAGCCTGGCCTGTTGAAACATTGTTTTTTTTAGTGTTTCAACTGAAAAAATAGAATGCCTTTGATCCAAATGGAATGCATCTTGTGAAAAAAGGTGACATCTTGTGACATCACAAGATGATGACATAGATCCTTTGTTATGTCATCATCTTGCTGAGAGAAAAAACCCTTAAGTAGGAGCTTTGCTCTGTTAAACTTTAATGCTCAACGGACCTTGACCTGACAGCAAGCAAACCCTTTTTGGAGAGTTTTGAGAGAATTTTACTTAGCAATTCACCGACCAAGCCGACACATTTCACCATGTCAGCTCACCCATCCTTCAGCTCAAATGAGCTTGGATTAGTTAAAGGGAGCATTTTGGGAAAGCACTACAAGGTAGAGGCTTTCCTCGGAGAAGGGGGCTTTGGTATTGTAGCCAAATGTCGTGATACCATGACTAACCGAGCTGTGGCTATTAAAGTGAACAAGAGCCGCCCTGATATTCTGCAACAGGCGAAATTGGAAATTTTCATCCTGGAGCAGCTGCGAAGGTTGGATTCAGATGCCGCCAACATTGTTCAATGGAACGGCTTTTTTCACGACGGAGAGCGGGTTTGCCTGAAATTTGAACTCCTTGATCAATGCCTGAGGGACTACATATGGGACCGGAAAAACCACTGTCTCCCCATAAGCGAAGTCAGGCCAATTTTAGGTCAACTGACAAATGCTCTGTCCCACCTGGGTTCTGTGGGAATGGTGCACGCTGACCTCAAACCTGGAAACATCATGGTTGTAAACCGCCACGAGTCTCCCATCAAAGTCAAACTTATAGACTTTGGCCTCGCATGTCCTGCGTCTGCAGTGATGCCTGGTGACCGTGTGGGGACGGTTGGTTATTGTGCACCTGAGGTTATGCTTGGCCTTCCTTACAATGAAGCAATTGACATGTGGTCTCTGGGGCTGGTAGCTGTGGAGCTTGCTACAGGGCTGCCACTCTACCCTGGAAATGAAGACTATGATGTTTTGAAATTCATCATAGAGACTCAGGGTCAGCCACCAGATCATGTTCTAGACTCTGGCGTCTACACTGAAGACTATTTCATTGAAGACAAAGACAAGCAACAGCGCTGGACATTTAAGACTGACCAACAATTTCAGTATGAGACAGGATATGAGTCCCTGGAAACAAGATGCATAAAACTGACGCGTCTGGATGACCTTGAACAAATAATAATGTTTAGACGAGGACCAGAAGCTGGCCAACGCTTATTTGTCAGCTTAATTAAACAGATGTTGGCCTTGGATGCACACCAACGGATAACACCCTCGGAGGTTCTCCGGCATCCCTTTTTCAGCCCTAAGAGTTCCCTGTGCATTGACATGAGTGCTGAAAGATCACAAAACCCTGTGGTCTTTCAGCACCCTTCAAACTTGGAAAGCAAGAGATCACAGAAAATCAACTGCAGTTTTCAAAACTCGGTTGAATTTTCTCAGCAAGTATTCGTCCACACATCAGCCAGTCCATCATTCAGCTCAGATGAGCTTGAATTAGTTAAAGGGAGCATTTTGGGAAAGCACTACAAGGTAGAGGCTTTCCTCGGAGAAGGGGGCTTTGGTATTGTAGCCAAATGTCGCGACACAACAACCAACCAAGCTGTTGCCATTAAAGTCAACAAGAGCGACCCTGATATTCTGCAACAGGCACATGTGGAAATTTTCATCTTGGAGCAGCTGCGAAGGTTGGATCCAGATGCCGCCAACATTGTTCAATGGAACGGCTTTTTCCACGACGGACAGCGGGTTTGCCTGAAATTTGAACTCCTTGATCAATGCCTGTGGGACTACATAGGGGACCGGAATAAACAGGGTCTCCCCATAAGCGAAGTCAGGCCAATTTTAGGTCAAATCACAAATGCTCTGTCCCACCTGAGTTCTGTGGGAATGGTGCACGCTGACCTCAAACCTGGAAACATCATGGTTGTAAACCGCCATGAGTCTCCCATCAAAGTCAAACTTATAGACTTTGGCCTCGCATGTCCTGCGTCTGCAGTGATACCTGGTGACTTTGTGGGGACGGTTGGTTACTGTGCACCTGAGGTTATGCTTGGCCTTCCTTACAATGAAGCAAGTGACATGTGGTCTCTGGGGCTGGTGGCTGTGGAGCTTGCTACAGGGGTGCCACTCTACCCTTCGGAGAATGACTATGATTATCTGAAATTCATCATAGAGACTCAGGGTCAGCCACCAGATCATGTGCTAGACTCTGGCGTGTACACTGAAAACTATTTCATTGGAGACAAATACAAGCAACAGCGCTGGACATTTAAGACGGAAGAACAATATAAAGGCTCTGTTCCAGGGACAGGACATGAATCCCTGGAGACAAGATACATAATACTTACACGTCTGGATGACCTCGAACAGCTAATGATGTTTAGACGAGGACCAGAAGCTGGCCAACGCTTATTTGTCAGCCTAATTAAAGAGATGTTGGCCTTGGATGCACACCAGCGGATAACACCCTCTCAGGTTCTCCGGCATCCCTTTTTCAGCCCTGGCCTCTCTAAAAGGTTCCCATGTATCAACATTGAAAGACCATACTGAATCAGTCTCCAGCATGGCATCTTCCACCCTGGACAAAAGTGATAAAAACACAAACTGGGGTTGGAAAATGACATTAACAGCAAATTACAATGCAAAAATTAATTAAGCTGCTTCAATAATGATCACTTTGGCTTCTTTTTTTTAAATTTTCACTCCCCCCACCCCAACCAGTCGTGGCAGAGGGCTGTCCCTTCCTGAGCCTGGCTCTGTTGAAGGTTTCTTCCTTTTTAAAGGGAGTTTTTCCTTCCCACTGTCGCTAAATGCTTGCTCATAGGGAAATCTTCTGATTGTTGGAGTGGCCAAAACTCTAGGGGAAGTAGCAATTCTTGTGAAAATTTAAAAAAAAAAGCCTACCAATCTTCAAAGCGCAGCAGTGGACACCTTACCATCACATCAGTCCTTCAATCAGACCTAAAACACCACCTTTACAGAAATAAATTCCATACAAATTGGAAATAAATTGTGTAATAATTGTTGTTTTTGATTGTTTATAAATATATAGAGCTACCCTTCAGCCTCCTAGTAGACATACCTGTGTTATGAATGTGAAACTCCTCTGATTTTCAGAAAAGTTGACCTCTGACCTTGAAGTCAAGGTCATTGAGATTTAAGCTTCACAGAGATTTTCAGTAGATGCAACCATGGTATTGACTTGAAAATTCTACACTATCAAAGACTTAGGTGCCCACAGCACCTCGCCATATACAAAAGATTTTTCTATTCATTTATGTATTATTAGTTTATTTATTTCTTCATCCCGCTCTCTCTCTCTTTTTTTTTTTTAATTCACCTTTCTGTTGCGATGCTCTGGACATTTCTAAACCCCACAAGTTCAGCCTCAATTTTCAACCCAATTTTCCTATACTTTCACTTGAACACGTCCAGCCTTCACCTCTCACCGGTCCTCGTCCCCTCTTCTCACAGCTTCCTGTGTGGCCTCCCAAATCAAACACAGGCACAAATCAGCCGTTTCTTCTTCTCTGTTCATTCTCTCTTCATCTTTTCAGTCTTTTCTTGGCGGTTAACTCCCAGCATGGATGCACATGACACTCCTTTGATTGGGAATCTACACCGGTGCTAAATAGAGCATCTAAGTCATCACTGTCAGAAATCGTAACAGTTTGTGAATAGCTCACATCAGCATCGTCTTGTCTTACAGGAATGTATCTGACTCGATAGTCCAGCATTGATAACTTCTGAAGAAATGTACGCGCTAGATCTTTCTCAGATGTGTCATGTATCTGTTTCACAGGAGGACATATTTTAAGTAAGTCTGCTGGTGACATCTTTGTTTTTTTGTCTTGAAGGTGAAGCCTGCTGAGAAGTCCTTCAATGTTTCATGTACATTGTCCTTTTTTTACTTGAGTCACTGACTGCTGCAAGAAATAAAGCACACTTAGGAACTGACAAATTATTAAGACTGTGTGGGATAAACGTTAAAAAACAAATAAATAAATAAGTCAATAATGAATAAGTAAATAAAAAAGATTCTGACCTTATCCTCGCTTACACTCCTTGTCATATTGGAGGTACCTGCACAAGACAATTGATTTACCAGATTAGCAGAGGGACAGATTAAGGGACTATGGGGCGAAAAAGGTGCAATACACAGTTTAGCCAAAAGTCTTCATTGTTACACCCCGGCCTAGGCAACCGGCATGCAACACAGAAAAAATAAAAATAAGGGGGGGAAAAAAAAAAAACACACAACAACAACAACAACAACAACAACAACAACACACTGGCAAATTATTCAGGAATAACAACATTCAAAAATAAAAACAAAAAATACAGCACTCACGTTGTGTACATACACATACACAAAGACCAGTGTTGGGTAAGTTACTTTAAATTAGTAACTTAGTTACATTACTAGCTACTTCCATCAAAAGTAACTCAGTTACTTCAAGTTACTCATTACTTTCAAAGTAACTAGTTACTAGGGAAAGTAACTTTGGTTTTACTCAGACTTCTCTTGTTAATGTGTTGCTTCCATAACTGGATACCCAGCCAGACTGCCAGTCTTCTAGCTTGCTTACTTGCCACAAGTGCACTGTGCCACCTACCAATAGAAAGGAAAAGATAATGTGCACATTTCCACGAGAGAAATCCCACGCCTGGACCGTCGTTGACTGCCGCCATGATTCTAGCCTACGTCACAGCGTCATGTGCACTTTTTACATCCAACACAAAAACTGCAGTCGTGGTGCTTTCGATTGTACTCGGAACTCGGAAATTCTGCCTTCTGAATAGAAAGATGTAGGCAACACCAGACTGCAGATAAGCTGCATACAGAGCTGGACTGGGACAAAAAATCGGCCCGGGCATTTTGACTAGAGACCAGCCCACCATTATAGGAAAAATCATAAAGCCTTTGAATGAAAACAAACGCTGTTGTGACAGTGATGTACACTGTCTTGATGGTTTATATGTATCAATCTATCAATCGTTTGTGGTAAGACTCAGATAATTATTTTTTAAAAGCTAGACATTTTAAATGAGAATAAGAAAGAAAAGTATTTCTTTCTGCCCCCCTTTCCCTGTTAATGCCCTACATGCCCCCCTGGCAAAACTTTGCTAGACCCGCCCCTGCACAGTTACCAGCTGTCAGCTAAGTAAAAAAAGGATCCTGGTGTTATTTGTCTCTCAGAAACAGTTCATAACTTCCCTTCAACTCATTCATGTCACCTAAAAGGTAAACCTGTTTCTCCATCACCTGTTCAGCTCTGATGATTCAGTAAGGACATCTCCTGGTTTCACCTTCATGTTTCCATCTCATCACATATCCAAACCGACATCATGACCAGCAGCTTTTACAGCTGTGGCTCCAGCAAACATCAGCTGATACTAGAAAGTAATATTAAATAAATTCTAACAACAGCTGATCAAACATGCTGCTGTTGTTTAACGCGACGTCCACACGAAGTAGGCAATAAACAAACAAGAGAGAAAAGCCGATCAGTTGATCATTGATCAGTTTCATGATTGAAGTAGAAACAGGAGAGGGAGGGGGGAGAATGAGAGAAGAAGAGGCAGCTGTGCAGCAAAGACACAGAATAACTCCAGCTTTGTGTCTTTTTCATTGTAGCTGAAGTCCGAGACAAACTGTTTCTTTTCACCTCAATAAGAAACGTAATATTTTCTCTGAATATGAGACGATTCTGTTTTTTAGGGGATGGCTGGCAACTCTAATAATTAACCTTATGAACAAAATAAAGTTCAACATCAGTAACATAGCACTCACCCAGTTGTATAGAAACCCCGTCATGCTAGCTAGCACGCAGTACGAAAAAGTCAGCATAACTCCAACTAAACTTGGTTTATATCTGACCCAGATAGACTGCAGGTCATAACTTCTCTCCTCCTCCTGCCTCCCTTTTCCCTCATCCACCTGCTGCCTCCACCACTTGCTAATGTTACTGAATCTGTGGAAGCTCCGCGATTGCCACCACACGAAGTAACGAATAACGAGCCTCTCTAAATCCGCGTTCCTGGTTTTGGCATAATAACTACTTACCGTGCTCGTTATCACAATAATAACATAATTACTGTAACGCGTTACTTAATAACGCGTTAGTCCCAACACTGACAAAGACACACACACACAAACAGGCAGGCGCTAGCCATTTCAATAAGTGTACTTGTTCAACTGCTTGTTAATGTAAATATCTAATTAGCCAATCACATGGCAGCAGTTCAGTATATTTAGGATTTAAGCATGCACCGTGGTCAAGACGACTCACTGAAGTTCAAACCGAGCATCAGAATGGGGAAGAAAGGTGATTTAAGTGACTTTTAATGTGGCATAGTTGTTGGTGCTAGATTGGTTAGTCTGAGAATCTCAGAAAGTGGAACTCCCCACAGAAGTATCTCAGAAGTTTATAAAGAACGGTCTTAAAAAGAAAAAATACCCAGTGAGTGACAATTTAAGAAAATGCATTGTTTATGCCAGAGGACAATGTCCAGATGCATTTAACCTGATAGGAAGGCAAAGGTGACTCAAGTAACAACTTCTTTTAAAGCAGATAACTCGTAGGCTGGAGAAGAAATATCCTCTCACTAATTTAGAAGATCATCATTTAGCCTGGAACCAGTTTAAGCCAATTTGCTGCTTTAAAAAAAAATCCTCAGTAGTAGACATCTTACTATTCATCACTTATTGAAGGAAATAAGAACAACCCTTGGTTTCTCTTCAGCACTACAGCCAGACTGACCAAAAGTCAGAGCTCTGCTGAGCAGGGCCGTGCAGAGATGTCCGAAGAGGCAGGTGCTCAAAGTTAAAAAGGGCACATGGAACCATATTCATCATCTAATATGAAAACACATCAAACTATATCACTGTAATCGGGTGGGGACAATGCAAAGCAAACGTAGCCTATGTTTTACCTGATGGGGTACAATGTTGCTGTTGAGGGGTTACTGCTGCTCCTGATGCTGATAATGCTGGAGGACAGGGCTGTGTTGATCTGAGACTGTAGACATTAAAAAGTCCATAGGAGAGAGGGTAGCTAATTAAAGAAATGTAATGAGATAACAATTAAATGCAAAGACTGGTGACAGCTCTTGGAACCATAAGACAACAGATTTTTTTTTTAAATGTGGGAAATAAACTGAAACCGGAGTATTAGTAGGGCAAAAGAAAGGGGTTGTCATAGTAGGGTAAGAATGTAACAAAAAAAATCTATGCACATAAAACACACACGCACATACACACATGCATATACAGTTACATTTCATACCTTCTCCAGAATACTGTACATACTATGGCCACAAGTTTGTATCATGGTGCTGATCCAGAATCCTTCCCTTATTATTCATTCTTAGTGCTAAGTGATAAGAATTTAAAAAATAAATAATAAATATAAAATAATGCATTTATGATGATTCAATCTGTTTGACTATCTGTACAGGCAGAAAGCCTATTAAACATTTAAACTGTAGAGATACAATAATTTTGCTGCTGAAAAATCTGCATTTTTGTCATATTTGAAATATAAATGTAATATAATCTGTTTCTTAATGTATTTTCTTTAAATTACAGTTTGTGTTTTTTATATCGTAATTATAATAATCCATAATTATGTGGATATGCATACCAGAAAGGCAGGGGAACGCCCTGTAACTTACTTTAAAACTAAATATGTTCCCTAAAACGGTTGCCAGACTAAGACCCCTGTAACCCTTACCCAGTTAGTTAGCAGCTAATGACCACCACTAATTGAGCATTTAATAAAAGGACAGGTAATGTTTTGTCGCACTTTTGCACACACAGCACGCTCATTTGTTTCAATTCGTCAGTTGCCACAAGACAGCTTTCATCGTGCACACAATAACCTAATATTCCTGTTGTTATAGACTATAGTGTACGCTGTACACCCTACTTATTGGTTTTTGTTGCATCAGTCTGCGACTCCCAATTAATTACGGTGCTTCCCCTACAGCTCCGCATCGCCCAGGCAGCAAAAAACGAGCGTGCGCTTTGCAAGCTTGTTCCACCAGCGCGCTCTGCTGCCAAAGGTGAGCTTTGGTTCATGGTTTTCATGTGACTAATGCAAGCCGGATCATTTTATTTAGCAAAATTGTGAATAATAGCTAAATGTTATTGTTGAGGGGCACAGGCAGGACTCCACACACAAACACAGACATAAAAAAAAAAAAAGAATAAAATAAAGTTTTAAAAAATGCCTCATGAAAAGGGCACTTGGGGCACCCATCAGGAAATGGGCAGGTGCTCACGCCCCCTGCAAGTCCCTGGCCATATGCAGATTTCAGATATCATGTCACATTTGACCTCTGACCTCTCCTTCAAAGTCAATAGACCGTCAAAGTGATAAAAACTGCTATAGCTAGTTAAATCTATGTTTCTCACTGACATTTGTATTGACAACATACAGACATTTAGGGAATTATTCTAATTATATTGTTACTTTGAACCTCTGACCTCTTCTGTAGGATTAAATAAGGTGAAACATTCATAAAATGTCTTTTATCTTTTAAAAATAGGCTTAAAATTGTGCAACTTTTGTTTGTTTTGGTAACATTTATTTTATTATGACTTTGTTATGTACACAACAGTAACAGATTATAAGTGTTTAGATACATAACAGTTTGAATACATGTAGAATTCTCATGCATACTTTTAATATTTATTATTAAACATTTAAATGAATTTTATTAAAGAATGAAATAAATGTCATGCATGTATATATTCACATGAAAAAGGTTTCAAAATATCAAAGAAAACACAATGAAAATATACAAAATACAGCACTATTCCCTTAATAGTAAGTACTGCCCTGACAGTGAGTTGCCTTGGTGAAGGTTTGTGTTGTTGGAGTGCATCTTGCTGTTGTAAATTAACTCATGATTGTATAATATTAGTTGTCTGTATGCTGAGCCACTACAAATAAGTTAACAGTAAACAGTGCCCTCTACTGACTGAAATCACATATGGCGCTATTAAAATGTAGTCTCACACGGCCTTTGTTTAGAGACTGCAGAGTAAAGGAGTTAGGAAACTACAACACTCAATGACGCACATATATTGTTTTATATATTCGATTAAACCAAAATCTTTTGGTGTTTGTATATGATTTAACATTATTAACCTCTTAAGAACTGAGGGAAAAAACGCACCTCTCTGTTTATCTGTGTCAACTACAGAGGACATAATGTCTCAGGGGGAAATTTACATAATTAAAGTGATGATATTAGGAAAAAAACTTTCCAGATAAATAGGGGAGCTAGTCATCATTATCGCAGTTGTAATTTCTGCCCATTGGGTAATTTCAATGATTTCTTTTGATAAACAAATTCCCTGAGATTTAAAAAGTTAGTTTCCCGAGTGACCTGGGCAACAAGGAAGCAGACATTATGATAAATGAACATAAAAACACTATGAAAATGCACAAAAATTCAACTGGGATAGATTACTACTGGGTGGACACAATATCGCATCATATATAATACAAAATCTAGATCAAAACGGGAACAATTTAGTCTGTTTAAAGCAAATTCTGCATTTGGAAATTTGGTCTTTAAAATATAAACAAGATATTAGAGCAGTGGCATACAGTCCCAACAATGCCGCCTGACCATCCAACACCAGCGAATGAACTTCCAGCATCCGCGGATGACCTTCCAGTAGCAGCGGCTGACTGCCCAAAACCAGTGCCTGAAATTCCAAAAGCAGCGGCTGAATGCCCAGCCACAGTGGCTGACCACCCAGCAGCAGCGGGTGGCCAACCAAAGGCAGCAGTTCATCGCACGACCACAACGGCTGACTGTCCAAAAACAGCGGCCAACCGTCCAACCGCAGCGGCCAACCTTCCAACCACAGCGACCAAATGCCCAACTGCATCGGCCAACCGTCCAAAAACAGCGGCCAACTGTCCAACAAGCAGAGGCTGACTGTCCAACAGCAGATGCTGATCGTCCAACAGCAGAGGCCGACTGTCGAAGAGCAGAGGCTAGTTCTAAAAGTAATAATAATAAAGACAAAATACATTTCAATAATGGTATAATACACTATAGTAGCAGCACAATTATATATAAGAAAAATTAAAGAACATATCCGATATAATCTGTACAATGAGTAAATAAACAGTCAAACTGCTGCAAAAGTATTTCATGAACTTTTTTGAAATGCATAATGAGGTAAATTTGCTGGGGGAAGCATTGTGTAGCCAACTAGTAAAATTAGTGTAAAAAAAAGTCTGTAAGTTTACATACATGCAGATTCAGACAAACACAAACAGTTTCACTTAAAGTTCCTAACTGAGAGAAGTGACCCATGTCGACCATATCAGGAGCTAATTAAGTTCTCTAAATAATTAGGAATGGTGGTTCCATAATTAGTTAAATGAAGATACTATTTTTGTAGTTTTGCCCCTATACTCCTCCACAGTGGATTTTAAATCAAACAATCAAGATGTGATGGAAGCAAAGACTTTTAGCTTTAATTAAAGGGATTTTACAAAAAAGGTTGTGTTAATTGTTTAGGAATTACAGCCATTTTTATTCATAAGCCTCCGTTTTCAAAGACTCAAAATTAATTGGACAGAATGACATCATTTTAGATCAGGATTGTTTTATCATTTGGATGAGAATCCATTGCAGTCAATGACTGACTGAACTCTAAAAAACATGGACCAAATGCTGTTTCCTCTCTTGAGATGCTCTGCCAGGCCTTTAATGCAGCCATCTTCAGTTTCTATTTGTGGGGTTGCCTGCATTCAGTTAGATCTAACCAGTCCAGTCCAAGGCCAAGATGCAGTGAAGCCCAGACCTCCCTCTCCTGGGTCCTGGGTGCAGGTTTCCCCAATCTTCCCCAATATACTATTTATACGATTGGGGAAACCTGCAGTCAGCTGAGACTGAAGAAGTCACTTTGTTGAGTGACGAAACATTTCTCCCACTGAAAACCCTACGCCCAGATGAACAGAATCAACTTTTTGGGATCCATAGAGTTCTCTTGTTCCCCTCATTTGTGAACAACACTCCAAGAAACTTAAACACTTCCACTTGGGGCTGCAACTCATCCCTGGGCACTAACCCTTTTCCAGCTAAGAACCATGGCCTCATAAAAATGACTTACTGTTGGTAATGCAAACTAGGGTCTCACTGAGATTGTGCAGGGACCGAAAGGCTCATAAGAATGGGCCAGGTACCCAATACTCCGAAAGTACCCACCACAGAATCCTTCAACATGGTGACTTATTTTCTGCAAGTCTACAAAGCACATGTAAAGTGGTTGGAAAAACTCCCATACACACTCAAACAGCCCAGAGAGGACAAAGAGCTGGTTTAGCATTCCATGACTTGTTCTTCAATCTGAGGTTCAACTAATGGATGGACTCCCCTCTCTGGTACCCTAGCACAGGCCTTCCTGGGAAGGCTGAGTAGTGTGATCTGCCTATAGTTGTAGGGAAAAAAGAATGGAATCTTCCTCATCCACCTAATTTTCATCTCCAAGGATATGTTTGTTAATATCCTCCTCCTCATCTTTTCTGTGCCCTTCTTTAGAGTCTAGGAGGAAAATGAGCCTCCGTGTCCTTGACTATGTCCACCCTGCAAGCAGCAGCTGAGCTGGATTCACCACTAGGCTTCGCTGTCGTGTCAGAAACACAAGCAATGGCTTTTCAGGCTGCCAACACCATTCCAACAATCTGCATTATGCAGCAGTGCTCGCAGGAGTCTAGGTCTGGCAGCAACACTGTGTGTGCTTGACACCCATACAAACATTGAAAATGGGGGGTCTTCCCCTGAGATGGTCAACCTGGAAGCAGCTGGGTGGGGGCGGGGCACGACCTCCTTAGCCAGCCGCCACTGGCATTCCCCTGACAGGATCCAGTAGCCATAATTACCAATGCTCAGCTTTGACAGCTACCAATAGCCACAAATACAAAAGGCCACTTTCTCCACTAAAATATTTAATTACAGCGTAATAGATATTCCTGAAACCCAGAAAACCCATGTTCATGGACTACTGTAACAGCTGCGTCATTGAACAGTTAAATGAATTATCCTGATCCTGGACTGAGTAACTCTTATGAGCTTCTCAGGGAAGAAAGTGTTAGTGGGATTGGGAAGCTATATTTTTTTATTTCTATGTGAAGGCATGTTATTCGTGTTTTTGTTTCTATTTAAAAGCTATATGTTCTGGTAGTAACTGGTGAGGATTGTTTGGTTTATGTATTCAAAGTAATAACTATAAACCAGTGCCTCAAATGTTAAACTAAGGGATAAGAAACTGACTCCTACAATGAGGGGATCTGATATATAGTTGGGGGCATTTTGCTGACATGAGGTAAATCCTGTTAAAACGAAATGGTCACTGTAAACATTCAAGAAAACCAGTTATGGAGTTAATAACATAAAACTTCTACTACATCTACTGCTAATTTCTACAGTAATTGGGAATTGGATGTTAATAAAAATATTTTTGGAAAGCCAAGAGCAAAAATCAGGGGGAAAAACAATAAAAAGCATTAAAAGTAAAATAAAAACAACAACATTCAACATAAAAACCTGTATTTATGGGAATTAAGTTCTCTCCATCATAACATCTCACCTTTTTGTTTATGCTGATAACCTGAAGATCTGATCTCATCCTCTTTTTTGTTTGGCTGCAGATGATCCTCGTCTTTGTCTTCATCACACATCAGTCCACTGTAGCAGTGGGGATTGTTTTCAGAGACCATGATATCTATTTTCTCTAACAGAGCTATTATCTCATCTTCATCTGTCATATTTCTTGTACATGTGTGGAATCTTTTTTCGGTCAAACCACTGTTAGCTTTCAGGTCTGCCAGTGCACTTTCACATTTTTCACCTGGCTCACGAGTTACAACAGTCATTACATAAGGAAGAAATCCTTCTCCAAACGTCTTTTCTAGCCACTGAATCCCTGAGCTGTAATGGCTGCAATGCAGACCATATGGCACCAGTAAGAGAAAGACATGAAATGCCTGATCTGATGGGATTTTAGCAACATTTTGGAGACCGATCATATTAATGACAGAGATTTGCCGACCACACATATCATACAACTTGGATGAAAACTGATCCACATTGGATTTCTCTTCGTGGTCAAGTAAAATGTTGTTTGGCCCAATCTCCATGGAATTTGTGTCACCAAGTAACACAATTGTGAGCTCAGGCAGTTCTGAAACAAACCAAACAAAATCAGTAAGTTTAAAATGCAAATATAAGCTATAAAATCCAAGCTTCTGATTAAAAATATTACCTTTGTCTTTATCTGCAACTGATTCAGACGTAGTTTTAGTCTTGCCCTTTTCCTCATTCTCTTCTGGTTGTTGAGCTTCATGAGCATCATTCGCTAGAAGGCACTAAGAAAAGAGTTACAGTGTGTTTTTCCATAATTTCATTGTGCATGTACAATGACAATAAAGAGCTATTCTGTTCTTCTATTATAGGGCAAAACATTCAATCAAAACATTTTAATCTCAAATGAAAAAGAGAGGTTCAAGTATATTTAATAAATGCTCATTTGAATGAAAAATAAAATAACTTAAATATGAGATGATAAAAATCTAGAACCACTCATATCACAGTAGGATTTCAGACTAAAACAGTTAGGTGTGTTTTATTTACAGACAGCCCAACAGGTTTGGACTTCAGACAAAGACAACAAACGCCCACATCATTACACTTAATCACTTTCTAAATCCTGAGCATTACTTCCACCAGTATTTCAGTGTTCAGAGTGAAACATTAGATGTAAACTCACATTTACTCTGCATCCTGTAAAGATTATGTTTCTTTCTTTGTATAAAAAGGCCAAAACTGGTTATCCAAACACTGAACAGAGAAACCTGAACTACAACACACACCAGGTTGGTGTGACTTTGTTATTTACACAGGATGCCATTTTCTACTAAATCTTTACATAGAAAATACTACATAGTCTTGTTTAGAATCCTGTATTTATGACTCTGTTTAGTGACATTTTTGTTTGTGACAAATCTGACACCATAAACCAAATGCAGGTCACAACAGGTGTGTGGAATGTGGAGGTGAGCATCCAAATGTGGCATGCAGGCTGAACTGCTCCAACAGTAAGCGAGCCTTTAAAAACCAGTAAAAAAACCCAACATTAACAAAAACAAAGACAAAAGCCAGTGATGAATAACAAGGACCTCCTTCTGGAGAGCACACGAGGGACCGTACACAGTGTTTGTGACAATGAGGGCTGATGGGGAATGAGAGACAGAAGCTGTGAAAGTAATTTCACACAGTTGAAAGCATGCAGAACAATCACAAAGGAGAAACAAACGAACGCGAGCCACCAAAGTAACTTGTGGAAGTAGAAATAAACAAGAGCCAAGTGCACTGACACACAAAGACTAACACTAAACAAGATCCCAAATAAACAGGACCACAGGAGGACAAAGGTGCAAACACAGAACAGTGAGGGGAACAAGTCAAAAAAAAAAAGAAAGAACTGAAGCAAAATAAAATAAAAGTTAAACTAAAAATGTAAGAATGATAATAAAAGATGAATCCAAAACTCAAAGTGACAGAAAATCCTATTACCACGACGATGTAACTGTGAGATAAGGACATCGGTGAAATTCCTTTACCTTGTTGTCAGCTGCCGTCTCCTCCATCTGAGCTGCAGAGTCATACAAGAGAAAGAAACACAGATATCTTGCAGTAACAGGAATAAAAGCTATTTAAAAATGAAACGCATGACAAATGCACTTCACTATTATAAGATCCAGTGTGTAAATATGCACCGGTGTGTAAATATAAACCCTTTTTCAAAATCATTTCAATTCCGCTTCATCAGCCTCTCATTTATCTGACTGCCGTGTTTCAGAGAGAACCCTTTACTGTTTCTTTTGCTCCACCACCGTGTTTGATCCGCTGATTTGCTGTTGATTTCTTCATAGATTGTAGTTCTTTACTGAAACGAACTGACTGCATCTTTGTTAACAAATTAGCGCATTATTAGTAGAAAATACTCTGCGCTTTTCTCTCACATCAGCATTTTTCTGATTTACCCCGCTGAGTAAATTTGCCCAAACAACATCCTCACAGTGCTCCTTTTTACTGATGTGACTTCAGGCAGCTTTTTAGTATCATTTAGACCTAAAGGCAGCTTCACATTATTCAAAATGATAAAATGAAAAGATTCAGTTTGAATCATATATTTGAAAGCGTATTCTGTAAGCTCTGTAGCATGGACTCACCTTGTGTTCCTTTCCTCGGGTCTGCTTTATCTGAGATCTGAGGTACTATTTAACTCCCTACCTTAACAAATCCCTCCTACCTTCTTTTGACGGAACTGTGTGCAGTGATCCAGGAAAACTAATTGTACATAAAACCGGCCATTCAGCGATGAAAACAGGTAAAGAGAGAGAAACAAAATTCAAGTCAAGACTTGCAACTTACAGAAAACCCCGCGTTTGTTGCTGTTTGATACTGAGACCTGTAAGGCTAGTTAGACTTGATTTTAAAATACCACCAATTGGGTTTTGGTTTTATGGTGTGAACTAATGCGACAGGGACTTGATTGCAAGATTTATCTGGAAACAAAAAAACTGTAGGCTGAGTGCAGCCCAAGTGAAGCAGGTACTATTCTCCAAGAAGGAATTATAGTAAGAGATACAATATTTACTGGAAACATGGAGGTGACATAGAGCGTTAAATCCTACATTTATGCTCGCTTGGTTTTACCTTTTCAACTTGTTATTGAAGGCAAATACACACACACACCCACACACACAGATTTTATCTTTTCTCACAGGTGGCTGCTCTACTTATTGGAATAAATAGGAATCTGACAAGATATGAGGGAATACTTCCAATAGACCACAATGCACAACAGAGGAAGCTAAAGAAAACTCTCCTTCATGCAGATGACTCATAAACAAGAGACAGATAAAATCATTAGTACATAAAAATACTTAGAAAAGTATTTCTGTCTGACATGCTAAAACTTGCCAACCATGCCTGCTGTTTCTGTCCACTATCTCAAATCACCTGAAATATCCCTAATTAACCCAAATTTCCCTCGGGATTAATAAAGTATTCTGATATGATCCACAGTTAAAAACACTTGTATGTATGCATCCAAAATGCTGCACCACGAGTACTGACAGGGACTAGAAAGAGAGAGCATGTTTCTCCTATACGGCTTCCCCTCATCAGCTCCCTCTTAAATCCAGAACTGAATTTAAAATCCTGCTTCTCACATGACCTTATAGTATCATATATCCCCATTAGAGCACTTCACTCTCGCACTGCAGGCCTACTTGTTGTTCCTAGAGTATTTAAAAGTAGAATGGGAGGCAGAGCCTTCAGTTTTCAGGCCCCTCTTCTGTGGAACCAGCTTCCAGTTTGGATTTGGGAGACAGACACTAGCTCTACCTTTAAGATTAGGCTTAAAACTTTCCTTTTTGCTAAAGCGTATAGTTAGGGCTGGACCTCGTGACCCTGAATCCTCCTTTAGTTATGCTGCAATAGGTGTAGGCTGCTGGGGGACTCCCATGATGCACTGAGTATGTCTTCTTCAGTCACCTCTCTCATCTCTGGCTCTGTTCCACAGCATGTCTTTTATCCTGTCTTCCTTCTCTCACCCCAACTGGTCACGGCAGATCGCCCCTCCCTGAGCCTGGTTCTGCCGCAGGTTTCTTCCTGTTATTAAAAGGGAGTTTTTCCTTCCCACTGTCGCCAAAGTGCTTGTGCATAGGGGGTCATGTGATTGTTGGGTTTTCATCTCCATGTATTATAGTAGGGTCTACCTTACAATATAAATTTAAAGCACCTTGAGGCGACTGTTGTTCTGAGTTGGTACTGTATAAATGAAACTGAATTAAATTGAATTGAGGTCATTTGAAGAGAAGTGGAAAAAATCGAACAAGCAATGATTAAAACAAATCACACAGACCTTATAGACCTGGGTTTAAACCTGTTTTTTAAGTCTTTTACTATCGGGGGCAAATAGACATAAGAGCAGTCCAAAGGTCATTTATTGTTGAAAAATTGGAAAAACACTATGTGGGCAAAGGGGCGTGATAACAGGCTCTGCCAGCTTTCAGATGAAACAGTAATACTAAGAAACATCTGAAAAATGAACCAGATTAAGCCGTCATGCTTCAAGCATTACCAGACTCATTGAAGCATTCTGTGGAAAAGGTGGTATTTGCAGAAGGTGTGACAAACACTTCAGTGCTAGTCTGGACGCAGCGTTTTCAGTGGGAGAAACGTTTCATCACTCATCCAAGTGACTCCTTCAGTCTCAGCTGACTGCAGGTTTCCCCAATGACTGAAACCAGCCCACAGAAGGAACAATGGACTGGGAGGTCAGTGGTGTTTGATCAGTGGGCCTTGATCAGTGGTTGTTGATCAATTGTCAGGAGAATTTGCATAATTATGATAAAGAAACTGACCTCCCAGCATTAAAAATTTGATTTAATTTAATTTATACCAACAAAGTGACTCTATTTTAGGACCAAAGTAATTATCACAAGACACATGAGCCATAGACGTCCAGGGTAACTGGTGACCTAAAGAGCCTAAACCCAGTAGGCATCTCTTTGTTTGAGGTGATAATACTATTTAAAAATTCATGTATATAATTATCACTATTAAAAAAATGTTGTATTTTACTGTATATAGTAACCATCTGTAAATATTATAGGATTTTGGCTTTTTTTAATGCGCTGATATAATATATCTCCAATTCACTTTTCTAGCTGTCAGTTGTGCTGCTGTAACAAGTGAATTTCCCAGTGTGGGATTAAATAAATTTTATATTTATGTATGTTTGGTGTCCACTCTGGGCATCAAATGCATCAATAGCTTCTATACCTGACGTCGTGTTTGGTTATATCATCTGACTCTCCACTGCAATCGGCATACTATTGCATTTGAATGGCATACATCCTATTTTTAGTGAGATCTATAAAATCAACCACAAATGGTTTCAAGTTGGTACACAACACGGATTGTAGCTCCAGTTTGTCTTTAATGGTTGGAACCCTCCTGAAAAAGATTCATGTGTGTATGAGTGAGTAAATGAAGTCTCCCATGAAGAAATGCGGCTCTCAATGATGTCCCATTTTGTTCTTCATAGTATGTTTAATCTGAACTAAACGAAGGCTCGGCTATTTACTGGTTATTATGTAAGGTAGTTTTAGAAAATACATTGATCTGAGGGTTGTCATTGTTATATTTGTAGGCAAAGCAAGCACATCAGATCGACTGTAACAGCAGTTATGCTGAGTGTTGAGGTAGCACCGAGTGAAAATTTGGTCTTACTCATGCTCCTGATGCTACTGATGCTCCCAAAGCATTTCGCAAGCCAGCCAAAAGATGTAACAGTTCTAACTCAGCGGCTCCTCCTGATGGGACATATCTGAAACACCTCACCTAGGAGTGTCCAGCAGGCTTCTAGCTGGCCTAACAAACTCATTTAATCACACTGATAATCTCCATTTGGCAGCTAAATACATTTTAGCTCGCTTGCTGACAAAAAAAATTTACTTACACATACCAGTGTATTTATTCTATCACCACATGACCTGTGCAGCTGCAGAGCTTTGCTGTTTTTGAGGGATTCGTCTTAAATTCAGTTTTGCACACACATTTTCAGGTGTGCTTTTGCACGTCTTTGCAACAAGCGTGGTGAACACAGAGTTGTCGAAGACATGACTGAACCCAAAGAATCGGTCTACTACATTCACTATTAAACATTTACTTAAGTGACAAAAAATCATAAACTGTTTTCAAATAAATGAAAATTGAGAGATTAAGAGATTATGATTGTTAATTAATGCATACAATGAAGTTGCTGGACATGCAGCTCCATTACGGTTTACCAAGAGAGGCTGCAGCAGCCTCAACATTACTTCTTCCAAATAAAAACCAGACCAGAAGTCAGGCTTAGTACACAACCTTGAAGGATGTATCAGTTCCTAAAATTAATCTGGAAGATAGATAAAAGAGGAGGTTTGTGGAGGAGTTATTATCAAGGATGCACAGGTGTTTTTTTTCTTGTTTTTCTTCTTCTTCATGTCTTTAGTTTTGCCTCCTGTCTTTTTGTTAGTGCCACTGTGTCCAAACCAAGCATCACAGCAGATCTTACTCTCATCTTATAAACCTTTGCTTTCACTCTTTCTGCTATCATTCTGTCACACATCATCCCTAACACAGGTCTCCACCTGCTCCACCCTGCCTGCTCTCTCTTCTTCACCTCTCTTGTGCACTGACCATTTCTTTGGATGGTTGTATTTAAACTCCTCTGCCTTAACTATCTCTGCTCCTTGCATGTTCTGTTTCCACCTGTCTCCCTCTAATTCAGACACACTTCTTTTGTAGAAGCGTTGTCACCTTTAGTGTATATGAGGCAGGGTGCACAGCTGAAACACTTCTCAGAGTTTCTTATTTATTATCACCGATGTCTGACGTTGTGCAGCACTTTATCACATTTAAACAGGACTTGTAAATAAGCTGACTCCGGCCACTGTAGTGGTGCAGACCATCCCCTCTCAAAGTAGGTCATGAGTCAAAGTGATTTACAGTCTGACTCATGACTGTTCACAGAGCCAATCAGAGTCTATGAGGCAGGATCACAGTAGACTGAGCTGCATTGTATCAGGATCAGCCACGTTTTATGTTTGCAGTAAAACATTAAGATAAGGAAATCCAGAGGACAGACTAATAGTGGGAGTGGGATTACATCATTAATGGATAATGTAAGCAGATATTTCATGTTTTAAATCAGTCTTTTATTACACCAGCCCACACTTTATTCAACATCGAGTCTAACACTGATACATGTTTACTGAGTATTATAGTTGTTACAGGAGGTCATCATATAGACTTTGGATTAGTATTAGAATTGAACCTGTAAAAAAACAAAATAAAAACAAAACAATCCCTTCTGTTAAATTTATTTACAGGGACTGTAATGTGTTAATATTGAAACATAATGCAGCTACTTTGTTCCTTTAAATCCCAGCTTCCCTTTGACACCTCAGCCCTGCGAACTCTTTATTGTTCTTTTAATTTGCTTCAGAACATCATGACTACATAGTGTTAGTTGTCTGTATACTGAAAAGCAACAAATAAATAGACAGTTTAATATCACAACAGCAGTGTTGTCCAGGAAGAGGGGGGAAGTCTGGCATCATGACTGAGTACTGGTCAGTTATTTCCGTGTATATGCATGTGTAAAGGATGAAGGATGTTTCTGAGGAACAGAAAGTCACACGTTCCTCCCTCGTGAACCCAGGTCGCTGGACAGTTTCAGAGTTTTGACATCTATACTTTTATCTCCTCCTCTTCTTCACTTAATTCGTGAGACGCTTCGCGGCTTTGGGAAATAGATTGGTTTGTACCGCTACTGCTCCTCCTCACTCCCTTCGTGAAGGATCCTCCACCGTAGTGGCGGGACAGCACGTCAGCAGCCTTCTGGAACCTTTCTGCCTCCATG
The DNA here is from genome assembly GCF_057381915.1 of Diplotaxodon limnothrissa. Classification (NCBI taxonomy): domain Eukaryota; kingdom Metazoa; phylum Chordata; class Actinopteri; order Cichliformes; family Cichlidae; genus Diplotaxodon; species Diplotaxodon limnothrissa. The sequence goes on along the minus strand of NC_140599.1, from coordinate 10,377,633 downwards.
ACAGGCTCCGATCTATGAGGGGACCGAGCGGACGCATCCGGTGTCCTTACAGACTTCCTGTCCTCCTCCTCTGTCAAATCAGACGTACCAGAGTACCGCCTGTTGTTTGTGTCCTGCCCGATTGACCCGCTGCACACGGAAAGGTCAGGTGAGGTGACTAGAGGGGTCTGCACGGGCGTCTCTGTTAGCGAGCTGTTGTCGTCTCCCTCCTCACCCTGCTCTTCCTCCCCTGCCTCTTGGCTGTGATTGGATATCCGAAGGCGGTTGGGGTCGTCAATCAAGCCCAAGACCTCAGCCATGAGAGAAGGGCCGAGGTCCACAGTGAAGGAAGTGAGGGAGTCCGAGCGCGTACGTGTTAGCCTGCCACTGTCTGGTGCCGAGCCTTTCTGCGCGTTTCCATCATGGAATTGTCTGTCGATGCGGGAGAGGCGCGGCAGAGTGACAAACCCAGACTGCAGACCTGCAAACAAAGACAAAAAGATGTGAATTAATTATATTACCAAATCAAACGAATCCTTTTTTTGATCTGCGAACAAGAACAAACATAGGCTGAACCTCAGCTGATCATGAAATGACCACATGTTGCTTAAGTTGCTTATATCTGCCTACAATTACTACAAGCTGCTTTATAACACATCTCCCCTCCAGCTCCTCCCTGCAGTGCCATATACTGATCAGTGTCATATCTGCTCTCTACTCTGATCAGTCTGTTGGTCTTCTGCTGCTGGTCCTGCCTCCAGCTTTCCATGTATGCACATGTGAGGTGAGGACAGATCCTCGCTGCTTTTTACACTTTTTGAGTTACTTCAAAAACAATTATCTTTGCAGTCTGAATATCACGATCAGAAAAAGAATAATGCCTGTATGTTAAAAAAAATAATAATAAGCTTTAATTCTTGTGTGAGCTGGAGGTTATGTTCTGCAGTTTAGCTCTCTGACCAGAAGGGGGCAGCATGTAACAACCCACTGGTAATGTCAGGCTCCACGGTGCCTAACCAACGATAACTCACGCTGTCGTAAACACTGTGAATTAGTGTCACCATCACTTACTGTTAACTGTCAGTCAGCAGAAATGCAAGAGCAGTGAAGGGTGTTAAATGTTTTATAATGGAAGTCCAGCAACGTTAGTGAAGTGCTGGTGATGTTTGATTGATTTAGTTTTAAATTATATGTGTAAAAATTTGAGAAATAATGTTTAAGAAAAAAATCCAGACTGCAGAGCATCAGTGAAAAAACTATATTTGCAAATGACAACAGAGGGCGAATTCAAGACTGATAAGAAAAAGCTCGTGCCTTAGCTCACTGACTCTCTCTCTGATGGCTTACATCATCAACTTTGTGTGCATTCCTTATGAGGTGGGTAATAAATCTGGAGAGCAAAAGGGGATTTCCAGTCTCCACACTGCAGACCGCTGCCTGATAAGCTCTGAACACTCAGCAGATATAATGAATGGTGTGTTTATGGCGTTCACTGAGGCACACGCACACAGAGATGACAGGAAAAGCCCTGCGAGTCTTTCTCTTTCTTCCAAACCAGCTGTGTGTATGTGTAAGTGTGTGTGTTTATGGGCCTAATTGTGTACAGGGGTTGCCTTGGTGATTCCAAATGATTCAGAAGATGCCAGCGTGTTTACCGGTTGTCCTGGAGGAATGTGGGAATGGTGCTGAAAGAAGGGCAACCTCACCCTCTGTATTTATAGTCAAAGTCTGCTGGAGAGTGAGCTCAGACGACAATGAGAAATTGTATCATAGTAACAGTTTGAATTTGAAGAACATAGTTCATCTTGAATATGACAGCATGGCTTAGATACTGGCTCGCTGCCTGGTTATTTTGGAGCATCACATTTAATTTTCTATATAAATACCTTTTGCAGGAACTTCTATCTCAACAACAAAATAGCACAAATTGGCTGTGATGTTAATGTGGCATTGGAAAGCTTCTAAAAGACTAGAAGATCATGACGTCAAACTCATATAATCACCTTGGTTTGTGCCCCTCCTGCCAATACTAATCATTCTTATGCTACAATAGAAAACTTTGTCCCATGTGAGGTGAGGCGAAACCACGAGTTCCACATTTATCAAGGCTGTCAAATGTCAAATGTCAGACCAAGTACAAAAAAAAACCAGACGATGCTGATGTGTCGTAAAAAATAATAACTACAATTTCAGCAACAGGATGCAGTTTTTCGACATTCAGTCCGTCTGACTGGACAAATGTGGTATTCTCTATCCACACAGCTAACAGCACTGCTACTCTAAAACATGCTCTGGTTACATATTGTATTGTTTTTTGTAGTTCTATCCTCTCTGGCTGACCACACAAACTTCTCTACAGAGTTCAAAGGATTAAAAATATGCATCTGCTGGTGTCAATACAAAAACATCGTTCATAGAACTAATTATTCCAGTCCTTTAACAGCTTCACCGACTTCCTGTAAAATACCACACTCAGTCTAAGATTCTGCTTCTTACTTTAAAGTCTCACCATAGCATCGCACCTCCATTCCTATTTTCTCTCTGATGTTCTGCACACTTCCCCTCCTTTATATACTCATGGGATCCCTCTGTTGATCTCTTTAAACCACCTGCTCCTCTGACCACCACAAACTTTTGTGGAGCTTTTTTCTTTGGAATTCTCTCTTTTAAAGCTTCCCTGCTCTGTTTGATCTTTAATTCTATGATGTATTAACTTTTAATTTTGTTTCCACCTGTTATTTTATGAATACTGTGCCTTTTGGCATTTAATCGCTCAAAACCTTCAAATGTCAAGGCAATGTTCGTAGGCATGTTTTGACACATGTAGTCTAGCCTCTGTAGCCTCTGTTGGATAATAAAAACTAAAAAGATCAAGAATGTGTGTGAGATAAAGGAGGGGCTGAAGACTAAAGTATATTCATTATTATAAGAGGTAACAATTCTGGTTATCTTGCTGGGTTTATTTGTGAGGTTTCAGAAATAAGTTTCAAAATAAGCTTCTGTCACAACCTCACAGGTTTATCTGACGTAACAGGAACAAGCAATTTGTAAATGGATAGTGCTTCTAATGGCTTATATTGTGACCTTTGACCTTTTCAGCCAACTGTGCAGTCCCACTGTCAACACGAGCGCACGCAGTCTGTGCTCGAAGTCGATTAATCTGTGCCGCCGTAGCTCGTGTGACACTCTTTCAGATAACACGCTGCTGCCTTCTTAATAAACCGTTATATTTGCGTATGATCGCCGCCTCTACATTTTCTCTGCTCACTTTTAATGAAGATAATCTCACCGCTAAGATGCTTTACATAAGTCCAGTCCCATGCTGGAAGTGTTTATCTGTATTATCTCACCATATGTGCAGAAGGAATCATCTGTTGAGCTGATGGAGCTGGGGAACAGCACCCTCTGCAGGCACCCATTAGATGAGTCTATGTTCAGCTGGGGCAAGGAGATCGCATTCTTGATGATAGGTGAGATATCTGGCGGCGGGGAAGACAAATCGCGAGAACCCCCTCGTGGCCGCGGACCAGAAGTCTTGCGCACATGCCGAAAGGTGCGTGTGAAGAATCCTGTTGTTTTGGAGCTGCTCGCTGAGTCTGGACTTCCTGGCTCCCTGATGCCTCCGTAGTTGCTGAGGAAGGAAGTGTCGCCAAACACATCCCCGCCACGACCGACGTGCATGGTGTGGCGGAAATCTCCCAGCGGTGGGCTGATCATGTCCACAGAGAGGTCGCTCTTGAAGCGACGTTTCCCTTGAGAGCCAGACACAAGGCCTTTAATCCCTGGCAGCTTTCCAAGACTCATAGTGGCAAAGAAAAGTTGCGTAATTTCCCTTTAAAATTTGAATGGAAACGCCTGGACTCTGATTACACGTCAGTCAAGTCTGAAATCCAGTTTGGGGTCCACTGGAAAAAAAAAAAAAAGAAGGAAAAATTGAAAAGCCTGGACAGCGAGGAGAGAGAACAGAAATATGTGGTCGTTCAGTCAGCAGAGAATGTGTGTATAATCAATTCTCAATACAGTCACAGCCAGCTATTCATCCACTGCCTGCCCCCGGCGTCCTTTTACATCTCCACTCTAAGATGCCAAAATGAATGTAGAGCCATCCCCGTCTATTTCACCCTCTCTGTCTCCACTCATTCACCGCTGCTTTTGTCCAAAATGACCAAACGTACTTCTACTGCGCAACTGTAGATTTCGGTGATGACAAAATAACAAAGATAAACGTCAAACCACGCTTCCTCTGGTTACCTCAGCCTGAGAGCATAAGGCTGACTGAGTAGTTATTCAGCAAATTAAGAAAAGAAAATCACTTCACAGCTGAAAGGACACTCAGCTGTCAGACAGCTGTTTGAAAACAATAAACCAGGCTGGTTTTTATAGTGCTTTCACTTAATTTAATCCTTTGTTTACTCTTGAAGAACTTAAATTTTGCTTGCACACATTAAGAGAATTGTGTCACCAGGAAGTCTTATGAAGGTGTGCTTAATTTCCCTTTTATGAGGCTTTTACACAGAAACAAACAGCAGACATTAAAGGGTATAACAGAAATATTACTACATCCCTTCACTTGACGTACTTTCTCTTCTCACTATTGCTGATAGCCTAAATTAGCCTAAATTTGAGACAAACACTTGAGTGTGTGCCTGAGGTGTTACTCAGGTCTCTGTGGTTTCTAACCGCACTTTAGCAACCCATGAACATTGCATGCACACGGGGCAAGCAGTGATGAAATGCATGCATCCTGAATCACTGAATGGAAATTGTCAGTCTTTTGCTTTTATTGGTCAGTGAGCTTTATCTTGCTTGAGGTTCACAAGCTTTCAGGTACTTTCTGTAAAGACTCAAAAAATACAGCTGAAATTTAACACTGCTGCATTTCCGATATTGCTTACTGGCATTAAGTGTTTGTTCTGAGAGGGTCTTAAGTGTCTTATCCACTGCGCTGTTCTCCACTTGTCTTCCTTAGTGTCCGAGCAAACAAAAAACAGAGCGTCCGCTGCCATGCACAGTCTACCGCTGAAAAGATTTATCCATGTGTGGCACCACACTGTCCACAGGACATCCTGTCCCCAGGCCTTGTCGCCCGGCTTCTTTGTCCTCTGTTCCCTGTTCCCTGTGCACCCAAGAGGTAAAACCTTTTGAGAGCCAACGAAAGCAATCAGAGCAAAAGAAGAAGGCTGATGCGCTCTTGGAAAGGGCAATAAAGTAAAGCGGTGTAATCCAGTAACTGTTTCGTCTGCATCGTTCTGGGAGAACGATAAAGCTCCTTCAGGATTGTCCGTGCACTGGATTAGCTGCTAATCCCTTCTGTCTTCCCTCCCTCTCGGACTCCCTTACTAGCCTTCTTCAATCCACTTAGGACTTCAGTGTTTGCCAGGTAGGTTTTCATTCAGTTCACATGGGGCAAGCTAAAGATTAGGGAGAAAAAAGGAGAGAGATGAGAGTTACACGCAAGACCAAACCCTAAACAATGAGTTTTCAGGCAGACATAAATGCATCAGAGCTCTAATATGTTGCACTGCTGGGATTATTTGCTGGGAAGTCTGTGACCGAACTTGACAAATAAAACCTGACGGGGAGCTTACAGAGGTCTTCTGTGTGTACTTAGACTCACCTCCTTACCCTTTACACACTTTTGTAGTTTAGAATCTGATTTAGTTTAATGTTGAAGCAGTGACTCGACAGGTGGGGAAATAATCAGCTCTTTGAATAAACGACTCTCCAAAAACATCCGAAGGTCCCCAGGTTCTGTTTTTCCTGGACACACTTAGAGGACTGTCTTCCTTCCTGCTGAACGAATGAATCCAAGGCAAAAGGAGCACTAGTAATCTCCAAACACGAGACCTTTCAACAACACAGCCAGCGATGGATTAACAGCACAGGCTGCAGGAGTTACTAGCCGAGGCTGCTGCCAGGCCAATCTGGAAGTGTGATCTAAGAACTTAAGTAAGATGATGGCACCACGCTTGCTGGGCATAGGTATGAACTAAGATCGCTTTCTATTCATTTTTGGTTACTGATAGAGTTCCAGCACAAAGATTTTGAAACAGATAACATTTACTGACCTGAAGAAGGGAAAGAAATCAGAGGAAAAAGTGGACATATTTGCAGAAAGAGCCAATATCCATTCATACAAGAAGAGGGAAAGTCTGGGGATTTGACCACTTCTGATCTCTCAGCTCAGCTTAATAATACTTAGCTTTAGTGATTTGGGCCTGTGCAGCACAAGAAGGTGAGTGACAGATAACCATTAACCTCAGAGGCAAACATGCAGTGTAGATGACAACACCAGCCTTGGAAAGAGTTGGATTGGAAACTGCTTTGTGCTGTTGGGAGTTTTAGATTAAATCCCCAACTTTTGAATTCCTTCAATTAAAATAAAAAATATGACTAGCTTTTTGTTTTTATTCCTATTTCCTAACACATTAGTATTACATATGAACGAGTGGAGCACCCTTTCAGGCAGAGTGCAACTTGTGTTTTTGGAGCTAAAATTTACAGATGTCCCATAAACACATCACGTGCAGGCACTCATGACCTCAGAGTTTTGAAAACAGGGACGTTAGGAAGATTCAGTCGCTGCAGTAAATGCTTGTGTCTGTGTGATTGTGGCTTCAACATGTTGCTGTGTAGAACAGGCAGAATGGTTTGCAGCTTTCTAAAAACTGCTGATCCAAACATGTCCAGCTTTCTTTGTGGGGAGCAGAGTAATGACATTTAAAAAAAGACAACTTTATGGCCTGTCCTCACTTTCTACACCCATTGAAAAAGACTTTTTGAGAATTCGGACTAAGTTTTAGGTTTGGGTTTAGAACTAGGCCGGGGTTAAGTTAACAATTTTGTCAATTTGTTCTGATGGTTAAATTTAGAAGTAAGAAGCTTGGCAATTATTTAATGTCAATGATCGCAAAGATAACTAAACAAATGTGCACCTGTGTTTCTATGTGCCCCTCCCACTACACACAGAGTGGAGCAGCTAGCAGTCACTCTAGGGCAGGGTTGGAGTGTTAACTTTTCCAAGTTAACCACATTAGAAACTGGGACTGTTGTGGAGGGCTGCATCAATGAACTCAATTCAATTCAATTCAATTTTATTTACATAGCCCCAATTCACAGTCATAGCTGCCTCAATATTCTGCTTATTATGAATTTTATCTCTATGTAAGCATTTTTGGTGCAGCCATCCACAACAGTCCCAGTTCCACATGAGGCCCGTTTGGCAAAATTAATTGCACACCCCTGCTCTAGAGTAAACGCTGCATAAACACTGGCATCATGGAACAACTTTTCGCGTACATATAAGAAGCACTGGTAGAACTGGCCTCAAACTCGGTGCTGCACTCACTCAGGTTCCTAGCGATGTTTGACAAGGACCATATGAATCGCTATCGATGCAAATGAAAAGCAAACACAGGGACAAAGTCTCCTTGAATTATTACTACTAAGTGTGTTAATCAGTCACAGCTTCTCATGGTGCAGCTATTATGTTTCTCCAGCTCTTCTAGCTGCCAAATTCTTCTAGGTACATAACAGACTTTTATATAATCTTCTTCCCCCTCCCCTCTTGTGACTTTGTGAGCAGTAATTCAGCTCAGCTCTCCATGTAAAATTAAGTGTAATTCCGGCACATAAACTCAGTTTGGAAACTTCAGTCCTACAATTGGCCTTGTTAGGAACACACAGAAAGACGTTTAGATGTGCTAAACATGCTAATTATCCCTAAATTGAACCTGCGGGCATCCGTAAACAAACCTGTTTCACATGAGCGGCCGGGCTGATTGCAGACACAGTGGCAAACATGCAGGTCTGAAAAGTGTAATGGGAACAGCGTGCAGCTGGGAGAGCAGACCGGACACCATCAATTATGTGCATCAAATAAAGGATCTGGGGACGCTGATGAGAAGCACATTTATACCTCCGTCTTTAAGTGTGTGTCCCCCTCGGCTTCTATTTTAGGCTTTCACTTTAATTAATCTCACTGTCCTTTGTCTCTGTCTTTCCCTATGTCACAAAAACACACACACTGTCAAACATGCTTCCTGTCTCTGTCAGTCACCCAGCTGCAAGTGGAATTACCGCGTTAGTTAAACATCTGGTACCACAGACCCACAAACTGCAAAAATGGGCTCTGGAGACATCTGAGAGGCTGGCAGCGAAACATGGTCGCATGTAGACTTATATGGAGATGCAAGGCTGAGTCAGAGTGGATCAGCTCTGAAGTTGCTTCCTCCCCTGGACCGGAGGGCCGTCGTCCTCTTAGAGCACTGCACCAGCAAACTGCGGTTGAGGTCAGAGCACCCTGACCATTACACACAGCTCAAAAATACAGCATGCGCTCACTTTACAAGGATCGACTGCTGCAACGTGGCAATGCACTTCACGGCCTGCCATGAGGGTGTCTGTGCTGCACACGTTCAAGAGCACTATACATGATTTGACTCTGTCAGTGATGACTGAGAGGTGTGACATCTGGGTTTACGCTGATTCAACTGATATCACAGTGCGTACATGGAAGCGCTCACTTGTATATGACCTTTCTTTTCCTTCCTCTGTCGCGTACCTTGATGTTCTCTTGAGTCAACAAAACTTGTGCAGAAACACTGAAGATAACAACACTAACACTCCCCGACGGGTTCACTAACTTATTTTTTAGTGCACAAATACTGTGAGGAAAGCACTGCAAAACAACTGCAGGGTAAGCAAACACATCAGTCACTGTGGCCTTGTTTAACACTCGCCATCTGTCACTAGTTTCATGAATTCCTTTTTTTATGTTTGGGACTTGGGTCAACAAAACTCTGGGGAAACAAGGCCCGGCAACAGTTACGTGCAAACACGTCTGATTCTCTTTGAGAGCATCGCCTGACAAAGGCTATAATGAAATCTGCCAAACTTCCATCAAGCAAACACAATGAGAAGGTGCAGTTGATGAAATATTAAACTGGCGGTTTAAAGGAGTAATTATTAAGCACATAAAGCATGTTTAGTTCATTGTCCTCGTTCACTCACCATCCTCAAGAGAGGTCAGCGATTAACACAGGCCCAAGCCTCTGAAAGGACTCCAGTTGTTTAGATGGTTGAAGGGCAGCCTCTCTAACAGTGACGCCAGCTCCCTGACAGGCTGCCAGCCCAGTGATCTGAGACCTGGCACAAATCTGGGACAGTTGTTCTGTGGCTCAGCTGGAGGAGAACACCAACCAATTGATTTAAAACGCTCAAACCAAACAAAATCTCACCACCTCAGTGCACGTTAAGGGCTTTACAGTCACTTCTGTTTTAATTTGATTAAAAACACAAACCACCTCTGAGTTTGTGGGAAGTGACGCTGTTAAAGAGGATGTACAGAAAAAGTTACGCAAAAAGTCACTTCAAATGAAGTGACTGACAAGCTCGGGGATACAGAGAGACGTTTACTGAACAATGATGCTGCATTTGGATTGATACACCTGCAATATATGAACGGTGTGAAGCTTGGATAGCGCTTTTTGTTTGTTTCTTTGTTACTTTGCAGAGACAAACGGACTCTGTCATTGGAACAAAGGCGTGTAACAGGTTATTACAACTGAATAAGACGCAAAAGTGAAACAGCTCCATGCTGTTCTTCTCATACACTGAATGCATGCCTAAAAACGCACACACTGGAGCGTAAATTCATAGGAACACTTTATTCAGACCGCGTAACTGCACCTCGGCTATAACTTTTGCTGTTCTTATCGCAGGCTCATTAGCAGTTCTCGGTAAATTTCAAGCCACATGCACAAAGCCATTAACAAACTCCCTCGATTAATCTTACCTTAGAGAAAAGAAGGGAAAAAACGCAGAGAGCGGATTCTAAAAAAATTCGAGGTTACCATCTATTTTCGTTTTCATCCTGCTCGGTTTGCGGCGTGCACCGTAAGTTTCTGCTGGGACATCAGTGCACCGCAGCAGCGTAGCGGATCCGTGCTGGTGCTGCTGCTGCTGCTGCTGGCAAGTGAACTGGAAGGGGATGGGGAGGAAGAGGAGAGAGAGAGAAAGAAGGGTGTGGGTGGAGGTGGTAGGAGGACCTCGGAAGTGTGAAACCCTGCCTTATGCATGTATGTTATAGGTGAAGCAATGCAAAGCTAAAACCTGACCGAGAAGGATCAACATTAACTCAACATAAGAGGAATGAAAAGAAGAAAGAGTGTGAACAACGTGCAGATCTGTTCATCAGGCTTGTGATAAAGCAGAACGACTCAAACAGCAGAAATAGCTGACACAGTCACAGGCAGGTGTGAGCCTCATGGAGGGCTGGAGGCTTTAATAAGAAACTATAGTGGCCGTACCCACACTGTCCAGCCACTGTGAGGTTATACTTATAAATATGAGCACATGTCTAGAAGTTTTGCTCTTGTTTATTTTATTTTTTTTAATGTGCATTTACTTCCTGTCTGAACTCATCTGCATCTTTGGCCCTGCCTTTGGGCAGGAAGCAGTAACTCTTTATCAAAAACATGACCTGATATGTGCAGCAAATACACAGACACATGCACACGCCCTGACCTTTATTCAGATTTCCTCATATCTGCATAGATGTCATAGATGAAAGAATACACTCGTGGCCAAGCTTATGTGGGCATGCAACTATCTGTTTGCAGGTAGGTGTGTGATTGTGTGGGATATCTGTGTGAACAGCTCTTTAACAAAGCACATATCTCACACATATATCCACAGCAGACACAGAATAATTCTTTACTTTAAATCTGTTAAACCTTTGCTTCAGTTGACATCCATCAAACTCTTTAATATGACTTTTTAGAAGAGTTTTGGTGCTTCTTATTCTCACTAGTTTTGCTCTTTTAAACTGAGATTCAGAGGTTAAATTATCCCCGTAGGTCCACTAATGCCTACTTATCACTCACACCAGCTGTTGTAGTCCCAGAAATGAAAAAAAAAGAAAAGTCTAAAGATTTGACTGGATAAACAGAAGCCCAGATGTCTGATCTGATTACCTTATGATGTATATATGACAATGAAAAATCATTTTGAAACCTGCAAAATACGATCTCATTGCAAATGTTAAAGAGCAAGATAAAAAAGGGGGGATTGTGGGAGAGAAGCTGATAGCTCAGATGAAGTTGGTAAAGGGGAGGCGCTTGAAGAGAAGCAGATGTGATGAAGGGAGACGGTACTGCGGACGGATACGAGACAAGGTTTCATCACTGCTGTGTTAATCTGAGTGGTTGAGCAGCTCCCACTGACAAGTATCACAGGCTCTCTGATGAGCAGTGGAAAAAAAAAAAGAAACAGAAGACAGAGGGAGTGAGCAATAACAGGAAGTCAGGCACCATAAACTATTGTGCTGAAAATATTGTCTCTGCTCAGGAGTGTTTGAGATCACGTTTTGAATTCTTGCACAAGCAAGTTATGGCAGAAATGGGCTCAAGCATGGATTAAAGAGGACAAACTGACCAAAAAAACCCCACAAAAAACACACACAAAGCTTGTGGGAAAAAGAGGAGGAAAGAGAAGGGGGTGAAGAGGAAGGAATGCTAGTCAAACAGGATGAGAAGTCTCAGACAGACGAAGGCTTTCTGCACAGGAAATGGCTTTCTCGCAAATCAGAGAGGACGCCAAGAAGTTAAAACTCCTTTCAGATGCTGAAATTCATTTAGCAGTTAACGTCTCACTATCGCCATCGGCCTGTCAGTGTAATGAGCTCATCCAGTATAAACACATTTAAACAAATTAGCTATGGTTAAATATAAGGGTGATTTCACTTTGCTCCTGATTTAGAGACCAGATACAGGGTAGACTCCTGATCTCCACAAACCCAGATGTGCGTTTGTAGAAGACTCTGAAGGTGATATATGGAAGGTTTAAAAGGGACAAAAAAGAAGCTGATCTCTCTGTCTTTGCTGGATCTACGCTCCTGTTTTGGATGGATTCAGGCCTGCCAGGAAGCTGAGTGTTGGCTCGGAGACAATAGAGTATTGTAAAGCAAATCCTCAGTGCTTTCTAGGCTGCAATAAAACAACAGGCATGAACACAAAGACGCATGCTGAAACACTTTGTTTTTAGATACCGGGGTTTAAATTTAGGAGAGCCGTGTTTTTTAAGACAATAACGTCTGACGCAGATTATCTGTTTATTCTATTCTATAATTATACTGAGATCATTCCCTGGAAACTTTGCAACAAAAAGTTTCTCACCTTTTGCATCACATCAGCATTTTTGCATCAGAACTTTGTTAAACTCTTCCTGCAAAGTAATCTACCTCTTAGCTGTTGATCCACTAAGTCTCCAAGAGAAGCCCAGAGAGGCAAGCCAGATGTTTTTTTATGATGATGCAGATCTTTTGCAGGTTCTTTTTAGAGGTCAAGGAAATTATATATAAATAAAAATATTTAAAACTACCAAAACACGCAAAGGCTTAAGGTTGTGAGGGTTAATTACAGGACTTTTTCTGTGACCTCCTGCTAGAAAGCCATCTCTGTTAGTAGTCTCACACAAAGCAATGCGCCCCAGAGATGCTCTAACATGGGTTTGTGATGCTAAAGAAAAAATATGAGAATAATGAGGAGTAATTGGTAAGCCTTGACATTTGGCTTGAGCTAAAGTTGAACCCCAGTGTCCAGGGCAAAATTCCAGTATTTGACCCACACATCTACCCCTCCCACGTTCAGGGACGTTGCTCTTTAGTTCTTCAGCAAAAGCCATGGGGTTGTGCAATTCATAGTTTTGTGGTTAAGTTTTACAAACAAACACTTTAAAAAAGAAGAACCACAAAGAAGGAAAGAAAGCAGCTTTTTCACCAGTTCCTGAGAAAACATTTTTCCTCAACCAGTTTCTACCAGTTAAAAACAAAGAAGTCAACAAATTATCCCGGCTGAGCCCTTTTCGAACCTTAATTTATGTCTTAAAGGAAATAAATAAATTTAGATCAGACTGAAAATGTGCCTAATAACAATGGTGATTTAAAATGTGGGGAGCTTTTATATGAGTGGGGTATCACACAATTATTGGTGCGTTTCTGCAGTGTGCTTTAGAAAAACAAGAATCTGGAGTACTGAGATCTCTTAAGACATTTCAATGCATTGCATCACATAGTGTCCAAAAATTCAATTTGCATGTGTGTGCTGCATGTCTCTGTCAATTTTCTAAAAAGTGTGCATGCATGTATGAAGCTTTACTTTGCTCTGTAGGAAGCCACACTCCAGCTCAGTGATTCTCACCTTCTGCAGTGACAGAAAACAGCATAAGTAAGTGAGGGCACAGTTTTGTGCAGGGATATTGCATGACCTTTTTAAAAGCCAGGAGGAATCATTAGAGATACAAAGACTCAGCAAGAGTTAATCTCTTGTCCCTTTATGTCTGCCTGTGGAGACAGATGACGGTGCCTAGGAGCACCGGTGAGAAACCAGCCACTGTTCTCACAGAAATAGTTGCTCCTGCTCAGCGCGTACACCCAGATGCTGAGCTGGATATGAAAACAAAGGATATGTCAAAGATTATGAGCAACAACTAGATGGCTTCTTGAAATCTTACTGAATAACTTAACCCAACTAATACTCTCTCCAGGAGGGTTGATTGTCCTGTTGGTGAGTTTCATTGATGCCAGTTAACATGAAAAAGCCAGTGGTATGTGACCCAGCAGCAGGTGTGGCATCTGTCAAACCTTTGACCTTGGACAGAAAACAATGACACCCATATGCTATTTCTGCTTTTGTCCTCTTCAACTTTACATAAAGCACAGAAGCAGGAGCTGCCACAGAAAATAACACCGGGCATGTTGACATGTGAGCTTAAATACTCAGAAAAACGAGTGGAATCCAAAAAGACCAGAAAAATATATATAATGTGTATTGTGACGGTTTTATTACTATATAACCCTGATTCTGTTTTAAGGCAACTTTTAGCATGCGGTTATAGCAAAAGATGCCTTTTTAACACTGCGTATCTGAAAATTGATGTGCAGCGGTTTGTAAAGTTGTCTGTGTCTGCATTTCAAATGTGTGGTGAAGCTCAGATTTAGACAGCCCTGTTACACCCTGTAATTCTACTCAAACCTCACTGCCCTGGAAGGAGAGTGACAGGAAGAGGAGCAGGCCGGGGCGCCAGTTTTCACTGGCACCACAAAGATGTTTGTGTGTGCGTGTGCGAATATTTGTCTGTGTTGGTTTATCTAAATGTGAAAACAGACTCTAAGCAGCATAATGGGTCAATTAAGGATGATTGATGCCGTGTTTTAGTGTGGGGGAAAGGTTACATTTAGTGGTTGACGTTACTTTTGGACTAAACTACCTTTTTTTACTACTAGAGCGTACATTAAGAGTTTATATTTGCCTTTCACACAGCTCTAGATGTGTGCGTCCGTTTGTGTTGTATAATCCCAACTACAAACCAAAGACATTTTCCTCTTCTTTCATTCCAGCAGCTGCAAAACAGCCTGACCAAGACCAATAATGCATGATTTGTATAAAGAAGGAGACACCAAATTGATTATGCACTGTGTTGTGACTACAATACTGGCAAAAGAGCCAACCGCCATTTATATTTTGCCAGGAAAAATATATGGAAATACATATGCCCCTACCAACCACAACCTGGGACTACCTCAAGTAGACTAGTATACTATTTTCCAGGGAACACTGTTGGAACACTTTTTTTTTTTTTTTGTCTATCCTGTTACCTATTTAATATTACCTTATTGTTAGGGCTGTTTTTGTTGTGCATCTGCACTTTATTGTTGTCAATGTCTACGCATGGGACAGTGTGAAACGTAATTTCAATTCCTTTGTGTCAGAGATTTACAGTTAACAAACAGTCAGGTGAATAAACAACAATGAGACACTTGTGTAGGTTAACGTGCTGCACGGGTGAAAAGCTCAGAGCAAATCACACCGAACTGAAGTATTCGTTTATTTTTCGTTTATAGCAAGTACATTTGAAGAAATTGACAAATAAAGTTTTCTATTCTATTCTATTCTATTCTATTCTATTCTATTCTATACGCAAACATAGAGTTTGTACAATTCTAACGAGCTTGAAAGTGAATATTTGATCTATTTGGCACCTCTGTTCTTTAAGTAGTCTTCAGGAATAGTTCTCCAGGTTTCTTGAAGGACATCAAAGCTCTTCTTTAGATGCTGGCTGCCTTTTGTTTTGTTGCTTTAATAATGTTGAGGTCCGGCCTCTGGGGAGGCCAATCCATGACTGATGTCAGTGTTTATTGTGTGTTTTTCTATCCCGGTAGTGTGTTTGGTATCACTGTCATGCTGACAAACGAATGAGACACGTTCTAAATTGTATTGCATACTGGATAAAAGTCTGACGGTACTTTTCTGTGTCCAACATTTTTGATGAGAATTGAAATATTTCAATTTCTATTATCTTTAGCACTTTTCATAAATTCAACTAAAGAAATGGGAACAAATTATTTTTAACAGGCTGCTAATTACAAAGTGTCTAAAAGTTATATTTTTGATAAGTTGACACAACACTGGTACAAACCTCGATGTGCCACGTCAGGTACAAGGACTGGACTAAAAAAATGAGTGAAAAGCAGCAAATGTCTAAAGAAAACTGTCACAGACTTTCAGGAAACCCAGAGAACTATTGCTCAAGACGCCTTTAATAAAGTATAACAAAGTCTGGCTCCTTGGAAGCTAAATATAAATGATGTGTGGCACAAGACCTTTGAGCAGCACTGTGTATAATAATATTTTACAAAAGCAGGTCAGTTTAAGGCAATTAAAAATACCACCATAACAAGAAGGTTATCAGATGTCATCCCACACATTGTTTTTCTAGGCATGATGTTTGCTTTGCTAAGAATTTCTTCCTTCACTCTGATGTTCTGGTGATTATCGATGTTGATTCCATGCTAAACAGGAAATTGCATATAACTGTGGGATATTTACAAGATCTCATTAAGCTATGCTGGAGTTCCCACATTAGAGGAAAAGCAAGTGTATTTCTTGGTCGTGGGAATCTAATCAGGCTTTTTTTTTACAAATCTATCTTCCTCTTTACCAGTAGGGAATAGTTGCTACACATCATTTAATATTAACCTAATATTAATTTCTCACTTATAAACTTTATCTTAAAGTATCCCTTATCAGCAGCCTGATCAGTCAGGGGATCTTCTGTCACAATCTTCTGCCTCCAAAGGAAGCATAAATCACATGTCATCAGATTTAAATCTGTCTCCGTTACTCATGCCCCCGCGGCTCGCTTTCTCTGCCTCTGTTTTCTAAAAAAGCCAGAAAAGATGCATTCTTTGTGGACACAAAGGGGTGATTCTGTGCAGCCGCCAGCCTTGAGTCATCGGTGGGGTCAGCTGCCGGGTGAAGAGCCAGGCCTGTTGTGTTCTGAGCAGGAGCGGAGAAGAACAACACAGATGAACCCAACAGAAATCAGCATTTTTGAGATGTTTTCATTCTGTTCTGGGTTCTTATTGCTTTAGCTGAAGTTGTTGGATCAGTACCGCATTCTTGTGGTCACGATAGTGCATTTTGCTTTTCAGATGTTGAAGCATGCACTTTTTTTTTATTCATAAAAGAAAAAGTCAAAGAGAAGAAAAATTAAATATGTGTAGTGAACGTAGGAACTCTACGCAGACTATTTCTGTCTGACTGAACTTCCACAATATCACACATTCCGGCATGAACAAACTGTGGGGTCCGGTGCCGTCATCAATGGCTCCTCTGTGCTGCTGTCACCTCAGAAACAACAGGAATGCTCATTCACTGCAGCCCTCCCTCACGCCGCAGGCCAAGGCCTGAACCGAGAGTTAGGGATTGGGCTGTCTGAAGAAGAAAGCTGATGACAGACAGGAAGGCGAAGTGAAAGAGAAAAGGGAAGAATAGAGAAGATAAAAGAGTGGGCAAGAGGGAGCACAAAAGAGGGGGTCAGGAAGGCAGACAGGCAGAGGCAAGATATGACTTTTTGACGGGTGAAACTGAAAGTCAAAGAAAAGATACACCAGAAGATAGAAAATAGAGGGAGGAAGCTGATTCCCCCACCTAGCTTCCTGTAATGTATGGGTGTATGAATACATATTTTGGTATCTCATTTACAATCCCCTGTCTGCATTAACCCACGCTGTCTCTCAGCAGGACCACAGAGACCCCAAGCCCAGAACTGGGGACGGAAAATAACCTTCTTCTGCCGGCCCCCTGCATTTCCTCTCTGAATTATACTGTAACTGAAGGACTCATTTCACATGACAATCCCTGAGTGAGCCCACTTTAAGTGTTAGCTGCCCTGAAAAAGAAAAGAGTCTATGGGTGGCTTTATAACCATATGTTTTGTTTATGTCATACATGTTAAAGATGTACTTAAATTTAGTTTAAAGGGAAAAATGAACACAGATGTCATAAAGTCTTTTACTGCTCCTCTACTTCCTTATATATGACTGGTAATTGCCACCTATCTACACACTGATTTTCCACACCTCCACACCTTCCACAGGCTTGTTACCTCTTTTCTTCCTGTATGGATGAGTCAGGGTTCCCACTTATTTGAAACCCTGATTCATTAGACTATATTTACTAAGAGATTTGGAAGATACCGAGGACAAGCCCAAACAAAAGTTTGAAAAAAGTCTGAGAATGAAACTGTGCGTCACTGTATTTTGGGCAAAATGCTCTCTCAGGTGTCCCTTGTCTTGGTGACTAACCTGCTGAGCTCCAGGGCAGGGCTTCCTGCAATAACAACCGTCTCCCCTGTAGTTTTAAAAGGTAGCAGGTTTTTTTTCCTTTTACTCTTGTAGCACCTGGCGGTTAATGACTAGTGTTTTCTTTATGACAATTGTGTGGCAACTAACAATTTGACGCAGCAGTGAGAACCTAAGGTAGACTGTCTAATTTTTCCATCTGACAGCCGTGGAAAGTGTGAAATGCGGAGTTTATACGTGACAGCTGTGTGTGTGTGTGTGTGTGTGTGTGTGTGTGTGTGTGTGTGTGTGTGTGTGTGTGTGTGTGTGTGTGTGTGTGTGTGTGTGGACAAGCATTGGTTGAAAGCGCCATCTAGTGCCTCCGGCCTCTGCTACACTGACATCATAAGTCCCGATAAGGAAATCCGCCGTGATTTGGAGAGGAGTGGGACTTTTCCCTCCTTCCTCTTGCCTGACAATTGGATGTTGTGGTTGAGGGTGGAGGAACTGGAGCAGAGTGCGCAAAGGTGTGCGAGCGTGTATCGTGCGCTCCTCGGCTGTGTTTGTGGACCTGACTGGGATGTAAAGACTGGATCGCAGTGCGGTTTACTGGGACTCAGATTCACAGGAGAAAATTATGAGTGGTAAGTCAACATTTAAGATTAAAGTAACAGATTTTTAGTCGCTGTTTAGCGTAATTTTTAGCTTGATTAGCTTGAACGGTGTTACTAGTAACAGGTTACCAGACTTTTCTAGCAATCATTAACCGAATAAACAGGTGTTACCGGGCAGCAGGAGTGTGCTCCTGTTACTGGGTTATTATCAGTGGTACGCTTTTATGTCTGATTTCTGTAAACAAGCATAACAACTGCTGAAGTAGTAACAGCTGCAGTGACAGTCTCTGCAAGTTTATTATTCTCATTATTTATTTATTTTTGATTTTTTTTTTAAGGCCAGTTTCTTGCAACAAAATAATTTCAGACCATGGTGATTTATGAACACTTCTAGTATATTTTTACTCATTTCAAATACAAACTAAGGATTTCCCCAAAGTCCGACAGAGTCACTCCTTATTGCTTTATGTTTTAATCGGAAAACTGAAAATGGTTACAGCAGTTTAAAAAATATGCAAACATAAATGGAAATACACTATAAGGCAAAAACGGAGTCTGTATAATTATAACATACTTGAAAGTCAATATTTGTTATGACCACCTTTAATCTTTTAGTCAGATTTCTTGACATTTCTTTAAGTTCTTCAAGAATAATTCTCCAGACTAATCCAGACTCAACAGTGTGTTTTTCTATCCATTTACACTTTTACTGTATTGGCAGTCTGTTTGGCATCATTTATTGTTGCCAAAAAATGAAATTGTTTCTAATCAAATGCTTCCAGATAGTACTCCACTATTCTGCATTCATAATTCTATCAATTCAGGGAGGATCACCACTGACTGACAGAGTCTCCACCGTGTTTTACTGATAGATTTATAAACTCACTTTTGTACCTCTTTCCTGATCTTCTCCAAACTTACAGACGATTAGCCAAAAATTTCTAACTTGGATACATCACTTCATAAGACCTGCTTTCATTGCAGTTCTTCTGTAATTTGGCTACCTCGGCCTTTATTCCCCTTCATTAAGAATGACTTTGTTACAGTAAGCCTTCTACTGAGATCATTTTTGGTTAGGCTTCAGCGGTCTGTTACAGTCCATGGAGCAACGGAAGGGCCAGTTGCATCTTTCAGGTCCTGTGTCGGGACTTTTAACAACAGGACTTCCAGGTACTGTTTATCTGCTTTAAATGGTTTTGTAGGCCCGCCAGTTTTTCTTTTTTTATCTACTTCTGAAGTTTTTTATGGACACACTGCACACCACACACAGCACATACTGCCGAGATATCCCAAGTTTCCTAATGGCTCTTTAGCTCTTTAGAGTACTACTACTTGGCTGTCAGACTGTGTTGTCTTTTTGTCTTAGACATTTTCCATAGATTCAAAAAACAAATGGGAACAAATGATGTGGGACATGCTTCTAGTAAAAAGTGCCTTAAGATACAACTTTAAATTGGCTCTTTGCCAAATTTTCTTTTATCTGTAGACACAACAAACACTGTTTCATCCCTCGAGTTAGCCTGAATGCTTCGAAGGTCAGTGCTAAGCAGCTTAACAAACAAAAAAAATATTCCCCTGAAAATTGTCAGGTACAAACACTGGACTGAAAACAAGTGGGAAAAGCAGCCAAAGAAAGAAAGAAAAACTTTGAAAAAGCTTCAGAAAGCTTCAAGAAATATTGATCAAGACTGCTTTTTATATTTACAGGAAAGTCTGACTCCTTGCAAAATATAAAAAATCAGGGTTGACTCAAGACTTTTGCACTTTACAGAAGGTGTGGGGGTGTATCGCATTTCCAAAACAAACAATAAGTGAAATTTACTGAAAGATATGGAGATGAACCCTGTGATAAACAGGTTTCAAGCATAATCTTCTCATTGAACCAAACGATACTTAATTTTATCTTATCGGTGTTACTGTGTGCCGCTGTTTTTATTTACTCTGAATATAAAACAGGTCTTTGGTTAGCAGTGCAGATGAACTACTTCCTACAGCTAATGACTATCCAGTATTTGTTTTCCTTGAGTGTAAGGAGTTGCTTCGTAATCCCATGAAAACAGATCAGCCAAGCCTGCCTCAACCTGCCTGTTACCTCAGACTGCTTTGATCACCTGCACAGAGTGGCAGGAACTCCCATTATCACTCAGGCATCAATATGGGAAAAATAATCTCTTTTTTGTAATGGATCAGTTTGTTTGCCTTCCTGGAAATATAAACCCCACTATATTTGCCCCCCAACAAAAATGACATATGTCTGCGATCCATGCAGCTTTTGGGGGCCTTACGGTATATTTTCGTACTTTATAGTTCACTGATAACTGAATCACCGCCCTTTATGTTGTCTCTTCTTTAATATGGAGGAATTCTGTGTGACAGTTTCTATTCACTTTCTCCCCTTGTCTCGTGAAGTGAATCAGGCTGAGAAAGCTTTTGTCTGTGGTCCCCTGGAGTGTTTGTTGATGTGCAATATGAGTCACACCTATCTTTGCATTCCTGTCCTCTGAGCCCATGATTCGGAGTCCTCCCTGCTACTTCAACAGCAGACCCTTTGCTCTACAACAATTTAACTACTTCTGATTTGTTATATTGAAGTTCCTGTTCACTTACTTCATCAAATCAGTTTCTCTTTGTCTCTTTAGTCTTTTTTTGGAGACTCAGTTCCACAACAGACCTGTCAGGCTGTTTTGTAGTGAGTAGACTCCTCTAAGTAAAGGAGCCCCATTTCATTTCCTCGCTATGCAGCAGATTAATCCAGTAATCCTACCAGGATTTATAGCCTTTCAGTGTTAGGCACAGCGAATTATGGCATGAAATTATATTAAACTTGCTCTCAAAAGGTTTTTGTTATTATTATTTGTTAAAAAACAGATAGTTACTGTTTAGAAAGCGCATAAATGACACAATGTTTGACCTACTTTGATGTTTAAAGGAATTCAGATAAGAGGGGTCAGACAAAAACAAATTCACAAAGGAATTCTGCTTGGGAAAATATTTAGTCTGGGAGTGGACATAGGGCATGTCTGGAAATCTGGCTCGTAAAGTTGAAGTGGGACATGAGCAAGGCCCGAGGCAACAAGCATATTTTCGGTAAATGGAAAAAAACATGAACTAAGGGACATTGTTTTATCTTTCCAGACCAGGCTCTTTGCTGAACTGATACGTTTTTTGGTCGTGCGCAGGTGTCACCGTCTGGATGGAGGAGGAGGACGACATCGCTCAGGAGGAATCACAAGCTTCTCCCTCGTGGTCAGAGGAGCGCTGCGAGGAGCTGTGGGACCGCGTGGAGGGAGTACGACACAAGCTCACGCGGATCCTCAACCCGGCAAAACTCACGCCGTACCTGCGCCAGTGCAAGGTCATCGACGAGCAGGATGAAGATGAGGTGCTCAACTCCACGCAGTACCCCCTGCGCATCAGCAAAGCTGGTGAGAGGAAGAAGAGCTCGGCTGAAAAGTCAAATCAGTGATCAGCACCTACAGATTTATAGAGACATGAGGAAAAGATGGTGCTTCAGAACGATACGAACATGCCATACCACAGGGGTTCAGAAGTGCTGTAGCTTTCAACAGTGCACTCACCCACCAAAACCATCAGCGTACATCCTCCGCAGTCAGTGCGACGCCCAATAACAAGATATGGGTCACATCCCACACTTCCTAGTTTTCTTTCTTAATCCGCTTGTACAGACTTGTACTGCCACAGCTGAAAGTGCAGTAATCCAAGCTTTAGTCACAACCAGCAATGGTCTACTACAGTTCATGGGAGTGTAACATAACACTGGGCCTTTCTCCGTTGCTCAGAGAATTTGGCCTGCTCATTTGGCCCGTTAAATGATTGTAACTGAAATATAAATAAACACATTTAAAGTCTCAGTGCGAGCGACGCCTTGAGGAAATGATTCATAAATTGTCATTTTCAGGTTTTCTTTAGAGTCAAAGTGACATCTGTGCTTCAGCATCGTTTCAATGGTGTCAGAGCACTGAAATTTAAGCAAACACGTGATTACTCATTTGACGCTGAGCTGCAGTCTTAAAAGACTACAAGAAGTGGGTTCTTTGGTGAAACTTCAAGAGGATAAACATTAGATGTGAATGTTTGTCTAACAGTTCATCAGTCAGAAACAGGAAAACTGAATAAATGCTCCAGTGAGAGAAAAGAGCAGGAACTTCATTGCTAAGTCGAGGCAGGCAGAGAGAAGGATGAGGATAAAGATGAAAGGTATGTTGTAAATGAAGAGACACTGAAGGCAAACACCTGGTCCAACCCCCGGAGAATTTTGTTGTTTCAGTCTTTTATCATTGTCGTGTTTGAAATACCAACAGCATGTAACTACAGAGGTAATGACACATACATCAAAGAGGTAGCATTCTTGTGCTGAGACTCTTTAATCTGTTAGTTAAACGTGCTGCTTTACCCTAACCTGACCTTTTGTCATTGCACCTATCTTTCAGCATTGTCACTGTATAATGTCATGCAACGGAAAGTAAATTATTCCACACTTGCAGTGTTACTCACCTTATGTTTTCTGTTCCCTATTTGTCACAAAAAGGCCGTTTGCTGGACATCCTGCGCGGTCAGGGCCAGCGAGGTCTTCAGGCCTTCATGGAGTCACTGGAGTTTTACCATCCAGAGCAGTACACACAGCTGACCGGGCAACAGCCAACACACCGATGCTCCCTCATACTAGGCAAGCAGAGATTTTTTTGTGGATAGAAAGAAGAATGGCATAGTAGGGGGACTTAACCATCAATTAACCTTAAATTAAAACTTTAAAGTTAAAGTAACTCAGGCTTAAGAAAAATCCCCCAAAGCATTTACGTGACATGGAAAATGTTCCATGTATGGGGATATTCTAGATTTCATGATGAACTTATACACTCAAATTACTGTGGGTGTGTTTTTCTTAATGCATTTTAGCTTAATTCACTATAAATTTTAAAAACAACTGAGTGTTTGTGAAGACTACTAAAGTATTTTGATGATTACATTTAAGGATTTAAGGTTTATACTTAGGCAGTACAATGGTTAGTCTGTCACGTCACAGTCATTCAGTCCCAAGTGTTAACCCACTTATGTTCTACCCGTGATGCATGGGTACTCTGAGTTTCTCCCACAGTCCAAAAACATGCACATTGGGCTGAATGATGATTCTAAACTGTGACTTTGAACTTTAATGGTTGTCTATCTCTCTCTGTTAGCCCTGTGACAGACAGATGTACCTGACATCTAACCCCTATGGCAGCCAGGAACCTATCCCAGCTGTCATAGGGGTTCTCACAGTGGTGCTATGACAGGATAATAACATCGATGGTTGAATACACTCATTTTCACATAATTCAGCTCTGGACTGCAAAAACTAGCCTAGCCCAAAGTGATGAGTTCGATGAGTTCTTCTTTACTGACAACCAAATTAAAGCCAAGACATTTAAACTTAAAAGGGACCGTATGTGAATCTTAACCGCAAACACATCTAATTTACTTTCATTGCTGACGAACAGAAATGGTTAACAAATAACTGGAACATAAGCGCTTTCTTTGAAAGTGAGCATATGATTATTTTACAAAGCTATTATGTTGCCCAAGAGCAGAGAAAAGAGTGAACACATTTGCACATTTGGCATTAATGTTCTCTTGCGTGCCATTTACTGACAGCCACAACATATAAACATGTATTTGTCCTTTCTCCCCACACATTAAAGCCAGTTTCTCTGGCTCACAATTCAGTTTACAATTTCCATTGATTCACAATACCCTCCTTCCATGATAATGACCTCCACGTGTGATTCTCTTTCTACGCAGATGAGGAAGGTCCAGAGGGTTTGACTCAGTTTCTGCTGCTGGAGGTGCGTAAACTGAGGGAGCAGCTTCGAAACAGCCGCATGTGCGAACGGCGCCTGTCTCAGCGCTGCCGGATGGCGGAGGAGGAGCGAAGCCGCGCTGAGCGTAAAGCTCAGGAGTTACGCCATGACAAACTACAGCTGGAAAGGTTTGGGCTTTTCTAGTTTCCAGTTTCTTCCTTTAAAGCTTTTCTGTCAAAGAATCAAATATGTCATAGAAACCTGTAAATTCACATGGGGTGAATTTACAAGGTGACATTAATAATCCACAAAGGCTGTCAGAGCTACAGGGGTCAGGGCACCATTGTTCCCGCCTACTTTCCCTCTACTTTATATCCCAGTGGGAAGAAACCTGATGTGCTGCTACAGCGTTGGCTCCAGAATGTGTTTCTCTGTCATTAAACAACTTTTGAACAATAAAAAAACACTTTTAAGAACATTTCATGTTACTTTCTTCAAACTGTTTTACTCTCATTCTGCAGAAATCATTTTAAACACTGAGAAAAACAAAAAAAATAAACATGTTGGTTGTGGTGGCATCTTCCTCTGAAACACCATCTCTCCACGAGTCTTCCTCCACTACATCTATGAGCTTCCTCTGTGGACTTCCTCTTGTCCTCCAGCCTGGCACCTCCAGCCTGTGACTTTGTCTTTGCACCACTTAATCTGGTCTGTCCACCTGATGTTCATTTCTAATCTTGTCCATCCTGCTCACTCCAAATTCAAATCTCAACATCTTCACCTCTGCCAATTCCAGAGTTATCTAAAATTGTTGAGCCACGAAAATTCATCTTTACATTTGTAGAAAAACAAGTTGGTAACAAAAAGTGAAAATGTTTGATCTGGATGGTTTTTGATCTCAAGGCTGCGTCAAGACTGGGAGTTAGCCAGTCGAGAGCTGGGAAAGCTGAAAGACCGACACCTGGAGCAGGCTGTGAAGTACTCCAGAGCCTTGGAGGATCAAGGCAAAGCCTCAACCAGAGAGAGAGAACTGCTGAGTCAGGTCAGTTGGTTTGGGTGAAAGAAAAATATATTTTTATATTAATGTTAGTTCTCTTGCATTTTGCATCTGTTTGATTTCACTTTTAAGCTGCTGTTTTAGGTGCTCCATGTCAGCCAGAAAGAGCTTTGTTTGCTTTGATACGACTTCGATACCTCTTGCTGCCATGCATATAACAGAAACAAGCGCTGTTCTCGGAAGTTATGTGGTGTCTGAAGGCATAAAAAAGGGAACAAATAAAAGCACCTGAGGCAACGAAACTTCTTTGGATGGCACGCAGCAAAAGAGATAAATGAAGCGGCTCGAGCCAGCAGGGGCAGATGTTATCAGCCACCCCAGGATTTGTTACAACATGTTGACAGAACCACTGAGGAATGAGCCAGCTGGCTGTAAAAATAAGGCGATATTAATAGCTGCAAGTCAGTGTATGATCTACAGTCTATCTATGATCTTTAAAATCCTATATTTTTATTAGAATAGTTTGAAATCATCATTATTTAGCCCTGGGTTTTTTCTTATTATTTTAAGTCCAAAATGGCAAAACCAAGAGAGGTCCACCCACCCTATAGCCCTTCCTGTCATCTTCTGAAGAGCCATAGTGGACCAGTTGACACCTTATCACGAGTCCCAGCCTCTGAATTCAGATTACTGAAAGATTTTCACAGAAACGTAAACTCTGAAAGAAGCAACTTGTGGAATTCTCTTTGGTTTTTGCATTTAAATGTTCCACCTTAAAGCTTTAAGCTCATTTCCAGCTGTTTACTGAAAGTCATTCTTATCTCAAAGTGGGATCTTTTTGCCAGCGGCTGCTGTCTACTGTCTAAAATGAGCCATTTAAGGTTTCTCTCCTTTGAAGGCCACACACCATTTAAGCCACTTTACTTCTGTTTGCTGTCCCTCGTAAACACAGAGTTTGTTTAGCGGTGGGTGGGGCTTCAGTGCTCCCAGCCTGATCTGTGTGACCATATTAGGGATGCCCGCTTTGACCGACATCATGCTGACCTAAAAGCAGCAACGACTATTTTAAGAACTAAGTGGTTAAAACATTTCAGTGACATCATTCCCTTTTTAATTTTTTTAATTCTCAGTTAGGTCACATCGTTATCTATTTCCCTTCCTGTTTTCCATCCTTCGTGGCTAGATGCCCCACATTATCGTTCTTGATACCCGTTTTTAAATAGCCAATCACCCTGCCTCATATACACACCTCCACCTTTGCACTGCCAATATCATCTTGCATTATATTCATTTTGTCTTCTTTGTGACTTTCCTTGGGTCTCACCTTTTGAACTGGTTGTGGATTACGAGTGTAACAAGTCCCCTTAATGGATAATATTTGTAGACTTAGAGATACTGCTATCAGTGGGACCTTTGTGTTATTGTTCACATATTTGCCTGAAAAACAAAAGATCCCTGGTTCAATATCAGGGGAAAAAACATTTGTCGTGGTAACCCACTGTCAATAAAGGAGCAGCTGATATTAGCTCCTGATATTAAAATATAAAAGAGTCCCACACTAGCAGGTTATTGATATGCTTATTATTTGCTTGTTCTCCATACATGCAGGTAGAGGAGCTTAAGTCCAGGCTGGCAGCAGCAGAGAAAAAAACAAGTGGTGCCCCTGATGCCTCTAAAGCTGTAACTGGTTCTACACCTGCTCTACCAGAAAACCTGCCTAAGAAAACTGAGACTACAGGAAGTCAGATGAAGAACTCGATCCCACCCACTGGAGTCGTTGTATGTTTTTGATTGCATATTGTGTATCATCTGAAATCATGTTTTTTAAGCTGTTATCATTCTTTGTTGTATTTTTTTTTTTATCTGTGTTCATTTTGTTTTGGTTCACCTCAGGCTCTGATGGATATCCTGAAGCAGGACCGCAGGGAGGCTGCCGAGCAGAGACAGGAGTTCTGCGATATCATCACCAAACTACAGAGCGAGCTCCAAAACACTGAAGAGCAAAGGGACAAGGTGAGAGGTTGTCTGCCATCATATTATATAATACATTATAACATTATAATGACCTTTTCCTTCATGATACTTTCTTTTCTGGACTGTACTTGCAGTTGGAGTCTCAGTGCGAACAGCTACAGCTGAAGGTGAGGACTCTCCAGCTGGACTGGGAGACAGAGCAGAAGAGGAGTGTGTCCTATTTCAACCAAATCATGGAGCTGGAAAAGGAGAGAGACCAGGTTAGTGAGAGCACACTGTCTAACCACAAAGAGTTCATCAGTCACTTTAGCTGCTCTGGCTTATTCTCGCACATCACCAACCTATTCACTTTCTGCACTTCTGTCCTCTCATCTCAAGGCCCTGCGCAGTCGAGACAGCCTGCAGCTTGAGTACACCGACTGTCTGCTGGATAAGAACCGTCTGCGTAAACGCATTGCTGAGCTGCAGGCCAACCTGGAGCAGCAGCAGAGAGAGCTGGACAAAGAGAGGGAGAGGAGCCAGGAGAAAATGGAGCCAAACAGCTCCTGCCTGCACTGTGTGAGTTCAAACACTAAGTCATGAGGGCAGCGCTCACCTTCCCCTGCCTTCTACAGAAACTTTTTAATGCAAATGTTGTCCTCCATCTCTGCCCCCCAGTCCCACCTGTCTCTGTGTAGTGAGGAACAGTGCTTTGGCCCCTGCTGTTCCCCCGGCCTGGATCTGAGCCCGCAGCCGAGAAGAACCAATCTGTTACTAAGAAAGGTCAGTGCTGCGGTTAATACCAGTAGTTTAGTTATTATGATGAGAATGACAATAACAACAGAATCACAACTGCCCTGTTTGATTAAATTAAGATCAGAAGGAATCGAAACAGGCCTTACTGACCTAACTGCTGTGTAATCACCACTTCATTTTATATCATAGGAATTCCCACAGGATAAAAACTTGTTTTTTCATGCTGTTTGTGTGCTATGCAGAGAATGTATCTTTCTGACTGAAACATTTCACTGCAGCTAGACAAGGCAAGGGGTCCTATTATGAGCAGGAAATGTTGCAATGCATTCTTGTGCAACTCTTTGCATGTTCGTGCCTGTACCTTACATCTCATTATCTGCGAGCTCATACTCTGTTGAGCATCTTTTCTGTGTCACAGGTGCCCTCTAGTGGCCCAGCCAATGAAAACTCAGAGGGTAAGTCAACCACACTGGCAGCTGGATGATGCTTATCTAGTGTTTCTTTGTGCAATCCTTTTGCTTTTGTACTTTTCATTTACACAAAGTAGGAAGGTCGGTGGGGGATTTCATCACAAGTGTTTTAGGTTAAAGTAAACGGTGTTTTTCTGCTGATTCACAGATTCTGGTTCAAACTCAGAGGAGAACCTCTTGCTGTCAGTGAGTATCAAAGCCCTGCTTATAATAAAAATAATAAAAATAAGATTCTAAAGATCTGCATCTTTATGTTTACCTCCTCACCCTCAGACAGAAACCAATGAAAAGGAAATAAACCGCCTTTCCACATTCCCCTTTCCTCCTTGCATGAACTCCATCAACCGTCGAGTCAACACAGAGTGAGTTCATATATTTTTCACCCTGCAATTTTCCCCGTTATTCTCACGTTGATTACCATTTTCCTCGTTTTGCTTCCACAAAGGTTTGACTTGGACTCATGGGGCAGTGATGAGAATGACAACATTCCAGGTACATTTGACTCTTTGCATTTACAACCATTTTTTTTTTTAATCAATGTGTTGGTGATTAATCATGTTCAATCTAATAATAACAAAAATGTAAGTGTACATTAAAAGGCTCTCTGGTGTTTTCAGGTGAGCAGAGTGAGCCTTCTTTGTCAGATTCGTGGAGCTCCTTGCAGTCTCATTTTTTCCCCCCTGACCTGGTCAACCTGCCCATAGTCTCTGCACAGCAGCCCAGTCCCAAAGTGCCCAGGTACAAACTTACAGCTTTGATGCCTGTCACTGAAACCAGTAAAAGCTCTGTTAAACTGTCATTTTTCCTCCTTAATTACAAGTAATATTAATTTCTGCAGGGCAATCTCTTAATCTTCGTAGGTGAGAATGATGGTCCTAAAAGGTCCTAACATTAACATTAGTATAGAAGAGCATTAACATTTCTTTTGTCAGAGGTACGTTGTGGGTATTAGGCCACAGACCATTACACAACTCAAAAATAACTTTATTTATTGTAAACAAACAGGCGAGAACAAACCAACAGAGCTAAGAAAAAAAAAGGAAGAGCAGATGTCAATCTACAGCTTCAAAGGAAAAAATCTTTCCAGCACATGAAGTAAAATTTTCAAATTTAAACAATTAAAGAAAAAAACGTCATGGTTTAAATGTTTAGATGTCTTTAAAATGTATCTGGTTTGTCCTTCATTTTATTTTCTCCTGGTGGATTATTATTATTATTATTGTTATTATTATCATTGTTATTATTATTATTATTATTATTGTTATTATTGTTGTTATTGTTATTATTATTATATATTATTATTATTATTATTATCTTTTTGGTATTAAAAAATGGAGTTCATTACATAATTACTGTATGATAAAAATTTAAACAGTTTTGAATGTGATTAATATTATATAAGTGCAATTTTCTGTCATAGTGTACAACATAATGTAAAGAGCACAAAAGTGGCACCAAAGCAAAGTGAATGCTGTCACAGACTAGTGTTATGTAATTTCATCCTTACTGCTTCTGACGGTCTTCTGCCATCTCTCAGGAACCTACACTGCTCACCATCTCCAAGTCCCCCAACCTCTCCAAAGCACAGGAGACCAAGTCTTGCCGATGACATCACCATCATTGGAGGAAGCCAAACGGGGATATTTGTCAGCCATGTGAGAGCAGGTTCCCCAGCTGAACAATGTGGACTGAAGGAGGGCAGCGAGCTGCTGGAGGTTGGCGTCTGCATATGCGATTAAATCATATATGAGCACTTTTAATGTGTGCATGTGGAAATACGTGTACCACAAGGACAAGTGTGTGCCTTTGCTTCTATGAAAATGAGGCTGTAGAATGACATGCAGTTTTTGTCCTGTTGTTTTTAGCTGGAGCAAGTCCTGTTTGGTGGGGGAAGTGTGCTGCTGAGTCAGTGCACTGCTGAGGTGGCCCACTTTTCTCTGCAGTGGTGGACCGAGCCGTCAACACTTAAATTCCAGAGCAACCCAGAGGGTGAGTCTGTTACTTCAGAGGTTTGAAAAATTCATATGAGGCCGGTCAGTCTGCTCTTGAAATCTCCCCTCGTGGTGCAGAAAGGTGACGCTAAGGTACCCCCTCTCATGCTTTCTCATCCTCAGGGTACTCAAACCTGTCCTCGCAGGTTTCATCGCCAACTTTTTTGGGTCCCGACTCTTTCTATGTGCGTGTTAATCTCAGCATGGAGCCTCATGGTGACCCGCCATCTTTGGGTGTTTCTTGTGATGACATTATACATGTCACAGATACAAGGTACAATGGAAAATACCAATGGCGCTGCTCCCTGGTGGACCCGAGCACAGCCAAGCATTTGCAGACAGGATCCATGCCCAACTACAACCGGTATGTCAGTCAGACTTTGACGTGACTTTGCTTTATTATTATTTTAAAGGCACAATTCAGTCCTGAAAGTTCCACAAGGCCAGTGTTATTTAGTTCAAGTACATATAAGAGAAGGTAGATATATTTACAAAACTGGCGAATAAATTTAGATTGATAACAAAATAGCTGTGTGACTAGTGTAAATAACTAAGAATATATCGACTTCTCTTTCAGGGCTCAACAGTTGTTACTCATAAGGTTACGAAAAATGTCAGTGGAGCAAAAGGACTCTAAGAAGAAGATGGTAAGTTGATGCATATTTAAATTACATGATCAGCATGCACAACGGCTGTGGTGCCTCATATTACAGTTTTTGCCCGTTTCCTCATTGGAAGATGTCTATTTTTCTTTGCGTAGTTCTTAAAGAAAACATCAGGCCGTGTACGATTGGTCAAAGCGGTGGATCCAAACTGCCGTGGGATTGGTTCCACACAACAGGTCCTTTACACGCTCAGCAAACGTAAGTTGAAGCCCTGTCGCTCCCTCAATGAAATAGCATGTTTGTGTCATAAATGAATTGTTTGTGTATGTGCACACTTTGTGTTGATGTATTTGTACTTGTTTTTGCCATGTCAGGCCATGAGGACCACTTAATCCCTTACAGTTTAGTACAGTCAGTGCAGGTTCAGACCAAGCGGCCAGTCATCTTCTCACCGTCTCTGCTGTCCCGTGGTCTGATAGAGAAGCTCCTGCAACCAGCACAGTCTGGATTAAAGTTTAACACCTGCCAGCCAGGTATCTGTGCAACACACAGACCTATCCACGCACAGTGACCCAACAGTGCACAAAGTTTGGTGCTGATTTGTTGATCATACATTAAATATTTTCAGAGCCCATTCCAGCTTCAGAGAGACAAGACAAGAGAATATTCTTGTTGGATTCTTGCAGTCCAGAGAAGGCCCTTGGCATAAGGCTGCAGTCAATACAGGATGTCATCAGCCAGGTAAGGTCAGCGGTGTTTTCTGGGGGTGTGGTTTTCAAAAAGAAGCTTTTGCTTTGCCTGACGAAAATGCAAAAATGTCACCACATTTTGCTTTACAACCATCCTACTAAATGTCTTCCTCAAGGACAATGAAGAATGCTGTTTTTAGGACGATTAAGTAACCAATAAAAGTCAATTACCGACAATCGCGGGGAGAAATTTCCACAGGACTCTGAAATCCTTTAAAAAACTAGGCTCAGTTAGCATGTTAAATGTTAAAGTTCATGAGAGCATGATTTAAAAAAGACTAAACAAGGATGGCTTGTTGTATGACAGCATACATACGGAGATGTTTGGTCATAATGGAAGGCACCACGTTTGTAGAAAACCAAACACAGCGAGTTTTGCAATGGCCCAGGCAAAGTCCTGACCCAACCTGATGGAAATGGTGTGTTGGGACCTTAAACGAGCTGTAGATAAACAGATGCCATCTCTTTGTCTCAGGATAAACACTGCCTGCTCGAGCTGGGCTTGTCCAGTGTTGAAGGCTTATTGAGACTTGGGATTTACCCCATCGTCATCCATATTCGCCCCAAGAACAAAAAACACAAGAAGCTGAGGTAAGTGCACACACAGGCAGTTTTCAGTTCAGTGCTACAGTAAGTTCTGGTCTCACCATAGCAGCACTACTGTACTTTATCCAAGCTTTGTATGTATTTAATGGCAATCCACTTTGTGGAGTAAGGAGCGTTTAACTTCTCTAGAGTGATTATTTCTTACCTTGAAATTAGAGCTGGGCGATAGAACGATAACGATATGTATCGCGATATAACTTTTACTCGATAGAGAAATTAAGCTATCGCGATAGACCTCGCCGCTCTTGTCCTCTTAAAAAAAAAAAAAAAAAAAAAAAAAAAAAGGTCAGCCGATCCAAATTCAGTAGCGCAGAGCTGAACCAATCACAGCCGCAGCGTCACGTCGCGTGACTTGTTACGTACAGCACAAGTGCCAAGCCGCACGTGTGTTTGTTTGGGAAGCAGCCAGCAGGTAATGGAGCCAGTGCATAATGGAGGAAATGAGTGTGCCGACTAGAAAAATCAACCGAGCGTGACCGAAGAGAAAACAGACGATGGTTCCAATGCCGGAGAGATAGTCGAACGGAAGAGCCAAAGAAGTTCCGTAGTGTGAAGGTATTTCGGCTATTTCAAGTCTGACAAAAAACAGAGTAGCGTGCACTGTAAATTGTGCCGAAAGCAAGTCTGGAAATACAATAAACTGGTGCATGCGTCACACTGTGCGCCGCGTTATTGTTTCGGTGAAATGAATTTCTACAATACTGTTACTGTTAATTCTACTCTCTGCAGTGTTTAAATGCTTACATATACACACAGTTACTGTCCCTCCACACATACGACTCGGTTCTGCTTCTATGCCGCAGCTTTGTTTACTTTTTCCCACCGAGGCTTCTAGACTTCTGATTGGCCAACATTTCTGCACGGTTAGGAATCTAGCGCCACCTGCTGCTTTGGCATGTTCATAGCAGCGTTTTCCTTCATTTCTGCCTTTATGTGTGGACGGGATTATTTTTTAAAACGAAAACGGAAAATCTCAGTTTTCAGAAATACCCGTGTACGTGTGGACGTAGCCTCAGTCTCTGACTGGAAGCGCTAATTCGTCATTCGGCTTTTGTCAGACTAAAGTAACTGTTAAAACTGTTTGAAAAGCTAAGCTATACAACAAGGAGAGATTGAGAATTTCCTTTTAGTTCTCAGTTTATTTGATATTGACAAAAGTTAGTCAGTTTTGTCTGTTCTTCTGTAAAACAAACTAAGATTTATTTTTAGAATTAATATTTTGTTTCTAAGTGGAATTGACAATTTAGTCTGTTTCATTTGTTCTATTTTGAAACTTAAACGCTTTAGCGGCTGCCTTTTGTGTAGTTTGCAATATTTGCCTTTATTTATCTGAAAAAGTCTCATGTTCCTTAAGTACATCTACCCTGTTGAACTTATTATGGGAAATAAATATTTAAAAACAAGCTGCTGATTATTTCACATTTTACTTGTGAGCAACGGCACATTTAAATCTTACAAATATAGTTATTTGGCTTATATCGTGATAGATATCGTTATCGCCTGAAATGAAAAAAACATATCGTGATATGAAAAAATCTCATATCGCCCAGCTCTACTTGAAATACATATATTTGGAAAAGTCATGTCTTAGATACTCGGTGATTATTTATCCATCACTTGAAACAGAAAGTTTTTTCCACGTTGTGGGGAGGACAGTGTGATGGAGGAGCTGTGCCACGCCGAGGAGCTGCAGCTGGAGACACTGCCCATGCTTCACTACACCCTGGAGCCCAACACCTGGAGCTGCACTGATGAGCTGCTGGCTGCTTTACGTACCAACATCCACAGCCAGCAGAGGGCGATGGTCTGGGTTGAACTGGATAGGCTGCAGTAGAAGAGAGAGAGAGAATGTGTGTGGTACCATGTATGACTAGTGCATGTGCCAGTATCTACTAAGAATTTCAAAGGAGCCCACACTAGGCTTGTGTACATACATTTTAACATAATTTTGAAATTCTCATAATTATAGGTCTCTATAATAGCCAAGCTGGACTGGCTAGAATAAATAAAAAAAACTGCAACTTATTTGAGCCGCACAAGGAAGGTACATGTAAGTACAAATGTACTTACCTCATTAAAACTGCAATCTTCCCTTCAACTTACCACACCTAAGGTTTTATTATTATACTTCTGTACTTCAAAACTATATTCAATAACACAAGGAGCCTACTTTTTGGTATTTAGGCCATGGGTCATTTAATTATGTTTTAAGTGAAAAGCTGAAGCTGTGAGAATATTAAGTGTGACAGATGTTGTAGGTTAAGGGAACTGAAGCTTTTTTCCATACAATATTATCTGTGCATTATAGATCTAGGCCAGTGTTTGTTTGGACAGTTACATTTTATGTCAGCCTGTTTTCTTCAGCTTTTTTCATTTGAAGTGAAATAATGAACGCTCCATTAAGGTGTCGAGTTTAGACGGAGTGGATTCATTATTGTATTTCAATCTGAATGTACTGCAAACTGAACTGAATGCAAAGCAAAGAGCCTGAAACAATAGGTTTAGCTGCTCAAATGTCTTCTTTTTTTTTTGTGTCCCGTTTGGATCTTTAGCTGTCAGAATTGTTGTCTTGAGGCCAAGAAAGATGCCAAGCGGATTTATTTTACCAAGTGGATCATCATGGCCTTGCCATATTGGTCCATTTGATTGACCTTTATTATAATTATGAATTTATTTTATTTTCAGTTGCTACAAACGGGACAGACATGACTGGGGGATAGGACAGGGAGAAAGAATGAAAGAAAGAGAGGGAGAGAAAGAAAACCAAAGGGGAGAAGAGACGGTGAGAAGGGGGGGAAAGAAAAAAAAAAAGAGAAAGAAAAACAAACAAAACACCTGGATCACCTGTATGGAGAAAAAAAAACAGAAGAGAAAGCAAACAACAAAGAGCAACATAATAAAAAAACCAGCACCATCACAATAAACTAGCTAGCAGTAGATACTAAATAATAAACGATATTGTGCAGCACGCAAGATAGACAGCGCACAATGTGCTTTGAGGCAGCAGCCAAGAAAGGTGTAGTCCGCGTCTGTGAACACCCGTGTGTACACCTGTGTGCACACCTGTGTGGATCAGCATGCTTGTATTCCAAAGGTTTCTCCATGTAATGATCTGCTAGGGAGTGTGGGGAGCCATAGCCCCGTCCACCAGGGTATGAAGTAGGTATGGAGGAGATCCAGGCCCCAGATATCCAGAGGCCCCAGAGTACAAGGACCCGAGGAGGACCACCAAAGGGGGGGGAACCGTGCCACCCTCCTGGGAAGAGCTGAGTAGAGCCCCAAAGGAGAGGTCACCCCGCAGCTACGGAGCAGAGGCCAGAGGGGGTTGCAGTGGCGTGCCCGCGGGCTCTGCCGGCAGCCAGCTGTGCCAGAGAGGACCGAGCTTCAGGCCCAGAGGTCTGAGGGCATCCCACCCCCCGGAAGGAGCCCAGCCGGGCCACAGGCGCCCGGCCCCGCCGGTACATACATGAGCGCACAGCCCCAGACGACAAGGACCACCAACACACCAACGTCTGAGGGCATCAGCCACCGGCAGGGAGTGTGGTGAGGGGAGATAGGCCTCCGTACTTTAGAGGACCTGAGATGTACCCAGAGAGGTTGAGTCTAAGACCCAACCTGACATATAGACACAGCCGAACAGGCACACGCGGACACAGACGTGCATTCCCACCCCATATGCACAACCAAATACTGTTGGTTGGCAGCTGAGGATGGGGAGGGAAGAAAGGGAGGGGCAAGCGGCCCCTCCCTGGGGCCAGCTCCCCTGCTGACCCCAGTAGGCACCCCCACACTCTGGAACCCACCAGGGCAAGGGGGCCCAGGCCCATCCGGACCGGGGCCCGCAGCAGCAGCACCGCCCAGCCCCACAGAGTCCGGGGCAGCCCACCCGACTCCACCCCAGAGAAAACTGCACCCACCCCATCATCCAATCATCTCCCAAACTACACAAGACAATAGACACCCAGGTTGAGTTCATTCTCCACCTCTCCTATATCTCTCCCCCCACCTGCAGAGTGAGCTCCTGTAGTGAGGAGACCACCTGCAAAGATATAACAACCTCCCCACCAGTTAGAGAGCCCCCTAGTAGGGCCGATGCACCGGAGGTCCCCTGCACTGGGGCTGAGCCCCCCTGCACCCACCCGCCCACTGCTCCGGCGACACAACAGCCAGGACCCAAGCCCCCAAGGCCCGGCCAGCACCCCAGACCGGGGGGCGGAGCACCCCCAGACCTCAAATGTCTTCTAGCATGGACACTAAACAACTATACATATCATATTTCGGTGTTAAACAATGTGACTTTATGTGAACACATTTTAAAACACAAACTGTGCGTTTTTTGATCATTTTAAGTGGATTGTTTTTGACTAGTCAGGGAGTACTGCATTTCTCTGCTATAGTGTACTCCTTTTAACTGCTTTTTGTATCCATTTAAAAAAATAAATGAATTAAATTTCACTCATGTCTAAAGTGATTTGTTTTCTCTTTAATTATTGAAATATATATATATATATATATATATATATATATATATATATATATATATATATATATATATATATATATATATATATATATATATATATATATATATATATATATATATATATATATATATATATATATATATATATATATATGAGGCACAGGCGGCCAGAGGGGGAGTGCCTCCCCTGCATGGTCGGTGTACAGTGTGAAACAAAGTAATAGAAAGTAAAGGCAGATAATTTACATTTTAATTTCTACTGCAATACATATATATACAATGCCATAAAATGTGACATAATACAGTGTGCAAAATGGTTATAGCGTGGTCAGCACTGTGGGCTCACAGCAAGAGGATCCTGGGTTTTAACCCTGCTGGGGGATCTTTCTGTGTTGAGTTTGTTGACCGTAGGTGTAAATCTGAGCAGTAATGGTTACCTAGAGCTTGTCACATGTGCTATAGAACAGATGTGATTTAAGCTCCGGGCCTCATCCTGAATTCGATGAGTGTAAGAAAATGGATGGGTGGGTTGATGGATAAATGTAGTGTGTCACAGTGTTAACCATTTTAATGTATAGCTCACAGGAATAAGAAAATTCAGTACAAGCTCCAAATAGTACCATATCTTGTACAATATCCTATTACAGTATTAATTAAGTCATTATTAAATATTTACATCTGAGCACATTTATTATTTTATCTAAACTAATTAAATGTCAAACATGGAAAAGGGGGGGTGGGGTGGGAGGCGCTTGCTGTGTTGTTGTTTTTTCAGCACATTTGTTTACTTATTTATGCATGACGTCATGTTCCAGAGTTATCATGTTCCAGAGTTAAAGCGCCCTCTGGTGGACAGTTTAGGCGCGAGCTCTGCTCCTCCTCCCCTCTCTGATCAACAACGAGCCTGGTGATATAATACGCTGCCTAAAAACCTCCACACAGAAGCAAAATGGCCGATAGTAAACTAACCGATCACAGACCGTCTGACAGTAATCAAGGGGTTATGCATGTTTTGTTTACAGCTTGAGAGCTACAGTCGCGCAAAAAAGGATACTCGCCTTTCTTCAGTTTTTCTACGATTAACATTTCGCCTTTCGGTGATGTCATTTCTTATTCAATTTAGCCTTGAAAGCCTCGAAGAACTAGCTCGCTAGGGTAGCTACCTTGCTAACCTGCTAGCGGTAGGTTTGCAAGAATTTTTGCACAGAAGCACTTTATGTCCTGCGTGATTCCCGAGGTGAGTACTAAAACACGGACGTTTGGCCTTCACACAACAGAAGTACCGAGTAGAAACGCGAAGTATTTATTCACTCACACGGCGAGCATTCGAGGTTTCTCGGTTTTTGGAATAGGCTCGCTTGTTAGGCGTTGAAAAGCTGGGGAAACGTCACAGGTTCGTCGTGTGTTTTGGCCCTGTCGACCCCTTGCTACGGACTGGTTTTCGGTGTATTCGCTGACATGTTAGTCCTGGGTTTTGCGCCCGCCGTGACGTTACGAATTACAAGAATAAACCGTGTAAAAGGAGGGGGCAGCGTGTGGAAATAATGGGCCTGACGTGCCTCAGCAGTCAACTTCGCTCAGGTTACGATCGCGCGGAGCCACAGAGGCACCTTCCTCTGTGACAGCTCACCGCCGCGAGCCCGGGCTCTCGGGTCAAAGCGCGAGAGCTCACCTGCCTAGCTGCTTTAAAACCCGCTACCATTAGCCAGTTGCTCTCCCGGTGCCCCTTCGTGACTGCAGGTCTGTTCCCTACCGACCGATATTTACATGAGGTGCAGGTTGTTTGCTCCCAGTACTGCGCAGATGTCCGGCTGTGCTTCTCATCATTACCTGTAATGTCAGCGAGCGACATTAAACAGTGAAGGGTCACGGCTGTAACTTGTCGGGTTAGCATGGCTAACAGAATTACTTGGCCTAGTCACATTTACAGCTCTGTAGAAGCTGGGATCCCTTTATGTTTCCCTCTGTGGCCGTTTTTGCTATTTTAATGTCATCTGTTTTGTTGTTAGATGCGAGCTGTGCGTTTGCATATGTCATTTGTTTACTTCTGGCATGGTGAGGAGGTCATAAACAAGTGTCTCCTTCATAACAGTGGACAGGTCGCTATTTCTTTTTCTTTTGTACCCCTTGGGTCATTGCAGCCATTTTACTTCCTACTTTACTGCCTGAAAAAAATCCCAGTTTTTTTTTTTCCCTTTTTTCCCAGAAATGCCGTAGACTATAAAGTCATGTTTGTTTGGCTGCTGCTCTGTTTGTCCACTGGTTGAATTGCAGTTGCTTGCTGGTTAATGAATTATGCAGTGAGAAACAAGACTACCAAGGGCTGTTGTCAAGCTGTCTGCTTCTGGTTAACGTTACAGTTCTTACAACACTGACTGTGTAGGAGTACATTTGGCGGTGATCTCGTGATGGCATGTTATAAATTTCGAGCCAGAATTTATGTGTGTGAAACAATGGTATGCTCTCTTTTTAAGCAACAAGCCAAATTCATTGAGGCTTTAGTTAGATAAATAATTGAACATGTATATTTCTCTTTTCAGACAGGAGAATCAAGAAGGGGAACAGTAGTTCATGGAAGACAAGAAAAAGAAGAAAGAAGATAAAAAGAAAAGGGAAACCTCTCAGAAGGTAAGCTGTGCTCTGTCTAGTTTGCAGAAAGTCTGTTTCTGTATCACTAACTGTTTGTGTTGAACAGGAGTTGATAAAATTTACAGTTTATTTGCCAGATTTTTGAGCCCTAATAACATCATTTGAAATTTTCAGAGCTGAAATTGCTTTAACATGCTGTAACTTGACAAGCTGCCTATCCCACACATTGGTATGACTCTTGAAAGTTTAGCCGAAATGCCCTGTTTAGATAAAAAAGATTTAAAAAAAAAACACACACACACAAAGAAATAAACCCCCTCCCAAAAACCAAGCATGCCAAACGATTGTTTTTCTTCCTTTGTGTCATAGACATTGAATTGGTAAATATTTGCTAGTGAAGCTATTATATCCCATTATATATTTTGTTAATGCTGGTCATAGAAAAATGTTGAGTCGACCAGAAATAAGATTTTGGCTTTAGATTGTGACACTTGAAGCAGATATAAAATTGCAGTTTGCTTTATTGTGCACACATGGCCAGCTTCCTGTATTGTAGAGGACTAAAAAAGGCTGGAAAATAACACTCTAAAATCAAAATCAAAAGTTATTTATTTCAAGGGCCTTTACCTCATAAAAGTTTGAGAGTATTGTGGCAGAATCTCCCATATCTTCCATAAATAAACTTAAGGTACTGAACAAAAATCTGAGCTTCTCAGATGGGTATTTTATATGGAATGTCCCCTGTGGACATAGGTAGTCACATGAATGCAAACCTTTTTTTGCATTAAAAAAAATCTAATTATCTCCTGCTTTACATCTCAGTTTCTTTTCTTTCTTTCTTCTTTTTTAGGTGCCAGAACAAAAAATCAAAGGTATGTGTTTTTCATGTCACTCTTCCTTCCTCCATCACTGAGTATTCCACATGTCAGTTTAATGACTTTGTTTCTTCTTCTTAAATATGCTGTAATGAACTTCAGTATGAGGTAACGACGTAGGGAATTTGTTGGATGTGGTTATGCACATGCATACATATATGTTAGACCCATAGTGAATGTTATTAAACTAATCATAAATTGAGTAACGCACCTACAGAGTGATGGTTTCTCTCATTTGTGTCTCTGCCAGTGCCAGAATCAGCCAAGCCCTCCTGTTCCCAGCCACCTGTCACCCCAGGCTCAGTGTCCCCCAGCCCTGGCCCTGTTGCCCCCTCATCCCCCAGTCCTGGTGCAGCTGGGGGTTCTGCCCAAGTTCCTCCTGGTGGTGGGAACAATGCAAAGCAGCGGACTGCTGTGGCCAACGGACAGCCCTCCACCTCACCCTCTGGAAGTCAGACCACCCAGCAGCAGCGATACATGTCTCGCGAGGTTCCACCAAGATTTCGCTGCCAGCAGGACCACAAAGTGCTACTGAAGAGGGGCCAGCCACCGCTGTCCTCCATGCTGCTGGGTGGAGGTGAGGGGGGCTCTGGAGGGGCTGAAGGAGGCAGCGGCTGGGGGGCCGCCCCACCTCTTCCCTCACAGGGAGCAGATAACCCCAATGCAAACACAGCTGGAGGCACAGGTGGGTTAATGTTTCAGAACATACGATCAAGTTTAATAGGTAGTCCAGTAACCCAGTAGTAGTCTTGTCCTACATTAGAACAGAAACTTTGTTTTAAGGTGAATTTTTACAGATAACGCAATGAAGAGAATCAATCAGTGGCCTTTACAATTAATTTATTCATTATAAAGTTGTTCATGACAGTAGTGATATACGTTCACTGTTCTTATTAGTCAGGTAGTGTTAGCAACATGTAGTAAACTCTGAAAGTTTTGAGTGTTGTTCATGATTTTTTTCCGTAGATTCCAACCTGGGTTCATCCTCCCCTTCACCCCCAAACTCCTCCTCATCCTCATTATGTGTCGCTGCTCCGTCGTCTTCTACTACTACTACTTCAACTTATGCAAATTCCACATGGGGGGCAGGCTCTGGCAGCCAGTCCTCTTCTCAGGGCTGCGGGAAGGTGTTTGTGGATGGGACTGACCTGGAGGACTGGCCTACCATTATAGGGGGGGCCAAAGTGAGTTCCGATGGGGCTGGAGGAGGGGTGCAGGACTGCCCCGGAAACAACAACAGTAGTGCCTCATGGAGTGAGATAAGCATCCAGCAGAAGGGAGGAGCAGGGAACATGGACAATCCTTCCCCCCCTCGTTCTTCTCCTCTATCCTCCACTTCCTCACTAAACGAATGTGTTCAGTCAAGTGGTGGTGGTGGTGGCGGCAGTGGTGTATGGGTCTCTCCCACCTCATCTCAGGTGGATGCGGGGCTAGGATTAGCAGCATTTTACAATTCCAAAGTCTCCCATCTTCTTCCTAGCCCTCAGGAGAGCCCTGTAGGTGGCAGCAGCAGCAGTGTCCCTGGTGCCAATTTCAACCCTGACATGAACCCCTCCGCTTGGCCCGCCCTGGTGCAGAGTGGGACATCAACTTCGGCTGGGGACAGTGCTCCACTACACTCATCCGTTACTTCATCTTCCTCATGTTCCGCCAACACCACCCTCATCACCACTCACACTTTTTCATCTGTGAATCAAACTGATCTTTATCAGCAGCACACTGAAACAGCTGCAGGTGCCAGGAGTGGAGAACAGCAGCAGCAGCACTTAGGAAACCCAGGACAGGAGCTGGGTTCAGGCGGGGCGGCACGAGAAGCAGGACCAAATCAAGAAGGTGGCAGTGAGGGGGATTGTGGGGCTGCTAGTGAAGGAGAAGGGAGCAGTAATCTTTCTGGCTCTACGTCTTCCTCCTCTGCCAGCTCTTCTTGGAGATCCATACCCCCAGTGTCCACTGACCTCAGTGCAGGGGCCTCACAGGCAGATGGGTGGGGTGGAGGAGGGACTGGAGCTCAGGGGCAGGAAGGGAATGTTTGGGGCTCTGGTACCCCAGGTAACAAGACGGGGTGGGGCAGGAGAAATGGTGGTGGTTCAACTACCCCAGTGGTATCTCAGGGACCGTGGGAAGGAAGCAGTTCAGATGCAGAGTGGGGTGAAACTGCAGGAAGTGCAAGTTCAAGTAATTTAGCAATAGCCAGTGGAAGAGGAGAAGAGGGGAGCAGCATCAGCAGTAGTGCAGGCAGCCTTGGTGTTGTTGGCAGCAGTTTGGAGGATTCTTCCTCACCAAAGTTTGCAACTATGACAAAAGCTTGGGACAATCAGAAAGGGATTGATACTGGGGACGGGGCAGTTATGGAATGGGGTGGAGGTGAAGGACCATCCTCTAGTGGAGGAGGATCCATAGCTGGAAGTGGTGGAGGAGGGAGTGGTAGCGAACAGAAACAAGAGCATTCCTCATCTGGGCACCACCACTCCCATCAGACCTCCAATGCTGAAGTGGCCTTACTTAGCTTGCTCAATCGGCCTGACCTGGACCCCAAGGTTCTGTCAAACACGGGCTGGGGGCAGACCCAGATTCGACAGAATGTGGCCTGGGACCTGGACACCTCATCAGGAGTCGGAAACAGAAATGAAAGAAACACATCATCTTCCTCTGCGTTTTCATCAGCAACCATGAACACTACCACTACTCGCAGTCCTAGGTACCCATCTAACACTGGTTCAGTAACTAATGATACATCTGGTGGCAGCCATGAAACCAGCCTGAACTCTACAGTAAGGGATGGCTGGGATGGTGGCGCTGCACAGTCCACCTGTGGTCCTCATATGCCAAGTAGCACTATAAGGAAGCTGGGATCACCAGAAGAAGATCTAGAGGGCAGCCAGGGGAAGGCAGCTGGAGGCTGGGGTGATCTCCCACCTGAAAGCCAGGGCAAAACATGGGGGGCTGAAGAACAACAATGGGGGGATCAAAGAGGAGGTAACTGGAGAGACATAGGAGAACAGGGTAGTGGGTGGAAAGATGGTCCAGAAAATAAAGGAAAAGGGGGGTGGAAAGGAGGTGGAAGAGGGGAGACAAGTGGTTGGGGGGGAGGAGACTGGAGACAGAGAGATTCTACACCTGGAGGTGGGTGGGGAGATGGGAGGAGTAGAGGTGGGAGCAACTCTGATGAGGGATCTTCCTGGGGTGCATCGGATGAAGGAGGGTCTCAGCGAGGAGGATGGGGAGATGGGGGTGGCGTCAAATCCCACCCGGACTGGGGGAGTACAAAGCCCCATACAGCAGCAGCACAGATACCAAACAGCCAAGCGACACCAATGAAAGCCCCAAATCAGCAGCAGCACCAATCACAGGGTCAGCAACCACCAGGAGGTCCCATACAAGGAGGGTGGAACAGCCGGCCAAATGTTGGAGGTGGAGGTCCACCTTCCAAGAATCAGAACCAAAGTTCAGGCTGGACCTCTGGCCCGATTCCCCAAATCTCCGGAGGTGGCAGTAGTGACACCCTAGAACCCAGCGGCTGGGAAGAGCCCTCCCCTCAGTCCATCAGCCGCAAAATGGAAATCGACGATGGCACATCAGCCTGGGGAGACCCAAACCGCTACAACACCAAGAACGTGAACTTGTGGGACAAGAACAGTGCAATTCCAGGCCAGAGCCACAGTCAGCAGGCCCCACCACCATCCATGCAGCAGCAACAACCACCTAGAAGACAACAGGGGATGCAGTCCAGCAGCACAACTCCTGGCAATGGCGCCATGGGTAAGAAAAAGCTTTTATTTCACAGTGTCAGCCTTGTTAACAACCTTATGGACATTTGCTATTAAAATCATAAACGATTAAGCTTCTTTTACGTAGTACTTTCTTCTAAACAACAATGTCTAATTTTATCAAGGTGCAGGCATGTGGGGAGGAGGTGTACAAACTGTGGATAATGGTACGGCAGCTTGGGGTCAGGCTTCAGATGCAACATCAGGTTGGGTTGATCCAGATGAACCTGGTAAAGCTTCTGGCTGGGGGAATCCTTCACCCAACCCTGGTAAACCTGGTAAGGATTTAAAACAAAAAAAAAAACAACAAAAAAAACCCCAGCATTTTGTTTTTCATGTGTTGATGATGCCTCAACCACATATCAGACATTTAGCAACATTGCACTTCTTAGTATGACTAGGCTTCATGAATGTTAACTCCACAATCCCCAAATAGAGAAACAGCTGACTTTATCATAACCATCTGTTTTGTTTTCACTGCAGGTGCCAAGTCTATTGAAAACTGGATTGGAAAAGGAGACTCTATTTCAGCTTCCCGTCATCCAAGCTGGGATGAGGAAGAAGATGGTGGTGGCGGAGCCTGGAACAGCACAGGCTCACAGGGAAGCAGTTCTTCCTTCAACTCTGGAGGCTGGGGTCAGAC
This sequence comes from Diplotaxodon limnothrissa, assembly GCF_057381915.1. NCBI lineage: Eukaryota > Metazoa > Chordata > Actinopteri > Cichliformes > Cichlidae > Diplotaxodon > Diplotaxodon limnothrissa. Next base: position 10,333,135 of record NC_140599.1, on the reverse strand, counting down.
ACATGGGGGGAAAAGAGGAAACATGAAGGTGGGGAAGAAAGATTCAAGGACACACAAACGGCTATAAACTACAAATTGAAGTTCATTGTACTGCAACAAAACACTTTGATTTTTGTTTAGCACTTAAAGGGTAATGTTTGGATTTTTTTTCCTTAAAGGCCGGAGGAGGGGACAGTTGGATGAACCCAGTGTCACGCCAGTTTTCAAATATGGGCATTCTGGTAAGATACGAATAAGATAATTATTTAAGAAAAAACATTTTTTTAGCTCTCCTCTCACAGTCTAAAGACATGCAATTAGTGGAGTTCAGTTAATTGGTAATTCTAAATTGCCCATAGGTGTGAATGTGATTGCGAATGGTTGTCTGTGTGTTAGTCCTGCGACAGACTGGTGACCTGTCCAGGGTGTAACTCGCCTCTTGCCCTAAGACAGCTGGGACAGGCTCCACCCACCCTGACTCTGAATTAGATAAGGGAAGAGAGTGGATGGATTTATAGCTTTCATGTATTTAGTGCCATTGCTGCTGTATGATTTGATATGATTTTGTTTCCCCCTCTATCACTAATGTTGTTATAATGGTTACATTATCAGTGAGGGTGCTATCACTGTACTACTAAAGAGTGAGGTCATTTTCTTTTCTTTTTTCTACCTCTCTCTAGGATGATCCAGGTGTCGACAAAAAAATGGAAGGAGACAAGAGAGGAATAACTGACTATAATGGAGAAATGCGGAGGGGAGGAAGAGGTGGAGGTGGTTACCGCATGCCTAGTTCCAAAGATATGGGCCCTGTTGACATGGGGCCCTATGGTGAAAAGGTGTGTTGGGAGTGTTAAGTAGTCTTTAATTATTATAAGAACAAAGGTAGCTGTCAGTTTGAATAATTTGAACTTTAGTACTCACAGTATCGACTGAGTGTTATAAAATATTACCACAAATAAAGTAAGGGTTTTAATGACCAATTAACCCTTTAGAGCCGATCGGAGCGGGCACGCTCTGTTTTGCGTAACTATTTTTAAATCCCGGTAGCACTGCAACCACGTAAGCTAGCGCAAAAATTTTTTTTGCATATGAAACCGGAGGAGTTGTACTTACATCTCATGCCATCAGCTTGTCCTAGGTCACGGTTTCCTTCCACATAAAGCTTTGCAAAAACTGCATAAAAAGCACTTGCAGGAACAAAAACATAATATTCCAGAAACACGCTTTGCCGATCCGATCAGCTGTTCATAACACTTCCTACGTTGGAATAGACGTCAGCGCGAACTTTTGCATTTCCGCCATTACCTGCCCGAAACCGGAAGTGACGTCATTTTCGCGGAAATGTAGTCTTTTTTTACCATCAGGGCCTCAGGGCCTATACTGGTCTTTTTAAAAGTTATCTTTGACTTTATGACTTTCTGTGTCGTTTCTGGGATGCTTAGGACTCATATTGCACTGCTGGAAATAGTTTATTTTGATGCATATGCTGCTTTTTTGCAAATTTGCAGTATAATATTTATTTTCGTTTTTCCTGCATAAATTGGTGTATTTCAAAAATAAAACTATGAAGACACTTAAAATAAATTTCCTGTGGTGGGAAACTATTTTGTGCAACTTTTTTGTATTTACAGTTTTGAGGGATAAGCCTCTTAAATTTCTCTAACTACAAATATATGTTAAAAAAGCAAAAACGATTTTCAATTTTTTTGTAGTTTATTGCACTTTTTTGCAATTTATGTAATTACTATGCACTTAATGAATACATATTATTAAAATCTGGGCTATAATGGTTGTATTGATGTATATCAACTTGAAATGCTCCCAAAAATGGCTCCACAGCATGTAAAAATATAATATAAGCTCTGGCGGACTTGGTTCTATGGTAGGTCTTAAAGGGTTAAGGAAGCTGGGAAGTTTTTAGATGTAAAGTGGCACTTCTACACTTTGGCAAGCTTTATCAGTGCTATGTAGATTTAATCAATTATGGCAGGTAGAACCATGGAGCTGAAATTGAAGAGAAATGCTCCTTTCCTTTTAAAGATAGGATGATATGAATTGTGGATGCTTCGTTTTCTCTTGCTGTGCTCAGGGACTGCACAGAATGTTACCAAGGGCCTCCACTGGCCACACTTCGAGAGCCCTGGCTTTAGTTGTAAATTGTTTCTATTCTGTTCCAGATGGGTGGCCACGGAGTGTTTGTCAGTGGTGGTGGAGGGATGTCTCAGCCTCGAGGGATGCACCAGCCTGGCATGCATTCGATGAACCCCTCCCAGGGGTTACGTGCACAAGTGCCTCATCCGTTCCTGTCTGCTCAGGTTTGTTTCCTGTTGTTATTAATTATGATGAAGCTGTTTGTACAAGGTTTGGTTTGGTTTTTTTGGTATATTGGATATCTTATACAAATGCAGAGCAATGGGTCATCAAGGTCAGCTAACCTCACACATCTGGTGGTCTCACAAGTTTTTTGAGAAGAGTTTATACATAATTATTAAATATATATAATAACATAGTCCATTAAACTTTGTGCCAATTTTATGAAGGTAACTGAAACCTGTACGTGACATTAAGTAAAGAAAACAATTGATTTTCACTATACATGACATAAACAAATTATAGCATTACAGTTGGTTAGTTAATATTAAATTATATATAATATAATTATATTATTTTTAACAACTAATTAAACTTTAGCTTAGTTATTTTACTGACTACTCCCACCACTTATTAAAGTAATTATAATGGCGTCGCCATTAGGGCTGGGCCATATTATACCGTTCACGGTAATACCGGTATGCAACGATAGGAAAATGAAATATCGCGATAGAATGGGAGTAAAACGCGCATGCGCAGTGCCTTTGTTTTCATACGCACATGGCCGATTGTTGAGTGAAACAGATGAACCAGAATTGGTTTGTACAAATGGTGCAACTTCAGTGATGTGGAACTGGTTTGGTGTTTGTCCGTCAGATACACAACAAAGCACATTTTTTTGCAGAACATGCAAGCGGCCGTTGTTATTGTCATATTTGTCGGACTAAGATGCTCTTAAATCTGGGAGTAATCTGGGTCCTAAACTCCGTAATTCTTCAGGTCAAACAACACTGCAGCATCACTTAGAGTTAAAAACTGTCTAAATTCTTTCATCTTTAATAAAACGATCAGCATTGCTGCTTTACCAGGTGTAACTATAAAGTTTAACTTCCAGGCATCCATGAAAACAAAAGTTATTACATTTAACGGAGTTAGAAGTTAGCAGGAAGCTAGCGGAAGTTAGCTCGCTAGTTTCGCTAGTTACCTAAGCATGATATAGCATGTTCTGACGGAGAGATTTCTGAAAAAAATCAAACGTACAGCTCTGCTATCACTTCCAACATAAATGAAGACAGGAAACTAAACAGCAGTGACGTTTGTAGGGTTACTGAAGTTGGGCTAGCTGGTATATAATGATGTGCTACGTGATCGCTAGCGACACAGCTATGTTAGCATAACATAAACAGTGAAGCTGGAGGACGAACACTAACACTTTTCCACTTATAAAAGTTAACGTGAAGGTTCTTCATGGTTAGAGACAAATGCAATCGCATGGCAGGATACTGTAAACGGACCAAACTTCAGTCAGGAGAACAACTGAGATAATCCATCCACAATACGAGGTTAGTCATTAATATACTGCAACAACATGGGAATAGAGCAGCTGCCAGAGAATTCAACATTAATGAATCAATGGTACAGAAGTGGAGGAAGCAAGAAGAATGAGTTTAATAAAGTTTGATTTATCTGACTGCTTTGTTTCGCTTAATGTGCCTTATAATCCCGTGCACCTTATGGTCCGAAAAATACGTACTGCACACTGCAGTTTAATGTTGCAAAGCACCTCTTTTTAACTTCAGTGGATATTATACATGGTTATGCTCAGGATATGTCAGCCCATTTCTACTGGAAATGCCTTTTGGTTAAACTTTCAGCAAGGAATTTGCATTTGCACTGTTACATTTTTATAAAGCTTTAATGTACATAAAAACCAGCTTCTTGTTTAAGTGAAAATAAATGGAAGGTTGTCTTTTTGCGCTAGTAATGTTGTGGAGTTGTATTTTGTCTCGCATCAATTATATCGTCGGTTATATCGTTATCGCAAATTTTCAAATATATATCGTGATAAATATTTTTGGCCATATCGCCCTGCTCTAGTCGCCAACTAATATTTAGTCATATTCTGCAATCACAGACTATAAAAATTTCAGTTTTATCGAACTAGAAGCTGCCTGCCTACAGCGTGCAGAGTCACTGCAGTATGCACTAGCACATGTGATACAGGCACATAATCTGCCTCATGTAAATGTGACACCAATTTGAAATGTTTTTAAACTGAATATCAGTTTTTGACAGGGCTTTCATACATTTCTTGCGTTTGGTTTCGATGCTCCAGCTTATCCTGCACTGCTGGAAACCTGACAGGGCTTATTGATAGAGTGTCCCTGTTTCTCATAACGTGCTTTGCCTGGAGTGTCTTTCAGCACCCATATACTTGTGAATTCTTGTGGCTTGCAGGTGCCGGGTCCTATGCTGAAGCAGATGCCCTCTCCTGGTGGAAGTGTGGGTGGTGTAGTTGGAGGAGTAGGAGGTGTCGGTGGTGTTGGAAGTGTCGGAGGGGTTGGCGGAGGCGTGTTCCCTCCCCAGATTTCCCCACAGCAGCTAGCAATGCTCAGCAACATTTACCCCCCAATGCAGCAGTTCCATCTGGTAAGTGCCTGAATGATACGTCATCGATTGATTGTCAGTAGTTTTTCTTATTAGTTTATAGTGGAAAACATTGATGTCGAAGCAGAAGATGTAGACTAAATAATGTCACTTTGTAATGGATTAAAATGTTTGTGAAAACAGCTGTGTTTTGTTTTGTTTGTCCGCCAACACACAGGCTTGTCAGTTCCTGCTACAACAGCAGCAGCAGCAACAGCAGCAGCAGCAGTTTCTGCAGAACCAGAGGAAGTTCCCTCAGCCTCAGCCTCTCAGGCAGCAGCCAGACCCACAGCAGGTGAGCGTGCATGCCAATAAAATGCCATCAGAGCAGTAACAACACTATAAATAGTACTCTGTAAAATGTGGTCAGAAATACTCAGAAGTTCTGTTAGGCTAATTAGCTGAGGTGTAGTTCAGAACCATCACTTTATTTTTAACCTTTGGTGACAGATGTGACACTAGTGTTTGCTTCAGTCACGTCAGACTAGAATATGTGAAACTATGTAATATAAATATAGATTAGTGGTGACTATTCAACTGTACTTTTTTAAATTTCATCTTGTCAGCTGGCGAGGATTATGGCTATTCTGCAGCAACAGAGACAGCATCAGCAGGGTGGAGTTGGAGGAGCAGCACCAGGAGGGAGTTCCAAACTGTCCCCCTCTCACCTGGGAGGAGGCCTATCCAAACAGGCCATGGTAGACCCTGTTCCACATCCTGGAATTGGGGGAACCTTATCAGACCTTCACACCAAAACACCAGGGATGTACTCTGGTGAGTGCTTGTGGTTAGGTGTAAATTCAGCTCCCCGGATTTGCATAATATTCAGTTTTATTTAATTTTTTTATAGCACCAAATATCACAACAGTCACCTAAAGGCGCTTTATATTGTAAGGTGAAGACCCTACAATAATAGACAGAAAATCCCAACAATTGCCTTGGAAAGGCAAATCCATCTGCTGTGACCAGTAGTGGGTGAGGAGAGGGAGACGGGATAAAAGGCACACTGTGGAAGAGAGCCAGAGATTAATAATAACAATGGTTAAATGCAGAGTGGTGTGTAAATATTGAGTGAAGAAGAAATGCTGAAAGCTCAAGGCTCTGACTATCAAAATATTATGTGCGCATTAAAGCTGACACTTTTTTTTTTTCCATCTTGCCAGGGCTTACTCCTGGAAGTAACCTGTCAGGACTGGAGCTCGGTCCCATGATGGGAGGGATGAAGGATCTAGGAGGACAGCAGTCCCGCTTTAAATGGATGATGGAGGGACACTCGCCAGCTCCCTCTCCCCCCGACTCAACCATTCACAAGAACGGTAGGTAAACAGATGGTCAGCAACTGGTCTGGTAATCATCTTTGTTCACAGTGTATCTGAATGAGCCACTGTGAACCAAAATGTTGCGAAACATATTCATGTCAGTCTGTCTGACCTCCTTTCTCTGTCATGTCCCATTTTTAAAGGCCCTTTACCCAGTGCTGTAAAGGTTAGAGGAGGGTCTCCTTACTCCCAGTATGAAATGCTGGGAAGTGATGGTTTGGGGATTCCCCCTCAGGGCTCTGCAGACAGCTGGCACCGGACCCCTGGTAGTAAAATGGGGAACAAATCTGCCACATCAAGCTGGCCTCCAGGTGAGTGGTTTTTTTTCTGTTTTTTTTTTTTTGTTTTTTTTTTGTCTGCTACTTACCAAAACAGCTGTTTTTCATCTTAATAACTAAAATAAATAATTTGCTTCTAATGCTGGGGACATCCAGTATGTGTAGTACTTAAGTTGAAGACTTGGAGCCAGCATAGTTAACAAACCCTGCAGGCACACGGTTATTAAGTTGGACTGTTTTGCACGGCATATTTGTTAATCGGGGTTTTGTTTTTTGTTGTATTTCCTCCGTAATTACAGAATTCCAGCCCGGTGTGCCCTGGAAGGGCATACAGAACAGTGGAGACCCAGAGTCTGATCCCTATATGACCCCTGGTAGTGTCCTTGGCTCCCCAGGATCCCCAAGCCTCAACGACTCTGACCACCAGTTACTGCGAGACAACATAGGTATTTGAAGTTTTGACGAGCATAGGTGTTGGTTTTGACTCTGGTATTATGATTTGTATTACAAGAACTCTGCTTCTGTCCCAAATAAAGCCCAGAATAGATTACAGGGACTCACTGTGCTAATGATTAGTCATTTTGAGAATGAACATGAATCTGAAATTCTGCCGTCTAATCTGCTATATCACTAAAGGTGCAGTTGTTAATAGACTGCATTACAATCTAAGTTCCCCTTTGAAGGCTGCAGCTCATCCCTACGAGGATTAAGGCTAAGTACTAAATCTTTTCACCACTTACTGTTATAGCTGTCAGCTGGTGATTATTTTATATGGCAGGCATTTCTTTTGTGTTAGTTCTTACTACAGAGCTGTTAGTTTGGCTCTCTTTCACAGATTTCTACCAACTAAAAACAAAAAATCCCAGAAAACAGGGACTCGGATCTGAAAATGACATTTTTATTTTGTCTGTTTCTCTTGTAGCCTACAGTTGTCTGCTATGCCAAGCTCAGGACCGGATAAAGCAATTTTAAGCATATTGCTGCTTTTTCTTAATCAGTATAAGTTATAGTGGCTGCATCCCCTAAGGTTCCTAGTTCTGCATTTGTCATATACAACAAAAAAAGCTGCACTAGTGCTTTAAACAGTGTCTCACCCTGTATAGTATAAAATAGGAAAAACTACTAATAGTAGAAGAGATGAGAGGAAAAAAATGGAGAAAATAAGCAAATAAAAATTCTCTCACACAAAGGTGGTAATTTGAGGTGGTAGACTATGCTTTAAATATAAAATGAAAGACAATGATTTGGCAATGACAAAGTCACAGCATTCAGGGTGGCGATGGCCTTTGTGTATAAACTTTTCAGAAGTGTAGTGGTGTTTAGATAATATTGTAATGTTTTGTAGGGCCAAATCCTTCTCTCAACACCTCGCTGCCTTCACCTGGTGCCTGGCCCTACAGTGCCTCAGACAGCCCCCTCAGCAATGCACACAGCACAGGTGGGTTTTTGATTGGTGGATATTGTTAAACTGTATTTACATTTTGACTTATTAGCTTCATTATATTGTTTCTGTCATGTGTTAGCACTGTGTTTTACAAGTTAAGAGTTCTTTTTTTTTTTTTTTTTTTTTAATGCCTCTTTCTTCCACTCACCTTTTCCTTCTTAGGAAAGTACTCTGATTACAAGCCCAGCTGGCCTCCAGAGCCCATTGGACAGAACAAGTTGTGGAAGACCAGTCGCAACAGCTCCCAGCTGCCACGCCCCCCTCCTGGCCTAACCAATCAGAAGCAAGCCTCACCCTCGCCATGGGGTACTGGTGGCCCTCGGTTAGCCCGGAGCTGGGGAGGGGGTGGGATTAATCAAGAGTCAAGATTTGGGCAAGGTACCTCTACAGGGACCTTACTTCATAGTTTACAGCTTAACTGTTTATGATGTAGAGGATGAAGTCAGTGTAAATAAAGAAATCTTACATTTGTCATTTTATCCCTAATTTATAGGCTCAGCTTGGAGTGATGGTGCAGCCTCCAGAGGCAGCTGTTGGTTGCTGTTGAGCAACCTGACCCCTCAGGTAAGGAGGAGGAGAAGCAAACACTGAGAAACGACTAAACAAGGCAGTTATTGCCATCTTCAGAAACTGAACTTGTGCGAAAGGGTGATGTAAAATCGTAACAGGACCGTGTTGTATGAGCAGTGTGTCTCACACTTCATGCATTTGTTTGATCAAGCCCCCCGATCAAGCTACAGCTGGAAAACCTTAAAAATCAGTGAAGCAGTCACATGGAAAATTTATTATGATGATTCAGTAATAATCACACTCTAATATAAAAAAATTTGTGTAATTTATATATTTGTGGTTTTTATTACATATTCCAAAAGGAGAGTAACTGTGCCATTACTTTGTTCGCCCCTTATTCTTCTTCTGGCTTTGCAATAAAGGCGTTAACAGGCAGAGAGCTGCTGCTGCTGCTGCTGCTGCTGGTGGTCAGACCAGGACGAGCTTTCCCTGCCATCAGTAGCAGAACTATATCATCCGGTTTAATAAAATGAATGTGATCTTTGCACAACCTTTAAAGGTGCACAGTGAAGCAGACAACAAAGAAGAGAAACGAGTGCAACAGTAAGTGGCACAACAAAGGGTCCTGTTAATTTGAGACTTGTTTTGAGAGTTGATGAAGGAATAGGTTGTTTAAAAAAAAACAACAAAAAAAACGAAGTGTATAGACTTGTTTGGTAAGAAAAGAAACCTGGAAGCTATACAGTACTATACCCAAAGCCAGTGTAGCTACTTTCAGCTCTTCCCTTATTTAAAAGCAGGTGTCTGTTTGATTTGGCAAGGGTTGTTGTTTTTTTTTTTTTGTTTTTTTTTTTTTTTAAAAACACTGAATAACACTCTTGACAATGATCCCAGTGGGATTTGTCTCCTGGGTTCAAACCAGGGATCTTTGTCTCATTAGGCAGGTATCTAAACCATAGCTGTTTACATATGCAACATGAAAATGTGCACAATTGACTTTGTGTAGTATAAAATAGTCATGAGGAATAATGTACGCTATGATAAAATTATAGATGCGATTCAAATTATTTAAAGTGTTTTTTGTTTTTACCTCGAATGGTTCATTGAAGGCCTCAGTTTTAAAAATCGATTTTCTTAAGTACTTCATGTGTTCACGGGTTAAACCTCTTTGACACAACAGAATTGATCATGGCCATAAATACTTAGACCATATTAACAGCTACATGTACAGATCGGTCAGGGTTTAGGCACTTTAAACTGCTTTTCTCATTCATTTGCATTCCCCTTCACTCTGTCCTATGCAAATTACACGGACCCATGAATGACCCAGCTGTAATTTGATTGCCAAGTTGGATGAGCCATTTAAGCAATTAGAGCTTGTATAAATGACACTTCCACGACTTCCTCTGTGAAAATCATAGAAATTAAAGTGTTTTCCAGAGTAAGACCAAGTTTGTTCTTGTTAGAATCTCCCGTGCAGGCTTGCACAACTTGAAGATCTTACTGTAAATGTAACTTTATTACATGTCATAAAGCCACACCTTACCACTCACATTATTTATTAGTGCACAGTTTTTCATGTACATAATCATTGTTGTGTGGCCTCCTTACCTGACCTTTCTCTGGCCCGATAAGTGATCACTCAAGATAGTGGATAATTGCCCTATGAACGTTACATCACACATCCACGCGTTCTGCTGAGGACATTGGTCGATGTAATATAACTCCTCGCTCCTTACTTTTACCTCTACCATTGCAACAAAGTGACTATCAGTAATCTTTTCTAATCAAAAGTCTTGCGTTATGTTTGGGTTCCTCAGAAATCAAGAGTCTCTTCACAGTAACAGATTTTTCACCAAAATTGGTCCTTCTAAATATGACAAACACCCTCCAGAGTCTAATCCTATACGGTATCTATACAATTATTCCCTCTTCCCTGTAGATTGATGGCTCCACGCTGAGGACTATCTGTATGCAGCATGGCCCCCTGCTGACCTTCCACCTTGGCCTGACCCAGGGCAGTGCTCTGATTCGTTACAGCACCCGGCAGGAAGCAGCCAAGGCCCAGGGTGCACTGCACATGTAAGTTTACCTATACCCTCACTGCTCCGCGTGAAGCAAACGGTAATTCTGCACATACTGACCTGAAGAACCTTGTCTTATAATTTTCTTAAACAGGTGTGTCCTGGGCAACACCACGATCCTGGCGGAGTTTGTGAGCGAAGAAGAGGTTGCTCGCTATGTTGCACATTCCCAGGCCGGAGGGGCAGAGGGAGCCAGCTCAGGAGGGGCAGCGACCGGTGGGGCACAGGGTTCATCCGGAACAGGCACAACTGTGGTGGCCAGCAGTGGAGGAAGTTCTCCGGGGAGCGAGCGGGCAGCTGTGGGGGCAACTTCAGGTGGAAACGGAAATGGCAGTGGAGGAGAGAGTGGAGCAGCAGTTCTAGCTGGAGTTAGGTCCTCTGGCTCTGGCTGGCAGAGTCTTGATGGTACAGGTAGTTCTTCAGAGAGCTCCTCAGCCCAAGGACCCGGGCTGGGGATATTTTCCCAGTGGAGCACCAACGGGGCTGGGGAGGGAGGAGGCGTCGGGGGAGTAGAGTCTGGGAGGTCTGGGCTTTGGGGAGGCATGACTGCAGGATACCCCAGCAGCAGCCTGTGGGGGGCACCGCAGATGGAGGAAAGGCACCAAATGGACAGCCCTGCTGGATTGTTGCCTGGCGACCTACTGGGGGGAGGAACCGATTCCATCTGAGGATTCCCCCCCGCTTCCATTTGTACGTGTAGGTTTGGACACACTGATACAGCATACACTGGGATTCATATGTACTTACTATGGCACACGCGCGCACACACACATATACACATACACACACACGCATTACATATAAATGTACTACACATATACACACGTGTGCATACGTATACGTAGTATGCAAATTTATGTGCACACACAAAGCAGAAATGTGAGACATGCTTACACACATTCTCGTGGCCAGACTTAAGCTATTATATAAAACAAATGCAGGGACTGTTAGATGTGTATACAGCCTTTTTTCCACAGATGAAGATTTCAACTGCTTAGACTTGAATCCTGAAAAAAAAAAAAAAAAAGAATGAAAAGTCAGTTGGTCTGAAAGACTTGACTGGATTGCAATGTGCTTAGTAAATAGGTGACTTTTCAGCAGATTTACATACACATGCACACACCAAATACAGAGAAGCCTTCAGACAGATAGGCACTGTAAACAGCATTACTTTCATCGTAAAAGAGAACTTAAAACTACTACATGATGTGAGGTTTAAAGTGCAGTTTGTATTCACATCCCCTTAAAGATGGAGATCGAATCCAAACCCATGCAAACAGCTCTGATTGACAGCAGAACTGTATCTTACTGTGTATGTTAAGTTTGTTTTCTGTTTTGTTTTTGTTTGTATGGTTTTAATTTTTAAACAGTGAAAATACTGAAATGTCATTGTTCTGTTTTCAAAATGCTGACCTCCTACTGTTGTATCTCACGCACCCTTTTTTCTGTTATTCTCTCTTGAACATGGTTGTTACTGTTGCAGTGATAAATGTTAAATTGCAGGCAGTTTGAGGCTATGATGCATTTCTCCATGTGTTGATACTGTGTGCACGCGTAGTGTCGTACACACTGAGCGTGAGTGAGACTGAGACCAAGTAAGTGGATTAAACCACCGCAGTTGTCATGTGTGAGTGCGCGTGTGCGTGAATGTGAGGATGATGTGTGTGCATGTTAATGCCTGTCATAATGTGGGCAAGGCTGCTTACTTATACAGAAGGTCTATACAAAAATGTTTTTGAGTGCATTCAGTATACTGCTGACTGTGTGTTAAGAAATATTCGCACTAATGCTTTTCTCTCTCATTTGAAGTTGTTTTTTCTTTTTTTTAAAAGCAGACTTGTCTTTTTTTATTGTCCGACCTGCAATAATAAAAAAAGAACATTTTGATGACACAAAGAGCTGAAGGCATACGCGTCGAGAAAAAAAGATGGACATGCCAAAATCTTATCAAACTGTGTAGAGCGGGAGGGAGGGGTGGGATGGGTTGTTTACAGATGCAGAGTAAGCGTTACCGTATGTTTTTAATGTTCTGTTGTTGTGTATTCGTTTTAAATTAAGACAGGCTTTAACACTCCTGTTCAGTGTTTTCGTTTTGAGATTTTACAAATAAAAAATAAAAAAAATTTATTTAAACAAAATGAGAACAAGATTAATAAAGATGAAAGTATTGGCTTCTAAACTTGTTCTTCTTTGTTATGTCATTTGTGTGTGTGAATTCAGGTGTCTGTCTGCTGTAATCCACACTTGGCTCAGCAGGTGATCATGACTAAAGAAAAAAGGTGTATGGACTGGACCACATGTCAGTCACCCTCTCATCACTATTGACAAACCAATCCTATTTAACACTTGCGTCAGTCTCTGGTAAGCCAGTGCTTACTGAATGAAATTATTTACCCACACTGATAACCTTTATGGGTTCATCCTGTGTTAAACCTGTATGAGGTTGTCCATGTAACCTTTATTATACACCTTAAATTTTATGGCTTGATATAATTTTCAAGTGCCCTTGCATATAGTCCCGATCAAAATTTAAGACCACTTGGAAAAATGGCCAAAAAAAAATCATGTTTTGCATGGTTGGATCTTAACAAGGTTCCAAGTAGAGCTTCAACATGCAACAAGAAGAATTGGGAGTGAGACAAAACATTGTTTTGAGCATGCAATTTATTGAAAACAACACGGAAACAAACAGGCTGATTACAGCTGATCAAAAGTTTAAGACCACATGCCTTTAAAGAGACAAATCTGTGCAAACATGTGGCTTCATTGTAATTTTCTGTCAGGTAGGCACACTGTCATGACAATCTGACAGAAAAGGCAAAATATTTCCCTTTTTAAACGTGGTTGGGTTGTTGAACCTCATAAACGGGGTCTCTCGCAGCACACCATCGCTGGTGAGGTGGGACGCAGTAAGACAGTCATTGGAATTTCTTAAATGATCTTGAGGGTTATGGAACAAAAAACTCAAGTGGAAGACCCCAAAAAATTTCACCAGCACTGAGCTGGAGAATCCAATTGGCTGTCCGTGAAGACATAGGCCGATCTTCTACCCAAATTAAGGCCGTTACTGGTGCCGACTGCAGCACCTTAACCATCGGATGGCATTTGACACTGAAGGGCTTTAAAAACAAAAAACGTCTTCAATGGCCTTGTCTCCTTGAACGCCACAGAACTTACTGTTTGGACTTTCCAAGAGAGCACCAAACATGGGACATTGAAACGTGGAAGAAAGCTTTATTCTCTGATGAGAAAAAATGTAACCTTGATGGCCCTGATTGTTTCCAACGTTACTGGCATGACAAGTAGATCCCACTACTCAAAACGGCCTACTACGTCAAACAGCCACTGGCTGTGTCCAGATGTTGCAGAGAGCATCCCTCATGACTAAGGGCCCTCGTCTGTGTGGTAATGACTGGGTTTTTCAACAGGACAATGCTACAGTAGACAATGCCTGCAGGACGAGGGACTTCTTCCAGGAGAATAACATCACTCTTTTGGACCATCCTGCGTGATCGCCTGATCTAAATCCAATTGAGAACCTTTTCAGATCAATGGCAAGGGAAGTTTACAAAAGTGTACAACAGTTCCAGACCATCTTCCTGTGACCATCTTCACCACTTGCAGAAATGTTCCCACTCACTTCATGGAAATGCTTGCATCAAGCATGCTGCAACAAATTTTTGAAGTGATCAACAATAACAGTGGAGCTACTCATTACTGAGTTCATGTAGGGAACTTGATTTCTGTTTTGGGAGGGTTTACAGGTTTTTTTGGTGGTGTGGTCCTAAAGATCAGCTGTAAAGCAGCCTGTTTCCATTTAAGGGTTGTTTTCAATAAATTGCATGCTCAAATTTTTTTTTTTGTCTCATCTCCAATTCTTCTTGTTGCATGTTGAAGCTCTACTTGGAACCTTGTTAAGATCCCACCATGCAAAATAGGATTTTTTTTTTTTGCCATTTTTCAAGTGGTCTTAAACTTTTGATTAGGACTGTATGTAGGATGAGCTCACTCTCTCTCTCTTTCCCAACTGGTCCTAGCTGACCCCTCCCTGAGCCTGGTTCTGCTGGAGCCTGGAGGTTTCTTCCTGTTAAAATTGTCACCAAGCGCTTGCGCTAAAGTCTGACTGTTGAGTTTTCTCTGTATTATTTTAGGTTCTTTACCTTACAATACAAGGTTCCTTGAGGCAACTGGTGTTTTGGTGCTATATAAATAAAACTGAATTGAAAATGATTGGATTCAAGAAACGCCCTTTGGCATCAGATTTTAACACATGGAAGGTAGGAACAAGAATAATGGCAAAGTGAAAAACTGTGCAGGGACATAACCAGGGATTTTAAAAAAAACAAAAAAACTCTTGCATAATTAGTAGTAGTACTACATAATTATCTCATTATTAATGCAGGAGTATGCACACACTTGACTATTTACACTAAAAACGAATGACAGTAATAATGGTATTGGATAGTTATTCGTGAATGGTAAATTTGCAGATATAGGAGTCGTTATATGTGGCGTTTTCCTTTAATGGCAGTGCACTGACATTCAGGGAATGACATCATTGCGCTGTGAACACGCACGTCGTTAAGTAACGAGAGGGGGAGACAGACTCGAGCGGAGAACGGCCGTCGTACTGCCGGAGCATCTCAGGGACTATTAACAGGGAGTGCAGTCGACGACTGAGCTAAGAGCTGGGGGTATGAGAGCCACCAGAATCCGCTTCCATCCTCCACTACCCGGGCTCTTGTCCGACTGACAACCATCGGATCAGAACCTTCACCAACCCAGCTCTCGGACGAACCTAATATCGGGTGAGTGCTGGGTCAGGGAACCGGAGAAACCAAGGGGGAAAGGGGGCCAGATTCGGCCGAATCAGACGCTCCTATTCACGGCTTCCAAGAGAGGGGGAGGGGGCGCGTAGTAGGGATCTGCACAGGCTTGTCCAGTGACATACATGGGTGCGGTTATAATATAAAATGTGACGAAGTATAATATTAAATATTATTAGCTTTCTTTATTTTATTTTTTACAGTATTAACGGGGCTACGCGTATCACGGTTCCGTTTACGTATTTATCCTAGCTTACTCTTAGCAGCTAACTCTTAACTAACGTAGCAGCCTAGCGCTGATGTTTTTCACTAACGTTACTCGAAACGTCCTCAAATTATACAGAAACACTCAATAAACACTCAGTAAATACTCAGTAAATCTTAGCAATTTAAAAAAAACGTAACTGAAACTACGGCAGATTTGTTGCTCTTGCCTATTCGCCACTGGCTTGCTACTTGTCAAATTGCAAACAGGAAAGAGAAATGTAGCGTTGCCGTTATAAAAAAACAACAACAACAACATACATTTTTGTTGCAACTTTAGGCGATATTAACACACGCATTCAGCGTGGAGTCTGTAACACGCGAGTTGTTTGTGTAGTAGTGACATCTGTCCGTGTGCGAGAGGCATAACGTTAGCTCTGTTCTTCGTGTGATTGTGAAATCTTTTGGCTCTGTTACAGTACTTGTTTTGTTTGTTTTAAAAGAGCGATAATCATTTCCAAGTATAGCACTTTTTTAAACATCCATCTAAACGATTACATGTACGGAAAACGCACGATAATTTAACTTCAGATTGAGGTCATTTTAGTGATATATTGTCTGTGTGTGTGATTTTTCAACCACAGTGTACAACATCCTCAGGACATCCTGTCTCAGCAGTCACCACTAAGACTCCCCCCAACCAGCAGATGTGTACTGTACCATCTTAACCAATCCACTCTCGTGTAGACGATTACTACCGTAATAGCACATGGTGTTTTTTCCAGTGCAGTGTGACAGGCTAATTCCACTTGCTTCACTTCACACAAGGCACCTTTGAAACCTCAAATCACAGACTCTTCACGTTACTGCAATAACTGCATTTGCTGTACTAAAGTCTGTCTTAGTCTTTTAGTAGCTCATGAGAAAATATCTCAAATAATATGGGTAGAGTCTTATATTTAGCGTCTTGTGCCACTGTTCCTATATGAAGTAATTAACCATTGGCACTTTCGTTGTACCCTTTAGATGTAACCTTGTGTTAGTGTTCCTCCCTAAATCGGGAGACCTGGCTGCAGCACATGAGACATGAACTCTCACTCTTTAATGACCCAGATCCATCTGCCTCTATCACATCTCCTAGCAGGCTGTCCTCATCAGGTAGAGTTCATCAGGATATGTACGGCCTTTGTGATGCAGTTGCTGCTGATGAAAAGCAAGGTTCAGTTGATCCATGATGGTGATTCCTGGGTGTTTTTTAGAGCTTGTGTCTGCGTTCCAGCAAAACTAATATGTGGAGTCATTTAAAGTTGGGATTTTATAAAGGTTCTTGAGTTGGCAGATGCAACACAGGGATTGGTGAAGAAGATGCAGGGCGTTCTGTGCTTTGCAAACGTTCGGTTGGAAAGTTGAGGGTTGAAACTCGAAAGCGACAGCATTTTATAAACGAGCGTCAGTGTAATATGATGTTTTGTTGCAGTAGTGTTAAAGGGTGGCGACAGTAGAAATGTCCATGCTGATAAAGTCTGTGCAGCGCTTTGTGGAGTTCATCACACAGAATTGTGTGAGGGCCTTGACATAGATAAAGCCAGTCAGTGGCTGGCTGCTCATGCCTTCACTCGCTTGGCAGTGCCAGCGCAGAACGGCAGAGAGCTTAGTCTTGCTTTTGCAATGGCTGCACAATGTGGCGTGGTGGAGCGAGCACTAAATAAGTGATGATCCTGCTCCGGCATCACGTGCAAATCAGCTCGACACACACGCACACAAAACCCCCCCCAAAAAAGCTGTTTCATTTCCTCGTGTGTGCCAAGTCCGTTGATTCTGGTTCACTCCACTTCCAAGTGGAAACTGGCATTTGTGCATGGCCTCTCTCTCTCTCTCTCTCTTTTTTTTTTTTTTTTTTCCTGTTTTTCTTTCTCCTCCTTTCCATGTTTTTGCTGATCTCACTGCAGCCGCCTCTCTCTCACCCCTAGCTGCCCTACAAATCTGATCTTGTATTTCTGGGCACCAGACAGCTGTTTGCTGATCAAGTGGCCCTGTTTGGGCCACATTCTGTCTCAAAAACATGTGAACACTTGAGTGCTGAGGGATCGGTACACATCATGTGAGCAGTTGACTGACCCTTGAGGATAAATTCCCTCTTTCTGCCTTTAGGGGAAAGTTCAGGAAATGGTCATGGTTATAGCTGAAGTGGTGAAAGAGGAGCGATGATGCTCAGTTTGTATGTTTGTTGCTTTATTTTAATATCTGTGTTTTCCCACTGTGACAGTGACAAGTTGGAAGCATGGAGCTGAGAGTTGGGAACAAGTACCGGCTCGGGCGAAAGATAGGGAGTGGTTCTTTTGGAGACATTTACCTCGGTAAGTTAAAGCATCCACTTTCTTTTTTCTTTTTTTTTTCTTCAGTTCTTAAACGCTTTACCCAGCTTTCTGCCCGGTGAGGTTCTTTCCACATTAGTGTGTGGAGAGCCTCTCTTTTCAAACTGTGCCATTCCTTTTTTTTCTTTTTTTTTCCTCCTTTATCCGTGGACTGAACTCAGATTTTCCTTTATGCTCATTCGTCTTTGGTCCTCGTACATGCAAAGGTGCAATTGTCTTGACTGCTGTGGGTATTTCTGCACGTGTCTCTTCAGGTGCCAACATCGCCACTGGTGAGGAGGTAGCCATCAAGCTGGAATGTGTGAAGACCAAACACCCACAGCTGCACATTGAAAGCAAGTTCTACAAGATGATGCAAGGAGGAGGTAAGAAATTAGAGCTTGGACATGCTTGTCAAGATTTTTCAACACATTCCTTCTTGAATTTATTGGCCAAGACGGCATAGGAGATGCAAATCCTATGAAATCTGCTAAATGTGTAAAGTGAAGATGACGATAAATGTCCAACCAGCAGTGTGTGCGCCACGATTCGGGGGCTTTGTTCTGATTTGATGTGTCTTCACTAGTGGGCATTCCATCTATAAAGTGGTGTGGCGCAGAGGGAGACTACAATGTGATGGTGATGGAGCTGCTCGGCCCTAGTCTGGAGGACCTCTTCAATTTTTGCTCCCGCAAATTCAGCCTAAAGACTGTCCTGCTTTTGGCTGACCAGATGGTATGCTACGAACCTTTCAGTTAAAGTCAGGGATAATTTTGTGATATGTGTGTTTTGTAATATTGGCCTTTTTGTAGACTGTGCTGGTCTAGATGTTAGATTTTATTGGTGGCTCTCTCTCAAGCACAACTGATCTCACCTTTTGTTCCAGCTGAAGCTTCTCTTTATACATCCTCTGGCACATTTTGCCTTGTTTTCATATCAATGGAATGAGAAAGCCAAGATGTATTGAGGGCACTAAGGGTATGGCTGGCTTTTTAGATGGGATGAGAACACATTTTGTCTACATAGCTTTCATTGCTGGTTGCAGGGATTTTAAAAAAACAAAAAACAAACTCCACAGGAAGTGGTGACGCTCAGTCTGTTGTGGAGATCATTTACACCAGTAGCTTCAGTTAATAGATATTAATTGCATATGCTGGGCAGGAAGTCATAAAGTGTAAAGGACAGCCGGAAGGTGACATGCAGTCTCACGCTGGTTGTTATGACACATTCATAACAACCACAAATTGTGAAATTTTTGGATTCCAGAACTTTTTGTTTTTGCATATTTATATAGTGTTTTGATAGTATATACTCAGAAAAGAAATGGTCATGTGACAATAACTGTTTTTCTGAGTCGGGGAAACTCCACAGGGGCAGTGCTGAACTCATGGGATGTAAAATATAAGATGACTTGTCATGTCCCATTGTAACCTTTGTTTTTACCTAGAGGCTTTTTGTGCTGCTAACATTGTTTCACCACTCTCCCACCTTTCCTCTCCAGATAAGTCGCATTGAGTACATCCATTCCAAGAACTTCATCCATCGAGATGTAAAGCCTGACAACTTCCTGATGGGACTCGGCAAGAAAGGCAACTTGGTGTACATCATTGACTTTGGGCTGGCCAAGAAGTACCGTGATGCCCGCACACACCAGCACATTCCTTACCGGGAGAACAAGAACCTGACGGGCACAGCGCGCTATGCCTCCATCAACACACATCTTGGGATCGGTAAGACTTGGAGGAGACACGTGAGCCTAATTTGCCTGCATTTTAATGAAGGCTTTGGTGTGTTGGATATGAAACCATGGTGTTAAATTTTGCAGAGTACTGCTGTTATTGAGTTATTTAGACATAATCTGAAGCATTTATCTTACAGCTCTGTATTGTGATTAATGTTTCTTACTGATATAGTAGAGAGAGCTTCCCTTAAGCAGAAAGAACTGTATTAAGGTGCCATGTTAGTTCAAGTTCAGAGATTTTCTGATGCACCAGATCTTTCCTTTTAAAATAATCAGTTATATGATTTAAACTGATACAGTCTCTCTGTAATGTTGTTCTTATGCTCGCTGTGGCCCCACAGTGTTTGTGGTCGTGCACCTCTCGAGTACTTAGTGCGCATGCGCCAACCAGCGTGCAGCCTGTTACAGTCGCTCTTGCTTTTCTCTTAGTTTAGCTTTTTTTTTCTACGTATTCTTTTTTTTCCTGACTTGTATTTTCCTCCGTTTTCTATCTCTTACTCAATCATGTGGATTGAGAGAGTTTTTGTTCTTCTGGTGGCCGTGGAACTGTTACTTTTATCAAGGAACGGGACCGCGGCACATCTCCTACACGCACGGACTGTTTACTCCAGAGATCAGCTGATCGCCCTGATGCCGGCCGGTTCGCTGGCCAGGCCCGCAGAAGTACCAGCTGAAATTTGGAGGAAAACACATCGGGGATGCAGAGGTCAAGGACAGAAGAGAAGAAAAAAGGTGACGGTGAGACAGCGGAGGCTCGAAGCGAGGAGGAGGTTTAAACCGTGTCTGCCGTCTATCGTGATGGGTAATGTGCGATCGTTGGCAATTAAAATCGACGAGCTCTCAGCACTGGTACGGAGTCAGAGGGAATACCGAGAGTGTAGCCTGATGTGTTTCACCGAATCATGGATGCACCAGGACATTCCCGATGAGAATGCTTCCGTGGAAGGCTTCCACACTGTTCGGGCGGACAGGGACAGCATCGCTAGCGGTAAGCGGAAAGGAGGTGGGCTTGCTGTTTTAGTTAACAACCGGTGGTGTAACCCTGCCAACATAACAATCAAAGAAAGGATTTGTTGCCCGGACACTGAACTGTGTGCTGTTGGACTCAGGCCGTATTATTTACCCAGGGAATTCTCTCACATCATCTTGGTGGCTGTTTATGTACCCCCCTCTGCTAACCCCACAGCTGCATGTGACACTATCCACTCTGCCATAGCTCGGCTACAGACTCAGCACCCGAGTGCCTTTATTGTGATCTCGGGTGACTTCAACCATGTATCACTGGACAATACACTACCAACATTCAAACAATATGTGGACTGTCCCACCAGGGGAGAGAAAACTTTAGACTTACTGTATGCTAACGTCAAGGATGCATACAGCTCCTCCTCCCTCCCCCCACTTGGTAGGTCAGATCATAACCTGATTCACCTCACCCCCCGCTATGTGCCAATTGTGAGGAGGGAACCTGTGACCACCAGGACTGTCAGGAGGTGGTCAGAGGAGGCCTTAGCAGAACTACAGGGCTGTTTCGAGGTGACCGACTGGGAAACACTCTGTGAGCCTCACGCCGAGGACATCAATGGGCTTACTGAGTGTATCACAGACTAGAGCTGGGCGATATATCGAGTTTTTAAAACATATCGATATATTTTTATACGAGATATAAGATGTGACAATATCCTTTATATCGATATAGTCTATGTTACGTTATAATTATAGTTGTGGAGCCGCAAGTTTGCCTCTCTTTCGTCCACTTTTGTCTCTACGCAACGTTACTCCGCCTCGCCTTCACTGAAGACAACTCCCCCTCCTACCCCATCGCTTCACGTGCAGGCAGCGACAAGACGGACACGGCAAATCTCCGTTAACGAGTTACTGCGCATCGCCCCATGCGTGGGGCTGGACGGCGTCAACGTGCTAACGAGCTAAACATGCTAACGAGCTAACCGCGCTAACGAGCTAACCGCGCTAACCGCGCTAACCCTAAAATCCTTTCATTCTCTCAAAAGTTGATAGCGCGCCTTATGTATGAATTCTGGTTGTGCTTGGTGGCCGTGAACCGATTTTATGTGGTACACGGCGTTCAGCAATCTGTCAAAAATGTTTGAGTACGACTTTGGTAAGCTACGGAGCTGCACCGCTTGATAGATTGTCGGCGCATTACGGCTACCGAGGAGCTTCGCGGAGTGATACGTACTGTGCATCAACGTAATATTACCGTATTGTGTGTGTATAAGGACCATAAATGGCACCTGTAAGAGACGTGGTTATGAAGCGGATTTCAAACTCCAGGCTGTCAGTCACACAGTAAAACTTGGGAACAGAGCAGCTGTAAAATCTGTCTGTCTTTGTTATTACGCTCAGCGTCTTTTAGTTTACATTTTGACTGCACAATTGTGAGCTCTTTGTTTAGCACAAAAACAACCTTGTTTTCTTTTATTTATGGAGCATTATTATTTAATGAATGCTCATAATTTAATTTTGAGTAATTTTTCATGTACATCTGTGCTGTATGTTAATAAAAGTGCCTGTGTGACATCTGGGACACAGCTTTGACTAAGAACTCTTTTTGTTCTTACTTTATGGCTTAAAAAAAATATCGAGATATATATCTTATATCGCCATCCAGCTAAAAAATATCGAGATATGAATTTTGGGTCATATTGCCCAGCCCTATCACAGACTACATAACTTTCTGCACCGACTCCATTGTTCCAGCTCAGACTGTTCATTGTTACCCAAATAACAAGCCGTGGGTGACTAAGGACATCAAAGCCCTCCTCAACAACAAGAAGAGGGCTTTCAGAGGGGGCAACAAAGAGGAGGTGAGGAAGATCCAGGTGTTACTAAAGGACAAGATCAGAGAGGCTAAGGACAATTACAGGAGGAAGCTGGAGTGGAAACTCCAGCAGAACAGCATGAGAGAGGTGTGGAGGGGCATGAAGACCATCACTGGATTCAGGCCAACCAACAGCAGGGGAACTGAGGGAGGTGAGAATAGAGCCAATGAGTTGAATCTGTTTTTCAATAGATTCGACACCACAGTGTCTGCTCCTACCCCCACAACCTCACCTGTAGTCAGCCTGGAATCCAGAACCACACCACTGTGCCAGCCTCTCTCTTCACATGGCGCTGTTGCCTCCTGTGAGATTCCTGACACCCCTCCCCCACCCATCACCTTCACTCAATACCAGGTTGAGATGCAAATGAGGAGACTTCACTCAGGCAAGTCTGCTGGACCAGACGGAGTGAGTCCCCTTGTCCTCAAGGCCTGTGCCCCCCAGCTGTGTGGAGTCTTTCATAAACTGTTTATGCTGAGTCTGAGTCTGCAGAGGGTCCCGGTGATGTGGAAGACATCATGCCTCGTCCCTGTACCAAAGACGCCACGTCCCAGTGGCCCCCAGGATTACAGGCCCGTGGCATTGACCTCCCACATCATGAAGACCCTGGAAAGGCTCATCCTGGACCAGCTGCGACCCATAGTAAGACCACACCTGGATCCCCTTCAGTTCGCTTATCAGCCTCGTCTCGGAACAGAGGACGCCATCATCTACCTGCTCAATCGTGTCTACACCCATCTGGACCAGCCGGCGAGCACTGTGAGGGTCATGTTTTTTGACTTTTCCAGTGCTTTCAACACCATCAGGCCGACCCTCCTGGGTGATAAGTTAGCAGCGATGCAGGTGGATGCTTCTCTGGTGTCCTGGATTGTTGATTACCTGACAGGAAGACCACAATATGTACGTCTCCCACAGTGTGTGTCTGACAAGGTGATCAGCAACACAGGGGCACCACAGGGGACTGTCCTCTCCCCCTTCCTCTTCACCCTCTACACCACAGACTTCAGCCACTGCACAGAGACCTGCCATCTTCAGAAGTTTTCTGATGACTCTGCGGTGGTTGGATGCATCAGCAGGGATGATGAGACAGAGTACCGGGCTGTGGTCGACTCCTTTGTCACGTGGTGTGAGCAGAATCATCTGCAGCTCAACGTGGCAAAGACCAAGGAACTGATCGTGGACTTCAGGAAGACCAGGAAACACTTGACCCCTGTTTCAATTCAGGGGGTCAGTGTTGACATTGTGGAGGACTATAAATACCTTGGAGTACACATTGACAATAAACTGGACTGGGCTAAAAACACCACAGCACTTTACAGGAAGGACCAGAGTCGTCTCTATTTTTTGAGGCGACTGAGGTCCTTCAACATCTGCCAGAAAATGCTGAGGATTTTCTATGAGTCTGTTGTGGCCAGTGCGATCCTCTATGCTGTTGCATGCTGGGGGAGCAGGCTGAGGGTCGCAGATGCCAACAGACTTAATAAACTAATCCGTAAGGCCAGCAATGTTGTGGGGATGGAGCTGGACTCCCTCAAGGTGGTGTCGGAGAGGCGGATGCTGTCCAAGATAAAGACAATGTTGGATAACACCTCCCACCCACTCCATGACATGCTGGTCAGTCACAGGAGCTCGTTCAGTGAGAGACTGAGATTACCGAAAAGCACCACTGAACGACACAGGAAATCATTCCTGCCTGTGGCCATCTCCCTGTACAACGCATCCACTTAACACACTGTTTGCTGCTACAGCTACACATGTTTCTTTTCCAACTATTTATTTATGAGTGACTTATGTATGCATGTATGTATGTATGTATGTATGTATATATATGTATATATTGTACTATTCTTAGTTAGTGTATTGTCTGTCTTGTCTTAATGTTGGTTTAAAATGGAGCACTATAACAAAAAATAATTTCCCCCAGGGATCAATAAAGTATTCTGATTCTGATTTTGTAACCTAGCATGTTGCACTGCAGCCGCTGTAGTATGATCATGTTGATTTTCACTACTATTTTAATGATACTCAAGTACAGAAGCTCAGAGATGCATAGATACACAGGAGCTGTGCAATAGTTTGAAAACTTGAGACTTTGGACAGTGTTCATTGTAAAAAGTTTTCAACAAAGTCCTTGTTTGCAGTTTAACAACTTCTCCCTTATGCTACGGGGCGATCGTGGCTCAAGAGTTGGGAGTTCACCTTGTAATCGGAAGGTTGCCAGTTCGAGCCCCGGCTTGGACAGTCTCAGTCGTTGTGTCCTTGGGCAAGACACTTCACCCGTTGCCTACTGGTGGTGGTCAGAGGGCCCGGTGGCGCCAGTGTCCGGCAGCCTCGCCTCTGTCAGTGCGCTCCAGGGTGGCTGTGGCTACAATGTAGCTTGCCATCACCAGTGTGTGTGAATGGGTGGATGACTGGATGTGCAAAGCGCTTTGGGTCCTTGGGGACTAGTAAAGCGCTATATAAATACAGGCCATTTTTATGCTATCCAGCTATCTGGTGCTATCGTCTGAGTGGCGATACCTATTGTTCAACAGCTTCCTGTACCCTAATGGAGGGCAAATAGAAATAATTGTGTGATCATGACCAATGGAGACGATATACCTTAAAACGGGTTTATCCTTGTAAATATATTCATCTGCGTACACTTTTTGGTCAGACAGAAGGGAGAGAGGTTCTCACCCATGTGAGATGTGCGGCCATGCACCACTCCAAGATCCTAACTGCGTGCCATTTAAAGCAGATGATGTATGCGACTACCAAATGTTGATTGGTTGACAAGTGGGCAGGAGTATAGTGGGGTGCAACAGTGGAGTTGATCAGGAACGGGAAAATGGCGCAAAAAAAAAAAGTAAAAAATCTTTAAGAGTCCTCTGTCCACACTTTAGTATTTTTTTTTTTTCTTCATCTGTTTCACTTCAGCTCATTCTATGCTCTTCTCCGTGGCCGGCTAACGAACCAACAACAGAGTGAGTGAGTCAGTCAGTCAGTCAGTCAGTCAGTCCACAGAGCTCACAGCAGGCAGGTGGGCAGGCTCCACAGTGGAGCTGACAGCAAGTGCACTCTCTCTGTCCTAAGGTTTACATTTCATTGAACTGGTGTGACTGTGTTAATGAAGATGTGGTCTCAGTAGCCTTAGACTTGTGACTCACAGAAATCTCATCAGCTCCACAGCAGATGTAGAGATTTCATCTAAACATTACTTTAAATGTGATTCTTTAGAGCCACTCTATGGCACTCATCTCTTTTTAAACCCTCTAGCACATACCTGGATTTGTGGAATACTTGGAATCTTACAAATTACTATGATCTTTTCCCTTTCACCAAATCGTAACATGATTGAGTTAAAGCACCCAAAAAAAATTTATGTTGTTTGAAGTTCTTCCTTGTGCTTAATATTTCTTCTGTGTAGAAATTTACTGACTCTAGCTCTGTTTTCTGTTTAGTGAAAAGTCCCTCTTATTCAGCCATTTAATTTTGGATGTGCCTCTTCGCTGCGGCATCGTTTTATCATCACTGTATCTGATATATATACAGGCTGTAAAGAAGGAAGAGTTATCTGGGACTGTGGGGATAGGGGGGAAGGGTTCCCGTTGCTTTGTAATTTCATTCTGATGCTCTTTAAACAAATTTACAGGCCTTTTTGTAATGATTGTTATGATGACTAATGATCTTTCTTCCTCTCTCTCATGCGTTCTGTCTACAGAGCAGTCCAGGCGTGATGACCTGGAGTCTCTTGGCTACGTCCTCATGTACTTCAACCTGGGGTCACTCCCGTGGCAGGGCCTCAAGGCTGCCACAAAGAGACAGAAATATGAACGGATCAGCGAGAAGAAAATGTCCACACCCATTGAAGTTCTTTGCAAAGGATACCCATGTAAGTGAGGCTCACAGGGCGCCTCTGCGTACTACACATACCTCTGAAATTATTTTAAGATGTTGTATTGTATTTTCTCAGTATGAAATTGAATGCTAACAATTATCTAATCACACAAAGTTTACCGCTACAGTGAACTTTCTGTTCTACTCTCATTATTTTTATTTACCCTCTTACAGCTGAGTTCTCCACATACCTGAACTTTTGCCGCTCACTCCGTTTTGATGACAAACCAGACTACTCCTACCTTCGACAGCTCTTCAGGAATCTGTTCCACCGACAGGGCTTCTCTTACGATTATGTCTTTGACTGGAACATGCTCAAATTTGTAAGTTTATATCTACAGTTTCTAACTTGAACTTTGATTTGTATTTTCACCACATTATAATACGGCTACCTGTCAGTAGTTAGGCTTGAATGTGGCTTATCTCATCTAAAAGGGTGCCAGTCGGACAGCTGAGGATGGGGATAGGGAGAGGAGGACTGCGGATGAGAGAGATGAGCGGATCGGAGGAGTCCCTAGGGGGTCTGCATCACGAGGCCTCCCTCCAGGTCCAAATCCTGGAGCTCCCAACAGAGTCAGGAACGGCCCTGAGCAAGCCATTTCTAACCCTGCCTCTCGGGTCCAGCAGTCTGGTGAGTTTTCAGCCAACTGCTGCATTACAAGAAAAAAAGAGGAAACAGAATAAGACGGACACCAGAGTATTTTTCTTTTTCTTGAATATTTTTATCTAATCTAGGCGTTTTTTTTATTGTGTTTTAGGTAACACGTCACCACGTGCAATTTCTCGTGCAGAGCGAGAGAGGAAGGTGAGCATGCGGCTCCACCGTGGTGCTCCTGCCAACGTATCATCCTCTGACCTCACAGCCCGCCACGACCAATCGAGAATTTCTACGTCACAGGTGAGAAAAGGCCCTGGGGTTGATCAGGTAACCCACAAGGCTGGTGATGATAATAATTTGTTTTGCTTGTTTTTTTACCTCTACATTTTTATTCTTGAGCCCTACTAAAGTAGCTTTGTTTGATTCTTATACTGGGACTTTTTGCAACATCTGTGTTCATCCACAGTCTGTAATTAGCCATTTTAGTTCCGTTCGGTTAAAGATTTCTTCTTTTAGGCTTAGCTCTGGCATCATAAACCTCTAAGAGTAGATAGCAGAGTGTTTAAAGTAGTCTGAAGCTTGAGCTTTTGACTCAGGCCTGATTATTTAAATAATATATATAATGCCACTTTGTACAGCATTGATTCGTCTAAACTGGAGTCGCCAAACTTCGACATTGAGAGAGACATTTTAGCCCCTCCTACTTAACAGAAGAAAAAACGGCA
This sequence comes from Diplotaxodon limnothrissa, assembly GCF_057381915.1. Lineage (NCBI taxonomy): Eukaryota > Metazoa > Chordata > Actinopteri > Cichliformes > Cichlidae > Diplotaxodon > Diplotaxodon limnothrissa. The sequence continues at coordinate 10,305,614 of NC_140599.1, read as the reverse complement.
TACAAGGGTGACAGAAGGTTAGACTTTGGGGGTAGGACAGGCAGATAGATGACTGATGTAATTGGGAGAGGATAAATTAATACATGGTATGTAGGGCTGCAACGATTCGCCCATATATGTTTTTGTAACTGCAATACACTACAGGACGCTATGGTGTAGTATCGCCTATACTGTCTGCCAAGACTGCACTCAATACTAACGAAGAAGAACAGCAAGGACAGAACGAGATTTAAAAAAAATACGAAAGCATTAACATTGTAATTAGCTTGCAAAGTTATCAGTGTTGTTTGAACTGTATCTAATGGGGTTAGGACATGATTCAGTGTGGGATAATTTTGTCGTGTGTGTGTGTGTGTGCGTGCGTGTGTGTGTGTGTGTGAGAAAGAGAAAGAGAGCTGTAATTGCTGACTCTTTATCTTGAATCTGTACTGTCCTCTGCAGGTCAGCGTGCCATTTGAGCACATGGGAAAATAGAATTTTCCAGCTCTGCATGCAAGTAAAACTGACAGGTGAGGTGTAGCGTGGTTTTTGTTTTGTTTAGTTTTTTTAAATATTTGCTATTTATCTGTAAATTTCTTCTTTAATGACAATACATCTCTTGTTTCAGGGCTTCAAGGTATAGTTGTTGCTACAGTTTATTTTCCTTCATTCTTACTTTGTTCTAAGAAAAGATGATTGCAAATGGACACATGGGTCTTTCGAAAAGGACTGTAACTCTTTCAGGATCCAGGAAAATACACGAAGGTATCCAGCAATTTTTTTTTATTTTATTTTATTTTTACTTTTTTTTTTCTGCTTCTTTCTTCCTTCTCCATGAACTTTCTTTACTGAACCCTGGATTATCACTACCACAATACAAATGACAAAGCTGCACCTTGACAGTTGCTCATACCTGCCCTCCTCTTCCTCAAAACATTCCCTCAGCATTCTGAAAAATGTGAAGAACTGTTGGCATCAAAGGAGCAGAAGGGTATCCGGGACATGCATGTGTTTAATCAAAGGTTGATTATAAGCTGACATTATTTTCCCCCCCAAAAATGTATTTTTCAATTTAGACACAGCAAAAACATCTTTTGATTTTCATAATGACATTGGAGTACTCTCCTGTTCTTAAAGGGGGCCTCTTATGCTCGTTTCCTGCTCCATATTTGAATTCTTTGAGCCTACTAATAGAAGTAGCTTTGCATGATTCACAGTTTATAATAATCCATGTTTGTCTTACACTGGGTCTTGCAGCCTCTTTGTTCATCTCTTCCCTGAACGGCTTCCCCCTCTAAGTCAACTTTTCTGTTTCTGCCAAACATAACAACTTTATTAGGATATGCCCTCTCTATGACATCACAAAGAGCCAAGACTAGAGAGAAACTGTCTGAAATTGGGCATTCAGAGCAGTCTGAAGCCAAAACATTTAGCTCATGGATTACTTATACAGGGAAACTACATACAGACTATGGAAGAAAATGAAGCATAATAGGTCCCCTTTACTGTTTGTTTTTAATAACCTCTTAAATAAATATAAATAAATGGAGACATGTAGGTCAGGTGATAGAAGGCAAAATGAAGAGTAACTTTGAAAAAGGAATAGTAAGTGATGTTTTTAGCTGCTGTAATGTTTCTGGTGAAGTAGCATTTGGTGATTGCTTGTCCTTCATCCCTTTTGTGATTACTTGCTGCCCCTCAAAACGTAGCCATGGAAGTCTTCGCCACCCCTTACTTGCCTGTTTTGAATCTTTTTTTCTTTTAAAAATGTTAGTGGAAATGGTAAAGAATGACGGTAGATGACAAAAAAAATTAAAAAAAATAAAGACAGAACTCTGAAGTCTTGAGGGAAGCTCCTCAGGAAATTTTCAGCAAACTGATTATATTCGACCAGAGACCACAGCTGCCTACTTTGGCTAACAAAAAGTGGCTGCAATTTTTATGATAGTTCTTAACATGACCTTTTTTTATTCTTTTATTATTGAAGGTAATAGGGGGTACTGGGCAGGCTCCTTCAACATTTGGGATCACATTTCAGGGTGCGGTCTGGGAGGGGGGGCATCCAGTAATATACTATAACTATACTTTTTTTTTTTTTTTCCCACACCCAAGTTTGTTTACTCCACTGTAAATATTTTTTTATTTCAATGTAAAGCCAAATGTGGTAATTTTTGTTTTAAAGTGTAAAGTAGAAAAATGGAAACTAACAACAGAAATAGGCATTTGAAGTTTGGGTATTTAAAATGCTAAATTGTGGGATGGATTACTGTTGCTGTGCCAGCTGGGTCATCCAACATTTTGTGTATGTGTGAAAGGAAGCGTGATACAGTGAATCCCTGCAAAGAATAATAAATTCCCTTTGTCTTAGTTTGTATGCAGTTTTTTTTAAATAACTGTATTTATGTTAAACTGTCACTCATCATCCTGTAATTTATTGGACGTACCTTCTATGTTTTTTGAATGCCTTTGTTTCTCAGTTGTTCAAAGCCTGTCCACCTTCATCGTTATTCAATACTTAGGGCTTTCAGTATCCTGCAAAAATAAAATGCCAATAGTGTGATGTCACCTTTTGGATTTTTTTTTTTTTTTTTAACTTCCAGAAACCTTGACGATGTCATTAAGAAGAAAGCTTAACTGATGCAATTTGCAGGGATTTGTAAATAGCAGTGTACTGTGTGTAATTACCTTTGTACAGGCCACCATGACCCAGTGGCATTGTAACTGTTGGGTTGGGGATGGTATGGAGAATGAGCCTATTTGGGGGGATTTCACTTTATGTATTGTGTACTGATATCATGTACAGTTCTTAAACACTCTTTATTTACAGTATTTGTGTATATTTTATGAAGTAATAAAAATTAATAACGTTGCTCACAATTTCTGACTTTTCATCATTTTGTTATCGGGTGCTGGGTGTGGATAGAAAGTTGCGTTATGTTCAATGGCCAAGCACGGAGAACGACAAAGGCGTGACTGCGCATGCGCTGAGCGGAGTCACTGCTGTTGATACAGAGAACTGCTGCTGCTGATGTGGGTGAAATAACGGCGTTAGTAGTCCATTAGCATTGGATTGGAAATGGCAAGCTAATACCAGTTATTTTCTCAGTTTACACCTCAGCGTCGTGTTTTATTTAAAGCTTTCTAAAACCGTTTTATACGTCTTTGGTTTGTCTCTACTGGAAGAAGTAACTGCTAAGTTTGTGTTAGGCTAGAAAAGGGCTCGCTAACACTGGTTAGCAGCTGAGGTCGGCGTCATTAAAGCTCAGCTGTCGACTCTTCCCGCAGAAGAAGCCAGTTTCCGGAATTGAAAGAAAGATGCAGTGATTACATACGTGGCTTTCCCTCGTTTGAATGCAATAGCTTGGCTCGGTAACTTTTTATACTCCCGAAAGGCTCGAGATTGGATTCGAGACGATGAGCTAAGTTGATGCCTGGATTCAAATCGGCGCACATCAAACAACTGCAGAGGAGGTAAGCAAAGCGGCAGCACGGAGTCATGAGCGCCGATCAGCGGCTGTAATTTTCCGCTTTTATTGTGTCTTTCCTAACACTCATAACGGAATGGCTCAAACACCTTGTCATAAATCAGCATTTGTGTGCTAACTGTTATCCCGCCTGAATTTTTCACCTGTCTGATATTGCATGTATAGCACGGCTGTGTGCACTAATACGAAGGGTTGAAAGCTGGGAAGCTTGACTTCTCGTCCTTTGTGTATTTTCTTTAATCTGCTCTTAACACTATAAAAATGACTTGTAACCACTGCTGAATCCTGTTGTGTTCACTTCATCTGGCTGAACACAGCCTCGGTGCCCTGGTGTGTTACAGTATGTTTCAGACAGCTTTCCTGGCCTGAAGTCTTAATTCTTGTCACAAAGACTGCCAATTCGATTGATGTCGAAGTACAATGCATGTTTTGAAATCTTTCCCCGGGTGCAGTCAGCAGGACTGATGATCTGTCTTGTCTGTGGCCCACTGGGAACCAGCGAGGTGTAAGTGCAAGGTGCTGATCATCTCCATTGCGTATGCACAGCAGTGAGCACAGACTTTAATACGGATAATATGCAGATCATTTGTATGTTTATTTTAACATGGCATGTTTTAACTGATTTACATACTATAAATAAAGTCATTTTCTAACTGTTTACTTACCAGAACATGGCAAAACCAAACATAACATTATCATTTTGGACATAGAAATTCAGCTGTTAAATCAACGTGATCCTGATCACACTGAAACCTCTTTAATTACTCAAATAATAATATTTACTAGTACAACTAAAATCAGTAATAATGCTAATAACAATATTCTACTTGTGTCTTTGTGGTGGTATTAAAAACAAGCAAAGCATTTAGACTGAATTGTCTGTAGGGTTCTAAATTTATTTCTGGGTTTGTTTGTTTTTTGTTTGTTTGTTTTGTTTTCAACTAAAACATATTCTGGTGTGTGTGTGTGTGTGTGTGAGAGAGAGAGAGAGAGAGAGAAAGCGACACACTGGCTCATTCCCAGTTGCTGCATTGCCACAAGCTGATTTAGGCTTTGGCAAAGTGGCATGAGTCATCCATGACAACACTGCAATCACCCTATATTTAGCTGGTGTTTCAGGAGGCTTTGAAAGTCATTGTGAAATTAGTTTTCACTGCAAACTATTAGATTATTGCCTTCCTGAAAATCTGTGCCAAGACATTGACGTAGGTGGAGAGATGACGGTTGCAGGGAGATGTCATTTGATGATTGGGGGCGGGGGAGTGTAGCAGAGCATCTGTCTCGATGTGTGTGTGATGTTGTGAGTGCCGGTTTGGCCGGTCGCCTGTCTAGTTTTCACTTGTCCTCATCAGTCCTGTGTAATTATGAGATGAATGCCACTTCTGCAGCTCATAATTATGTCATTATGAGCTGCAGAAGTGGTGTACTCAGGCAGCTGTGTGGAGTTTGTGTGCTCCCCCTGTGCCTAAATTGGTTATAGGTGTGAATGAGAGCATGGATGTGTCTGGCCATGTGATGGGCCTGTTCAGGATGCACAGCCTGGATACCCTCCAGCCCCCAAGATTCTGAGGCTGTTCCATTAGCTTTGTGGAATAGAAACTTCAGAACACCTTTATCCATTTTCCTAATGTACATTTGCGTGCAGTTGTTTCCTTTAATTTCTACTGCTTTCAGCTTTCACCAACCACATGCAGCCACAGGCATGATCGTGTTAGTTCTGCGTTTTTTGACTAATTTGTGCAAAGGTGTTTCACTACTCTCATGAGATATGTTTGTGCATAGTGCTATTTCTAGCTGCACTCCACTTCATTCTGCCCAGAGCAGAGCACTGGGAACAAGAAGAGGAGAAACTGGGTCACCAGATCTTACGGATCTGTCACTGTGTGATTTAGGGATTTTTCAGCCCTCTGCTCCATGTCTTGATGTGTGTGTTTTTTGCCCGTTTTCACCAGTGCCTCCTCACCCGCCTACCTTGTGGTTCCTCTTTTCACTCCTTCCATTTGATCTGGCTTCATACGTCTGCCAGCTGTGCAGTGTCATTTGCACTTTTTTGTGCACTGTCCTACTTTGCTCTGCTCTTTATCTTTTGCTGTTTTCTCGTTCCAGCTTCGGCAGATATTGGCATGAGATTTAGGTCGTTGGCCGCACGAGCCCACTGAGATGCATTTACACATCAAGAGTGTTTTATTCAGGCTTTACAAACTGGAACATGTTCTGTTGATCGATGCATGCTATTAAAAATGTCGAGGGTAAATTAAGTGTGATACAAGAAGCATATTTGTTGATGAAGTGTCCTTGGGCCCGGCCCTGGAGCAGGGTGCCGCCGGTGCATCGAGCCGCCTGGGGGGCTCTTCAACTGGTGGGGGGGATGGTCACATCTGGCAGGAGCTTTCTTCTCTCAGGAACTCTCTGCAGGAGGGGGAGATACAGGAGAGGTGGAGGAAGATCTCAGCCTGGGCGTTTACCGTCTTATGTAGTCTGGAAGATGTGTGGTTGGTGGGGTGGGTGCAGTTTTCTCTGCGGTGGGGTTGGGTGGACTGTCCAGGGCTCTGTGGAGCCGGGGGGCGCTACTGCACTGGGCCCCGGTCTGATGGGCCTGGGCCCCCCTTCCCTGGCGGGTCGCGGAGGGTGGGAGTGCCTACTGGGGTCAGCGGGGGAGCTGGCCCCAGGGAGGGGTTACCTGCCCCTCCCTTCCTTCCCTCCCCATCTCCAGCTGCCTCCCTCTTCCCGCTCCTCCACAACCACCCACACATGCAGGGCCTTGGAGTGGGGGTATGTCACCAGGGTGCAGAGGAGGCTACCCCCCCCCCCCTGTCCCCTTCTGGCTGCCTCTGCCTCAATTTTATCCCACAACTTAGACATTCACATTATTCACACTCTCATTACACATACATATAGGATCTTGGGGGTGGGCACAATCACGGAGTCCAAATCACCATCAGGGTGTATACCTCACCCCTGACGTCGTTGCCCACCTCTCAATTTTAAATACACTTAGTCATTGAGGGTTAGCAGGAGGGACTATGCGCTTACCTGCTGCTCCTTGGCAGGTAGCTCCATGCCCTCCTGGGTTTTAATTGCACCTTAGAACACATATGCATCAACACTACAATGAGCGGGTGGAGGGAGGTTTGGAGTCTTCTCCCACCCCCATTCTCTGCGGCCTGCTGGAGCGGGAGGGCTAGTAGGAGGAGTTGGCCGTCCGACTGCGGTCTGGGGTGTGGGGCCTCCCTGCTGCTGCGGAGTCGGGGTGGTCTGCCTCTCCCCACCGCAGGGAAAAGGGTAACACCACCTGGGTCTGGGTGCAATTCCCCCCTCCAGGGGCAAGGGTACCTAGACCCGGTTTGTAGAGTACGCTTGGGGAGTGTGATTGTGTGTACAGCGTCTCTTTATGTCTGTCTCCACGTTGGTTGAGTGTGGAGTGAGTGCATATGAGAGCATGAGGGTGGGAATGGATGTTTGTGTCTGTGTGTGCCTGTATGTCTGTGTCTATATGTCAGGTTGGGTATCAGACGCCACCTCTCTGGGGACACCTCAGGCCCTCCAAGGTTTGGAGGCCTATCTCCACCCACCACCACTTCCCCTGCCGGTGGCGGACTCCCTCAGGTGTCGGTGTGTTGGTGATTCTTTGTGTCTGGGGGTGGGCGTCCGGGTACACACCGGCTCACTCCTTGGCGGCCGCTTGTCGGGGCCTGGGGCCTGGGGCTCGCTCGGGCCCCTTTGGAGGTGGGGTGCCCCCGGCCTCTCGGCCTGGGGCTCGGTCACTCAGGCGCAGCTGGGGGCCGGCGGAGCTCACGGGCGCGTCACTGCAACCCCCCCTGGCTTCTGCTCCGCGGCTGCTGAGTGAGCCCTCATCTGGGACTCTCCTCAGCTCTTACTGGAACAGTGGCGCGGCTGCCCCTCTGTTGGTCTTCCATGGTCTCTTGTGTTCTGGGGGCCTCTGGATGTCTGGAGTTTTGATCTCCTCCATACCCGCTTCACACCCTGGAGGACGGGGCTGTGGCCCCCCCACACTCCCTAGCAGATCATTACATGGAGAAACCTTTGGAATGCAAGCATGCTGATCCACACAGGTATGCACACATGGGTATTTACAGACGCGGACTAAAGCTTTCTTGGCTGCTGCCTCAAAGCACACTGTGCGCTGTCTATCTTGCGTGCTGCACAATATCGTTTATTACTTAGTAAATACTGATATCTATGACTAGCTAGTTTATTGTGATGGTGCTTTGTTTTCTCTATTATTATGTTGCTCTTTGTTGTTTGCTGTCTCCTCTGTTTGTTTGTTTGTTTGTTTTTTCTCCATACAGGTGACCCAGGAGTTTTTTTTTTTTTTTTTTTTTTTTTTTTTTTGTCTCTCTTCCCCCCCCTTCTCACCGTCTCTTCTCCCCTTGGGTTTTCTTTCTTTCTCTCCCCCTCTCTCTCTCATTCATTCCCCCTGTCCTATTTATTAAAAAAAAAAAAAAAAAAAAAAAAAAAAAAGATGAAGTGTCCTTTCTTCATTCAGATGAGTCAGCTTTGGTGGCGAGTCAAGCGGCTGTCAGAGAGGTTGGAGAATGACTCTCCTAGCGGCCTCACCCTGGGGTCCCCAGCCACTACAGCCCCACAAGGATCCAACACATCATGGGTGCCTAAAACCCCAGTGGTAACACCAGATGAGCCAATTTTCCTCATGACCTCCACTGCCCAAACTATATCAGGGTTTTTTGTTTGGACAGCTCTTCTGATCACATGCCACCAGGTAAGCAGAGTGGTTAAATGGTCAGCGGGTTTAAATGAAATGTTCCACTAACAGCTACCTGTGAGAGGGTAAACTGTGATCTAAGAGGTTAAATAATAATAATTACAGGGTTTTGAGAGTTCTTTCTACAGTCCAAGGGTATTTGGGAACCTGTTGACTATGTGGTGGTTTCACTAAAGGAATAACCAGGTTATGCTTTTTATTTGGTCAAAATATGTCACTAGGCAAAACTCAAATGCAGTCTTTGCTAACATGTTGTTAATGGTTTCATTCAATGTGGTTACATCTGTTTTCCCGTCTTTGCCCATAGCACTTACCCGAAACATTGATCTCAATGTCAGTGTTTTGGGTAAGTGACTCAAAACCCAAATTTGAATCATGATCATGATTGTTTGATTTTATTTAGACTTAATTAAAGGTTGGTTGACTCTTTATGTGGATGTTCACACACCAAGCACATGTAGTGTTATGTGCTTCATATGAGGAAATATTCTTCTTCCAAATATTATGGGATTTTCTGTCTGCAAATTTGTTTTGTTTTTGATGTGAAGGTGATAAATAACATCCCATTCCCATGAATTGGCTACACTGTGTTCGTGAAGAAGTTAAATAAGTACTTATTCTCATCTACAATCTGCTTTCTAAAGGCTCCTACACATGGTGAGATTTCAGCAACATTACAGGTTCATTGCAAGCCAAATTGTGCCACGTCGATCTAATTTGTTGTTGTTTGGAAAACAAGTTTGATGCATCTAGGCTGTATACTGACAATTCCTGCTGAAATGTGGACTGACACAGACAGCTAAACCTACTCTGCTGTTTGTTACCATGCCCAGTTGTGTTAGCTGCAGGAGACATCATATGAAAAAAGCTCCCATTGCCACAGCTCAGAAATATTTACTTCTTTATGGCTTTAATTCCACTGACTTGCGGGGAGCAGGGAGACAGTCATCCTAAATTGCTGACATTGAGTTTTGTCCTAGTCTAGTGTCTTTAGTCACCGAGCCACATTTAAATCTTTAAAGCAGCCTTTAGGAGCCAGGTTTAAGATGGCTGCAAGCATTAAACATTAGAAACAAGTAAAACGAATACATGTCTTTGTGTTTTATTTGGGGCTGGCAGTAGTACGATTACATAAGTGCAGTGAAAAAGAGATGGGCAAAACAACATGCTATAAATTTTCCTTGCAGGCTGTAAAAACTTGGAATATTCTAGTTTGTGGCAACCTTGAGCGCGAACACACGAGAGTGCCAAGTTTGATTGACTGAATTTAATCCGGCCCTCTTAAATTTATCCAGCTTGGGACAATTTACGATGGCTGTATGGCAAGACCTCAGCAGTACTAAAAGCCTGTGGAGTGCTGTGTGCGAGCCCTGCAGAGAACTGCAATTCATGGAATAAGAGCAGTTTACCTTGTCAGGTTTCTTTGTTTGTCAGCCCTCATGTTACACTGAAGCATTCAGGTAACATCCCCTTTATGTAAGGGGGACCTATTGTACCTCGAGGCATAGTTGAATGATTTCTCTTCCATTGTTTGCCGATGCTCTTCACACACTCGGTTAAAGAATAGCCTTGTGTCGCTCTGGCAACAGGTGCTCCTGGCTTGAGTATAACACCGTACAGGAGCAGGAGATGTGTGTGCTGAAAGTAGGGTCACCTAACAACGATTGCCTGTGAGTGCACTGTCTGGCCTGGTGTGTTGTCCCCCCCTCCCCTTTCAATGTTTGTTATTTTACCAGAGGTGTGTCTGTTTACAGGCCAGGAAAGGTGATAGGTGTGGACATTGTGTAAGTGGAAAAGAGCCACAGGGCGCAGACAGAGGTGCTGGTGACAGCAGCCCACCCTGTCCTTCCTGCCATCTGCTTCTCTGAAAAGGAGTGATAAAAGCTCAGTATCAGTTACCCCCATCAAGCACACACTCACAACACACACCCTGCAAACTCACTCTATTCCAGTATCAGACTCTGGCAAGTGTATACTGACTGCACACATGCAGGTTTCATGAGGTAGCCATTACTTTGGGCCACCCTGATTACCTAGCACATTTTGAACTGTGGTTTTGCAGTGAGAAAACTGATCCATGTTGATCTCATGTTGTGCTTTTAGTTGTTTTTTGTTTCTTTGTTGTTGTTTTTTAATGTGACAACTACTAACCCATTTTTTTTCAGTTACAATTTTTGGCTTCAATTATTATAAAAACAAGAAAATCAAGATAAAACAATTATTGGGTCACATTTCATTTTTGCATTGACGCTTTTATTTGGTCAGTACCAGCACGCCCTTTTCCATGACACTGATAGCTTTTGTCTCACTCTATGTGCAGGCCCCAAACACGCTCCCTGCCAGACTTTACCATGTTTTAGTTTAGGTCCTATTTTTTTTTAAACTAAACTTTAAATAAAGTTTAGGAAATTTAATCATTATATAGGCAAGTTTAAATACAGTATGTTTGCATTTTAAAAATTAGAAATATTACGTGGTACATTAGGTTGTTGGTGGAAACCTGATACCATTTTCCTTCTTTGTTTATGCAGCCCATACATAGCATGTCAACAGGGTTTTTCATTATCTCTGTTTTTATAGGTGTAGATGCTCTCATGAGCAGGTTTAAATTTACTGACCATTTTGTTCGGTACACGTTGCTAATACCTGGTTGGACCTGCTTTTGCCGTCAGAATTGCCTGAATTCTTCATGGCATTGATTTTTAGCAGAGATTTTGGTCAACATTGACATGACATCACACAATTGGTGCAGATTTGTCAGCTCCACATCCATGATGTGAATTTTACATTTCACCACATCCCAAAGGAGCTCTATTTGATTGAAATCTGGTGACTGTGGAGACCATTTCAGTACGGTGATCTTATCATGTTCACGAAACCATTTTGAGATGATTTGAGCTTTGCAACGTGGTGCGTTATCCTGCTGGAAGCAGTCATTAAAAGATCGATATACTGTAGGCTTTCACCTTTAAATCATGCGCAGTTGGTGGTCCAAAGTATGTCAAGAAAATAACCCTGAATACCTTTACACCACCACCACCAGCCTTAAACTTTGATACAAGGCAGGATAGGTCCATCCATGTTGTGTGGACCTACTATCTGAATGTTGCATCAGATCAAGCATTGTTTTTCCAATTTGCTCTAGCTCATCAAGGTCGACCGTATTGTGCCTTGGCTGTAACAAGTAGTTATTTGAGTTACTGTTGTGTTCCAATCAGCTGAAAGTAACCTGATCATTCTTCTCGGTCTTCTCTGACATTAACAGGGCATTTTCACAGGATGTTTTCTCTTTTTCAGACCATTCTCTGTAAACCCTACAGATGGTTGTGTGGGAAAATCCCAATAGATCAGCACTTTGTGAAATACTCAGCCCATCTGGCCTTAACAACCATGCTAAGTTTAAAGTCACATAATTTACATTTCTTCTTCGTTCTCATGCTCAATTCGAACTTCAGCAACTACCTAACTTCAGTAACTAATCAAATGGGTGGTGAGTGTAGATACACCTTTGCCAGTGCTGCACAATATTTACTTGCTCGTTTAATTTTGTCTTTAAGTTATGGAGGCTTTTTCCAGCATATGGAGCTCCTTGTTAGATGATGGTGTCTTTTATAGGAGCAGTTTAATCTTAGATTTCTAAATAAATGACTTTATATGTTTAGATGAACTTATGTTTCTCTAACCTCTTTTTCTTTTTCAGATCTACATGCACCTACGTTACTACAGCTCTCCAAACGAGCAGCGGCACATAGTTAGGATCCTCTTCATAGTTCCCATCTATGCCTTTGACTCCTGGCTCAGCCTGCTTTTCTTCACCAACGAGGAGTATTACGTGTACTTCGACACAGTCCGAGACTGCTATGAAGGTGAGTGGACAAAGTAACAGAGTCAAATTAAATACACTAGCCTATTATGTTGCACGCAGGAATATACGCTGCCACATGTGCCATCACAGTATGGTCAGCATTTAACACAACAATGAGAGTAAGTGTGAGGGTGTAAGAATTTATGTGCTGTGCCCACTAACAGAGGGCCTTTACAGTGTGTTCATTTACAAAGGTTGCCATCTTTGTTCTCATGTCTCCATGGCCTGTTGGGATTGCAGGGAGGGGGGACAGGTATCCTAGCAACTGAGTGGAAAAAGAGCAAATGCTTGAGAAGGCATCTCACTTCTAAGCAGATAAATCATGATGTATCCCACCATTATTCAAAGTGCTTTTTGGTATTTTCTGTCATTTATAGTATATTGTTGGTAACTAGTAGTGGATGCTTATAATAAACATAAACAGAGTTTTAGGTTAGGATGTCGGTGTACGTACACGTAACCCCAGTGAGACAGAAGCTCAGATTTCAAACTGCTCTAAGGACTCCATGTCAGTTTTTTTGTACCCTTTATGATGATGACATTGTGATCTAGGCACAAAAGCCCAACCCACCCACTGTTCAAACCTTAGGTTTACGTGGAGAAGCCATTCAAAAGAATATTAGCTTCTTCGTATGTTCTTGTTTCAGAGTTAAAACATACTGTATCTGTAATTATGCAGTACTGAAAAACCCAGGACCCAATTGTCGTCCATGTGCTGCAATCACAGGCTTACTTTTAAGCTCAGCAGCTTTCAACTGTAAAGAAAGCTGAGGCAGCAGGGAGCCTGGGTCTGTGGATTACCCTTAGATTAGCCGACAAACACCTGGGCCAACAGGAAAACTGCGATCACTGTGCAGCCCAGTCAGTTTTTTTAAATTGCGTGTTACTCCTCAGCAAAATAGAAAGTAAACCACTGACCACCGCACAGAATACAGTGGGGCAAAAAAGTATTTAGTCAGCCACCGATTGTGCAAGTTCCCCCACTTAAAATGATGACAGAGGTCAGTAATTTGCACCAGAGGTACACTTCAACTGTGAGAGACAGAATGTGAAAAAAAAAAATCCATGAATCCACATGGTAGGATTTGTAAAGAATTTATTCGTAAATTAGGGTGGAAAATAAGTATTTGGTCACCTCAAACAAGGAGAATCTCTGGCTCTCACAGACCTGTAACGTCCTCTGTAAGAAGCTTTTCTGTCCCCCACTTGTTACCTGTATGAATGGCACCTGTTTGAACTCATCATCTGTATAAAAGACACCTGTCCACAGCCTCAAACAGTCAGACTCCAAACTCCGCCATGGCCAAGACCAAAGAGCTTTCAAAGGACACCAGGAAAAGTATTGTAGACCTGCACCAGACTGGGAAGAGTGAATCTACAATAGGCAAGCAGCTTGGTGTGAAAAACCAACTGTGGGAGCAATCATCAGAAAATGGAAGACATACAAGACCACTGATAATCTCCCTCGATCTGGGGCTCCACGCAAGATCTTATCCCGTGGGGTCAAAATGATCATGAGAACGGTGAGCAAAGATCCCAGAACCACACGGGGGGACCTGGTGAATGACCTGCAGAGAGCTGGGACCAAAGTAACAAAGGTCACCATCAGTAACACACTACAACGGCAGGGAATCAAATCCCGCAGTGCCAGACGTGTTCCGCTGCTGAAGCCAGTGCATGTCCAGGCCCGTCTGAAGTTTGCCAGAGAGCACATGGATGATACAGCAGAGGATTGGGAGAATGTCATGTGGTCAGATGAAACCAAAGTAGAACTTTTTGGTATAAACTCAACTTGTCGTGTTTGGAGGAAGACAAATACTGAGTTGCATCCCAAGAACACCATACCTACTGTGAAGCATGGGGGTGGAAACATCATGCTATGGGGCTGTTTTTCTGCCAAGGGGACAGGACGACTGATCCGTGTTAAGGACAGAATGAATGGGGCCATGTATCGTGAGATTTTGAGCCAAAACCTCCTTCCATCAGTGAGAACTTTGAAGATGAAACGAGGCTGGGTCTTCCAACATGACAATGATCCAAAACACACCGCCCGGGCAACAAAGGAGTGGCTCCGTAAGAAGCATTTGAAAGTCCTGGAGTGGCCTAGCCAGTCTCCAGACCTCAACCCCATAGAAAATCTGTGGCGGGAGTTGAAAGTCCGTGTTGCTCGGTGACAGCCCCAAAACATCACTGCTCTCGGGAAGATCTGCATGGAGGAATGGGCCAAAATACCAGCTACTGTGTGTGCAAACCTGGTAAAGACCTATAGTAAACGTTTGACCTCTGTTATTGCCAACAAAGGTTATGTTACAAAGTATTGAGTTGTATTTTTGTTATTGACCAAATACTTATTTTCCACCCTGATTTACGAATAAATTCTTTACAAATCCTACCATTACTGACCTCTGTCATCATTTTAGGTGGGGGAACTTGCACAATCGGTGGCTGACTAAATACTTTTTTGCCCCACTGTATGATGCAACTGCCCTATATGCTTTGTTGAGATTTTTCTAAAAATATTTAGATTTTTAAAGAATAATGGATATTAAATCCAGGAGAATGTTTTTACATTTTTGATATCAGATAATGATGAATTACACAATGGTCTACATATATAACTGTAAATTGTTTTTTTGTTTTTTTTTTAATTTCTGGCAAAAAAATGTTCTCTCTGTCAGATGGGCAGTAACGCGTTACTGTAACCCAATTACTTTTTTCAAGTAACGAATAAAGTAAGGGATTACTATTGCAAAAACGGTAATTAGATTACCGTTACTTTCACGTAGGAACACTGCGTTACTAAAACCGTGATATTTTTTTTTTTTTTTTTTTTTTGCGAGAATGTCTCATGACAGTGACGTAAGCAAGTTTGACGTTTGTGACAACAGTTGCGTGCAGATCAACAATGGATCATATATCGAGTGCAGGAGAGAGTATGAGCGTGCAGAGTTTAAAGCGTGGAAGTACTGACCTTTGAGTTTGATTCCATAAAAAGTGACAAAAACATTAGCGTCCGTTGTGCGTGGGAAGAAAACTTCTTTTTACAGCGAAAAAAACCCTTAAACTTCCGAGCAAGCATTGAGTGCGCAACGACGTAATGGGAAACTCACAGAGAAACTCGCGGATTCTTCAACTGACCGCGGCTCACCTGCACCAGGGTAAACCTCTGCCTACCCCACTCCTGCTTTACAGGTGAAAATAGAGCAACAGGACCGCTAGTCTTTGACTCTATTTATTGTCTGTTGTGTTTTACTTGCATCTATTTGAAAGAGTGAATGTAAACACAAAAAAAAAACAAAAAAAAAAAACACCCAGCACGCCCCTGCGGGCGGTTTATCCTTCAAGCTCGGGTCCTCTACCAGAGGCCTGGGAGCTTGAGGGTCCTGCGCAGTATCTTAGCTGTTCCCAGGACTGCGCTCTTCTGGACAGAGATCTCCGATGTTATTCCCGGGATCTGCTGGAGCCACTCGCCTAGCTTGGGAGTCACCGCACCTAGTGCTCCGATTACCACGGGGACCACCGTTACCTTCACCCTCCACATCCTCTCGAGCTCTTCTCTGAGCCCTTGGTATTTCTCCAGCTTCTCGTGTTCCTTCTTCCTGATATTGCTGTCATTCGGAACCGCTACATCGATCACTACGGCCGTCTTCTTCTGTTTGTCTACCACCACTATGTCCGGTTGGTTAGCCACCACCATTTTGTCCGTCTGTATCTGGAAGTCCCACAGGATCTTAGCTCGGTCATTCTCCACCACCCTTGGGGGCATCTCCCATTTTGACCTCGGGACTTCTAGGTTATACTCGGCACAGATGTTCCTGTACACTATGCCGGCCACTTGGTTATGGCGTTCCATGTATGCCTTGCCTGCTAGCATCTTGCACCCTGCTGTTATGTGCTGGATTGTCTCTGGGGCATCTTTACACAGCCTGCACCTGGGGTCTTGCCTGGTGTGATAGACCCCAGCCTCTATGGATCTTGTACTCAGAGCTTGTTCTTGTGCTGCCATGATTAGTGCCTCTGTGCTGTCTTTCAGTCCAGCTTTGTCCAGCCACTGGTAGGATTTCTGGATATCAGCCACCTCCTCTATCTGCCGGTGGTACATACCGTGCAGGGGCCTGTCCTTCCATGATGGTTCCTCGTCTCCCTCCTCTTTCTTGGGTTTCTGCTGCCTGAGGTATTCACTGAGCACTCGGTCAGTTGGGGCCATCTTCCCAATGTATTCTTGGATGTTCCTTGTCTCATCCTGGACTGTGGTGCTGACACTCACCAGTCCCCGGCCCCCTTCCTTCCGCTTAGCGTACAGCCTCAGGGTGCTGGACTTGGGGTGAAACCCTCCATGCATGGTCAGGAGCTTTCTTGTCTTTATGTCAGTGGCTTCTATCTCCTCCTTTGGCCAGCCTATTACCCCAGCAGGGTACCTGATCACGGGCAGGGCGTATGTGTTGATGGCCCGGATCTTGTTCTTACCATTCAGCTGACTCCTCAGGACTTGCCTGACCCTCTGCAGGTACTTGGTGGTTGCAGCCTTTCTAGCGGCCTCTTCATGGTTCCCATTTGCCTGCGGGATCCCCAGGTACTTGTAACTGTCCTCTATGTCTGCAATGTTGCCTTCTGGTAGTTCAATCCCCTCAGTTCTGACTACCTTCCCTCTCTTTGTTACCATCCGACTACACTTCTCCAGTCCGAACGACATTCCAATGTCATTGCTGTATAGCCTGGTAGTGTGGATCAGTGAATCGATGTCTCGTTCACTCTTGGCATACAGCTTGATGTCATCCATGTACAGGAGGTGGCTGACAACTGCTCCGTTCCGTAGTCGGTATCCGTAGCCAGTCTTGTTAATGATCTCACTGAGGGGGTTCAGGCCTATGCAGAACAGCAGTGGGGACAGAGCATCTCCTTGGTAGATCCCGCACTTGATGGTAACTTGTGCTATGGGCTTGGAGTTGGCCTCTAGTGTTGTACGCCACATCCCCATTGAGTTCCTGATGAAGGCTCTTAGGGTCCCATTGATCTTGTACAATTCTAGGCATTCCAGTATCCAGCTGTGGGGCATTGAGTCATAGGCCTTCTTGTAATCAATCCAGGCAGTGCACAGGTTGGTCAGTCTGGTCTTGCAGTCTCGGCTGATTGTTCTGTCTACCAGTAGCTGGTGTTTTGCGCCTCTGGTATTCTTGCCAATTCCTTTCTGTGTCCCGCTCATGTATTGACCCATGTGCCTGTTCATCTTAGCCGATATGATGCCTGACAGGAGCTTCCATGTAGTACTGAGGCAGGTTATTGGTCGGTAGTTGGAGGGGACCGGTCCCTTCTTGGGGTCCTTGGGGATCAGGATCGTCCGGCCTTCAGTTAGCCATTCCGGGTGTCTCTCGTTAACTAGCAGCTGGTTCATTTGTGCTGCCAGACGCTCGTGGAGTGCAGTCAGCTTCTTCAGCCAGTAGGCGTGAACCATGTCGGGCCCTGGTGCTGTCCAACTCTTCATACTGGAGACCCTTTCTTGGATATCTGCCACTGTGATGGTTACTGGACCCTGTTCAGGGAGGTCGCTGTGGTCTGCCCTCAGATCCACTAGCCACTGAGCATTGCCGTTATGGGTTGCATCCTTCTCCCATATGCTCTTCCAGTATTGCTCCGTCTCCAGCCTTGGTGGTGCTGTTCTCTTATTGTTCCCTTGCCACTGAGAGTACACCTTTGCTGGTTCTGTGGAGAACAGCTGGTTTATTCTCCTGCCTTCTATCTCTCTGGTGTACCTCCTCAAGCGGCTGGCCAAGGCTGTGAGTCTTTGCTTGGCAGTTTCCAAGGCCTCAGGTATGGACAGCTTGCTGTATTTCTTAGGCACCTTATTTGTCCTTATCTCGGGTGGGGGTGATGATATCTCCCCCCTGACCTGGCGTCCTGACTCCTCCTTGCCGTAGCATTTGTGTTGTACCTCGTCAATCTCTAGCTGTGAGAGCAGTCCCTTCTTTCGAATGTTGGAACACTGAGCTACTAGTTGTTTCGCCGTCATTGTGGATGTTGGGTATCGAAGAATCCATAGGTCCCTCATCCTATTCATGTAGCCCCTTCCGCCGGGGTTACTTGCGTAGTAGCATTCCAACAACGCCCTGTTTTCGTCCCTTGCCCACCGATGCCTTCTTGTTCCAGTAGCCCACTTTTCGTCAGGGTGCCCTGGTTCCTCAACACCTGACGCGGACCTTGTTGATCCGGGCGACGTCCGAGCCGGCATGCCTTCATATTTATCTGTCTCGCTCATGTCTGCGGTAGGCTTGCTTAGCATAGGGGGTCTAGCCTTAGGACCCTTACTGGATACAGACGCCCCAGGCAGGAATCGAACTTGCGATCCTCTGTTCCAAAGGCGTGTAGTTTAACCACTACGCTATCCAGCTGCTTAATATATATATATAATAATAATAATATATATAATATATATATATATATATATATATATATATATATAAAATATATTTTATGTGCTGGAATGTGCAGAAAATAGGTTTAAATATTAAACAAATTTCTTCCAGTCAGAGAATGTTGCATATAATTAAATTTTTGCTTGATGCATAAAGTTAAAAGATTAAAACTAATAAAACAAGTTTTAAAAAGAGACTTTTCCATTTGATTACATTCTGTATGATGGATTATGTAGAAAAAGTAGAATTGGGCTGAAAGATCTATCACTTTATCACCTATTCAGGTTGTAAATCGTGTTTTTAAAAAGTAACTAAGTAATTAATTACTTTTGGAAATAAGTAATCAGTAAAGTAACGGGATTACTTTTTTGGGGAAGTAATCAGTAATTAGGTATTACTTGACCAACACTGCTCTCAGTAAGCGTTTACTGTCACAAGCTTTTACTGTTGCAGGGTGTTTTTTGCTGCATAGAAGAATTACTGTGCCTGGATGCACAGTCAAAGGCTCGTTCTGTGTTTGCTAGTCATTCATAAGACTACTGATAAGTTTCACTTCCTGTCTAGAAATGGCAGTCTCAGCAGTTCTGAAATAGAGTCAGCAAAATCTAACTGTTACTATTAGAGTTACACAGAGTTATTAAAGCATAGTAATTCCTTTACTAGTGTGATAGATGGACTGATTCTTATATCTCACTAAATGAGCACTCAGAGTGCTTTACAACTTGCCTCGTTCACCCATTCACACAAGTACTTTTTTCTATGTCTTTCCTGTGTAAGTGTTTTCTACCTAACATTCACACACAATCATACTCTGCTGGATAACAAATTGGGGTTAGTAGTATGTTGCCCGTGCAGACTGGAGCAGCAACCACCAACCTTCTGATTAGTAGGTGAGCTACTCTACTGCCTGAGCTCTACCACTGTGTGTTGATCACATTGTATATCTGTCATTTCAGTGTATTTTTTTAGCTTGTTTGCTTAGTTTTTGGAGTTCTAAATCCTGCAAGATTATGAAGGTTGCGGTTTCTCTTCCTGTCATATCACTGATATGCAGTTCCTTAGTTTGATGACGCAGTTTCTCATTTGTGCTTTCTGATGCAGCTTAACTCCAGTTAAAAAAAAAATAAAAAAAATTTAAATCTGGCAATTGTTTTCCAGATGCAGAGAGCCACTTTGGAAAACTGTAACCTTTTCTCTGTGTCATCCTCTCCAGCTTTTGTCATCTACAACTTCCTGAGTTTGTGTTACGAGTATCTGGGAGGAGAGAGCGCCATAATGGCTGAAATCAGAGGGAAACCCATCGAGTAAGTCTGATTCCTTTTCATAGTATAATTGCCCATATAATTGGTTACTTCAGTTGTTTCATGTTAAGTGTGTGTGTGTGTGTGTGTGTGTGTGTGTGTGTGTGTGTGTGTGTGTGTGTGTGTGTGTGTGTGTGTGTGTGTGTGTGTGTGTGTGTGTGTGTGTGTATTTTTTAACCTGTATGTCACTTTAGGTCAAGCTGTATGTATGGGACATGCTGTCTGTGGGGCAGGACCTACTCCATTGGCTTCCTCAGGTTTTGCAAACAGGTATGAGTGTTTTAGTTTGGGTGGAGGTTTAGGTTGTACTGACTCTGTTTGAGTGTTGTGGTGTCCACTGTGACAGACAAGTATTAATACATGTTTTCTCCATTTACTAAAAGTGTAACGTGTTCGTAAGCATACCCAAAATATCTACTTGCAAATATTTTAAGCTTGAATGACTGTAGGTATCACACATCATCAACTGTTATGTCTTTCACTTCTGTGCAGGCAACTCTCCAGTTCTGCGTGGTAAAACCACTGATGGCAGTGATCACTGTCATCCTTCAGGCCTTTGGGAAATACAGAGATGGAGACTTCAAGTATGTTTCCACAGCACTGTCAACCAGAGCATCAGCATCTTAGTGTTTAGCTTTAGTTGAAATGACTGTTTGATTTTGCATTTATATAATCTTTTTTTTTTCTGTCTCCTCCAGTGTGGCTAGTGGCTACTTGTATATCACAATTATCTACAACATCTCTGTGAGTCTGTCCCTCTACGCTCTCTTCCTCTTCTACTTTGCCACACGTGAGCTGCTCGTCCCGTATAACCCAGTGCTCAAGTTCTTCATGGTCAAGTCAGTCATCTTTCTCTCCTTCTGGCAGGGTAAGTGTGTGTGTATTAACTTTATACATCCTCTCTTAATTCACCTTGGAAGTAGCTTGTTATACACAACTGGAAACCTAGCAAAGGTGACCAATGTAAACTCAGACTTGAAGAGTTGCGAGTTGGAACAAGGAAGACTGCTCATTCTAGTCACTATACTGTAGATACTGTAGAAACAGTCCCAGTGAGAGGTGATCTCTTCAGTCCCCGGCTCCCTAGCCTAGGCTGTATATAACAGATGGATATAGCCACTGGTTCTCTTACATTTTGAAGCCTTGATTCTTGCATCATTTCTGTTGCCGCTGTGCTTTTGCCAGAATGGACAATTTTGGATGATGTGGTGGAGTGCAAATTTTTCATCTAACCCTACCAAGCTTGGTTAGACTCCATGAAGGGTTCATACCAACACAGATACCTGCTATTTTGTGCTAAAAACAACCCACCAAAACTGGAGCACAGAATTCTTTGATGGGTTGTTTGAAGAATTAATCACAGAGGAAACTACAATATATGTCATATAAGGAACTGCAACCTCAAACATAGTGACTTTAATTAATGGAAAAGAACCCCAGTAGACAGCTGCTCATTTTGTCTCTCAGTATTCACTAATCGGTGTGGCTCTGGCGCTAACATTGAAAGAGTTTTTACTGTTTAAAGCAACCTGTCTGTTAGCTTTACAGACCAAAAAGGTTTTTTGTGCCAGGTCCAAATATGTTTATTTTAGTGCCAGTTTTGGGCATTTCCATGCACAGATTCAAATGTTGCTGAACTCTCATGGAGTAATACATCAGTGTTTTGATTTATGTTTTCATATCTTATCTTTGTATATTTCAGGGATGTTGCTGGCCATCCTGGAGAAGTGTGGCGCTATCCCCCAGATCAACTCTGCTGATTTCTCTGTGGGGGAAGGAACAGTTGCTGCTGGCTACCAAAACTTCATCATCTGCATTGAGATGTTCTTTGCTGCTATTGCTTTGCGCCATGCTTTTACTTACAAGGTCTACATGGACAAAAGGCTGGATTCATATGGTAAGCGGCATGTTTATGTGTGTGCGTTGATGTCTGGTTGTGGTAGAGAGTGAAATGTTCAAAGAGCAACTAACAGTATTATAGTATTGTTATTATGTGATTAACAGAGGGTTCTTGATGAAGTCTTTCAAAGCTAATCTGACCTCACTCTTTGTGTCCCTTCCTCTTTACTTTGATTCCTATCTTCAACAATCTGTATATTTTTGAGTTGTTCTCTTTTCATCTACCCTCTTTTCTATTCTTTTATTTTCATCTTGACCTTCTTGTGTTTCTTATCTCTTTCTCTCCTTTTCCTCCTCCTTCACTCTGCGGCACTCAAGGCTCATTTCCTATCTATGGACAGTACGGTACGTCTGATGTTAGCTATGTTTTGTCTGTATGTGACTCAGTTGTTTATGTTAAAATGGAATTTGATGTCTTTTTTTTCTCCTTGATTGTGGTTTAAAAAAATATTGCATTTCCATCGCTTGTGTTATGTGTTTCAGTTCAGTGTTTCATTTTCAGCATTGTATAGAAAATACAGATATTTATGTTTCCATTAGATTTTGAAATGATGGATATTTCGCTGTGTTGTTTTGTGTTCTCTCATTTATTTTGCAGTCAGCTAATTCCACCTTCCCACTTTGTTCAGTCTGTGGTCCTACCCTTGTCGTAAACCCTTGCCTTGATAATAAATATGCCAGATGGAGGGATAATATTTATCTTAATATATTTTATATTCTTTGCAACAATGCTTAGGTTTATTTGGACAATCCAGCTGGCAGTTGGGATGGAAACTTAGTTTCTTTCCTTTTTCGCTCATGTATTGCTTCCATTCAGTGTCTCTTTTTAATATTTACCACCTTCCCATCACACCTCCAGGTCGCTGTGCCCCAATGAAGAGCATTTCCAGCAGCCTGAAGGAGACGATGAATCCAGGAGACATGGTCCAGGACGCCATCCACAACTTCTCCCCAGCTTATCAGCAGTACACCCAGCAGTCTACGTTAGAGCGAAGTGGAGGGCCACCGCTCTCCCGCAGCCACAGTAACATCAGCACCCGCGGGGACAATGAAAAGACCCTTCTACTCAGCTCTGATGATGAGTTCTGAGACTCAAACACACACTCAGAGGCTAACCCTTACTCCTGTAGCCCTTCTCAAGTTTTTAGCAGCCACGGAAGAATCTGATCTTTTTTCCCCGACCTCAACATGGAAGTTCAGGCTGTGGTTCTGGTTATTTCACATTTAGATAACAGTGAAAGATCAGATTTATGTCACATGGTTGCCAGATTGCTGAAACCGAGGCAGGGCAGAGTTCTTTCTAAGGAAAAAGGAAATGTTTGCTACAGCACGGAAATGAGGAGCGTGAAAAGAATGTAGATGTTACAAATAAAGTGAGGGAGGAGTGAGGTTGATTCTTTAACTGTCCAAGCTATTATTTGTGTTGTTTTAGTTGTGATTTTAGGCCATCGCTGAAAGAAATGCATTTTTTGTATTCACCCGTGGAAAATGGATTCGTACAGATAACCGTGCCTGCATTATACCATCTTAATCCTGCACTAATGACACTATGGCATTAAAAAAGTTAGATATGAGCTGGAGAAAATAAGTGCCATTTTCTTCTGAGACACGTGGCCTCTTTATTCTTTACTCTTTACACTGATTCATAATCAATATCAATATTCCTCCTCACCTCTCTGCTAGCGCTCTCGCTCTTTGTAATTATATATTGCCAAATAGCACCCTTTGCTCCAAATAACAAGACACTGTCTTAAAGTTTAGGTTTGTTGTTTTTTTTCAAGTGACCTTTGAATTGCAGGGGTTATTTTTAATATATGACTTCAATGACAAATAAATATTTTATCTAAATGTTGTTTGAGCTCGAAGGTGTATGTTATTGTTATCCTAGAAATTTTATGAGTTTACTGTGGATGTCATCATTATGTAATGTAATGGCATTCCAGCTGTTGGCCAGACTCTATATTGTTTGCGGAAAAGCACGGTAACAGCTGTAGGAGAGATTTTTAGCGTAGGCAGGAGGACTGACGGAAGGACAACGCCCACACAGATTACAGATTACTGATGGAGCAGCACTTTCCTGCATAGTCGGCCCAGCTGTGATGCGCCCTGGATTGTGATCTCATAATTAATGGCATTACGTGCTGCACAGATCGGCCCTGCCTCTGCTGGTGTCATTTGTAATGGCATCACTACGACAGCAGCGGCAAATAAGTCACGTTGTTAGCCGCTACAGATAGAGAATGCGAAGATATGCTGGTGAAAACAAGGCTTTAAATCAGATTGAAATCACATTTGTACTTGAATATATTGAGCATTTTAAAATTGGTTGTCAGTACATTTACAGGGACACGAAAAGTGACTAAACTCCTTCGGGCTGGCCAGAAATCCTCTGGTTGGCATTATGTTTTCTTTTTCCAAAAGATGGCTGGAACTGTTTAAGTTATGCATTCATATTTTATCCAATTATGTTTAATATGCGTTTACACAGTGGCTGGTATGAAACTTGCATGTGGTTTGTGGCTCTAAATGTTTGAATGGCAGAGCACAGCTGTATAAAAGCTGAGATTCTGTTTACGTTGAGTGTATATTGATTTAACAGACTGGAGTTAGTGACTGCGGGTCGACACATAGTACATCACAGCCCAACCTTTTGTGAGAAAAGGAGTCAAACCAGCCAAAGTGATGTGTGCGTTTTCAGTTTGTCCTAATGAGAAAATCATATTCAGCCAATAGAAGGTGGGTGAAAGTGTTTGGATTCCATCTGTGACCCACATCCCATCCAGCCGCCTCCTGCCCCAGTGACCGCATTACTTGTGTATCTTTCTACTAAACCTGCATTGCTTCAGTTAAAATCAAGGTCGAGTGTGTTTGTTCTGAGCGTTTCATACTTGAGCATTTTCTTCAAAACACTGTCAGATCATAGTTTTGCAAAGCTTATTGTATTTTAATCCAGAAAATACTATATCCAAATGGAAGGAACGCTGTAAATAAAGTCAAACTTAGTGCTGCAAAACCTTTATGACGACGACTGGGACGCCATTGCTTGGTATAGTGCTCTGTTTGAATATATTTGTGTTTTAATGGTTTCATTTCATATATACTCCTGTTTTATTTTTAATTTTGTGTTGTATGATATTTTTTTGTTTGTATATTGGTAATATGACATGTTTTGATGCTATATCGATTTGTGTTGATGTTTCAAAAAGAAATAAAAGATGAATAGTAAAATAAAAAGACATTTCTGGCAGTTTTTGCAGGCTTGTAGACTCCATCATTGTCATTAGCAGAATATTAGAACCCCTGCAAACACCATTGACAGAAAGACGATTGTTCAAGTAATGTTTTGGACAGTTTTTGTTTTTTACTCAACTTTTGGTATTTAGTAGTTATGCCCCCCTCCCTCTCTTTCTCAGACCATTCTCTGTAAACCCTAGAGACGGTGATGTGGGAAAAACGTAATATTTCACTATTTTCTGATATACTCAGATTAGCCCGACTGGAAGCAACAACCATGTCATCTTCCAAGTCACTTAAATTGCCTTCAATTCTAAAGCTCGGTTTGTAGTTCAGCGGCTCATCTTGATGGCCTGTTTGTTTTAAGGAGCAGCTGACCACGTGAACTGGCCAGTGAGTGTATTGCATTAAGTTTCCAAAGCTGTTTAATAAATGGCCAAGTAAGTAAACAGACGTACGCGTGCCATGAATATGTCACTCACAGTATGGGGGCGGGGCTTATCCAGCCGCCAGCCAGTCACAGCAGCTTCCGGTTCTGTGTTAAGCTAACAACAACACAACCATCTCCTGCGTCTTATTACTATTGCAACCCTAACGACGCTTGTCACAACGGAAATATGGCGGGTTGTGCTACTTAACTTTTCAGCAGGCATTTACGAAGACGACATTTTAATTTATTTTTGATTTAGTCAGTTTTCCAAGCTAATTCACGGTCTCGCCGAGTGAAGCTTCTGGAGTTTTCAAGCAAGGCCAGAAAAAGTATCTGTAAGCAAAAGCCGTACAACCTGTAGAAGATAAAGGTCCATTAGCAAAACTTAATAAGAGCCCTCAAAATGAGAGGTTCTTACGGAGACAGAGACCGAGACCGTGGTCGTGACAGAGGGTAAGAGGACTGCTAAGTTAGCTTGTCAGCTAATGCTAGTTAGTTATCATAAAACCCTATTATATGTTTTTATTGTGACTAGCAGCGGTTGCATTGACCTTACAGTTCGTTGTCATATTCCAGCAATCCCCGATTCGGATCAAGCAGAGGAGGACCACCCCCGGGTAAGAAGTTTCGGAATCCTGGGGAACGCTTACGAAAGAAGAGATGGGACCTGAATGAGCTTCCTAAATTTGAGAAAAACTTCTATAATGAAAATTCCGAAGTGCAGCGAATGAGCCAGGTATTATGTCCGTCATGTCACAGTCTGACCTTCAGCTGCACCTGTTGTGTTGTTTTGTCTGTCTTCACTTGTTGCTTTTCTTCTCTTTGCTCTCAGTATGATGTTGAGGAGTATCGCAGAAAGAAAGAAATCACAGTCCGAGGCTCAGGCTGCCCAAAACCTGTCACCAGCTTCCATCATGCACAGTTTCCTCGTAAGCACATGCACTCATGGATACACTTGCAGCACTGTGGACAGTTTGCAGACATACATAACCAGATACTTTATCGTCCCTTATTTTTGCTTCTTCCAACTAGAATATGTAATGGATGTACTGATGCAGCAAAACTTCAAGGAACCAACAGCCATTCAGGCTCAAGGTTTCCCTCTGGCACTCAGTGGGAGAGACATGGTGGGCATTGCTCAGACGGGTTCTGGGAAGACTTTATCGGTGAGATGTGTCTTCCTCTTCACCTGTACGCACCACACAGATGAATTTCACAGGTGAAAGATGTGAAAGAAGACTGAACCAGTCTTCCATATTTTTCTTCTTTCAGTATCTCCTGCCTGCAATCGTGCACATCAATCATCAGCCCTACTTGGAGCGTGGAGATGGACCCATTGTACGTGAAGAGAAAAGGAGAGCACTAATCACTGAGTAGTCTGCCTTGGAATAACCTAATTATATTAAAGACCTCAAAGCACAACATAAAACTAAAACACTAAAGAGAGGATTGATGTGGCTTTATATATGTGCTGTGCAGTGCTTGGTGTTGGCCCCCACGAGAGAACTAGCTCAGCAGGTCCAGCAGGTGGCATATGACTATGGAAAGTCATCACGCATCAAAAGCACTTGTGTGTACGGCGGTGCTCCCAAGGGACCTCAAATACGAGACTTGGAGAGAGGTGAAGACTACTAAGACTACTAGAGCATGCAACCATACAGTTGTGTCCTTTTGGGAACCACTTTCGATTAGTCTGTAACTTATTTATTTTCAGTTTAACTGATTATATTACATACTGAAACATGCTAACATTGTCTTGTCCAGGCGTTGAGATCTGCATCGCCACTCCGGGTCGTCTCATTGACTTCCTAGAAGCTGGAAAGACCAACCTGCGGCGCTGCACATACCTAGTTCTGGATGAGGCTGACCGCATGCTGGACATGGGTTTCGAACCACAGATACGCAAAATTGTGGATCAGATCAGGGTAAAAGCTAATACTCAAAGGCTGTATCTCTGTCTTTTTGGTTTTTTTTCTTTGTTTTTCTGTTTTCTGCTGCTTACTCTTATGTTTGAAGTCAAAGCTGTTTTAGTGTATAGTTTTTTATTTGGTGGGTTCTCTTGCCCAGCCAGACAGACAGACTCTGATGTGGAGCGCTACCTGGCCTAAAGAAGTTCGCCAACTGGCAGAGGACTTCCTGAAGGACTATGTCCAGATCAATGTTGGAGCTCTGGAGCTCAGCGCTAACCACAACATCCTTCAAATTGTTGACGTTTGCGTGGAGAGCGAAAAGGACCAAAAGTAAGAGTTTGGTGATCTGGTCACATAGGAATTAACTTCTCACGTTAATAATAACAGCATCTGCTGTGTTTGGTGTGTGCGTTTACATCCCTTTAATTATAATGCATTTGCTTCTTTTGCTTTTCTCAGGCTTATCCAGCTGATGGAAGAGATTATGGCTGAGAAGGAAAACAAGACCATCATCTTCGTTGAGACCAAGAAACGGTGTGATGACCTGACACGTAGGATGAGACGTGACGGGTGAGTATACCAACTCATCCCAGCATCCGTTTTAACTGCAGACTGTAATAAAGAATGGACACCATGATGTCACCCAGTGGTATGATCTATGCTGAAGTTGGGCAGTTTAACACTGGAGTGTGTATATGGACTGGAGCTATTGGAGCTTTTTAAGCTATTCCACAGCCTTAGCTAAGCACAGTCATTTAGGAGCAATAATTGAAGACTTGTCAAATTGGTCCACTGTAAATATTGAATTGTACTTTTGCTTGAATTGCCCATCACTGGTTTGTAGTACATCAGATGAGTGGTTGTAGAGAAAATCAAAAGAGCAGAGACACACAGACGCACTGTTAAAGTTGCTGATTTGTCTTCTAGGTGGCCAGCGATGTGTATTCATGGTGACAAGAGTCAGCCAGAGAGAGACTGGGTATTATCAGGTACAATAAACACACTCACTGACATTTCATTGTACGACAGTTCTTTGTACTGTTGTGTTGTGCTGCCCTGAACCATGTGTTGGCTCTGCTTGCATAATTATACAAACTGAACTGAATTAAATTAATTAGCTGATCCTAATCACCTCTTATTCATCTCATGTTGCAGAGTTTCGGAGTGGCAAAGCACCCATCCTCATTGCTACTGACGTCGCCTCACGTGGGCTTGGTATGTCATGTGTGCTCAAGTATAAAGCAAGTAATTTCCTAAGTATAGCCCCACATACATGCAATATATTTCCCTCTTCAGTATTTAGAATGATAATGATCAGTATATATTGATCTGGCTGTTGTCTGCATTTTTATTCACAGTAAATTTATCAAAGGCCAACCACAAACACATGCGCTGCTTCTCAGATAAAGTGTGTATCTAAGAAGTATGTCATTGAAGCAGGCTTTCCTCCAGACACTGAAGTCTCTTTGCTTTATTAAAGAAACACTAAGAAAGCCGAACGAAGGATTGATGTTGAATGAAGTGTGACGATGTAAGGGGAGAGGCTAGCCAAGCAGCCCCTTACAGCACAACAGTCCAACTTTGAACCTAATTCTGTGTTCATTTGTTTTCTTTTCATTTTGTTTATTTGTGTTGTTTTTGTTTCAAGTCTCTCTTCTGGCAACTAGAAGCACACAGGCTCTCGGGAGCCTGCAGCCGGACCTAGGCATGACAAATCGAAAGCTGTCTTGGGGAGAAAGACAGCCTGATTAATCTGATTCCCAGACACGGCCGTCTCTGCTGAAAACTTAACAAAGAGCCCGCTAATGAAGCTCTCCCCCCGCCTTCCAGGACACTGGCAGCCTGGGTGATGACGGGCGGGGAGGGAGTGGCAAGCGCAGGGTGCCGCTGGGCTTCCAAAATTTGATCGTATGCTCGAGGGCGAAGAAGGGGGCGTGGAGGAGGCTGGACTCTTATTTGGCATGCCATCAACAGAGGGATGAACCCAAAGCACTTGCTGATAACATTCACTCATATTCACAGCTGGTATTCAATCTAACGGCTGTAACGGATTAAGAAAACTTTCCCGTAAAGTCCTCGAGGAGATTCAAGTCCATTCAATAACAAACTCATAAAATTGTGCCTAAATTTGAACTTTCAGCTAATGCACTTAAATAGAAAACAGTTTTGTGAAGATGTGCTGCAGTGGTGTGTCACAAGACGATAAAGACAGAAACACCTGCCAGGAAATGAGGGTGGAAAGCAGCCGAGCCGGGCACGGGCGGCTATTCTGGAGACTTTCCCTCTGAACTGCCCCCTGATGCCAGCCCCCAACACCACCCCCACCACTGGCTGTCCAGGCCAACCTCTCCCTCTGAGGACGTCATGTCTGGTCCTGGCTGGCAGGAGTCCTGGCCTGGAGGAGCCACCTCACTGTGATCAGTCTCCCTCCTTTTCACTCTCCTTCCTTTTTATTCTGTCTTTCTTAATTTGTCTGCCTGTTTCTCTCTCATCCCTCCTTCTCTTCTTCTTTTTTTCACTACCCCCCCCCCCTCATTTTGGTCTCTTATTTATCTATTTGTTTGCCTTTAAACATTTCTGACTTGTCCGTTTTTGTCCCTTTCACCTCTATCCCTGAACCCACAGCTTTCACTTTCCCCTTTGTCTTGAACTCCTTGGCCTGTTGTCTTTGTATACATCACACCAGATCACCAGGTCAGACTTTCTAAATACCATCATAAGAACTAGAGCACATTCCCTGGCAGAGCCCACTCCCAAATCTCTCTTAAAGAGAACGTCCTCCCTCCTTTAGTGTCTGTTTCTTGTTACGAAAATTGAAAAGCTGGGCTCGGTAATACCACTGCCCTTTGACGTGACCTAGGAGGCATTTGGAGCAAGCAGCACTAGTCAAAGCCCGTTCGAAAAAATCTACTTCTTTCACTAACCAATCTCTTAATTAGAAGTTAGTATCACCACTTCTTTGTAATCTAAAAAATGGCAAGGATACGAGATCCTTGAAGTTGACATAAAAGAATCTAGAAGGCCTCTCCACTGACCTCTTCCTCTAGAAACATACATAAGCCCAGCAGTAATGGTTCCAGGCCGATCACGGCTAGGACACACGAAGAAGCACAGTTAGGAGTAGGGTAAGACCACAACCCAGCACAGTCCAGCTGGAGCTCTGGCCCAGACAGCTTCCAGCTTTGGGAGGGTTGTGGAGGAGTGGCGAGGTTGGAGAAGGGACTGCATTTGTCCGGTGCGCTCTCCTCCTACCCCTGCAGACCTCCCATGACTGGTGATGGGTGGGGGGACAGAGAGGGAAATCCCTAAATCTCTGATTACAGGGTAAGTACTGTACCTAACCCTTCCCCCTTCCCTATTTTTCCTCCTCCGCCAGTCTTTGTCATTATGCTTCCAAAACAAGACGTCCATTTTCTCTAATCAGCAGCGTTTTCTGAGCCCTTCATCAACTGTAATGAGAAACAGACCTCTTAACTTTGAGTTAATCTTTTCTGTCAGAAATTTCTCTACATTATATATTTAATTTTAGGGTCACAGCCTTTGAAAATTTGTTTCTTTTTTAATGTTTATCCAAATTCTCATACTGCAACTTTTTCCTTATTTTTGCAGCTTATATTTGACTGCATGTAACCTGTTTTCATGTGTGCACATACTTTATTTCTCTGCTACATTATTTGTTTTTCTAATTGGCACGTTAGGTCATTTTCTAAATGCGTGCAGAGTACAAATAGCCGATGATTTGACTGGTAAGTGATGCTTTCAGAGGACGATGGGTGTCTTGCAGTTATTGTCTGTGTGACTGTTCCCATTTTAAAAGACAAAATTAATGAACACTCAAAATAATGTAAAAGTCAATTAGCGTTAGTTTTGATCTGACTTCTGTTTGCATCTTTTCCCTCCCTGTTACTGACCTCTTCTCCCCTGCTGCCAAAGATGTGGAGGATGTCAAGTTTGTCATCAACTATGACTACCCTAACTCATCCGAGGATTATATCCACCGCATCGGGCGTACAGCTCGCAGCACTAACAAAGGCACCGCTTACACCTTTTTCACTCCGGGGAACCTCCGGCAGGCCCGAGAGCTGATCCGGGTCCTGGAGGAAGCCCGGCAGGCGATCAATCCCAAACTGCTGCAGCTGGCCGACAGTGGACGCAGCGGAGGAGGTGAGGAACGGTTTAAGCATCATGTGTTGCTTAAACCGTTTAACTGCTGAGCTCTCTGCACCACAGAAGAGTCTTTATTGATTTGCCTAAATGGGGATGAGCTTTGGTAGTATGTGAAGGATAGATTGACTGTATTTAAGGGTGCAAGTGATTGATCACATAAACAAATGCTTGGGTAAATGAATGAGCTAGCAGTTTCATTACAACTTTTAATTCCCAGGTGGCCGTTCCCGTTTCCGCAACTCCAATTCAAACAATCCCAACATGATGTACCAGGATGAGTGTGATCGTCGGATGCGTTCTGCTGGTGGGGGCAGCAGCTCAAAGGATGGCCGTGGCAGCAGCTACAGCCGCGGCGGAAACAACCGGGATGGGGATCAATCTTCTTCTTACAGAGATCGCAGCAGCAGGGATGGAGGACGTAGTTATAGCTCCGGCTCCTATGACCAGTACCAGAATAACAGCAGCTCCAGAGGTGGCTCCAGCTCAGCAGGCAGCGCTGCGGGGAATGCCCCACCTCCTTCATCAGGCCCTCAGCCTCTAATGGCTCAGCAGTTCAACCCTCCGCAGCCTATGATGGGTTTGATGGGGCACTCGCCATTCCAGTTTGCGCCTCCTCCGGCATCTCTGTCTGGGAGGAAATGATGTCGTATGTGCATCAGTGTTACACAGCACAACACAAACTACACCCGGGCAGATTTGTGTTGAATTTTTCATTTTATCGCTCTTCCAACATTCCAGTTAAAAGCATGTTTTAGTTGACTGAGAGATCTTCATTTCTTCAACATTAGTTTTCGACTGGCTTCAGGTGTTTGCGTGGAAAACTTTTTTTTTCAGCTTAAAGTTGGTTTAAAGCAATTCTGTGTTCGTTTAGCTTAGTTTGTTGCAGCTGTATTGGATGGAAAAAAGCAAAGCTGCTGTTTTGTATTGTGAATCTCTTTGTGAGCTACTTCCAAGAGGTTGATAGTGTTATTTTCTGTGTAGGTATGGCAAAGGTAGGTGTTGAAGTTAATTTTGTTTTTTCTGTTTCAGATCATTGTTGGAAGCCAAAAAAATCCTTCTGAAATATTAAAAACAGATCCTGATGTGATTTAAAAAAAAAAAAAAAGTGGGTTAAAAACCTTTACCACATTGGAGTGTTTTTCTTTGAGCTTTACCTCGATCTCGTTATGTAGGTGCAAATTGAGGCCTTACCAACTAGTGATTTCTAAGTTTGTATTTACTAACAAATCTCCTGAGGCTTACCTGTTTAGAGGATCACCAGTGTGGTCTGGTCTTTGCAGCAGTGATGAATGAGATTTCCTAGCAAACAGTAAGTCCCCTTTTTAAATTTGTTTTTCATGTTTAATAAAGTTCTTTGGTGTACAGGACATGTTTGTGTGTTTCTGTAAACACTTGAACACTTCTTTTGATCACCAAGAATAAATTTTATTTCCCCATTTTACCAGTGTTATGCTCTCACACATTTCAAATGTACATAACAGAACTGCTATATCTGGCATTTAACAAAGCAGTCTTACTGGAAATTAGTGCAGTGGAATGTGATCGGGATCCTGTGGGAGGAAGTGTTCAGCATGGCTGTCATGCATCGCAGATTGTAGAAACGATCTGAACACGTCTGAGACGGACACCGCGCTCAGAGCACCGGAGTGCAGCTCAGTTTGCATATGCTCAAGTTTTCCATTTTTCCGAATAAATGCTTACACAACAACTCAAATGTCAAACTAATCTCAAAATTGAACTCATAGCGTATTAAAGATGACTATATTAATACGTATCTGAATCTGCACGCCTCAGATGACAAACATGTAACAGATGAGAAAAAGAAAACTGAACTTTAAATAATATTAGAACTGCAAAATAGGCACATATGGCAGAAAATACACAGCTTTGATGTTAACAGTAAATTTTTTTCATTACACAAGATTCGAGGGGTCAGCTAGAAAAACAAAAGTGTTAAAACAATCATTCTCTGTGATCACAAAGTGCACTCAGTCAATGTGAAAGAAAAGCAATCAACGTAAACAGACACCACAACAAGTTGATTCAGTTCAGCCTCGTTTTGCAAACTTAAGAGTCGCTTTGTGTTGACGTTGGGTTTTGCAAGCACTGTGTCCCATTTTTCACCGACCGCAGCATGCTGATGTGAAGGTAAACAGCTGATAATGGATTTCGACAGCCTGAGGTGAAAAATAAAGTACACCAAATAACCTAATATGCACACAGTTGTTGTAGTTTACTTCCTTTGTAGCACTGTGTTTAAAAAAAACAAAGAAAGAAAAAAAAAAACAACTGCAACAACTATGAAGCAGCTGTTGCAGGTTTGTTTAAGCAACCACATACAGCAGACTAGACCTAGACACGTGACTTGTTATAGCAAAGCGTACACACATTACACTGACTGCGCATGAGTGTAATCAGAGGAACACAATCAATACCAGTCAAAGAAAGTACAACATGACTGCAAAGGAAAAAGGTTTCAGCAGGCCTCCAGCCCAGGAGTCAGTTTAGGGGGTGGGGGCGAGTCTGAGAGCAGAAAGTCTGTCAGGTTGTGGTTGTGTTTAAATGCTATAGGTTCCCCCATTTCTCCGGAGGCGGAAACTGTTCTAGACTGCCGCTCTCGCTGTGCTCCTGCTCTCCCATGGTGAAGGTTAATCTGTACTGCAGCTTCACTTTCTCCTGAGACACAAACACATGCAGAGAGAGGCTAAGTATGACAGCTTGGATTAATGCTCTGGGACAAGAGGAATGACAGGCTCCTTGACCTTCCCATCAGATGACGGGATTCAAATGGACCCATTATGCTTTTCCTTATTTTCTGTCACATCTGTAGTTTTTGTTAAAATTCATTAATCATGGGCATGAATGTCAAAATAATTTTGGGATAGGGATTTCTTTTAACTTCTTGTTTTTAAAAGGCTAAAAAGTGGAATGCTGTACAAAAAGAACAGTCCAAAGAAATAATTAAATGGGGTACAGCCCAGTGCAGAGTTGCTTTCAAGCTTGTGTTTAATTCTGCTTTCTCATTAAATTAAGTTGGGGCTTCATTTTTCTAGATCTGTAATTCTTTTTTCCAACCTTGGCCAAGATAATCAGCACTGAAAATATGCTGCACTTATCTATTGCTGAACAGTTTAAAGGCTCTTTTTTTCTGGCCTTTGCTCAGCCAGACATCACAAGGACATTTCTATCTATTCTGTGAAATATCCGGACCTACCTTGTTTGGATTTGCTAGCAGCAAGATCTGTGTGACAGCAGCAGGAGGGAGGATGGGGTTAAAAGCGGGGAGCTCCGTCCCTGACGGGGGCTGCAGCTTCACGGCCATCGTCTGCAGTTGATAAATAAAAACAACATTAGGGTTTTGTTTTGTTTCTCTCTCTTTTTTTTTTTTTTTAACTGAGACACTAAATCAGCAGCTGTGGATCTCATTTACTCCATCTGACAGAGGGGACAAAGGCCTTGGACTATATCAGTGCTGACCTTTGGAGCAGTAGTCTGGAAGTTTATGTTGGTGACAGGCACAGGGGCTGACGAAAGCATGGAGATAATCACCACCAGAACATCGGGTCGAGACGGAGGAGAGTCGCGAGCGAAGTGAAAGAGAACCCGCAGACTGTGGCTGTCAAACACAGTTACAGGTAACAGACTACCTGCAGAAAGACAGGACAGAAAGGAAATTAGTTCATCATATACCCAAAACACTCAAAACCAAACAAGCTTCCTTGGTATAAAACCAATAAGTGATCTCGTTTACTTACTGGGCTTAATGGATTCTAAGGGTACAAAAACGTCAGTCAGAGAAACGTCTGCAGAAGAAGCCTCAGTGTGAGAGGGAGACACATCCAGCAGTGTGGCTTTAAGGCTGGGCTGGGAGTTGGGAACAGGTGCAGGAGGTTCAGCGGTAAAAGCTGGAATTGGATTTGGAGCGATGTTTGTCCCGGTCTTGTTCTGGAGGTCTCTCAGAGTCGGTTTAGACTGCTGCTTGTCCCTTAGAGAAGAAGAATGAGCAACTCTGCGTCAACTTTTGCTCTGAGCTCTTAAATGATTTTGATCTGCTTTTTCCAGAAACGGTAGTTTAACCAACTCCTGACTCAATGTTGATGCTGTCCAAACTACAAAACTACAAAAGTATTATGGCCATCTAGAAGCCTTTTCCTATGAATTCAGCAAAAATGTGATCGTGCTCAAATCCTGTTAGGTACCATTTGACCTGCAGGCCCTCTGGAGGTAGAGACTGCTGCAGCAGGGTTTTTCCCAGCAGGTCCAGTTCATCCAAGGCAGAGTTCCCAGGAGTGGAGCCAGATGAAAGAGGCTGAGAGTGGGGAGGCGGATCTGGACTCAAAAGGAGACTGGGCGCAGTTGCGATATCTGTATCTATGCTGTCAGAGGACTGAAAGTTTAAAAAAATAAATAAATAGAAAAAATGAGTACAGGAAAAAAATATGAGAGCTTCACAGATGCAATAATAGATTTTCTCCACCGCTCACCTGGAACGAGTCCCATGCGGTGGAGTCCTCAGGCTGTGAGGCGGGGTTAGAGGTGTGTGTTCCTTCACTTAAACCTGTGTGAGGTGCAAAGTGTTGTAGTATTTAGGAACAAAAGTTTTCTTTCCCTCAGTTTCCATTCAGGACTCTGAGATTTAAGTTGTATGCTACATACGCCTGTCTGACGTGTTTTATTACCAAGCGACATGAGTTCGTCATCAAGGAGACTAATCCCCATGTCCCCATGTGAGGGAGGGTTTAGGCTGTCTGTGGGAGTGGGAAACTCTGGGAAGGAAGGCGGCGACTGTGGTGACGTGTCCAATCCTGACAGATCTAGCAGCGCTGTGCCTCCTCCTGTGAGAAATCCATCAGTACTGTTGATCCTTCACTAAAAGATTCTTTTAGACAGCTCATTGTAACACAGTAAAATCTTTTTGGCTTCTTTAGTGTTCAAAGCTTCACCCACCGGTTTGTTTCTGTGTGTTTAATGTGTTGTTTCCATTTACAATCTCCCCTTTCACCTGCTGCTTGTACAGGTTGATGACTTGAGTCAGGCTGTCGTTGGCCTGCAGGATCTCCGCTGAGGAAAGATGACAAAGTGCTCATCCTTATCACTGGATTTAATCAGAATCGCCTGCCTCTGTTAGAAAGACTGCTCATAAACTGTTGAACCAAAAAAGAAAAATAAATTCATGCGCTAATAGAAACCATCACTTTATTTCTTTAAAAAAAAAGAAATACTATGAGAGAGATTTTTTTAGACCATCTATAGGTCACCCTTGTTCTTGAAAAAGCAAGAACACTTCTCCATTCCTCTGAGATCCGACCTCACTGTCCAGGGTTGTGTGGTCAAAAACTCCACTTCTCTCTTTCCTAGACATCTCTACACCTCCACAATTATGTCATCTGGACCAACTCTTCATAGTTGCCCTCACTTCCTCCTCTCTGTCTCCCATTTTCTACATTCATCAGCTCCTCAAAGTACTCCTTCCATCTTCTCAACACACTCTTCACTTGTTAGGACATTTCCCCTAACCTGACTCACACCCTTTCCAGGTCGATCGCTCCGTCCAGTCAGTCGGTACAAACCTTTTTTCTCATTCCACAGTGTCCAGCCTCTTATACAACTCACTACAAACATTTGTCCCTGTGTCTACTTTCCTCACTTTTTCTTTGGTAGCTTCCTTTGAAAAATTTCCCTTACTTCCTCATTCCATCACCATTCCCTCACTTTTCATTCCATCCATCACTTGAGTGATATGACAGTGGAAAAAAAGGAGAGAGCTCCTATTCAGTGGCAGATGAATAATAACTAAGCTCACCCAGAGCCTCGTCGTTGTCCTCCGTGTCACTTGCCAGTCTGAACAGTGTTGGCCTCATTTTCTCACAGCGCTGATACAGGTCCTGACCACACAGCACACACGCCACGTTAAAAAATACTTTAAATGGAGATGGCTTCAGGTTGATTTACAGTGTGATCTTTTGATTTAAAGCATCTGTCTTTTTCTCACCTGAATGAGTTCAGCATTGCTCTGATCCGTAGCCGTGCTGTCGTAGTCCTGCAGAAGCTGGGTCAGTAAAGTGACGCTCTCCTTTACCTCCTGAATGGCATTCACCCGCTTTGACACCTTCTCTGCACGCCTCTGATCCTAAAACCAACGAGACACAAACTCACAAACTGCACACATACCGGGTTTTGGCCAAAAGCAAGTGCACATGTAGGAAACAGTCATGAACAGTCCAAACTGTGGTGACCTGTAACACAACAAACACAGCCAGAGGCAGTAAAGCAAGAGCGCAGCAAGGTCAGGGAGAAATCAGTTCAGGTTCATGGATGAGAGCAAAGACTAATTCCTGTTAGACATGAAATGAGTACAAAAGACAGAAACACCCACAGGGCAATTTCCCAATTTCCTCTTTCAGTTATTGCTCCGCTCTGAGTGCACCATTTTACTCCTGTTCCTAAAAATCACACATCGCTGCACCGAATGAATGTGGTGAAGAAAATAGGAAGGAAAAGGAAAGAGTGTTTACCTCTTGGACCATTTCCTTAATGAGTTTGTTGGCGGCTTTGAGGTCTTCGGGGTGCGAGCTGTTCAATAGGCGAGACAACATCTGACAAAGTAGAAAGTCAGAGTTCACATGAGGAAGAACATCAGATGCTAGTTCATCACATCTACATAACTCATTCATATATTTTAGTACGAAAGTCCTTACTTTGGATTTCTCTTCATCTTCAAAAATAGCATTCTTGGGTCTGGGTGGAGGAAGGTTGAGTAGCTTGTCAGGTGGCAGCTCAGGATCTTGTTTAACAATACCTGATTAACAAGCAGAGAACATGAAGGTGTTGAGTTATTTAAATGTGTCTAATCATTTTCATTAGTTGATTTACAACGTAAGGCATTTTATCCACGTGGGCCTATTACTTTAATTTTCAGCTCCAAATGTTCAACTCT
Source organism: Diplotaxodon limnothrissa (assembly GCF_057381915.1). Classification (NCBI taxonomy): domain Eukaryota; kingdom Metazoa; phylum Chordata; class Actinopteri; order Cichliformes; family Cichlidae; genus Diplotaxodon; species Diplotaxodon limnothrissa. Next base: position 10,267,253 of record NC_140599.1, on the reverse strand, counting down.
ATTACAGCATCTTCATCTTCAAGTTCAGCATAATTACTCTTTAAAAATGGGTTTTGACAGGATTCATCAAATGACAGATCGACTCTTACCTTGTTTTTTCAGCATTTGATAAGCGTCTGAAATCTTGGCTTCATCTGGTAACGCCAAAGTCCAGCTATAGATCAACTCCAAAACTTTTATTTTAACTGGCTCAGGGGACCGTGTTCCAAGGTACTAAATTGGAGATGAAACCCAGGTCATTTGCACAAAAAGCTCAACAACAAGAGAGAAGGAAAAAAAAGACCTGTATCAAAGAGGCACAGACACAAAGAGACCTAAAGTCCTACCTTGGGAGAAACAACTTTGATGAGTTCATTGAGAAAACGGAATTTGCCCACTTCACTGTGAAACCTTTTCCCGCAGTTTTTCATACAAGTCTCCAGGACCTTGAAATTGAAGGGTAGGAAAAAAAAAAAATCTAAAAATGGCAAAAGCTGAAACTAAAGCATCTGAAAATAACTGAACAGATCCTGATTCTGATCTGAACTTACAAGTAATGCCTGCATGGCCTCCCACTCTTGTGGAGACTGGATCTTGTGGGCCAGGAGCCTGGTGGCCAGCTGCGGTCTATGAACATGTCACATTTTTGGGGGTGGTTTATTTAAAATAAATGATGCATAAAATTATTCAAAATTCTAAAATGACTGCTGACAAAAGCTCTTTCCTAAACAAACAAAAACAACAACAACAACAAAAAAAAATCTGTGCTCAATTTCTATTACCCTTGCCATTTTCAAAAACAACTAGAAATTGGCATAATATATGTGTTACCAATGTTGTAGAAGAAAAACTGTCCTTTTGTAGAAAAGATGAACATATCTCTGAAGACATGATCACAAGGCTCAGTAAGACTATAATTATGTAATGATGTGTAAATAATGTCTTGGCCCTGGGGCCAGCTCTTACCCCTCCAACTCATTGTTGAGCTGGTCACAGAAGGCATGGATGCTACTCCAGTCTGTGTCTCTGTTTAGTGGATTTGTGGCTCTGTCTGAAATGGGATATCACATAAAAATGTATAAATGTTACCAACCTTTCCGAATCTTATTATTTTTTATGCTTAAATGCTTATGTTTTCGGATTTTGTTACTGCGAGTTGTTATAATGTCCTAGTATCTTCCTTCAGTTAATTACACCCATATAAAACTAATGAAATATAAGCACAGCGACACAGCCTAAATATAGCCGCCAAAATGCCTCTAAAACGCTTCTTTGTGGCAGTTTAAGTAAACATTACAACCTTTATTAATCATTTTTGGACGTTTATGCTATGTTCATAAAAGAACTACAAATATTTAACATACTGGCCACGGAGTGCATGAGGTCTTTCACTAAACATAAAGGTTGTCTTGTCGAAATATAATGTACAAAACTTGGACTAAGCAGGCTAGAAGTGTATCCCAGCATGTCATCAAGCAGACTACATGGGACAGGTGCTAACTGAGTGTAAGGTTAGCTAGCTTGCTGTCGACAGTCACAGTCGTGTCAGTGTCTTCTCGAGCTTTTCCACGAAGTCACAGGTTTGCTTTAATCACAGTCTATCCTATGTGAATGCAAATTCTGGGTCCCACGATCTTGCCCCCAGCATCCCGGTTTAGCTATAGAGTCGTAAATCCAAAGCCAGCATGTCTGTGCTGTGTTGACAGCTGGAAGGTAGAGCTCCGCAGCTAGGTTAGCATCCTGGGTGTTACGGCGGGGTCCGAGTCCCCTCTAACGGGACAAACGCAGCTACGGTGAGTTTTCATGTCATCTACAACAACTCACGGATAGTAACTTCTCAGTGTCGGGGTCCCCGGACAACACGGGCGCAGGAGAATAAGTTTAAAACACTCACTGATACGTGACTCCAAACTCTCTGCATCGGGAGGCGCAGCCATAACTGCGAGATTTATGTGGTGCCTCGATCTCGCGAGAAGTGGATGGACACGTAGAAAACAGAGTTGAATGACATAGAAAGCACTACGATATTTGTAATACATCAAGTAAAGGATCTATCTCATCTGTATTATATATATATATATAGTAAAATTAATAATATTTGGTATGTGGTATGCAATACATAATTCTGACTACAGTGGGGCAAAAAAGTATTTAGTCAGCTACCGATTGTGCAAGTTCCCCCACCTAAAATGATGACTGAGGTCAGTAATTTGCACCAGAGGTACACTTCAACTGTGAGAGACAGAATGTGAAAAAAAAATCAAAAAAAAAAAAATCCATGAATCCACATGGTAGGATTTGTAAAGAATTTATTTGTAAATCAGGGTGGAAAATAAGTATTTGGTCAATAACAAAAATACAACTCAATACTTTGTAACATAACCTTTGTTGGCAATAACAGAGGTCAAACGTTTACTATAGGCCTTTACCAGGTTTGCACACACAGTAGCTGGTATTTTGGCCCATTCCTCCATGCAGATCTTCTCGAGAGCAGTGATGTTTTGGGGCTGTCGCCGAGCAACACGGACTTTCAACTCCCGCCACAGATTTTCTATGGGGTTGAGGTCTGGAGACTGGCTAGGCCACTCCAGGACTTCCAAATGCTTCTTACGGAGCCACTCCTTTGTTGCCCGGGCGGTGTGTTTTGAATCATTGTCATGTTGGAAGACCCAGCCTCGTTTCATCTTCAAAGTTCTCACTGATGGAAGGAGGTTTTGGCTCAAAATCTCACGATACATGGCCCCATTCATTCTGTCCTTAACACGGATCAGTCGTCCTGTCCCCTTGGCAGAAAAACAGCCCCATAGCATGATGTTTCCACCCCCATGCTTCACAGTAGGTATGGTGTTCTTGGGATGCAACTCAGTATTCTTCTTCCTCCAAACACGACGAGTTGAGTTTATACCAAAAAGTTCTACTTTGGTTTCATCTGACCACATGACATTCTCCCAATCCTCTGCTGTATCATCCATGTGCTCTCTGGCAAACTTCAGACGGGCCTGGACATGCACTGGCTTCAGCAGCGGAACACGTCTGGCACTGCGGGATTTGATTCCCTGCCGTTGTAGTGTGTTACTGATGGTGACCTTTGTTACTTTGGTCCCAGCTCTCTGCAGGTCATTCACCAGGTCCCCCCGTGTGGTTCTGGGATCTTTGCTCACCGTTCTCATGATCATTTTGACCCCACGGGATAAGATCTTGCGTGGAGCCCCAGATCAAGGGAGATTATCAGTGGTCTTGTATGTCTTCCATTTTCTGATGATTGCTCCCACAGTTGGTTTTTCACACCAAGCTGCTTGCCTATTGTAGATTCACTCTTCCCAGTCTGGTGCAGGTCTACAATACTTTTCCTGGTGTCCTTCGAAAGCTCTTTGGTCTTGGCCATGGCGGCATTTGGAGTCTGACTGTTTGAGGCTGTGGACAGGTGTCTTTTATACAGATGATGAGTTCAAACAGGTGCCATTCATACAGGTAACGAGTGGGGGACAGAAAAGCTTCTTACAGAAGACGTTACAGGTCTGTGAGAGCCAGAGATTTTCCTTGTTTGAGGTGACCAAATACTTATTTTCCACCCTGATTTACTAATAAATAATTTACAAATCCTACCATGTGGATTCATGGATTTTTTTTTTCACATTCTGTCTCTCACAGTTGAAGTGTACCTCTGGTGCAAATTACTGACCTCTGTCATCATTTTAAGTGGGGGAACTTGCACAATCGGTGGCTGACTAAATACTTTTTTGCCCCACTGTTTATCAAATAATTCATATATTAAAATATTGCTCAATTTCACATCAAAACGTCCGTTCAAACACAATAAATTAAAATTTTCACTTTATTTCTGAATGAAATTACAAAGTCTATTTGCATAATAGATTGTATCAAAGTATTTTAAAATATTTTTTATAATTTGAATACGAACCTTTCTAGTAAAGTAATTTTCATAGGACAAAGAGCTCGTGTGAAGAACATACCGGAAGTTGCGTTCCCTCAAACCAAAGCATTAAAAAAAATAAGCCTAACCTTTCACTTAGATGTTTATTTATTTATTTACGTTAGGTTTACACACTTTTCCTCTTACTTTCTTTTTTTCAACAATACCAACTCATGTGACTGAGTATCTATTTGTGGTCCGAGACTAAGGAAAGCTTCTCTTCCATAAAAAAAATTGGGGCGGGGAAAGTAGTAAAAGTGGATTGGAATAAGCAAAAAAAGGCACGGCCATTTTTGAATCGTTCTGTCAAGTTTGCACCCGGACAATAAACTTAATTACAAACCTTTTCTTCCTAATTATAGAGTGGCGGCAAGAACAGCTCTGTGTCTCCCTCCAGTGGCAGCTATTAGGCATTTCATAGATTGTGGAGCACAACTGCAGAGCTAATAACTGGACTAAGTTTAAAATATCAGCCCCGTGTAACAGACCAGAGGTCTGGCAGTGTTTCTCTAACAGTTCGCTTCACTTCAGGGGCTCGGTGCATCTTTGCGGTGGAGGAAATAGCATCGAGCTGAAACGAGTAGGAGACTTGTGGTCGTGGTTTGAAACGCTGGAGCAATGCGCGGTCGCTTTACTTGCCTTTGTTTATATTTGACAAAAACAACACGAAAGGGGGGGGAAAACATAAACTTCCTTCCTTCCTGCTCTTGCTGCTTCGCCACCACGACGTGCAAGTCTGGCCGCAGAGAAATAGTTGCAAAGGTAGATGCTTTGCTTCCTGTTTCCTCCGAAAAAAAAAAGCCAGACCTGCACCACTTGTATCTGATCTCTCCGACTCTGACACGGTGCCATGTTCTGCTCCCTGCCCACTTGTGAAAAGTTGCACGAGAAATGGCATCACCGAGAGTTTTGCTGGAGTGGTGCCGCGTCACATGCGCCACTTATCCCGACGTGGAAATAACTAACATGTCAACCTCATTCACAGATGGACTTGCGTTCTGTGCTATCATCCACAAACACCGCCCTGACCTCATGTGAGTAATGCCATATGTTAACAGAGCTGTCATGGCTGTGCGGAGTGAAGTGTGCCTTGCTTCTGACTTTCTAACTCCAGTTTACCCCTATCTGTTTCTGTTTAATCAGAAACAGAGGGGCTCGTGTGCACTTTGGTTAATCTGCTGTCATTTTGCTAATCTGCATCTCTTTTTAACCCTTTTTTTGTCCAGTCTCATTGGCCTGAAATCGGTTAATTTGGTTTATTTGACACTGAACCACTCCTCTGGAATCATCTCATCTCTGATCTTTTAATGCTTTTTGCTTCTATTGTATTTAGAAAAGTTCATTATGTAGTTAATCATCAACTTTGTCGCTCATTTATTGTTTTTGGTTTTTGTTTGTTTGTTTGTTTTTTTTGTTTTTAATTGAATCTCTCCAATTTCTTCACTTTACTCCAGAGACTTCGGGTCCCTCTCCAAAGATAATGCTTATGAAAATAACAAGCTGGTGAGTTTCTGATTGGAAACAAGAACGAAAGCATCCCGCATCTTTGTTTCGGTTTATTCACTTTCATTCCCTGTTTCTCGCCTGTGGGCCTGCAGGCGTTTGAGATAGCAGAAACAAAGCTGGGTATCCCTGCCTTCCTGCATCCGAAGGATATGATTTCCACCAAGGCGCCCGATCGTTTAAGCGTCATCTCCTACCTTGCTCAGTACTACTGCTTCTTCAATGGGAAGTCTTCGGGTGCGTTTAAGATAATCTGCCTGTTGTAGCCCTTAATTTTATGTTGTTGTTTTTATAGATGCTAGCATAAATTTTCAGGCTGAGGTTTGCTGTCCTGCTCAAACATATACAGTTGAATTAATATTTTGGATGCAGTGTTATCCCTCACTCTTCAGGTCAGGTGAATGAAATCAGACTGGCCCGTCCTCAAAGAAACAGTGCATGCACGGTGATTTGCGTGTCTTATCTTGACTTTACAGCAGGTCCTGCCAAATTGTGGTCATCGCACGGCACTTCCTCACACAGCCTCTCGAAGAGCAAAACTTACCATCATCCAAAGAGCATGAAGGTGAATGTTCACAGGCTATTTTGGTTCTGATTTAGTCATCTCTGTGGTTGTCACTTGAGCGACTGGTTTCTCTTCTGTTTTCAGAGCTTGACTGACAGCAAAACCAGTCGAGAGGAAAATGTTTCTGATGCGAGGCCGCAGACTGTGTGCAGTTTGTGTTTGAAGCCCGTGCACCTAATACAGAGGCATTTAATAGATGGAAAAGTTTACCACCGCAGCTGTTTCAGGTAACAGAAGGTCACAATGCTGTGCAAAAGTGTTAAGCCACCTCGAGGTTTCTTTATATTTTGTTTCCATGGAGCCAGAATTTCTTGTCACTTTTTAAAAGTGGTCTTGAGCAATAGTTTTTCAGTTTCTTTGGTCATTGGCTGCTTTTTCGCTCATTTTTAGTAAAGTCCTTGTAGCTGTTTTTCTTTTTTGTTTTTTTAATTTCATGGTTAAACTGCTCAACACTGGCCTATGAGTCATTCCAGCATAAAAACTCCACCCAAATTAACGGATGAAACAGTGTTGTGTTTGCACATCACACACTACTTGGTGAAGAACCAGTTTTAAATTGTATATTTAGGCACTTTGTTACTAGCATCCTGTGGCAAAGGTACGTCATTATTTCCCATTTATTTAGCTGAATCTACCAACAACAACAAAATGCCAGAGATAGAAAAGTTTGCAGGCATGAAATAGTATTTTTGCACAGTTTAGAAAGAGTTATTAGTTGAAAACTAGACATATCTCGGCATGGTGTGCAGTAGGTTTGAGGAAACTGGACAGGTGTGTGACATAAAAAATACATTAAAGATCCTTAAGGAAGGATAGAAAAACAAACAATAGAACACTAACAGTCATGGATTGGCCTCCCAGAGCCTGGACCTCAACATTATTGAAGCAGTGCAGGATCATCTTGACAGAGAACTGAACAAAAGAAGAGCTTTGAATGTCCTTGAGAAAGCCTGGAGCACTATTCCTGTTTGCATGTTCCAATAAATCTCACTGCCTGTTTCCCACTTTCCTAGCAAAATATGAAGAAATGAGATCAGGCTCAATTCTTCTGAAAAGTACTGTAATACAGTAATATCTGATCATATTTGACACTCTTGATTCAGTAGATCTGGTAGATTTAGATTTCTCTTTTGTATTTCAGGTGCAAAGTGTGCCATGCAACTCTTTTACCACAGTCTTACACGCAGGGAAGTGACGCTGGCTCCTTGATCTGCGCTTACCATGCGACAAACAGTAAAGGTACTCACGTCGACGTCAGCAGGCAAACTGGATCTCAAAGTAAACTTCAGACAGTTTGTTATTCTCTGGGTGGACAGCCTATCACCAGCGTCCCTAACTACACAAAGAAAACCGAGTCACAGGACACACTGAGTTGCAAGACAGCAGAAACAGGCGGGACAGAAAGGATAGATGGAAGGACTCGTCCTGTTCCAGCACCAAGGCGGATTTCTGTAGGCCCTGTTCCTGCAGCCAGGATCAGAAGTTCACAGACTGTAAATAGCTCCCCTGCTGCAGGTAAACGGGCACACTTGTTTTCTTGTAGCTGTTCAGTCGTAATTATTACATTCCTGCTTTCTGCGTGTATTCTGGTCATACATCTGTTTCTCTGTTAAGACCTAATCATTATGTGTTTTGTTTTCCTCACTCTTTCTCTCTGCAGGTGGTTTATCCAGTCCAAGCAAATGTGCAGCCAGTCCGCCTCAAGGGTAAGTGTGACAAAAACAACCTGTTCATCGCTTCCTTTTGGCACGCACTTGTCTTTTCTCATGCATCTTTTCTGATTTGTATCTAATTATTTATTAAATGCTGAAAAACGAATTGTCACATTTGCCAATAAAAATATGAACCCAGACCTGATTTAATATTGGCCAGGGTGCTTTTCAAGGTTCTTACCTTGGAGCTCTTTAGCATTTTGGGAAAGAAGAGGAAGTTCCAGGAGGCTAAATTGAGCGAGCAGTGAGCGTTAGTGTGGCCACATTAGTAAAAGTTTGCACTGACCTGGATTTGATCCTGGGTTACAAATTCTCAATGCACAAATCCGTCTGAAACGTGTCAGTCTCACAAAAACGTTGATGTTCCGGCTCTACACAGGTTTGAGGTATGTTCTGACATCACAGACACTCTTGGCTTAGGATCTAAAAACAACTACAATAGAGAGGCTTGAACAGATGACCTTGAAGGGGAGATGGGCCAAATTTGAATCAGATGTTTTCTTCCCTTTGTGGCCAAAGTCAACAGACTTAACAGCACATCGTGTGTTTTGAAATATAGGTGCAAAGTTTCTGTGGTGGAATTCAAATAAATAAAAGAAAATGCCCATTCATAAAATGGAACAAGAGATAAGGTCTTAATAACTGACTTTCTTCAATGTGTTTTTATATTCCAATACTCTATAGCACCAGCCCAGTCAGCGCTAGATCTAAAATGAAAAGCAGCCATCCATGGATGGCCCTCGTGCATCCGGGACCTTGGACACAGCTGCCTCCAGCTCCACCTCCACTTCCCACTTTTCGATCCAAATCTGCTTCTAACTTAGATGGGTCGTCCAAAAGACCCAAAGTTCCTGCTCCAAATCCTTTTGAAGATGTGCAGGAGGACGACTCTCAAAGCGAGGTTGCTAAATCTGAATCTGAAGACCAAAATAAGCCTTTTTTGGGAGCTACCCAATCAGAGTGCAGCACCTTGGCATCGCAGGAGGCTGAAGAAAAAAAAGCTCTCCCACAGAAGAGCCCGGATCTCAGAGGGCGTGTTGACGTTGCAGAACCTGACCCAGTAAAAGAATTGACTGCAGATACTAACATAGAGAGACCTTGTGGTGAAAGAGGTGGAGATGGCGGTCAGATTGCTCCGTCAGATGTGACAGAAGCAGCAGGTCCGCGTCCCATTCCTGCATCAAGACAGAGTCGCATTTTACCCAGAAGTCTTTCTGTGCCAGCCATTGCGTCTGACCCTCGTTCTGCACCTGTCGGTGAAACACAGACGGATGAAGCTGCCACATCGTGGCGAAGTAAGGTACGACAAGAGATCAGAGTTAACCAGTAAAGGCCAAACATTAATGCGCGTTTCACGTTCTACCAGAGGACAGTCTCATATGGCGTTTCTTACAGTTTTCCATATTATATATATTTTTTTATTTTCAGCCTTCCTGTGAAAACGATCCTAAGGCTCAAAGACCCACATTATCCAAATCAAATACCGTTCAGGACCTCTCGCCTTGTCGGGGCCCCGCACCTGGCCATGGATTCCCACTCATCAAGAGAAAGGTACAACAGCTGGATTTAAAACAAACTCAAAGGCCACAAAATCTAATTCTGAGTCATTTCTAGATGTGCCTTTGTGTCATGTAGATGCAGACTCATCATTAAGATGAGACGTTTTGAGCAAACTGAGTAGTTTACCCAGAATAACAAGGTTTAGTCACTTTTTTTGGTGTGTGATTTATTTAAGAAATTATTTCTTTTTTGAAGTCTTCAGTTTTGGTGATATTTGTTGCTTGACAGGTGCAGACAGATCAGTGCACTTCCCCAGAAGAGCTGCAGGTGCAGATGAGAGAAGTGGATCAACATCTGGAGACACTGGAGGGAAAAGGAGTGGAACTGGAGAGGAACCTGAGAGGCTGCAAAAATGGTTCGTACTAAATAAAATAATTTATTGGCACAAAATTCTCAATATTGTGAAGCCGCTTTGTGTAAATACCATTACATTGACACTTCCTGCTTTTTTATTTCAGATAAACAGGAGGAACAAATGCTAATGGAGTGGTTCTGTCTTATCCACGAGCGGCATGTTCTGATGTGCCACGACACGGAGCTGGTTCATCTGTAAGCGTTTTTTCACTTGTGCGGCTTTTCTTTTTTTCCGTGTTTTCTGAGCATCGTAAACACATGTGTAATTTTTATTTCTCAGGACAAAGCAGAAAAAGCTGGAGGACAGGCAGACCGACGTGGAGTACGACCTCCGGTGTCTCTTTAATAAACCGGGTTAGTATGTAGCTCTGTGCATTGTTCAGTCACTTTTATCACCCACTGTATTTGACATTAACGGGAATTACTGATCTGTAAATAATTCAGGGATCAATATTCTTTTATCCAAGGTTCTGTAGGCGTGATGAAAGGTCTTTAGCAGAAAGTTGACATAACTGCCATCAGACTTTTGCGTGTCAGGGGTGATTTGTGACAGCATGGCTGAAAGGGTGAAAAGGAATGTTTACAAGCCGAGACCTGCTGCGACACGGTTCAGAGATATAGTTAGAGGGTTTAGACGTGTAGAATCTTTATGATCATGTAAGAAAAGTACAGTGAAATTGTATGCAGTCCTATTTAGTGCACAGAAGGCAATCTAACTATCTCAATCAGTGTGTGTTTGAATGTGTATGTATGTCTGTGTGTGTCATTATTATTGCACTGTTGTTCACAGCTGTGAATACTGGTTGCACGGGTTAGTGAAAGGAGGCAAACTCTTCAGTGTTCATTTATTAGTTCTGGGAGATGTGCTGTTTTTCAAGTCTGTTTGCCTTGTTCCAACTGCACCGCCTCCCTGAGGGTAACAGCCAGGATGTGTGATGTGCCCATCAGGATACTGTGGGCTTTACTGTGGCACCAGGACCTGTAGAGGTCCTAGAGAGAGGAGCACAGCCGGTGATTTTCCGTGCTGCGCTGATGACCCTCTGGAGTGTTTCCTGAGCAGCGCAGCTTGCAAACCACACCAGGAAACAGTTCCGCCTGTACACTTTAAGCTCCTTGGCTAGGGAATTGTTTTTCAGGAAACCTCAGGGAGTGAAGTCGCCACTGTGCCGTCTTGATCAGCACAGTTGTGTAGGTTTTCCAGGTTAAATCATCATCCAGATGCAGGCGCAGAAACTTCAGTCACTACACAGTCCCTGCTGATGTGATAGGCTAAGGGTCTGTTTCTCCAGAAGTCCATTATTTCCTTAGTTTTTGTGGTGTTGAGGAGCACTTTGTTTTTCCACAGAGAGGACAAAGACTGATGGTCTAAGAAGAAGACCACAGACAAAATTCATGGGTGTAGTGAAGGAAGAAATGAGTGTTAATGAGGCAGATGAGACACTGCGGTGCTAAAGGGAGCAGCTGGAAAGAAGAATAGATGATGATCCTAAAAGAAGGAAAGAAGACCCAGTTAAACAAACGTGACATAGTAATAGACTTGGTCATTTATTGGTTTGGGAAAGTGATCTAGTTTTGGCCACTGTGAGGGAACAGAGTCTGAGATTTCACTAACCTTTGTTCCTCTGTGACCTCCCGCGCTACAACACACCCACTGCTGTGGAGGGTAACAATGCTCCAGCATTTCCTCCATTTGAAAACTCGCTACTGTAAGTCTAGACTGGTGGAAGTCCAAACAGTTTAGAGATGGTTTTGTGAACTTTTCAAGCCTGATGAGAAACAGAAACACCAGCTCACACTTGACTGTTACGTCTGTCACTGAAAACACTTGTTTCTAATCACATATTTGAATTACCAGTTAATCTTAGAGGGTCACATACTTTTGCCATTCACAGACTGGTAAGTAACACTGGATCCTGACATGCTTTTTGATTCTAAATGGTGCAACAAGAACAAGAAACACTACAAGAAGGCTCTGAGTTGACTCTTAAAAGGCACTGAAATGAATTAATGTTTCTATAAGAATATTGTTGCTATCCTATCAGTGGAATCCAATGGAGATCGCTGATTTGTTAAATGAAATCTCATTGTGTTGAACTTTCATTGTCATCATCTGCACACACAGACAAGAACTGGAGTCAGGAGGATCGAGATAAAGAGAAGAAGCTGATGGATGAGCTGGTCACCATCATTGAACAGAGGAACCACATCATCAGCTGCCTGGATCAGGACAGACAGAGGTACTTAAGGAAAAAAAATCAATTATGCTTTTGCATTTGTACATTTTATCTGAGTGCAACTTTGTTTTTCTGATTAGGGAGAGAGAAAATAACGTGCTTTGGGAAGATGTAATGAACAAAGGTAAGATAACGAGCCTTCTAATAAAAGCTCTTTGGTACTGTTTTGTATCTTCTGTTTTGCCTGTATGACGAAGGCAGAAAGAAATTGATTCGTTGGATCACAAATAATGCTCTATGTCAATGTTTGCTTACTGCTTAATGTTTGTTTTGCTGCTCTTTCGTCTCTTCTCAGACTTCCAGAAAGAAGGATTAAAAGAGCTAAGGAAGCCCAAAAAAGATTTCAAGCCTACAAAAGTACTAAAAATCCTGAACCACAAAGAAGAAAGCACGAAGAACTCTGTGGATAAAAAGAGTTGAAGAAGTGTCAGAAGCTCTCATTGTTCATGTGTGAACAGTATGAAATATGCACTTATTAAGTACATGCTTACTAATTATGTGTTAAAGCCCAGCTCAGTAACATCACCAAACAATTTGTATTGTTCTCAGTTGGCACGGTATATGCATTATTATTAATGTGTTTTTTCACTCTAAAAATTATCATCATCTTATTTTTTATGGTATTGTATGATCACATACTCGTGGGTTTTTTTAAGTGTGCAATAAATCTCATGTGTTAAGTACTGTCTGTAGTGCATTTGAATTCAAAACAACAGACAAAAAATATTTAATATACATGCACAATGTACCTGTTAACACACCAGTAATGTAGGATTATGTTCATTCTCAATTTTGCAGTGTTTTTTTTTTCTTCACTATGATTTTAAGTAAAAGGAAAATAATAAAGAGCAGAGGCTGAAAATACTTGGTGACTCAAAATATGAGTCTTAATTTGTGGTTCTAGTAGATCTTATTCTGAAAGTTTGTTTGACGTCTGAAAATTAATGAAAAAGGGAGAAAAACGTGTTGGCTGTCAAGTCTAAACGAAACCCAGGTTAAATTGCATTTAATCAGAATCAGAATACTTTATTGATCCCTGGGGGAAATTATTTTTTGTTGTGCTCCATTATAAACCAACATAAACATAAACCAACATTAAGACAAGATAGACAATATGCTAACTAAGAATAGTACAATATATACATACATAAGTCACTCATAAATAAATAGCTGGAAAAGAAACGTGTAGTTGTAGCAGTAACCAGTGTGTTAAGTGGATGCGTTGTACAGGGAGATGGCCACAGGCAGGAAAGATTTCCTGTGTCGTTCAGTGGTGCTGAACGACAGCAGCTGCATTTATGTTAACAAAGAAAATTATCTGTTTCTCATAGTTTCAAACAAAAAGAATGTTTTCCTGTATTAATACTGTTGTATTTTATTTCGCAGTAAAATTAAGGGTCATAAAAAGCTACAGGCTCATTGACAGGACTGCAAAAAATAAAGAGAGAAAAAGACAGAAATACCGCTCGTACGACAAATGGCGAATTTTATTTATTTATTTAAATTACAACAATCAACTTTTTTTGTTGTTTGTTTTTTGGGGATTTAAAAACAATAAATAAATGTAATTGTACTGGAGTACAAGTGGAAAGAAAGTTCCTTTTCCTGTTTTTCATCCGGAATATTTTCCAGCGCACCAAACCACCGGAAGTTTAAGCTTCGTAGCGTTCATGTGGGTCCGTGTTAACAACAAAGTGTGTTGACTTTCTTCTACGGTTTGAGTAATATTTTACGTAAATTTTAGGTTAAAACATGTCCGACAACGAAGATAAGTAAGTAATGATGACACTTTGATGAAATTCATATTAAAATGCTTGTTTCTTTATTATAACTCGGCGCGAACTAGCATTGTAGCTAACGCGGTTAGCCACACTGCTAAGTGCTCTGTATAAACTTATTGACAATTTGCTGTCTTTAGAATCTATTTATTGTCTTTTAAAAACAAAACTTTGTGTCAAATTTGCAGCTTCGATGATGGAGATTTTGATGATGCCGAGGAGGATGAGGGATTAGATGATCTCGAAAACGCGGAAGACGTAAGTTGATGATTCTCTTAACTGGACAGCACAGACACTGCTTTGCTTTTGTTGTTTGTCGTCAGTTTTATTTTAGCACTACTGATCGCTGCCTTTGTATCATGTTTATTGTCGGTTGTTTTCTGGTGAATAGGATGACCAGGAGAACGTGCAGATCCTGCCCGCGGGAGAGGGCCAGCAGGCAAACCAGAAGAGGATCACAACTCCGTACATGACCAAATACGAGAGGGCCAGAGTGCTGGGGACACGAGCCCTCCAGATAGCGTGAGTGTTTCTTCATTGTCATTTACGGCTTCACGGTTAGGTTTAAGGTTAATCATGCTGGAGGTGTTGACGTTCCACGTCCAACTGATACAGAGGTTATGTTTCCCACACGAGTCTGCCGATATTCAAGAAAACCTGACATAGGAGTTTCCACTTTTGTGTTTATGAGAGCAAAGCATTTCATAACTGTCAGAGTGGGTCGTAAGGCACCACAGTCGGTGAGAGTGAGATGTTGAAAATATTCGTCCACACTTCTTTGGTCCTTTTGTCCAGTTTTGTCATTGAATATAGAACTATGCTGAAAGGTAATGTAAAAGAGTACTGCAGTATTTGAGTGCATCTGACTTTCTGGTATAGTACATTGTGTTACTTTGTCTTTTGTAGGAGCAAAGGTAAGGACTATGAATAATTGAGTGAAGCTGGTGCACTTAATGTCATGTTAATATAAAATTATTTAGCACCAGAAATATCAGTTTACCTGTGATTAGAGTTCATGTTTTACAGATGATAGTTGGATTCACGTGAGCACCTTCTGATCTTAACCTTAGTGAGATTAATGGGTTAGCAAGGTAAGACGAGGCTAAAACCAGCGTTTTCAGTGTCACAAAGATGGCTTTCCTTTGACCTGGCCAGATCACCACAGTAACTTATGCTAAATACACAACCTGGTCAGCAACATGTTGTGGTTAAAGTTTTAGTTTAAAATCATTCAGAAGTGCCACATCTTTACTGATTTTTTTTATTTTTATTTCCAGTAGCCTGTAAATGTGATATAGATTCTCTGCTGAAGTGAGATGTTTTGTAAATGCTACCTGTAGAACTTAAAAATGTCTCTAATGCTCACTCGACCCATTCTGCGCTAAAGGAGAGTCAAACATCGTGTCAGACGCCCCCTTTCTTATATGTGAGCACACAAAGAGCCTGAGTTAACAAAAACAGTTCTGTGATGACACCTGTCATCTTTGACTGGGGTTTTAGGTTTTGTCAAGCCAGATAGTGCAGGGAAACCTAGCTATGTTGAACTTAATTTGTAGTATATGCCTCTCATTTACCTTCTACAAACCATTTCAATTTTTAAAAAAGAGAAAGGAAACTCTGCGGCACAAAGTAAAGCACAATCAAAAATGACTTGCTTCCTCTTAAGGCACTTCCACCTGTCAGTGATTAATCCAGACTTCCTTAAATACTAACCCTCAATTATCTAAAAGAAGAAAACATGGTGTTTGTAGACTGAACATTGAAAAAAGGCTCTAACACTGTACTGATGTGGTTTACCTGCTGACTTGTCTCCAACAGGATGTGTGCTCCAGTTATGGTGGAGCTGGAGGGAGAAACAGACCCGCTGCAGATAGCTATGAAAGAACTAAAGTAAGCCATAATTTTCTTTGATGACTTTTTGTCATTTCTCTTTTTCATGTGTGAGTGACATTATTTAAAGAGCAGGTGACTGTAACAGTATCTCTGTCTTTTTGTCCTCACTGACAGGAGCAGAAAGATCCCCATCATCATCCGCAGGTACCTTCCCGATGGGAGTTACGAGGACTGGGGTTGCGACGAGCTCATCATAACTGATTAAACATCTTATGAAGCAGTCTACGCTGACAGATCAGCCTAAGCTGCTTCACAGCCACCACCCTAACTGGTTTTACAGCTACACAAGCCCAGTGGAGGAGTCTCCTTCACGCCCACTCCCAGATCCAGTCGCTGTAATTCTCCAGTGACTGTAAACATGAGGTGTACTGCATAAGACTACTTAAAGACTCAAAATAATGCAAAACAAATTAGTATGCTGTTTATAGTTCATAATCCTGTGAACTTACTTATTGTTTTCCCCTCTAACTATTTGTTTAGTGTTCATCACAACCCAGCTCATTTTTTCGTCTTTCTTTTATCTGGTACCCACTGAACTCAATTGTTTTAGCGGCTGCAATGCTTCTAAGAGCCACAAGGGGGAGATATATCTCAGTCAAACACTTAAGTTTTATAAAGGAATCCTGTATTATGAAGTATTTGTGTTTTTGAAAAGAGGTGATTGTAGTGAAATTACAGTTTTATTGTTATAAATAAAGATTTTTGTATAAAGAGTTTGATTTATGTTACTTACACTATGAAATGTAAACAGAGGTTTACAATGAGGGTGAAGTTACACTCTCTGGGTTCATAAGTCATAAAGACTTAGGAATCCTACTGCAACAAGCACTAAATGCACACATTACTGTAGTAGATCGATAGATAACAGTAAGAATCCTCACTTCCGACAGTGGGTGTTGATGTTTACACGGAGAAGTATTGTCACAGTCATGATGCATGGTGTGTGTGGCTCCCCCCGCCCCACTCCATAAACACAAAGCAGCCAAACAGTCAGTGTATTGTTTTAGGAGAAATGGGTTGTTGCCCGGGCAGAGAGACGGCGAGTGAATGCGGGAAGACAGAGAGAAAGTTTGTGAGAAAGCAGATTAAAGGATTTCTTGTAGGAGGCAGTGTGTGATGATACTCTAGTAAATAGGCGAGCGGATTATATGTTGCTTGTGTGTGTGTTTGTGGGAGCTCCGTGACATGTATGTAAAGACAGAACTGATTTGAAAGGAAAAAAAAAATGCAGCTGGTAATAAAACTGATGAAGAAACTCGTCTTTTTTCTTCTGTAGTCGACTTAAAGCAAAGGCGTGTCGGTCACTGTGACCTCTGAGCATCAGCAGGCAGGAGCCAGTTGGCGCTGGTATTAGTAATTATGTGTAAAATGTGTGAAAAACTGCTTTAATCTATGAGTCTTTTGATTGGAGGAGACGGCGCCTCGGGGTGATGCTGCGCTTCTTTCATGGGCTGGAGAGGGTGGCTCGTGATGCTCACCAGCACCAACACAGGGAGGCCAATATCAGGTCGCCTCCAGCAGAGGGAATGACTACAATCTCCCGAGACCTTCGCTGGATCAGGAACTTCCACCTCCTACTTGATTTGTTTGTCATTTGTCTGATTTGTTTTTCAGTCCTTTACAACATGACTTCTCTTATTGCTTTCCTAGATATACGCTGACTGGCCACTGTATTAGGTACACTTGTTCACCTGCTCATTATCACAAATATTGAATCAGCCAATCACATGGCAGCAACTCATTGCATTCAGGCATGCAGATGTGGTGAAGATGACCTGCTGGAGTTCAAACTCAGCTTCAGAATGAGGACGAAAGGTGATGTAAGTGACTTTGAGTGAGGCGTGGTTGTTGGCGTTAGGCAGGCTGGTCTGAGTATTTCAGAAACTGTTGATCTGCTGGGATTTTCCCACGCACCCATCTCTAGGGGATACAGAGGAGAATGGCCAGAGGTGAGAGGCAAGCTGAGAGGAATGTGGCAAAAGCTAAAAAAAACACTTAACCAACTAAAGTCTGAATGCACACCAGAAGACCACACCTGTGCCACTAGTCTCAACTTAGAAAAGAAAACTGAGGCTACAATTTGCACAGCTCATAAAAAAGTGTTTCCTGATTTCTCCTGTGATATTCTGATTGGATGATCAGAATTTGATATAATAAAAAAAATATAAAAAGAACATTTAAAAAAGGTGATGTAATCGCATGGTGGTTATTTTCTTTGCAGCTTTTAGGCCCGTTTGAGCACTAAGCCTACCTGAGTAGTGTTGCTGAACATTTCCTTTCCTTTGTGGATGGAGATAAAAGGATTGGACATGTTATCATGACAGGATAATATACCATGTCAAAAAGCTCAAATCATCTTGATGGTTTCTGAGTTTATAAGATACCTTTATTAGTCCCACGAGTGGGAAATTTCATGTTAAATATGTACTTAAATGGCCTCCTCAGTCAACAGATCACCATCCAGTATAGCTTCGTTTGGATGTGGTGAAACAGGAGATTCACATTATGGATGTGCAGCTGACACATCTGCCGCAGCTGTGTGATGCTGTCATGTCAACATGGACCAGAATCTCAGAGGAACATCTCAGGAAGGTCCAACCCTGTACTAACAAATTGAACTGCATTTTACTTCCTTTGATCAGCAGTGGTCATCTCATAGCTGCAACACAACTGAGTCTCATCTCTCTTTCTTTCACCTGTTGCACCCTCCCAAACTTTCATTTGATTCTCTATAATTGATTTCTTTTATACTTGATCAGTAGATTGGATTATCACAGGCTGATCTATTACTGCACTCTGGAGTTTCTCATCTGATTCTTCATTTGCGTTTGTCAGTTTGGTCGTATCAGCACAGAGCCTTTGTTCTATTTTTTCATGGATCATCAGAGCGGACCGTGCCACCTCCTTTCACATCTCAGGCGAAGGAGATTATGAACAGAATGTGCTCAGCTAACGTTTCATTGCCTGCGAGAATCAAATGAAGCCTTTTGAGCAGTATCTCAACAGTCACCTGTCTGACACCTGCTTTGACATTCATTTGACACAAAATCCCATAACTCTGTCTATATCTTCTCCTTTTCATTATTTGAATCCCATTTCAGCTTCTATCTGATTTTTTTTTTTGTACTAGGATGGGGTGAGTGTTGGGGACGCTTAGATAGCGAGGGTTGCTGGGTCTCTGCATGGAGTGTAGGAGTCCCTTTGTATCCTGCTGAAGCGGCAGGCCAGGCAGTTATGGGTACGCTCCCTCATTGCCCATGTTTCCCTCCTCCCCCTAGATCCCTTTCAATGGCCCTCTTTGTCTTTGCAAAGTATCACACAGCCGATTAAAAAGAGGGAATTAAAAGTCAGGCTTAACCCACAACACGCACACACATACACACACAATATAAGGAACCTGAAATATGCATGCATAACCAACCCTGCCCCCCGAGGCTGCATTACTTTAAGTTTATGTAAAGGAAGGTAGCTGCATCAGTCTCATTCATCGCCCTCCACATGCACGTCACTATCAGCCGTGTCCAGCTTACCTCTACCAGTGGCCAGATTGAGCATCAGCCAGCCAAAGTGAATTATCCAGTAGCTGAAGAGATTATGTTGGGAATGTGAGCAGCATGGGCTGAGTCATTAGATGCCCCAAAGACGTGAGCTTTTGTTTGTTTTTTTTCCACTGCAGTTTGTAGCCAGAAGAGAAGAGTTTTTGTGGTCTTCACAACCAAAAGGAACCTTTTTTCATAATTTGTAGTATTTATGACTTTTCAAGAGGCAAGCTTGTATTCAAGCAGAAATAACAAAGCTTTATTTCACGTCAGAATACAAAGTCATCATCATCATCATCGTGTTCAGGCTTTCACACCTGCTGTTATTCAGACGCAGTTACACAAGAAATGTGAAATGCTCAAATGAGAAATTGAGAGAAAGGATGTGCACGCAAACATGAAACCAAATCATAAATAAATGTGGAATTAAAAACATTACCCATAGCTCACACACACATATATAGTAGCAATGAGAATGTAAGCTTAACTCTTATGCTGGAGGTAATTGGTTAAAGTAAAACTGACTTTGAGCTCTGCCTGAGCTGTGGTGCATGCATATGGTCCACATGTGTGCAGTACCGATATACATTACGTATAAAACAAAGAAATTCAGTTTAGCTCTTTTGCAGATATAGGTTAAGATATTTAAAATGCAGATATATTTGAGAAGCAGTGAAGAAGAATGCGGGATGTAGGGAAGAGAAATAACAGGTATAACGTGTAAATAAAGATGGTAAGTAATCATCAAAAGGTAAGTACTGATACAAAAGCTGTTAGTAGTAAAGTCATAATTAGGACAAGGCACATTTTCTATTTGACATCAGGCTACGTTAAAACATTCAGTACCTGGAAATTGTTTCTCAGTGTTGGCATTATTTACAATGTAACTTTTTAAACTATAATCAAAAGATCATTTTGTCTCACACTCAACCAAAAAAAAAACAACAGACAAAGGCAGTGCTGTAGACCTTCAGTGGATAACAATGGCAAAAAGTCATTTTAAACAGTACAGTAAACACAGCACGTTGTTAAAACAACAAGTACGTTTCTGTTAAGGATTTTGTCATGAAACACTGAGTGATAATGGATTATCAGCAGATGAATAGAACTGCCTTTCATCATGAGTCAGTGCCTTTGTGCTACAAACTTAAAGGAAGTTTTTGACACGATTGCATTTTGAATTGAGTCAAAGCTAAGAAAAAAAACCAAAAAAACAAAACACTAATTGGCCACAAAATGTAAGGTAGCTTTGAATGTTATGTTGGGAGAAACTTTCTTTTAAAAGAACAGTTTCTTCTTTATAAAAAGTACAGGTTTTGGTCTCAAAACTTTGGTCATGTTTGTGTGTATCGACATAAGTACATTTGCAACTTCAAGTACACCCAATAAGCTAAATATACACTTCAGTTAACAAAAGCACAGCATGGATTTATGGCATTTTTTCCCCTCCGTGCCCATTTGTCGAGTGTACAAAGGCATTTTAAGTGAACACAGCATAAACAAATTGAATTCAAAAAGGGACGACTGTGGCTCTGAGAGGACAGTATGTCATGAGTATTTGTTGTGTTGACTTTCGAAAGGAATACAAGGCTAACGTTTGTTTGACAAAAGGTCAGTCAAGCCTGAGAAGTGAAAGGCCGGCAAATAGTTTGGCACTCCATTCTCCTGGCGTTAAAACAAACATCTCGGGTAAAATGAATTTGTCTCCTTTGTCGCGCTCACAGATCGAAGTCTTGCTTTTTTCTCGCTGTGTCCCTGTCACCTCTGACCCCTCCGTTTGCCCGTGGCGTTGTGGACTGCTGCGATACACGATGACAAGTACGTGATCTCATACCACCCATGAACACAGCCAGAAGTGCCAAAGGCTTTGCTGTGGTGCTGCTGGTGGCGTTGGGTGGGTGATTTTTATTTTATTTTACTTATTTGCATTATCGATGTATTGAACTCTGACTCCTCCACCGAGTGCCGCAAATGATCGACCGCTCCTCAAAAGCACCACGCTCCAAGCTCATCCTCAGGCTGTGACAGCATGTTTTCATCTGGGCAAGAGCAGAATGGTGTTTCCCCCCTTCTGCCTCCCCAGACGCATCCCCCAGTGCCTGCCCACTCCCCCCAGACCAGATCTCGTTCGACTCTGACACCACCAGCGCGACTCTTGCTGCTGCTGCTGTCTCTGCTCCTCTGGTCTGACGTTGGGGCTGAACCTGCACCGGCACGCTCTGGTCTCGTTATCTGTCATGGCCGCGACAGCGTTGTGTAGACAGGCTGTTCCCAGTGTGTGGGGCTGTGCGACTGCGATACGCTGGCTGAGTCAGTGATGGCAGTGTACAAAGGCCTCTGGGAAGGCCCCATGTAAGAAAAGGCGGAGTACAACCCCGGAGCCTGGCTCGAATGGGCGTAGTATGACCCCGAGCCCTGGTGGTCGGCGTATTCTGCAAACTGAGCTCTTGAGGCCAACGAGGGGAAGGCAGAGCTGTAGTGAGGAAGGCTGAGGGGGGTGTAAGTGACGTGGGAACCTGCTGAAGCTGCTTCCACAAAGTGACCCGCAGCACCTCCGGCCTCACTCTTAATCTGGGCTTTGGAGGGATCTGAGCTCAGAGGGGAGCCATGGTGTTGCTGTGGCGGCTGCTGCTGCTGCTTGGAGAGCCAGGCTGCTGAGTGTCCACTGGCCGCTGCCAGAGCTGAGGAGATCCCATAGGCGTACGGAGAGGCCGGAGTAGCTGTTGTGGTTCCTGCAGCCCCCGCACTCGGCCCAACCCCTGGGTGCCCATTAGGGGGAAGGTACTGATCAAACTCATTGACATCAAACGGCTCCATATTAGCCATTACCTCATGACTCATCTCACCAATGTCCATGTTACCAAAGTCGATATGAGGTTTCCCAGACCCCGCAGCACCTGAGCTTCCTTCCGCTCCCATTGTACCACGAGAAGTCCCGTTCCCGGCTCCCTCCCTCTTACCATCTCCTGCCTTTGCAGACTGAGGCTCGGTCTTGGGAGTAGTGGGAGGTGTTGGAGGACTGTGGCTCTGACCTGTGGCAAAAGAGAAAGCAGTTACAGCTCGTTTGCCCTGCAGATTCACAGACAATTACCTAAGCGTGTGTCATCATGTTCAGTGGACTCAGGCATAACAGTGGAGTAGCGGGCGGGAGCCGGCAGCCCACCTACAGCATAAGGGTGATGCCCATTTGCCAGAGGGGACCCGGCTCCCCCACTGTAGGCCACTTCCAGGTGGGTGCCTTTGTAGTGGTACTGGCTGTAGATGACCTCACCCTCCAAATGGCCTTCAGCCTCGCTTCCTGACCCAGAACCAATCTTCCCATTCTTGCGGCGTCGCGGCTGATACTTGTAGTCAGGGTAGTCCTTTTTGTGCTGCTTCCTCAGCCTCTCTGCCTCCTCAATGAAGGGTCGCTTGTCACTCTCATTAAGAAGCCTCAGGGGGGGAAAAATGGTAAATTTGATCGTTTAAGTTACGAAGATCCATAGTCACTTTTTTTCCTGTTGAATACAGTACATATTCTACAGGATGGTGCAAAAAGACCATAGAATAAAAAAGAATAAACCTTTATGACTGGCAGTGATTTGCAAATGATTAAAACCTTAGATTTATTTGAAATGTGTAGAAAGACAGTATGATAAATGCTGAAAGGGTAAAATATTTGGATTTTGAAGAATACGCTCATTTTGAATGAGCCAGCAACAGAAATAATTTACTGGTTTGCTTTGTTACCTCATCTTTGATTTAAGCACTTCACACTCCCGTGAAGCTGGATGACCGAGCACCTCAGAGAACACACCTCATCTCTGACCAACACTTTGTAAGAATTAGAAACCGAGGAGACTGATTGTTCCAGTTTTGGAACCTGAATGTTTTCCAATTCTTCCTTGGTGTAGGATTTCAGATGCTGAAGAGTTTCGGGGCTTTTTTTCTTTCTTTCTTTTTTTTTTTTGTTTTCCATTTCAATTTCATAATGAGATAAATCTGGATTTCTGAACCTTAAATCAGTTCATGTTTCACTGTGAACTGATTTAAGGTTGATTAAGAGTTAAAGGAATGAATTTGATCCCAGAGTAGGAAGAAGTGATTCCAAAAGCCTCTCTTTACTCCTCTGAAATGCTCTTTAACACCCAATAATGTTACCACTTTCTGTCTTATAAAAACATTAACAATACTTTTTTGTTTTTTGTTTGTTTGGGTTTTTGGTTTCCTTTTTTTTGGGGGGGGGGGGGGGGGGCATGTTGTCTGTCCCCTATCTTCAGTTATGTGTTTAAATAATTGCTAATCCTTCATATCATATTTCTATCAACCCTGCCAGGATGACATATTTTCCTTTGTTAGCAGCAATAGTTTCATTTGCTACATCTCCACAGCTGCATCTAATGTCACTCCTGCCAGCGGCTTCTGACTGCCAAACTCTAATGAAATGATACAGCCCAAAGTTGCATCCTGTCTGCAACATGGGACTGAGCTCCTACTATTACACCCCTGACAGGAGTGGCATGAGAAAACCCTGACCCTCCTCAGCCTCCCTGTTCATCGTGTTTGTGGGTCAATTAACTACTACTGACTGAGCCCAAGGTCAAGTCTTTATCAAATTAATATGATCCCTGCAAGGTAATGCATTTAACCTTTTCTGTCCTTCTTGGTAAGAAATAATGAGCAATCTGAAGAAGTCAGCAACCAAGAAGGAAAGACTCTCCAGTGCCTGCCTGACAGAAGGTTGAAATGAAAGAAGTGCAGGTTTTCTGTAAGCAAATGAAGCAATGAAAGACTCAGAATATTAGGGAACTGTAAGTTTATTAATTATAAAAAAGGCTAGATCATTCTTCTTCTTAAACTTTGAATGTACTTTAAATGAACTTTGCCAGGGGGGAACTCCTTCCAGCTAATGTTTCCCAGGAGTTAAAACAGTGAATTGAATTAGCCAGGATTCAGAAACATGTGACCAGGGCGCACTCACTGCACCAAAAAACAAGAGCTGCTCAACTGGTGAACTGTGGCCTAAAGCGGGAAAGAAGACTGAGCTGCCTCCTAATAGTCTAAAAATACTTCTTTTTTTTTTCAGGAAACATATCACAGATAATATCACGTGTAAAACAGAGCGAGGCATTTTTTTCAAACACGTTATAACTGTGTTGGTTTTCATTGTATTCGACTTTAAGAACATTAAGTGGAGGGTGTGCACTAAATCACACGAGTCAAAGTGGTGAATATACAGTGGCCTCTCTGTGAGCCTGCAGAAGCTGAAATAGAAACGTGTGTTTGATGTGTTTGAGCTGATATGTTTCGGTTTATTGAGATGATGCCTCTGTAACTATAATTAACGTGTGTGTGCGCGCGCGCGTGTGTTCATTTTTGATAAAAAGTCTTCAGTGTCTGATTCAATTATTCCTGGAGTAGCTACTTAAGCTGTGACCCTTGAGCGGTGGTGTTCATGTGGCTGTTTATTCGGGACATTTTAATCTGTCAAAGCTTAATCGTCTCTTTCTTGTTTGGTGGAACGAGAATTCACCTAAATTTATTATTCAATTTACTGTGTGTGAGAGCCAGACGTTTTCGGGATTTTAAAGTGGGCCTTAAGACGGACTATAAGCAACCGGCCTGCTCACCTCCAGAGCTTCCCCAGGGTCTTGCTGAGCTCCGCGTTGTGCAGGTGCGGGTGTTGGTCGGCCAGTTTCCTCCGCGCCGCCTGCGCCCACACCATGAAGGCGTTCATTGGCCTCTTCACGTGCTGTTTGTTCTTGCTTCCGCTGCTTACGCGAACGGGCATGGGCACGAGGGTCCAGTCGTAGCACTTGAGCACCTGGCTCACAGCGTCGCGGATTCCCGCGGGGAAGCGGTCGTCCTCGTCGTCGGATTTGACGGAGGAGCAACCCGCCGACGCGTCGTCCAGCCCGACCAGCTGCGGCTGATGCTGCTGCCCGTGGAGAGGCGAGTCCCCAGCAACAGCGGCCCCGGAGGAATGACCCGGTGACAGGGAGCGGCTGTCGTCAGACATCCCTGGGCTGAGCTCAACCTCTGAAAAGCTCTGCTCCTCTCTGGACATCGTCCTTCACACAAGCCTCCAGGCGCGCAGAGGATGTAAAAAGCTGTTCTTAAATGCTCAGCTCTACCTGTCTGGTTCTTGTTTCTGTGTAGCTCTGCAGTTTACGCACGGAGGGTCGGCTGTCTCTCTGGCCTCATCTAAGTTATAATATAAACTGCCAGTCTGTCTCTACTCTCAGCCTCCGTTGCAAAACTCTGTGAGGATTCCACATTAAAGTTCTTTCCATCCGTGTTGTTGGTATCATAGGCGGCTCGATGCGCACCTCGGACCCCAGTTTACCTGCTATTGCGCAACTCTCTCCGCCAAACTCACCCGCTCTTACTTCCCTCCTGACTACACCTTCCTTCTCTCCTCCGTTTATCCCGCGATCGAGATCCAACAGCGAGGACCTGAAACAGCAGAGGGATGAGGAGCATCAGCTTAATAAATCAGAGGTAGAGCGGCAGCGGATTTGGGTACGGTTGGCCACGATTTAGCAAAACTTTCTGTTCTTTTCGAATCCAGCATTAAGATGCTAAACGTCCTGAATCTGAAAGCATTAACCCCACATAAATACTCAACACGATATCACGATATGTGAAACCATGCCTATATGTGTATATTTGTGGCCCTCTATAGCGCACATCCCCCCTGCAGGTCCGGGCCTCGGCTCCCAAAACAAGCTACTGTTTTACAGTTATTGCAAGCTCCCCGGAGAAAATGTGTTGGAATGATAGGAGACCACAGCAGCACAAAAGTCGGATTTATACCGCGTGGTTCTTGAATAAATACATCATGCCGCTGGAAACATAACCCCCCCCCCCCCCCCCCCCCCTTGTGTGTGTGTGTGTGTGTGTGTGTGTGTGTGTGTGTGTGTGTGTGTGTGTGTGTGTATGGGCACTCCTGTAAATTAGCTTGTTAAACAGGGGCAGGTTTAAAGTTGTCCTCGTTTTGTCCATTAAATCAACAGCCTGTCTGGAAGTTTGCGTCCTAAACTTCATGGAAAAGAGCAACACGCAGTCCGATTATTTGTTTTCTATTTAGAAAATCGCTCTGGTCGTTTTTGTTTTTTTTTTTTTTTTTAAAGGTTGGCCTCTCAACGCCCCGCTTCCCTCATATTTCTTTTTTAATACGTTTACAGTTTTTCGTAATCATGCAGCACACTACATGTCCGAATCAATGTTCTGCATTTCCTGGCGGTTCGTTTGCTGTGCGCAATTATAATTAATTAACCAAATCTATAATTTTACAAACGGCACAGGAGTTCAAATTACATTTGTGAGCGCTGTGACTCTAAATACATGTTTCCAACACCAGCTTTTAATTAGCCTAACATCTAATTGGATGTTAGGAATTGTATTCGTTTCCAACAGAGCGGCTGGTGCAGCTTCCATCTGTCCGAAGCGTATTTTGATGCTCGGTTGCCACCTGGTCTGCAAGGGCACGTCGCGGGCTGTCATCACATCTCTAAAGGTCTGTGTGCGTAAACTGTTGAGGAAAGCGCATTTACGCGCGCGTCTCTTGTGTTTGTAGTACATGCTGCTTGTTTCATTCTTACGAAACAACGAACACCATCGGTGCCTTTTCGTTGTTTCTTAAGAATGAAACAAGCAGCGTCACCTGACCGAGCGGGGATCATTTGCTTTCGCCACCGAGCAATTGGTTAAGTATGTTTTTTCTTTAGCAGATCAAACCAAGATCAAATCAGTGGAAAAGCCAATAAAAAAATCAACTGGACCCATCTACCGATGTGCAGCAGAACAACAGATATCGCTGAATTTATTTGATAACAGCTTAACTGCGTTCGACCCACCCTTTAGATAACGCGTGTTATTACATTACTGAGGCTATTTACTGTGGGCTACCCACTGAACTAACACTCAACACCCGACTTGCCAGAAATCTGGCTTTCATTTGGTTTTGAAAAAAAGGGCCTGTTGTTCATAATCTAAAGATTAAGTGTCTGCCAGATACCGAAATATAACTCGATTAAATATGGGGGATAATCGGACTTTTTAATACGTGTGTAAAAGTGTCGAGTCATAAATCGCCTTTAGTTCTGGCAGTCTCCTTTGTTGCGCTTGTTGTGCACTTTTCTTTAATTAATGATGAAATCCTGAAGAAAATAAAGGGGGAAAACACTTGAAGACCAAATAAATTATGACGATCGGCACATGAAACTTTAACCACAACACAAATCGGCTGGAAAACTTCGCAGCACTTGTTGAAAAGAGGAGAGGTGATATTACTGTAGCCCTACAACATCGTTAACTTTTGGCAGCAGGACTATTCTCACATGGTTTAACAGAATCATTGTGGTGGCTAAAATAACAAACAAAAAACAACAAAAAAACCCCCCAAAAACCCCCCCACCATAAATAACTAAACAATGATCCATGTTTATGAAAGGTAAGAGTGCATGATAAGTCTGAGTTTCGGACTCTGACGAAAAGAAATAATCAAACGGCAGAGTGAGAGCAGCAGCAGCTGTAGAGAGGAAAGAGTTGGAAATGCTAAGCGCCTTACTTCAGTAATGAGGAAAAGGAGGTCGTCGGTTTAGCACGAGAATCCGTGAGTTCCCGTCCGAGTTTCCAAAGTGACGCTCGCTCCCCAGCCCCCTCGCTCGCGCCGCCCGAGTATGAATGCTTGCTCTGTGTGTCTGTACCAGGGCTTAAAGAGCTCCTTGTACGCGCCCGAGAGAAAAAAAATGAAAAAGATGCGGAGGAGAGATCTTAAAGGACCAGCGCACATATACGGGCGCAGACTCTGAGCTCTCTGATTGGCCGGGGACTCTCTCTCTCTCTAGCTCCTTAACATCCTCTCCCTCTATCTGTCTATCTATCCAGACCCATCGCACCATTTGTATTTTTTTATTACGTTAAACAGAGTAATTGGGTACATGAGCACCCATTTCTAATTATTTTACTTTGGGAGATGCATAGTTTCATCACACCAATAATGATAAGACGATAAAGGTGAAATTGGGCTATCTGTGTTTGGGTATTAATTTTGGCAGGGAAACCAGCTTTATTATTATTATTATTATTATTATTATTATTATTATTATTATTATTATCTAAAAAAGAATCTTTAATTTACTGTCTGAAACATCTACATTGAAGCCTCAATCCTGTACATTGCTTTTTTCGGGGAAAAGGAGTGAGAGAAAATTTCCTCCTTTATATAACACAGTGGCTATGGAGAAGGGGTTTTTCATTTCAGAACATGCTCACAGACAGCACTGACAGATCCGAGTCCGGATTATTTACTAAGAGAAGAAATGGGCGTCAGTCTTGGCCTTGTGAGCAGAAAGAGACCCGGTACTTAAACGCGCTCTGCGATGCAGGCCTCAAATAAGTTTGGAAATGGCAGGTTTTACGCACCAGTTGCGCACTTGGTTTAGAAAGAAAGAAATATAGCAATATTCTCTGACTTTTACTTCAACGCATAGGGAGCTTACGTTTACAAACACAAATTAACCCACAACACAATCAGGCATGTCTTATGAAACGGATATAAAATGGGCACCTTTTTGGCCTAGTATAAAACGATCCAAACCGCTTAACGTGTTTAATTTTAGCCAGATTGAGTCACAGGTGTTAGCGCCAATTTCAGAGCTCGTGCAGTTTGTGCTGCATCTCGTGTGGATTTCATAATTGCATCAGCGCCTCTAACTGAGAGAGAGCGCGCGTTTCAAACCAAACAGTGCTGGTAAGCAGAAAGGAGAGACGGCGAGGGGACGTAACTGGCCGCACGGATACAACCACCAGCGCTGTTCCTCGCAACAATGACCCCTTGTATCCCCGCCATGCGACACACCGGCCCCCAGTCCAAAAATCACCACTTTTTTTCATTATCCATGAATGCTGACTGTGATAAGGGAATCCTAACCACGAGTGAATCTCTGTGTTGCCTCTTTCATTCCCCCGGTTCCCCTCCTTTCTTTGCTCCCTTTGTTTTCTTCTTCTTCTTCTTTTTTTCTATCTCAGGTGAATTGTAATCATGTGATCAAAACGAGCACCCTCTTCTCCCTTAAATTAAAAAAAAAGAACTGTGGGACAAAAAGCAGTTCTGTGTCTATAAAAAAAAAAAGAAAAGAAAATTGTGGAAAACGCTTGTGTCTCCCCCATCTACCGCCACTCTTTGTCCGAGTCTCAGTCTGTGGCATATAAGGGAAAAAATGCTCCAGGAGCGCCGAGGACACAACCCGGGGAGCTGTGCTGGGACTTCCCGGCTCCTGAAGCTGTAAATCGAGGACCTGCGGAGAGAGACACTCCGGGATTCCCCCCCCCCTCCTGTGCAGCTGAGGATTTGCGGCCCGGCCTCGGGTTGACGTGAGTGCTTTGGCTTGTGTTTGTGAAATGATGCTAATGGGGGCGAAGAGCCCCAAAATATAGCCCCTTTCTCTACAAGAGCTAAATACTTCTGTGTGAGACCATAAACGTCAATTTGTGTAATTTCTGGAAGAGAGATGGTTGTGAAAATGCGCTGGTTTCTGAAATTTGCGTCATTTTTTTAATGTTTGAACCACAATTTTGATTCTGAAGCAATAAAGAACAAAAGGCAGCTACATAATTTTGATATACAAATTTTTTAAGAACTATTTTGTGTTGGCGTCTTTCTGGGAAAAGATGAGACTAGTTTTTATTTTCTCGTACGAAAATGTTGCCCTTCCAGCGCTTCGGATAGCCTGGTGATGGATGGCTTGACATTATGCGCACTTCGTTTAGAGAGAAATTCAATTAAGCAAAGAAATAGATTAAGCATTCAGAAAAACAAGACATTCATTGTGCGATACACATATGCACCGAGTCTTTCTAAACAGACTGCCTTGGGAGAGCTCATTGTGGCTTTTTCATAACCATCATGAATTCTTCTCTTACATGTATTTACTGTCCAAGGCTTCGTCTTGGAGACGGTTAATATTTTCTTATTGGAAAACGTCAAAGGTTAAATAATTAAAATAACATTTTAAAATGAAAGAATTATTTGTATCATAATAATTGTAATACTTTATTTGTATTATTTAAATTGTTTTCGTAAGTAATATATTTTATTAAAGTAGTTAAAAAGTAAGTCATATTAGATTTAAAAACTTTATTAGGGCAATTTTTGCTGAATAACATCCTGAAATCTGTTAGAAAAATATTTTAAAAGCTTTGTAGTGAACTGAAACGATCCCCTATATAATGTCGAGATTCTTACACCGAAAACGCCACAGTGGAAACACTGTTGTTTCTGGAATGTACATTTCATGATGGCTCATCTTTTATTCTTATTCTTAGGGATGTCGTTTTACTGCATTTTAGCAGTTTCTTGTACTTTCCTGCACTGAAGCAGTCAGTGGGCGATTCATATTTCCCAACATGAATGTATACCCAAACAGGCCCAAATGATAAAAGTCCTTTTGTCATGTGAAGATGTTTTTCGAAGTCAAACTTGGAGATACAAACACATGAAAACATCTCTTAGGATGACAGCTAAAGGTCGGCAGTTAGTGGGTTGGCAGTGTCAAAAGAGAAGTCTCGGTGCAGTCCTGTGACCATGGCAGTGTGTGTGTGTGTGTGTGTGTGTGTGTGTGTGTGTGTGTGTGTGTGTTGGTGGGGGCTCACCCCCATCAGAGCCGCAGGGTCATGCTATCCTCTCACAGCCGACCATCGTCTCTAAGACTCAACTTGGCTTTGTACAGCGGTGTTAAACATACTTTAGAGGACAAAGCAAATGATAAATGGAGAAAATACATTTAATTTAGAATTTTTAAAGTAGTAGGAACTAAATTATTAAGCATTGTTATCACACAGAGATATTTCATATCATGCTGTGTCTCGTCTTTAGTGTCAGGTTATTTCTATATGTCTATAACCTAGTATATCACTACGCAGAAATAGCACAAAAGTTAAAATATATAAGGTTTTAAAAATTATATGAAGACACATTCAAACCTTCAGAATCGTCTATATTTCTGCAGTTTTTCATTTCGCAATCAATGAGGTCAATAAAATGTAAAATAATATTAAAGAGACTAATGCTGTCAGTCTAATCATCTGTTTTTTTTAATTATTAAATTCGAAATGAAAATACATTTTGGTGTAACGTTAAAGCTCTCGTTCAAAAACATATCAGGAGAGCAAATACACAATTATACACATTATTATCATATATACAAAAATGACACAATAATCATAGTTCATGCTTAAATATCAATGTTGTGATGACAACCCCACTGAATGAATATGACATAAAACATCCTAAAAGTCATTAAATGTTGATACAAATGAAACTAAAATTTAAATCAAGACAGATTTACTTACATTTAGAGGTTCACAGGGATATCAAATGTTAGATCATTTTCTTTAATAAATAAGTTCACCATATCTATTTTGGGAGTTGTGTGAACTGAACTGACTTTGCACCAGGCTATTTGCACCAGTTAATAAAGGCTTTATTAGCTGTATTAAGGTAGTCAACTAAATCACAAAGATGACATATTTAACATATTTAAATATGTATTTAAATAAATTTTTTGTATTTTTTCGTATTTAAATAGATATTTAAAAATCTTTTTTCATGCATGTTACTTGGTGCACTTTACCTTTATCTAAAACTATATTACTGTTTCTTTTGTTTTCTAAAAGGCTCATTTAAACAAAAAACAATGCAAAAAATCTGGTTGTTTAGATTTATTTAACATGTCCTGAGGTCTCTGAAAGATGTTACAGCCACTGTTGGAGAAGAGTAACACACTCAGTAAGTCTCCAGGTCTCAGATGCTGAGAACGTTACCTAACCCTAATCACGTTTTCTCTTTATTTTGTGCACCTGTGCAGCAAACGGCAGGTGTTTCAGTGTCCCCCTGTTGAAGTAGGTCAGTGAACCTTGCAGAAGGATCCGGTGCAAAGTTAATAGTGCAGTTATTAAGTCATTACAAATGTAATCAACTCGTTTTTTTTTCATATATTTTTTGACAAATTCACTCAAGTCTGAGTAATAGAGAGTATAATACCAAGATACTGATGGATTCCTCTTTAATTCCCCTAAAGAGGTCAGGGTCCGGCAGACAGTGGCGCAGCTGGAATCGGTAAGGATTCAGAGGCTTTCCCAAGAACTTTGTGGGAGTTTATCCTGATTTCATTATCATTATTCATTCTGCACATTAGATCGTTTCTCCAAATTAAAACTAGCCTGTAGTAATCCCACATCACAGCCAAACACTGTAAATAATGGAACTTTTACAATTTATGTTTATTTTATAGGAGTGATGCATATCAGTTACATCCAATTTATACTATCAAGAGATCTTCAAATAGATAATAAAAAATTATTTAATCTATCATTCTTCCTCATGTTTTCCTTTCATCTATCATTCTTAAATTCCTGCAGCTGTGTTTCGTTTAAATCGTCTCCCTTTGGCCACCAGTGAATCCAATCTTTGTGCCTATACTACCAAAGCGCCTGTTCTCTCTACCAGTTTGTAAGGCTGGATGGGTTGGGGGGACTTTTACTGCAGCTGGGGAGTGAGGTGGGATGCTGTGTGAGTGTGTAATATGTGGGTACAATGTGTTTACATGAAAGTCTATGTGCTTAAAGTTTGTGTGTTTGTGTGTGTTGTTACCTAAATGAATAGGCCATTGTGTGTTCTGCTTCATCTCTCCACCGCCCGCAAAAAGGCAAGACTCTAGTTACTCCAATTGTGTGAGGGGGAACATCTAAAGGAAATTGATATATGGGGGTTGAGGTGGGGGGTGTGGGTCGAAATGCAGTGCTGGTGTTGGAGTGGGTGGGGGTAATGGGGTAAGGGCCCCAGGTGAGATGGAGAGAGGGACCGTTTAGTTATCTGTGGCTGTTCTTTGTTGGGATTCTTTAATCCTCATTCCACTTGTTTGTGAACCAGGACATATTTTAGATTTTCACTTGCAAAAGGCGAGTGGGATCGATGCAGTGGCAGGCCACCACACTGGTCCAAATTCCCACACCTAAATATTTTTTAGGCACAGTCGTGATCCAGCCACTCACTCCTTAAAGCGAGGTCAAACAAATGTAATTCAGCTGTCACATGACTCTCAGAGGGGAAATGTTGTGTTAACCGAGGCACAGAAAGAAACACTCTTCTTATCTGACAGAGTCAGGCTAATGGCGAGAAGCTGCTGTGCAGTAAACTGCACTGTGATGGCCAAACCCGTGGCCACACTCTAAAGTCGGTAACTTTTGTATTTTCATTCTTCATTTGAACATAGTAATACATTTTAGTTGCCAATAACTTCATTGATTGGTTTGGATACATTTGTTCTATTTGTAAGCGCGCACATTTAGTTTACTTATGTATTCATACTACTTCATTTCTTTGCTTTCTGACTAACCTTTGTCTTTTTATTTCTTACCTGCCATCATCACTGGGAGTTGCTGGACAAAAGATGGTAGCCAGGGTTTGAAACCATTAAATACAAAGGAAGATAATTGGACCACACCACCACTTCCTGCTGAAGGGGGAATGTGTGTTTTCTTTACTTTAAAAACAAAGTATTTGTATTTAATTAAATATTTGAGTTTAGGGTTTAATGGGGTTTTTGATTTTCTTCTTTAGTGGTTAGTTTATTAACAAACTAGATTGTACTGCATCGTTTGTGGTTTATGATTGTGTTTTGTTTGTTACCCCTCATGTGTCACAATGGTCTGATCAGCCATTATATATACCCTTGTATGTCATTTCATGTTTAGGTCAATTATGTACGTTTGGGCAGTCATTTGGTTTGTTAAGGTTGCAGTCTTTGCCTGAGTTCAGTTTTGTTTCTTTGACCTCTTTTATGAGCTCAACATTTATTAGTCTTGTAAATATAATTTTTGGGGGTTAAATAAATGGAAACTATATTTTCTAATAATTCCTGGGACTCCTCCTGTTTTTCAACTTGGTCCATCACATGTGGTGTCAGGAGTGGGATCCTTCAGTTGAGGAGACAGGATTTTTTTTTTTTTGCATTTTTCTGCCCTTTTTCCTCCCCTGACAAACTTTTTGAGCCATGCAGAATGCTGTGCGCCCAAAGAGAGGAAATAAAATGGAGGCCAGAGAGGCCTTGCAGCAGCCAGAGAGGGAGAAGGAGATGGAAGAAGGAATTTCAGTTGTGGCTGGAGACACTGAAGGAGAGGATACCAGGGAGCCAACTCTCCTTGATATTGCTGGGATTCTTCAGGCTTTCATGGGACAACAGGAAGTTCGAGATAAAAAGCAGAGAGAGGATGCTATACTGCAAGAACAGCGTTTTAAGAGTTTGCAACACCAGTTTCGGCTTTTGCAAATGGAAGTGCAGGCCAGAACCACCCCACTTCCAGAGCCCACATCAACTGATCCAGAGTCTGTTGAAACTCCAGCTGATTATCAGACACAAGCAACATCTCAGCATGAGGGTTCTGGCTCAGCCTCCATATTAACAGGTCAGTCTGTGCATATTCATCATCCTAAACTGGAGAAACTAGCTGTTGAAGATGATGTTGAACATTTTCTGACCACTTTTGAGAGAATTGCAGCTGCTTGTCGTTGGCCAGAGTCAGACTGGATTTTTCACCTCATTCCTCTTCTCACTGGTAAGGCTCGAAGTGCCTATGTTAATATGGATGTGGACGATTCACTGCAATATGAGAAGGTAAAAGCTGCCATTTTGCAAAAATACGATATAAACCCAGAAACATACAGGCAAAGATTTTGCTGTCTTGAAGTTTTTGATGAGAGTCCCAAGGAACTGTATGCGAGACTGAAAGAACTTTATGAAAAATGGATTCAGCCGAAAAACAGAACTGTAAAAGAAGTTGGTGAAATTATTATCTTGGAGCAGTTTTTAAGAATGCTGTGTCCTGAGCTTCAGGTGTGGATTAAGGAGCATAATCCAAAATCTGCTGTAGAGGCCGCCATCCTGGCTGATGTGTTTGTAGCTGCCCGAAGTAAGAGTCAGCCATGGAGCAACAGTGCATGGAAGGCTGCCAGAGATTCACGTCGGTCGCAACCCCCTCAGCATCCTCAGAGGTCAGCGACGGGTGTGGGTAAGCCCTTTACAAGGGAAACGCAGCCTCTGAATACCTCGAAGCCAGGTAAAAGGCCACCAGTGTGCTACCTTTGTGGACAGGAAGGTCACACTAAGCCCATGTGTCCTAATAATCAAAGAAAATTATCTCAGATGTGTTTTGTGCCTCACCAGAATGTGGATATTAAATCTGAGAGAAAGCAGTCAAATAAAATCACCACAGTTAAGATTAATGGACAAGAAATTAATGCTTTAATAGACACTGGCAGCACACAGACTCTGGTACACAGGAAATATGTGTCAAAAGACTACACATGCCCCTCTGAAACCATATCAGTTTGCTGTATACATGGTGATGAAAGACCATACCCTACTGCTGATCTGTTTATTGAAGTGCAGGGGACACCCTATCTGTTAAAGGTTGGTGTAGCTGATAATCTGCCCTATCCTGTAGTTCTTGGGGAGGATCTGCCAGTCATCTATGATTTGTTGAGAGAAGTGTAAGAGTGCAATGTTGCTATAACAAGGGCTCAAACTAAAAATCAGGATGAGCATTATGCAACCCTCAGTGCTTTACCCTTCTTTGAGGCTGAACTAGAGACAGATCCCGGGAAGTCTCGGAAGCCACGCAGTCAAAGAAGACGTGAAAAATTTCAACACACTGTTGGAAAGACATCAGTTCAGGCTGCTCCAGATATGCCTTTAGGTTTTTCAGTACCTACGAACATCAGACAAATGCAGCAGGCTGATCCAACTTTGTCTGCCATGTTGCTGAGGGCTAAGGAAAAGGACTCTGTTGAATCTGACACAAATAAAGAGCTGTACATTCTGCAAGATGGCATTTTATACCACCAGCACGGCCAGGTTAAACAGTTAGTGGTCCCTAAAGTAGCCCGTGAAACAGTGCTTACTTTGGGGCACTCCATTCCCTGGGCTGGCCACCTGGGGAAGCATAAGACCACCGCTCGCATCAAGCGATACTTTTTCTGGCCTGGTTTACGCTCAGATGTTGCTATGTTTTGCAGGAGTTGTCCTCAATGTCAGAAGACTTCAATTAGAGTCCCCACCAAAGCACCACTCCAACCTCTCCCAATCATTGGTATACCATTTCAGCGTCTTGGCATGGACGTAGTTGGTCCTGTAGAAAAAAGTAAATCTGGAAATCGCTTTATGCTAGTCATTACAGACTATGCTACGAGGTATCCTGAAGTCTTTCCATTAAAAACTGTTAAAGCAAAAACTGTAGCTTCCTCATTGATTCAACTGTTCTCAAGGGTTGGATTCCCACAGGAGATTTTAACTGACCAGGGCACTAATTTTATGTCCACAATGTTGAAAGAGGTCTATAAGCTGTTAGGCATCAGGAGTATGCGGACAACCCCTTATCACCCACAGACAGATGGACTGACGGAGCGCTTCAACCAAACTCTCAAACAAATGCTCCGAAAGTTTGTCAATGATACAGGGTCTGATTGGGACCAGTGGCTGCCATACCTCCTTTTTGCCTACAGGGAAGTTCCTCAAGCCTCCACTGGCTTCTCCCCGTTTGAGCTTCTTTATGGCCATGAGGTGAGAGGCCCATTGACCCTGCTAAAGGACTCATGGGAGGGAGAGCAAGGTAAAGAGGAATCGGTCAATGTTATTTCATATGTCATTCATATGAGAGAAAAGCTTCAGCAGATGAGTGAACTGGCTCAGAGTCATATGGAAGCTGCTCAGAGGCAACAAAAGACTTTGTTTGATAAAAAAGCTCGCCACAGGAGTTTTGTCCCTGGCCAGAAGGTTTTGGTAATGTTGCCAACTTCTGACAGCAAGTTGCTGGCAAAGTGGCAGGGACCCTTTGAAGTACAGAAGAAACTTGGACCTACTACCTACAAAGTTTCTACACCAGGTCTCCAGCGAGGGAGTAGAGTGCTCCATGTTAACCTTCTTAAGGAATGGATTCCACGCACTGAGAATAAAACAGAGGGTTTGCTTATTCACAGCGTGGATGAGGAGGAAGAAGTTAATGACTACTTGCCTTCAGTAACAGTCTCTGTCCTGGACCTGAGCCATCTCACCAGTGAGCAACAGTCTCAGGTAACACCTCTGATTAATTCAGACATATTTCAAAAGTACCCAGGTCGCACGAGTCTGGTGGAGCATGACATTGTTTTAAAACCTGATGCAGCTGTGAAGCGTATGAGTTACAGGATACCGGAACGCTTCCTGGTGGAGTTAAAGGAGGAGGTGGACCTCATGCTGTCTCTTGGAATCATCCAACCTTCAACAAGTGAGTGGTGCAACCCTGTTGTGTTGGCTCCGAAAAAGGATAGCTCGATACGTTTTTGCATCGACTTCAGGTATCTCAATTCCATATCAAAATTTGACTCTTACCCGATGCCACGCATTGACGATCTCATTGAGCGTTTGGGGAAGGCAAAATATCTAACGACCATTGATCTCTCCAAGGGATACTGGCAAGTACCTCTCACTAAACGGTCTCAAGAGTTGACAGCATTCCGTACTCCGTGGGGATTGTTCGAGTTCACAGTCTTACCATTTGGTCTGCATGGGGCCCCAGCAACATTTCAAAGGCTAATGGATAAGGTACTCTGTGGGCTCTCAGCATTCACCTGTGCGTACCTTGATGATGTTGTTGTTTTCAGTGGAACTTGGGAAGAGCATGTGGATCACCTAAGGATCGTGCTGGATCGGCTGTGTTCCGCAGGCCTTACCATCAATCCAGCAAAGTGTGCTCTTGCTAGGACTGAAGTCCAGTACCTCGGGTTTACTGTTGGAGGTGGGACAATTAAACCACAGGTTGACAAAATTAATGCAATTGCATCATGTCCTCTTCCACAAACCAGGAAACAGCTGCGATCCTTCCTCGGCATGGCTGCGTTCTACAACAGATTCATTCCCAACTTCTCAGCTAGAGCAGCCCCACTGACGGACAGGATTGGCTCAAGATGTCCCAATAAGATTCGGTGGACAGCTGAAGCTGTTGCAGCTTTCAAAGACCTTCGCCAGTCCCTGAGTAAGGACCCCGTTCTGCACTCACCAGATTTCACAAAAGACTTTACATTGCAGACTGATGCTTCTGAAAGGGGTTTGGGAGCAGTGCTTCTGCAGGGACCACCAGAGGATCGACATCCTGTCGCCTACATCAGCCGTAAGCTGCTACCAAGGGAGAGCCGCTACGCAACGGTTGAGAAGGAAACCTTGGCCATTAAATGGGCACTTGACTCTTTCAAGTATTATTTGCTGGGAAGAGAATTCATCCTTCAAACTGACCACAAAGCCCTGCAGTGGCTGGAGAGAATGAAAGACACTAATGGGAGAATCACCAGGTGGTATCTGGCTATGCAGCCATACCGGTTTAAGGTTCACTATATCCCTGGTAAAGACAACACCATTGCTGATTACCTCTCCCGCTGCCTGATGGAAGATCCAGAAGTGGGGGGGTGTGTGATGGCCAAACCCGTGGCCACACTCTAAAGTCGGTAACTTTTGTATTTTCATTCTTCATTTGAACATAGTAATACATTTTAGTTGCCAATAACTTCATTGATTGGTTTGGATACATTTGTTCTATTTGTAAGCGCGCACATTTAGCTTGCTTATGTATTCATACTACTTCATTTCTTTGCTTTCTGACTAACCTTTGTCTTTTTATTTCTTACCTGCCATCATCACTGGGAGTTGCTGGACAAAAGATGGTAGCCAGGGTTTGAAACCATTAAATACAAAGGAAGATAATTGGACCACACCACCACTTCCTGCTGAAGGGGGAATGTGTGTTTTCTTTACTTTAAAAACAAAGTATTTGTATTTAATTAAATATTTGAGTTTAGGGTTTAATGGGGTTTTTGATTTTCTTCTTTAGTGGTTAGTTTATTAACAAACTAGATTGTACTGCATCGTTTGTGGTTTATGATTGTGTTTTGTTTGTTACCCCTCATGTGTCACAATGGTCTGATCAGCCATTATATATACCCTTGTATGTCATTTCATGTTTAGGTCAATTATGTACGTTTGGGCAGTCATTTGGTTTGTTAAGGTTGCAGTCTTTGCCTGAGTTCAGTTTTGTTTCTTTGACCTCTTTTATGAGCTCAACATTTATTAGTCTTGTAAATATAATTTTTGGGGGTTAAATAAATGGAAACTATATTTTCTAATAATTCCTGGGACTCCTCCTGTTTTTCAACTCGGTCCATCACATGCACCAACTGCAAAAATGAGGGATATTCAGAGGTGACCGCATGCTTTAAAAACAAATGTCTTCACAGCGATCTGATCATGTTTCACAAAACTACTGCACATGCTGACAAAGTGCATATACTGTTCTATGAAAAACTAAGTGCACCCCAGTAGATCTTAGAAACACTTTTAGCAGCAATAACTTGAAGTAATAATTTTCTGCATGATTTTATCAGTTTGGGCCCACTCTTCTGTACCGGCTGGCAGGTCATTTGTCTACAGCTCTCTAAGGTGCAACTGCAGCTTTTTAATTGGGTTGAGGCCTGGACTTTGGGTCATTGCAACACTTTGACTCTTTTCTTTTTCAACCATTCTGTTGTAGTATTGCTGCTCTGCTTAGGATCATTCTCCTGTTATGCCAAGCGTCCCTACTTTGTTATACAGAAGAATTTGTAGTTGACTCTGAATGCAAGGTGCTCGGGTACTGTGGCTGCAAAAAAGCCCAAATCATCATGCCTCCACAGTATGACAGTATAAGAGGGGTTTGTGCTGAAACATGGTGCTGTGCATTTTGGACAAACATTTTTATTGATGCTCTAAGAAAGATTTGTTTTGCAGTTGATTGAGCAGGCATCCATTCTCTTCAGATACCAAAAACAGAGACTGGAGAATACTCACAGAGACATGACAAGAAAAGAAAAAGGAGATCAGAGAGAATGCTACAGGCGTCACTAAAACAGCAACGTTAAAAACATAATAAATTAACAGATTAACTGTGAAAAAGTATTTGTCCTCTTCCTGATTTCTTATTTTTTTGCATATTTGTCTCACTTACATATTAGACAAAGATAACCAATGGAAATACAAAATGCTGTTTTTGAATGATGATTTCAGTTATTAAGGGAAGAATAAAAAGCTATCCAAGTCTATCTGACCATCTGTGCCAAAGTCACTGCCTTTTAAACCTAACAACAGTTTGTGCCGCCCTTGGCAGCAAGAACTGCAATGAAGTGTTTGTGATAGCTGCCAATGACTCTTTCACATCACTGTGGAGGAATTTTGGCCCACTCTTCTTTGCAGAATTGTTGTAATTCAGCCACATTGGCGTGTTTACCAGCATAAACAGGCTATTTAAGATCATGCCAAAACTTCTCAATCAGATTAAAGTACAGACTTTTGACTATGCTACTCCATAACGCTAAACGTGTTTCCTTTAAACCATTCAGAGGTGGGCCAGCTGGTGTCTGGATCATTGCCCTGCAGCATAACCTGCTGTGCTTGAACTTTACAGCAGAAACTAATGGATGGACATTCTCCTTCAGCGTTTTCTGGTACAAAGCCGAATCAACTACAGCAAGTCATCCAGGTCCTGAAGCAGTAAACAGCCCCAGACCATCACACCACCATCACCGTGTTTGACTGTTGGTATGACGTTCTTTTATGAAAAATTGTTAGTTTTACACGAGATGTAATGGGACTCAAACTTTCCAAAAAATTCAGCTTTTGCTTCATCTGCCACAGAATATTTTCCCAAAAGTCTTCAAAATCATCAACATGTTTTTTGGCAAATGTGAGATGAGCCTTTGTGTTCTTGTTGGTCATCAGTTTTCATCTTAGAAAATTTCTCATGGATGGCATTTTTGTCCAGTCTCTTTCTTATTGTTGAATCATGAACTCTGGGAAGGGAGGCCTGCAGTTCTTTAGATGCTGTTCTGGGTTATTTTATGACCTCCTGGATGAGTTGTTGGTGCGTTCTTGGACACTTATCACCACGGTTCACTCAAATCCCAAAGCCTAAAAATGGCTTTGTAACCCTTTCCAGACTGATAGATGTGATGTGGTAGATGTGGCCTGGGTGTAACTGGTTAAACTGAGTTCAGCTTTCTAAAAAACATTTTTAGTCAGCTAAGGTCATGATATAACAAGAGGACGCAATTACTTTCCTCCCTTAATAAATAAAAATAAATAATGCAAATTGAAACTCTACATTTTATATTTACTAAGATTATCGTTATCTAACATTAAAATCTGATGGACGATCTGAAAATTTTAAATTGAACAAACATTCAAAAACCTAAGAAATCAGGAAAAGGGCAAATGCTGTTTATTACATGAAGGCACCAGGAAATTCAACCGCATCTCACTCTTAATGAACTGGAAACAGGTCAGCAATGTATGGAAGCCCGTTTCTGCCACTAAAAAAAAAAGGACCCATAACTCTAAATTTCGAGTTATTTTCTCAAAATTTCGAGTTAAGAACTCAGAATTTTGAGTTCGCGCTGCCAATCAGTAATCTACGTGAATGACGTAATTTCCTTGTTACCCGGAAGCTGAAGCCCTCAGCTACAAATGCTACAGCTAAGCTACCAGTATTACATCCAGTCATGAACGCACAGATTGCTGAGTATTTTCATCGTGACTTCAAAAATAATGAAATCCTTGTGTTATTAGCTGAATCACATGGCGTTACTATCAGCCAACGTACTTGCAATCCGGTTTTGAGTGCGCGTTACTCTGCGCCATATGCTTCCGGGTAACAAGAAAGTGACCTCATTCACGTAGATTACTGATTGGCAGAGCTAACTCGAAATTCTGAGTTATTAACTTGACATTTTGAGAAAAGTAACTAGAAATTTGGAGAAACAGAACTCGGAGTTCTGTTTTTCAAAAAAATAACTCAAAATTTCGAGTTATGGATACTTGTTTTTTTTTTTTTTAGCAATGTGGTTTAAAAAAGAAAAAAGCCTCCCAGTCAGGCTGAGTCTTTTGAAAAGATGAGGAGGAGTTCACTACTCTGAAACACTGTGGGGCAAATAGTTCAACAATTTAAAAATAAGATGAAATTGCAGAAACTAGTCTATGGTACATAATATTAAAAGACTCAAAGAAATCACTGTAAGAAAAGTGGAAAACTGGCAATTGCCATGATAGATTAATTAAGCCATCTGTTTATTGACATTAGTTTAACCCCTTATGCAGCTTCTTTTTGTTTTTACTAAAATAGGCTGTTAGCTCAGAAGCTTTTACCTCTTCCACTTACAGTAAAACAGTATGCAGCACATAGTGAGTCACCAAACAGATGCCTGTATATTAAATGATAAGAAAATATCTTTTTAATGTTTACACATTGATTGGAAATAAATGCATTCTGTGGCTGCAGTTTGCTGCATCGCATGATCCTTTTGTATCCACCAAGAGAAGCCTATAAATCCATGGCCTGCTGAGCCCAGCTGCAGCTGTGACTGCAAAAAGAGACACAGTACAAAAAGAGGGATGATGCAGAAGGAGTAAGAGAAAGATTAACCTCAATGGTGCCTTGTATCATTTGCATCTGTCTCTTCTGTAAGAAAACCCAGTCATATTACTATGATTTTTTAAAAATATCTACCAGTTTCTGCATATACCAGACAATATAATGTGTATCTACCTATATATACATATATGTGTGTGTTAAATTTTTGAAAGCTCTGTTACACGTCCCTACATATACACATGGTAATATCTGGAAACTCCCAAACAACCCATCTCTGTAGGACGAGGGGACACACTTGAAAAATGATAATTGGGCGGAATGAGAGGCGAGGGATGTGGAGATTGAGTCATTTTCAGGAAAATGTAGAAAATGATGTTCAAGAATTCAGCGGGGAACAAGGGTCCCCTTTGTTTGGATGTCTCTGCTGCATTTCTGGCTGGTTGCTGTTTGGGACATCATCGCACAGCAATGATGTTTCTTCCTGAAATGTTCATTTTTTAATGATTCTCTCAGACTGTTTTACCCTTGGTCACCAAACAAAAGTCTTAATAAATAACTTATTTGGCTTGACATTTTAGTGGCTGAGGACAACAACATGCTTTTCAGATACGTGCAAACACAATTGATGGAAAGTAATGGAGTGTATTTACTCAGTAACTGCAGCGAGTTTGATACTGTAGAATTTACAGTTAATCATTCTGTATAGTTCCACTCATTCGGCACCATGCAAAAGGTACTTAACGTACCTTTCCATGCAATCAGACATGTATGTAAATACAGCACATGAGGCAAAATGGTAAATGGCCTGTATTTGTATAGTGCTTCACTAGTCCCTAAGGACCCCAAAGCGCTTTACACAACCAGTCATCCACCCATTCACACACTGGTGATGGCAAGCTACATTGTGGCCACAGCTGCCCTGGGGCGCACTGACAGAGGCGAGACTGCTGGACACTGGCGCCACTGGACCCTCTGACCACCACCAGTAGGCAACGGGTGAAGTGTCTTGCCCAAGGACACAACGATGGAGACTGTCCACGCCGGGGCTCGAACCGGCAACCTTCCGATTACAAGGCGAACTCCCAACTCTTGAGCCACGATCGCCCCAAAAGAGTTTGTATAATTCTAACAAACCTTTAGGTTGATATCTGACATGACCACCTTTATTCCTCAACACACTCTGATCTCTCTTAAGCAGCTTTCTTTAAGCCGTTTTCAGGAATAGTTTTCCAGGTTTCCTTCTCTTTATTTGTTGGATGTTTTTCATCCATTTTCTGTCACTGCTTCAATAATGTTGCGGTCTGGGCTCTGGGGCCAGTCCATGAGTGGTTTCTTTTATTTGTAGTGTACTGACAGTGTGTTTGTCATCATTGTCATGCTGGAAAATGAAGCTGCTGCCAATCAGACAGTTTTTAGATGGTTGCACGGTGGATCAAAGTCTGATGATATTTTTCTGTGTTCATAATTCAATCAATTTTGACAAGATCCCTGACACCACAGGCCGAAATGCTGCCCCAAAGCACGATAGTGCCTCTGCCGTGTTTTACAGATGCCATTTTATATCAACTGAAGATATTCTACTTACCTTAGTTAATTGTACACATACTAAATAAATGTAAACTGGGAGATTACCTGGTAGCATATAAAAATAGAACTAGTTCTGATAAACTACAGCCTCTAAAATGATCATAACATTGGATTAACTCCAGTGCAACTCTAATGAAAGGTGGTGTTATTGCAGGACTGGTGTAGCCTGTGTTAGTTATTTTGTACAGAACCTATTCATAGTGTTTTCTAAAAGTGAACACATTCAGAGATTCGCTCATTGATGTCAGGGTTTGATAACGTCCCATTCACCAAACACTGCTCAACATACTCTAGGATATGTTTTGACATTTTATGACAGGTTCACATTTATAGCATCTTTTTAAAGTCATACAGCTTTAGAGGAGGTTCTGTAGGGCGTATACAATGAAGACGTCGTCACATCTTTATTACTCAGGGTTCAAACTTTCATTGTAGTTGCCTCTTCTCTTTTCTGATCAACTGCATTCAAAACAGTAAACATGGTAACATTATTTGTGTGATCGTAATGTAATGTTCATGCATCTTAACCGAATCAGGCAGT
This sequence comes from Diplotaxodon limnothrissa, assembly GCF_057381915.1. Lineage (NCBI taxonomy): Eukaryota > Metazoa > Chordata > Actinopteri > Cichliformes > Cichlidae > Diplotaxodon > Diplotaxodon limnothrissa. The sequence continues at coordinate 10,222,605 of NC_140599.1, read as the reverse complement.
GAAAGCTCACTGGAAGTGGTTTGAACCATCACTGTGTAGTCCAGCGCTGGGAGAGGGCTGACCTGGGTTTTACTTCTTTTGTGTTTACAGGACATGAGTTGTTTTGATGATAGACAGAAAACCAGAGTCAGGGAGAAGAGGAAGAGGGCCGATGCTTAAGAAGAGATACGGAAAACAAGAAGGATAAAAAAAAAAAAGAAGTCATTTTCCAATCATGAGTTTTTCTCGGAACATTGAATTAAGCAGCGTGAAAGGGTGGGGGCCTCGAGGGTCTGGGGGTGGCTGCTGCAAAGTTGCCTGAATGAAAGAGTCCGTTGTTTGATGCTGGGAGAGGGAGATGAAAGGGGAGAGGGAGATGGCGAGTTTGTCGAGCATCAGTCCCCTCTCCTATCGGCTTCTCACCCTGCAGCCCTCCCTCACTCTGCCCATGTGAGCTAGAGTTCAAACGCAGGGCCCACAGCTGCTCATATATATATATATATATATATATACACACACACACACATACACACACATCCATACACTGAAATGCGCATACTTGTCCACATGCATGTAAAAAAACGCCTAACTTCAACATTTAGGTAGATGTGCAAATTACAATCCTTAGTTTGCTGTGTAAATGTAAATAAAAATAGAATGAAATTATCTTACAGATCATTTAAATCTGCTCAATGCGTTTAAAAAAACATAGCAAGAAAAATACTGCAATTGCTAAATAAAGAGATAGAGAAACCAAGGGTGGACACATGCAAAAAGCATCTGGGTCAACTGAAAAAATAATGTCACTGATCGTACATCACTTCATTTGAAACAGACACGATCCTTTAGTGGAAATAACTGTGGAGGCTCATGATCTTCATTCTTTGTCCACAAATGAAGATTAAAAAAGATCCATGCAAAGAAAAAATTGGATCCACAAATGCACCTTTTCTTGGCTTTAGCTGGTTTGTGATGGACTTAGCATTTCTTCGTGGCTCACCTCTTTTCACATCTGTGTTTTTATACACCTCAATTTTATTAATTGTCTTTTATCCTGTCTCTGGCCCCACAACTCAAATCCGTCACAGAGGATGGCAGCCTCTCCCTGAGCCTGGTTCTGCCAGAGGTTTCTTCCTGTTAAAAGGGAGTTTTTTCTTCCCACTGTTGCCAAGTGCTTGTTCAGAGGGCGTCGTCTGATTGTTGGGGTTTCTTTCTGATATTGTAGGGTCTGTATCTTACAATATAAGGTGTCTTGAGGTGACTGCTATTGCAAATTAGAAATATAAATAAAATGAATTGAACTATGTCGTCACCAAACAATATTTCTTTACTGATTTTTTACTGATTTTTCTTTCACAGTATCCTAAAGTGAAGTGGAAGGTTACAAGCACACAGGCATTTGTGGTGTGCATTAGTGCATTAAGTCTGTATAAGTTTTGAAGGCACCATTAATGCTGAAAAAATGTATGCAAGAAAAAGCATTGCATGTTTCAGCAACCCAATCCCAAAGCTTATCCTGTGTGTATTGCAGCAGCATGGCTGCAAACTAAGAGCCGAGCTGCTAAAATGGCTCGGTGTCGTCACCCACTGAAAAATATTTGTTCCATTATGAAGTGAAAAATACAACAAAGCTTTCCCTGATCTGCTGATAAGCTCAAAATTGGACATTAAGCAACAATGCGTAAAATGATTCACTTTCAAAACTGTAGCAGATGATCGCCCCAGTCCCCAAATGCCGACAGAGCGTTGTTAAAAAAAGAGATGATGCATCATGGGTAATCAAACCAGTGCCTCAGCTTTTTTTATATATATATGCGTTGCTGCCATCAAATTCAAAATGTGCATATAAGAAAATAAATCATCAGATTTGTCAGGTTTAAAATTTGAATGCTATTTTTGAAGGCTCGGAAATAAAATACATAATATAAAATACACCATACAGCAGACATGATGGATATGATTGAACTAGTTATCTTTTTTTAAGTGATTTGTTAACATTTTTTTTTTTCGCCTGTCCCATTTGGTTCTTTAGCCATCAGAATTGTTGTCTGAAGACCAACAAGGATACCCAATGGATTTACTTTGCCAAATGGATCATCGTGGCATTGCCGTATTGGTCCATTTGGTCGATCTTTGTTTTTATTATTTATTATATTTTATTTTCAGATGTTACAGACGGGACAGACATGAGTGAGAGATAGGAAAGGGAGAAAGAAAGAGGAAGGAAAGGAAAAACAGAAGGGGAGAGGGACAGTGAGAAAGGGGGGGAGAAAAAAAATAAAAATCTCCTGGATCACCTGTTGAGAGAAGAATAGAAAACAAGCAAAAAAAGACAAAAAAAACAAAGCAACATACTAAACACAACACCATCGCATTAATCTAGCTAAGTGTAAACAGCAGTAAATACTAAATATTCAATGTTGTTGTGCAGCACGCAGGACAGATGTGCTTCGAAGTAGCAGCCAAGAAAGGTGTAATTTGGGTCTACGAGCAGTGAACACCCGTGTGCATACCTGTGTGGATCAGCGCGCTTGTATTCCAAAGGTTTCTCCATGTAACGATCTGCTAGGGAGTGTGGGGGGGCCACAGCCCCGTCCTCCAGGGTGTGAAGCAGGTATGGAGGAGATCAAAACTCCAGACATCCAGAGGCCCCCAGAACACAAGAAACCATGGAAGACCAACAGAGGGGCAGCCGCGCCACTGTTCCATACATAATTGTATTAAAATACTCCTGTAGGCACAAACACAGCCACGAGTTCTAGTTCAGTTAACATTTTTTAAGTGAATGTTTTGTAGCTACAGTGTTACAAAAGTTGGTGAACTCAAATTGCAAATTCATTTTTGCAAATTAATTATTTCTTAAATTTTCTTTTTCTTTATTTTCTTCCATGGCCACAGTCTTTCCTACAAAGGTCACTCAAAAACCAAGATCAGTGCATGGTTTTATTTTGTTTGGGTTGAAGGGTACACATGAAAAACTGGAACTATTGTGGAGAGCTGAACCAATAATCTTATAAAGAGATAAAAATAATAATACTGAGCAGAACTGAGTCCACTCTTCCACAGAGGCGGCCCCACAGGAAAAATTTATTGACCTCTTCTTTAGATGAAGCTCCCTATTTCCATGATGTTTCTGCAAATATCCCAGCACAGCAGTTAGCCTCAGAACTTGTCTCCTGGCTTGAGTAATGGACATGATTGAAGTTCAGCATCTGTAACTTCATTACTCACAGTATAAAGCATTCAGATGACAAACGACATCAAAGTAATGGTTCGAGTTATCAGGTCCAACAAAGCTGCCCTTGTTGTGTAAACAGTGAGTGACATTTCTCATTGATTCTGTCGCGCTCTTTCAATTTCTTCCGAATCATCTGAAATAATGCTGTTTAACTGACATCAGCTCACTGTACACTGAAGACACCCTGTGAATGCCACACATATGAGGGCTCTGTTGTGGAAATGGATTGTAGACAGTCATTTAAATGTGGCATTCAACAAAGTAAAGAGAAAATTTAAATGGCCTGTTTCAACCAGTGAAAACCATTAATTTTGCATCCTACAGTAAAGTTAGTAGCAGTAAGACTCAGTTTCTGAATTTGCCTCCCATGACGAGTAAAAGAACCAACACAACAACAACAACAAAAATAAGATAAAAAGATCTTAAACTGAATTTAGTCCATTTCTTCCACTGATCCAGTAAAGGGTTGCAGGAGCCTATCGTCCAGGAATTTATAGCAACATTTAGAATCAGGTCCATAGGTTTTTGGATAGTGATTTTTTGGGGTGTGTTTTTGGTACTGCCTCCACGGTGGATTTTAAATCAAATATCAATGTCTGATTGAAGTGTAGACCTTCAACTTCAATGGGTACCAGCATTTTTACACACAGTCGCCCATTTCGAGTCCCCCAAGACTCAAAAGTAATTGATCAAACTAACATAAATATAAGGATTGCGTTATAGGCCCGGAATGCGTGGATATCATGAAATGCTGTGTTACTGAAGCCACCTTCAGTTGGTGCTTGTTTGTGGCTCTCCCACCCTTCAGTTCTGTCTTTAATAACAGAACAGCATGCTCTACTGGCATTTAGTGGCTGAGATCAGGTGACTGACTCGACCAGTGAAGAATATCCCATTTCTTTGCCTTGAGAAAAACTTGGGGTGCTTTTGCAGCACACTTTGGGTCATTGTCCATTTGCACTGCGAAGAGCTGCCCGATCAGTTTTACAGCATTTGAATGTGAATCTGAGAAGAGAGTACAGCCCTGTACACTTCACAGTTTATCCTGCTGCTTCTGTCAGCGGCCACATCATCAATAAACCAATGGAGACCCTGTTCCATTGGCAGCCATGCATGCCCATGCCATAACTATCTCTGCTATGTTTGACAGATGATCAGATGACAGGTCACACTATAGATCAGGGTGTCCTGCAGGTTTTAGATGCGTCCTTGATCCAACACAGCTGATTTAAATGCTAAAATTGCCTCCTCAACATGTCTTGAAGTTCCCCAGAGGCCTGGTAATGAACTAATCATCGTAATTAAATTGTGTTGACACAGCGTGAGATCTAAAGCCTGCAGGACACCGGCCCTTGAGGCCTGGAGTTCCCCACCCCTGCTATAGATCATGAACTGGTCTCAATTAGACGTTTCGTTTCCTGTCATTCTGGTACAATTCAAACCCTTTGAGACGTTTCTTGATTGTAGACTTTAACAGTGTTACTCCTACCGCCCTAAGAATGTTCTTCACATGGTTAGATGCTGTGAAGTTGTTTTTCTTAACCATCATCCTGCACCTCAGTTGTCTTCTATGGTCTTTCAGGCCTTTTGGTGTTGCTGAGCTGGTCAGAATGGTAAGAATGAGCTAAATTGTTGTGGTGGCCACTCCTAAAGTTGTTGCTATCTCTCTGATAGGTCTAGTTTCGTTTTTTGATCTAATGGTGACCTCCTTCATTTACATGGACATTTCTTTGGACCTCATATTTAAAGATTTCAGTGACCCTAATGAAAGATCATAACTTGGAATTCAGCACTTTAAGCAGCGTAATTTGTCACTGAATAAAATGAGCACCTGACCTGATCATGAAACTGTTTGTCAGTCAATTGTTCAGTTATGTTTGAGTCTCTGAAAATGTGGGAACTTGTATAAAAATGGCTGTCATTCCTAAACAGTTTAGGCGATACTTTTGTTAAACTTTTGCTAATAATTTATGATCCTGACATAAACAATTAGAGCTTCATTTACAAAATAAACATAATCTTGTCTTGAGTGTGACTTACAGGTAGCGATTGAGACTGAAACGTGTGTACTAAAGTCATAAATGAAGTAAGAAGTAGGGACGTCTTCTCATAGACTTCTATAGAATCAGACGGCTTTATGTAGCCACATGTGTCGCCCACTTCTGGGCATTAGAAAGAATGCAGATTCCACATTTTCGGACATAATATTATTAAAATGCAAGCCTTACTGAAATGCTGAAATAAGAAAATCCAATGGTTAAGATTTTGATTGGATTTTCATGTGTTTAAAAGAAAAAATATATCTTGAAAATGTGTTTGTCATCCTCATTCTTGGAATTCTTAGGCCAAAATAATTTGGGAATCTGGAGTCATACACCTATAATACATAAAAAGAAATACAGAGGAAGCACAGGCTAAACTTTTCAGAAGGAGTCATCAAAGAAGGGCATGTCTGAAGATGAAATTTTCCGTGGCTAAATGTGAGGATAATGTCCTATACAGACTTTAAGAGAGGCTTAATGTTTGAACGATCGAGCGAAAGCGAAACGAATCCAAGCATGGCATAATCAGAAACAGCTGATAAGTAAAAAATAAATAACACTGAGGGGGGAAAAGAAGAGGATTAGGAATGAAGAGAGAAAATGAAGAAGATGGACACAACAGGAAAGGAGCTTCAACCGGGGTCAGGCAGTGACTCTGAGATCAGTGGGGCTTGGTGCCTTGGGGAAAGATAGAAAACGGAGACAGAGAGGAGCTGGAAGAGCGTAAATCCCAGGAGAGAGATGGAAGAGACCAGAACATGATGGATACTTGCTGGCACACAGAGAAACACACATTTCCCATAATTAGCATGCTAAACGGCAGTTAAATGTCCCACACAAAGGCTTACTGTTGGGCCTCATTTGCTCACTCTGGAGACAATGCACAATGGGAGTCAGTGGGAGCCCCCAAATCACCCTAATAGCCGACGTGGCCCAGCACGGCTTCTCCTGTTTTACCATTCCAAGGATTGCGCTCATTCACTCACTCACTGACTCGCTAATGAAAAGCCGATAGCCTCGAGGCCCGAGGTTACTGAGCAGCTTGCCCCTTCATCCTCCTGTCCCTCTTTTCATTTTCAATGCTTCTCCACTTCTCCTGTGGCTCAGAGGTCGCCTGTTTTTGCTGTCAGGATTCTTGTGCATGGGAAATGCTTTAGACTGACAGACAGAGATGGCATATAATTAAGAAGTTGGTGAGAAGACAGGAAAGTTGAGAGAAATTATTTAATCAGAAACCCACAAAATGCATTTTGGATATTAGTATATTAACATCAGCTGTGAGGTCTCACAACTCTTAATGTTGTAAGCAGCCCATCAGTGTGACCCCTTTTATTAAGCACCCATATTTGCAGAAATAACTTATGCACTGAGAAGCTGGATTCCCTTTATAGTTACTCATCAAATGTGTAACATTAGGAGGTCTGCTCTGTATTTAGACCTGAAAGACACTACACCCTGCTGAATTGCAAATCAGTGGATCAGTTTTACATCATTAAGACTCCAAAAAGGATATATTTATCTCTCTATGTGATTCTAAATTGGCCATAGTCAGTGTGTAGGACTGATCTTTGACTGTGACTTAAAATCAACTTCCATTGATTGATCGACCAAATGACATCAACATACCATTGCTTGTTTGTGTCATGTTGGATTTTCTGCATTTTTACGTTATCAGAAGCAGTAATTTTGCATAGTTGGATAAGATTCATAGAGAGTTTGCATCTAGACACGCTTGACTAGAAGTGTAAAAGACTGCTGGTACTGCTGTCCATGAAGTTATTAGAAGCCAGTCAGTTTTCTTCCCTCTTTGCACACAATCTTTTCCATCAAACTAGAATGTCACCGATGAAAAAGGTCCAGTCAAGAACAAATTTCTAGTACTTGTCCAGCAGAGGGCGCTGGCTTCCATTGCACAAGAAGTTCCAGTACTTGCATTAATTTTGCAAACTTTCTTGGCTAAATTATCATGAAGTCATCAGATCTGGAAAGTTTGGAAGTCTCCGAGACTAGAATATTTCAAAAGTGTTATGTCTCCATCCTACAATGTTGTTTTGAATTGATCCGATTCCAAAATAGTTTTAAAGCTTTATAAATACATCTGAGAAAACACAGCATATTTATATTTCCTAAATATGTAAGTGACTGAATTTCTGTAGTTTAATCTTCATTTTGACAGCAGACAAATGCCTTGCTTCCCAAATCAATCCTTATCCCCTCTTTCCTACATACAGAAATAGGTTGTTATTCCTGCACTATTATTATGTTATTTCTGCCACACAAATGAAATATGACAGATTAAAACGAATAAACAGTAAATACTTTTTTTTATAAGTAAAAAAAAAACGACTTTAAGCGTCATCAGTTGAGGTTGTTTCGCTGCTTCCTCTCATCCGTCTGTTACTTTTTTGTTCATCACAATGCATGATGGTATAGTGTCCCTGGACATTGAACAGAGAACTTCAAATATAACCTTAGATCATCTCTTTTAGTCACTAAATACTGCAGATATTTTGAGTTGTCAGAGTTTAGGATTGCACAGGTGTATCGATAATAGCTGAAGTCCACTTGGCCTGCTTTTGTGCAGGATTTCTGTCATAGCTTTACGGGATACTTAAGAGAATCCAGCTATCACTAACTCCACCCGTGCTTTGCATACAGAAACAAAATGTGTGCTTTATATGTGTAAATGACCTATTTTGGATAAAAAATTACCCTTAGGGGTCTTCAGTTGTCAATCTGTTCCTTTGATTCAAACAAATATGCATTTAAAGACAATGATCAGTCTGGTTTGACGTGCTTGCTTTCATTCCGAGTTTCTGCCGATATTCCTTTGATTTTCTTTTGTCTGGTCAAACCATCCATCTCAGAGGAAAACACAACAGACATGTGACTCTGGATGGATGCACACTTTAGAGCCCTTTGAACATTTATCAGTCACTAGGATTGTGCTTTGTAGCACTGAAAGCTAATCATGTGATATGTACCATGGCCTGCTGTGATTACTGTCATTTGAAAATATAGCTGCTTTTTGGGGGGTCAGATATTTTTAATGCAGCAGGAAATGCTGCCGTGAGTTTAAAGCTTGTACCTTTTGAATCATTCAAACATAACTTGTGTCTTCTCATCAGTGAAACCTCTAATGAGGTTCATAAAAGTTTTCCTGTTAATAAAAAACAATCCTATAAAAAGAACCTCACATTTCCAGGACATAAGTTTAAAAAAGACCAAAACCCATCAAAATCTGAGTCACATTTTCTCTCTGTTTATCAAGTGATATGTTATAATGATGATGCTTTCAGCTCTCTGGCACCATTGTGGTGTCCCTTGTGAGATGCCACACCCAGGGCAATGCCCTTTAGTGCAAAAAGGCAGACATTTGAAATTACATCAAACTATCTGAGGCCAAAACTCTTGTTTTTCCAGTGATATATTTCTTTTTTATAGTTTTGCCTTTAAGAAAAACAAAATTATAAATTTAGGTTGCACTTAAAAGCAGCAATACACTTCTCGTGTGATGGAAACGCCTGCAGAGGCATCTAGTGGCTGCGGAGAGGAATGACAAACAGTGCAGAGGAGTTCAGTGCATACACTAGAAAGGAGTGTGTGTGTGTGTGTGTGTGTGTGTGTGTGTGTGTGTGTGTGTGTGTGTGTGTGTGTGTGTGTGTGTGTGTGTGTGTGTGTGTGAGAGAGAGAGAGAGAGAGCAGAGAACAGCATTACAGACATAATTACAGAAATATTTATTTGCAACATCAAAAAATGTACAAGAAAGAATAAAGTGCTTTGTACTTCAGGGGGTTTTTTTTGTTTTTGTTTTTTTTTTTAATCTTTTCAGCTTATTTCAGTCTGACAGTAGTTTGCTCAGTGCGTGTGTTAATCCCCAAGGAAGGAATGGAAAATCATTTGATTTCTACAAAGCAGGAAGACTTTATAGCAAAGGATACAAAGCACATACTTGTTAAGTTAACACCCATTCTTGTCAAGTATTACACAATCCAGAACTGACATTGCATAAAGACTTTTATACACTGCCAGTCAAAACCTTGTGAAAAATGTGTTTTCACTTTTTTATTTTTAAAATAACTTAAGAATTTCAGAGTAACTTAAAATTGTATTTTTTTTGCCCATGTTCATGTCAAAATAATCTGTACACAAGTATAGAAATTTAACAACATTTTAATCAGAATCTGATGACATTTAAATATGGAGAACCAAAACCAACAATGTATATGTCTCAATAAATAAATATAAAGTAAAATTTCAGAAATTACACGAACAACCACACTAAAAAAAAGTCAGAATCAGAAGTCCAGAACTCCAATTTTACTTGTTTATTGCATCTCGGTGGCTCACCTGCTTTCAGTAACTAAATGAATATGCCATCAAATGTGCCAAATCAGGCACATTTTCATTTAATATGTTAATTTAATTAAGTAATGTTTTGGTCCTCCGTATTTTAAGGTGTCCTTGTCAAATCAAATTCACACAATTGTAAAATTTGAATTTAAGTGTGTTAAATATGCATTTCATATGAATGTTTGAGAAAATTATTATGGATACAGTAATTTCAGTCTTATTTACAAGATGTACCAGGGCAAACAAAAAAACATTTACACCAAAACTTGCACTGTACTGTCAAAAACATTTATAAATATGAATAAACATGATGATAAACGTGAAACTGATATGCACATCAAAGTGTAAGTTATTTAAAAGTCAGTTATGTTTGTATTTTTTATTTTGTCATCCTGCAGTGTTGAATTCATTAAACCATAGTAAGTATTTTACTTTGGCTGGCAGTGTATGTTTGTCAGTTGAGTTGCTTTACATATGCTTTGTATAATCCTAGTTATCTGGATTGAGAATTTTGACAATAAAACATTATGAAAACTAAAACTATTTACTGTTTGTTGCTCAGATGCACATCGTTTCTACATCCAGTCTCTCTCCCACACATTCACATTAATACAAAACAAACACGCCTGCTAGCAGTCAGCAAAAAAAAAAAAATTTAACTCATAAAAGTCTCAATAAACAAAACAAAACAATAAGATAAAATAAAATAAAATAAAAACCATCAGACTGAATATTGTAGTCGGTACAGTCTGATTACTGCATGTAAAAGCCATGGGGTAAACATATTACAAATATTTGTTCAGGCCTCAGTCTGAAACTAATTGATGGGAAATATTTGACGATACAATCAGTAAAGTAAATAATGTTTATTTACAGGTATTTTAGTATTTTCCATGGTAAACTTTTATCATCTATCATATCATTTGGCTCTCTCAGCATGCTTTCCCAGTAAATATTGGAAACTTATTTCTCATGTCATCTATCATACAATCATCATGTCAACTTTGTCTGCAACAATTCATAAGACATCAGTAATAATCCCGTCCACCCACATCCAAATACTTATTGCACTTCCTGAGACTGCACAAACAGCCTCCGTCCCTTTGTTTCCTGTTGTGCTTCCTACTATCATAGACGCAAGTACTGTACACGGGCCACTGTTATCCAACACCACACCTTTCTTTGGCGGACAGTAACAGAGCAAATGTGTTTTGAAGCCGATTCTCAGTATTGATTCTGTAATCACAGCCTGCAACCTCCGCAAGAAACAAACCAAGAAAGAAATCCTCAGAAGGAGCGATCAAGAAATCTGCACAGTAAAAACAAAATCTGTAAAAATACAGTGAAATGTGCTGGTTTAAAATGAAATCATTTTCCATATGAACTTTTTAAGGATTTTTTCCTGTATTTTTTAATCACACAATAATTTTACCAGTTACCAAATACGCAAACCTCCATTAAAAATGTAATGGCAGAAAATTACCAGGACATTTCCCCCTTCTTTTTTTTTTTACACAATTTTTTATAGTGTACTCTGCTTTTTAATCATTATCCTAACTTAATAAAGTTATTTTAGTCTTGATTCACTAATAAAATTAAGCATTTTAACAAATCAACTTTAAGCTCAAAACTATGTTTTAAACATTAGATTTTAAATCCAGTGACATCCCTCTAAGTTTATCTTAAGGAAACTTTATTACGTTCTTCAGGAAACATCTTCTGTTACACTTAGTGATTGCACTTAGAATTTTTTTTGCTACTGTACAAAATCAAAAAGTTTATCAATAATGTATGCTAAATAACTTATTATAGGGCAGTTTTAGGAAATATACTTGAATGAACGTTTATATAGAAGATTCTCTCCTGTAAATTTCAACATTTGCAGCGCACAAATATTTTCCATTTCAATGTACATTTGTAAGTCAAATATTCTGACTTCTTTCATCAGTAGAAACAAGCTTCAATACAAATGGGAATATAAAAGACAATGTGGGAAACTATTGCCAGCATGATGATCCACGAACCGGCTGAAGTTTATCGAGCATAAAACTTGAAGAACTTCGGTTCTCTTCATAAAGAGAATTCAAATCAGAATTGCTATTTCTTTCATAAAATATATTGTTTATGTTCACATAGAAATTAAGTTAAGATAAAGAACATTTTAATTATGCAAAATATACATTTCTTAGTCCAAGTTTGTGGGCTTTTCTGCCACTGTGCTTTCCTTTGTCAAATCATAATAAAAGAGCCAAAATCCTGTCGGGAGCCAAAATAAAAAAAGCCAGACTTATTCTGCACAAAGAACCTTTGACAAAAGCTCTAAGAAATTCCATCACAAAACTATTTAGGAAACATTTCGTACTTTTGAGCCACTGAATGTGAATATAAAATAACACTGGAAAGGCAAAAGGGGTATGGGACATGCAGAAAACAGGTCCAGAAACAGGAGGAGCATGGGAGACCATACCCTCCCCCTTCTCACTGAATCTCTTGCTCGCTCTTATAGGTCACTGGATCAAGAGGAATTGCAGTCTGTAAGATATCAAACTCCATCTGGTTATTGTCCATGTCAAGAACACACATGACATTGTGACTGCCTGAAGTCACGGTCGAGTTGTCGTGGAACATATTTTGGAAGTCAACAGAAACTGAAGTCCTTCTCTCCTCTGCCCTCTCCTTCCCTACAATCTGAGAAGAGTCAAATATATCATCCTCTTCCTCCCCACAGCTCAATGCCACCTCGTTCTCATAGCAGAAAGCGTTAAGTGACATGGGGATCAAGTCTTTTGTGGCTCTGCATGCAGACGCAGGAGAAGCAGCGGAAGAAGCCTTGCTCGCAGCTTCATCCAGCTCTTTGGCGCTGAGATGGGGCATTGACGGCACCTCGTATGTCTTGTGAAAGCGTGCGTAGTCTACCTTGTAGCGGTCGCGGTCCTCGTAGATCACAGGCTCAAACCTGTGGCCCCAGAAGATCTCTCTGGAAAGGTAGGAGCTACGGAACTGGGTGGTCATGGCTGTGGCCTCCACCATTCCTTCCAGGATCACAACGACCTCAAAGTCATCTGCCTCCAGATCAGCTCGGCTCAGAGTATACAAGGGGCTATCTTTGTCTATCTCGTGGACTATAACCAGTGGAGATACTAGAAGCAGCCTGTCTGTGCCCTCATCATAGCCCACATTGAGGTCCATCTGCTCTAAAGGGATGAATTCGCCCTCAGCTGTGACATACGAACGTATGAGCTGGGCACGGACGTGAGCCTCCACAATGTGGCTCTTCCGCAGGTTCCCCACCCTCCACATGAGGCACAGCTTGCCATCACGCAGCGCAATGACAGCATTTTTGGAGAACATGAGGGTCTGGTTCCTCTTCTTTGGCCGAGCCATCTTGGCCATAATGGTGCCAATCATGAAAGAGTCAATGATGCAGCCTACTATGGACTGTATCACCACTGTTATTACAGCAACAGGGCACTCCTCGGTAACACAGCGCCATCCGTAACCGATAGTAGTTTGGGTCTCCATGGAGAACAGGAACGCCCCAATAAACCCCTGAACATGAAGTATGCAGGGCATCCTTTGTGCTTGCTCTCCAGTTGTATGTCCAGATGTGGCTCCGTGCAGACCTCCAGGTGTCAGTCCATCACCCTTCAGTGTAGGGTGCTCTTCAAAGTCCCCATGTGCCAGGGCAACAGTGTAAAAGATTAAACCAAAAAACAGCCAGGAGACAAGAAAGCTGGTGCAGAATACAGCCAACAGGTATCTCCAGCGGATGTCCACACAGGTGGTGAAGATGTCAGCTAGAAAGCGCTGCCCCTTTTCTTCCATGTTGGTGAACACAACGTTACATTGTCCATTTTTCTTCACAAATCGGCTCCGTACTTGGTTGGAGCCCCTTGTCAGAACCTTTCCGTTGTAGTTGTTCATCACTCCTTGCTCCGTCGTGCTGGGCACGATAGCGGAGGTTCCTGACCTCCTCCTGTCTTCTCCTTCTGAGGTGCAGGCCAAGTGCAGTCTGAATCTGGGTGAACTGTGGCCGTTATGGAGTCCTAAGCTAGAAATCTTTTGCCTTTCTTCCTCTGGTAAAGTATCAGACACAATGCTGTACCTGTCAGGAAAAAAAGGGACTTGGATTAAAAATTGTATTTTTTTTTCTTTTATTCTTAGTTGATTGTGGCGTACTGTGCAAAACTCTTTTCTTTATCTGTTGCTTCCAATTAGCTCCAGAATTTCCAATTCCAATTTTTGAAGGGGTGTTGAGAAATAGTTCTCTGGGTTTCTGAAGCTCTTTTCAAAGTTTGTCCTTAGACATTGGCTGCTTTTTTTTTACTCATTCTCAGTCCAGTCAGATTGGAAGGTCAGCATCAAGTAACATTTATGACTCCAGTCATAAAACAAAACATATATTGAACTCAGAGTCACAAATGGTCTACTTAAATTGACCAAACTCATCTTCACCTGAGTGTATCAGCATCTCCTTTACATAGAGGATTACCTGCTAGGAAGGTGAGTTCAATTTAGCTGCGTGAGAAGGATCGCTGTCATCACAGATTATAGGATTATACGTGACTCAGTGTCAGTCAGACAAATCATTTTGGGATGGACATGCCTGTACTGTGGGGGCACTTCATCATATGTAAATGAGTGTTAACACTCTATTAATCATTCATTGACCCACTGACACTTGAGAGCTCTGTTTGAGAGATGCTAAGTTTATGTTGACAATGACAAATCGATGTTATGTGTTGTTTTTCTTGGGTGGGGATGTGAGCGGTTGTGGTGCTGGGGGTAAACATCATGCTGATTCGCAAGACACAAAACTGTAAGACAAAATGAAATCCATAAGAACCGCCTTGGTATATTTAAGTCACAACAAGCAGTTAAAGAAGAAAGAAATTAGGTGTTGTGTGTTCAAAAAATAAGGTGTCCGACTATTGATTTACACACAGAATGGAAAAAAATGAACATAGTGCATAGTACATCAAGGCAACCTCCTTCTTCACTGTGCGAGACCTGCTGCAGCTACCTGAAGCCGAGAGCTCTTCATGTGCCGCTGGTCAGGACAGCGTAGGACGGCCTTGGCCTTTTCTAAGGATCTGCTTACTGTAAATATCCCTGAGCTGGTCCTGACTCATCCTGCCAACCCAAATTAACAAGCCCATTCTCACCGGACGGTTGGATACTTCTAAACCAACCAACGTTCAAATTAAAAAAGGATGAAATTGTTTCAGTGAACGCAGCAGTCTTTGATCCTCTACAAATTAGTCAGGAAATAATGAGATGAAGCTGAGAATTCAAAGATAGCTGCCCAAACAGAGCTGATACAGTAATAATGAGATGCTACAATTCCAGCAACACCAAGTAAAATGAGTTCAAAGACCAATGGTCCGCATCAGTAAATTTACATCAGGCTGATATTACTGGGCTCACCTGTTGGCTCTACTTGTTCCCATGGCACCAGTGATCACAGGTAGAGGGCCACAGTAGGAGGCCAAACTGTGTCCTACTCCCAAACATCTGGTCTCTTCACAGCAGGTGGTGTTCAGGCCACTGAAGAGACCCCTGGAAGAAGCATAAAATTCAACAGAAACTGTCATGTGATGGTTGCTGTCTTGCTTTTTTAAACCAACCTCACCACATTTAATATTTTGCATAATAGTAATGCATGAGTGGAAAATCTGAGGAATAGTAGTCTATGCATGGTTTTGGTTTTGTGAGTTAAAATGTGGTTCCCATGAGGATGCATGAGTGTAACAGACAAAGCAAAAAGAAGTCATCTGAAGTTTTAAAGTCTTCTCACTGACAAAGACATCAACCACAGCCTGGCATCGCACACTGAAGAAGGCAGCATATTTTGTTTAATTTAAGGAGCGTTTTCTTTCTTTTTAATTACAGAAAATGGACTGAAACTGAAAACCTGTGCCTTTTTTCCCAAGACATCCCAGGCTTGTTGTCATTTGCTTTGTTATCAAATGCTAATGCTGATAAAATGCACCTCTACTTCTTTACAATAAAAAAAACTGATTTCTTTTTTCTTTTTTTAAAAGTTTTAGTCCACTTGCAATCACATGAAGGGATCTGTGGCCTATGAACTAAAATGAGTTTGACAGATACTTTGGCAACCTAGCAAAATTACATGTTACAAACCTGATTGCAGCCAGTGTGTTATATTACTGCTACACCCAGACCAAGAGATCAAGGATAGTAGCATGAACTTACCTCCCACCCCTCCAAGACTCACATACCTTACTATGACACAGTTTATTTGCATTTTGTGTTCACCATTGTGCTTTTATTTTCTCAGAAGCTTTTCAGACTTAATGAAATCCAGTCAGACAAGTCATTTGAAATTTTTTGAACAATGCGTTTACTATTAAACTCTCTCTTTGTATCTATTTAGCACATCTGCAATGTCAGAGAGCTGTTTGTGAGACTATTCGTATCTTATGCATCTTTAATTGAAAATAAAAGTTTATGCAGTTATTTGTTTAAGACATATGGGGCCCGATCTAAAGGCGCAAAACTGTCTATATCTGTCTATAGTGTAGCTTATATCGATAATATAACACTATATCGGGCATCAGAATCAAATGCATGTGTTGAGCTGAGTTTTTTTTTTTTACGTGATTTCTAGTTCAAAATATAGTAAAATAAGAGAATAAATTAGCAAAGTGACACTGACTTTTCTTGAATTTTCAGGTGTCACATGAAACTGTATTTTTGTTTCTCTGTAAGACGGGGTCGGAGGCTTTAATCATTTCTCCTAATCAACCAGAGAGTTCACTGGAAACCACATACACATAGAGAAATGTCTGTAAGTGCTGATTGCAGGGATTCGATTTTTAATAAGTAGTGTGTGTCTGCCTCCACTCAGGCTAACTTCCAGCTAACAGCATGATTTTGCAGATCTCCTAGCTTGTGTCTGTTTCAGTGAGCCAGCAGTGTATAAGCTCTAAGGCTTCCCTTTGAGTGCAAAAGGTTTCTAAGCTGTAATGAACAGGAGGGCTGGCAGAGTGCAGGTACCAAAGTGTTGAAGCAGTGATGAGACACACACAATACAAACCAGTTAATGGTCACCACCTAAAACTGGGGATTTTTTTTTCTGATGTCAGTTTCCATAGGAACACATCTCCTCTGGCATTTAGGGGATGGAGGGAAGTGGAGAGAGTCACCAGCTGTGTGTGTGCGTGGAGGGGGGCAGTATACAGTATTAAGTGCTCTTATAAAATGAGTCAGAGAGGGAGGGAGGGGTGGAATGAGAGAAAGGGTGCAAGGGCAGGAACACAACAGCTACATGTGACTTTAAATATGTTTAAATGGGCGCTAAGAGGTGACACTCAGTGCAGGCTTTTGATCTGCATCACTGAGTGAAAACACAAATGAGGACGAGAGGAGCCCTGCAGAGTTTGGATGTTTTACTTTCGCCTGCCTATTTCCCAAATAAGTTCATACTGCACTGAGGGCAATAGAACCACACTGATCACAAAAATATGAATGATAAAATTTCAAAAAGACATATTTTCTCGCATTTTACATTTTTAGCATATGTCTGGAAAATAATCCAGATTAAAACGTTATAAGAAGGAAGAGTCTCTGTTAAAGCTTGTGTATGAGTTGTGCAAATATAGGGTATGTTTATGGTTTCATTTCCTCACATATGAGGATTTAGTTCTTTTTTTTTGCCTTTTTTTAAACATGCAAAATCAAACGTACCTTTTGAATTTAGATTTTTGGTCTAATTACTGTATTCAATTGTAGATTAAGGGTGTCATTATCTGACTCATTCATATTGAAGTAATTTTTGGTTGGAACCCTGCTGTAATTATGAATATATTGTTTGTATATATGTTTGTATATAGCACATTTTGCACATGCAAATGCAGACATGTTGCTTCGCAACTTGGGGACTTTCTGGCTATTAGACTCAGCAAAGATTAAAAAAAGAGGTAAGTGAGCTGGGTGATAAGAAGGAAATTAGGATGCTCAAGTGTTCATTTCCCCGAAAGCTTTTGATAATGGCCCCTGATGAGATAAACGACATTGTCAGCCACTAAGAAAAGTAATATTTTCAGTGCGAATGCCAGAGCTTTATATCAGATGTCAGACATGCTTTATATCAGATACAGCCTCAGATGAAGCAGTCATCATGCACAAGGATCTTGATCGCTGGTCATCATGCGTTGATTGTTGAAAACAGGAAAGTGGCTTCAGTGTCCTTAAAAGACTTTGTGAACAAATGCAAATGACATTGCATATAAATGTTTTCTGCATGAAGACAAAATTAGAAGTAAACTGAAAACTACTCAAATACAACAAGCTAACCTTCAAACTCTGTATATACAGGAACTATTTTTCAATTGTTGCCTTAAACTATCATTTATTTTCACTGTCGTGGAATTTGATTATTCAGGTTTTGATCAATAACTTTGATAATCTTATCAAAAAGACTGTTTTTAGTTAGTCATCCCACTTCTCTTTGCTTCTCTTTCTTCTGTGAAAGCTAATCAATACATACCCTGGTTTCACCTCAGTACCTACAAAGCATCAGCAGTAGCCATGAAGAGAATTATTCCCACGCTATCTTCACATCCCAGACATCCTCCATCTTGGCTTCAATTCAGATTTGTTTGGGTTTTTTTTCCTATTTTGTCCTATTTTAATTTTTGCATAACATATTGTATTTTCTGGTTCACGATTCAGGCCGGTTATACAAACTGACCACATGATCATTTTGCAACACATCGGGTTGAAAGTGATGACAGTTTTAAAAGCAGCAATGACACTTAGTCACAGGTCACATTTACCTTGATCCCACCTAACTTCTCTTTATTCTCATGAGCAGATAGAGAAAGGTCACTATGGCGACTGCTCATCTGCAGCAGCTCAAGTCTATTGACCGTTTAAAGTTAGTTGTCTGATATCTCAGTCATGTCTCTGAACAATGTAGTCAGTTTTTTTGGAATAAAATGTCTCACTACAGTTTATTCAATTTAACTGACCTAAAGGATTACCAGCGTTTATTAGCCTGACGAGACTAGGTCACAGTGATGTAATCGAGGATAATTAATCAATTTGTCCTTCATACAAACTAAGAAGTTTTATTTTATATTAAAGTTCCTGCACACTGTTGTCCACATGTTTAGCATTTTCTGCAAAAGAAAATGTGTTTGCATCATTATGAAGATTGTGTCAGAGGATCCCTTCAACTTCTTCCATCTTTGTGGAGCCATCAGTGGATAATTTGTTCCCTTTTCCTTCACTTTACTCTGCAGATGTGGAAGATACAATGAGGCTGTTCCTCTCCTTTTTCTGAAGGCTCCAGAAACAATGATTCCCTTCTGATGAGATTGCATAAAAACATAAGACAGGTGCGTAAGAAGATCAACAGGTGGACAGCATCACTGTCTTCGGGCATATTTATACCTGATGATTCTTGATATGTCTTCATGTGATGCATTTAAGCTTCGCCAGGGTTGTAGAGATTTGCAGTGTTTGAATGACTAGTGTGACCTAACCCTACACAGCAGTTTCCATGATGCCCGAGCTTTGAGTACGTCTGACGCAGTGCTTATTCTGGGTTGATCTCTGCGAAACAGTGCGCTGTCCGCATGCAAAACTAAAAGCTGCTCTTCATGTCTGTCATCAGAGGTTACCAAAGTTCTAAAATACAAGCAAAGTTATCACATAAATGTATTCAAAGTTCGGTTTATCAAACTGTTTTTCAGCAAATCTTTCTGATACTTAAATATTGGCATTTGAGCAGGAGTTACTCTCACCTTGCAAATGATCAGTTGTTTCCTTTCTTTTGCTTGTACTTTTAGTTCGCTCTCACTCTGCGGGGCAAAGCTCCAACGTCCTTAAGTTCATAAGGTGTGTGACAACTTCTTTAATTCTTCCTTTCTTTGAATAGTTTCCTCTAGTTACTCCTTCATCGCTTATTCATCGTTTCATCCCCGCCGTTTCTCTCCTTCAATCCTTTGCTGTCCTCCGCTGCCTCCTTCGCTGATGGTAATCCTGTCTGTGCGCACCCTCCTCTGCTACTGTACTCATACGCCACAGCCTGAAAACGCTGTGTCAATCTCCCCTCTGCTGTGCATGGGGGGAGGGAGGGGGAGGTGGATGGAGAGGAGAGGAGAGGAGAGGAGAGGAGAGGAGAGGAGAGGAGAGGAGAGGAGAGGAGAGGAGAGGAGAGGAGAGGAGAGGAGAAAAAAAGCAAAAGAAAGTAAGAGAGGAAGGAGAGGAAATGACACTAAATGGATATCCACTTGGTGTGCTCTCAGCTTGTGTAGGTGTTGAGTAATGCCTGATGTGCCCATGTAAGCAAGCAGGAACTCATTTGAGTCATGATTTCTGAAGTAAGTCTATTCAAGGAACAAAAATGGCAACAGGTGGGAGACAAAAATATGGGGTCTTGGAGATTAAGCAAGTTGCCAACACAGTTTAAAACTGTGCATCACCCTGATGATTACAGGGCTGTTGCCGCAAATTGCACTTTGACGGTAAATGCTTTCCATTTACTCCCGAAAGGCTGTGCTAGAGATGTTTTCCAGCTTGTTGTTAACACCTGACAAAGGTTATAACAACAGTGAGCTACGAAAGGCAGAGAGCGCTGGATTTAAGCTTTGAAACTTTGTCCATGTCCCTGTGTTTAGTTTAACTTTAACTGTGATAAAGCAGCAGGCTTCCTCTCACATACTGTGGTCATTCCAGAAGGAGTGCAAATTTGTTACCTAAGTGCTGAAAGTGTTGTTTGACCTGAATCTGAGCAGAATGTGTGATTAATCTCAGTAATATATTGAAAATTATCATTTTTAAATCATAATTATAATAATAATCATATTTTACTGCAAATCTTTAATTTGATATTCCTGAACTTCCAACTTAATGATGCAGTATGACTGAGCATATGGTGTGTTCACTATTGGACTATTATTTCAAAGTAACAATGATCAGCGAGTTAATACAGATACGTCTATACATTTTGTAGCTTTGCCTCTGTACACTATCACAGTGATTGCAGATCAAATAGTCAACGCAGACTTTCAGCTTTAATTCAAAGGGTTTAACAAAACGACTGCATTAACTCATTACTAATAATCGCAGTATCTTAGCTGTTCCTAGGACTGCACTCTTCTGGAAAGAAATCTTGGGTGTTGTTCCTGGGATCTGCTGGAGCCACTCGCGCTGCTTGGGGGTCACTGCCCTGAGTGCTCCGATTACCACTGGGGCCACTGTTACATTTACCCTTGACATCTTCTTAAACTCTTCTCTGAGTCCTTGGTACTTCTCCAACTTCTTGTGTTCCCTCTTCCTGATGTTGCTGTCATTCAGTATCGCCACATTTATCACTACAGCCAACTTCCTCTGTTTGTCTACCACCACTATGTCCGATCGGTTAGCTATCACCATTTTGTCTGTCTGCATGTCCACCCTTGGGGGCGTCTCCCATTTTGACCTCGGGACTTCCATGTATGCCCTGCCTGCTAGCATCTTGCACCCTGCTTTATGTGCTGGGTTGTCTCAGGGGCATCTTTACACAGCCTGCACCTGGGGTCTTGCCTGGTGTGATAGATGCTCAGAGCTTGTGCCTGTGCTTCCATGATCAGTGCCTCTGTGCTGTCTTTAAGCCCAGCTTTGTCCAGCCACTGGTTGGATTTCTGGATGTCAGCCACCTCCTCTATCTGCCGGTGATACTTACCATGCAGGGCTCTGTCCTTCCATGATGGTTCCTCCTCTTCCTCCTTTTTCTTGGGTTTCTGCAGCTTGAAGTATTCACTGCGCACACAGTCAGTCGTGGCCATCTTCCTGATGTTCGATGTCTCATCCTGGACTGTGGTTCTAGCACTCTGGCCTCCTTCCTTCTGCTTAGTGCACAGCCTCAGGGTCCTGGACTATAAACCATCCATGCATGGTCAGGAGCTTCCTTGCCTGCTGATAGAGATAGTGGCTTCTATCTCCTCCTTTAGCCAACTTATTATCCCTGCAGGGTAACTGATCACGGGCAGAGCTTAGGTGTTGATGGCCCGGATCTTGTTCTTTCCATTCAACTGACTCCTCAGGACTTGCCTGATCCTCTTCAGGTACTTGGTAGTTGCAGCTTTCCTAGCGGCCTCTTCTTGGTTCCCATTTCCCTTAACAGCATGGTCACTTTGTTGGCCTACCACTGTGGTCCAGACAGGAACAATTTAAAATCACATTTCTATTCACATTTGTACAAATATTAATGATCCTCCAAAAATAAATCCGACTTGCCTTACTGAAATGTTATGACTTTTTATAACCAGAACTTCAGTTGTTTTGTTTTTTTCTGCTTCTCAGTGAAATTCTCAATGTCTACTCAGCAGAGTGACTCCTAATTTTCTTCAGACATTCATGATTTCGAAACAGTGAATCATGATGAATTACAGTCATTATGATTCACTGACTGGACACCATAAATGTCTGTACAACATTACATTCTTCCTTTTCTCTACCATGATAATAGGCTATTTATGTTTTTGAGTTGAAAGTCCTAATATTGAACCGACTGTCATGAAATTACAGACAACTACAGGATACTTTGGGATACTTCTGTTTGTGACTACACCTGTAAAACCACTGTTGCTGCAGAGCCTCTGCACCCCTTCAGGAATAATTATAGAGGAGTAAACAGAATATATTTCCTGAAACACAGCAGAGTGGAGTTTCCAAAAATGAAAATGGAAACTAATATAGTTTCAGTCTGAGGGAAGCAGCAGACCTCAAACTCCCCTCAACAGTTTCAATGTACTTTTCAGACCTTCTTTTGTCTGTTTGCACGATTTAAAAGAAAAATCTCAGGAGACGTTTGCTAGTTTAGCTGCCTTCATGCAGAATCCGCATCACTATATCAGATATTAAACTGAGCAAAGCTGTTTCTATGGAAACCTTCTTCCTCCCAGTCCACCTTCACCCTTAGCTCCTCTTTAGGCCCCTCACTCCTCCGTGCTTTTCTCTAAGTCTTGCTCTCCTCCTCTTCTACCTAAATTATAGAGCAGGAGTCAGTGGAGGGGTGCTTCATTTCAAAATCTCCTCCTTTGAATACAGATGTGGGTGTTGCATTTGCTCAGATGAGAAACAAGGAGGAGGACGGAGACATGTTGCTATTAGGAGCAGCGACATAGAGATAAACAGAAGCTGGAGTCAAGGTTTCTAAAGTTAATAGACACAGCGAAAGCAATGAAACATTTCAAAGGCCAGTCTAAGAGGGCAAAGACTAAAACAACAACAAAAAAAACAGGAAAAAAGAAAGTCCAATACACATAAAGTACACAAAAGCTTCACCAAAGGATTATTGCCACACAAGAGCAGGAAAAAGCACCAAGAAACTTGAATGCATTAGCATTAAATGGCAGGCACACATTAACATTCATAATTAGTTTGAATTAGACCACTGTGTAGGTCTGTTCCTTTAAGTATAATGTACTGAAATGCTAATATACACAATATAAATCTAAACCACAAATAAACAAAGTAGAATGGTTTAAACAAGGGGTGTCAATCTAACTTTATACAGTATGCTCCAGTTTGGTTAATTTAAGGGGGCCAGACCAGTTAACTGATGCATAATGACCTACCTTTCTTTTAATGTAAAGGAACACAAGTAAGCATTCACATTTGGTAAGCTCACTATGTACAGCACAAGTGACAAACAGCTGTTTATCTTAGCTGTTTTTTTTTAACTTTCCGTGTGCAGTACTGTACAAAACTCTTGAGCCAAATCTCTTTTTTATATATATTTTGGGAAATAGCTGCAGGCAAAACAGAGTTTGCACAAATTTAACAAGCTTAAAAGTCAATATTTGGTGTGACCACCTTTATTAGCCAACACAGTCTGAACTCTCTTAGGCAGCTTTCGTGTCATTTCTTTAAGAAGTCTTCAGGAATAGTTCTCCGGGTTACTTGAAGGACCTTCAATTCTATTCTTTGGATGTTGGCTGCATTTTTTTTTTATCACTACATGATCACACACTTCATCAATAATTTTGAAGTCCGGGCTCTGGGGAGGCCAATCCATGACTGATGGTGTTCAAGTTTGTGTTTTTTTTTTTTTATCCATGTGTGTTTTTACTGCATTGGCAGTCTGTTAGAGATCAATGTCATGTTGAAATATAAAGCCACTACCAATTAATGGCAGTGCTAATAAATTTAGCTGTATTTTGTGACAGGATATTGCTTGTTTAAGTGCCTACAATTTAAAGGTTATTTATTGGTTTATAGGGTATTTGCTAAGTTGTCTGTTATGTGTAGACACAACATGGGTTCATCTCTTGAGTTAGGAGCTATTTTACGATTTAACAAACAAAAAAGCATATCTCTAAATTGTCAGATACACGAGCTGGAGGTTGAGTGAAAACCAGTGTCCGAAGAAGAACTTTGAAAGACCTGTCTATGTAGTAAACTTAAAAAACAAACAAATATTTAAACATTTAAGACATTAAAATCTCTCTGTAAAATCTCTAGCCTTTGGAGGGCCAGTTCTAGTCCACTACCCGCATGTTTAACAACTCAACTTTAAACCATCCAGTTGGTCTGATCCTTATAAGGTAGAAATACACTGCTATAAATATTTTTTCCCCCATATTTCAAATAAAAACAAACCTCTAGTGGACTGCTGAAACTTATATACAGTTAATTTTTAATTTCTAAAGACAATAACAGCCCTTAGTCACAGCTGGTGTCATTTCTACTAGCTGACAGGAGCCATTGTCATGGAGCATTGATGGTTTTGAACTGGATGCAGTTCTAGTGCAGTAGCTATGTGTGGCGAGAGAAAGAGAGGAGACAGAGGCTTGCAGACAGGATGATCCGACATTCACACCGTCCAGCAGAAGATGACCAGGCAGACAGACTCTCTGGGGCAGACCAGGCTGTGTGTATGTATAAATAGCTATTAATCGGGCCTGGGTGTCAGATTAGTTCCCATAACCTTTTGCTCAGCACACACTTGTTATGGGAGTATGGGTCAGCTCTGTCCAGGGGATGTCCTTTGTGGTACATTTGCTTCTATCATTCAGCCGATGAACATTCATCAATGTGTTTATAAGACTGGAACTAATGGACTAATATAGCATACATTAAGTTTTCTTCCATTTCTCCTTTAATTTGCTCATTGAGAACTTTTGCTTTCTCGTGTTTCAGATTTTTAAATATGTGCGTGCCTCTGCTTGAGGATAACCAAATCAGAAAAAACAACCAGTGCCTCTGTGCTGGATGCTTCTGGGGTATATAAAGAAGCTATGTACTTTTCGTTGGTGTCCGTCGCCCCCTCATTTCTCTGCACCACCACTGATGTACTCTAAGTAGGCTGGAAGCATTTCCTGAGTAATCTAGGAGGTCTATATCACATGAAAATGAGAGGAGGATGTTGGGTAGCGTGATGTACGCAAGGCCAGAATTCGGCTTCAGTTTGTAGGTTACGGTCAGAGGGAGGAGGTGGAGATTTTGTGGGATCATGTGGGATCAGAAACGCGGGATGGTGAGAAACAGTGTGTCAGTGATTCAGTGATACAGCTTTCCTCAGAATTAGGAGGAAAGGGGGCCAGGGTGAGGAACTGTCAGAAAGCAGTGAACACACAAAGAGGGTGGAGAATATTTTAAAACACTGATAAGTAAGAGTAAAATGTTTCAGGTCACTTTACAATCTAGTCCGGTTCTTTAGCCAAATAAAAAGAAAGCACAAACATTGCTTCTTGGTGAACAGCCTAAAGCCCGGTGTCAAAGCTGCCCACTCATCTTCACTTCATGTTCATGAGACATATACAGTTCTGAAGCAGACAGACTCCTCATCTGCAAAAGGATGAACACCGTTGGCACAGACTTAAACAGCCCTGAAGTGCTTTACACATTTCAGCGTTTCATAAGTTGGTAATTATTTGTTTTGTGTTCCATTGTGTGCCAAACTGAGCTGACATTTAGTTATGAGGCATTAGCCTTTTTCTTTTGTATCTGAATTTCTTTAGAAAACACAAAGAGAAAAACACAGTGCAACTCTAGAAGACCGAAAAATAAATTTTTCATGTTTCCAAATTATTTCTTGCCAACTGTGAAACAGAAGTGGGAATCAGAGCTATTTTTTGCAGGGTACATTTGCTCACTCATTTTTTTATTGTTAAAAAATATCATATAATAGTTTAGTAATCTTTTTTTTTCATCTTGAGTTTTATTGAAAGCTTTTATGGGGTTTTTGTGATATCAGTGGTACAGTCATGTGAAAACAAAAGCTTTCACAGGACTAGGTGAAAAAAAGTAGGTGAAAAACTAAGTGTACACTTGCTGCTTCTATAGGAATTAAGAGGTTAAGCAGCAGCCAGGAGGTGCTAATCAAATCCACTTGATTCACTGATCATCCAAAAGTGGGAGTACCTCTACAAAAGCAGAGGTTTTGGGAGTTTGCTGAGCATTCAGGTGTGTTAACTTGCAACTATGCAACTATCTTTGCAGGAGTGGACATTCAACACAAAGTCAGACAATACAAGGTTCAGAGATGCTGCAGAAACCCACGAGCACCACAAACTCCACAGCCCTCAGTTAGCATGTTAAATGTTAAAGTTCATCACGATGCAAAACACTAAAAAACTTGCTGCAAGGAGAAAGCTTCTTCTCACTAAAAAGAACATGTCAGTACAGCTCAGGTTTGCACAGCAACATTTAAATAAGCCATGAGACTTCTAGAACAATGTCTTTAGGACAGACAACACCGAATTGGAGATGTTTTCCCACAATGAACAGCACCATGTTTAATTAATATCAGCACAGACCCCCTCAAACCATCAAACACCGTGGTAGTGGTGGTGGTGGTGATAGAGGGATGTTCATATGGGCTTGTTTTTCATTCGTAGCATCTGGGTGCCCTGGAATCATGGAGTTGACCATAAACTTCTCAGAATATGTAATAAATATTGTCTAATGTGAATCCATCTGTCCAATGCATGTATTTGTACACTAGCTTTTAAATGGGTAAGTCATATGATTTATTATTATAGATCCACTGGTGAAGTTAATAAAAGACAACAAGCAAAATAATGCAGTTTGTTTGGAAAACACATTTCAGACAACCAGGAGATTCATTCAAACAAATTAAAAGGAAAACCATTTTAAATAACACCATTAAATACATTTAATTATCCTATAGAGAAGGCGTGGCTCATTAATTTTCCCCAAGGAAACACAATTATGGCCTAATTGGAGCATCTATTCTTACCAGCAGCACTTTATAAAGAGACAAAATTAGTCCTGAGCAACTAAACTGAGTTTAGTTTGTTGGAGCAGCCCTCCACAACAGTGCCAGTTTCTCATCTGGTAATTTTAATTCCCCACCTATGCTTTAGAGCAGGAATATCAGAATGATTTTACAATGGGCTACATACAGCCCGGTTTGATCTTAAGTGGGCCAGATCAGCGAAACTCCCTTTCCTGCAAGTGTAAATAAGTTTAACCAATCCATGAGATATCCTAATATAAGAAATAAATTTTAACAATGCATCTCAGTTTTTCCCAGCGATAAAGAAATGCTGCCGAACTCACTGCCCAAAAGAACAAAAAACAAAAAACAAATCTCCGGAAAGTTGTACAGTAGATAATGAAAAAAAAAACCTGTACTTTTTCATATAATTGTTTATGTATTACTTAATTAATTACTGTGTTTTAGTATGAATGACCATGAAGGAGGTTATTCTGTAGGAAAAGCTGTAACAGTTAATAACAGACAGTAAGTCCCAAATTTGCCCTCCTTCACATTTTCCAAAGCTGGGCACCAGTGTCTGACACTCCTGCTCTCGAGGGACCATTTCCAATAACGAAACACCATATAGATAGGTAGATAAGTAGTTTGTCGCCATCTGCTGTGAAATCAGTGCATTGCAGGATGTCTTCCATCAAGTTCGCCATAGAAAGTCGGTCATTACCGGGAACAACCTTCAAAATAAAAATAGTTATGGATAGTGAAAGAGCTAATAATCACCCAGAAGTCAGAAGTCAGTGTGTTGAACTTAGTATTGAAAAGAAAAAAAATCAGTAAATGTACTAAAGAGTGTTTTCTACAGTCATTGGGCTAAACTCTCAACGAGCATGCGCTTTAACCAGCACAAGGTTTTACTTTGAAAGTCGTAAGCCGGAAACATATATATTTAGCTCTGTAATGAATCTATGACGGCGAAGAGCTGAGCTATCAGCCACGTCACCTCCTCGGAAGCGGTTTTCCTGTCTGTCCACGGCACACACGGATCTGTAAGCGGAATCCACGGAGTCTGTGTCTAGCGTCACGCGCACAGAGAGTGAGCCGTCCGACCGTGACCGCGCAGCTTGTCGCCTCTCTGCCCACGCCAGCACAGCACCCCTTTGGCGTTTTATGAGCAGCGACTGCCTCCTGAGGACGTGCAAGGCCCGTGAGGAGTTGCATTAAGGTTTTTTGCTGGAGCATAAACACCATGAATATCTTCCGTCTGGCGGGTGACGTGTCACACTTGGTGGCTATCATCATCCTGTTGCTGAAGATATGGAGGTCCAAGTCGTGTGCTGGTAGGTTGACACTAGCAACACAGTGTGGGTGCTGTGCGATCATATCAGTGCATTTGGGCTGTTATGATTTTTCATCCGCGCTAAAGACGTATGCGTGTGGCTGTGGTGCACAAAAACAGCTGTGACACAATGAAACTTCTCTTATCTGCTGTGTGCATTAAGGATGGCATTTGCATGGCGCTGATTGTCCTGCGCCAGTGGAAGCTACGTGGCAATGATAACAAAGTTAAGAGCAGCCTGCTCGACCAATCATACAGCTTTGTTTAAAGTGAGAGAGCTGCACAGCTGAGTTGCAGAAGAAAGAAGGAAAAAAAGGAAACGTTTAACTTCTCTGTTTCATCCTCTCACTTTTAATTTCTCTCATTTTATTTCCATTACAGGCATCTCTGGGAAGTCTCAGGTGCTGTTTGCGATTGTCTTCACCACCAGGTATCTCGACCTGTTCACGGTCTACATTTCTGCTTACAACACGGTCATGAAGGTAAGTTTGTAGGTCACACCCACACACAGTCACACACACATTTCCCTGTCAGATTACCTTTGAGCTGAATGACCGCCATAAGTTAGAGTCATTCATTTCTTGTACCAGCTGTGATCTCTGTGTGTTCACTAACACACACACACACACACACACATATATATATATATATATATATATATATATATATATATATATATATATATATATATATATATATATATATATATATATATATATAATAAACACAAAGCAGGGATGTTAGCAAAATAAGCAAAAGCATCTTGTAGTGTTTCACAGTGTCTTCAATTAAGTTCACTTTTCCTGATCAGTGTTTGGCTCCGCCCTCAGGTGGTGTTCCTGGCTTTGTCCTATGCTACGGTGTACTTGATCTACATGCGCTTCAGGAACACGTACGACTCTGAGAACGACACTTTCCGCGTGGAGTTCCTGCTGGTCCCAGTCACCGGGCTGTCCTTCCTGGAGAACTATGCTTTCACCCCAATGGAGGTAAAGGTGTCTGTCAGAAATGTAGAGCTCCCTCAATTAAAAACAGCTTTAAAATTAACACGCACCCCTTTGCCTCCAGATCCTGTGGACCTTCTCCATCTTTCTGGAAGCAGTGGCCATAATGCCACAGCTCTTCATGATCACCAAGACCGGCGAGGCGGAGTCCATCACCACCCACTACCTGTTCTTCCTCGGCCTTTACAGAGCCCTCTACATCGCCAACTGGGTGTGGCGCTATCACACAGAGGGCTTCTTCGACCAGATCGCGGTGGTGTCCGGCGTCGTGCAGACCATCTTCTACTGCGATTTCTTCTACCTCTACGTCACAAAAGGTGAGTAAGAACACGATCATTCGCTGCTACGCTACAGGGCCGAGTCTAGGTGTGATCCATTTACGTTGGCAGGATGCCACGCCAGAATTATGTTTGAGTAATCATCCGATATTTGCAGCGTTATTATTAGGGTTATCGGCCTTGCCTGTTTTACTGCACTTTCTGTTCTGATGATATAAAACAGCATGCAGAAGTAATTTGCAATGAAATCTAGCACACAGCTATGCTCTGTGACTGAAAGAGAGCTTCTGCTCAGATTGTTTACCTGTCGAGGGAGGATATGTATCCTTAATGCCAGCTGCTGTAGGTTGCTCTAAAGTGTTTGCTCACCTGCTAAACAAAGGAGTGGGGGAAGCTAAAAAACACTCCCTCACCCTCGCTGTGTTCTCACTTTTTTCTTTCTCGTCCGTCTTCCTTCAGTGCTTCGGGGAAGAGGAAAGATGACCCTGCCGATGCCGGTTTAAAACGGACCCCTCCACCACAGCCCTCCACCCTTCTGTGCCTGCCACGTATCGGCATCTGAGAGTAGATCCTTCAGCTGTATTTGTACTTAATGATATAACTGGTCTGTGATTGTAGTTTAGACCATTTTTTTCTTTCTTCTTTTTTTGTCTGATCGGTTCTTTGGGTTTAAGTCTGTACATTTGCAGGAGTTTACATGGTTGTTTTATTAGTCCATAAGATGCAGGTGCGACACTGGAAGTGTGTCCCTAATATGCACCAGGCAAGTGAGCAACAGCAGTACAGAAACAGTATTTGTGCACGCTTGTGGGTTTTTTGTTTTTTGTTTTTCTTTGGAAGCTGAGGGTGACTGTGACTCTGGAGGTGCTTACATTTACATCCTGAACAATCAAGAGTATTTTGAGCACAAAAATGTAGCTGCAATGTTTTTTGTACAGCACTCAGGTGGACTACACGTAGTTCTCTTTCAGTATAAATCCTTCACATTTCACATAGTCTTTAAAAATATGGTAGTGTTTGTACATTTGTGCTCCCCGATCTTTTTACGGCGTGTTGTCCTTTTTCACTCTGTGCTGTTAGACACTCCCTGAATAGGTCACTGCGTTGTATGCAAACCATTTCCTTTCCTCACTGCCAGCTGCAAACTGATGAATCCCTTCGTCATCTTTTGTGTGTCAGTGCATTTGTACAGAAGAGAATAAAGGGCTAAAATATGTTGTCACTTGTTATATGAAGCCAAAGACGGATAAGGTAACTGCTGCAATGTTTTAAACAGTTCTTCTTATTTTTAAATCTTCCTGTGTTGTTACCTTAACCAAATCACGCCATTGTGTCGGGGGTGGAAATGATGGGAAAATTGTTTTTTAATGTATTGTATCTGTGTAGCGAACTAACCTATTTTTGACAAATACAAATGTGTGAAGTCATAATAAGATGAACTGGACTTTTTTTTTTTTGTGACTTTATTGTGCTGTGAGTTCGTATTTCACAGTATAGTCTAAGAGTGCGTGTGTGGTGCGCTTGTGGTGTTGAACAATGGAAACACAATCATAGTTAAGTGATGCATCTGTAGGTTCTCATTCATCCAGGTCATGGTGGAGCTTGAGAAAATGGCAGCTTGGCTTTTTTAGGTCTTTGAAGATGCTTCGCCTCTCATCCAGGAGGCTTTTTCATCCCTAGAGCACCTGGTGGATGGTCTCGGGCTATAAACCACTGGTAGGGATTTGACCCCTTCTCTAGAGAAACATCTTGGATGAGAAGCGAAACGTCTTCAAAACCTAAAGAAGTCCAGCTGGCCTTACATCAAGTGACTTGTCCTCACCACGTGGGTTTCGTTGTGTCCTGTCTCTTTGATTTACCTTTCAGCGCAGTAAAGTTTTTCTGTGTTTGTATAGCACCTTGCTTCCTTCTCTCACGGCCCCTCCCACTGCTTTCGCAGCCGACCTGACAGAGAGCGGAGACGCAGCCAGAGCTGCCACTTTCTCCACCACCTTCGCCTTCTTCACAGCTTTCCCTTTCCCCTTGTCCTTTCCCATGATCCCTGCCCCCTCCGCAGCACCTTTCCCCAGGGCGGTCACCAGCTCGCACCAGAAAAGCCTCTCCGCTCTCTTCCGGGCCTCCTCTTCCTCCCTTCTCCTCTCCTCATCCTCCCACTTCTTTTCCAATCTTGGCAGCCGCCCCTCTGTGACCTCAGCCTCTGTCTGAATAGACTCCACCACGTGCCCAGCTTCACCCAGAATCCTCTCATGTGCCTCCCTTATGGCACCTTCAGCCTCCTTCAGCATCTCATCGCTGTAGCAACCGCCTCCATTCTTAGCCACAATTTGGTCCACCTTCTCCAAAAGTTGCATGACTTGATGTGAACATTCATCTGTTTCCTCCTGCCTGCTGTTATCAAAGACGTGATATCCTCCATAGCAGCTGCTGACAAACTCAGACAGCTCCTGGCTCTCCTCTAGAAAGTCCTCGATGCGTTTCCCCTTCAGCTGGTCACCACAGGTGAACAGCACCATCGTAAACCTCATTACTCCAGGCCCTAATCTAGCTTTGATCCACTCAAAGGCCTCCCTCTCCTCATGGGTGAACCTGCCGAGCTGCAGTGTCACCAAGAAGGCGTGGGGTCCCGGAGAAGAGAAACCAACACACTGTCCCACCTCTGCCATAACCTCCTGAGAAGACAGGTGTGTGTGGAAGAGCCCGGGAGTGTCAATGACGGAGATACTCCGCCTTCCCACTATCCCGCTCTGTTTCTTGCATCGTGCGGTTACAGAACAGGGGGACACGTCCACCAGGAACGCAGACCTTCCCAGGATGGTGTTGCCAGAGGAGCTTCTGCCTGTCCCGGTCCGGCCCAGCAGAACGATCCTCAGAGATTCAGCCTCTGATGTGGGGGCTGATGCTTCACTGACTGCCAAACAGAGAGTCATGTGTGTGTCATAATTACCTTTGACATTAATATAATGCATGCACATCCAGGCAACATATATAATATTAAATCATGTAGGCACATTTACATTTCAAAGGGTAAGTGATTTGATCGTTCACAGCTTGCTAATCCAAAGTAATGCAACACAAGTGTAATGGGCATACCTTCATGTGACGCAGCACTTTCAGATGACGACATTCTGATGGAGAAACTGTAGTGAAGCCTTCAAAATGTTTTTTTAAAAATAGCTGAAATCCTGGAGAGAGACAGAGACTGGCTGTTTCTGAGATACGCTCGTATTTCTAGATCATTTGACCGCAGAGTGCTTCAATGCAGCTGCAATCTGTGGTGGAGCAGAGAGGCGCTGCTTGCACACTAGTGATGGGTCGTTCGCGAACGAAATGGCTCTTAGAGCCGACTCTTTGACGTGAACGACGCGAGCCGGCTCCTTATCGCGAGCCGTCACGTGGGTTTTTTTTTTTTCTTTCTTTCTCTCAGCCTCTCTCTCGCACTTTTTTTCCGCTTCACTCTGCACGCGAGCCTTGTGCTTTACGCTGGGCAGAGGGGGGAGGGGCGGTAGTTACACTCAGTAGCACAGGAACAGAGCCAGAGAGAGAGAAAGAGAGGCAGGGACAACAACATTAGAAAGGTATAGTAATCATCCACAACTATTTTCGGTTGCAGATGATAAAGGATTGAGAAAGTTTATTCATGCAGGTCCATATGACAGAGAATATGCATGTTCTTTTAGTTTTCATATTATAATTTATATTTAATTGTGTTGTGGTTTGCAGTGTTTTGTGTTCTTTTCACTTTAAATTTGTGAAAGGAAAAAGCTGAAAATTTAAATAGTTAAAACTTGAAATGTGAATAGTTGATTTTTGTATTATATGATTTATTTATTACATTTTATGTGGAGTGAATAAATAAAAGTATATTTACGGTGGCCCCTAGAGACAAAGCACATACAAACTTCAAATCACGTACGAACTCTGAAGCATGTACAAACTCCAAAACACGTAAAAACACGTACAAACTCCAAAACACGTAAAAACTCCAAAACACGTAAAAACACGTACAAACTCCGAAGCACGTAAAAACTCAGAAGCACATAAAAACTCAAAACACGTACAAAAGACAACAGAAGTGCTCCAGGATGCTGGGCGCAGTGTTGATCCTTTGTTATCGTGTGGCTACACAAGCCAGCAAGTACCAACGACCGGATTTGGTGTGTGGTAGTAACAGGTAAATGAACTTTTTTTAAAATTATTTGAATATATATATGAGTGCCTGTGTATAAATACACAAACAATACACACATGCTTTCAATTGTGTAATTTAAGTGATCTAGTAGCTCTGCTTTGGAAGTTCAGTTCATGCTAGAAATGTGTTTTGGAGTTTGTACGTGTTTTGTCTCTAGGGGCCACCGCATATATTTATATATAAACATATATAAATAAAACCACTTGTTTTTACGTTAGTAATTCCTTTTGTGCATAATTTTATATTATTGTTAATAATAAATTAATTAAAGCAACAAAACAACCTGAAGAGCCGGTTCGGAGCCGAAAGAGCCGGCTCTTTTTAGTGAGCCGAACCGAAAGAGCCGGATCTCTAAAAAGAGCCGGAAATCCCATCACTATTGCACACTGCCACCCTGACGCACAGTGTAACCAAACCCACAAAAAATGATAACACGAGGGATACGTGTTAGCTTGCAGTGAAAACTGCAGAAAAGTGTTATTAACGGAGCTCTGTGATAATACAATGGCCAACACGAGTGAGAAATAATAATTCGATCTTTTGATACAAATTTAATAATAATAATAATAATGGATTGGATTTATATAGCGCTTTTCAAGGCACCCAAAGTGCTTTACAATGCCACTATTCATTCACTCTCGCATTCATACACTGGTGGAGGCAAGCTACGGTTGTAGCCACAGCTGCCCTGGGGCAGACTGACAGAAGCGAGGCTGCCATTTCGCGCCATCGGCCCCTCTGGCCAGCACCAGTAGGCAAGTAGGGTAAAGTATCTTGCCCAAGGACACAACGACCAGGACAGAGAGCCCAGGGATCGAACCGGCGACCTTCCGGTTACAGATACGCTTCCCAACCCCCTGAGCCACGGTCGCCCGCTGTTGTTTCAAACTGTGACCACTAGATGGCAGTGAATCCTCACATAATGAACGCATCAACGTCAATTTCACCAAAAAGACAGAAATACTATTTCCGTCTATTAACAATTATTAGAATATCCTAACGTAACGAAACTAACAAAAAGCCTTTAGTTCTTCAGTTCAGGGCTAATGGTGTTTTAAGTTATCCTCACCAGTCTCCAGACCAAAGTCACACTTTTGGCAGACTCCAAACATTTTTATTAATAATAGAAACATTAAAGAAAAATGTTAAAACTGGGAGAATTAACCATATTAAGAAAAATATTAGCTCATTTTGAGTTTGGTGGCAGCAACATGTCTCAAAAAAATTGGGACAGGGCCATGTTCCTTATCGTGTAGCATTTCAGCACTAGTCTGTAAACATCTGGAAAGTGAGGAGACCAGCTGTTTCCCCCTTTTTGTCTGATATGTGATTCTAGCTGTTCTACAGTCCTGGGTCTTCTTTGTCATATGTTTTGTTTCATCAGCATGTTCAGCGCCCGAGTCTTCTTTTACAAAGATGTTATAATAGATGCAGTATGTAGTTTAGGATTGTCCATATGCAAGGCCTTCCCAACAAAACATGTCATCTGGATGGGACCATAGGGTGCTTTTACAGATGTGCAAGCTGATGTACCATGATACAATCAGAGATGCAGGCTTTGAACTGAGTGCTGATGACAAGTAGGATGGTCCTTTCTTTTCAGTCCAGATGTGGTAGTCCATGTTCACCAAAAAAATTTTAATTTTGTTTTTTCTGACTGCAGAACAGTTTTTTTCACTTTGCCTCAGTCTGTTTTAGATCTTTGGCCCCAAGAAGACAGTGTTTCTGAATCATGTTCACATATGGCTTCTTCTTTTAATAAAGTAACCTGCATTAGTGGATGCCATGATGAACTATGTTCACAGACTTCTGTGAACTTCAGACTTCTGGACACGTCTCTGAGCTCATGCAGTGATTTCCATGACAGAAACATCCCTGTTTCTAATGCAGTGCTGCCCGAGGGTCCAAAGATCACAGAGATCTTCTACTGATTCTCAGCCTTGTCCCTTGAGCAGATTTTTCTCCAGATTCTCTGAAACTTTCTATTTTATGTGCTGTTATTATGAGAACATTCAGAGTTTTCACAGTTTTACACTGAGGAACATTATTCTGAAATTATTCGAACCTCTGCCCCCCAAAGGTGCTCTTAGATGCGAAATGCTCCTCCAGCTGTTTCTTACTATGACTTCATTTTCCAGTCTTTTGTTGCCTCTGCCCAACTTTTTGCTACGTATTGCTGCCACCAAATTCAAAAGTGCCACACTTTTTTCTGAAAATGCTCAGTTTAAACACTTATATGTGTTTAATAGGTTTTCTCTGTTTAACTGTGAGTGAAATATGGGCCAGGAAGTTGCAAATCTTTGCATTGTTTTTATTTACATTTTAAACTACCTTTTTGGACATGGAGCTTTGGAAAAGATCTGAAACTCTGAACATTTTGATTTAATTTTGATTTATTTGAAATGGACTGTGCTTATTCACAAACAGGAAAATAACTAAATAAGCCAGAGTTAGCCCTGTGGTGTAAAATTTCCTCCCTTGTCTTTTGCCACTTAAAGAGAAACCTAAACTGCAGGCCACAGATTACACAGTAAATACATGACACCAAAACAGTAGCAAGTCATTAAGATGAGCTAATACCAGTAGTTAATACCAACACTGATGCCAGTGTTATCATTTTTAAAGCACACTAAAATTAAGAGCGGGCTATTTATTGAAACAAAAGATATTTCAGTAACTACCGTGAGCCCTGCTGTGATAAACACAACAAACTGCAGATCTGAGTGTGACAGGATAAATAGTTTTGATTGTTTTCACTTTACTTAACATTTCTCTTATTATTCATTATTGCATTGCATCTATGTTCCAGCCAGTTGTAAACATCAGAAAAGCATGAATCGAATGCCAAAACTCGCATATTAGCCACAAATTGAAGAGAGTTTTAATAATTTTGACCACTAGATGTCAGTAAACAGCCATCTATGGTCCATCATCTTCAGAGCAAACACCAGTTCACTCTTCTTCCATCTAAAAATGTATCAAGTTACCAAAGGGGGCAGATTCCCCTCTGTATGGTCAGGTCGACCTGATATGACTTTTCACCATCCCAACACTTTTCACCTCCTCACACACAGACTGAGCATTTAAAGCACAAGATCAATGATGTGCTCTAACTGATGTATGGTGACCAAGCTTCCTCTGATACACATTAAATACCATAAATGCTTTCCCACTAAATTACACAGGGGGAAAAAACTTCTGCTTTGATCCCACCTGTAACTATTCAAAGTTTGTCAGAGCCGGCTCTATCTTAATAAGAATTTGAACATCACGCTGCTGTAGTCCTTTATCTGCTCTTTTAAGACGAATGATTTCGACACATCAGTGGGGGGACATTCTCAGCAGATCGCTCCACTAGATTGTATTGTTAAACCAAATACCGTTCAAAGCTGATGTTTCTACGCCTTCGTTTTATCATAAAGGGATGGGGGTGCGATTAAAATACCAAGCTGCTTATCTCAAGTCAAACTCCGCGCTCCTCTTTGTTTAATTAACAATCTGTGTAAGTGCACCATCTTCCAGCATCAAATGGGCGCTTGAAGTCATTCTGAGTGATTTGAAATTGCATTAAACTATGATGGATTTCCAGCCTTAACAAGTACAGAGTGAGATAACATGTCAAACAAGCAGGAGTGCATTAGCAGCTGTCAGAGAGTGCAGGGGCTTTTGAAATCAGACATGCAGGCATTGATTTTCTCCTAGAAGTGAGGACATGTAGGAGATACAAACGGCCTCTAAATTCATTTATCTGGATGTTTGGGATGTTTAGATGTCATTTCATTAATAGTACATTCATTACTACAGCTCGTTTATGAGGTCGCACGCTGATTCAGCCTCTCAAGGCTGGCTAACCGACTCAAGCATTTGTATTTTATGCCTAACATATTGCACTTCCATAATAGTATTAACTGTGGCAACGCACAAAGAAGTTTAATTTGAAAAAGCGTCTCATTAAAATGGCCATATACTGACTTTCATTGAAAGACGCCGAGCTGAAAGGCAAGACCATTATATCCTATTGTGTTCTTACATTCTAATATGCTTTCAGCGCTCTCGTTCAGTTTGCCTCTCTGTGGTAAATAAACCAGAGAAACCGCTTCGAACCAAACCAAACGCAGCCGTAATTATTCAGTTACACATGCAAGTATGACAGCTTTTCTTAATCTGCCAAGCAAATGCTTCCATTTGACTGAATTGTGGGAATTTAATGGGTTTGTTTACAGCTCCGACAAGCAGCAGTGTGGATGTTTTTGTGCTGTAGTGAATAATGGGTTTTCAAGTCATAACAGCAACAATATAGCTTAATTTTTCCACCTAACAAGGTTAAATGGACTCTATATTAGAAAAGATAAACTAAAGCCAAAGAAATGTGCAAAAAAAAAGGGAAAAAATCCACACAGCCTCCTTTTCATTTCCCGTATTTTCCATTATCTTGGGTGTGACAAGTGTGCGATATGAGCTTGTATCTGCCTGTCATTTAAAACACTGATTTAAGATCAGGAAACAAGGAGAATGTCTAAGTCACAGGGTCAAATTTGGATTTTCTGCATGTAAATTCACACTAAAGTCTGAAGGATCCAGGTGTTTAAGCTGACATCAGGATGGGCTGTTAGAGGGTCTCTCCCACTCCACTTGATTCCTTACTGGAAGACACGCCCCCTTACTGGGAAGCTTCTGAGTCTCTGCTTTGTCTTGAGGAACGTCTGTGGAAACAGGCGCATCACCATCTGCGCCATTCACCGTGCCGTAAGAGGCAGGCGTGTATTGTTCTTGTGACATCGGGCAGCTGCTTCCATCCACTGGGTCTGAATTCCCAAACTCAAAGATGGAGTTTCTTTCACCAATGTCCAGTCCAAAGCTCTCTAGCATGTCCATTACTGATGGCGTGGATGGGCATGAGGGGTTCTCCTCCTCAATGAGACTCAGCGTTGGCAAGATGTCCACCAACTCTGCCATCTCCATCGGCCGGATTACTTCAGTGATGCTGTAGGACTCCTGTGTGTCCAAAGTTGGATAGTCCACTTCCAGCTGTGCAACAGCAGCAGGCTTCAATCCAGACTCCATTAAAGCATTTCCAGATCCCAAATCTGACTGGCCAGAACTTGCCAAGTCTGCAGGCAACTGAGTGGTGATGTCTACAGGGTACCCTCCCTTCACGACACCCTCCATCAACACCAGCGCAGCCTCTGCAGGGATAGCTGGAGCTGAGACCTCAGCGGTGACGATGTTTGGCGGAGTCGCACTGCCCGAATTCTCTGAAAGAGAAGCACGAAGAAAATAAGGTCGAGAAAGAGAAAGTATTTATCTTTGTTTTAAAGCATCATTTGCTCTACAAATTACACTTAATTCTTGTAACAGCGGTTATTATGACAGTGCAATGGTAACAGTTCATTGTAATATTCAATTTTCCCTCAAGTGTTTTGACTAGCAGACATATTTTCTGTTTTGCCAAGTATAAATATCCGCAACTGCTTTCTGCTGCTGCTTTTCAGATTGATCGAATAAGATTTAAACATATAATTAATCTTATAAATAAAATGATCTGGATCAGGTGACCCTGAATCCTCCTTTAGTTAGGCTGCTGGGGCTTCCCGTGATGCTCTGAATTTGTCTTCTTCACTCACATTTTTTCACTCACTATGTGTTTATACACCACTCCACATTCAATCATTGGTTATCATCAATCTCAGGCTCTCTTCCACAGCAGGTCTTTGAAGGCAGTTGATCTATCCAGTCATTTGTCACAACTTTTACATTTAACATGCAAACTTTAAAGGCCATTATAGGGGAAAGTCAACAGATTTTAAAATTATGTAAATAAGTAATTAAATTCATGTTAAATAATGTTTTTGTGTATTCAGTGCTACATGTGTACACTAGCATGACTGCAGTACCTGTAATGGCTCTCTGTGCTAATCGATGGGGCCATGACAATCGGACAGTCAAACTCTCCTCTTCCTCACCATCAGGACATGGTGGTGGGTCTCCTCCCATCACCAGGCCTAAAGGCACCGCCCCCACCCACTGTTTGGACCGAACACACTGTAGACAGTCCATAATCCAGCGGGCATCCCTCCAGACCACATCCAGACGCTAATGAAACATAAA
Organism: Diplotaxodon limnothrissa; assembly: GCF_057381915.1. Classification (NCBI taxonomy): domain Eukaryota; kingdom Metazoa; phylum Chordata; class Actinopteri; order Cichliformes; family Cichlidae; genus Diplotaxodon; species Diplotaxodon limnothrissa. The sequence goes on along the minus strand of NC_140599.1, from coordinate 10,182,880 downwards.
AAACAGGCAGTAGAGACAGTAAAGCGTTTGTCTCTAATTCACTTTCATTATGAAATCTTTACTTTACTTTTTTTAATATAATTAAGTCAACTGAAATGTGGATTTGGCAACAGTGGAAGCAAATATAAACCACGTGTCACAGGATCTCACCTGTGAAAGCCCACTGATGTGGTTCAGCCGCTCCCGGGCTTCCTGCACCTCTTTGGTCTCCAGCGCTTCCCGTAGAGCCTGCTGGGCAAGGTGAGTGTCCAGCTCCAGCCTTACCCAGGCCTGACAGTACTGTGAGAGGAAATCCCGCTCATATGTCCAGAAGTGAACTGGGTTACAAGCCAGAGAGGAGAGGAAAGACAAATGACTTCATCAAAGCCAGGAGGAAAAAGCCACAGAATTTATCAGTGCACTCTACTCTAGCTTTAATGAGAGGAGAACAGTGAACTGCATTAGACATTGTGCCTCAGTGTGCTTTCTGCATATCTTTGCAGGGATTTATTTAACATTTAAAACTGTAGTCTCATTTAGACGGTATGTGTCAGTCTAGCTCGCCGTTTCTGGGTCCCTTTTCTCATCACTGAAACACTCTGCGCTACCATTGTTAAATAGATCCACTGGATATATAGTTTTCCACTTACCCAGCTCAAAGATCTGCAGAGGCATGGTGAGGCCGGGCTCCTTGGTCCCCACCAGAGGCCAGTAACTGGAGCTGAAGTCCTCACTGGGAGGCAGCAGCAGCAGCATTGACAGGTTATCCCCAAACTGAAGCAACTCCTGGGTGTACACGCCGTACTGATACGCCTGTGAGAAACACAATTATTCAAATACAGATGAGAAACAGAAAATCCTTCCGCTGGATCAAGAGCTAGTGCTGATAAAACAACATAAAGCGGACAAAGAAAATCAGTTTAAAAGATGATTTCTCTTCATAATAGTCTGACAGAGAATTTCAGGTGTTTCAGGTAAATATGAGGTGGCTGGAAAGTAGTGTTTACCCTGTAGAGGGGGATGTTGAGCTTCGTCAGGAGATGTGTGACTGCTGCTCTCAGAGACCTGACGAATTCCTCCATACTGCTGCTCTCCATCGTGCTCTCGTCCTCAGCGTCCAACAGACTCTGAACACCGCCATTGGCTGCAGTGTAAACATGACTCTGAAGCCACGTCCACTCCTCTCTGCCACACAGTAAAAACACAGTCAACAAAACGGGCATAATAAGTAAGGAGAGAGGTCCAAAAACAATCCAGTATCACTGCCTGTTGAAGCCCTAACATTTGTATAGATACTGCACTTGTTTGTGCAGATCATTTAAAATAGTATATCTTTTTCGACGGTTGTTTTCCAGATAAAGTTGTAAAAATACTGCAATAACCTGATGAACGTCAACATAGTCTATCAAGGGACTGACACAGATATCACCTGGTCAAGTTACGTTACCTGGTCACGTGCGCGTTGTGCCGAACCCGTGTGTGGCAGAGTAAACTGGGCAACCTCTGAGGCACCAGCACCCTGATCTGTTCCACCGAGCTACACAGTTTCAGGATGCCCACATACAGACCCGGCTGGGCCCACTGGAGGCTGTGCCTGTGAAAGGACAGCTTCTCCTGGAGAACAGAGACAAAGAGATACGGTGCAAAAGAGAGCGAAATGTTAAGATCTGTTAATAGGATGTAAAGCTTATGAGACTTATTTCCCCCTGCCTCACTATGTGTTGTTAGCTAATTCAGTTTGGGGATCCCAAATTAATTTCAGTGCTTTTTCAGGGTTAGCAGCACAGGAGGTAAACTAGTGGCTCAGTAAAACTCAGCGCCCAATGCGCTATTGTTGAAAGCCGCTGCTGGGTGCGACTGTTTTCCTCTCCTCACCTTGAGCTGCTCAGCGAGCATGTCCATGGCGGTGGGCTCAGGCAGCAGAGGCGTTCTGCTGCGGTTCTTTTCCAGGCGTGCCAGAGGCATCCAGTGGAGCGGGGGGTCGGGGGGGCTAGAGCAGACAAGCCAGGGAAAAATGAAATGCAACCACGTGGAACCACCAAAGAAAAGGTCGATTCATCAAGAATAGCAAAGCCAGTACCCCACCAACAACCAGCTGACAGGCTGTATAACCCAAAGATATTGTACAGCATGACTTCCAAACATGCCCAGCTTGACACCTAATTACGCTACCACCGACTGCAAACAAAGGTCATTTTTGTTGTGATAGTGTGATAGAAGTTTTTTTTCCTGGTAAATTCTGAAACTATGATTTCATGACGTGCCAGATGGTTTCAGCAGGTGAAAAGCCTGGACAGCCAGACAGGATAGTTTAGCACTTCTACTATGAAGCCATGCTGTTATAATAAATGCAGTATGTGGTTTAGCCTTTACCTGAAAAAGACATAATTTGGACCAGAGCACACTGCACATTCCTCTAAAACCTTTTATATATGGTGCAAACTGTCAATTCCATCAGCACTGATGCAAACTAATGCCATCAGACATGCAGGCATTTGATCCGAGTGCTGATGGTGCCTCTGCTCTTTAGTCCAGAGGATGTTGTGTCCACGTTCTCCAAAAAAGATTTTTGCTTTTCACCACCTTCACCTGACAGCAGAACAGTTTTTTCGCGTTGTCTCCGTCTATTTCAAATGAGCTTTGTGCCAGAGTAGACAGAGGCATTTCAGAATCATTTTCAAATACGGCTTCTTTTTGCATGATAGAGCTTTAACCTGAATTGTGTGGACGCCAAGTGCGTTCACAGACAGTGATTTATGGAAGTGTTCCTGAGCTTATGCAGTGATTTCCATGACGAATCACATCTGTTTTTCATGCAGTGTTGCCTGAGGGCAGATTTTCAGTCTTGTCCCTTACACACAGAGATTTCTCCATATTCTCTAATAATATACAGAACATAATATGAGATCATCAAAGTCTTTGCATTTTAATTTCAGAACATTATTCAGATTTCTTTTCATAATTTCCAGATACAGTTTTTTACAGAATGCTGACTACATTCCCATCTTTACTGAGAAACTCTGCCTCTTTAAGATGCTCTTTTTATACCCAGTCGTGTTACTGACCTGTTACTATTTAACCTAATTAATTGCAAAATGTTCCTCCAAACATTTCTTTTTACTTTCCCACCCCTGTCAAAATGTCTCAGTTTAAACAAATATGTTTCCTGTGTCTTCTCACGTATTCAGTATGGGTTTATGGGATTTTCATATTCTTGCATTCTGCCCTTATTTACATTTTCCAGGGTTCTAACTTTTCCAAATTGTATTTGCCCAATTAGTTTAAAGCCCTTTTGGTGCTCTCTGCCCTTTTTCTTTGACCTTTTCTTACCTGGGAGTGTTTGGAAATTCCTTCAGAGTGACTAGCAGTACGTTGCCCTGCCGATCCTTCAGGGGTTCATAGTAGATCTGGCCCAGGTCCACTGCTCCCAGAGAAGACTGACATCAGAGAGGTGGACAAGAGAAACCAAGGATTAAAAAGTATAAGTGCATTGGAGATTAATTCAGCCAAACAGGGGATCTGTGGGCGCAGTTGTGTAGCCGGACAGAGGAAAGCATGGCAAAAATAAGGAAAGGAAGAGGAGGAAGAGATGTAAAGAAGTAATTAAAATAGCAATTAACCCATTTTGGTGCTTCTTATCTTAACAATAAGCTGCTTAACTTCCTACCTGCAGCTGGGAAACAGCTCTTAAAATGTTGTGTCTGTTCTGAAGGAGGGAGGAGGGAGATGAGTGAGCGGAGGAAAGCCCTTGCTGTAGCCAGGGCACTTGCTGCCATGCACAGGACAGCTACAAGAAAAACCGAACACCCAATTTAAGCAGAAAAATCACACTGAGATTCATTTTCTGTAAATATATTTAATATTTATGAATTGTGATCATTCAATTACTTGTACAGTGAGTCAACAAGCTATGTAACAGTTCACCTTGGCAAGCCAAAGGAAGTCTTGGGTGATGGAGGTGGAGCAGCACTGGATCTCCACCAGTGGGATCTGATCTTCGGCTGTGACCAGGATGTTATCCTTGTGGTAGAACACAGTCGCCAAGTACATCCCCCTGACCGGATCAATTTGAGAAAACGCAGATATCGTCAGAAAAAGTGCACACGCTGCTTTCAATTTCACAAGTCACCGCGGACCGCAAAATTACAAGAAACAATAAAAAGCAATGCCTCCGGGGGGAAAGTTTATAGCTGAAAAAGATCAATTTTGTGGCTTGACAGCAATTTATTTTTTGAATCACCCAGTGGATTTTCAAACACTTATTACTGTCAAAGCAGCTTATAATCCCTCAAGTAAAGCAAAAGCACAGAGGCTGGTTTCATAGACCAACATGACAGTCCAGTAGGAAACATGGTCTCTTTTTTTTTAAATTACTCAGGGGTCCAAACACAGTCAACTTCTCTCTGTTCACTACCAAAGTTTTCTTTTTTTTTTTAACCTTCACTGTGGTTCATATTCATGAACATAATCATGCAGCACGATCTTTTGTACTTTGCTAGCTTCTGATGTGGTGAGTGTGGTCGACGGATCGCTTGTGGGAGGATGAAGGATTTATCAGTCACCTGCCACTTGCCACAGTCCAGTGATTACAGCCATCGTTCTGTTCAAAAGACCTTTTTACTAACAGCTACAGTGGCTCTAATGTGACTACTGTTCTCTGCAATAACAGTAAGAGATAAGGCTTTTCAACTTTGCAGCCTATGCTGCTCTAATGGGATTGCATTTAATCCATTACTTGTGATACCCTCAGGGCACAGTGGGATAGGTAAGAGAGACTGAGCGCTACCTCTGTAGGAAACGAACAAACTTGGTGGCGGACTGGAACAGTTGTTTGATGCCTCGAGACACTGACAGACGCTTGCTGGGACTCTGGGGCTTCGAGCTCTCTGTGGAGAGGAGGCGAGGAGGATCAGACTGGATGAAATTCATTTTATCTCCCAAAATACATTCACTGTGCACGCACGACACTTGACTGGGTGAAGGCAGGGAAAAGACTTTTCTCTTTGTATTTAAAGGAGCTGACATCTGTAGCGCATGCTGCTGATATAAATGGTGAGAAGTAGAAATAAAATGTTGTCGAGTATGCACATTAAAGGCTTGTGCAAATAATCTGATTTTCTGACTGTTTGCACACATCTTGAACGGAAAACACAGCTACTTTGAACATGTAAACCACCACAGTTAAAGAACACAGAATTAATATTTTCTTTAGATATTAAATACTGGCATGGGACAAAATGTAAGAAAGTCCCTGAACAGGTAGAACCCCTCAGATGGTAAATGGTCTGTATTTGTATAGCACTTTAGTAGTCCCTAAGGACCCCAAAGCGCTCTAAACATCCAGTCATCCACCCATTCACACACTGGTGATGGCAAGCTACATTGTAGCCAGAGCTGCCCTGGGACGCACTGACAGACTGACGCCACCGGGCCCTCTGACCACCACCAGTAGGCAACAAGTGAAGTGTCTTGCCCAAGGACACAACGCCCGAGACTGTCCAAGCTGGGGCTCGAACCGGCAACCTTCCGATTACAAGGCGAACTCCCAACTCTTGAGCCATGATCGCCCACTGACGGCTCCTTAAACACATCACAAAACTCCTACATGCAAACTACCCTATCAGTATATAAACAAAATTCAGATAAAGATGTTGTATCTGACAAAACTGACTTCTTGAAATCAATTTTTTTGAGTTCTGGGAGAAAATATGAAAATGTCTATGCTGTCAGGCTAGTAGGGAGCTCTTTCCATTCATTCATAGCGTTACCCTCCTAGGACCTGGCGTCCACATATGTGGACACATTTTGGGTTGTCTAGACCAAAATAGTAAATTTTGCTCTACAAGGGCCTGATATCCACTTACCAGGACATTGTACTGCCACTGTTCTATCGAAATTTAAAATGAATGTCCTCATATGTGGATCTCATTTTTCTCAGCAACAAAAATCAGGTTAAAATAAATTAATTAATTAAATAAAAATAAAAAATCAGGTAATTCTTTGTTTTTACATTCATCAGGTCCCAATCAGCCCAAATAGCAAAGAGAAATTAAAAATGCATGCCATGAAAGAGTTTGGGTCTTAGTAGGTTAAATGAAAAAGCAGATTGTGCAAACAACTTTAAGAACAACTTTGCATTCTCTTTTACTATAATTTCAAGATGTGTTTCAAATTATTTTTAAAACAACATGAACATCTGAATACCACACGAGATTCTTAAGGCAAGGCTGAAAATACAACACATAAGAATTTCAATAAAAGCTCAATTTTGTGCAAGTATAATTACACACACACACACAACGGCAACAACATGTGCACTTGGACCCAATGCACCAAAGCATAAAAAAACCAGAGGTCTCACGTTACCTATGCAATATCCTCTAAGATGCGACTCCTTGGCATCTTCCAGCAGCTTCCTCACGAGGGCCTCGTGATTTCTGAGCTGTGACTTTACACCAGCGCACTCTCTCCAACCTGCACAGGACAGGCAGAGAGAAGCAGATTGTGGCTTTCACTTCTATGCAATTAGGAAAATCAGCTAAGACAGCAAGAAATAATTAATAATAATAATAATTTGCAAGCAACTCCTGAGTGCCGCTTTTTTTTTTCTTTTCTTTTTTAATCTTTTGGTGATTAGGAAGCGACAGCGTCTCCATGAGAGACCGTCTGTATGCTGTGAAAGTTGAAATTGAAGTTGATTCATTGTGACTCGCTCGAATCATGTATCTATTTAAGCTGGGGATCTTTTGCGTGTGTGTGTGTTTTTAAAGTGAATCTTTATTTATTTATTTAATTTCCGCTCACTTCCATCTCAAGGTTGACAGAATAATTCCTACTGACCTTATACTGGGTCTTAGTGAAGCCCCTCAATCTCAAGGTATTAACAGCAGGCGGATGGGGATTCTGCACCCACCTGTGTGTGTGCATGTTGACATTATATAGTAACGTATAGAAAGAAACTGCCTGAAGCCTGAGTTTTGGGTTCAGAGGGATTTCTTATCATGATTGATATGATATACTGTCTACTGTAACAGCATATGTGACAGAAAATAAGGAAAAGCACAACAAATCTCCTTTACGATAAATTGGGCAATCTATTACACTCTGGCTGTGATTGTTTACTGACCAGTGTTTGCTTTGACATCAATATTTTCAGCCTTTATTCCCCATTACAAATCCTTGCTTGGCAGCTCTGGCTTTTGTTAGAAGTAGAAAGTAACAGCAAGTAAGCCCAGCGATAGGGGTGGGTGGCGTCCAAGAAAGATTACGAGCCAAAAATTCAAAGTCAAAGCGGCACGGCTGCAAGGCCCATTGACTCGTGTTGCCGTCTTTAAGTCTCCACGTTTTAATAACTCATTAATCTACAAGCCACGAGAGGATTGGACTTCTTTCACATCAAGCTTAATGTCAGCTAAGTAATTCTATTACACTGGGACAAAGAGGGAAAGAATGGAGCTCTTTCGAAGCTTCAAAATCCACATTCATCAAAGTTGTGTAGTTCTGCACACTCACTGGAGGGGGCAGCGCTGGCTGGAGTGGAGCACTGAGGCGGGCCCCATCCTTTCACGTTGTAGGCGCTCACTCTCACGAAGTAATGCACTCCCTGTGTTTGGAGAAACAGCAGACCTGCCAAATTATCACCGAGCATTAACCAAGAAGCCATACGGCGCTCTCATTATTAATTCATCTGGTTAAAGTGAGCCTGCTGATAAGTGTACTCTTATGAGAGGTGGTTCAGTGCAGAAGATAGTGATGGAGGAGCAATAAACACAGTGTGTGTGGGTGCAGAGCTGCAGCACGTGTTTTATACCCGTCTGCTTGATTATGTGCCTCTAAGAAATTACAGGTGTCAGTTTCTGTGCGTGTCTGCAGCATCTGTGCATTTGCAGCTGTTATCTGTGGTTGTGAATACGTGTGACTGTGGGCGACTTACTGCCGTCAGCCCCTTGATAACGTAGGAGGGGTTCTTGGTCTCTATAACTTGGGCTGTGCCTAGGATGCGTTTGAAGCTGGCCGAGGTGCTCCATTCGACTGTGAATGCAAAACAATCCCACAGATAGATTATTCTCTGGCTTTGCTCAAAACCCCTCGTGAGGGATAACTTAAGGACGTGAGTGTTTACAGGTTTAGGAACTTGCTGCATCTGGGCTTAATCTATTCTTGGCCGCGAAGCATGACATTTATACGTCTATAAAACCGACCAGCAAAAACAGCCCAAACTAGATACTGTGTCAGCCGGCTTAAATTACTTTCAAGACTTTGATTAAATTGCACCAGTAAAGTCTATACTCCATTAATTTCCTTATCTATCCATCATGAATCGATCCATTTTCTGCCCCACATCTAACTGACCCTTTTATCTACCCATCCATTCAACCAATCCTCCATGAAAGTCTTCTTGCCTGGTTCTCTCCCTACCTCTGTAGCGGGTGATGAGCCCCACCATGTCCCCCTCTGGCTCTTTGATTGTCACAAACAGAGAGGATGTGCTCGTCACCAGGATGGACACATGACTGGGGGAGCCCGGGAGCTCTGCGTGGAACATTGAAAAGATAAAAATCGGGTTAAAATGAGCACGAGTAAATAACAGAACAAATGCAGACAGCCAAAGTACTGCACTGAGTTTTACAGAATATCACACTGCAGTAAACTTGATGACAAAAAAAAAACACACACACACACAAATAAACTCCGGAAAATTTATCACATCCAACAGATATCACTGATAACCACTAGTATATTTGTCCTCTATCTTAGAAAGACTACATATTATTTTACACTAGCTCAGCTAAGGTTTTCTTAAATAGGTGATCACGGCAACCACAGACTGATGTCTGACCTCGGCCTATGGTGAGGTCAGCTGGTGGCAGGGCACACACTAACAGAAAAGGAGATAGATACAGTAACGGCTATTATTCTCTTAAACATAAAAGCTATTTCTCCATGGCTTTTATTCCCACACTGGTGCTTTTTAGCGCCACAACCAAGCATTTAATCTTTAACCATCTGACTGGGTTTGCCAACAGTTAAAGAAAGGTTAAAAACGAGCACTGCATTAGCAGCTGGCTACTGAAAAATGATATGCAATCAGACTGTTCCAGACTGATGTCAACCCTGCAGGGCCAACTGTACCATAGACAGACTTTATTAATCCCACACTGGGGAAATTCACATGTTACAGCAGCACAAGGGCCAACAAGACAAAGTGAATTAAACTGTATTAAAAACAGAAAAATAAATAAATTACTGTATGCAGTAAATACACTTACAAATTTTGTGTATTTGTGCGCTATTTATTTACATCATCATCAAATCTTTCTCCTGAAAAACCTAAATAAATTGCACAAAAACACCAGATTTTGTGAAAAATGATGCTTGAATAAACATTCCAGATTCAAAAACTTTGAATTTTGGGGCCATTATTTCATGGCTCAGGCTTTACAGGGTTGAAAATTGTATTCCCTGCAGACTCTGTGTTGTTTCAAGACAATCTTGGAGCTTTTTATTATCACAATTGTACCTTAAAACGCTGCCAGAGTTTGATGATTAAATCTAATTGTGTTTCCGTTTCTTCAGCCTAAGATGTAATCTTGAGTGAAAACATTACCATAAGTAAGTCACAGTCGTCAGACAAAAACACATCCATATTTTATATTTAAAGATGCCATCCGGCTCTCCTACCCAGCGAGATTTACAATAAGAGTGAGTTTAATTTCACTGCACATGAAAACAAGCGCCGGGGCCTGGCTGCCCTTACAATAACGCTGCGATAATAAAACAGTCAGAGAGAGAATTGGCTGTGCTTGAAAGAGAAATGAAACGAGAGCTAAGGAGAGACGTTTATAAAGAGCTGTTAAAGTTGGTACAGCGGGGAACATTGCAATATAAATCTGAAAAAAATAAGACAAAAAAAATTAGCCCAACAGAGAGCCAAGAGGAAAAGGCTTGAACAGGTGGTGCAGAGGATGGTAAGTTGCCTGATGCGTCGACGCATGATTTGCCGAAGTCTTGAAGGTTTTTGCACGTGTGAATTTCTATTGAAATCTACAGCTGTGAGGGTTTATTTGATACAGGCAGCCAGTGGAGGGAGTGCAGGGAAGGAGAGGATTTGAAAGGCTGATGACACGGCAGTCTGCTGAATGTTGGATGAGATGAAAGAGGCTAGAGGGAGAGTTTTAGTAAAACTTAAGCAAGATGTTGAGTTGAAGACTTGATCACTGCCGTCTTGTCAGCAGTGGCGGGTGGCTTTGTAGAGTTAAATTGGCAGGAAAGTACTGCGCTGGCTGCAGAAAAAGTTTTATTATGAGAGCAGAAATAAAGAATGAGGGGGAAAAACGAGCGAGAGTTCACTGAAAACAGAAAGAAAACTGATCTGAGTTTGAGTGCTAAGCAGCGAAACAGTGAAATACCACAAGCTGACCGCTGACCTGTGTTCTGGAAGTTCTCTCTCATCCGATAGTACAGCTGCTGCCGCAGCCTCCAGAGCTGGATGTGCCTCTGAAGATCAGCCTGTGCCTGAGGGCCTGCCCCGGCCTTTTTCGCTAACTCCGTCTTCCTCTCTTCTGTCCGTTTATCTGCCAAGGCCACCAGAGTGTCCAGCTTGAGTGCCCACTCCGCTGGTCGGCACACTGAGAGGCACAGGACGAGCACACGAAGCAAGACAAAGGGCATAATCTGAATTAAAGTCAAGCCGTACAGAATCTGATTTTACACCATTACTTTTGACATTTTACATGAAAAGACTTACAAACAGGGTTGTGTCTGGCTCCTGCCTTTGTCAGTACATGAAGCAGCGGGGAATTGTGGGTAAGGGCAGCCACATCCAGGGGGACCAGCCCCTGTTCACTCACTCTGTTCACCCCTTTCTCCCGGTCCCTCTCCCAGTCCCTGTCTTTTTTCTCTCCTTTCTCCCATACGCCTCCGCCTCCTCCACCGCTGCTGCGGTCTCTGGACAAAAGGCTTTGTACAGCCAGTGTATCCTCATTTTCCACTGCCTCCCACAGGGTCTTGTACTGATGGGGAGCAGGAGAAAGGGTGCAGGGCCGCGGGAGGGTAGGCAGGTGGAGGAACGAGATAGAGAAAGAGAAAGAGGGTTAAGAAGGATAGAGAGATTTATTTCCCGCAGTAAAGAGAAGGGAGCGTTAAAAGGGAGAATGATATCGGACACAAATCAAATCATAAACCAAAGGTGCCTCGACTGATGCTTTATACAGGAGCCTCCTGAGACCAGGAAAGTTTGTGAATTGCTCTTATTATTATATGAAGCAGCAGCAGGAGCAGCTCTATATAACAGAGGGTGCTTGAGAGTGATTTCCTTTTCTGAAAGCATTTTTTCCCAGTGTAATGTAATGCCCTGTGTAGTGGACGTTAGGGAATTTCTCAATAAAATAAAAGAAGACTGGAAAATTTTAATGCTGAACTTCAAGAATTCAGTTTTTTTGTTTTGTTTTGATTTTTTTTTTAAAGCAGATGTTAAAACTATAAATTTTTACCTGCACACACAGTGTTTTGACACATACTCAACAAGCTCAAAAATATTTGAAAGGGACCTGGGAGATCAAACTATGAGCAACTGCCAGTGTGTGTCAGGGCTGTGAGCCAATCAAGAAAATCAATTAACCAATCCCTAAATAAACTAATCGCAAGCTTCAGGTAACTGCCCATGCACTGCATACATGACAACGCATGCACAGTTCACAGTTCAAAGTAATCAGTCGTTACTATATATTTAGCTTTTGTGCAGCCGCTCGGTTCGTAAATAGAAGGGATGAAGAGCAGACGTTGCGGGCTTCTGCGCTCACAGCTATAGCTGTGTGCCTCTCTTTGTGCCGCCACACAGAGCCAGTAACAGAAAGAGAAATGTGTTTTAAAATACCCAACCAGAGGCTATTTCTGCAAGAGGTTTCCTCCTGTTAAAAGGGAGTTTTTCCTTTCCACTGTCGCCAAGTGTTTGCTCATAGTCGTTTCATTGTTGGGGTATTTTCTGTATTGTTGACATATGCTGACTACAACCACGTTTAGTATGCGAATCTACCATTTAATATATGAATAACATATATGACAGAATATATGACAGGAAATAAGATAAACCGAATAGGTCGGCTTTAAAGCTTACAATGCTTTGTCACAGAGGACTGATTTATTTTCTGAAACTAGCTTTGATTTTTTTTTTTTATCTCTTGCTCCCATAAAATGTGGCTGTCAAACTACAGTAGGAGTCAGTTTGACGATGGTGACAGCCTCACACGTGAGACATCTAACAATGAGTCTGCTCGCCTATTGGAATACCCTTGAGAGACACGTGTCCACAAAATGTATTGTCAGGTCTCAGGAGGTTAGTGACACAGAGATAGCGTGTAATGTCAAGTAGAGATCTCATAGTTTTTAACCATAACAGAAACCAAGGCAGATGACATTTCAGTCAACGTGACCAAAGCTCCCTTTCAGAATGACACCTGGATATCTTACAGCATCTGCAGACTTGCTGGGGCGTTTAGGCGCATCCAAGTCGGCGGCAACAGATGACTCTCCACCCCCCCTGAGTCTGAAGGACAGGTTTCTGTAGATGCGTTTGGGCGAGACGGGACCTAGAGAGCGCCGGCGCTGTGGTGGGTTCCTCATGGATACAGACATGACAAGAGAAGAAAGTAAAGGTCTGAAAGAGGACAGGCGAGAGCAGGAGAGGATGTGAGCTACGTGGGAACAGGGGATGGTTGAAGAAAAGGTTGGAGAGATAGTGTGAAAGGCTGGAGGGGAAAAAAAAGAGTTTAAGAGTCCAGCTTTAGAGCCAGATAGAGAGGAGAGAGTAGTAAAAGATAAAAGTCAGTGGAAACCTTGATTAAAGAATAAGGTGAGAAATACAAAGAGGGAAACAAAAGAAGAACACACAGTCAGACTTTTTCAACGTTACAGAAAAAAATTGATGCTGACTTGAAGTACTGAGCAAAAGTACTTGTGTTGTGTGGGTGGATAAATGGATAAGAGTTACTATTCCTGTACAGACTAGATGAAAATGCCTCGAAGCATTTATTTTTGTGCCTTGCACTATTCTCCCCTTTGTTCATCTTTTTTACCCGCGATTATGTGACACGGTTTTATTCATTCTGAATGGAGTTTTCCAGCACGCGAGGCAACAGACGCATCAATCTAATTAGTGGAAGAATGGAAGGCCAGATCGCATGGAAGAGCCAGGATTCTTTCCTGCTAATAAACTCGAATCCGCTCCCATCATCCGCATGAAGATGAAAATCCATCACCACCGCTGTAATGATGGTTCATTATCAATTCCATTGGCTTTGCATCATTACAGTCAGTCACTTTTTTGTGCATGAAAATCTGTCTTGCAGTTTTTTGTTTTTAACTTTGGGCACCGTCTGAAATTCCCCCTCCTCTTCACTCAGCAGGTCGTTTTCAGTGCCACTTTCTGTCCATCCTCTCTTTTCACCGCCCTCCAGGTTAAAACTGATCTCGGTGCCGTTTTGATTTGCATCGCTGTCCTGAGCTTATGATATCAAAAGCATCTTTGTGAAAGCGAGACACTCAGACCCAGGGCTGAGCATTGGTGGCTGTCCTTGTCTGAAAGCAAATACTCCCCTGGTTGGTGCTACCTGAGGACAACACCTGGGGCCTTTGACCACGATGACATCTGAGTGACACGTCACGTCGCACATCACAGCTCGCACAGTACCTGCACTGTCTATATACATGGATGCGGGACTATAGAGGTAAAAGTAGCTACTGTTGTTGGTACAGTTTCCCCAGTTTGTTTACTGTGCCTTACATCAGCTATGGAAAGTGCTGAGGAGTCATTTAGAGAGCCGTAGTGTTTGTTTGCGTTTTCTTTTTCTTCTACTTTTTTCTTGAGTCTGCCTGAAGATAAGGCAAAACAAGAAAAAGTGTTTGCACATGTTCAACTTGCAGTCTAGCAAACAGCGGTTATGTAAGCAGGCTAGAGAGTAAGATGCTCCAGTCTGACCATAAACAGAAAGTATACAGTAGATTCACTGTGGTTTTATTTCATGTCTCAAACTGGGGTTTTTTTTTCTTACCTCTCTGTACTGTGGCCAAGAGAGCAGAGTGTGCTGCATATTTTGCAAAAGTCTTTCCGGTTTGTGAGTTTGCTGTGGCTGTATGGAAACATTTGATGACTAACATTTCAGATCCCCCAGGAAGTAATGCAACATATTTGCCTGGGTCTTCAGTACTTCCACTCCACCAGGTTGACTGGTGGAGTGGAAGTACTTCACAACTAGGGGATCAGACTGGGACACATGAATTTGTATGAATGAGGCACAAAGAGTTTCAGTTTAAGGGCTGTTGTTAAAACATGACTTCACTTTGTGCTTGCACACTGAAGTTATATGTGCTTCTCTGATTATTCAGCAGCAGGACAAATTAAAATGAACATAAACGATCTTGTTGATTGTGGCTCAAGAGTTGGGAGTTCGCCTTGTAATCGGAAGGTTGCCGGTTCGAGCCCCGGCTTGGACAGTCTCGGTCGTTGTGTCCTTGGGCAAGACACTTCACCCGTTGCCTACTGGTGGTGGTCAGAGGGCCCGGTGGCGCCAGTGTCCGGCAGCCTCGCCTCTGTCAGTGCGCCCCAGGGTGGCTGTGGTTACAATGTAGCTTGCCATCACCAGTGTGTGAATGGGTGGATGACTGGATATGTAAAGCGCTTTGGGGTCCTTAGGGACTAGAAAAGCGCTATATAAATACAGGCCATTTACCATCTTACAGGCTATGTTTCAGAGTAAAAGTTTCAATTTGAAAACAGTAACAGAAGGCAAGCCTATTTTGGTCTATTTTGAGAAAATGTATAGGTCTTATTAAAATAAAACTTTAAATATATGTATAAAAAACTTTGCTATATCATATCTAACCAACAGGTGACGCAATGTATGCCACATTATAGCCACAAAAACAGCACAAATGATCAAACATCCAAAGTTTAAGTTCCCGTTTCACCGAGTTAAAAACATAACTGAGTTTTCGGTCTCTTACCGTCACAGAGGACTTTAACGGCTTTAATCGGGCTTTCCTCCGACTCTGCCGCGATGCTTCAACATATTTCACTGTATTTTCATAAATGACTGCCTGCTGATATCTTATAATCCATGGTAGCGGTTTCGGAAAGTTTTCACCTCTGAATGAGGATGAAGCGCACCTGAGCGCTACAGACGAGAGACAGACCGGCGAGCCTCCCCCAACCGACGCACACGCATATTTTCCCCGTTCCGCCCACTTCCGATCTGCGATCATTTCTCTGAACCAAACTTTTTTTTCTCCTTTTTTGAGAACATATTTAGAAGCAGTGCTGCGTCATAAAACACTGATAGGTTTACACGAAGTGGCCCGTTTATTTATTTGAATATTTATTTGTAGTAAATGGGCTCAGTAACAATATAATGATCCAGTGCTGTGGTTTAAACACTCTGTTTAGGTTTACCGGGTGATGAGGTAGCGCAGATCCTTGAGTAGATAATCCTAGCCAGTGTATTGCTGTGAGCAGTCAGTGAATTGATGATCCCAGCCACTACTGAAAATAAAAATTGTTACTCTAAAAGTTGTTGCCTCTGTGTAACAGCGTGTTGCAGTGCAAGGAAGCTGGTGATATGATCAAGCGTAGGCTGAAGATAATGGACAAATTTATAGAGCTATTTTTTGATTGCCACAACACCCCCATTAATGGCTTTCGCAGGGGCAGAGGAAGTGGTTCGAGCCAAGGGAAAGAAAGGCCAGGCAACGGTGTGAAAACTGTTCTCATGCTATGCCCCCCACTTGTGCTCAGAAAGGAGAAAGGAGTTGTTTCCAAACCATTTGTCTTCGCCCTGAAACGCCCCCTTGAAGTAAATGTAAAGCAGTTGTCAAATAAAGTTGACAGATTATGCATCCTGTTTACCCGAGCAGCGAGAAAGGCTCTCCGTCTCTTTGTGTTATATTTGCCTCTCTCAGGGGGCAAATAAAAAGCCACAGACTGATGGATTTAGCTCCTGTCCTGGCACAAATTTATAAACCGATATCTTGTCTGACTCTTCTCAGTCAACCAGAAGAAACAAAACCCTCTGACCACTTCCTGCACACACACACAGTCCCAGCGCAGTAGCTACACTTCGCCTAAAATATGTTTGCTGGAGCGCAGCACATTTGTCAAAGGTTACATATATTGAACTCTGAGAGGGTTTATCTTTCTGCACACTCATTTACACCGTCACTGACAGACAGAGGCGCGGAGTGCTGAGCTGGCCACACGTGTGATGCTTTGATGCGCACTGAACTCTGCTTAAAGAGAAGCAGAGGGAGATTATAAATCGACATGTCGGTAGTAGCTGATACTCGCCCCCACACACCTATCATCACACAGTGGCTCAGTTACCCAGAGGCTTTTGTTGTCATGGTGATAACCAAATTGTGGCCTTCACAGCTAAATGATACTCAGACACACGTCTCAGCATAACGATCAGCTAAGATATTCCTTGGAGGGTAAATTGGTGTTGATATATAATTGTGAGGCTAATTGTGCATGGATTTGCTCAAACATACACCATCAGGCTTCCTTTGAATGTTAGAGACTGTTGATTTGATTGGACTTTTAATATTAGAGCAGTACAATGTACTGAGCTCCAATGTTCATCAGCAAGAAATATGGGACCTAAGCAGCTGTTTCATGTGATTTTATGTTAAAAAAAAACAACAAAAAAACCCAAGCATGAGTGTAATGATGAGGCAAGCATTTCCCATATGTACACGAAATTGAAAAGTTCCAATAACTGCAGCAAAAATGATCATAGCATTTCAGATAATTATCATTATTTGCCAGAACATTATCTTCATGCACTATTGTTCAACACATGGATCTTTCTAGTAAAAAAGTGAAATAACAACCAGAAAAAAATGCTTGTATCTTATCTTTTTTTCATACATTTACAAAAAAACAAAACAAGTTATTCATATATATTCATAGTTTACAACTATGGTCATGTACTTGCACTATTCCAGAGTTGTTTCATTTGCATTTTTATTATCATACACATTTAAAGATACCAGATAAATCCATTAGATCATCAGCTCTTTTTGTGGTTTTTAAATAAGGGTTAGCTTTCAACATAACACTTGCTAATATGAGTAAAACCACTCTTAAAGATATTAATATATTGTCCTGTGTTATCTTTTTGTCAGAATTTGGCCTTTTTTTTTGTTTATTTTAAAACCAACACTTAATGTTAAGGTAAATTTTGAAGGAGGCTTCACAGGAGAATTTAGTTATTTAATAAATAGACATCTTAAGTTTTTGTATCATATATTTGTTTATAAATATCTATTTTTATAGTATCATTATAATATTAAAATGTTTTACATTATAAATGCAGTTTTTATTAGTACAACAGTGTTTGGAATTATTTTGGTAACCTACTGTACTGTAATGTTCAATAAAGTTTGGGGTTTTGACTTTAGCCATCATTTCTGCACAGTTCTCGTCTGATATATACTGTCAGCAAAGGTTAGTTTATGGTTTATTACACATATTTTGTGGTTATTAGAGTTTGTCAATAGCATTTGTTTTAATAGAAATCTTCAAAAACATCTGTTTTTAAAGAAAATCATGGCTAGTTAAGTTATAAATTAACTCTAGCTAGTGCTAATAATATAGTTAGCATGTAGCGCTAGGTAATTTATAACTTAGCTAGCCATAATTTTACTTAAAAACAGATGTTTTTGAAGGTTTTAAGAGAAATCTTCAAAAACATCTGTTTTTAAGGATATTATGGCTAGCTAAGTCACAAATTAACTTTAGCTAGTGCTAATATTATAGTTAGCATGTAGCGCTAGGTAATACAATAGCTTGCTAGCACTCTTGCTCGCCTGCAGTTTTGTATAAAAAGCTGTTGTGGTCTTTCTGTCTGAACAGGCGAAACAAACAGAATGACAAGCAGGGATATAGTTTGCAACAAGATCCACTTCAGACATGACCCAAAGTGGAGTAGGCGCCTTGGGCCTGTGGAGGGAGGCGGGCTGCTGCTCTGTGTGGCCTGCCTCATTGAAATGATTGACGATGAAGACATAGCAGTGAGAAGAAATATATTTATATACATCTCCATGTTGTAGCTGTTTACTGTGGCTTTACATTCTCTTGCACAACCTTTAGGAAGGATTGGGAAATGTGTATGAAAATTGCATTATGCTGTTAATTTCCCTTGATGCTCAGCTGGAGCTTTATTTACCCTCCTATATCTCTCCTCCTACACGCTTGTCTGTGGGATGCAGTCTGTGAGGAAGTCTTCTGCCTTGTCCAGTGTAAGTGGAGTGCTGAAGTATTCTCCGGGGGCTTTGAGAGAGCTGCTCCAACAGGACCACAGAGTCTGTCTGCATTTTACAGCCAAACTATTGGGTGAGAAATAGTAACACATGCAGCAGATTAGAAACAGAAGGAATGTCTAGCAAGGGCGATTGTGAAGCGCTGGACTTTCACCTCTCACTTGCTATCTCTCTAAAGGTGCAAACAGTTTTATGCTAGGTAGGCAAAATCAGACTGGAATGCACTTAGAAAACAAGGAGCATCAACAGTACTATTGCAGTGCACAGACCTTCAGTCAGTACTGACAGTCCTAACCATCACTGGCTGTTTTCTCACTAGCTCGAGCTTGATTGTTTAACATTTGCACTCCTTGAAGCTAATCACCACTGTGTTAGTCCACTGTTGTATTGGTGGTGCAGTCGCATTACAGCTTTTCTGCAAGGTCAGGCTGAACAGAGAGAACAATTGATCTTAGCAATCAACCAGAACACGATACAGAAATATTCACACTACTGGACATAATAGTTTTTGCGTTGATTTCATTAAAAAAAAAAAAAGGATCCACGCCGATAATGCAGTTAACCTTGAGTTTACTACTTTTCTTTTCTTTGGAGAGGTGTGCTTGTCATCGGTAGTGTGATTAAACCATTATACTGATTTGTGACTTTGATGTGATGCAGTAATTTGGGCCTTAATTAAGTGCTGTATATGTAACTGATTTTCATTTTTAATGACAGCCACATTAAATCTCATTTCATAGATGGAATCATCAAACTAAGTAGCCACCAAAAAAAAGATCATTAGCATGGGCTGCAGGCTAGTGGACAGCTTTGCTTTTAACTATGACGGGGATTGGGACCCACACCCAGTTTCACACCTTGGCTCAGGTGATTAGAGGATCATCAGGGGGTCCTTTTGTCCCTCTGTGGGGGGATACTCCCACTAGGTTTATATCTGGGACTCTCCACCATTTGACCTTAAGAACTGAAGAAGCTTCTCGGATGAGAGGTGAAACATCTTCCATCCATCCATCCATCTTCATCCGCTTTATCCGGGGCCGGGTCGCGGGGGCAGCAGCCTAAGCAAAGAGGCCCAGACCTCCCTCTCCCCAGCCACCTCCTCCAGCTTATCCGGGGGAATACCAAGGCGTTCCCAGGCCAGCCGAGAGATATAATCTCTCCAGCGTGTCCTGGGTCTGCCCCGGGGCCTCCTCCCGGTGGGACATGCCTGGAACACCTCACCCAGGAGGCGCCCAGGGGGCATCCTTGTCAGATGCCCGAACCACCTCAGCTGGCTCCTTTCGATGTGGAGCAGCAGCTGCTCTACTCTGAGCCCCTCCCGGATGGCCGAACTTCTCACCCTATCTCTAAGGGAGAGGCCAGCCACCCTTCGGAGGAAGCTCATTTCTGCCGCTTGTATCCGCGATCTCGTTCTTTCGGTCACTACCCACAGCTCGTGGCCATAGGTGAGGGTAGGGACGTAGATCGACCGGTAAATTGAGAGCTTCGCTTTTACACTCAGCTCCCTCTTCACCACGACGGACCGGTGCAGCGTCCGCATTACTGCAGCTGCAGCCCCAATCCGTCTGTCGATCTCCGGCTCCCTTCTCCCATCACTCGCGAACAAGACCCCGAGATACTTGAACTCCTCCACTTGGGGCAGGAACTCATCCCCGACCCGGAGTGGGCACTCCACCCTTTTCCGGCTGAGAACCATGGCCTCAGATTTGGAGGTGCTGATCCTCATTCCCGCTGCTTCACACTCGGCTGCGAACCGTTCCAGTGCGAGCTGGAGGCCCTCACCCGATGAAGCCAACAGAACCACATCATCTGCAAAAATCAGAGAT
The DNA here is from genome assembly GCF_057381915.1 of Diplotaxodon limnothrissa. Taxonomy (NCBI): domain Eukaryota; kingdom Metazoa; phylum Chordata; class Actinopteri; order Cichliformes; family Cichlidae; genus Diplotaxodon; species Diplotaxodon limnothrissa. Next base: position 10,162,763 of record NC_140599.1, on the reverse strand, counting down.
GAGATTCTGAGGCCACCAAAGCGAAAGCCCTCCGCCACTTGGCTGCGCCTAGAAATTCTGTCCATAAAAATTATGAACAGAACCGGAGACAAAGGGCAGCCCTGGCGGAGCCCATCACCCACCGGGAACGAGTCCGACTTATTGCCGGCAATGCGAACCAAGCTCTTGCAACGGTTGTATAGGGATCGAATGGCCCGTAGCAATGGGCCAGACACCCCATATTCCCGCAACACCTCCCACAGGACACCCCGAGGGACACGGTCGAATGCCTTCTCCAAGTCCACAAAACACATGTAGACTGGTTGGGCAAACTCCCATGCACCCTCAAGTATCCTGGAGAGGATAAAGAGCTGGTCCAGTGTTCCGCGACCAGGACGAAAACCGCATTGTTCCTCCTGTATCCGAGGTTCGACTAACGGACGAACTCTCCTTTCCAGCACCGTGGCATAGACTTTCCCAGGGAGGCTGAGGAGTGTGATCCCCCTGTAGTTGGAACACACCCTCCGGTCCCCCTTCTTAAAGATGGGGACCACCACCCCGGTCTGCCAGTCCACAGGTACTGCCCCTGATCTCCACGCAACATTGCAGAGGCGTGTCAACCAGGACAGCCCTACAACGTCCAGAGCCTTCAGGAACTCGGGGCGGACCTCATCAACACCAGGGGCTCTGCCACCAAGGAGTTGTTTAACTGCCTCAGTGACCTCGCCCCCGGAAATTGGCGGGTCATTCCCCTCATCCCCAGACTCTGCTTCCTCCTCGGAAGACGTGTCAGTGGGATTAAGGAGGTCCTCGAAGTATTCCTTCCACCGCCTGACAATTTTCTCAGTCGACGTCAGCAGCGCTCCGCCAGCACTATACACAGTGCAGGTAGAGCACCGCTTTCCCCTCCTGAGACGTCTGACGGTTTGCCAGAATCTCTTCGAGGCAGTCCCAAAGTCTTTTTCCATGGCCTCTCCGAACTCCTCCCACACCCGAGTTTTTGCTTCAGCCACTGCCCGAGCCGCATTCCGCTTGGCCTGTCGATACCTGTCGGCTGCCTCCGGAGTCCCACAGGCTAACCAAGCCCGATAGGACTCCTTCTTCAGCCTGGTGGCTCCCTTCACCTCTGGTGTCCACCATTTGGTTCGGGGATTACCATCTTCAAGTAACTTAAAGAAGTCCAGACGCTTTTCTTTGCAAGCTCCTTTGACTAACTATGACGGGGTTTCTGAAATTATTTCTGAAATGTTTGATTTAAAGACACAAAATACGAGCTATTAACAAAAGTATAAAACATATAAAACTATCAAGACTTTCATTATTTGTGATTTCTTGTTTGCATTTAAGTTGTAGCGTAAGTTATTTCGACTCCTGTACCGTGAATAATTCTCTGTGTCAACATATCGGATGACATGACAGCAATAATTTTTGAGGATCTTTAAATATGGAATGAGTTGCCGTGCCGTGAAAATCCCAGTGGAGCCAGTAAGACTGTTAATATATAGACCTGCATTGTGTTTCATTATTCTCACAACACTAAATTACTGACTCCTCTATTGCAAATGTTACACTGCTATAATTGAACCTCTGTATGTTTTTTTAATGCTAGATCATCCGAGGGTTTTATTGATAACTTCCTCATTGGAGGATTATTAGGTTGCCGCATTAAGTGCTATGTTGAAACCATTTAAGCTCTAATCAAATTAGCACAATAAGAGGATGTGTGGCAAAATGCTAAGCCATAAAAGCTCTGACCAATCTGACAAGACGTTAAAAGAGCTATTAGAGTTCTTGTGGGATTGTCTGCATGAATTGTGCTTCTCCATCTGAGCATAATCCAATAAAAATATGCCTTACATTCATCACTACACTGAGTTGTTTTTCTTTAACATGCTTTTAAGATAGTACTTTATCTTGGATGTCCAGCAAAGCTAATGCAAGGTAGAGTACCCTGTACAGTATGATCAAATAGATCTTTATTAGCATGAAGCCCCATCTAATGTCTCTGTAATTTGTATTTTCTATTTTGTCCTATTTCATCCTTTTTTTTTTGCATAATGACATTAAATTTCTTCCTCCTGTACTTCTGTGTAGAAGCAAGAGTGCATGTGGTTTTTGAAGTATGCCTTTTAAAATCTGCTCTGTCATATCTTCTCTGTCCCCAGGGATGCTTCAAACTGCAGAGGACCCTGTAACTCTGGAGAAGGTTGACCAAGGTGAAGAGATGCCTCTTTCTGGTTTGGTGATGTATGCTTGTGTGTCTGTGTGTGCTCAGGAAAACACACATACACACTCTATGTACAGACTAGGGCTGAACGATTATGGAAAATAATCTAATTGCGATTTTTTGCCCCAATATTGCGATTGCGATGCGATATGCGATTATTTTTTAAGGTATTTGTCTTCTGTATTATTAAACAAAGACAAGCAATACATCATATAGTATGGCCAATACTATATTACATTAATTTTAAACTGTTCTTTCCTGGAAGACAGACCTCTGTTATGATGACATGAGGTGATGCATGAATTGATGACTGACATTTTTATTTAACTTCTTCAATCACAACAGTATATTTGAACATACACAATAGTTTATTTTTAGCTTACAAACATCTGAGCATAAAGTGCTGACAAGGAACCCTGGTGTAAACATTAAAATGAAAGTCAGTACAATGTGCAGATTGCAGAAATATACATAAAAAAAATCAGTGGCTTTACCACACTCAGTTTTTCGACATCTGTGAACTACTAGACAGTCATTCAATTAAAAAATAATATTAAATAAATAAAACTAATAAATAAAAAATACACACATCTTACTGATCTCTGCAGTCAGTAACATTACACATAAAGTGCAAACATAATAGCAATTGTATAAACACACACACAAACACGCCTTTAAAGTTTAAAGGCGTGAAATTGGACGGTCTAGCCTTCTGATTAGCGTCACCGCTGTCTCGGTGGAGTTTAATAAACTCGGCCGTCTGCTTCTTGCTATCTAAAATATAACCAGACACTGGTGTAAATTCTCGACTGTCTCATACTTCTGTTTAATAAGTTTTCTGTTTGACGTTTAGTCAGCTGTGTGAAAACCAAGGAGGAACCCACCCGGGGGATTAATAAAGTTTTATTTTATCTAATCTAATAACTTTAATCTCAGCCAAACCGATTTACTCACGAACAAACAAAACACTGAAAAAAGCCCAACAATAACATTTTTAGGTTGTCTAAGTGACTTATATATTACGTTTAACCCGAGCAGCGAAACTCCGCGGTGATCTGAAAATGATGTGCAGGGAGTTGTGCCGTTCTCGGCCGCATCAGTAACCCTCGAGCTCCCGGCTAGCTGTCGAGCTGGTGGGTAGCAGACGCCTCTGAAAACGTCGAAGCACTTTTGCAAATATGGGATATCTTGATAAACCGAGCAGATATTTGATGTTTACACAACTACTTTCTCGCCTGAAAATATGTTAAAAGTTTATTTTGTGACCCAGAAAGATTAGTATGAGTAATTTTAAAACTTAGTAGCGGCCGCCATTGCTGGAAACTGGAGTTTGGCTGGGCCGCGCTATGAATTCTGGGATATGGTAGTAATTTGGACAGCCTTCGGCGCGTCGCTGTGACGTAATCGGTCTACAAATGCGGCCTCAGGAGGATGCAGCCCATGAATTGTATAATATAATCGCAGTATAATCGCAGCCTTTGCGGTTAGAAAATTGCACTTGATCATGTCGCGATATTATCGCAAATGCGATATATCGTTCAGCCCTAGTACAGACTCGTGCTCACATTGCACTCACGCAAACATAGATGGAGGCCTTCTATGCAGTTGTTTTTGTGAACACACACACACACACACACACACACACACACACACACACACACACACACACACACACAGTCAGTGTTTTTTGTTTTTTTTTGGAGGATACACATAAGCCTTCTTGCTGATAATGGTCAGGGCTGGTGGCTAAGGCGATCTTTGACTTCAAAGCTGAAATGCGAATTTCTCTTTGTACTTAATGAGTTTATTTGGGCAGCCAAATGCAGATTATTCTGTATCCTCAATCTTGGCCTCGTGGCAAAGTCTCACTTTCAAACACTCAGACAGATTTTCCCATTGCAGCCTTTCAAAAATGCTAAAAATAAAATTTTTTAGTAAGTCCAAATTAATTCAGTGCAATTCACTTTTATTTAATTTATATAGCGCCATATCACAAGAGCAGTTGCCTCAAGGTGCTTTATATTGTAAGGTAAAGAACCTACAATTATACATGAGAAAACCCAAACAATCATATGAACCTCCTATGAGCAAGTGCTTTTGCAACAGTGGAAAGGAAAAACTTCCACTAAACAGGAAGAAACCTCCCGAGTCAGGGAGGGGCGGTCATCTGCCGCGACCGGTTGGGGGTGAGCAGATGAAGACAGGACAGAGACATACTGTGAAAGAGAGCCAGAGATGAGTAATAGCTAATTAAATGCAGGTATATAAATGCATCATGAGTGGAAAAAGGTAACTGAAGAAGAAACACTCAGTGCATCATGGGAATCCCCCAGCAGCCTGGACCTATGGCTGCGAATCAAATGATTTTACGGGAGCTGTCTTAAAAATGCCCAAGGGACTGCTTTTCTGTAACAGTTAGAAGAGTACTTAAAATGTGACACTGCATTTGGTTTCTGCACAGACAGTGTGTAAAGCACACGTTTTGTAAATCACTTGAGCGCTATAAATAATGCAGTCATAGTGTGAGGAGATAAGAAAGAAGGAGAAAGAAAGCCTACAATCTTCACAGAATTGTTCAGCTTTGCAGTTACAGCTTAATGAGAACTTGCGTTGTAACTGAGAGGGAAACCGATGCATTAAACATTAAACTTGCATCTATTGCAGTTTATTTATTTGGTACACTGCCTTTTTGATATGACAGGGTAGGGCTGTTCGATATAACGATATATATCGGATGACGATATAAAAACATCTATCGTTTCAGATTACGCTATCGTTTTTTCGTGGTTTTGATGGTCACTGTAGTGGCTATATTAATTTGTTAAAGTTCTCTCTTTCTCTTACATTTAATATAACCACACTACGGACGGACAAGCGACTGTTTTTGTCGTTTGCAACCACGACCGTAAAACATTGGCGTGGCCCCGCCGTCCGCTTGTTTATTTTGCATATTAACCTTTCACAATAAAGCTCAAGATCCTGTTGAGACTTTTCAAAACAAAATAAATTATGTGAAAGTGTATGCAGAGTTTTTACGGATGAGAAGGAAAAAAGATGCGTTAGGTACTAAAAAAATAAACCTTAAACTCAAACGTTAGAACAGGCTTTTCCCCGCAGCACGCCGTGTAATAAATACAAAGAAAACGGCGGCCGTTACAACCTATGCCTTCATGCATCTGTTAAAAGTCTCAACTCCAGGTACACAGCGCCCAGCTGAAAACACTTCACGCAAGTCGAGCTGCCCGAGATTCACAGAATTTACAGAAAATGTTAAATTTTTGTGATTTATATCGTTATCGGGATGATAGATATCTTATATCGGGATATGAGATTTTGGTCATATCGCACAGCCCTATGACAGGGTTTAATATATGTCACTACTGTTTGGATAACGCTTGTATAACACCCAATAATGGAAATATACCACAACTCATAGCCTGTTGCACACCAGTGCACATCCTTTAATGGAAACAGGTTCTACTTGCATACGTATCATTATGTTTTGCACAGTTTTCAAATTGAACTTGCCCCAAATGTTATGTTTAGTTTGCAGTATGGGACTTTTGCCTCTCCCCTTTGGCAGGGAGAAAAGTAACACAAACATTCTCCATACGTACTCACGACAGTGCTAATCCCTGTTTGTCCATCACTTTTTTTAGACCTTAAAAAAGGTTCCTAAACCTTCCACCTAACATGATATTGTTTTCTAGCACTACTTATGCCCTGAGCTCACTCTTCGTCATGTGACACATGAACCATGGAGCCACTGGAGTATGGAACGCCAGGACTGCCATAATGAATTAATTAAATACACCATTAAATAATTAATTAAATGTGGCAATAATTAATTAAAATTGGAATTAATTAATTAAATAAATAGTTATGACACATGTAATTAATTAATTATTGACACATTTAATTAATTATTTATGTATTTCACATTTTAATTAATTATTGACACATGTAATTAATTAATTATTGACACATTTAATTAATTATTTATGTATTTCACATTTTAATTAATTATTGACACATTTAATTAATTAATTATTGACACATTTAATTAATTATTTATGTATTTCACATTTTAATTAATTATTGACACATGTAATTAATTAATTATTGACACATTTAATTAATTATTTATGTATTTCACATTTTAATTAATTATTGACACATTTAATTAATTATTGACACATTTAATTAATTATTTAATGATATATTTATTTATTTCATTTTGGCAGTCCTGACGCCTGGCTCTCGTCATGAAATAATTTTATCTGTCAGCCTCACCCATCAAACTCAGGGGGCGGGGTTAACGCTGCCCATGCAGCTTCTCTAACATTTGATTGGTTGCCGTGCAAAGTAAGTCAAAACAGGTCGATCCTAGAAAATCGATTGCTTGTGTAGACTTGGGGCAGCCAGTTATCCCAGAATGCAGATCAAATCACAAGCAGCAATGGTGGTGGTGTAGTTTTAAAATACCCCGTTTTTCTGTCACCAGCTACACTTTTAACAGTGTTTTAGCCGCGAATGTCGCGACGTATGTCTGGTCAGGTTGTCAACATAGAACATGTTTGCAAAAGTGCTCAGATGTTTTCAGAGATTTCACTAGCTCTGCTAACAGTTAGCATGCAGAGTGCACCGAGGGGGTTACGTTAACCGGTTTGTTTACATATTCCACTCTCCGTGTTCCACATGTTGCATTCGCAGATTCTCATTTTCACCGAACGATCGTCTCTTTCCGCCTGGTCTTGTGTCTCTGTGCTTCTGTAACATAAAGAACGAGCTGACATTTTTCTCACGAAACCAGCGATCAGCTCAACAGACCCTCAGTTTACCTGCATGCATCCTCCTCCTCATCTGTCAGCTGTTTAACACCTGCTGCTAATTCAAGAAACACGCCTAGTTACCTGGTGATAGTCACAGTTTAACTGGGCAGCCGGTGCTCGATATAACGCAATGTCAGCGCATTTTTCTGCACAAGATAAGTAAATATAGTGTTTTCCCCGAGCGCAGAGCTGCTGGAGCTCGTTTCCTTACAGAGCACTTTATAGGCGAACAGCTTTATCAGCGACTGATGTCCGATCACCGGCACACAGCTTTCAAACCTCAGCTGAGTTTTAGCTCTCAGTGGTTAAACGCTGGACTTCATTCACTCAGGTTCTGTCTGTCGGGTCACGTTTACTTCGCTGTTTTATTTACAACTGAGCAAATCGGTTTGGCTGAGGTTAAAGTTACGTTTCATAACTGCATAGTTTCACAGACGTTTAATGGTTCACTGGCACATGTGTTAGACTGAACTATCATCTAAATATCATCTGTTTTTTAGTAGTTATTCAACTGTATTCTAAGCACCAGCTGTCTGTTAGAATGTGATTTTTTTTCTCTCTCTGTTGGCAGAGGTATAAAAATGCGCAGGAAAATCTGACATGCATGGCGAACTTCACCGACGATATTTAGGGAGGAATAAACACACATCAAACATAAATGAACCATTTGTCTGTCTCCATAATTGAGAGAATTTTCTCTTCTTATGTCAACACTCTCTCTCTTTTTTTTTTCTTTTTTTTTGCTTTTTCGGTCATGTTATGTTTACCTGTCAAAGGCTTGTTACAAACTATGAAACACATTGTGCAGACTTCTGGATGTTAGAAGAAAACTAATACTGCTCATGAATGAGACTAAAGGCAGGAAGGTGTCCTTTAAAACTAAACATGTTAATAGGACCTCCCTGTTTATATCATAGTTTATGATATAGCACGTGTATTTCAGTAATAGCCTGCTGAGGCCACTATACGTGCTGGCCTCATATCAAATGTGAAGGCAGACTGAGTCTATGTTTGACGTTTTTTATATCTAATCTTCCTTTTCAAACATTTAAACAGCAGCGAGTCTGCAGCTGAGGGAATACAAATTCAAATTGTCGGAACAGGTTTGCTCGTTTCTTGGATTCATTTGGTGATTTATTAAATGTATAACTGTTATTCTAAACTGCTGCTGAGTCTCTTACACTTTTCTTTATGCTGTATATTTTCACGTCTCTGGAATAGTTGGCAGTTAGATAGTCAGCTGGGAAACTTTGTGTTAACTCATGGAGCTGAGGATATCGTGGATATGCTGACCTCGCTGCGTGGTGTACAGAGCGAGGTCAGCATGATTAATATTCACAATAAAAATATTAGCCGAACATCATGAAGTCTGTATGTGTTTCATAGTGTCGAACAACCTTTGTACAGTTAAAGCCAGCAGTTACTACATGACGGAAACACCAACGTTATCTCTTTTATGTGTTTATACACAGGTCACGCTGATTACTGAACAAAAACCCAAAGATCAGATGTTAAACAGATTTATTTGCTCTCTCTCCTCCTTAAACATGTTTTTAATGTTAGTTATAATTCAGAATTGGCGACTGAAACACGTAGGACACATAAGAACATCAGGAAATAAAACATCGATAAATATAACCTCAGTAAAAGAAGTCAGCGGGGGTTACTACAGCTGTGTACCGGGGCCTGCGCTTTGTCGGTGGGATTGCTTGCGAGGCGAGCGGGTCTATCCCACGCTTTGCCGTGAGACTGGGCAGACATCTCCGAAATCATCGAAACACTTTTGCAAAGAGGCTGTATCTTGACAAACCGACCAGACACATGAAGATTAAACCACTACATTCTCGGCTAAAAAAATATTAAAACGGTATTTGGTAACACACAAACAGGGTTTTTCAAAGCTCAGTTCTGTTAGCTTCCACATGCCGGTTGTTGTGTGCTAGAAACAATGGCCACCAGGCCAAAGCAATGGTTTTGACTCGATCAGCGTTAACCCCGCCCCCTGAGTTTGATGGGTGAGGCTGACAGATAAAATTATTTCATGATGAGAGCCAGGCGTCAGGACTGCCAAAATGAAATAAATAAATATATCATTAAATAATTAATTAAATGTGTCAATAATTAATGAAATGTGTCAATAATTAATTAAAATGTGAAATACATAAATAATTAATTAAATGTGTCAATAATTAATTAATTAAATGTGTCAATAATTAATTAAAATGTGAAATACATAAATAATTAATTAAATGTGTCAATAATTAATTAATTACATGTGTCATAACTATTTATTTAATTAATTAATTCCAATTTTAATTAATTATTGCCACATTTAATTAATTATTTAATGGTGTATTTAATTAATTCATTATGGCAGTCCTGGCGTTCCATACTGGAGCTCCAGGGCGCTAATGTCACACTAGACGCCAGCTCTAAAATTTCAGTATGCTGTAAAATAATGGCACATTTATCTGATACTGATTAACACTGATCGGTAGAAATGTTTGGTAAGGGCTTAAAGAAGGGCTGTAAGAAATTGCTGGAGGTTGCTGGCAGTTGCTGTGAAACTAATTGCTACAGCTACCTTCATACAGACCCAGAGACTGGTCAGTGAACGCTGGCAACTGTATTCTCTGACAGGTAGCAAGTGGTTTACTGGAGGTTCCTGGCAGTCAGCAGGGTGTAATTGAGGGTGTACAGTGCTGCACCAAAAATCTCCTTGCAGTTCCTTTGGTTGCTAGCAGATTGCTGCAGTTAGCATGTAAGAAGCTGTCTTCTCTGCAGACTTGCACTTTTTGAACTGTGTTGGTTGCAGGCAACATTAAGGCACAACCTTTACTTTCTCCATTCCCAGCTTGCATTGCACTTCTTCAAGTTTCACTACTGCTCGGAATAAACGGTGACTGCACCGTAATGAGCAACCACACCAATCTGCTGCCAACCATGGCAAAGTTTTCAGTGCACAACCCTCCCCCCAGTCAGGGAATGCACATTTTCCACTAGCGCCTTGTGGTTGTCAGGCTTGTGTGACACGATGCCTTATGTAACGCAAATTCCTTAACTACCATTATTTAAAGGCACTTCATATTTAAGTAAATTCCTGTTTGAATCATTTAATCGCATGCAAATTTCTAAAGCAGTGGTAGAAGATTCTGAAGGATAATTTAAAACTTCAAAAATTATACACCTGGATTTTTCATTAACATTGACTGTTTTGATTTTCTGTCTTGTAATTGCAGTGACTGTGCGAAAGTGTGAAACTGCACTTATTTGTGATGTTTATGCATACATTTGTGTGTGTGTTTACTTGCGTCAGTGCTGGTTCAGCTACTCCTGGAGCTCCAGAGCGAGCTGTCATTTCGCTTCGTTTTGGATGAGATACACAAACAGGTAAGACAAATAGAGAAACGTTCCTACTCATGTGCACGTGCAGGCAGAAGAACATGCCCAACATCTTAAAAATTTTAATAGCACTTGTGTAACTAGCGTCATACTCTCCCAAGGCTGTTTAGTAAACAGACAGTGTGCTTGTCTCCCTCTTGCTGCTGTTGTGTCACCTCAGGGGGAGACAGTAATGGAGAAGGCTCATCCTGCTGCAGGTGGAAAACAGTATAGCTGTGTATACTGATGATGACAGAAAAATATAACACCAGCCACAGCAGACAAGTCTCATTTATGCTACAAGAACAGAGCTTGATTATAAGTTTTGACACAAACTGTTAGTGGAAGAAATTATTATTTTTTTCAGTTTAAACACGCAAGCACTTGGCTCAGATTAACCCTTCTTCTGTGTATCACTATGTATGGAAGTGGCCTAGTGTTATTATGCTTCATTTTTCTTGCACCAGATTTGGTAGAGTTGCAGTTGTAGGATTTTTTTGTGTTTACTTACCCATTATTAATTCTCCAATTTGCAGTTGGTATTTGGTGGAAATAAAAATGTCAGCTTTTGATAGAGTGTTTCCTACCTCACTCAAAGCTGGTGATGGGGGACAAGGAGGCAAAAATCTCTCGAGTGTCTCTAATCCTCTGAGCCCATTGTCGTGTGTGCTTGGCCTTACTGTTGTGGAGCTCTCGCTGAATAATTTCAGAGATTTTTTATCGAGTGGAAATAAAAAACTTAAGCGGTTAATAACATATATGTAGTATATGGAAGCCCGTTTCCGCCACTAAAAAAAAAAGCTAGTATCCATAACTCGAAATTTCGAGTTATTTTCTCGAAATTTCGAGTTATTTTCTCGAAATTTCGAGTTATTATCTCAAAATTTCGAGAAATATAACTCAAAATTTCGAGTTAGCTCTGCCAATCAAAAATATACGTGAATGAGGTCGCTTTCTTGTTACCCGGAAGCATATGGCGCAGGACCGCGCACTCAAAAACGGATCCCAACAAATTAAAGTATGTTTGCTGATAGTAACACCATGTGATTCAGCTAATAACACAGGGATTTCATCATTTGTGAAGCCAGGCTGAAAACACTCAGCAATCTGTGCATTCACGACTGGATGTAATACCGGTAGCTTAGCTGTAGCATTTGTAGCTGAGGGCTTCAGCTTCCGGGTAACATGGAAATGACGTCATTCACGTAGATTACTGATTGGCAGCGCTAACTCGAAATTTCGAGTTGCTTTTCTCAAAATTTTGAGTTAATATGTCGAAATTTCGAGATAATAACTCGAAATTTCGAGAAAATAACTCGAAATTTCGAGAAAATAACTCGAAATTTTGAGTTATGGATCCTTTTTTTTTTTTTTAGTGGTGGAAACGGGCTTCCATAGTAGTAGGATATTTAGGTTGTTGTAGTAGTTTTAAAATATATTTTGGTCATTTTGAAGATTTTTTTTAACCTACCATTAAAATAGCCGTTTAGCTTTAAGACACCCGTGCAAACCGATGTTGTAGAGCTTTATGATCTAATGCATTAAGATTTCCTTTATATTACTGTGTGTGTGTGTAAGTACTGATGATTTTTTTCTGTGTTCTTTTTCTAGCTTACTGAGCAGCTCAGTGTGAAGCATTTCCTGCCTACATTCAGCTTCTTGGGTAACCTAATAAAAGCTGCCCCTACTGTGTCCCAGAGCCTTGTGACTCATTATGGTGAGACCCTGGAAATGACACTCAGTGAGACCTCAGCGTAATACAGGGACACGTAGCCCCTAGTAGTAGTAGTCTGTTTTCATCCTTGTTTCTATTTTCTTTACAGTCCATTATCAAGAAAGGTACATCAGTAAGCTCGTCTCTCAACACGAGCGTGAACTTTATCTCGTCAAGTGATAAACAGTTCTTGGAAATGTTGTAAGCAACGCATAATTTTTCCCCTTTGTTTTTACCAGCACTGGATACAGGTGGAAAGGTGATGCGTGGACTTATTTATAAAGTTCATGCTTCATGAATTCCTCTCATTGAGATTTATAATCCGGCGCTAAATACTTTTTAAACTGTAAACATACTGCTGTGTAGCAGGCCACAGCCACTGACCCCTTTGTATAGCAAAGACATTCATTTGCCTTACGGAATGTATAGAGTATCTGCAAGAAATTGATGACGTGCGTTGATTCAGGTCAGTTTTTAAAAATGCAGTTGAGACAGGATCGGTCAGGTTTCAGGTAGCTTACTGTGCAGTCTCTGTTTCACTCTTCACTGTGGCACTGGAGAGGCAGAAACTGAATTAAAAATGTATTATTTCAGGGGCTAAGATCCAAGAATGTGTTCGAAATGTAGAGTTCACCTGAAGTGGAAGAGGAAGATATAAAGGAATACATAATTTTCCTGATCGCTTTTGTCTTAGAGAGACATATCTACATTTCAGTCACCGTAGCCTATATTGATCTTCTTAAACTGTATCCAAGATGCATGGAAAGCATTGTCTGCATGTATTGGCGACATATCCAGGACGTTCTATACCAGCTCAGACAGGCTACAGCCTCCTGAGTCCCCTAGTTGGATAAGAAAATTGGCTGATGGAAATAGCTGTACTATGTCTACTTTTGAAACCAGCTTTCTCATGCTGTTCCCTATTCCACCTCCTCTGCCTCTAAGAAATTAGAAAAAATCACACAAGTCTATCTTCCATATCCTTTCCCCTGAACTCTCTCAATTCAATCTCTCTAGCTGTTATGACCTTTTCAATTGCTCTCCAGCTGCACCGAGATAACCAACCTTAAAATTCCATCTGCATAGCCAATCCCATACCAGCACCTGCTGAAAGTAAAATAGCAAAAGCTACAAATACTGCAAATGTTCATCCGAACCTTTTCCCTGAATCTCCCCGTCTATATGAATGTATTTATCTAGGTACAAAGCTGTAGTATAGCGAGCTGAAAAGATACTCCTCCCCCAACGCACAGTTGTTGATTTAATCTCTTTTACAACCACCTGTATGATATCTTTGTACTCTCCGAATCATTTTTCCACAGTGCTTATTAGGCTTTGTCAATCAGCTTCGTGTTCGTGTGTGCATTGTGCTGTGTTTGTGTCACGCCTGACTGCTTGTCTTTACGATCGAGCGCGAATGTGGTCCTTATGCCAAAAAGGCAGCCACCGTAGTTATTTTATTATGCTATGTGTGTCCACCTCTCATGTATTTTCATGAGTTTTCCAAGCTCCCTCCAGCAGCTGCAGGTAGTGGTGAGTTGTTACAATGTTGATGCAAGATGTGGGCTGCCACTATTGACTGTGTGTGCTTGTCTGTGGCCTGTCACTCAGCAAGTCTCTGTGGGGCTGTTTGGACTAACGACAACAGCAAGGCAATGACAACACAAGCCCAGAGCACCCAGGAGATTTCCCTCTGTCTCTGACTCACTGGCTGCCTGTCTTTCTGACTGATTAACCCCTCTTTTTGTCCTCACTCGTTGACTTTTCTCTTCCAGAATTTTCTCTTCGATTTCTGTATTGCTGATACTGATTGAGGAGCGGATACAGACAAAACAGGGAAGATGAAACAGATAAGAAAAATGGAAGGCAAAAAGAGATAACAAGAGGGATGAAAGAAGGAAAGGACAATAGTGCAAGTTAAAAATGTTTCTCACAAGCTGATATGTAAAAATATCAGCCATCTAAAATTAAACAGTTAAATGGCAAGTTTCATCATTTCTATAGCTTTGCATCATCTCAGCATTCAGCATTTCCGCTTTGTTTTTGGTTTTTTGCAAGCACTTTTTTATGCTGAGACTTTTCACAAGACATTTTTTTTAGAAAGTGCTTACAAAAATATAGAGAAACTAAAATGTTTTTTAATAGACCAAGAAAGAGGAAGCAGGGTGAAGCAACAAGTGCAAAGCGATGGTTAAATACTGTAGAAAGCGGATCAGAAGATGAACAGAGAGGTAGTTCAAAGCATCAGAGTAGGGCAGCCAAACACTAAGCAAGGTAAACAGAAATGAACTTTTGCTCTTTTCTTTAAGGAAAGCACAAGACGACCTTTTTGTCTGTTTGCCGTGCCTCCCCCGTGTTTGTTTCTTTCTCATTGAGTGGCATTAAACAGCAGCACGTCGCTTTATTTCTCATCTGTTCTTTTGCAGCTCATATTTTGTTCCCTACATTTTTTTTATCCTCTGTCTGTGGAGGAGTTACCACCCCCTCTACCTCTTTTCCCTTCTTCTCCCCCACCCCCACCGCTTCTCTCTTTATGCTTTGCTGTCATCTTGGCCGCCTCATATATTTCGGTTTAATCAAACATGTCTGGGAGCTTCTTCTGCTTCACATGGGTTTTGATCTGCTCCAGAGAGCAGCTGGCTTGGATTTGGCTCTCCTGCTCTGTCATCTCTGTCTCTTTCTCTCCATGTTCGACACTCGCTGAGTCCCGTGTTGCTTTGTGCTCTTATCCGCTGTGCAACTATTCTCATTGTTGCTGTTTTAGACATATTTGACTCTTTCACCCCTCTTTAGCCACTCCAGTCTCCTGCCTGTGTCTCATCTGCCATCGCGTATACTGGTGTGTTCACACTAAATTCTTAATTTTTTGCCCTTTTATTTACATTGATGTATAAAGGAGAAAATTATGAGTAATTAAGTTCTCCTAGCAACAAACTAATGT
The DNA here is from genome assembly GCF_057381915.1 of Diplotaxodon limnothrissa. Lineage (NCBI taxonomy): Eukaryota > Metazoa > Chordata > Actinopteri > Cichliformes > Cichlidae > Diplotaxodon > Diplotaxodon limnothrissa. The sequence continues at coordinate 10,147,689 of NC_140599.1, read as the reverse complement.
TAGGGTTCAAATTATTTTGTGAAAATAATTATAAAAGTACTCGTGTTTTTATATTTTTATGCTCCAATCTACGCCTGCATAGTTTTTCAATCTAGTCTGCTCACACTCTCATCTGCCGTTTAACTCTGCTCTCTCCCACAATTGCCAATCTTCAACCGTTTCATCTTCAAGGCAATTTTCCCGCCGACACTGGGTCCACCGTTGTCTGTCATAGCTAGAGTTGAAACTCTCCACCTTGTTCCCAGCAGTTTGCACTTTTTCCATTTTGTAATCTCACTGTCCTTTTGTGGTGTCTGTTGAGCTTCTCTCACAGTAATACAATTACTTCACCTCTGGGTTTCTCTTATTTTCCTGCATTTCTGTACATACTCGCAGACTTCTTTCTTGGTAATTGAAATGTACAATATCTTGAAATGTCACATGATGTTGCAATCATACGTCTATTTATGCACTTATCAGCAGCTTTATTAGGTACACCTCGATAGTACTTGGACCCCCTTTTGCTTCCAAAACTTCCTTAAATCTTCACAGATTCAACAATGTCCTTGAAACATAACTCAGAGATTTGGTCCATACTGACGTGATAGCATCACACAGCTTCTGTGGATTTGTTGGTCCACATCTGTGAAGTTAATCGCCTGTTCCACCACATCCCAAAGGTGCTCCATTGGATTAAGATCTAGTGACTGTGGGGCCATTTGAATACAGTGATCTCATTCTCATGTTCAAGAAACCGGTTTGAGATGATCTGTATCTCTTTATGAGATATCGTCTAATCCTGCTCAAAGCAGCCATTAGAAGATGTTACATGAAGGTCATAAATGAATAGACAATACAGCAACAATACTCAGGGAGGCTGTGGTGTTTAAATGAGACTCACTTAGTACTTAAAGGCCTAAAGTGTGCCAAGAAATTATATCCTCCATACCATCCACCACTGCCTGCCTGAGCCCATGAGAGAAGGTAAACAACATGATTTTATGTTGTTTATGCCAAATTCTGACCCAACATGTAAATGTTGCAGCCAATATTTGCCCAATTTTCTGTTGTCCAGTTTTGGTGAGTCACTGTAAATTTTAAGCTCAGTTTCTTGGTCTTAGCTGACAGGAGTGGCACCCGGTGTGGTCTTCTGCTGCTGTAACCCATCTGCTTCAAGGTTCAACATGTTGTGAATTCAAAGATGATTTTCTGCATACCTTGGCTTGAGTTCCTGTTGTCTTCCTATCAGCTCAAAGCTTTCTTGTTATTCTAAATGCATTGAGTTTCTGCTCTCTGATTAGATAATGGTGTTAACAAGCAATTAAGCAGGTGTACCTAATAAAGCAGCTGCTTCACAACAACATACAGACACTTAACAACTATACCACATGATTATGCCTGTGTCTTACTTGTGCTCTAAGTACTTACCTGTTTCCATTTCTCTCCACCAGTGCCCCTGTTAGACCGCCTGTGCTCAGCGCTGCTTTTCCCAGACGAAGCACTGAAGGGTGCAGTGGTGTATGTGTGGCTCCAACTGCTTGGAGCTCCTGGGGGCTCAGCAGCCCAGTCCTTGCCTTCTGCTGTTAGGGACAGAGTGTGTAATGTGTTGCTGAAAACATTAGCCAATGCCAGCTCCCCGCAGCTCCTCAGATATTGTGTCGGTGAGAAAAATATTTTGGTTGAATACATTTTATGAGTTTTATTTTTTGGGGGTGATTTTTTAAACAAATCCTTTTATAACATAGTATGTTTTACAAGATGGATAAAGTAATGTCGATGTAATTTGATACAGCATGTTGGGAAAATGACAGTTGATTATCATAAAGTAATCTCAAGGCATTCAGTTTCAGATTTTTAAAAGTATAATTGACTACATCAGTAGCTGCTTAAATGAAAAATTGCATATATTTGCGTTTTTGAAGTGCAAATTAAACTGATACCTAACTAGAGTGAAATTGGTTTTCTACCATCTAAAAGTCTGATCATGTAGATTTTTGTTATTCAGGCCTTAAAAACAAGGATCTTGGTGAGATTAAAAGAGAGGTGGTGAATTTGTAGCAATGTATGAAACAAAATTTCACTCCCTGCTGGCTGAGAGAAGACAGCCGAGGACTTATTTGAATGGCAATGTGGTCATTTGACATCTGCCTTTCGAACTGAAAAAAAAATGTAATTTAAGAAATTTCCCTTACTTTGTACGGCTTAATAATAACAAAAAGGAGTTGTTTTCTTCCCTAAATCCCCCAAATCTCCTTAAGAGCGAAGCTATATGGAGAAAGAGGGAGGATTATGTGGAGATGAAAGAGTCCTGCTATCTGGAGGAGCTTTGACTTATAAGGACAATAAGCTTGCAGTGTGCGCTTTGGTGATAACCAGAACTGAGATCTACATTAGGTACAGACATTTACGAAAAATAAGACAGAGTCATTATCTCCCAGAAATTTAAAGTTGGAATGTATGCCACTGTAATAACTTGGGAGAAAAATGTGTTGCACAGCAGGTTTGAAATAGAGGTTGGTTTGCAATTGCAAAGTAAACATGGCTGAACTGTTGTTATTAGTTTAATACCAGCAAGCTTACCTACGATAGCAGCAACATGATGGAAGAAGCAGGAGGTATTATTAATTTTATTTAGCATTTGGAAATGGCTACAATATATAAGTAAGATTATTGTATTTTAATAATGTTGCACTTTGGGAAGTTGCATTTTTGTATTTTTATGATTACAAATCGGTGCTGAGTCTGAAGAAATCCCTCACCGTGAGACTTTTATTATTATAGAAGGTGTTTAATATTTATAAATGATTATCTAATATAAAACTTCCCTCTGTGATATTTGAAATAGCCCAGTTTATTATCAAATTAATGGTGGCGATTTTCAGTGGTGACACTGACGCTGTAGGTAATATTTGTGCACCTTTTATTCTAAATTTAAAAAGAAACCAGACAAAACATGAATGTATTTATCAGCACATGCATGTGTAGATCTCAGCCATGTTTAGGCCTTTGTATAAACTTTGCATCGTGTTTAAAACTTCTGATCTGTGTCATTAGTATCTGTAACAGCTTGTCTTTCATCTGTTAGGCCTGCTGTCACAGCTTGTGCATCTGGCTGATGCTGTGTCAGTTCTGATGAACAGCCTGAGCTGTCAGGTCATGTGCGATGAGAACGAGGACATCCTCGCCAACAACAGCCAGAGCCTCAGCCAAAACCAAGACCAACAGCCCCCTGACCACTGCCTTCTGCCTCTCATACTGAAAAAGGTCTCTGTCCAAACATCCTGCTCTCATCCCCAAGACCTGCATTCTGGCTCTGACGATAATCATAACAAGAAGTTCTAATCCTGGATTATTGTGCCTTTGAATAGGGATTCAGTGGGGTTTTACCCTGGACAAATATTTGTGGTTCATGTCTGGGAAATCATTGTGTAGTTTACATCTCGTTAGATTTTCTCAGTGATGACTCACATTACAGAACAGCTAATGACGTTGGGAGGTTTTATGGAGGGCTCTGTTCTCTAATGTGTTGCTTCTAAATGAAACTCTTAACTAAATAATCAACGCTGTGACGTCAGACCAGCACTGTTTTGGGATTGGTTGTCGGTGAAACGACTACACCCTCAGCCGTATATAATCTGCACCTAATCCATTTCTGTGTGGAATTTACAAAAGTATAAATCCCCCCTCGGTACACGAGTCAATATGTTGTAGCTCCAGACTTTAACATATTCAAACGAAAACAAGAAGCACTCCGCCAAGGCACTTTACTTTTAGGGGAATAGTATTATATTATTTATTTATTCATTTTTTTCTTTGTTCTTTTTAAATCTACTTTATGAAGTTTTTAGTGCAGTAAGAATCAGATAAAGGTAGCATGACAGATGTTTACTTTGATTACACAAACATTATGTAGGAGTAGGTAATGGATGATAAGTACTGATTTGTAAATAAATGAACATGAATAATTTGAGCTTATTATATAAGATTGTATTACAGTATATTTCTAGCTAACTAGGCAGCTTGTTCTCTTTCTCTTGACAGTATTTAACATATTGTAGGGTCAACTTGAATGAAACGAGGGTCAAAGGTGACATGATATTTAGATACAAACTGTACACCAATATCATTGCTTGATTGGTGCCAATGCAAACAGGCAGCATAATTTTAAGCAGAGTTTTAAAGAGAAAAGAGAATTTCTGAAAGTTTGACCTTAAAGATGAGGTCAGAGGTCAAACAAACGTAATATTTAGAATACCAAAATATACTTCCCTGTATATCGACAATGGCACCAAGAAACATCAATAAATCTGTATAGCATTATTATCTCTTTGAACTTCAGATCAGTCTCTTGGCCTTGAAGGAGAGGTCAAAGGTTAAATGTGACACGATACTTTAAAACTTTAAATGGTGTTTTCTGTATGTTGATAAGGTTTTAAGGCTGTTTGTCAGTTTGCGGCCAATAAATCATTAAGTTTACCTTGAAAACCTGGGTGGATGTAAGCCAAATTTGAATGGATTGTTAACATGACCCCACTCGACACCCCTAGAAACTTTTAATAGAATTCATTCAAAACTTTTTGAGCTTTACAGACTCAGAGAATAAACATGCACACACACACACACACACACACACACACACACACACACACAAATGCTGCCAAGATTAACCTTCTTGGCAGAGGTAACTAACACACTAAACTGCAATGCCACACAGTGCATGGAAGATGGGAGCCAGTTGTTGCTTCAGTCTATCATGAGCCGTTAGAATCGAAGAAACATTTATAGTGTAAACACTGTAGTACTATGGAAGTCTTGCACACTGTTTGATTAACACGCATCTTTATTTAAGTCAAGGATTGAAAAAAAAAACAAACCTAAATTGTGTCTTTCAGTTGCTTCTGAGTGGCGATGAGAACTTGCAGGTGACCAGTGCAAAGTGTATTGCATCTGTTCTGGTTCATTCCCCCAGTCAGTACAGTGCTCCCTTCATCAACGCTGACGTACCTGGTAACACGCACACACAGGCACACAAACACAGTCGCTGCGATGAGTTAATGCCTTCTTTGAATTGTTCTATTAATGATTTCCTCTGTGTTCCCTTTGGATCCTTCTCTTTGTCCAGACTCCTGTTATTATGTTATCTGCCACTTTGTATTTCTTATGCTGTTTGCCTGCGATTATTATTGTCATTACTTTTGATGAGGCTTTGGCTAACATTGTCATAATTTTTGCCGTACTGTTTCACATGGCCCTGTTATATTTTTCCTAGTTACATACCTCCATATGTACTGTTACAACGATCCATCTGTATAATGTCAGCAGCCCCACCCGCCTGCTGCTCAGACCTTTTATTGTTCAAGGGCGAGCCAATCAGAAGAAAGAGGGAAGTAAAACCAACGTGTTTCAGACAGAAGATGTGCTAATGGGCTACAAAAAGACCCGATGAAATAATCTAAATAAATATTATTTTGAACTTTAAATCATGTGAAGCTTCTCTAGTAGGGTCCAAGAATAAAAATATGGAGCTGGGAATTAGCATAACAGGTCCTCTTTAATGTGCAAGAAAACATTGCCCTACTTTCAGAAGAGTGTTGTAGTAATTCTTCCCTGTCCTCTCTTTTTCTTTCAACTTTGTTTAAAAGAACAAAACAAAGTTTTAAAATTGTCTTTTTGTCACTGTTTTTAAAGAGTTTCTGTTTGACCGTCTGGCCTGTAGTAGCAACGAGGTGCTGCTGTGGTCTGCCTACAGCTGCTTGCTGCTACTAACTGAGGAGCCCCTCTTTTTCTCCCAGTGTCACTCTGTTTACGGTGAGAACACAGGCTGTAGGAGCACGACCACTGTATCTCTCTGTGTGAATGCAAAGACAAAATATGTCACTACTGCAGAGGCTCCGGTTGCGAATGGCATAAACAAGGTAAGATGGAAGCGTTTGTTTCTCAAATGTTTTGGCTTCACTTTTGTGCATCTGTCTCGACATCCATCTTTTAAATCTATGGGCGAGACAGCCGAAACAGCAGATCAGAAACCATTCCTGAGTGAATTACGACGATGCCATCTCTGCTTTTTGTCTTCAGCCCTGGGTTTCGTTGTATATCGGTTAACGTATCTGAAAATAGCTGCTGCTGGATAATTGATGGAAAGACAGGTCCTTGACAGCTTAGATGGAATGACGCTGCACTCTGTAATTTTTCTGACAGCGACTGGAAATTTTAATAAACCCTCCAAAGTGGAAGTTTCTCGACATCTGCATCTGCTCCATCTGCTCCCAGTCGCATTAAAATTGAATTTAGACCAATAGAATTTGCTACTCTATTCTGGGTTATTTCATCTAGACAGCTGGTGCTTTTGTAATATAACAAGAATCAGGCAAAATGGCCAAATATTAGGAAAATGGTTACAGAAGCGAGCAGTAATTGCTGATTGGGGAAAAAATGTCACAATATTGCATTTCTTAGCATTGTTCAGACACATGCATGTGTATGTGTCACTCTGTGTGTGTGTGTTTGTATGCCTTTGATGTGAGCCATTACAATGGATTATGCATGTGAGGCCCCACAGTAATTGCAGTACTTCAGCACCACCCCAGAGAAATAGTTTGAGAAACACTTGCTATGCAGACTTAATTTACCAGTACACAGGATATCTGCTCTAACCACTCCTTGTTGCTGTTAGGTTCTTGCTCTAGGTCAGTATGAACACAGCAGCAGACTCCGTGTAGCAGTAAATTAGAAAGATGTACCGCTGTCTCTGTTTGTTTAACATGCAAGGCTGCGAGTGCTGTTGTGTGTGCATCCTTTGTGATACATTTATGAGCATGTCACTCATTTTAATATGCGAACTTGCTGTAGGCTGTAGTCTCTCAACAACTCTTAAGAACTTTGGCACCAAGCAAGGTTAGAGAGTGTTTTTTTGTTGTTGTTTTTGTGTCTGCTCATTTGAGAGTTCGAGTATTTCTTTGAAGCAGTGAGCATGTTTGTGTTGCAAGCTAGGTATGGAGTCCTTGGTGCGCAGTCTGAAGGAGTCTTTGCAGCTGACCAACCTGGAAGTGCCAAAACAAGGGTTGCTGCTCCTTAGAGAAATACTGGAGAGGTGAGATGGATATTTATTTTCTTCAGTTACTCTATTTATTGACTAGCTCCATAGTGTAGTAGTTAACACATTTGGCTAACAAAACAAAACAAAAAGGTCACCAGGAGGGCAAACAAATCTCTGGGAGGCATGCCTCAAATGGGGCATTGGCATGACAAATCTGTGGCAAATCAAATATGCAGATCCATCTGCTACGACAACCCCTTCATGTAATGATTTGCTAGAGGGTGTGGGGAGCCACTGCCCCCGTCCTCCAGGGCATGAAGCAGGTATGGAGGAAATCAAAACTCCAGACATCCAGAGGCCCTCAGAACATAAGAGACCAAGGAAGACCAACAGAGGGGCAGCCGCGCCACTGTCCCAGAAAGAGCTGAGGAGAGTCCCCGATGAGGGGTCACTCAGCAGCCGCGGAGCAGAAGCCAGGGGGGGGTTGCAGTGACGCGCCCGTGAGCTCCGCCAGCAGCCAGCTGTGCCTGAGTGACCGAGCCCCAGGCCGAGAGACCGGGGGCACTCCGCCCCTGAAGCGGCCCGAGCGAGCCCCAGGCTCCAGGCCCCGATAAGTGGCCGCCAAGGAGTGAGCCGGTGTGTACCCGGACGCCCATCCCCGGACACAAAGAACCACCAACGCACTGATGATAGTGATAGGACATTTAAAATCACAGAGTGGGGTCAGGTCATTTGCAGGAGACCTCCTAACTTGCCTTGGCCTTCAGATTAGCTCAAGAACAGCGCAGAGAGAGCTTCATAGAACGGCTTTCCATGGCTGAGCAGCGCAATGCTTAAGGTCAGATGCAGTGGTATAAAGCACGCACTGGACTCTAGAGCACTGGAGATGTGTTCTAAGGAGTGATGAAGTGCACTTCTCCATTTGGTAATCCGATGGACAAGACCAGGTTTGTTAGGAGAACGGTACTTATATGACTGCATTGTGCCAAGTGTAAAGTTTGGTGGAGGGGGAATTATGGTGTGGGGTTGTTTTTCAGGAGTTTGGCTCGGTGCCTTAGTACCATTAAAAGGAACTCTTAATGCTTCAACATACCAGGACATTTTGGACAGCCTCATACTCCCAACTTTGTGGGAGCAGTTTGGGGATGGCCCCTTCCTGTTCCAACATGACTGTGCACCAGTGTAAAAAGCAAGGTCTGCAAAGACATGAGCGTGTTTAGTGTGGAAGTACTTGACTGTCATGCACAGAGTTTTGATCTCAACCTGATGTAACACCTTTGTGATTAAGTAGAGCTGAGCCAGGGCTTCTCGTCCAACATCATTGTTTAATCTCACAAATGCAATTCTGAAAGAATAATCAAAAATTTCCATAAATGTTGAAAAGACTTCCTAGAAGAGTTGAAGCTGTTATAGCTGCAAATGATAGGACTGCATCACATGTTTGTGAAGGAAGACGAGCAAATACTTTTGGCAATATAGTGTTCAAATGTTTGTTAAACCACTGATTCAATACCCAATACTTATATACGTTTGTAAAATGTTCCTTGTGGCTAGATATGCGTGTATTTTGTAACGTTTTTAAAAGTTATTCCATTATTATTAAACCATCAGCACATCTGTCTGTTTGCGGTAAGTTGTGGTTGTAAAGTTTACATAGTGTATGTCATTTCACCAAAACCCCACAGCCAATTATGCTGAAGATTTTACTCCACCACACATTTGCTCGTTTACTGAACATCGCGCGCAGCTCCATCTGCTCCGACAAGGAGACGCTACCTCCTGTAAAACATGTTAAATACGGTGGACTGGAAACTTTAATTAGATGTGAATTAACTGTCTGCTGTCTCGGAGATGAAAATATATCTCAAGCCAGTAAAAACAGGAGTCTTGTTTCTGCAAGGTTGACATAATTTTAATGGAACGTTTCCCCTGTCACATGGCAGAGATACAGAGGATAAGAGATTTTATAATCTTAGGGGGAAATTTGTCCTTTACGCTGAGTAGAAGTGTAAAAAGTAGCAGGGCCGGTGCTCTTAAAGTGCTGAACAAGCTAAAGTGTGTGTGTGCACCTGTGTGTCTGTGTGTGTTGTCTGGGTGTATACTTGTATATCTGTCTTTATGAAAAACAGTTTGAGTTTGAGACCCAACATTTTAGGAGGTTGAGGAGGGTTTTTTTAGACTAGGTTTAGGTTAATGTTACGTGTAAGGCTTTGAGTAAAGCATTGAATTGTAATGGTAAAGCTATAAAAGCTATATTTTTATATAGAATCACCCGACATGACTCAGTTATTATTAAGGTCGGGGTTTGGGTTGGATCATCCACAGCGAATAAAAATCAATACAGTGCTCTAACAAGAACCATTATCACACATGCTCTGCAGGCTTGAACTTTTCAAGACAGCAACTAGCTGAGGTACAAGTCTGCTTTCAACCCTCTAGCCCCCCAATACAAAGTTAGTTTGATTACAGATTGTGCCATTGTGCACATAATGTAACTAATAGCACAGTTAGGAAGTTTAATTAGATTTGAATATAGTGCCTGCTGTCTCGGTGCATTCACTGCTAAGTGTAAGTGAGTGTGCTGCCTCCTGCACGCAGCTACCTCGCTTAAATGACGCAGGGGTGGCACGACAATTTGTGTGTTTGTGTACACTTCAGTGTGCATGCATGTGTTATTTAGGATGTTCTGTGTAACTAATGTTGCGGCAACAGTGAGCCAGTGCACAGCTGTGATGCTGCAGCTTGGAGATGTACTCTGGTGATCTTTCTAAGGCCGATAGGTCAGCACTATTTGTTTATTGTGTGTGCCTGCCCTTAAAGAGAGTTTGTGTGTGTGTGAGTGAGGGAGGCAGGGACTCAGCAAACAGTCACTGCTGCTATTGGCACAGCAGGACAAAGAATTATAGATAAGGTCAGGCAAAAAGAAAAAGTAGACGGTCAGCTTTTTCATGGTTTCTTATTGACTCTCATGTCAAAAACCTATTAGGTTTCCTGGTAATGCTTTACATGTCTGTTTGTGTGCATGTGCAGACAACCTGCAAGTGTGCGTCTGTTCCCCAGTGGCGCAGGGTTTGTGGCAGTTTCAGAGGTCCTGGTTGGTGGAGTCTCCTCTTCCTGCCTGCTGGTAGCCACACAGGCAGCCAGCGTTACTTCTGCTTTGTTCAGGTATACACAAACATGTATGCTGCAAATATGTAAAAGAGTTACTTCTTGCCAAAGGGCGGTTGTGCAACTATATCCTGAGGAAACAGGCAACCTTTTAGAGTCTTTTAAAGCAAATTCTCTGTATAATTTTTTCTGACCTATTAGTGATAAAGTGACAAAACAGACAGATACATTGCCTAAGACCTTTATGCACACAGTAAACACATTAGTAGCAGACATGTACAACAACACAGCATGACACAAAAAAGTAAAAACATACTTACACACTTAATTGATCGTTTGAGCTGTTTTAACTTCTGTGTAGGTCACACATGGGTGTACATACAGAACTACTTGATATCCACACCAATGCCCTTCTGCAACGCTTGCTTGTTCTTCCCTGCACCATCCACCTACTCCACCCCCGATAATATCAAGTGTTTACTTTTGTGTTTGAATTCTTCAGACTCGACCACCAGTCCAGACCAGTCCAGTACGAGGCAATAATCAAGTTGATAGAGGCCATCACCAACAGATTTGTCAACCTAACGCTGCCCTCCCCCGCTCATCTGCGAAGCTCTGTGAGATTTTGTTTTATCTGCAAATGGAAAAATACGAGATCTGTCTCGTCTGTCAATCTGTGCCAGGTTTTACAGTGAGTGGTCACCACCACCCCACCACCCACTGTGGTTATCAGTGCTTTCAAAAGTTACACTGACACAGAGCTCTCTTTGATGCCGTTTTTTTTGTCTGTCACCGCTGTTTTTTAAAGAGTCCTGATTCCTGGCTAAAAATGAACAGTGTTGCAACAATGGTATTTAATGTGACTATCAACAAGTTTGCATGCACTTATATTCAAGCTGAAACATTAAAGTAACAACCAGAGATATACACGTGAGTGGGTGATTCTTGTATAACAGAGGGGTCTCTTTCAGTCTGTTTTTATGAAGAGGTTCCATTATTTTAGATAGTACTTGTAAAGGATGATGGTTTTCTGTTTGATGTGATTTCCTGACTTTTGCATCATTTCTTCTCTCTTTTCTGCACTCCCTTTTTAACATCTCGCTCTGTTAATTTTCAGGGGAGAATGAAGAGGTCAGATCCCAGCAGCCAGGCTTTGAGGTCTGAAAGATTTCTGCTCCAGGCCCTGGTCTGTTTTCAGTCTGCCTGCAGGTCAGAACGTTGTTAAGTCAGTGGCATCACTGAATAAACGCATTTACAAAGTTTTATGAGTTTCTTACAGTATGTCTGTCAGATTTTCTCATATGGATGAAAAAAGGTGAAAATGAAGAAGATGAAAATAGGACTGAATCAATAACTATCGTAGAAGTAACTGAATTACATCTTTTCTGTTAAACTGCAGATGGAAGAGCTTAATGAAATCCTTGGTATGAGTGTTTACAGATATATTTTTTGCATCTATCTCTGTGTATTTTTTTATAGGCGGGTTATTGTGTGTGTTTGATATCTGTTCAAGGCTGGCTGAGGAGTGTGCATCAGACCCTGTTTTGAAGGAGAACACATTTACAGCTCCATACAAGCACAGCGGTGCTCAGGACTCTCTAGAGTCTCTGTGTCAATGCCTGCTCCGCTGCTGTGACGCTGTCTGGATACCCACTGTTATAGTGAGAGCTGAAAACCATCACACACACACGTACACCCAGATTTACATTAATCATCTTCTCATCTTAACCCTGTGTCTCTCTTTCATAGTCGTAACCAAACACTTGAGGAAATGATCAATTGCCGGCTGCTGTTTTCTGAGAAATAGGTCATGCTGATTATAATGCACCGTCTGGCGGCTCCTCTAAATGACTATATTAATAAGCACAGCCACACAGCCTCTGTCTACATTAGCTTTGCGTACACATGGACATGCGTGCCTATTGATCAGTGCCTCTGCTGTAGTGTTGGTAATTGTTTTTATGTTATATTTCGTTGGGTCTCTTCAGGCTAAAAAAATCAATCACACGGGAAAAAATTGTTTACAGTTTGTGGTTTGTTTTTGTCTGTAAATTCCTATGTGTGTAGAGGATGTGTGAGCGTGCACCCAGTGCCCCCATACTGCAGAACTTCTACTCTATCCTATCTTCCCAGTTCACCCTGCTTCCATCTCTCATGCCTGCCTTTGCAAATAAGCTCGGTGAGTTCTGAATAAACTCAAAACAGCAGTAGGTGTTTCATGATAAGAAATGATATGATAGAATGATGTACGGTATCATTCTTTTTTTGTCTGTGGTAAATCTTAGTCTTGAATAAGAATGTTTTCACAGGAGTCTATGCAGTACTTTGAAATACTAAGTGCACTCATAGCTGCTTCCATTTGAATTATAAGCAGCAACCAGCTGATGCTAATCAACTGAGCTTTATTAACTGATCAACAGCAAGTCCAAGTATCTATATAAAAGCAGAGCTTTTGCCAGTTTGCTGGTCTGGAACATTCAAGTATGAATGGCACAATCTTTCCGGCAGTGGATATCTGAGCAATTTCGCCCGAGGTCAAACTGTGCAACGCTCAAGAGCTTGCAAATGAAACCAAGAGCCACATCCCAGGCTCTACAAAAAAACCAAAATAACATCAGCACGAACACCTCACACTTAATGTGAAGCACGGTGGTGGAGGGGTGATGATTTGGGTTTGTTTTGCAGCCACAGGACCTCAGCACATTGCAGACACTGAGTCAAAAATGAACTCTTGTGTATATCAAAGTAGTCTAGTGTCAAATGTGTCAGTTTGTCTGAAACAACAGATGACTGCATGTTGTCTAGGCTGCAAGGTTGTGTGTTGCAGCATCTATAAGAATTATTCCTAAACTGTTGTTCTTGTAATGGTTTATTGTATAGATAACAAATGGTATATAGGACAGATTATTCACAAATTATAAAGATGTTAGCAGAGAAATGTAAGTTACTTTGGTATATTTAAAAAATACATTGTTATTGACACGGACACAATAAAATATTTTACTATGTATGCTACTGTAAGATCACCAAAAGACTTGTTCTAAATTATAAAGCTACTTTCCTGGATTATAAAGATTATAAAGAATGCTCCTTTAATGAAAATTTCCTAGTATAGCCAATAATATAATTTATATTAGATTTGTGGTTTTTTTTAATGTTCACAGAAAAGGGTGAATCACTTTCACTTCAGGTTTCCTGCACATTTAGATTTTAGCTTTATTATACCGGTAATACGATAATCAGTTGATTTATGAACACTTCGATCCTGGCCAAAGTGAATTTACAGACGTTAACAGATAATGTAAACAAAACATTTTGACAATAAAACAAACGATTTTTGATTGACACACAAGTGAACAGGAACTGCAATAGTTTACCACAAAGTTCAGTGGAGCAGTTCATGTGAATGTCTTCACCTTGCTGTGTATATAAAAGCTTCCACATCTGAAAAGGGAGACCAGTGCGAATATTGGATATGCCTGCATTCTTTCTAATCACCAGCAGGAGGTGACTGCTCTAGTTGGAAAGTGTTTTTAATACATAGTGGTGTTCATTTTGTGCGGATAATGGTCAGCATTAGAGTCAAAAAGTACGACGAAGAAGATTTAGCCTTTGCTTACCACATCATTTCCAAAAAATCACCGTCAGCTTGATGCTTCAAAAATGGCTGGCGTTACAGAGGCTACTGCCATCTTTTACATACAGTTTATGGCTTTACAGTGCAATGGGAAAGCACACTTAATTTTCACACCATGGCAGCACTAACTACACCACAATGTAAATACCACATTTGTTTGTCTGGAGGCTGATAGAACTCATTTACAGTGTAGTGAGATTCATGATATCAGTAGCTGAAAGGGCTTGTAGAGCCCTCACAGCTCATGTTTCTAAATTAGCCGCTCCTTTGAGTCTTGTTATCGTTGGCTCTGCAGATATCACGGGTGGTATTGCTAGAAACATACAGCCAGCCCACATCACCACGAGTCTCGAGGTCTCCGTGTGTCTGATCTTCACAGGAATACAAAATACAAACTAAATATATTTCCAAACAAGCCTGTTCGTTTAATCCAACTTGGCCAATTAAACGCTTTGCTTAAATGTTGTTTAAAGTCTTAAATTGTTTTACTAAATGAAATAAACAGAAGCAGTTTCATCACAAAGCTTTATTCCCAGCTAATCATATAAAAAGAAATTAAGCTCATTTTATTTCATCACCACCAACATATTGTGTTCACCGCCGAGCCACTGAACCTTTGATATGGTTAGATAACGTTTACAAAATGAAAATCGGGCTTTTGCACTGTTTGATGCCAGAAACAGTAATATCAACATTTTATTCTACATTTATCAAAAGTGAGGCTAAATGCCTTAATTAAATTTGATATCGCTGTAGTGGGAAAACTATGCAGGCTCTTAAAAATTGGCTGTCAGCACGATGAGACTCAGTAATTGACAGAGAACTTGTTGCCTCTGGCGTCCAGACAAGCCGATGTGGTGACATTATAAACAAACCTAAGCTCGGTATTTGTCCTGGAAGCGCTTATCAAAGCAGAGCAGTTTCCTGCAGATGTGGCATAGGTCCACATGGACAAAGAAGAAAGCAATTTAGTTCCCTTATGGGATTAAAACATCTCTCTAATAAGTCTGAGGTGCTTTCTCTCACTGAAGCACTGCAACGGTCAAGATATTAAATACAGCTTTACAGTATAGCCTTTTTTTCCTTTACTGAAGGCAAATTTGTCATAAGTCTTCAGTGATTCATTAAATTAAATTTAAAAGTTATTTTGTGTTGCTTGGAAACTAATTTAAGATAAAAAAAAAATGCAAAGGTTTGGGCATCATGAACTGATGGCACCTGTGTTTTACCAGCACTTTTTCATCCCGGTGTTTCATAAAATGCATTTTTTTAGAGCCAGCTTGTGTCTAAACATGAGGTCTCCGTGGCTCGCTAGTGTGAGACCTGCAGCATCTGTGTTAGAAAGCTGAATGTGTTTTTCACTTTGTTTTGCTTTTTTAACTCACTGATTCCCTTCATTTTTACTCACTGTCACTAGTTACATTTAGGCACTGAAAACTACTGAGGCAGGGCTGAGAGAAAATTGTGTGCGAGTGGGAAAAAAATGTCGCTTTAAAACAGTAATCCTGCATGTTGGAAAATGACAAGTTATAACCTGTCAGTCACACATTACACCTAAAAGAAACCTTTTTTTGTCAGGACTCCCTGCAGTCCTGTGAAAAACCACCCTGTGATTCAGAAGCTTGTAGAACCACATTTTGCAGCAATATCTTGAAGAAATGTTTTTCTGTGACGTTATCAGTGTCTCGCATCAGTGTGCTTCACTCTTCTTTAGACCATTGCTTCAGTTCATGCAGGTTTGTGGGCATTTGTTTATGCGCAGCTCCCTTCCAACCGCAGGATTTCACTCTGATTGAGGTCTGGATTTGACATTCTGCTGCAGACTCTGCTGTGCGTGGGATCATTGTCCTGTTGTGTGACTCACTTTTGGCCAAACTTTAGATGTCAGCCCGACAGACAGAGAACTTCAGATTTTGAATCTAGACTAATTTGGTATACAGAGAAGCTGATGGTCGACTCAATGGTCCCATGATTACAAACAAACCCAAATGATCACCCTTAAACTGTGCTTGATAGTGTTGGTATGAGGTGTTGTCATTGTAGCTGAAGTCTTGTTCTTTGTTCAGATCAACGTTTGCAAAACCTTTCCAAACAAGTCATACTTGTTCAGTCTTTTTCTAATTGTTCTGTAATAAACTGTAACATTTAAGATGGTAACAGAGGCCTGTAGAATCTGAGATGTATTACCAACAACAACTGGTAAGTCTCACCTAGTTGATCCTAATCAGCTATACTACTACTCTGATAGGGTGGACATGGCAGTAAGGTGACATGACTTTAAATGTGACACATGAGATGAGATGAAGAAAATTTTGACAGCCTAGAAATAAAAAAGAGCTTCTATTACTCTTGCTCTTCCTCTTTCTCGTCATTTAAATTCATTGCTAAACTCGTCATTACCACACTGAGCTTTGGGTCGGTGTTTTCCTTAGAATTAGGCTGAATGGTTTTTTTTGTGTGTGTTTACACTAACTGTCACATTTTTTGTTAGTGGCTTTGATGTACCTCAGTGTTTGCATTATATAAATGGTGTTTTTGCTATCATCCTCATCTTCTTCCTCATTTCTCACTGTGTAGTAGTTTATTTATTCTGCTCTTCACCTCTTCTTCCCTCCAGCGTCCTCTGGTTTCTACAGACTGGCTGTGGAACACAAAGGCCTCCTCTGTGCAGGAAACAGGTACATTGTAAGAGGATAACCTGAGGACACACACACACAGAGACACACACGACAATTAAAACTGCAGCGGCGCACGCGTGTTTCTCTACACTGTGTGTATCCAGCCGCGGTGGCTCTGTGAGCCGAGCTGCTATTATCATTCTCTGTCGAAGCACATTTAGCAATGAGGCAGATAACACCGACCGAGGCATCTGTCATTTTTGAGTCACTCTACTTTTTTTCCAATAAGCCAGTCTTCTCAGCAGTGTGTCTGTCTCTAAGCGATGGATCTACTACTTCAAAGTCCACAGTGTGCTTTTGCATTGTGTGTGCTTTGTTTTTCACATGTAAGAATATGCACTTTTGTGGGTCTTCGTGTTAGAGTGTGCCTTTTTTTGTGTTCATATACTAGTGTGGTCATATATGTGGTTTACTTGATAGGCTTAAGCCCACCCCCCGTGCTCTGAGCTGTAATGAAACTAAACACTGTGCATTTCATCTTTGAGAGAAGTTTGTCAAAGCACATCCTGTCCTCGGTTTTACAGTTAGCTCTTAGCTGTATTGACCGCGCATTGAGCGGTAATTGTTCACTGTTTGTCTCTGGTGCCCTCATTCTCTCTTTTTTTAAAATCTTTTTTTCCTTCGGTGTGTTTGTTTGTGTGTGTTCAAGCGCCTTTTCCCTCTTTCAGGAACCCAAATCTGAATGCATCTTGCTGTGGTTTTCTACAAAAACTCAGTATGTGTCTTCTCTCCCAGTCAGACCTTCCTTCTGGCTCCCACCAGCACGGTATGCAAATACATGCACGTTTGCACCACACACGGAGACATGCAGTCAGGGTAAAAACCCTGTTGTTGCTCTCAGCCTCTGAGCAGTGATGTCATGCTGCCAGTTTTCTGAGAAATATTGAACTGTCATTGCAGTTTATCCGAATAGGCTAGGTCAGTGTGTCACCAAAGCACGTCTTAGCTGTAGCTGAGGTTTTCAACTGTTTTTTCCCCATTCACAGCTTAATCAAATATTTACCGCCTGTCTGTATTAACGTGATACATGTAGGTATAGTTCATACTCGGCAAACTAAATCAAACTGACTTCATATTACATTCAGCAGGTGCTTCTTCATCAAATCCTTCATTATACATTTTTTTTACCCAGAACCGCTGCCATGAACTGACAAAATGATGCTGGATTTTAAAAGTAAATAAGGTTCTTTTGCAGTTTTGCTTTAGTTTTTCTTTGTCACATGCCTGCTTCCTCGCACACTCAGGCTCACGCTCTCTCTCTTTCGTCTTTATGTTGACTTTAAACATCAAAAACTCGAGCGAGAGTCTCATTTCTATCTGACTCACCTGTTCTTTTGAGTTAAGTTAACTCTGTTCTTAAGGAGGGTCTGACAGTCAACAGGCAAGCTAAAGAAAAAAACAAAGAAAGTGTTTGCACGTTGACTAACAAGAGCTCCGGTTTCTGTTAAGGATGAAAGGAAGGGAACCAGGTGTGCGGACTATAAACACGGTGATTGTGTTAACTGGCTTTGAATTGTATTTCCTATGTGAGAGAGCTCAGGCCAAGGTTTTTAATGTCAGCGCGCTTTATGACACATAGGTCCGCACAGGTAACATTTCCAGTTCCAAGTGGTTGCTTTTAATTCCATTACACGGAAGCAAATGCACAAACTCCATACACTTCCTTATTTCACATCACTGCAGCATCCACTAAAATAAAGAGCAAAGGAAAGCAGCTCATTGGTAACTGCAGCTGTCCCCCGCAGATGTGTCTGTGTGACACTGACACCAGAGTGGAGTAAAATATTTCTTTGAGGTAATGAGATGTAAGAGTTGTACGAGTAAGTAAGCGCGTGTGTGTGTGTCTGTGTGTGTGTGTGTGTGTGTGTGTGTGTGTGTGTGTGTGTGTGTGTGTGTGTGTGTGTGTGTGTGTGTGTGTGTGTGTGTGTGTGTGTGTGATGGTGAATAATGAGTTTGGCAGAGCGAGAGTCCTGTTTGTTTCTTTTCCTGCCTGTCACCATCTTCCTCCCTTTTATCATCCTTATCAGGTTCCATTTCATTTTCAGCCTCTTGCTTTCCCTCATTTTTCTTCCCTCTCATCTTGAAATTTTCCTATCACATTTTACAGTGTATGTTTTTCTTGTTCAAAAACTCCTGTTTTTCAGGTTTTTAGCAGATTTTTTTCCCTGTCTGTCATGTCCTGCTTTGTGTACAGTCTCATTAGTGCTTTTAAGATTTTATATTACTGATTACTCCTGTGATACATCACAGCGTGTCATCGGGATTGTGCTTTTAAGATATCTGCTAATCTCATGTGAATGTTTAAGAAAAGGCTCTTGTCCTCTCGTCTCGGATTACTTTTCTGTTCTTTAGGACCTGAACAGGAGGCAGTGTGTCACTGCTGCCTGCTGTGTGGGTCTATTTCTTTTTTCTTTCCCATCTGTTGTCCCCTTTCTCATCTTCTTCATCTGTCTACCCTTTGCTGTATTTCTCTCTGTCCCAGTCCTCCCTCTTAAACTCAGTACAACCCCCTATTCTTCTTCACTCCTCACTCTTTGACTCTTTCCCTGGAGGTGATGGCTGCATTGGTAACTGGAGCCCTTCTTACTTTCCTCTGTTTTGTAAACAGTATATTTTCTTACTTACAGTTACCCTCCAGACCATAGAGCTCACTGTTGCCACCCTCTCTCTCTCTCTCTCTCTGCTTTTCCTGTGCTTTTTGTTTTTTTTTCCTCATTTCATTCTTTATTTTCTTTGTTGCACTTCCCGCAGATGCTGTTGGAGCTTTACTGTATATCCACTGTGTAGTCATGGATCAGGGTCTGTGCCTTGCCTGTGCCGTTCTTCTCCTTTCTCTAACACTGCTTTCCTGCTTGAGCCCTTCTGTCTTTCATCTTCATCTGACTCCTTTTTTCATGTTTTACGTTTTCATGTTCCCTCTTATGCTCCCTTTCATTTCACACCCATCATTCTATCGGCTTTTTAATCCATCCTAATTTTTCTACATTATGCAACAGAATGTGTTTTTTCAGATAATATTATAAGACATTAATTAAAGCTTTTCCATGTTTGCTTAATGATGAATTTTGGCGTTGTAGTTGGATTTGTTTGGATATCAGTCAAGCCTCACTCGTTTTTGCCTGTAAAAGAGTGTTTTTTCATAAACATCAGCTTTGGCATGCCTGCAGTTGTTTAAAAATAATAATAAAAAAATTAGTGAGTAATACCTGTTTGGAAAATTGGCCTCAGGGCCTCTTCTGCTGTGTTCTGTTTTATTTTCACCACCTCTCACCTTCATTCATTTCCTCTCATTCTCTCCACCTTCTCTTGTTGCTTTCTCGCTCTCTATCGCAAACCTTCTCCTCTTCCCATTTCTAGCATTGATTGCATTTCTCCTTTCTGTTTCATCACCTTGCTTGTCCCTCAGATCTGAAGGAGGTTGAAAATCTACTGCTGCACAACCTTCCCTCTTTGTGTTATCGCCTGTCAGAGTGGCCCTCTGTGCTGTGTGAATATCAAGGACCACAGGCTCCGAAATACTGCCTGGTGATAATGCTGTACCTCGCCCTGCAGCAAGGAGACAGGTAATAACGCACACAAGCAGCAGGGATATATTTAGATATATACAAGCACTCTTGGGATAAATTATTATGTACTTCAGTGTTGAACATCACAAACAGTTTGTTCAATTTAAGTGCCCAGCAACCTTGTGATATAAGCTGTTATTTTATTTATTTATTTTGTGGAAATAAAAATAACCGATGCATATTTTAGCATCAGCATCATTTTTCTTATGTATCTAAGCACTTGTGAAGAGTAAACATTTGTCTCTATCGTATATTGACATGGACCTTATTGAATATTACATTTCTCCGACTATTTGGAAAGAATTGTACATTTTTGCAATTAAAGTAGTTTTGGAAAATTTTGGTTCATGTGGATATGACCAAACATCTCGCACTCTCAAAGCCTTGTTTAGCTATGCTGTAGTCCATACTTTGAGAGCAGAAAAGGCAACATTTGAGCTATATTACTGTGTTTACATAACCAAAATCTCAAGATGATGAATGCAGTCATGCTATATCGAATATATCAGACTTGTATGAATATAAATTCGTCTGGTTTCACACGTCATTGCAGCTCTCTCCTTGTTCTTCTGCCGTGGCCCGTCGAGGGTGGTCTCAAATGCATTTTTTATAACCTGAGAAAAACAGCGTGTCGGCTTCTTGGAAAGTTTAATTTTTCTTTCTGCGAATCCTCGGCTATGCATTAACCTCCTGGGAAGGAGATGAAAGCCTCTCCCTGCCACTGCGCGGTCTCATCAAGATTATGAGAGATGTGGCCAGAGATTTACATAGCGTGGGAGGGCTGAGGGTGCGTGTTGTTTGTATACTCAGGGATAGGATCTCTGAATGTGTGTGTTGATCTTTCGCATATGTTTTAGTGCGTTTGTGTTGAGAGATATCGAGTTTCTTTCGTCAGCGTGTCCCTGGGGGCACTTTGTCTTTATGTGAACTTTGAATACTGCAATTAATGCCGTTAATATGTGTGTGTTTGTTTGTGTGTGTGTGTGTGTGTGTGTGTGTGTGTGTGTGTGTGTGTGTGTGTGTGTGTGTAATCCAGGCTCCTCCCTGACCAGATAGTCTTCTCCAATGTTGTGTGGCTGTTGCGCTCTGTGCAGGAGCAGGGCTGTGTCCCGCCTCACTCTGTGCTCCGCTCTGCCCTCTACCTGCTGGCACTCACACAGGACAAGAGCCCCTCACTCGATGGGGTAACTCTGAGCCAAAATCAAAACACACACAGTAACTTTGAAAACTTTCAAAGCAGTCACTACTTACGGTACAGCGTCACCGTGGAAGTAAAGTTTAAACTTTACCTAGATTTCAGGCTTCTCTGCTATTATGGTGCCTTAAGGCTCCAGTATTTTTAACTTTTCTTTTCCTTTTTTTAACCTTTATCACTTTTAATGCCAAAACACGCTGACAGCGAAGACACGTCTGCCTCGGTTTGAGAAAAAATTTTTTTAAATTTTGTGTTCAGTAAATCAGTCTAACAATATGAAACAGATTGAAGGTTGAGATAGGTGTACTGACAAGCAATGCCATATTAATGTGTCAGGATCTCATCATTTTGAACGTGTTCAGTTTTTTTTTTCCCCGTCCACAGACGAAAGAGTGGCGCGTACGGAGCCGATGCTTCTTTTTTTTTTTTTTTTTTCATGATTGAATATGGAAACCATTTTTTAACAGGCTTAGAAATACTTAGAGTCAGAGCTTGACTGCTCATGTTCATCTCTTGATACAAAATCTATATTGTGCTGTAGAGAATTCACCAGCAAAGAATTTTAACTATAGTTGAGCATCACAGAAGAAAAAAACATGAAATATGCGCCCTTCTTTATTTCACAGAGTATTACGCGGCCTCTCTGAGACTACTCAATATTATATACCTTACATTGACTGTGAATAAAAATAGATTACAGAAGAGTTGCTCCTCTGTCTAATTGCTCTGCCTCAGTAGGGTTTCAAAAGAGATCCTCCTCCGGATTGTGAAGAAAATTATTTTCAAAATTGCAAGTTTTTAACTTGGATGTGTACACTCAACTCAAAGAGAGTACTTTGACTTCATCAATCTTTCTTCACCATGTTATTCAAGGCTTCTTTGAATTGCATCAGCAAGGCACTCTCCTCCTGCCAAAGCTTCTCTTCACTCTACTTTCACCATCCTGCGCTGATCCACTTCATGTGTCGATACCCAGAGCTGGCAGAGAAATTTGCCGCCCTGGTCTTGGAGCTGTGGTTGACCAAGGAACAGGACACAAACACAGGGCCTACCCCGGTAATGAGACATCTGCTTAAACTGTATCCCAGCAAGTATTTCTGAATAATTCAGTGATTTTACTGAACTCAATTTGCTTGTTTCACTCTGGCAACTTTCACTAATTAGTTTCACTCTGACAGAGCAAGTCTTAGAGACACATTGGGGTGTGTTTTCCTGAATTCCCTTCAACTCTGGTAAGTCAGAGTTGATGAAAAGGTGGCTGGGTTTCATCTGGTCTTACAGGCAGACACACAGGAGGAGAAAGAAAGCCGTGCTGATGAGAGGTCGGATCAGAAGACAGACACAGAAACCATGGAGCTGCTGTCTGTGATGGAGAAGTACCCAGCTGTCATACTGACCCTCCTGGTGAGAGCCAGAGACCTTGAATAAGAGTTCAGAGTTAATGACTTTGCTATATTCAAATGAACACATTTTTATGCAGCTGAATGCTGCATTGTAAAGGGAGCTGTTTGGAATAAAAATTTGAATCGAGCATGGAGTAAATTCTCCGTGCCAGCCCCACGTCATACCCTCCTAAATATCCAGCTTGCAGATCTCATATAGGACATGCTGGTTAAACTTCTTTAACCTGCCCACAGTTGCTGCCCACACAAGCCACTGTACCAGTCACCTCCACCACAGATCCTCCTTTTCATGCTGTGCCTGACTTAATCAGTTTCATATTTGTAGTCACCGATGTCTGCTCTGTTCTGTATCGGGGTCTCGCTGCTGCTCTCATGTATGCACATGAAAGGGTGGGGAGGTCCCAGAAAGAGCCATGGTGCCATATGTAATTCCTCTTTAGGCTACAATTGTCTTCATTCAACTGATTCGCTTTACTGCTTTGGGATAATACTGTTACCAAGAGATATTCTAAATGGATGTGCCTTCTTTGTTGTGACTTTTTTAATTGACCACAGGACATGGTTTGCACCAGAGAGGCTCCTCTAGCTGAGCGAGTGTTGGGTGTACTAGAAGTTCTTCTGGGAGGTCAAAGAGGCTACAACATAAACCTGTGTACAAAGCTAAGACCAGCCTTGCTCCAGGCCCTACAGCGGGTCAGTGTGGTGAACACAGACCATGGGTTTGAACAGGAATACGCTGCACAGGGTAAGAAACACAGAGCTTATATTGTAACACCTCTAGCATCTTCAAAGCAAAATAATCTGTACAGGAATCAGCGTAACTGTGGCTCAATTGTATTTAAATTAATGAGAATAGATGCACCAGAATAGAAAAGATGAAACAAAATTCACTTTAATTTTTTTCTTTTTCTTTTTTCCCCCAAAATGTACCAGGTAACATTTTTATCAGCTTCATGGAGAGCTGATTAAAAAAATTGAGAGAGCAGTTTTAATTCAAACTTCTGCGAGCTCTCTCTGGGAAATACAGAGATAAACCGCACAGCATAAAACCTCTGGCGGCAGCTTCGCGCACTCGCCGTGCAGCGATGAAGCAGTAATGGAGTCTTTCATTTAAAGTTAATGTGCCTCAATCAGGGAAAGCATTTAGCATAATATGTGTGACTCCAATTGTTTTTATAGCACAACAGCTTTTAAGTAGGCTCTGCTGTGAACGGTGTCCTGTCTGTTGGAACAGCTGATTGTATCTGTGTGCAGAGACATTCATTATTTTATTAATACATATTTAAAGGTGTATGTACACAAACAGTCAGCGTGTAGTGTGCTGTGCAAAAGTCTCAAACCACTCCTCATTTCTTGCTGTCTTTCTTGCTTTCTTGCTGCCGACGAGTCAGACTACCTGAACATTTTCAGGGATGCTTGTTTGTTTGTCATTCATCATTCAAGCAGAAAAAAGTACCTACTGTAACTCAAGGGATGAACCAGTGGTCTGTCTATACATAACAGACAACCTAGCAAAGAGCCACTTCTCAGTTGCATCTTTTGGCACTTCATTATTAGAAGCCTGCTATAAAGCCACAGTGTTTGCATTTCTTTAGTTGACTATGAAAAATGCCAAAGCTAACACAGTTAGCGTAAAATAGTGTTTTTCTGCCACCAAGTTGATTACCAAAGAGCTGCTAGCTAAAAACTTAGTGTATCTGGTATGGTATTGCAATTACTAGACACTGGGAGCAGATGTAGACCAACAATAAAAGGCTTATAAGGTTTATTTAGAGACTGAATTAAGTTAACAACAGGCAGATGAGCAATTAGGCAGCTAGTGTTTCTGTCAGATGAGCCCAGAGAGGGTCTGCAGAGAGGGAGACTGGTAGTTAGTGAAGGTAGCAGCAATAGAGATGTGCAAGGATTATTCAACTCTGAGATCTCACTTGTTAGATTCTGTGTTTGAGTCGTGGAGGAGTAGCAGGTGGGCAGACTGAAATCCAGGGTAGGCGAAGAAAGCTTAATGGAGAGTGGGCAGGTAGGGGCTGACTGACTCTTAGAGTGGAAGAGGAAAATGGCCAGCTGTGATCTTTAGACTCCTCAAGAGAGCACAAGTAGCTTCACCAGGAAACGAACAACGAACTCAGAAAATTACTGAGCAGAAAACACAACAGCAAAAACTAAACTGGAAGATCCAATTTTGAGAGAACAACTGCCTCAGCCGGTCCTTACATACCGTAATGAGGCAATGGGCGCAAGTGCGTGAGTGGCGGCTTCGCCTGTGGGTGGAGACACAGGTAAAGCCCACCTCTCTGTCTGAGAGAACAAAGAGAGACAGAAGGAGAAAACAGAGGGGAAAACAGCCTGCCCAGACCCTAACAATATCTCAGCATAGTGTGCAGTGTGTCCTTGAGAAAAATGAGGAAAATGGACAAATGGAGGAAAGGAAGAAGTGGCAGACCTAAAAAACTATCCGCAGTAGGTAAGCAGTATCTGAAAGGCATGTCCTTTAGAAAGAGGAAAAGTCCTGGCAGAGCACCTGAGAGATTTATCTGATCCTTCAGATGATTCATCTAACAGAGCTAATATAAAATGAAGTTAAGGCACAAAATAAAATAAAGGTAAATTTTAAGAAATAGGTAATTTTAAGAAAATCTGTTATAGCAATAAGAATCTAAACAGCCTTGTTGAATAAAAAAGGTTCTGAAAAGAGTCCACAGAATTGGCTAAATGTAGTTTAGTGGGAGACTGTTCTAAAGCCTTGGTGCCACAGACTGAAAGGCTCTGTCCTCGCTAGCGTTTAATCTTGTCTGACGAACAGCTAACAAATCCTGAGCCTGGTGGCCATCAAGAAGCTATTCATAGTGAAGGTAAACAGGCACAAAAGCTGAGATATGCCCATGTACACAAGAACTGGACTGAAAATCAGTGGCGACTGGTCTGATGTAGTGATGAATCCAAAGTAAAATTTATGGTACAAATCATCATCCGTCTGTACAGCAGTTACAAGAGAGGTGCAATGGTGAGTGTCTACAGCCATCTGTAAAACAGGGTGGAGGCTCGGACGTGATTTGGGGCTGCATTTCATACAGTGTTGCTGGTGATCTGGTCAAGATTTATAGAATTATGAATGCAGAATAGTGCAGTACCATCTGGAAAGCATCTGATTGGCAACGGCTTCGTTTTTCAGCGATAATAAATGATCCCAAACGTACTGCCAATGCAGTAAAAGCATACCTGGATAGGATAAAAACCACACAGTGGAACACTATCAGTTATGGATTTTCCTTCCCAGAGCCCAGACCGCAACATTATTGAAGCAGAGAGCAGAACAAAAGGCAGCCAACATCCAAAGAAGCAACTATTCCTGAAGACTGCTTAAAGAAATGACAAGAAAGCTGCCTAAGAGAGTCCAGACTGTGTCAAAGAATAAAGGTGCTCATGCCAAATATAGACTTTATTATATTCTGTATTTCCATGTATGTTTGCACGTTTCAATAAATTCCTGTGTCTATTTCCTTTTTTCCAAAAATGGCAAAATATAAAGAAAGTAGAGGTTTTTAAGTACCATGTGATAGATTTGTGATAGATAAGTATAATTTCTAATATATATACTTATTTAGAAATGAGGGGTGGATCAAGACTTTTGCACATTACTGTCTTTTTTTTTAACTCAAAGTATATTGATAAATTAATTTTCACTTTACAACGTGACCTCTCAGACAACTTTCAGACTCTGTGTGTACTTCCACCGAAAATGTGTCCTCAGCTCTGTTTTTTAAACCTTGATCCCGAATTTAGGGATGAGCGCTAATGCCTTAATAACTGTGTTAATAATTATGACTCTGTGGTTACAAAACACAGCACTATACTAATAGATTAATTTTCTCACACATAAAGTGATTCACCATTCTGAATGAATGAATTCACCACTCAGCGTTGCGCATCGACATTAATGCCAGCTGATTTGGCTTCATGCTCACTTATGTCTCATTAAGTCACGGATACGGTTAATTACAGTCGATGTATAGAGGTAAACGTTGCAGCTCGGCCCCCAGAGTTTGAGTTTCACCATGTGGGACACTGTTTTGTTCGTCTTTCTTAGTCATCCAAATGAAAACATTTTGTAGCAAATAAAAGTTTCAGCTGTTTCAAACCCACTCAGCACAAGCTCATCCACACAGTACACAGGAACACATCCACCTGCAGGGTGAGGTAGTGGGCTCCCACACAGTGAGACATAATAGATCAAACGCATGTCGGGTTTTTTTTCTCCCCACACAGCAGACACTGGAAGATTTATCCAAGTGAAGCAGCAGCAGCCACACCTGAGCTGTTTGGTTTGAGATGCCCTTCTCATCATTTTGACTTGAAAAGAAAAAAGATTTTCATTTAAAAAGAGCTATTTTTGATTTATTGTCTCTCCACAGTTATTAACACAGTTTATTACTCAGGCTTTTCACCACAGCTCAAACGAAGAAGGATTACATGCTGTTGATTGGTGAGCTTTTCTGTATCTAGGATACCAATTTTATTGAATTAAATTAGGGAAATTTAGCAAGTTTATGCGTCTTCGTGTTTGCAGATGTTGTTAGTTCTTCTGGCATAAATAATCAAAAACTAATGGAACCTAGTAGAATAGTAATATATTAAAAATGCATTTGTATTTTGTTTAAAGAAAAACAACTTTCACAATCAATTCATCTTTTGCTCCATAACCGTGACGTGAGCGTGCCAAGATGTTTTACTGGGGGTTAAAAATAACAGTTGGCATATACCATAATAAAACATCTATTAAGTAATGTACACGGATTAATTGGAGCGTTTGGCACAATGTCTTGTGCGATATAATGGAAAGCACTTAGGCTAATTATTCTCAAATATGATTGATTTACGTTTGCGAGTCCATTTTCTCTGGCAGCATTTTCTTTCTGCTTTAAACGATTGTTATAGTGACATTCAGAGATAGCAGAAGAGCTGTTTAATGATAATTGTGTTTTTTCTTCTTTTTCAAATTAGTACATTTGCAGAAAAGCACAGCTGTTCAGATAAGAACATTTATTGCAAAGCAAACATGGGCACAAAGATTATATTGACTTGAATTTATTTAAATTAAAGAAAAATTTGTGGCAGTCGAATGAGGCTTGGTATATCCTAAAATATGACTTAACAGCAGCTGGACACAGTGCTCAGTTTAAGTGCAGTGCTATTTCTTATAACCAACCTGCCATATAAATCTCATTTTAAGTGAACTGGAATAACAAAGCCTCCTAAAATATGGTTGGTTTTGAATTGGATTAAAATGGCAAGAAAAAGTCTCCGTCGCCTCTGATTAATGCTGGAAGGAAAAAACCTCGTAAAATGAATTCCTCGACCAGGCAGTGGAAGGTGAGATACCATAAACTGGGGTGTAACTGGACACAGTCAGATTAGGTCAGACAATTTCACTTCACTTGTTTTGCTCATAGACTGTATTTAGTAGATGGACGTAGCCATCATGATGCCACCCATCAGTTTGTGCACTCTTCAGGTTGAAGTCTTATGGTGGGAGCCACCTTAACTCTCTGGAATGCTAATCAGATAATGCTAGCATAGCCACAGATACCAGATTATTTAAAACTACAAATCACTCACCAAAACTGCCATATAAACCTCTTGGATGAACTGTAACTGGCTTCAGTTCAAATTATTTGTCAGATTATTGTATTAAAAATACTCCAAAGCGAACCAAAAACACGGTGGAGAGGTCCACTTCACTGACTACAGTTTGTGGAGTTAAAGGACAGTAGACAGTGACTGGCTAAAGCTGGCAATGTCTGAACATTCATTAGCTATACCAGCTACAACATTTTGTTTACCAGGCTGTAAACATGTTTATTTCATCTCTGAATTTGTGCATTTTATGATGGATGTGTACAGCCATTCGTTAGCTTTTGGATTTGCTTGTGGAGACAACAAAGGAAATTTAGGAAAAACGTGTTTTTGGCTCTTCTCTGTTGACTTAATTTACATTAAACAGTTATATATGTAGAATTGGTCGTTATTACCATTTCACTCGATCAGTTCACATTTGAATTTTTAATATAGCTGCATGTTGGGCTCTGCGCTGGGAGCTCATCGAAAGCATAGAGCGTGTGTTGCATATTTTGATATGTTATGAGCTTGTATGACTGCTGCCTTGGCTAGATCTCTGGTGAAAGAGATTTGATCTCTGTTATCTTCCTGGTGAAACACAGTAAATAGTTAAAAAAAAATCTCCTGCTGGAACCTGCAGGTGGATGCAGGGGTGGTGGAGGGGTCAAACTGCAGGCAGCAGTGCAGACACTGAGATGTTGGAGGGAGAGATGAGACATTTACATCTTAAACAGAATTTGAGGAGAGTGTAGCATGTCACACGGGTATAAATTAGCTTGAGTGGACTGCCTAAACTAGCATCCGGGCCTCACTTGTTTTCAGAAGGCTGCTGTATCTTTATTAGAACCATAAAACCATGACATAAATGCTGAAATTGAAGGTTTGTAACAATGAAAAAAAGAACAAAAGAATGCAAATGTGCAAATAATGTATTTTTTTGTTATAGGTGTCTGCCGTATGGTGTTATTACGTCTGTGTACTTGCCCAGGTTAATGAGCACAGCTGAAGGGCACAACAGCAGCGTGCCAGCTGGGGATTCAGAAACTGTTGCTGTGGTTAGCCTCTGCCTGCTTTCTGCTCATCCTGAGGGAATTACAGCCTGTTATCCCTCCACATGTTCCAATTCAGCCCACTGTAATTTGCATTAATATATACTTTATATTAGCTTCAGTGCGGCGGCATCCCAAAGGGGAGATATTTTAATGTTATGCAATACAGCAATGAAAGGGGAATGTAGATGACTGTTCAGCCTGAAGTTTCTTTCCAGTTAAAGTCCCCTTGCCCTTTGTCTCCTGTCCCCTCTGGTCCTTTTTCTCCACCCTCTTACGCCACCATTTATCCTAGCTATATCTAGACACCTAATATTGGTTTCTAAAGTGTGTGTGTGGTCATTTTTAATCATTCTGAGTAAGATGTGGTCATTTCCTCCCGGTTCCTTTCTCTTCACGATGACTTGTGCTAGCTCCAGAAATCCCTCTTAGGGAAACCAAACTTCATAAAAACCACAAGTGAATGCAAGAAATCCTTCATCCTATAGAGTGCATGTTTGGACCACATCCTCTGTGTTGGCTTTGTTGACAAATGATGTGCACAACAGGTTCCAGACTAAAGTAATGACTTGAGAGAAAATGCTAATTCATTGTCATTCTCATCTCTCGCTCTGTCACACTCCATCCTCTGTCTTACCTTTTCTTTTTTCTGGTTTGTTTTTGTTTGTGTCTGTTTTTATGGAGCAGTGAACTCACTCCCTCTGGTGCTGAAGCTGCTTTGTGTGACGCAGGCCAATGATCCACCTTCATCTCCCCATTACAGTAATATGGAAGGAGTGCACTTCAAACTGCTATACCATGGTGAGGCCCCAAGGTGCTGCTGACATGTCACGCTGAGCACAGCTCTCTCTCTCTGCATTTATCTAAAATATCCGAATAACCGCTCAAGCCCCCTATGTTAAGAGGCAGATTTAGCAACATGATCGCTACAGCAAACAGTTTCGCTTACAGTGATACCAAGAAAAGCTCCGACAGCAGGCAAACAAGTCAGCTCGCTCTCTCAGTCATCCACAGAGACTGCATCTCCCTTTCTTACAGCGTCGCCGGCATGCCATCTTACTACACAGCAACACAATTATCTAGCGAGAGAGACAATGTTGTCGTGTTTGTTTCCTCTTCTGCATTCATCTGTATTTCAATTACTCCTCACTCACCTTTGATTTAATACCATCCTCACAAACATACTCAGAGGAGCGTTTTCTGCTGATCTGCAGATCAAAATGCTGCACTGAACTTTACTAGACGGTAACTCATAACTCCATGCCTGTTACAAGGGTCTAATTTGCTTTGCTTTTCGTCTTTATGTCAGCAACACTCATCCCTCTGTGGCTTACCACTTTTTTCTTTATACTGCATATTTGGAGCCTCATCCTCAGTTGTAAGTTGTATATTTCAGCCCACTGTCTTTTGCAGCGTTTCTCAAATAAGGGTGCTAGTAACCCTATGGTTTCTTTAGAGTATTGCAAGCACACTTTCTTTTTTTATTTAAAAAATATCCTATCATGATCTTTAAGATAACTGTTACTCTTGGATCTTGTCTTGTTGTTCTTTAATAATGATATATTGCTATACTAAACCCCTATATATTGCAATGTTTTTGGCATCATGAATGTTTTGATCAGGCATTTTCACTGTTATTGACGCACCACGACATGCAATAAATGACAAAGCCCACAATGTTACATTTGATCTGCTACATCACATTTGAATGCCCCTGTATAAAATCCTTGAGAGCACCGCAGATAAAATCATAGATGAAAGAGTGAGAAAATTGTTGGATACTCGACTATATTTTACATTACATTTAGGGTCAGCTGTGCAGTAAAGGTATATTTCCCAGAAATAATGCCCGTGTGTTTATGTGTGTGTGTGTGTGTGTGTGTGTGTGTGTGTGTGTGTGTGTGTGTGTGTGTGTGTGTGTCAGTGAGTAACATAGCAGGGAGGTTGAAGCCTATAAAAACAGAGAGCCTGCTGCCTGCCATCAGCTACCTGTACTGCTGCCTGAGCCTGTCCCCTGCACACTGCACTGACAGAGGTTAGACACGTTCTTACTGCCACTTTTAGTTACACTCTGCATGGTCTCTGTGCCTTTTATTCACTCCTTCTCTTAACGTCACACCTTTCACACATGCAGCCTCTTCACCCTCTGTCTCAGAAGGTTTCTCTCGACTCTTGCTGTCTTTTCATTTCGCTCCCCACTCTCCTGTTTGAGAGAAGCGAGAGGCTGACCTTGATGCACGTTGTACTGAGGCACAAAGCAAATAATAACCGTAAAAGCTCACACCTGCACTACAAATGGTACACAGGCTTTGGCTCGGTCGTGGACATTGTCTTTGGCTCTTGTCTTTTGTTACGGTGTCAAGTCTGTGAGCTTGTCGCACATTTGCACAAAAGCAATGACTGGCAGACTCGTGTCGTCGCCTTGCTACAGCTAAATACCTGTAACACACAGGTCCAAACACAAATAGCACTTACCGCCACGGCAACATGTAGGTTTCTAAGGTAAGAAATCTCCCATAAATCCATATATAGACGAACAAAATCAGTAATTAGGTGCAGCTGGAAGATGTATGATAACATAAGGGGGTTTTTCCAAGAGAGTTTCACTAAAGCTTTTATTTTTAGAAATCTCTCTTTAAAACCAAAGTCGCTCAATCAGTCAATGAGCCAGAACACAAAAGTATCAGGTACTAAAGAGCTTGAGAAATTAATACTTGAATATTTTTCACAACAGACAAAAGTATGCCTTCAGACCTGTTACACTGCGCTTATCACAGACATTTATTTGATCAGTTACAGGGTATTCTTTTCTAGTCATGCTGAGTGCTCAAAGTGTTTATTCTATAAGTCTCATTTTACTCAAACATTGCTCTATTTTTTACAATTAAAGCACTTTATCCACCTCACATCTATGGCCAATTTAGGATCGCAAATTAACTTAGCATGCATACTGTATGTGTGGACTGTGGGAGGAAACCGGAGTGGCTGGAGAGAACCCACGCAGGAACACAGAAAGACTCCAACTGTGGTTTGACCCAGAAATATGCCTTCTGTGAGGCAACAGTGCTAACCAGTACACCAACTTCTCTGGTTAACTTGGAGGTCAGACAGAAGGGTTACCATTGGGAAGCAAAGCTAATAATGTCAGTGGTATTAATTTGCAGTAAGGCTCCGTGATTATGGACAACAATTATTTTCATCAGTACGGAGATCCACATTATTTGTCCGATTATTCATTGATTTTAGTGATAAATGTGTTTTTATTGCACTTTCACGTAAACAGAACGCTGATATTACGTTTCCATATATGTACAGATCTTTGCATCAAAATAAAATTTGTCCTCATTCACCTAAATACAGTGCACCTCTTTGAAAAAAGTAAAATAGATTTAAAAAGAAAATGCCCTGCAGAGCAAGAGGGCACCTTTATTTTGTGTTCTGTTCCTGTTAATTAATCCGTAAATTCATCTTTGCAGACAAATAAGGTGTTTGTTCACCTGGTCTAAGTGCATCTCTAGAAGCAAAATAAAAAGGTTGTCAATAAAACCCGTAGAAAAGTACTCGACGGCTTTATTTTCCCTCCAAGGTTTGCATACAGCACAGGTGTTGCCACTTTGGAATAATTGTGCGAGGGGGTGACATATCTTTTGTCCGGTGTGTTGACCATTTTCCTGAAGTGTTCGTAATTCACTGTCTTTACTGCACGTGGAGTGCGATTGCATTTGTGATTTCAGTGCGTCTTTGTGAGCTGGATGCATGCGCAGCTGCACTTTTATGGATGCCTGAATTCATGTTGGATGACTTACGTTAGCAACCACGATGTAGCTTTCTTGGGTTTCATGCCTCAATATACTGCAGTTTTTTTGCAGTAGATGACTGCCCTTCCCTTTATCTGGTTCTGTTGGAGGTTTCTTCCTGTTAAAAGGGAGATTTTCCTTCCCACTATCGCCAAGTGCTTGCTCATAAGGGGTTTCTGATTGCTGGGTTTTCTCTTTCTTATTCTAGAGTTCTTACCTTACAATATAAAGTGCTTTAAGGTCACTGTTGTTGTGATTTGGTGTTTTACAAATAAAAATCAAACGATTTGAGTCTGTAGTATTTTTTCGGACAGTTCAGTTGAATAAGTTCTGTCCTGCAGGTTTTAGACATCCCCCTGGGTCAACACCTGAATCACATGATTAGTTCTAAAGAACTTCAAGACATGTTGAGGAGGTAATTTAGCCATTTAAATCAGTTGTGTTGGATCAAGTACACATCTAAAACCTGCAGGACACCGGCCCTTGAGGCCTGGAGTTCCCCCACACCTGATCTAGAGATTCTAGAGACAAGCCCTTCACTCTCTGCTCTGCCAGACATTTGAGTTTTGTTGCATATTCATGTGTATCTTTTGGTGTAGTGTTATTCCAGGAAACTGGCACATGCAGGCACGTGATTTAGGGAGCGCTTAATTTTGCTTTGCATTCTATTGGCGAAGTGCGCTTTTTCAGTATCGCTTGATCATGCTCATTTAATTATGGGAAGACAAAATTGGGATTAAAGTTCGATTAATTGTGGCGCTCTACTTTGCAGCTTCTCCTGCAGCCTCTCTATGTATTCAGCCTTCATTATCACTAGTGATCAGTTTACAGCTACCTGTTTCAGCCTCAGGCTAGACACTATTTCAGTGATGGTGCAAAGGAGAAGGAACACATTACTCTGTTTCAAAGCGAAAAGAACATATGATTACTTTAAGATTGTTTCATTTGGGGGGATTTTTTTAGCACTTGGAGGTGATGCTTTGTTTGCATCTTGTTGCCCTTGTGTCATATCGTTCTATTATCACATTGTTTAAATTATTCAGCCTGCCCACATGTATATGGTAAAACAGCAATATCAGTGTTTATGAATAGAGAACAGTATAGTTTAACCTATTTTTCACTTAGTAATGTTACAAAGACCTCACAGGTGTTTGCAATGTTGTGGGTCTGTTGCTGCAGCACGTCACTCTGCAGTCATAAGGACCAGCTGCTATCAAAACCCACGCACAGCGCAGTGAAACAGAAGCACACGTCCCATTAAAGTGTGATGACACTGTTCCTTTTCTTTCCCAGCTGTCTCCATGCTGCTCTCTAACAGCGGGCTGATGGACCAGCTGCAGACAGTCTTCTCCTCTTCCTCCTCCTCCTCTTCCTCTGCCACATCCCTCTCTCCATCAGCCTGTCCTCCTTTGGCCCTGCTGTGCTGCTGCCATCTACTCCTGTCCTCCCTCATTACCTTGCAGCGTGTTCACTCCACTCAGGTACACACAACAGCTCAGCTCTGCTCTTATCACAACTTCACGATACAACTTCATACAGTCAAGGGCAAGACACAGCATAATGTAAAGTAGGGTATAGATTGAGATATAGGGGCAGAATGCAAAACAGAAATTGGATTTGCTTGATGCATATCTCAGTGAGGCCGTGGTACAAAATAACACGCTTTCTTCTTTGCTTTCAGCCGGCACTGCAGGGATAATAATGCATTTTAACTCACAAAGATTTCAGTCCTAATCTTGTTATATTCCTGATTCCTCCCCTCTCTCTCTTATTTTCTACCCTCTCTCTCTCATTTTCTATTATTTAAGGTCCGTAAGAGCATCACTTGGAGTCTGGACACAGCTGTGCAGCGACTCCTTACTCAGAAGAGAAACACAGACAGTCTCCTGCTGAGTAAGAGACACCAAATTTTACTGATTGTTTTTATAAGTCTTCATCCCATGCAGACAGCCGGCGGCAAAACAGTTCATTAGTGCTGAAATTATAGCAACAGTGTGTGACCCAAGAATACAAAAGAAACTTGGCTGAAAATTCTGCATTTGTGGTTGGCTGGTGTTTTTCTATTTTCCTCAATTTGCTTTTATTCTTCCAGATTTGTGTCTTGAGTCATCTGTTCCAGAATTTTGTGCTACTCGGTTTCCCTGTCCAACGCAATTATGAAAACATCGGGAGGTCCATAAGACCAAGATACCTGTGTTCATATGAGTAGCATTAGGCATCCCTGATTAATGTAACATCTGTCCATATACTGTGCAAACCAGAGGGTACTAATGGGGTCCACCTTTGCTTGGTTTACATGTACATACGTAAAGTCAATGTGTTATCCTCAGTGGAGCTAACCAAACCATGCATTTCACACACTTTCATTATATTAAGTGGCCCCAATCCCACTGCTGCACTGGGAGACAGATCATCCCTGCTGCTCCTGCATCTCTGTCTGTCAGCTGGATAAGTGGCCTGTCAGAGTTGCTGTGATGTATTGGCTCCCTCCCTCTGCCTGCCTCTCTCTCTCTCTTTCTAGTCACTCAGCGTCCTTTCTCTGTCTTTCTCTCAATTTTTATCTCCCCTATGCTTCTTCCCAGCCTGCCCGTATATTTCCAACTCTTCCCGTTTCTCTCTATCTCTTTGGCCTGTCTCTCCTCCCTCTTTTCTTCTGCCACTAATTGAGTCTTCTCTCCCTCACAGGGCTCTAATCTCAGTGTACATGGCATTAAGTGGGATTCAGATGGCTGGCAGCACTAAGTTTGGATTCCACTGTGTTTTAGGAGTCTTTTTACCCCTGTTGTTCGCTTTTTCTCCATCACTACTTGGGTCTCGCTGAACTTCCTTCAGTTTCCTTCACTTCGTTCTGCCTTGCACTCTCTCTCTATGTACTTGGCACTGACATCTTTAACTTCTTGCCCTCTCTTTCTCTCACGTCTCTTATAAAAAAATTGCTCTCAGTTCCTTTCAGCTGTACTCTTGCACCCTCTGCTCCATGATTGTTACCATCTTTTTCAGTTTTTACTCACACACTCGCTGCTTTCTGTTGTGCTGTGGACCTCTTTCTTCTGTGGCCTTGCCTTCCACATTTATTTTCCTTCTCTCTTTCTTTCACCCTCCTTTGCTTAGACATTCCATCATTCTCTTTATTTGCTCTGCTTTTTCAGACATTTACAATTTTCCTCTATCTCCCTCTTCCCAGTCAGCTACCTGAGGCTGCTGCAGGCTCTGCTTGATACTGACCTGGCATCGGAAGTTGTGTGTCTGACTTCTGGTCCTGGCTTGGTTGGGCTCAGACCTCTTGGGGTTGAAGACGGTGCTTTGTACCCACTTGGCTCCAGAGGGGCGCAGTGCCTCTCAATTGCTCTCAGTGGACTCCTTCTGCAGGTATTAGCATGTTTGAATATGAGTAGGTTTGTATTGATATGGTGATTTGAGTGTATGGGTACAAAAAGCTATCTGGATCCGGTTCAGTTTGTAACATTTTCTTGAGAACATTATGACAGTGATTCACAGGTTTTTGGCCAAACGTTTAATTTTGCCATTGTTAAAGAATTCCTCCCAAATTTCTGGATCTGGATCCAGAGTGTAAATCATTTTAATCCCTTTAGCCTAGAGGTGGTGTGGTAAAATTTGCCTGCAAATGTGTCACAACTTTTTGAGCAAACCTGCTAACAAAGAGACAAACAAACAGACCAAACCAAGCCAATCACATAGCCTTCTTGATGGAAGTAATCCAATCAGTTTCCAGAATTAACAGCTTTCTACTACTTTAAAACTTTCACTATATAGTTAGATATATTACCTATGTCTTCTGTATCACGCTCCCTTGTGGTTCAGCGGTTTGGAGTTGTGGCTTTCTCCTGGGTTTGACTCCATGGATTATATTCTGCATTTTAAATCAACTGGGAAAACATGTCGTATGCCATCTTGCTTGATTGCAGGGATTGAATAATATCTGCCTGTTATAAGCTGTCCTCTGTCTGTCTGTATATCCAGTTTGCCTGTTATCAGCCTGCTGAATGGCTATTATCAGGCTCATGCATATTGCCTTTAGGCCGTTACCCTCCCCTACCTGCTGGCACGCTCTAAAGGCTGTTATCATCTGTTGTAATCAGTGATAACAAGAGACCAACACCGGCCCCCTTCTTATTGCTTGCCTTGTACATCCTTGTTTCCTTTCCTTACTAAACCTCCTTGCACATCATTTCCTCCATCTTTCCTTCGTGCACAGACCAGCTCAGTGTGTCAGTAACGTGCAGATGTCAGACTTTTTTCCCCGTAGTTTAGCATGAAGGTGTACTTATCTGTGGAATCCTCCTCCTCCGTGTTCCAGCTGCCTGTCACACCTCCCTGCATCGAGCATAAACAAACTTCCACATAGGATACACATGTCATATCCTGGATCATAACTTCTCCAGCAAAGCTTCTTCTCTCCTCATTCCTTTCTCCTGCTGATTCATTTTAGGTGTTGAGACATCCTTCATGATGGCACACCGAGATTGATTTTCAGGTCACGGGAAAGAAGGCAGAGGAGACAAGAAGGCACAAGTTAGAGAAAATGACAAAAGCCCCATATAGTGCAGGGGACGTGTGATGAAGCACATGTAAAATCTGCAGTGGTAAAAGATTACTATATTACTCATGTTGTGTGGGTGTAAATCTGCCTCGCTTCTGGAGTCTGGATAATTCTTGATGATGTAAGTCATACATTTCAGGGTAGGTTTCCATTTAGGGTAAATTTGAAGTAATGGTTGAAAAAGTAGTAATTATGTTTTGTGTGTGTGTGTGTGTGTGTGTGTGTGTGTGTGTGTGTGTGTGTGTGTGTGTGTGTGTGTGTGTGTGTGTGTGTGTGTGTGTGCGCGAGAGAGAAAGACTTTCACTGCAGCGTTGCATTTCCCAGTTCTTGCTTATGGAGGGTATGAATTAATATAACAAGCTAGTTCAGTAAATCCCTGTGTTATAATGAAAGCTCGAGCGCTGCAGTACCCAGTGTGCTGTCTCAATTGTTACTAAGCTAGCTGGTCTAGGACATTTAATTGTAAAACTGTGTCTTTAATGGTGGCTTTGTGAGCAAGAGGTACATAATGAAAAACTGGAGAAAGCTGCACGCCTTCTATAAATCGCATGCACATATGCAGCAAATGGAATAAAAACACCAGTGTGCACGCACATGGTTTCACAAATGCGTTAACGGTGTCGATCTATCGCCGGATACAATAAAGAATATATGAATGACAACTTAAATGCTCATGTTATGAAACCCCCTCCCCCCCATCGCTCCTTTGCCCTTTATCCCACAGCAGAAGTAACACAAAGGTAATCTTTAAAATCTTTACATAATGACAGTGAACCTGCCTTTCACAAGCGCAGTTGTGTGGGGAAATGAGATGCCGATTGATTTAACAGTTAGCACTGCGGCACTGCACACGGATCCAGTGCAGTCACGTCCGTCTCTACATTGTTATTACATGTTGGTGGTGAAACAAACGGTCTAAAGTATGACTAACCCAAAAGAGTAGCAGATGATTTCTTTGTCAAAGAAATCATGAAGAATATTTTCTATAGGCTTTTCTTGTAGGATGAGAGTTATAGGAGGCCTCTAGCTATTAAAAAGGTATATAAGGGATCATTTGTGCCATAAAGCAATTAATATACTGAATAAGATGATGTGATGTATTTTGAATGGAATTGAATGTTCACATGTTTATATGTATGAATGTGTGCTTGATTTGAATCGATTGACTTGATGATCCAAAGACAATTTTTCCACTAATGTGGACAATAAAGTAATTTTATTCTGTTGTATTGTATATGTGGAACTGTTGGGTGGTTTCTGTGTCAGGCCCGCACTTTTTTTTTCTTCTTCTGTGCTGCAGTATACCAGCCTCTGGTTCCACACTAGCAGCATTTCCTCTCTCTGTAAGAAGCTGTAGTGCTGAACTGAGTTTCAGTTCTATGGTTCAGTGCTCTGTAGTCTGCTGTTCAGCAGCTGATATGAGTTCCCCACTCTCCTCCTCTCCTTTTGCTGTCTTTCCTCTCGATGCTCCGATTCAGCAGCAGCAAGACTCACTGCAGCTCCAGAGTCCCTCTCCCACACATACTTTTTTCGACTCTGCGCTGCTCTCCCTTTCTCCTTGCTTGTTCTTAGCTCTCATTTTAACCTCTCCTTTTATCTTCCTGTCCTCATTTGCCCTCCTCTCATCTAAGCGTTCTCGTACCTCTGCACACTTCAGCTCCCTCGCGCTCACTCCAGCTCATCCTCTTGACTCCTTTCTTCAGCTTTCTGCTCCTCGCTGCTTATGGATTATAGTCCAACTTTCCACTGTCATCTATATATCTCCGTGGCCTACTTCAGTATTTTTGGACACTACATAGTGCTCAGTGTAAGCCCTGACACTGCGGGAGAGACATGCATTATTAAAACATCACTCAGTCACTCTCTCTAGTGTTCCCTTCTTACCCCCCTTCTTTTGCTGACTGCATCTCCGTCTGTTGGAGAGCAGATATCTGTGTTTCTTCCCCCAATTCATCTGTTGCTGCCATCGCGCCCATTTCTGCCGAGCGAGAGCACACAGGCACACGTTTCACATTCTGCTCTTTCCCTGGCTTGCAGCGATTTGACATTTTAAAGCTGAGAGATATTTTTTCTTTTTCTTTTTTTTTCTTCTGCGAATCTCATGTTTTACCTCAATGTGTCTCTTTCTCCTCAGAAGCACGAGTTGCTGTTGCGAGCCTCAGTCAACTGTCTGAGCTCCCTGCTGGGCTTCCTTCAGAGAAAGAGTCCCGCTACAGGTATCAAACAGAGAGATGGGGAAAGAGGGAGTGAGTGAGGATAATGTGCACACGTCCACAGAGAAAGAAATGAAAAACTGCAAATGTATATATTTGAAGGAGATTTGAGAAACAGCAGTGTTTTATGAGTATGACATGTACAGCTGTGGAAAGCAACTGTAAGTGAATTTACAGCAAGTCTTGAGTTGTTTTTTTTTTACTTTGTAACTTAAACTTGAAATAGCATATGTGAAGGTTACATGCCATTGTTTATTCGGACAATATCTGTGCAGCAACAACAGGTTTGTCTTGAGTGGATCTAAGTAAGGCGTGTGTGTGTGTGTGTGTGTGTGTGTGTGTGTGTGTGTGTGTGTGTGTGTGTGTGTGTGTGTGTGTGTGTGTGTGTGTGGAGCAGCCAAGCATGTGGTGTGTCAGCCATGGAGTCGATTCCTCCTCCACAGCCTGCTCAGCTCAGGACAGAGCTGCCTTCTGCACCCTGCCATTCTCAGATTCATCATACTTGTAAGATGCTTTACAAACACACACACAAATACAAATCCAAGTAATAAATATTTGATAGCAGAAGTATTCAAAGAAGCATTTAGATCACATCCAAGTGAATACAGTGCAGTCCATCCTGACACAATACAGCGAATCAAAATAAAAGAAAAGTCATTACCATGTCTGTAAGCTCACTTTATTTATTATTCATTCAGCTCGGGGTTGGAACTGTGGGATTACTTGGAACTACTGGTCAGCTGGAGCCCTGTGAGCCTCCCGCTGCATTAAAAATGTCTGACCTAAAGCATTTTGTGAAAAATCTGGGACAGCGTGTGACTTTGTCCTTCCAACACAAATAAACAAAATGGAAGCAGATTTAATGGAGTTAGGCAGCACTGTGACACGAGTTTAAACACTTTAAATATTTAGCTTGTTTTTCACTTGGTCTGAAATTCACTGTCCACAAACCTAAACATACAGTGGTTGTTAAGAAGGAAAAGAAACAGTGTTGCTCACATTTTTCCAGACATCATTGGATTACATGGAAAGGTAGAAGCAACCGAAAAAGTCCCAAACTATGAGCCAACCAATCAGTCATGTGTACTGAGGAGAACTTATTTTCAATGCAAAGTTAATGCAAATACTTATTTGGTGTGTTTGAATGATAATTAAAAAAAATATTCATGCCATTATTTATGAAAGACTCTTAATTTTAACAAAAGCGGAACAAAATAAAAATCAGTCAGGAGGGACAAAGACAGGAGCAGCCTGTGGCCACCACCACCTATTGGAGGTTGTCTTTTTGCTGCCTCTCCAGTGCACTTGTTGACACTGATGTCCCCGAGGTTTAATATGATAATCAAGTTAATGGTTTTAGAGCAGCGTTTGTTTTTTTTACTGCACAGTAATGTACATCTGTGCAGGATCGTGCATGCGTACGTGTACATGTGTTTCTGCATCTGTGCTTGTGTTCTCCGCAGCTGCTGCAGGACAGCGGGACACCAGTGCTGCGGGAGCCTGACCTGCTCCAGGTGATGGAGGGAGTGGAGAGGAGGGGGGTGAAGGAGCTCAGCAAGGAAGCAGAACAGGCCCTGAGGCTGCTGCTGACACAGGTAAACCTTTGCACACACACACGTATGCTCACACAGATAAAATAGGAGATAATCACACAACAACAGGCCTTCAGTTACCTGTGGATCTGTCCATTCCTCAAATGAATTAATTAGAAAAGGAATCATACAAAGTTCAGTTTTAGCTGGAATCAGTTTGTATTTATATGTTGTGAAAATCAAAACAAGCAGACTGTACTGAGGGGAAATGTGTTTGTGGAAGACCAGGTAGGTTTGTGCAGTTGAAACAGTTATTTCACGTATTTCAACATCTCAAAAAGTAATCGAGTATAAATCTGGATCATGACCAATGTTTGTGTTTGACTTAGATTAGAACATGTACAATACATAAAAGCAGCAAATGGCAAATAATAAGTCGAGCCCGCCCCACACGAGCATGAATCACAATACATTCCACCTCAAGTCAAGGTGAAAATCAGTTTTTCATTAGAAATGCAAAAGCGACTAATCACGACTCCCAGCAGGAAAAAGATTGAAGAAAAGTAACAAACAAGCCTACTGAATTATTCAAATAATTATAATATTCATCACACATTGTGATGTTGATTTTGCCTTTGCACGCTTTTCATCACTCAGTCGTTCTGTGGTAAGCAAGCGTGTGTTGCTGAATTTTTCTCCC
Organism: Diplotaxodon limnothrissa; assembly: GCF_057381915.1. Lineage (NCBI taxonomy): Eukaryota > Metazoa > Chordata > Actinopteri > Cichliformes > Cichlidae > Diplotaxodon > Diplotaxodon limnothrissa. Next base: position 10,105,619 of record NC_140599.1, on the reverse strand, counting down.
GATGTGTAGTTTATGTTGTTATGAAGTTTGCAACCCGGGTAACCACCTAAGCAAACATTTAGGCTGTCAGTGTGTAAATGTTTAAGTGCAGTTTGAGCTGACAAGCCAGGGTGCGATTTCAAATGATTACTGTCTCACTACCTCCTGAAAGCCAAACTCTAAAGAATTAACTTGCCATCTCTTTATCTCCAAGTATTAAATCTTATCACTGCGAAGCATTAAATTACAATAAAATCAGTTTGCCTCTAAGTAGACATTTCTTTTTTCCCCTCCTGGTCGTTATTTTAAAGATGACTTTGCAGAGTCTCCTGCTGCAAAGACAAACGCTGAGCATCCTGCTCCACTCGTCTTTTCACAGCCAAACCCAACCATAAATGCTATAAAGCATAAATGCATCTTCAGTGGCTAATTAAAACTTAGGTTTATATTTTTAAGTAACTGTTGTGTGTGTAAAACTGATTACTGAACTGTGAGCTAACAATATGATTGCAGTTCGTGTCAGTCTGGGCCTCTCCTCTCCATCCCAGAGCACAGCAGACCAATCAAACTTCCCAACATGGCAAAAGACTTATTGAAAAAATGACTGGTTGACTTGGATGATTGGTAGATCTGTCTGAAAAGTGAGAGGTTAAAAGTCATCTTTTCAAGTTGCTGAAAAGACCTTTAGATAAAAATGTCTTAATCAGCTTGAGAAGTAAAAGGACATCTCTTCAGTTCCCTTTTTCTATCACAGATAGGGTCAGGAGCATCTCAGTGGGTACTGGACCAGTGCATGGCCTCTGACACATAGAGAAACAACCATTTACACTCATATCAACACCTTCACAATCTCCTCAGACGACCAGCAGCTTTTAACGGAGATCCTTCTTGCTTTGAGTCATGCTTTCTTTGGCCACAGGCTTGCAGGAAGAAGGTCGCCATGCAGCACAAACAGTGTGACAGAATCAAACCTTAGATATTCATAAATGAAATAGACGCTTAATCCAGTGTAGAACGTGATTGAAAACGTGGATGATTTCAAGTGTTTGTGACAGCCTGTTACATTTTAACCAAATATCAAAGCTGTTGGGCCGTATAGCAAGAGTGTTTTAAAACACTGGGTTTCATGGCTGTACTCTGTTTATTCCAGGAAAGATGGACTAAATTTGGACCGGATCAGACAGACATGTGACATTTAAAAAAGAGCGAGCTGGTGGAGTTATGTTAATTTGACAGGCACAGAAATATTTGTGGTTTATTTGCAGAGCTTTTCTACCCATCATATTGTTGTGTTGCAGATTGCAGCATAATTTTGTTTGCCAGCCAAACAGATGTTAGCGGAATAGCTGAAATTACTCAGTTTATTTTCCCCACAGATCACAGAGGTGAACTGAGTTTAAAAAAGAAGTTGATGGAAACAACTGTGCTTTCTCTCTCCTCAACTGTGATCACTGGCACAAGCTCTTTGTATCGTTAGTATCATTTGCCAAATCACTCTTATTATGTCTGAACTGGTCTCAAGATGGTGTATTCTCTGCACGGGTGGGGGGGAGGGGGGGTGCGGTCCGCGTGAGGTGAATATTCCTGTTACCCTAGTTAGCTTTGCTGCAAATGCATAAATCTCAGTTGGGTTCGCCTCAAGATTAGGGGCCACATCAGATTGCATAGCTCTAATATGGCATCGTGTGCAGGACCAGAAATGCTTTTGGTGTTCTGAAAGTGGCTCAGAGTCGGAGGAGTGACAGAATGATGGCATACACTGCAGCTCCCAGTGCACTGTGTTCCAGGCAATCGTGAAGTGTGTGAATACATGCGTCTGTGGCTTGTGTAGGTGTGTATGAGTGTGTGGTTGTGTGTGAGTGTGTCTGTATATCTATATGTGTGTTTTTTTAAGTCAGTGACACAGGTTAGGGTAGGCAGGGTTCAATGTGACGCATTTCTCTTAACGGTCTCACAAACAGTGTGATTTTTGTCCCCTGGCATCTCTGCTGCTCTTCTCTCACATACATTTTCACAGATGAGCTTCACAGTTTTCAGAGGTTTTGTTCATCTAGCTTTTGGACTAAAGTGAAGTTTCAGTTCACAAGGAAGTGCATATTTATAAATGATCTATTCTCAGATCACTGGTTTTGCTTCTTGTTTCCTCCCCATGAAAGCTGACATAACGAGCACCGGTGTGCCTGCATGCACATACAGTCAGCAGATATCACCTTTTCTGTTTGCAAGCTTCCATTCCCTGGTTTGTTGTTTCCAGTCAACATTTTTCAGTCTACCTGGTTCCCAAGTAGTCCTAAATACAGATTTCTAATGAATAGGTCTTCAAAATAAAGGAGTGCACCGAAATCTTGAGCCACCTGATTTCTTTGTATTTCGCTTTCTCTAATGTTTCAAAGTGCTCTAGAGCAATAGTCTCCAGGCTTTCTGAAGGTCTTTCGAGTTTTTCTTTGGACATTGGTTACTTTTTCACTCACTTTCAGTCCAGTCCTTGTACTTGACCATTTTCAGAGAACTGTTTTAATTGGGGTTTTTTATATCCTAACACTCTGATCTATGAATCATTCAAGCACCAAACTCAAGGGATGAACCAGTGTTGTGTCTGCACATAAAAGACAACTTTGCAAAGAATCTATTTAAATTGTATCTTTAGGCCATTTGTTAGTAGCAGCCTGTTGCAAAAACAGATAACTTGTTCCACTTGTTTAGTTGAATCTATGAAAAATGCCAAAGATAAGACAGTTTGACAGGAATAAAATAGTATTTTTTTCATGATGATTCCCGAAGAGGCATTAGCTGAAAACTTATCTCCACAATGTTTGCAGTAAGTCCTTGAAAAAGTTGTGAAAGTGGAGGACAAAAGAACAAGTTTCAGATTTAAAAAACAATTTACAGCAGATGAGCAGTGTCTGAAAGTCGTGTTTTTAAGAAACAAGAGGAATAAAATCCAGCAAAGACCCTGGCACAGGACTGCAGAGATGCATCTGTACCTTCAGTTGATTCATCTGCAGTTCACTGAAGCCTTATCAGACATAGTCTCAGTGGAAGGGTGGCTGTCAGCCATTCTTAATGAAGAGAAACAGAAAGAAAAGGCTGAAGAAATTGGACTGAGCATCAATCCTATAAAGTGAGTGTCTACAACCACCTGTTAAGTACAGTGGAGGCTCTGTCATGGTTTGGGGTAGTATTTTGGCCAGTGGTGTTGGAGATCTTGTCAAAATTGATGGAATTATAAACGCAGAAAAAACACCATTAAATTTTGATCCACCTTGCAATGCCATCTGACTGCCAACGGCTTAATTTTGCATCATAACAAAGATCACAAACACACTGCTAATGCAATAAAAGCAAACCTGGATAGAAGAACACACAGTGGAACTCTATCAGTCATGGATTGGCCTCCCCAGAGTCTGGACCTCAGCATTATTAAGCAGAGAACAAAACAAAAAGGCAGAAACATCCAAAGAAGAGCTTTGAATATCCTTCAAGAAGCCTATTAATGAAGACTACTTAAAGAAATGACAAGAAAGCTGCCTAAGAGAGATCAGACTGTGTTAAAGAATGAAGGTCGTACCAAATATTGACTTTCAAGCTCATTAGACTCGTACAGACTCTGTTTTTACCTTATATACTGTATTTACATAAATGTTTTCACGTGTTTCAATGAATCACTGCATCCATTTCCCATTTTTGTACCAAAATAAAAGAGAAATGAGGAGTTTCTCAAAACTTATGCACAGAATAAAGTTGTCCTATTTTCGGTTTGCATAGGTCTTAAATGTTTCAGTGCAAGTCTTTGAAGCACACAAATGCTTTAGTTCTTGCAAAGGTGCTGCATCATTCAGGTTGTGCTTCATAGTGCACCAAACTCTTTGAGGTTGTTTTCCTTTTTGTAAAAACAGTTAATGGAAACAATCGCCTGATAGAATACATTAAGTAGTTGTTAGCACAAAATTACAAAAACCCTTGGGTTGGGTGGGAATCGGTTCATTTCCATCCCAAGTTGGGTTTCAAGTTTAATTTAAAGTGGTCATTAAGAAATCTGAACTTTACCTTGGTTGTGGACATGTTTGAAGAGTGTTAGGAGTGAGCAAGAATACATACAGGCATAGTATTTACTTGTTAGCTTTTTCCATTCCCCAGTGAATTTATTTGTTTCCTCCTTTCCTTTTTTAATGCTCCCAATTGTATTGATCCTATTAGCTCCACCTCTGCCTCACCTGTTGCTTTTATCAGTTTTCAGCCCTTGTTTTAAGCTGCCTTCCATCTCATCCTGAACACACCACTGGCAGCAGCTGCTGCCAAATAAAACTGATTTGACTTTGACTTTAAAAAACCCCACTCACATACGTGTCGGGGTTCCCTTACATACTTTGAAATGATCTTTAGAGAAGTCTCTGAACCTTGGCTTCAGCAGAGAGCTGATCAGTTATAGCTCAGGCCAGGTTCTGGCTGTATCCGCATGAACAACGACGAATAGTAAATCTTGCTGCGTGAGTCTGTTTCTGTGTTGGGGTTGCTCATAACTGCAGGGAAAACTCTGCAAACTTTGAATGTTTGGAAAGTTTTCTATTGATTGTGAATATTTTTCTCCCAGATTTCTGTTCTTGTTGCTGTTTGTGGCAAACTTTCACTGTTCCCTGTTGCCTACAGTACACATCTGCATCTTCACTGAAGTCCTGTTTGCTGCTTTATGCACATTTTCTGCTTGTGCATATGCTTATGACAGCTGAAATACAGATTTTCAAACTTAATATGCTTTTCATTATCATCTGTCATACATATTTATATATTTTTACAATGCTGGAGGTGTAACATGGGCAAAGTTTCAAATAATGAGTTCCTGTTTATGTGCAAGTAATCCCTGTGAGGCAAAAATTCTAAAAACTTTCATCCAAAGCAATTTTAGTGGAATCCACTAATAATAATTTTAAAAAGGAAATAATTATAATGGAATGCCTGTAAAATCTATATTATGTTGTTTTCAGAAGTTTTCGGGTTTTCTGTGCATCCCTTGGGGTATCCTGTGGGGAGTGCTTTGGGAGCATGGGGTGTTTGGCCTGTTGTTACAGGGCATTCGGTCCCTGTACACCTGCAGAGATAGCTTGGTTCATATTTCTGGCAATAAGTGGGACTCATTTCCATTTGGTCCTGGACTTCTCCATTCATAGTTTTTATGGACAGAATATCTATCCATAACCAATGATTTTCCCTTGAAGGTTGGCTGAGCTGTCCCTTAAAAATAGGGTGAGGAGCTTGGTAATTCAAGTGGGACTCGGAGTAGAACTCCTGCTCTTCCGCATCAAAAGGAGCTAGTTGATGTGGGTTGGATATCTGACTAGGATGCCTCCTGAGCACCTCTGAGGCAAGATATTGCGAAACATGTCCTACCAGGAGGAGGCCTGGGACTCGCTGGAAAGAATCCTGGGTCTCAGCTGGCTTGGGAATGACTCAGTGTTAAATGATAGAAATTAATGGATGGATTCATGGATTTCAAAATTCAAGATCTTAAGGTTCTTGTGTTAGGTCCTTCTAACCCTAGGAAGCTTTTTGTTTTTCCTCTTTTGTTCATTCAGATCCAGAGCAGAGACCTTCTACCCAGAGAGGAACACAAGCAGAAAGTGAAGAACATGATAGAGGAACTCGGAGAGCCCGATGAGAGCTGCAGACACAGTCAGTCCCACGATGTCCTGTATCCTTCACGTGAAGTGAAACACATGCACACCGTTGAACTTTGCTAACACAAACAGCCTCTGAACATGCCTCTGTAAGCAGGAAGTGCTGCAGAAAGCAGTAACCCACACAGTAAAGCACATTAGGAAACTCGTACTTTAACATCAGCATCTTCATTGATTTTTCACTGGCAGTTTAATAGATGCCTGTGTTGAACAACACACGCTCTACTGTACATTCATAGTCAGCATGTCATCTGTCATGCTGGCTGACTCCCTCTACTCTACTTACATTTTTCTGCTAATATTAATAATAAACAAATACACAACATATACGTGGAAATAGTAGTTCATTAAAAACACAGTGCATTCAGGCTCAGTAAAGCTGGTAGCAGTTTCAATTTGTTTCTTAATTTAAATGTTCTATCTTTCATCTTCACGCCCACTGCCCCCTCTCACTTTGCTCATTGCTCCTTGACGCTTATCTTCAGACATGTTGGAGACGTGCCCCTCTGCCTGTCTGACTTTGTGCTTTAGACAGGACATCGATTTTGAAAGTTCTTCACCTTGCTCATTTGTTGCATCCGTTTGTTTGACTGTTTCTGTTGTGCTCCTAAAACAATACAACCTGTAGTTTCACAGCGTTCTAGCAATCTGACTGACTGCATGCATTTGTTCATAGAAGCTAGTTCATATTTGCAGCAGTGTTAAAGAAAACAAACATCTTGAATTATAAGTGCATCAATAAATCACTTGTTTTTGTTACAGGTCAACGTTGCTGCTTTTTTGTCTGATGTGGTAGCACTGACAAGCTAATCAACCTTTCCTCTTAAGAAAATGATTTTTGTACTTTAACATATTTCCATCATATATGCAATGTTACAATAGTAGTTATTGTTGTTATAAAGCATGCCCAAAGTTTAAAATATATTAAGCATATATACATTAACCCCTTTGAACCAGGTGCTCACGGTTAAAAAAGTACTCAGGATATGCCTAATATGGTCATCTCAGGCACAGAGCTCTGACTGTGAACACAGAAGCCTGGTAGAGCTGGTCATCTAATAATGGAAAGGTTGATGGTTCTATCAGAGGGTGCTCTAGTCTCTAGTCTGCATTCCTAAGTGTCCTTGGGCAACATATTGAACCCCATGTCGCTCTCTGATGCGTTCATCGGATATGAATGTGTGAATGTTAGGTAGAAAGCACCGGGCGTAGACAAAAGTACATGTATGAAAGGGGGTGAATGGCTGAATGAAGCATGTTGTATCAAGCCCTTTGAGTGCTAGAGTAGAGTCGCAAAGCATTATATAAGAACAAGTCCATTTAGCATTTATCTAGACCGTCTGTTTGCCGGGGGCAGCCAATTAGAAGGCGTTAAAGGAGAAATGTTAAAACAGCTTATTACAGGCAGAGAGTGAATCTTTTTAGACCAGGACACTGCTAATAAAAAAAACACTGTCTAAGCTGCAGGTGAGCAGCTCTGTTCGGGGAATTAACTCTCTCGCTTTCCCACCTAGAGTTTCTTCTGCCAGGATTTAACCACAATAATGTGAATTTCTCTACCCCATCCACACCTTCTCAAAGCTGTCAGGTGATGGGAGTACGACTCCCTGTAGACCACTGGTGTGTGTGGCAGTGGTTGTGAGGTGGACAAGCTGCCAGAGAGCAGCTGTCGGCGAAGTGCTTGAGAGCCATGTGGGATATAATTGCAGGGTAAAACGTCTCCTGTGGTCTATTTTTGAACTGTATGGCCACTGATGGGCTCTCAGGCTTTAGGCTACTGCAAGAAAATCAATCGTTCATTGTACCATCGGGTAGCTCCAGTGTGTTTCTTTACTTCTCACTGGCAGCTCATTAAGTGGCAATGGTGGGGTTCTTATATGATCGCACAGTCCCTTTTGACGTCCAGTTGACTTTTAAATTGCTGTCACAGCCAGCTTCCAGAAAGGCAAGTTTTCATTAGCATAGCCAACCCTAGCTGCAAATAAACTACCTAACATGCTCGCTTACTCCGCCCTGCTGCCATCTTTATAAAATACCTCGGGAGTGGCTGGACAGCATCATAATCCCCGGGGAAACTGAGCATAAACCGAACGCAGCCCCTTATCCCCACGTTCTGGCGGTGTCTCCCTCTAACTCCTCCGTGTGGAAACCGCACTCCTCCTCCTCCGTGTTTAGCGCCCGCTCGCTGTCATTCGTCCAAGACGAGCCAGCCGGTGCGATCGTGGCACTGGCAGAGTGGAGCAGCGAGAGCCGCATGTAAATGAACGCCTCCACCTCCGTTGTTGTCACCTGAGGATCCAGAGGAGAGCAAACTCACTGTCCCGTCTACCTCATCGGCGAGCCGAGCTCTTTTTCTGTCTTTGTTCACGTTCGGAGCGGAGATAAAGAAGGTTCAACTGCACTCTTTACTTTGGAGCAAACGCCGCTCGCTAATCGCTGCCTTGTGGCGCTGTCGTTTCTCGCTACAATACGGTGAGTGGACCTCGAGTTTGGTGGCTGAAGTGTCCAGCAGAGCTCTATCTGCCGGGGGATCTGCTGTGCTGGCCGCTGGCTGGCTGGCGGATCCGCCGGAGCGTACAGCTGCGATGACAGGAGGCATCGATTTGTCGACTTTAAATACTTAATTTACAAAAGTGAGCCCCTAGTTGGGAAGTCTTCTATAAATAGTTGTATATCATTGAGATGTTGGTGTATAATACCACTGTTTGTAGCCGTGCATCCAAGATACAAAAAGCGTGTAATTCTCCGTTTAGAATATAAATAGTTGCTCAGTAGTTGGGTACAGGCAGCCGTGCAGCTGTGGGAAGCCAGGTCAGGTAGGGGACATGCAATCAATTACCGTAAACAATCTGTAGCTGATGGTGCATGTGACAGTCTTTATCCACCATCACCATTACGCATGTCCGTCCCTCTGTATGAATGATGACAGAAGGAGAGCCTCTAGGATGGAAGCAGAGAGAGAGAGAGAGAGAGAGAGAGATGATGTGTCAGTCCTTGAACCTCAAGCCTCCCACAGCAGGCTGGCAGCCTGAGGGGAACCGGGCTCCACTCCTGCTGCACATCCAGCTGTCTGAAAGGCATCTTGCTTTTTTCCCATCCTCTCTGGAGCGCTGTTCACCTCAAGGGTCAGCTGTGGCTCTTGAAATGAATGCTGCAGAGCAGGCTTGTTTGCAGGTCGGACTTCTTTCTCCTCCTTCATTGAAGATTATCATCTTTCATCACACTGGTGAAAATTGGATACATGTTTTCAACAATACAGTCAGAGCGGTTCTTCTTCACGTGTGATTAGATAATGTAACCTACTTTACTGACAAAGCTGGAACCTGGATCTCCCACACAGGAAATCAAACTTCAGCCTCTTTGCCCCAAAGAGGTTGTTGCTAGCAGCTCCAAGCCAAGAGATTTACGTGGGCTCACACGACTTCAGCAAGAACCACTCTGCCTCTGCCTCCAGACCTCCCCGACACATCTCACCAGCTCGAGTGCCAGAGGGACAGACGGCTTCGGAACCGAGCCTCCCACCTTGGATGCTGAACATCTCCCCTGAAGTTTCTTCATTCCAGGACTCAGCAGGGGAGAATATGAAAGAAAGCGTTTTGCAGATCAGCTGGGTTGTCCTAACAGTGTTCTAGTGCATGCACTGCTTTGAGATCAATTTTGTTTATATGTGCACCAAAAAAAGAAAAGGGTTGGTTAAAGACCGATGAGAACCCCTGCAGGGATCTGACGATCCCTTTTGAGCAGCACATGATGGCGATGGCCAGGTGAACTCCCTCCCTCAGCTGGTTTTACTCCTGTAGTAAGACAGGCTGGGGGTGCAGGGATGCAGGCAATGACTGTTGTGTAAGTTCTCTCTCACAGAGCAGCATCATTTTTAAGGGGAGCTTAAAGTTAACATTAATGTCAGCAGATGATGATTTTTGCATAGTTTTGTGCTTCACACTCCCTTCAGTTCCACTCAGGACCGAGCCAAGTGCCCTGGAATTAGTGACGTGCCCATCCTGTGTAATCAGGGTTGCCTGTTTACAGTTAATGGATGCACTTCTGCACTGCCCGTGCCACATTATAAATGATTGATCCTGCCTTAATGCCCTTCCTACATCACTTCTTACGGCCTCAGCACTTTGCCCCTCTGTGCGGAAACATCAGCAGCTCCTGGTTATGCGTATTGACGGTGATGACCTTTTCCCTCATAAATATCTGTCAGAGCTACATGGCTGCCTGCTAGGAGGCACACAGGAACATCAAATAACCCGACAAGCTGCTGCTACTACCAGAAAGAGAACCCCCACCCGTCTCTGGCTGTTATCGAGAAATATTGAGGCTTTCAACCAGCACTTAAGGATATTTAGTGCAGCATTTCTCAGAAAGCTGGGAAGCTACCCAAAAGATGTTCTCAGAATGCACAAATTGGCCTTAATCGAACATTGTCTTCACTCAGCTGTCTGCAGGAACGCCGGTTTCTGCTGACTCCGTATGAACAAAGTTGTTTTTGAGTTTTATTTTTAAAATAAATGACCCCAGAGACTGGCAGGGAAAGCCAAAATGAAATAGGGGGAAAAAAATCTGCTTTCATTTTTCCGGAAATAATACACCGACGCTGCCGTTAAACAGAAGAATGAGTCAGTATGAAATGCTCATTGTTTGTCTGCGTTATCAGCGTGCCGTAGATGTACAGGCAACGTTGAGAAGCAGATGGGGTTTCTTTCTTTCCCTGTTCTGATTGGAGCAAGTTCTCTTAAGGGTGCTCACTTTAGTCTAAATTAATATTCACGCCCTGAAACATTTGCTCCCTTTCCCGTTCCTTGAGATTTGAGAACAGGCACCCCGGGTTTGTAAAGATTAATCCAGTCAGCGCAGAAATCGAGTATCCCGTGCTCATTATCTGTCATTCCACAGCCGCCTCCTCTATCTTGCACTAGTTCTCCCATCTGTGTGTCTTTGGGTTTCACCGCTGTGCCTTAGCAAAAGGTAGATGAAATATTCACCAGGAAAGCTGTTGTTTCCCTCAGGGTCTCCAACTCCTCTACCCCACCCCCTTTTTCCAAACGCTCCAACGCCCCTCCCTCCTCTCCTCCTCTTCCCCCCCGCTGCTTCTCCTAATATTACTCTCCCTCCATCCTATCTGTACCCCACTGAATCCCTCTGATAGTATCATTGATGGAGCCCCTGCTAAATTATGCATGGATTAGATGAATTATATCTTGTAGCTTTTCATCTACATGTCCTCTCCCTGCCTCCAGTTACTTCTGTTTTCTGCTAATGTTTTCTTTAAAAAAAAAAAAACTTTATTTTTTGGCTCGCATCGAATCCTCCTTTGATGAGGTCCTATATTTAGCTGTTGTATTTATCTTCTCACTTTCATGCCTCCCTTTGAAACGTACCAAAAAAAGAAAAAAGCCTTGGAGGACGGGGACAGTTGCGACAGGATCAGAATGATATAGAAGACCGCCGCTTTTGAATAGAGAGGGCAGAGGACGGGCAAGAGCAGACCGGGCACCTGCTACAGAGACTGTAAAAGCTCCTCTGGGGATTATGCAAGTGCCAGACATCAGATGTGTCTTAAAAGGAACATACGGAGGCCCTCTTCAAATGCCGGCTACCCTCTGGTGTTCTATATTGACCACTTATCCCCAACATGTCTCCGTATTTCACATATTCCACAAGTATCACACGAGAGAGCACGAGCCCATCTAGTAGCTCTGGAAGGAGAAAAATGAATGAATGGAGAAGAAAGCTGTGTTTGCTGGCTCCATGTGAAAGCATAGCGAGTCAGGCAAGCTGAAAGGATCTAATCAGGCGACTGTGTGACAATATTCTGCTGTGGAACAATGTCTGATGGCTCATCATCCCTGTTTTCAGAAGAGTGCCTCTCTGCCACCCCCTGCTGACCATGCGGAGTGTGGGTGCAGTGGTCCTGGCGCTCGCCGCTGCCGCACTCAGCTCGGCAGACTCCGACACGCACCGACCGAGACACGACTCCAACCTGGAGATCTGTATCCTTCTGCTGACGGCGTGCAGAGCTGCCGCCAAATGCTGTCCGCTGATGTCTGTGTGTGTGTGTGTGCAAGTCACTAAGTGTTGAACTTAAGCATCTTCACGGGTGTGTCTCTCTTGATGTAGAGAGCGTTTGTCCTCCTGACCTCCTCCTGTCAGACAAGCGGCTGTTTGAGACCAAGAGGAAAGATCAGCTGAATGCACTCAAGAATCTAGTAGAGCTGAACGACATCAACCAGCAGTACAAGATCATAGACATCATGCTCAAAGGGCTCTTCAAGGTACAGTGTGTATGTGTGTGTGTAAGACATCATATAGTGCCTGGGAAGCAGCAAGTCAAGCACAGACAAGGCCACTAGCATCAGAGAGCAGGCGCTCTGAAGCTCGACCTGCCTGGTGTTTCCAGCAAATTGAAGGATAAGAACGTTTGTAGCTCAATAGAGAATCAAAAGCTCTAAAATCCACCGCATTCAGCAGCGCGTGAGCTCGCTTTTCATTTGAATCTGAATTCATGCTGCTTACAGGTGCCATTCACTTGCACCAGACTGGGAGCTGTGATTTTACTGTAGGCCTCCATTTCCCAGCGGGCAGCTATGCGTGTATCTGCATCGCTCTCAAGGAGAACGAGCAGAGTCGACCTTCGGGGGCTGCAAAACATTGTCAGCACTTCTATACGTCTGCGTGTGTGTGAGCCAGCGTATCTATTCTGTGCAGTGTCCACACAGATCACGCGTTGACTGTAACGTCTGTGGGAGGTGGTGTGTAAAATGTCATAAGAATAACAATCGTAGCACGTAGATGGGAGTACATAACCCTGGAGATTGAGCTCTCTTTCTCTCTTAAGGTGTTGGAGGACTCCCGACAGGTCTTGGTTGCGGCCAACATGCAGCCCGATGACCCCTTCCCCATGGACGATAAGATCAAAGAAGGTCTGATTCGCTTTTAAATCTCAGCTGTTGCCTTCTCTCTTGCTCTCGAGTGTTTTTCACACACTGATTCTGTCTCCAACACCTCTGCCTGGGTTGTCTTACGCTCTGTTACCCATCTCAAAAAAACCCCACTTCTGCCTGGTGTTCATCATCCCATCTTTATCCCCTTCAGTGCGGTCTGAGTGTGCTCCCCCAGTAAAACCTTGAGCTGTTTTCCTCCCTTTGTTCTGTTAAGCATCATTTTCACCGTGTGCTATATACATGTGCATATTCATATTCTGTTTCTGTCCTGCAGCTTATTCCCACGTAGTGGAGAATACGGCGTTCTTTGGCGACGTGGCGTTGCGTTTCCCCCGTATCGTCCACCACTACTACGACCGGAACACCGACTGGAGCGGCCTGCTGCGCTGGGGGCTGAACTTCTGTAACCAGACGGGGGTTTTCACAGGAGGAGCCCACCAGCACGTCCTCACACTTGTAAGACCTGCCGCAGCCTTTTTATTAAGGGTGTCAAAAAAAATGTTTCTGGTTTCACTTTTTCTCATTTCGATCGTGTGGATTTAGAAGAGATTTGTCGACGTCTCGCTGAAGACTGAGAGTTGTTGCAAAAGCTGAAAGAAAATGATTCAGATCAAAATCTAACTACCTAATTCTTCCTTTGCCAGTGCTCCACTAAGTTTCATGAGATTCAGCGTGATTGATCTTGCAGTGATTGCATACCGCCGCTTCAGCTCACGCCTTGGATTAGAAAAGAAAACATCTCTCTGCAGGAGGATATAATGGAAATATTCAAAACACAGCGAGAAAACAGTGCGTTACAAACCGTAGCACAGTGATGTAAATGTGTCTGGCACAGAGCAAAAGAATAGTTGAGGTTTACAGTGATTCTTCGGCTCCTAATATCCAGCCTTATCCCTGGCAGCGTGTTTAAGGCTCAGCGAATTCTGAAATCTATAGATTCTTGCAAAAGCAACAATAATGGTGCGATGGTAGTAGATTAATATCTCCAGAAGCGAAAAAGCTGCACTGGCTAAAAGAAGGAGTTCAATATCTCAGGGTCTTGCTCACGAGTGGGAGCAAAAGGCGAGCTTGACGGACAGATCGGTTTGGCATCACCAGTGATGTAGACTCTGAGTCTGCTTCACTGTGGTGAAATGAGAGATGAGCGTAAAAGCGAAGCTGTCGATTTATCGGAGCACCTACGTTCCTGCGCTCACCTGTGCCCGCAAGCTCCGTGTGGCGACTGAAAGAATGAGACTGCAGATAGAAGGGGTGGAAATGAACTTTCTCTCAAAAGGTGTCAGGGCTCTCCCTTACAGACTGGATAAGGAGAGCGGTCATTCAGGAGGGGCTCAGAATAGAGGTACTACTCCTCCACATTAAAAAGGAGCCAGTTGCTTGGAAACGCCTCGGTGTCACCCCAGAAGAGCTGGAGGAAGTGGCCGGTGAGAGGGAGGTGGGCCTGGGTAAATGGCAAGGGATGGAAGGGTGGAAAGAACCTTTTATTTTGGAAAACAATACTCAAATATCGAGGGTTTTTTTTCCCCCAGATTTGTTTTGTTCTATAAATACAGTTCTTATCTCCCACTCGCTATTGAAATTTAAATGAATTTAGATAATGCTTCCCAATAACTGCCCAAACTGCCCACCTGCATTTCAAAGTGGCTGCTCAGTGGCTTCTAGATCAGTTTTAGCCACACGTTAAACAGAAGGCACATTCTCATAAACCACAAGAGGTTATCTTTTCAGCAGAAGTGCCATCTGTGCATCATTAGCTATACCAAACAGGAAAAAATGACTTTAAAAAAAAGGGTGACAGTTCTCTGGAAACCTGGTGGGTTTGAAGAGTGATGCAATCTCATGTCATGTAAGTGTGGAGTTATCAGTCATCAGTGTCAGCCAGCGTGTCAGATATTTCTGTAGAAATTGAAATTTGGCCTTTTAAACTTTAAAGACCAAAGGCGTCTAACTGGTGTTTCCTTGTTTAATGTGCGGGTTAATGAACTAAACTCCTGCAGGATTAATCTGTGACCTTAGCAATGTGCCAAGAGGATTATGAAGTGGATTAATTCTGAGGCTCGAAGCAGCAGCAGCAGCAGTTTTGCGTCCTAAAAGTGTGCGTTCGACCCTCGCTTAACCCCACGCTTGGTTTCCGACTCCCTCGTCTCTATTTCATCCACCTCCATGAGCGGTAAATAATGAAGAATGAGCTCTAATACTCACAAGGAATGTGGTTTAAATTGCATCAGAGCGCTTCTTAGCTGTAGCATAAGTGGTGTGACGTTTCTTAGCTCTTTTTGAAGCAAGCATTATGTATCATCTCCCCCTCTTTTCTTTCCTCTGCCATCTTTCCTATTCTGCTCACCTTGCAGATGTCACAGGAACTGGGAATAACAGAGAAATCCCCAGACTTTATAAACCCGTACCGCACAGAGAGAGATGATGTGAGTACGCTGCGTACATGCTGTTCTACACTTTGCCATCATCCATTATTATTCTAGCCTGATACCTGGTAACAGCTTTCTTAATACCCCGGAGACTCTCTGGGTACACCTTTGCAACCAGCAGGAGTAGAAACACATGCAGATCTTTGCTTTGTTTTTCGTAGAAATTCTCTAAGAAAACACAGCCTCTCTCACATCGCGACTTTGATCTCCCCGCACCCTTTCTTATCTGCCGCAGGTGCTTCACACAGCCGAGGCTTTCCAGAAGATCCTGAGGGAGGAGGAGAAGAGGAGGAGGAAGGAGGAGAAGAGGAAAGAGATCAGGAAAGGCCCTCGCATATCCCGCTCTCGCAACGAGCTATAGCGCTACACCTCATCGAGCGCGAAGAGCAGAGGAGAGGGAGGAAGAGGAGGAGGAGGAGATGAGAAGGCGCGTACACTCGCAGTCCACAAGGGGTGGCTTGACTTGTAGACTCTGGTGACAGTGAAGAAAAACAAAAAGCTGCCGTCACTTGTACAAAAGCCAGGTGCTCGAGAGAGAGAGAAAACCTCAATGTGACACAAAAATGTAAAGTGGAGGAGGGGGTTCGTCCAGATCTGAGAAAAGCCTGAGCTGCTGTAAGTCAGCAGTTCTTTAGAATTTGGGGGGGAAGGAAAAAATAACAAGAGAAATAACTCTCTGGAGATGAAGTTAAAGCAAACTCATTTTTGATAACTTGAAGCTTATGTAACTGAACTTTGGGATATTAATTAATTTTAGTCTAATCGTTTTTCTTCAAAACTTTGCGAAGCCCCCGCTGTACTGTGTCTGGTCTCGGTTTAATGTATCTAAAATCCCTTACGCTTCAAGTAGGTGCAATTGCCAAATTTGACCTTTTGAAAATGTGGCGTGTTTATGGTTGGGTTGGGCTCGACCGCTGATTGAATATTATCTTTCATTATTTCTAAGAGCTGTTGAATTTCTCAAAGGATGTTTGTGAATAGGCAGATTTACATTCCCACTGCTGCTCAGAATTAATAAGGACACATCATTATGTTGCGTTTGCCTGAAGGATGGCGTAATGATAAAGATTACCATGGGTTCATTTTTATGTCTGCTATTTTATTTCCATCTGAGGGACTCATTTGAGATTTTTTTTTTAATTGACCATATAGTTTTTTCTGCCTTAATGAGCCTTCACATTATTTTTATCCTGTCAACCTGAAATACAACATGTGACCATTCATCTAGCAGTCCCTCGTCTTTAACCTTTTTTCCCATATTTTTCCCCTTTTTAAATTGACACGTTTTGTGGATTCAGAGCTACACAATTGAGACTGATGTAATTTTCATATAGTAATAATGACTGTTATGAAAACTATATGTATATTCAGAGAAAAATATCATTGCTGCAGAATGAACAAGCCATTTTGTTAACACGTGTAATGAAATAAAGTGACTCTGATACATAAGAAAATTATATATATAATATATTTGTACTTCATGTGGCTTCATACTGTAGGGATGTCAATCTCATTTTACATTGTGGGCCACGCACAGCCCTCTTTGACCTTAAACGGCTGGACCAGTGAAAGTACAAAATAAATAATAAAAATAAAATTACAGAAAAAGCTCCGGTAGTTCATTATACAGACTGTCACTGTACTTAATATACAGGTTTTGTTAATTCACAAAAAATGTCTCTTTTTGTTCCCTTTTTTTTTACTGTATAATTTACCTGTCATTAAATTTTTTATCTGTTAATTAATTGCTTTTAGTAAGAATGGCAACGGGGCTGGGCTTTATCAATAGGAAAAACTGTAACACAAACTCTATACAAAGATTCAGGGCTTTATATGTGACAACTCTACACTTTGGCGTTTACTCAATTTGTATAATAGCAAACAAAAGGTTACCGGTTCGAGCCCGGGAAGACACACAAATCTCTTGCTATTGTGTCAGGATGGAGGTAAAAAAAAAAAAAAAGAAGAAGAAAGTAATCTTCCAAATCAAGCGTGAACATGAGAGCGGCTGAAAGCAACCCCCTCTGTGCTCCACAGACCTGCTACATTTGTTTTTGTCGAGCAGATGAACCGACAGAGGGCAGGAAACCATCAAAGACACAAAGTCCAGTGTTTGCATTTCATATGCGGGCAGAACAGTTTGACTTCAGCCCGTCTGTGGCCGCATGTAGAGGATGAAGGGGAAGCTGGCATGCAGAGAAGAAACGGCCTTTTAGTCTCTCTGCGAAATGTTTCATCATTTGTACTGTGGTAAGATCACTCTTTGATGTTTCTGTCAAAGTTAGCGACTTGCTAACGAAAGCTAAGCTAAAGCTGTTAACGTGCTAAGGCTGAATTATTAGCAGGCAGTCTAATTAACGAGATTAAAGCGTGAGCTCTTCATTCGACATTTGATTTTTAGTTTCAGGGTATGTTGTCACTGGGTGGTGTTAAAGTTAGACATTTAATGTAACCACCTAGTGGATGTTGCTAGCTTCGCGTCCCTCTTGCCTGTAGCTAGCCTATTGCTGTTTTGTTTATGTGCAAGAAGCTTCCTGATGCTCTCACTTGACAAAGCTCATTACATTGCTGTTATCTTTCCCAACGACACAAAGTGGAGATAATACAAGCCTTGGTTGCTGTCTGCTTTTCCATTGGTCATTACATTTGCAGTGAACATTTCAAAAAAACATTTACAGTAGTCTGAGCGTTAACGCCAAACGTTTTCTGCTCCTAATGTTCTGTTAGAAGACGAGGAGGGGAACAAGGAACCAGTACACATGGAGGGTGAGAAGGAAGGAGTCGACTCTGAGACCATGTGTAGCGAAGACCTCAGACTGGTCCTTGTTGGAAAGACCGGATCTGGCAAGAGTGCATCTGGGAACACCATCCTGGGCCGCAGGCAGTTCCTGTCACAGGTCAGCGCCAGCTCTGTCACTCAGATTTGCGAGATGGGAAACACTGAGCTCGCTGAAGAAGATGGCCGGGCCGTCCCACAGAGGAGAGTGAGGCGAATCATGGTTGTTGACATGCCAGGCTTTGGAGACACTCACCTCAGTGTGGAGCAGATTCACGCAGAGATTGCCAAATGCGTGTCTCTCTCTGCCCCTGGCCCCCACGCTTTCCTCCTTGTAGTGCCAATAGGACGATACACAGACAACGAGAACCAGGCTGTTTGTGAGCTGGCCAAGATATTTGGGGAGGATGCTGTATTTCACCATACAGTGGTTCTTTTTACAAGGGGGGATGACCTAGAGGGAATGGGGATAGAAGAATATCTGAACATGACTGCACCTCCTGGGCTGAGGGCTCTGATAGACAAGTGTGGGGGTAGGTACCATGTGCTCAACAACAAAGACCCCAGTAACACAGCACAGGTTAAAGAGCTCTTGGTGAAGGTAGACAGTATGGTGAGGCAGAGTAACGGAGGGTTTTATACTAACATTATGTTTTTAGAGGCAGAGGCTGCAATCAGGGAGGAGCAGAATAGGATTTTGCGAGAGCGAGGGCAAGCAGATGGTGAAGACCAAGAAGGAAGTAACTGCAGAACTGAAGAGGGAGCTAAACTTGCAAAAAGAAGGAAATGTGTTTTAGAGTCTGACATAGCAGGAAGCAGCGAGAGAGGATTACAAGAGCTCCAGAGGAAAGGGGTAGAAAGAGGAAGTGAAGATGATCTTAGGGTGGAGAGATGGGCAAAGGAGAGCAGAAGCAGTCCTTTCAGCCTGCTGAGAGACCAGATCAGAGGCCGACATTGGGGCCATGGCAGAGCTGTCAGCCGGCGGCCATCTGTTCGGTCGTCACTAATTCGTTTCAGGAGGGAAGCCGCGCTCTCTCCCATGGTGCTGGAGAGAGTTAAGGTCCTGGTGGCTGCTGGAGCCACTGGCATGGCAGTTGGGGCAGTTTTTGGAGCGGCTGCCCCTTTGGCAGCCGCAGCTGGGGCATCTCTTGTTGGGAACTCGGTTGGTTTTGCTGCAGCTCAGTTAGCTGGGATGTCTGTGGCGGGAGGCTCAGGTGTGGGGAACGCCGTGGGCGCCATAGTGGCAGCAGCCTCGGGGAAAACTGCAGTGGCTCTAGGCGCAGCAACAGGTGGCGTTCTGGGTAGTTCTGTTGGAGCCATTGCTAGCGCTGAGGCTTCCAGTCCTGCAGAAGGTGCTTTAGATACCCTCAGCCAGGTTAGTATCATAGGGGCCACTGCAGTCGGGGTGGCGGCCGGTGTGGGATGCACCATGGCAGGTGGGGCTGCTTTAGGAGCAGCTCTGGAGGGAGCAGCTGCCCTCGGTGGAGCTGAAACTGCAGCAGCAGCAGGAGTAGCTCAGGGTAG
Organism: Diplotaxodon limnothrissa; assembly: GCF_057381915.1. Taxonomy (NCBI): domain Eukaryota; kingdom Metazoa; phylum Chordata; class Actinopteri; order Cichliformes; family Cichlidae; genus Diplotaxodon; species Diplotaxodon limnothrissa. The sequence goes on along the minus strand of NC_140599.1, from coordinate 10,086,295 downwards.
TTTAGTGTCAGGAGCCACTGGGACTCCTCAGTGTGCTGCCGCCTTAGCTCAGGAAGTGGCCGCTGGTGCTGTGTGTGGGGTAACAGGGCCCAGTGTGGCAACAGCAGCCAGCAGGGTTGCATCAGACCCGTGGGGCACCATGTCGACAACAGCGCGCATCCTGAGCGCGGTGGCCGAAATCGGCAAAGCTGCAGCCGGCATCGCCCTCGCTGGTGGTCTGGTGGTGAAAGTGGTGAAGGAAAAAGTGAGAAGCGGCACAGGAACGACGGAGGCTTCCTACTCAGAGAAGAAGTCTTATGAATTCTACTGGAACAAATAAATACAGGCTGAGCGTAGAGTCCAAATCCAGGATGTAAGAGATTTATTTTTCCACCTTCACAAGTAAACACCACACAACACAGTAGCTTACTGCAGTGAGGGATATTTTTACATGGATGTAAATGATTAAAGATGCACTGCTAGCAACAACATCTGTGTAATAAAGTTGTATGCGGTATTAATATGAAACCACTTTTTGAAAGAAAAGGTAGAAATTTCTTATTCTAAATGTTGGTTCAAGCCGAGGCTGAATAATCCATGACATTTGCACTTGTGTGGGACGACTGAAAGACATATTAGATGGGTGTTGATTCTGTTGTTTCTTATTTTTAAACATGTTCATTTCATTGCTGGTTCGTATTAAAACACACTTTAGTCCTTGAGCACACATCATACTTAAAAAAATAAATAAATACAGTGAGTATTATAAACAGAAAAAAGTCATCTTAAGCACCTCATCAGTTTCCATAATGAATGATATGCAACGATTGGCTGGGTTTATTGTCACGTAATATGTAAACCGGGAGAGTTATCCAGTTATGTATTAACACAGGTTAATACAGGCAACACATCTGCTGGAAATGAGTCAGCAGTTCACTGATGTGTTCATGTTTTTGCTGTGAAATAAAAAAAATACAAATATTGTTGCAAGAACTAACGTTTTTGGCCTTCTTTTTTCCTTTTGTTGTGGTATTATATTTGTGTTATCTTTTTATAATGCCATATGTGTGGAGTTGATTTATTGGTTAAAAAGTACAACTATGGTTCTCCATTTGAAGAATTCTGCAAACACATTAGGTAAAAATGTGATGGTGCTTAGAATTAAGATCTGTGCCATTTTAAATGTGTAGATTTGATGACTTTGTTAGGTACACTAATACCTGGTTGGACGTCCTTTTGCCTTCAGAGCTGACTTAATTTTTCCTGGCATGGATTCAACAACAATGTCCCAAAGATGCTCTGTTGGACTGACGTCTTGTGACGGTGGTGGCCATTTGAGTACAATGAACTCATGTTCAAGAAACCAGTTTGAGATGATGTCAGCTTTATGGTTGTGTTATCCTGCTGATGGTTCCTGTGAACCATCAGAAGAAAGGTACACTGTAGTTATAACTGGATGGGCATGATCAGCAACAATACTCAGGTGGTGCGATGGTAAGTTGGTACTAAGGGGACAGAATCCCTGTAGATCAGCAGTTGCTAAAACACACAGCGCAGCCCATCTGCCACCAACACCTATGCCAATAAACTTAAAGCAACTTAAACTCCCATATTTCTCCGTGTTTCTGATGCTCAGTTTGAACTTTGGCAGGTCATTTCGACCTTATCTACATGCCTAAATGTGATTGATTACCTACCTAATAGAGTCGATGAGTAGCTCAACTGTAGTTCTTTCATTTTTATTAACACAATATCATACAATTTTTATGCTTAAAAAGTAAAATTTGGAGTATATGCCATTAACCCTTTTTTTCCTATAACACAACTTGTAATCTTTAAAGCTTTAAAATGTAAATAATAAATACGATAGTATTAATCTGTACGCTGGAAAACATGCTTATCACGTTAGCTGTGGCAAAATAGAAGAAACGAGTGAAACTGTGTGTTTGGCGAATGACTGCAGAATGACTGTGTGGGTTTATCGCCGTCATCTTTTCCAAGGAGCTGCATTTGTCCACCGAGGTCGAGTGCTTTTCGTGAAGGTAGGGGGAGCGGTTTATTCAAATGACACCCAAGCTTCTGATAGTTGACGTACTATCAGACCACGGCGAATACGGGCCTGTCATTGGACCATGATGACTGGTCTCATGACAAGAACGAATTGGTCTCAGCCAATCAGATCCCGCTATGGGCCACGGAGTCTGTTTGTGAATGACGTAATGAGCGTGAAACAAGATGGCGTCGCCTCAAACATAAATTGATGCCAATGAGTTTATCGGTGTAGAAGTGCTCCTCTCTTGGGGCTTCTGTTGTTTTGGGGTTGAGAGGACATATTCCGCGGTCAGTTAGCTGTGTGGTAGGCGTTGCCGAACGCCCACGGAGGAGCTCGTGGACCTTGTTTGTTTTGTCCCTCCGTTGACAACCGGAGAGGAGAGCTGCTGACAGATAGGATGGACAGCGGGGAATATATCTCCACCATGGAGAATATGGACCCGACTTTAGCGGAATTAGGGGACGAATTCACCTTGGGAGACATTGACGGTGAGTGTCCGTGTCACCGTTAAAAAAAATAGGAAGGTTAAGCTGTGTTTCACGAGTGTTGGCCTGTTTCCGTTTAGCCCGACAGCTGTTCTTCCTGCCGAGCGGAAGGAGATGAGCAGCTCTGGCTCTTAATTCTTGCGACAATGTTTAAGTATTCAAGATACCACTCAGGAAAATAGAGACCACTTATATTTAGTAGTCCTCGAATGCTCTGTTATTTTGGCATTATCGTTGTCTATTTTCTTTATTTGTTTCTCTAATACCCCCACCCCCCAAAAACAACAACAAACAAAAAACCCAAAACAAACAAACAATGAGCATAAACTAAAAGATGAAGAAGTGATACTGTTGTTGTCTTGACTCCTCCATAAGAAGTGTCAGTTACTTTCTGACCTTCTTGTTTTTGAAGAAAGCTTTAACTCCTACTTGAGCATCTTTTTGCTTCTGCAGACCTAATTGAGCATCATCTGTGGGACAACATCTCTGTCAAAAATAAGTAAATAAATAAAACAGATAGCCTTTTGCACTCTGTGGGCCTGTACCCTGTGAACAAACAGCATCCTTGTTCCAACTTCCCTGTTATCAAAACATGTTTCACCCTTTGGCACACAGTGAAAGGATGGGGGCTTTTGGTGTGAGGCTGGCCAACGCAGAGTCACCAGCTTTTTATTAGGGTGGAATTTTACTGAATGCTAACCCACCAGACCGGATTGATACACTGGTGAATGTGTGTGTGTGTGTGTGTGTGTGTGTGTGTGTGTGACGCACAGTATGGGATGAATTGGTTGTGTTAAGTTTAAATTACTCATCAGCATACAACCAAAGTGCTCTAACTGAGATCATGCAAAGCCTAATAAAGATTACTATGCATGGGTTTGAAAACCTACCTGCCTGTGGCATCTGGTGTTAATTCTCTCTCGTGAACAGCCCAGTCACAGCTATTTAATCTCACTTAATCACTGTGTCAAAAGAAGAATGTGCAGATTGTGTGAAAGTCAAATGACTGTTGAGGTTTGACTGATCCTAACTTGACTTTTGCTTCACTCAGTGCATTTTGCCTGCAGCTGTGTGGGGGGGAAAATGCAGGTTTCCCATGAGGAAAAGCATTTAACTGCTGCAAATTCAGATTAGTCACAAGCTTTTCTTTTGTGCATTTGACTCTGTATTAATGTTGAACATTCTTGCTTTTCCAATTATTCACTTAACAACTGCTGCTCTGCTTATGTAACTTATTTTCTTTGCTCTCAGCAGCCCACAAAATTGTCCCCCACTGCACCCTCACCCTCGCCCTACACCCCCATTTAATGGATTTACCCTTTGTGTCGGAGTCTCGGTCTGGAGCTCCATGGGCTCAGAGGTGCTTTGTTCTGTCAGCCACTGTAACCCCCTCCCCTCGAGGTGTTGAAGTGTGCGAGTGCCTTACTGTAAGTGTAAATTCGACTGGATGGTTGGTAGAAACGGTTCTGAGAGGAAGCCCATTTAGTGTTCCTGTGATGTTATTTGAAATCCCGTCCTGCACTCCTCTGGGCTCACTTTTCAAAGAAAGCATCACAGTGTTTCCCTTTTATTGGTTTCGAAAGTGGTCATTACTGTTTCTTTACCTCTCAATGTCATGTCAACACAGGTCACATGCAGACTTCAGTCATGGCTATCAGTGCATGAATTACTGGCCTTGACCTCTCTGCTGCTAGTGTTGGACTGTTGATCTCTTTTTTACAGCTTGAGATTTTGCAGCAGTAGAAATGCAGATATGATATATTATCCAAGATGAGATCTAAACACACATGAGTTCATTTTAAAGACTTGTTGGATTTCAATTCATGTCTGGAGTCGGCAACCCTTCACACTGATGGGAACGAACACCTTTTATTGTTTTTGTACGCTGTGCTAAAATGCAGCGAGTGATCAAAGACAAAGCTGACAGGATGTTGGCTTCTTTTCCAAACATATCTGAGAACCTTTTGGTGTTTTAAAAAGTTTGTGAGTTTTCCTTCTTCGCTTTCCAGCTTCAAGCATCTATTCTTGTACCCCAGTGCTTTTTGTGTTGCGTTTGTTTCAAACATTACACCATTAAAGTAGAAACACAAAATGTCCTGCAGCGATATTGTGCTAAAAAAAAATGTAGAAATCAAATCACCAAAAAAGGAAGTATTAATTTTATTGCAGGCGTAATAGATGCAGAACATGTTTCACTGCAGCGTGATTGATAACTATGTATGTCTTTAAAAAGGTGTTATAGTACTGTATTATACAGTGGCCTTGTATTTTCCTGATGCCTAAAAAAATCACTCAATGCAGGAAACAATCACTCATTTTGAGGCTGCAAAGTAGTGACTGTAGTTAAATTTAACATGTGGCTTGCAGGGCTTCTCGGGTGTATTGATATGTGGTGTCTAAGGGTTGTGCGCTTAGTGATTTAACACTTACACTTGACAAAAAGTTCTTTGTCTTTTGTATTGTCTGATTTCTCCGCCTCACATTAAGACAAAGTTCAAGGTTACAGGCTCAGCTTATTGACGCTGCGCTGACCCTGGGAGCTAAGGGCATAGGCACAATCAATCACATAGGCAGACAAGCTTCAACCACATGGGATACTATATGTCAAAAGTGTTTTCAGTTGTCGTTGTCTTTTTTGAAAGGGGATTCCTTTTAGAAACGTTAACCTTCAAATTACTAAAGTAAATAATACTTAGCAAAACAATCATTTGGACCAACACAGTTGTTCCAAAAGAGTCAATAGTACCATCAGATTTGTTCCACCATACAGTAACATCTGGAAGTATCTTACTGGCAGCTATTTCATTTTCCAGCATCCAGACAGTGGTCCCAAACACACTGCCAACCCAGTAAAAGCATGCCTGGATAGAAAAACACACATTGGAGCGCAGTCAGTGATGGATTGGCTTCCCCAGATCCCAGAACCCAACATTATTGAAGCGGCATGGGATCATCCTGACAGAGGACAGCCAACATCCAAACAAGAGCTTTGAATGTCCTTCAAGAAGTCTGGAGAAGTATTTCTGAAGACTACCTAAAGAAATGACATGATAGGTGCCTAAGAGAGATCAGGCTGCCAGTCATACCAAATTTTGACTCTCAGGCTTGTTACAAGTGTACAAAAGCTCACTTTGCCCTAAATACTGTTTAGTTTTGATAAATAGCTGCACATATTACCCATTTTTATAGCAAAATATAAAGAAATGAGTGGTGGTTCAAGACTTTGGCACAATACTGCATTTGGCAAGAATGTGCTGGGAACATATTGAAAGAGGCTGTGATATGATTATGTAAGTGTATTGATATTTTGTCTCAACACTATTTCTATCAGAGATGTTTTTCAAACTAAATTTCCAAAAATGCTTAATATTTTACCCTATACTTAAACCTCATATACAAAAATAATTCCCAAAAATAATCAAGACATTAAGTTGATCATTGTTTCCTAATAAAACCTCTCCTCACGAAGAGGCAGTTTGTTTTAGATTCAGTACGATGGGTCTAATGAACTGGCAACTGAGTGCATATTGTCATGTTGCCAAACCACGAGCACCAGCATACACAATGTCGGTGGGTGGGTGAGTGAGTGAGTGGGGGGCATGTATCTGTCTATCACACCTTTCAGAGCTGCTCGATTCTTCATCTAAATGTTCTTTACTCTATATGCCTATCTCTTTTGTGGCATCAATTGAGATTACATCAAACCTCTTCAAGGCCTTCTGTTTGAAGGTTTCTTTATACTGATTTATGACCAGAACAGTAGCTGTGCTTGTGTGGATATCTGTCAATTCAAGGTCAGGTCTTGAAGATTCTATTCATATCTTTGCAATAAATAGTGTTCATATCTTTGGCTGATCTACACTGGAGCAACCTCAATATTCTGCACGAGGCCTCACTTACAGAGGAGACTTGCGGAGATGTTCAGATACACCTCAGATGATGTTTTTGACTTCTTGTCTGTTTACTTTCTCCCTATTTTCAGAGATGCTGCAGTTTGTCAGCAATCAGGTGGGAGACTTCCCAGACTTGTTCGAGGATCAGATGAACTCAGCAGGCTCTCTACAGGGTGGTGGAGTCACCTCCACCCCTCGGCCTCAACCTCAAATTGCTCAGACTCCCCAGACACCGCAGCCCTCAACCAATGCTGCCTACCAGAGCTCCAACGCTTGCTTCACCTCCTCCCAGACACTGTCCCCACATTCAGTACTCCTCACCCCTCCCCTCACTCCCGCACAAACCCCCTCCCCCCCAACCAACGCTTCAGTGCAGCAACAGGTGACCCGCAGCCCTCCACTCCTTCAGCCAAGGCCTCAGATGGTCCAACCCATCCAGCCTCAACCCCAACAGGCAGCCCAGACAACCATCCAGGTACAGATTTACCTGACGCTTTCTCACACGCTACTCATACAGTCCTATTAGGAGTGGAGAATAGAGCAGGGCGATATGGCCAAAAATATTTATCACGATATATATTTGAAAATTTGCGATAACGATATAACCGACGATATAATTGATGCGAGACAAAATACAACTCCACAACATTACTAGCGCAAAAAGACAACCTTCCATTTATTTTCACTTAAACAAGAAGCTGGTTTTTATGTACATTAAAGCTTTATAAAAATGTAACAGTGCAAATGCAAATTCCTTGCTGAAAGTTTAACCAAAAGGCATTTCCAGTAGAAATGGGCTGACATATCCTGAGCATAACCATGTATAATATCCACTGAAGTTAAAAAGAGGTGCTTTGCAACATTAAACTGCAGTGTGCAGTATGTATTTTTCGGACCATAAGGTGCACGGGATTATAAGGCACATTAAGCGAAACAAAGCAGTCAGATAAATCAAACTTTATTAAACTCATTCTTCTTGCTTCCTCCACTTCTGTACCATTGATTCATTAATGTTGAATTCTCTGGCAGCTGCTCTATTCCCATGTTGTTGCAGTATATTAATGACTAACCTCGTATTGTGGATGGATTATCTCAGTTGTTCTCCTGACTGAAGTTTGGTCCGTTTACAGCATCCTGCCATGCGATTGCATTTGTTTCTAACCATGAAGAACCTTCACGTTAACTTTTATAAGTGGAAAAGTGTTAGTGTTCGTCCTCCAGCTTCACTGTTTATGTTATGCTAACATAGCTGTGTCGCTAGCGATCACGTAGCACATCATTATATACCAGCTAGCCCAACTTCAGTAACCCTACAAACGTCACTGCTGTTTAGTTTCCTGTCTTCATTTATGTTGGAAGTGAAAGCAGAGCTGTACGTTTGATTTTTTTCAGAAATCTCTCCGTCAGAACATGCAATATCATGCTTAGGTAACTAGCGAAACTAGCGAGCTAACTTCCGCTAGCTTCCTGCTAACTTCTAACTCCGTTAAATGTAATAACTTTTGTTTTCATGGATGCCTGGAAGTTAAACTTTATAGTTACACCTGGTAAAGCAGCAATGCTGATCGTTTTATTAAAGATGAAAGAATTTAGACAGTTTTTAACTCTAAGTGATGCTGCAGTGTTGTTTGACCTGAAGCATACGGAGTTTAGGACCCAGATTACTCCCAGATTTAAGAGCATCTTAGTCCGACAAATATGACAATAACAACGGCCGCTTGCATGTTCTGCAAAAAAATGTGCTTTGTTGTGTATCTGACGGACAAACACCAAACCAGTTCCACATCACTGAAGTTGCACCATTTTTACAAACCAATTCTGGTTCATCTGTTTCACTCAACAATCGGCCATGTGCGTATGAAAACAAAGGCACTGCGCATGCGCGTTTACTCCCATTCTATCGCGATATTTCATTTTCCTATCGTTGCCTAACATTATACCGGTATTACCGTGAACGGTATAATATGGCCCAGCCCTAGTGGAGAAAGCTGTAGTCTGACTGTTACAGTGATGGGCTAGTGCTGTAGTGGTGCTTCTGCTGACGTAAAACATTTTCAGACTGCTTAAAAACTGTAACAGATAAACAAAGACAACAAAAATCTGTTTTTCTGTTTTTGAATGTAGATGCACACCCAGGGCATCCCCATGCAGACTCAAAGCTTTCCAGTTCACACCCTGGTTCAGACCCACAGCCAAACACCCATGCCCATACAGACACAAGCAGCCCAGACGGTGATGATTGCCTCCAATGGCGGACAGTCCCGCTTCATTCAGAACCCTGTCATTTGCCAGCAGAGCCCTGCTCCTGGCTTCCAAGGTGAGTACAGAGCAGGGAATGCAATTTAATTTGGCTTTTCATTTTTCCTAAATATCTTTTTTGTTTTCTCTCTCGTCACTCCAGTCCTCCAGCCACAAATGCAAAGCATCATGACGTCACCTCAGCTTCAGCCAGTGGCCATTCAGCACCAGCGTGTTCTGACCCCAACAGGTCAAACCATCCAGACCATCTCCACAGCGCCCACTGCAGTCCACACTGTGCAACAGCAGGTGCAACAAGTACCTGTAAGTAATCCTCAGTTGTTAGCAGGATTGGATGAGTAAACAAAGTTTCTGCTATCAGAATATTTCACCAAAGCTTACCTAAATAATTTTACCCCAAGTTACTGCAAACATAACCCCTAACATAATATTTAGTTTCACAGTGATAATCAAGCAAACATGAAAACGTTCAATTTATGGTTGTCTTCACTCAGGTTTTGGTCCAGCAGCCTCAGATTCTTAAGACGGACTCACTGGTTCTCACAACTCTCAAACCAGATGGGACACAGGTGCTGTCTACCATGCAGAGTCCTGCAGGCATCACCACCCTGACCACACCCATCCAAAACACAGCTCTGCAAGTCCCGGTATGCACTGTGCATGATTCAACACTGCTATTTACATGCAAACAAAGGTTATGATTAAGACTAAAAACTGTTTTTGTGTATGTTTTCGTTCGCCAGACACTTATGAGCAGCAACATCCTGACCACTGTCCCTGTTATGATGGGAGGAGGAGATAAGCTGCCAATCAAACAGATACAACCAGGCTCTTGTCAAAGCACAGCTAGGCCAAGCATGGATCAGTGCCAGGTGACAGCGGGAGGAGTCGGGCCAGGAGGGGTAGTGAAGGAGGGCGAGAGGAGGACAACTCACAACATCATTGAGAAGAGGTATAGATCCTCGATCAACGACAAGATCATCGAGCTCAGAGATCTGGTCATGGGCAGTGATGCGAAGGTTAATATTTTTATTGTCTCCTTTAAAATAAATAGATAAATTACTAAGTCTGGGTAATATCATATGCTTTCAGCATTTTAAATTCCATGTATTTCTTCCTAGATGCATAAGTCAGGAGTGCTTAGGAAGGCCATTGACTACATAAAGCACTTGCAACAGGTTAATCACAAACTACGCCAGGAGAACCTGGCCCTTAAGATGGGCAACCAGAAGAACAGTAAGTCTTCACTTTACTTAAAGCTGCGAGCGGATCAGAAGTCACAGCAGGTCCAATGCATTGACACTTTCTCTCAATCCCAGAGCCCGTGACGCTGTCTGAAGATGTGGAGCTCAAAGAGGAAGTAGTGCTGATGTCACCACCGGCCTCAGATTCTGGTTCTGGTTCCCCTCACCAGTTCTCTCCTTACTGTGTTGATTCAGAACCAGGGAGCCCTTTATTGGATCATGAACAGGTGAGGACAGGACACACACACACACACAGTATGGTTGTGGCTCAGTGGCTTAGCAGACTGCAGTGTTTTAGTGTCAGCAAACTGATTAGCTCAGTGTGTTTATGTAGGTCAAAGGAAGGACAGTGGCAGTTTTAAAAGACTTCCTATTCTTAGCTTCAAAGTGCCTCTTTGAAGATTAGAATGAGATTTTTTTTTGGTTCTTCATACCTGAGGCGGTTGTAGTTCTTTCTGTCGACAAAAGCTTTATTGCACATTACTCCCACTCGCTTTGCTTCACAGTAAAAGCTTTTAGCCGGTGAACGCCCATAAGCTAACACATTTTTTTGAAAATTTTTCCGAGACAGCTGATTTCTTGTTTGATAAAATTTGATTTACGTTGATGTTTTAAAAGGTTTCTTTTTCCGCTTGCTTCACTAGATGTTTTTTGGGCAAAGCAAGGGTTTGTGATTATAAATCGACTTTAAAGTATTATTTATCGTCCCTGTGAACCTGTTCTTCGTCTCTCTTACTGTGTCTTAGATAAAAAGCGAGCCGGACTCTCCCTCGGTTGGTGTGATGGATCGCTCTCGGCTGCTCCTCTGCGTCTTGACTTTCTTCTGCCTTTCCCTGAACCCTCTCCCATCTTTACTGGGATCGGAGACATCGAGCAGCCCCGCCCTTTCCGGAGGCCACGGCCCATCTAGAACGCTTGTCTGGTTTCCAAGTCACACGCAGGAATTTGGTGAGAATTGATGATCTTTAACTTAATTTATCCCAGAAGTTGATGAATTGCTGATTCCTGTTCATACCACCTAGAAAATCCTTTGTTAGAATCTTAAAAATACAGGTTTGTCCATCCTCTCATAGATTTGACATTGTTTTTGACATGTTTCATTTCTTCACGTCCTCCAGCATCTTGGCTCCGTTGCCTGTTGCCATGGGTGATGGTGTGGGTGCTGAGTGGAGTGGGAGCAGTGTGGGGCTGTGTCAGGGTGCTGTACCTGTGGGAGCCAGTCACACCGCTTCACTCACCAAAATCTGTGTCCTTCTGGAGGCACCGCAAACAAGCAGACCTGCATCTCAACAGAGTGAGTGCAGATCAGATCAGATGGACTTGAGATGTTTTAAACAAACCATTATTCTGATGCTGTTGGATTAATAGAACTTCTTAGAGTTGGATGTACCCTAAGATTTGTTTTTCTTTCTATTACAGAGCACTTTGCAGATTTGTGCTTTAATTCTCACTGTTTTTGATGTCTCAGTTGAGCCAGGTTCCTCTGCACATGGTTTTACTTTTAGCATCTTTCAGAGCTAAGCCACAACCTTCTCGGTTTTTCTCTTCCGTCAGTCTACGCTGACTACTTTACCATTTCTCATGTGATTCTCTCTCCTACAGGGAGATTACACAGCAGCAGTGGCCAGTTTAGAGACTTGCCTCTCTGTTTTGACGAGAGCTCTTCCCTCAACCAAGCTGGACCTCGTCTGCTCACTCTCCTGGAACGTGATTCGCTACTGCTTGCATCGCCCAACTCCTCTGGGCTGGCTTGTCCACCAGGTCGGAGGGAAGCACGAAGGGGAGGAGGCGAGGACCAGCGCGAGGGACGCGGCACTTGTGTACCACCAGCTCAGCCAGTTGCAACTCACGGGTAAGCGTTTAGGATGCACAGACAGGAATCCAGCAGATGGTTTTGTACTTTTCACACGTGTTGACATGATGAGACGATACATTATCTGCTTCCTCTTTGTCTCTACAGGAAAGCTGCCTCAGCGTAGCAGCCTGTGGGCTCTGTCGCTCTCTCTAAGCGCTGTGAACCTCAGCGTGAGCGCCCAAGGCAAGATGGCCCCCACACAGCTCGCCCAGATTTATGTCACTGCCGCAATAGCCTTGCGCACTGCGCTGGGCCACCATCTCTCCTGTCTCCCTGTAAGTGTGTCACCTTTGAAATCATCACTGTTGATGTTTGGCTTCGCTCGCACTTTATCATGTTTTGAACCTCGTCTGTCTCTCAGGGTTACCTGCTGGGCTGTGCTGAGAGTGTGGCCAACCAATCAGAAACCAAGACGATCCCCGACTGCCTGCGCTGGCTCTTCACTCCACTTGGGAGGCAGTTCTTCCTGAGCTGTGATTGGTCAGTGAAGTCAGAAAACGGCGATGGGGTGTACACTTCTCAGAGAGACCCAGGTATGTTGTAAATGTTGGGGCTGCTCCTTAAGTTTCCTCTAATTTACTTCTTCGAATTCAAAATAAAATAATCCAGTTAACTTCTTTCAAAAGTTAATCGTGAGTGATATTCCTGTTCTCTCTGCTTTCCTGTTGATCTTTCCTCCCAGCTGACCCCATTGCCCAGCTGCACCGCTCTTTCTGCAGGAAGCTTTTGGAGAGAGCCGTTCACACCCTCATCCAGCCGCAGAGCGACTCTGAAGCAGAAAAACGCAAGAACGAGTCTGGGTAAGGCCTGAATAGCAGCAGCAACGCACTACCGAGAAACTCAGACACTTTAATGTTTATAGATTATGTTTTGTTTTGTTTTTTTCCACAGCTTGGTGTAAATTTTAGATTTAGATTTGCTTTTAGCTTATCTTTTCTTCTACCCTTTCAGAGAGTTTTCCAGCGCCCTGGAGTTCCTGCAGCTGTTGAACAGCTGCACAGAGGACTCTCCTTCCCCACCTCCCCCTTTCTCGACTCCTCCCAGTCACAGCACTATTCCAGGTATGATTGATATGAAGAAGAACCGTGACAGTTTAATAAGAATCGTGAACAGATCTTTGCGTGGGGGGGGGGAACGTTTTCTTCTGTGATAACTAAGCAGATAGCAATCTGAATTATTACTGTCAGCCTGAATGGATTTACTTTCCTCTAGCAGCACACTGATAGTCAGTCACTAGTCGCTTTCCACATGAATGTTTTGTGGTATTATCACAGCTTACAGTCATCTACAAATGAATGCAGTGGATAAGAACACAGTGACAATCTGGTTGCTGCCCTACAAAAAAAAAGTGTTTTACAGTCATGCATGCAGCTTTTGATAACAGCAGGAAAGCTACAACGCCAAAAGGTTGACCAACCTGTTTGAGCTACATTTTCTTTATGCATAATTTTTCTTCTTTTATGTACTTTTTTTTTTTTTTTTTTTCCCCCTCTTCCAGTGGGGGACCCAGTGAGTCGCTGGTGGGCTGTGGTCCTGAAGGCTGCAGTGTACTGGCTGCAGGGCGATGATGTCGCAGTGAAGTCACTTTTGGCAGAAGCTGAGCGAATGCCGAGAGCTCTGCACATTCTTGAGTAAGTGCACTGAAATATATTGTACCTTAATGGGAGTGGTCTATTCCAGGATGTCCAGCAACAGAGGTCACGGAATGGTCAGAGTATGAAAATTGACCGACTGACATGTTACACAGCATTTAGCCAATATCAAGGCAAATTAAAACTGTCCTGCAGACATTTGGCGGTATCTGTTTATCTGCTTGGCTGTGTTTTAATTAAATCAGAAACATGCAGCACATACAGGTGTATATTCTATATTCAGCACTGTGTTTGCAGTCTTCAAAAATGGCAATAAAGCTGACTCAATTAAGATGTTATGACTGAACAGTCATAAGCCAACAGAGAAATCAGTTTTTTGCACTTTGCTATTTATTCTTTGTGCACCTTCGCACCTCCAGTAAACATGTTCGAGTTAATTTCTTCTCCTGTTATTGCATTTTAAGCCCTGGATCGGCCCCATCCGCTTTAATCTTGTGCAGATTTGATGATTAAAAATCTGATTCACAGTTGGTGGTTCTACAAACTGCTTATAGGTGCCGATTTTTCTAAAATAATTGTATCCAAAGTGGGAGGGGGGGAAAAAACAAAGCACAATAACCTGATAAATGTCCCTCTCTATTCCAGCCATCCTCTGCCCAAGGCTGTGCTGCTTCTCTGCAAGGCTGTACAGATGAGCCTGTCCCCTCTGAAGGGAGAAGGGGCAATAGCCTGCCTTTCTTACTGTGACAGAGGCAGCAGCTACCTGTGCTCCAGCATCTCAGTGGCGCTCGCCCAGTCTGGGAACTGGCTGAACAAGGTAGGGTATCAACAGTTCCTGAAAGATGTACCAAACATGGCCCCTACATTCATACATGCAGTGCATGCAGACATCAAAGAGTCTTCCATATATTACAAGTTACTGTCTCACAGTGCAGCACTAACTGTAGTTAAAGCTTAATCATGCATAAACACTCACACACACACACACACACACACACACACACACACACACACACACACAGAGTTAGGGTCAGGTCAGGCTGTTGTGGGGCTGTGTGTGCGCGCAGTGTGGGTGGCAGGAGGTGGCTGTGGTGCATTGTAGTTGCATTGCATGATCCTGAAGCCGAGTGCAATGTGTCTGCAGTGCAGTACAGAGGCCTCCCTGATCTGCACGCATCCACTACACCCCACCACTTAACACTGAGCAACAATGAATATCTTTTCAGATTTGATCTCTCTGGCATACACGTCGGCTAAGATTTACCGGTAATTGTGGGGTTTGGTTTTTTATGTGCATCTATACCCAACCCAGCTGTGTTTTCATTTTTTTTTTTTTTTTTTTCTTCTCCAAGGGGGTTGAGCTACTGGTTTGTGACCTCCTGTTGACTTTGAGGACCAGTTTATGGCAGCGGGGAAGCAGCAGTAATGGAGAACCTGGCCCGGCTCCTGGATCTCAGTTGGCTGGTTTCCAGAGGGACCTCAGCGCACTCAGAAAACTCACACAGTGCTACAGACAGGGACAACACAAGGTCGGGCTTTGGGGAGATTAATTCAGATATGTTAATAATAGTGCTGATAGCTGAAATATGCGAAGGATCATAAAGACAGAACTCTCTATGTTCAGGCCTCAATGAGAGGAAGAAGTGAAAGAGATTCGTCATTCTGAATTTCTTAGGCTGGCAGTTTGGCACCGCAGGAAATGGTTTTTGGCATATTTTATGGGGGGGGGGGGTTTGTTTTTGTTTTTTTAAATGTAGCTTATTAAATTTCAAAAATATATAATAGAATTTGCAACAGCGATCAGCTTCCAAGTATTCGCAGTAGTGAAACTGTAAATGGCTCCATCCTTCAAGTGAGAAATCACCTCGGTACATTTCTGATACTCATCTTGTTCATTATGAACATAATATATATATTTTAATTTTTTATTATGAATCTCCATCACTTTTACCATTTCCAGAACTTTCATTTCAGTTCACCATATCATCAGTCACACTTCTGAGATTTACTAGAGGAGCCTTAACGGCTCCTCTAGTAAATGTATTTGTTGTTTTTTGAGACTGTTAAGTTTTTCACATTTGGCCTCTTAGATAGCACAGTGGAGGAAATCTGAGGAAAGAAGGTAGACAAAGAGTTAGAAGGGTGTCAAACATAAGGCCCGAGGGCCAGAATAAAACCTTCAAGGACTCCAATCCGGCCCGTTTTGGCTTTGGAAAATGTGAAGGAGGTCATCAATTTTGGACAGTCTTTTTCACAGGTTTTACAAGCTTTCCCTGCTGATAACAATCTCCCCCATTCATTATACAACACAGACAATCAATTATAGAGTTCTGTAATTTTACACTTTCAGTTATTACAATTTAGGTCCAAAAGTCATGCTGACTCTTTATTTCTTTATCATGTAGAAAAACTGAGACACACTTTTGAAATTGCAATACTTTGTCTTTTATTAAGATGTCTCATTGATTTAATGTGCAGTTAAATTTCTTACAATGACAGAAATTGGCGTTCAGATTAAAGTGTGTTTGATGTAAAATGAGTTTGCGTTGGTGTGGTACTGAAGAGGCTGAAGAAAGACAAATCGTGAAGTTTTTAAAGGCCTGCTGTCAATCTTGAAAATCTAAACCTCCACTTTTTAGTTTAATTAATATTTAATTTAGTTGAATTGTAAATGTTATGCATACAGAGCTGTTTCAAAGAGTTCATGGCCAAAAACAAACATGAATACAGAGTGTTGGGGAATAGTTGTAGTAAAGCAGAGGAACTGGTTGGTAACACGTGCACGGACATTGGTGCCTGCTGAGAGAATTTGAGGGCTGCTCAGATGTGTGTTCAGCCAAGTTGAAATGATAATAAATACCTGATAATGACAGCTGTTTGTGTTATTTAGGTGTTCCTTCATGAGACCACAGTGAGGCTGATGGCTGGAGCCAGTCCCACAAGGACACACCAGCTGCTGGAGCACAACCTCCGACGCAGGACGCACAGCTCCTACACAGCTGGTAGGCAACACCGTCCTAGTGTACGACACGAGACACACCAAGAGAAAAGACATTTATCCAGTTTCTTCTTCTTTTCCCCTCCTCCTCCCTGCCTGCTTTCAGATGGCGAGTGTGTTTTAGGCGAGAGGGAGAGAGCTCACGCCATTCTGCTGGCCTGCCGCCACCTCCCCATGCCCCTGCTAACCCCGCCCGGGCACAGAGCTCGTCTACTGGCTGAGGCCAAGCGAACCCTGGAGCGGGTGGGAGACCGCCGGTCGCTGCAGGACTGTCAGCAGATTCTGCTGCGCCTCAGCGGGGGTACCACCATCGCCGCTTCTTGAACACACACAACAAACAAGGCTTCTCTGTGGTTCTGCTGTCTCACACACACACACACACACACACACACACACACACACACACACACACACACACAGGGACATTAACCAGGCTTCTCCTCCGCCAACATGTAATTTTATAATTGTCAGCTATTCAGAAATATAGACTTTCTGCCACGTGGACACCGTAACACACACAGCTGTTTTTGTTTTTTTGCTGATGGATACAGCGCTGATGGATACAGCGCTGATGGATACAGCGCTGATGGATACAGGGCTGTATCCATCAGCACTGTATCCACACGCCTGGCTGAAACGTTTGCGCCTTTGGTGCTTAAGTTTAATTGCAGCACAGTCGCCCCACCTTCTGGTCATTACTGGTACTACGCTGGCTGACTGCCTCTTTTCAAACAAAAGAAAATCAGGTTTAAAAGGCCCTAGAGGGAAAAGGGACCATTATCTAATAGCTATTTAAATGAATGAATGCAGCAGTGCATTGATTTGCTCTAGGACACCACACCGTACAATCATTACTGGCACCCAGCAATGTGAGTGCTGCAGTAAGAGTAATGTGTCGTTTCATTTGCAAGCTTCATTTAAGGGCTTCACAGAATTTAAGAGTAGACAGCTGAGGTCTGAGCACGGCTGTGCTTTTAGGATAGCCTTGCTTGCTTTAAACCGTACAGTGCTGAGTAGTGTCTCTCCTTATCTACCTCACAACTGTACAGTGCCAGCATTGTACTGTGGAGCAAAAAAAACAGAATTCTGTGACCATTAAGTGATTTGTGCTTCAGTCCAGTGCAGCATCATTCCAGTAACACACAGCTGATCTGCTTTCCTTGAACAGCAGGATGCAGCAGAAACAACACTTCAGGGTTTGGTTTGCTGCTGCAGGCATGCTCCACCCCGTCACACATGAAGCAGAGAACAGGGGAACATTTAAATGACAGAGGGAGGCAGCAATGGGGCTACAAGTTTGAAAATGCCTAAATACACACACACACAAGCACGCTGGTGCATTTACATGAGAAATGAATTGCATTCAAACTTATAATGTGATTGTATACAAGTTGTACATAGAAGAAGTAGGTTTAATAGCAAGTTCTTAGTTACAAAGAAAGAGAGCAAAAAAAGGAAGCTGTGTGACTTCACTGACCAATCATCTTCATACTGGAACTCAAGGTGTACCCCACCCCCCAAATCTGTGTCACTTTTTTTTGACACGCAGCACAGCGACATCTTTGAGCTGTGATTTCCATCATGAAGAGCAGGGAGGCAGGTGGTGTAGCTTGGTCTGAAAAAGAAGACCAGAGGATAAGAGTTTGGGACATGAACTTTAATGCCCATGGCCCATCTCACCCCCCCACCCCAGTCTTTTTTAGACTTGGGGAATTCCTGTTGAGCTACTACGCTAAACTGCATTTCATTGTGAGGCTGATTAGTATGTGGGAGTGAGTACAAGCTGTAAATGTCTGGAGAGGATCCTCTGATGCAGAGAGCTCTGAGAACAGTCACCTATGAAAAACTGCTGGAGCCTTTTAGATTGTTTTGTTTGTTTTAAATAAGAAAAAACAAGAAAATATCCCTCGTGTAGAACAGGTATGGTCAGTTTGAATTCACAAGCTGTAAGTGGAGTAGTGACATGTTTTCACTGCAGCAAAGAAAAGCATCGAATTGCAAACAAGTTTGTGCAGAATAACCAATTTCTCTGCTGCGTCGCTATATAAACCACCTTTAAAAGCTACAGGTTTTAATGGGGGGGTGTTTGGTGTTGTCATGCTCTGCAGACTGACAGAACTGATGTTGCACAGATTGCAAGCAAAAAGGCCTCGATGTTATGTAAAAAAAAACAAAAAAATTATATTTCATCACGTTGGATTGATGGAGGAGCTTTGTGCTTTGTGAAATTGTAGTCCAATTTGCTTTTTATTTGTAATGATGGTCTTATACATGATGCGGGATTTATAATATCATTTTTCCTTTTTCTTATTTAATGGTTCTGTAATATTAATATAAATGCTTCTGGAGATGGGAGCAGTTTTGCAGTTATGTTATTGTTTTGTATGAGCAGCGTAAGGTCGGGAGCCGAGGAAATCTGTTTTATTAAAGGATCCTTTCATTTAAACTTTTTAGCTTGGTATGGTAAATTTGATCACTTTCTATGTTTTTTGTTTGTTTTTCTTTGGCGCACATTGTAATGTCTTGATTTTAGAATACGGGCAAACACACTAGAATACAATTAGAGGTTTCCAGTACCCTGTCTTCCAGGTCAACTCAAGCTGTAATCTAAGGAGTACTGAAAGTGTTGCTATCAGTTTAGATTAGGCTTCCCTGACTGGTAAACTACACAAAGAAGAAATTTATGTTCAACAACATCTGCGAGCTGGAGTGTTTGTTTGTTTTTATTTTGTTTCTTTTGTCTTTTTTCCCTTGAGGTGTTTTTATGGTCTGAATTTATCTGTTCATTTGAATGTTTTCTAATAAAATGACACATGAAAGTGTGAGAGTGACTGGTCTCTACTAAATGCTGTATGTTACTCAGTGGTTGTCGATGAGTAATATGTAAAGGAGCAAATTAAAGAGGGGAAGGTGGGCGTTGGCTGGATGTGAAGGCCAGTGAAATCTGATAACTGTGCTGAAGTTGAGTTTTCTCCTTCAAATGAAACACTTGTGCACTTTTTACAGAGATGAGACGTTTCTGGTTGCACAGTAAGCCCCTACAGTAGGAGGAGAGGGAAAGGAGCCATGCAATTATGATTCGAAGTTATGAGTGCTCAAAATGCTGGAGGAAAAAAAATAAGTAAACTTAAAATGCACCAGATTTGGACACAGTGTTATGTGCTTTGATAATATTCACAATATGAAGGTAAAAGGTTTCCTTGATTTCTTTTTCTTTTTTTCAGTAAAAGTGATTGTGCATAATGACAGCTGATGCATTCATAGGGGCTCACATGTAGGACGCTCCTTTAATTTTAATGGAGTGACTTGACTGCAGTACATGGATTGTATATTTAAAATAAGTAGACACGAGAAAATCATACAATTAGAGGGATTAACATGAGCTATAAATTTATGTATGAAATAAATATTTATTTTAGGGGAAAGTATTTTTATCTTCTTAATTTTAAGTTCTCTAAATGTTGTTCCGTGTTGGTGCAGTTTCGGGTTTGCTTTGGAGTCCACCCATCTCTTCTCATAACGAGGATTTTCCCTGAAAATAAAATCGATCAAAAGAAAGAAAATCTCGTCTTTCTCTTATTAAACAAAATACACACTGGTGATTATTTTAATCCACGGATATGACAAGAATATTTCAGATCAAGACCAAAAAACACTTCTGGGGCCAGAATTACATCTGTACATCTTCTGTGATGTGTTTATAGTTAATACGTCAAATATTATTTCCCACTGTACTGATATAACCGGTAAGCAATGTTTGTTGACATGTTTATTGATTGATGGATTGATTCCATCCATTAATTTTCTTCCGTGTATCTAATTCAGGGTCGTGGGGGGCTGGAGGTTATCCCATCTATCGTTATAGGGCGAAAGGTGGGGTACAACTTGGACAGATCGAAACAGTTCAGTTCATTTTTAAATATGAAACTCACATTTATACCCACAACCAATTTAGAATCGCCTCCTAACCTAACCCCACTAACTGCATGTCTTCAAACTGTGGCAGAGTACCCGGAAACGACACAGAAAGACACGGGGAGAACACGCAAATTCAGGACCTTTTTGCTGTGAAGCAACAGTTCTAGCCACCACGCTAATTTTATTTTATTTTATTTCAAGTGTGTATGTAATTTAAAAAAAAAAAAAAAAAAACTAAAACTAAAACGCCGCTATCAAACTGTTGGAACTGTAGAGGTCATGTGGTATGTGTTCCCCCCCGGACAAAAATAACAGACGTGCGGTATAGTAACTTAGCGAACTCACGTGCACAACATGAAAAACTTTAAAAACAAAGGCTCCAAAAAGGCTAAGTTCAAGCCAGGATCGAAGAAGAGGGAGAACAAATGCATCGTAACGTTTGACGAGAAAAACAGACAGTGAGTTTGAAAGCGCGTCGCTGAAAACACTGTTTCAACATGTTAGCTAGCATCATAGCACTAGCGCTGATTAGCATGGACTAGTACCAGCTTTTAGTAAATGTTTTTATTTGGGAAGCTTGTTGGAAATAAATGTGTGTAATTTGTGTAAGATTTTAACCAAATAAGTGGAGGCTTTCCCATCTTCCCACTCTCCTCGTCATATTTAAAAATGCTGATGGTGTATGGTGTTCAAACTATCATATACCTGCATTTATAAATATTGTTAATTTCTAGAAATGTTATTATTTGACTAAAGTTTTTTGTTAGGTAATGTAAACCTCATAAATTAACTGTAGCCAGTCTTCCAGTTTGAGTTATAAAGGTTCTCCTTAATAAAGTACACCTTTCTAAGTCTGGCTTAATAAATCTTGGTTTTGGACTTTAATCTGCTTCTCTCTCAGGGAATATCTTACCGGCTTTCACAAGCGTAAGGTGGAGAGGAGGAAAGCGGCAGTAGAAGAAATTCGAAAGAAAATCAAGGAAGAGCAGATAAGAGTCAGAGAAGACGTGAGTCCTCATGGAAAAGAGCCCTGATTTAAAGCCTGTTTTTGCTAAACGCCTGAGCATGTTGAGAAAATAGGCAATGTATTAAATGTGTTTGTCTCCTTACAGAGACACAAGGAATACATAAAGATGCTGAAGGAGAGGACAGAAGCTCTCGGTGAGTTTACAGGAAAACTTGCGCTCTGGTTATTTTACTGATGTCTCATAATCTGTGCATGTAGCTTCATTGCCCTTTATGTGATCCTGTATTGCAGAGGAAGGCGAAGATGATCTGGAAGATGCAATAACCAGCACAACAGAGTCTATGCAGTACGATCATCCCAACCACACAGTAACCGTGACAACCATCAGTGATCTTGACCTCACAGGAGCTCGCCTTCTCAAAGCTGCAGCAAACCAGGTAAATATTAAGGTCTGTAATCATCTGAATAGGCTATATGTGTATGTTCTTCTAAGTTTGAAGATAACACTGAAGGTAATAATACTGCATTAACACTGAGTATGCTTGTTTTGAAGGCTAATGAGGAGCGTGACGATGAGGTGGAGGGGGAGAAAGAGGAAGAGAAAATGGTTGGAATGCCAAAAAAAGCTGGGAATCCAATACTTAACAAAAAGTAAGCAGTTTGTTAATCACATCTCTAATTGAGAGCAGCTTGTGATCAGTTGTGTCCTGCTTTTAAGATTAAAACGTTGGACTTTGTGTCCAGTGTTGGACGGTTTTTCGTTTGAGCTGATTTCATTTGCTCAGCTAATGTCATGTCAGGATGATGCTGGTGGATGAGATGAGTTGTTCTGTTTGCAGTATTCTCAGAGTATAATGTATTTAATAAAACATTGATATTTGGTGTCCCTGTATCAATACAATATCTACACGTGAAATATCTTAATACTATGCTGCATTGCATTTAGGGATGGGTATTGATAAGATTTTCACGAGTCCGATTCCATTTTCGATTCTGTTTAACGATTCGATTCTTTTTTTAAAAAAAAGGAGAACACTGAGGTCGATTTGCTTAGAACTTTGTTTTATATCTTCTCTTTGAACAAGATAGAAATTTAGGAGTAACATGGCCTTACAAACCCAACAGTGAGATCTTAAGAGATCCAGCCTACGGCTCTTCAATGGGGTGTCACAGGGTCCCCAGGAAAAAAAATTGTAAATGTAAAATAATAAAATAAATATTCATCTGTAGCAATAACAAAGTATAACATAAATTATTCAGTAGCAATTACACAAGAATATCCAGTAATGTCCCTGCCTACAATTAAACACATTCACTTACTGAAAATCGGGGACATCTGCTGTGGCAAATGGGTTCAAGCCTTTGACCACAAACTCAGTCACTGCTCAGTGACATTCGTCTATTCTGGCCTGAAAGGAGACGCTACCAGTAGACTGCAGCGAGAACTGCCAGCATCTGAGCCAGCCAGACTCTGTCTCTCTCATCATGGTCACCTAAATGCACAGTAATGGCAGGTTTTGTAATAAGGCAGATCGCGCTAACATAATATGCACTGTTAGTTGATTATTTACCTGCCGCATTAACGGGAGAGGACGTGCAAACGTCACCGCTGCTGCTGGGTTGAGATTCACGAGTCCGGAGCGGAATTAAAAACACGACATTCATTTAAGGTCATCGCGTGTTTTGTGAGCAAATGCTTTTGCATATTCGTAGTGTTTCCTCCCTTAAATGAAATATCTACTTTGCAAGTATTGCAAGTTGCCCTGTTGTCATCTGTTCTCGTAAAGTATAATCAAACTTTTGAGCGTTTGAGCCGCTAAGGCGCCGTGTTTCCTGCCAGGTAAATGACGCTCCGCAACGTGGTGACGTCATTCGGGGCGACTGGAATCGATAAGGGAATCGTTTGCAAAAATGGCAAACAATTCCAAGGAATTGAAACAGTGGGAACCGGTTCTCAACAAGAACCGGTTTTCGATACCCATCCCTAATTGCATTCCTCTACCTCCAGAGTACACACAGCTACCTTACCTGGCCCCTCTAACTCCAGCTGATTGGTTTATTTATTTTTCTCTCTCGCTCTTTCATCACTCCAGGATCCGCTCCCTTACAACGCAGCTCAGCACTTACACCAGCAAGCGGAAGAGGAAAGGGAAGCAGGAAGGCCAAGGCGGACGGGGGCGTCTGACAGAGAAGAGACCTGGTGTCACAGAGGGTAGAAACAAAGGCGGCAGGACCAGCAAGCGTCAGAGACGTAGACAGACCGGGAAGAAAGTGCATCATCAGGACTGAAGGAGTGCATGAAGGGAGGAAGAAACTCCTGACAATGGACTTCTGCTCTTGTTAGGCCAGCTCAACAAACTGGACTTGGTTGTGTTTATGCTCACGCGTCGAACAGAATACGTGTATGCATAAAGATGATGTTGGAGTTACCTGCCCTGTGAAATCTTGTGCTCAGTTTTGTACATTTTCCAACTTTTTTTGTTTCTTCCCATTATTTGTTAATTGTGTACTGAGTGTGCTGTATTTACCTCAAATTTGATTAAAGTAAATTTGAATAATTTCTGATGATCTCATGTTGCGGTCATATGTCACATTATGTCAGCGTGCCCTGTGAGGAATTTTGTCCCACTGTGCTCTATTGTTTAATAGGAAACCTGATGCTGTTGTCAACATCCTCTGGAGAACATCAGGAAACCAACCCTTAGCTCTGTATTTCCTCCTAGCTGAGTATCACCTGTGTTTGTGTGATCTAAAGGAGAACCAAGCAGTTTCATGTAGAACGATAAACAGCCAGCGGCTTTAATATATGTTAAACACCCCCACCTCGCCGGTGTTTATTTATTTACGTTAACCTGAGCCAGCGTGTGCCAGCTGTCGCTAGCATGAGCGTTTCATTTCGCTTTCTAAAGCCCATGATATTTAATACAGCTGCTCAATAGGAGAACCAATAAGCCACTGGCTCCATCTTGGTCCTGGGGTTTGTGTGCGCTTCAGGGTCTCAGCCGTGTCGGCTAAGAGCCGCCATGGATGGCACAGATGCTGCAGTTTCACTCATTGTCAGAGCAGCCAATCAGATTGATTCAAGTGTCTGGCAGGCCGGGAGGACAGAGAGCATGGGGAAGAGGAGGCATGTGCCTGATGGGGGTCTGATGGGCAGTTCATCCTTAATGATGACACGCTGAAGGCTGGAGTCCCTCTTGTCAGGTAATTTTAAATCTTTTTCATAACAAAACCATTTTTATATATTTCTACCATCCTCAGTTTTACACTATTAAAGGCTTAATTGACATGTTGACTATTACCAGAGGCGCTGGTGCTTGTAGAAGTTGCTTGGTTACAGTGCATGTGTCTTGTGGTGTGTAGTACTGTGGAACTGCTCTGACTGGACTGTATTTCATCAGCTGCGAGTGCGGTTAGTTATCAGTGATCTTAACAGTTCTCACGTCCTGAAACAAAAACCCCTTTTTTAGTATGCACTGTTTGCAGCTGCTCTGCTTACACCACCTTACAGTAATGTGTCACAATCACGCATTAGTGGCTCATGCTTGCTCTGTACATTACCAAATTAGATTAAATGTGCAGAAACACTTCTGTAATTTGACAGTCTTTTTTTAATGTCTTCCTCAAGTGTTAGATAAATATTTCTGCATATTTCCTGCTGTGGTTTCCCAGTTTTCTCTGTTGGAGGCAATGAACATCCAGGTTCTCCCTCTGCGTTCACCATGGCCCTCTCCGGCGATGAGCCCATCTGCCCCAAGTTCCAGCCCAATGTCTTCGACCCCTCCCGCTGCCACGACTGCCTGCGCCAGAGGCACCTGCACGCCGGTGCAGGGGAGAGCACTGAGGTCACGCAGCAACAGATATCTGCTGCCGAGTCCGGAGCCGGGGCTAAAACCGGGATTGGGTCAAGAAAGGGAGAAGCGTTAACACCGATTTCTTCCCAAGCGGAGGAAAGAGACACCAGCAGCAAGGTGAGACAAGCAGGACGGTGATGTGCACAGCAACAGCAGCAAGGTAACCAGGAAGAGATAATGAGAACTCAATGTGCGCTGAGTGATGGGATTAGCTGGACGTGAAGAGCAGCAGGAAGATGCATTAGAGGTCACAGGTCTAAGCAGTAAGGCAGCGCAGCACTGAGATCAGATGTTCTGGTGCAGGAATCAATAAGGTACTGCTGTACTGCTTTAACTTTAATTTAATAATCTACTGATTACTCTTAAACTTAAGTACACCTGACTTAACCCTAGAGTTCGATTCTCTGGTTAAAGAAAGGACCAATTAAGAATTTCCCATTCAACTTTACATGTAAACAAAGTAAATGCCATCATGTCTGAAACTTTACTACTTGTGAGTAAATGAAAGAGAGATCAGAGACGGAGAATAAGAGCCAATGGTGTGGAGCAGGGTAGCAGTAGTGGCTTCTATTAAAAATGAATGAAGCTGGATCATTTACTGCCCTCTTGGGAATGACTTGTAATATTAGACGGGGGTTCAGAGAGGATGGGCATGTTTCTGGACAGTTTCGAAACGGCAGAAACCTGTGCCCCAGCTTCTGTTTGATATGCCTCTATGAAACGTTTGCAATAATCTGTTTATGTGCATATTTTACACCTGATTGTGCTTCTTTTAGATCCCGTAGTATATTACCTGTAGATTCCTAGGAGGTGTTGGGGATTGTCATTCTCTGGCATTTGCAGACAGTTTTCAATCATTCCTTGAGACGGCAAAGTTTATGCAGAGGACGAATTTAAAAAAAAAAGTGATGAAATATTAATGAGGAAAGCCACGAGACAGGTCAGGTTACAGAGGTGTAACCCTAATCGAACAGCAGCACATGTGAGCGTCTGTCAGGGAGGACAGAGGGGACAGACGCTATTATCAAAACTGCTGCTCCAGGAGCCGGAGCCAGACGAAGAGGGTTTGTCATGTATGCACTCTGATGTGTACTTTCAGTGAACCTTCACGTGCCGGTGGAGGCGCATCACTTCCTCTCCTCTTTTTGTGACTTGGAGAGATAGAGGGATGGAGTTTGCCGCAAAATTGTGATTTGTCCATGTCTTTCCCTCTCATCCTATCAGGAGGATTCTGATGGTCTGTCAGTGGTGAGCAGCTACTGCGATGTCAATGGAGTTCATCTGGGTTATGGGGAGCCCTCTTTGTGCATCCTGAGCCCCGACTGCGAGCTTTATATCTGCGAGGCTGACGACGACAGCACAGACAGGTAAGAAAGAAGGCATCGTGATGATAAAAGGAGCTGCAATGGCAATTCAATGACTCTAAAGTGTAGTGTGAGAGTTTGTGGAGTTAGATTTAAAACGTACTGTAGTTTATATTGATCTTCCTGCATTCACCATGCTCTCTGACCTGAAAAATGGCTTAAGTTTTATGACGTGTCTATTAAACTGATCAAATTTTCTCCTTTTCTCTGACTTCTTCTCTTGCTTTTCACTCCCCACTCCCGATCTCTCACCTCGTTCATCTCTGCTCTCGTCATTCTTCTTCCATCTCCTCTTCCACGTAGCTGCCGTGAGCAGAGCGACTACCAGGAGTTCAGTGGCTCAGCCAGTGCAGAGGACGAATACCCACCGATCCGTCGCCACCTGGTCAAACTCGATATGACCCGGCTTGACCCGCCACCCCACCGGCCCAACCCAAGGGCTTGGATGGATGACTCTCGGAGCAGAGACAGCTTCAGTAGACATTCGGGTACTTGTAGGCTGACATTGTGTGTTGCTGAATCAATTTCTTAGAACATTAGACTCATAAACCAAAGAAAAATTATAAGAAAGAGAGAAACAGAGGTAGCAGAATCGCCAAAGATATTTACAAATACTCCGTACAGCGGTCGACTGAGTCTTTAGTAAACTTGTGACTTGCTGCAATTGACCAATCTATATCCAGTTACAGCCAGAGGTGTTATTTACTTGGCAATACTATTTGCTGTCATCAGGTGAAGTGTCCAAGAGCAATTATCAGTAATACAATATAGCTCGGTTTGTGTCAGGAAACCTCTGGTAGTTGCTCAGTGGTTGAACTTTGACCTTTGCTTCTCCTATTTCTGTTACCATTGCGTCTTTCTATTTCATCCTATTTAAAAAATATTTTCTTCTCTTCCAGGGTTGAAAGAAGAGCGAGAGAAGCGCGAAAGTGGCTATTTCTCGCTGGGGAGGGCAGCAGGTGCCCGTTCGCTCCATGACAGCCCGTTCCGCCACTTCGAGCGAGGCCATCCCATCTTCAGCAACAGGAACGTCGAGCCAAAAGACATCGTTCCCTTCAGAAATCCTAATCTTGGTGTGGCTTCTCAAAGGCCGATACCAGAGGCTGTGGATGAGGACGTGGATGTGGAAATCCCTCCTCCTGACCCATATGAAATTGCAGTTGAAGTCGAGGCACAAGTTGGCCCTCGCTCTCCGAGCCCTACTCCCTTTAAAATAGCGGAGTCGCTGGCCTCTAGCAGACGAAAGGGTTTCGGCAGTTCATACGGCCGTGTAAGCCCTTCTTCTCCCGTCTCTTCCTATCAGCAGTCGGGGTCGTACAACTCCCCGAGGCAAAGCTCGGCTCTGCAGTCTCGCTCGTCTTCTCCCTCACGTGGAAACCCGACATTCCGACGCAGCGAATCCTTCGCTTCCCTCAGCAGGACTAACTTTGACGGTGGGGGGAGGTCTCCAGGGAGGGAGCCGGGGTCTAGAAGCTCCTTGCAAGGCACACATGGGCGACGTATTGAGTCGGGAACCCTGCCAAGAAACTTCAAATCGTTTGCCAGTTCAGTCAAATCCCAATCCAGCATGATTTCTGATTTTAGGAGTACCTTGCGAAAGACGGAAGCAAATGGGTCTTTAAGTGGTCGGGGTGGCGACTCCAGGAGCTCATCTCCGCAGAGGAAGGACTTTAACAGTTCAAGCCAAATGCCTCTTCACAAAACTGAAACCAGCACTAGTTTATCACATGGACGTGTGTATAACAGAAGGACTTCATCTCCATCAAGAAGGACTTCTGACAGTCGCAGCTCCTCACCGCCAAGGAGGACCTACAGTTCATCTAGCCAATCACTACTTCATAAATCTGAGTCCGTTATGTCTCTAAATGGACGCAGTCACCACGCACGCTGTGGGTCCCCGATAAGAGAAGGTTATGATATTGAGAGCCAGGCTCTGTTGCGTAACCCATCTGTTAGAAATGGGCAGAAAGATCAAGAACAAGAAGTCCCCATCCATCCGTCTCCATCTAAAAGAGGTCATGATACACCAAGTCATTCCATACTGCGTAAGACTGAATCAAGCCCTGCCAGGAGCAGTCGAGGTCGGGATAGCCGTTCTTCCTCTCCTGGAAGGAGGGGTTATGACACCCCCAGCAGGTATCAGCTGAAGAAAACAGACACCGGTAGCTTATTACATGGCCGTAGTCGTGAAAGTCATAAATCTCCCCCTTTGAGGAAAAGCTACGAGACTCCTACTCAGCCTTTGCTGCACAAGTCTGAATTTAACAGCTCAGTCAGAAGTCATGATAGATACAGCTCGTCATCTTTAAGGAGAACTTTTGATGCTTCTGACCAACGTTTGGCACACAAAACAGAAACTAGCAGTTCCTTCAACAGCAGGAATCAAAACAGCCGCAACTCCTCCCCCTCTAGGAAAGACAGCAGTCATCCACCGGGGTACTCAGTCCTCAGAAGTGCCATTAATGGAGACTCTGGTAATTTCTTTCAGAGAAAAAACACCCACGCTGACACAAAATCCAACTCTGATCGCTCACCACGCTCATGGCGAGATTCAACTCATTCCCTCCGCAGCTCCTCGTTATCTCGGGCTGCTTCGCCCTCTAGACATGGTGGAAGTGGCAACAGATCCACTGCTGTCACCTTGGAACGACCAAGGAGCCCAAGCAGCAACAGATCCAGTGTCGGTAGAAACATCCGCGAAGACCGCTGCCCTTCTCCTAATGACAAGAGGACCTCCCGTCATCCTGAGAGCCCTTCACTTCCCATTCAAATGCAGAGGCACACCTCCTCGCAAAGCTCCATGGAGTCCTCTGAGTCAGGCCGGCTCTCTGTGGGATCTACAGGGCGGAACAGGGAGGCGTATGCCATGATAGCTGATGTACCGAAGGTCAAAATGATCCATCACAGCGAGGCCTCGAGCCACGCGGGGAGGCTGCAGAACCAGCAGTCCGTCCGAAGACAGGAGCTCTTCAAGCCAGCCAGGTCAGACTCATGTTACACCTGCATATGTTAAACTGAGCATTTGTTGAGTGGTATGATTACTCGCCAACATTTTCTTGGAGGATCTATAATCTCTTGCCAGCTTTGCTTCTTCTACTCCATTCAACTGGATTAATTAGAGACACTAATAACCTGTCTGCTGTTTCAGCCACTCCTTGAGCAAGCTTCCCTCCAGAGAGTGGGAAGATACAGGAGACACTGAGAGAGAATGGCACAGTGGGTATCTATCTCGAGCTCACTCCTCCACCTCATTACAGGTAGGCCGGCTCAGGCCCATGCCAGTTAATTAAAGGATGTAAGAAACCCACGTTTTTTTTTTTAGCTTCTTGATTTAGGTATCTGAAAGTAAGCAGTAGGGCAGACTGGGAACAGAGAGTGCAAATGGTATAGAAGGGTGTAGGAACTGATAAAACCTTGCAATGGCATTTATTGTTATATTATATTATTAATATATTATATTACCTAATATGTTAATGCCTAACTTCATCTACCACATACCACACATCAGGTTTAAAAACAAAACACCTCTATGGATGGGACATGTTTGCTCAGTCCCGTATTGATTTGGTTAATAACTACAAGCTGTTCTTTTCCAGAGATCGGGCAGTCCCACAGCGGATGAGGGCAGTTCTTGGAAAGGTTATTATCACAGATCCGAACAAATGCAGGTATGTTTACACAGCAAAAATATTTAGTCTTGCTTACTTGCACGCCTTGCATGTGCCACATGTATTTTGCGATTCACCATAATAAAACCGCTGTTTTAATTTTACTGCAGTCCCGCCTATTTAAATATCCCTTTTTGTCACATATTTACCAGTGTTTGCACAGCTCCTGTCTGTAACTGCAAAAGCTTTTTAGGTGCTTAAGGTTAAGGTTGCTGGTGTGTCTGTTCCTACACTCTTTAAATTCTCCTTTTAACAGCTGACAGTCGCGTGTCTATCTTTTTTACCTACACCCTGCAGTCATTTCACAACACTGACTGAACTCTGTCAATTGTGGTCTGCTGGGGCATGTGTTGAAATTCCTGAACTGAAACCAATAGCTACAAGAGAGGCTTTTGGTAGAGGGTGGGGGTGCCACTTTATGTGCAAGAGATTTTCAGACGGGAAAATGTGGCAAGTCTTTTTTGAGAGTTTAGAAGAGAAAGCTTGTCTAAGCCAGGGAATGTCAGGATTTTGTATTTGCAGACTAGGACTTTAGATTGACAGACTTTTTTTCCCCCTCCATATCTTATCTTGTTGGGAATACCTGTGTGGCTTCAGTCAATAAGGAGGGTAAAATTTTCCATGGGAGATTCCAGGGAGACTCAGATTGATCCCCACTTTCTCCCCCGCAGGAGCTCCCCGGACCCCTTTTCATAGCCAGGCAGTTTTTTGGGGGTGGTGGGGGCGACGGAGTAGGTGGTAGGCTTGTTTTCTGAACAGATCTTCGCGGACCCGCCCAGGAAGTGACAGACAGACAGAGAGCGAGAGCAGCGAGCAAACAGGCAGCAGGGCTGAAGCGCTACATTAGCTCCGCTCCACTTGTCACAAAGTTGAAAATTTGTTTTTGCTGTTGTTTTTAAAACGCGAAAAACTCGTCCGCGTGCAGCGACATGGACGCACTCTCCCCTTAACGAGGCGGGGTACGTGCTCGGGACGCTGGCGGTTCGCTTGATTGGGTTAACATGGGTATGAATGGCGGGGTTTCATCTTAACTTTTCCTGCGATAAAGTAAGGTGATTTTTTTTTAAAATAGCTAATTAAGCTTGTGCGGTAACAGTACTTTTGTCTTTATCTCACCCTCCCCGGATCCTGTTATCATGACGGTAAGCGGCACCCTCCTTCACTGTACGGCTGTACTTTGAAAACACTTTGTTTTTCCTGCTTGTCACGTCTTCCTGAACCTCTACTTTTCAAACGAAGCCTCTCGGCTAGCCGTTCACTCGGCTCGGTTGGGTTAAAGTGTTTAGCTAGTTTATCATAGATGTTAACGTATATTAGCTTTACAAAGCTAGCTAGTTTTAATGTGGCGAGCGTTTGTTTGACTTCGAGGGGTGTGTACATGAAGTTACCGCTAGCTTAGAAGTGACTTTTATTCGTTTAGTTTTATTTGTGGTTCGTATGGAGAAAAACAAGTAAAGTAACTGCTGTCGAAACGAAATACTTGACACTGGTTTCAAAGCGTGGTGTAGTTTCCTCCCCTTTTACCCTACTGCTACTGTTTACAGTAACTGGCACTAGCTTGTAGCTTGAACTGTGTGTGCCTTTTTTTTTTATAGCCAGCTGTGACACATGTCCTCTGGTTGCAAACAGGCAGACACTGCCAGGCAAAGCTGGCAGGTGTTTTTTAATAACCTAGAAGTACTGGCTGTCCAAACAATAGTAATTTAGGAGTTGGCCTTAGAATGAGTGTACTGTATACCGGGACACTCTCATTAACAATAAGAAAAAAAGGTGAAACCTGTTTAACCTTAAGGACAAAGCTCACCAGACAATACGTCTTTATAGTGACAGGAAACGGGAGATGAAAAGAAGTGATGTTGTCTGTTCATTTGACTGTTTTCCCTTCTTCAGTTTATGACCTTTTCAAGCAAGGTCACGGTTCTGATAGTATAAGGGTTTACTGCTTAACAGGTGTCCGTTTTTCTACGTCAACCATCTGCTTCCTGTTTCTGCTCATGGGCATGTTTTGACATGATGTGAATAATTTGTAATAAGGTTTGACAGATAACTTTCTGTTGTATTTTAGACTTGTCTTTTTTGTTTTTTCAAGGCATACAATCAGTGTTCATTATGGATTTAAAGCCATGTTTAGTTCGATTGTTTTTCTTAAACAAAACCTATAACAACAGAGCTTAAATACAGTAGCTCAATAAAATAAACAGAGAAAATAGCACAGTAAGGTGCAATTACACCTAAATGAGGAACAGAATTTAAAAAAACAAAATGCTCTCTGTGGGGAAAAAATAAGTCTGGGGAAAAAAAAGTAAAATACATTAAAAGAGCTCAGTGAACAAAGGTCTAAATATGATGCTCGACTGTGTGTGTGTCTACACCCAACAATGCTTCTCAGTTAAAGAGCTCAACTTAATTAAATTAAGAATAAAAGGAAACCTGGGGTTTCTCCCTACATTATTCCTGTTATACTCTGTTGTTGGGAGTCATCAGACTGTATCATTGTTAGATTAAAGGAGATCAGTGGCATATATTAACTGGCTCAAACAGAGAGAAAGTGGGCGGTACCATGGCTTGCATGAATGCAAGTACATAATGGAACATAAATACAGAAAAGGGGTAGTTAAAGATGACAGGACAGACGAGAGAAATTATATTAAGCGTACAGACTTGCAAACAGATGGGAGAAGAACAAAGTAAAAAAAGAGTGGAAAGTCGTGGGGAGCGAGATGCCAGTTGGAGATGAGCTGACAAATGCAGACAGATTTAAAAAGCGAGGAATGTACTTGTTGGTGAGTGAGAGATAAGCCAAGTGAGGAGTGTATTGCTTGGAAAAAGGAAGAAAAAAGAAGCTGCTGGCTAATCTTCTAATCTGGGATCACCTCATCTTGAGGTACCTAGCACATGTTTTCCTCTTCCTGTCATCGTGTTTGAAGCTAAAGCAGACCTGCTGCAGTGCAATAGAGCAGCACCCTGTTACGTAAACACAGTGCTGTTGATGTATATAGATTGTTGAGTGAGCTCAATACTGTCTGCTTTACCATCTTGTTAAATGTAAAGCAGTAGAGGATGTAATATAATATAAACTGCTTTAACTGATTTGGCCTATCACTTCTTCACACTGGAAACCAAATTATGGCCTCTGTGGCAAAATAAGGCAGGAGTCTCTGGTCTTTATGTACAATGATAACATAAACCTGTAGTGATGTAGCTGCTGCTCATAACATAAATGTTGTTGTAATTATACTACGCTACCCGCTCTTTAATATGGGGTTGTGTGGTTTGTCCACCCTAGTTCGTTCTTTCTGTTTCTGTTCACTTTCACTTTTTCTTCCTTCGTTAAAAAGCGTTGAACTTTTGTTGCATTTTCTTTGGCGACTTTGACTTTGTTCTGCTTCACAGCCCGACCTCCTGAACTTCAAAAAGGGATGGATGTCAAAACTGGACGAGAGGGGGGAGGTAAAGTGCAGCCAAGTCATATCCTCCTGTCACTCCTTCTCCTTTCCTAGCCTCTTCCCAGCATCACTCGTTCCTAATGAGAGAGGCTGTTTGTAAGGCGATAGCAGCAGGTTATCTTTGTTATCATGTTAATAGCTTGGTGGCTTGAGGCATAACAGGTGTGTCCTCTGTTTGAATGAAACGCTTGGGTGGGTGAGAGAGCTTCTCGCTTCACACATGCATGCTTCCTGTTCCACTCGTGTTTGTCTCAGCTTTTACAGACCAGGCTCGCTCAAAAAAAAATAGAACATAATAATAATTCTGATACAGTCTTAGATGGCGTGTTATGTTGTTGTGTTTTCAAGCCATGTGAAAAAGACTTTTCAAAGGAATATGCAGTCATGTGAAAAACTAAGTACACCCTGATTGCTTCCATTCAAATGTTTGCCTTGATTTATTGATCATCAGCAAGTGTGAGCGTATCTAAAAAATAGAAGTTTTGGTAATTTTCTGCTCTAGACGTAGGTTTACAAAGTTGGATCTGAACAAACTACAAGACGTCTGGAGCAATGTCCTTTGGACAGTCGAGACCAAAGTGGAGATGTTTAGGCCTAATATACACCGACATGTTTGAAGAAAACCAAACTCAGCGCATCAGCGCAAACACCTCAGACCAACTGTTAAGCACGATGGTGGAGGTGTGATGATTTGGTCATATTTTACAGCCACAGGACCTGGCCACCTGCGTCAGTCATGAATTCTTATGCATACCAAAGTATTCTACAGTCACTTATGAGACCACCTGTCTGACAGCTAAAGCTTGGATGTAATTGGGTCGTGCAACAGTGCAACGATCCCAAGCACAGCAGCAAATGTACTACAGAGTGGCTGAAAAAGAAGGAATCAAGGTGCTGATATTGCCCAGTCAAGGTTCAGAGCTAAGCCAGGACCTTCAGAAAGTTATGCATAAAAAAATGTGCACAAACCTTAGTGCACGGAAGCAATGTTGTAAAGAAGAGTGGGCCAAATTCCTCCACAAAGACGTAAGAGACTGATAAAGTGAAACAAAAAATTATTCGAATTGTTCCTGCTAAAGGTGGTTCTACAAGCTATCGAATAGGAAGTACTTAATTTTCAACTGGACTGCATAGAGGACTGAAAATCTTCTTTTTTTCTTGTCTACATATTTGGCCTTTTAGAGTTGCTGCTTCCAGTAATTCAGTCTTTGTTTCTTTAGTGGAAGAAGCATTGGTTTGTTCTGACTGATGCAGGACTCAAGTATTACAGGGACTCCACTGCAGAGGAGGTATGTATTGAAGCAAACTTGCATTATTTATGCAGACTGTATAAAAGATGGACAAAGCTTATTGGTCAGAAAAGAAGAGCTAATGTTAGAATTGCTTTAATCTTGCATTCTGCAGCAGATGGGCGATCATATGGCTGGAAATAGAAGTCTATAGAAATGACACTACTGCTCACTTGATTTATGACCTCATTAAATGTTTTTCTAAAGGGTTAATGGTCCTGCTCACTTGTTTTAAGTGTCATTAAATACAGTATAATGTCCTCTTTCTAAAATATGGTTCCATTAGACTCAAAAAGTGATGCATGGTGGTCAACATGTCACTGCCATATGGGTGGGCTGTGGTTTTTCAGTCAGGTTCACCCCTGTAAGGTTGTGAAAATGCTCAGCTTGAGGCCTAAAAGTGGACTTGGTCAACCAGTGCATGACATTATAGTGATTATGTCCATCTTTTATATGCAGTCTAGTTTTTTTTTTTTTTTTTTTTTTTTATAATGAGAATATGAAATTGTAAGAGAAGTATGCAAACCATGTTCCTGTGGTTTATGTACAGAAAGATGACTTGGATGGAGAGATTGACCTAAAATCCTGTGTCAATGTGTCAGAATTTGATGTGGAGAAGAACTATGGGTTTCAGATACAGGTGACTGTTTTTGGCACCTTTTGTAGACTGTGACTGTTTTTCATCTTTATATCCACCCATTCTCATCTTCCTTATCAGTTCCATACCCGCTCAACAGTTCCTGCTGTGTTTTCTTACTAATCACGTCTTACATCTCTGTCACTATCTCTTCCACCTCTCTCTCTGTATATCTCTTTCAGTTTTTCCTCATCCCAACCCTATTACATAATTTTTCTTTTTCTTTTTTGTTTCCATAACCTATATTTCTTTTGTGTTTCAGACACGGGAGGCTGCATTCATGCTGTCTGCCATGACAGCTGGGATCAGGCGGAACTGGATAGAGGTTTTAAAGAAGTGTATTCGGCCCAGCAGCTCTCCTGACATCACACAGTAATTATGAGCAGACATGTTAACATTAACATTAAAATAAAAAGAGTGTTTATTATCAGGTAAAAACATGCCATACAGTCTGGACAATAATGTTTTGAACTATAAGTTTGTGTGTAATTATGGCAAAATGTAGTTATGATTAGACACACAGGGGTGGCTCCTAGAATCAGAATAGTTAGATAGTTTCAAAAAAGAGAATCTCTTTCTTCCACTCGTTTTTACAGAGGTGGTATTCTGGGGAATACATATGGCCAAACCACAGGAATGCATATATCTTGTAACTTGTCACTGTTCTGCCTGATCACAGGCAGATAGACTTACAAAGAAACTCCATAAAGACCCAAAATGTCTCCCACACACTGTCCAACATGAAGTATTTTGACATTTCAAAAAGTACTTTGTTCTTGAGCAACTTGTGGGAGGTGTTTGTCATAGTAACCATATAAAAATGGATTTATTTAAAAGCTAAACATCTAATAAACTCTTAGTGTTGCTTACAACCTCTTGCCTTGAAGGGCAACATCTAAGAAGGCTGGGCTGAAGTGCTAGCTTACACTAAATTCAAGAGTTGCTTGCATCACATTCTTGGACATTTTCTGTTGACCACACAAGAGTCTGTACATGTACCAGCAACCTGACAAGTCACTTTCTGCTGTGATGGTTCAAAATGAGTCAAAGCGTAATTATTTGGATTATTAATGTTCTGCTTGTGTAATGACTCACCAGCAGCTGTGTTCATGTGAGTGTTCATGCTGTAGAGCAATGTTCAGTCCTGATTAATCTCTGCTGTTTTAAATTTGATTTATTGATTTTCTTTTTCCATTATGTATAATTTTTTTTTTTAATTTTCTTTTAAACTTCTCTAGATTACCCGACAGCGACAAGGAAAACTCCCACGATCGCGTTTTGCTGTCCTCTCGTCGACCGACATCGCGCCATGGTGAAGCTCAGTCAGAAGTCCCGGCCTCCACCCCATCTTCTCATCGTAGGTTTGACTACGTTGAGCTATCCCCTGTTCCCGCCTCTTCTAGCCTTCGTCTTGCCAGTCAGAGAGAAGCAGGAGAGGGGCAGGGGAGAGAGCACAGCCAAAGGCAGGAGGAGAAGAACACAAGCAGCCAGTGGGATGCCGTGCTGTCCAGGAAGGGCACCGGATCAAACCAAAAGCTACGCATGGAGGAGGAAATCGAGAAGAAGTGGACAGAGTTTGAACAGATGCCCTTAAAGGAGATGAGCTCCTTACCATCAGTGGGATCACGTGCTTCCGGCCAGACAGCCAATGAGGCGCTGCAGAGGGAGGTAGTGCGTGGAGATGATTTTCCAATTTGCACATGACATAAAATGCAAATTAACTCTTCATCGCTATGGATGAAGTAAACACTTCTTATCGTTTTCCACTGCTTTCGGATGCTTTTCAGCAGTGTTTTCCATCTTAAATAAGATGAAGCACATGATTCAAACGGACGGTGTGGGATTGAGAAGGACCCAGATAGTAAACTGGAAAAATACTGCTGAAACTCATGCCTGCTTTTGGTCTGTGTGTGATGTGGACTTTGTTTTGAATCGTTTGCATTTCCAAATCCTAAGGCTGTCTATACCTGACACACCTTACTATGATTTATAAGCACAGAGAATCCCAGCATATTTAATCTTGAATTACAGTTTTGTTTATATATAAAGAGAGTTGAATGGTTTTTCTTAAACTTAAACCCTGTTAGACCAACTTCATAAATTCAGCAGTGAATAGGGTTAAAGGTCAAGCCCAAGGTAGCTCTGGAGTAAGTGTTTGTGTCATTGGACTGCCTGTAGGAAAGAAATGACTCAAATGTGTGTTGCAGTAAAATGGCACATTGATCAGCTTTCTCCACCAGCTTTCAGTAGGCTTTACCTCCGCCTTTTTCTTCTCTCAGGTGGCGTCACTGAGGCAGCAGGTCGAGCAACTACAGCGGAAGGGAGGGGAAGGCGGCGGAGGAGGTGTGCGGGGTGGCTGTGGCCCTGAGGCACCCTGCAGCCGCAGCCTGTTGGCCATGGAGCGTGCTCATCGGCAGGCCCTGGAAGAGCTGCAGAAGCAACACGACCGCCAAGTCAAGGAGCTGGAGGCCCAGAAGGACAGGCTGCTGCTGCAGGAGGCCCAGGACACAGCGCGAGGTCAGTCAAAAAGCACATCAGCCACATATTAACTGCTAAATTCTGAAGCAATAGCCGCTGTTAAACTAAACTTTTACAGGTTTAATTTAAACTTTTACTGACATTACTATAAATGACCATGATTTTTTGTAGTAAAAGACATAATGTGCAGTGCCTGCCTGTGAATGTTCTTAGTAGAATTGATTTCTACTGTATTATGCCACGTCTACCTGTATACATCCTTCTGTTTTAATGCAGTTGAAGGCTGTGAAACATGTTTTCACCGTGCTTTCAACATGCTTTCAGTTTTTCTTGATAACTTTCCCCTTCTCAGTAAAGTTATGGTGTGATAATGTCACTTACAACAGAAAACATTGTGTAACACTCGAGTTTGTGTTTCAGTGATGGAGGCTTTGAAGAAGAAACACAAAGAGGAGCTGGAAAGAGAAGTTGAGAAAGTGAAGAGGCTGAGCAGCGGCGCGGTGGACTCACAGACTCTGCGAGCTCTGCATCAGTACGTAACTTTAGATCAGATTTTGCCAGTGACTTAAAGATGTACTGGGGTCACACTGATACTTATGGAGACAATGATGATGTGACGGATGATTACATAACCTGTTTACTTGTTAAACGATCAGAAAGCGGCTTAAACTTCCACTGCACCCTTCCTTTTAGCTCGGCCTTCATTGGTAATTTATGTGAACATGTCCTTTTGCTTTTGAGTGGGAGCTACGTGGCCATAAAAGGGTATTCTGTTAAATAAAAGTTTGAATTTGCAGACTCGTTGAAGTAAGGCCATTACCACAGCCGCCTCTTGGTCCTGTCAGGCGCTTAAGGAATGCGGAAGAATTTGGTCATGGATTAGTTTTCTTTTGTAAGCGTCGCAGGCCTTTGACACAGACTGTCTCAGTGGCTGCAGCTGGAACCTGCATTTTAGGGCTTAACTATGTTGCCTACACTGCATTTTTTACCTCTGCATGCTCTTCCTTATTTTTGTGGTCATTGGTTATAAGTAGCAAAGAGGTTTTAAAACCACAGGAGGAAATACTCAAGTCATGAAGAAAAAAAGAGCACCACGAAGGAAACCTACTATACTCTAGTTATATTTTCATAATGTGAAAAAAGGGGTTGTCCAACTCTTTTTTTTTTTTTTTTTTTAATATGAAATATTGTTTTGTGTAACTGCTGCTGATGTGTAATAGAGTAAAGAGAAACTTGATGTGAAACGGCAGCATTGAAGTTGTTGTATCAGTGGTTTGGTTCACCGAAGCCCCGACGTGAACACAGTTTTCTTTGTGTTGCTGCAGGGCAGAAGCTCAGGCCTCGCAGAGAGAGCTGGCCGGACTGTCTGAGCGCTACTCTCAGAAGTGTCTGGAGCTAAACAGAGCTGAACAGAACAACGCAGAGAGGGAACGGGAAATCAGCCGCAAGGAGAGAGATATGGAGCAACTGAGGAAAGAGAACCAGGTGGGTCAGCTGCAGTAGACTCAGCTGGGAAGAATGATGCATTCACTTTACAGCCCCCAACTAAATATGTGTATGCAGATTTCTACAAACAAACGGCCATTACTTGAAATCACACAGGCCAAATTTTTTCCTTTAGGACTTAAAGGCCCGTTTGACAGAGGAGATGAAACGAATACAATCTGCCATCAGAGATCACGGCTCAGAGGACAAAAACAGGATGCCCTGCGAGCTAGAGGTAACAACTCTTTAATGTATACCTGAAACTGAAAGCATACCAGGCACTTCTGTATCTGCTAGGACTTTTTTTTTTTTAAGCAATACCAGCGTGAAACGGTTGTGAAAATCTGCAAGTTGCACCGAGAGCTGCAGCATTAGTTTAGAAGAACAACAATAACTGACAGCAAGCCTAAGAAATGGCCTGCTTTATGGGTGTGTTGTGCTCAGCTACATAAAGATACCTGTTTGTAGTCAATCTGATGCCATAGATGAGGCATTCAAATGAGTACTTGTTATACTTATTATTTTCTCTCATATCTATACTGTTGAAATTGTGGATGCTTACAATGAACATTGCCAAAGATTAGACTTTGCAAAAACTACTTTAGTAAAGTCCAGCGAGCTGTAAATTCCACTACAATCTATTTCTCTGTAGTCAGTACATTCGGCCTTGGGTGAAAAATAAATCTCTGTG
Source organism: Diplotaxodon limnothrissa (assembly GCF_057381915.1). NCBI lineage: Eukaryota > Metazoa > Chordata > Actinopteri > Cichliformes > Cichlidae > Diplotaxodon > Diplotaxodon limnothrissa. The sequence continues at coordinate 10,046,140 of NC_140599.1, read as the reverse complement.
AATATAGTTCACTGTAACAGCTGCAGATTATCTAGCATGATTTATGCATTTGGGTCACAGCAAACATGTCAGCAGTACAAACCTCTCCAAATTCAACTGGAGAATGCAGTTTGAGTTGGACTGTACGGTAATCTGTCAATGTTTGCAGAAATATTCAAGAATATGCTTCAGCCTGACCGTTTTGGCCTCTCAAGTAAATGACAGTGGTGTTCCGGCCCTTATCTACAACTACATAAATTACAGTGCAGGCTGTTTTGTCATTTAAAGGAAACGCCCACAATATGTGTTTTTTATTTTTTTGTTTTTTTCCCAGGTTCTACTCAGGATGAAAGACAACGAGATACAGTACTTGCTGAAAGAGATCAGCTGTCTAAGAAATGAGCTGCAGTTCCTTAACATGGTAGTGTGTGTGTGTGTGTGTGTGTGTGTGTGTGTTTGAGGGGTGGATTTTTTTCATGAATTTACCAATAGGCTGTAAATAAAAGATGCAAGTAGTTATTGTGACCTCCCATTGTGTTGGATTTTCGCTGTTGCCTTTTTGGTGTTTTGAAACAAGGTGTGTTCAGATGAGACGGTAGAGCTTTTAATCAAATGCTAGCTGGGTTAGCAGGGCGCATCTCCGCCCTGCTGCTCCGTGACTTGTCTACAAATACAAGTTAGTTTTTGGCTTGTCATTTTTGGCAACTGCGGCAGTCTGCTGTCATTCAGAACAATCTCAGTGAGGTTTTTGGCAGCACCCTCTTTGTGACCAGTTTCACCTAGCAACAGCTACCAACCACTTTGGTTGGTTTTCTGGGGAGTACAAATCTTTCCCCCTCATCGAGAGGTTTCCAACCATTAGTACCTACTCAGATCGACTTGTACCAAGGTGTTTGTTTTTTTTCTTTACTCAAATGAGGACCAAAATTTACTAAATGAATCACCATGCTCTGTAGAAGACATATTGACTTTTTAGGTCTGAAGAGCACTGTCATCTTTGATGTACAGTCTATAGGTGAATGCCAACATTGTCATAGAAAATGCAGATCATGAGTAATTTAGCTAGTTTAAAACATGCATGCAAGATGTTTTTTTGTTTTTTTCCCTTCACAGTGGATGTGATGTCACTGAGATAGCCTGAGAGATTTTCTGTCACTCTGCTCCACAGGAAAAACAGCTGGCCTGTAAGCGATATGGAGAGTTGCAAGAGGAACTGAGTGGGATGAAGGGCCGAAATGAGCGAGAGATTCAGAGTCTAAAGGAGCACTTGAAGCTGGCTATGGCTGCTCTGCAGGAGGGGCAAAAGCTGGGGAACAGCCTGGACCACTGAGAGAATACTTCTGGTACTAAAGCTCTGTCAGACATGGTGACCAGTGCGGACTGATATGGAACAGATGTTTTCTCGTTTGTTTGTTGTTTAGGAGAACGAAAGGATGGTTACTGTTTTTGCTGGACAGTCCCTGCTGTGTGGAGACTTTGATAATGCCTTAAATTTTAATCACTCTGCCAATAAGAGCACAGGAGAGAAGTTTGCCTTCGTTGCTTTCTATTGTGTGGTTATAGTTGTGAAAGAGCGTATTTAAACCTGAAGTATGACCTTTTTCCAAGTAGTTTTGTTCCTTGATATAACCAAGTACTTTCAATGCATAAAACTGTGACTCAAATCTGAAAACAATATTTAAAAACTAAACAAAATCTGCAGTAAAATCACATCTGGCTTTGAAGCCCAGTCTCCTGGGGAAAAACAGTGTTTCATCTATCAGTTTAGTACAACCTGCTACCTCTTTGGACGTTGTTACTGCTTAAACCATGTCACCAGGCTTCATAAAGGTCAGAAAGCTTTGAAGGCAACCTTCTCTCTCTAGCTTAATGAGCAGCATAGAGTAGCCATTAGCTGGTTACGTTACACTGGGCCATATATAATGTACAAAATTGCACTTTTAATTTTTTTTTTTTTTTAAGTTTGGCTTTTGTTGGTTTTGAGTGGAAGCGGTGTGTATGAGTGCACACTTGGTCTGAAAACTGGAAAGCTTTATTGAGTATCTTTTTTGTTGTTGTTTTTAAATGTGGTATTGTAGATAAAGACTTCATACTGTATCAGCTTTTTCTTTTTTAATTTTTGGATGAATAAACTTCTCATTGGCCCTATGTGCTGCCTGAGACGGCAAAGGTCGGAAGAGCTGCTGTCATCTCAGTTTTCTGTATTACAGCTTTTGAGGCATGTTTACTTTGTGAAAATGGCACACAGTACTTAAGAAACGTATTTGCTGTATTTTTTTTTTCTTTTGAACTGGGAAACTTGCTGATGTTCTGTCGGGTTTGAGAATATAAAATTCAAAAATCTCTATTGGGATGAAAACAGGACAAAACAGCAAAAAATGTTTAATTCCTTGGCGGTTTAAGGGGGTGGGGCTGGATTGGAAGTTGATCTGTGATCGTACAGAAGCAGATTCAGCTCAGCTTTCTTTGGTTGCTTTTAAAGGCTGTTGAATGAATGTTGTCCCGTATCACAGATGTCCTCAGTTTTAAGCCATGGCTGAGAACTCTCAAGCCTCCAGTCTCTCCTGATCATTATTGGCATACTGTGTGCCACCATCACAGCAAATGACAGGTGTTGCATCAATGAGCCAGTTTTTTTGTATTGACGGTATGTATTGCGATAAAAAGAATTATCTAACTTTTAAAAATGTGTTCATATTTAATGTACAGTAGAGCCTTTGTCATCTTTGTAAATAAACATTTTTGCAATCAATAAAAGACGTTCAACAGCACATAATGTACGTTTCATTTCTGCAAGATTGTATCCGCCCAAAACCTGCAGACGTTTGTGTTTTTCAGTTCTGTGCTTAATCTAATGTAAGGATACGTTTCATAAAGAAAAAAAAACCCTGCATGGTGTTGGAGATGTGAGTACAGGTCCCACTAAAGGCTGTCAGGCCTTCATGCCACCCTCACAGAATCTATTTCTCACAATTTGGTCAGAAATATGGACACAAGTTGTCAGCTGTAGGTCACTTTATAGAGCAGTGGTAGTCGTCCTGATGCTGGTGTGATGCCCTTCTTTGAGCATCACACCAGTAGCAGGCCTGGTCCTGGTTCTTGGGCCTAATATCTCGCATGAGAACTGAACAAGCTTCTCGGATGAGAGGTGAAATGTCTTCAAGCAACTTAAAGAAGTCCAGATGCTTTTCTTTCCAAGCTCCTTAGACTAATATCTCCTTCATGTCCCATCCTGAATGAAATGGACTCTCTGGACTGCAGGTCTCATATCATAATGCTAGCATGAGAAAAATCAGTTGGGTTTTTTTTTTTTCTGGGGGGGGGGGCACACAGCAAGAGTCTCTGGGAATGACCTGTAAAACCATCTTTTAGGAGGTTGTCCAGTTTGACCTGTTGTTACTTTTCTTTCCACCAGAGCAAGTGAAACGGATCCACAGTGGTTTCTGCTTCTTAACTGGACAGGTTGATATCCCTGAAGTTTAACAAATTTTGTGTTCTGTAATGAAGCGTTCCCTTCATTTTGTGAGCGGTGTCTTGAACCAGCCGTACCTCTAGGTGGCAGCAGAGCGCTTTCAGCACTAATTTAATGAAACCGGAAAATAGCAACAGTAGCAGTTATGGCGTCCACAGCGGCGACCCGGACGGCAGCTGGTGCTGCTAAAGTCGTTAAACCGATTTTTAGCCGTGATTTGGACGAGGCTAAGCGCCGAGTCCGGGAGTTATACCGAGCATGGTACCGGGAGGTCCCCAACACAGGTACGTGTGCTCCCTTTAGCGGGTAAACTGTGTGGAAGAAGCGAGGCGAGCGTCAAGGTCGCGTCTATGGAGCGGTGCAGAATAATTAACATTAGCTGCTAGCACAGAGGATCCTGAATATGACAATGTTTTAAAGACTCTCTCCTCTCTTGTGTCAGATAGAGATGGTGATGTTTCCGTTTAATCTAGACTGTAAAGGGAAGTTCATGACTTCAAAGCAACCTTTAGATACTGACTCTAGCTAGCGTTCATTTTGGCTCCAGGCAGATGAGGCTGCATCGAAGATTATGTACTCTGTACTTTATGTCCACACATTTTAACTTAAAATCATACAAACAAATAAAGAATCGATTAAAAAAAGAAAAGAGGTGCATATATTCGTGTTACGTTGTTGTGTGGGTTCATGCTTACAGAAGACCTGTTACTTTATTGAATATAATATGTAAAGCAGCTTCGTAACACCCGTAGTTAGCAAGAATTCCATGTTCAGCATTCACTTTGTTTTGGCTCCTAGCAGGTGGTTACTTACACGGTTACCCATCAGATCCTTTAAGAGGTTTATTTAAGGTGTACATCTAAGGGGTACATTAAATCTTCGGATTTTTAAAAGAACAATTTTCCTATATCCATATGCGGTGTAAAAATGTGGAACAGTACAAGTTTGGAATTAAATATATATATTGTTTTATGTGCAGACTAGTACATAGTTGATTATGTATATTGTCTGATTACATGTTATATCGAGGAACACTGATGAGTAAATTATTAAATAGCATTAAGGGAGTAGGATTAAATAAATGTGTACTTTAGACCTTTTCGAACATGTAAATTGTTCGCTGTATAGATTTATTCCTTGCAACGTGATTTTTTTTTCTATTTTGCTTTCTGTTCAGTGCATTTTGTTATTACGATATTATTACTATTTACCTCTTCAAAATCAATCAATTACAAACAGAGTGATTTCTAGTGATGGGACGTTCTGTATCGAGGCTTCGAAGCGTGTGTCGAGTAATGGAGGGGGCGTTTCCGCGAAGCGCGTATCGAGGCTTGCTTCATTTATGGGAGGAGCTGAAAATGATGACGTCCGAAGCCTCGCTGCCCGGCTGTACCACGTGACTGGTTCAGGAAGCGGTTTGAACTTTGCCGCAAATAATCATTTTCCATACTGCCAGTATAAATATACACAGTATACTGCCATCACTACAATATAGATGTTTTACACACTCCTTTTGTTGTTGATATTTACAGGCTGTGTGCAAAATGCCACACTCTTCAAATTCATGCCAACTAATATTTTCACGTCCAGTAGGTGTCCTGCTAGAGCAAATGAAGCTTCAAGAAGCTTCGCGTTGGGGTGAACCAATTGGATGAAAAGCTTCAGTGCTTCATGAGGCTTCATCTGCCCATCACTAGTGATTTCCTTATGTTTAACACCCAAATGCTGATGATCATCTGATCTGATGTAGCAAAACAAATATGGCATAATGATGATGATGAGTGGCAACTTTGCAAAAACAAAGACAGTAGGACAATTTTATTTCAAATAGCCGCTGTAGATTGATTTAATTCATGCAGCTGTAATAGTAACATTTAGGAATGATGTCCTGGATAAAGTGTGTGTAGCAGAACCAAAATGGCTCTCCGTTTGTGTCTGTTCCTCTGCAGTCGCAATGTTTCAGCTGGACATCACAACACGCCAAGGAAGAGACAAAGTTAGGGAGATGTTTGACAAGAACAAGCACATCACCGACCCCCGTGTGATCGACATGTTGGTCATTAAGGTAAAAGCAGCACCTGTGACAAGAAACAGTAAATATGATTTTTCTCAAGGCGGTGTCTCTTAGGGCTCTGATTGCTGATTAAATCTAACTTAGAGCCACACTGAGTTGTTTACTTCACGGTGTGTTGTGGTGTTCTCTGTTTTTTGTGTGTGTGTGCTATTTAAAGGGGAAAATGGAACTTCAGGAAACGATCCACGTCTGGAAGCAGAAGACCCACATAATGCGCTATTTCTACGAGTCTGAAGAACCTCGCCCCACCGACTTCCTGTCCAAATTCTACCGGGGACACGACCAATGAACTGTACAGCTCTCGGCCTGCCCTGTGACCTGTTTTTTGGTTGTGTCCAATTTGACAGCTGTTTCTCTTTATTGTAAATATACACTTAACAATCACCTATCTATAGTTCAGTCTCTTTTTATTATTGATATTGTCAGTTGGATCAATTAAAGCCATCAGCACACCATGACTGAACGTGCAGATGCTGTTGTGAGCGGGTTGTTTCAAACAACATAAAGCTTTTTCACTGCAGACAGTAGGAAAAGCATGTGAGAGCTGAATCTTCATTATTATTATTGATTTCATCAGTTTTATTATTATTTTTTTCCTGCTGCTATGAAAAGCTTTAATCTTGTATTTGGAAAATTGACATTTCCAGACCAAAACTGAGCCGAAAGCTCTAACAGTAAGAGGGACAAATAACATTTTACAGTCTGGATTTTGTCCTCCTTAAGAAGGTATAATCCATAAAACTGGACATGAAACAGCTCCTGGGAATAACTTAACAGCTTTGTTCCAAACAAGTTTCATATTTCATGCAATGAAGTGTTTTAAACAGTTGATAGAAAATTAAATTTTATTGAAATCATTGTGTTCTGGTATCGATGTGTAAGATGTGAGTAGTGAATGACAAATACAGTACAATAAGATCAGCCCGGGGCAGCAAAAACCCTGAATCTAGTGCACAAAGACGCAACTCCGGCAAGGTGTTAATCTGCTGAGATGCTCACTGACGCTGGGCGGTGGTCATCGTCACACAATACACAATCTGTGAGGGGCAGAAAAAGTGTGTTGATTTATTTTTACACTATAAAGGCCTGTAAACGGTTACATCTTAATATGAGATGTTTAAGAACTGCTGCAAAAGCCTGAAGAAAAATAAAGCAGACAGAAGCATTCAAGCTGCTAATGTGAGCGTAATGTTTTTATTACAGAGCTGAAGCTCTGAGCAGCAATCTTAAAGCCTGGTCGGCAACAGCAAAGGGGACCTATTGTACTGATTGGTGACCCCTCACAAAGATTGTAAAATGACTATGTATTGATTTTCCTTCTTTTTGACTCGCATGGATTACTCAGTGTTTTTCATAAAAGCATCCATCACTATTATAGTACACATATATATGATAGAAAACAAAGAATCTTAATAGGTACCTTTTAATGAAGCATGTTATTTTTTTTAATTGCAATGGTAACTCCCACATTTCAGTCTGTACTGAACAACACTGTACAACACAGACGGAGCAGGGAGCGTGCACTCTGCCACACGGTGACACCCACAGCGACAGCCAGCGATACCTGCTAACCTGAAGCTTTCCAGACCCCCTCAATCATCATCATCGTCGTCCTCGGGGACGAAGATGTCGTGCTCCTCCAGGAGGGCGGCAAAGTTCTTGCTGATCTGCGTCCCCACATACAAGAAGGGTACCACTATCAGGGCGATCCGGATAAGGCCGAAGGGGGTCTGCTCCCCGGTGTCACACACCCCACCACAGAAACAACAACGTTATTTAACGGCGCTCGTGAGACTACACCTTCCGAGGATCTGATTTCGTAACACTGCGTGCAAATGAGACTCACCTTTCTGGGTTTGGGGAGCATAGCACCGGACGACGAGCACACGGCCGTCCGGCACGCTGTCACGGTGTTCCCCGGTACACTGGAGGGGGTCAGCGGGGATCTGCGGGGGGCTCTGAGGATAGACAGCCTGACGACGCGACTGAGGGCCGACGCCATGTTTACAGCGTTTGACGATGCAGCGGCAATGCGGAAAACGAACCGGAGATGAATTGTGATGTGCAAGAAGAGGGCGGAAACAGCGCCCCCCTGTGGTGACTCAACAGCACCGCGTTTTTGTTTTTATTTTCCCGACTGCATTTCCCAAAGTTGAAATAAAACACGGAGGCTATACATTGCGCTTTACTTTGTCTTGCAGCTTACATTTAAATATCATAATCCTTAGCAAACAGCGGTTCATTCATCTTAAAAAGTTCAGACGGCAAAAAGGCAAATCAATAAATTACTGTACAGCATTAAATATTTACAGAATTCTTATACTAACTAAAACATCAAGGAGCAGAAGAACAGTAATCATGACAAAATGCATTGAAATAGTGGACCGTACCACACAGTAGATACTGGAATTACGAGAGATGCATGCTAGACATGCACTGTTCAAGTGTTAAGTTACTCCGCTGTTGTCAAGTGAAGAAACAACCAGGTAAAGATCAGACTTCCTAAATGTGACTTAAATTATTTAAAGAAAGTTTCAATTTAAAAAAACAAAACAAAAACAGATGTCTTTCTCAAGTACCAGAAATGAAATTTGACTTTTGTTTGAATCAAACGTGATGTAAACAGCTTCGTGGATGAACTGCCATCATCGCCCCGGTGCAGAGTCATCCGCAGCTTTTCGTCCCTTTCATCCTTACTCAAGTCCTTGTGGCTGTACCGCGTACTTGTGAGGCAGGGTCGTGGTAGCAGAGCTGGCTCCTCGCTACAGAGTTGAGAGAGATTCACTCGTCAAAATTAGCGACACTCCAGATCTGACTGTCCGCACCCTGCGATTCCCTTTCTCACCTGATGTCTGAAGGTCAGATGTCTGAAGAACTTGCTGACCTCACCGGGTTTAAGGGCTCCCGCGGTCTTGCTGCCATCTCCTATCCACACAGTTTGCCCTTTGGTGATAGCAGCTCTGAGGCTCACACACTTGACTATGTAAGTGCTGGGGACAGAGTTGGGCATGGTACTGGAGGACACTGTGATGTAGGATGCGTCTTTCTGATGGTTTTGGTAGCGCACTATCAGTGAGGAAGAGTGGTCATTCATTAAAAAAAGTACAGAGTACAGTACAGAGAGAGGCTCTGTTCTATGTTTCTTTTTAAAGGCACGGTGGCGATTACCTGCAGATGTGACTGCTGTGTCTGTGGTACTGGCGAGCTCCAGCAGAACTGTGGGATATGTAGGATGGAGCAGGTAGAGCTTTCGAATGAGAGGCTCTGCCACGGCAACACCCGGCGACACCTATAAACAGCCGGAGAGCACATTTAGCACAAAAGACTCCTTAACAGAGTCGAGCACAATGGAGTAAAATGATCACAGAGGGCTCCTCTTCCTGGGTTCTCATTAACCTAGCAATTCTATCTGAGGAAGACTTACGGTTGTCTTGGTAACATTCTTCTGTGCTTTGATTGGATCGCTGGCCCAGAACAGGAAAGCGGATTGGCCCGTGGACGTGGAGATTGCAGAAGTTTCTATACGAAGATGGGGACACACGAACTCGGCGGCCCACAAACGGGTCCCATTCGCCCCATCGATGATTAATGTCTGAAAGACAAAGAAGAGGAGGAAAAACCACCAGTAAGATCGGAGCAGATGTTACATGTCAGCAAAGTAATTTCAGCCCTGAGGGGGAAAAAAGCATGAAAGAACCTTTGGTTTGTTTGTTTTACCTTCATGACTCCGTTTGATGAATGCTGAATGAAAAGATCGAGGATTCCATCGCTATTGAAGTGTCCTGCCACTGGTTGACTGTGACATACAAATAAGTATTTTAGGAACGCATATTTTTCTAGTTTTCCAAAGGATGGGACAGATGTTTTGGTGGAATGTGATTTTTAAAAAAAAACAACAACAAAGATCGGGGCATGCAGCTAAAATGAAGTCAGGGAAACCATATCTGACTGAGTGCTCTTCTCTCTAATGATTTTGCATTAATCACACGATTACCACACAGAAAGTTGCTAAAACAACAGTTACATGAACTATTGAAAACTTCAGACCACCTCATGGCAATAGTAAGGCGCCCCTCGCCAAAATATAATTTTCAAGCACATCAGTTTGTTCAAACCTCACCACCCTCAAGTGGTTGCTGCAGGGGGGAAAAAATAAACAGGACTGTACCTTTGACTGGAAGCTGTTTTGTAGGTCCATTTCTTTCGCAAATTCTTCTGCCGGAGCAGTAACTGTACGCTGCCTCCATACACCAGCACCCAGTCACTTCTGGTGGAGTTCAGGTTCGAAGCGGTGTCCAGGTTGTTGTGGTTTCTGCCAAAACCAGCCACAAGAGGGAGCAGGAACCTGGCCTGGTCATGGTCACGTGGGCTAGAAAGGACACAACAAAGATCTGATTTTGACTTATTTTAGACAAAAACATATATCTAGTAATCTGCTTTCTACTTTAGTGCCAGCTGGTTAAATGTATTTGGTATTTAACAAACAAAGAAGAGTTTGCACATTGAAAACAGATCTATGCATCAATAGCAGACACCCACCTGTAAATTTGTATGATGGAAGAGAAATTGTCCTTCTTCATGCCCTCCCACCCTGAATCCTTCTTTCGAAGCGCCTGAGTTTCGGGCAGTTTTCCAGTAGCCTGAAAGTAGATGTCTCGCAGGGAGACGGCCTTCACATTACCTAAGGGAACACACGATGACACAAGGTCCTGTGAAACCACCATTAAAATAACTTCAAGGGTCACTTCAATAGTTCTTAAATGAGCTCCTCAGAATCAGTTGTTGTTGTTCAATAACTTTAGTATATTTAATGAAAATATGCTTAATTTTATCTGATTATTTTCCCAGTTAGAAAGCTGTGAATGTCCTTCAAGAAGCCCGGAGAACTATTCCTGACGACTACTTAATGAAATCATAAGAAATCTGCCTAAGACAGATCAGGCTGTGTTGTAGAATAAAGGTGGTCATACCAAATTTTGACTTTCAAGCTGGTTAGAAAACTGTGTTTGCCTAATACAGGATTTCCGTGTGTTTGCACCTGTTTCCCATTTTGCTAGAAAAATATTATAATATGTGTCGTTATAATCAAAACTCTTGCAATATGAGCACACAGAAAAGCTCATGGGGTGATTCTTTTTGGAGCAATCTTTAAGTATTTAAGCAGTTAACCTCATGGTAGTGAATCTAAAAGAAGGAATGAAAGAATAGGAAAGAAAAATATTCCGCTCTTCTCCCCTCTGCTCTTCTTCCCTTTTCTGGGAGGCAGTGGAGAGGTAGAGCGTACAGCTCGATCTGGCGGAGAGGTGTTGGAAGCCAGATCGGGTCCCCCCCTTCATCGCAAGGGGGGGACCCGATCTGCCTTTCGTTGAGGCACACAACAATGTGTGCCGCTAGTAAAGTTTCTGAGCTGCTTTTCCTCATAACAGCCACCCCCCAAGCTTTTCTCCATTTAAAGCAGCATTGTCAGGGATTGTAACATCTAGTCCTTTTACTGAAACGTCACCTAGACCAAACAGGATGTAGTATACTCCTTGTTGTGTCTCATATAGCCAGGGACCAATCAGCGTCCCTTGGGCTGTGACGTTGAAAGGCACAGCACGTCCGAGTAACGCTCCCGTCTCTCCAGAGATCAAAGTCAGAGAGAGATCGAATTTCTGAAAATACACAAAGCAGCAAAAAATAAATAAAAATACAAGCAAACTGTAAATTCTTCAGCTCGTAATGATTGTTAAATGAATTAGAATGAATGAATTGTGCTTACGTGAACACTACAAAAAAAAATAATGCTCTGCAAACTGTAACATGCATCAATATAGCACATGAAGAAATAAGGGAGGCTGGCATACATCATCCGCTGGCAGGGTGGCTACAAGCAGATCTGGGTGTGAGTCGCCCTGGAGGTCTGGAAGTAACACTGCCTGAGATTCAATGCTCTTAATTGATGATGACCACAGCTTCTTTCCTGTGGAGGGAAAGGAAATATCTTTGAATGCTTAGAAATGAATACTTGCAGTTGATTAATTTTATTTACTTCTGCACAGCTGGGACAGCACTGAGTCCGACCTGTGGTGCCGTTGACAGCCATGATGTAGGATTTGCAGATGAGGAGGCACACGGGCGACGGCACGGTGCTGTACTGCAGACCACACTGGATGTACATCACAGCCTCTGACATGACTTTTTTCCACAGCACCTTGCCGCTGACGGCAGAAAGGGCCACTGCACTGTAAACTGGGATGAAGCGCATACACCATGTATAAATATCAAAGAGGTTACAGAGAGAGAAAGCACACAGAGTCATCTTCAATGACTTTTTGCTGCCAGTGGTAGTGGATCACTGCACAAATTGTATGGAATAATGAAGGACTACATCCAAATTCTTCAACATCACCTCAAATCAACAGCTAGACGGCTGAAACTCAAATGCAGTTCAGTGTTCCAAGAGGTCAATGATCCCAAACACACATCAAAACCAGTTTTGAAATGGATAAAACAGGTTAACATTAGGCTTCTGAACCTCAACTCTACTATCGACTACACTTAAAAACCCGGGTCCATGGTTGGAAACCAACCAATTTAAAGGAACTCCACCAGTTCTGCAGAAGCCAATCAGAATGAAGCCAGAAGCAAAATAAATATACACTTGTGCACACGGTTCTTTTTTTTTTTTAAAGTAATTAAAGATGTGTGCTGTACAATTATTCCAGCCTGGAAAAAGAAGAGTTCAAAGAAACCACTGAAAGCCCAAAATTACCATGACACAAATGCTCATGATGAGTAAGTAAACTTCTGATCACAGCTGTGGATGGGTACCGGCATGAGGCTGCAAAGATATTTACATATCGCACATACTTTGTGTGGTGTGGGTCTCATTGGTCGATTCGGTAACACCCAAGAACACATCCTCCACTGAATCACCATCAACATCCCACAGTGCCAGCGCGGGTGGCGTGACACCTAAAAAGAAAAAAACATGAACACCACCCACTAACAGAAGCAATGTTTCATGTGTAAACAGAGCATGTGATGGGTAGAAAGATGTTTCACAAGCCTGTGTAATGACAGGTGGAAAATTACAGGGTTAGGCACTTTGTCTAGCCTCGACGACTCCTGAATAAGCCTTATTATCGTGGCACCACTCACTTTAGATATCAGCAGAGGAGAGCGAGTTCTTATCAAGCACTGGCTGTTTATTTTTCCTAGTTTACTCTGGAGCTAACTACAGGCCTACTAATCTGTATGCTATGTTACATGATGGGCATTAATAAAAGAGTCCCTAAATGTGCATTAATGTTCTTACCTCCTGTCCCTCCCAGTGCTTTCTCCCACTGCAGCCTCTTTTCCAGGTCTCCCTTCTGGCATGGAATCAGGAACGCACAGAGCAACACAACCACTGTGGCACACACCAGAGGCACCAGAAAAAACGCACTTCGGATAGCGTTCTTCACCCTCAGCCTTTTTTGTTCATCAGAACTGTGAAGCCCTAGCCCAGCACCCCCCATTGCTCCAGGGCCCCCTCTGTCCTCCCTCTTCCTCTCTCCGTCCGAGTCCCTGTGGCTCCAGTACTGCACTCCCTTCATGTCATTCCTGTCCTGCCTGGATTTGCTGGGGAGTCGCTCCCTCCACTCGTCCTCCTCTTCGTCCTCGTCCTCGTCTTGCACCCCGTCTTCCGCGCCGACAAGTCTTCCAGATCGGCCGCCGCGCAGCTTGGAAGACCCCGTGCCCAGGCAGCTATCCCTGCCGAGACCATTTCGGGGGTAGTTGAGCACAAGGTCATCCTCTTCGCTCTCGTCATCACTATCTGCTTGGGTGAGAGGGTCATACTCCCCGAGCTCCGAGCCCTTCTTCCCTGCAAAGACACACAGAAACTGCTCATTAGGAGTACACTGGTTTGAACATGACAGACAGATTCAGACAAATGCTACAAAACTAAACAGACAGCTCTTCACAGTACAAAAGAATAATGACCCAAAGCAAACTGCGAAAGCAACCTGAGTTTCTCAACACAAACAAATTAGATATTATTCAATAGCGGAGTCAGTCACCTGATCTAAACACAATGAAGCACCTATAGAGGAGCTAACAAAACTGAAATCAGAGACCCACAAAACAAGCAGCGACCAAACGTGGCTGCAGTAAAGGCACGACAGAGCATCTCAAGGGAGAAAACACAGCATTTTGTGACGTCAGTGGGTTTTAGACCTCAGGCAAATAGTGACTACAAAGGATTTTCATGCAAGTATTAAAAACTATACTTATATTTAAACGTTAATTTAATATATAATATACAATAATTTTGAGCCTCTGATGTTTGATTACACCACTTTACTACCATACTGTAGAGGTGGGCAGAGGCAAAACTAGAAAAATAGTGGATCTAACGCATCCACTTAACACACTGGTTACTGCTACAACTACACGTTTCTTTTCCAGCTATTTATTTATGAGTGACTTATGTATGTATATATATATATGTATATATTGTACTATTCTTAGTTAGCGTATTGTCTGTCTTGTCTTAATGTTGGTTTATAATGGAGCACTGTAACAAAAAACAATTTCCCCCAGGGATCAATAAAGTATTCTGATTCCTGTATTTTGAGGCATTTTTTTGATTGTAGCCCCCCTATTGCACAATAACACACTTAAAACAACAATAAAAAATAAAAATAGTAATAACACGATGACGTTAGCTTGGTTATTTTATTTCATCAATGCTTGTCAGCATTTTTTTTTCACATTACAGATTTCTTTAATTAAATAGAAATACCATTAGAAGAAAGAATGGAAAGAAGAACAGAATAGAATAGAAATAGTATTACCGTAATACAGGCAATGATGGGCATCACTGTTTCCAGTAGGATATTGTCGCCAGGTCTGAGCTTGTATTATGTATTTGTCATGATTTTTTTTTAATGGTGAACTGTCTAACAGCAGGTTGTTAACATTAGCGAGCAGCGCCGTCAACGTGCCGCTCTGACGCTGCACTACACAAACAGAAAAACTGCGGCCATCTGATTTGACTAGGATTAAAAAATTGGCACGAGAAATTGGCAGAGATAAAACGGAAAACCTGACAACTGCGTATGACAAGCCAGTAAAATCAAATGACTTCGCTACATTGAGAAGGCTGAGAAGCGAAATGGGAGAGCACAGACTATCAATGAAGCTAAGCTCCGTTACGTCTGCACATTGGTCTGATAAATAATACAAATCAGTGCGGCATCTTACCGGGCAGTTTGAGGGCACGGGACAGCGCTGCAGCCATTTCTCCTCTAACAGAGCCGACGTGAGGTAGCAGTGATGTACGAACCCACAGACCCACCGAACCAACAGTTTGGCTTTGCGCCAGACCATTTGCATCATGGGACTTGTAGTTTATGAGGAACTCTTGTTTTGCGACGTCTGTAACTGTACATATATATTTATAAACAGTGTAAAAACATCATGGACATTGACTACATGCTAAATTTGAAATCATCACATCATTTTTGAACGATATAATTACCCTATAGATGATACATGAAGTAAATATTTATGCGGCATATTTATTTGCTATATTTCGCAATATCGTTGTGTTCTTTTGCACTTTGGAACTTGGGGCATGCTCCCCCACGATGTAATTACCATACCTAACACTCCAATTACAAGTTTATTACCTTCGGTAATATATGTATGTTAGTGGAGGACAGCAGCTTTTTATTTTGACAGTGTTTAGGACTCGGGGAAGGTCCTTGTCCCACGAGGCATCTCGCAAAGTAGGCGAGTCACCTCAGCAGGCAGACCTGTGCCCTTTCAAAAATTAATCTCGTTAATTGTACGAGGACACGGGCGTCACCCCGCGTCGTTATTTTCCTTACTCATCAGTTTAAGGCATGACCCAACTACGGTGGAGGACGGGCATAGACCACGTACACAGGCACTCTCTATTATGGTTTCAAATATAAGTTTCCTCCATTGCGTTTTTTTAGTTTCTGTCGAATTGTCTTATTTCCGTGAGTAAAGAAACGATCGATTAGCCAGATTCTGACCCTTTTAATAGTTATATGCAATGTTTATGTCGTAAAATCGCTGCGCTATGTGACACAAAGGATCATGGGTATGCAGGTATGCGCGCTATTCGTATTTCGTCAAGACTAATCGATCACAGATTTATTACGGTAGCAACACGGTCGTGTTTTAATTGTCTTTGTGTGTATTTCGAAGACGACAACGTTAGCTATTTCGAATCTTCTATAAAATATCATAATTCTTCAAATAGCCATTTTGGATTTTGGCCCAAATCAGTTCCCGTAGTCATAGCCCCCAAGAAATCTCAGGCGCGCACGCGCTTTTGGAAAGTGTGTGAGAAAATGGCAGACGTCTCTCTGGATGAAGTTATACGACAGCGCCGTATTAACGTCAAAGCTGCAGCGAAAAGGTATTTTTTGAGTGTGGGGAGACTGGTGCATGTGTGTTTATTAAGGATTTCGAAACTTGTAGTAACATTTCTAAGCGCATATCGAAAACTTAGTGCTGCTTGTAGCTACTCGACAGTCGTAAGCTAACGTTAGCATGTTACAGCTAGCAGCGATTACGGGCTGAAAGCTAGTCTAATAGTGGCTTCAACAAACTGTAGGCCTTCACATTTGAAGCCATTCATATTGGAGACAAAGAAAACGCAGTTTAATCTCGGAACCACTCTCCGCTTAACTAAACAGATTTCTTTGTTTAAGTCTTTAAATTGCTCGTCTCTTTCAGCATTTTGTTTGTAGCTTCACTCGTCAGGCTTGGCTAACTAGCACGCTAGTGCTTTTGTTGGCAACAAATCGTAGTTTTGTCCTCACGTAATGAACAAATGTGGTAGCTGGAATGGGTAAAATTTTCCATAATTTTCAATAATCCATAAGTTTCCATAATCATCTGAGAAAAAAAATCATATTCAATGTGTTTCTAGAAGTGATTGTAACGTGGAAGGTATCGCCCTAATGCATGTTGTTGTGTTTGTGTTGTTGTTGAACCTAATGAAACCTTGTTTTTCTCAGGCCAGCGTTTGGACGAGGTTCAGGAGGAGATGGGAAAAGTTTTGATGCCAGACAGAAGATTGGAGTTAATGATGTGAGACAGAGGCTTGGAGGAGGCACAGGTAAAGTCCAGCAGATCAGTGGGTGTAAATGTTACTTTGTAATGAGCAAAGTCATTGTCTTAAAACTCTCAATTTCTCCCCTTAGGTTTTCAAGTAAAAGATGCCAGAGAGAAGCTGGGGCAGAAAGATGCTCGTTTCAAAATCCGTGGCAGGGGAGGAGCAGGAGTGGTGCAAGATGCACGTCAGATGATCAACTCACGCAAGCAGGGACAGAGTCAGTTCACCGTCTCTGCACCGACCACACTAAAGACAGCAGTAACACAACATTTACAGAGCCAGACGCTTGTGCCGCAGATACAGATACACACCAACAACAATCTTGCTGGTGTGAATACAAGGCAGTTTGGTTCTAATGCACAAGGACCGAGTCTGAAGGCCAGTGCAGTACCACAGCTGAGCAATAATGCAAGAATGATGGATGCTCGTGATAGGCTGAGCCTCAAGAGGAGCATTGGAGGGACACAGACACAAGCAGCAGTTGCACCACCTTTAAAGATAACTAAGACCATCCAGGTGAGAATAAATAAATCAGGCTTGTATGCTTGTAGAAATATACAGTCAGAACTTCCTTAAGTAATGTATTATGTTTCTTTTTCCAGCAACGTCCAGTAGGGATGTTAGGAGGAATACGTGCCGCTACACAGGTAGATTAGTTTCTCTTGACATATTTAAATGTAACAGGACATTTATGAGCCCATTTCTAAAGATTTAAGATATCATACTAAAAGGATTACTTTGTTTTTCTACAGCCTACTCTAAATGAGCATGATGACGCCCCGAATAAACAGTTAAAGATCACAACTGCAAACAATTTGTTACAATCTCGGGTAAGATGTTTCTCTGTGACAAGGCTACACGTGGGCCTTTATACAGAAACTTCAGCGTGTCTGCTGTGCGTACCTACATGAACTAGAGTGTTATCTATCTTGTCTCTTTTTTTCACACAGCCTGGTACAGCAGGCTCAGCTTTCTCCATGTCAGCCCCCATCACCAAGGTGGTTAAGAATGATGCTTACACGGCCCCACGGCCCGCTGTTCCTGTGGCTTCTCCTCGGCCCACTACCAGCCTGGCTGCCACTCGGTCTTCAGCTGCAGCCTTACAGCCAGTCTCTAGGACTCTTCAGCAAAGCACAGCAGAAACCAGTGCAACAGCTCCTCCTCCTCCTCCTCCTCAGGTAAATCCATTCATTTTTATCTGCAGCTCAGTGTGTGTTCTTTCAAATTGTGCTCATATAACTTGTGTTATTATGGTTTTTATTATTATAATTGGTCTTTTGGCTTGATGCAGCAAGTCAGACAAGTTTCTAATATAACAACTGCATCATGCCCCAGACAAAGGAAAATAATTGATTTCCTTTAATTGCTTTATATATAGCTGGGATGTGTGACATATAGTATTGTCACAACACTAGAATTTGAAACTCGATACTGATACCTCCCATTTTCAATACAACATCAAATATTTTGGCCATTTGCCCATAGTGCTACAACAGCAGTCCTGGCAATAAGGTCTTTTTTTTTTTTTTTGCAAAGTTAACGTCTTACCAGCCGGCTCACAGCTGGCTACAAAAAAAATAACAAACACATTTTAATAAATTATTGTAAAAGTAGAAAAGCTATTTTATCATATTGTCCACATCTGCCATTTCTTCCCTGTTCACACTGCTCTGCCTCAGTCTGCAGCCCTTCTTCTCCTCAGCTCTGCTCTTCAGGCCCGTCTGATTCTGCTGCTCTGAATTTTACTCTTTATTTTACTCAGATTAGTTCTCCACACTCTGGACTGACATCAAATTCGGAAATGCGAGCTTTACTGATCTCTGAAATTCCTCTTGAAGTGTTATTCAGTGTTAACTACTTCAGCTGTTAGTGAAGGGAGTAGCTGTGTGTCTGTCTGCACCTGTGCTGTGGGATCTTAAATCTTAATTTGATATTTTTAATATCGATTAATACCCAAGTATTGATTTTTATTTGACAATATTAAAAATAACTAGCGTAATTTTAAGATAAAAAATTTAAATCTTCAAGATAACAAATAACTAATGTTGTAACAAAAATGTAGTGGAATATAGACTATGGCCACTTTTAGAAACAGTCCCGCATCCTGCAGAAATTATGCCGACAGTCAAAGGCAACAGCTGCTGTCAGTCTGCAGCTACATTTCTGCCACATTTCAAGATCTGCCAGCAGCCTGTCTTCATACAGACCCTTTAATTTTTACTTGCTCTTAATTCAATAAACAGCTGTCACTTTGTAAAACATTGTGGAGGTAAATCTTTTCTGTTTGTTTCATGCTTAAACTTAAACCACCGTTTAATATGTTTAAAGAACTTTGATTGGCTTTTAACTGTTATGCTCATACTATCCTTGCCTTTTTTGCCATCCATGCCACACCACAATGAACTCTTCTTACATCCGTAGATTTGCACATTTAAAGGGAAACGTGTAACGTGCAAAAGGCTAACAGGTGAAAATACTGAATGCAAGATGGAATGAAAAAAAGAAATTTTTTTTTTTCTTTGGTTGTTTTTGTTTTTTAAACCTGGCTGCAGACTCTTTATCAAATAGACCCCTGCAGTGATTCTGTTACATGTATCAGTTCGATTGATATTTAATGTGTTCACACAATCTTTACATTTACTTGACTGTTTGGTTTTGTCATTTTTCATTTCAGCCTACTTTTAGTCCTTTGGAGGGGACAAAAATAACGGTGAACAACCTGCATCCCCGAGTCACTGAGGAGGACATAGTGGTGAGGAAATTGCTCTGTTTGCCTTTAACCTTTTCTTGTTTGAGATTAAAATGATGTGCAGAGTGCTGTGAGTACCGTGATGAGTCATTCAGTGTGTATTTGTAATGCCTGTCAATATTTGTCCACAGGAACTGTTCTGTGTGTGCGGTGCCTTGAAGCGAGCACGGCTGGTGAAGGTGGGCGTAGCTGAAGTGGTGTTTGTCCGTAAAGAGGACGCTGTGAGCGCATACAGGAAGTACAACAATCGCTGCTTGGACGGTGAGTGCCAAGAGCAAGGACGCACACATGAAAGTCTTCTGTTTAACATGCAGTTTAATGGCTGCTGTAGCAGCGAGATGTTTTGCGAGCATGTTATACATCATATATATAGTGTTGTGAAAACGTGTTAGACTCCTTTCTGATACCGTAGTACAGTTTTCTGGTTCGTGTCAGACTTTTCATAACGAAACCATGTCCATGGTACAGACGTAGCCCCTCGTTTAGAAATAAGGACCTCGATTTGTTTTGATTAGTCTTTCTGTTTGGATCTACCTGGTTCTGCCTCATCTTCACTGGCCGTGCTGGTATTCTCTGTGCCTGCATCCACGTGGTGACTGTAAGCGCCATTTATAGTTACTACATGTTTTTGAAGTCATTTGTTTGATGCAGATTCTGAAATTTGATGTCTGAGAATAATGTATTTCGTCGTCATCTCAGTTTATTTAGAAGGCAAAACCTCAACAGGATCTTCAGCTTTATTGTGAAAGGTTTATGTGGAAAATAAACAAGCCGACGGCGGAGCCACACGTTGGGTTTACCGTCGTTGTTGCTAACGACAACGCGTAAAAACAGTCGCTTATCTGTCTGTAATGTGGTTATTTTAAATATAGGAGAAAGAGAGAACTTTAAGAAATGAATTTAGCCATTACAGTGACCATGAAAACACTGAAAAAATACTGCAGTAAACAGTAGGGATGGGTATCGTTTAGGTTTTATCCGATACCGGTGCCAAACCGGTACTTTTGAAACGGTGCCGGTGCTTAAACGGTGCTCAAACCGGTGCTTAAAGAATGGAGAACACAAACTTTGTCCAAAAACCTCTCATGTTTAACTGTTTTCCACTTTTTCTTTGGTCATTTTAGCCTTTTTGGCCAGGGTGAAGGGAGCATCTGCCATCAAACAAGAAGACAGCTGCATGTAACTACGACGGTGTTTGCTAGTTCACCTTACATGCATTAATGTAATAACGTGGTTAGCCTACTCAACGTAAATTACACACGGACAACATTAAGCTACTCACGCAGAGAAGAACGGCTGCTGCTGCATCATCATCCGTCATCATTTCTGCTACACTGGCAGGGCTAGGGGCCAGGACTCTCCTCTTCGGGTTTTTGGGGGATGTTGCTAACTCCGGGTCCGATAACAGGCAACCCACCCGCAGTAGATGTGCTCGGTGTGAGGTCTCGCAGCAAGCTATCAAATACGGCGCATTTTTCGGCTTTTAAAAAAAAACGCTATGCGTCGCCAGGTGTTTCATCGGATTTGAGGTGTTACCTCCTTTGCACAGTATCAGCTTAAAGCACTTGTTGCTGCTGAGTTTGCATCTTTTGCTGTGAAGTACAGCTAGACTTTTGACCGCTTCGCCTTGGGCATTTTTAATCTGTAGCTCTGCTCTAAAAGAACATACGTACCTGGACCCGCCTACTATCCTCGGAAACGTAAAATGATTGGCTAGAATTCAAAGTGTATGACATCTCAGGAAAAAAAAGCACCGAAATAAAGCACCGAAATGTGCGCTGCTTTTCGGTCTGGTTACTACCGTTTATGTCATGGCACCGGATACCGGTACCCATCCCTAGTAAACCGTTTATTTTGTGACACCAAGAAACAAATGATAGCGTAAAATGAAACGTTAGACATTTTCATATCGTCATCCGATATATATCGTTATTTCGAACAGCCCTAGGTGTTAGTGTGATGCCAAACTTCCTTCACAGTGATGTGATAGACTCATTGCCAGTTATTCCAAGTGCTTGATTGTAGTTCTTAATGCCAAGAGTGGCACAACCTGCTATTAGGTTTGCAGGGCAATAACATTTTCATATCAGGCCCCTTAGGATTGGGTAGCTTCTACGTTAGTGAACAAAGTCCTTATTTGAAAACTGCATTTTGTATTTACTCAGGTTTTCTTTGTGTGATATTCAAATTTGTTTGATCTGAAACATTCAAGTGTGGCAAACATGCAAAAACCTAAGATATCAGGAAAGGGGCAAATAGTTTTTCACAGATCTGTATGTGGTCAGGATCGTTGTGATTGGTTCATTTATGTCATCTGTTTTTTCCTTTTCTTGTCCACCCCCAGGCCAACCCATGAAGTGTAACCTTCATATTCAGGGAAATGTCATCACTTCTGATCAACCCATTCTATTGTGAGTGAGCCCTCGAGGCTTCTTTAGTTAATTTCAAATGAATCTCTACTCAATTGTGTTTGCGTGTGAGACCAGGGTTGGCTCAGACAGAGAGAGGGGACAGTATGTATAAGCGGTCCATGAAAAGGCAGTGAGTCACTGTATCCTCGTTATATGTGACCTTTTGTATAGACAAGGTATGTAGTGTGTTGGGTAAGTGAAAATCCAAATAACAGAACTGGTTAAAATGCATTACAGTGCTGATCAGCATCCTTCTACCCTTCACAGACTTCCTCTGTATAGGAAGAATCCTAAATTAAAGAAATCATTGTTTTGCATATTTTCATTGTGCCATAATCTGGCTTTTATCTACATACTAAAACCTATTAGCTATCCATTCACTGCATTCCTAAAGTAAAAAGTATTTTATTGTGGTCCTCTTGTGGTGCTGTCTAAAGTGAGCGACTCTGACTCCCGTCCCCCTTAAGGAAACTTTCTTCTGATTGGCTACCCATCATTAACAGAAGGGGTGAACATTGTGTGTGTGCGGGGCTTTTGTGCTCACAGCCAGAGCTGTGAGACTTAAATGACCGTGTTGTCCTCTTGTCCCCTTTCACTGACTTCACACAGATTCAGGAATAGAAAGAATAGTTTGAAAACAAACATTTAAAACAGTCTTTTAGCTTTGGTGACCTTAGTGGGCATATTTAATATGAACTGAGGCAAACTGTATATAAGGGAAAGCACCATAAGTCCATTTTGAGCTGGTTAGTAGCATTATTACATTGCTTTTGAAAAACAAGCTATTTGTATTTAAAGAAATGGATGTTATCAAGTTTAACTTCACACTGAAATGTAAATACCAGGTGCTGTTGCTGTGTTCTCCACTAGAGGTCAGGCATGTAACCCTTTTGGCCTAACAGCTGTCTCTTTAACTGAACTCAGTGGGAGGGGACCCCTCTGTGTTGTTTGAACCATTAAAGGACTTAAAAAATAGTAACAACTGTTTGACTTGCCCACAGGCGACTCAGCGATACTCCGGGTACAGGCAGCAGCACAAAGAAAGAAGGTCTGCCCGCCTCCTTATCACGGCCCGCCGGTCAGCGTTCCTCCTCTCAGCCCACTCCAGAGGTGGACCCCCAGACCATCCTCAAAGCTCTCTTCAAGTCCACTACACAGTCGACCTCCACCACTGAGCCTCCCAGCTCACAGGCCACTGCCTTTCGCATCAAGATATAGCCCACGTCTAAAGTGAAAACTCTGTCTGTTCATGTTAGTGCATTCTCAGTGTTCTCATTTCAAACTGTGGTGTTCACATTGACAGCAGCCAGCACACATTCTCATGAAACAAATTTTTACACATTTGATATACATGACTCCTGTGAACGTGAAATTCATCATTCATGCATCCTTGTTTGGGTTTTATCAAAAGTCACCTGTTGGTTTTGGAAACGGAGCGGGGGGAAGTTTCATATGATCTTTTAATCCGATGTAGAGGTGGAGGAGGGGTAGTACCAAATTTAATTGCAACGGGTGTTTGGGTTTTTTTTTTTGTATATTAAGTGACAGTTTGATTTAGTTTAATATATATCCCGTCATCCCGTCATTGCCGCTTGCCTCCAACTTCCAAAAGAGTAGGAGTTTAAAAAAAAAAAACCCAGCCCAAACCCTTTGACTAATTGAGGACTGTGTGGTAGTGTTATTCTTGAGAGTTATGTAATATTTAAGGCTGAATATTCATGCAGGTGTGTTCATTTATCTTACCTGTGCTTCCCTTTGGGTTTAATGAGTGTGTATAATGCATTGGGGGAAAAATATATACAGACAAAACAAAAAACCAAACGTCTGTCATGTCTGTTTTATTAGGAAGGACAGTTTGGTTAAAATGTGGGAAGATGATTTAAATTGAGCCCAAAGTGATGCCAAAATAACTGAAAATACCTGCAAATCGGGGACTGGCGTAAGCTACATAATACCATAATAACTTCAGTAAGCTAGCTCTGAAACGGACATGTCAGTTTATTTAGTTTTAACATTCTTGTGGCATCCAGACTCGTATGCTCCGTGACTGGTTTTTGCTTGATGGTCAACATGTTTAATTCTTTCTATTATTACTCCTGATTTGTGTTGAAAGACTGTAATTTACGTTCTACTGCATTCTTGGTATGTAATGCAAGACGAGACAAAGTGGTAGGATGTATCTGAAATGTCACCATTAAATATTTAGCTTTGTAGATGATGTCTGAGACTCTTTGCTTTTCATATCATGATCTCTTTGTTGATTTATGTATCTGTGCTGTTAGGCTTTCTAAAAACAGTTCTGGACTTGTGAATGATTTACAAGTCTGGTGCTGAACCTTTAGCCGTCTTTGTTTCAGTTTTACTTCATAAATACACACCTACAAGTAAAACCAACAACCAAACTATTAAAAAGGAGAGATTCACTCCAGTTGTTGAAATTGGTTTGAGGGAAGCAAAACCATGGAGGCTTGTTTCTTTAATCATTAAATCAAGCTCAAATTTTCAACATACCAACTCAAACTTCTGAGAAAATAACTTAAGTAATTAGTTATTTTGTTGAAATTTTGATATAAAAATTCATCTTCCATTTAAAAAACATCAAAATTTAAAACCCTGGAACAGGCTGGTGAAAAAAGTTATATGACAACATAAACGATAAATGATCCTCAGAGCATTTAGCCTCAAGGTCGAGGCTAAATTTGACCATTGAATTCATTTTTTAAGGTAGGCTGTAATACAAACTAAAAACTAAATGTGTGGGTTTAAAGCAAACACAGAACCTGCTTAGCAGAAAATCTGGGGAGGGGAACGGTACCAAACGGGAATTCAGTTGTACTTCCGGCGTGAAAGGTCACACCAAAATGGCGCCGTCCAAGAAGAAACACGCCAAGAATCAGGCTTCTGTTATTCCTGGAGGATTTACGGGTATTTCTAATTATTACGCCGTTTTTTCTGTACCGCTTTGTCCTCGTAGATAAATGTTTGTGTTACGTAACCCGGCTGGTGTGTGTATGAGTTTGTGCTGATCTGTAGTCTGCCATGTCGACAGGGTGATAGCAGACGCTGATGTGTTGTTTTTTCCCGTCTCTCCTCGCAGTGTTGTCCTTACAGTTCAGCTCCGATAGCGCCGCCAGGCACTCGCTGTACGTGAAGGAGCACCGGGTGCGAGCCGAGAAGAGTTCCCACAGACCGCTGGACCGGACTTTATTCGTGCTAAACATCCCTCCATACTGCTCAGAGGTAGCGCGCCTGCCTGGCTGCTCTGTGTGGTTTGTTTGTCCTTCATATAAACAGTAACTACTGCACACTGCCTTTCCTCTCACTGTTTGTGTATGTGTGTGTTACAGGATGTTGTCAAAGATTTATTCTCGCAGTTTGGCAGCATTCAGTCAGTTGAGCTGAAAGACCACCCGGGGTCCTCCCAGGAGGCTGGACCCAAACTGTCCAAGTTCTTCAAACCAGCTGAAAAACAGGTTGACCTGTGTTCCTGCGCAGTTGCTCGTTTGTTTATGTATGTTTTGTAGATTTCAGTTTCACGTTATGTGTCTCTGTCTGTTTCAGGGCTTCAAAGTTGGCTATGTTGTATTTCAAAACGCCTCCAGTTTACCAGCAGTTAAATCACACCCACATGATGTGCCTTTGGTGGTCTGCACAGAGCAGCGCCCAGTCAAAACAGGACTGCAGAGTAAGTAGGCTGTTGCTAAAGTGACACAGTTTAATGTATGAGGCTTAAATAAAACCAAACGAGACATAAAACCGCCCCAAACACAGTGGATGGCTACAAAAAATGCGAAATATAACCAAAGAAGCAAAAGTATCTGCAAAAGATGTGTTCAAAAGTGTCATAAAATACTCAGAGATTTAGCTACAGAGAGTCACTAATAATAAAATGTGACACAAATGACCAAAAATAAGTGTGAATAAGCTTATGAGTGAAAAATCTGTTATAAAGACGCCAAAAGTCAAGCTTAACGTAAATACAGTGGCTACAAATCGATGCCAAATGGGACATAAAGTGACCTAAGAATGAGAAGAAATGATGCAGAACATCTGGAATCATCTGTAACAAATGAGGTGTATGACACGTGTGTTGTATTTTCTTTATGGCAGAGTGGATCCAGCAGTACACAGACTCCTTTATCCAACCGGAGCAGCTGCAACAAAAAGTCGACTCTTTTATGGAAGACTACGATAAGCATAAAGAAGAGGTGAGAACTCTGTCGCTGTTCCTTCAGCACCGCTGACACGTCCGCTCCGCGTAGCTTCAACGTGGGTTTGATGTTTTGTCCACAGGAAGCGGAGCGGCAGAAGAAGGAGGCCGAGGAGGAGCAAGAAGATGAAGAGGGCTGGGTGAAAGTCACGAGAGGGCACAAGGGTGCCAAGGCGCGTCCTCACAGCGAAGCAGCCAATCAGAGGACTCTACAGAGGGAGATAACGAAGAAGAAGAGGAAGGAGCTCTTGAACTTCTACACCTGGCAGCACAGAAACACGCAGAAAGAACGTAAGTCTCTGATATGTTAATGACATTGTTTACATTTGAGGTTGTGAAAGCATTTTATTTAAATAAGTTTCCTTTTCTTTCTTTCTTTTCCAGATATCGCTGAACTAAGGAAAAAGTTTGAGGAGGATAAACAGAGAATAGCTCTGCTGAGGGCACAGAGGAAGTTCAGACCTTACTGAGTCAGCTGCCCGTTTTTTCTTCTCATTTCACTGCTTTTGTGTATTTCAGTTGCATTATAAAGGTTTTATGTTAATAAACTGACTTTATTTTACGATGATTAAATTTCTCGCTCCTCACATTAATGATAGTAAATCTAGTGAAGCACAGTAAAGCTACAACATGAAGTACGGAAATTTTATAAAACAGCAGTTTAAGACTAATCTCTTTCGCCTGAATTTTAAGATCACAATTTTATGATTTTTGTTCAACTATTTTTATTGTGAAGCACAAGTAGACAATTTTATGACTTCATCAAATTATCAGAGCAGGCGCCAGCAACTTTCTGTGATGACATCATAGGTTGATCTTGGTGTATTTCTGCGTGTGTACAGTGTACCCATCTTCAGCCAAATGTCAGAGCTCATCTCAACATCTCAATCCTGTAGAGCACCTTTGAGTTGTGCATGAAACAGATCTGCATTGTGGTCGAACATGTCAGTATAGATCAAAATGTCTGAAGCACAGTCATGTCATGCCTTATTTCTTGATATTTTTCAAGAAAAATGGGTTCAGTAATTTATCGAAGTGCAAACACATACAGTACATGAGGCAATAACAGAGTTTGTTCACTTCTAACAAGCTTAAATCAGTATTTGGTGCGACTACCTTTATTCTCCAACACACTCAGAACTCTCTCGGGCAGCTTTCTTGTTCATTTTTTAAGTAGACTTCAGAAATAGTTCTCCAGACTTCTTGAAAGACATTCAAAGCTCTTCGTTGGAAGTTTGCTGCCTTTATTTCTGTTCTCTATCAGGAGGATCCTACACTGCTTTAATAATGTTGAGGCCCAGGCTCTGGGGAGGCCAATCCATGGCTGGTGGTTTCACTGTGTGTTTTTCTATCCAGCTACACTTTTACGGCATTGGCAGTGTGTTCGGGCTCATTGTCATGCTGTTAATAATTAGTTGGTTTCACATGGAATTGCATTGTGGATCAAAATGTGATGGCCTCACACCATGACAAAGCCTGCTCTGTGTTTTACAGATTGCTATAGACACTTGCATCCCATCAGATCTGCTGTTACTGATTTCCAGTCCAGTTTTTCCTGCCATTTGGCTCTCAGCCTTAAGCTCAAAAAACCAAAACAAATGCACATATGGACAAATTGACATTTATTGAGATGCATCTTGTTCGTCACGTGCTCGTTGCATTCTCCTGATGCTTGAACACACAATGAACAGCAGGACCACAAGAAGGCCAGCACCAACACCAGACAGGATGTATACGATCACCTGAAACACTAAGGAAGAGAGGGTGCGAGATTCTATTTAAAGAGTGTCATTCATACTCTTTCATGTAATGATTCTAGTTTGGTGTATTGCTGGATTTACTTTTTTCCCGTTTCATGCAGGGGTCTTTCTCGGCTTCAGTGTTATTCTGGACCAGCTGCATTGGCCCCAAAGAGACCAGTTGAAGCTGGTGGGGTTGAGATGCGGCCTCTCTTCTCGGCCTCTCCCCCTCAGATGCTTGTGGGAGGACACAGGACAGATTTTTAAAAAATTCCAAAAATAAACAGCACATTAAGTGTACTGTGGTATACTCACAAATGAAGGTACAACGCTGCGCACAGTCAACGTCATTCGTGCAGATTTCCACCCAACAATAGAAGTACATCTGAGTGAGAGAAAACACATAGCCAGGTCTGTGGGGGAAAAAAACAAAACGCTGCGTTGCTGAAATATTATAATCTGATGAAACATACTTCCTCTGGACTTGGATGGCCTGTGCTGGGGTCCAAGAAGGCAAAGGTCTTGACATCAAACCTCCTGATTTGTGAGTGAGATGTGGTCTTCCCCTGTTTGTCCACAGGGACAGAGCTTCTCATATTATCCTGAGGATTTGGACATCTGTACAAAAGGGACAAAACTGTGCTGTTATATTTTTAATTTTTGTTTTTTTATTGAGGGGTGGGGGTTAATAACGTACCCATCATAGAGAAGTGTCCACACAGAGTGTCTTGACCCAGGATAAGCAAAGCAGTCTCGCACTCGCAGGGAAAGTGTGGGATCTGGAGATGGCTGCACGATGGAAATCTCCACATTCACAGCTTCACGAAGGGGCAAAGTCAGTGGAAGCTGTTCCTCGGGAATAAAGGATGTAAAGGATGCATCTGCAGCAACAAACATATACACATCACCAGCTGTCATTTGCATACAAAGTGCCTTTTCATTCCATTTTAGTACCTGTGGCTATTCTCATTTGCACTCCGATGGACCCCAGTGCAATGACAGGTGGTGGATTAGTCACCGCATACAAAGACCGCAGTTCTGCTGCACGCTTCAGATCAGAGGAGTCGTATTCACACTGGACCTGAAGACTAAAAACCCCAAAACATTCATCACCACCAGTACTGTCTTCTAGAAGAAGATGTATCCATCTCCATACCTAAATTGAGAATTTTTCCCATCATTTCCTGTATGTAGCTCCACCACTTCCACCTCGTAGATCACCACATCTCCATTTGCCTAAAAGCCGGAGAGATTTAAAAAAAATTTTAAAAAAAAAGGTTTAAGAAAAGAAGATGATGTGAAAATTCATGGTGGACCACAGACACATCTAAATGAAAGCTTGTGCTCAATGCTGTGACTGGCTTTGTGTAACTGTGCAAAAATATTAGGATGATACCCCAATCTAAATATTAGATATAATATTTACCTTCCTCTTTGCACCGCAGTCTGAGACTCCTATCTTGAAGACAGCAGTATCTGGGGTTGTGACAACAGGGTGACAGTGCGGCTGATCCTTTACAATGAGGCTGCTGGGATCAATGGGCGTGTGTGCATCTGCAGCGTTTACTGAGAACACAAAGTGTCCGTCCAGAGAGCAGGCTGGATGGAGTCAAACAGGATAATGTTGCATAGTTGTTTTTTGAGTAAAACACAAATTAAAAAACCCAAAAACAAAACCCTGTTTTGTCCTCATCTCTGCATAATTGTCTTTATAACTACATAATGTTGAATACTGCATTAGCATGTATTGAAAGCTCTGCTGCCAACTATAGATGACATTTTACTGCTCATCAGTGCCAAACATTATTGGTACTGCTTGGTACCTGGTACTCTGTAGTACCAAACATATTTACAGTGGTAACAAGACTGCATTTTGTAATGAAGGCCACGCATATACTGGCAGGAGGTCTGTCCACAGTCAAAATACATAAACCTCTGATTAGGTATCCATTTCTGATATTTCTGATTTCCCTTAAGCCCCCCACACGACTGGTTATTAAGGGGTTAAGAGTCCTAGAAGCAGCCCTGCTTGTTTAGACGAAAGGTTGGAGGGGAAAATACAGATCTTACCATTGAGTGTGTAGTAGCAGGCTGAATCACGAGCATCATAGCAGCAGCCCAGTTTGTAGCAGACATCACTGGAAACCCTTTGGTGGCCACAGTCCACTCGAAGAGCTCTTTCAATGTCACAGTTTCCAGGGAATGCTGGAGAAGAGTTCTGTTTTTAAATGTCTTAGATCGTCACTCTGAACTGTGCAGACTCCTACCCAGTATTGGTAATTACAAGAACAACAAGACAACACTCTAAACTTGGCTCCATAGGGAAATTGTGCCAGGGTGACTTTTGACTGATGAAAAGGGAGAGCGGATTTTAGGTATACAGGACACAACTGGGTCAGTGAGTTTGTCAAGCTCAATCAGCTGTCTCCACTCACGTGTTGGGCGAGGCTGGGTCCTCTCACTTCTTGCCTTTATCAGGGGACAGCTGATGTTGACCCTGATCCATCTATCCTCTCCTGCCAGCTGGACCTGCAGCGGGATGACGACTTTGCTGCCCTGAGGATGAAAGGTTATTGCAGCATGGCTGTCAAGAAGTGACATACATGCAGATTGTAAACTCATTTTTACCTCCATTGGTTTCAATCATTAAAACTTAATAGTAAATATACTATAGTTGCATTATTTTTGGCCCTACTTGGCAATCCCATACATTTCCTTCATGTAAACTCTGCAGCAGGATTCACACCTCAACACGGACAAAGCAGCTGTCATATCTGCTGAAAAACGAGAGGCTCTGGTTCTTCACTCTAGCCACTTGCACTCCACAGGTCTTCTCATACTGAGGCACTGGGACTGTGGCCCCTGTCACGTCTAAGGAAACAAAGCACACACACACATGGTCTGAGATCAATGCAAAAGATGAGGGTCAACTAAATGAACCAAGCATCTTCCTCACATCCCGCTGCCCTATACCTCACCTCTGGCGTACACATTGTTTTTCACCATTGGACCAAACACAGCTCTGATGCCTCGGAGAGAGCAGGTGACTCGCGGCATGGCGAGCTGTTTCCTCTGCTCGAGTGTTTTCTTCCTGTGATCGGGGGAAAGGCAGACGCAGCGCCGAACCATGACGGTGAAAAGTAAAAGAGTCGCGCAAATCTTTATAAAACGATAATTCATCTCGCTATAGTTTGCAAACTTAACAGCAGAAACATCCAGCCCTATCTAAGGCGCTGGAGACGGTCACGTGACAGCTGTTAATTAGTGTTAATTAATTTAAAGCTATGGCGTTCCTCGGGCTCGGGGACCAGTGCAGTGCAGAGAGTTAAAGGGTGTCGCAGACCTGCTCAGCGTCACCCGCCTGCGCGCACCGAGAGCTACAGAAGCTGACGTGCACGCGGCCACAGAATAAAGCCGGTAATTAATAAAAAAGGTCAACGTTTAAATATTAAATATCACACTGAGCGCATGCACGGCCAACTCTATCCTAAGGGGGCCATTAAATGAAAGCATTGCATAACTCGCTGGCCTCACCCCCCTCTCGCTCTCCCCATGGCAAAGCTTGTACCCACCCCAGTTATTATATAAGCAGTCTTAAACCTTTACTCACTGCCATCAGAACACCCACTCATCCTGTCAGAATTGCAAGGAAATGCCCATTTTGTTGCTCTATTCCAGCTGTGTTTGCTTTGAAAACATTTTGCTTTGCAATAAATGACCTGATTTTCTGTGCAGGCTTAAATGAAGTTAGTTATCTTAATCCAGACCTAGCTGGACTCCAGCACAGTGCAGCTTTCAAGCTAATTTTAATTTAGCTAAACCTTAATTATCCCATTCAAAGGCTACAGTATAGAAAGTGTAGTACATAGAATCAGGGAGAGATCTCGGCAGTTGCTATAATGATGTTGCCTGCGTGGATATGGTTGTCGTTTTTTCTATTTCCCTTATTGTCAACAAGTTTATATACACCGGGAGAAACAGATATATAGCCAATACAAAAGGGGGCAAATAGAACAACAGCAAAAGAGAAACTGGGAAATAATCGGTTACACTCTATGCATAGTTTTGTATAAATAACCCAATTTTTGTAAATTATTTTTTAATAATTTGCAGGATAAATGTTGTAACTGTAACATTTACTATATTAAAGTAAAAATGTAAAATACCTGGTTAAAAAAACAGTACTTCTGATTGCATTGCACGTCTACTTCATTGTATTTTGGATGGAAATATAACAGAACATAAAAGCTTGAATTACTTACGCACATTTTGATGTTAAACTGCGTATTAATACAGAGGATTATGCCTTAAATAGCGGCAGTACTTCATGTTGTAATACATCTATATGAGGGAGCAGGGCAGCTCACGAGTTTCTCCATCTGTGCTTTACCTTGTATAATATCCCGGAAACACCCATCATAATATGTAACTATATTATTTCAAATTATCAATAAAATGATGAACAGTTGGCTTGATTCACTTGTTTGTATATGTAACATTCAAACAATAGCTAATTATTAACTCTGTAATATTATTCTATTTTATCTACAGAATTCCTACATTAAATTACACTAAAAAGTAAAAGGAGTGGAAAAATAGGTGAATTAAAAACTACACGTTAGCAAAAAAATAACAACCAAAGCACCCCCCCCCCCTCCCCGATGAGCTAGCAAAGAATTAGTAAATGATAACGGATAGGAACAACAACAAAAACCAAACCAACAAAACAAAACAAGACAAATAAAAAAACAAACAAACAAAAAACCCAGTGGATTTTCAGAGATAAAACTAAATGAATACGAACAAATCCAGTCTGGAAATTAACTGAAACTAAGTAAGAAAATAAATAATTAAATAAATAAATAAAGGAATTTCTTAGTAAAGGAATTAATAAATAAAATAAGATAAAATATATTAAAACTTGACGGAAAAAGACTGTGATAACTTGGAATCAAATTATTCATTTCATCGTCAAATTTATTTGATTATTTATAATTTACATTATTAGAAAAAAAATGTTACACCTATCCAAAACGGATGGGTGGCGGGGAAAATACGTTGGGAATAACAATCCAGCGTAAACACACTTTTATTCAGAAACCATTCTGAATATTTCTAACTTTTACTGGGATCGTGTGAGACACTTCTTCTGTTTGATCGTGTGGATATTGTTTACAGTCCCACGGCAGGTCACGAGTTGTCAGACGGCGTGGTGACGTAAGGCTCGTGACGTTTCTGGGTGATTCCCGTCAGGCTGATAGACTGGCTTTAGCATTAAGCATAGGCAACAGGAGAGCGTAGGACGGCTCGTAAACATGGCTTTGAATCGAAATCATACGCATAACGGCAATGTGTTGATAAACAACGGAGAGAGGTGAGGGTATTACCTAGTGTCAGGGTGTTTAATTGTATTAACTAGCCAACTGTCGCCTCTGTTTTCGGCTTGTTTACCTTTTACTTTCCAATG
The DNA here is from genome assembly GCF_057381915.1 of Diplotaxodon limnothrissa. Taxonomy (NCBI): domain Eukaryota; kingdom Metazoa; phylum Chordata; class Actinopteri; order Cichliformes; family Cichlidae; genus Diplotaxodon; species Diplotaxodon limnothrissa. The sequence continues at coordinate 10,012,917 of NC_140599.1, read as the reverse complement.
CGTAGTCAACTCAATGCTATCCAACTGCTAGCCTCCAGCTAGCTGGCCTAGGTAATGTTAGCATTAGCTGTTTTATTGTTTACTGTATATTTCAGGGCGTTGTGTATTTTGTGTGCTCTTTTAACGGCGAGACATTTAATGGCCTTACTTTAAAATCGTCGCATAATGTGGTTTAAGCAAGATGCGTTAGCGGACTATCCAAACAGGAAGTTTTGGCAGCATTTTTTGTCAGGATGTTGAAATCTTGTAAAACACAAATGTCTTCCCATTGCATGTTTCGTAAAGCAATTTTTTTTCTAGCTGCTGCGAAATACAATTTCTACATGTTAGCGTACTTTTTAGCTCCTTTATAGTTACTGTAAGCAGTGACCTAATTTTCATTTGCCTCATCTTTATCCAGTGTTTTAAGGGAGTGCAAGAATGTGGAGCTGTCATTCAGTGATGTCACCTGCAAGACAGATCTGCTGAAGGGGACCAAGAAGGGCACGGTGTACCTCACACCATACAGGGTACTACCCAAATTATCAATAAACAAAAGATTCCTGTGATGTTTACGGCTGCTTTTCATGTGCTCATGTATCCTTATGTAACTCATCTTTTTGCCTCATCTCTTGTTCACCGGCTCAGTTGGTGTTTGTATCCAGTAACACCAAGGACTGCCTGGGTTCAGCCATGTTCCCCTATTACCTGATGAAGGGCTGCAGCATTGAGCAGCCAGTCTTTGCAGCCAACTACATTAAAGGGACAGTGTCTGCTGAGCCCGGTGGTAGGAAGCCTTTTGCTTTTACACTTAGTCACTATCATTTGATTGTCTGTCTCTAAAACAATCTCATATGAACCCATATTAGTGAAAACTGTGGTGTATTAGTTTCAGAACTTTACTTTGCTTAAAAAAGGCAGCTTTCTGTATTTACTCTAAAGGGAATTGACTTTTTAATCAGGTGGCTGGGAGGGTCAGGCACATTTCAAGATGTCATTCCCCAGTGGAGGAGCCATAGAGTTGGGACAGCACCTCTTCAAACTGGCCACAAATGGTTCGTATGCCATTTTAATTCAGTACCTTTTCTTTATAACCAGGAAACACGTGTTAAGGTAGCTAAACCCTTTACCAAAGTAGCAGTCCTACTATATTAAAAACATGGTACAGTTGCAGTAAAAAAACAAAAACTTTAAAGATTAAACGCTTTATAGAAATAAAGGACATTACGATACAGATAACTCTGTGTCTTCTGGAGTCTTTGGAAAGTCACTTTTATTCTTTCTGTGCTCCAGCTTCTCGTGGCGCTCCGGTGCAGAATGGAGCTGCTGCCTACGGTTACCCTTCACCTGGTATGATGAATGGCTATGGCCAACCTCCACCTGCTCCTCAGGGCTATCCCTACCCACCACCTCCCCAGCAGAATGGCTTCTACCAGGGGCCTCCCCCTGCTGCTGGGAACATGCCCTACTCTTATCCACCACCTGCTGCTGCAGGTACACAGTCTCGCTGTCTGTAGGTCTATTTTTAAACGTCTGATTCAACTGAAGACCGGCGGCAACATAAGTAGTGATTTTTAAAATCTAGCTTATAGTCAGCGCAGTTGTAACTCCAGGTTCTGCATTTTATTTTGTAGATTTCTTTCACTTTCTTTTTTCCTTTCTTCCTCATAATCAATAAAAGTGCTTATAGTTTGTAGCCTTGTTTTCTTGCATTTGTATGTAAGCGCACTTTTTTTTGTCTCTTTGCACATAAGTTAAAAATGTGCACCCTCGAGGCGCAAATCATGCTGTCCCTCTCTCTCTGTCAGTGTCCTGTTTTTTTTCTTTATCTTTTTTATTGTGTAAATAATTGTACAAACAGGCTGCAACCCCCTGTGACCTTCAAACTGCATCTTTAAAAAAATAATAAAAATTCTGTTGGCCATCTGTGTTCCAGGAATGTACCCATCTGGTTTTGACTACATGGCCCCTCCTCCCCCGTACCCTGGGCCACCACAAAACTGGGCTGCACCCTCTCAGAACTGGACAGCACCACCACCACAACCACCTCCAGGTCTGTTTCTCTCACTCTCCTTTTTTCACTCACTCCCTATTTATTTATTTTTTTTTCTTCCTCTGTGCCACTGCACTTGTCAGATCGGATCTGTCTGCCTCAACATGAATCACTTCAAAGCACGCCATTAAAAAAAGAAAAAAGGGGGGTGCTGATGTCTCCTTCTCTACAGATAAAAATGTCAAGGAATAAAACAGTCTTCTCGCCCTCATGTTGTTGTTTTTCTAGCAACTTTGGGGATTTTCGGTTAAAAACAGCGTCACCTTCTGTGCATCAGTCTGTGCTTCATCACCTTGTGCCAATAGATTTTTCTAAGTTTGAGGATCTTAGAAGTTTTCAGTTGCGCTTCATGTGACTACTAAAGCATTCTTCTGTGCATCTTTTCTCATTACAGTGTTAGGAACTGTTCTAGAGTATGTTCTGCGGTCATTACTCAGTCTTCATCTCCCTGTTTTTTTGCCATTTTATGCACAGGTAACGCCAAGGCGGCTGAAGCAGCAGGCAGCGCATATTACAATCCCAGCAATCCACACAATGTCTACATGCCCATGGTAAGCTGCTTTGGATGTCTTTACCTCAGCAACATGTGACCTCTTCTTTAATGGCATTTTAATCATATTAAACCATCTTCTGGGTTTGCGTGCAGGAGCGACCTCCACCATACGCACCTTCTTCAAACTTCCCTGAAAAGAAAAACAACTGAAACGTGGGCAACGTCACTTCCAAGACACTCCTCTCTCGCATCCTCTGTATCCTAAATAAATTCTAAAGTGAGGTTTTTCTTTTTTCTTTTTGTAGACTGCAATAAGGTAATGCAATTAATATAGCGGTTAAAAAGATGTCAATTAAAATTTCCCAATGAGAGATTGTTTTTTTTAATTTTTTTGGGAAGGACTATAAATGGAACAGCTAATGACGTTTTAGTGTTTTCCATATTACATCAAGTCATTTAAATGGTGGACAACTTGTAAAGCAACAGTTGGGATTCATTTTTTTCTGTCTGATTCTTCAGCACCTACGCAGGGACTCGTGCAGTGTCCCAGCTGGAAAGGGGGGGGGGGAGGATTTGGAGAATGTATTTTTAAAGACAGATTTGTTACCAAAACATTTTGTAGCCGTTTATTGATTGCAGTTCATGTAATTATTAATAATATCAGCTTCTACTAAGAACAGTTATGTATGATTGCAAGTGCATTGTGTTTCCCCATTATAGCTTTGTAGTCATTTTCCACATAAAAAAACCAGAACTGTGTTCATTTATGTTCAGCGACACAATAACTGACTGATTCTCATACTATGGCTCGCACAGACACGCAGACTGGTGACCAGTATGATCCTGTACTCAATCTAAGTAACTTCATTCATGGTATGACCTTAAACTCCCAGTTCTAATTGAGTATCTTTACAGGGTGGTTATCAAAAAGAGTTGCGTAATGTTCAGAAAGATTTCTTATGAAACGAGTCTGTGTATGTGCAATATTTCAGCCTTGCATAACGGCGTTACAGGTCACCTGCGGGGTTATCTGAATGACCTTGTGCTGTACTCTGAGCTTCTGTTGTGTTGCTGTATGCAGAGCCAAGCTGAAACCAGAGCTCTTCTCCTTCAGTAATTAACCTAGTGTGAGGTTACAGGTTACACTGATTTATTAAGGCTCACCAGTATTTTGCCTGCAGGTGAAGCTTCTGAGTGCAGACTGTTATCCCTGATTCTGCTCAGTGTGCATCATTTAGCACCCGTTTGAAGGTCTTTTTGCGCATAGTTGTGGTGGTTAGAGGTTTTTGTTTTTTTTAGGTAGATTTAATCAAATGCCTGTATATTAACATCTCTTTTCTTATTCTTTTTGCTGAATTTGTCAAAAATCTAATAAATGTCAATTATTAAATTTCCCCCATTTTTGTCTTCAGTCATTTATAAACTGTCAGTTATTTATGCCATGTTTATTTCATAGATCTTAAATCAAATAGAGCCTCAGACAAACAAAAATAAATTTTACAGAGTATCATTTTTTACAGGGAGTGCAGAATTATTAGGCAAATGAGTATTTTGTCCACATCATCCTCTTCATGCATGTTGTCTTACTCCAAGCTGTATAGGCTCGAAAGCCTACTACCAATTAAGCATATTAGGTGATGTGCACCTCTGTAATGAGAAGGGGTGTGGTCTAATGACATCAACACCCTATATCAGGTGTGCATAATTATTAGGCAACGTCCTTTCCTTTGGCAAAATGGGTCAAAAGAAGGACTTGACAGGCTCAGAAAAGTCAAAAATAGTGAGATATCTTGCAGAGGGATGCAGCAGTCTCAAAATTGCAAAGCTTCTGAAGCGTGATCATCGAACAATCAAGCGTTTCATTCAAAATAGTCAACAGGGTCGCAAGAAGCGTGTGGAAAAACCAAGGCGCAAAATAACTGCCCATGAACTGAGAAAAGTCAAGCGTGCAGCTGCCAAGATGCCACTTGCCACCAGTTTGGCCATATTTCAGAGCTGCAACATCACTGGAGTGCCCAAAAGCACAAGGTGTGCAATACTCAGAGACATGGCCAAGGTAAGAAAGGCTGAAAGACGACCACCACTGAACAAGACACACAAGCTGAAACGTCAAGACTGGGCCAAGAAATATCTCAAGACTGGTTTTTCTAAGGTTTTATGGACTGATGAAATGAGAGTGAGTCTTGATGGGCCAGATGGATGGGCCCGTGGCTGGATTGGTAAAGGCCAGAGAGCTCCAGTCCGACTCAGACGCCAGCAAGGTGGAGGTGGAGTACTGGTTTGGGCTGGTATCATCAAAGATGAGCTTGTGGGGCCTTTTCGGGTTGAGGATGGAGTCAAGCTCAACTCCCAGTCCTACTGCCAGTTTCTGGAAGACACCTTCTTCAAGCAGTGGTACAGGAAGAAGTCTGCATCCTTCAAGAAAAACATGATTTTCATGCAGGACAATGCTCCATCACACGCGTCCAAGTACTCCACAGCGTGGCTGGCAAGAAAGGGTATAAAAGAAGAAAAACTAATGACATGGCCTCCTTGTTCACCTGATCTGAACCCCATTGAGAACCTGTGGTCCATCATCAAATGTGAGATTTACAAGGAGGGAAAACAGTACACCTCTCTGAACAGTGTCTGGGAGGCTGTGGTTGCTGCTGCACGCAATGTTGATGGTGAACAGATCAAAACACTGACAGAATCCATGGATGGCAGGCTTTTGAGTGTCCTTGCAAAGAAAGGTGGCTATATTGGTCGCTGATTTGTTTTTGTTTTGTTTTTGAATGTCAGAAATGTATATTTGTGAATGTGGAGATGTTATATTGGTTTCACTGGTAAAAATAAATAATTGAAATGGTATTTGTTTTTTGTTAAGTTGCCTAATAATTATGCACAGTAATAGTCACCTGCACACACAGATATCCCCCTAAAATAGCTAAAACTAAAAACAAACTAAAAACTACTTCCAAAAACATTCAGCTTTGATATTAATGAGTTTTTTGGGTTCATTGAGAACATGGTTGTTGTTCAATAATAAAATTATTCCTCAAAAATACAACTTGCCTAATAATTCTGCACTCCCTGTATTTAACATACAGTTAAGCCAGAATGCAGAAGCAGTATGTAAAAACCTGCGTGTGAACACACCTTACTGCTTCCATTTAATAGTTATAGTGCCGCTAATCAACTGGATTTGATTAACTTATAATCAGCAAGTTTGTGTTTGATAAAAAACCAAACGCAGCATATTAGCAAAAACACTTCATACCAACCGTCAAACGTGGTGGTGGAGGTGCCATGGTTTGGGCTTGTTTTACGGCCACCGACCTGGGCACCTTACAGTCACTGAGTCGACCACCAACTCTAGTCTAAGGAGCTTGGAAAGCAAAGCGTGTGGACTTCTTTGAGTTGCTTGAAGACGTTTCACCTCTCATCCGAGAAGCTTCTTCAGGTCCTTTGTCCCTCTTTGGGGGGGAAACTCCCACTGGGTTTAAATCTGGGACTCTCCACCATTGACCCTTAGAACTGAAGAAGCTTCTCGGATGAGAGGTGAAACTTCTTCAAGCAACTCAAAGAAGTCCACATGCTTTGCTTTCCAAGCTCCTTAGACTACGATGACCTGGATGACTGAGAACCTTCACAGACACACCAACTCTGTAAAGTATCCTAAAGTCAATTGTGACTCCGTCTGTCCGACAGCTAAAGCTTGGCCCAAACCAGGTCATTCAACAGAGTGATGATCCCAAGCACATCAGCAAATCTACAACAGAAAGGCTGAAAAAGAAAAGCAGTGGCCAAGTCAAGGCGAGCCTTTATTGAAAAGCTGTGTTGGGACCTCAGTTGTGCATAAAGAAATGCCCACCAAGCAACATAGTGATGTGAGACTGATGAAGTCACACAGCGTTGCTGGTCTTCTTAGGAAGTTGTTCACATACCCTTTGACTCTTACAAATGATGGAATGATGGACAATAAGAATAATCCACACTCTAATTAAATAATATATTTATTAGATTATTAAACACTGTCAAATCTGAACAATATGGTCAGTTTTATCACAGAATCACACTGTACACATAACACAGTTTAAATATCTTAATAAGTAATGATTGCATTATCATGCACTGCAATAAAACAACATATTTACTACACACAAATGCTTTCAGGACCAATGCATAATCACAGAGTTTAGATCGACACCAGTGGCTATGTATCTAGGTTTCACTCACAGAGACTGAACATTAATTCTACTTTATGGCTCAACTCCTGTTTTTTCCAGTTCCTTACTCAGGAAAAGGATGTGTGGTTTTTACTACCATGTACGTTAAATAATGCTATACATTTCTTTGTAGTCATCGCTAAGTTGTAAACTAGCATGAACGTGTGGAGCATGTGTACTCATGGAGACGGGAGCGCTACTGAGACTTTATATACCTTCAAGGACAAACACAGAAATCCAAAAGGAAACGACGAGACTGATTTGTTTGGATTTAGATTTGATCATCCAGTCTTATGCCTATAAAAAAAAAAAAAATCCCAGTAACTTTCCAATTTATTTAACAGTAATTTCTTTTAGATCTACACTCACTGCTACGCCCGACTACCAGCTTAGATTTCCTTTTGCACTCAATTGATTAAACGAGGCGCTGGAAACGTTCCTCTGAGATTTTGGTCCATAATGACACGACAGCATCACACAGCTGCTGCAGATTTGCTGGCCTGACATCCATGATGTGAATCTTTTGTTCTACCTCATCCCAAAGACTGTTGGATTGACATCTGATGATGGTGGAGGCCAATGGGGATGCACAATTCTACTAAGGTTGCTCCCATGTGATTGGCTGATTAGATATTTGCACCAGCAATCTGTTGAACAGATCTGATAAAGTGGACAGTGAGTGTACCCTCCCCATCTTGGAGAAAATGTTTGGTGATCATTAGGAAATTTTTGTAAAGAAAAACACTTCGGTTTTATGTTTTCTGTCTATTTTCAATGTGCTTAATGATTTTTAATGCAATATCTGTGTAGAGACACAGAGGCCCATTTTCAGCAGCCATCATCATCATCAGAACTCCTCTTTGATTAGAGAATCGATGAAGATCAATAAAGTTGTTTTGGATTCATCTGTTTAAAAAAAAATAAAATAAAAATCACTTAATGAAACTGTCCAGCTGAGGACTTTGGAGGCATCTGTTTGTCAGACTGCAGGCACCGCGGGCCTCTTTCTCAGCTGTTTACCAGAGCCTTCCACTTCTCTTACTGCTCCAGTTAAAACCACATTGCTCTGTTCTGTTAAGGAAGTAGCACACACCTTTTTATGCAATCTTTGGTTTTGTTGGTTTCCTGCTTGAAGAACCTTTTTTTTAAAAGAAACGAGCACTCAAATGCTGTTGATTCTTGAATCAGCACTTGCAATTGAACTGTGAAACAAAACGAGTTTTTCCTGATTATCACTTAAAGAACAAAATGTGCTAATGGATGGTTGCAGAACACTGACCACCATAGGTCTAGATAGATGTTCCACTGAAAGTCATAAATAATGCACGATTTCATTAATCATTAATTGTCATATAGGACATTTTTGTTTGCTTGCATGGCGCCTTAGATGAATCCAAATCAACCCCAAACATCTGAGCAGCAGTGTGGATGCTGTTTGAACTCATGGAATTTATTTTATATTAAATTGCTGAACATACTTTGCAGAACTCCAAATAGTTGTTCTGAAGCGTTCGGTCACTTTAGGCCAGTTTCATGACTTTAAATTAGAGAAAATGTCATGAAATGAGAAAAAATTACTACTCCACTGAATCCCAAGTTGTCCCTTTTTGTAAACACCCAAACTCAGTTTTAGGGTTACATGACTGTAAGTGAGGAAAATGAATAAAGAATTTAGCACGAGATCTGACCGTCTATGGCTCCTCCTGTAGGAACCAAACCTCATTTCTGCGTCCGTAAGGCCTGAGCGGGTCATAGCTACAGCAGAAGTACTGCTTGCGCTGAAAGGGGGCCGTCTCGCCCAGGGTACGTGTCAAACGCAGGGCCTCTGCTCTGTACTCGCTCTCCCCTGCGAAGCCTCCAAACTGCCTGCAAATTGAAAAAGATTTCAAAGCACTTGCTGTATACACATCAAATAGTAATAGTAATAGAACCACTTTAAATGACACATACAGAGCGTAGACGGTCATGCCGGGCCTCTCTTCAATCCTGATGGCACTGTCGGTGGGAGTCGGGGGTTCTTGCTGGTAGCTGGTGGGAATGCGGATGGCCACCACCAAGCGGCGAGAGAAAACCCCATCGTTTCGCGGGTACACTGTCATTATGATGGGAGCTGCTGTACCCATGGCCTCACCTTATGATTTAAAGTGTGAGACGGAAAGGGAATTTCAAAAATAGGAGGAACATGGAAGAGACAGCAGAGAAACTCTCTCCCTGCAGCGGCATTACCCAAATCTAAAGGGCAGGAACTGTGCACTTTTTTTGTGGACTATGTAACAAAATTATGCAAATGCAACACTGATAGCAATAACAGAGACGCTGCAAAGCAGCACATGTAAATCATACCTCCAACAGTGAAATAAATGCCTATTTCACACTGCACTTCTATTTACCTTAACTACAGCAGGGAACCAGAGAACATCTGTATCTGTGAGTCACCTAAAGTCAACCCAGTTAAATTCTATGTAAAAATATTCTGTTTATTTAAGATAAGTTTGGCCCTGAAGTTTGAGCCATGTGTTGATTCCATTATGCTCATTTGTATTGCTTTAGGGTGCTTCAAAGTGCCAACTTTCTTTTGCTGGATGCATCCAAAGAATCCCGAATTGAAATCAACTGCAGAATTTAACAACAGCAATGAAAACAAACATATTTTGAGGCAAAGCTGGCACACTTTTTAGATTTTACTTGTAATTCTATTCATGGATTTTTCTTTAAATATCTCAGTGATCATTAAAATTAAAGTTACTGTTGATAATGTTTGAAAGTAACTGCCAAAACAACTGCCTTTTTGATAAAGGTTATAGTTGGAGGTGGATCGGGTGGTCCTGAACCATGAGTTATTCTACTATAGGCTAAGGCTGCTGGAGAACTTCCCATGATGCACTGAGATCTTCTTTTCACTTCTAATGCTTTTACCACCACTACTGCATGTCATTAACTTCTTGTCTCTTCAAGCCCTCCTTTGATCTCTGCTCTTTCCTCTCACCCCCAGCTGCTTCCCTTCCCTCACTCTGGTTCTGTTGGTGTTCTCTTCCTGTTAAATCAGGGTTTTTCCTTCCCACTGTTGCCAAATGCTTGTGTCTGATTTCTGTTGTTTTCTCAACTCTTTTTCAACTCCTTCATGGCATGCATTTTTAATTTCTCTTTGCTATTTGGGCTGATTGGGACCTAATCAATGTAAAAACAAAGAATTACCTGATTTATTTTTTACTTGATTTTTGTTTCTGAGAAAAATGAGATCCACATATGAGGACGTCCGTAATATGATGCCCTCGTAAGTGGATATCAGGCTCTTGTAGAGCAAAATTTAGTATTTTGGTCTAGACAACCCAAAAAGTGATGTCCACATATGTGGACGCCAGGTCCTAGGAGGTTAACATTGTAAGGGTTTTACCTTGCAATGTTAGGCCCATTGAGGGGAGCTGAATTATACTATATAAATAAAATTTAGTTGGCTCAAACTTGCTTCTGGAGATCTTAAAACAGAAAAAAGTATGATTAATCATATTTTTAGACAACTGAAAAAAAAAAGCAGCTTTTTAAAATATTTTTATTCTTTCATAAATTCCAGGATTGACCACCAACTCAACAAAAAATCATCATGGTCTGTCGCTTATGAAAACTACAACTTGGCAGCAGTGATTAGTCCAGTGAATTTGTGCTTCATGGCTGTTATTTATTGGCACTAAATATGTTTTGGAAGGTGACAGCAAAGCTGAAAGAAAGTATCTGAAGGTCTTCTTGGCTCAAACTTAATTTGGTATTCTCAGCGAACGTGGCACATGATCCACTTGAAGGATTTATTCTCCACTTGGTTTACCTTGTTCATTGCTTCCGCCAATATACATGAGCAGCTTCCTCATTAGCTCTCCTGTTACTTGGTCGAAGGTTCGCCCCTCAGAGGAAACAGCAGCAAACTTAGCAGCATCATACCGTCGCACCTCAAAGCTGACTCCATCCTAGGGAAGAAAAAGGAAATTGGAGGACGTCTTAAGGCATCGGCAGGCCAGTCACTGCTGCACGAATGCAGACCTCCTGTTCTGTACACACACACAGCAGCAGAGGTCAAGCCCAGATATGATTCACCTCTGACACACTGATGCTGACAATCTGCGTCTAAGGACAGAAGCCCTGAACTAGCGAGATTTACACACAGAGAGTTCAGTGTCTGTGTGTGTGAGACCAAAGTGGGCACATACAGATGAAACATATTTATACTGATTTGATTTAATTTCTTCTTCTGCTCTGCAGGGCTCCGTCGGCTTACATAGAATAATGGGGAAGAGACACACAGTCTTACATAACAGAGCACATGCAAAAAGAAAACACACACACACTGCGCGCTCTCTTTCACAGCGTTAATATGATGCAACAGTTTTACATTAAATATGATTAAGTGGGGTTAATGTGGAGCACGGTCACTCAGCCATGCTGCGGAGCAGGAATTTGGATGGGTTTTGATGGAGTGATGCAGGTTTCAAAAGCAGCTTTTCACTCACTGACACGGTCACACTGTGCACATGCTTCTGCGTTTGTAAGATTAGGTTCGTGCACTGAAATTTAACTGCATTATATCGTTGTCATCCGCTTCTTTTGAATAATATGCAGTGACTTCAACCTGCTGGCCTCTGTGAAATATGTCGTTTATTTTGCAGATAAGGTGTTTATCTCAACGTGATGACAGCGACAAAGAAAAGCAACAATGGAAACAGGCTCGGGGCACAGTTTCCACTGCACAGTCTCAGTCCTATGTGGGCTTCTTGAGCATGTTTTCACTACCCTGGAGGGACATTCAAATCTAAAAATATCATGCAAATATCTTCATCTTTCAAATTGAATTAGTGATTCTTTGTCTACTATCAAATCCCCAGATGCTAAAAAACATTTCCTTTTGCTTTACCTTTGTAACCAACACCTTTTCATCCTCATAATCTTATTTAAAACCCACAGAGGACCTGAAATCCTCTGGAGTGGCCTTATGAGGACCCTATAGCCATATTTATTCCTCTACACATGCAAGATAACGCTGAGTTACTGTGAAACTTTAACTTGTGACGAGTACCCGGGCTCCTGCATAGTAATTACAGGGTTTTTGCCCTGTATAGCTTGTCAGTGGGACCGCCATTAATGTTGCATATGGGTGACACACAAAGAAAGCAGAGCCTGACTTCAGTTAAGTAGTGCAATTAATTTGTCTGTCATGCATCTCTTTTTGTGTGCATGTGTGTGTTTACCGGCTGTCTGATGCCAGCTTATACAGTGATAATTATTCAGCGCCTGAACCGAGCACACTGAAGTTATTATCAGCACTGACTGCTAAAGTGCCCGTCAGTTCATCTTATTTTGAAACAATACTCTATGTTCTGCTGTGTGTGTGTGCGCTTGTCTGTATTCTGTGTCAGAATGAATTAAGCGTGTTGGGTGTCAGAGTCACACAGGTGCTCCACAGATCATGTGACAAGCTCTGATTTCAGCACCTGCTTTTTAAACATCAATCAAGTACAGAGATTTAATGAGCCTCCAGATTGTTTTCTAAGTGTAGTGATACACTGAACATTGGACAGTTAATACAAATGATCACTCACTAGCAAGAATCCTGTATTTCTGACAGGTCTCCATTAAAATAAGGTTGTAATTCAAGATTAAATGTTAGTGGAAGTGCTTCCAATCTAAAAAAACAAACAAACTGTTATGTGTGCACATACTGCTGGCTTCAACTGTCTGTTTTTGAGTTTCTGATTCTGACAACAGATGTAAAGTATGCTGTCAGAACAGATCTGACTCTGCTTGTGTCCGTTTGGGTCATTTAATTCCCTGCCTGTCTGGTCAGTTGGGCTGGAAATCCTGTTTGTCCGCCTGCCTTTGTCTTTCTCCCAAAAGTTAGCTGCTATTTAGGAGATGAACACACAAAGATACTTTTAAAACATGCGCGTCAAGACCAATAGTAGATGACTGCATGCACATTTATAGCGGTGGGCACACAGAGCCTAAGAGAATAACCTTGAAACAGCCGCGAGGCCTTAGTTATTAACACATCAGTGAGTTTGCGGTTATTTTTCCACGGTGTGGTTACAGTAAACATAAAAACAAACACATTATGCATGGTGGAGCTGAGTCTTTGTTACTCTCCTCAGCAGGGATGGCTGGTGTATCAGAGCACCTACAATCCGTATCAGAGTTCATACAGGTCTGATCAGCATCCTCTTCCACCCCAGCGACAGTTACGGTGTCTTTATACACACACACACACACACACACACACACACACACACACGCGCGCGCGCATCCAGAGTGCCATATTGGAAAGAAACAGTGAGCCACACCGAACATGAACCCTCAGTCTTTCCGATTTTAGTCCCCTGTGAATGTTCTTGTTTTAAGATTATGCGTCACCATCTTCAATTATTTCTGCCTTGTTGGTTGGAGGAGAACCTGGGGCTGGTTTACACTTTACCCCCCACGCTGTGGATCAGCATGCATCCTCATAGGTCACTGTCAGGCTGTTTGGCCTGCAGCAGCAGGCTAATCACCGTGTTAATTTTAAACGAAAGTCTAATAACACGACCTGCACAGAATTAAGTAAAAGGTGAAATATTCATGGAACCAGAGGAGGGAAACTCGCACATTTATAATCTGACAGAATCGCTGTGCGTAATCGTAACTGTACACGCGCGTAAAGCCAAGGATAAAGACTCAGAAGAAGGAAATCGCAGGAGCAAAGCATGTGAGAACGAGAAAGCTTTGTCTGAGCACACACGCTGCTTACCTTCGTCTCGCTGCTGAGCAGCTTATATTCCGTCTCCTCTGTGTTTCCGAAGAGTGAATTCTTAAACATGCCAAACATGTCGCTTCGGCCAAGTCACCTCTCCTCTCTCCGCTCCTTTAGTTCTGTTTCTCCTCCCTCTCGCCTTTCTGTTTGTTGCAAACAGCTTGCTCTCTAGTATGGCAGTTTTTTTTTAAATGTCGTCCCCCAACTCCTGGAAAAATCTTGAACTGCAAGAGGTAACTCACAGCAATATCCAGATGCTCCTCTCCTCCAGCGAAGAGCGCGCACTACGCTCCAGCGAGCACAGACTCACAAATGACTCTTTCTTTCTTTCTTTTTTCGGAGGCAGAAGTTGGAGATGCTTCCTCCTTTTCCAAACCAAGGAATGATTAAAAAAAAAAAAAAATCATCCTCCGCTCTGAGTAGTTGACTGTCCCCGCCCTCTTCTCTCTCTCTCTCTCACAGGTTTTCCTCGTACAAGCTTGACGCTCACTTGTATCACCGCCAGTTTTCATTTACCATCGTTAACTTCATTTAATTGGAGAATCAATTTATCAACATGTCACCAATTTTCTGCCACTTATTACTCCACGAACTACCAGGTTGCCCCCGCATACATACAATTATGCATTTAATTGCATAACCGTGAGATGCTGCATTATTATTAACGCCATCTCCTCAAACTCTCACCACGGAAAAGCAGAATGACCTGCAGTGCCAGGGTCTCCCTCATTCTGTCTGTTCCAGGAAGCCTGAAACTGTGGGGGGCTTTCTGTGCAGTATAATTTTTTGACACAAGCCTTTGGTTTGTCAGTACGCATTGGACCTTGATTGCTGGGCTGTGCGCGTGGGTTAGTTCGGGGCAGCACACGAGTGCACGTCTTACTCCGTGTGTCAACTGTGAGTTTGAGCTTTGCTTTAGGGTTTGTCTATTTAAATTCAGACTGAAGGCAATGTTAGTCACGACTGCAGAGTAAGGGAAACAGGAAGGATAGGATTTATGAAAAAGTGGAATGGATAAAACTAGCCAGAAAAACGATGTACTGTATGAGGGAACTGTTGACAGAGGGGCAAAGATCCGATGTCGCCCGGTTTGTGGACCTAAATTAATGGGAGAGTCCATGGGATGTCTTGTGTAGGCCTATTTAACTCATTATTCTCTTGCTGACAGTTTCAAAGAGCTCCTAATTTAACTTGAAGGTCAACCTGCTTATTTTCAGCTCCACGTTTTTATTCTGGGACTCCAAACAGTAGCTTAGTATGATGCACAGTTCATATCATTATCTTATACTAGGCCTCGGTCAATGCCCTCAGTAAAAAACATTTGGCTCATAGATATTACTGACTTTAATATTTGAACATCGAGTACCTTGCAGAGCCAAATTTCAGTTTAGTTTTTGCGTAATTTGGCAAAAGTCAGCTTTGTCATTCAGTAAGCCTGGAGAACTATTTCTGAGAACTACTTAAAAAATGACAAGAAAACTGCAAGAGTGTTCATGCTGTCTTGAAGAATAAAGGTCATACAAGATATTTCTGTTGTATATACTGTATTTCTATGTGTTTGCACTTGCTTCAATAAATTACTACTCCCATTTCCCTAGAAAAATAAAGGGTGACTAAAGACTTTTGCACTGTTGCATGCACTCCCACCACCTTTTATTGAAATGAGGGCTCAGCCATCTTCACCATGCCTACATGCACTGATATGCTGCCATGTGACAGCCTGATTAGATATTTGCATTAACATCCAGTTCAACAAGTGTACCTAATGAAGTGTCCATTAGTGCCCATATGAGAAAAAATAAGGAAAAGTGTTATAGGGGCACTTTCATTGGCTATAAGGCAGTGATTAGGAGTTTTGAGTCTCTTAAAGATTTTTTTTTAAATCTGCAACATTCAGGATTCACTGCATACCTCGAAACCACATAAGGCTGAGCCATTGTTTCAAAAAGAGGGGGGAGGTTAGTTACTGGTTTAAAAAAAAGTACACAATATGCACTCAGATTAAAACTAAAAAAACTACACATTTATGTTACTTGTAAAATAACACACAGTGAGTAAAATAAGTCTTAGCAAAGTCTGTCCACTGTAAGCTTCATCAGCGTGCCATATTTTACATTGTGTGCTAAATATCCTAGCTGATCAGCTTCTGATGAAGTGTATTTACCGGCTCCTTAAGTACATGAAATCAAAATAAAGGACTTATTTAATTAACAGTTTAAATAACACAACGTGTTTGATGATGTATTTATATTGTATAAACATCCTTCCAGAAAAAGTGTCAAAATGATTCCTGTTTTAATAGAAATAACTCAAAAATAAAAATGTACTTACATTTATTTTTAATCATTGCATTTAAACACACACAGAGCTGTGGATTAGTAGTGGGGGCGATATATTAAATCAGATTTTAACCGCAGCTTACATTTTCACAGTACACTGATTTTTTCTACCTTTTGAACACAGGTAAAATAATCTCTCAGAAAGCTCACATAACATAACATAACTCCCAACCTGTCAAAGAGTTTGATTTACATGAGCTCGACTGTCCAGATGAGTCAAACACACACGACTCTTAAGATTTTAAAGACTGTTTGTCCAGTGTCCTCACTTCTCCCAGCCTTTGCCTCCTGGCTGGGTGGGCAACCTGAGCCCCACGAGACCAGCCACCTCTTCTGGGCTGCGCTCTCCCTTGCCATGGTAAAGATTGTGCAGGACCAGGTGGTTTCTAGTGGAAGCTAGTAAACACAGGTATGTGTGTGAGGCATGGTGCGCTTCCTGCTTGGCACGGCAGTACCTTTCTCCAGTCACCTGTGAAAGGTTGAATATAAAAGAAACAAATGGATGATAAACAATAACATAATAAGAGAAACTGTTCGTCTAGTGTTGTTTACAAAAAAAAAGTTACCATAAAGAAAATACAGATGAATAAAGTAGAAGGTACCCTGGAATCAGCATAGAAAATTGCCGCTTTATGATAAACAGGTATGCTTTCATCAGTCTGTGTGTGTGTCCCACCCCCTTTCAGGATTTCTAACAGCTGCATGGACAATATGCCTTTAGTTTAGTCCCCACAGACCAGCAGCTATACATTATAAAGCCTTGGGATGCC
The DNA here is from genome assembly GCF_057381915.1 of Diplotaxodon limnothrissa. Classification (NCBI taxonomy): domain Eukaryota; kingdom Metazoa; phylum Chordata; class Actinopteri; order Cichliformes; family Cichlidae; genus Diplotaxodon; species Diplotaxodon limnothrissa. The sequence goes on along the minus strand of NC_140599.1, from coordinate 9,996,306 downwards.
TTTAAAGGACGATAAATGCGAAACGACATACAAGCGTTCCTCCCAGCTGTTTTGCTTCAGTGACTGCAGATTCAAGCCCCATGTTAAGCCACACTCTCCCAACCATTAATAATACACAGTGCATGTCTGTACGGCTAAATATAGATAGAGAATCGCTTAGATGGAGATAACGTCGTCTGGACTGACTGCTTTAATGAAGCGAGTAGTTTCAGCAGCTTTGGTTCCAATTAACTTAAATGCAAAAGTATATGAATATCAGTAGATATACATTTGGTTTAAAAAAATCCCCACAAATATATTTAACTTGGAGTTTTCCATGGAGTGAAAAACACTAACAATTTGAATCAACGACGATTTTGATGATTATAAACGCGACACCTTAGGCTAATTAGCTGCTAGCTAACGTTTGCGTGCCCTTCTGCTTCAGTCACCTTGCTTACAGCTTTTAAGCACGTGTCAAGTAGACAACAACCACTTTTCAGCATCATGTTAGGCAACAGGTCTGTTAGCACTGCTGTAAACTGCTTAAATATGTCCTCTTAACGCCAATAAAACGAAACGGAACGTTTTCATTCAATAGTTATCAGGCTAGCCAACGACTGCCATGCGAGCCCAGTGCAGCAGTAGTTAGCAACTGAGCTAACATCAGGCTTTGCGCATTTACTGGTATGCTTACCTTATTCTTGCGAAACTGGTCCATAACATAGTTGTAAGCTAGTGACTTTTTGTAACTCGGTCCCTGAATTGCACGCAATTCTTTCAGGATTCCACGACACACTCGCAGGGGCGATGACAGCGCTGCCATCTTTGACCTGTGTTGTGATTGTAGCGGAGTGGAGCCAGGCATGCTAAATCACACACCGCACAGTCGATCTGTTACATATCGACCACAAGGCGGCGATATAGTTACACCTAAGTCCTCCTAAGTTGACTGCGTGGTCGTTTCCTCCTTGCCACTGGTTGTTACCCTGCAACAGCTTAAGGTAACTTGGACTGAATTTAAAACACGCACGTTGGTAATGTCGCCTTGCTATGAGAAAATACATATGTAGGTATGGAGAGACGAGCTTATGTCCGGCACTGCTCGGTGTTTTCTTTATGAACCTTGGAGGATAAACACAACTTTAGCTCTTTATTGTCACACTGTGTACAATAGTATAACGAAATTGTCCCACATCGGTGCTTAAAGAAAAAGCAAGCATTAATCATAATAAATAACAGAAATGAGATATACAGCATATGCACAGATAAAAAAAGAGACCAGGTCAGGTATCTGCATTGGTTAGGGCTATTGCTCTGTTGTATATAGTGAAAACATAGAGTTCACTGTGTTTTATTGTATTTCCACAGATACCTGAAACTCTGTAAATGGTCATCACAGATCTGATCTTGACATGTCCATCTAAGTCTGGCCTATTGACAGAAAAACCTCTGCCACATTTTGAACCTGTTTCACATGCATTCCACCTCCAGCTTCATTGCAAGGTAATTATTCACCTATAATTTGGTAATATGGACCAGAAGGCTTTTGATGTTTTTGTCCACCATCGGTCTATAACGGTGCTTCATCACGCAGGAATCCTTTCAGAGAAAAGCAAATTTGATCTGTAAGACTGAGCACTGAACTGTTCTGTAAGTGGATTACAGTAATGCCGTGCCGTTGGGAGGCACGCTGCAAAACTGAGGCAGAGAACGTGTCCTCACAGGTTCTGACATCAAAGGTTTGGATGACCTGAAGTCAGGTCACGGGTGCTGCACGTTCCCATGGCGCTCCCAGTGCTTCCAGTTTACTTGCTCGTGTATTGATGATTGACTCTAGGGGGAGCCAGTCTCTTATCAGTTTCACACACCGGTTTGGTTCCTCGACATTTGTTGGAAGGCACCCCCTCTCCTCCTCCTCCACCTCCTCATGTCTCTCTCCCCCCTCTCTCTCTCTCACTCTCACACTCTTTCAATGAATACTAATGCAGTGAGTGGGCCCACCTCCCATCCTCCCATCTTTTTCGCAGGAATGGGCGGGAGAGGGGAGACAGAGCAATTCCAGCTCAGTATTCTTCCTCATGAGGTAGGCAGTGCTTGACTAGCAGCAACCCCAATGCCTTTTTTTCCTCCCGCTGAGCAATATTGGTGATACTGTGCGTTGCCACTGCAACAATGTCTAACCTGTGTGAGTGGCGTGTGATTTCTGACCAGAGTTGAGAGAAAGAAGGACGTCTGTGCCTGCTGCTTTTTTTCTTTTTCTATTACCCCCTCCTTTTTTTTTGTCATCTGGATGGGAAGTCTTTTTTGGGAGGAGAGAAAGAAGAAAGCAGAAGGCAGCCGGGGAAGGGGAACAACTGGCAACAGCCAATCCCCCCTTCCACACACAGACTGGAGACAACGGAGGCCACTGGAGTATTTGCTTTTATCTTTCGTTTTTTGTTCTTTTTTTTCCTCATCGCGCTGCTGGGAGGTGCTTTGCCTTTCCATTTGCTCGCTCTCTCGGTCCTCTGTCTTCTTATCTATTTCGCCATTTACCTGGTCAACAATTTCTTCTGTTTATGAGCGAGACAAGGAGGGAGAGAGAGGCAGAGGGACAGAGAAAAAGAGGACGGGGATTTTTTTTTTTTGGCCCCTTTTATCCTCTTTTTTCCCCCCCTCCTCCCCTTCATTCATTCTTTCCTGCTTTCCTCTCCATTCGTATCACTTCCAGCCTTTCTATCCCTGTGCAGCCCACGCTCTCTCCTTCCTCAACCTCCCCCCTTTTTCCTCCTCCCCCCAACCCCACCACTCCAGTCACTGTCCACCCGTAACTTTGGCTACTTTTTGACTCCACCTGTTCTTTTTTTAAATTTTTTTTATTTCTTCGCTTTAAACAGCTCCAGTAGAGTCATTTTAATTGGCTTGCTTGTATTTTCTATTTATGCCTTTTTCACTTTTGTACCTTTTTCCTATTTTCCCCCCTTCTCTTTTTTCCTCCCACCATCCTATGCATCTTTTTTGGCCGATTCTTAATTCTAACCATAGGTAGGTCTACTTAGTGTTTAGTGTCTGTCTCAAAGTCTTTTGTTCCCTTTTTCCTTCCGTGTGTGCGAGGTGTTTTGTGTATGGGTGCACACCTGACATGCACACACATGCACGCACGTACACACACACGCTCGCTGGCCTCCGATCTAGCTTGGGCACGGCTCCCCTCCCATCCAGCTCTCAGCTGATTCTTGCCTCATGCCATGTCCTCTCTACGTCACCCCTCCACCCTACCCACCCACCCCCACCTCACTTCCATCTGTGTTTTCAGACCTGTTTTTTTTTTGTGTGTGTGCGAGTGTGTTCTTCTCAATCAGGACCACAGTGACTCATCAAGCAAGCACCTTCTCCGGTCGTCATCACGGACACGCGTCTTGATCGTCTTGTCATTTTCATGTTGTTGCACAAAAAGTCTGTTCTTCCATTAAAACATCTGAAGTGCCCCCCCCCCCTTCCCTTTTTAATCCACACACACGTACACAACGTCCTTCCTCACACCCTCACGTGATTATTCATTTATTAATTTTTTTAGCAGTCGTGCACATTGACAGACACCCAAACTCCACATCTGTTCATTAGAGGAAATGCCCGCTGGCAAACCAAGTTTTTGCTGGCTTCATGTGTATCAGGTGAAGGTCAAACTGAGCAAAAGGTCCGATTCAAGAGCGGCAGACGCACTGTTTGTGTCAAAGTACAATTCAAAGTCCATTCTGTCGGGGTGTCATCTGTGCTTATCCGGTGCTCTGCCTCCTTTTTTTTTGCTGCCCTCTTTTCCTCTCTCTCCTCCCTCTCTCTCTCTCTGTCTCATATCTTTCTGAACTGACTCTCATTTCTGCAGACAGACACACACAAGCACTCAAAGAGAATGGACTAAAAAATCAAAAAGCCTGGCTTTATCATCCAGAGGACTTTTTTCCCTTTTTTTTCTTCGCCATAATTTTCACTTTTTTCCACTCACCTGGCTTCATTCACCTCTCCGTACATCCTTTTTCCCCCCCTCTCCATCACCCCCACCCTCTCTGACTCCATCCACTTATTTATTCGTACGTTGTTCTGTTGTTGCTGTTTTTTCATTTGCCGTGTAAAGAAAAATAAGATGTATATACATATATATATGTATTCATGTCCTGCCACTCACACCTCATTGCTTGCATCAGACTTGCTAGATATTTTGCATTGGGACTGTTTTGACTGTTCACATTTACTGAAATAGAAAAGGCAGATTTTCCAGAAGTGATTTCCCCCCAAAAAATAATAACAGAAGATACAAGGCTTTATTGCACTACGCTACGAATAATTTGCGTGTGTGCCTGTGTGTGCTGTGCAAGCTACAGAGAGAGAGGCACAGAAATAGACAGATGCATAGCAAAGTAAAGAAAATCACATAACTCATTTCTTTGTCCATCTTCTTCTTCCTTTTTTTGTTTGGTATTTCCATTTTTTGTGCTGAAGGAGATTTAATGGCGCTCCTCTTCATTACACGAAGATGATGGGAAGTAGGACTTTCGAGCAACCACGATAAAGGCGTTCTGGATATAGATGTTTTCCTGTGGAATTACCCTTTAAATCCTGGATTAGATTCCAAACGACTAAAACAAAATAATTAACAATTATCCAAAAAACAAAACAAAACCCCAATACAAACAAAAAAACTGGTCTAAATTCTGGACTTTTTTTTGACCTTTTTCTCTCTTTTTTTTAAATGGACTGAAGCTGATTTCAATATTTCTTTTTCAACTATTGAATCCTAATGGGATTTCACTATCGCGGATTAAAGACTCAAGCGACGTCTTTGTCAATTAGCTGATGTAATAGCCTTGATTCTCACAATTTCTCCATCCTTCCAAATCGCATTTAACATTTCTCAGTGTTAAGGGTTAAATAGGTGAGTACGGACCCTTGAATCCACCCATGCTCTTGCCTTTGCATGTCTTGGATGATTATGAATGGATGTAGATTTTCATATATATATATATATATATATATATATATATATATATATATATATATATATATATATATATATATTTATTTATTTATTTTGTGAGTGACCCACTGTTTTGCGTGTGTGTGTGTGTGTGTGTGAGGGTGTGCAGACTCGTCCGGGATGTGTATGTACAGTAATAAGGGTGAGGTAGAATTTAAAAGGATACAGGCGGATTACCAGAGCTCAGTCATTTTCCTCACACTTCACCACCGTTTATCCTTTGTAGTATTTTCCCCTTTTCCAGTTAAAGTCTGGTTAAAAAAAAAATAATTCTCATGTAAAATATAAATCCCCTTGATGCAGAGTGTGGGATGATGTAAAAACAACAAAAAGAAAAACTTTACATGCTGAAATAACATCCCATCTTTCACCTTGGGTTTTGCTGCTCCACGCTCTTCTTTAAAACAGCGTGCGTTAGTGTGAGAGGAATATATACGTAGATCAATAAAGTAATCTACCTGAAGAGATGGACTGCGCTGTGCTTTTCTTGGTGAATTTTTTAAAATTTTATCTTCTGTTACTCCAATAAAATGCTCTGTGGTGGGAGAATGACTAAATCTTATCTTGCGGTTGACAGTGGCCGGAATAAAATTTGACTGTATGTCTGCAGCAAAATGCACTTTCACATCGACTCTCTCCCTCACACAATCACACAATCACACAATCACACACACACACACACACACACACACACACACACACACACACACACACACGCAGACACCTGGGATCTGCTCTCACAACCCAGGACGATTACCTATTCTGCTTGGTGCTGAAACACATGTGACCTCAGTAGCCGAGCTACAGATGGGCACTTAAGCTCAGGTAGTCTGTCAAAGCTGTCACAGCCACCACGCTGCAAAATGGACGTCTCTGGCGCGAGCTCTGCCTCTGACAAGTGGCTCGCTGCTGTCGTTGCTTTTGCTGTAATGTACCCCGAAACAGTGTTTAGAAACAGGTAGAAGCACACTTTCAGACGCACTGGTGTTGACCCGGCAGTGTGTGGTTCAGGAAGGCAGTGATGTGAATGTTGTGTACGGTGGTCAAAAACAGCTGATTTGAGCTGTGATTTTGAGAGGGAATGCAGACGTCTACGAGCACAGCTGGATGGTGGATTGAGCAATTGCTTGGAGCACGTTTACAGCTGAGCATCCTTTCTATTTAAATATGGAGAACTGCTCTTTTTTTCTCCGGATCATTTTCTTACTTTTACGATAGATGTATGCTGTTCCTTCAGATTGTTAGATTATGGTTTAAACCTTATTTCTCTTCTGCTCTGCAGTGTATTTTATCCATCTAGATTGTTTTAGGGGGCATTGGAGGAGGAGGCTTTCTTCTGTGTAGTGATAATGCTTGATGGATGTTGACAGCGGAAAGAAAATAGGTCCTACATGAAAGTAACTGAAACCTGCTTTGTTTCCTTCGAGTAGCCAGGTCATGATTAATGTTTAGTCTTTTTAATGTAATTTTTGCAAACTAGCCTCATTATGTTCAAGAGATGGAAAAAAATCTTACACCAAAACAATGGAGATGAATAAGTAGCATTAAAGGGCAGATGAAAAAGGCATGCATTAGATTTCGAGGTGACTTGTCCCTTTTAAGGTTCTCTCCTCGTTCATTGTCACCTATTTCGCTCGTTACCTGAACAGGTGTGTCTTAATGGTTGGTGGCTCTAGGACATTTTTCATGCATCCTGTCAAATTTTTGGTGTCTGAAACTGTGCGATGCCACAGGATCTATGTGGGGAAAAAAAGTCTGCAGAACATCTTGAATCAGAGCTTAAGAGATTTCACAGGCAGCGTGTTTGCAGTCATCATTTATAAACAGGCCAGGAGAGGAGACAGCAGGGGCTAAGGAGATTCATAATCCTATCCCCTCTTCCCACTGATTCTCTCTCTCTCTCTCTCCCCCATGTGCTTGCTTAATGAGACAACAATGCAACTCCTGCGTCTGGCTCCGAGCGCCGCATCTGCCTCAACGAAGCCAGCAATAACAGTGTTTAGATATGTTACAATCCAGCTAACTTCCGCATGCATGCCATCTAGGGATTTACAGCATCACGGGGCACCGCTTGCATGTTACCCTGTGCTTCAGAAGTCAGAACCTAAAAATATGCAGAGATGATTTTTGATTTTTGAGTTACAAGCTAAAAAATAATAATAAAAATCTTGGATTCACACGAGTGTGATTCTGCAATACGGCACCTCACCTCATCCATCTTCTGGGTATAAATGAGGGAATCAGTCTGCGGAGCTCCATCTAAAGCTCGTAACACTCTGCGGCGCGTGCGTCTGAATCCCGAGAGCGAGCGGGAAGACTATGTGGGACGACTTAAAAAGCACATCTCAATTTTATTGGCAGTATATTCACTTCAAGGGAGCGGAATATGGGTCATGATCTGATATAAAAAGGCTACTCAATAATTCATCCTCTGATTAAGAGGACTTGTATCGACACAGACGCCGTCCAACGAGAAGGAGAGTGTGTACACAAAGTACACGGAAGAGCATTTAGGCGACTTTGTAGGATTAGTATAAGCTCAGAAACAAGCTATAGTAGAATAAAAAAAAGCCAGAGAGGTTCATGTGTACACCTTCTTTGATGTCTTAATCTGCTATACGTTCTTGCCTTCTGTGGCACGCAGGTGCGCATGCGATGAGTGTGCTTTAACGGCGAGCGTACATGGTGTCAGAGTTTGTGCGAGGCCCATCAATCTATTAAATATGAAAAGTACAATCTGTTACCCCGCAGAGACTGGTTCATTATTCATCAACATATTTCAATTAATCATTTATTTACCTAAAGTATGGTTCGCCCCCCCAACACACACACATATGCAATTTGGACACTCATATGGACTCCTGATGTATGAGTTATGTATAAGAGGATTAACAGAAGCTGTTTCTTATTCCTGCGATGCTGCACATACTGTAGTTTGAGGGTGTTGTTAGGGATGTAGGAGAAGACATTTTTTTGTACTGCAGTGCATTTGGAGGAAATGTGTTATTTAAAATATTAGGCTTGGCTTCCTCTCGGATCAGAGAGCAAACACGCACACGCTTTGCTGAAGATGAGCTGTGAGATGCATTCAAACAGGTTTTCATTCAAAGCTGAGAGTTATGTCCAGATGTGCACATGAGCACGGCAGCTCTTGCATTTTAAGTTCCCATCATTTAATCGGGTTTATTGATTCTAAGGGGAGCGGGTCAGAGGTCGACCAGGCGTAGCAAGGCTTTATTAGAGTCTAACTGACTGTGACCTGCTTCTAACCCGCTGTCCTCTCTTTTCCCCTCTGCAATAACAGACTGGCGGTTGTCGGGAAGACGAGCGACTCCAAACGTCTTTCCAGAGGAACAGAAGTGAAGCTGCTCCTGTGGAGTACAATTACCTCGAAATTGCTGCTTTACCCCCTTGACCCAACGAGGATTTTACCTAAAACCGCTGTGAGTTCCCGGTGCCAGCTCCTTGTCACACAGTCACCGCTGAAGGGATTAGGATGCGGAGGGGGGGCGGAGATAAATGCTCAGCATCGGCGCCTTGATTTTTAATCTTACCCTTCCATTCACGAACATCTGTATTTACTTCGGCAAACCCCACACACCTAATGAGGTGTCCTGGTAGAGAGTAAAACACATTTGTTTGATTAAGTGCAATTGGTTTAGCCAAAGACAAACCTGCTGGTAGAATGACACCTGAAAATAATGAAGGGCTACTTTATTGTCCGGTTGTGAGTTAATTAAACTCGTCTTTCTGTTAACCGGCTAATGACTTTGTCATGTGGTATCAATCCAGGTGATTAGTTATGCCAATCACAGGGAGAAATTCTTTTCCTTTAACGTGGAGCGCTGTTTATCCGTCTAGATTGTTGTCCTTTTCTGGAATTAAATGGCACTCACCTCATGTTTGCCACGCAAATAAAAACTTTATGCAGCTTTTTCAGAAATCACAAAATCCACAAACCTGGACGTGAGCGGTTTCATGTGGGGACTATATTCTTTCCAGCCAGCACACCTGCCAAACATCACTGTGCAGGAGGAAGTGCGCTTCTACCTGTGAGTAGAAGCTCCTGCTTGTGACAGCAGGACAGGATGTAAACATTAATAGCGTCCCCCCCCTCAGCTGAGCCGTGATGTCAGCTAGCTGCACTCCTCCGTCGGTTGGCAGATGTAGATGCGGACACTAGAATGCAAAGAAAGTTCCTACGTGAAACTGTTCACAACAAGATCTGGGGATTTCTGTTTTTCTGGACAGAGGACAGTACGCTCAGGAGAAGGCAAACATGGTATCTACAGAACAGAGCAGCTCACACCAAAACCATCTAGATGGATAAATGATATTGTAGCACTACTGTAAAAATATGTAAACTTGATTTTGGGGTGAAAGTTGTTTTTAATGCTGTATTTATTTGTCCACAAGAAAAGCTTTCGGTGCTCCTCAGATCTGATTCAGTTTAATGTAATTGTGTAATTTTTCCACAGGGATAACATTTGTAATCATTTCCTGTCACTTCCCGCTCTATTCCAATTTTTCGACCGCTCTGCATCATCACGGCCTGTTATGAGAGGCAAAATCACGGGAAACCCTTGAGGGGGAGACTGTCATCACCCTCAGGGACAAGTTGTGATAACCCAGAATGCAGCACTGTTTATGTACAGTCAGGAAAAAGAGCTCAAAATTAGTTTTTTAACAGCAGCCACTCACATTCAATAATCATATTGTCTTTTCTCTCATGTTGACTTTAGTTCGGCCTCCCTCAGTCTGAGGCTATGAGAGGGAGAGAGGAGTCCCAGGCCGCACCATCATGCTACTTCTGAGACGCTGGGATGAGACTTTGGCTGGCAAAACACAAAGTAAGACAATATTGATGCATGGGGCCTCTTTACAGGTGGAGCTCTTCTTAGTTTTCTCGTGTTGTCCCCGTAGAGAACCGCTGAAACAAACCATCTTATCTCGGCTGTGTGTGCCTCTCCTAACGCTCAATGATGGATGTTCTTAAACTTCTGTAGTGTGTGTTTTTTTATTGCTTCGTATCTTATGCCAGGTTTGCTTGCGGGTCAGGATAATGGTTCAAGGTGGAGCTTGCAGATGAATGGTTTAATCCTTGGTTTTTAGCACAGTGTGCACTTTGATCAATGGCACGCGTCAGCACGTGGTCGTTCAACCCGACCCCGCCCACCTCGATCGACTATCGGCCACGTTTACACTCCACAGGCATTGATCAGGCAATTAAAGGTTTTGTTAAATTCGTTTTTTTGGTTTTTGTCGTTTGTGTGTGTGTCACGCGCTGCATGTTTGTGGACGACAGAGAGAAAGATGAAAGAAGACGTCGTTCCCACTCTCACCCAGGACCAGATTACACAGAGCAAATGTTTTTACCACCAGGGGCAATGAGAGGTCATCATCATATCAGTAGATTTCAACATTTTCTCATCCATTACTCCTCAGTAACTTTTTTCTTCTCTATTTCTTTTTCGTCTCTCTCATCTCATGCACTGTTAATCAGCGGTGACGTTAGGAGACTGAGCCTTGGTGCAAATTTAGTCTCCTCGTTTTGTGGTGGGATGGAGTGTGTGGACTGTGTGAGCACACTACAAACAGCACCATTACACAGGCACTCCTCTACACCTGCTGCCTTTTAGCCAGCAGCAGAGCAACGGCGTGGCTTTGTAACAAAGAGCTTTAGCTTTAGCCTCGGCCCTTCAAGCATCAAGTCGCTTATCTGCTTCGGCTAATGCCACACAGATATATTAACAGCGATGATGCATCTAATTAACAACAACGCGCCGCTGTTTCTGATTAAAAAAAAATATAGCATTCACACGTACACTGGCAGATTATTAGTCTGCTGGGCTTATTATTCGAGCGTGCTTCCTGCTCTTACATAAACTGTTTAGAAAAAAAGGCTCTGGCTGGAATAATGGCCTAAATGAGGACATATTAGAATAATAATGTCTCATGAGTTTTTTAAAAGCTTTATCTCCAACCTTTGTGTACCTAACCTAAATGGGATTCTGGCCCCTCGTTATATCGGCGCCGTTCAGCGCCGCTAATTAAGTGCTGCATAGCTTTTCAATCATTTTTTCAGTCAAATCCATTTAACAAGAGACTTTTTATTTAGACTCAAAGAGCCCACGTCACCAGTCTTAAATGAAAGCCGCAGTCTTTGACGTGTTAAATGCAATTTGAACATTTTTAGGGTCAGCCTTCTTCTCTCTCTGCTAATGTACGGAGTGCAGTTAAAGGTAGATTTCGGCGTTGAGGTGTAACAGTAAGATAAACGTTGTCTTTCTCCTGTAATCCTGGTATTACAGTCTTTTGCTGAACAGGCCATTATTGCGATCACCTTATTTTTACTGATATAATTTTTTTTCAACCTCTCTCTGTGTCTTTTCTAAATTGGAAGAAATTCAAGAGTCAGGAAGCTTCTGATAAAGAGAAGCTCTCATAATAAGAGACAATAGGAGGAAGAGAAGAGGGGAAGTGTTTTGGTAGTTGTTTCTGGGGATGTGGAGTAGAAGGTAGAAAAGAGCGCAGCTTTTTTTATTTTTTTGCGCCTGTGCCGCTGTCTATTTTGTTTTTTCACCTCGTGTGAAATTACACAGCAGTGCGTGTGGGCATCTCATTGCATCAACAGCTCGCACTGGCACGTTTCCCTTTGTAATGAATGCCGGTCACATTGTTAGTTTAAAGCGTCACTGATGCTCAGTCCGCTTGCAGTCGAGTAAACTTGGAAGCTACAGAAACTCAGTCATGCAGGATAAATGTCTCAGGTGTTTAGCTGTCTCAGAGTAATGCGATGCTACATATATTAGCATTAATTAAAATTTGACCGCAAGATCACATACATGCTTGACCTTAAAACACGGCAAAGATCCATGCGGTGGAATCGATTGCTTTGAGAACCAGCAGATCAATGCGGCTTCACTCATCCTTGTCTCCAGCGGTGGAGCGGTAGCATAAGTCACCTGGAAAACGGCCTGCGGATCCAGTCATTAGCTGCTGCACATCCAACATTTGCTTTGGTGGCATCTGTTATTTTCTGGCACGTCCTCAGATGCTGCTGTGGGGAGGCTTCAGGTGCTGTCAGTGTTTGTGCTCCAATTTTTTGGACTGAACAAGTGCTGAAACTGTTAGTCGATGTTCAAGATTTGAATCTGTGACAAATGATTAATTGTTTACATGGTTTTCAGTGTCAACATATAGCACAGCTGCTTTTTCTGTTTTAAATGCCTGCAAATTAAGTAATTCAGGCTGCTAAGTGTGAAAAGCTAACAATCTGATGATGTCGTCCTGTGATTTGTGTGGGCATGGGCAGATTCCTGATTTTTATAGACTAAAATAAAAGTCTATCTTACTTGAAATGGCTCAGGTGATTTGGCTATGACTCCCAGCTAATTCAGGCCAAATCAGTAGGATTGACATTGTTTTCATGCTCCTTCATTTATTTTCTTTAATGTCATCCAGTGTGTTAATTCATTATTTTGTACTTGTTAGAGTTTGTTTCCTTTAAAGAAAGCAGGGAACATAAAAGACTGTACATAGAAGATGAATGGAAATGTGACCAGAACCTTACAATCCGGTTGTTCAGTGATGACGCGACGAATCCTAAAGTAGTCTGCGTTTAATATGGCTTTTGTGTTGTTAACATGTTTAATGTTATGTATTTTCTTCTATTTGATCTCAAAAAGCTCCTAAAACAGTCGGTGATCCCTGTTGACCTCCCTCGGCTTTTATTACCACTAATCATTTATTTAAGCTCAGTTTTTAAAACCTTAGGATGTAACTACAGCCCAGCCCATGCAGCAGTATATGAATGACTAACCTCGTATTGTGGATGGATTATCTCAGTTGTTCTCCTGGCTGAAGTTTGGTCCTTTTACAGCATCCTGCCATGCGATTACATTTGTTCCTGACCACCGACAACACTCACGTTAACTTTTATCGAGTGGAAAAAAAGTTAGCTTGTTTATATTATGCTAACATAGCTGTGTCGCTAGCGGTCACGTAGCACATCATTATATACCAGCTAGCCAAACTTCAGTAACCCTGCAAACGTCACTGCTGTTTAGTTTTCTGTCTTGGAAGTGATAACAGAGCTGTACGTTTTAATTTGTTTCCAAAACCCCGCAGTCAGGACATGATTTATTGTATTTAGATAGAAGCTAGCGAGCTAACTTCCTGCTAACTTCTAACTCCGTTAAATGTCATAAATTCCATTTTCATGGATGCCTGGATGTTAAACTCAATTTTTACACCTGGTAGAGCAGAACGCTGATCATTTTATTAAAGATGAAAGACTTTAGACAGTTTTTCAACTCTCAGTAATGCCATAGTGATCGTTTGATATATGGACCTGCAGCGGAGTTTAGACCCAGACACGGCTAGTGACGTCAGACTGAACAACCGGATAGCTTTTGATACCAAAATTCTGAAAATGTGACAATGTTTTTTTTTTTTTTTTTTTTTTTTTTTAATTGTAGTTTTGTAAGTAGCATCTTGCTTACCTGAAATATAAATTAGCTTTTTTTTAGCTAGCTAAAATTGCTTTGGCTAAAATGTTTGCAATGGTTAGCACTTTATACATGCTTAAGCTAATTTAAATTAAGGCTACTTGGAAATATCCTAACATTTCAGTCTGTGTCCTGTTAACAGAATAAAATGTTGACATTTCAAAGAATGGTCTTCCATTACCATGTCAGTGATTTAAAATGACTTTTCTGGTTTCTTTGGCAAAGCAAACCTGTTTAGCACAACAGTACAAGCCAAAAGCTACATGCTAAAGAAGCAGAAAATACTTTTTAGCACAAAAGTTTATGCCTAAGCACATAGGATACAAATTGTGTAATTCTCCTGGTGTTAATACTGACTAGGCTACTAAATTTCTGGTCCATTCGTTTGTTGACTACCGTTTTAAAGGTCCAAGTAATGCTAATGCTAGCTAGCTAGTATGGTTAGCAAGGTCATTCCTACATAATTTGGCTAGTAAAAAAAAAAGAGGCTTAAAACAAAAGTGACACCTTAGTGTGTTTTAAGTATAAATAGTGAACAAGACAGTGAGGGCCACATTTACTAAATGCTGAAAAATAGTGTGTCAGCACAATCCCCAAATAGCGCTCATAGGTGTGGTTAGTGTTATGAGTGGTTTACAAAAGTGTGTTGTTTTGTAAACACAGGTGCAGGCAGATCATTTTGATATCAAACAATTCACTGTCTTTTTCCCTAAATTTTACAATTGTCTGTGAATATTTGTATTAATATTAATATTATGCTGTAATCCTGTCTTTCCTGCTGCCCACATGTGCAAATGTGTCCACGTTTCCTCAAGTTTTAACTGTAAGCTTGAACAGGTATGTGACCAGCGCTCTATAAGAGCAGCTGTGCGCTCCGTTTTCAGCTGACTTGTTGTTTCACCTAGAGGTTGTGTTGTAGGAGCGTGTGACTTATTTGTTTCGGCGTGTGAATGCCACAGGTCAGCATCTTTATGCAGCCACGATAGACAGGAAGCGCTTGTGCTCGTGCTTTGAGGAGTGACATGTGGGTGTTGCAGCTGAAAGATGAAACGCACAATCATTTGTATGCTGCAGATTGACAGACCAGTGAGACAGGGAAATTCATATATTTCCGGGGTTTAAAATGAAAGGGGAAAAAAACCTGTTTGCTCTTAGAACATGTAATGACTGAATCTGGGTTTTACATGACTTTATCCAACTTGGTGTCATCCCTGATTTAAAGGCAGCCACTAGGATCCTGCTTTAATTTGGAATAATAACACCTATGTCCTAGTGTGTGATTAATCCGATACTAAGAGATCTGATTAATGTGCTGTTGTGCAGGAGCTGCAACTAAGTAACGCTATTTAAACTTCTTTTTCTTTCTCCCAGCTCCACTAAGCACTGTTTTTATTTCCCATTATCAAAGCTGTGCCAGACAATAAATCAGTGTATACCAGAAAAGAGATTACTTCCCCCAATGCAAGAGAAAGTAGTGCCCCCCTGCCATGAGACTGGATGGAGGTGCATCATCATCATCGTCTAAGCTGTGCACAAACACATACACACACACACACATACACACAAAAACCTCTAAAAGCCTGTTTGTGATGTTGCAAAGATGAAATGGTCAAGCACGGGCAGTGACCCTCAACCATACCTGAATGCACTCGCTTCTGCAAGTTGAACCCGAATGCACGGCGCTGTCTCGCAGCCCCGCTGCTGTTGAAATGTCATCGGTAATGCTCACCGCGCTTCAGTGGGCTCACTAAAGCAAAGCAAACTCCACAGCATTTTCTACTCTGCCTCTCGCCTCCGAGGCTCTCAGCCTCAGCCACAAAGCCACCTGCAGCTTTTTTCGCCCTGACTGTGTTTGCCAGAAGGTAATATTAAAAGTTATTGATTGGGTTGTGTTTAAAGAAAAATACCCAGTAGGAGTTTAGCAGAAAAAGACCCGATAGGGAGCTAATGCCTCCCTCAGGGACATCATCCACATACTGTCAAAACCCATGATGTGTGGCAACCAGGATGCAGAGCAAGGGAGGGGGAAGTGTGGAGAGGGGCAATCTGTGTCATATAGAGCAACCAGATGCTGTAGTGCTTCCAACCAGGCGCACAGACAAAAGGAAGCGTGTGAGAGAGGCGATTGCGATGTGCGCTATTTTACAGAATACAAAGATAATAGTTTTGTCAAAGTCTGGCTGATTAAACTGAATGGACCTGAAGACGGTGCAGCTCTCATGCAGCCATTTAACTCCTTCTGTGTGTTTAGTCGATTGTTCCTGTTTGCATCTCACATCGATTTGTGAAAGCCGGGACCAGAGTTTCAGAGCTACTGATAACGATGTAAGTGTCCATGTAGGATTGTTGAGTTGTAAAAAACGTGGCCAGTATTTCTTTGCACAAGAGAGCCGATTGATTAATTGCCGATCATGCCACAGAGAAGGCAGTGCAAAAAAAAATACAAGTTGATCTATAGAAATTTTTCAGTTGCACTCTCATTTGATCTAAATATCCATTTAAACATGTTGCATGTTCAATATTGCTAAAAGGCACTGTCACACAGCTTGGTGTTTAATTGGATTGAACTGTTTGTCATCTAATCACTGCATTTGGAGGTTGTTAGGCTTTTTTAATTTGTAGCAATAAATAAAACACAAATACAGCACAAAATTATTTTGTTTCCAGGTTTGTGACAAAAGGTCTATAGTTAAAGTGTTTGCAAACCGTAACAAACTGTTGGATTTGGCTGATTGAGAGCTGTTACTTGAAACGATACAGACTTCTTTCAAGAAGGAAATCCAACATAAAGTTTGGCTGTTCTCAGCTGGGTCTTAAACAAGTAGAAACAAAGGGGGTTAAAAGGAAAGTTGTAAAGGGTAGTTGGAAGATGTCAGAGCACCAGTGTAAATGAGCTGTCGAAAATGCACAAAAAACAAATGTGCAGCACAGGAGCCAGTTTTTGTGACAGAACTGCAAGAAATGGACTTAATGAAGAGGGATTTACATAAAGACAAGCCAAACAAAAACCAGCACTCACACCTACACAAGAGAACACAGTGGGATAAAGAGACGCGTTACTGCGCTGTGGATGACTGGATAAAAGTGATGTTTAGTAATAAATCACAGGTCTGAGCTGGCACTGGAGTTATGGTCCAATGCTGGGGTTGAATGTCAGGGAAAGGACCAGGAGAGATTTCAGTCATTATCTCACCAGTAAATGCAAAGGTGTACAAACAAATTTTGGACATTTTGACCCCCTGAATTATTTTATCTATGGAGACCAATACTGTTTTTTAGTATTTGTGATTTGAAGTTGGGGCCTTTAAAGGTAACGTGTGTAAAATCTCAAAACTAGATATCAGTTTTTTGCAAACTGCAGTCATATGAATTCTGTTTCCTTATCTCTCTCAATTCAAATGTGCAATTGTAGCTACGGTAAGGCAAACAAATCGGACTGCCTTCCATCTGTAGTGAGTAAATGGTAAAGTGTAGCCTGTCAGTCTGCTGTTTACCTCAGCTGTAATATGTTTGTGTCTATTTACTCTGGATAGGGATAGAGAACTTTGTGAAAGGAGTCCGATAAAAGTTGATAAATCAGTGACGCTCACATCTGTCAGATGACAGAAGCTGAGGTGAGTTGTTGAGAAAATCCTGAAGTTTTCTGTCGGTAAGCGCTGCTGTTTTTGCTGCTGTTAGCCTCTGTTAGCTGCTCTTAGCCAGTGTTCTTTAAAGTGGATCTAATATTGTTGGAGTGAATAAACTACGTGCCATAACCTCAAAGCGTGGTTACCTCTGGGTTTAAAATAAGAGTGTGAAACCATTAAAGATGATCAGAGAGGCTGACTGCTGTTATAAATTCTCTGTAGCTGTGCTATATACACAAGAGCATGGCCATCAAATCAAAGTTTATTTCTGTAGCACATTTTAAAAGACTAGTGTACATCAAAGTGCTTCACAATAATACTGCAAAGCGGGCAGAACAAGAAACAAATAATACAATTGCAATTAAAAATTACAATTACATGGTGTAGTGCAGGCCGAGTGAAAGTCAAACTAATTTGCTTCAAAAGCTAAGTTTTTGAGCTAAGTTTAAGTACGATTTGAATGATTGAATAGATTCCAAGAAATTATTCCAGAGTCTATAAGTGGCAATAGCAAAGGAACGGTCACCTCTGGCTTTTAAACGAGATCTCGGTTGCATTAGGAGCAGTTGCCTGGAGGATCTTAGTGCTCTTTTTGGGTTATATAGGTCAAGGAGATCAGTTAAGTAGCTAAGGGCCAAGTTATTTAAAATTTTAGAAGTGAGCAAAAGGATTTTAAAATCAATGCGATATTTGACGGGAAGCCAGTGTAAGTTAGCAAGGACAGGGGTGATGTGATCATGCCTTCTAGTGCTGGTTGGGAGGCGTGCTGCAGCATTTTGGACTAATTGCAAGCGCTGAAGGAGGGAGAGTTGGAGGCCCAGGTAAAGAGAATTGCAATAGTCCAATCTAAGTGATGAAGACATGAATAGGGCCATGTGGGGCTTTAGATGTTATTAATAAAATGAATTCTGAATTTCACCCAAAGCCAGTGATGGGAAGCAAGAATAGAGATGATGTCTGATAGCCGACTAGTTTTTGTTAGCAGGCTAGCTGCTCCGGGCTCATTAAAGGATGGATGTATGAACGGATGGACGTCCATGCTGAAGATCTGTAGGTGGTGAGTTAGCACCATTAAGTGTTATGCACAAGAGAGTGACACTTGAGCATAGTGCTAGAAGTCAGTAGACTGTCAAAATTAATTTTAAGGCAAATCCAGATGTTGTTTTAAGGACAGATGTTTTGAAATAAATAAAATCATATTGTGGTTGATCTTGTTCTATTCATGTTCACAGGCAGAATGACAAGTGTGTGTGTGTCTTTTATTTCTAATGCTGTTAGTAATTAGGGCTGCCACAAACGATTATTTTGATAGTCGACTAGTCACCGATTATTTTTGCGATTAGTCGACTAATCACATCATCATCCATTGGACATACAGCGTACAGCTTATTGCACCAGCAGCATCTGCTCTTATATAACTATCATTAGCTTACAGCTTTAAGTGTTTAAGTTAAGTGCTAATTAAAAATAAAGACAAGATGATAGTTTATTAAAGTTTAATGAAGTTTGCAGATTGTTTCGGTGAAGTTTAATAAACTCCTTGCTATCTAAAATATAACAGGACACCGGAGTAAATTCTCGAGCATCTCACACTTCTGATAATCAGCTGTCTGCTTGACGTTTATTCAGCTGTGTAAAAACTATAACTTTAATCTCAGCCAAACCGATTTACTCAGGAACAAATAAAATACTAAAAAAAAGCCAAACAATAACATTTTAAGCTAAGTGACGGCAGTGGGTTTGAAAACGATTTGCCGGGAGTCCGGTGTTCTCACGGCTCTAGTTAGCCTAGCCCCCGGCTAGCTATCGAGCTAGTGGGTAACAGACGTCTCCGAAAACGTCGGAGCGCTTTTGAAAATATGTGGTGTCTTGATAAACTGAGCAGATATTTGAGGTTTACACAGCTACATTCTCGCCTGAAAATATGTTAAACGTTTATTTTGTGACCCGGAAAGAATAATAAGAGTAATATAAAAACTAACTAGCTGCCGCCATTGTTGACAACAGAGCTGGGCTGCGCTATGAATTCTGGGACGGAGCTACTTCTTCTTCTTCGGGGTTTAACGGCAGCTGGCATCCTTGTACATGCAGTGCTGCCATCTTCTGTTTCAGTCCGTTATTACACTCTTAAATCCTGCTACTTATTCCTGCGTCTTTTGTGATCTTACAAAGCTTCAAATGACGCGTCGACTATTAAATCAGTCGTCGACGATTTTGATAGTCGACGTAATCGTGACTAGTCGACTAATCGTGGCAGCCCTATTAGTAATGCATGACAACAGACTGCCAATTAACTTACCATTAGCAGAGATGGGCTGTTGTTGGGTGATGGGACATTAAGGGAAAGATGAGGGGGCACAGAAAAATCGAAATGACAGCGACTGGTAGAGATGGGTGATGGGGAGGGGACAGGAATATGTTTAGAGGTGTAAGTGGAGGGTGTAAGTGCGTTTGCATGTGTGCGCAGTGTTGATGGGACAGGGTGTAAATAACAGCAGCATTAGAGGTGGATTGGGTGTGAAATTAAACCTCGGCCCAAAAATGTGCCACTTCGAAAGATGAGACAATTAGAACACGCTAGCACAGCCAGACCTTGATGGTACCTCCATTAAAATGTGTACGTGTGAAAGAATACCTGTGAGTAGGTTTAAGTTCTTCTACCTAAGATTTTAAAACATGTTCTCTTTCATTACAGATCTATTAAAAACCATAAAAAAAAATAGTAGCTGACCAGCAGAAACTTATGTTCCAGATGTATTACATACACATATATATTTAATAGTACTATAAAAATCAGTAGAGGGCAGAGACTCTTTAAAGTGTCTCAGGCCAGGAGATCCATAGAATACATATTAATACTCAAACGACGAACTCAATGCAACATTCAGGCTTCTTTTTTCTTATAGGGCTCTCATACAATGTAACCATGTTTGGGTCTGATATCGGTTACAGATATAGAGGTGGCTTGATGACTGACAGGTTCCCTCCCACATGGGCAAGCACTCTATGTAATTCTACATATTAATGATATGTTTGCTATACCACAAGAAAGTAGCACTTTCTTGCTGCTAAGTGGTGAGTTTGAGTGTGACAGAAGTCTGCTGGAGCTCTAATATCTGTCACGACAGAATTGCTGTCTGACATTATCTGTAACTGCTGCTCAAGTGTCTGACATCTATTATGAAGAAAGGAAACCCTCGGGGTGACCTAAAATAGTTCAGAAACAATCGAGATTTACAGTTCTGCGCATGTGTGCAGAGAGAAGTGAAACGTCTGAAAGGGCAGTCAGTCATTTTGATGGGATTTTATATAGAAAAAAAGATTATTGTTTTCATTATATAGATTAGTGTGTAGCTGTGTATTCCAACAAATTAATGGGTTCTCGTAATCTTAAAATATTTCCGATAAAAACACATGCGAGTGGTCACCATTTTGTGGAGGAAAGGGACAACGCCACTGGTGTTTTAATAAAACATCATCCTTTTCCTCCTCACTTCAAGCCTCATCTCCAAGAGATCGTGCATAAACATGCGTATTTATTATTGCATATATTATTGCAATGACTGTCAATAGAGATGTGGCCCTGTCTCTGGACAGCTGACAGCTATCTGACTAAATTAGAACAAGCTAGTTACGAGCAAATCCTATACCAGCTAATGTTAGGTTTGTCTCCTAAAAATCATACTTTCCCTCTGATAAACAGCTTGAGTACATTAACACGCGTGAGAGTTTATTTGCTAAGTGTCCAACAATCAACTTTTTTACATCAGCTTCAAACACAGTGTCAATCATGCTAGCTAGCAGCAGCTAAGAGAAGTTAACAGTGGCTAAGTGATGCTAACACCGGCAAAAACAATAGTCTTAGTGACATAAAAGTTCAGGATGGCCTCAACAACTCACTACAGTATTGCTATCATTGGTTGGAAGTGAACTTTTTTGACTCTTTGTGTGTCGGACTCCTTTCAGAAAGTTTTACAGCCTCTTAAAGAAGTAAATGCTTCTCACCCGCCATTGACTGCTGAGGTAAACAGTGGATTGACAGCCTTCCACAAATAGGGAAAAATTCTTGGGGGGATCCAGTCCAAACAGTAGAAACACATTGCCCAGCTGCAGCTGTTATGGGTTTAAGTCTAAATGTAATGTTTTTGAGCTCTCTTGGGTGACTAAAACATGTTTCCTACAACAGCCACGATAGCTAGGATTGCCAGGGGTGAGAAAGCAGAACTCGGCTGGCTGCAAACTACAACTTAACTGACATCTAGCGGCTAAATTTTTAAGCGCTCTAACTTTAAGAAGTGACTTTTTG
Source organism: Diplotaxodon limnothrissa (assembly GCF_057381915.1). Taxonomy (NCBI): domain Eukaryota; kingdom Metazoa; phylum Chordata; class Actinopteri; order Cichliformes; family Cichlidae; genus Diplotaxodon; species Diplotaxodon limnothrissa. Next base: position 9,974,871 of record NC_140599.1, on the reverse strand, counting down.
CCGAGCCCTCACGATTCACAATGTTTTTCTTTCACTTAAAAGCGTGCGTCATGTATTAACTCGTATAATGACAAGAGTGAGATGCTTTTATAATTGCTAGTTATAATCAAACAAATAACAGGTCTGTATTTTAACAGAATTGGCATCTACTTGTCTTTTTCTTTCTTTCTTGTATTTTTTTTTTTGCTGAAAAAGGTCAGTTGTGTAATTTAAGAGGGAGTAGGCCTGTGTGCACGCTCGAACAGTCTCATTTGAGTGGCAACATTTTTATGTTCATTACTTAACAGAGAGCCTGCATATAAATGGATTATTTCAAAGTATGCATATGCATCGTTTAAAGTGATGCAGCCATCTTGGGTGTGCTTGCGTTTACCTGTGTGAGTTGGGTCAATACTCATGATAGTGCTTTTTTTTGTATGTGTGTGTGTGTGTGTGTGTGTGTGTGCGTGTGTGTGTGTGTGCACTTTCACTGTGGTGTTTGGATGTGAGCCAGAACTTTAAAACAGTCAATCAGCAAGAGTGACAAAAGAACAGAGAGGCACAGAAGGAAGCAACAACACATGCATACGGTGAAGCCCTAGAACATTTAGGCACTGGGACAGAAAAAAATATAAAATGCAGGAATAACTAATGTAGAGACACACTGTGCTTTTCTGTTTTCACTTCACTGCAGAATGAGCTCTTACTTTCCACTTATCTCACTCATGTAATCGCTTTCTTTCCCCTTTTCTGTCACTCACTGTTCTATCACACTTCAGAACTCCTCTGCTCTCTCCGCATCATTTTTCTCATCTAATGCTCCATCTCTCTCTCTCTCTCTCTTTTCTGTCATGCTGTCTCTGCATTTATCTCTCCTTTCTCTCTCTCTCTTTTTTTTTTTTTTAATTAAAATCTGTCTGTATCGAGGGATTCTGTTATGTGGTGATTTAAATGGAGGGCCTGACATAAACGTAACATTACTGTCAGACCAAAGCAAATTCCATCAGCCCTGCTTAAATTTGCAGTGCTGGCTGTTTTCCAAAAGGCTTTTTTGTTCTGCAGCCAATATCTATACCATCTCCTATCTATCTTCTGATACTCATTTATGCTATTCTTTTTTTTTCTTAAAGTTTTCTGTGTCAGGTCAAAGGCATGAATCATGAAGGGTAACTGTTAACGTACGAGCTGGACTCGGGCTGACGCTGCAGTCTTTAAGTCCGATGCTGATGCTAATATTTGAAAGCAGGAACGTTATGGTGAAATGAAAGGTTTAACTGTGATAGAAGCATGCGAGTGTTTCTGCTTTGGCTGTTTTTTGTACATAAAATGAGAACCTTTTAGTCCCCTTTCTGCCCCAAACAATGCACGTAGTTCATTATGTTTCTGATGTTCACTTAAAGTTCAGAAGCTTAAAAGCGCACAGTGCTTTTTCATTGGTATATGAAGTGGTTTTCTGGCTAATCAGGGTTTTTCCATCTCTTGTATTCTCTTCTCCTGAACCCACTCCTAAATGTTAGTAAAAATAAGCTCCATTTGATTAGCTGTTTAGTTTCCAAACTTTTTGTAGCTAGAGATCACTTATAGTAAAGTAAGTTTTCTAAGTTTCCCCCCTCATAATCCTGACAGAGTTGATCAAGCATAGGCTTTTTACCATTTGCACTCTAAAGGGGGTTAGACACACAGGAAGAGATTAACAGCGAAGTGACAACAAGAGATGAGGGATTGCCAGTGAAATTCTTTGACTTACAGCAATCACTGCTACATAGGCATTAGTGATGTGAAGTCGGTGGATACCTTTAGTCTACCTCTCTTATGCCCTAAGACTGCTGGGATAGGCTGTACATCCTCTGCAACGCTGAACTGGGTAAGTGGAAGATGGATGGATTGATGAATTTATCCATGCAGTGGATTCCTGGGATGTCCGCTGGTCCAAAATGTTGGGAAATGAGTGAATCCCTTGAACATGGTTATAGAACCATTATATTTTTCATTTGTTGCAAATTACAACCTTTTCCACAACCAAATACTTCGGATGTGGTACAATCATATCAGAGTTTCTGTTGTCCCAAAGATAATGGGGGCGGTGGCGAGGGACTCAGGAGTTCTTGTTTTGTTTATCTGCACCAACATATTCCAGCACAATTTTATAATTTATAATAGTAAATAATTCAATTATATACTTAAATTATAAATTATTTTGCAGAACCCTTGGCTATGGATTACAGACACCTACAGGCCCCAAAACCCCACTCAAGAGATCCAGCCGTCCACAGCGGTTTATTTCCGCAGCCTGTTTCATGGGCGTTGGTTGTATCATGCACCAAATGTGACGTCACCATTCAAGAAGTTTAAACAAGAAGGAAGGGGAAGTTTAAGGAGTTTTTAGGAAAATTCCTGTCAGAAAAGTTGTTGCAGCATCGCCCTATGCGTCTAAACTCTGAGCTCCTAAAGACCGACATGGCCGTGCACTTGTGAAAAGTCTGAGTCAGCATAAACTACATGTAACTGTTTCTTTGACAGTCAAAACAAAAAGGATGTGATGCTGTCATGGAATTGCAAATCTGGCGCTAATATTAGCTGTATCAATATATCGATGAGCCTCGCATGCGCAGAGACAGACCTGTATAGCTTGTCATGCACCTGCACTCTGTCACACTTGTACTGAGTTATGTGCCCACAGTGCCATCCACCTTGCTGTGAGAAATGAGACACTTCACCTCCTCATGAGTGTTAGCACTCCCTCCTCTCCTCTCCTCTTCCCACCCGTCTTCCTCTTGAACTCGCTCTCCCCTGGTGGATGGGAGCCTGTGGTCGGGTCTCCATAAATCAAAATGTTACCACCGGCACTATAAGGCTACTTTTTAATTAAAACTGTGAATCAGTCGGCCCTGATTATGAATTGTACTCTGCTGCCACTGAATAAAATATACAGGGCTCATTTGCTCTCCCCCTCTGACTCCTCTCCGTCTCTTTGTCTCATTCGGTCTGCTTCTCGCTCTCACTTTGCCTCTTGTTGCATGCGACTCAATTTTCCACCAGAAATTGAGAGTGTCCACACAGCAAAAGCCACGGCCACGCGCAGCCACTGAAGACTGTGACAGCATTGTGAAATAGTTGAGGAGCTTACTGGTTGCATAAACATAAACACTCAATATGGAGGCTCCGGCGCCGCTGGGGTCAACGCTATTATATCACAGAAACAGCCAGGAGGACTACTAGGCCAGTGGGCCTTGTTTATTGTATGATGCCACTCTTTTAGCTGTGCCGCATCAAGTGAGGTTAGTAGCTGTTGAGTTGGATGCTTCCATTAAAGAGAAGCGAGAGCATTCAGCCCAGGTCACGCAATTCAAATCAGCTCTGCAGGGAAAGTAGCTCCTGGTTTTTAGCTGGAAGATGTACAAAGAATAGCGGCAAAGACTGGGGACAATGGCCGTGCTTTACTGTCAGAAACAGAGCAAACCCAACTCTATGAATACATTTATATGCAGAAGAGTGAGTCTTAAAAGCTTCTCTTTGGAGTACCATCAGGTTGAAGCTGAACAGTATCTCTCATTCAAAGGGACTTTATTGCTAATTTATGACCTTTGCGTGTCTTGCAAGTACAACTGACATCGTCTTAGGGAGATATGGGCATGAGCCAGGCCTCGGCGGAGTGGAAATTAGCTCAGTGGAACGCGGCGCAGGGGGGTGCCGCTGTGGCGCTGCCACCTCTGCTACCCTTAACTTTATATCAGCAGGCGAGTGCAGGGAGGAAGGACTAACTGGAATTCCATCTTACAGCTTTGCACAAACAAACTCATGAATGATAATGGGTTGCTAATTGAAGGTACTGGAGCGATTGACTACGCCACTGCAAATGGAGTCCTCCTGGTAGCCATGGCGACGGGCGAAGAGAGGCTCAGGAGGTCTCCTGACCTGAGCTAGAGTCAGATCATCTCTTACACCCGCTCCCCGTAGTCTACCCACCATGTGGATATATTTGCATCAATGAATATTCATAAGTAAGCTGTTGGTGCATCAGAGAGCTTTTTGAAAAGTTGGTTCAAGTGTTGGGTTTGTATCATACGACGGCATTTCAGATGCAAATGTTCTGACGATTTTTTTTGTTTTTTACCCTCTGTGTAATTGCAAGCAGTTAAGGTGTTAAACAAACAGAACAATTACACTTTACTTGTTGTATCCCTATTAAAAAAGATAAAACACCTTCTAATTACAGTAATTAGGAAACAGATTGTTGCCGCCTGTTTTTTATGCCTGTATCAAAGATCTCTAATGATGTGCACTGGATTTCACCGCTGATGAGCAATTTAAGGAGAGCAGAAGGTTTGCACAGTAGGAACTGTGATGACTGTCTGACCTGCAGAGGTGTCCTTGAGCAAGATGCCGAATCTCTGCTAGCTGGAAGGCTTTTTTGTGAGTGAAGATGGGACGGGAGCGAGCGGAGAAGAATTTCTCTACTAGTAACAGGTTCTTTTAAAAGCTGATTTTACACACTGGATAGCTTTGCATCACCTGAAAGGAGTTTCACCAAGGCAGTTTCACACCGATCAGCTACATTAAAACTGATGAAGGAATAAGATCAATAATCTATTTGTCTTAAATGGCACTCCCCAATGGCAGCAACCTCCTAGCAGGATAGTACACCCTACCACACTGCTAAACCTTTCAGGAACATCTCCAGAGAGCTCAAGATGTTGAGCTACATGTATATGCATGTCTCGGTGAATCAGAGCTGCTTCGGCGGCACAGGGCAGATAAATGCAATATTAGGCAGGTGGTTGTAATGTTGTGGCTGATCGCTGCATCAGTAGACATCTTGTCATACTCTTCTTTGGATTAGAAAAGCTGTCTTAGCTTTGCAGAGAGCAGTTTCACTGTGGTGCCACCCACTATGCTTAGGTGTTCACCTGTGGCAGTGTGTTTGTTCCTGTCTGCTTCCATTCCTGCTGGATGTCTGCCGATGAGCTGGCCGGTCTGACCGACTCTACGTCTTTGTGCATCTCAGCGGCTGCTGCCTGTCGAACTGGCAAAGCTGCCTGTCTCTGCGTGTCTGTAATGTTTTTGCTGCTGTCTCTTGGGTGCATGTCTCTCCCGGGCTGAGCTTTGGGTGCGATTAAATCCAGGGGACATCCATTGGAGAGGCGCTCTTAGATGTCATTATCCCTGTGGGGAGTCTCATCATCATCCTGCAGCAGAGAGAGAGAGGCGCTCGGCACAAGCAGCCTGGGAAGGCTGCAAGAGAGACAGCCATGACAGCCTTAGGCCTGCAAGTAAATTGTGATGATCATGCGAAAAAACATCACCCCCACCTAAAAAAAAATGCCGGAGATGAGATCTGTATGTATGTGCATTTGTGCATTTGGAGCTCTTGCTGGAAAAACAGCAGAAAGCTGTCACAGTCTGGCGAGGGCAGACTGTAGGTGTTGGCAAAAAGGACCCAAACGCAACTCCATAAACTGAACGTGGCGTAGATTTAACAGAAAATAAGCCGTTTATTGAGGCCAACAAAAAAGGAGTACAAACAGCAGGACACAGGTGAACACTAAACCATAACCTAAACTGGGTGAACTAAAGCTAAACACGAAAAACCTTAAACGTGGTGAACTGACATAGAATGCTGAAGTGAGGGTATGGATAAGCAGACGACCTGACAAATGACATGCAAAAACAGAGGACTTAAATACACACATGAGGTGATCAGGGGAAGTGGAGACACATGAGGAAACAGCTGACTAACATGAACCTAATGACAGGAGCAGTGAAGCTAAATACAAAGAACCAAGAACACATGACTCCTTCCAAAATAAAACAGGAAGCATAATGAAACGCAGACATGACAACCAGAACTTGACAACGTAAGACACAGACATGAAACACATGAAGAGCAGGGGAGACTTAACATGGGTTGGAAACATGAGGGGGAATTAATAAGAACTAAAATCACCTAGACATGGTAACAAATGAACTTAGAAAACCTGAAGGGCTTAACATAAACTATAAACATCAAAATGAACTCAAACTCAAAACACTGGGTCATAAGACCCAGGACCGTGACAAAAGCCCCGAGATAGAGAAAACCTAATCCTCGTGGAGCTTCTAATCATAGCAACTCCTGCGCAAGAACACCTGGAATTAATTGAAATGTGTAAAATTAGCAGCATGAATTGATAGCCGAAAATGAAAGTCATCAGTCAATATTCAGCCTGAGGGGAGAGCAGGGAAATATAGCTCTCCTAGAGTGTGTTAGCCTAGGTGGTATGAATTAGACAGGTCTATAAAGGATTATACGTGGATGATTTTTTTTACATAACCTCTTTGCTATTCTTTGTTTTTTTGTGAGGTCAGCTGACCAATTATCAGGTTTCCTTTTGTAAACAACTAAAATAAAAGTGTGCTAAAGTTCCTCAACGCAACATTTTACCTCTATGCACACTATTTATTGCACTCTACTTTTTGCAGTGTTAGTATTGTGTCTTGTATCGGCAGACTCGTTAGACATAGTACAGTAGTGGATTAGGCTATGTTCTTGCATAAGCATATTTCAGGGCTTGGCTTTTTGTCTATCCAACTGTTCCCATGAGATTTTTATTTCCAGTTGAGAAGGCAGATTCAGAGCGTGCAGACACATTATGTCCCATTAACAAAAAAAAAAGAAAAGAAAAGAAATGGTTCCAGCAAAACATCCACCTGAGGTTATTTATCCCCACAATATAGGGGAGCATGTAGATATCATTCTGTACAATATTGTTATTCCTCACTACACATAAGGACTCTCATAGAAGAAGAAAAAAAAAACTTGCACTCCTACTAATCCAAAAAGGCAGAATCCCAGTGCCAAAAATAACAGCTTGGAATGAGATGGACGGAGGAGGACAGATTATTGGTGGTTCTAATCTGTGAAAAGCTGACAATAAAACACATTTAAAGTGATTACAGTGCTGTTATTGGCACGGGGAGGTCAATGCATCGCGCTCTTCCTATCCTTAGCATTGCGTTTCCACAACAATGCAGTCTGCTGCGTAACTGCACCCATATGAATGCTGCTGTAAAGGTCTTTCACAATGACACATGGGCTGAAGCGCTAATGCTGATGTACGGCGTCAGAGGGGAGAGAAGGCGAATAGATGAAAGGAAGCAGAGGGGAAGTAAGAGACAAGTAAGGAAGGAAGAGGAAAAAGAACAAGTGGAGAAAAGGGATTTTGGAGATGAAGCCACAAATCACGGGGAAGATTAAGCGTCTCTTGTGCGCGGTAGAGGAGGTGTAAATAGAAACATGTCCCAGGGAGAGATCCCGGAGACCAAGCGCTTATCTCCCTGAGTGTTGTCAAAACACATTTGTCAGTCTGACGTATTTAAGTGTCTCAATGTCTATAAGAGACTTGATATGCAAAAATAAACAGCTGATAGTAGTTGGAAGATGTTTAGCTGCAAACATGAAACATGCCTACAATGACACACTCTGCACAAGCATGCATACACACACCACCCGAGACTATAGGCAAAACTGCTTTCACTCCAGTGTGACCCTTGGCTTGATGGGAGATGTGTGGATGAGCAAGCTGATCATGCATTATCCCTGCATCTGACTCCCTCAGCTGAAGTACCAGCACATCATCAAACAGCTGCTGGCGCTTGTACCCGTTCAACAGCTGCCACATTTCACAAAACGATGAGGAAATGCTTCACATTGTGACTGTCTCTGCCCAGTAAATTAGCCAAGGGAGTACGGGGCCCTGGTGTTGCAATACTCTTTCCCCCACTGGACTGCCTCCTGTGGGAGCTTCCTTGAATGGTTTGTGGACTCACTCTGCAACCCTGTGGCCTGCAAACTGCCAGAAGCAGCTGCTGAGAAAATAGAAAGCACATCTGCACTGTGGTTACTTCGTTATAGGCAATATTTGGTATCAGTTGCATCATTTCTATCCTGAAGTTTTGCTCCTGCACTTACAGTCATATGAAAAAATAAGCACATCCTGTGGAAACAGGGTTCTTAGTAATGGTGAAATATTCAATCAAAGTGCACATCTTAAAGCTGCACAAATTTGAAAACAAATGACAGGAATGTTCATCTCTCCGAATTAGCAGCCCAGCTGATCAATGCAAAGTGAAGTCTCCAAGAATCCCCCAAAAGATCTGTGGGTAACTCTTGCAGTTGTTCGTTTTCAAGTTACAGTCAGTCAGAGATTTCACTTGCATTAGGAGAACAAAACACACGTTAGCAAAATAAGGTAAATCTAAAGTTTAGTACAGACTATGCGTTTTAGAATAAAGCACTTTTGGGGTTTAAATCAGTGAAGAACAGTTCTGTTGAGATATTTAAAGGCAGCAATTTCAAGTGGTGGCGCTTGTGTTATCACAACTGTAATTGTATCATTAACTTTTCTATTCAGCCAAACAAGCTTCATAACTAAAAAAATAATAATTTTGGACTACACCTCATGTAAACTATATGCCTGTTTTGGCTATATCATAGTCCCTCTACTGTATATTAGTCCAGAACTAGAATTCTGACTATAGTGCACAATATTTAAGTATTTTCAAGGGTCAATAAAGCCACATTTAATTTGAGAGGGTACCGATCCTGACGGTACCCTCTCAGGATGCAATCCCAGTGGTGGTGGTCTCGTCGACAAAGGTTAGCCTTTGAGTTTGTCAACGATTTTGTTCATAATTGTTTTCCAGCACCCCACCAAGCTGTGCAGGTTGTTGGGTCTGATGGTGTCAGGATCTTGTCTCTGCTTTTTGCAGATGATATGGTTCTGTTGGCTTCAATGAGGAACAACCAGGCTGAAGTTGTCATGAATCGCCGTGCGGCAGGCAGGAGTAGGACCCAAAATGCAGGACTCACAGGCACGAGGGAATGAACTCAAAACTCAGCTTTATTCGCTGGCAGAACAAATATACAAACTGAACTGGGAAACCACAAACTAAGAACTCACAGAGAGACACAGGGAGATCCACACACGGCATGAGGGACGACGTCACACTGAACAGAGGGAGACGCAGACAGAAATACACAGAGGGTTAACGAGGGAAGTGGGAACACACGGGGAACACAGGTGACACTGATAATCATAACGAGACAGGGCAGGGGTGAACTGAACACTGACGGGAGAGGTGGAACAGGAAGTACAGGAGGAGAGAGAGCACGAGTAGAACACCAACGTAACAGGCAGGGGAGACACGGAATAAACACGAAAGGGGACGAGGGCTCATAAATACATAGAGGGCACACAGGGGGAAGAGAGAGCACGGGGAGAACTTAGACATAATGGGCAGGGGAAGCATGGAATAAAACATAAGGAGAGACGAGGGCTCACAGATACACAGAGGGGCACACAGGGAGACATGAAGGGCAAGGGATCAAAACTAGAAGCCATAGAATAAATCACACACAAGTACAATAATACGAAAAATCACAAAGAACTAAAAACGCTGGGTCAGGAGACCCAGGACCGTGACAGTACCCCCCCCTCAAGGGCTGGCTCCAGACAGCCCAAACACAGAAAAACAAAACCAAACAGAAAACAACCCAGGGCGGGCGGCGGGGGCCCAGGACGGAGGGCTCGGAACAGAAAACAAAAGAAGAGCACAGCAAACACCGGAGCCCAAGAAAATAACCCAAACACAGAGCAGTTCAGGGGGCCGACCATGCGGAAGGCAACGGCGGAGACGTGGAAACAGTTCAGGAGGCCGGCCGTGCGCGAGGCAACGGCGGCGACGTGGAAACAGTTCAGGAGGCCGGCCGTGCGCGAGGCAACGGCGGCGGTGAAGGAGACGACGGAGCAGTTCAGGAGGCCGACCGCGCGGGAGGCGGCGGCGACGATGACAGCGCTGGTCCGGGGGCCGACCGTGCGGAAGGCGACGGCGGCCACCCAGGCGAAGGCGGTCCGGGGGCCGGCCGTGCGGAAGGCGACGGCGGCCACTCAGGCGAAGGCGGTCCGGGGGCCGGCCGTGCGGAAGGCGACGGCGGCCACTCAGGCGAAGGCGGTCCGGGGGCCGGCCGTGCGGAAGGCGACGGCGGCCACTCAGGCGATGACGGTCCGGGGGCCGGCCGTGCGGAAGGCGACGGCGGCGGCACTCCAGTGTCAGGCGTACTGGCCGAGGCCCGGTGGGCACAGGACCAGTCGAGACGGGACCAGTCAAGGCGGGACCAGGCGAAGCACAGGCTGAGGCTGCAGCAGACGAAGGCTCTGAGGAGGCTGCAGCGGACGAAGGCTCTGAGGAGGCCGGGCCAGACGAGGACGAAGACTCGGAGGAGGCAGGGCCAGACGAGGACGAAGACTCGGAGGAGGCTGGGCCAGACGAGGACGAAGACTCGGAGGAGGCTGGGCCAGACGAGGACGAAGACTCGGAGGAGGCTGGGCCAGACGAGGACGAAGGCTCGGAGGAGGCTGGGCCAGACGAGGACGAAGGCTCGGAGGAGGCCGGACCAGGCGTAGCAGATGCAGAGGCTGAGGCCGGACCAGGCGTAGCAGATGCAGAGGCTGAGGCCGGACCAGGCGTAGCAGATGCAGAGGCCGGACCAGGCGTAGCAGAGGCTGAGGCCGGACCAGGCGTAGCAGAGGCTGAGGCCGGACCAGGCGTAGCAGAGGCTGAGGCCGGACCAGGCGTAGCAGAGGCTGAGGCCGGACCAGGCGTAGCAGAAGCACAGGCAGAGGCTGGCCCAGGCGATGACGAAGCGGTCGCAGATGGCGGCTGGACAGGCTCCTCGGGCCCTCCAGCTGATGCGGCGTGAGGCTGAACGGGCCCCTCGGACCCTCCAGCGGAGACAGGAGGCTGAACGGGCCCCTCGGACCCTCCAGCGGAGACAGGAGGCTGAACGGGCCCCTCGGACCCTCCAGCGGAGACAGGAGGCTGAACGGGCCCCTCGGACCCTCCAGCGGAGACAGGAGGCTGAACGGGCCCCTCGGACCCTCCAGCGGAGACAGGAGGCTGAACGGGCCCCTCGGACCCTCCAGCGGAGACGAGGAGGTGCTGGCCGGGCTCACTGGAACCCCCAGCGGACGAGGTAGATGGCGGCGTGGGAGCCGCGGAGTCCTGGATGAGCTCATCCGAGCTTCCAGCAGGAGCTGATGTAGAGCCAGAGAGGTTTGGGACCCCTGGCTGAATGTTAAGCCGAACAGAAGACCGTATTGCTATCGGGGACTGGGCCAATGGTTCAGGTGCGAGCTGAGCTACTGGAGAGGCGGATGAGAGTGGGAGCTGAGCTACTGATGGTGGTGAAGTAGATAACTGCACGGGGGACTGAACTGAGGGCGTCTGCACTGGCACAGGGGACTGAACTGATGTCTGTTGTAACGGAGGTGGTGAGAGTGGAGTAGAGGTAGATGACTTCACAGGAGAATGAACCAGAGGTAGTGATGGTTGTGGTGCTGGTGGTTGAGTGGGTGACTGTGCTAAAGGAGACTGCACTGGGGACTGCACTGGGGACTGCACTGGGGACTGCACTGGGGACTGCACTGGGGACACTGGAGACTGCACTGGGGACACTGGAGACTGCACTGGGGACACTGGAGACTGCACTGGGGACACTGGAGACTGCACTGAGGGTGGCTGCGAGGGAGCTAACTGAGCTGTGAAGGGCTGCGAGGGAGCTAACTGAGCTGTGAAGGGCTGCGAGGGAGCTAACTGAGCTGTGAAGGGCTGCGAGGGAGCTAACTGAGCTGTGAAGGGCTGCGAGGGAGCTAACTGAGCTGTCGATAAGGCTGATGATTCCTCTACCAACTGAGCTATTGACTGGGCTAAGGATTGAAATAAGGTTTGTAGTAAGTCAGGCTGTGGATGTGACTGTGCTATGGGAAGCGAGGCTGAATGTGGTGGAGGTGGCGACTGAGCTTCGGGCCGGGCGGCTAACTGAGCTTGGGGCCGGGCGGCTAACTGAGCTTGGGGCCGGGCGGCTAACTGTCATGAATCGCCGTGCGGCAGGCAGGAGTAGGACCCAAAATGCAGGACTCACAGGCACGAGGGAATGAACTCAAAACTCAGCTTTATTCGCTGGCAGAACAAATATACAAACTGAACTGGGAAACCACAAACTAAGAACTCACAGAGAGACACAGGGAGATCCACACACGGCATGAGGGACGACGTCACACTGAACAGAGGGAGACGCAGACAGAAATACACAGAGGGTTAACGAGGGAAGTGGGAACACACGGGGAACACAGGTGACACTGATAATCATAACGAGACAGGGCAGGGGTGAACTGAACACTGACGGGAGAGGTGGAACAGGAAGTACAGGAGGAGAGAGAGCACGAGTAGAACACCAACGTAACAGGCAGGGGAGACACGGAATAAACACGAAAGGGGACGAGGGCTCATAAATACATAGAGGGCACACAGGGGGAAGAGAGAGCACGGGGAGAACTTAGACATAATGGGCAGGGGAAGCATGGAATAAAACATAAGGAGAGACGAGGGCTCACAGATACACAGAGGGGCACACAGGGAGACATGAAGGGCAAGGGATCAAAACTAGAAGCCATAGAATAAATCACACACAAGTACAATAATACGAAAAATCACAAAGAACTAAAAACGCTGGGTCAGGAGACCCAGGACCGTGACAGAAGTGGGGCAGTTTGTAGCTGCTGACATGAGAATTACCACCTAGGAGGTTCTGGCTATCCATGGTTCTCAATCAGTAAAGGGTATAATGCGCACCCCAAGTTAGGAATGAGCTGCTGTCCCAAGTATCTCAGTGTCTTGTTCACTATTGATGAAAGGACAAAGCGGGAGACTGACAGACCAGCCTGCTGTGGTGAAGAGAAAGCTGAATGCGAAAGTGAAGTTGTCAATTTACCGGATGATCTGCTTTCCCACCCTCACCTGTTTCCACGAGCTGTGGGTAATGAGCGAAAGAATGAGGTCGTAGCGAAAATGAGCTTCTTCTGAATGCTGTCTGGGCTCAGCCAAAGAGATGGAGTGAGGACCTCAGTTGTTTGAGAGGGGCTCAGAGTAGGGCCACTATTCTTTTTTACGCCAAACGGTAAATGTTTAGGATGCTTCCTGGACTTGTGTCTCCACAAACCGTCTTTGTCTTCAAACCCGGACAAGCAGCGGTGGATAGATGTATGGATAGTGTGCAACAGTCACCTGATTGACTGATTCAGCAAGACACCTTTATAAAGCTAGAATGAACAATGCATAAATGAAGAGCATGTGTCTAATATTATCAAGCCAGATAAATAAAGTAAAAAGTTCCTTGTATTTTGGATACAAAGCATAATCCAGTGGAGAACAGAAGCACAGAAGCTCGGAGTGGATTCTAAATTCATAATACTTAATCCACAGACAGGATAATTAACTAGGTGACACGCTTCTGTGCTTTGAAGTTTGGAATTATGATGGATAGTTGTATATATCCAGTGTTAACTTGGGCTTTTAAACAGTTCTTTGGTTCAGTATTTACACGGTTTTCTTCTGCTTTTTGTGACCAGTCACACATAACTTTGGGTGGCTGGAATTTATATCCTCAAACTATTATCAATTCATTAAGGACAGTTAATTCAAGCAGTCTTATAACTGGAGGAAAAACTGCATGATTTGCTAAAGGGCTAACTTTGCATTGCATTCAGTGCAGTACCTATGATCACTTAACCGGAACAGCTATAGTTCCATTTTAACTCGTCATATTGGATCCATTCTTAAGCAATTTACTGCAAATTTTTAAACTCATAATGCATTTAATAATGCTTTATTAGGATCTTCTTATAACTTATACTGTAGCCTGTTATTCAATAATATGTTTATATCTATCTATCTATCTATCTATCTATCTATCTATCTATCTATCTGTACATATAGATATAGCTGAAGCACGATTGATATAGGATTTTAAAAACTGATGCAATACAGATATTTGGTAATTTAAAAAAAACACATTTCTTTCAGACGCATGAAAAATAAACACATTTCTGTAACATTTGTTAAGTGTAGTTGTCCTTACTAAGTTAATATGACAATCAATCTTAAAAATAATATTGCTTTATTGTCACAACAAGTGGTGGATTGCTCGTTTAGGCTTTGCCTAACTCTGCTCTGATCAGCTGTATGTTTGTAGTGCTCTAAACACCTGTTGTCAGCAGGAAAGTTGCAGAGAGCCCCCTGGTGGACAAACTATGCAAGCGCAACACCGAAAAGCGGTTTGAAGGGTGTTTCTCTCTTCTCTTCTGTACTTAACAATGACTGATATGTTAAAACTCATCATATCACTCCTGCTCTAATTATAACAACTGTTCTAACTGAACATAAACACACTGCCAACATATCTGTATAAATAAATGAAGGAATAACAACAATTTATTATTAGTAGTTTGCACCAGAGGCTACCTGAACCTCATTACTCTGAAAATGGAGTATTAACCTTGAGCAGGACCTTCTCACCAGTTCTGCAGCAGCTGCAAAGAAAGTCAGACAGAGAGATTCACTTTTAATGTCCAGACAAAAATGGAGTAAAATAACACAGTGCGGCTCTCTAAGTGGGATTTCTGCAGAGGGGATGTCAGTTAGGTTGCCCAGTACTCTACCTGCCTACCTACCTTCAAGCAAGCAAGCAAGCAAGCAAGCAATTTATTTATATAGCGCTTTCAGATCAGCCACGAGCTGAACACAAAGTGCTGTACACTTGACATGCCAAACATGATACATTGAGCATGTTAAAAAAAATGAGAAAAATAGTAATAATAATATAAGATAAGTAATATATATATAAACACATTTAAAACAATAAAATCAGCACATTAGATTAAAACAATAAAATCAGGGTCAGACTGTGTCATAAGCCAAAGAGTAAAAATGAGTTTTAAGACGTGTTTTAAAAGTGGACAGTGAAGGGGCCTCTCTAATGTGCTGGGAAAGATTGTTCCACAGATTAGGAGCAGCAATAGAGAAGGCCCTGTCCCCTCTGAGCTTCCTCTTGGACCTGGGTACCTCCAGGAGCAGCTTGTCAGCTGACCTGAGAGACCTGGGGGGTGAGTAAGGATGCAGAAGCTCAGAGAGGTAAGTTGGGGCAAGACCATTTAAACATTTAAACACAAACATGAGAATTTTAAAATGAACTCTAAGATATACAGGCAGCCAATGGAGTGAAGCCAGGACGGGAGTTATGTGCTCTCTTTTACGAGTTCTGGTTAAAAGTCGTGCAGCAGAATTTTGGACCAGCTGCAGACGAGAGAGAAGATGCTGACTAACTCCACAATATAGTGCATTACAGTAATCTAAACGACATGAAATAAAAGCATGGATTACCGTTTCAAGATGCGGCTGAGATAAAATAGGTCTTATCTTTGCCAAGCGCCTTAGATGATAAAAACTGGACTTGACAGTACCCCTAATTTGACTATCTAATTTAAAATCACTGTCCATCTTAAAACCCAGGTTTGTAACAACAGATTTAAAATACTCTGCCAGGGGTCCCAAATCAATAGCGGAGGGTTCACAAGGTCCACTAGGACCAAACAGAATGACCTCAGTTTTGCTGGAATTGCATCTTAGAAAGTTTAGGGACATCCAAGATTTAATGTCTTCTAGACATGCTAAAAGTGGCTTAATAGCACTTTGCTTCACAGCAAAAGCATTGACAACAGCAGAAGCCGTACAGAACTAAACTTACATACACATACACTCCAATTATAAATACAGTATAAAATGCATGCAGAGGCGTAATCATAGACTACTTTCCTCAACAACACCTAATCTCAAACCTGTAAAAATAGAAATAAACTTATAAACTATTTTTAAATAAAGACTTGAAGGTAACAAGGATTTCAGCTTAAGGCCTGAGTAGTCTGCTCCGTTCCTCCCACCCACCACAGTGTCACCAGTTGTGTGTGTGTGATCAACCGCCCCCGTGTCTCGCTGCTGTGTGGTCAAAGAGGTTGTCCAGGTAACGTTTTCTTTCATCACCTGTCAGCAAGGTGCTGCCTGAGGGTTTAGCCTTGGATCACAAAGAACGCGCAATGTGATGCCAAACAACTCAACAGCCTTCGATTACAGCTGTTAAAAATAGTCTTTTCCCCTTGCAGAACATTTGTTTGCTGTAATGAAATCACAAGCTCGGACTGACAAACGAATTACACTCGTTAGTAGCCTCCAGTGTGCAAAAGCGGGCTATTTCTCAAACTCCCGGTGCTTATCCTCAGCGCTGCAGCTCCTGACGTACGAGCCTCTCCTCATGACATTCTTATTTCAATTAAAAGGAGAAATGAGGCCGTCGCAGCGCGCCTGACTTGGCGGTTAAGATAATGTACATGCGCCATAGACATTTGAATGCCATCGTCTGCATGTCTTTCCAAATATCAAAACTGGGCAATAATTGTGAAAAATGACCGAGCGCCTTTGTCCTCCAGTTTTCATGCAAATAACGCCATCGACAAACCTGACACTTACCACATAATGAGAAGAGCGTGATGAGAGAGTGCGAGCACAAGAGAGAGATAAGTGGGAGAACTGAGAGGAAGCATTGTTCAGAGACAAAACTATAAAGCGAGAGAACGAAAGGGTTACACCGAGTTAAAATGGAAGAAAGATAAGGAGGGAATTGGGGAGGAAGGGCACGATGGGTGCTTCAGTGTCCCCTTTTTCTGGAAATAGAGACCATTATGTCAGTAGATTGGTCCTGAATCCTAGTGAACATGTGACTGCAAAGCCTGGCCGGTCTGCTTTGCTGAGGGGGCTGGTGAGTGGCTGCATCAGAACATCATGTTCAGACACAGGCCCAAACACACACACACACACACACACACACACACACACACACACACAGCACCTTCCACCTCCACAGTGGGCTGCACAGACAGTCTGCATGAATATTTATCAGAGCAGGTTTATAATGAGTTCACACATTAGACAAGCATTTCTATCACATGCTCACGTATTGTAGGTTTGGCAGCGATGCTGGCGTCCAGCTGTTTTCTCCTCTCATCAGTATGCTGCGCGGTGACCCGCTATGTGGCCCGGTCACATCCCCCGGGGCGGCAGGGGCTCGCCTCCTCAAAACGCTGCCAACAATCGGAAGATGTTCCTAATATTGTCAGGTGCCGGCGGATCAAGTTCAAATCAAAAGGTGTCTCTTCAGTAAAGCTTAGCGGCGAGGAGACATTCTTCCTGCTGGCTTTCATTTGGACAAAAGACATAAATGTCAGTTCTAAAAACGCATTAGGGAGAGAGCAGGCCACTGCGAGTGCTGTTCGCAACCTTTCAAACTAAATTCATCAGCTATACACACAATTATACTACCCGCAAGCACACAAACCGTTTCTTGGCAGCAGTGTTTCTCGTCCTGTGTGGATTTATTGCTGCAAAAGGAGAATATCTTGTGATTGGAACAGATTGCTGTTCAGTCAGATATATTAAATAGAAACTGTCTTTTCTGATTGACATGAAAGACAATTTTCCTGATTGCATATTTTGTGTGTGTTTGGGTTTTTTTTTTCATAGTGGACAGCTTCATGACCTTCCCTGTAACATTTACCCTGTGGACTCTTTGTTAGTTAGAAGCATGTGATTTATAGGTAGCAAAGCCCCCAAAATAACAGCAAAAAGATGAACAGGGAAGCCAATTACGGCACTACAATATCTGCGTCCCTTCCTCTTTCAAATTCCTGCAGCAGTACGAGCCGTATGTCTTTGGCGCAGCGTTTTGAGTTATGGGCTTTATTTTCTGCTTGATTTTTATTTCCTGGGTGATTTGATCTAGTTTTACATTCTCAGGTTTTCTTAGTTTTGCAGTCTTGTTGTTCCTGTATTCAGTTTATCCTTCCTCCCCTGTGCTCCCCGT
Organism: Diplotaxodon limnothrissa; assembly: GCF_057381915.1. Taxonomy (NCBI): domain Eukaryota; kingdom Metazoa; phylum Chordata; class Actinopteri; order Cichliformes; family Cichlidae; genus Diplotaxodon; species Diplotaxodon limnothrissa. The sequence continues at coordinate 9,957,107 of NC_140599.1, read as the reverse complement.
GTCTTCTTGTTAAGTCACTGTCTCTTTTTTAGGTGTTTTCATACTTTATGTTGATAGTCATTTTGTCCCTTGTGCCTTGTTTTTAGTTTTACTCCCCCCCCCCCCCCCCGACTCATTTTGTGATTCAGTTTAGCTGTCTTGTTTTCCCCAGCTATGTCCAGCTCCCCTCGTTGCCCTTTTTTGTATATATAGTGGTCTTCTCCTTAGTCTTTCTCAGTGTCTGTTTTCATGTCCTGTGTGGTTTCTTGATTAGTGTTCCTGTGCTTATACTTTGTGGTTCCTTTTTGAACTTTATGTTACAGACTGTGCTTCTCCTCTGGGGCTTTGTGTTTTTGCCTTGTGTACTTTCTGTTATGTCCTGCCTGCTTTCTGTGTCTGCGTTTTGGGTCCTCATCATCACACTCTGTGCAGTCTGCATAACCTGCAGACTGCACAGAGTGTTGGCCTACTCTTCCTGGTTTATTGGCCATTTGGGCACACTTAGTAACAGCAGGCTTTTTTGGTTGGGATGCATAACTACTGGAAACAGTGTCCTCCTGCCTAATTGAGTGAGGCCCCAGTCACACATTCCTAGAGACCGGTCAGTGGCGCCCTGGCAACACCAAATCACTTGGGGAAAAATGTGTATTCCCTAACTGGTTGATTTTATTTGATTGTTTTTTTATTTTTTATTTTTAACAGGGACAGTGCACATTAACCCATCATCATCCAAGGATCAAACAGGCTGCCTGGACCTATATTATAATTTCAGGAGCCTTTTGAATTTTCTCTCTATCCCAAAATGTTTGAGGAATGATGGTAATGTGAAGCACACATGGTGAAATCTATTTTTCTGTTTGTGTTCAGGCTAATTCTTTCAGACAGTGGGAGTGTCTTATGCTGCTGTGATACATCCCTGTAAAGCTTGTCTTCCCTTCTTTCCGAAACCATTTGGATTTTGTCTCTAGCACAAACTGTAACAGAGTTACAGTCATCTAAAGAGTGCTTGTAAAATGGGCCTCCTGACATACCAGTGGTAAAAAAGAGTTAATAAATATTGCTGTGCATGTGCCTGAGTTAGCAACAGGCTAACATTCATCCATAGTTCCAAACCAGATCTGAAAAACAGCAGCCTCTTTGTGAGGGCAGCCAGCAAACTCCAGGAACCGATCAGTGATTGAACATTTACCGTAAGAACTGTTATAACTGTTCTCTAGGCCCCTAATGTCTTGTGGCATTACAGCAATGGAGATTGAGGCAATAGTGACTATAAGAAATGTCCTGTCCTTGATCCTGTGCATTTTACCGTAAACATAGATTCATACTCTATAAGAATATGTTGTGCAAATTACACCAGCATTGCAACTCCAGTCATTAGGATAGTGGATGGTTTGCTTTTATATAGTCCCTAAGAGGCAAATTTGCTGGACCTTATTTTAAGCTTTGGCTATTTTAAAATTTCCATAACAGTTTAATTTAGTATCATAAAAGAGGCTGATATATTTCCTGTTAATTAACCCATTAATCGGTTAATGGGCTCCAGCATACTCAGAAGATATTTGGCTCCTCAGCATCTTGACCTGCACACACACAAAATAAAGTATATGTGTGTTTATGCTGCTGTATGATGAACGGCATAAGTGCCCACCATAAATGTATATATAAGATGATGAACATGGTGTAAAGCCCAAACAGGAGCTCCTTAAGTCTGCATTCTTTGTAATGATCAGCCGGTAATGATTGCAAAAAGACCAATTACATAAAAGTCTGTGAGAAAATGATCCTTTAGCTTCCTTGATCTACAACCTCATCTCACTATTTGAAATGGGTTTATGGTCTCTAATGCTAGTTTCACATCTTATTGAATAAAACATGATGTCCATTTTGTAAATTAAGTTCTCATTAGAGCCAAAGAAGGAGGGCACACTTAAACACTTAAAGTTACTCCTGTATAAACGTGTGGTGTCCCTGAAGTTTTGGTCCAACACTCACATATAGGAGATAGGACAGATAGGTATTCATTTGCAAAGAAAGATGAGTGTTTATAGGTGGTTCCCCTCTAAAACTGTTCTTCCCTTTGTGTGTGTGTGTGTGGTTGGGGTCGGAGTGGGGTGGAACCTATATGGCCTTGAGCTGGTGGAGGCTATCCACGATCCATCCGTGTGTAACTGATATGGCAGCGATGTGCACTCGTGTGGCTAATGGAGCAAATGATGGGTGAGATGTGAGGGCCGGGCGACGGCGAATTGGGGTCATTTGGTGGCGGAGCCTCGTCCGTGTAATCTACAGTTTCATTTTGTGTTTCTTTGTGAGCTTGGGCTCGCTGTGGCACTTTTTAATGGCCTCATCTTTCTGAGTGATCGTTGGAGTTACACGGCGCGTTGGCTAATATAATCTGTACCCCAGGGGTGTGTGTGTGTGTGTGTGTGTGTGTGTGTGTGTGTGTGTGGCTGCAGGGTAATATATATGTGATGCGGAGAGAAAGGGAGAGGAACATTATAAAAAAAAGTAATTGTATGTGTGTGTGTGTGTGTGTGTTTGTTCACATGCCGGCTGTATCAAAGGTCTCCATGTTAATGGTAATAAGTTGGTGTGTGAACTACACCCACTTTAAGGACGCGCAGCAGTGCTCTGGACTTCTGCTGCACTTATATGATCAATGCTTATTACAAAATGTGTGAGTGTGCGTGTGTGTGTATCTCTGTGTCCATCAACTGTGTCTGTGCGCATGAAGGCTTATTTTAATTGTTGCCATGGAAACAGAGTGCTGCCAGAGAAGTCCAGATTCAAAGAGGGCATCTCTCTCTCTCTTGCTCCCTCTCTGCTTGTCTTTTTCCTCTTGTTTCTCCTCTTCTCCTCCATCCCGCTCTCTAATCTCTCCCCCTCTCTCCTGCTCCTCTTTTTTTTCTCCTTTTTAAAAAAAATCTTTTATGCCTCTCACTGAGGTCCTCCTCAGTTTGCCTCTCTTTTCGTTTCCTTTGCCCGCCCTCCTCCTCTCCTTTTTTCTTTCCTCATGCCTCTTATCAGCCCTCCCTCGATCCATCCCTCCCGCTTCTCGGGTCCTTCCTGGAGAGTGGTGTGCAGTTGACTATTAACACAGGGACCTGTAATTAGCGCTGACGAACCTCCAGCAATTAGTCTCGGCTAAAGAAGTTGTTCTGTCATCTCTGCGCCCGTCCCTTTATCCCTCTTTCAATCTCGTCCTTCCTCTCTGTCATTTCCTGTCTTACTAGCTGTCAGCGTCGCTTTGTTTTAGCGTTTTTTGTTCTTCTTTGTACCTTCCATCTGCCTCGTTAGCGGCAGTCATGTACAAGAGACGCGCACAATACACCGCTCAGAAGCAAGTTTATGAGAAGCTACACCCCCATCGCCCTGGGTATGTCTGCCCACGAAACCAAAGTGAACATCTATTCCCTCCGACTGTTACACCTACACCAGCTATATGCTGATAAGCTCAAGAGGACGCATGCCCTCCCACTCACTCAGATGTAAACACGTAGAGAACACAGACATCTTCTTTTTCATGTCCGGCGTCATCGCTCCAGCTGTCTTTTTCACCTCTCCTCGAATCATTTCTGGATCTCGCTGATTTCTCTCTTTTCCTTTCCTTCGGTCGCTCACCTGGCCCCTCTGCATCTTCGTTAATGAAAAGCTCTATAAATAATGCGCAGGGAAGAGGGAATCAGACAGCAGGCAAGAGAGAGAGAGATACGGTCAAGTAGAACGTGGGAGGGAGGTGAAAGGATGGAGGGACGGACAGCAGACGAGTGAAAGTGCTTAAACTAGGCCAATAGGGGTTGAGTGAGGTGGGCGGGTATCATATCAAAGCCTCGCGAGCTGCTCCGAGCACCTTTGCCGTCAATCCCTTAATCAATTCCGGCGTTAGTCGGTTTGTCCTCGTCTCAGGTCGGCGTGTCAGTCATCTCGCTCCAGACAGTTAGTCAGTCAGCTGAAGTTGACGAGGAGCCATCTCTCCCTCCATCTGCCCTTTATGGTTTTTGAGTTCGCTCGCTCTGTTCGTCCCTCCTTCCTCTGCTGCACTCTCAGCCGTCTCATCTGGAGGGAGAGTTTATATCATCCTTATACTATAGTGCTGCTTCAGGAGTCCACATGAATAATTGATGCTTGTAAGATTATACTTGAAAACTCTGAACTGTGCTCCATTATGTCGCGTGTGTCTCTGTTAGTGTTGATACTGGAATATTAATCAATATCATCTATTTTTTTTAGCTAGATATTCATTAAAAGACAAATATAACAAAGCTATATCATGACGACAGCAACCAGCGCTGTGGGTGTGTGAGAGGAGGCGCAGCTAAAGCAATGCTTTATGTTTAAGATGAAATATAAAATGACCAACAGTTTGGATCTTCGCTGATATTACGCAGCGTTGTAAAACAAAATTATTACATCCAAGAATATATTTACTGATTTTATTAGTAAAACAATACATGAAAAACACCTCGAATCAAAAACTGTATTTGGCTTATTCGCCTTTTTTCATTTGCACTCCTTTCGCTCCAACTCAGGTTTTTGCTTTGCTCCCATTTACTGCTGCAGCGGTTCCTCTTTTCTCTGCAATCAGCGTTTGTTTACTTCCGCATACACAAAAAAGATCCGACTACTCACAGGTGAAGTGAAGGAAGCAATGATTTAGTTCCTTGTCTTGAGCCATCCCTTATTTCTTTGCATGTTGGTTCCAAGTAGCCAGGCTTTGTTATAATTTCTAAAGTGGTCATGCACAGTAGTTCTCCAGACTTTCTGAAAGTGTTTCTTTCAGTCCTTGTACTTAACCATTTTCAGAAGCATTTTGAAAACTGACCTATGAGTCATGAGAACAATCATGAGAAAGCATCTTATTGACAGCAGCTTCGTTTTCAGCATGGCAATGACCACAAACACGCTGCCAGTGTACTAAAATCATACCCGGATAGAAAAGCACACAGGGGAACACTATCAGTGTTACTGAAGCAGTGTTAGCGTCCCTACTAGTCGGTGAAGTGATGATGGGTGGAGTAAACACTGCATGAACTGAAGGCAGAAATGTAGCTTTTCGAATCGCTGTCAGTCCAATTTCTGATCCAAATATCAGATCTGTGTATCCATACCAGAAATTTGACCTCATCTCTTATCTCTATTTTCCTTTTAAAGTTTGCTTTGTCTTGATATTTCTCTTCCTTCTTTGTCCCATTTCTTTGAACTGACATTAAATTATGCTTTGATTCATATGATGCATCCAGCCCTGATTGGCAGTTCATTTGTTAACCTCTGTTTCTCTTCATCTCCCGCTTCTTTTTTTCTCTTTCCTTCTTCTCTGTCATCTTGTTTTGTCAAATCTCTGCCTACCTCCTTTTCTTCTCTTTCCTATCTCCATCTTCTTCTCCTCCTTGTCTCGGCAGGTATTGCTCTCCCACTCCTACACCATGTCTGTCTGCGGATGCCGCGGCTGCTCCCCACCTTGCGGCCATGCCAGGGCTTGCTCTGGCACCCCCTCGGTTGCTCAGGAGCAAGAACGGGTCCGAACCCTACATCCACCCCCGCCGCCGTTCCACCACCACCGCACCGGTTCGTCTCTCTGCCTGTCCCTCCTTCTCCTGCTCCTCTGCCTTCTCCACCTGCCCCCGGCCTGCCACTCACGGAGAGACAAGCCCGGCGGAGGAGGCGGTGGCAGCCACTATATTCCCATCCCTCAGCCTCCTCCCCACCACATGGCCCTGCCCAACATCTTGCACGTCTTCAGCATCGCTGTCGTTCTGGTGGGCAACTCCAGTGAAGTGGCGCTGGCCGGGGCCCGAGAGAAGGAAGACTTCATTCACATGGCGCCGAATGTTGAAGTTCTGACCATGAATGAGACTGACCCTAAGAGCATTATCAAGAGCATCTGCGACCTCATGACGGAGCACTGGCTACAGGGCGTGGTGTTTGGGGATGACACTGACCAGGAGGCCATCGCCCAGATCCTGGACTTCATTTCAGCCCAGACGCATATCCCCATTCTCGGAGTACGCGGAGGCTCCTCCATGATCATGGCTGCCAAGGTAGGTCACTTCCACACAAGAGGACAGCTTTTGTAAAAAGGAATTAGCACCATTTATGTGTAGGCTGTGTCTTAATATTAAAATACAAAATATCCAATTATGCCAAACCACATGTACACCTCCAATTCTTGTCTTGTTATTGGGTGACCGGCACAGACAACTTATCAAACTGGCACGCTGGAGGAGAAGGTAACGCTGTTTTTGCTTCTCACAAGGCCAGTCCTCACTCTAACCTTAAATCTCAGCTGCGTTTCATTTCCGATTGGCTGCTGTCAATCACGCTGTTCCCACTGCTTTCCCCCCGTGAAATCTTGTCACGGATTGATTACGTTTTCCAATCAACAAAATATGGATTTAAAGTCTCCAGACGTAGCCTAGGTGATGGAAAGCAACCCTGGCCTTAAACGTCTGCTATCAAATAGGTGAGTTTGTATTTGGCAGTAAGAGTAAAAAAACTGTGGTTCTGCACTATTCATGTGTGCAAGTATGACTTAAAAATGACACAAAGCACTTTCGTGTAATTTTATGTTATAATGAAGCCTCAATAAAACAGAGAAAGCATAGCTTGACTGTAACAGAGGGCTTCTTGACTCTTCCTCCACCACCTTCCTGTTCCTGTTTGCAGACATGCAGACAGACAGACAGACAGACAGACAGCAATGCTAAGCTGGGGTGTCTCACTTGAAAGACAAAGTGCCAACAGAGCTGATGCCAGTGACAGGATCAGCTGGAGATTGCACCAGAATAGAGAGCTAGATCTCTGCCTATTTACTACGCCCTGCCTAATGGGATAAAACAATCTGCTGCTGCTTTATCTGTGTCCGCCTGGGATCTGGATTTGGACTCCGCTTCTCAAAATCAGCTCATTCATTTGGTGCTGGCTGGGAAAAACACACACACACAGTTAAGGAAAAAAGTATAGATCTATGACGGAGAGTGAAACCTGGTGTCTCAGTCTTATCTCTGCCATCCACGTCTTCATGTAGTCATCCTCTAGTTTGTCCGCGTACCCTCTTGGTGGCAACAGGTCGTTGCGCCAGCAGAGATGTGAGCTGCAGTGACACGCCGAGGCCAGCGGCCACCACTGAAACTCTTCTCTCTGTTCCTTCTCATTAGAGCTCTAAGGAGCGAAGTGGCAGAGAACCGTCTGCTCCCATTTAAAACTGCTCCACTCCAATTGCAGACACTGCTGCTTGGCGGACACATCTATGCTCACAGTTCAGTCCTCGTACGGACACGCACCCCCACACCCAGACCTGCTAATCACATTTTTTTTTAAAGAAAACAAAACTGTATAAATCATTTCAAGAACTCCAATCGTCATCCAACTGTGTTAAATATTAAAATTTCTATTTGTGCTTCACCGAATGCAAAAACACAGGCTGAAGAAAATCCACGAGAAAGAAGGAATGGGCCCGTGTGAACATGTTTGTGTGTGTGTGCAGCAGCGGTGTTGTTAATTAAGTGCACGTGGCCCTAAGTGCACCACGCGGTGGAAAAAGAGCAGCGTTTTGTGGAGAAGGATTAAATGGATTTCCCCCAACTGCAAGCCAGAGACTGCCTCCCCTGAGAGCTTCCTCCTGGCTGCGCTGAGGTCTGGGGGAGTCAGGAGGGACGAGGTCGCACCAAGGCTCAGTGTCCCCGAACAGATTTGTGTCTGCCTAATGGGCTGAGACAACGGAGTGCCGAAAGTATAGCAGGGAAGGATCAGAAGGCAGGTGAGGGAGGGGACGCAAAATACATGAGTGAAAATAGAGAAATTGAGATAGCGGGGGGAGGAAATGAGACTGAGGGGACTAAATTCTACTTTGAGGGAAAGTGGGTAGGAAGGGAGAGGCGGGACGTGGATCAGGTGGGGTTCAGATGGGGGCTGCCTGTAGACGAGACGGGCAGATGTGGCCAGAGGGCACAAAAGTAGTCAGTTTAAGACCATTCAGACTTGAGGGGAAGGGGGGGATACTGTGTCTAAAAGTGAGTGGTAGGTGCTGAGAGAGATAAAGAGAGAGGGGGAAAGTTTCCTCTCTCGCGGACAGCTGCGATGGAGAAAAAGTGATAAAGTATGGAAGATAAAATGAAAGGCAGAGTTATAGAGCTTAAGAAAAATTGGCTTTTGGTATTTGTGTGTTTTTTTCTGAGAGAGCATCTCCAGGAAATGGACTGACAAAGATTGGGAAATAGGGATGGAGTACGGGGCGTTTATCTTAGGGCTCCTAATCATCACATGCTCGCGCGCGCACGCGCGCACACGCACACACACACACACACACACACACACACACACACACACACACACAAATGAGTGCATCCGCCAAGACTGAAGGCCAAATGCTGCTATTACAGTTGACAGCATAACCCCTCCTTTTTCATTACACATCCGATGAAAGATGATAACAGGAAACGACGGAGAAGGTGGGGAATGTTGTGTTTGGGGTTTTAGTGTGTGCTGGAGAGGAGAGTTTTCAGGACTGGTACAAGATAATTCCATAAAACGGGCACTCTGCAGGAGAGTAAGTGTGAAGAGTCAAACTGGATCTTTATCAGAAAAATGCTCTTTTTCATGCATGCATGAGTGTTACTTTTTTTTAGAAATCTCGGTGATACTATGTTTCAAAATGGAGGATTATCTGTGGTGTGAAACTGCACACAGTGGTTTCAGTCAGACTCGCCATCATATCTGGCTATTTGCAGCTGAGACACCAATGGTGAGTAGCTCATCTCATTTGCCAAGATGCAAATGAAAAGCTGAGTTTACCAAAATACACGTGCACACGTGGACAACACCAAATATCTGTTTTAATGTGCAGTTAACTTTAGTAATAGCTTATCCTAAACTCCAGCTCAACTCAAGGTTTCACAAAGCAGTAGGTGACATCACAGCAGTTACATCCATCTTTGATATAGCCTACAGTCAGAGATCATTACCCAAAACACTAAGACTCGTTTGACATCCGTAACAAGCAAAAAGCTCCAAGTGAAGGAATTACCCAGGAATAAGTGGGACTCTAGCTTCCACATTTGTTGTGTATGAGCATGAAAGTGGAAGAGTTAAATAGATGAAAGGCATGGGCGGAGGAATCCAGGTGGGTCCATATTAGCACCAAATGAGGAAAAAGGCAGATGAAGAGGGGAAAGGTGAGAGATGGATCAAGGCAAAGGGTACTCACATCTCCCAGAAAGTTTCATCACTCAACCAAGTGACTCCTTCAGTCCCAGCTCATATAAACGGTACACAGTTCCATTAGGACATTAAAACTAAAAGTAAAACCTTTGCCTAACAATAAGTCACAAGCTTAGGTTCTTGATTCTCAATATACAAGGAGGCCTGCGGGAAATGAGTCTTCTACTCAAAAATTAAGGCATTTTATCCATGTCTCATTTACAGAAGCGTTTTCTTCCATGTCTAAGCGTTTTCTAAAATTGACACTCAAGGTTCAGCATGCAGACTGGAGCAGCCAGGGATCGAACCACCAACAAACCAACCACCAACCGTAACCACATTGTAGATCCCCTCCTTGGTTCAACGATGGTCATTCCCTTTTCACGTAAATGGACTCTTTGACTCCTCATTCAAACCAAGAACCAAGCCTTCTTTTTACACTTACAGGCCCATTAGGTGTAAATACAGAGCAGCGTCTTATCCTGATGAGGTTGCTCTTCTATTTTGTGCCATCCACTTTGTCAGAGGTTCCTTGGTTTCCCTGATATATAATTCCCAGGAACCACAAACACTTTATTGCCCAGTTTATGCTGTTGGACCTGATCCTTCGGGTGAACCCGTTTTTGTAGCATTTTGGGGTTTGAACAAATGCATCTCAGCTGTTCCGATACTCCTGACACATAAAGGATCACCAATGGTTTTTGCTTGGGCAGCGTTTGTTCTTCTTCTCTTCTGAATCACCCGGAGCTTTCTTTTGGCCTCTTCGCAGCTTTGTTAAACGCTCAGCTGGGATAAGCACATTTACTCAGGGCCTCTTTGATATGTTGTTCTCCTCCTTCCCTGGCTGTTGTGTCTGGCAGGAACGGTGTTCGCTCTGTGTTGTAGCCTCCTGATGACGCCCAGTTTATCCTCCAGTGGATGATGATACGAGTCAAACCTTAAATACTGCTCTGTATGTGTTGGTCCCTCCCTGGTTAACTTTATGTGTTTGTCTAGGAAGTTAACATGAACAATGAATTGTGGTACATCCCGAGATTCGTGGTACCCCCCACCCAAAAGCAAAAAACCCGACTGTGTCCACAACAGAATCAACTTTCTGGGATTTCCTTACCTTTACTATTAAGCCTCCATTAAGACTCTCACATCTATATCAGTGAGTAAGATCAATGAGGGAGGGAGGGAAAGAGGGAGGGCATGACGATAAATAAGAGGATGAGTGCTTTGTGTGGATGGCCACATGACTGAGAAAACAGAGGGAGAGAGGGGAGTCGGGGAGCGACACAGACCTATTTGCAGCAGTGGTGTTGCCATCTATCCAAACAAAAAGAGAATCTGCCTACGCCTGGATGGAGGAGGATGGAAGAGGAAGAAGAAGAAGACGGATCGAGCACAGCTGTCCGCACATCTGTGAAAGACTGGATAAGATAACCAAAGAGAAAACACAGGCACTCATCTAACTGTTTAAGTGCGTGCGGGTCTATAGGCATCTGTGTGTTTGTGTTTATGTAGCCAACATGACTGTAGCTGCCAGTCCTTTTGTCACTAGTGATTTCCAGCACCACCCTGTTTGTTGTAGCACTACAGTGTCTGTTGGACTGCAGTAATCAGCATGATCTAAAGCTCTGGCTAATGCTCATATTATCAAGACATGCGGCGCTATTTTCCTCAGCTTGTCTAGAAGGTACGGCTTTGTAGTGGCACAAATAGCTGTAGTTGTTGCCGATCACCCCCAGGGCCACTACGCAACAAGAATAGTGAACCAATCTGAGGGAGGAGGCAGTCGTTGTAGATTAGGAGGGAGATAGCATCTGCTTGTGCATAGGATTTAGCTATAAGATCGTCAGCAATTAACGAGAAAAAGGGGAACGCAGCCAACCCTGATTACTGGAAACTGTAATATAATATGAATAACATTTGCACACATGCAGGAGGATGCAAAATGATGGCACACATGCTTTTTTCCCTCCATAAATGTACAGTAACATGTGTCACAAGGGGGATTAATGGATGCATATTAAACAGATATTCTAAGAAAGTCTAAACTGTTTCCACGACACCATCGCATCCACACACAAAGCATCCACGGGGGGATGCTCGGGCGCTCGGGCACACAAACAAATCTGTTCCCTCGCATCCATTGTGCGACTGGTAGCTTTCTTCAGAAGCCAAACAGCAGGATGCGATCAATTAACTTTTGCCCAAATAATTCAGCTGTTTTCACCGCTCCAAACGTGGTCATTTGCACTGCGGGTGTCCCGAGCCTTTTGTGAGGGGAGAGAGAGAGAGCAATTTTGTGTACGAGCGCGAGTCGTCCCTGTCTGCGTGCCTTTGTGTTCAGAGGAGACCGGGCTGATGTTGAACCGGAGCCAGACGTAATTGCCGTGGAGTGCGCAAGTAAGCCAGTTGAACCATTTAATCACAGCGCCAAGAGGGAGTTCAGTGGTGCAATTAACGCCCGTACCTCTGAAGAAGCATGTTCCGGTCATTCTCTGTGTTTACGTTTTACCCTATAGTTAGGAGGAGCTGTTCTTTCAAATTTTGGGCCCCAAAAGAAACAGACTTGTTTAGGCGTCGTTTCTGTACGCTCACCGTGCCCTCTTGGGGTTTTTATCCGGGGCGGTTGAACATAAACGTTTCTGCATTTATATTCCCAATTAATGTCCTACAATAGCACCTATTGTTGTAGCAATCACCGAGGTCCTGTACTCTATTAATGTAATGTGCCGTTCGGCTTGGCAGGACCGCGTCCTCGCTAAAACATAGATGCAATTAGGAGCAATTTGTAAACGATAAGAGAATTAAAAAGCGAGTGTTCCTCTGCCTGACGTCGCTCTCTCTCTCTCCGAGTTTCTCTTTGTCTGTTTTTATTTCTTGCCTCCCCCCCATTCTGTTTCTGTCTGTTCCAGTCTCTCATCTGTGTCCCTCGCCTCTAATTGTTCAATTCATTTGTGGATTTTATTATTTTTTTGTGTCCAGCAAAGCATATTGAACCCCATCTAACAGCTTTCTGATCTATCCTTTCATCCCAGCTATGTTCTCTTTACTTTCTTTTCCTTATTTTTTTTGGTTTCATCCCCAGGTGCATCTCGGTCAGCTCATTTACTGTCTGTGTGCCTGTAGCAGTGTCCCAAACGGCTGCTTTCAAATGCAAAAAGATTACTGGGAGAGTTCCTTTTCTGGAACTTTGCACGTGTTTTGAGATTGTATATATACTTTTTACTGTTACACAAAAAAATGCTAATATAAACGCTCAGCTGAATCCCGAAATTTACATCGTGGTCCACATACAGCCTACTTTGATCTTAAATGGGCCAGACCATTGTAGCTCACCCTTTCTGCCAGTGTAAAGAAGTTTAATTACACTTTTAATCCCTGAGATATCATAACGTAGAAAAAAGAAGTGCAATTTCAACTGTATGCCTCATGATAAAGAAATACTGCTGTAATAAATGAAAGAAATCTGCCAGCATGACTTTTTGGGCTTAAACTATAAGAAATAAATGTTTAATGATGCATAAAAACGCATGTCATTGCCCAGACTTAAAATAAAAATAAAACAGATAGTTTTGGTCAATTCACAGAAAACATTTTTTGTTTTGTAACTCTTTGTAAGAAAATAGAAACTTCTCAGTTTGACAGTGAAAAAACAGCCATTTGGTTGTTTAACTGTTACTTAATTACCTTAATTAGTATGAAATATGGGGGAGCTGCAAAACGTCTTAAAATAAGGTTAAATTTCCCAACTTTGTGCCCTCCTTTACATTTTCCAACACACTCCAATGGGCCGGGTTGGAGTCTTTGCCGGGCCTATTCTGGCCCCCGGGCCTTATATTTGACACCCCAGCTTTACAGGAAGAGGATAAATCCAAAACTATAGAAAGTTTTCTTAATTTCTGCATGGAAATGTCCCCTCAGTAGTCTATTACCTTCTCATTGTCCTGGTTTAGAAAATGTGACAGCCCACTGTGTGTGTGTTCCCCTTTCCTTTCCTCGAGCGAGAGAGGGAGCTAGGAAGAGGTAGTGAAAAGTATCGAGAGCCCTAAATTTATGTGTCCTATTTTCTAACCCTGTTGGTCTCAATTTACTCCGACCATTTAGAATGTGGCCATTTTTAAACCTGCTCCACAACTTTTCATTCTGCACCTCTCCCTCTCTGAACCTGACTCACTTTTCACTCTGTGATTTTTAATTTATTTTAATACCTGATGATTGATTAAAGAAAAAAAAAAAACGCTGAATGCTGATTTGTCGGTCTTTTCATTCATCAGGTTGTAACGTTCTGCTGTTTTACTCTTCCTCTCCGTCTTGATTTGTGAAATTGGATTGTTGTAGATGGTCTCCTTCGTCCCGTGGCAGCTCATGAGCCAGACGGACAGATTTACACTAGATGTATGGGTTAATCCCCCTTCCTTGCCCCCTGTTTTCCACACCTTGTCACTCACCTGCCTCTCCCTGTTCTCAGGTGCCGGCAGAACTGAGCGAAATTTGTCAGGAATGGTGCATTAAACCGGGACAGTTCATCCATCCCTTGCCTCCTTTTCTTTACCTCCCCTCAGGTTCAGGCATTGTCTCAGTCTCGCCCCTCCCCTCTCTTTTCCTCCTCACTTGGCCTCCTTTTTCTTAATTTTCACTCTCTGTCCCTCCGGTATGGGACCACACCTTTTCCTTCCACACCAGCCATCCCTTTAGACATGCCTTTACACCCTGCCTCAGCCTCTCCCCGTCCTCTTCCTCTTCTCCCTCTTACTTTATTACTACCTGCATCAGCCTCATCTTCTGTCCCTCTGTACTTTCCTTTCATGACTACTGCCTCTACACCCAAACGTCTCCTTCCTCTAGACACAAATAATCGAACACTCCCATCCTTTTCCCACTTCACCCAACCACTGCCACCATGATCTAAGCAACTCCTCCCTTCTTATCCGCCCCTTCTCCAACCTCCATCCTTCCCTCCTAGCCTCTTGTGGACCTTTACACCAGCCCTTTGCTGGGACTCTTATTAGTCTTATCTCTGCCTGCCTCCGCCCTGATTCAGGGGTGGAAAGGGAATGTACCGCTATCTGTTCATAGGCTGGGATGAGTCAGTCCTTTTCTATACAGTATATATGGAGAGGGGACAGAAGCGGTGCAAATTCTGAACTCTAGTTAATTACTGTCTAACGACACTTGGGATACTGATGAAGAGCTACACCTTCCTGCTACATCTGCAGGATCTAGGATGATCCTTTTCCCTACAAGTCTTTATATCTGTCCAGTCACAATCTCTGCTGCTCTTCCCGGTGCAAGGTTATGACATTGCCCTGTTGACATTTCCCAGCTGATCCATGATTGTTCATCTCACTGATCAGAGTCCCGGTCAAAGGTGTAGTGAGTATGATTTGAACATAGATCGGCTCTTCACTCAAGTTGCCTTATGAGTATATTTACTGGGAAGGCGCAGGAGCACTGAAAAACTTGGCAGCATCTGAATTAGACTTTAGTTTGTACTACTTGGTCAAATTTAGCCAAGTTTTGTGTCACAAAAACAAAAACATTCAGCTCATGTTTCCCAGTCTGTTAGAAAGGTACAAGATGGAAATCATCACGTGCATTTAAAGAAATAAAAAACAAAACAACAGAAATAATAGTAATTACTCTAAGAAAACATACATATTCATGAGGATAGTCATGAATATTCACCACTTTTAAACTGCGTGTCAGTCTCTGAGTGCTTTTTTCTGGCGTCGTGACGAGGCGCAAGAGCATCCAACAAGACCATTTCTAATAATAATAGATGCCACATAATAGCAAATATATTCACATTCGATTAAGTTCTATCAAGGCTTTTGGTCACGCTGTGCTGGTCATAAATTAAACAAATCTGCTGCGCAACATCAGTAAGTCGATTTTATTTTTAATTGCAGTTTGCTTGGATTCATTTATATGTACAATAGCATTTTATAGAACAGTAACAGCTTTGAGCGCAGTCAATACATGGAAATGTTATCGCCCATGTGTCATTGTGAACAGTTTTAATCCAAGTTTTCCTCCTGATGCTTTATTTAGTCAACAGGTTCTGCCTCCTTTCACCTGCCCTTACGGCGTCCACGCTCTGCTTCACCTTTGGCCTCTTCTCTTACAAGCCCTGCATCGGTTGGTGGGAGAAAAAATAGCAGAGGAGGAAGACAGGAAATAGACAAAATTAGGATGCTAGAGGGGAAGGAGAAATGCAGATGGAGGGATAAAGGAGGGGGATATGTAGTCAAGAGGCAGGGATGTGGAACAAGAAAGGCGTAAGACCACAATGTGCTCACTCAATTACTCACCAATGCTGAGCCAAGCTGGCCGTCATCAGAGCCACATGCTGTGACACACACACAGCTGCAGCTGCACGCAGCAGCCTATACATCAGACCAATATGTTCAGATGTGTTCCTGCTGACCTGCAGAGTAAAAATTATTCAACCCTGGACACCCTTGTCTTCCACGTTTATGCTGACTTAACTTCCCCCTTCCTCCATGTTCGCAGCCGTCCAAGCTCACATATACCTTAAACGTGATGGCAAACGTTTTCACACGTCCGCACAAGCCGTGCGCCTCCCGGGTGACAGTCCAATCTCTTTGGGTGTGTAAGGTTTTCTCCCCAAGATGGATTCCAGGTGGGAAAGAAGCAGGCCAGACCCCGTTTGTTCCCCGCAACGTACGGGCGGATCAGGAGGGAAGAGAAACGCAGCTCTGCAGTGAATGTAATCATTACGGTAAATAAATCGAAATCCGTGCTCGGATGTGAGTTTGCAGATGGTGAAATCACAGGAGCGAGCTCATTTTTCCTCTTTTTTTGTGCAGTTTGTTTTAAAAGCTGCTCAAAGGGCACTGTGGTTTACCCGATAATTACAAATAGAAAAATGCACTGTTTGACTGGCAAGAATATCATATTTGCTCAGGTTTGAAAGCCCGGTGCCTTGTATTTATAGATGCTTCTTCACTAAAGTATTTCTGGGGTAGAATTTAAAAAAAAAGAAAACAAACACAAAAAAGATCTTTTTGCTCAACCCCATTCTGTCTCGTCTCTCCCTCTCTATTTTTTTTTATCTCAAACCGCTCGGCGCTCTCCTTCCCCTTTCTCACTTTCTCACGTCATGTGAATTGAAGCGAGGCGAGCTCCTGTGATGAATGTAAATATTGCCCATCCCTTCCCTTGTTCTCCTAAATTACAGCAAACACTACCTCCTCTTTAGTCTTCACTCCCTCTGTCTCTCCGCATTTACCCACAACCCCGCAGTTCGTCCTAGCGCGTCGACCGGCAGGCAATCTGCCTGGCCTTCAGCTTCCATACAAACACATTTACAGATACAGTACACAGACATATGAGTCAGACGTGATAAATAGACAATACTCCGAGAGGAAAAATACACCTCCGGCATGTATATTGCTCACTTTGTGGACACTATCGGTACAGCGCGAAGGACTGGGCTGCCAGCACATCACGAATACGCTTCATCCTTGCATTGATAATCAATAGATGGTAGCCATATTTTTGTATTGTAATTACTGGAATGATTCACTATGCTCCAGCAATTTGGGGGATTGCAATTTTCTGCGAATGTTCAGACTCTGATGTGACAATGACAATGGATTTAGTAAAAATAAATAAATAATCACACTGTTAAAACTGCAAACAGGATACTTAAATATAACAGAGTCACACAATTAATAGAGTTCAATCTCTTGTGTTTCCTTCACCCTAATGATAGAAGCTGCAAGTGCTTTCAAATGGTATCGAACAGCAAAAACGAAACGCAATCACGGGGAAATCGCTGAATTTGGATGCTCCCTTTTATTTTTACCATAGCCTTTAACCATTAAACAACTTGTGGCAGAAAGCAGGATAACTTTCTGGAGTTTACAAATTAAATTCAGCTCTGTAGGAAGTTATGTAGCCGCTGGTGCATGCTGCTACCCATGGTGACTATTTTTTGTTGCAATCAGTTATGCCCTTGTGATGTTCAAAAAACTCCAAATCTGCTGCCAATATGGCTGACGTGCTGCCTGAAAAACAGCTGTCACCGCATTAAAGTCAAGTCGTGCAAATGGCAAGCACTAGAGAAGAAGACACTCACCCTCGCTCGCTTTGCCAACCTGTCTGGTAGCTGATGATATGTTTTGCAGGATATATTTGACTCTTTTGCCTGTAAGTGGCATTAAATAACATCTGATTGGAAAGTCAATATTAGCCAGCAAGAGTGTTTATACCCAGTGCCATAAAAATCCACGAAGCCTTATTGAAGTGGTGGAGTAACCAACAGACTAGCGCATGCATTGCCGTTTTAGCTAAAAATGGTTGATGAAGAACTGAAGGAGGCATTAAAGAAGTAGAAAGCAGTACAGTGTAGCTGCACACAGCTACAAGCATTTGTGAGCTTTTTTTTGATCATCTCTAACACCATTTCAATGTTCAGTATCAGAAGTTATGATCGTTATCATTATCACTAAAACAACCCCCACTGGGCATTAAAGTTATTTGCATTAGTTCTCTGGCACATCAGTGTTGTGTCAAGCACTTGTTGGGTGGACCAGAGCTCCTCTCTTCTCCTCTGAAGGCTGATTTGCATTACCAAAGTCAAACAGGCTTAATAGACTTTTATTGGCATGAGGCGGCCGGGCACGGAGGGGGGGCTTTTGTACAATGCAATATGCTAATAGAAAGAACGCTCTGTACTAGGACATCAACTAGCACATCAACAACAACAACACAAAAAAAACAATCCCATACACATGCATGCGTCTCATAAACGAACCCAATGGCTTTTTTAAAGAGACGCTTTCAGATTAAACGCGTTGTAACTGTGTTTTCTCAGCAAACAATGGGCCGTAATTCGTGTTTAAAATTTATGCCTCTAACGTTGTGGTGTGCATCTCTTACACAGACAGAATCACAGCTGATACTGTACTAGCATTGTGCTCTTACTCATGCCAAGGTTACCTCGTTCGATAGGAACGTGGAAGCAATAACATCACGTCTGTGCCGTATTATCTCCTCGGTCTGGATGAGAGCCAGTCGATAGTAGCACCTACCTACAGCATGTGGGCATCGCCGTTGATTCTCCAGCACGCTGAGCCGAACTTTTATCTCGGGAAGCGAAGCCAGCGAGAAAGACAAGAGGCCAGGTTTGCGCGATTAGATCTTGCTCCTTGTACAACATGATTTATGCGACCACACTGAAAATGTAAGGGTCATGTTTTCCCCCCAGAGTTTAACATGTCCTTGGATTTCTGCCGTCCAACTTCTGAGTATTTTTTTTACTTGGAAATCTATTTCTCTGTGCTTGCTGAAGTTCCAGCGATGTTCCGGTTTCTCCTGTGTTCATAGAGCACTTAGTATCAAGGCCATTATCGTCTTGAAACATGCTTCCACCTCGAGGTACAAAACAGCGGTCGTACAGACATATGTCTTGGCTGTTATGTAACAGCGGATGATTCCCTCAAGATGGTTGCTTGTGTATTATAGATCTTTAACACTATTTTTAGGCCTCCGGGTATAAACACAGAGCTTAGTATCCTACTGTTCTTGGAGAATAACATCAATATTCAACACCTGTATGTGCTAACAGTGGACAGAGGGTTTGTTGGGGTTGGGGTTGTGCGTGTAGAGTTTACAAAGTTCTTTTTTGCTGTTACAGCAACTTGAAGTAAACATGATGTGTCTCTCTTTCTATAGCCAACCATCTCTTCTTAGTGCAAATTCTGGAAGATCCAAAATGTCTGCGGTCAGTGGAGCCAACAGGCACATCCTCTTATAGTCTGTTAATTAACCTCAATTTGGGAAAGTGACTTGTGGTATTAATTTCTTAATTTGTCGAGCTTTGCCTGTGTTCCTGGTGTCAGGTGGACTTTGAGGCTATTTTTGAGTGTGATTTTCTTTCTTTTTTCCCCCTTTATCTATAGTTAGTTCAATCTTGTGTCTTTCAGGCATCCATATTAATATGTGTGGACTGTCAGATGCCTTTTAAAACTGACTGAGCTAATTAAAATGGCCCTTTCTTTTGTTCAGGTGTTTTTGCTGTTGGTGATCGAGTTCTTTTTTTACAGTGATATTTCTGCGCTCGCCTCTTGCCTATCCCTTTTTTGTTTGTACCTAAAGTGGTAATGAGCTTTTCTGGCTCACTAGATCATAATCGTTACATGGATATCTCATTAGTGGTGTGATTTTTCCTTTGACTCTAAAAAGCAAGGAGTTAAACAGAAAAGAGAGTATTTTGTCAGCGTTTGATCCAAGGTCAGCGGGGGGGGGGGGGGGGGGGGACGCACAAGGCTCCAGGGGTGGCCGACTTTAACCACTCAGCTATCTCTGGGCACAAGCGCAGCTTTTTTTGCACCCTGCAGGAGTTTCTGTTATCAAGAAGCCTCTTCGTGCTTCTGTTTAAGTGCTGTTCTTTTTTTGTTTTTTCCAACAAAATTTGTCCCGCGCCTCTTCTTGCTGACTTAGCCAGTAGCATCGACTGCGTCGACAGAAGTGTTTGTGCCGCCGATGGATGTAACCATGAAACAGGCGGCTCACACAACCGCGCCACAAACCTTCACCTTGCACGCGCAGCTCATGCACCAACCCTGGCTTTAGCAACGGCAGCATCTCTTCTTATGCCGGCCTTTGTGTACACAGTACATGTGGTACGCTGGCATGAACTGCGGTGGTTGTAATCTATGATCAGATCTGTGTTGGAGTCCCAAGTACTGACAAAGGCGCTGTGCGCTTAAGCGACGAAAGCACAATGCACACACATAGTGGTTGTGGAAAAAGTAAGTGGACTCTTGGGTTTAATAAAAAGGCGAGCCTCCTTGGCAGCAACAACTAAAAGCATTTTAGCAAGAATTTCTCCTTTAAAGAAACTGCTTCAGCTCAGACAGGATATCTGCTGTGAACGACTTCTTGAGATAATTCCACAGCATCTCTGGACTCTCTGGTGGAGCCACTCCAAATGATGGATTTTCTTTGGTCAAAGTGATCCCACAGAAGATTTACTTCTTTGGGTTATTGTCCTGGTGTATCGGCCAACTCCTACAGAGCTTTCGGTGGCAGACAGCCACCCTGACATAATCCTGCAAAGCTGAACCCTGTGCACGGTCAGGAGAATCAGCCGGGGTCACTGTCCAAAGTTGTCCTTTCTTACAGGCAGCACACAGCAGGAGGCGGTCTGCTGTTTGGTTTGGGTGAGAGAGCCGCCTGGGTGGCCACTAGCTGTGAAATCACTGGGCTATTAAGCGCTCTGTGCTCAGATCCTTGTGGAAGTTCTGCAGTGCATGTGTGAAAAAAGCCTAACCCTGTAACCTTGAGTGTATTATATTTGATTTATGAGTAAACCATAACCCCCCCATATGTGCGTTTGTTTATTGTGAGCAATAATTTGCACTCATATATGCAAACTGATATTCTAAAAATGTGAATTTTCTGGCCTTTTTTTCATCGCTCAGACTTCACAGGGTTAATATGCTTTGATAAAAACTGATGGCGAGCTGTGTAGAGGCATCAAACCGCCTCCAAATCATGACACTCTCTTCACTGTATGGAGGAAGATTTCGTGTTGGCACTGTATGAAGCCCTTTTTATGCCGTACACACTCCTCAACCTCAGTTTCATCAGTAAATCTTGTGGACCTTCAAGGACAACACCCATCTGTGACCGGAACAGTAATAAAGGCAGATTTTTACCCAGCCCCGGTCTGTTAATCTGTGCTTTTTTAAAAACAAAATTAACTGACTGAGCAGTTTTGTGCTGTGCTTTTGGATTCTTTTCATTTTGGAGCCCATAAAACTTAATCATCTCTTTTACAGACAGTTTGTGCACCTGTGGGCTGATCAGTATCTAAAATCTCTGAGATGCGTTTTTCTGACTTTCTCCAGCTTTATGCAGTTCAACAATTGTTAATGATACGTCTCTTGATGTCTCTTTTTTGCATTGCACGGCAGATTCTTCTTTTAAATTGCGAGCTCCAAACGTCTGCTTTCATTATAAGCGAACGCAGCTTTAGCCAACAGCTCAAATTTCGCTGGTTTTGTATGTCTGAACTGCATGTTTGCTAACTCTTTACTGCATTTATCTTCTGTTGGTGTTGGTTGCCAAGCTACACCGTTTTTATGCAGTATAATGGATTCATTGTTGACCACAACAATACTGTGATTTCACAGCTGAAACTTCCAAAGTGTCCTTTTATTTCTCTCCTCATCACTGTACATAGATTTGCACCTGACCTACATGGATCTAAACAGTGTTGTAGCTCTGCGGCTATATATGGGAGCAGTGCATACTTGTATGGAGACAAACAACATCTCCCTTGGCCCAAAGCAGTGCTGAGGTTTGAGAACGAGCTGCTTCCTATACCGATATCAGCATCTTGACTCTCAGTAACAGTCGTCCGATTACAGTGCAGATACCCATGCAGTATCGGCCTACTATTTGTTCTGACCACTTCAAGCAACATTTTCACGAGTAATCTGACCCGTAGCCAGCGAATCTTCAATCACTTTTCCATCACAAGATTGCAGGGTGCATGATTAAATGTAAATGTAATAGCATAGCCAGATTTACAGTGCAGGGATTTCATTTCAGAGTGCTCTAGTAACTGATAGTAACCCCTGTCATGTTTTATTTTCATGCCATTACTTTAAAAGCGCTTGCCAGTTTTTTTTTTTCCAGTTTCATTTTGGAATGAGACCGTTTTCAACATTTGTCTGTTTGATCTCCTTTGGCAATAAGGAACAAAACAAATCACAGTGTATTTTGAGATGGAATTTCACTGACATGCAGCAGATTACGAACAAGTTCTGTTTGGCTATTCGGCCCTTGCAGTGGAAACTGGGTTATTGTCTCTGATGCCCTGGAGCAGAGCAGAGAGTGAGCAACATGCCTGCTGCCTACAGTAATATCAACATGCTGTCTTGTATCCAGGCTTAGAGAGGGTAATTTTGCACAGTGCACATTTTAGCATCATCACACAACATACTGTTTTGTTTTTTTTACTTTAGCATCACTTTTATTAGTTTTTTTTTTCTAAATCAGAGCCGACACCCAACAAGAGACTCAGCGACTTGGCTGATTTTATAAATCAACATTACAAAAGGTGAAAAGCTTTGCTTGTATTGCATCCTCCTCTCGGCCTCTTTGTGCTGTCAGTCATTTCGAGATGCTGTTGAGCATCACTGAGTGGCGATGCAAAGGGTCAGCAGCATGCCTTCTGTATAACAAACTATCCACTTCTCTTCTGAATACTAAAGAAAACCATTTTCTGTCAGAGTCCTGTTTATTCAGCTTCTCTATTAGGCATGAATATTCTAGGTAGGAACACGTTTCTCCTGCAGTCTTAGCGCCGCTGCTTTGACCTTCACACTCCTTACTGGTGTCTGTCTGCTCGGTACGCAAGTGATTTACAAATGTAAAAGCTTTCTTGTGTGTTTCTTTTGATAAGCGAGCCAGCTGAAGGCTTAAATGTGTGCTTAAGGTCAGCAATGTGCACAACATGTGTATCAGACATTCCTTTAGCATCTTTCTTTCTAAAAAACACAGAATATAGAGGCCCCCGCAGCACAGCGGCTCAAAGTGTGGAAAGACTTTTATATAGGAGGCACAGCAGGACACGTTGCAGGTGTGAGATAGATTAATATATGTCTGTATTCACTCCTGTGTGGGCAGTGGGGAAGTGGCAGCAGGATGTGTGTTGTGAGTTGAATGGAGGGGGGGGGGGGATGCAACGCTGTGTGGGTGGGTGCGTGTGTGTGTGAGACTTTTGAGTGCTTCTGAATGTTTTATTTGTGTAGCTTAAAGAAAAAAATGCATGCAGGAGACAATTGTGTTTTCTGTGTATTGTTGTGCTCCCTGAGTGTATGTGTGTGTGTGCGACACGTGTGTGAAACACACACACGCTTGACATACAAGTGGTGAGCGGCATTCTTTTTGTTCCCGACTAATGGCATCCTTAGCAGGGCTGTTACGATGGAAACCACGTTGCCACGGAAACGCAGCCCGTCTCTGTGAATTAGAAGCGTTTCGCTCCCTCTCTCAACCTTCTCTCACTTTGTCACCCTCTCTCTCGCTCTCTCTCTCAGTCTTTATGAGCCTCCCTCGCCCGCTCCGTCCTCTCTCCGCTTCTCCTCTCCACCTGTCTCCCCCTAAATCTGACAGGACAGCAGCTGACGCCTGAAGAGAGGTTTGCATGTACACGAAAGAGCGAGGGGACAGACTGACAAGGGAAATGCAGGACGTGAGAGATAGGGAGAGATAGAGTGTGAGAGTGAGAAGAGTGGTGAGAGTGGAATTTTTTTGGTGAGGTAAAAACTCTCAGAGCGTGAAGGAAGGTGTGTGTGTCAGTGTGTGTGTGTGTGTGTGTGGGGGGGGGGGGGGGGGGGGGGGATTGAAATATAGAAACAAGGATGCTGCAATAAGTAAAAAATAAAAAGACTATAAGGCCACAAGTACAACGATGGCTGAATGTGAGTATGTCACGTCAAATCATTTAATGTGTGGGTAGTGAGGGCATTGTTTTTTTTTAAGACACAGCCACAGATGCCTGTCTACTCCACTACTTCTTCTCCATTCCTGTTCAGACTGTTTGAATTGATTTTAAACTACCTGAAGTACTGGTACAGTTTCATCTGAAGCCAACATAACCAGTGCATTCAACTAAAAAATTTAACTATTTTTCCATCGCTTGTCTAAATTAATTAGTTGAACCTTCGCAATCAATTCCATATTAAAAGTAAAAAAAAATATTGCTTTTAATGTTACAGGGAATCTAGTATCTCTATCTGATATTTTACGACGTAAGCTACATATACGCTTGAGTTAAAGATTTATGTACGTTCTTTAAGTTTCACCTGTTGATTTTAACTGTTGATTCATGACTTTTCCAGATTCAGGATCCCAGATTTTGTTTTTATAGCCCAACTTTCCGAGTCTACCCTGTGAAATGTTTTGGACTCTGCAGGATTTGGTTAACTTAATCCACAGAATTATTAGTGAACTTCAGCTCATGTTCTCGGTCATTCCAAAGGAGAAATGACAAAGTGGTTCAGGACAGGAAACAGTGAGTGACGGTGATTTCGTTGTGCTTCATACATGCTTTGTAGATGGAGGAACCGCTGTGAAAAAAATGTGTCCTATACTTTTTTGAGTTTCCCACCAGCACGCATCGCATGTCCTTCACATAGACTGTATATAAAAGATGTTCCGCCACGATGTCCCCCACTGATTTCTAAACTCCTGTAATGAAGCCCTAATGTTTGGTATTTTGGCCGTGACAAGTGAGACACTGCCTACATCCTTAAGCATTCGCTGCTTTAACTTTATTTAACAGTAATTTCCAAAGCAAGGATCAGCCTACACTACTGCTGAAGACCATAAACTCATCCGGGAAGTGTCTACTGAGGCTGTAAATCATGCGTCACCCACCTGCACATGCGCCCAGTATCATCCCTGCTTATGATGATATAAACAGACATCTAAGCGCTCCCTTTAATTCCCAAATTTTCTTAATTGCAACAAGTGTCAAGCCAGGCCGTGTTGTATGTGATATCATGCTGCCATTAACTGGAGAAATACACTGAGACAGCAGGGGTAAAGTAAGGAAAAGGGGTATATTAGAAGGGAGTGTTGAGATAGTGCTGAGAATTAGAGGAGACAGGCAGTTTGAGTCCTGTTCCACATATGGAGGGAATACAAAATAGGGTGTGAAAACAAAGAGAAGGAGGGCAGGAACTGAGCGCGAGAGAGTGAGATTGATTATGTTCCCCTAAGTGCTTTCGGCATTATTGGAACTGTAATGTCCTCCCTAACCAGGCAATTTGAATTAACATTGAAGGGAGAGTGATTGAGGGTGTAAAAAAACAAAACAACAACAACAGAGAAGCAGGACAAGGGAGAGACAGTGGGAATGAGTGAGAAAAAGAGAAGTAAGGAGGGCGAGGGGATGAAGGGCGGGTTGGCAGGGAGACAGAGAGGAAGAGTGAGGGTCTGGAGGGAGGACAGGGAGATAGATAGAATAACTGGGTTCAAAAGTAGGACAAAAGAGAGAGATGGCAAGGGACAAAGGGAAAAAGCGTGAGAGAGGAAAGAGCATCCAGGGCTCCGAAGAATCGCAAGACAAGGCAAATTGAAAAAATCAACACGCTAAACTGTAATTTATACATTCCAGCTGGGTGCTGTGCATAATAATCCATTTGGAGGATAATAACGTTAGAAACTCCAGTTTAAATATTCATTCAAAACGCTGAATCGTCCGAACAAAAAAGCCCATTTAGAGGATAATAATAATCCAATCAGAACAGGAGGGAGGGAGAGAAAAGTAGGAGAGGTATAACTTAAGAATGGACGGATGGGTTTGGATTGGGTTCGGATATAAAGCGGAATGGTGTTCAGTGTGCTTCCAGGAGAAATGGAGGGTAAGGACAAATGAGGGCATACAAGTAGAGATGTTTCAACGTGGGAAATGATGAAGAGTGTGTGTGTGTGCTGGAGATAAAACATGCAAACAAGATAGAGACTGATAGAAATGGAGGAATGGGAGTGACGCATGTGCAGGACAAGCACAGATGGGAGGAAGGGAGAGGGATGTGAAGCGACAAAGCTGGAGGAACAAAGAGAGTGACGAGTGTTGGGGGAAAAAAAACGTCATGTAAAGTTAAACAAGATTTAGAGCATTTGTCTGTTTTCTCTGCTGCCTTCACTCCCCGCTCCCTCTGGCATCTGACCTTTTCTTTCCTGGGTTGCTTCGTTCCTCTTGCTTCCTCATCCTTCTTCACCCCTCTCCACCTCCTGCTTTTGTACCTGCTTTCTGATTGAAGAGGAGCGACCCCGAGCCCAGGAAAACACGCCACACATTAACAGGGGATTTTTGCTCCGTGTTAAATCTATGATGTAGTTATGTAGTAATGGTAAACCACTCTGAAACCCTACACTGTACCCTGCACTGTGCTATGATGTAACCTATGCCGTATCCTGTGAGGTACTGTGCAGTGTACACTATGCAATACCTCTAGCCATATCCTACTCCATACCTCACACCACATTATAGTGTAAGCTATGCGGTACTTTATGCTGTGCATGTCGACATGCACCTCTACGCAATGTTACTGCACCTTGCTTGAACCCAGCTTTTGTGATTGGCCTGTTCACTGCTCTCAATTCATCCTCTGTGTTTTTGGCTGCACAGTTTTTTAATTTGTCTGTCAGAAAATATAATACAAGGGATATATTATAATATATAGACTTAAAGATCACAGCAAATTCCATGGTGAATTTGCCAAAACTATCCAAGTGGACGTGAAAAAATGTACAAAATGGAAAAACTTTAGGGACAAATATATTTGCCTCAGGAAAAAAAAGACCACAGCAGAAAGTGGGGACCCAGAAGGGAGAAGCTCACAGTATTTTATGTGTTTGTATTGTGGCTGGCACGGCATATGAAACACTACTTATGTACAGTAGGTTATGTCTAAGACAGCCTACTGTACCTCAGAAGTCTAAATCATCCATAAGTCACGCTTTAGCTGCACGAGCAGCGCATTACTCTGAGGAGGATGAGGTGGTGGCCTGATGGAAATGAAAATGCCAAATGATGGAGCACCTGCCTCTTTAGTCTAATGAGAAACATTGTCAGGTGGTTATTTAATATCACAGAGAAGGAAGGGACAGGAGAGGAGCCAGGATGCTCTACATCCGGCCAAGGGTTTTCAGGTTATTTCGGATTATAGTTCTCTTCCAGGAAGAAGAATTCAACAGATTTTTAGATGATCACAGTTTACCCTCAAATCTTACTTATGTAAAGCTACAGGTCAGCTAAATGTACTCAATTTCATGTAGAAGCACTTGTTATGCTGTGAAATGACATTTTATATTATATAATGTCATTTGATTGATGCAAGCAGTGTTTAGCTCTTTTAACTGTTTTGTTTGTAGTTTGACTTTTTAGATTCAGGCTCCTCCTAAGAGCTTCATACGGGCATAAAATAACAAGATGGTGCCAAAATGTTAGAATACACCAAAAAACAGGATGCTATTACCGGGTAAAGTTTTCAGGTGAACATTTTCCTTTAAATTGCAGCTAATTTTAAAAGTGTATCTATTAAGGCACTTTCCACAGCTGTTTAGCATTTGTCACTCGTCCTGTGTTGACAAACTGTATACGTCCATCATGTCCCAGCTGGTTAGCGTCAGCCTTGTAAGAATCTATTTTTAGACATGCAGTTTTTTCGTGTCCTGTGCACCTGCAGTTTATGCACGCGTTTTGGCCTCTTTGAAGCTCGCTCGCCTCATGATGCATTCAAACAGATCGTTTTGCAGCCAGCAAACGCTGCTCATTTGAGCTGATCCCTGTGTGACCTGACTTTGTAGCCGTGAGCGTTGCCGAGATCATCGTTTACTTTTTGGAGATTGTTTTTAACTTGATTTTTAATTCTGTTCATAATTTCCTCATTTCTCTGCCACTTTGCCGTGTGAGTTTGCGTAATTAGCCTGCATTTATTATCTGAGGAAAAGCGTGTATGACATAGAGTTATAATAGAATTCATCAAAAAATGCCTATAGCATATTAGAAGGTTGTGTTTAATAAAGCATTGTATATGCTGTGACTGTATGCCGCTCAAGTGTTTGTGTTTGTGAGATCTAATTAAGTCTTTAATTGAATATATGCTGAATGTGTATATGAGCATGTACATGAATGCATTATTGTCACTCTGCTAGCTTTTTTACTGGACTGAAGCCCAGCTTGCCTGCTCGGTAAATACTGTTACCCTTACTTACCCTCAGCTGGTAATTGTGCAATACATTATGTCTGCTTTTAGAGTTCATACCCTGAAAGTACTCTGAGGTGAGGTAACTCATCACCCAAACTCACAATAATGCAAAGCACACCGCCTTACGGTGCAGGACTGTACCTCCATTACCTGCTGTGGGATTTGTCTGGTGAATGCCAGCCGGCCTTTTTCAGGTTGATTCATGTCATGCATTGCTTTTACTCTTTAGATGATAAGCAAAGTTTAATATACTTACAGTATAGTTGTATTCCTGTATAATTTTCATATATATATATATATATATATATATATATATATATATATATATATATATATATATATATATATATATATATATATATATATGTGTGTGTGTGTGTGTGTGTGTGTGTTTGTGTTTGAAAGCTTTACTCTTATGGTGCATGGATATAAAACTGTGCTCAAACTCCACAGTGATATCATGCTCCTGATATTTTTAGGATCTTTTTTTTTAATTGATACATTTTAATGAAGAATTCAGATTGTCTGGATGAAGAAGGCAAAGATAAAGCAGAGATGTGATGAAGCAAACAGATGAATGAAAAACAGCAGGAGAGTAATATTAGCAAGGTGATTAAAGCCAGGCAACGCACGCACGGCACTAAACTGTAGTGTAGTAGCTGGGAAAAAAGCCGGTGTTGAAATCCATTCAGACAAAGAATGTAATTATTTTTTCACATTCTGACATGAAAACTGGAAGATATTGCACTGCCAGTATGTCAAATACTTGTTTCTATAGACATGCACAGCAGTGAGGCATTTGCCACTGGCATTTAATCGGCTCTTTAAGCGTGCACGTGAATGAGCGAGAGAGTCACCAGCGCGGGCTCCAGAGGCAGCTTCAGTTGTGTGACACAGCATTTAGGCAGGCAAGAAGACAGCGAATTCGAAAGCCAAAAGCTGGCTCTAGTGTCCCAGCTGGTGTGCCTGTGAAATTATACATAGGTGCACCTTATGCATATGCACGCTTAATTTCAAATGTGCCTGCTCGCGCGTCCTGCAGCACACAAGTCGTGTGTCGGCGTTCATCCGCGTGTGCGCGCGGAGCCTCAGCGAGGGAGAGGAAGAATAGTTTGCACCTCCGCTGTGAGCATTCGCTGGCTGCTGTTGCAACCAACTGTCAAGAGTGGAGGAAGAGGATGGGGAGAGGGAGGGAGGAATGTGAGCGGAATGACTTTGTGTGAAATCATAACCAGTCCTTATGGATGTAGAAAACCATACATCAGAGGTGTTTATGCGTGCGAAATCACAGCCAAGGGCTTAATCGGTCAGTAAAGGGTTTGTGGGCATTCACTGTTCGCTATAAACCGAGCTGTAAATCAGAGGCTGGGAGGAGGTGCTCTCATTGAGTATTTCTAACCAGCATCATTCAGGAAGATTGAGCCCTTCTTCTTAAAATGTTTGATGCGATGCCCAAAACCTTTGGTTAATGCTCCCATCCCCGCTGCTTTATGTGCCACTGAGTTTTAAGTCTGCCGGATGTTTCAAGATCTTTAGTAAACACTGACATTCTGAGTAAATAGATTTAAAATAGGTAGGTTCACATGGATCAGGAAGACCCAAATCAGGTCAAGCTGACTATTTTTACTTTCTTTATGGAGCTCAGCTTGGCTCAAATAAACAAGATGTGATTTTTTTTATGTTGAGGTTTTAAATCTGTTAAAATGTAATAATCCACTATATATGACCAGACCAGCTGGATGCTTCTTTGTCAGTAACTCTGTAAATAATTTTTTAGAAATCTAATTATATGGAATAACAACAAAGTGATTAATTGTTCCACTTAAAGTAAGTCATTCCAATTATTTTCTAGCATAACCTAAAGAGGTTTTACAAGTGCTTCGGGGAATTTTAGCTGTGTTTATTACAGGCAGTAGTGAGAGAACAGGAAATGAGCGAGATGGAGCAAAAGTCTGCCTTTCATTATCAAAATATTCTTTACTCTCTGTGAGTTGGCATTAAAATGTAAGGTTTTTTTCGTTTTTGATATCTTTTATGGTTGTTTTACAAGAAAAAAAAAGCAAAATGCATATTTATTTAAAAAGAAAAACCCAGCTGAATCTCATCTGGCCTTTACTCCCTCCTCTTTTTTCACGCTTAGTTCAAATGCTCAAGGATGAGCTTTATTAGCGTGACCGACGGGTGCTGTGGCCGAAGCTGTTGGATCAAAAGTGCACGACCAAAGGAAAATCTCTCTTTTATTCCTAAACATGTATCGGTCGCCTCAAATTCACGTTCTATAGCTTGACGTGCTTACGTGGCCGTTGCATCCGACTGACAAAGCTCACGACAGCGGCACGCTGAACCTTTTCTCCCTGTTCTCCTCATTATTTTGGCCCGCTCCTTCTTTTCATCTCATCTGATTCTCTGTAAATACCGTGTCCAGCAGTATGAAATCTGTTAATCGATCGTGACGCTGATTGCGGGGCTCTCTAGTACGGGGACTTTGGCGACAGAGAGAGAGAGAGAGGCTAAAACACTGGGGGGATAGAGAAAGAGAGTTGATTGGTGTGAGGTATAGTGAATATGATTGAGTGTGCACGTGCAGCTGGCAGGGTGAGAGGATGGGTGAGACAGAGGAGAGGAAAAGATGAAAGAGAGAGGGAGCATGTGCAAGAGAGACAGGAAGGGAATAATGGATGGGTGGAAGGTGTGTGTGTGTGTGTGTGTGTGCGCGCGCGCAGGGGAGCGAGGTTGAGTGAAATATTCCTAATTGCCAAGCCCAAGGTTGCCGGTTGCTGGTTTAACGGCTTGATGACTCTAATGGGGCTTTGTGTGCCATTTCGATATTGTTGTGGTTAAAAAGCTTTGGCAACTACAGAGGACGCCTGTCACGGCGGCACGCAGAGGGAGAGGAAAGACGGGCTACGTGTTTGCATGCAGGTGATGGGGGTGTATGTGTGCAGAGAGAGAGGCAGAGATGGAGCACGGAGTGCAGAGTTGTGAATGCGAGAAGTAGAAAATGCAGTTATTCCCTCTTTTTTTTTAACAAACAGCACAGCAAAATGTAAGTGGAGTGGGGCAAAAGCAGAGACACAGACAGGTGTCTCGCTCTCTCAATCTATATATAAAGCACTGGAGGTTTTCTTGGTTTGTAGAGCTGTGACCATAACAGTTTGACCGAAACAATGTACAGATGTGGTAAAAAGAAAGTACAACGCCTTTAAATTCTAAAGTTTTCCATGTCAGGACATAATAAAAATAATCTGTTCCTTAACAGGTCTTTAAATGTGGTAAATACAACATCAGATGTACAACAACACATGAATCAAATGTAGTTGATTAACTGATGATCAGAACGTGTGAGCAAGTGGAAAACATTCCAGTCAGCAACCAGTCTTCCCAGAATGGACCAGTGGAATCCCTCGGAGGTCAGAGGATTAGAGTGATTAGAGGAACTGCTAAAAACCCAAGAGCAACATCTCAGACTCTACAGGCCTCAGTTAGCATGTTAGCTTTAGACTGATAGCAGCACAGGGGTAATGTTATGTAACATGACCTCCAAAAGGGGAAAATGAAGCAAAGCAATTTTAGCCGGCTCTTCTATGAGGCTGAAACTCTCTAACAATACGTGACCTTAGCACAGTGTGGAGCAACCAAGTTACATTATAGCCAGACAAA
Source organism: Diplotaxodon limnothrissa (assembly GCF_057381915.1). Lineage (NCBI taxonomy): Eukaryota > Metazoa > Chordata > Actinopteri > Cichliformes > Cichlidae > Diplotaxodon > Diplotaxodon limnothrissa. Next base: position 9,925,515 of record NC_140599.1, on the reverse strand, counting down.
AAGAACTACATCAAAGTCAACCGCTCTCAAACAGGAAGTCAAAGCAAAAACATTACCAGTGTGGACACTGTGAGTGACCGCAAACTGGCTTTTCTAACTGGTGGAGAAAGCTGAATCTTCCAGCCCAGAGAGAAGTTCAGCTCTTCCATATGAATAAACCCTGCAGCACGAATAAAGACAAGGGAAACAAACTAATATTGCAAGAATATGACAACCAAAAAAAGAGAAAACCTGACATCGCCGAAGAAGAAGCAAAACGTGTCAGAGCCTCTTACAGCCGGAGGGGAAAAACCAACCAGCAGAACAACATATGAAACTGCGCTGATTCTTCTTTTAAAATGATTTATTTATCCTCTTTTATTGCTCTCACTGTTGTCATTTAGCTGTAAAACTATATCTCATCTCATCTTCTCACACACGCACATGTATATATGTGTATATACAGACAAGATGAACAAGGTCTCTGCAAACGCGATCCCATTGCGCTCTGATTTTACTTTCAATCCATCAGAAATCCTCGTTTTCTTCATTTGGTGATGATGATGATGATAGATCAGTGTAGCTGCTTCACGCGCATTAACTTTAAAGCACGCAGAAGTCTGGTCACGAACTCATGTATGCGCCCGTGCACTCGCAGACACGTCTGTGATTCAAGTGTTGGTCACATGTGGAGGTGCGTCTCGAAACTGTGGCCTGGCAGATTTAATTTATTATGAATCTCTGCGTAATGACAGCTTTAATTTAATGCATCTGTGGGGAAATTAGATAGAAATTGCCTTGATTGGCGAGCCATCGTCATTAACTTTGACCAGCTCTCTGACATCATCGTCCATAAACACAACCCTAGTGTGAAGTGTGGAAAGAAAGCGATACGTTTGCTTCTCACTGGTCGGTATCATTGCATTAACTAATGCGAATTAAACATTTCAATGAGTTTGCAAGCATGACCTTGGCTTTGATCCAGTGGGGGATTATTGTGCACAAGTTTCACTAATATCTGACCAACACTCTAGCAGGAGCGCGGTCCTTGTGGATTGCGGATGCCTCATCATGGCAACTCATCAGTCTTTGGCAAGATTACCTAAAAACTACTTTGGTTGCCGTTGTTTGTGTATATTCTTTTCTCAGCTATTGCTAGACTGGGCTTCAACAACAAAAGATGACCGGGTACAGTCGTATGGCGTATTGTCTGTCTTGTCTGTTGGTCTCAAAAGGGCCATATTTTATTATTCTTCAACTATGAAAATGTTGCGTAGCCTGAACCCGACATCAGGCATGCAGCTGAGCCTCGTTCCCACCGCTACATTTTTCTGTCAAGTGCCCTTTGAGCTGGTTTTTACCAACTTTGCTGTCAGCTTTAATACATTATTAAAGCGCATAAGAGAAAGATCTTGTATGTGTCGTTATTAGAATAGGGATTTGCGCCGATATGTGGGTGCATGTAAGATTTAGCAATATGTTGTTAATGGAAGTTACGTGACAAGGCATCTCAGGCAGTATCGCCGAGTGACGCAAAAGTAGTACGAGAACAGAGTAAACAAGTAAGGTAATGGATTAACTGAATAAAAACAATGAGTAATCTGTGAAAAACTGCAAAGGGATGACTAACAACCCCAACACTGCTCAAGCAGGAGAAGGCAGTTTGAATTTTATGTTTTTATGTCTGCTTCTTACAAGTAACGACTACTCTGAGTGTAAATACATTTAATGACCACACTTGGCAAACATGCTTTCAAAAATAGGCTACGTTTGAAAGATTTCGACTTTAGTATGAGTGAGGTAGGGGAAGAGGAGCGTGCAGATTGGCTTATTGTCTTAGCCGTAGTCTTGTTACATGTTTGTGTTGTGGAGACAACTCCCTGCCACTGTCACGCCAGCAAAGCAGATTTGAATTTTAATTGTCATCACAGTGAATGAAAGGAGTCTTCACTGGGGGGAGCCTCACTTGTGTAGCAGAGACAGAGAGGGTGGTCTGTGTGAGTCAGAGATGAAAACATCAACCTCTTTATTTTTTATTTTTAACACGTGTTCTCAGTAATTTCTTCCACTCATAATTTCAGCGTTCGAGAATATTTGTTAGGTTCGGTGTCAGAGAATGAGACTCATTCTGTAGTTGTGCCCGTTAAGTCACTGTGGATGAGAGCAGCAGCTAAATGCCCCAAATGTAAAGGCAAAAACACAGGGGATGGGAAAAGAGCAGTGGAGATAAAAGACGAGGGAGATAGAGAGGGTAGTCTTTTGCTTTGGAAAGGATGGGGCGAGGAGGTGGAGAAGGAGGAGGAGGAAGAGGGCGAGCGGAGATAGAGAGGGTGGTCTCGCTACAGACAGTGACTGAGAGCGAGCCTTTATCGTGTTGCCAGGAAAAGAACACAGAAGCACATATCAATAGTGCTGTTATTTTTCTCGTTGCTCTTCATCCCCGTCCTCCACACCCCTCCATCGTTCTCTTCCTTGTGAAGATTCGGCGTTTTGCGCATTTCGCCGGTTTCTACGATTCTTAAGGATAAACGGTGACCCGGGCCTTTGTTTTCTCACTGCACCACATACTGACGTATTGTAGATAAACTGTGAATCTGTGGGTGAGGTGAAGAAAGCCCGATAGTGGGGAGATGGGAATCTGTTTGAGCGTGCGCATGTATGTGTGTGTGTTTGAGCATTCGGTTTTTGTAGTGTGAAGTGGTGAGAAACAACCCCAGCATGACGATGGCTCGGGGCCTTCGGCTGACAGCGCGGACCAGGTGCACCCTGGGATGCATGATAGATGGAGAGAGGGAGGAAGAAAGGGATTGAGCCAGAGAGGAACAGAAAGAAAGCAGACAGGGACTTTAGCAGGGGAGGCCGAAGACGAGAAGGAAGGAAGTTAGCGGTTGTACAATACAGGGGGAAGAGGAAAGGTTAGAAGGATAAAAGAGGAGACCAAAAGAGGGAGAGTGGGGAAAGCTGAGGGCAAGCCAAAGCTGGAGATCGAAATCGGTAGATATGCCTGGAATGGTGGAGATAGCAGCAGAAGAATGCAATGAATGGATTAATAACATCCCTCATATGGATCTCACTGACCTGTGCCTTCCTCTACCTACTCCTCCTCTCTGCGTCTCTTCCCTTTGCTAAAGCTAGCATCACCTTTCCCCTCTTCCCTTTTGCTTGAACAAGGGACAAAACAAATATGTCTGACTAAAGAAGCATGCTCACCCCTCTGACTCTCTAAACCACTTTACAGCCACTTTGGGACACTCTGTGGTGAACCTCAGAGTCTCCTCTGTCCCCGCTTCCACTCATGAATCTGTGACTTACTCCCACTTTTTTATGATGGTTGTGTAGTTGCAAATGAGAGAAACGAAAACAAAGAATCATTGATCTTTTCCCCATACCGCTTCTTTAACTTTCACCATGGTGGCTTTGGGTAAATCGTTTGAGTATCTATAGGCACAATGCTTCAGTCATCGTGATCTGATATGATGGACAGATTAGCTTGAGGTGATTTAATTTTGTATTTGCACTGGATGTTTCCTACTTGTTTCATTTACTGTCGCTTCATTTTTGTTTTGTTTGTACTTTTAATGGTACTTGTATCCATTTTGAGCAAGTCGCATTGCTTTGGACCTTAAATTCAAATTAAATAGTTAATAGTCTTTTACATGTAACTTGTATTGCCTGTGTGAGGTCTCTATTTTGGCTGTGCAACATACTACAAACCTCAAGTAATTAACAGTATCAGACAGTACGAGCAAGAAAAAATTGCCAGAGCAGCCTGTTCTTTCATTCACACAGGACATATTTTCCAAATCAAAACAACATAAACAGCTTTTAGGGCGAGGAGTAGCCAAGTGTTTGGTACATTTTATTCTGTCCTTGTTATCTGTTGTGTTTTTTGTTAACTTAGCCTTTCCCACAAAAAATTATCAGCTAATGAAACTCTGCTCTGTTCTTACACTTGCTAACTTCTTTAACAAGTAAGCTAGCTATCGATTGCTAGCTAAATTGCTAGCATGTCCCAAAGCTGTGTGTTGCTATTTTAAAGGAGTCTTTAATCTGAGTTAAATATCTACAACTTGTTAAGGTTCTACACATGAAACCTCAACGCAAGAGAGCTTCTCATTTAAAGTAAGGCCTCAGTCACACAGGTGTAAAGATGAATCAGCAACTGCAGATCTGATCCGATGGGCCGTTTGACTAATGTCAATGACTAATGACTAATATGATATGTCTGTGATCTCGTGCAAAAATCAGTCTTGCCAAAATTATACCTCCATCTTCTCATTTATCCACTCAGCCTCTCCCAGCGGCTCATTCACAGAGACACAGATATAAAAACCAGAGTACACCAATTTAATTTGTAGGCTCACCTTTCCCTCTAGCCACCCTGTTCAGTCTTCTTAGCCTAACTCTATGAGACACACAGACAGACACGCACAAAGAAAGACCTATTACCGTTCTACAAGGACCAGGGGACAAACAAGAGCAGCAGCAGGAAGGGCATCAGACTGCAGAGGCCCCTCTGTGGGTCGTCTGCTAAACTTAGAGCAGAAATGGGCCAGAGAGAAACAATCTGTGCATTTGTGTGTCTGTGCCTTAGTTTGTGGCGAGTCTGAGTGTTAAGTGCTATTACCTTTCACTCAGACGCTGTCTGATTGTGTTAAGACGTGGACCGAAACACCCGTTTGTTAAATTTGTTCTTTTCATCCTTTAAATACCTGGAAGGGGACGTAGCTGTCACGTCGCAACGCAATTATGTTAAAGAAAAATCTGTCAAAAATTATAAGTGCGACCTGGGCTCTTTTTTTTCCTTTTTTTAATTAACTTGAAAAGTACTTAGAATAAGGTCAGTGTTAATTAGATGATGGTCTGACAAATGTGTGAGCTAATTAAGCTTGTATGTGTTTGATTAAAGATAAGTAGACTTCCATGATAAGAAAAGGGATGATGAAGCATGAGAAGAGTGAAGTACGGGAGGGGAAACGAGACACCGCGAGTGAGGCGAGGTTTAATTGAGGTAGAGATAATAATTGTGGGTGAAGCGAGAGAGGGCGAGAGAGAGTGCACGAGGGACGGGGAGGTGGAGGAGGGGGGGGAGAGGGGAGGATTCGTCATCAATACGTAGTGCATGTGGTGATGGTGGCTTATGCTCACAGGCCTTATCGGAAACGAACACTTGTGTGTTTGTGTGTGCGTTGCCTCGCCCTGCTTCTAGCTCCACTGCGTGCCTGTGTGTGTGTGGAGGCCTGTGGCTGTGGCGAGTTTATATCTCCTGCCCACTGTCTTTTAAATTCACTATATTCAAGCGAAGGCCAGCTGTTCCCTCTTTCCTCCCGCCTCACCTCCCACTCCAGCTCTCTGTTTTTCATCCCTCCATCCTCTTTTTCTCTGTCTCAGTCGCTCGCTCACTCTCTCTCTGGCTGGCTTCTCGTTCCATCAGGCAGTGCAGCAGCAGTCAATAGCACAACCCCCCACCCCCCTCGCTCAAGTTCAAAAGATCCTTTATAGGCAGGATAGAAATATGCATTGCCAAAAACCTCCCAGCAACAGACACCATCATCTCACTCTCCCTGGCTTTCTCTACCTCAGTCTTTGTCTCTCTCTCTTTCACACACACTCCTCTTTTTTTCCCGAATGCTACTTCCTCACTAAAAACAGATGCCTCAATGACACATAATGCTCATAAAGTTATATAAAAATAGCAGTTCTTATGAGTTAATTGGGATCTAAGCCTTGCCCCACATTCTCACATGCTGTTAAGGGGTTTTCTTGCTTTTTTATGCTTGTGAATTTAGGATAAATATTCATTCTTAATATGAAGTCTGTTTCATTGTGAGCCGTGGAATAGACACGGCATAGTTAAAGATATGTAAAGTAAATACGAACCTACAGGCACAAATTACAGTGCTGCACAGTAGTCTTAAGCCACCCTTTATTTCTGAAGGTCTGCTTTTTTACTCATTTTCAGTCCAGCATTTACACCTGACCATTTTTAGGGAAATGTTTGTTTATTTGTTAAGCTACCAATGAATCATTCAAGCATAAAAAAAGACCTTACCCGCGTGATAAAGGAGTGTTGTGTCTACACATAACAGCAAGCTTAGCAAATAACCTATTTTAAATGTTATCTTTAGGTGAATTGTTACTTGCAGCCTGTCACTACGACACATTCTTTACTTGAATCTGTGAAAAATGCCAAAGATAACACAGACAGGCATAAACTAGTATTTTTGCACCAACAAGCTGATTCTCAAAGAGCTATTAGCTGAAAACCTGGCATATCTCGACATGGTGTACAGTGTGTCCTTAAACATTTTTAACCTGGACAAAAGGACAAAAGAAGAAGTGGTGGGACTAAAAAGTATCTCCAGCAGATAAACAGTATCTGCATCTGTCATGTCCTTAAGAAACAGGAAAAACAGACCAGCAAAGACTTGACACAGGACCTGCGAGATGCATCTGACCCTTCAGTCGATCCATCTACTGTTGACTGAAGCCTCATTAGAAAGAAGTCTCAATGGAAGGGAGGCTGTCAAGAAGCCATTATTAAGGAAGGGAAACAGGGAAAAGCCTGTGTCATGCTAGATTACACAAGAACTGGGCTGAAAATCAGTGGGAACAACTTTATGGAGTGATGAATCCAGATTTGATATTTTTGGTTCAAATCATCATCAATTTGTTCAGAAGAGGTCAAGACTGAGCTAAAAAATTGACTCCCCTTCATTTTTAGCACACTGCCTTGTCGGAAAAATATACCTGGATAGAAAAACACACATGGATTGGCCCAGACATCAACATTATTGAAGCAGTGGGGGACCATCCTGACAGAGAACAGAATAAAAGGCAGTAACATCCAAAGAAGAGCTTTAAATGTCCTTCAGAAAGCCTGGAGAAGAAATTTTTGGAATGGAAAGGCTTACCTTTGTCCTTAGACTCGGGCTCGAGAAATTTAAGAAGCTCTGGGAAAAATGGGTTGTGTACTCCCCTTTGCACTGAATAAATGAATATTACCATGATGTAAGTAGATGCTATTACTGGAACTGTGAATGTCTCCCATGCTGACCTTAAGTTTTGTATTCCCATACTGTAAAATGATAAATAAAAAGTTATAAAAAAAAAAAAAAGAAAGCCTGGAGAACTATTCCTGAAGACTACTTAAAGACATAACAAGAAGCTGCCTAAGAGAGATCAGACTACTGAAGAATAAAGTTCATCATACAAAATATTAACTCTCGATCTTGTTAAAGTTAAACAAAGTTAAACTATGTCTTTTTTATTGCTGATATTTCAATACTAACTTGGCTAGTATTGAAATATCTGCTTGGCTAAGCTAAGCTAAGCTAGCTACTATGGCTAGCTTAGCTTATCTTAGCCAAAAGGAAGGAAGGTTTGTTTTCTTTGCCAGGAAATACTAACTGCTTCCAGGATGGTATGCTGTGATGTGATAATTATGAGGATACAGTTACCCAGAAAGCTTGCAGTTACAAAACAAGTTAAGCTTTCCTTTTTAAATGGTGAATCATGCATTTACAGGGCCGTGCCGGGATAACATAGCAAAGCAAGAAGATTTATTTCCAATATATTCCAAGCCTGCTTGAAATGATAAACAAATAGTTCGTTAATTACAATTGAATTACACAAAAACATCTTCAGAGCCACATTACATCAGCACAAACTAAACCAAAAATAAATAAAATGTTCACAGTAGATCAGGTGACGAATGGACTGGCACACCTTACCTTGGAACTATATTAGTTCACTCCATTAGTCCAAATTGCTTCCCACTAAAACCTCAGCTGACACGTATCCTCCGACAGCCATGATTTATTTTTACGCAAATGGCGCTATGTTGGTTTTCAGTTGCAGTAAAACATAAAGGAGCGTGAGCATTACATCTGTAGCTGCACGTAAACATGTAGCTACAGAAAGCAAAATGCAGCTAATGTAAGCCAAAAATGCCTGCTCTTGACCCCTGTGTTCCCATTTAGTATGTGCTTTATGTGATCACGCTGTGATGCACTTTCCTGTTTAACGGTGCGCCTCATGTTGTTTTACTATGTCATTATTTGTGTGGAGTGTGCGTGAGTGCCTGTGTGTGTCTAAAGCAGCACCCTGGTATTATTCTGTGATTGCGGTGTTGATTTGTCTTTTTGTGTTGGAATCCTCACTTGGAGGATGGGTTTCGATTGCCGCTGCTGCTGCTGTGTATGTGTGTATGCTAACAAGAGATTTTGTGCCTGCCTAAATGTGTTTATATGTGTGTTTAAAGCGAATTATGTGTGTGTATTTTTGTATGTGTGTGTGCATATTCCAGAGCAAGATTGGAAGTGGGTCTATTTCTTTTGCAGTCACTGATGTGCCCCTGTGTGTGTAATTGAAATACCTGAGTTATTGACTCTCCCTCCTCTCCAAGTCAAATAACTGCTCCAGGAGTGTGTGAGTGCACTCATTTGGAGGCTCTGGGGCAGAGCAGGCAACTCTGGCAGACCAAGACCTATCAACCACAGAATACACACACACGTGCATACCTAGTACAGAGCCTTTATGAGGCTAAATCTACTCAACTGCAGACACGCAGGCACACTGAGGCAACGTTAGAGGCAGAAAATCACACACATATGTATTAATAGAGGTGCTCATACGCACAGTCGTATGCCCAGAATACATTAGATTAACTTCAGTGGATCATATAGGAATGGAGATTTGCAGATGACATGCGGCAGCCAGTGCATTGCCTTTAGTTTCCTTATTAGTCTGCCCAGTTGATGGATGAGGTAGGGGGGAGTCTAAACCTAAGCTTATGCCAGCCTTTGGATACAAATTAGAGTTTTTTCATGGGACTTGCTTTTTGTCCTCATTAGAGGGATGCCTCCCATAATGTGACAGCATCCCTACAACCTGAGTAATACCTGACTTCTCTCCCATCGACACACACACAAACATATGCTCGCGTACATACATCTCTATTTTGCACAAACACACACGTTTCACACAGAGGAAGGCACACGTGTCTCTCCTCTCTCTTCCTCTTTCTGACAGCAGAAGTCCTGTCTCTGTGGTTGAACAACTCAGGCTTAGCCTCCTCTGTAAATGGGTGGCTGACTGCCTGACACACACACATACACACACATTCACATACGCGCTCACACACCTCCGTTTGCCTGCTCCTTCACTGACTGCTGGCTTCCTGCCCCTCACTCGCTCCATGCAGGATCACAGCCGTCTGCCAGCCTGCCCTGTTCTTCTCCATTCATCCCATTGTCACCACATTGTCTTCTGCCTCTGTCCCTCTGGAGGCTTCAAATCTCAGCTACATCCCCACTGCTTTTTTTAAAAACATTTTTTGTACATCTCTATCTTTTTTTCCCTAGCTTGCTTAATTCCTTTTCCCTCCCTTTGGTTTCTCTCTGCTCTTTTCTCTTATCAGCTCTCTCTTCTGTGGTTTTATCTGCTCTTTCTCTGCCTCTCCTTGTATCTCTCCATCTCTCTCTCTCCCCTGTCTCCACCGGCCATTCATCCCAGCGTATTGTGTTGTATAGTGTATTGTTGCCTTAGTACAGTAGCCAGCACTGACGTCAGCTGTGGATCCACAGAGAGGACAGTGAGCGGCTGTGAGGTGTTTTCAAAGCCTTGCTGGCCGGCTTCTTGTGCCTGGCTGACTGACTTGCTGGCCCTCGAATGCCCCTGTGGGAATTTTAATGCTCGCTAATCGATCACCTCATGCCAGCAGAGGTGATAATGTGGCCAGTCCCTAATTATTGTTGCTGTAAATGAAGAGTGGTGTTTGCAGCACTTCATTTTAGTCAAGCTACCAGCGTCTTTTCTTTTTTTTTTTCTTTCTCCAGTATCTCCAAACCCCACCTCCCGATTTTGCATTCGCCTTGCTCTTCTTTGAGCGTGTACTTTTCTCAAAGGCTAATGAAAATTCTGCAGACCTCTGGCACTCTGAATGAGTGTGCTGGACAGCACATTAATACTGCTCTTTAAGAAAAGAGAGATAGAAGGAGAAGGCCAGAGGAAATGGTGGTGGGGAGGCAGGGCGGCAGGGGTGCTCTATAGAGGATAAAGTGGGGGGGGGGGGGGGGGGGGGGAGTGCACAAGTCTGGAAATTCAATTATAACCGTGCCCTGGCAGTAATTCCAGTGGTATTAATGGGACGGCAGAGCGAGAGACGAGATGGATAGAGATGAAGAATGAGAGAAGAAGGGGCGGAGAAGAGACAGAAAGTTGAGCAACAAATGGATTCGAGTTAGCAGCGAAACACGGCACGACGTCAGAGCTCGCATCATTTTTTCATGATCTCGAGACACAGCTCCTGCATATTTCAAGCAGCACGGGGATAATGACATGTTTTCACTCTCATGGATGCAACGCGTTACCCTCATTACTTGCGAGAGTTCTCATCTTACATGCTCGCCGTACACCTGGACATGCTGCCTCAATCACGCAGCCCTGATCTCGGTAATGCAGCAACAAGGTAACAGATCAACCCACGTGAATCCCCTGGGAGGGCCAGGTTAGCGTTTGATGATGAATGAAGTGCATAAAGAGTCCTAAGACACCGGCACCAGTTCTGCCTGTTTGCCTGGTCTTACTGTCAGCTTCAAATTGCTCACATGCAATTAAAAAAAAACAAAAAACAGCCTCATTCTCATTCATATCATTTGCCACATTAGAAGCATGAATGCTGTGACCATAAACACACTACTGTACATTGTGTACACGCAAGTTGGACACTCGCAGAATGACTCACAGACACAAACACACATGCAAAATAACCTGCTCATGTTGCAGAACTGCAGAGTCCTGTCTAGACGAGTATTTCTCACCTCCTCCTCTTCTTCTGTCCACCTCGGTATTCTGTTTCAACACTCACGGCAAGACGCAGGCTCGGATATCAGTATGTAAGCAGTGTTTATTGGAGTGTCTGTAATGCTGTTTGGTTTGGTGTACATTTAACGTCTGTAGACTGAGTTTCTCCCAGCAGACAGACTCAGTCAGGGGTTACTGTGTGCCATTTCTTGTTTGTTATTTAAATCTAGTACTGTGCGGGCTAAAAAATGGCCTTGTTGGCTTTAATAAAACAAAAATGATGAACACGACGTGTGAGATTAAGGACAGCTTGAAGCCCTCAGAATTTGCTCCAGCCACCCCCGTGTACAAACTCATTAACAGAGTCATAAAGGCAACTAATGAAAATCATGACCGGTATCATTACAAGACCACTGGTGTCCTCTCGCCTTTTCCCTCTGCGAGCGAGAGAATAAAGGCAACTAAATTAATGTTCACACCAATAATGTTACAAAAACACCGCCGTCCTTTAAGTAGCAGCTATTCTCCTCTGCGTGTGCGCAGCCACCTAAATTAAAGTTCAGACCAGTGTTGTTGCATAACCGTTTACACTCCACATCTTTGTCCTTCTGTGTGTTTTTCTGTCACTTTCAGGATGACAACTCCATGTTCTTTCAGTTCGGCCCCTCCATCGAGCAGCAGGCGTCAGTCATTTTGAACATCATGGAGGAATACGACTGGTACATCTTCTCCATTGTCACAACGTACTACCCGGGTTATCAGGACTTTGTCACCAAGGTAACCGTGCAGCTGATACAACGCATACAATCAATCAGGATGAAAGAGATGCAGAACTTATGATGTGGATGTGTTCCCAAAAGCCTAGGCATTTTTAAAAATCTAATATCTAAGTTAGATATTAGTCAGAATATTCACTTATACTCCCAAATCTTTGCAATCAGGGATAATAACAATTAAATAATAAAAATAATAATTCAAAAAAAGTCCAAAAATAAATGTAGTTACAAGTAAGATTAAAACATAAATGTACTAACAAACAGACAAAATATATATAATATAATTTTGAATTTGATTTAGACGCTTGATTTTAACACATAAAGCACTACAGTTTTACTCACTAAAACCACAAGTGTGTTAGCCCTGCGACAGACTGGCGACCTGTTCAGGGTGTACCCCGCCTCTCGCCCTATAACAGCTGGGATAGGCTCCAGCACCCCCGCGACCCTGAAAAGGATAAGTGGAAGCTCCAAAAGGCACGGACACGACAAACGCACTTCAGTGTTCAGTGACTCCAATTAGCCTAGCAGTCAGCTATCAGCTACAGAGGCCTGACTTTAAGCCTTAAAAGTTGTTTTAAAAAAAATCACCCTCTGTATAGTTGTCATGAGTAGAAAGATAAATTAAAAGCATTTTGTGTACCAGACTGTAAACACGTGTATTTCAGCTGCAAAGTTTTAACTAGAGATGGCACGATACCACTTTTTTATGTCCGATACCGATACCGATATCATAAATTTGGATATCTGCCGATACCGATATGAATCCGATATAGCGTTTTTTAATCAACAAAACTGTTTTTTAAATATCTTGCTGCATTTTGTATAAGTTCATACTCAAGTTTAAAACAACAACTACACTAAAGCTATTCTGTTATACCTGTATGCAAAAAAAATGTTTCATAGTTCAGCAATACTGATCAATCTAATAAACTTAAACCTACACCATCCTCCCTATTCTGGTATTTTAAAGAGTACTTAGCATAAATATTAAGCAACCTAACTAATAGGGTTCCAACTCCCAGCAACAACAAAAATAAATAAATAAAAAATAGGGAACCACCCCTCACGCTCCACCTCATGATGCTTAATCGACGTAATCAACCTTAATTTGATGCAGTGTGAAAAAAATGCACAGAAATCAATTATTTTTCAAGAAATATTAAATAGATTCAACATCTTTCTTCAACAAAATTGCAGACTGCACAGATGGTACCTTCCCAAAGGAAAAAGTACTATAGCTTACTAGGGTATATATATTAGACTTAATAGTTACTATATACAGTAATGGACTTCTATTCATTTTGCATCAAATTAAAACTTTGGGTGTCAGATAATTATTTATTAAAAGCTAGACATTTTAAATGAGAATAAGAAAGAAAAGTATGTCTTTGTGCCCCCTTTTCCCTGTTAATGCCCTATCGGCCCCCCTGGCTAAACTTTGCTAGATCCGCCCCTGCACAGTTACCAGCGTCAGCTACGTAGAAAAAGATCCTCGAGTAGAAAGTAATATTAAATACATTCTAACAACAGCTGATCAAGCTTAAACGTGCTGCTGTTGTTCAGCCGCTGGTTTCCTCTTTCTGGTGCAAAGTGGGCCAAAAGCAAACTAGAGACACGGACTCGCGACAGAAAAGCTGATCAGCTGATCGTTAAGCAGTTTCATGATTGAAGTAGCAGCAAGAAGAGGCAGTCGCTCCATATATCGTTTGTTAAGCTTAACGCAGGAATGCTTTACAAACATTCAGAGATGGACTTACACACTTGCTTTACTTCTCTCGGGGATAACTTTGTCGGAGATGAAATGCCGGGTTGCTAGCGAAGCTCCAAATGCTATCCAGAGCACCGACAGGTCCCGCATGCCACAGCCGCTCTATCACGTGATGCATACTGCTCAGACGTGCTAACGTTCTGAGGTGAGTTACGGCGTGTTGCAAGTTTTGTGAGGTGCTTTCGTGATATTTAATGGATCGGATTACATTTTTTATTTTTCTCCGATATCCGATCCAGTAATTTAGGTCAGTATCGGACCGATACCGATACGTAATATCGGATCGGTCCATCTCTAGTTTTAACATGGGAGTCTTTGGAGACTGACTTTCTTTTGAAAGCGCTTGAATAACTGCATGACTGTATTTTTCAGTCCCAGGGGTTTTCAGGTGTTTTGTAACACAAACTGTATGATGCTGATTAGAGATGTGTTTTATAAACATTTAGTAATTTGTATAAACCCAAATGCCTGATCTGTGAAGTGAAGTGCTAAGTAAAAGAAATTCCAATTCAATCTAGTGATGTATCCACTTTGTTTTTAATAAACTGCTTCATCTTGGAACAATAAACTAAAATGCAAGTCAAACACACATTGAAACACACTGTTGACAAAAATAATAGGGTTTGAATTTTTTTTGTCTTGTTAAAGACTAAAGCAAAGTACATTGTGGTAATCAGCCCCTTCTACCTACTGCAGATTCGTAGTACCATCGAGAACAGCTTTGTGGGCTGGGAATTAGAGGAAGTTCTACTACTTGACATGTCTGTGGACGACGGCGATTCGAAGATTCAGAACCAGCTGAAGAAACTCCAGAGCCCTGTTATTCTTCTCTATTGCACAAAAGAAGAGGCCAACACTATCTTTGAGGTGGCCCACTCTGTTGGAATCACGGGCTATGGCTACACGTGGATCGTGCCCTCGCTGGTTGCTGGAGATACTGATGTAGTGCCGGCCGAGTTCCCCACAGGTAGGAAATCTGAAACTGAACCAGAGTTCGGACTTAAAATTGGATCACAATGAAATCATAATAAATGATCTTTTATTGCTTTCAACTTAAATCCTACACATGTGGAGTTTAACATTTACATAACATTCAGTGATTAGGTGAGAATTTGGAGTGTTACAAATACATCCATTTTCAGTACAGAAGATTGTAAATGAACCACGGCAGACCCGATAAGATTTTTATGCTTTTCAGCATACTTTGTTATTACTATTGCTGTTCACAATCACACGGCTGCAGCTTTGCAGCTTGCAGTCATACACCTACCAACAACAACAACAAGGCGTGATTGCGGATGCTGCTCAGGTGTGTCCGCCTCCCCTGCAGCGGCCCTGCAAACCACGCCCGCCACAAAGATGTTGCCCTAAAATGCTTGTTTTAAATCATAATTGTACGTACCAAAGTTACCAAAACATGTAAATGGCCCAGCTTTTATTGCTAGTTGTGTCAGCTTTAGCATCAAAGCTGCAACAGACACCTCCGATAATCAAAGATCGGCCTCTGCATGGCTGCTGTGGAAATTTTTGCAGAACTGCGTAGTGGATGCACACTGGATCTGTTGTTTTCTCAGTTCACGCTGCAGCATGTCAGTAGGGTTCAAGTCTTGACTTTGACTTCACCATAAGTTTAGTTTATTGCTTTTAAGCCGTTCACAGGGGGGGTAATTCTTGTGTTCAGGATCACTGCACCACTGCATACCCCAGAGTGACAGACTGATGACCTGCCATTGTCCCCACTGTCACTGTCAGAGACTTTCTTTAAGGGAGCAGAATTCATGTTTTCTGCAATAATCACAAGTCGGCCTGTAGCAACATAGCATCTCCACTTTATACAGCTTCCCTCAGCTTTGACCGTTGGTAGAATGATTTGTTTGTCTTTGTTTGGTTTATGCAAACTGTGATGAGACTCTTGGCCTCGAACAAATCCATAGAGTATTCTTCCAAAAGGTTTTGTTGATGCAAAATTAATAAAAGCCTTAATGTACTGTTGGGATAGCACTGATTTTCACTTTACCAATTCTTGTTGCCATTTTAGCCCAGAGCCTTCAGGTTAGCAGAGTAATAAACTGACCTTTGTTGAGTTTAGACGTGACTTTCTTTGGATGTTTTTGTTGGGTTGTTTGAGACTTTCCAGAAGTTGTCACTGTATTAGAGGAATTCTGGAAGGTCAAGCACCTCTTTGAAAGTTCAATCTTGTTTCAAAATCTTCTTTTATAGATAAATCCTTTGTGGACGTGCCTTAGAAATAGTCTCATAAACCTTTCCAGAAAGATACTTCAATCACATTTTTTTCCTTGTCTCATGTCTTTTGGCACACTGTGCTAATGTTGAGACTTGAATCGGGACTGGCAATGTATATTGTGCAGACTATATATGAAAGTTAAAGATGGCCACTCAAATGAGGCAAAGAGTTTCCCCGCCCATTGACGTCCTTACAAGTTGACAGCCTGAGGACTCGCCCCCTGCTGGCACTTAGAAAGAACACAAGTTTTAATTTCTTCATTTGCTTCATTTTTCATAAGAAGAAGAAGCTGCAGCCGAGCTGTGGTATATGTCACGGCTGCCGAGGCGAGCCGTGTGGAGTTGGAAGAAGGACCCAAGATGCAGGCAGTGGATGAGATACCGGTGGTTTTATTTACAGAGGTGTAGTGGCAAACAAACAGTGGGGCATAACAAATAACTAAAGACACCTAAACTGGGAGGACTAAAAATAACAGACCTGGGAGCATACGACAACGGGATGAGAAGCAGAGAGACGCAGACAGGGAACAGGACACTGTGGAAGACAGGGTAACAGACTGACACGGAGTTACACAGAACTTAAACAATCATCATCTAGAAAATGATAACAAACTAAAAGCGCTGGGTCACCGACCCAGGACCATGACAGTATATACTGCACCACATTACAGAAAAGCGTTTTGTTTCATTTCCAAAACAGTGATAATGATATAGTAAACTTCTTTTAGATCGGTCCTAAAAGCGACTCTCTGTATTTGAAAATCATAATGATCCGAGTAGAAACAAAACCAAAGACGGACAAAGACGGACGGCAGAACCACTGAAAAGCTATTCCTTAAATTTTCTTTCCAGTTCACTGTTGGATTGTTTTGTAAGACAAACTGACCTTTTCTAACAAGAAATGAGGAAGCCTCTTTTCTCCACAGCACCACCGGAGGTAACCTTTTCAGGTCAAATGTGAAACCAAAGTGATGTCTAAGTTGGGGCACATTAAAACACTCAACCTGCTCATGCAATTTGTCAGGCAAACCTGTCAGGCTGACTCATCGAAAACGACACTCAGCGCTTGGGGGTGGACAGACACTTTTTAGAAAGGCCATCTCTCAGTGGGAATCAAACCTTTAACTGTTAGTGATGTCCCCACCGTGCTAACTAATGGAACTTTCCTCAACTTTTGGCTCTCTGTGGGAGAGAAAACTGTAGAGGAGGTAGTATATCTAAGCTAGACGTATGAGCGCTGTAATTTGTTGGTGTTTGGCTGGTTGATTTACAACGGAGGGGCGAAATTACACTGCCGCCTGTTCTCAGCAGTTTCTGGGAAATGGTTTTCCAGGCGGAACCTGAGACCGTTGTCCCGTTCAGGCACCGTAACTCAAACCTTTTACCTCTGTTCCCCTATTGGCACCCACAGATGATTTACTCTTGAGTGGGAGCTAGGAGTGTGTTTGCAGGCCGGTCTGTATGTGTGTGTGTGTGTGCTTTTGTTTTTGTTTCAGTGTGTGATGTCTATGTGCATTTGTCTGTGAAAGTTACGATTGGTTCAGGGTTTAATTTGCATGAGAAAATAATGAGCGAATGTAATCAAATGGGTTGTGTGTTTGCGCACTGCCGTGTACTTCATATGGTGAAGGACGACCGGTGTTTACTCGTTGGACAGGGTGAACCGAATTCTGTGCGCGTTTGTGTCACTCTGTCTGTTACAAGTTAGGGTTCCACTCTATAAAGTTTGATATATCACCGTATCAGTTATGTAAATCACACAACAACGTCCCTCTTGATTTATGTTGCCGCTGAGATAATCGCGTCTCGCTCATGTACCGCCTGGATGATTGCAAAGTAGAGCTGCGTCGATGGACACACACAAAACTCTTTCAGTTAACACTCAATTATCATGACATGACTCACATGGGACAAAATGACACATTTCAGGCTAAATGTCGTCCTCCTGTTTCGTGCGTGATGAACAGGATACAGAATGTGCCAAAATAACCGCACAGAATTCTCAAAGTAAGACGACTTTTTATGACGTCGCTTGTGTCAAAAACATGATTATTTAGATCATACCTTTACTTAAAATGTCATTAATACAGTGTTTTAAGACAGCGTGCAAAGAAACCATGAGTATCCAGATGGCCAAGCTTTGATTCACAGCTCTTCTCCTGTAGGATCTGTGCTTGTTCGTGCTGCTCCTGCCAGAAATATGAAAGTGATGGTTGGCTGACGAGTTTCCTTTAAACAGCTTCAGCAGTGACAGTCTGTAAAACCTGTACTGAGAACAGCCTCACCTTTCTAATCACTAAAATGCTAAAGCTTTCCAAATGCCTCTGCTTTGTGGTTTTGTCTTGAAGTGCAAAAACGTAGAAGAATAGCATCAAAATCCTAGCAGCCTAAGAAAGTTAGCAACTGTTAACTCTATATTGCCCTGACAGATATTTATCAGCTTGATGACATATTGGCCTATAACAAACACGAGTCTACATATGACAACATATGAGTTGTCCAGAAAGACGCCAATTTAAAAACGTTATTTTTTTCTGGAGTGAAGCAGCGTCTTTGTTGCCGGTTCCTTTTTAAAAAAAAAAGATTATTCTTATTTATTTTTTTGCCTTTCAGCCTTTATTGGGTAGAAACAGTGGAGCTAGTCAGGGAAGAGGGGAGAGAAGGGAAGACATGCAGCAGAGGACTGCAGGTCAGACTCGAACCCGGGCCTACTGCTCTCTGGTCAATACTTCCAGGCATGTAGACACGAGTAAGAAGACCCGCTGAAGTTCTGAATATCTGAATGAGGATTAAAAAGGTCATTTCAGTGACCGAACGTGGTGTAGTTGTTGTTGTCAGAAATTGCTGATCCACTGGGATTTTCCCACACAACCATCTCTAGGGTTTACAGAGAATGGCCTAAAAAGTGATCGAGTAAACAGGTTTTCTGAAGGTGAAAATGAAAATAACCCCTCATTACAGCCGAGGTATTCATATAAACACAAAACACATTAAATCTTGAAGCAGATGGGCTTCAACAGCAGCTAAGAGCAGGAAACTGAGGTTATTGTTTTCACAGACTCACCAAAATTGCACAATAGGAGTTTGGAAAAACACCGTCTGGTCTGATGAGTCTTGATCTTTCTTAAGGTATTCCATGTGAGAGTCAGCTTTCATACCGTTTAGGTATGAAAACATGGATCCACCCACGTTGTATCAGTGGTTCAGGCTCGTGGTGTTGGTGGAAATGGTGTTGGGGACGTCTTAGTTCCAATTAAGCATTACTTCAGTGTCACAGCCTGCCTAATTATTGTTGCTGACCATGTCCATGGATGCTTTCAGCAGGATAATACACCATGTGACAAAGCTGAAACCATATCAGTCTGGTTTCTGAGTTTACTTAGTGCCTTGAATCTATGAGGAATTAAGCAGCTCTGAACACAAAAGATGATCCAACGTGGGACTAGCAAGGTGTACCTAATAATGCAGCTAGTGTGTGTATGTAGGACATGCTTGCATGTTTGTTTGTGGCATCAGTTGGGATAGTTCTGGAAAAACCAACATGCCTTGTGTAAGCATCGAGATCAGAAAAGCCAAATTAAGCCTGCAGCAAGTGGCAGTCAAGCGCACCAACTTCTGAATCAGCACAGAGTGAAATGACACCGCGACACCGCATGTGACTGTTGGTTTCGCTGGTTGTGTCCTCTGTGGACTCTGGCGGTTCAGGGTTCACCAGGAGGTGCATGCTAGCTGTGGGCCTAATTTACTTACAAGGCACACTTAATAATTTGCACCGTGTGTGATGAAGAGCCTCCAAATCTCACGGGTAATTCCGCTGATCCCTTCCTTAAGTAGCGCTTTGGGAAACCATCTCTTCACCCACTCCTTCTTCCTTCTTGCTTCTCTATATTTTGCTGCTGTTCCCTCACTTTTCTGTTTTTTTCTTCTGTGTTACTATTTCAGCCTCCTCTGACTTGCTCCCAAGTCTCAGCTCCCTTCATCTTCCTGTGTTTCTTGAGTCTGTATCTTTGTGTCTCTGCTGCTGCCTGACTTTCTCTCTCTTCTGCTCATTCTGTCACTCTTTCCCCTCCTCTTCCCTCTCAGCTCTTTCTCTCCTACTAACAGCCTTTCTGTCTCTTTTTTCCCTTGATCAAAGTTGCACACTACTGCCACACACACTGTGTTAATGTAACCACCCAGTCTGACATCACTGGCATTAATAAACTGTTTCCAGAAATATCTGCTGTTATGCTTTCCGATCAGTTTGCTTATTGTGGATGCGTTATGTCTGCAGTGTGATTTAGGTTGTATGTGTGAGAGGGAGATGTCCTGCCACATTGTAATACCTTGTTACACGCCCAAAAGAGAGCTGCGACAATAAGACATCAAACCGTCCGCCCGCGTGCTCCCGACACACACGTCTCGCCTATGTCTTCCTGGGAAGAAAGTCGCGCCCTTAAAGCAATAAAAAGTCAAGCATGTAAAAAGGAACGGGGAACGGAGCGAGTGGTGAGAAAGTGTCGACAATGTGTGACATGAGATGTGGTCCTGAAGGGCCCGAGCTGTCAGTGCAGAGGCCCCGTGAGGAAGGCAGGTTGCCAGGCTGCCTGTCTATTTCTGCACGCTGACATGGTAGCGGGCTGGCTGACATGTGGTCATACATTGTCAGATAGATGCAGACCTGCTGATGGACAGAAAGATGGACAGATTAAAGAGTCAGATAAATTACAAGCTTACAAACCCTGAGAGCTTGAACCCAGGGGGCCTCTAATGGCTCCTAAACAATCAGCTGTTGGCTGTTTTCAGAAGTCATAAAGGCATTTTTGTAGCCAATTTTAAATGCGGAGGTAGTTAAGACTTTTGACTTGAAAGGTTTGAGCGTTAAATTGTTTGTTCGGCAATGCCTACCACTGCTTCAGCCACTGCTGTCACACCTTCTCTAACATGACCACCGAACACAGAAACGCTTGCTTTTTTCTTAAAAGAAAAAAAAAAAGATTTCCATGTTTGCTGATTGGATCCTTTTAGTAATAATTGGGTGGTGAACATTTTAACTTTACACCACCCAATTAATATTAAACTTACACCTGCTCCAACTTTGAACTGTAACCTAAGCCAAGAAGGCATGAAATTGTTACCAAATGATGCTCCAAAATGAATCCCTGTGTACCGTGCTTAAGGACAATCCCCTTGTTGGGGCGACCGTGGCTCAGGGGGTTGGGAATCGTATCTGTAACCGGAAGGTCGCCGGTTCAATCCCCTGGCTCTCTGTCCTGGTCGTTGTGTCCTTGGGCAAGACACTTTACCCTATTTGCCTACTGGTGTTGGCCAGAGGGGCCGATGGCGCGAAATGGCAGCCTCGCTTCTGTCAGTCTGCCCCAGGGCAGCTGTGGCTACAACCGTAGCTTGCCTCCACCAGTGTATGAATGCGAGAGTGAATGAATAGTGGCATTGTAAAGCGCTTTGGGTGCCTTGAAAAGCGCTATATAAATCCAACCCATTGTTATTATTATTGTTAAATCCAGCATGATGAAGTCCTGAACCGCTGAACACGGGAACTTAATGACTGGTCATTAAAAAGAGATAAAGATTTATTGCTGGGAAACATGCACCATGAGTAATCAATTAATGATGACTATTAGTCATGGGTTTATTGTAATTAAAATTGAATATTGTAATGGATTTTATTGCCAATAACAGCTGTTTAATATCAGTGAAACTCATTTTCATAGCATCTGTGTTTAATACATCCCAAAGAGCCTAACAGTAAGTTAATGCCTTTTTTTAAACAAAAAATGTAACATTAAGAAAATATTTTCACATTCATGCAAGTTATTGTCGGGTTTTTAGGATACCTACAGGAAATTTTGTGTTTGCGATTCGCTGCCTGCCACCAGGCTGTCCTCAGCCTCGAGAATGCTTCGAATACCTACAGAGAAGGACGTGGTGGAGGAACGACAGGTATCCTGGCAAACAGCTGAATGGGCTGATGGGCACTTGGAAGGGCATCGGGAGAGATGGGCATGGAGGCACACAGACAGAGAGAGACCTGCAAATAAACATTCCTAAACATTTGACAGATTGTCAAATGCGAACAGGAGTCGGGCAGACAGAAGGACAGATAAGCAGGCGTGCGGAGAGTGCAAAGGCCGACAAACAGACCGTACAGAACGTACTTTAGACAGACAGATGGACAAACACAGCAAGATGATAGACTCTTAGTCAGTCAGAATGGGAGTGCTATTCATCTGCTCCCTGAGTCACTACGTAGTGTATGCTCTGTCTCTTGGAGTGTGTTCAAAGCATGTACACTCTATATATCCTAGCACACTGATCCCCCTGTCTCCCCGGTTTAGTTTCCTCCATCTGTCCGTCTCGCTGTGTCTTCACTTTCCTCTGTAGAATCACTCCTTCCCTTCTCACCTCCCTTTAAAACAAAAAACCCTTCATCTACCTTCTTTCTGCATTTCCTCTAAACGATCTCTCTCCTCTTCTTGCTTCCAGGCCTGCTCTCTGTCTCCTATGATGAATGGGACTACGGCTTAGAGGCGCGGGTTCGCGATGGTGTGGCGATCATCACTATGGCGACTTCTACCATGATGATGGACCGCGGGCCTCACACCCTCTTGAAGTCTCAGTGCCACGGAGCTCCTGACAGAAAGACCCCCATCTCAGGCAACCCCAACGAAGTGCTCAGGTGAGTGAAGGTGGAGAGGGCGTAGCATGTCAGAGCAGCATGATCACACTTAATGGACCCAGTCTCAGTTAGTTTATCTGGTTTCGTCGGCACTTATAGTATTGCACGCAAAGCAACACTGTGACATTTAGATGTACGATTCGAGGGTCTTTGTTGTCATTATGCAAGGATAACGAAATTATAGTTTTATTTTCATTTTTCTACATTTGTGACACAACTTCCAGTGACGCTGGAAATAATTAGAGTCCGTCTGCTATCAGTTTACAATGAATGGTGTCGAGTTGGCAATGGCATGCAGTCTGTTGCGGTGATTAACACAGTGAATTAAATCAGTGAAAATCACAAGTCTGTTGCTGTCTGCATATACAGAAATTTGCATTAATCACAAATTCACATTAGCCACTTATACTCAGAGTCCAGCCAGAAACAGAATTTCATGCCCCTTTACTGTTACCTGGACAAATACCTGTTAGTTAACAGAAGTCTGAGATTGAACTATGATCTGGCACATCTTCATCCAGTTCTGAAACCGCAAAAAAACTTTTAAGCAGGGAAAACAAAAAGATTAAGTAGCATTAAGTGACATCTTGGATCTTACTTTTATTAATCACAGAGCTTCTGGTGGTGTGGTTTGTGTTCTTTATCAGTAAGCCTGCTTTCCCATAAAACGTTCAGCTCTCTGCTGGATGTTGCCACTTGCGCGCTGCTTGAATATGTCATTCTGCAGTAGTCTCGGTGTTCTCTAGGAACCACGATCCTTTTCCTTTGCTTTCTGCCCTGCAGCAAGCCGGCACATATCTCACGAAAACCAGCTCTGTGGTGCAAACCATACACTTCTGTACAATATAGAAGAAATGCCACAAAGCACTGGTCGTGTTTGTTTAAAGCTGTTTATTCACGCTAATGTGTCTGAGTTGATGTGCGAGTCATTTGTGGATGTTGCTTTAAAATTGCACCGTTCTGGTGGTCTAACATCCCCACGATCACCATGGCACCGTCATCATTGGTTCAGCAGATGTTGCAGCACGTGCGTGTTAGCATCTCCATCCCCTGCACGCTGTGATCATCCTCCCCCCACGTAATAATACCCTATGCACAAACACCCCTTCACATGCTGCCATCTTCAGGAAAACCGACCCCACCCCTTCAGCTGTCCGTCCCAGCAGCAGGCCTTTTGAACTGGATGTGAAGCCTAGCGTCGGGCTGCGCTTTGCTCTGCGCGCCGCCTAATTGGTCCCAATGGCGTTTCAGTCGGCGAACACTATCCCCTGTCGTGCTGCGCTCCAGAGCTCAGCGCAGCATTATATTCAGTGGCGGTTTCACCCCTCCGCGACTCTGCGCGTCTGCTGGAGATAGATGTGCGTGGGTATGTGTGTTTTTATTGCCCTAAAGAGAGACCAACTGTCAAGGAAAGCCACGTGTGCATGTGTGCACAGGTGTCGTACAGGGCAGCATATGTGTGTATGCTTGCTAAAGAGACTGTCAGTATCGCTTCAGGACACCGGTGGCAGATCACAGACACTTGCACAGAAAACGAAATGCACTGACCCCTTTTGGCTGATTCAAATAGTCTTTTTCTGCCTTCTCCTGCAATTTTTCTGCTGAATGCAAGCACGCATACATCCCGAAATACTCTTCTCACGCTCATAAGACGCCAGAGAAACGTGGAGCCTACTGTGGAAACTCGGGCTCTTCTTTTGGGATGTGTGTAATTTTTTTGCTCATGGTCAAGCTTAACTGCATCCTGCTCAAAGGCAACAAAACTTTGTTGTCCAGTCAACTCTTTGGATGTCATTTCAGCCCCTGCCTGTTGTTCTCTCCTTTCTGAACCTTT
Source organism: Diplotaxodon limnothrissa (assembly GCF_057381915.1). Classification (NCBI taxonomy): domain Eukaryota; kingdom Metazoa; phylum Chordata; class Actinopteri; order Cichliformes; family Cichlidae; genus Diplotaxodon; species Diplotaxodon limnothrissa. The sequence continues at coordinate 9,901,429 of NC_140599.1, read as the reverse complement.
TGCATTTGTTTCACCACTGCTTACTGCTTTGAGATAACAGTGGTGTTTATGGCAGCTGCTCTTGCCCCAGAATACAACCCCCTCCTCTCTCTTCTGTTCATGTGTTTGCCTTGCTGTGGTCTGCTGCGCACTGCTTTGTTCTTCTCAACTCTGCTGTGGTCTCTCTGCCGCGTTCTCTCTGCTCTGCTCGGCTGTCCTCTCGCGCCCCGTAGTCTTCTGTTTTTGTTCTGCCCTGCTCTGCTTTTTTCCCCCTACATCTGCTCTGCTTTGTTCTACTTTTATTCTGTTCTGTGGAGGGCTGCTCTACCGTTTTATCTTCTCACACCTCCTCGCCTCTCCTCTTGTCTCCTCTCCTCTCTTCTCTAGTGATTTTTCCTCTCATCTCTACCGTTCTGCTCCTCCCTAGTTGGTGCCTGCGCTGCAGACCTGCAGTTTTATAATCAACTTAGCTGTGTTGTTGATTAGATCAGTTGCAAACACTGCTAAGATCCTTTGCCCCTTTTCTGCTTTAACTAAATTTGTTTGGTGATAACCTTTGTCTTCAAGTGTTCAATCAAGAGATTAGCATTTGGCCTAGAGTCTATATATTAGAAAGTGAACGAACGCCTAGTTGCCCGGCTTGCGTGGCTGCTTGGCTGCATGGACCGATGCCCACCCGCTCGATTCGTTCACTACTAAGTGAGTCAACGAATGAAAGATGGATGGACGGCAGCTCAATCAAAAAGCTCTTTCCTGCGCCTGGGAAGCCTTACATTTTGTGTTCTCTCCAGTGAATACAAACTCCATTTGTAAAAATTTCAAGCAGACCTTTAAAGTAAATCATTAATAAACCAAGCAGGGGCACAATTAATTCTAAGCTGTCGAAAATGGCATTTAGCAGCTAAACCTGAAAATGAAGCTTTCATCTCAACATATTAAGCTGGAAAAACATCCATGGAAAATGGACCAATCAGAAACTGATTCACTGATCAATATAGGTCCCGAGCTTGCCCCACTGCTAAGTCACAATCCACATGTGCCAATCTGAAACATTTAGGTAAATAAACTAACTATTAGTGCTATAAAATTGGGTGCTTTAATGTTTACACACACACGCTACAGATTTTACTTGTAAACCCATATTTTTACTGCGATCTACGGTGGCCCTGAGAGGTCAAACATACTTAAGAAAACAGCAGCAAATAGAAAAGTGCAGCAAAACACACGAACCACAACGGAAATAGAAAAATACACAGCAAACGCTGACAAAAACCAAAAACAATCTCACAAAACACAACAGAAGTGTTTTTAGGGACACAAGAATGTGTCGGACCAGCTGCAGAAGTGAAGCTAACAGTAAGCAAACATGCTAACAGCAAACATGTATCTACAGCGGGGGTGGGCAATCTCAGTCCATGAGGGCCGGTGTCCCTGCAGGTTTTAGATCTCACCTTGGGTCAACACATCTGAATCACATGATTAGTTCGTTACCAGGCCTCTGGAGAACTTCAGGACATGTTGAAGAGCTAATTTAGCCATTTAAATCAGCTGTGTTGGTTCGAGGACACATCTAAGACCTGCAGGGACACCAGCCCTCGTGGACTGAGATTGCTCACCCCTGATCTACAGTATTATATGACAACATAGATGAATCCTCAGCTTCTTTTCTCCATGTGATCCTTTGCATTTCTTAGTTTCTGGTACATTATAAACCACGGCCGCTGCAGATAGCCTACAGGGTAGAAGTTCTCCAGTTGGGGATCTCAGGTTTAAAGAGTGGTAGCAAGTAGCGAGAAGTACCTGTACCTTCTTCTTGCTTTAGATATATTCCACAACATTTTTTTAGGATGTCTTTGAAGTGCGTGATTAAGAATCTGAAGCAGATGGTGAAGAAATCAAGGAAGGACGGTGGCAGTTATCCATTTTTAAACCTTCTTAAAAGCCGATGATTATATGGAAATATATATGTCCCAAAGTACGAGTGAAAAATTTGTATTGTAGCTCCAACACAAGTTGGTCCAGCTTGTGGATTATACACGAGCTAGGTCAGTAAGAGATGCATGGGAATATGTAAATTGAATCTAGTTTACATTTCAATCTGCTGGTGAACGAGGAAGACTGGCTCTAAGGTCACGGTCATCTACTCGAATTTATAAGCCATACATTAACATTTTCTTGTTCGTCCCTCAGTGCCTCATAGAATACCACAAGAGAAGGACGCGTCACTCCACTAAGTAAATTAAGTCCATTGTAGCCAGCGCTGTGACATTCCAGCTAATTCTACAGCATGAGCCTGACAAATGAAGATAGCAGGAAGGGGAAGAAGAAGAGTGCAAAGCACAGAGGAGAGGGAGGGACAGAGCGAGGGAGAGGTGGCAGTAGAGGCCAGCAGCGAGCAATACACAACAGTGTGAGAATCATGAGTTTGACAACACTGGCCCTGACCTTGCCAGGCGTGGACAGGTTCCAGATGAGGTTGGTCTTGGAAAGGTGTCAAGTGCTTTTAAGCTCCGTGGGCATTTTTGAACTTCTGTGGCCTCAGTAAGGCTTTCAATATGGGGTATATATCTATATATATTTAAGCACATACACGCATGCTCTGGATACAGAACAATCTGCAGTTGCATTTTGACCCTGTTGCGCTGAGAAATGCCAACTCAATGGGACCGTGTCTGACTCGGTGTTTGCGCGTGTCTTTGTGTGCATGTGCGTGTGAGTCTGTGGAGCCCAGCTGGATGTGTGTGTTTATGGGGCAGGCAGTGGGAGGTGGCAGATAGGTACCTGTTTTTGATGGGGCTTGATTGGAAGTAGGTCAGGAATCTTCTCTCCTCTTTCTTCCATCTCCCGTCTCTCCATCTTTATTGCCTTGCTCCTCCTAAATCTTTTCATCTGTCCTGTCACTAAATCTCTTTTTGTCTGCCAGGTTTATCCAGTCCTCTGCTTTTCTGTGTTTCTTATTTTATCTCACATAATCTTTTCCTTTCCCCAGTATTTTTTATTACATCCTTCTCGCTCTTTTCCCCTCCCCTCTGCTGCATCCCATCTTCACCTACCTCCTTTTTGCTGCAGGCTATTATAATTTTCAATTTGTATAGCAGTACAGTACATAGGTTTGTCTTTTAAGGTTTTTGAAGTTTTATTCCAAAATGCTCTGAAATTAGAAAATCAAGAGGAGAATATTGCCTCAGGTATCCATTATATCTGCAATGTAGACAATGCAGTGTGTTCGAGGGCTAGTGCTTTAAAGAAATGTCACTGTAATTAGTTTTAATTAAGTGCTGTCGATCATGTGTCAAAGCCACATATTGATGTCCACGCTTCTTCCCTCCTATTAGCGCAGCTTTGTTTACACATTCACTCGTTGTATATGGATGCCGCTGAATGTATATAGTCACACCTCCCCTCGCATTCACACATTATACCCCAAGTGTGCACGCAACAAAGCCTCAGTATGTTTTTCTACCTCAGCCGCACGGAGCCCTACATGGCTTGTTATCACTCTCAGTATAGATCCCTCCTCTTCAGATCCAGTGATTACACTGTACCACAGTAATTGCTAAGGAGTGTAATTCATAATTAATTCATGTCAGGGTTAATTTATTAAAACTGACTTATCAATATTTTACACAACTCCTCCATTATTCACACCAGAACATGCGCTCAAACCTATCTTTGTCAGGCCATGGAGTTAGCATGGGAAGTGTGCTGCTGCGTGCCGTGTTGTTGTGGCACAGCGTTGTTCTGGTTTGTCTTTAGATAAACCTATGCATGCAAATGGATTCGCTGCATTGTGGTTCATGCTGCAAAAAATATGAGGCGTTTCCTGAATGTAGAAATCGTTTTCTGTAGATTTGATTGGAGTAGTACATGTCGGACTCCGGTCAGTGTTACTAGCTTTTGTTCGCCAGGTGACGACAGCTGCTGCTGTTTGAATTTTAATTCACCTCATGTACAGCACAGCTGAGATACTCTCCTCCAGCTCATGCAGGAAACTGACAGGTTCAACAGGATATCAAAACATGCAATTTAGCGGGGAAGGTGGATGCGATTCTGTCTTATTATGCTAGTCACACCTGCGTATTCAGATTCCTACCATCCACATAACTTTATACCATCTCATGACACCTACAGTAACTTATGGAAAAGCAGGGATCGGTTTGTGTTCACATTACAGGAAGGCAGCGATGGTGACATGCAATCATCCTGTCACTCAGCTTTGGAATAACAGTCACCGCATTCTTGCAGCTCTAGTCTTTATATGCCTCTGTGAGGTTTGCTACATGGTAAACTGCATGGACTGTAAATAAAAGATGGAGATAGCCACCGTGAGTTATTCACTGTCTTTTAGAGATCTGTTTTTCAAGCCTACATTTGAGCCATTTTGGGCTTTTTCATCTTGGTTCTTTAGAGACAGAAGTGACCATTTTTGGAGGAGAGGGCAAATACCTTAGTAGTCACAGCCGGTTCTCACTCCCGAGGCCTAACATCCTGACGATTTGTCACGTCCCGCAGCGTTCCTGAGGAACGCGAAAGGTGACCTTCCACAATCTTATGCTAAGCGCCGGGTTATGGGTGAAATCCAGTAGAATGACGGTCCCGCGGTAATACACGTTCCAGCCATGTATTCCAGCCCTAACCCTAACCATAACCTTATCCCAAACCTTAACAGCACTTTAATGACATCAAATAGTGTTTTCCAAAGCAATTTAAGTAAAATGACGAACATGTGTAGATTGAGTCCAAACGGTTCTCATGTTTCCAATCTCCTCATTTAGGGACGTGTTTGGTGCCCGGAAGCGTAATATGTTGACGATTTGTCACCTAGCATAAAATATTACGGTTTGGGAGTGAGAATGTGTTGGTAGTTAGCTAATGCTAACAAGCTGCATCTGTGGACTTTACACCAATCAGGCCTCTGACAGGTGAAGCGAATAACACTGATTATCTCTTCACCATTGGATGGGATATATTAGGGAGCATGTGAGCATTTTGTCCTCAAAGTTGATGTGTTAGGCGCAGGAAAATTGGGCCTTTTTTCCCATCATGTAGATGCGTGTGTGCGTTGCTTACCTGGAGAACACCTGGCACCAGGATGCACTAAGGGAAGAAATACAACTGACAGAGGCAGTCTGTTGCTTTGGACAATGTTCTGCTGGGAAACCTTGGGTCCTACCATCCATGTGGATGTTACTTTGACAAGTAACAACTACCTAAACATTGTTGCAGACCACGTACGCTCTTTCATGGAAATTGTATTCCCTGATGGCTGTAACCTCTGTCAGCAGGATAATGAACCCTGCCACGAAACAAAAATAGTTCAGGAATGGTTTGGCAGCACAACAATGAGTTTGAGATGTTGAGTTGACCCCCAAATTCTCCAGATTTCATTCCAATTCCAACACAACATTAGCAAGGTGTTCATAATGTTATACCTGATTAATATATAGGTACAACACACAGACGCAGACAACTGTTAATTTAGTGCTAAGTTACATACAATTAAAATACTACACATTTATTTGGCAAAGCTACACCATACAAACACCTGAAAAGAAAGCCATTTTAAATGTCATAGTTTCATTAAAAGGCTCCAGAGGGCACCAAAAACATGACCCAAAGCTCAGTTCAGTGACCAGAATGTGCTGAGGTGACGTCTACTACACCACTTGTGGCTAGTCACCTTTGTAGGTATACAGTCAAAGCAGCCACGCCCCTAATTTTGAGCCTTCAAAACCTGAAAAGGCTGAGCAATAGGAAAAAAATTGTCTGGTACAGTTGTTATAAATGGACCAAGCAAGAAACATACTTTTTTTGAACTTTTAACAAGGGACCCTATGGGGATTGACTCTCTTTCTTAAGTCTCAAGTGGTCTTTGAAGGAGCTGCTGTTCTGCTTTGGTTTCATTTGTCACTCCCAGAGACTGCTGCTTACTAAGCTGTTATCACTGTGTCTGGAGATGCGTGTAGGTCCAGTTTTATTATATTTACAGGAAGTTCAGAGAATGCGCTTGAATGAAGAGTGAACACAGATTGCTTTCCTGTAAACACAGAAGTTGCAGGATGATGAGGGGAAGAGAGACGTGTTGAAATCTGCCTGTACTATGACCCATCCCCTCCCTCTTCTTCTTTGAATCCCACCCCTCTCACTCTCTCTGTGTCTCTTTCCCACCCTCTGCGAGATTACCGTTACCATAGTAACAGTGGTTGTGGCTGCTATGGCAACACACATATGCTTGTGTTTCCTTGCTGTCAGTGTGTAGGATGCTCACGTGCACACTCACACACACACACACACACACACACACACAAGGCTCTGAATTGCAGCATGTAACAATAGCTTGCTCAGTAAAGATTAAAGGGACCGCAGCGTCGAGTCATTTTGTAAATGGCTTATGATTTATGCAGCAGATTCTATGCACTTTGTATCACTGCCAAGGCTCTACAGGAGCGGCTGTAAGCCGGACACATGGGGCTGCATGAGACGGTGTGATGGTGGATGAGTGTGATCATCACAGCCCATTGAAAATATCAATTTTTGATAGAGAGGAAAGAATAAGAAAGCTGGCATTAGAGTAATTGCTGGATTACATAAGTCATTTCATCACAGATAGATAGATAGATAGATAGATAGATAGATCCCATCAACATACAATCCTCTACATGCACACACTTCCAGATGCAGTATCTTTTGCCATGTATTTATTCATCTCTCTCCATATATATATATATAGCGTGCATGCTTTTGAGGTAGAGAGTTTCCATGGAAACAGTCACAGAGCGGGAAGGCTAGGGGTGAGGGCGTGAAATAGTTAAGAGAGAGAGTGTGTGTCTGTGTGTGTGTGGGATGACAGTGAAGTGAATTCAAGTTCATCTGACATAAACATTGCTGTCCTCATGTACATGCACTTACACACTCCCACGCACAATAACCATACCCTCTGCATGAGGGTATGGCACTGCTGAGTGCTGTGTGTGTGTGTGTTGTTTTAGTTGCAGGGAAGTGAAATTATTCCACCTGACACACACTTCTGACACCCGATAGAAACTGCATTGCTCATGTGCGTGTCCCTTCAGCTCCAGGAAAAATTAACTTCAAATCGCTCATAGATTTTAAATTATGTCCGAGCAGTTATTTCAAATTGTATATTTAGTGAATATTTAAGCTGTTTGGTTGTAGATTTTTTTTCATCTCTTTGTAATTATCTTATGATGAGGACAATGGATAAGCTGGATTTTAATAATGTTTTTTAATCACAGTTCTCATGGCTGTGTTTGGCAGCCGTTCATGCAGAAATCAACCCCCAGACAGGACGACAGAGAACATAATTTAGCTTAAAGTCTTAAAACAGAGTGAAGCAACTACCCCGACTGTGTGAATAAAGGTAAAAAAAATCCACCTGCCAGAACCTCTAAAGCTCGCTAATGAGCTCCTTTTTTGAAGCATACGTTTTCAGAGTGTGGTCTGACTGCTGTTTCTTGGTCAGAAACAGTAACTTCATGGAATCTCTGCTGGTTGCATGGCAAAAGATTTCAGCCCAGAATGACTGCTATTTTCAAATCACTTGTTCATGCGCTTGTTGTTCATATGTAATGTGCACTGGATTTGGTCCTCGACTGTGTTAGACAGCAACCCTTCGACTTGATTACGATTTGGGTCTGTGACAAAAAGGACAGAGAAGCAACATTAACCACAGAAGAAAAATCCTGCCAATGGTGTGTGCTGCCCCTCGGCGACAGTCACAACAGTTTCTTTTCTTCTCAAGGTTGTCTCTTGTGCTACAGTCACCATAGGAAGAACAGTAGATAGAGACTGTAGCAGAACCGCAGTTAAGGCCGTAAACAAAGAACTTGTAATCACTCGCAGTTGTCGTCTCCAAAGCGACTTTGGCACATTAAGATGATGATAAAATGGCAATAAGACGAAGTCAGTCTGCTATCAGTTTGATTGATCGTGGTCGAATTGGCAGTTACATGCAGTCTTATGCAGTGTGATAAATTAGCTTACAGAATTTCGCATTAATTAGAAATTCACAGAAACTAATTACATTCAGAGTCCAGACAAAACATGAGATTTGAGACATTCCTTCACAAATAGAGACATCGTTGTGGCAGGATTGTGATTTAACTGTAAAATGATTAAGGAGCTTGGCAGCCTTTCTTTTTAATTTAAGAATGAAACCAGGACACAACTAGCTGAGTCTCCAATTGAAACGAGACTGGTTGCAGAATTACTCAGATTGATCGCAATGTGTTGGGAATCTCTCTGCAAACTTAAGCCACTCTGATCATTTTCGTTGCACTCACTCTGCTTTGACAGTCTGATCCTGTGAGATGAATTCACAGTGTGTGCACTGGTAAATGTCACAAAACAAGCATATTCCTTGTCCACGCTGACCTTAACCGTCACCTTCAGGCACTGCAGATTCATCCATGTAAAAACTCATGTTTGCTTCTAATATTGTAGTTGCAGAACCAGCTGTCATTACCAGCGATGATCAGAGGCATGGTAGCTGACTCAGTTGGACACAGATGTTCTTAAATGATGTATAAGACTCAAATGGAGAGACTGGTCTGAAAAGAAAATAGCAGCTACTATCAAAACAATCTGTAGATGGGTACATGTATAAGACTGAATGATAAGGGTCAGCCTTCAAAGTCTGATTGATATGGTTGTTAATTGTTTTTAATGCTGGAGATGTCGAATTTTTTTTCTCACACCTTGTACAACGTGTGAATTTCTGTGTTTGTTACGTTTGAAGGATGAAGTACTGAGTGACCAATGTTTCCCTGTGTATCCAGTCTTTGTGCTAAGCTACCTACCTGCTGACTGTAGCTTTTATTTAACAGATAGAGGTTTGATATGAACTTTTTCATCCAGCTCGTGATGGGGAAATATCAGAGGGCAAATACACAAAATTTCACACTGAATGTCACAACAGAAAAGGTGAACTCATTGGCAGCAATTGAAATGTAATATTTGACATTTAGGGATGACATAATTTGCTGAAATTCATTTTCTTTAGTCCCGTCTTAAAGACATCATCTGCCGTTCTGTTGATGACTAATGTATATCTATTTATGGAAGAGCTGGTTCGACATTAGTTGATAGCTGTTTCTTGGCAGATGACGAATTTATGCAATATCACTGGGTTTGTCAGAAAAGATGCTTAAAAAAATAAGTCGATGTGCAATAAAACTTTAATGATTGGAGAACTGAGTAATGGAACCTGAATGGATGTAGATATATAGAACAAATAAGACATTTGTGAAATGCCAGTGACAAGGATATATTCCAGCAAGTGATATATGCGTCAGTCTGTTTCTTTCCTCAATGTTTTCTTCTGCAGGTACCTGATGAATGTGACGTTTGAGGGACGAAATCTGTCGTTCAGTGAGGACGGATACCAGATGCATCCCAAGCTGGTCATCATTCTGCTCAACAAGGAGAGACAGTGGGACAGGGTGAGACAGAGGGAGACACTGACGGTCTTTGTGTGTGTCGGGGGGGAGGGTAAGACACTCATATGAAAAAAAAACAGCCGATGTGCACAAAATTATAAGTCCTGACTAACCTAATTGTCCTCTGTTGTTAACAGTAAAACATTTTGTAAACTGTTAAAATGAATAGAAGCAATGAGTTAGCTGTTCCCTATGAAGTCCGCGAGTATCTGTGTGTTTTTATCTGGATCTCTTATCGTCTGATTTTCACTTTTCAAGCATTTTAAGCCTTAAGCCTTATAGACGCAACTCTGATTAGATATTATCAGCTCAGTGAAGGTGCCTTTGAGCAATGCACTGCAGCAGAGGCTCCAGAGTGGTGATGTGTTATTTGAATGCTGCTCCACAGCTGTTTTAATTTCAAAACTTGGTTAGCAGTTGCCTATTTGTTATTCGGCTTTTTTTTTGTTTGTTACAAAATCCTGGTTATGCGCTGTCTCCAAAAAAATCTGTTTGTTTCACTAAAAAGATGTCAAGACACCCTTAAGAACTAACAGGCAGCAAGTTATTGTAAAGACTGGGTGGGACAAGGAGATCAAGGTAAATATATGGAGTGAAACTGTATTCTCTGAGTAGAATATGTCATTTTTTTATACCATCCCATACATACAGATATCCATTCATACATTTACAGACATCCTGATAATAAAAAAGTATAAGGCTAGAAAGACATCAATGATCTTAGAGAAGCAATTGTTGCTCCGCATCAATCTGGCAAGGGTTATAAGGTCATTTCCAAACAATCGGAGATTGATCATTCTGTTATTTACAAGTGGAAAACTCCCAAGACCTACACCAAACTTAGTGGAGGTCCCAGTAAATTCACCCCAGGGTCAGATCGTTTAATGCTCAGAGAAATTGCTACAAACAACAGAAGTGCTATATCTCAGACTCTTCAGACCTCAGTTAGCATGTTAAATGTTAAAGTTCATGACAGTACAATTAGAAAAAGAATGAAAAAATATGGTTTTTCAAAGGGTTTTCAGGAGAAAGCCTCTTCACTAAAAACAGCAGCAGCACTGCTCAGGTTTGCAAAGGTGCATCCGAACAAACCACAAGACATCTGGAACAATGTCCTTTCGACAGATGGGACATGAGTGGAGATGTCTGGCCATAATGCCCAACCCACATTTGAAGAAATTCAAATGCAGCATATCAGCATAAACACCTCATACCAACTGTGAAGCACAGTGGTGGAGGTGGCTGTAAAGTCAATTCAGTGACCTTACAGCCATTGAGTCGGCCATGAGTCCTCTGCATACCAAAGTATTCTCGAGTCAAATACGAGTCCATGTGTCTGACAGCTAATGCTTGGCTTAAAATTGGGCCGTGGAACAGGACAACGATCCCAAGCACAGCAAATATACGAAAAAGAAAAGAAAAGTATTGCCCAGTCACATACAACCTGATAAAAATGCAGTTAGCTGCATTTAGCTTAGCTTAAGTTAGCTGTGCATGAATGAACACCTGCAAATCTCAATGAACTGAAGCAACATTGCAAAAAAGACTGGGACAAAATTGACATGAGAGAAAGTCATACAGAGAAAAATTACTACAAGTTATGCTGCTAAATGTGGTTCTACAAGCTAGTGAATCATGTGGTCTACGTAGTTTCTCACCGTGCATTTTGGCTTGATTTTTGTTAAATAAATAACGAAACGGTGTAATGAATCATCTATTCTGGTTCATTCTGTTTACCTAAACCTCGTGCAGACTAGATATTTAAAACTTAGAACTGACAGAGGATGGGCAACAATAATTTGACAAATTAATGCTGTTGAAACTTTACTGGCCCTACTTTGTAAATGCCCAACAAAACGCAAGATTTACATTTGTTTAAGCTAGCTCTGTAGCGTTTTGAACAATGAACAATTTCTCGTTCTTCACCTTAAAAAAAGCAACAAAAACTAGAGAGCTGTCCTTACTTTGAAAGCTTTCATCCTGGCAGCAGTGTGAGGTGAGGGATTTTTTTAAGATTCTCACTGAGCTCTGCAGTGGCAGAATATGGAACACAAGTCACTAAAAAGGCCTTCGTTTTTCCTCCATGGATAGATAGATGCGTCCACTATTTGAGGTCATGTTGGAGTACTGTTTTGCCTGCCAGGGTGTTGAGACGGTCACATGACGATCACATGACTGAAATATGGATTCATAAAATAATGTAATTTTGGTCCTGTTGAAACAAAGAACGCCTTAAGGATGTGATCTGGACTTGCTGCCATTAGCAGCATTAACTGACACAACGTTGAGTTGAGCCGTGATTATGATGACATTATTTAAGACAATGTGTGTAGAACAAGTTGCTCAGACACTGATAATATTCTAACTGTTACTTGCTGTGGACAAAAGTAGACTCCCAACTTCCAGTGGCTTTTTTTATTAGCATGTTCTGCTAACGCTTCCACGCTCCCACAGAACAAAGGCATGCAGGTTTGAGTAACTGTGTGGTAAAATTGCCCGTGAACACAGAGGTGAATGGCTGTCCGTTTATGTGTCAGCTCTGTGATTGACTGCCAGCCTGCCCAGTTTGTATCCTTCCTCTTGCATAATGCAAACTGGGATTGGTTTCCGCCTCCTTATAACCGTCACACATAAGCAGTTATAGCTAAAGAATGGAGAGATGAGATTGAGTCTGATGCACAGAAATGGTTCAGGCACTGCACTGTGCCACAGGCCTTTAAAGCTGAGAGGTTGAAAGTTCAGCTGCGAGAGAGTTGCTGACTCGCGTATCGAAACGTACGACTTAATGAATAACAACTAAATGTCAGTCAAACTTTAAATGTAAAACTTCCGTTCAGTGAATGAAGGTGCAGATTTTTCATTGTACAGACTGGGAAAAAAGTCTCCAAGCACAGGTGGAAAAGAAGATGGTAGTGAACATATGGCAACAATAATCCCGTGTCCACAACCTTAAATGAACCTGACGCATCACCACCTGCCAAGTCACCGGCATGCATCTGTGTTTCCTGATGCTTACCCTCTATTGTTTCTGTGTCCTGCAGTCTGACTCCTTTGACTCTCCCTATTCTTTATTCTCTGTATTTCTCTCTTTCTTCTGCCTCTCTAATCTATATTCTGTCCTCTGATCGGAGAACAAGGTGAAACTCTCCCCTCCTCTCTCTCCTTTCTATCCCGTTCTCCCCTTGCAGCCTGAACCACCCCATCCCTTTTCCTCCTCCCCCTCCTCCTATTCCCTCGCTCATGTTTAATTCTTAGCTTGACTTCCAGCTGAACCACTTTTCTTGGATCCTAATGAGTTCCAGCTACAACCATCCTTCCACTGCATCTTTGAAGTAGCAGGTATACTGTAGTACCCAGTCATGCTTTTTGCCCTGGCTGGTTGATTTTAACCCTTATCCTCCAATACACCCCACTCATTTCTTAGTCCCCCACCTCCATCTCTGTCTCTCTCCATCACTTGCTCCAGCTCACTACCCCCCCCCCCCCCCTTTTTTTTTTTTGTCCCAACAGGAAAAAGGCTGCATTGTGTCCCAGAGATACACAGCCTTAGTTTGTCCACTCCAGGCAGCCTTGCCAAGTTTGTGCTCCCCAGAGTCCAATGTGTTTGAGCACATTTACATATTTAATGAGAGTGCAAACCTAACTTTACATACTCACACCACAGCTCCCTGTCCTCCCCTGCCTCGCATTATACCGAGTCCAGTTAGCTGATGATCCATTCCCACTTCCACCCACGTCTTTCCGCTCATAAAAATGGCCTACTTGGCACAACCGGAGGAAAGGGCACAGGCATAGTCTCCAGGTATGGTTTTATGTGAGAGCCATCCGGGGGAAATTGACTAATTGATGACGCTTATTCAGTGGAGTAGAGCCACAAGGGCTAGAGGGTCCTCCAGACCTACAGCTGGACACTCCTCTACAGAAGAGCCTGTATTTTGCATTTGAATGAGCTCCATCTCTGGCTTTCTTTCTCTGTCATCCCGACACTCACTTGGCTCTTTCTCTTACTTTAAACTCTCCCTTTCTCTCTCTTTTTTTCTTCAATTAATCTCTCCATCCACTTCTGTATTTCTCTACCCGTCCTCTACGCTCTATCTGAATTCTGCACTTTCCCTCTGTTTCAGTCTCGCCCTTCAGAATAACCTTGTTCTCATTCTCTACTCTGTGTCCCAGTCCTCTCCTCTCCTCTCCTCTCCTCTCCTCTCCTCTCCTCTCCTCTCCTCTCCTCTCTTTTTTACACACTCTCTTGAAATATTAATTTCACTTACTGAGTTGAGAGGTGAACAAACAAAACAAAAAAGTTATGGCATCTCTCTCTGTGAGTGTTCTGTTCTCCTGTTAGACACGAGGCTAGAGTGGAAGGAGTCGTGCACGAGACTGACGAAGCGAAAGGTAGAAGCTCTGGTCAGGATGACAGAGAAGCGGAGGACAGTGAAGGTCGTGGACAGACGAGAATAAAGGCAGCTGAAGCTGAAAATCAGAGTATAACTACAGGTTGTTTGAACGCCATAAATCTTGAAAATAAAGAGTTATAAATGCTTGAGGGTGAGTCTTTGTAGCAATCCTCAGATATTGTATCACGAGACGAGCGCCAACAGTCGTACTCCTGTTACTTTTTTGATAAAACCCTTGGAAGACCGTCTGTGGGAGTCAGACTATTCCCCAGACTTTTCTGTTTTAAAGATGAGGAGAGCGGTTGGTCACGAACAGCTAAGTAAACAAAAAGGGTTTTGTGTAAAGAAGATACTGACTTAACTCAGGAAGGAAAAACGGGGAACTTTAAATATCAGTGGGGGCAGGGATAGAGAAACAAAGCTTGCTCAGGGAGGGGCAGGCTCAGGTGGCTGCCCCTCCCTCAGCTTGGTTCTCCCCAAGATTTCTTCCTGTTAAAAGGGAGATTTTCCTTCCCAATGTCGCCAAGTGATTGCTCATTGTGGGTCATCAGGTTGTTGAGGTTTTCTGAGGCACGCTGAGACAACTGCTGATGGGATTTGGTGCTATATTATATAAATAAAATTGACATGAACTGAAAAATTAAATGATAAATAAAACAGTTAAATAATGGCTCAGTAGTAGTGGGATTGTAAACGTACCACCCATCCTTCAGCTGGTAGAATTACAGGGGAACCTTATACACCTTCAGCTTCCCTTCTGTCCACCGTCATAATTAAAAATGGTCTTAGAGACATCTGGAGGAAGCTTCAGATGTGAGAAAATACACATATGTGGAATCTCTGAAGGCAGCTGGAGGGCAGCCAGGCTTGATAGAATTTAGGTTAATCAATTTTACAGTAATACGCTGGTTAAAGCAGCAATACCACCTGTTGGTTTCTTTGATCACCATTTAGTAATTTTTAGGCATCTCTTTGCTGGCATGCTGTTACCATATTGTCACTTTAATGTGCGACTGACCCATAACAGAGAGTTCTGGCAGGATTTCTCTGACTTCTGGAGTCACTGGAGACTTGAAAACAAAAAGATGTTGCCAATCTGTCTCAATGGGGAGATCTAAGAAAAACACAGGTTAGTTTTGTTGGAATTCTTCTCACCAAAAATACAAGGTGACACAATAGCTATTGGACAAAACTGTTTTCAGGAGTTAGAAAAGGAAATCAGGTTGTTACAGGGTAGAATTATTAGTTTGATAGTGAAAACACCACTTGGGATAGCAGGAAGTGGCTTTAGGTGGGGTTCTTCTAAAAATGTAATTTAATTAAAACTCAGGAAACTGGGGTAAGATCTCTATGACTTCTGGAAAAGCTACGAGAAGAAGTCCCTATTGCCTCTCTAAAAAGCCATCCTGGTATCTTTAGAGAGAAAGTAGGGACTCACTTTCCAGACAACAGGTGGATCTTGGTGCTTGACTTTCCATCATTATTCATTTGTGCTACAGTGGGGAAGCAGGATGAAGAAGGATCGCCATTATCTTTTTTAAACCTGAACTACTTAACTGGTGTTGAAGAAAGCTTTGTACGCCGTGGCTGGCAAAGTTGTCAAAAAAGCATCACTGGCCGCTTTAGGTGGTTTGGCGTGTTGGCTTGGGGTCGTCTCCTAGGGGCAGTTGGAGATCCTTGTACAAACCTTCCATAGAGAAATGCCGTGTGGATCTCCAGTGGTGTGTTCACCAGAGAATGGTGTGGCTAGAAACAGACATGTGATCCAAGAGCAGGAAGCCACTGTTTTCTTTCTGTTAGGCTTAGAAAACTTTGAAACACCTGTGGCTTGTCTGTCCCACAAGCTTTCTGCAGTGTAGGAAGGTTTGTTTAATGAACATCTAATAGACTAATGTAAGCATGGGCTCATGAAGAGTAACCTAATGAATGGGACAGGATCTCTAAATGTTAAATTTATGAATTTTTTAGTATGAAAATCAAAGGATATGCCATCTATTTTAGCGGGTTTCTCCTGGGGTGGGTGGAGCAATTGTACATATATTAAACTTTCATTTGAATTTTCTTGTTTTAAATGAAAAGTTTAACCGATAAAGAATCTGTCAAAGGTAAAAGTCACCTCTCATCTCAAAATCACAAAAATACAGAAAGTAGAAAAAGAAGCTCTAAAATTATATTGAGATATTTTTGCTTGAACACCATGCAGGATCGCTGGTGATATATTTCAGAGCTGTTTGCAGTTGCAGAGCTGCAGTTATTTTTTTATGGTCTTGAGTTACTGCAGTGTGAAATTTAATCCAAATTCTTGTTTTTATTTTGATTTCTGCCATTTGATGTGTTTCACTGTTATTTTCGGCACTTCAAGGCTCAATCACAAAAGACGAAAATAAAAAGACTGCAAGTCTCTCCATGATTACTATTAAGCAACTATATAAATGAATAAAGTCTTACTTGGTTTGTGATTTTAAAGGCAGACTTACTCTCTTTTGTTTTCTCGATGTTTCTCCAGGTGGGTAAATGGGAGAACGGTTCCCTGTCCATGAAGTACCATGTGTGGCCTCGCTATGAACTATACGGGGGACCAGCAAACAGAGAGGATGACCACCTGTCCATCGTGACATTGGAGGAGGCTCCGTTCGTCATTGTGGAAGACGTGGATCCGCTTAGTGGGACGTGCATGAGGAACACTGTACCCTGCCGGAAACAGATCAAATCAGTGTGAGGCTCAAATTTCACGTGTAGAAAATCTGTGTCAGATTAATGCTGAAATGCCTGAAAATCAAACGTAAGAATGCGTTACAAGACAAAAACTAATTTCCACCGAGTAAAAGGTTAGATTAGTGTGAGTTTTTACACATATTTTTCCTGCCATCTGCCACAGTAGCTCACAGATCCACCTACTGCAGAACTGACCGAAGCAGAAATGAAAAGCCTGGCAACTGCCTAAAATTTACTTGTGAATGATGTTAATTTCCCACGGCAGCTTTGCGGAGCCCGAGGTGGAATCATTTCACACTTCATCGGTGTGACAGTGACAGTGCCAGAAACACCAAATCACTTTTACAATTAATGATTCATGGCCATTCACACAGATGTACATTTTTAATTAAATAATTGTCCATCTGTCCTCTTATGCAGCAATCAGACAAAAGAGTCAGGGATCTACATCAAGCGTTGCTGTAAGGGTTTCTGCATCGACATCCTGAAGAAGATTGCCAAGTCAGTCAAATTTACCTATGACCTTTACCTGGTCACCAATGGAAAACATGGCAAGAAAGTCAATGGAACTTGGAACGGCATGGTGGGAGAGGTAAGGATGTAATACGTCTGTTTGTGTCTTATTTTTTAATTTTGCACACCTTGACTCCATTACTTGCAGAAGTGACAGTTCTGCATGTAATGGAGACGATATCATCAAAAAGGATATCCACTAATAATGTTCTGGGGAAACGGAAACTTCTCATTGTCATGCATGTGCAAATTATATGACAGTTGCACTTATTTCCATCAGGACTGCTACTGTCAAAATAAAATTATGCCCATCTGCAGTCATTTCTTGCAAGACCCCCCATACAAAACAGAGCAGACATCAATGACAGCAGAGACAGCATTGATTAAATAAGGGCTTAGTCATACAGACCCGGAGGCCAACCAACTGTCAACCACCAGTTGTGACGGAAAGATAAAAATGGATGTTCCTGACCAGTTGCGAGTGATTGGTGGAGTTTGCTGTCTGATGCTAGCACCAAAAATTCCTTGTGATTTACTCTGAGTAAAAAGCACAATGCAAATCAGAAACTACCCTTCAACCAATTACATGCACTGGCATATTCTGCCAGGGAGGTCACGAACTACCAGAACTCAATCACAATCAGTTTAGACACATCATACATACATCATGGCCTAGCAGACCATTGTCGACATGTTGTAGTTTTTCACTGTCACCAGGGGGCAGTGTGACAAACAGTCTGTGGACTCTTGCTTGTGTTGTTATTGGTCCATTAACCAGCTATGGACAAGAACAAAGGTATATGATACATAGAGCTGAATTGAACCCGAATGTTAAAAACAATGAAAAATGTCCACTACGGCCACCAGCCAGGCTTCTCTGCTGTATTTCTCGTGCTTCACCCATTTGTGGTAATGGCCGCTGTTGCTCCCTTCCCTGTTCTGACCCACTTTTCCAGTCAGTCAGCATTGTGTTTTTGGAGGATTGGACGCAAGTATGTTTCCTTAGGTTAAAAAGCCCTCTCTGGAGGGCACAAACATAACCAAAAAAAACACAAAATAAGAAAAACAGTGTGAAAAAAGTAGCTGGGGGTGGAGGTGGGTTGCAAAGTGGCTTGGAGATGCAAGATCAACTTTAGGCAGGCTAAAGCAACTCTCTAAACCCAGCTGAATGAGTATGAAGTATATAAGCTTAGCCATCAGCTGGTGTGGACTGGCACTGAGGCTTCCTCATATCCACTGATCTGCTCAGAGAACAGCCTGAGCTTGGTTTGAAGTAACAATAAAAGGTGCCATTTCAAAACTATTGGCGCTACAAAATGAATAAATTGGACAGCAGAAATATAAAGTCAAAGCTGTGTACCCTTTGCCTCTTACTGCATCGTTATATCAGCTGCTTGTTGTTTTTACCATGCAGCCAGTGTGATTCTTTTTTCTCTTGTTCTGCTGAGATGAGCGGACCGCATTAGGATGCTTGGAGTTACTGCCAAGTTGGAGGTGAAGGTGAATAAAAGATTAAAGGGGAAACAAAGTTACTGTCTGCTTTCAATGTCCTGAGCTATTTTTAACTCACACAGGGGGTGCCTGAAGGGTTCATTTCCTCTTTGAAGCTCGTTTTCATACCTTGAATTATAAGCTTCCCTTTCCGGGTCAAGCTTCTGCCACACGGGCCTAATTCTTATGTCAGATGGGTTAAGCACCTCACCCCAGGTTCAGCTCAGTCAGCTGCAACAATTCACTGCGGGCTTGAAACATTTCCTAATCGACATTGCTCCCAAGCTAAGGTCGTTGTCAGTTCTCATACTTCAACCTATAAGAGCGAACTGCACTTGTGCTGTCTGACGTTGGCCATTTGTTAATGAAGGCAAACAGATCAATAGGACCCCAAAGGTCACGGGTTGAGAACATGTTTTGTCAGAGTTGCTACTGAAGGACTTTGGCTTTGCCCAACTTTGCGTGGATAATAAAGTTCGAGCAGCCTTCGGAAGTCACAGAAGACAGAGACGAGATGAGTTTACGTGTCTGCTTTTTCCTGCGTGGACACTTTTGCTATTCAATTTACTGACACATTTAATCTCTTACATAAAGCCATTACAGTCAACCTCTCTTTAGTGGGCACCGAGCTGTAAGTGTGGCCACCTGTAATAAACTCTATCGCCATGACTAAAAGCGTCGTAATGTACCATCTCCTTCTCACCTCCACAGATGAATGGTCATTAGGAGAATAGACGGGGGGAGGGGGGCATTTATCCACCTCTCTTGCACATGCAGACAACAGACTCTAATGTCTGAGTAAGCACAGAAAAACATGAACCAAAGCAGACACGTAGACACAAAGAAACCCTATTTGGTGAGACCGTTTCTTTATGTTGCACTTGTAAGGTCAGATTTACACTCTCACACTTCAGCAAAGCTCCGCCATAACTGCTGGATCTAACTAAATCCGACCTGCGTCCTTCTCCGCTTGGAGAACAGCCAAAACTGCAGCATATTGACGGCGGACCGAGATCTGGACCGACGGCGACGCACGCTTGCACACGAAACATGTCTGAGCGCGCTCCCGGATATCTCGCAGAGATCATCGAGGGCGTTTTCACAATTTGCCACAGCTCACAAAGACAAAAGATCAAATTTAAAAAAAGAAAATCAATGAATGTGATGAGAAGTCCTACATTTTGTCCTAACTCAATTCTAGCAGTTAGTGTCACATTTCATGGGCTGCACTGACTTGCGCTGCCCCCAGTGCACCTAATCTAAAATATTAGAGGCAATACGCTTGATTACATGAATTTTAGCCTCGCTAGCAGAGACGCATAAAGACTGGCACGCGCGCGCACACGCACGCACGCACCAGCCAAGACACATAAACAATCGCAAACGCAGAACCTCGCTCACTCATTCTCAATAACACCCACATGGGTCACTTTCATAACACGGAGAGAACAAGTCGTAGGAGGGAGATGGAGAGAGCGAACGGGGAGAGAGGAAGTGAGTACGCTGCTGGTTGGACTCGCTGTCTTCCCCAGGGAGATATTCGCACATTAAGACACGCACACACAAAGGCAATCACGCACATCCATACTCATATGCTGGCAGAATAAGCAAGATCGGAAAGTTACAAATGCACACATGCTGCACACATGCTGCACACACATAAACACTTGACAAAAAAAAAAAAGCATTGCAGATAATGTGCAGAGCAGATGTGGAATATTCTCCCTGCCTGTAAAGGTCCACTTCACAGGTAGCGAACAAAGGTTCACTCGCTTCTCTTTGTCTTTTTCCCTTTTATGACTCACTGTTGTGTGCGCGCACTCACTCTAACACTGAAGCACACAGCGGAGTTTTGACTCACACTAGTCACACACGCCTTATTAACTCAGAGAGACAGTCCTGTCCCACTTGTGCTGTAGGGCTGTAGAAATTTGGGGCTAAATATACTACCTGTGCAGAGGTATGGAAGGGGAGGAAGGCAGGTAGAGGAAGGCATTGGGGCGGCTATTTCAAGCAGCCCTGACCCACTGTGGTAACCCACTTACTCCCTCCCTCTTTGTGTCTTTCTCCCCCTCTCCGTCCCCTGGCGAGCGTCACGAGTGTCCAGTCCGAGTGCTATATGTGTGGAAAGTGTGCTGTCTCGATCTACCGCGCTCCATCTTTGTCTCCATTGCCTCCATTTTCTTAGCCTCATGTTTCTTTGCACACTTTTGTTTCCTTTCTTTCCTAACCTCATATCAAATTTAATCTCCCTCGTATGCCGGAAAACTCTTTTGGACAGCTAGCAGATAGAGAGTACCCTGTCTGCATCATGTTTTATACATGTTAATGGACAAGGAGAAGGGAACTACAAAGGAACTACAACTTTTCTCCCTTTCTCAGAACAAAGTTTAACTTGAGGAACTGAGCTGTGGTTTTGTTCTTTGGAGAGGTTGGTGTTTCAGCCTATTTTGCTCCGCGTGGTTACTGAAGACGAGGGTAAAGTGTTGTATGTATTCTGGGACAGATGTTATTGGAAGGAAGTGAGCAGCTTGACAAGAAGACCGAAAATAAGGTCCACTCTAAAGTTTAAAGTGTTCACCAACCAGAAATCAAATCTACATGCTTTTTCCTCCAGCCTGCAGTGCCGTCTGTCATTGAGATTCTTTTAATGTGCATTTTAAAATATATCTGCTGTGGAAATGTCTGCTTTCTCTTGAATATTCTCTTGAATAAAAAATCACTTTAAAAAATCCACAATCCCTGTTGTGAGCAGTTTAATATAGGAACCAATTTCCTTCTATCAAACTACACCCAGCAATTGTATCAGTCAGCCGAAGAAAGCATCCATCCTCCCTTCAGGAGAGGCTCGTGGGTACAACAGCGAGACATTACTGCTAAATTTTTCAAATGTGTTTTTTGGAACTTTTTCCCTCATGAAAGAAAACTGCTTTCAGCTGCTCCCTTATTAAAAAAAGAGTCGCCACAGAAGGTGGTGCCACATATTTGATTTGCCAGATTTGCCCTTCCTGACACAACCGTGAAGGAGTTTGTGTCCATTCCTGGGATCAAACTGGGGATCTTTTGTTTGTTAGGTGAATGTGCCAAATCAAGTCCCATTTATATCCTTTATATTTAAGAGAAGGCCGACATCCCTTCAGCTGATATCTTTAAAACTGTGAAACTGACAAAAAACACTAGGGGATAAATACAGGACAGAGAAAAAAAAAACCTAAATTTAATTTTGGTCCCAATAATCCCTTTAATATGTCTTCCATAAACAAAGCATAGGTCTAACTCATGCTTTCTATGACCTTTAGATATCTGGAGCTAGGGAGGCAGTACATAATCAGGTCTGTTTGTTTGTTTGTCTGTTTTTTAGCAGTCTAGCATCCACAGTTTCAGAGATATCATTTTCAAATTATGTGTGATGCTAGATACCAATAACAGCTCGAGCTGATTGGTGAAAATCAGGTCAATTGCACACCAAAAGTGAAAATCAGTAAAACCTTTACTCACAATTTATTTTATGGGTCATCTTCAAAATTTACAAAATACTAGGCCTTAAGGGACACGAATACCTACAAGTTGGCTAAGCATCTGACCTCGACCTTTATTATTAGTGCCAGAGGTCAAAGTTGACCTTAAAAAAGTCACATATTGAGTAATGCATCACATAAAAGGGCATAGAGACAGCTGTACAACACACTTTTTTGCGCTGTCTGAGTGCTCTTGTTAACTAATTAACTCTGTGATTACACCGGCCTTGTTTATGATCTACATAATGACCTGTGACATAGGATGCCGCCATATGCTTATGAATTGTGACCATGTAATCATCTTAAAGTCAGTACAAAAACATGTCCTATCGTGAAACCTGCTCGTTGACATGTTAGCTAATCCAGAACTTCTCTGCTAAGAGGCTCGTTTTTCATTCATCCTGAAGCAGAGGGGAACCTGAATAGACGGTATAAACAGTATTTGTTTTCCACATTAATGATCTTAAACTATAAGGATGTCCACCTTTGTCTCTGTTACATCGCCAAACAGGATTGATTCACATTTAGAAAGACTGCACAGTCACCTTCAAATGAACCGATGGCTGTGATATGCTATTTTTATGCTGTTTTATGACCAAAAGCTATTCTTAACTATCTCCATTGAAATAGTTTTTTGGAATGTGTTTGTTGCCACAGCACACAAGACTGCATTCATTGACTTACTCTGCCTCTGTTATTGATAGCTGCCTGACGGATGTGTTGAGAAACAGATAACAGACACACTTTCTCTCTTTCTGCTTTTTTTTTTTTTTTGCATCTTGCCTAGGTGGTGTTAAAAAACGCTCACATGGCCGTCGGCTCCTTGACCATCAACGAGGAGAGGTCAGAGGTCATTGACTTTTCCGTCCCCTTTATTGAGACAGGCATCAGCGTCATGGTCTCTCGCAGCAATGGCACCGTTTCGCCCTCGGCTTTCTTAGGTGAGGAAGGCGAGCTGTAAAAGGTTGGGGGAGGGCGGCAGAGATGGATCAGGGGAAGAGACCAAAGGCTGTGTTTTGACCTGTGTGAGCACTGATCCAGGAGAGACCGGTCAAACTTGTAGGAATGTCTTCTTTTGTGCAGTTTATTGAAAAAAACTAAACAAAAACACAATAATGGATAAGCCACCAGGCATTTAAGCACTATTCTTAAAGGATTGATCTTCATTTGTGCTCTGATCTGGCGGGTTTTGGAAAGTTTTTTTTTTTTTTAAATCAGCATTTTGAATGTAGGATGGCCTAATGGCCAGTGCACAGGAAGTGGAGTTTAATTTAGTCATGCTTAAAATGCATTGTTCTTTATCAAATGGCAAAAAATAAGAGGAAAAAGCATGCATGTTTGTTAAGCTAGCATAGACAGGCTCCTTCATTTAACTGTATGTGGACCAATGGTGCTTTTGTCCCTAGTCAGCTCCACCAAAGCCCCTTTAAAGAGAACAAAATCCCCTCTGTAGTACAGACCCATATAGTGTATGCAGTTTGTACTGGTGGTGGAGTCCAAAATGATCCATAGAGTCCACCCTAGAGGACAAATTGCATTTTAATATCTTTATATTTACACGTACAGTAAAGCTGGATCCTTTTGAACTGTACAGACTTTTTCAGTTTCACTTAAATGGTTCGACTTAACTCCTAAGAATTCTTGAAATCTTTAAGTTTAAAAGCAATTTTTGCACAAATGTCTTTTCGTTAGCCTTCCTGACAAACGGACAGTGATGACTTTTTATTACGCTGTTTGATTTTTTTCCCCTTTAAAAGTTGAACAGAAAGAGATTTAGTGGCCACGCCAAATGATAGGAGCCAAGTTTCAGCACATTTGCACAGCGAACACTGGAGTGCATGATAATACGGCTAACTGTTTTGCTCCCTGTCTCTTTGCCCTCTTATATTTCCCACTCCCACTCCATTTCTCTGATGCTTCCTTCCTCTTCTCAATCTGGCGCACCACATTTGCATATTTCTCTTGCCCTCTCCTCTCTCTTGCTTCATTTTCTCTTTCTCTCCGCCGCCCTCGCTCTTTTTCCCTCTCCCTCGCTCTCTGCTAATGTCCCTTGTCTATTCCCCGTCTTCTGCCTCCTTACACACCCCACCGCCGCCCCACCCATTTACTTATCTCTCTCTGTCCATGCTCCCCCCCTTCTCCCTTCATCTTTCTCTCCTCTTCCCTCTCTCGCTCTCTCGCCCTCCAGAGCCCTTCAGTGCGGATGTGTGGGTGATGATGTTCGTGATGCTGTTGCTGGTGTCAGCAGTGGCTGTGTTTATATTCGAGTACTTCAGCCCTGTGGGCTACAACCGGTGTCTGGCTGACGGCAGAGGTGAGAGGCTTCAGCGCAACATACACACACACACACACACACACACACACACACAGTCTTATAGCTGGGTTGCCTTCTTCATCTGTTTATCTATGTTTAATATCCACCAATAAATAGACCAGCAGTATTTATATTTCTGCATTTCAGCATTTATATTGATTATAAGTGTGTCAAAGCACTTAGTTCGCAGGTGAAAATGTCACGTTTTCAGTCTTAAAATTACCACAACAAAATGACATCCTGGTTAAAAACTTTGTTTTGTGTGCTGCAGCTGCTCTCTGTGACCTAGAAGATTTTCAGAAAACACATGTACACATGTTGCCTGTGCACGTAGCCCAGGCAGCAGGTCTATTCAGATTTCTTTGATAGGTGAGATGATATTTTAGTGACCTTGGGTCCAAATATCACACGTATTGAACACACATAACTAGGTACAGGAATAGCTGATAAACACTTTGATATACGCAATACACACTTGCATGTTTACCAGCACTTACCCAGCATTTACTTGTCTGTTGTCGGCTTTATTTTCAGACACTTTTTGTTTCAGATTTTTTTTCAAAGCATCTGAACTGACAGCCAAGTTGGAAATTGTGGATATGACACTAAACACCTAATAAGATCCACAGAAATAAATAAATGTTGTGGATCAGTATCAGTTCACAGGTTACTTGTCTTAGCTGGTGAGGTTTATGAATGAGAATGGTGGCCAGTAATTTGGTTCTTCAGAGAAGGAGTGTTCAGTGAGATTTGCAGTCTGAGTAGCTATTTTCTCCAAAGAAACAAGTGCAGGTACAGATGCTTCCTTTCTGTAACAATACAAGAGTTGGCCCGTGTTGTACAAAATGTTTTTCGTTGTTCACAAAAAATGAATGAGACACAGAAACACATTGCAGGCCACCTCCACATATAGCGTAGACCAGCTGTCCTCACTGACCCATTGACTTCATTCTCCTCGTCCTCCTTCACCGGCCTCTCTTTTTATCATTTACAGTTGTGTCTGCAGTGCACAGGTTTCAGCAAATCCTCCAGCGCTGCTCACACCGGACAAGTCATTTGCATTCATTTTCATATTTCACGCGTCAACTCTGACAGCATTCGTCTTAGATCTCCTCAGCTGAAAGGATGAGAAACAAGGGAAAAAAAATCAATGTCTCCCTCAACTCTCTATCTCTAATGTGGCTATATATAGACAATAGTTATCTTTTTTTCATTCCTCTCATCCTTCATCAGCTTCTGGAGAAGATGTACTCCTCCCTGAAGCGCTGTTTTCTTTCTATGTGCCTCCTTGTTTTATCTGCTTGTAGCGCCGTGGGAGTTTGGTATCATGAAGAGTGCAGATCGAAGTTTGGAGTCAGAAGATCTGATGTAATAACATATCAATGACTCGGCTGCAGATTTGTAAAATCTCTGCCCCAATTCATTGAAGTAACTTTCTTGCAAACTTCACAAAGGAGATTTTTGGCACGATAAGGACAGTTTGTCCATGAACAAACGGTCCACACAACAATACACACCCACATGGTTGCACACAAACACCCTCTCATTCTCTCTCACACAATCACACATACCCACACAAATTATGAACCAACTGCTAATCACAGCATAATGGCTGTAATGCACCAGTCTGTCAACTCATAGACGAATGGAACCAACAGCGCTCTAACAAATTACATAAAACAAAGAAAATCTACTTACTGCAGTCACATATAAGATTATATAGGTGACATGAAACAGCAGGTCTTCCTTGTCATCATGTAAATCTGTATTATATTATAAAAATATTAAAAAACAAACCAAGAGCTACATCTCAGACTCTGCAGACCTCATTTAGCAAATATTAATGCGAAAGTTGATGACTGTAAAATTAGAAAAAGACTGAACAAATGTCACTTGTTTTTGAGGGGTTTGCATGAGAGAATCTCTTCTCTCCAAAAAGGTTTGTAAAGTTGCCTCTGAATAAACCACAAAACATCTGGAACAGTTCCGTTTGGACAGGTTTGTCCATAATCCACAGTGACAGTCAAACATAGCATAACAGGACAAACACCTCATACCAACTGTCAAGCATGGCGGTGGAGGGTGATTATTTGGGCTTGGTTTGCCGCCACAGGACTTGGCCACCTTGCAGTTGTTGAGTCTACCATGAACTCTGTTGTATACAAAATACTATCCAACAGCAACAAATCTAATCAAACGAGCAAGTGAAACAAATCTAAACAGAATGTATGACAAAGAAAAGAATCAAGTTGGTCCAACAGCCTAAGTTTAGACCTCAACCTGTATCAAATGCTGTGATAGGACCTTAACAGAGCTGTGCATACACAAATGGCTGCAAACTTAAATGGACAGAATAAACTATGCAAAGAAGAGCAGGCCAAAATTCCTCCATAGCGTTGTAAGATAACATCATAAAGAAAACCATTACTTCATGTTACTGATGCTAAAGGAGATTCTACAAACTAGTAAATTATAGAGCATGCTAAGTTTTCATAGAGTCCTGTGAAAACCTTATTTTTCACATGATTGTATAATACGGTGGCTGGTTTGTGAAGGACACGTTTCAGGTATTTGGACAAGAAGGTGGAGTGTCACGCTATCAGCTAAATCCAGCTTCTTGGTTAATACAGTGAGTTCGTATACTGTATGGCTGCGAAGCACTGACACAGTGCTCAGTAAGATACAAATAACATATTGTAAAGTTACAGTTTAAAGCTGAGTGTGTTACAAACTCTATTTTGAAGCCAGATCCAAGTGGCTACTCAGGTCTAGCATGTTAGCGAGCAAGCGCTTGCTAATTAGCACTAAACCAAAGCTAGTTGTTTGTCATGAAGCAAAGTCCTGGATAAATTTCTTTATCAGAAACATAGAAGGGGAAAAAATGAAACTCCTTGATCATACTGAAATCCTAAAATGAATATATGTAGCAAATTAATTCTAATTTTTGGTTTTGTTCTTCTAAATAGATCACTGATGTCCTGGAGAATTGTTCAACTGCTCCAGAAGTGATCTATTGTCTTTAACCAATAACTCTATTTAATTTAGAGCCCCATGGTCCATCCTTTACCATCGGCAAGGCCATCTGGCTGCTGTGGGGTCTGGTCTTCAACAACTCTGTGCCAGTGCAGAATCCCAAAGGCACCACCAGTAAGATCATGGTATCAGTGTGGGCCTTCTTTGCTGTCATCTTTCTGGCCTCCTACACTGCCAACCTGGCTGCTTTCATGATCCAGGAGGAGTACGTGGACCAGGTATCCGGTCTGTCAGACAAAAAGGTAAGGTGAAAGGTTTCTGTTTGATGCTGTGCCACTCGCTCGTCCTTACCCAATGTTGTGTGAAGACTTATCAGAGTTTTACACGCCTCTCCGTTCTCTGTTTTTTATGTTCAGTTCCAGAGTCCCAACGACTTCTCGCCTCCGTTTCGTTTTGGCACTGTCCCCAATGGAAGTACAGAGAGAAACATTAGAAACAACTACCCAGAAATGCACTCCTACATGACAAAGTTTCATCAGAGAAATGTCAATGAAGCTCTGCAGAGTCTCAAGTCTGGGTAAGCATGTTCGCAACAAAGTGGTTAAAAAAGAAAAATGTCAAAATGAAAATGACCACATTTATGTTTAAACTTCACAAATCTATTACTGGCAAATTGTGTTAGAATATATTACTTGAGATACTGAAAAGAGTATTTCGGTCAGTGTCACCCCTAACTGGTCGTACAGATGACTGCCCTTCCCTGAGCTTGGTTCTGCTGGAAGTTCTTCCTATTAAAAGGGAGTTTTTCTTCCCACTGTTGCAAAGTTCTAGGGCTTAGTGGGCTGTCCGATTGTTGGGGTTTTCTCTGTCTTATTGTATGGTCTACCTTACAATATAAAGCACTTTGAGGCAACTGTTTTTGTGATTTGGCATTATATGAAAAAACTGAATTAAACTGAGTGTGCATTTCTTTGTTTTGGGCACAGTATTATTTATTATGGTGCAATCTGCTTTTTGTTCATTTCAATTGATTGAATGCTTTTTGGAATGGTGCTAATCATGTTTTAAAGTACCCAGAAGCACTATTGGACTCACTACGATGATCAGAATGTCTGTTTCAATAGAAGTGTAAAATTCAGGCTACGATGACTTAAAAAGTAATCACTGCGAAATTCTCTTGTTTGTCTTGCTTCATGTAAATATATCTCAGCTGAATACGTCCAATAATACTATCACTCCCCCTCTTCAGTTTCATCAAGTGCGCCTTTTCGCCAGTTTGTGTGCCAGCCCCAGCCTTTGGCAAACCAAGTGGAAGTCTATTAGACTTATCAGCAGCTTAGAGCTATTTAGCAGGTTAATTGGAATGTTGTAGCTGTGATGTCTGACTCCCAAGTGCTAATTAATTGTAACCTATCGCTCCTCCTCTTTGTCCCTCGCTCTCTTCTTCTCCAGCAAACTAGACGCTTTCATTTACGATGCGGCCGTGCTGAACTACATGGCTGGCAGGGACGAGGGCTGCAAGCTGGTGACCATTGGCAGCGGCTACATCTTTGCCACCACGGGGTACGGCATCGCCATCCAGAAGGAGTCGCTCTGGAAGAGACATGTGGACCTGGCCATCCTGCAGCTCTTTGGAGACGGTGAGCGAGCGAGCTGACACTCCACCGTTTAATGATGTCACGCGCGCAGCTGTGCTGATGCGATGAGTTGTATAATTACACATAAACGGATCGGATAGACGCAGAGATAAGACCAGCTTAACACAGACGTTAACAGATCAAAAACTTCTCCGTGACCTTGAGGCAAATATTAAAGGATAGGTGTGCCCAACTTATTCTGTTGACTTATTCTTTTGGGATAACATTGTGTTCACCAAACTGTTTAAACTGTGTTATGACAGCAGGACAAGCTGAAAAACAATTATCAGATGAACTAACCCAGGTTACTATCAGGCAAATTTGAAATTCAATGCACCTGAAAAACCTTACAATCCCTTGTTAGACACGAAAACCATTTGTGTGTACGGCTGTGCAGTACTGAGGGCATCTCACATGTAAGGGGTAGGGAACTCCAGGCCTCGAGAGCCGGCGTCCTGCAGGTTTTAGATGTGTCCTTGTTCCAGCACAGCTGATTTAAATGGCTAAATTACCTCTTCAACATGTCTTGAAGTTCTCCAGAAGCCTGGTAATGAACTGATCATTTGATTCAGGTGTGTTGACCCAGGGTGAGATCTAAAACCTACAGGACATCGGCTCTCGAGGCCTGGAGTTCCCCACCCCTGTCACATATGAACGAGCAGATAAAATCCCAGACAAGCAGCTGAGAGTTCGGATCTGACAAACGTGGCTGACCTGTGAGTTTATTTGAATGACTGAGTGCCTCATGTGTTTTTGCACCATTTTACTTTTCTAATCTTAGCTAATGACTTCATGTCTACAGTTTTCATACATTATTGCCAGCAGGAAAAAGAACTAACGTATGAAAATGCGATTTAAGTAAGAGCTATAATGGGGGGAAGAAAACTAAAGCTCCATCAATATGAACAGCTTGAGGCTTTGCTGTAGGCTCGTTCTTATGAATATTGTCCAGTGTAGACTTTCTTATTCTTCAGGTTCTGCATTTTTGATTTAAAAAA
Organism: Diplotaxodon limnothrissa; assembly: GCF_057381915.1. NCBI lineage: Eukaryota > Metazoa > Chordata > Actinopteri > Cichliformes > Cichlidae > Diplotaxodon > Diplotaxodon limnothrissa. Next base: position 9,871,439 of record NC_140599.1, on the reverse strand, counting down.
AAAAAAAAGAAGCTGGACGAGCAATGATTCTCTGTTTATACTTACTGACCACCAATTGGAGATCTCAGACAAAAGCAGGTAAATTCAGCAGCTTTCTAAAGTCCTCTCAGACTTAATTCCTCCCCCGCTTTTTTGTTGGCATGTGAAACAGAGCTCGCTTTAAGTGAGATCATGTGACTGAAGCAGGAAGTTTAGGATGCTCCTCTGCCTGAAAAGCCTTTAGATTACTTAGGACAGGGGTCGGCAACCCTGGGCACAGCTGGCACGCGAAGGGTTAACTGATGGCACGACACGCAGTGAGTAAATCTGAGAAGGTGCATTAAAAAAATAAATGGCCGTGCCACCGGTGCACATCGCAAATTAGCTCACATAGAGACATTAGTTGTGCCGCTTCTTAATAACGGTATCTTAGCTAAGAACCCCAACTACCAGATTCAACTTATAATTAGTTAAAAATCACTTAGCCTACCGGTGAGAGGGACGTTGCTAGCTGGCAGTTTTTTCAAGCGATGTTGAAATTTCCACATTCTGCTACTTCAAATGCTTCAGGAGCTGTCTGCTCAGCGCAGCATCAGCACCACGGAAATACACACAAATACAATACTGCACTATGCCAACATCTGCAAACAAATATAGTTCTATAAAGTTGTTCTATACAGTGTGTAACTGTTCATATAGAGCGTTATTAAATGTATTGCTAATGCGATGGTTGATATGGCACATTAACTTCTGAGGAAATGTTAGATGGTACTCATCATCAGAAAGGTGTCCGACCCCTGACTTAGACGTATGTTTAAGGCTGTCTTGTCCAAAAAACTACAAAGTTTCTTCTGGTGAATTTTGCTGAATCCGATCGTGCAAACTGCTGTTTGATTGACTGTTTCCTTGGCAGCCGTGCACCCTTAAACAGAATCTCCACCAACATTTGACAGAGGAGGAGGGTCAGGGTCACTGGCTATACCTTTTTAACACCGTACGTTTGTCACTGGCTAGTTTTAAGGGTCATTTCACAATTTTTTACAAACTGCCTTTTTTCCTCTCTTGATTTTTCTCTCATGAGTTTGGCGGCGGTGAATCCACTGAGGTTAAACTAATAGACTTTCAATCCTCAACAGCATTCTTGACTTGCTGTGCTGTTATACTGAGATTTTTCTTGCCATGTGCTCCTTTCCGTCTACCAGGCGTTCTTTTTTGTTTGCTTTTGCTTTTGACTATGAACCCAACTGTTGATTTTGGCAAACCAACTAGCTTTGATACGGCTCTAATAATTTCTTATCTTCTTCACTTGCTCGGCTGACTCTTTGCTCTGCATATTGCCAGGGTGCTCCCACTCAAACTAAATGGTAACTGAATTAGCTACGAGCCTCATGTGAACTCTTCCACACCCCCAAAAAAAGAAAAGCCAATTTCGTTTTAAAACTGCTACAATTCTGGCACTGTGTGATAAAAGAGCTATATCTCACACACAGTTCTTTCTGTATCACTAGTGAGGCACAGAGCCTGAAGACTAAGAAATGTGTAACTGTCTATATACTTACAGTCTGGACTGTATTAGCGTGAAATACAGTATTTTCATGAATGTTTGAAATCCCTTCCCTTCACTCATGCAAGAAAAAAAAATCTCTCTCAGACTGTAAAATTGTTGATCTCACCCACTCCCATCTGTTCAGGAAAGGATTTTGGAGAGAGCTAGGATAAAAATCATACTTTTTCTTGTGCGTCTGCTTTGCTCTGCGAGTCAAATGTACTGTAAGTCCACTCCCACATATTGTATCTCAAATGCAGAGTGAAAAAGTAAAACGTTAGGAATACAAGTTGAAATTTAGCTCCCACTGTGGGAAGCTGGTGGTTTATGATCATGTTTGCCGTTTATGGGAGACTGTGCAAAGCTCTCCGGGGTTTGTTCTTTAGAGACACACTTTGTCCCAGCTGTAGCTGCAGCATTAATGAGTCTGTGAATGAGCAGGAAATAAAATGCGTTCCAAATGTTCATTTTTGAGCTCTTCATCACGCACAAATTAAAACGTCACCAACAATGGCTAGTTGTGAAGTTTAACCACTTTAACAGCCTGGTTTTGATATACAGTTAATTCAGTATGGGAAGTGTAATGGAAGTTTTGTGTGTGTCTGTGTGTGTGTAGGTTCAAGTGCGTGTGGTGTAGCTAGTTTATTTGGGCACGGTCCAGAGTGTTGTGAGCATCCTGAGCCAAGGGCCCTCAGGGGCCTGCTATAGTGTGTCCCAGTTAGAGGTGCCAACATAGCTCCTGGTGTATTTCTAAACCGTGTGTGCATTAGTGTGCGGGTTTGTGTGTGTGTGTGTTTGCGTGCACATGTAAATATGGGTCAGCCCTCCAAAAATGAGTGCCTGTGTGTGTGTGTGTGTGTGTGTGTGTGTGTGTGTGTGTGTGTGTGTGCGTGCAATGGGCTACAAAGTAAAAGCAGTGTAGAGATTCTGATTATTTATGACACAGGTTTATTTTTATCAACCTACATGCGATTCAGGAAGAGTCTTTTGTGTGCTTGTTGCTTATTGATGATCAGTTAGGTTAGTCGTAGAATTAACTTAATAACCCGTCGAACTTAGTTGAGAGTAATTTATGTGTGTGCTTGCAAATGTGAATGTGGGTCGGCTCGCTGTAACATCCCCGTGGGCCACTGCAAAAGCATTAATACAGAAACTGAGCGGCCCTGTCTGGCCCCTCTCAGGATTTCAATGTCACTTTACCACGCCTCGCCATCCACTCCCCTCCTGGTGGCCTAGAAAGTGATCAGACTCAAGCGGCGAGCGCAGTGGCCTGATATGCAGGCTGGAAGAGAGTCGGGGTAGTTTGACGCAGGCCTGAGCAAAAAATATATCACAGCTGTCCTGAAAGTTAAACTGCAAAATTTCCTGTTTCACTTTTAAACGGAATCATTCGTTTGCTTCTGATGAACTTTTTGCCCTTGAAATCAGTGAAAGACCTGTTGCATCATTACAGAGATACCGGGCATCGGTGATGTAATAGTTACTTCTTATTCCGTCATAAAATATACTTCTTTAAGATTTTATATGACATTTTGTAACAAGGTTATTAGATTTTAGACAGTGACTAAAATTAAGAATAGGAAAGATGTCTGTATTTTGTTTATCACATAGCAAAGCTCCATAGAAGTTAAAGATGTAGTTTCTGGCTTAGATGAGACGATAGAGCCAACTCAGATATTTAGTCTGCATTTTAATCATTTACAGTATTGGCTCATTACGTGGCATAAAATTGCAATTTAATGTTTTCTGGAGATTAAACAAACAGATTATGCTAAGCTACTAACTAAGCTACTAGCTAAACTATTAGCTTATCTTATATCATACAAAAATCAAAGAAACGACTGACTTTGACGTGTAACTCTCTGCTCCCACAAAAAAAAACCATGTTTCAAAAAATGTTGTAATGCTGCTTTAAAGTGTAGAAGTCTAGCATTCCCTCAGAGTTACAGCAGATTGGTTATGCTACGGTCACACTAGGGAAAGCAGTTGTTGGGAGACCGCGGCATGACCGAAGTTATTAGAACATGTGCAATTAACTGTGATCTCATTGCTTTTTGAAATTTTCTTTTTGCTTTCGAAGATGGGGACCTGGTTTGCAACCACTCGCAGTCAGTTGCCAACTTCTATGTAACTTTGCTGCTTCGAGACATAAATAAGACCTAGTTGGTCTCTTAGTTGCATGCAATCTGTTTATGGCAATATGGCAATAAACTGTAATAAATCAGTAAAAATCACAAATCGTTGCCATATACATAGATATAAATTCTGAAATAAAAGTTCAGATTAACTATCTAAGTCTAGCAAGAACCTCGTAACCTCAAATTTTGAGATAGTTGCTGGAGGTTGATGATTTAATTCGATTATGTAGCGGCAACCTTGCTTTTTTTATTTATTTATAATACTATAACCAAAATATAGCAACCAGCTGAGTTAAGGAGTTGAGTCCCCCATTGGAAAGAGACCTCTGGTTCCCCAGAGGTTGAGTGTGCAACATCATCAACCAGTAGGAAATAGTTTGCTGCTGCAACATCTTCAATTGCCAAATGCAAAATGCAAATAAATAAATAAAGCATTTCCGTCACCAGGCAACCACCAATTTTTTTTCCTAGTTGTAAGGCGTTTGTTGGCCAATTTTTATTTTAGTGTGACTGAGTCATTAAATAACTAAACCAAACAGTGAAAATCCACTTGAATAGACCTAGACAACTGAAATTCCACTCACTTGATTTTGCAGTCTCATGTCATGGACTTGATCATTAAGCAGAGATAGCTATCATTTTCATCTGAGTCAGGAGCAGGTGACATGAGTCATGAGATTCATGTACAGGCTAGAGGTGGGCTGATCGATCCAAATTTTGATAGTATCAATACCAACACTGGTATCGGTATTAGATCGATACTAATGCAATTGGATCGATACTTTGTTTCTATCCTCATAGTTCAGTATAAATTGTGTTGAATAGATTTTTATTAGCATTTTTTATAATAAAAAAATATACCCCAAACATGCACTATGAAAAATGTCTGAACTTTTTTCTGTTCACTGTTACGTCAATTCTTTTTAGCCTATAGCACATTTAAACAACTGAAGCTGACACAAAGGCCTTTAAAGACAGGCACATTTACATTCCAGCTCTCTTAAAAAAAACCAGTACCAATATATAAGAACAAAATCACAACACTGTCATTTGATGTTCATTAAAATCTCTTCAGAATTTGGCAAATCAACGACGATTCAGCTCATAAATCATGACACTCTTTTATAGGTTAAAAGTATCGGTATTGACATCGGCAATACTGCCCTTAATTCACTTGATATTGGATCGATACCAAAATTTGCAGTATCGCTCAGCAGTGCTAAAGGCTCCTAGAGATGTTAATGAATCTTGAGTTGAATGTTTAGAGGGATTTGTAGGGAGGGGTTTGGAGGACTGGAGGAAAGTTGAAGTCAAAAAGCTGTCAGTTACATTAACCTTTATTAACACTCCTTACAAGTCCTGAACAAACACTTAGGCTCAGGTTCCTTTATTGATACCCATAGGTAAATTTGTTTTGCAGTTCAAAGTGCAGGCAACCCTTCTACCAGACATCAAACGCCAATACTGGACAATTGTAACATAGACACAATAAGAAAAATAAAAGGGAAAAAAGTGAGAGTGTTCCAGTAAAAATAGTAAAAAAAAAAAGGCATATAAGCAAATTTGCTATCGTTTAATAAAGAATATCAACTAAGACAAAGTCGTTTCTCTAATGCTTTCTCCTGCATTTAAGGACTACAAACCTCTGTCCAAAGGGAAGAAGCTGAATATCCCAACAAAAGGGGTGGGAGTCATTATTTAAGATGGAGCTGGTCCTTCTCTGCAGCTGTCTGGTATACAGAGACTCTAAGTTGAGCTGTGATGTACCTCGCAGCTTCCCTAACCAGTTCACAATTTGCATCACTTTGTTTCTGTCCTTCAGAGATAGGTTACCGTACCATGATACCAAGGAAAAGATAAAACAGACTCAGTAAAAGATCTATTAAATAGTGTCTTAGTCTCAGTCTTATCCGTGTGAAAGGAGGACAGTTTCTGTATGAGAGTGTGAAACACTGTAACCGTGTCCTGGATTTTAAGCCAGTCAACTACAGTTGTTGTCTCCTCTCACTCTGTATTCTCTGATGTCCATTGAACAACAAAAAGATGAGCAGGTTTTCCCACTAAAATCAGCGCTAAATGAAAACTAATGACAAAGTGGCATACTGACTCCCAGGAGACAGCCCTAACTAGAGATGCCACTGTCAGAATAGCTGCACAAGGGTTCCAGTTACTGTTTATCAGTAGATCTAAGTAGAGGCAGCTGGGTGATGTATCTGTATTTATGCCTTTGTGTGCAGTGCCTCTTTTTTTTACGTTTACATGCTGCGGAGACGCTTGTTGATGCTCAGAGGCCAGGCTGGGCTGTGTGTTGGTGGAGTTGCGCTGACGTGGAGCGACAGCGGCTGAATGTATGATTAATTAACCGACGCCTGTCCTGCCACAGTCAGCTTTGATAGAGAACAGCTCGTGATGAAACAGAAGGTGACCCACAAAAACAAGCACAAGCTCGGGGACTAGCGTCAGATGCATACCAGATACCTATATATGCAATTATTTGGAGAAAACAATGCAAATAAGACTAATGTGATTAACATGTGACTGGTGGCATGTGTGTTTTGCTCTTCCTCTGTCTGCTGTGAAGCTGCTGCAGAATTTAAGATCTGTATTTCACTTCTAACCACCCTGACCCCCCTTTTCTCTTCTGCCCGCCATCTTCCGTCTTCTCTTCTTCTGTTGCATCATTTTCTCCATCCCTCATGTCCTCCAATACCCATCTTGTTATTACATCATGTCCCTCTTCTCTACTTTATATAATACTTCCATTCCCTCTTTTTCACACTCCTTTCTTTACTTCAATTCCACATCTCAAACATAAAAACACTTCCCCCACATATCCTCACCGTGCCATCCTTCTTCTTCTCTTGTCCGTCCACGTACGCCCCTCCTGTCTCACCTCCATCCAATCCCCTCCTTGTTGGCCTGCTCCTCGTCCATCTCTTCTCACCATCTGTTTCTTGCTTCGTCCTGTCACTTTCTCCCTCCCTTCGTCTTCTTCCCAAAACCTCATGCCAATACCTCTGTCCAGGTGAGATGGAGGAGCTGGAGTCCCTCTGGCTGACAGGGATCTGCCACCATGAGAAGAATGAGGTGATGTCCAGCCAGCTGGATGTGGACAACATGGCTGGCGTTTTCTACATGCTAGGTGCTGCCATGGCTCTTTCACTCATTACCTTCATCTGTGAACACTGGTTCTACTGGCAGCTGCGCTTCTGCTTCATGGGCGTCTGCTCCGGCCAGCCCGGCTTCGTCTTCTCAATCAGCAGGGTGAGAAAGGGTGGGGAAAAGTGGGCTATTATAGCAAGAAAAGGCTCTTTGTTAATACTTTGACCCTAGCTATCCAAATAAGATAATAGCTGCATGTTGGAGTACCATCAAATACACAATTTTTCAATTCAGATACTTCAGTATGTGTATTTCATGTTGTACCCTTCGTATCATTGCTACATATTTACTTATGTAGTAAACATTGTGAGTTGGGGTGCTGGTTTAGCTCACTGTAATGAGCAGGCAACCATATGCCGCATAGCAAAGGGCTGCGGCCGCATGTCTTCCGCTTTCTTATCAGTCTTCACTGTTTATATCAAAAAGAAAGCCATAAAAGGGCCCCAAAAAATATTAAAAATAAATCAAATATTCTGAGTTAGGGCTAGTTACACAGGCCTAGAGACCTGTTGGCAACCTTGACTGGTTGCAAGTGGTAGATGGTAGTTGCTGTAAAATCTATTGCTAAAGCTAAGTCATCTAAAGCAGTGGTCCCTGACCTCTTTTGCGCCACGGACCGGTTTAATGTCAGGCAATATTTTCACAGAACGGCCTTTAAGGTGTCGGAGGATAAATACAACAAAGTAAAATGATATAACCAAGACAAAAACTGTGATATGTTGTAAACATAATAATAAACGTGAATTCACTGTGTAATTGTGTAACTTTATTAGCAGCGTCCTCCTGAAATGCACCAGCAACATTGAGAGTAACGTCCTCCTCTCTCAGGTAAACCAAGTTAACGATAAAAACCCTGAAAACCATAAATTTCACTCCTGAGCCTCAAATCTCGCGGCCCAGTACCAAACGGCTCACAGACCGGTACGGGTCCGTTGCCCGGGGTTTGGGGAATGCTGACCTAAAGCCCCTGGTAACCACTGGTCACTAGGAAAAAATGTGTATTCCCTAACCGACTGGCCAGCAGTTGTGGGATGTTGCTTTCTGTCGCTTGGTAGAATTAGTTACAGTATACAGTGTTGCATCAAAAACCCATTTACAATTGCTTTGGTCACCCATAGTGGAAAGTTTTAAGCCTAATTTTAAAAGCAGAGAGGGTGTCTCTTTCCCAAATCCAAACTCGGAGCTGGTTCCACAGAAGATATTGAGAAAAGCCAAGAAAGACTATTATAATAAACTTTTTCAGGAAAACAAGAATAATATTAAGGGCATTTGGAATATTTTTAAAGAAGTATTGGGTAACAAGAACACACCCTCAGATCGGCCTATTTATTTCATTAAGAATAATCAAGTTGTTGATGATAAGACTGAAGTAGCAAACGAATTAAATTCCTTTTTTGTAAATGTTGGACCCACTTTAGCAAATTTAATTAGAAAAAATGACGACCCAGAATATGAGAAAGTCTAGAAAGGAGAAAGTAGAGTGCTTAATTCTATATTCTTAGCTGATATTACCATAAAAGAAATAGTAGCAATTGTAGAAAACTTTAAAAATAAAAAACCTACTGACTGTGATGGTATAGACATGGTTATAATTAAAAAGACTTTAGGCTGTATAAGTATTCCTCTTTGCTATATTTTTAATCTCTCGTTACAATCAGGAATATTTCCTGATCGAATGAAAGTGGCAAAAGTGATACCCTTATATAAATCAGGAGATAAACATAGTTTTAACAACTATAGGCCAGTGTCTCTTTGTCACAGTTTTCAAAAGTGCTTGAAAAACCTTTTGCGCAAAGACTTGATAGTTTTATTGAAAAAAATCAACTAATAAATGAAAATCAATTTGGATTTTGTAAAAATAGATCAACGGCATTAACATTGTTGACTTTCATTGACGATATTTCATCTGCAACCCATAATAATAAATACACAGTTGGGGTATTCGTTGATTTTGACACGTTACAACATTCTATTTTGATTTCTAAATTGTATAATTATGGTGTGAGAGGAGTGGCATTGAATTGGTTAAGGAGTTATTTAGAAAATAGGTCGCAATATGCACATTATCTCGGCAATACTTCTGAAAGATTGAAGATTGTATGTGGCGTTCCTCAAGGTTCTACTTTGGGACCTAAACTTTTTAATTTATATATTAATGATATCTGTGACGTATCAAAAAGGTTAAGTTTTATTTTATTTGCAGATGACACAAATTTTTATTGCTCAGGAGTGAATTTGAAAGATTTGGTTGAAATTATGATTTCTTAGATGTTAAGATTAAAAAAATGGTTTGATGTAAATAAAATTATATTTGAATCTGACAAAAACGAAATTCATGATATTTGGCAATCGTGTAAAGGAGGAAGAAGTCATTATGTCCATTAATGGAGAATTGATTGAAAGAGTTACTGAATTTCGCTTTTTGGGTGTAATAGTAGATGAAAATTTGACGTGGAAATCACATATTGAGTATATTAGAAAGAAGATGGTTAAAGACATTTATAGTTTGGGAAATGTAAGAGATTTATTAGATTACAAAACAATGCACATTTTATATTTTTCATTGTTTTTCTCATACTTTAGTTACTGTGTCGAAGTTTGGGGGAATACATATGAGGATATAATATAAAACCTCTAAACTTATTACAGAAGAAAGTGATACGAATGATTCATAACGTTAAATATAGAGAACATACAAATAAATTATTTATAAAATCCAAATTATTAAAATTAGGAGATTTAGTGAAACTACGGACACTATTAATTATGTTTAAGGCTAAAAATAATATTTTACCTTTTAAGTTACAAAGAGTCTTTTTAACGTGTTCGGGGGGAGAAGACAGCAGAAGGAAATTTTATTTTAAGCATCAGCTAGCTAGGACTACACAAAGATTAATGAGTCCAACGGTTAGGGGTATACGACTGTGGAACTCTCTTCATTATAATTTAAAGAATTGTATAAATTTACATTGTTTTAAAAAGTGTTACATGTCTAAAACGATAACTCAATATGAAGAATGTGAATAAAATTGGTGTTAATAGAAAAAAGATCCATTATTTTTTTGCCTCATTTATTTTATTTACTTATCTTTTCTCCTTGTTACTATGTGGAGTGGTATATTCTGATTGTAAATTTGTTGTTTGGTTTGAGTTAGGACTTGAAATAAGTGTTAATGTTAGTTTGTTCCTTGATTTTTGGTGCCGACTTACAATATAAGTTGGATTGTAGATAGGGGGCAGGGTTTAATAAGAATATTTTCTTCCTACTGCTCCTTTTCACACATGGTTGCAGTGCTTTACTGATAGAAAATGTGGTTGGTTTGTCTGAAAGAACTAGCTGTGGAAACTGTTGTACAAAGTGTGAAATAAATAAATAAATAAATAAAAACGGAACCCTCTGCCTCCCATTCTACTTTTAAATACTTTAGAAACCACAAGTAAGCCTGGGAAGAGGGAAGTGCTTTATTGGGGTGACAAGATACTTTGACGCCCTTAAGATAAGATAGAGTCTGATAAAAACTTTTTAAGTGAGGAGAAGGATTTTAAACTAATTCTAGATTTAAAAGGAAGCCAGTGAAGAGAAGCCAGTGTGGGAGAAACATGCTGTCTTTCTAGTTCCTGTCAGTACTCAAGGTGCAGCGTTTGGATCAACTGACAGCTTTTCAGGGAGTTTTTAGGATTTCCCTATAATAATAAATCGCAACATTCACCCTAGAAGTAATAAATATATGAACTAGCTTCTGAGCATCAATATGAGACAGGATATTTCTAATTTTAGAGAAACTGCACAAATGGATATTCGTTCGCTATATAAGAACACAGAGGGACATATTCTGGTCAAAAATAACTCAAAAATTCCTCACAGTTTGGTGTAGCGCCCTTTTTGCCACTTATTTCACCCAACAACAGCCAGCAAGCAATTGCCTAAAAGTTGGGAAATATAAATTTTTTCCCTGTGGTTGCTAGATGGTTGCCAACCAGTCTCTAGGCCCATGTAACTGAGCCCTTAGCTTGTATTGGCAACAAGGCAATAATACAACAATATGCTTAACTTACAATATAAGGCCTCAATTAACAGTGTTTTAAGTTTTTTACAACGATGTCGGGGGTGCAGCTCCATCTAGTGGCAGATGGCTGCATAATATATTGGACACAACAATTTACTGGTATTGTGCATCAATTAAAATGTAAACAATTAGATTAAATGACTAGTACCTCTTGAAGGCTTAGCGACTAGTGATAACAGTTTCCACAATTTTCTTCATTGTAATAATTATTATTGTCAGCTCACAGGTATGAATGACAGCAGCCAAAACAGTACAGTTATTTGGTCGTGGAAAGGCTGCTCTAAAGTAGGTGGTACAAGACATCCAGCTGGCTATAATTCAAATTAACCTCTGCGTAACTGAATCGTCCTCGTCTGTGAAGTCACCATCATTACTCATTACTTCATTACTGTCTCTAATGGCTCACAAATGAAGGTGCTTTACTCTTTAAGGCCTAAGAGATTCTAAAAATTCAAAGATGCATTCCACTTACCCAAATCAAACTACCGCTGCCAAAGTACACACACACATATAGAGAGAGCTTTCTCCTTTACTTTTGATGCCTTGGCCTTTCTGATGCCCATGAGGTAAATATTTACAAAATGCTGAGCTGAAATCAATACTTCACTCAACAAAAAATCAGCCACGGAACCGGAGAGGGTAGATTACCGGGTCCCAGGAGACCAAAGTCACCCCCAAGGTATTTGATTTGCATTCCAATTGTTTTGACATGGCTCCGGTGTAATTCACTGTGCGCCTGTGAAGGTGAAACACTGCATGCTAAACCACGTGGCTAATTTACAGCAGAGAAGCCACACACTGCTGCTTTCTGCCTCCATTTGATATGCTGTTGTGGTGCTGGGTCGGCTTGTGCCAAGAAAACAAGGCTTTGTATTTTAAAAAAAAGTAGAAAAAAGTACCCCTCCTTGCTCTCATATTCCGCTCCAGTGCTCAACTTTGATTATTTTGTGTGGTGTTAATTTTGCGCCTGTGCTGTAGCGTCGTTTACGCCTGTCCGTGTCTGTTTTTTTGTAGAACGAGCATGGCATACTTGTTGCTAAAATGTCAGCCGATTTCTCCTTTCCATAGACAGGCTGGTTGTTGTTGTTCATTATTGCATCATTACAATTTGTATGGGAACCGGATCAGAGACCAATTATGCTTTGTGTAACATTCAGCGATTGCTCTCATTTACAGAAATTACCGGCGTCTTTGCTGCGATGTGACAAAATAAATGAACGCTGTGTGTCCGCAAATACAGCCAGATGATTCAGCATGTTAAAATATTCAGGGGAAATATTCATTGGGAGCGTCGATTTGCATGTGTAGCACAGATCACGGGAATTGTGGAACAGTGGAAGCTGCTGTTTATTATCTTTTGGCCAAGACGTCGCATTGTCTCCTTCTCATTTACTTGAGTGTTTTCTCTCCAGCCGTGTGCTTTCTCTTCCCTCTTTTTCCTCTCTTACGCTGCCACTCCGATTGATTCCGCTTTTTTAATTTCACAGCATAATCCAATAAACCTTATTGTTATTGCAGCAATTAACATTTAAGCTCGGCGGTGTAAAAAATGAGACATCTGCCACGGCTGGTGTGAGTCACGTGGCTCCGGTCATGGCTTCACGGTCGGTTAGCGCTCCCCCCTCGGCAGATCTGTGAGCAGTTCTCCCCCCGGCTACCTGCTCCTCCAGGTCCCACCTGGATCACTGAAACAAATTAATTATATTGATTTAAAAGCCTCTAATGACTTAAGAACTGTAAATGTATTAGAGGTTTAATCGCTCCACTTTTCACAGGCCTCAGATCGCGTCATGGCTAAGTTCGTTTGCATTAAGGAACACATGCTTACAGCACGCTCAGGCTGTATTAAATTATACGCCGCTACCTGTTCAGACGCTGTTCTATTTGCAATCAGGAGCTCTTATAGATTTTGATGTGATACCTTGGATTCTGAGGAGTTCTCTGGCCGCCGTTATTTCTTTTACACATCCTGACCAAACAATCAGCTACTGTGGAACCAGCCCTGCCAACTGTTACTTTATGTGGGCCTGCAGAGTAGACAAAATCTGCTGGTGAAGATTAAGCATGCAGTCTCGTCCTAGACTCAATGCTTCTCATTCTTTCTCTGACTGGTTGCTACTGCTTATTCATGCATAAAAGAAATGTAAAAAAAAAAGTGCAAATATTTATCTCGATCTCGCCCTGTAAATCGTTACAATGTTAATTTTACCCTCCGCTATCAGGTTAAGTGCTAATGAGGGAAGCTTGCTGGCAAATTAAGCTGAATGTCGCAGAAAAAAAATCTTCCCAAAAGTTGATTATATCATAGATGTCACGGGAGGGAGGATGTGACAGATTCGGCAGCAGGTGGGGTGTAATCAGAACAATAAAATAAGAAAAACAAAAGCGATGAAGGGATGACTAATTATACAAACAGCCAGATGGAAAAAAGGAAACACAGATGACATGGAGAAGGACCGGATAAACATTAAAAGATGGTTCTGAGTTGGGGGAAAAGAAAAGAGGAATTTCACAAAGGTGGGCGTGTGCGCTTTCCTGAATACTGTTGAGTCATTTTGTATTTATATTAACCTCTTAGTTTTAGCCACTGTCAAGCTTTGCGTACTTGGCTGTTAACCGACTGTGAAATTAAAAGAAGTAATAACATTATTTAAAAAGAAGAATGAGGGATGAAGCCTTTCTGCTGCAATGCAGCCACTGTCCATGTAACTAATTAATTACTAGAAACAAGTGGCTTGGGAAAGGAAAAGTCAGGCTCAGGTGATGATATTGTTGGGTAAAAGGAGGAGAAGAAGAAGATCTGACATCCAAGACAGACTTCGCCTTATGACGGGACCTTGACCTCTGCAATGGGATGATCTTTGATCTCTAACAGTGGTTCCCGTCGTCATCTGCAGGGAAAAAAATGAGTAAAATCATTGTCGGGAATTGATCCGATACTTTACAGTCCCCATCTGTCAAGCCTGGTTTGCGCTCTGCTGTACATCCATTTTTATCTGAATATTGTATCGTAGATCACTGGATGCAAATGGAGCAGTTTGTCTTTCTGTCACTATGATGCTCAGCTAGTGTCTCCTTGGCTTGGCCTTTCTCTTCATCCCTAATAACTGCCGAAGGATATTGTTCAGCTGAATTCTAATCACATTGAGTAAAAGTATTGATTGGCGGGGTCCGAGGAGTTCTTCCAGCCACTTGGCCTTTATCAATCATCACCCATCAAGGTACACTATCCTCTCTGAATCTTCACACTGTTTGCGCACTCGCACTGCCCCACTTTATTTCACATCAGTGAATATGCCACATTTCTGTATATAAAGGACATCTATTTCCCTTACCGCATACAGCGAGGTGTTGACAGAATCGATACCGAAAGCCGTAGCGGTTTTTTTATGTTTGCTTGCTTTGCCGTCTCAAAGTTTTTCATTAAACACACCGGCTCTTTTTTTCCCCTTCATCTTTTTTATGAGACGACACATCTGATGTCATTGGTTGTGTTTCTGTGCCATTAACTACCACGAAACATAAATTTTGAATCATATCAGTGCATTTCCAGTTTTGTACCCACTGTGAAGAGATGACATAAAATACGACATTAAATAAGATTGACTGATTGCTGGTGGGTTTGTGTGTTTTTCAGTCGTGAGGCCTGTCCTGTCCTCTCCAGGTAGCTTCACCCCCCATCTTTAAAATAAATCATAAATCTAGTGCCCTTGGTTACCTGGTCTATGTAGACAACCTGGATTGACTGATGTAAAACTTTATCGCTTCTGTCAGATATGTGGGATGGATGGGTGGACACTGTGGCCAAAACACCTCTGTTGGCTTGTGTTACAATTCAATTCAGTTCAGTCCAGTTCAATTTTATTTACATATCACCTTTATGCTGTAAGGTAAAGATCGTACTATAATACAGAGAAAAACCAACAATCAGACGAGCAAGCACTTGGCGACAATGGGAAAGAAAAACTCCCTTTTGACAGGAAGGGGAGGGAGACAGGATTAAAAAACGCACTGTTGAAAAGAGCCAAAGATTAATAATAACGAATGATTAACTGCAGACTGGCATATAAACAGTGTGAGTGAAAAGAAATGAGTGAGGAAGTGCATTATGGGAAGCCCCCTCCCCCGCAGCCTAGGCCTATTGCAGCCTAACTAAGGGAAGATGTAGGGTCACCTGATCCAGCCCTAAATATATGCTTTATCAAAAAGAAAAGTTTTAAGTCTAATCTTAAAAGTAGAGATAGTGTCTGTCTCCTGAATCCAGACTGGAAGCTGGTTGCACAGAAGACAGGCCTTAAAGCTGAAAGCTCCCATTCAACTTTTAAATACTCTGGGAACCACAAGTAAGCCTGCAGTACAAGAGCGAAGTGCTCCATTGGGGTGATACTATTAGGTCTGTAAGATAAGATAAGGCCTGATTATTTAAGACCTTATATGTGAGGAGAAGGATTTTGCAGTGTCAAATAACAAATGTTTGAAATGTGCACCCTTTAATGCCTCCTCTCACCTGTTTTTCTCCCACACAGGGCATTTACAGCTGTATTCATGGGGTGCAGATTGAGGAGAAAAGCAGCTCTGCATTGAACTCGCCATCAGCCACCATGAACAACACCCATTCGAACATCATGCGGCTCCTACGGACAGCCAAGAACATGGCGTCCCTGTCAGGGGTGAACGGCTCACCACACAGCGCTTTGGACTTCATCCGTCGTGAATCTTCTGTTTACGACATCTCCGAACATCGGCGCAGCTTGGCGGGCCACTCTGACTGCAAGCCACCCTACATGCCAGAAGACAACATGTTTAGCGACTACATCAGTGAGGTGGAGAGGACGTTTAGCAACCTGCATCTTAAGGACAGCAATTTGTATCAGGACCATTATCTACACCACCATGGTTCAACTTTAGGGCTTAGCGGACCTCCTCCCAACAGACCCCATAGTTTGGGTAGCGCTAGTTCTTTGGAGGGCGGCATGTTTGACTGTGACAGCCTGGGTGGAGGGGTGACCCCTATTTTTACCACTCAGCCCTGTTCAGCACTGACCCACAGGAACATGAGCAAGTTTGACCTGCTGTCCGGACAGACTCCTCCCTCGGGCCAGAGCTTCAAGGGAGGCCTGCCCGACCTATATGGGAAATTCTCCTTCAAAGGAGGTGCCTCGAGTTCCACTTACATCCCTGGACATAGCTATTGTCCAGGGAGAGGAGATGATGATGGGAATATACGCTCAGATGTGTCAGACATTTCCACGCACACGGTAACGTACGGAAACCTGGAGGGTAACGCCAAAAAGCGCAAACAGTACCGGGACAGCCTGAAGAAGAGGCCGGCCTCTGCCAAGTCCAGACGGGAGCTAGACGAGATTGAGCTGGGCTACAGGAGGAAACCTTACCACATCAGTCACCACCACTATCACGGGCACCGCTCTGGTTCCCCACCGCTGCTGCCCTCTGAACGCAAGAGGGGTGGCGGAGGAAGCGGGGGAGGTGGAGGAGGGAACAATGATGGGAACTCTTATCTTTTCAGAGAAAAGGAGAGCGTTAGAGATTTTTATTTGGACCAGTTTCGGCCCAAAGATGGTGTCCCTCAGTGGGAACACGTGGACTTGACTGAGGGTCCTGGGAACAGAGATGGAGGAGTAAGTACCTGCGCCTCCCTGGTACCAGTGGATGACTTTCTTCAGAGCAAACCCAAGAAGTCTGATTCAAAGAGCGGGGGAGGTTCTGGATTGGCTGGGGGAGAGTGGGAGTGCAGGAACTGTCGGGCTAGTGGGGGACTGGGGAACAAGCAGATGTCATTGCATGGAGGTGGCTATGGTGGCGGCATGAGTTGTGGGTCCTCGGGAGGGGGAGGCAGTCGTCCCAGCTCCGCAACCTGCATGCGTTGTGAAGGCTGTAAAAAGACAGGAAACCTCTACGATATCAGCGAGGACAACAACCACCTTTTGGAACAGATGGGGGGCGGGGCGGGTGGGGGAGGAGGGGGTGGCATGGGCGCAGGCCCTCAGTCTCAATCTCAGGCACAGCAGAGGCGGAAGAGCGGCGGTTTCGGTAAGCCACTTCGGCGGCAGCACTCGTATGACGCATTTGTCGACCTGCAGAAAGACGAATTGGGTGGGATGGGCAGTTTGATGGGAGGCTTAGGAGGAGGTGGGGGCATGAGCGGTGCAGGCATGGGTGGAATGCTGCCCCCACCCAGAAGTGTTAGCTTGAAGGAAAAAGAACGCTACATGGAGGGCAGCAGCCCCTTTGCGCACATGTTTGAACGCCACGGGGGCTCCGAGAGGGAAAGGGAAAGAGACAGGGACCCATTGTTTTACGGAGGTGAGAGCCGGTCGGGCCTCTTCAGAGGCGGAGAAGGTGTCCACCGCCGCTCAATAGGGGAAAGAGACATGAGAGACAGGGACAGGTCTTTGATGGAAGGAGGGGGCGGGGCAGGGTTCTCTTTATCCAAATCACTTTACCCCGACCGGGTAAACCAAAACCCCTTTATACCCACTTTTGGCGATGACCAGTGTCTGATGCACGGCGCCAAACAATATTACATGAAAAAGCAACAGCAGCAGCAACAAGTTGCCAAAAACAGCCGAAGTGACTTCAGGAGCCAGATGAGTGCAACTTCGTATCTGCCAACATCTGCCACGGCGGCCGGGGTGATGTCCAGCGCGACGCCCCGGTTCCCGAAAGAGCTCAGCCTCGGTGGAATGAACCACCACGGTTCCATGCTGGGGGTCGGACCCCCGCGTCCCTTCAACGGAAGCAATGGCCATGTGTATGAGAAACTCTCCAGCATTGAGTCTGACGTGTGAAAGACAAATATGGGAGGAGGAGCGGAGGCGAAGGAGGGGGGAGTGAGGAGAGCAATAGAGGCGCATCTAGTTCTAGGAGATCAGGGATGACTTTAAAGACGCTGTAGACACACTTTAACCCTAGCCCATATTGAGATGTTAGGATTGGGAGGAGGGGAGGTAAGGGATTAAAGGAGGAAAAGACTGAAAGGTGGAGACTGAAATATAAAATAATGCGTAGAAGTTTTGATTTTTGCAAGAAATAATGGGAAACAAATCAGGACACCCTGAGGAAGTGTGGGATATCGCCCCCTTCTCTCAGAAATGGCCAAAGCTACTCTACTTTTATGTCCAAACACGGTCAATAAACATCCTCCCCTTAACTCAAGTCTACCATTTTCCATCCACCAGTGTGGCAGAAGTCAGTGTACTCGGTCGGCGTCGCGACGAGGCCGACACCTCTTCATAGTCTGCTATGGGACGTGTCGAGCCTGCTGCGATTCCATGGCTGTCTGAAAGGCTCCCTGCTGAGCGCTCACGAGGAAGGACAGCGAGAGCAGAGACGGGATTGAACTGCCCATCTGCCCCAGTGTCACAGCAGAAAAAGTAGATAGGGTCACGTTTGCTGGAGCGGCGACACGGGACGATGACTGCTGCTTCCCCGTCTTTCTCACGCTCAGTCAGGACGGAGACAGCCCTGTCTGTCCATCTCTTTTCGCAATGCACTTCAGTTCTCAATATCTCCTCTTTCTCTCCGCCCCACACCCCCCCATGCTTTTCCTCCTCCTCCTTATCCTCGACGCCAAAAGAGCTGATCTTGTTTGCTGTGAGAAATACAATCAATGAATGATAATAAGATATTCTTATAGAAAAAAATAACAGGGTATAAGAACAACAGTAATACTGATACAGTTGTGAATAACAGAGATGTTTAGTGCTGATTATAATAACACTGCTTATAATATCACTAAGTTTTTACTTGTTTTGTGTTCTCGCCGTAAAATCTTTCACTGCTGTTTTTAGCATCTGTGGTTGCAGTCTGTCTGCCCCTAGTGGCAGGAGGAAAGTTGTTCTCAGCTCAACCAACAAGCCAGAAAAACTGATTTTTTTTAAATTTGAAAAAAGAAATATTTGTTTTTGGTTTTCTGTAGAATGCTCTTACTACATGTTCATGCATTTATTTGCTCCTTGTAGAAAAACAAGATCTTGAAGATGTATTTGGAGTCGGCAGAAACACGACACTTAACATTTAAAGGCATCACAAGTGCACAGACGCGCGCACACACGTTCGGTTTCTGTCCGTCTGAACTTGTGTTCTTTTGAACGATGACGTGCCGACGGGAGCTGAGGATGCTTGGGAGGAAGGACGTGCCTTAACGGTCTCCGATGGAAGTGTCCTCCAAGTTCACAAGCGGCCCTCGCGCAGCAGCAGCCACCACCAGGACGGACCGGCAGGCTTCATAAAGGCCACTCGGCGTTCTTGGGGTCACATTTATGAGCCAAAACTGCAGTAAAACAAAATCAAAGATTTACAGCGGGCTTTGAGGCAGTGCTGCTGCTGCTGGTGGTGGTTTAGATACAAGATACCGTTTAAGATCTTTTATAACTTTGTAAAACTGTATTTCATATGTCAAGTGTGGGCAGCGTTTTATGAGCCACCTGTATTCAGGATGTCCCATTGTCACGGATAGACCGATGAGTCTCAGTTCACAACATTGGCAGCCTTTAGAACACTTGTTTTTATTCAGGTTACACAATGACAGTCATCAGGCACTTAACTTTTTCTCGGCCTCTTCACCGGTATCCTGTCAAAGGCGTTACTTTTCGCTGAGCGGGCCGAGGGGCTCGCACAGTAAGCTTTTGTTTGGACATCACGTGTGATTAATATTTGCGCTGTCGTTTACGTAGGCGAAACGCTGCAAAAAGAAAAGAGAAATGTGTAGGAGGAGTGTTGCCGTCCCGCGACAACAATGCTGATGGAAGTTTGAGCAGAGAGGAAGATGTCTATTTGAGAGACTGGCTGATTGCTTTTTACTTTGACTGATGTACATAGTCTTTTTAGCTGAAGAGGCCTAATTTCTTGGACAGGACTTTTTACTCAGTGTAGGTTCAGGCACTCAGTAGACATGCCTTATCATCCCATTGCCCTCGCCCCCACCCTGAGCTGTCTGATGATGACTCATCGCATTACTGTACAGAACAGAGGGAGCCCTGGTAGTTCTTTAAAGGTCTGATCTTCGATTAGTTGGTGTCAAAAAGTTCAAGGGCTGCTGGAGATTGCGCGGGGAGCGCCGGTCCGAGGAGTGTGATCTTTATCATTGTCGACCACTATATCTTAAGGCACCAGTGGAACGGACTGGGGAGGATATGCACGCGCACACGCGTGGAGGGAAGCGAATCAGGATCGAGTGATAACAGCTGTTCTTTTTTTAAACACTAACTCTGTTGACAACTATTCATAAATTCAAAAACTTGTCCTCCTCCTCTTCCTCATCCCTCGCTCCACAGATCACACTGTCAAAGCGAGACTTATCGAGCTAGCCTTAAATCCGACTCATCTGCCCCCCACACACACCCTCCTAATAAACAGATTGGGATCTCTGGAATTTTTATATGCACACATTTTGAAAGTTCAGGTCAACCATTAAAAGCAAGCTGGTATAGGAAGGAGAACGGCCAACGGGGAGTTGGGGGGGGGGGATTCGACAAGGAAATAAGAAGAAGGAGACTTTGCAGTGGGTATCAATCAGCGTCAGCATTAGTATGTTAAATCTTTACCTTGTAAATAATAATATATTTAAAAATCTTTTCACTTTGTACAGTAAACAGACAGACAGGATGTAACTTTCAATATGTTTTACAGCAATTTAAGAAATAAAGAAAACAAACATAAAAACTCGTAAAAACTGAAAAAAAATCACACAAACAAAAATATGCAAAATATAGTTAAGACACAGATATTACTAATCATAAGTGATATAATTGAAGCTCTTTTTTTCTTTCGATCTCATGTTTACTTAATTATAATAGTTTACCAATCAGTATACTGATTATGTTAAGAATTATGCTTTTTTTCCCCTTTTTTTCCTCTTATTTTCACTCAAAGTGTCAGAGGATAATTTTACTGTAGGTGTAGACGTTTGGTGATTTGAAAAAAAAAAGAAGAAAAAACAGAAAAAAAAAACAAGGGGGAAAAGTTTAGTTTTAGGAGTCTTCGCTAAGTTTCCCTTGGATTGTGTTAGATTCTCTCTTTTTAAGGTAAGCTATTCTTCATGCTTTTCGAGCGCAATTCAATTATCTACACATTTATGTAATACAATATTACATGTATACAGAGATGATATTTGCATATAGAGGCAGTATATTGTGATCCTTCATTTTTAAGCAGCGATCCTTGTTAAAAAAAAAAAAACTTAAAAAAAAACCTCCTAAAAAACATTTGTGGATTTTTTTTGTTTGTTTTGTTTTTGTTGCCCGTTTCTTTTTCGATGTGGGCTCTAACGGTGATTGCACACAGAATTTAGAGCCATTGTCAGTCCGGCCTATCCTGTTATATCTCTGTTTGGGATAGACATCACTGTGGTAAATAAGGAAGATACACACATGCACACACACACACACAAATGCACACTGGACTTGCCCCAGTGTTGATATTGTGATATTGCTGAGGATTTAGGCACAATCTTGTGGAGAAAACCGTGAGCGAGTGCAGTTTCATCTCAGTTATGTGAAGCTGAAATGCATTTGTACAACCCCTTATTAAAAGGTGAAACATCTCTTCCGTCATGTCTCTGTGCAGCGGTTTCTTTGTTCTTTTCTCTTTGCTATGGGTGAATAAACTGCCGTTGCACCGTTTTCGCTCGCTTGTTACTCAACTGTGCTACTTGACAGCTGGAAACAACTCATATGCTTCGGATCCTGATTTGTTTTGTGTGCCACCTTGTATTTGTCTGTTTGAGAAAGGAAGTATCGTTTGTAATCTGTTGTGTACATATGCAGGGTTTTTTCTTCTTTTTTCTTGTTTTCACACAGTCAGAAGCGATTTCCTCGCTCTTATTCTGTATGGTACTGATGCCAATAAGTCTCTATAATCTTCTCATCAGCCCCGAAAGGAGAAATTCATCTCTCTTCTGTTTTGCCCCCCCTTTTTTTTGTATCTCTAGAGGGCTTGATTGAAAAGTGAAAAAAGTATCAGTGTGCACATAGACTCTGTTAGGTTTGCAGATTTTTTTCTTATTCTCCTCATTTGCAATAAACAGCATGACCAAACAGAAAATCTTCTTACTGTACGCCACATTTTATTTTATTTCATTTCATTTTGTCAGGATTTGGAGGGTAACTAGTTTGCTACCACTGGTTGGGAGGTGTACCTGGCGCTGCGGTGAGCATGCTATCATCAGACCTTTAGCACCTCCAGCTTCAGATCGGTCTGTGCTGCAGAGTAAGCAGGGCTCATTTGGAAGCCTTTATTTCCCTTAAGGCCAAATTGTTCCCAGCTTCCCTTCTCTCTGCACACATTTGTTCAGATAGTTCACATAGGGGAAAACACTGGCACTTTCCCCCTTTTTTTTCCTTGTCTTGTCCTTTTTTGGGGGGGGGGGGCAAATTAGCAGGCTGGAACATCCTGAGAGTGGAGGATGTAAATATCACCCCAGATGACGTGTGTGCGGGGGTTTTTTTTTTTTTGTCAGTATTAATGACACATGGGACCAAATACCAGCCTGACAGTCGTCTGCAGGGAGCGATGTAATGGTTAATCTGACTTGTTGAAAATGCTTTTTTTTCCCCTTCTTTTTTTCTATGTGTATGTTTTGGATAAAGGGTATTTGAGAAGTTTCTCATATTTCCAGCTTTCATAATTGACTCTGAACTGCTAATTTTGTAATAAATAAGTGTGATTTCACCCGGTGCAGACAGAAGGAACTATACTGTGATGTTATATAGCTGATTTATTCTGAAGGTCCGTGTGATTTGTTCATTCTTATTCATGACAGAAAATATTTTAAGCCTCTCTTAATGTGTGTTACAGATCTCGCTTTTTACTGACGCACACAAAACTTTCTACGAAACTGTGTACAGTTTGTTTTGTTTTTAATATTGCGATTTTCCACCGTCATCATTCACAGATTGAGAATCGGTCGCGCTAACTGGGTGAAAATTGCCGATGACATAAGGGGTTGCTACCAAATGTATTTCACAAGGTTAACAGGTTTATGAAATCACAAACATAGCCTGATTGAATTAACTGTGGGTGACAAAAAAAATGTAACATAGAAATAATATCAATTGTATACATAATATTATTCTTGGCCATTCTTTTCTCTTTTTGTGGCCCTTTACTTTGAAACAATGCCAAAATTTTTACACCGTACAAACAGAAAAACCACACAAAAACAAATAATTGTACAGGTTGTGTATATACTGAATACTGGGGAAAATATTTACCTTCATTTTCTTTTTTTTTATGGAAACAAAGTAATCTCAATAACAAAATTAACCACATCATGACAAAGTTGCAAAAAAACATCATTAAGGTACTTCTAATAAGGATCATACTGATATCTACAATTATAAGTGCTGACATAAGACTATTCTTTCTCTTTGTACATGATGAACAAAATGAAGTGTTGAGTATTAATAATAAAAAACTATAAGTTTCACGCGTATGTGGTCTCTTCTTAAGCTTTTTGGTGTTTATCTGAATTTCAAAGAATTGGTGATAGCCTGTAGATAAATGATGGACATGGCCACTATGACATCATTGGGAAGTCTCATTCTGAGCTTTTGCCCAGTACCATCTTGGTATTTAAGCATGTGATAAAGAGAGGGCTTGACTAAGGAGGGATAGAGTGTGCCTACATGCTAGTGACTTGGCAATCATTAGGTGCAGCAAACCCTGTTTTATGGTCTTTATGGACACTAATAGGGACCATAATCATAAAGTCACCAAGAAGGTGTTTACTGAGGTCAGAACAGTGAACCACAGGGCTCTTTTCCCACAGTCTCTTCTTTGTACCCTTAACAACACCTCAGTATATATCAGGGTTGGGCAACTCGAGGGCCGGTGTGCTGCAGGTTTTAGATGCGTCCTTGATCCAACACAGCTGATTCAAATGGCTAAAATACCTCCTCAACATGTCTTGAAGTTCTCCAGAGGCCTGGTAATGAACTAATCATTTGATTCAGGTGTCTTGACCGAGGGTGAGATCAAAAACCTGCAGGACACTGGCCCTCGAGGCCTGGAGTTGCCCACCCCTGGTATATATCAATAAAAATGTGGTTTGACGACCATGAGATCATTTTCAATAGTAGCTGCATAGACAGGAATCACCCTTGCTCACTTCTGATGTCACAGCCAATCATTTTGTTCTATAAGCTGGCCTGAAATGTCATAGAAACTGTGCAGTTTAGAAAAGAGCTTCAAGAGTTACTCCTATTAGGCTTCCAAACGGTAAAGAGTTACAGCACTTGAATGTTGATTTCACTTTCCAAGCTATGTCCATCTTTTATATACAGTCTGTGGCACTGAACCATACATGAACACACTTCTGGACCCCCTTCAACTCAATATGTATCTATGCAAGCTTGGATAAGGCTGCATTCAAAACCGACTTACTAAGAATACCGTCACTGAAGATGAATCTGTTACAGGGTTACCTAACTCATTAGAGTACATTACCATAATTAGCTTGCTCATGTTGGTTATAGTCCACAGGGTGTTTAGCCTATTGTACCTTTGAGTGTGATAACTTTACCTTTGCATAGCAAGTTGATATTTGCAGCGTGCCCTCCACTACATCACTAACCACAAGATTACCAGCTTTGGCTGAATGCCAGCCACCATGGTTTCAGAGCTGAAGGGCTGGCATCTCCTCTTCAATGTGCCTCACCACCAGGGATGTGAGATGGCACTCAGCATATACTGTAGGTGCTTTACTAAATATGAATTAGAGCCCCTTAACAGCTGACAGGTGCTTAGTTTCACCCAGTAACAGATTGTTTATTTGAGACGAACCCTTTTTTATGCTGCTACAAAGAAGTAATTTGAGTTTTTACTTTACACTCATTATTTAGTTTTATGCAAGAGAAGCATCTCTTGCGTATGGCTTTCATGTCCCCAGGCTTTCACACAGTTGGTCTTTCCACTGGGCTGGAAGCAGTCGGTTTAGTTCTATACGTTTCCTTTATCCCCCCCTTGTTTGAGCATACCAGCCTAATTTAAAACCCTTCATGTGGGTATTTCTTCTCTTCCCGCTCTCGTTCATAGACACATTCGTCATGGTGCTTGCAAATGCATCATCTCTCTGTCACACACAAGTTGGCTCTCTATCTCTCATATCTGGCAGAAATGACAGGAATTCCTGGGAGAGGGGAAGAGCGATGGAGAGGGCTGCATGAGAAACCAGGGCCATATGGTGACGGTATGGTGGAGTGCCTGGGTCTGGGTCTGCCCTCTCTACAACCCACACTGCTGCTGGCAGGCCGCACAGCCTCGTCTAATCCCGTCCAGCCCCCTCGGGGTTCTCTCAGGCTGCTCTCTCAGGCTGCTCTCTCCTCTACCCCATCACTAACTCTGCTCTGATGGACCCTCACAGGACTTTGTCAAAGTGAGAGACCCCTTCCTTAAGCACAGCTGTTGCTCTCAAATATAAGAGGTCCAAACTACACTGGCGCTCATTAATTCACCTCTAATGAAGTGTTTTAACACAATGTACCCACAGTGTCTTTTAGAAGACATAAAAGGTGCCTGTTATGCTCATTTATGGCTCCATATTTTAATAAGTGCACCCAGTTTTACATAATTACTTGTTCAAAATATCCTTATTTATCTAATACTGTGCCTAGATAGAGTCCTCTCGTTTTCACCTTGTAATTTATAATCATTGCCATAGATAGATAGATACTAATATGATCCAGGGGCAATATTAGAAATATGCATTCTTACTGATATCTGTGTGAAAAGTACAATTATCTGCAGTCTCAAGCCTGAGCTAGTTGTTATTGCAGGTTCTTTGTAAAGTAGGACGACTGTATTATTTTTTAACTTTATGTTTAATATGAGTATCCACCACTGTAATAGTATATATAGGATAGTAGGAAAATTAGAGTGTTCCTTCGGGTCAAAATAGCAGGACAGGTTGCAAAATCTGGATGATGAAAGTAAATGAACAAAACGCTCCCCTGTCTCAACAATTGCCATCAAACTGACATTGAGAAGGGCATTTATCTTTCAGCAGTCTCCAGAAGTGTTATATTGTGCTTGTACTGAGCAGGTCCCTTGTGCAAATTTATTTAAATGTATGAATAATAAACAGGACATTCTGTACAGCCGGATACAGACAAAACCTCCCGGAGGAAATCAAAGCAGAAAAAAAGTTGCATTTAGCTAGGCTACTGATGTCTGGAGATATATAAACTCCATTTGATGCAGGATTCATGTCTTGTAGAGGATTTGCATGCAACTACAAGGTTAGTCAAATTTGAATTCATTTAGCCATTAACTGTTCTCGTCACTACACTTTTTTTTTTTTACCTTTTTGTTTCAAAATCGACGTCAATCCAAAAGAAAAAAGTTTTTGTTTTTCACTCTTGTTACGAGCTGGGCTGTAAACTTCCCATTCTGGCATTTTATCAAGCGCGTCTTATCCAGAGTGACTTAAAGATGCATTAGGATTTTTACTGCTCCATAGTACAGAATGAGTGCAATATATCTGCAGAGGTTTGATAGGGTTGTTTGTCAGTAGCAGTGACTCAAAGATTGCTTCACAAGGTACAGTACTGAGACTTACAGCACACGCTTTCCCTCTCCAGTGCACACTAACTCCCGACTGCTCACATTTTCAACATCAGGTCTATATCATGTCGAGTTAACCTGTGTGTGGCCTTTCTGGTCAGACTTCTTTCTCGTTTTTAACGATTCTTTTCAAAATGAACTTCTGTCGATATCTACTCTATGTTCTGTCCATAGACTGTATATAAAAGATGGACATGGCAACGGTAGCATTACACATGAGAAGTAGTTAGTCAATAAGCATTTCTTCTTTTTTTCTTTTTTTCTTTTTTCGTTCTTTAAATGCCATTTATTTATAAAGTGAAAAAGAGGAACAACACAAACGGGAGTGTCAACACAAATCCCGCACTCCTGACCTTACCAAAACAAAGTCAAAAATAAAGACAGAGTCTGACCTCCTTAACTAATTCAAAATAGGAAAAAATGGGTGATCAAAAGAAACGGCAGCTCACGCCTACCCACTCCACTTCCACAACTTTCAAGCCACACTGGTGGGTCGTGAGGAGAAACGGGAGAACCTCTCCTGCCATGGCACTCCATCATCCTTTTAATGGGCGGGTCCTCCAGCTGGGACCAGTCACGTCAGGGCAGTGTATCCATGCACCAATCGGAGCAGGGCCCAATAAGCATTTCTTGGTTAGTCTTCGTTTATGACTCGTAGAATGACCTTATAAAACAGACTTACTACTCAGTGTGACTCCAAACATCAGAAAATGGTTGTTACTGTTTTTGGGGTGAAGGCTGTTTTCCCATGGATTCCTATAGCAACCAAAGACTTTTCCCAGCGATAGCGCTTGACCCTTGGCAATTATAAAAAAAAATGTCAGTTTTAAGTACATCTGGTTTCACTTTTCAAAAACAGAAAACCCCCCAAAAGCCGATGTCCCCCTATGAGCAACCACTTGGTGACAGTGGGAAGGAAAAACTCCCTTTTAACAGGAAGAAACCTCCAGCAGAACCAGGCTCAGAGAGGGGCGGGGCCATCTGCTGCGACCATTTGGTGCGTGAAAGGAGGGAGATAGGACAAAAGACACAGTGTGGGAATTCTGACATAATGCAACCCAGTATCACAGCAAAGAATGTAAAAGACACACATGCAGAATTTTGAGTGAGCTGCTGCTTCATTTACAAGGTAACAAACGTTTAAAGACGCATTACTAACACATTTACACATAAATACTTATCAGTCATCTGGCTTAATCTTACCTGGGATAGAAGGAGCCTGTACGTCATATCTTCTTTAGTTAGTAGTGACTCTCTGCCTCCTCTTGGTGGTACTGCAACTTCTGCATACATATCAATTTACAGGCTAAGCGTGATTTCCGCATAGGCCATAATGATAATGCTACTATATAGAAAGCACTTTCCGTCACTATCTTAGCTTATTTAATTTGTCCCTAACATCAGAAGTATACATTTGTTTTGCTTTGCTTAGTTTTTTGTTTGTTTTCTTTTTTATTCATCTAATTTTATTTTATTTTATTTTTTGGTGGGGGGGTAGTAAAAAAATTAGATGAATTAAAAAAGCAATTGAATGGGATTTAAACATGATTTGCACTATTTTAAAATAAACTAAACCATTACATTACATAATATGGGAACTTAGAAACAGTGGCTCAGTTTAATCAAAGGGGATGTCCAAATTCATGGGCTGCATCCTCCTGAGGACGCATTTGTAGGCTGATTACATCACAGCAACGCGACGAAGGCTGTCCAAATTCATAGACTCCTCTGAATGCAGCCGACAAATGCGTCCTCCTTTTCCCCGAATTTGAAGGATGGGTCAGGTGTATCCTTCGTGGCCCACCATATCCCAGAATTCACAGAGTTTTTAATATTACTCTTATTACTCTTTCTGGGTCACAAAATAAACTTTTAACATATTTTCAGGCGAGTATGTGGGTGTCTAAGCTTCAAATATCTGCTCGGTTTATCAAGATATCACATATTTGCAAAAGTGCTCCGAAGTTTTCAGAGACGCCTGTTACCCACCAGCTCGACAGCTAGCCGGGAGCTCGAGGGTCACTAGAGCCGCCAAGAACGGCACAACTCCCGGCACATCATTTTCAGGTCTTTCGCTACTCAGGTTAAACGTAATATATAAGTCACTTACACAACCTAAAAATGTTATTGTTTGGCTTTTTTCAGTGTTTTATTTATTTCGTGAGTAAATTTGTTTGGCTGAGATTAAAGTTATTAGATTAGATAAAATAAAACTTTATTAAGCCCCTGGGTGGGTTCCTCCTTGGTTTTCACACAGCTTAATAGACAGAAGTGTGAGATGGTCGAGAATTTACACCAGTGTCCTGTTATATTTTAGATAGGAAGGAGCAGACGGCCGAGTTTATTAAACTCCACCGAGATTGTGGTGACGCATATCTGAAGGCTAGACTGTCCAATTTTACGGCCTACCCGACCTTCTGAGGACCCGGCCCACGTAGGCCGCAAAGGCCGGGTCCTCAGGAAGATGCAGCCCATGAATTTGGACACGACAAAAGTCGACTTCAAGGAAAAGTCACTGTGATTTGGGTTTGTCATAGTTTTTAAGAAATTTTAGCTTTGACCAAAGCGCCATAGCAACCATAACCAAAAAAGTACACTTAGAAAGAAGGTGGTGGAATGAACGGTTTACAGAAGAAAAGTTGTGGGTGGGGGCAGAGAGTGTAAGTCATGAAGGAAAAGTGAGATGCATGTAAGACTCGAGACCATCAATTCTACTACCTTCCAAAATAGTAAGGATGAAAACAGGAATCTGCCAAAGACAAAAGCAAACCTGCTGACAAGAGCAACCTTGGCAAACACAGCCAGGTGCTTCAAACACGCTAGTGGTGATGGTGCTTCAACTGCAATGCATGTGGCTGCGAGTCTGGGACTAACTACTCTGGCATCAACCTGAAATGCCTCCTCTCTTCTCTGTCCGTGAGCCTTTTGCATATTCCTCCACACAGCAGGCCTCCTGTCACCCGCCCTGGCTATGATGACACCCACCTCCCCATCCATCATCCCTCGAACCTCCACCCACCCAACCACCAATTCTAGCTCCCATTAATTTTTCAGTCACACTGGCAAGCAAGACTTATTTAATTATTGATGATGGGAGTAAGGTGTGAAGGGGAAGGGAAAAAAAGAGAAATATATTAGTAAGATTCACGAGTAAAAGTCATGTGAGGTAGCGCACCTTAAATATGAAATATGTCACAGTTTTGTATTTTTGCCTCGTTGAAGCTTTCACAACTCAAGAGCCACTCAGAGCCAAAACCTTGCTCTCTGCCTGCCTCTCAATATTGCTGCGCTCTGTCGCTCCTTCCTATTTATCTGCCTATCACCTAATCCATCACCCTATACTCTCTTTATCCCACTCTTACTCACTCTCTCTCCGAGACCCCCTTATATTGTGCGTCAGCCTGAATTATTAGGATGGTGAGAGAGGTGGAGGGGCCATCGTGGTAATAAAAGAAAGAGGGGCCAGTGAGTTATGGATGAGAGTTCACTGGATTATGGAGAATGAATGGGCGAGCTGGATGGTGGGAAAATAGAGGTAAAAGGGGGCAGATTAAAATAGTATAGGTGCTGCAGCACTGTAGTCCAATAAAGCAAGCCTCCATCTGAGTGATGCAAGTCACTTCATCCTTTAACCGCGCGTCCTTAGAGGAGTAATTTGCTTGCATAATGTTGCTCGGCTTTCTCTCTTACTTTCCTCTATCGCTGCCTGTCCCTTCGATTTCTACTTCTCATGAAGTGCCTGCATATTAACAATTAACAGTTACCTAGCAACAGGATATACTGTATTATGTCAAAAAGTGAGTGCAGGAGGCTATTCACAGCCAATAATGACATGCCAATAATGCATTTTTGGCCTCACTGGGCAGTAAATGTAAGACAGACAGCTGAATTGTTTAACTCAACCTAATTCCTGCTTTTGATCTAATGGAAGGCAGATGCATTGTGTTTGACACGTGCCTGTTACACAGACACACACACTGCACACTGTGAACCGCTGCGATCGCCTGTGTTACCGTGCATCGAGATCCTTTTGGAAGAACATCAGGTGCTAATTTCACGCCGCAGGTGGACAGCGCACACACCAGCATTCACGGTGCGGGCAGCGGAGCAAGATGATGTGGCAAAGACTGCGGCTTAATGAATGACGGCATATTTCATGATCCTGTGATTTGCAGACCTGAATAATAAATACTCCAAGTCAGCAGCAGTCAGTGTGGTCGCTGGCATGGTGTTTTTATGACTTCTAAATGTCCAGCTTTCCATTTGGCAGACGTTCATCACAGCAAATAGAGGAGCGAGTTTTTATTTTACTTGCAAATGTCAGTTTGATTTGATTTGGCCTGAAGTTCTTGCAATTCAAAATTAGATCAAAATACAGTCAAGATAAAGGAATGATAGAAAATTTTAAAAAACAGAAGAAGGAAATCTAGCCAGGCTCAGATTATTTAACATGTTCAAAAAGTTTGAACATGTCAGATCTGTAGATCAGGTCTGTTCACTGGCTTGGATTGGTTGGCAGATAACTAAAAGGTCCTAAAGGTGGAAAATGGTACGATCCTAGCCAGTGTGATGTTGCCCATTGGTTTGAAGGGACTCATTCTGAAACCTTGAGATCAGAAATTTAGCGATCGTCTTATTTTTTTTAATTGTTTTTTCGTTTCGCCATTTAAATTAATGAAGACGAAAAAGGGAAGATCCAATTGTGACATATTTGTGACATTGTGACATGTCAGTCCAGATAGCAGAGGCCTTAAGCCTGCAGTGCTTTAGCCTCCCTTTTGACTTTGATAGAGTCTTAAATTGATTACATATACAAAGTGTTAAAGAAGACCTTAACACAAGTGTTTACTGAGGACATAAATGAGGCAAAAAGAAGGGTCAAATAAATGTAATCCCAAACCATTCCTGTCATAACATATTTGAATGTCGGGTGTTTTCTTAGTAGTCCCTTCACTGTAAGACTTACATGTAATATCACAGTCTAAGTAACGTGGTACTCACAACAAGGTGGCGCACTTCTAATATTTTGCCATATCACTGACATTTAATGTGTACACTAATTCACATACTTCAAGATCTGCACTTTTTACTGTTTCAGGCTAGACAGTCACCTTCTCACGTGCCAGCAGTGGCTTTCTTGCACTGCGTGTTGAAGTTTTCAAGTGATCACTGAAACCTGACTTGAAATATTTAGTTCCTGATACGGCACGAAATGACTCACAGTCATCAAAGCACATGTGTGCAGACATGACAGGTGGGCCAACATGACGAGGATGAATAATCAAGATGAAGAGGATACAGAGTAGCTCACGGTTCAGGATTTTGCATTACAGGGAGAAGTAGACCTGCGAGTAGAGAGAGAGCTGGAGAGTAGAGAGATGCCTAGAGACACAGAGAGGGACAGATGGGGTGATAGAACATCAACAAGTGAGAGATCACTATGATACAAAGACAGAAGGTGAAAAGGAAGTGCTGTGGAGAAAGGGTTAAAGAAGAGAGGGGAGAGAGATGGTTGCCTCGGCAACAGCAGCCAGCGTTTTCGCTTTTCATCAATGTCTCACACGCATATGCAGACACGATACACGCGTACAGATACATACACATGTTCTCTCTTTTTCGCCTTTATCTCCTCTGTAGCGTGGAGTTTTTCAGGCACACAGTATATCTTCCTGGATTTCTCCAGAGGGTGGGCTGTTTTTCTGATGTTGTGGCAATGCTGGGAAGTACAGGATACACTTTTAATTCAGTGGTTCTGTTGAATTTTTTGATTTGATTTGGTTACATTTTATCTATATAGCACCAATCGACAACAACCTGAAGTTGCCTCGGGGCACTTTATATTACAATATTAGAAAGATTCCTGAAAACTACATGACCCCCTGTGAGCAAGCAGTTGGCAACAGTGGGAAGGAAAAACTCCCTTTAAACAGGAAGAAACCTATAGCATGGAGAGGCAACCATCTACCATGACTGGCTGGGAGTAATAAGCAAGAGAATGAGGAGGAGTTTAATAATTACTAATGAGGGTAACAGTTGTAGTTTTGTATCCTTGCATCACATTGTTTCAGTTTGTTTGGCTCATCTCATGCTTCATGGCGTTGCATTGTTTTGGCTTACATTGTATCAATTCGCATTACATTGTTTCATCTCATGCCATATTGCATGGTATTGTATTGTATTGTATTTTAACACACTGTATCATACTATATTGTGTCGTATTGCACCATATTGTATGTTGCATCATATTTTGTATCACATCATATCCCACTGTGTGTACTGTATACAAAGATATCATGTACACTCAAAAAACTGTCTATGACTGAAATGTTGACTTTAAGTAATTTGATTACATGTAATTTTCAATGTAATTTTGTTGCTTAAGTACAATGTAAAAAACAATGAACTTTACTTGATTGGTATAAATTCAATAGCAAGCATATTTCCCCTAATAGATAATTATTTGAATAAATAAACCTTTAATTTGGTATATTTCAGTTGCATTTTAGTCAAAGGTACTGCTTCATGTTTATTAAGGGCCAGTATATTGTATATTTTAAAATCTCCTATTATATCACATCACATTAGTTTGCATATCAAAGATGAGCTATATTGTATATTATCATATCTCATAATGCATCACACTACAACAGAGGCTGACTGGTATATGTACAGGTATGGTTTGAAAAAGCTATATGTAAGTTAAGTTTTCTTGATATTGTTCTTTAGCTCTGCATATCCATAAAGTAAACCTGTTCTCTGTACTCTCTGAATGCTTTGTGAAGCCATGTGTCCACATATTTGATCCACATAACTCAACTAAGCTATCATAAATAGAAAAAACAGTTGCTGTAGTCAGACAACGTTAATAATATTACTAATAGTTCAAAGATTATGATCATTATTCTCATATCTTCATGGGAATTATTTCTCCATATATATTATTGCTGACCCGATGCTGTCCTGTTGAGAATGAATTACAGGGTAGGTACAGTAAATAATACAGCAACCATAATAATCGTATAGGTTGAACTGTATTAGCAACGTTTATCTGCAGTGCCACAACACCCCCTCTCAACACCCCCACTCATCTGTATTTCTTTAATATAACATTCATAATTTTCTCTGTGTATTCTCCATTTCCTGCAGGCAAAATGTTGCACCTTCTCTTCAAGCATCATATTTGTTTGCATTTGCTGCAAGCCGCACACAACCTGTCAGCCTTCACCCGGGTGACTCCTGTTGTGCATCAACCTGACACGGATCATGGCTCCGTCTTCCTGACTAAACTCTGTCATGCGTGTATCAGTGTGCCACATCCCCACATGACAGCTGCCACAGGGGTTGGGAAGGGGGAGGGCAGTGTCTAAGGTCACTGTAGCCTCGCACAAGGAGCGTGTGAAAGCTTGTGTTTTGTTACTATGAGTGACGAGTACTGTGTGTGGGCCTGCGTGCGAGGTGTTCGGCGTGGATGACATATCCGCAGAATGATGCTACGTGACGTGGCGGTGCGGACAGCTGCACGTGTACACGCGACATGTGCGTGATGTCGTGCGGGACTGCATGTTATCCATATATGTGCACATTTTTTTATCTCGGTGCACACGCGCGCGGTCACCGAGAAACATCGATTACGCAGACAGATAGGGCACGGACCCCCCAAGGAAGAAGAGCCATAGAGTCATAAAGCACAGGGGCCAGCCGCGACTCACAAGGACAGAACACAGATGATGATGGCACCATCAAATTTAATGGACTACAGGAGAAGGTGGGTGAGAGTAGAAGAAGAGGAGTCGGGAGGAGATGCTGAAAGAGGAGGGACTGTGAGGTGTGCAGACTAAGCAAAGAGGACCCTCAAGACAAACTGGCTTAATTGAGGCAATCACTCTCCTCCACTTCACAATCTGTAATATGGCTGATTTGAATTATGATCTCAATCTGTCCCTGAGAACCTCGGCTTCATGATTTACCTTTCCTTGCTCATCTCCCCCCTACTGACACACACACACACACACCCTACCCCACCCACTCTAGAAAACCATTGCTTCAACTTGCTACCTCAAGCTCTGCACACTTTCAGTTT
Source organism: Diplotaxodon limnothrissa (assembly GCF_057381915.1). Lineage (NCBI taxonomy): Eukaryota > Metazoa > Chordata > Actinopteri > Cichliformes > Cichlidae > Diplotaxodon > Diplotaxodon limnothrissa. The sequence continues at coordinate 9,836,885 of NC_140599.1, read as the reverse complement.
TGCTAGCTTGGATGTTGATGCCAGGCCAGACTCACCACCTCTTCTTCCTCTCCTCCCTCTTCCTCACTATCCCACCCTCCCTCCTTCCCTCTCGGTATCCGTAGTGATTGGAGGCAGGGTTCGGAGGTTGCTAGGAGACGGGGAGAGTGTGGCAGCAGGCCTCAGTGTGAGAGCGAGTCGTGCTAGAGCGCCGAGGGATGTTAGGAGAGAGCGCTCCCTGCTGTCCACTGCTTACCACTGCTCACCACTGACAGTGCTGTGGATCCGTTCAGTGCCTTAAACTACCTCTCATTTTGGTGAACAAGCAAAAGGATCAGAAACAGGTGAGTGCAGACATATCTCTTTGTTTGCGCGAGAACGAGCAAATTTAGAGTGTGTGCTTTTACACTGCTTGTGCTGAAAATTACTGGTTCGATGGGGGGAAATCACCTTAATGTTGGTGGACAAAGGGAGTACTGAGCATGTCCCTTTCAGGGGAATTCTTCTTTGCATCATCAGACCAGACTGTTAAGGTCACAGATTCAGAGAATTGCTGCTGCATTTCAACTGGGCTGCATCATACTCTTTGATCTGAAGGAGTTTCACTGAGATTGTGAGAGGGTCACCACACCTAGGAGCAATCAAGATCTCATTTCTCTCTGTCCTCAGAAATATGTTCTCAGCCATACATTATCAAAGCAGCCCCACTGTACTGATATAACACTTAATGTCCGTGGGACACTAATTGTGATATTGTAAGACACTTGGGACGGAGAAGGATCAAAGACTGTGAAATTGTACTAGAGCATAACTTTAGAAGCATGCACTTCAAAGGGATAGATGGACACAGATTTATATATACATATATATATATATATATATATATATATATGTAGCCTGCTGAAATGCAAGGCCAGCTCTTGAGCATTAGAGAACAGCTGAATGTTTGTTGTATGACTCTGACTCCATGTGGTCATCAAGGAAACTGCAAATTATTGCTACCTTGGGGCAGATCACTAGATGCTGATGTGTGAACCACATGGATGCTAATGTAGCCTGGGACTGTGCCATGTTTTTAGTAAACCTTCACGTATGAGGTGCCAAATATTTTCGATTTTCAAAACCAATTGTTATTCACGGTTTTGCAAGATTAAAGCCAATTACTTTTACTAACAGAACCTTCAAATTAAGAGTGATTTATTTTTAATGTACAATCCTCAATGCAAACAAATAAATATTAGCTTACATATTTCAAGCAATAGTAACCAAATGTACACAGTACATTTGTCCTCTCAGAATTGGCTGCTCTGTTCTGGGAACCACTGACTCTAAGAAATGTTATAAAATAGTCAGTAGGCAATAGGAACTTTCTAATGAGTGTCGTGCTTCTAGATAAAGGTGACACTTGAGAATGGATTGTATTCAGAGCGAGCGGTGAGAGCACAGTGCAACCATCTATTCTCTGCATGTGCCATTGTTATAAAGCTAAGTTCCAGCTGAGCTTTAATTATCCATTTGCTTGCCGTAATGGCATTATCTTGTCCACATATCTGAGCTGTAGACCTTCTGTATGCTTTGATGTACTTAGTTTTGACGGAAATGCCTTTAGTGGAAATACTGGCTCAAATTTCTGTAGATAGTGTCAAAACGTGCCTGTTTTGCTTCTGTCAGGCTGCAGTGATGTAGTCGGCTTATGGCTCAGTTCTCAGATTCATTCCGGGATCTGTAAAATCTCAATCTGGAAGAAAAAGAAGTGGCAGGCCAAAGAAAAGTAGCTGAACAGTATGTGAAATTCATATCTATAAGAAATACAGGAAAAATCCTGCAGACTTGAAACAAGATGTGAGAGGTGCATCTGGGCCTTCAACTAATCCGTCTACTGTTCACTGAACCCTTATCATAAATGGTCTCAGTTAAAAAGACAGTGTTTAGAAACAGGAGGAAAAGGCTGAGGTATGCAAAATCGCTCAAGAACTGGATTGAAAATCAGCATTAACAATTCTGATGGAGTGATTAATCCAAATTTGATATTTTTGGTTCAAATTGTCATCGATCTATACTGAGGAGTTCAGTAGAGAGGGACAACACTGAGTGTCTACAGCCATGGTGGAGGCTCTGTTATGCTTTGGCTCTGCATTTCAGCCAGCAACGATGGGGATCTTGTCAGAACTGAAAGAATTACAAACATGGAAAAGTACCATCAGATTTTGATCCACCATAGAGTACCATCTGGAAATTGTCTGACTGGCCACTGCTTCATTTTCCAGCATGACAATGATCCCAAACACACAGCCAGTGCAGTGAAAGCATACCTGGATAGCAAAATAAAAACACACAATGGAGCATCGTCACTGATGGACTGGCCTCAACATTACTGAAGCAGTGTGGGGTCATCTTGACAGAGGACAGAACAAAAGGCAGCCAACATCCAAAGAAGTGCTTTGAATGTCCTTGAAGAAGCCTGGAGAACTATTCCTGAAGACTTCTTAAGGAAGAGAGATCAGACTGTGTTACAGAAAAGCTTGTGGTCATACCAAATATTAACTTTCAAAGTCTGCTAGAATTGTAGAGATTTTTCCTTATATACAGGGTTTTCATTTATGTGTGCAAGATCCAATAAGTCACTGCACCTGTTTCCCATTGTCCAAGCAAAAATTAAATAAACGAGCGGCTCAGCGAGGGAATGGGTGGTTCAAGACTTTTGCACACTACTGTAGTCTAGATGCACTGTTCATGAGTTAAAAGCGCTGGTTGTCATAAAGAAAGATGTAATAAATGTCACAGTTCTAAGAATTAATCATCATATAATGAAGCAATCTGTGACAATGTAGCTATGATTGGATAACATGTCTCCTCACAGGTTATACAGGTTGATTATCCCAATTACATGTAATCAGAATACCCCCCCCCCCCCCCCCCCCCAGCCCCATACATATCATATGTTTAAGTATAATTATCATTATTAAATATACGATGATTTAAATTGGATATCTAAAGAAAGTTTCATAAGTTAATACAGGTTATGTGGGTATAACATTTTAATGCTAGGGGGTTTGGCTTATTCATATAAGTGTATTCAGTACCGGTTGCTTTCTTTACAGCTGTGCCTTTGACACTCGTCTGTACAAGATTTAGTGACCTTGTACATGATGGAAAGAGTCTGTGTGCATCCCAGCAGGCGCTCGTGTTGATTGGATAGGCCTGGCTAGGCTGACTTGCCAGCCCAGAGTATGAGCCCTTTATGTCGCCTCTCAGCTCTTTCAGTTTGACTTGGTGGCGATACAAGTACACAACTGCTCGCGAGCGATTCGTGCTTGAACGTTTTTCTTTTACCAGCAAACAACAGTGTCTGCATGAAATCGTTCATAGAAGGGAAAAAACACACACACACACACACACACAGAAATGTAGATACGTAGCCTTAAAAATTATCCACAGTTAAGGCTCTGTGATGCAGTTGCTATGGCAACTATGATAGAAATAGACGTGTATCTGCAAGGGAATGAAATGTATTGAACTGCTGGTTAGAAAAAGAGAGGTTTTACCGTGGTGATTGGCAGGTTAAATGAGTGGCTGCATGCGGATGTGCACGCTTGTGCGCAAACGGTGCGCTTGTGAGTTTCAGACTGGAGTTTTGGGATTGTGTTTTGCCAGTATGTGCGTGTGTGTTTTTCAATACATGTGGTGAAAGGAAGAGAGAGTATGAAGAGAGCTGCACACACACACACGGACGCACAGGCAGAATGCGTGTTTGCATGTAACACACACTGCAGTATATTAAAAGTGCAGCACCATGGATGGAGGGCATAGGGCACGTAATTATGATGGCAGGAGAGTGTGAGTGGGTCTGTACTGCACTCAGTGGCCCTGTGTGAGAGCAGAAAAGCTGAGGCACAGACAACACAATAAATTTAATGGGAAAAGGATTGTTTGTAGCACCTATATTGTTGTCCCGGCCATGATGATATTCTGAGTCTGTCCTGTCAAACATTAACCAATGGTTACATATTATTATCATAATGACTTAAGTGGCTTTTTTTTGTGCCAAAACAGGGGAAATACAGCTGCACTGTGTGTGTAATAGATCTGTTTGAGCATTAAGAGACCACTGTGAACTTCGTCCACTGCACTGCAATCTTCCTCTAATACAGGCGCACCTCTTTGCTCACAAATTGCCTTTCATTTGTTGCCTTCTTCATTAACCTACCATTCCATCCAGCCCCGTCTCCTCTCCATGTTGCCTTTGTAGCCATGGTGCCTTCATCAGGCTAATTCACTTTCACTTGAGATGAAATAAGAACAAAGGGGCAGAGGCAACATACTCAGACACACATGCAAAATTTGCCTTTTGCTATATTAGGATAGTCTTGGATTTGATTGTAGACATAGGTAAAAATCAATGAAATAGCAAAAGCTTGAGAGAGGGAGGCAGGGAGGGAGGGATGTGATGGAGAGAGATGAGGGAGGGGGTGCAGGAATATGAGTGTGTATGCATTTTTAAGGCGGTCTTTCTGTTGCAAGAAGAAGGGGAAAAAAACAGTAGTCCAACAGGAAAACGAATGAGTCGAGCTACTGATGAAGGCATGCAAATGCAATTTAGTGACGGAAACTGACGTCTGAAAGCTTCGCGTGCTGATGGAGGCTCGTGCGAGGGCAATGTGTTTAATTTTACTTCGAGATAGGTGGAATCACCTAAGCGGTGTGTGAAAGAGGGGGGGAGAGAGAGAGCGAGAGGCGAGGGAACAAGAGGGGAGGGGGCGGGGGTGTATGGACCTCGCTGGTTACGGGACCCACAGGCACCCCGATTGTGCTCCGCTCTCATCATTTTTTGGAGGTGAGGACAAAAGAAAAAAGGGGGGATCGGAAGAAAGGCCCGGGATCTAAGTGTCGTGACGGGGCCCCCGACTTCGCCGCCGCTGGTCGGGGTTGTCTGGACTCAAAAGCGCTGAGGGAAAAGCGGCGGAGGAGTCGACTCTAGACTGGGGTTTCCTGCCACAGCAGCGGGATTGTCACAAAACAGCCTTTCACTCTTCGAGGGGCCTGTATTGCTACGTTTTCAGGTATCTACAGTGTGTTAGCTAGCCTGTCTCTGAGTGACTTGCCTCTCCCTGGCAAACGTTAGCTCTGTTTATTCAAGAAAAATATCTGGCTGCGTGACGGCAATTTTTCTGTTGCAGTGCCCACACCAGGTCTCTTATTTATGCTAGCTAACCCATTTACTCACAGCCCCACTGAATAATGTGAGGGGGGAACATCTGCACCTAATCACTTCTCTATTTGTGGCTAAACGCTGCTTGGCTGCCCCTGTTCCTTTAGCCTGCTGTAACTACTCTTTTGTGCAGGGTCTTAAATGCAAGAAACGCAAATTAGCTGCCTTGCTACAATGCTAACTGGAGGTTCTAGCTTAGCTAGCTCTCAACATATGCGGCTAGCTTACAATTTTAATATGCAGCATTTGAGGTATTGTTGCTAACGCTAACCTAAAGGAGCTAAAAAGAAAAAAAGAGGCAGCACTAAAAGGCTAATTGTAATGCGTATACCTTGCTACTGGCTAATATAGCCACTAAGGTTGTGGTGCAAAAGCCTGTGTTTTGTTGATGGCAGTCTGAGACGACAAATTGTCCAGATAAAACGGAGCTAGCGTTTGATAATTATCTGCAAAAACATTGCGTCTGCGTATCAGTTAGGCAGCCATGCAGCTGATTGACTTGCTGACAGACTGCACTGAGCCAGTTTTTATTATTGCTGCTGCTGCACTGCTCTGTGTTATGAATGCTGCCGCCTGGTCGTGCTCGGCGAGCTGCTTTGATTAATTAATAATCTGTCCATAACCTAAGCGTGAGCTCACAGAAGGATGGAAACCAAGTGTCTCCACCTAACTTTAGCTGTTGCTCTGCATCGCCGGTGTACCTTAACTGTGACCGTCGGAGCATTTGATCAGACCTGTTTGATGGTGCTGTGTGGTTTGACTCAGTCCGATTGACACGGTGTGATCGGTTTGTTTTGCAACCTCACATGGTCCCTGCTCATTGTCATGTTTTTCTTGCAGCTTCTAGTGATGCCCAATAATGTTGCTCAGTTAAAGTCCCCACAGTGGGAGAAGCCATCCAAAGTTGTTTTAGGGCCATTAACAATTTTACAGTGTATTAGAGACATACAATTGAGGCTTATGTCACACATGACAATTAAAGGCACTAACCCCATAAAGGTGGCATCATCCCTTTAATTATCACCCATAACAATTAAATCCTTTAAAAACAAGTTAAGCACATTAAGGTTAATGGTCTCCTTTTCTCATTTTAAAAAGAGGACAGATGGACTGCTTCTGTCTTGACTCCACAGGGTTGGTTGTTTACCTGTGAGGATGAGTATTTTGTTGCCTCACTCAGAGACTGTTGATTACCCTCCTTTCAGCCACCAAGTCTGTTTATCAGTCACAAGAGACGCCTTAAGCATGCATTGTTAAAGTGTGGACCAAAGTAAAAGCTGTACTCGCAGAGAATGATAAAAGAGAAGCGATGATACGAGACCAGAAAGCCTTTTAAGTAGAGAAGACAGAAGTTGAATGAGATTGCTTGTGCAACATTAAGTCATGTTTAGATTATTGCCCTTTTTTGCAAATGCATTTGCAATAGTGCAGCGTAATATTTATGCGGCTGACTGGAAAATAAAGTGCACTTATGAGAAATGCTGAGATAATATGTGACCCCAGATCAATCATTTGAAAATAAAGTATGAGGGGTTTTTTTTTGTTAGTGTTACGTATATGTTGTATTTACCACTGAGTCGTTGCAGTTAATTAATTAATAAAGTAATATATGCAATATATAAGTATAAAACTGTCAATTAGCCCAAAATGCACTTTGCTATTGCCCTGTGAGCAATCAGTGCACTGCTAGTTATAAATATTTACCTACGACAACAGAGCTTTAGCAGGAGGTATATTTAATAAATGTTGGCGCATTACATCTGCACGCATTTGATTTATCTTTTCTTTTTTTTTTTGACAACAGGTTTTTTTCTGGTCAGCAGTTCATGGGAAATGAACACATCTGCATGGAAATACTGAAGAGAAACAGAAAACAGGAGCATGAATTGACTCAACCTGAAGTGGAATAAATGGATTACCCTCCTTTTGGAAAACTGTTGCCATGGAACTAGGTAGAATTAAATGATGGTTGACAGAAAAAAACAAAGGTAAGATGGCTAAGTGCTGAAGACACAGGAAAGCATCAAGATGTGTGGAGGCAAGGAGAGAACGGTCACTATATAGGGATCAAATACTTCTACAGTCCAGATGATTGCATGCAGTTGCAAAAAACTAAAAAAGGAAATCCAAAAAGGAGAGACCGAGAAAACGAACGCCTGAAAAAGCGTTGGACTCTGTATCCAAGAGCCGATGTGAATATATCCATGGAACGTTCGCCTCTGGGATGATGTTGAGTGAGGGTCTTGATTCAGACCACTTGATTCCATTACTGGAGTTTTTGTCTCACACAGGTGTGAGTCAAGTCCCAGCAGTCTTACACGCTTTGACGAACTGAAGGATCGCCGCGACGGAGCACAATCTCGATGGTTTTAATGAGATATTTTTTTGTTTTTTTGTTTTTTTCCATTTTGCAAGACCGTGTTGGATCGTAACACCGTTTAAACCCAGAAATAACTCTGCCTGCTTGAGCTGTTATTAGTGTGGAGTTCATATGCGTAAAGACATTTAAGGTTGAAAAACTCACATGGTGATGTGGCAATCATCCATATCTTTTGCCTGTTCGGTGCCAAACTGCTTCAGCTTCATGGGAATGACTGCTCATTTTTAATCTTCTAATTTTTTTTTGAAGTAGAAAGCTGCTTCACGACATAAATCTTAAAGAAGAATCTGTTTTCTAAGACCCAGCTGTTAAGTGAACATTTTTCCCCCGTTGGAAAGTACACGTTCACATTTAAAAAGTACAGTTTTTGCAGTTTGACCTTTTTCCAAAACTGGAGATGTCATCCTAAGTTTAACCTCCCGATCCACTGCTGGCACTACAAAAGTGATTATTACAGCTGCAATATATACATATATGTATGTGTATATGTATTGCTTTGCTCTTTGGTGGATTTCAAAAGCATTTCTTTCTTTTCCTGACAGGCCGTAGACTCTCTCTTTGTCATTTATTCATACTGTCATAAGCCTTCCAGTTTCTGATCGGAATCATTCCCTGATATAAACACTAACGGATATTTTAGTTTTCTGAACAATGCAGAATTTTCCTAACAGTCCAGTTCCCCCCTCTCTCCCCCCTGGGTTCAGTGGGAGGGGTGGAGGCGTACCTCCCTATCCCCCACAGCCAGCAGAGCCCCAGATATCCCCGAGGATGACAGATGATTATGCAGGGATGCACCAGCAGAGCCTGCACAGAGGCCATCACCACCCAAGTCAAGCCAGCCACATGCTTGTTTACAGTGCTAGAAACAGAGGAGCTGTGGAGCCAACACCAACACAGGGTAACATTCACAGTGGCAGCAGTAATAACCCTTACAGGAAAGAGACCATGGATTACTATTTTCCAGTGGGTGGAAAGGACAGGCACAGAAGGGGAGGTATGGGCTACGGTTTTGGGTACCCCAATATTGATGGACATATACCTCACCAGTACCGGCATCCCGGATCTAGCTCTGCACCGTCATCTGGCCTGATGTCGCCATATCCAGTAGACTATGCCTCTAGTGCTGGTTCAGGAGGAGGTACTGGAGCGTTCTCTCCCTCTCATCAGTATAATATGAGTCAGAACCCTGCAATGCAGCCAGTGCCAGGTTCTCAGATGCAGCACCGCCAGCATGGGCAAACCTTCCCAGCTATCCATCATGGACAGCAGCATAGGAGCTATCCACACTCTGGACATAGAATGACCCATCAGTACCCGCACTACTCTCCCCAGGGTGGCGCATCCACGGGGTCATCAGGAATGTACAGCCCCCCTCCACAGAGATATCTCGACGGGGCTGCCAGCGCTGGGTTCGATCCCAAAGTCAACAGTTCTCCCAGTGTCAACTCCAGTTCAAATTCAGTCTCCAGTTCAGTTGCTGCTAACAATGTGGGGCCAATGGAGAATGTTCAACAAAGTTACCATGCTTCAAATTATCCTGGATATTCCCCACAGACACATTCACTTCACAAGCAAGCCACACTACAGCACCGCAACTCGCAGCACAATTTAGGGATAGGTTATGACACACCTCTCAAGATGCAGGGCCAGTCTCCAGGCTCTGTATATGCTAAACATCATCAGGCCTCCAATCCCAGTATACCTCAGCCAGCATCCCAAGAAATAACCAAATCTCCAATGCATCCCAATGCGCAACAAACTCAAATTAACCAAAACTTTAGCCCAATTTCCAATCCCTCTCCAGCTGCATCGGCAGTGCACTCCCCCAGCTGTAGCTCCTCTCCTTCCCCTTTGATGGGTGTCTCAGAGGCACATGGAACCCCCTCAGGTCATGGTCCTTCACATCCTCCTACATCAAACCCTCGTAGCAGCCATGGTCATGGTAGATTACTGCAGACTATGCCTCAGTTAAGTCCCACACCCAACTCTAATAGCAGCATCAGTAGTTGTGGTAGCAGTGGCAGTCATAAACCTCACAGCATGAGTGCAGCCGGAGGGAGCAATCTCCCTCCAACAGGCCGCAGTAAAATGGGGCTAGGCACGGGAATTGGATCCCGAGACGAAGGTTCTTCTGTTTATTCATCCTCTTCAGTTGACAAAATGCAGGATGCCGGCTTGAATAGTCTTAATGCCTTGAGCTCACAAGTAGCCAATTTACCAAACACAGTTCAGCACATGGTCCTTACTGACACAGTGCTTTCACCTAAGAAGAAAGAAAGCGGACAGATGCAACAGGCGACGTATAGCGTGCTCCCATCACAGCCGAGGAGTCGCAATGCAAGCGCAGCCTCGAGCACCAGCACGGTCAAAGATGGAAGTGCAGTAGGGGCCGGAGATGGAGCCAGCATAGATGTCGGGGTGGATGAAGACTCCTCATTGTTGTCAGTCGAAGGCTCCTCGGGAACCAAGGTAGAGCGAGAGGAGCAGTTTTCTGAGGGGGAACATGGGAGAGTGAGGCAGATGAGCGGTGCAAGCAGTGGATCTGAAGCAGCTGGCTCTCACCCTCAGTCACAGAGCCAAAGCCAACCACAGACTGGACAAACATCAAATGTCAAAGTAATCACCTCTGATTCATCAAAGGATCCAGTTGCCTCTGAAGCGAAGGCAAATGAAGCTCATATTCCTGCTTCATCGTCATCTCCATCCTTTGTGTATCAGTCGTCAGAGACTGGCCCAAGCTCACATCCGATGCCTCCAGTTTCCTCATCCACTTCCTCCAGTATTCCCCCTCAGCCAAACTGTGTCCCAGAGTCTGGGGCAGCATACAATGACCGCAGAGGTGGCAATAAGAAGACACTAGAAATTAAAAATGAAGTCATTAAAAACGAAAGCGACGGTGTAGCTGATAAAACCGTGAAAGGCAGCAGCCAAATGCAGCGGGATGGGGAAGTCGATACACAAAATGGACAGGACAAAGAGAATAGGGTTCACTCCACATCCAGATTACACAGTAACGAGAGGGAAGAAAAGCACACGTCTGAGGAGCAGCACAACGCCAGTAGTGTTGGAGTGATTGTTTCCGCTCGGTCTGAGGGAAGTCTCACAGAAAAAAGCAAGAATCCCCAGGACAACTGTATAGAAGAGAAACACTCACACTCTTATTTAAGAGAGTCGAGCAGTCATAATGGCGATGAAGGCGTAGACCTCAGTCTGTATTCATCCCATTACCAGAAATCAAACTTCGGACGGCCTCATAATCCTTCCCAGTCTGGCCCGCATAAGTATGGCTACCCTGAATCAACATATGGCTCAGATTTATCCTTGAAGAACAAAGGGAGGCCTGGCCCAGTGGGTGTGATGGATTCAAATCCAAGATATTTAGGATACCAACAGTCACAACCTAGTTTCGGACCTGTGCATCAGAAAGACAGTGGTTCTGTAGCAGAGGCTTTGGTGAAGCGAGGCCAGGGATCAGGGGCTAAAGGTCTCGAGGAGAATGCACAGCTTCAGCAATTCCCAAGCCTTTTGCAAGAGGTCCTTCAAGGTTACAATTTAGATCGTCGCTATGGGAGACCAGAACAGGCATTTTCTTCACATCTTCAAGTTCATCAGCAGTTTCAGTCCAGACACCCATCATATGGCATGGCTGAAGGTATGAGAATGCAGAGTGGAGCAACTGAGGGTTCAGCTCAAATGGGTAGCGCTGGAAAACCCCAAAGCCAGCGGCATGGAAGCGAGCCTGATTTTACCACAGAGCCTCAGTCCTCAGTGAAGTCAGAAATGTCAAACGCTAAGATTATGCAAAATGCTGAGAAAACAGAGGTGGGTGTGTCCCAGGGCCATTTACCACAGGCCGAGTCTCAGCAAGCAGCAACAAAACACATAAACTTAGCTGACTACTCTCTACCACCAAGAAAAGCCTTATCTAATGTCTCCACTCCATCCTCTGCTGTGCAGGAGCTCCTTTTGCAAGAGCCAGAGCCACTAACCGGCAGCGGTGGTCAAACTGAGCCTCAGAAATCATCAGGCTGCATATTAGCCCCATCAGAGCGACGCTCTGTCATCTGTGATGTGTCGCCAAACCGACGCAGCACACCAGAGAGGGACAGAGAGAGCGACAGAGAGAGAGAGCGGGAGAAAAGTCAGAGTGGAGCTTCTGTGATTCAACAGCCATTTTCCTCTCCAGCAGCAGCAGCCAGTGATCTAACTAAAAAGGATACGGGAGAGAAACAAGTAATGAAAATGGAAACTGCATCAAAAGAGACTGGGGTGGAAGCTCCAAATTTGCAAACTGAGCAGCAAGGAAGTGGTGGGGCTAATGAGGCAGACACGGAGTATCATTCCAAGTCGATCCATTCATCAGTTGTAATGAATGCTGACCCCTATAGGCGAAGTAATGTTGATATTCCCCCCTTGCCTTCTCATCCTATGAACACTAATCCTTTAACTTCGCCGTCAAGGCATCAGCCGTACCTTCACGGCGTTGATCTGTCAGCTGGCAGCAGCAGCACATTTCCTGGATATCGATATGGAGATTCAAGAGAGGGCAATATGATGTCACGCAGCAATCCTCATTTTCCCTCCCATCATCCATACCACAGTCTGTCCCCTTCAGCTCAAGCTGCATCTAAGCTTCAAATGTATCCTCACCCTCACGGCCCACCTCATCACCATGAAATGAGTGACTGGGTAAAAGCGATGAGCAGGCCCACCAAGGAGATGATGATGCAGCCCAGCTTGTCCCCTGGAAGACATAAAGTCAGCCAGTCAGAGCAGAGACAGAGGATGATCTCTCAAACTGACATGCCAAGTGAAACGCACGCTGGCAAACCTTCCCTCCATCATCAAAGCGCCTACTATGACATGAAAATGTGGGAGTCGACACACTCCGGAAGAGAAGGTGTTCGAATGATGGAGGGGGACTACTTCAGAGCGCAGCCTCCTCCTCCTCCTCCTCCTCCCCCACCACCTCCCCCTCTCCTTCCTCCAACTCCTGTTTCACACGGCCCCGTTCTGCCGCAGATGCCTCACGGCCAAAATGCCGCCGAACCTGAGGTCTCCAGAGTAGCCACAGAAGAAGCCAAACATCCCTGCCCACCTCCTCCACCCAGCTCCACCAAGTCTCCTGCTGACGTGAATTCCACCCAGCCACAGGTGCAGCATCAGACCAAAGCCGGGGGCTCCGGAGACACAAATCCGCTAATGTTACGGAGGAGAGTTCGCTCTTTTATCTCTCCCATTCCCGCCAAAAGGCAACTCCAGGATGTGTCTCAACAGAGGGCCGCCACAAATTCACATCACTCTCCTGGGGCCCAGTCTGAGCTTGGCCATCACAACGAAGACGACTCATCCAGTTCAGATATTCCATGTCCCAGGCTCTCATCCCCTCTGCCAAGAGACAGCACCTATTCCCAACCTCTGTCTCCATCCAGTGGCAACACTAAGGCTTTGCCTCCCAGAAAAGGACGTGGTTTGAAACTAGAGGCAATAGTGCAGAAAATCACACCAAATATTAAAAAGCCAGCAGGCCATACTGATGATGAGTCAAATCATTACCCAGGCTTCTCTCACTCCGAAATACCAACATTTAATGACTCGCAGGACCAAGACTTGCCACATTTCCCCAGGGTTCCAGGAGGGGACGATAGTTACATGGATGAAAGTCACTCATTAAACGACATGATTCCCTTTAGAGGCGTTGACGAAACTGGGCCTCTACCTCCATCAGCTTACCCATGCGATCCCCACCAGACGTCTCAGCCCCTCAAACAACAGGACTTTGACTTTGGATTAGGTGCTGCTGTGGCATCGGCATCTGGCGACAAGGAGGATTTTGCTTTGCTCGGACCACTGCCTCCTCCTCCACCTCTTCCTCGCCCGGTTCAGGGTTCCCCACCTCCATCTTCGTCTGCCCTGTCAGACATTCAGCATTTCACCAACACGTACCAGCAGCTTGAGACGAGGAGAGGAGAGCAGTCTGCCGCTAACCTTCTTCGACAGAAACTTCAAGAATCTGGCATGGGATTTGATGATTATCCTGGCAGCGACTACTATGGCACCACTCCGCCCCACCACGGCCAGGCTCAAGGGCACATGCTCAACAGGCAGCATCAGATGTCCTCCGGTAGGTCCAGTCTGTCACCACAAGATTCAAAGCCGCTAGAGAGTGTTGTGCCTAAAGGCTATTTCCCATCTGGCAAGAAAAAAGGCAGGCCTGTTGGGAGTGTGAATAAACAAAAACGGGCCCAAAACCAAGTCCAAACACAAGCTAGCGCTCAGTCTCAAGTCCAAACACAGAATGCAACTTTGAGCACTCCTCCAGCACCGGCCATTCCAGCTACAGCTGCTCCCACAACTCCACCAACAATGCAGACTACCAACAGCAGCAGCAGCACAACAACAACAACAACAACCACAACAGCCCCGCCAGCACCCCCTCTGCCAGACAGTAAAACCACTCCTCCGCTGGCCCCACCTGTGTTAACCCAGGTAGTGAAGGTGGACGTCGAGAGCGAGGACACCCAGCCGGAGATCGAGGTCAAACCTGTGCGGCGAAGACGCAGAGGCGTCAAAGATGAAGACGAGCCCCTGGAAGCAAGAGGGCGGCAGAGGAGGAGGCGGCGAGGAGCGGCAGCGGCAACGCCCTCAGTGGCCAAAGACGATCCAGATACACCTTTAGGCGCAAATAGAGCTTTTGCAGATCCTAACAGAAAGGGCTTGTTTGTTCCCCACATACACGTGGAGAAAAAAGTACCAGAGATAGGGGCGGTGTGCACCATTGTGAACGCTGAGGAGGACAAGATGAAAGGAGAGCGCAGCGCAGTTGGAGGGAAAGCTGGTGGGAGTGGAATTGAATGCCTCCTGACCTCGGCTCTTTCCTCCCAGTTATCTAGGAGAGACAGAGAATCAGAGAAACGGGAGACGGACGAGGTGGAAACTACACTTCAGTCAGGAAAAGCACTTCCTTCATCTGGCTATGTTGTTTCAGGCCCTGTGATTACGGAGACCAATCACTCCGGGCGCCTGCTGTGTTGCCTGTGTCAGAAATGGGCAAATTACAAACACCTCGGAGATCTCTACGGGCCTTTCTACCCAGCTGAATATGCTGCAAAGCTCCCCAAGAATCAGCCCCAGGTCAGGCAATGTCAGGCAACCACAGGCACAAACAAAACAGGACCAAATTCAGACGTGAGCTCAAACCCTTTGACTACAATCCAAGACACACAAACACAAGATGCTCAGTTTACCAAGCCCTCATCTGAGAGCGACTATGCCTTCAATCTGGATTCAAACCCTGCTTCTCTTAACACTACAGTCAGAACTGCTTCTCCAGCTGGGAGGGAGGAAATGATGACGCATGTGGCTGACAAGCACAGTAACGCTGCCTCTTCTTCTTCCTCTTCCTCCTCCTCCTCCTCGTCCGCTGCCATTAAAACCTCTCTAACCTGGGATATGAATCTGGATATCAGACCTATCCCTGAGCTTAAGAGAGAGCCAGACCTTGAAACCGACCAGCAGCAGCCGCCGAAACAGCAGCCTGCAGATGAAGCTCAGCAGCGACCTCAGCACAGAAAGCTGACCTCGCATCCCCGTTTTAAAAGGAGACACAAGTCGAGTGAGGATTCCCCCAGAATGGTGCCAGCCAACAGTAAGGCCTCCCTGCCGTTCCAGCCCCCTCCACCGGCCTTGGATTCCCTGGGACCCTTGGCACAGCTGGCACAACTGCCTCAGATGCCCATGGATCCAGAGGAGCTGTGGGTCCATGAAGGATGTATAGTGTGGACCAGTGGAGTGTACCTTGTCAATGGGAGACTGTATGGCCTGCAGGAAGCACTAGATGGCGGCAGAGAAACAGTGAGTTGTACATATTTGGCATTTTTGGGGTGGGGTGAGGTGGAGGGGGGAATTACAAATTTATGCTTTTTATTTAAATTTATGTAGGTTTCACTGCTTAATAAAATCACACGTATACATGCATGTTGATAAGACACCCAGTACTGCAGTGGATCATGTACTATACAGTATATCAAGTGTGCTTGCTCATCAGTTTTTTCAGATTGTATCTGTCTTTCTGTATCTGACGGTTTTTATGTATTTATATCATCTTTTCTCAGTCCTGCTCATACTGTGAGATGGTTGGCTCAACCCTGGGCTGCTATAGTAAAGGCTGTACACTTCGCTACCACTACTTATGTGCTATTGAAGCAGGTGAGTGTCTGCATTACTGCACAAGTGCACTGGAAATAGTAAAATGATGTGAAAGTCTGTTGTTGGATTAAAAAAAAAAAAGAAAAAAGTCTATGGCAGTGTCCTTAGAGTCTTGAAAATCTGTCTGTTTGCCAGATTGCTCTCTGAATGAAGATAACTTCTCGCTGCGGTGTCCGAAGCACAAGGTAAAGAAGGAAAGGTTCGTTTTCTTTTTGTAATTCAGTGCGATATCTTACTTTTCACGTCCAAATCAGTGCCTGAACCCCTCATTTCTTTCAGGATCTTCAGTCTTCTTTAATTCACACTTTTATCTCGTCCTGTTTTTGTTTTTTTCCCCAACCTTCCCTTCTTTCAGTTTACCCAGAGCATCCGGCCTGCCAAGTCAGTGTACCTGGAGCAGTCAGAGAGAGGCTGAGAGAAACAGGGAGGAGGAAGAGACACAGGAGTCTGGGAGCTGTAAGTTTACAGCTGTATATGTAAGATACAGTAGTGTGCAAAAGTCTTGAGCTATGGTAAAATGATAAATGGATGCAATGCAATACAGTCCGACCACTTTTATTCTTCTTCTATTCAAAGCTTTTCTTTGGACGATGGTCGCCTTTTCTCTGTTCTTTTGATTTATTTCCTTCTTTCTTTGTTCCATTTCCTAAAGCACAAACTGCACACCACCCTGAGTTTATGACTAATACCTCATCACCTTGTTGATGTTTCGAAATACTTTTGCACAGATTCCACTTTTTAGCAACAGGCTGCTAGTAACAGAGTGCCCAAAAATACATTTTAAAAATTGCCTTTTTTAATGTCTGAATGGTTCATAGGTCAGTGTTAAGTGCCTTAAACACAAAAAAAGCATTTGTCTGAATAATCAGGCACAAGAACTGCACTGAATATGAGTAAATAAAACCAGCCAATGCTCAAGAACACTTTAAAAAATTAGTCTGTCTCCTTAAACGCAAAATTCAAAGAAAATACAGCGATACTGTTTACTTTTCTTAAAATGATTTTCATCCTTTCAAACGTTGTCAGATCTCATCCAAAACCATTTACATGTTTACTTGTTTCTTTAAAAAAAAGCCTCTTAACCCTTTAAGACCGGTGTTTGCAAAAATTGCATAAAAAGCACTTGCAGCAGCAAAAACATAATATTCCAGAAACACGCTTTGCCGATCTGATCAGCTGTTCGTAACACTTCCTGCGTTGGAAAAGGACGTCAGCGCGAACTATTGCATGTCCGCCATTACCTGCCCGAAACTGGAAGTAGGTTTCTTTTTTTTAACCTCCAGGGCCTTATAAGCCTATGCTGGTGTTTTTAAAAGTCATGTTTGACTTTTTGCTTTTCTGTATAGTTTCTGGGATGCTTAGAAATCAAATTGCACTGCTTTAAATAGTTTATTTTGATGCACATGCTGTTTTGTTTTTTTTTTTTGCAAATTTGCATTATAATATTTATTTTCGTTTTTCCTGCAGTATATAAAAATTGGTGTATCTCAAAAATAAAACTATTAAGACACTCAAAATGAATTTCCTGTTGTTGGAAACTATTTTGTGCAACCTTTTTGTATTTACATATTTGAGGGATAAGCCTCTTAAATTTCTCTAACTAGAAATATATGTAAAAACAAAAACGATTTTCAATATTTTTTTTGGCACTTTTTTGCAATTTGTGTAGTTACTATGCGCTTAATGCATACATATTATTAAAGTTTGGGCTATAATGGTTGTATTGGTGTATAGCAACTTGAAATGCTGCCAGAAATGGCACTACAGCATGTAAGAATATAGAGATAAGCTCTGGCTCTTGATTCTATGCTAGATCTTAAAGGGTCAAACCTCGTAGTTGTCACATTGTGAGCTTGTGTGCTAGGAGCAGTCATCTATATGTAATCATGTAGAAGTGGATGTTGGTGTATAATGTTACGTTGTCTCGCAACCAGCTCCAGTGTGAAAGCCTGCCTCAACACAGGGCTTCAGTTACCACAGAAACGTTCAAACACATGCTGCATTTTATTTTTGTTTAATTATTAAAAGATGTGGAGACACTTTTGTCTCATTAATGGATGGATTTGTTGCCTCTGGCTCGTTTATACCTTCTCTGTTCATTTAAATTCCAAAAAGCAACACAGCAGCCACTCTTTGTTGGCAGGTTTCTTCGAGTAGCATTGAGGGAAAAAAAATCATGTAGCTCTCGCACTCCTCCTCCTCACCTCACCTTAGTGGCTGTACTTGTGCCTGTCGCTGCCTCCCCCTCACTTCCAATCCAGCCTGTCCTCATGGAAACTGATGCCTCTCGTCTCTGTTTTGTACAACGCTGCTGGCATGCTAAGGTTTTTCGAAACTGCAACGTATCCTTTTTGCTTCATTATGCCTTTTTCTTTCTCTCCTAGGTTAGTTTGGGATAGAAGACCGAGAAATGTGAAAAAGACTGGCCTGTCATCAGCGGCTGAGGACAACAAAAGGGAATGTACAATTTCTCACCAAGATTCAGCATTATTTACATTTAAGACAATGGAGGGAGAAAAATCATTTTTTTTAGGAGAATTGTTGCTCTATACTTAAAAGCCGGAAAAAAGAAAAAAAAACAAAACAAAAAAACCCCCCATGGACATGCAACACAGGGGCATGGAGCTACAAGAAAAGGACTACAAAGATGGAAGTGGGATGAGATAAAACATCAAGACTGACAGAGGAACTAAAGGAACTCTGCTATAAAGAACAAAAGAAACAACCTTCCTCTCTAGGCTTACTTTAATTTTCCAGTGACACCCTTAAAGTGTTTAACTCATGCTTATCATCATCATCTGTATTTTCTATTGTTTTTCTTTTGTTTGCTTTGACATATTGGGAGCAAGTTGGGTGATAAACCCAAGAAAGGAGAGAACTTTGTATCCTCTCACAATTAGTATTTTACCTTTTATAATATTAGGATGATCACAGTTATTATTTTAGTCCTCATTATTTTGTAACCTCATCAGTATTTACTCATGGAAATGAAATGGATGTATCTCATTTTATATTCAGTCTACGCATTAATTGGATTTTTTTTCCTCATTCCTGGAGAGGGGGGAACCAGAGTGATGTTGTCTGTAATGTCAGGGTCATGTTTGCCACAAAGACATTATTGCCTTGGAGAACGGACATCTGTTGCCTTTCTAAAGTCGTGTATGAGTGAGCAATTGAGTGCGTGTGGAAAAACTGAAAAAAAGAAAAAATGCTGACTTCTGGGTCTTTGATTCCATTTTTTGGTCCTTTTGAAAAGTGTTCTTATTTTTCATCACCGGGGTTTTTACGGTACAGATAGTATTCACGAAAAATGATGGACACAGTCTTATTTTTCAAGTACAAAAAGTTCATAATGTGCAAAGAGAAGGACAGACGCTCGTAAGAGGAGCAGATAACACTATGGACTAAAGTGTGTCTGCCATCTTTAACCACGCCGGCTGGGAAAAGGTGAAGGACAGGACACTGAAGAGGTTTTATTGGTGTGGAACTGGATGCACGCGTTTGTAAGACGTTCGTGCAAAGTTACGTTCGACTGACAGACGTCAGACATTTTTGGAAGCGAACTTTGGAGAGGGTGTCATATGAACGAGGGCGAGCCTAACCAAGTACTTTTGAATGGTTTCAAACTTCTGTGACACGGCAGCATTCTAATCGGGAGATGCAAAATCCATTCAAAAGAAGCATTGCCATAAAAATTTAAAAGTGAGTCGTACATGGTGTTGTCTTTATCATTTTTTATTGTTATTCTTGTAAGAAAAAAAAGGTCAAGCTGAAAGACAGTTACACTATCAAAACCATGCTGTATTAGAAACCTGTCAATATGTATATGAATTATGAATACACTTAAAAATGCTTCACGTATGTTCCTCTTCTTATGCCTGAAATATTTGTTTTCACATCTGTTCCTCTGGGAAACCCGCCTGTTTCAAGTTCGTCTAACATGGTTATCCCCCGATTTTTCTCTCTACTTTTATTACAAATCAGCCGTTCTATCTCTTTTATGTTCTCAGTGAGTTCTTGGAAAATAACCACATTAGTTGTAGTCATTTCTGTACACATGCACACTTCCTTTCTTGTTTCTTCTTGACTTTGGTTGACTGTGAAGCTTAGCGGCATACTGATGTAATCAGACAGGTTTTAGAAGATGTCTCAAATGGTTTGGGACTGTAATTTCTAACACCAGCAGTTGCTGGACATGGAGACTGGTCAAAAGGGGGGAAAACATGTGAACCATTGTGTGCTTTAATACGACTCTCCTGAACTCTGGATGGAAGTCCATTCTTCTAATGCACGTTTTTTTCATAGTAATTAAGCTATTCCCCACCTCATACCCTGTAGATAAGAGCGCTTTCACTCAGGGACACCACTCCCATCAAGATGGAAATGTTCAAATAAAGCAAGAAAAAAAACCTTGCTATAACGTTACAAAATTGCCAGGTGCCCTCAGTGTAGGAGTGGAGTATTCACAACAGTTCTAAGTATGCTAATCAAAGGGTGTGGTTTTCAAGAGTATTTAAAGTATTGCTATGAATTTTTGGCTGGTATTATTTTCCTTCTTTCATAAAGGTTAGTCTAGTGTAACCTCTGTTAAAGGAGGTATTAAAGGAAAGCACCTTACTTTAGTATGTAGAGAACTCCACCGGCTGTTTTATGGCTGCCACAGATACTTGCAGGTCACTCAGCTCATGTAGAACCTTCTTAAGTAAACTGACTGTCCAACCACACTGCGTGGCATGTCAGTTACCTGCTTTGTATGATGAAGTGCACCTGTGTTGAATCGTATGCATTCATCATTTAGGTTTTTCTTACGTGACTAAAATAGTTAAAATACCTAACACTGGGGAAAGGGTTGAAGGTTAAAATGGTTTATATGAGATGGAAATATTGAGTGAAGTGGGTAATACTGGGTTGCTAGATAAATGGTACACATTTGCTAAAAGTGGTGATAATAACAATGGTTATTTTACACAAAAAACATCAAAGCCCAAATACCTCTGTGAATTAAGCTGAAAAAGCACAGACATGCAACACAGTGGAATGGAGCTAGCTTTAGCTATGCTTTGGTTATGATTACATAAGCTAAAGTATATCAAGTACAACATGGTGAAAGAGCATGATCTAACAATAATGGCTAACATACCTAACAGCAGCTAAAGGATAAATGGTCAAAGTAGTTAAGCATACATTACAACATAATGAATAAAATAGCGTACAATAGCTAAAGGATAAGTGGTTCAGATTTGGTATAAAATAATGGTTAAAAAAAAAACCTGAAATAGTTAATATTACCTAAAAACAATGGGTAAGATATCTCACATTAGCTAAAGGCTAACAATTGAAATATTAAGCATTAAAAATAATTGATAACTGAAACGCTTTAATACTAAAAGTGACAATTTAGCAAATAAATAGAATTAACTGACTAAAGGCTAAAAGAAATGCAGCAGTTAGCTTAAAAAAATGGTGATACTTGAGGATAAGTGTGGGCCTTGTACTGTCATCAAGCCCATCTTTCTGTTATCTGGTTTCACTCACCTCAACATGAACGTGGTTATCGACTGAGAAAGTGAAGCCAGAGTTTTCCCAGTCTAGCTGCAAGGGCACAAAAGAGCCGTCTTTGGCAGCGTTGTTGTCACATTCTTTAATATAAAGAGTGACATTAGTAATTTGAGCTATGGAGGTGTTAATTGACAGCTTTCATGTCATTGCAGTATTTTTCAGGGATGGCTTTTGCTCGGCACATGGACAGGAAAACACCACATTAACAGCAGAGCAGGAAACTAGATGTGTAACTATTTATTTATTTACTTAGAAATATGTTCTAGATAGTTTCCTCATCAACCGGTCGGCCTCCTCGCAGATCTTTGCGCTCTTGCTCCTTCATCTGTTGTCGTAAGGCCTCATCCATGATGCTGCCAGTATCACCCAACTTCTCCCCCCTCCTCCTCCTTGGCCTGGAAGGAGACGGTCAGAGAAACAAACTGACTCCCATCCCATATACGTGTACTGCACATGCTGCATGTCTGAGCATGCAATAAAGGTGGGTGTCTGTGGGTGGGCTGCACCTCCCTCTTGTGTCTGCACTTTAAGGTATTCTGGATGCATTCTTTCATGCATCTCTCTTATCTGTAGTTTATCTCGATCTTTCACCTCATCCTGCAACAGCTTCTCCTCCAGCTGCTTCTGGATCTGCTCACCAATCCTCTGCCTTAGTCTGATATAACAAACATGAGGTGACAATTCTTCTAATTTACATCCACTGACTTCAGCAGCATGATGATTGCAAAGTGATCTTATGGCAAAGCTCATAAATCCTTTCGGTCTCCAACCTATTGATTCTCCTGCGTATCTTGTTTGACTCTGCTGAGCGCTCTAAACCAGCTGAGGTAGCCACACACCCATAATAGAGTAGTCCATGTGAATGTACGCCAGACCTACTGTGTATTAAAAAATAAATAAAAAAGGCTTTTCTCATTCACATGTCCAGGAGCTGCTTCCTGCCAAGTGCTGGGCCTTGACCTCCATCTCCCTCAGGCCGTTCTGGGTTCTGAATAAATCAATTTAGTATATTTTAGTTTCCTCTGCTGTTTAGATTTCTGTATGAGGAATAAATAAAAGATTTAAGAGGTTACTGTGGTGTTATTAATCTAGAAGTCAAGTGTCAGTGATGATATTCGTAATGGCTTCGCTAGTGTTACAGCTGTAAAATGTGTTTTTCTTTTCCATCATGTGGATGTCTGGGCACGTGAGTGTTTCCTCCCATATTGCAACCTGGCACCAGGATGCAATATGGGAAGAATGCAAGCCTGAAGAGGCAGTGTGATGTTTTGAGCAGTGTTCTGCTATTAAACCTTTGCACACCTTCAGGGGTCTAGTGGACCCCCTATAGCCAATCACAGTGGAGTAGCCACGTCTTACAATCAGAGAGTTATGGTGCACACATATAGTACTGGGTAGCACTATAGCCCCTGTCACTGTTTTCAAGGTCATTTTTGATTTCTACATGAACAGAGCGCTGCTTGCACTTACAGGCTGGAAAGTGTTGAAGGAGGGTGGAAATGAGAGGCAAGAGAGATGAATGAAATAGATCAAAATGAGTCTAGGAACCAAAATAAAAACAGATGGAACAGAGTTGTCTGTTTTGGATTTATAAGGATGGATTAAAGAGGAGGAGTGTGTGCTTGTGTGTGTGATGCTCACAGTTGTGTCTGACTGCCGGGGTCGGATCATAAAGACTGACAGACACACTGCTCGCAGAGGTCAGTGTGACGGCCAAAATCCTCCATCACTCTCAGTATCTCATGAGGAGTGAGAGGGAGAGCAGAGCTGTGAGGGGAGCCAGGTTTCTCTTTCACCTTCCACACTCACTCGATGATGCAACTGAGGACAAGGTGAGGGAGGCTGAAGCAGGTGAGTGCGCTTTAATTCACCGCTTGACACAAAGTGCTCAGACGTATTAGTTTGAGCATCTGTCTCCCGGAGAGCTTCCATAGCGACAGCTATTTTCACCCGTTTTCCTCCTCTGATTTGGCTGTCTGTCTTCCCACCAATTACCAGCAGTGTGTGATTTTCTGTCACAGTCTTTTTATTCTTTAAATGTGATTAGTAGTGTAAAACCAATCAGGCCCCCTTCACTCTCTCTTTTAAATGCCTCACTAATCTGAGGCAGTTGGGTAGAGCCGCTTCTCCTTGGAAACTAATAACAGGCTGCTGGTATTTTTAGTGGCATACAGGAGTTATACCTGACGTCAAGCAAATTTAACAGATTCCCTTATGAAGCATTTCATTTACATTGCAAGATTTTTTTTTTTTAACTTGCTGTTTAAATCGAGTCAAACACGTCTCAGTATCGTGTCTCATTCCCTGTTTCTCCTCCATCAGCCCAAGCCCTCATTTAAACCCTCGCGCGATGGCATTCGTGCAGCGGATGCGCTCCCCTTGCCTCTCCTTTGTCCAGACATTTTTGTCTCTCCTCCTGAGCACCACGGCCCTCATGTCCTCCTACTGGTGCGTGGGTAAGCAGAAGGTGCCCAAACCGCTGTGTTCGCCCACCAAGCAGACCAATTGCATCCCCATTCCCGGCGTCTCCAACTCCTCCAGGATTCAGTTCTTCTGGGAGACCGGCGACGACTGCTTTGTCTTCCCCAACTTTCACACCGGACTGTTCATCATCTGTGAGGAGAACATCTACAAAGATGAGTGGGGTGAGAGAAAAGAGGGGAGTGGGTAGAAATGTGACAAGCCCAGAATATTGTGATTGATTTCTGTTGTGTAAAGTAAAAACAAAAGTCAAACAGAAGTCCTTACTGACCACAATGGAGAGTCAAAGGACAAAGTTGCTCAGTTTCTTACAAAAGCCCAGACGTGGCACCGCTGACCCTGAAGGGGATTAACAGGAATAGGCACTAATGAATGAGAGAGCACTGGATTTGGACAAAGAAGCTAAAAATAAGCACCGATGCTCCTCTCTAATTTATCTAGTGATGCTTGTAACATTCAATCAGTATCACCGGAAGGTTTTTTATAAGCACGCCCTGATCATACTTGATGATTAAACTGCGTGGTGAGTAGCCAAACAAGGTTAGCCAAACATCTGCCCAGAAACAGGAAGCGAAAGGAATCCTTAGTCCAGCATTAGACACCGAAATGGGTGACAGGAAGAGAGGAAGTGCAAGGTGGTAATGTGAAGTGAGGACTCAGGTGTGTTTGTACGTGTGCGATTGTGACTGTATTTGGGTGGGCGCTCGGCACAAAGAGGATTATCATCTGTGTTTATGTTCTGCTAGCCGAGATTTAGACTTCAACAGCATGACTCAATTATGGATTAAAACCCGGAGAGAGAAAGATTGATAGGATTCACAAACATCAACCGGGTATTCACCGTCTCATTTGCAGCTGATCTGCAGCAGATTTGAAGGATGATTATCAATATTTACGATAAGCCCCTTCAAAAATTCAACTGACATATATGGTTAATTAAGTAAAACTCCACATTACAATACGCGAGCTGTGCATGCACCCTAATCTCGTGGTCTCCAGCTATCTGTTACCATGTCTGCAACAGAGTAAATCAAGTGTTGAGAGAGAAAAGGCTTTCTCCTAGCAGCCCATCCAAACAAGCCGTACTTGTTCAGTTATTTTCTAATCATGCTGTCATGAACTTTAATATTTAACATGCTAACTGGGGCCTGTAGAGTCTGAGATAGAGCACTTTGGGGGGGGGTTTCAATTTCTTTGAGCGTTGGATGATCTGAGCCCACTCCTTGGAGAGGCGTGTGGCTCAGGAAGTAGATCAGGTCATCTGCAACCTTCATATTAGTCATTTACTAATTTGTGGTTCGATTCCTGACTCCTTCAGTCTGCATACGTGTGGGCAAGATAATGAACTCTGAGTTGCTCCTATTAGTATTAACGTGTGTGTGAATATTAGACAGAGAGCGCTTAGTTTAAAAAGGGGTTGCAGTCAGGGCTGTCACCTCACAGCAGGACTCAAATCCACAATCTCGCCCAGGCCTTTTCTGTGTGGAGCATGTTCTCCCAGTGTCTGTGTGGGTTCTCTACAGGAACTTTGGCTTCTTCCCACAGACCAAAGACATGCAGTTAGTGGGGTTAGGTTAACTGGTTGGTTCTAAATTGTTCATAACAAATGTGACGTTGAATGGTTTACTGTCTGTGTTAGCCCTGTGACCCTGTGGCAGCTGGGATAGACTCTTGGGTCCCTTCTGTTTTCAGATTGTTTAGAAATGACCTTATAACCCAGATTGATGGGCAGTAACTTCTCTAGGATCATTGATGTCTTTCCTCCTTATCACTGTATTAACACACCTGACTGCTCCAGATCAGCAGTCCTCCAAAACTGCTTTTACAGAGGTGCTCACACTCACTGATGATCGGTTAATTAAGTGCGTTTGATTATCATTCTCTACTCTCTTAATTCCAATGAAATCAGTAAGGAAGGCATTTAGCCTTAGTGTTGGTTTAATAAATAATATCAGTGTAATAAGTCACGTGTTTTTTACAACCTCCTACGGATGTGAGGATGCTGTTTACTTATAATTATGTCCTGACACATAACACCGTAGAATAGAAAGAGTTTGCACTTTCTTTTTTACACGACTGAAATTCAAAAATAATTCAAAGCAAGTGCGGCGCGGTGTCCTTGGGAGCTCTGAGCACCAATCCAAAGATAAAAATCAAACAAAGCAAATGAAGAAAACCTATAACAACACAGAGGGGAGCGCAGAGTGATGAAGGCCACGAGCACGCGGCTGTGTGTGTTCATTACTGTGTTTTTCTTAATGCATTTTGCACATGCGTGTTCAAGTTAGTGAAAATCTGTTCCTCATTTCTCCCCCTTTATTTGCATTAAGTCTCCGTATGCTGTACTTTCAGGGCCACCTCGGTGTAGAGCCATATGGTA
This sequence comes from Diplotaxodon limnothrissa, assembly GCF_057381915.1. Classification (NCBI taxonomy): domain Eukaryota; kingdom Metazoa; phylum Chordata; class Actinopteri; order Cichliformes; family Cichlidae; genus Diplotaxodon; species Diplotaxodon limnothrissa. The sequence continues at coordinate 9,810,689 of NC_140599.1, read as the reverse complement.
CTCTAATTATTTCAGCTGCCATGTAAACAATTAGATAAACAGGCTACAAAGAGGCTTAACCCACTACTGGCACACGTTGCTACTGTTTTTAACGCACGGCCCGTTTGATTGGTGGAAACAAAATGCGGCAATATTGAAATGAATCTAATCTAATCTAATGTTATAAAAATGGAAAACACAACAGTCTCAATGTGTGACCCTGTAGCCACAATCTTTTTTCGAGATCTGAGCTAATCTTTTAATCTCCTATCACCAGGTTAACTCAGGCCATTACAGCACTCATGCAAACGGTCATCTCAAATCTGGTTTCTCACACAGTAATTCGATTGCAGTGTTTATTTACACTGAGAGTAATTACGCAGGGGCTGGCGGATTTTGGGGAGAGACAATGCTGCAATGGGTCTTACATAAAACATTTCCAGAGCAAACTCTTCTCATGTTTTCTTCTGATTTCTAGAGGAAAAGTGTCGAGGCTTTTACACACTCCCCCCAGGATCTGAAAAAGGTAAAGTTTTGCGGTTTCTCCCGCAGTGTCGTTTGAAATCCGTTCCCTCATCTGTCCCCTCTCTCAGCCTCTCCTCCTCCTTCTACAGCAATGCTTTGGCTGTCGCTGTCAATGGAGCTCGTGAATATCGGTCTGCTGTTAATCAGCTGCATACTGCTGTCCCTGCAGCTGTGTATCAGGGCCTGGTTTCCCTCTACGCAGCACTGGGGCCAGCTGCTCAATGCTTTTGCAGCTGTCTTCACAGTCCTGGGAGGTACAATATTTAGATGCATAGTCAAATCAGAGTGACTTCTGTTAACACCGCAGAAACACCGACAGAGTGACCAGGTTGTTACATTTCCTCGTTTTGTCCTCTCAGGTCTGCTCGGGATGGTCGGTCACATGATGTTCATGCAGGTGTTTCAGACCACTGCCTCGATGGGACCAGATGACTTCAAGCCACATAGTTACGGGTACTCCTGGGCATTCTAGTGAGTTCTTTAACCATTTATATTACGTAGAAGATGTAGAAGATCACAGTGGTTCAGCCCAATTAGTTGTTCCCTCTCTGACTCAGACCATACTGGTATGATGATAATCTATTCCTCATGTCTATTGCTAAGTGCTTGTCTGACTGACTAAAATTCTTGTTTTGGGGATGAAAACAGGAGAATAAACATTCTTTTCCTGGCTCTTATGTGAATCAGACCAATTTTTTTCCACACCAAATTCCTTGAGCTGTTTGTTTGGGATTCTTTGTGGGACCTCTCAATCAGCTGGGGATCAAGTCCCTCCAGCTTGTCACGCTACTGAAATGCCCTCAAATCATTTGCCCACTTAAAACGACAGTTTTACAACTCTCAGCTTCTGGAAATAAGTTCTTCTGCAAACACACAGTTGCTTGATGCGTTTTAGAGACACAGTACTGTGCAAAAGTCTTGAGTCATCCCTCATTTCTTTATATATTTTATTTAGGAAATAGGTGCATCAATTTATTGCAACGGATTCCAACATACATAGGATACAATATGTGTATATTCTATGTAGAAATACAATATAGCAAAGTCCTGTGTCATTTTTTAAGGACATGACTTTCAGATACTGTTTATCTGCTTTAGGCCTGCCAATTCTTCTTTTCCACTTGTCCAGTATAAATAGTATAAAAGTCAGAGTTTCTGAGTTTTCCCTTTAAGTCCAACTTCCAAGTTGAAGTTAACAATCCAAGATGGTAGTAGGGCACCAAAAAGCTACTCGGAATAATATTACTACTTGTGAAAAAACAAAACGTTGTGAAACGTTTGTGATGCCGTTTCTGTTTCTCCTCCTCTGCCTCCAACAGTGTGGCCTGGCTTGGCTTCACCATCTGCATGGCTGCAGGTGTCTCCACCCTGAACAACTATACCAAAAAGGTCCTGATGGTGGGTCCCAGGCGTGCCTCTGACCTCAACCCCTGCAGCTTTAACTTTATGGGACTTCTGCCACCTGCTCCTTACTACACACCACCAAATCCTGCCTCCAACCTCACCTGTCCCCTGTCTCCTCCTCGGATCTCCCACTTGTCTCCCTACTATGCCCCCCCTTCGGAAACATTGCCGCCCTCCGCCCCCACCCCAAGGCTCACGCACTCCCATTCACTTCCTATCTCGATTTCTAAGTCCTTCCCTCCTCCCCCCTCTCACCCTGCACCTGGATCACCTTTTCACCGTCTGTCCCTGCCCTCACCATCTCCCTCACCTACACCACCCGTCTCTTACCACACGACCCTCCCAAGACACCAGGAGAGTCATTACGAGCAGGAGGAGGACTACAGCCCCCTCTGAGGACCTACACCTCTCTTAGAAATGCTGTGTGCTGGGAATATTAAACTTTATAGAACATGGTCCCAAATTCCCTCCATTTCTCAGTTTGAGGTCCTGCACCCATAGGTAACAATCACATTTACACAATGTTAGAAAACACAAGTTCTGTACTGAAAAAATATGTAATATTAACTTTTTCTGCTTGTTGTAAATAAATGCAAACACAGTTTTGCATTCTCCTGTTTGTTGTGGAGCAATTTTGGCCCACTTCTTTATAACGTCTGTGAGCACATGGGGATAATTTTGTGTTAATACACAGAGGCAGTTAAAGATATACTTCGTTTTTCCTCTCTCTTTACTTCCTTCTAAACCCATTCATGTTACTAATGGACGTCATCTGTTGTGAGATGTTGCCGTGTTTCTTCATAAGTGTGTGAATGTGAGAGTGAATGAATAGTGGAATTGTAAAGCGCTTTGGGTGCCTAGAAAACCGCTATATAAATGCAATCCATTATTATTATTATAAGATTACACAACTTTTTTGTATTTATTAATTTATTTAATCAGAATATTTGAATATTTGTAAAATAAACTTTTTTTTTTTTAGAACATAATAAAATTTTAACATTTGATGTGTTTCCTTTGGACTGCTTTTGTTAGAAAATAACATTTTAGTGATTCATAAACCAGTGTATTCATTTGTTATTTACAATCTGCAATGTCTGTTATTTAAATGAAGAACATGTGGATAAAGACTGAGCATAATACAGAAACTCCTCATTATGTATAAAATGTATATCAACCTTCACTTTGTGAGCCAGTGTAGTTAATTAAGAAATCCATGTCATGACAACTGGAGAAGAAAAATAAAAACACCTCCAATAACTGATTGAAATTCACGTTTTAATATAGTAAAAATCACCGTCAGTGTCATTCATCATGACGTACAAAGGTAGCAAAAATAAACAAGAGCATACAGAGCGTCATGGGAAACAAATTATATTTACACACTACATCTCATACACCAAGAGTAAAGCCAGTTGCCTTTCAGTGTGGAAGCAGGTTTAATCTGGGTGATCGAATCTATGCTTTTAGAAACTAATGTGATTACATTTACAACCAGAAAAGACAGCTGAGTCTTTGAGTTATGTAAAATGGCAACTTTCAAACACTCCATGAGAACGTAACCAAAAGGCTTTTATGTGTTTCACGCTGAAACAAAGTAAATTCATTTTGCCTTTACATTTAGTATTAAACTGTATCTCCAGGGTTTGATTTGGTGTCTTCCCAATTACAAACAATTACAGCACAACCTCAGCAGCATCATAATATCGGCTTTCCACCGTATATCTTTGTATAGTCTTATTATATTTTTATATATTATGTAAGACTTCAAACAGATTAGCTACGGGTTGATTGCATTATGTTTTCACTCTGTTTATTCAGTGGCACACTGTATGAAGTAATACAAGGGCAAATTAAAAATTAAAAATCAATAAACTAACAACAAAAAAAAAATCTAAACAATAAAACTCACCCATTTCCATATTATAAATGTACATTACAAACTGTTTTTTTTTTTATAATAGAGGGATATTAATAGGTCTTAGTCTATGATAGCATCTTATAAACATTAAGGCCTTTTTTTATGTAATTAAAAAAAATAAAGGATTGTTTATCATTAGATGCCCTCAATAAATCCAGCCCCACTCTGGGCTGGAAATACACTCAAATACAGCTGTGATCGACTGAGCCTGCAGAAATAAGCCCGAAACTCCGATTATCTGAAAGCAGGCTCAGTTAAACACCAGTATGTATTTGAGGAGGATCAGCAGATCTACTATATCTATAGCTGAAAATACACTAGCAGCTCAAATCTGATGTCCAAAACAGATACATGTAAACACAGACCACACACTGTAATTAAAGCCAGATTTTAGCTGGAAGAGCAGATTCAGTTAAGGGTTCCAGGTTTGAATTCTGGAGCTACTCCGCAGTCTTCTTGCGTAGCACGAAGTAAATGATGGAGGACAGGAATGTGAGAGCGAAGGCGATCCACGCCAAAATGAAGCAATGGCCGTAACTACCCAGACTTTGTTCATTAGTATGGAAGAGGTCTGTGTAGATGGAGGCTGCGATCATGATGCACAGGCCTGAAGTGAAGGAAACATGGAGACGAGTGAAGATGCACATCAGCGGATGTCATACAGAGAGAAACACCCTCAGTGAAAGGAATAAAACATAAGAGAAAAAAGAAATACTCACAGGCAAGGAACTGAAAGACACCAGAGACGAGGAACCTCTGTCCTTTGGGGAGGGTGAAGAGTTGAGCCACAAATACGAAGATTCCAATGATGGAGAATATACAAGCTAGCACTGAGCTGGCCTGCACTGCTTGGAGGTAACCTGCAGGCGGAGCCAGAGAGAGCAAACGCAATGAAGATACAGAGTGTGTGAAAGGGTGTGGGGGGTGTAATAGCTTAAGGACACTCCCTGGAAACGGCAGCACTGCAGTCACATTGAACCTTTGAAAATCTCAGACACAGTTGCAATGCTGACAGGCAGGAACATTATGTTCAAACACGCCAAATGCTTTATGGTAAAAAGACGCTGATCACAAACAGCTAAAACAGTCTTGTATGTTTGACTCAAGGCAATAACTGCATACCAAAGGATTAGGAAAAAGTCTTCATTTGCAATGCAAATAATACAGAATTTGGGTGAGTGTAAACTCATTGTGTGTCCCACCAAATGATGCAGATAAAAAGCATGTTCCTGGATTCAACTCTCAATGCTTAAAATAGGTGTTATATTTAATGTGTGAGCTCCAGGCCCCAAAGTATTGTATCAGATAGTACTCTTAACAGAATGCACTGTATATATATTTAAATCTTAGTTGTCTTCCCTTATAAATGGAGCATCACTGTTTAAAATCACAATGCAGTCACAGTGTGTTTGTGCATCTAACTGTGCCTGTGCAGCTCTGCTTAACACAACTGACCAGCTACATGTCATAGCATCAAACTATTACTAATCTCTTACTTTGATTCTACACATACGAAAACGTAACACTGAGAGGTGCAAGCATGGAAACATGTTCTCTTACTCTCTGGGTAGGTTGGTGGAAGATCAATAGAATGCCATGAGTTATTCACGAAAACCCAGCGGGCCCATATATCAGTGGGCATGTTTCCGGCTGAGATGACCCACCAGGCCTGACGGGGAAGACAAAGACAATATTTGCAAAAATATTAACAGAATTCTTGTGTGCTAAAGTAAAAGCGGTGAATCAGTATGAGTGGAAATTAAACAGGTAGATACTGCAGCAGCAGTTATGGTGTGCATTTGCAGGGGGAAATTATGACAATATGAAGAAGGAATTCACTCGTTCCTTTAACTGAGACAAATCTCACTCAGGTATGCAACAGTGGCTGCAACGCAGGTGAGACTCGCATATAGGTATCCGTACTTGTGTGACGTATCTGGGTAAGACGCTCAGCGGTATGGGGTAATGACACAGAGCTCGTCACCATATATCGCACAGAAATGTCAAACATGTGGCCATCCAGAAGAACAGCTGGCCGCACGCCGAGAAGGAATGAATTCCTCAACAGATGAATCAGTCTCAACTCTTTGCCCATCCATCATGTCAGAGATGCACAAGGCCTGAAGCTAAGGGAGGAGGCCAGCAGCAATGCTGGGGCAATTATGCCTTGAGCATGGAAGAAGTCTATACACGGATAACAAGAATTGCACTTACATTGTCAATAGTGGCTGTCAGGAGGATGATGATGCAGGCGATGTGGAGAACAAAGATGGCGGCGAGGAGAATCAGCATGATGACTGTGCTGCAGAGAGGAAGGCACAACTTTAACATGTAACAGGGCGAGTAAAATAAACCAAGCAGACTAGGAGGGAACAGTCAAGCGTGGCCTACAGCTAACTCATTGTGTTGTTTGGTTTTTCTTTAGTAAAGGAAGCCTTTCGTGCGAGTCCCAAGTGTGTGCGCGCGCACACACATCCTCATGAACGCACGCATTCAGTGCACCAAAGCTAGGCCCAAACCTGGCACCCGCTCAGGGCGTGGCTTCTTAACGTCTAATTACCCTGGTTTACGGCTCCCAGTAAAAGAATCAGAGGTGCTGATGGGCAATTGTGTTTCAAACAAAATCAGTGTATCCCTGGGAAAGCAGATACCTCTGGTATAGAGACAACTGTGGAGGAAAGTTCATGACAGGCAGATGAGTTTAGGCTTGTCTCAGGGCATGGTGATTACAGTGGAGGAACCTGCCACTCCCTAAAATAACTGTAGAGACTACACTCTGTTCTCTGCACCTTGATGCTCCACACCTGATCCCTTTAGTCTGAATCGGACCGCTCGATATCTCCCGACTTAAAAAATAAACTTAAGCCTAGCTTTAAAAACTGTTCCCCCTGACTGATTAGTCAAAAAAGATGACCCCGCCTATGAGATATCAGTTAGTTTAGAATTTGCTAATCTAATGTATACAAGAGCTATGTTTGGCTGTAGCTAACAATAAGGCTGCTCTGGGTGTGAACAGAGAAAGAGGCACATCTGGAATGCGCTGGTTCTCTGGGCTGGTAAAGGAGTGTTCATGGGATGGGTCCTCATACACGCTTCACACGCCCGCCAGTTCCCTTACTTTCATACGCAACCACGCACGTATACAAAAAGAAAAGGGGAGGGGGGCTCGCGCACTGTGATCACACATACTGGCACATCCCCGCAAAGTAATTTCCCACGTTTTGCCCACTTCCAATCTAGTGACAGCGAAGGCAAATATTGGCTCTGCGGCTCAGCCTGAAGGCAGAGAACGCAAATACAGAAAGAAGGACCAAACTTTAATGAAAAAAAGCTGTGAGCAGATAAACAACAACAATAACAACAAAGTTAAAGCTGATGCTTTCATTTAAAACACGCACACTGAGCACTTTGATCAAAGAAGACATGTTGACTGCTCCTGTGGGCTTTCCCCCCGACTAAATCTGAATCTAGCATATTTTCCATACACAAAATAGACCACATTTGTTTGGGGCAAGATCTGAGAATGTAGCAAAACCACAAGTCCTGATGCAGGAACTGAGACTGGAGCAAAACCTGGTGAGGAACAAGTTGCTTTAACGGTAGAGCAAAGAAAGGTAAACAGGCTCTACTTCACAGATGCACAGACACACACGTCTCCACACTTTAGCCTTTTTTATCATTAGATTTTCTTATCTTCCAATGGAAAAAAACCCCCCCAAAACATTAATGCAAAACTACAAAACAAGCTTCTATTCAAACATCACTCAAGCTTGATGAAACACCTGTAGAAAAGAAGCAAAAGAAGAAGAAGAATCTTTGACTTACTGTTAGGTGGCTGTTTGTCTCTTCAAGTCTAATTCCTCCTGCTCTCAAAGACACCGATTTCAGACTGTGTCCAAATGTACAAACACAAGTTCTACTCAATCTGCCCACTATTTTACCCTGCCCTCTTTTTAAGTCCACACCCAGGACAAGCCTCTTGCTGACTTGATCACATAATCTCTGCCCCTTTTTCTTTCTGTCCCGTTTCTTCCTCCTCGACTCTTCACTCATCGTCCCACCCTCCCTCTCTCTCTATGTGTACACATACCAACGCTCAAACGGACACTTAGTTTCTCTGTGTTTGGTGTGTTTTGCCTTTGTCACTCAGCTGATGGTGGTGATTTTCTCTGTGAGGACACACGTGATGATTCACTGACATTATGTGGGAAAAGCAGGGGGGGGGGGGGGGGGGGTGTTAAAGCCTTGGAAAGTGATTTTACGCATGTTGCCATGGCAGCAGACTGTAACCACCCAAAACACAATCACATTGTTACTAGTGTGTGTATGTTATGTACCAACAATCATAACTTAGCTGTGCAGACGCACACAGACACACATAACTGAATTTATTGTTTCTCCCTAATCACTGCCATTCGCCTTTTCCAGCTTTTGTTACAGAGGAAGAGGTTTCAGGATAAAGGAATGTTGGTGCTTGCCATCGAGGGAAAAATAGCTGGAGGCCCAAACGAGTGCAGCTCGTTGCTTAAGTGAAAAAGATGGAGCAGAAAAGGGGGAGGAGGTTCTTTGCAGAAAGTAGGGTGGCAGTGAGGTATTTCACGCCGCTCGAAGTTCATTAGTTATTACTTATTATTACTCGTCTGTTCCTGCTGATGATTGAGGTTCTCCCAATGACTCCAGTGAGTCAAAGTCATCTGCTTCTTTAGCAGATCGCACAGATTACTCACAGGAAGAACCTTACAGAGGGAATCTATTAGGCTTGTCCTCATTTTCAGTGCCATGCAGGCTGTGTGTACTGTAGGAATAGTGGACGTATGGGATCGGGGTATGTGTAAGCATCCTTGTGAGCCTTCGAATGAGCCTAGCAGCATGGCAGTTCAGTGGTTAGCGCTGGCCCTGGGTTCAACCCCAGATATAGGTCATGTGTCGAGTTTGCATGTTCTCCCCATGCTTGAAATCATGATAGGGCGAAGCAGTTCTCAAGTTTCACTGTAGTTAAATTAAAGTTTAACACTATGAAATCACAGGATTTCATAGATAATCATAATAAGTAGATTTCTTATCTCAGGTACACATCATCTCAGTTGTGACAGCCGTATCCCGACCCACCTTCTGTTTACGAGGGGAAACCGTTCTACCTGTGACTCATGCTGAAGCCACCCTAGTTTGAGTCAAAGAATAAGAATTTGAAGCTGAAGTTGAGCATGACAGGTTTCCTTTCAAAGGCGATCAGTCCATATCATCATAAACTATTTCATTACGGCCTAAAATGTGTTACACAACCCACAGCAAATCAAACATTAACAATGCAGCGTGCTGGTGTCAGAGCCTCATAACTACATCTAACAGCAGTTACACTCTACATCCTGTTTTCCCTCACAGTAATGGACACAGTAAGAGGCGAAGACCGAATTAGAAAAACTAGAATTTCCACATCGTGGTTGTATGCCTCTATTAACCAATCAAGTTGAAACATGTTAGTTAGTTGTCCAAGTTGGTGGTGTGAAAATAGATGCTGTCTGCTTCACAGAGTATGAGGATAATACTCTGTGATTTCTGACATCTACAAAAAAAACAAAAACTAATTTGACCTGGATTTGTTAAGCTCTGTTGTAACTGTTTTGCTCTGTGTGTAGTGTATGAGTGTGCAAGTTCAATGGGCAATAGAGCTAATGTGTGAATAACAAAGGCTTACACACAACAGTAGACAAAGCTACAAATATAGATGCTGCTGCAAGAAGCTGCACATTAAGAGCAGAAGCTTCATGGAGCACCGGACGACTACGCTATACAACAGTCATGCTGTTTCCATGTGAGCCACCAAGTCTAGTGTGACTAACTCAGAAAAAGAAATATGAATTGTAGCCACAAGTTCCTCTTTTTAAAAGAGTCGCTGACATCACAGCAACGAGTGCCTTCGACTTTTTGAGTATGAAATGTCATCATATTTTAATTTTAGCTCATTTTAAATTTGTGTAAATTGTTCCCACACAGTTAGAACTTGAAATGCCACTTGCATTGTAAATCCCTATGACAGGTGAACTTACAGTAAAGCACGATGATGTCAACCGCGCGGAAGCACGAGAGGCGGAGACTAGTTCAAAGTTTGAATTCGGTCACTAGGCAACTGCAGCAAGTGTAAGGGCATATGGCGAGGATAAAGACGAGCTGATGAGCAGCAAAATTGATAGAGTATTCTGCGTGTGATCATTTAGTCTACTGATTATATCTCTGACCATTTGGACGTTTTGATCTTTAAACGAGGTTTGCAGCAGAAGGAAGTGGAAGGTGGCACTTCCTGAAAAAAACTAATTTGATGACAAAAATAACAACAGATGCAAGTAGGTAGGAAAGTCAAACACAATGTAGATGAAGCATCCAAAAATAATCTGTGTGTGGACTGGGAGGCTGAGATCACTTGTTTGCTTCTGCTGAGAATTAAAGTATGGCTAACAACATTTCTGAGTCAAAAGCTTGGCGGTGAGTTAGCATCGTATTAGGCTACCTCGGCCTCAGGTATGAGCCAGCAGGATAATAGCACACTTGCAGACCAGAGCAGAGGCTGCTCGAGGTCACAGCAGGGCTCACTGTGTGGCTCATAACATGAAAGCACGCACACAAGCATGCTTCCATACAAAACACTGTTGTCTCACATTGTTCTTTAGTATGACAAGAGCAGAATCAAGACTACAGAAGCCTTCAGATGAATGAGTGGTCTTTCATTCATTCACTCACTCTTTCAACACTCTCTATTTCTGATGCCGCGCCTCGGTCACCTGACCTATCGTTCCACGTCCCGCCCTATGGGAAAGCATCCGAGTCCGTTGAAATTGCGCACTTCAGGTTTTAGAATGCAGTTGCATACATCATCCAGCAATGTACGCCAAACATCCTCTGTGGGAAAGCTGGGAGATCGGTGCATGTGATCATATCAAGTCCTGTAATTTGTGCAATGTGACTTCAGATAAAAAACTGCAACTGCTTAAAATATACAATCAGAAAAAAAGTGATATTGGCTGAAGAAAACAGGAGGAGAAAGGAGAAGACAAAGCTGTGAGAGGAGAATGCGGTTGGGCCTGCTCCTGTTCTGGGCGTGTCGACCCCACCTTGCAGCGAAGTTAAGCTCAGGTTTGCAATGTTCTATTCAGCGCGACAGGCCACTCCCTTCAGCCTGTTCATCTCGCCATAATATTAGAAAAGTGTTGGGAGTTTGAGGAAAAAAGCCCCAAAACAAAACAAAATGAATGCTTTCTTTGTTTTTTTGCCACATCAGTTATGCAAGAATCATGCCAGCCCCCCTTTTTTTTTAAGTTCTCGGTGTAATTTTAGGAGAGGAAATTGCCATGAGTCATGCATCAGTCAGCTATTATTTTTTTTCAGAGTGAAAAACTTAGCGGGTGTTTTGCACACCGCAGTTGTGCATGCAGCAGGAGGGGTGGGGAGGGGGGGGGTCGGAGCGTAGCCACGGCAGATTTCTCAGATCCAAACACAAGTCGACAAATCATGTGCCTCCATAACTGTTAAAGGAGAACCAATCAGGTGGCTTGCTCAACACACAGCCCTTTGTCGTGCTGGATCACTCAAAACAGCCGTCATACTGTGTGATCGACAGTGTTGTACTAATACTGATTCCTCCCCAGCGTATGCTCATTCATGGCGGTCCAATTTCAGTTTATTGCACACTGTTGGGTTCATTAAAGAGCTGAAAAGCAGAACTCAATCTGCTCTGCAACAATCGCAGGAACACACATTACTGCAAATGAGCCACGAGACCGACCAAGACAAGGGCTTCTCAATCATGGATTACCTGTCTCACCTTGAAGCCTTGAGCTAAGCCCTGCATTTTTGATTTAGCAGCTGTTTGCGGCACTGGTATTGCTAATCATTTATCACTTTGACACACGTTAAAATGTTTGGAGACGAGCCTCAGATACAGCCCAGCCACGTGATGCGGATGCCTGAACAAGGCGTACAAAAGAGCAGATCGCTACGTTTTGGTTGGGCAACGTCAAAATCCTTTAATGAAGGTGGCTGTTAGGAGCGAGGAGTGAGGGAGGATTTCGACACGACCGTGTGAAACAAAGCCATCCCAGCGGTGCCTACATGCCAACACAGTGAGCCTGACCACAGCCAAGTCGCTGGCGTATTTACACAATAGTAAAGCTCTCTGTCTGTGGTTAGCGTCTCACTCGCCTCATTCCTGTTCCATCTCACAATATGTCACACCCTGCTCTGAGATTTCTAAACCTCTCCTATAAAAACAGTGACTGGGACTCCTTGGAAGAAGCCAGAGTGAACGAAGGGGCCAGAAAAAAAATTGATGTTGAAACTCTTGATTTGCCAAGGGGCAATTGTGTAATTTCAAAAGTACACCATCACCCTTATCTCTGCTCCCGGTGTCACCAGACTGGTTCTGATGAAAAGCCCCGGAACAGGCATGTCAGCCAAGGCGTGAGCCGCTCGCTCAGTCACATGTACATAAAAGCGTTTATAAGCACAGGGATATGTGAGCAGAGCATCTTGAGAAAAGCAAATATGAACAAACTGTACTCCAAATTAATCAACTTCTAAGGGAGTTACTCACAGACAGAGAAACACACCAACACACAGAGTTTCCATTCCCACCCTCCTTTTCTCTGCTGCTCTGGGGCGAGATGGTCATCAGTTTCAGTTTCCAGTAAAACTTTTTTTTAAAAAGTCTTTCTTTAGACAAAGACATTTAAGATACCGTTCATTTAGGAACCAAAATGAGCAGCAGGGTAACACCTGTGATGTAAAAAAGTGGGTTAATTCATATTATTTACGACACTACTTTTTAATCAGGTGTTCTTTTTCTCTAAGACCTGATAAATATGGACAAAAATAACCATTGTTTTACAAAACTGGCCCCAGTTTTTCAATTTTAAAATACATGTTACCATTTAAGCAAAGTTACACTATAATAAGGTGTTAGTCTTCATACCCGACACACAGCTGTACACAGTGTTAGCATCTACTGACATAAACAGCTCAAAAGGTTTCAGGATTTTTAATACGAACTATTTCTTTTTTATATACAAATCATACCAAACCTTAGCTTGCTACCTTACTAGTACCAGGTTGGACCCCATTTTTGCCTTCATACCTGCTTTAATTCTTCGTGGCATAGATTCGATGAAGTGCTGGAAACGTTCCTCAGAGATTTTGATCCATGTTGACATGACAGCGTCACACAGCTGCTGGACATCCATGATGTGAATCTCCTGTTAAACCACACCTGGTGACTGTGGGGGCCATTTGACTACAGTGAACCTACCGTTACGGTGTGGTGTGTTGTCCTGTTTGGAAGCAGCCAGGAGAAGATAAGCACGGTGTGGTTATAAAGAGATGGACATGGTGGGCGGCAATAATCAGGCAGCCTGTGGTGTTTAAATGATGCACAGTTGGTCCAAAGGGGCCAGAAATGTGGCATGAAAATATCCTTCACATCGTTACATACCGCAACCAGCCTAAACCGCTGGTACAAGACAGAATGGATCCATGCTTTCATGTTGTTCACGCCAAATTCAGACCCTACTATCTGAATGCCACAGGTCAAAGGAGTGTGCCCAGTCGTCTGACCCAACACTGACATTTCTACCCGGAGGACTGCTGCTTTCTGGACATTTTCCCAGTAGATCAACAGCTCCTGATTCACTCAGACCAGCCCATTTGGCACCAGCAACCATGCCACATTCACTTAAATCACCTTCATTCTTCATTCTGATGCTTAGTTTGAACTTCTCCATGTCTACATGCAGTGACCTGCTGCCATGAGATCAGCTGATTAGCTATTTCTATTAACGAGCAGCTGAAAAGATACACCTGAAAAATAACCTCATTTCTTTAAAAACAATCCTGAGTTCAACCTAATCTTTATTCTGAAAACATAATTTCAGATTGTTGGTGCCCGATGATGCAAATTATTTAAATTGCATATTCATTCATGCATATTTTTAACTACATTTTAAATACTACGTTATGAAGCACACATGTTTTTAGTTTCTGATTCAAACAGTTGAATCTATTTCAAAATTTCCACATTACAAAAAAAAAAATCTAATTTCAACGATTTCATCTCACTTTTAATAGTGTGGTTTTGAACATACAGCTGTACGCACTGTTAGTGGCTGATATGAACAATTTTAAATACTTTAAACTGACGTCTAATGCTTATTTGTACAATTTCCTTTTAAACATATACTTGTAGGTGCTTTACAACATATTGTTCTGTTTTTTATTCGCCTGCTTAGTAACAAGAGATTTATTTATTCATTTACTGTTTTATTTACAACATACACTGTATATTTGAGCAAACACTGCAATACCTATTGAAGCAGGAGAAGAGAAGCTGAGAACAGAGGTAAACACTGTGTGAAGGGCCATCAAAATCAAATTAAGACATCAAAGAATCGGCTAAACGCACAGCTAAGAGAATTTATCTCTGAGCATTTGCTTGTGCCCCGCTGGCTGCCTGCCAGTGGTTTGAATAGAAAAGTGAGACAGGAGCAGCTTCGGGAGTCTATTATGAACTCGACACAGCCGAGGTTTTCTACAGTGGATGTGAGCTACTTCACTTTTGAAGGCTGCAGAACAACTTTGTGTGCGGTGAACGTTTTGTGTGTCGACTGTGGTGCCCTAGCTACCGTTTACATTTAATAAAAAAGAAGGGGAAAAAAGATAATGCCTCATATTTAGCTGAGCCAAACTGTCTCCATGGTTACTGGCTAGGGGTTTTCATTCTTGATTCACTTCCTCACCCAGGGCGCTCTTTCGTAGCCCTCCCCCTTCTTTCCCTTTGCTCTTATTACTACATTTAACTCCAGTTTGTCCCCGCGTGGTTTCTTCTTCTCTTTGGGACGATGTCTGCTCCTCCCGCTTCCTGCTCGGTGTCACCCCTGCGTTTATGCCTCCCACACAAAGCCCTGCGATCTCAATGAAAGCCAGACATGCACACTGTACTCATGCTCTGACTCTAAAGAAAACAACTCGTGCCTGTAGCTAGGCAACTCCAAATATGAGTCATCCCACTGCCGCGCCCATCAACTGATCAACACCCCCCCACCGCCGCCGCCACCACACACACACACACACACACACACACACACACACACACACACACACACACACACACACACACACACACACACACACACACACAGAGCTCTGGGTCCTCTTTAAGAAGCGTAGCTGTTAACATTATCTCTGCAGTCTCTTCTAAACTTCATGGTAGCTGCGGAAACACAGCACTGATGATAATGCTGTAAGGACGCAGCCCCTCTCTGGCGTCAGTTGATCTGAACCACAATCTGATGGCATGACTGATATCAGCTCCACACTCACTGCCTGTCGAATGGAGTTGGTGGCAAACTATCGCTGACCGTCTTTCTCAGTTGATCGGTTCAGTTTTTCTCTGCTGACAAAGCCATTAAACAGTCTTTTCCAAGAGCAGGTCTCTCCAAAGGGAGTTTATCAGCAAGTTATTAAAAATGAACGCAGTTTGGAAAAAAAAATGCAAAATGCAAATGAATGAAAGGAAGTGGAGTCATTGCAAGTAAAAGCAGGAGTTATGTGGGGAAATATTCTTCCAGTGTGAGTTACTTTTAGCCTCTGACTAATTTTTCTGTCAGCAGATAAAAATAAATGACTTACAAAAAAAGAGGGCAGGGGTCAAATGATCTGAATTTCAGGGATGAAATGGCATCTATCAGAAAGACAGAGCCACATGTGTAGCTGAGCAAATGCATGTCCAGAAAAAAATCAGCTACTCAACTGTATTAGAAGATGAAACATACACAGTTAGCCAGACTTACAGATTAGTAAGTCTACATGATTTCAGTAGGGTTCATAAAATAATGCTTTTCAAATCTTCGGTGACTTTGTGCAATGCAGTGCTGCCCTCTAGTGGACAGAGACGTAAATACACATTTAAGATTCGTGACAGTCAAAACTAGGATCGCTGAAGCGACACAATGCTATTTTAATTTTGGCAATAAGACCCAGATTATTCCGAGACATCACTCACAATCATGTCTATACACAGTGTGTGACCAAATCAGTAAAAAAAACAACCCTCAAGACAAACACGAAATATCTTGTGTGTGTTAAGGAAAGTATATAAATAAGACTAACTAGTAGTATGCTAAATTGATAATATCCCACACGCTATATAACTAGACGGAAAAGGTATTAGATTAGCAGCTGGATGCTAACAGCGCCAACATAAACACTTGGGACAGTAACGGGTAAGAGCGCGTGCCTCTTTGCCAATTAAGGCTAATTAAGTGACCAGGTGCGTTGACAGGAAGTCTACAAAAACACTGCCGCCCTTCATTCCGTCCCAGTGTTTTGGTGCAAAGACAAAAACGCGTATTGGCAATGCATTTCAAACATAAAGGATACTTCGGTGTTGTGCTTATTTACACCATCACAACAATCGCTTTGCCTCTAGTAAGCCGGTGTGAGCCTACTGCGTCCTCCTTCCAATCGAATTCTCCTCCTGATGACAGCAAAGGTCATTTAACTACGGAAAGCAGCAGCAGTCATTCCTCCGGCCCTGACGTCGGAGAGCGGTTGGACCTCGGCTCAAGGCGCGCAGAAGACCTCCTAAACTCTGACGACCTCCACAGCAGGAAAGAGAAACCCAGCAGCAGCCCCGAAGAAAAGCCCGAGAAGAGACTAAGACCCAAAATGGCGTCTTCTTCGGGTCCTACAGGTGTCAGTGACCGTCACAACCCCAGGCAAGCCGAGGACGAGCCGGTTTATTCATATGGAGACTGCAGAGAGGGGAAAATTAAGCACGTAGTTTACGGCAAGTTTGTCATCGCTGGCCAGCTGGAGCCAAACGTCCCAACTCTCGACTACCAATCAGAGTCCTCTGCTTCAGGTAAGCCACTGTCCTGAACTCACCTGACCCCAGGCTCCTCCTCACTGTGCTTGCGTTTTACTTTGCTACTTTAATACTCCCCTAACGAAACCAGTTTGATAATTTTAGTCATTTTTATAAAGTAGTTGGTACATTTTAATCCCTCATGATGATTAGAAACTATTCTACCACTAAAACGAATCTTTTCACTATAAGAGGCATTTTGTGTCCAGTTTTCTTATCCATTAGTTTGCTACATGAAACTCCCAATTTCCCCCTCTTTCACTCACGCACACACACTTTACATTCTGTATAATCCTCACACTAACACCATATTCTCAGAGGTGGTTTGTTTTTGTTTACCAGTCCGGTCTCTGGGAAGCCAGACAAGGCTCAGGGGTCACCGGGTCAGCAGCACAGTGGAGAGCTGGCAGAGGCTGCTCCCTGTGGTGGAGTGTGAGGAGGACGGCATGACCCTCACTGTCAGGAGGAGACGAGCTGCACAGCTCTTGCTGGACCGAGGTGATGCTACACCTTCTGCATGTCTATGCGCTCCAGTAGCCTGGATTTTATACTTGCACTATATTGCAGTGTTTCTTTTTTTTTTCTTCTTTTTTTTTCTTCTTTTTTTTAAGGTTTCTCTTGGGAAACCCAAACAGTTTCTTAATATTAGTAAAATTAAGATTTTGTGTCGTCTATTTGTGTCCCAGCGAATGAATCATCGGTGCCTCTGTCCCAGCTACCACCACAGTGTGGTTATACTCTTCAGACCACATGGAGAGACCTCCGTTTGATGGTTCCATATTACGCTTGTCATGTCATTCAAAAGGTGCGTGTGTCTGTGTGCTACACTTAGATTTTAATTTTTTACGTTTCTTAAAAAAAAATTTGAAACAGTTTTTGTAACTTTGCCTTCAGACGCCACCACAGTAAATTAAGTTACACGATCTAGATGTGATGTCTGTGTTGTGCACTGTGAGCTGTCCAATCAGTTTAGCAGTATAACTCGAAAATTACACAGAAAGTGATTTAAACAGAGTACATATTCTGTTATTAAAATATGTGAAATTTAAATGATCGTTTACATTTTCTTTATGAAACTCTATAACTTTCACGCATCTAAGCAAAATACCTCCAGTTTTGGAATGTTGATAGGAAAATCAGAATAAGTACGACTAACAAACGTACTAAACAGACATTCACTTAAATACAACATCTGTTTCTCATGAAAATCATATCTTTATAACTCCTTTTTGAACTTCTTTGTTCTGGCATTGCTTCAACTCTGCATTCAAACTCTTCCACAGTTTTGCTGCATGCACAGTGGTACACGCATCCAGATTTGAAAAAAAACAAAACATTTAAATTAATATTTGCTCTTCTCAAAAGAAGCTGTAAATATTTCCTGGTAGTTGGATTTTTTTTATTTTTTTTCTGTCTGAACAAAATTTGTGCCACATTATCTCCACCGTGTTTGACAGATGATGTGGCGTGCTTCAGATCACAAGCCATTTTTCCTCTTCCCATCATTCTGGTACGAGTTCTTGGTTTGATGGGTCTAAAGGTTGTTTTTTGCATAACTGTGCAGGCTCTTTAGATGTCTTATGACAAAGCCTAATGTGGCCATGTTGTTGTGTTTGTATTACTAGGTTTTGTCTTGTCATAAACTCTTTTCTTTGTTTTAGACTTTGACAATGACCCGTCTGCTTCCTCCAGAGTGTTCTTGAGTTGCTTAGATGTTGTGCAGTTGGTTTTCTTAACCATGGAAATAATTCTGTCATCATGCACTTTAGTTGTCTTCTGTGGTCTTCCAGGCCCGTTGTTGCAGCTGAGCCAGTCAATGCAGTCATTCTTTTTAACACTGCACCAGATTATTGATTTTTCCACTTGTAAAGTTTCTGCTGTCCCCAAGTCTAAGCAGTTTATGTGGAACCTCTGAAAAATGTTGGACTGTGTATAAAAATGACTGTTATTCCTAAGGAGTTAATGCAATTTTTTAGTAAAGTTTACACTTCAATCACATGTTTTTTTTTTTTTTTTTTTTTTCCCCTTTTAAAGCCAGAGAGGCAAAACAGCCAAAACTACAAAAAATAATGTAGTGTGTTTGTTTATGGCTGCATTGATACAGTTTTAAGTGTCAAATTATATGAAAAATGTCCAAAACTGAGCTAATTGTTGTTATTTAGAAAAAAAACTGAGTTTTTTGTAAAACCTTCCTCCTTTTGACTGATCAGATGAGTTGTACATTCACGTTAAATAATCTTTGAATCTGGCAAATGTTTCTTTTAAAATCCTGAGCATGTATGGTCTAAGGTGGGGTGTTTTTAGCCAAGGGTGGTATAAATGCTCTCTGCTTTTATTCAGGATGGCAGTTATGTGCTGCCCCTGCTATGGAGGGGAACCCCGGTCAAGATGTCCTGTCCAGTCTCTCAGATCAGCCCTCACACTGTGGGGCTATCCTCCCTCTGCTGCTCTTCACATGGGATGACTGTCAAAGTACATGAATCGACTCCTTTGGAGAAGCAGAGAGTAAATGGTAGGCTCCCCTTTCTTTCTATTGGCATCAAACTTAATTTAGATAATAGTTTAGCCTTTTGCCCTCATATGTTGAATCAAATATGAACTTTTATTTCTCTTCTGTCTGCAGTGAGAGGAGATTGGACCCCTCTAGCTCTGTTGGCTGAGCAGTGTGGCTACACTTTGGCTAAGCAAGATGCAGATACTGTAATTGCTGCTCCGTTTATTACATGTGGCATCACAGAAAAGGTGAACTTCAGAGCATACTATACACAAGACAGACTAGACAAGACTCTTTAGCCCATCTGGTTCTCCAGCATAATCATCGTATCTGATGATTACTACATGTGCATATTGTCATTTCCTGTGGTCTTTTAATGTTTTTGTTTTTCCTCCTCCAGGATGGAGAATATATACTTCCTCTCCAGATAGGCAAGGAAATCTTCACACTTGCCTGCCCTATGTCTTCTCCTGAAGAGCTCTCCGTTAACACTCAGCCTCTGGTCAACAGCCCAGCTCATCTAACCAGGGGGGCAGAAGAACCTATGTTAGGGGCTCAGGAGCCTTTTCCATGGGCCCCTCCTTTCTACCTGGCTCCACCGTACTATCCTCACCCTACATATCACCATAATTATGCCAGTCCTAAAGTACATGCTTCATATGATTCTCCTACTCCAGCATCTTTGACTCCTGAGCCGACTTCTAGCTCTCAGCTTCACCCTCCTGTTGATTTCCAGCCAGATTATCAACCCTACTACGTCTACCAGATGCCTTTCTGGGAGCCGTATGACAGTCCTCCGTCACTCGTTGAAGAAATGGAAGATTTACGTCGGGAGAACCCAGAAAGAAGAAAAAATCAAGAAACTCCTTTTTTGGCGTTCTCTGAGAAGCACAGTGTCACACCTACAGGCTTTCCAGCTCAGCTCGAAGCGCCGCATTTCCAGCCTCTGAGACACGATTTCAATCCATACTACCACTACTACCATCACCCCAAAATCCCCCTTTCTGGCAAACCTCAAAACCCTGATTCAGGTCTGGATGTTTCTCACGAAATCTCTTCAGCTCACTTGCGTAAACATGAATTTTCAGCTTTGGCCCCCAATGTTGAACAGTCTAAGAGCATCAGGAAAGTCACCTCGGACCAGTTCCCTCCACCTGTGTCAGAGACTACCTTTTATCCCTACGCCCAACCGGAAAATGCTAAATTGGTTGACAAAACCCTTGAAACTCATGCTCCTCACCTTCTAAACCCATATCTTTACTACTATTACTTTCCACATATTTCAAGGGTTGAGGCTGAAAGACTGGTTCCATCACATCCCGACATGCCTGGAGAAACAAACTTGTCGAATTCCTCACCACTTCCTCCTTCACAAATTCTTCCAGTAAATGAGCACAACATGAATGCCTACATAAAAGCACACAAGAACTTTGAAAAATATAGCACAGAGCAGATCAAACATCCTAATTTGTCTGCTAAAGTACATTTGGAGCACAATGATGCAAGTCGCTCTGCATCGGTGTCTCCTGCAGTGCTGCCTCCAGTCTCACAAGGTCCCCATCATAGACTTGAGCCTCAACAACGCCCTCCTCACACTCAATCATTCGTCAATCAACTAAATCCTTACCAGTACTACTACCACCCTTATTATCATTACTCTCAGATGTATTACAGACCTGGAAACCAAGTTTCTCCAGCTTCACCCCATCTTCTTCAAGCACCTTCTGCTCCGGCTCAACATCTGACTCCACCTGCACAATCAGTGTATGGTTTTCATAACTGGATGCATAGTCCTTTCTATTATCTATACTACCCATCTAAAGTGCCCGAAGGCAACGAGCTCCATCCTACAGGCAGCATAAACTCTGAAAACAAATCTGCTAAATCTCAGCTTCCCTCAGACTTTGACTATGGCATGATGGCAGGATATTTTAACATCCCTCTGCCACTGCACAATCCTTTCCATAGTTTATATTCACATTATATTACTCAGCAGCACCATAATGAGCAATCTGAGAAACCTGATGAAGATGCGAAAGAGAATCTAGACAAAGTGAGAGGTAAATGATCACATTTAAGGGTTTATCAAGCTTGAATGCCTTGCAGTTTAAATGTTTGGTCTTACAGTTTTAGTTTGACTGCACTGAAATGTTGTGCTTAAACAGAAAACCAGTGTTTTGACTTCAGATCACCACCACAAGGGGGCAGGAAACCCTCGGCCTAATGTTGTGGCTGTAATTACACACCTGTATTGCATATTTTCCATCTCATGCTGCTGAGTCATCCATAAGAAGTTCTCCTTGTTTTGTTTGCTTTCCTCTCAGATTACCTCGAGGCCCACACGTACACGCCCTCCGCCTCACCCTGCGGCCTTGGATCTGTGTCAGATACTGATTGCAGTAACTCTTTAGGCTGCTGTTCAAACACTGTGAAGGGTAAGTCTCACACAATACAAAGCTTGTAAACACTTGTCTAAAAGGATGACGACTGTAAAGGGGGAAAGCAAATGACTAATGCAACGACTCTCAGGCTTGAAGCCTTAAATAAGTATTTGATCCCCAAGCAAAACATGACTTGGTGCTTGGTGGTGAGATCCTTGTTTGCAAGCACAGCGGCACAATGTTTCTTGTAGTTAGCAGGGGATCCAATAATTATTTCCCACTCTGTATGTGTGTCGGCAGGCTGTACAGTGGGACAGTACTGCGTCTTTGCGGTGCCTGACTCTGTAGTACAGCCCACAGTTGCCCCTCCGGCTCATTCCCCTGAGGACATTAATGCTTCCTGCACGCTGCAGAGGTTGACCCCTGATCTTGACATCTACATTGTACCTCTGGATGGCTGCGGAGTAAACAAACATGTAAGGCACATTCCTATGTTATCACATCATGTAGACCCCCCCACCCCCCCAAAAAGAAGGAAAAATGGACAAACACACGCCACTGTTGCAGAATAAATTAAAACTTTTTATATATATATATATATATATATATATATATATATATATATATATATATATATATATATATATATATATATATATATAAAAAAATAAAATTTTTTTTTTTTGATAGATGCTTGGCGAGACGGTGGTTCATCTTTTGGAAGTTCGAGGTTTACATCCTTACCAAAACGGCAATTCTGCACATGAAAGTTCTCCTTTAAGGTATGTCACTGCTGTTTACAGGAAACTTGCTTTTGTAACAATTGCCAGCAGCCTTGTAGTACTTAGCTTTAAGCATTCAGCTGTAGCAGGAAAGATTGTTTTCTCTTAAATATTCGCCGTTTCTGCAAAATCCTTCTGTGGTTTATACTCCCGTTTGTCTGAAGGTTGTCAGACTTCTGATTTGACCTCAACATGACCCTGCTTGTGTGCTTGGACAAGGATACAATATTTAAACTGTTTGAATAGTAACTTGAAATACCTTGATAATGCTATGCTGGATTCTATCTGGACTTTGACTTTCATGAGCTACAATTATCGAAATGAATCAAGTTTTTCCTACTTGTACGAAAGTTTACCTTTTTTGTTTGGGAAATATTTTTTACTTTTTGGTGATTTATAACAGGAAGTGAGGAAAAGCAAAGTCATTGTTCTGTGGTTTGTCAACAGTTTGAGCAAATGTGCTCAATCTTAACCAGTGTTTTGTGGGGAAATTAAAAAAAAAAAAAAAAAAAAAGTACTTGCTATTTGTCCACAGGTGTCCAACATGGAGGCAAAGTGTTTTCAGCTTTAATCCATGTCCACCATTTTTGATGCCATGACAATCGTCCAATCTTTAAACTGTTCACTTTCAGCTGACAGATGGAGGGTGCTGATTCCAACACATTGATATTTTTTTTTAACTATATTTCCTTTAATGACAAATTGCAACATGAAAGAGAAGTACCTCGTTTTATATCATTTCTCATCCCTATTTAAAACTCTCAGCTGTCGATTGGTTCAATAGGAAGTGAAAGATGAAAATGACTTAGTCTCAGCTGCTCAGAAAAGATGCCTCCCCCAGCTGTTATGACACTCATCAAAATCTCATAAATATTAGATCTTCACAACTGAATTATGTACCTGGCCCACTGCACAGTGGCCATTCTGTATTTTCTCTGTGGTGGTAAATGTTTTTCCACGGCTTCTGTATTTACATAGTCACTTGCTTCTTGTGTGGCGCACAGTTTGACACCAAACCAGCTGCCTTTAGGTAAATAAGATACCAGGATCTTGTAAAAGGCTTTCTAATCTCACAAGTGCACCATCAAGGCTTCATCCTCAGCTTGTTCTTGTTTCCATTATGTTCTCTTTCATTTTGTTTTTGTTCTTTAAGCAGTGCTTTGATCAACAGCTGCTTTTCAAATGTGTATTGTTTCAAAAAAATTCGTATGCGTCAGTCTCCTTCCCTCCACAGGTTTATGGTGGGATGTAGTTCCTCAGCAGATTCTCCAGGTGAAGTGAAGTTTCATGTGATGGATGAACAGCCTCCTCTTCCTCTCTCACAGCCAACACCAGCCGCTGTCACTGTGCAACTGAGAATTGCCGAAGGTAATTTTTCTTTAACATCTGTGTTCTGTTCAAGCACCAGATCATAGCGTGGAGCCAGTAGGCAGAGTATTCTTAAACACTTTATTAAAGCGTTTTTCTTTTTCCCTGCAGATGAGTCTTTCACCAGCTACCACCCTGAAGCTCACCTCCCTCTCAGCCTCTTGCAGGGCAGAACAGTTTATGTGGAGGTTAGCCTGAAGGACCCCTCAGAGTCCACACTTGTGCTGCTGGTTCACTCCTGCCTGGCTTACACTGACGCTCCATATCCCAGTGGGATTCTTGTTTATGATGGGTATGTTTATACAAGGAGGAAAATGACGTCCTCACAGATGGTCTTGTTGTTCATATTGCTGGCTGCCCCAGTAACCATTTAACATGATCAGTGGTTTAGTGTGCTCGGGGATATGGACACACTGCATGAAACTGTAGTTGTATTAGTAAGTACTAATTTTCTAGTTAATTGCAAAACAGTTTCTCTGTGGTTGTTCATGTTAAAGGACACGTGTTTAACAGTATAAACGGCCATTTTAATTGTAAATTTGATAGCTGTGCCAGCAATTTAAGAAATGCCATTGACTTTGCAAAGCTTGCTAATCAATTAGTGCACTAATAGATGCCAGTCATGCCTCTGCAAGTAGATGAGTATGAGGTTAAAACCTGTTCCTGAAAGCTGCGTGAAACCCGCAAAATATGCAAAGAAAAAACAAAACAAAAATCTTAACCATCTTGGAGGAAATGATTGGTGGATTTTTACTAAAGCCTCGTGTCACAAATTCCACTTTCCACAATTCAAACTCAGTCAGGTGGGCATTACTTAGTAACACAGTGTGTGGATGTTTGTACTGCTTTGATTTTAAAGCCGCCATGATCTTTTTAATGAAGATTTGCGTTGTCTTGCCAAAATTACTGCTGACTCTGTGTGAAGGCAACCTTGCAGCCACAAATCTCCAACATTAAAGAAGGGGGCTTCTTTAATGCCAGTTGTTGGTCAGTCTTTGGTTGTAAAGGCATGTCACTGTTATGTCGTTCAGCTGCAGCAGCCTGGGGGTTTTGCAGATGCTTCCGACCTCAGACTTGCAGGTCCGGAAGATCGCAATTTACAGCTTCCTCTCTCTTCCACCACACATGACTAAAGGGGGCTCCCTCCGAGAAGACCCAGAGGTATTTCACACCTAAGATGTACACAAGTAAACAGCTGTTTGTGTATAAGTTACATTCATGTTCAGGCCCAGTGCAGATAAGTGAACTTGGGTAGTAATGCTATTGTTTTTGGTTTTTCTTTCCCTCCTCACTCAGATCCACTTCTTGTGCCTGACAGAATTGTGCTCTGATGACTGCACCCTAAGATGCCTCAAAGGTAAGACCATAAAGAGAAATGAAACACTGGGCAGCTTGTTCATTTAAAAGTATAAAAATACTTGTTCCAATTTTGAAAAGTTTTGATTCCTGACTGAAAATTGTTTTAATTTAAACACTCGTTAATAAAATCTGATATCTGCAGACTTCTAGATAAACAAGGTTTTCTAACTTTTCATTCTATACGTCACCCAAGTAGACGATGAAGCGATAAGGATTCAGTGGTTGAAAATTTGCTAACAAATGTGCAGGAAAACCTCAGAACATGATGACGCAAGTTGACATTTACGTTGTGTAATGTGGTAATAGTCAAAAACAGAGGGGCCAGGTGAGACTTAGCTCATCGCATCTAAATAAACGCCTTCTTTGGAAAGAATGATGAACTTGAAGCAAAGAACGAGCTCTAAAGAATCACTTGTTCAGTGTGGTGGAGGCCGTGTTGTAGCATGACTGTGTATATGTAGCGCTAAAGGAACTCGACGTTCCATTGAGATTCAGTCTAATGCTCAACCTGAACGGCACTTCTTAAACTACAAAGGCCAAGGCACCGCTGGGTACTGATGGGCGATAACTAAACACGTGAACCCGGTAAATAAAAGAATGTGCCTAAACGGGGAAGTTGGTCTCAACACTTTTCACTACCTGAGGCAGAAAGTTTCAAAAACAAACAGGACCTGAAAGCATCTGAAGCCAAATGTAAAAATTCTTAAGTTTTTTTGGTTTTTTTTTTGTCAGTTTCCTTGAGCTTCAGCAGTCGTTGACGCCAGAGGGTTTACAGCCGATTACTGATGTTGCCTAAGTTTGTGTATCAAATCATTTTTCACTCTGTGAAAACATAACAAAGTGGGGGGGAAATGGCAGAAATCTGTCATTTTTAATGGTAAATGGCCTGTATTTATATAGCGCTTTACTAGTCCCTAAGGACCCCAAAGCACTTTACACATCCAGTCATCCACCCATTCACACACCCATTCACGCACTGGTGATGGCAAGCTACATTGTAGCCACAGCCACCCTGGGGCGCACTGACAGAGGCGAGGCTGCCGGACACTGGCGCCACCGGGCCCTCTGACCACCACCAGTAGGCAACTTCCGATTACAAGGCGAACTCCAAACTCTTGAGCCACGATCGCCCCATTTTAAATGTAATATTTTTCTCAAACCCTTAGTTAATATCCAAAAAAACTAAGAGGATGGGAAATGCTTTCAGATTCTAGTCTGCTGAAATCACAATGATGCAGACTTGCACATTATGTACTTCCTGTTCTAACACATTGCAAAGTTTTCTGTTTGATCCGTGAGGGGTTTGTGACCTTGCTGCCATTGTTGTTGCAAACCACATGCAGTAACAATACCCAGATGGGTCGTTGCGCTGGTTATTTGGTGGTTAAACGAGCCAAAAGTACAATTCTGAGACATTACACCAAAGCCAGAAGCCTTACCAGTTTGTTTTTTTTTGGTTTTTTTTTTTTTTAAATATAAAAGAGGTTAAATACAAAAAGTGGAGGGTGGCATGATTTCCTGCTCCGCTGTCATTCTGCGATAAACTTAAAGTTGTAAAGCATGGTGTGATCAGTAATGTAGCTACATAAATTATCCTTGGAGCTCATATTACTGGAGTTTCCATTCACAGAAACCACCTGGTCAGGTTTCACACAGCTACCCAGTGTTCCTAATAAAGTGCTCAGTGTTTCTCATTTATTACGTGAAATGACTACATTAACATTTTTTTTTCCTCCACAGGTCCAAACACTGGTGTGTAAGCAACGAAATAAAGAGTATTACACAAGTGCAACTTGATTTTTGTCGCTTAATGGAAACGAGTGTCTCTGGAGGTTTTGCTTCTATAACTAAATAGTACAAATAAGTAGTACAGGGCAAGAAAACAAGTGACAGACAACTGGAGGCATTTAGCCTTTGAAATTTATTTATTTATTTTTATCAGCAAGACGGTTAACATTGTGTCATTTTAAAAAAAAAAAAAAAAAAAAAAATGTTAACAAGCAAAATACAAAGGAATGAAATGTGAGCTTATTTTTTTTTCCCTTTTCTCAGGATGAAAGCTTTTAAGCTTTTACAGAAACAAGTCTTCTGAAGCATTGAGTCTGGAACGTTTAAACAGTTTGACCTAAAACTGAACCTCTCGGGTACCTGGCTGTCTTTTTTGCTGTTCTTGTTTTTTGACCTGCTCTTTGGCCCTCTGCAACCTCTACCAGAAATCTAAAAGGAATGCACTTCTTAACAATACTCTAGTATACAGCCACTAAAAAGTAATGTGAAATTGAAGCTCACATTAGAGCGATGACACCCACCATGCTACACCTTGCTGTAATTGGACCTCTACTATAACAAAGATGATACACTGACTCCCTTTTAACAGTCATGACTCACCATATCCAGTGACTTTTACTGTGTGCAACAGACACAAACTATTAGTTTTAGGGTCACATGAAGGGGGAACGATTCTCAAAATTAATAATAATAATGAAAATGTGGAGATTTTGTCTTTTTTTTTTTTTATTCTATAGACTGCCTCATTGAGTTAAGCTGATGAAACTTGTGTTTTTTTTGGTACAACATCTGTACTGCATAAGTGTGACCATAAATGTCCTTGCATCGGTCCATCTCAAGCTATTTCATTTTAACCAGATGCATCTTTCTGCACCTTCAGCGTCCGTATGCTCATGGCCACGTTGTTTCTCTTCCCCCTTTAACGTGGCCCTAATACTCATTCATAAATAAACAGCGTAACTTTTCAGGAGAAAAAATGTTTTAAAAAAAATAAAATTCATGTTTTACCAGCTGAATTTGTTAATGTGTTCTCATGGCTGGGTTTGGCCACAATAATCTAGAGGCCTGTCAGGTTAGTGCACATGTTACAGGATTTATTAAGCTAAATGTCTAAAAAAACAAAAAAAAACACCTTTTAATCAAAATATGGTTCTGAAGTAATGTAATCATAGCTAAAGGAAAATATGTAAACACTGATGTGCTGCTTGTATGTAAAGCAGTGGCCTTTGACAGGAGGTGGTTAAGGGTGTAAAACCCTAATCCGCCTCTTAGTACACATTTGAGTAGTACACTGTCCTCTCCTGATGGGCATTCTTGAGCTGGTTCAGGAGAACTATGGCGCAGACCATGGCCACCATCTGTTGTGCAGACAAAGGAGGAGGGCAAGTAAAGAGCAGGGATGGGATAAAGAGCTATGCAATGACCAACCCACTACATCATCCCGAGAACTGAACCAGCAACAGGTGAAAGAGTGTGAAGGAGGCTAGACCTTCCAGCCACAGCAATCAGATAGCACGCAGCTACAGAAGTGTTTGAGAAAGTGTGAGAGAGAAGTCGAAACAAACAGGACAAATCCAACCCTGTTGATATACTGGCCGTGTGTGTTTAAAGGCACTAAAGTAAAGATTGAAGAGTTGACTAGTGGTGGCGGGAATATTCAGAGCGCCAGAGGGTTTCTTATACTGTTTTGCCAGCAAATGTCAATCCTTCTGCAGATGAAGCAACTTTGGTGATTTTAAAAATGTGAAAACTCATTTGCTAAATGCTGTGATCTGCTGTCAAACCTGTCAACTGTAAGCTGAGTCGTGTGTGTGTGTGTGTGTTAGGTTGGATTTCTCCTATAACTGCTAATGATAAAAATTTGAGACAATGCTGAGAGCAGCAGATAGAGTATGTGTAATTCACACTAAAGCAATGTGGAGTAAAATCAAAATGGCGAGAAAAGCGCAGTGAGAATGAAGAGTGCACTAAGCATAAGCCACAGGGATGTTGGCTGCGCTGAGAGGAGTGAAAAAGACCGGCTCCTGGTCAGCATGTGTGCTGGTGACTACTTCATGCTGAGCTGGCAGAAAGTTAGCCTGAGTAGAAGTGGTCTGAGTCAGGATAATGTACTGAGGTGTTGAGGCAGAAACGATCTTTCTGCTGAGGGTAATGCTGCAAATCAGAGCAATGAACTTTGGAATGATTGGGGAAATAAAATGAGAAGAAAAAGTTCGAAAAGGGAGGGGAAAGAAGTATTTAAGAGAGAAGAGTGCAAAGTGATTAATGTATGGCCATTGACATGAACAACAATATAGAACCTTTAGTACTGTGTATAGACTAATAGTAACAGGAACAACAGACTGTGCTATCTTCTTCCCTACTATTTGTAGCATTTGCCAACTCATTTGAAGCTTTACTTGTTGCAAAGTAAACATGCATTATTTGCCTACCAGGAGCACTCCAGTTCCAACGAAGATGCCCATCATCATTGGTGCTTTACCGATAAAGACATCTGCAATGACGCCAGGACAGCTCTGCAGGAAGACCGAACAAACTGAGCATCTAGTACAGTACAGCTGAGTGAAAGAGGTAAAGCAGTGGTGGCAGGACCACTGTAAACGGCTTCATTTATTGGCACCAACTTACATCCATCTTGAGGCGTTCAAAAAACCCATCTGGTTCGGGGCAGGTCTGCTTAACGAGCTCTATTATGGAGACGCCAGTTAATCCACAGCAGTGAAGCTGCAAAGCAGGCAGATGAAGGAAGAGGTGAAGGGAGGCAAAAAACAAGTCTTAAACACTACCCTGCGCAGCCCTGTGGAGAAACTAAACACCTTTACTGCTTCCACAGGAATTGATGGAAACAGCTGACAGTGACGTCTTCTCGGTGTGTATCAGCCATATAACTTGTATGCATAAAGCAGAAAAGACTTGAGTATATAGGAAGTAAGAGTTAAAATTTAGTATTAGGTAAAAATGAAAAACAGCAGCTTATATACGTACAGTGTTGTGGATGAAGGTGAGTGTGACAGCAATTCCTGGGTCTTGATTGGCCACATAGATAGTATACAAGCTAGCATAGAACTCGGCAAACCTGAGTCCAACCTTTAACATGAGAGATCAAAACACAATCTTATGGTCAGGACATACTGGACACATTAATTGATTTTCATCCCTTTTATCAGTATTTTCTCTCACCTCATTGCTTTTAATGTTGACAAGCACTCCAACAACAACTACCAGTGTAGCCAGTATGGCCAGAAGGGCGGAGAACTGAAGGGACAGGAAGAACTCTGTTAACTTAAACACTTTTAAACACATAGGAACAGGAAGTGAAACAGCTTTTCCAGTTTTGTGTGGGTGCATCAAGAGAAGACGAGGCTTAACATTGCAGTAAATTCTAACAAGGACCTGTTTCAAGCTTGACTAAATGTTCAAATTCCCTATCCCTTCCTTGCATCTGGGATTCTTCCTGCAGGTTTGATACAGCCTGAAGATTTCAGAGCAAAACATTTAACTGGTCCTGGACATCCATTAATTTCCTTTAACTTTAACATCCTTAAAAACCAAGAGGGCTTGACCCGAGGATGTAATTTACAGTTAGGACACCGTACATTTGCACAGCAAAGGGGAAAAAAACAGCCAAGAAAACTGAGAGGTCACTGTGTGATTATTGCCAGTTGCCTGTTTCGTCAGCGTGATTACACACAAAGTTACAAAATATCCTCTGTCAAGGCCAACTGGGCAATACACTTCACACGATGCAATCAAATGTTCTGTGTATCTGAACCTGGATAAAGGTCTGAATCAAAAGGCCAAATGTTTAAGTGGTTCAAAAACCTCTGCATCATATAAGATGCTCAAAAGGTGCTTGCACACTCCTGTGTTTCAGACCTCCCAAAAGTAACTACAGCTTTCAGCAAGATGTGAAGAAACAAATTCTGCAACTTTATGTGCAAAACATCTGCATGTTGTGTTGAAGAGACATCAACTTAAGTTGAGCTCGAGCTGTGCTGTACTTTTGATGTAATACCAATCTAAACCAAAAGATGGAGCAGTGAGTCAGTGTGGTCTTTTGGGTGGTTAAAAGAAATAAACGACCAGATTCTTTTCTTTTATCCAGCTGGCCAAACTTTCTTATCCATATGTTGGCCTTCTGTCTTTAAAAGAAAGCAATTAGCTAGCTTTCTTGAAGTTCCTAACTTCGGTCATTGAGGCTAACAATTATAAACCTCTTTTAATATTTAAAGTCATGATATTCTAGTGCATGATCCAAGAATGGAATTGCACAATTCAATGCAGTTGCGCGAAGACCTTGTCTGATTGGTGGGGTTGGGACAGTTTTGCATTGCAAATCTCTAAACTTTTAGCCGTGCAGCTCCTGCAGACCAGAGACACACGCCAACCTTTCTGCACTCTATTTCTACACTGTGTTTAGACTCAGATAGGATAAAATATTTGCACTCATGCTAAAAACCTTAGTAGGCTTACTGATCTGGCAGCAATAAGGGGAATCAATGGGGAACCAACTATATAAACAGAACCAATAATGACAGTAGCATCAATAAAAACAAAGTTTTTGGTTTTTACCACAATGCTACGCTCGGCTTTTGTTTGACTTTAAACAAAGTCGGCTTTTAACACTTAGTATGCCACATGATGTTAACCTGCCTTGTATCTCATATCATCTTAGACTATTTGACTGATGGGGGGAGCAGAAGCTCTGTAAATAGCCGTCCTTCCTTCCTTCCTGTTTCATTGTGTCATCGATGAATGGAGAAGACTGAGTACTCGGAGAGCAGCTTATTAATTACTTTCCTCTGGCACTCTGACTTGTCTCTGTGGTTCCACAGAAATTATGTTGTAACAACTTGTTGAACTTGATGTACACGTTAGAATCAAGGATCTGATTTGAATAACGACTTTACACAGATTTTACCATTTGCACCAGCATGTAGGTGATGCATGTGCTCTAACATTTAAGCACCATTTCCAGCATTCACCTTAACCTCTGATGCTGGCACTGGGGTGGTTTTAAAACGTTTCACCGTCTTCCTGTTAAACACAGATAAAAGCCTGAACAGTAACGTTAAAATTTGCCATAAAGTTAATGAATAAAGGAGTCTTCCAGGAAGCAGCGGGGTATTTAAGCTTGTTCTGAACATGTCTTTGCAGGGCACTTCTTGTTCAGGGCGGTTTTTTTTATTTTATTTTATTTTATTTTTATTTAATGACTCCTAAGAAACGAGACCAAATGGGATTACTAGGGGTATACTAAACGTTACTAACACATTTTTGTTTTGGTTTCTCTGACTAAACCTAAAAAGCAACCTAAAACTTTCCCATAACAGTTAAAAGGTGTAACCACTGTGCGACACAGGGTTTTGTGTTCACAGCACAGGAAACAGCTGGTCTGACACCCATCTTTACGGAAAAGTGAGACTGTAAGCCAACATGCATTACCCATCAAAACAACTCACCACTTGCAGAGCGCATCTCTTCTCGTTGCAGGCACCGTAGTCTCCAAACATCACCACAAACAGCATCACTGCCCCGAGAGCGATCAGCACAGTCACACCTGTTAACAAAACGGAGCGGGAAAGAGGGCCGTTTCTGTCTGTTAAATATGCATCGGAGCAAAATGTACCATCGTGATTCTTCGACCTAATAAATGCACCGACCCATAACAAATGTGCTGGAGCTTAATTCCTCCACATGGAAGATCGCTCTTGTGTTGTCGCTGAACCTCAACCACAAACCAAGTCCAAGGAAGGCAAACCCCACCACCTGTCACATGAGGAAATAAAACCAGGACAAAAGTGTAATGAACAACATTCTTGGTTACTTTCACATCTGGTTACTGAAATATAGGTTTTTAGGGTCTATATTTATAAACCATGCTGTGTGACAGATGAGTGTTTTTCACACTGTGCAGAACAGCTGGCAGAGGGGACAAACAACCAAGAAATTGGCATTTCAGGCATTTAAGACAGCTTTCTTCTGATTGGCTGTCCCTCGCAAGCATAACATTTACACGGGATGTGGGCGGGACTGATGCTGTGATGACCACATTAAGGATTTTGCTCTCGTTGATGTCATACAGAACCAAGAAGAACAGTTAAAATAGAAAAGTTAAACCATTTAGTATTATAGTATAAAGTATTATTTAGTATTTTATCCAATACCATAAAGTTCTCTCACTTTGTTTTTTTGATTGTCAAGCATACCAACACTGGCACTGAAACCTGCTACAAATGTTGCAATAAGACAGAGTTTATAGAATTAAAGAAGTTGAAAATGTCGCAGTGATACCATGTTGTATCAGTCTTTTTGTCCGGCACTCAAAAGATTTTATTTTTAAATATTTACATTTATTACATATAATTTACATATCGTGTTTCATAGAAACATGTTTCAGGTCTTGTTTGGTCACAGAACGATGTGATGGCTAAATGAGGCCGACAGGATTTTACTCACAACTCTGGAAGTGGTGTCAGGAGACGAGGTGGAGGAGGGTCAGAAAGAAACAGGTGAAAGCTGAGATTGAGGACATACCAGCTTTTGAGGAGCCTTAGTGGGGACTACATGATTCAAAGTCTATTATGGACTTTGAAGTATAGTGTAAGCTAAGACTCTGACGTGGTGGCATTTGGTTTCTCAGTTGCTGCACAAAACACCGAGGTGTGAAGGGTAATCATCTATCCGCGGCAGCATTGTTCATGCTGTTTAGGAAAGTTTTCACTTCTTCTTTTCAGACGGCTTTATTCTTCTTCCACTCATCGGAGATACTGCCTTATTTTAAAGAGTCTGTACAATTTAACCTCACATTTCTGAAATCCCACTAAATAGCTAAGAACAAAAATGAAATGGTGGGTCTTAATTTGATCCCATCCCATACAACTCCTATTTTGTTATTTTTGTGACTATTAATACACACACACACACACATACATATATATATATATATATATATATATATATTTCAAAAATTAAATACTGTTGGGTTCCTATCAGCTTATAGATGTGCCAAGCACACAGTTTACACTGATGGTAAAGGTGATTCCTGAAAATGAAAGTAACCTCTCTTGGTATCCTAAGAAACGAAACCACAAGGAAACCTGGTGTTGTTCCAAAAAGTGATCGTGTGCAAAACAGTCTACGTTTCTACGTGGGTTGTTTTTTTTAATTTTGTGTAATGTCTTTGCTTATATCAGTAAACTAACTGTAGCCAATGTGATTTATGGGATTATAAATAAAATAAATGACCTGTTTTGTAAGTATCTGTAAGACTCTTTTATTGTACCCACATTGTAACCATTCCAGTCCAGACCACCTGTAATATCTTTGGAGAACTATTGTTATATTTATTGCAACTTGAAATGTGTTTTACAGATTAGAGTCCAACAGTTCATTAATAGAAGTTCAAATTGTTTGGCAAATACCAGAAACCACTTTTTGGCACAACACCCCTGTTTCATCGCAAAATTACAACTTTTAATCCTTCATGTAAAAAAACAAACGCCTTTTTTCTGCCCGTTTATCTCAAGAATTGATCACAAAACAGGCGAAAGAAAACGAAAGCCATGCTTGGCCTTTCCCTCTACCCTCCCGTAATTAACCACGCAGTATTAAAATCGAGCCGGACTTACCGCGAAGATGATGTTGAAAATGATGAGGATATATTTGCAGAACAAGCCACATCCATCCAGAGCCATGATGATGATGATCAGCGGATCGTTGAGCTGGACACACGGTGAAAGTCTGTAAAGTGCAAAAGGCAGAATTCCCTCACCACTCCGAGCAGGCCTGGCAGATTATGCGCATTTAAAAATACAATACAAACGTTTTCTGTGCTGCTGTGTTAGTTTCTACTATTTCACTCTATTTAATCCGTTAATGCGCATTAAGCAGCCAGTATTGCGTTTAAAAGGTTTAGTAGTCTTTTTGATTTCAAATAGATCACAGCGTGGCAGAAACGCTCGCTGCGAAATCATCTCCCAAACCAATCGATCAATACCTTTATCGATGTTTGTCTGCCTGATCGGTCAGCTCAGCAGGTGGGAAACGAAACAACTAAATCTTGAACGCTGCTGCGTGTGGTTTTCCAAGACTCGATCTGCGTCACGCTCCGCCTCTTCGTCCTCGCTCGGTCTTCTCATTGGGCAAACCACGTGAGTGACACATGCTTTGACCCATGAGAAGGCGCAGCAACGGATCTGTTTTAGAAGAAGAAGAAAGAAAAGGAAACTTAGGGAGAAACGAGAGTTAAAACGACAGCGATAGTGTGATTTACGCATACCAGCAAACAGACCGTGACTGTTTGCGTCATTTAAAATGTTCTAATTTTGCATAAACATAAAAAAAAACACGAAGAATAGGGATCTAAGCTTTTTTTTTTGTCTATTACAGTTATAATCTTTCTTATTTCTTTTTTTTTTTTCTTGTTTTTTTGGGTGGGGAGGAGTCCCACACAGCACACGTGTGGCTTCCGTTCTGTGCACACAGCAAAATACAAAAATAATACCAAATATCTGACAATTGTGTTCTCCAGATTTTATTGCTTTATGCCACCCGTGTCAGTTCTCAGTTATCCAGTAATAAAGATTAAAGATTAGGACAAATGTAACATATGCCAGTCTAAAGAAATCTCAACCTGCTTCATTAAAGAGGACATGAAAGACGCGAAATCGATCAATGTAGAGCAGTGTCACAAACCACGGAAGCCCCAGAAAAGTGCAATCAAACGATGAGTTTATTAACACACGCGAGAAAACATCAGCATATGTCCTCTGACCAAAATACTAGTGATGTGCGGATCGATCCTGAAATATCGATTCCTCCGATACCAATCATTTATGTTCTAGAATCGATTCTCACATTAAAATATCGATATTTTAGTAATTTAGAGTAAATTTGTAGTTTATCATTAACAGGAACACAGTGGAAAGAAACTATAACATTCGGATTGCCTACATTCAAAGGAACTACTTCCTCTTCCGCCTTTCATAGTCATGTGCGAAATACGGCTGTATAAATGTCTCGCAGCCCCTTGGCGTGCGCACTCACAACAATGGCTGAGCGTAATTGTGCGGATGTATTTTACCTCCACAAACAGCTGAGCCGTGGTTTGCAATAAATGTGGCAAAAAAAGTGAGGTGTTGTGGCCATACTTGCCAACCTTGAGACCTCAGAATTAGGGAGACATTCAAAAGGGCTGTTTGGGCGGATAAATATATTTTACAGGGTTTATTTATCGGATAAAATACGTTAAATGTCACCGTTATTATTGGCCGGCCCGGAAACAGCGGGGGTGTCCAAATTCAGAGGCTGCTTCCACCTGAGGACCGGCCTTCGCGGTCTAAAGAAAGCCGGGTAGTACGTCACGAGCTCCCTCGGTGGAGTGAAACTCTGCCGTCTGCTCCTTGCTGTCTAAAATATAACCGGACACTGACGTAAACTCTTCTGTTTAATCAGTTTTCTGTTTGACGTTTATTCAGCTGTGTGAAAACCCCGGAGGAACCCTCCCGAGGGAATAATAAAGTTTAATTTAATTTAATCTAATCTAATAACTTTAATCTCAGCCAAACCGATTTACTCACGAACAAATAAAACACTGAAAAAGCCAAACAAGAACATTTTTAAGTTATCAAAGTGACTTGTACATCATGTTTAACCCGAGTGGTGAAAGACCGCGGGGGTTTGAAGACGATGTGTCGGTCGGCTCAGATATTTGAAGTTTACACAGCTACATTCTCACCTGAAAATATGTTAAAAGTTTTTTTGCGACCCAGAAAGAGAAATAAGAGTGATATTAAAACTAAGTCGCTGCCGTCATTGTTGGAAACTGGAATTGGCTGGGCCGCGCTATGAATTCTGCGATATGGTTTTTCAACTTTGTTGTCCGGGTGGAAAATCTGGAGAAAGGTGGGATTCTCCCGGAAAAATCGGGAGGGTTGGCATGTATGGTTGTGGCAACATGACTAACCTTGTCAAACACCTCAGAGTAAATCATATCACAAAATATGACGAGCATATGTTGAGGCGAACTGAAGAGGAGGAGAGGGACAGGTGCTGCTAGGGTGAGAGTCTCTCACGGAGTCCTTTAGTCCTCCAGGCAGGCAAGGTGTTCAAATAGCGCACAACTTTAGTTTTTTTATTTCTATATGATGAACTCTGCATTATTAAGTGATAAGAAGAAGGTATTCTGATGTCCTGTAATCATTATGACGCTATAATTTGAGATACAATAAATAAAATCCGTTTTGTACAAAGTATCGGTATCGGATCAGTATCGTCGATACCACCCTGAATATTACTTGGTATCGGATCGGAAAGGAAATCAGTGGTATCGCACATCACTACAAAATACATGTTGTGGATACTTATAAAGCAGTGGGGTACACGCCCCCCTGTGACATTAGTCACCGTTAATCGTACATTTTTAATAGCTATAAGCAGACATAGAACTTCTCTTTTCGATAACACCTTCCATACAAGGTAATAAACTTCAAGCCCTCAGGGTCTCTGAGGCTAATTATTGACTCTGATCGTCTGTTACCAAGTAGAATAAAATATAGTAAGACACCAAATGAGTTAAGGCCTCAGGCCGGATACATTCCTAGATTATATGTATTATATGTACTGTAAGCATGCATTGCAGTTATCCTTTTATGCACTAAGCCAGACAGAGCTTGAGACCCTCTGTAGACTAATGCAACAACTCTGAATGAGCACAAATATTTATGCAATGTGTATAAAATACTTCTGGCTGTACCTGTAATAAAAGTAAACATAATAAAAGGATCCTCAAATGCAATATCAATACTGTAAGAAATATTATTAAATGAAATAATGCTGTAAAGAATGTTATTAATGCAATTATAATGATACAGATTATATGGCAGCAATGAAAGAATTTCTGTATCTCCACATTCCCTCTTTTGACATTCCAAAAGAAATGTCACCACACCTCGTGTTGTATCACTCCTCAGCCCACTCTATGGCATCTAAGTTCCTCAATGGACACTGGAACACCGGAACGACCGCTCCGGGGTCCCTACGCTTCCCATTGGGACACGAACCAAAAGGGTGCTTTGCCCACAATAATAATACAACCCACTTCTTGTCCATGTTCTAATTAATGTGCTCGGGTCACTCACATTATTCGTGGTTCTTCCGGTGGGTGTGACGGCACACCAAGTAGGGTCGATTTCTCCCACCTGGTACTTTACATTATCTTTAGAAAACTTGAAACATGTATAGTTATCTTGTTTTGGCATAAATGAATTGGCATTCTCTGCTTGCCCTATCGTGTTTGGTGCCGAGATTATTAGTTTATCAGTTAGATTTGTCATTGAGTTTTTAAGTGCGACTCAGGCTTTGGGGTAAACTAAGTGTACCCTAATTACCCCAAACGAATCTGTTCCTGACACGTCCACCCCGATTACCAGATAGAATACGCCTCCCGGGCTCTCGGCTTTAGGCAGTATATTCCATGGACCTAAGAAGATGGTGACAGGGTTATGAAAAACAGAATAAACCCTTTGAATTACTATTCCTTGCAGCTATTCAAAATACCAGCTACTGTGTGTGCAAACCTGGTAAAGACCTATAGTAAACGTTTGACCTCTGTTATTGCCAACAAAGGTTGTGTTACAAAGTATTGAGTTGTATTTTTGTTATTGACCAAATACTTATTTTCCACCCTGATTTACGAATAAATTCTTTACAAATCCTACCATGTGGATTCATGGATTTTTTTTTTCACATTCTGTTTCTCACAGTTGAAGTGTACCTCTGGTGCAAATTACTGACCTCTGTCATCATTTTAGGTGGGGGAACTTGCACAATCGGTGGCTGACTAAATACTTTTTTGCCCCACTGTATACGCCGTTCAATAGCTGACCTTAATCAGAGAATGATCAAAGCTCATGTAGAAACAAATGAACAAAAGATTTTCTCCTTCATTTCTGTCAAACAAAGCTGTATGACACGTTTCCAGCTGTTAGTATCATGGTTGCTAGGCAACCTGGGCAGCGCAACGGAGGCTAGACCATCCCATTTCACAAGCCTCGCACTTCCGGCCTTAGCGGTCTTTGAGTATGCGGCCCTTGAGGATCGTTGAGGCTGCGTACTTTAAGGCTGCAGACCCTGAATTGGGATACAGCCTCTATGTTGCAGGGCGCATTTTGTGAATCGGTCGGAAGCGGATGCCAGTCCAGCACAGCACTTCCTGAGACAATAGTTGCTAAAACGGGATTGGTGAAAAGTAGAGCTGGGCGATAGAACGATAACGATATGTATCGCGATATAACTTTTACTCGATAGAGAAATTAAGCTATCGCGATAGACCTCGCCGCTCTTGTCCTCTTGAAAAAAAAAAAAAAAAAAAAAGGTCAGCCAATCCAAATCAAGTAGCGCAGAGCCGAACCAATCACAGCCGCAGTGTCACGTCGCGTCACTTGTTACGTACAGCACAAGTGCCAAGCCGCACGTGTGTTTGTTTGGGAAGCAGCCAGCAGGTAATGGAGCCAGCGCGTAATGGAGGAAATGAGTGTGCCGACTAGAAAAATCAACCGAGCGTGACCGAAGAGAAAACAAATGATGGTTCCAATGCCGGAGAGATTGTCGAACAGAAGAGCCATAGAAGTTCCGTAGTGTGAAGGTATTTCGGCTATTTCAAGTCTGACAAAAAACAGAGTAGCGTGCACTGTAAATTGTGCCGAAAGCAAGTCTGGAAATACAATAAACTGGTGCATGCGTCACACTGTGCGCCATGTTATTGTTTCGGTGAAATGAATTTCTACAATACTGTTACTGTTAATTCTACTCTCTGCAGTGTTTAAATGCTTACATATACACACAGTTACTGTCCGTCCACACATACGACTCGGTTCTGCTTCTATGCCCCAGCTTTGTTTACTTTTTCCCACCGAGGCTTCTAGACTTCTGATTGGCCAACATTTCTGCACGGTTAGGAATCTAGCGCCACCTGCTGCTTTGGCATGTTCATAGCAGCGTTTTCCTTCATTTCTGCCTTTATGTGTGGACGGGATTATTTTCTAAAACGAAAACGGAAAATCTCCGTTTTCAAAAATACCCGTGTACGTGTGGACGTAGCCTCAGTCTCTGACTGGAAGCGCTAATTCGTCATTCGGCTTTTGTCAGACTAAAGTAACTGTTAAAACTGTTTGAAAAGCTAAGCTATACAACAAGGAGAGATTGAGAATTTCCTTTTAGTTCTCAGTTTATTTGATATTGACAAAAATTAGTCAGTTTTTTCTGTTCTTCTGTAAAACAAACTAAGATTTATTTTTAGAATTAATATTTTGTTTCTAAGTGGAATTGACAATTTAGTCTGTTTCGTTTGTTCTATTTTGAAACTTAAACGCTTTAGCGGCTGCCTTTTGTGTAGTTTGCAATATTTGCCTTTATTTATCTGAAAAAGTCTCATGTTCCTTAAGTACATCTACCCTGTTGAACTTATTATGGGAAATAAATATTTAAAAACAAGCTTCTGATTATTTCACATTTTACTTGTGAGCAACGGCACATTTAAATCTTACAAATATAGTTATTTGGCTCATATCGTGATAGATATCGTTATCGCCTGAAATGAAAAAAACATATCGTGATATGAAAAAATCTCATATCGCCCAGCTCTAGTGAAAAGACTAAAGCGCGAGGTGTCAGGTAAAGGTGATGAGTGTCTCAGCACATACAACAGGATAGAATTAAATTATGTTAAAGGATCCACCAGCTCATTCACGTTTGATTTGTGTGACGTCATTAAGTGTGCAGGAGCTAGTAGCAGCTGGAGAGCATATGATGTGTGGGTCTGAAATCACCCTATGATATGCTCCAGTCATGTTATTGGAGCCCCTCCTGGGGCAAACACATCCATACATACACAGCAGGTCAGTGGTGCTCCTGGGAAAATGTGGTAGGTTGGACAGGAGTAGGATGGCAGTCACATGTCCCGGAAGGCCTGAGTAGTAATACGATGGCACCTATCCAAGATGGCGGCCAACCAAGCCGGTTTGACAACCGGTTTGACCGGTTTCGTGCGTGTGCGCATGCGCGTTCAGTAATACGATGGCACCTATCCAAGATGGCGGCCAACCAAACCGGTTTGACAACCGGTTTGACCGGTTTGACAACCGATTTGTTGTGTGTGTGTGCGCATGCGCGTTCAGGTGTTCTTACCCTCTGGGTGGGAACGACTCCTCCTAGTGGGATGTGCTAGGTTGTATGGGTATAAAAGTGATCCTTTCACATTCTAAGAGCATCACCGCCACGGTCTGAGGAGCACCGACACATCGCGCTAAGGATCCCCGACGCATCGACCTAGAGCACCGACACATCGCGCTAAGGATCCCCGACGCATCGACCTATGGAGCTCGGAATGACACCCAGCCAGGACATCGCCCATGCCACAGGCACTCTAGGTATGTCTTCAGGAGTATGCAGTCGGGGTCCTCAACGTAAAAAGCAACGCTGTGGAAACGCCGCAGATGGAACTGTATTTAAGTTAGAATATCGAGGCGTCGAAGGGTATGTGTATGCCATTAAATATACCGAAGGGACAGTTGTGCTTAGTGTAGATTGTGGTGAGGGATTGTTTTGGGGGGAAGCCCAAGTCATGTCTACTAAAAACTGGAAGCTCTTCCGCACCGTAGTGTGTGCGGACCTGGACAATGTGGGTTTCCCAGAGCTGCTGTATGTTTCCCAGTGGAACACTGCATCAGGCCCTGAGCTTTACAGGGTTGAGGCTGATCGTTTCAATCGCAACCCCGACGACTTTATTTTTCTCAGTGTATGTGATGACAGGGATAGTCTTATTGCTTCCAGAGGGCTTGAAAACTGGAGGTTAAATCCATACCCTCTAAACCTCGAAGAGCGCACAAGATGGTTTAAGGACTTGTTTTTTATACAGTGGTGCGACTGGAGAGGTTTGTCGCGTCTGTTTAGCCAGATTGATGACGCGATCAAGAGGGACAGACTCAACACTGCGTACGAGAGTATTAGAAAGCGCCTTGTTTTTGACGATCTGGCGAGTTGTCCGAAGACTGGTTTGCCTGGTACCCTGTGTAAACCTAAAATCATAAGACCTTCCGACAGCTAAACAATAAACTGGTAGGTTTAATGTGCGGGTGTGTGGGGTTGAGTGTGTATCTATGTGACAA
This sequence comes from Diplotaxodon limnothrissa, assembly GCF_057381915.1. NCBI lineage: Eukaryota > Metazoa > Chordata > Actinopteri > Cichliformes > Cichlidae > Diplotaxodon > Diplotaxodon limnothrissa. Next base: position 9,768,614 of record NC_140599.1, on the reverse strand, counting down.
ATTAAGAGCTTGTGGTTTTCATTTTACAGAGAATGACACGCCCTCGTGGGACCTGTTGGAGTCACCATCAACAGAGCTGCTAATCCCGACCCCCCAGACTCCACCACCCTCACCACAATGCTCGCAGGACCCCCTCATATCAGACCTGTGGGATGAAACTGTAATCGACATCAAACTCGCAACTCTCCACCTGTTAATGTTGGCTTTGAATGAGTTTATACAAGAGACATGTTACGGATGCCAAACAGGCCACCCCAGTCAGGTGCAACACAGCTGCTTGCAGGAATTGTCTGAGTATTTCTTCGACACCTACTATGATGATGTGATGATAAGGCTCCAGACTGACCGATTCATCCCTGCCATCCGGCTGTTTGTACGCTCATCCACTGCAGATGGGTCTGGAACACAAATCCGCAGAGTTGCAGAACACATCATGTGTGAACTGAGATCAGAGCGATATACAGTATGCGCCATTAATGACAACATTGGGCACCTGCTAGATGCAAGTACTTGCGCCCGCCGTGTTAAACCAGCCATGCTCCGCATGATTGGAAACTACTGGGCTGGGTTACATCTGGTTTAATGTGGGGTGTCCAAGTATCCATTGTCTGTGATTGTGTCTTTGTGAAAATTTAATAAAAAGACTTGTTAACATCAACATCATAGTCATTTGTGGTTTGTAAATCATGGAAAGCACATTGCATAAAATATATCATGATCCAGCCCATCCTGCGGGGTTAGCCAGTTTAAATAAGCTACGTATAGCGGCAGGGGAGGCATCAGGTGTAACACCTCCACTATCTCAGGTCAAACATTATTTAGAACAAGACGACACCTACACACTCCATAAACCTGCGAGGATCCATTTCCCCAGAAATAGAGTATTGGTGACAGGGGTCGACAAACAGTTTCAAGCCGATCTGGTTGACATGTGTGAATATGTGACAGATAATGATAATGTGAGATATCTGCTAACATGTATAGATGTATTCTCAAAATACGCATGGGTTAGATGCCTAACAAACAAGACAGGGTCTGTTGTATCAGCTGCTTTTGAGGATATACTTAGTGAGGGTAGGATCCCTGTGAAACTACAAACAGATGAAGGCAAAGAGTTTTATAATGCAACCTTTAAACAGCTAATGAAGCGATATAATATCAAGCATTTCTCAACAGCTAGCGAGGTTAAATGCAGTATTGTCGAGAGATTCAATCGTAGCTTCAAGGGTAGAATGTGGAAGTACTTAACATCAGCCAACTCCCGGAGATATGTAGATATCATACCAGATCTCACACAAGCATATAACAATGCTTATCACAGATCTATCCAAATGGCTCCGGCAGAGGTGAATAAGGATAATGAGAAGTCGGTCTTCAACGCGCTGTACAAAACGAGGCCTCAGAGGGAACTGCGCTTTAAATTTAATATCGGTGACACTGTACGAATATCAAAACTGAGAGGAAAGTTTCGAAAAGGATACGAGCAGACCTACACCGATGAGATTTTCACAGTCAAGGAACGTATAGGGAGACAGCCCCCAGTGTACAGACTAGTGGATTTAGCAGGAGAGGTATTGAAAGGGTCATTTTATGAGCCTGAGATACAACGTGTGGTTGTTGATGAAAACAAAACATTTAAAATTGAAAACATATTGGCTAGAAAAAAAGTGGGTCGGAAAAAGCAGGTGCTAGTGAAATGGCTAGGATGGCCCAACAGCTTTAATTCGTGGATTCCAGAAAAAGACATCGTTGAGGCGTAATTAACTCAGATGACGCAGCTCTACACACATTCATTCAACACTGAGCATAGACTGAGAAAGCATGAATAAAAAGAACAACAATGCAGGCTTCTATGTAAGCCTCTTCTCGAATGCTTCATCACATGTTTACCCGGGTAATAAGATATCTAATTTTAGAACAAAGCTAGCAAAACCTATTGTTTTGGATCAGCCATATGAGGTCGCTGTTATAGAGATACAGTACCCACGCATATGGCGGACTTTTCCACAATCAGATTCGGAAGTGGAAATTCATGACCCCATCAAAGACGGAACCATAGCCGTAACCATGATCGAACTGTCTGTGGGCCATTATGCATCTGTGGAACAGATAATAAAAGAATTTAATTTTAAATGTCAACAGCACCAAGCCACTGGAGACATTAAAATGCAGTACAACGCCGTTAGTAACCATGCCTGTGTTATGGGGCCTAGGGGGACTATTCTCACATTTAGAGGGAGACTGGCGGAAATCCTAGGATTCAAAACAGGAGAACCGTTTGCACTTCATTATAAAAACACATATGCCCCGCACCCCGCAGACATATACGGGGGAAAATATAACATCTTTATTTATTCAGATATCGTTGATTACCAGCTTGTGGGTGACGCCCACGCGAGGCTATTAAGAGCTATAAATATTACAGACGATGACCGCCGGTTGCCTATTCTACAATTTGACAGCCCACACTACACACCTGTGTCAAAGACATTAATCGACGACATAGAAATTGATTTGAAAGACGATCGAAATCAACACATACCCTTTTTATACGGCAAAGTGTTTGTCAAGTTACACTTCCGACCGATAACACAGCATTTTTGAAAAAAAAGGATGGCCGTCTAACAACTCTGATGACTCAAAATATGTAAAATACTACTTATCACAGGCTGGTGGAGAGCTCGGAGGGTATGTTGGGACCAGTACACAATATGGGACAGGTCTGGGTGGGTTGTTCCGTAGCTTGTTTAGATTTGCAGTACCGCTGTTTAAAAAAGGAGTCAGCATAGTCAAACCACACCTAAAAACAGCCGCATCGGGCATAGTGTCTGATGTCATAACCAACATAACCAGACCCTCAACCACTAAGCAGGACGGTAACGGCTTGTATGTGTATACGCCCAAACCATCTAAGACCCCACCCCCAGGGCAGCCGTTGTCTAAAAAGCGTAAAACCACAAAACCTAGCAGGAGAGCCACCAAACGGACACCGTCACGCAGAGTGAAAAGACCCAGAACCAGTCGTTCAAAAACTGCAGCGCTTGACATATTCTAAATGGCACTGTTACACAGTCATTCTGGAGAATGTGTAAAAACAGAGCTCGATCTTTTTACTGTCCCATACACACAGACTAGCACTGAGAAAAGTACATTTATTGAAATCCCACCTGTATCTGCAATCACTGATGGAGGGCCGATCGAGTTTTACATCTCATCGTCGGGTGAAGATTACCTGGATCTAAATGACTCATATATCTACACACGGGTGAGAATCACAAACGCTGATGGCTCAAACCTGGCTAGGGACGCTAATGTAGGATTTATTAATTATCCTGGATGCAGCATATTTAGTCAAGTCGATATTAATTTGGGAGACCGGCTCATTAGTCAATCATCCAATACATATCCATACAGAGGTGTGATAGAATGTCTTATCAATTATAATAAGGACACTTTAGACACACAGTTCAGCACCGGGTTATTCTGTAAGGATACAGCATCACACATGAATGACACATCTATAGAAGGAGAGAACCAGGGTCTGATGACCAGAGGTGGCTACACAGCAAATAGTAGTATTGTTGAATTGATTGCACCAGTACATGCAGACCTGTTTTTTCAAGAAAAACTGTTACTTAATGGAATCGACCTGTCGCTGAAATTTGTGCGCTCTAAAGACGAATTTGCTCTCATGACAGCGGATGCCAATGCATACAGAGTTAAAATTGTCTCAGCCAGTCTCTTTGTCAAGAAAGTTAGTGTATCACCTAGCGTCAGACTTGCACACAGCAAGGCATTGCACCATGCAAACGCAAAATACACGGTAGACAGAGTATCTTTAAAGACCTTCTCCATACCTGCAGGGGCTAGAATATCAACAAATGACAATTTATTTATGGGTAGGATACCTAAATTTGTCATCATTGCATTCATAGACAATGAAGCATACACAGGCTCCTACCAGCGTAATCCATTTCATTTTGAAAACTGCGATATAGAATTTATGTCTTTATATGCTGATAGTCAGGCTTATCCTGCTAAACCATTCCAGCCAAATTTCCAGAGAAAACACTATATCAGAGAATTTTACCAGCTGATACAAACCACAGGAAGACATTTAAAGGACAGATCGTTGGCCATAACACGTGACGACTTTGGTAACGGCTACACTTTATTCTGTTTCAATCTGGAAGCTGACGAAGGACATTCAGGGAATGTGTCGTTAATTAAAACTGGGAACGTGAGATTGGAAACCCGTTTCAGAAATCCACTACCCCGTACAGTGAACCTCTTGTGTTATTCTGTATTTGATTCAGTCATTGAAATATCTAACATGAGACAAGTGCTCTTGGACTACTATTGAGACAAAAACGGTCATGAACACTATAGAACTATCAGCCGCGGTCGGCAGCATTATCAATAAAAACACACATTTCCTGAATGTCCTTTGTCAGCTTCCAGATTGAAACAGAATAAAGTGTAGCCGTTACCAAAGTCGTCACGTGTTATGGCCAACGATCTGTCCTTTAAATGTCTTCCTGTGGTTTGTATCAGCTGGTAAAATTCTCTGATATAGTGTTTTCTCTGGAAATTTGGCTGGAATGGTTTAGCAGGATAAGCCTGACTATCAGCATATAAAGACATAAATTCTATATCGCAGTTTTCAAAATGAAATGGATTACGCTGGTAGGAGCCTGTGTATGCTTCATTGTCTATGAATGCAATGATGACAAATTTAGGTATCCTACCCATAAATAAATTGTCATTTGTTGATATTCTAGCCCCTGCAGGTATGGAGAAGGTCTTTAAAGATACTCTGTCTACCGTGTATTTTGCGTTTGCATGGTGCAATGCCTTGCTGTGTGCAAGTCTGACGCTAGGTGATACACTAACTTTCTTGACAAAGAGACTGGCTGAGACAATTTTAACTCTGTATGCATTGGCATCCGCTGTCATGAGAGCAAATTCGTCTTTAGAGCGCACAAATTTCAGCGACAGGTCGATTCCATTAAGTAACAGTTTTTCTTGAAAAAACAGGTCTGCATGTACTGGTGCAATCAATTCAACAATACTACTATTTGCTGTGTAGCCACCTCTGGTCATCAGACCCTGGTTCTCTCCTTCTATAGATGTGTCATTCATGTGTGATGCTGTATCCTTACAGAATAACCCGGTGCTGAACTGTGTGTCTAAAGTGTCCTTATTATAATTGATAAGACATTCTATCACACCTCTGTATGGATATGTATTGGATGATTGACTAATGAGCCGGTCTCCCAAATTAATATCGACTTGACTAAATATGCTGCATCCAGGATAATTAATAAATCCTACATTAGCGTCCCTAGCCAGGTTTGAGCCATCAGCGTTTGTGATTCTCACCCGTGTGTAGATATATGAGTCATTTAGATCCAGGTAATCTTCACCCGACGATGAGATGTAAAACTCGATCGGCCCTCCATCAGTGATTGCAGATACAGGTGGGATTTCAATAAATGTACTTTTCTCAGTGCTAGTCTGTGTGTATGGGACAGTAAAAAGATCGAGCTCTGTTTTTACACATTCTCCAGAATGACTGTGTAACAGTGCCATTTAGAATATGTCAAGCGCTGCAGTTTTTGAACGACTGGTTCTGGGTCTTTTCACTCTGCGTGACGGTGTCCGTTTGGTGGCTCTCCTGCTAGGTTTTGTGGTTTTACGCTTTTTAGACAACGGCTGCCCTGGGGGTGGGGTCTTAGATGGTTTGGGCGTATACACATACAAGCCGTTACCGTCCTGCTTAGTGGTTGAGGGTCTGGTTATGTTGGTTATGACATCAGACACTATGCCCGATGCGGCTGTTTTTAGGTGTGGTTTGACTATGCTGACTCCTTTTTTAAACAGCGGTACTGCAAATCTAAACAAGCTACGGAACAACCCACCCAGACCTGTCCCATATTGTGTACTGGTCCCAACATACCCTCCGAGCTCTCCACCAGCCTGTGATAAGTAGTATTTTACATATTTTGAGTCATCAGAGTTGTTAGACGGCCATCCTTTTTTTTCAAAAATGCTGTGTTATCGGTCGGAAGTGTAACTTGACAAACACTTTGCCGTATAAAAAGGGTATGTGTTGATTTCGATCGTCTTTCAAATCAATTTCTATGTCGTCGATTAATGTCTTTGACACAGGTGTGTAGTGTGGGCTGTCAAATTGTAGAATAGGCAACCGGCGGTCATCGTCTGTAATATTTATAGCTCTTAATAGCCTCGCGTGGGCGTCACCCACAAGCTGGTAATCAACGATATCTGAATAAATAAAGATGTTATATTTTCCCCCGTATATGTCTGCGGGGTGCGGGGCATATGTGTTTTTATAATGAAGTGCAAACGGTTCTCCTGTTTTGAATCCTAGGATTTCCGCCAGTCTCCCTCTAAATGTGAGAATAGTCCCCCTAGGCCCCATAACACAGGCATGGTTACTAACGGCGTTGTACTGCATTTTAATGTCTCCAGTGGCTTGGTGCTGTTGACATTTAAAATTAAATTCTTTTATTATCTGTTCCACAGATGCATAATGGCCCACAGACAGTTCGATCATGGTTACGGCTATGGTTCCGTCTTTGACGGGGTCATGAATTTCCACTTCCGAATCTGATTGTGGAAAAGTCCGCCATATGCGTGGGTACTGTATCTCTATAACAGCGACCTCATATGGCTGATCCAAAACAATAGGTTTTGCTAGCTTTGTTCTAAAATTAGATATCTTATTACCCGGGTAAACATGTGATGAAGCATTCGAGAAGAGGCTTACATAGAAGCCTGCATTGTTGTTCTTTTTATTCATGCTTTCTCAGTCTATGCTCAGTGTTGAATGAATGTGTGTAGAGCTGCGTCATCTGAGTTAATTACGCCTCAACGATGTCTTTTTCTGGAATCCACGAATTAAAGCTGTTGGGCCATCCTAGCCATTTCACTAGCACCTGCTTTTTCCGACCCACTTTTTTTCTAGCCAATATGTTTTCAATTTTAAATGTTTTGTTTTCATCAACAACCACACGTTGTATCTCAGGCTCATAAAATGACCCTTTCAATACCTCTCCTGCTAAATCCACTAGTCTGTACACTGGGGGCTGTCTCCCTATACGTTCCTTGACTGTGAAAATCTCATCGGTGTAGGTCTGCTCGTATCCTTTTCGAAACTTTCCTCTCAGTTTTGATATTCGTACAGTGTCACCGATATTAAATTTAAAGCGCAGTTCCCTCTGAGGCCTCGTTTTGTACAGCGCGTTGAAGACCGACTTCTCATTATCCTTATTCACCTCTGCCGGAGCCATTTGGATAGATCTGTGATAAGCATTGTTATATGCTTGTGTGAGATCTGGTATGATATCTACATATCTCCGGGAGTTGGCTGATGTTAAGTACTTCCACATTCTACCCTTGAAGCTACGATTGAATCTCTCGACAATACTGCATTTAACCTCGCTAGCTGTTGAGAAATGCTTGATATTATATCGCTTCATTAGCTGTTTAAAGGTTGCATTATAAAACTCTTTGCCTTCATCTGTTTGTAGTTTCACAGGGATCCTACCCTCACTAAGTATATCCTCAAAAGCAGCTGATACAACAGACCCTGTCTTGTTTGTTAGGCATCTAACCCATGCGTATTTTGAGAATACATCTATACATGTTAGCAGATATCTCACATTATCATTATCTGTCACATATTCACACATGTCAACCAGATCGGCTTGAAACTGTTTGTCGACCCCTGTCACCAATACTCTATTTCTGGGGAAATGGATCCTCGCAGGTTTATGGAGTGTGTAGGTGTCGTCTTGTTCTAAATAATGTTTGACCTGAGATAGTGGAGGTGTTACACCTGATGCCTCCCCTGCCGCTATACGTAGCTTATTTAAACTGGCTAACCCCGCAGGATGGGCTGGATCATGATATATTTTATGCAATGTGCTTTCCATGATTTACAAACCACAAATGACTATGATGTTGATGTTAACAAGTCTTTTTATTAAATTTTCACAAAGACACAATCACAGACAATGGATACTTGGACACCCCACATTAAACCAGATGTAACCCAGCCCAGTAGTTTCCAATCATGCGGAGCATGGCTGGTTTAACACGGCGGGCGCAAGTACTTGCATCTAGCAGGTGCCCAATGTTGTCATTAATGGCGCATACTGTATATCGCTCTGATCTCAGTTCACACATGATGTGTTCTGCAACTCTGCGGATTTGTGTTCCAGACCCATCTGCAGTGGATGAGCGTACAAACAGCCGGATGGCAGGGATGAATCGGTCAGTCTGGAGCCTTATCATCACATCATCATAGTAGGTGTCGAAGAAATACTCAGACAATTCCTGCAAGCAGCTGTGTTGCACCTGACTGGGGTGGCCTGTTTGGCATCCGTAACATGTCTCTTGTATAAACTCATTCAAAGCCAACATTAACAGGTGGAGAGTTGCGAGTTTGATGTCGATTACAGTTTCATCCCACAGGTCTGATATGAGGGGGTCCTGCGAGCATTGTGGTGAGGGTGGTGGAGTCTGGGGGGTCGGGATTAGCAGCTCTGTTGATGGTGACTCCAACAGGTCCCACGAGGGCGTGTCATTCTCTGTAAAATGAAAACCACAAGCTCTTAATTTGTCACATAGATACACACTCAACCCCACACACCCGCACATTAAACCTACCAGTTTATTGTTTAGCTGTCGGAAGGTCTTATGATTTTAGGTTTACACAGGGTACCAGGCAAACCAGTCTTCGGACAACTCGCCAGATCGTCAAAAACAAGGCGCTTTCTAATACTCTCGTACGCAGTGTTGAGTCTGTCCCTCTTGATCGCGTCATCAATCTGGCTAAACAGACGCGACAAACCTCTCCAGTCGCACCACTGTATAAAAAACAAGTCCTTAAACCATCTTGTGCGCTCTTCGAGATTTAGAGGGTATGGATTTAACCTCCAGTTTTCAAGCCCTCTGGAAGCAATAAGACTATCCCTGTCATCACATACACTGAGAAAAATAAAGTCGTCGGGGTTGCGATTGAAACGATCAGCCTCAACCCTGTAAAGCTCAGGGCCTGATGCAGTGTTCCACTGGGAAACATACAGCAGCTCTGGGAAACCCACATTGTCCAGGTCCGCACACACTACGGTGCGGAAGAGCTTCCAGTTTTTAGTAGACATGACTTGGGCTTCCCCCCAAAACAATCCCTCACCACAATCTACACTAAGCACAACTGTCCCTTCGGTATATTTAATGGCATACACATACCCTTCGACGCCTCGATATTCTAACTTAAATACAGTTCCATCTGCGGCGTTTCCACAGCGTTGCTTTTTACGTTGAGGACCCCGACTGCATACTCCTGAAGACATACCTAGAGTGCCTGTGGCATGGGCGATGTCCTGGCTGGGTGTCATTCCGAGCTCCATAGGTCGATGCGTCGGGGATCCTTAGCGCGATGTGTCGGTGCTCTAGGTCGATGCGTCGGGGATCCTTAGCGCGATGTGTCGGTGCTCCTCAGACCGTGGCGGTGATGCTCTTAGAATGTGAAAGGATCACTTTTATACCCATACAACCTAGCACATCCCACTAGGAGGAGTCGTTCCCACCCAGAGGGTAAGAACACCTGAACGCGCATGCGCACACACACACGACAAATCGGTTGTCAAACCGGTCAAACCGGTTGTCAAACCGGTTTGGTTGGCCGCCATCTTGGACTAGTGCCATCGTATTACTGAACGCGCATGCGCACACGCACGAAACCGGTCAAACCGGTTTGGTTGGCCGCCATCTTGGATAGGTGCCATCGTATTACTGAACGCGCATGCGCACACGCACGAAACCGGTCAAACCGGTTGTCAAACCGGCTTGGTTGGCCGCCATCTTGGATAGGTGCCATCGTATTACTACTCAGGCCTTCCGGGACATGTGACTGCCATCCTACTCCTGTCCAACCTACCACATTTTCCCAGGAGCACCACTGACCTGCTGTGTATGTATGGATGTGTTTGCCCCAGGAGGGGCTCCAATAACATGACTGGAGCATATCATAGGGTGATTTCAGACCCACACATCATATGCTCTCCAGCTGCTACTAGCTCCTGCACACTTAATGACGTCACACAAATCAAACGTGAATGAGCTGGTGGATCCTTTAACATAATTTAATTCTATCCTGTTGTATGTGCTGAGACACTCATCACCTTTACCTGATACCTCGCGCTTTAGTCTTTTCACTAGAGCTGGGCGATATGAGATTTTTTCATATCACGATATGTTTTTTTCATTTCAGGCGATAACGATATCTATCACGATATGAGCCAAATAACTATATTTGTAAGATTTAAATGTGCCGTTGCTCACAAGTAAAATGTGAAATAATCAGAAGCTTGTTTTTAAATATTTATTTCCCATAATAAGTTCAACAGGGTAGATGTACTTAAGGAACATGAGACTTTTTCAGATAAATAAAGGCAAATATTGCAAACTACACAAAAGGCAGCCGCTAAAGCGTTTAAGTTTCAAAATAGAACAAACGAAACAGACTAAATTGTCAATTCCACTTAGAAACAAAATATTAATTCTAAAAATAAATCTTAGTTTGTTTTACAGAAGAACAGAAAAAACTGACTAATTTTTGTCAATATCAAATAAACTGAGAACTAAAAGGAAATTCTCAATCTCTCCTTGTTGTATAGCTTAGCTTTTCAAACAGTTTTAACAGTTACTTTAGTCTGACAAAAGCCGAATGACGAATTAGCGCTTCCAGTCAGAGACTGAGGCTACGTCCACACGTACACGGGTATTTTTGAAAACGGAGATTTTCCGTTTTCGTTTTAGAAAATAATCCCGTCCACACATAAAGGCAGAAATGAAGGAAAACGCTGCTATGAACATGCCAAAGCAGCAGGTGGCGCTAGATTCCTAACCGTGCAGAAATGTTGGCCAATCAGAAGTCTAGAAGCCTCGGTGGGAAAAAGTAAACAAAGCTGGGGCATAGAAGCAGAACCGAGTCGTATGTGTGGAGGGACAGTAACTGTGTGTATATGTAAGCATTTAAACACTGCAGAGAGTAGAATTAACAGTAACAGTATTGTAGAAATTCATTTCACTGAAACAATAACGTGGCGCGCAGTGTGACGCATGCACCAGTTTATTGTATTTCCAGACTTGCTTTCGGCACAATTTACAGTGCACGCTACTCTGTTTTTTGTCAGACTTGAAATAGCCGAAATACCTTCACACTACGGAACTTCTATGGCTCTTCTGTTCGACAATCTCTCCGGCATTGGAACCATCATTTGTTTTCTCTTCGGTCACGCTCGGTTGATTTTTCTAGTCGGCACACTCATTTCCTCCATTACGCGCTGGCTCCATTACCTGCTGGCTGCTTCCCAAACAAACACACGTGCGGCTTGGCACTTGTGCTGTACGTAACAAGTGACGCGACGTGACACTGCGGCTGTGATTGGTTCGGCTCTGCGCTACTTGATTTGGATTGGCTGACCTTTTTTTTTTTTTTTTTTTTCAAGAGGACAAGAGCGGCGAGGTCTATCGCGATAGCTTAATTTCTCTATCGAGTAAAAGTTATATCGCGATACATATCGTTATCGTTCTATCGCCCAGCTCTACTTTTCACCAATCCCGTTTTAGCAACTATTGTCTCAGGAAGTGCTGTGCTGGACTGGCATCCGCTTCCGACCGATTCACAAAATGCGCCCTGCAACATAGAGGCTGTATCCCAATTCAGGGTCTGCAGCCTTAAAGTACGCAGCCTCAACGATCCTCAAGGGCCGCATACTCAAAGACCGCTAAGGCCGGAAGTGCGAGGCTTGTGAAATGGGATGGTCTAGCCTCCGTTGCGCTGCCCAGGTTGCCTAGCAACCATGATACTAACAGCTGGAAACGTGTCATACAGCTTTGTTTGACAGAAATGAAGGAGAAAATCTTTTGTTCATTTGTTTCTACATGAGCTTTGATCATTCTCTGATTAAGGTCAGCTATTGAACGGCGTATACAGTGGGGCAAAAAAGTATTTAGTCAGCCACCGATTGTGCAAGTTCCCCCACCTAAAATGATGACAGAGGTCAGTAATTTGCACCAGAGGTACACTTCAACTGTGAGAAACAGAATGTGAAAAAAAAAATCCATGAATCCACATGGTAGGATTTGTAAAGAATTTATTCGTAAATCAGGGTGGAAAATAAGTATTTGGTCAATAACAAAAATACAACTCAATACTTTGTAACACAACCTTTGTTGGCAATAACAGAGGTCAAACGTTTACTATAGGTCTTTACCAGGTTTGCACACACAGTAGCTGGTATTTTGGCCCATTCCTCCATGCAGATCTTCTCCAGAGCAGTGATGTTTTGGGGCTGTCGCCGAGCAACACGGACTTTCAACTCCCGCCACAGATTTTCTATGGGGTTGAGGTCTGGAGACTGGCTAGGCCACTCCAGGACTTTCAAATGCTTCTCACGGAGCCACTCCTTTGTTGCCCGGGCGGTGTGTTTTGGATCATTGTCATGTTGGAAGACCCAGCCTCGTTTCATCTTCAAAGTTCTCACTGATGGAAGGAGGTTTTGGCTCAAAATCTCACGATACATGGCCCCATTCATTCTGTCCTTAACACGGATCAGTCGTCCTGTCCCCTTGGCAGAAAAACAGCCCCATAGCATGATGTTTCCACCCCCATGCTTCACAGTAGGTATGGTGTTCTTGGGATGCAACTCATAATTCGTCTTCCTCCAAACACGACGAGTTGAGTTTATACCAAAAAGTTCTACTTTGGTTTCATCTGACCACATGACATTCTCCCAATCCTCTGCTGTATCATCCATGTGCTCTCTGGCAAACTTCAGACGGGCCTGGACATGCACTGGCTTCAGCAGCGGAACACGTCTGGCACTGCGGGATTTGATTCCCTGCCGTTGTAGTGTGTTACTGATGGTGACCTTTGTTACTTTGGTCCCAGCTCTCTGCAGGTCATTCACCAGGTCCCCCCGTGTGGTTCTGGGATCTTTGCTCACCGTTCTCATGATCATTTTGACCCCACGGGATGAGATCTTGCGTGGAGCCCCAGATCGAGGGAGATTATCAGTGGTCTTGTATGTCTTCCATTTTCTGATGATTGCTCCCACAGTTGATTTGTTCACACCAAGCTGCTTGCCTATTGTAGATTCACTCTTCCCAGTCTGGTGCAGGTCTACAATACTTTTCCTGGTGTCCTTCGAAAGCTCTTTGGTCTTGGCCATGGCGGAGTTTGGAGTCTGACTGTTTGAGGCTGTGGACAGGTGTCTTTTATACAGATGATGAGTTCAAACAGGTGCCATTCATACAGGTAACAAGGGGGGACAGAAAAGCTTCTTACAGAAGACGTTACAGGTCTGTGAGAGCCAGAGATTTTCCTTGTTTGAGGTGACCAAATACTTATTTTCCACCCTGATTTACTAATAAATTCTTTACAAATCCTACCATGTGGATTCATGGATTTTTTTTTTCACATTCTGTCTCTCACAGTTGAAGTGTACCTCTGGTGCAAATTACTGACCTCTGTCATCATTTTAAGTGGGGGAACTTGCACAATTGGTGGCTGACTAAATACTTTTTTGCCCCACTGTATTTTAAAGTAAAGGCTTTAAAACCAAGTTAGTACAAACGTCACTAATGTCACATAACTTTGCCGACATGTGGCCAACAGTAATGTTTTAATGTTCTTCGTTATTAAACATTTGCACATAAATAAGTGACATAATATTCAGTACTTACTTAAAGTTTACTCTTCGGGCACCCCCATCTGTCGTTTTTTTCCCCGGCAAAATTATCCACACCCACCGCCGCGCTATGCATTCTGGGATATGTTGGGCCACAAAGTCTACACTGCCACAGCCTTAAAATTCAGGGAAATGAAGGACGCATTTAAGGGCCGCATTTCGAGCAGCCTTCGAATTGGGACAGCCTTCGGCGCGCCGCTGTGACGTAATCGGCCTTGAAATGCGTACTTTAAGGCTGCAGACCCTGAATTGGGATACAGCCAGACAGACCTAATATTTAAGAATCCACACATTTCACTGTTTTAATCTTTGGTTCAGATGTGGATTCTGTATTGTTTGTTCTTTGTGATTGTTTATGTTTAAGTTGTTTATTTCTGGCTTTTAGTTTGTTTTTTTCTGTTTGGGAGCTGACATAGTCTCTATGGATAAGGGTTTTTTGCCACGGGAGAAAAGCTCCAGAGAGGCGTGTTCCATGTTAAAAGCTAAAATATAACAAAAGAGATTTTGCTCAACAAAACAATACCTTTCAATTGCCCAACGCTATCTCTCCCCTCAACGGGTTGTATGTTTTCAATGTTTCCTAATTCTTTTGTCATCAAAATATCAAACAAATAAATCAAGCTGTGAGACAGCACCTTGCGTTTACGCCGGGCTGTGAGCTGCTCTAAATCTACTTCCTACACCTTCACTCCTTCTAGTTCTTTCAATTTGTTACCGCTCCTTTTGGTGGCGCGGCAACCTTCTGCGATGCTCTTCTTCTTTCTTCGGCCTTCCAGGTGGACTACTGGTCGGCCCGTTGCACAGGTGAGAGGGTTTATTCTGCCTCTGTTTGTTGACACCTGTGTTCTTTGAAGACGAGTTTTCCTCTACCAAGCTCTCGTGTGCGGGTGCACACTGCGACCAGTGGTACCAGGTGTCGCCTTTCTCTTTCAGTTGAACTGCTGTAGTCATTCTGGCAATGACCTCGTAAGGACCCGTCCAGCGTGGTTCCTTCCACTTTCGTTTGAGCACCTTTGCCTCCGGGGTTGCCCTGTCCACAGCGTGTACTCCAGATGTGACCTGTTTTGTGAAACTGGAGATTCTCGCCACCCCTGTGGTCGCTGTGGTACTGGAATGTTCTCCTGTAAAGGATAGAAAACAAAAAGCCTCTCTCTGCTACACCTCACTAATCTACTGTGTTCATCTAATATTCCCTTAATTATTCAAAGTTGGTTCAAAATATTATGTTCTGGGCTCTATCCTTTATATTAACTTTACTTAATCTCAATGCTCTTTATGTGTGTAAAGAGTTTATCTTCTAAACAGGATTCAGTTCATTTTAATCCTTCAACTTAAACATGAAAATAACAATTTCTGCCTCAGTTTTACCATATCTAAATTATCAAACACCCCAAAACGTGTGAAACCTGCTGTGAGGACAATTAAAGTGTGGCCAGAGGGGACAGACGCAGTGCTCCAGGACAGATTTAAAAACACAGACTGGAATATGTTCACCCACACAGACCTGGACCAGTACGCCTCATCTGTACTGGATTACACCTCCGAAACCACAGACAGTGTCACCACCCAGAAACGGATCACCATGTACCCCAACCAGAAGCCTTGGATGAACCGGGATGTTCGTCTCCTCCTGAAGGCCCGCAACACTGCCTTTAGGTCAGGAGATGCACACGCCTACAGTACAGCCAGGGCTAATCTAAAGAAGAGCATCAAAAAAGCCAAACACCATTACAAAAAGAAGGTAGAAGAACACTTCTCCAACTCCAACCCCCGACGCATGTGGCAAGGACTCCAGACCATCACAGACTACAGGACTACCAAACCCTCCCCCACATCCTCTGATGTCTCCTTCCTCAACGAGCTCAACAACTTTTATGCTCGTTTTGAGCGAGGGAACCCCACAACCACAACCAAAGCAGACGTGACGCCAGACCACCAACCTCTGACTCTCTCCCCCACCGATGTAGGAGCGGTGCTGAGCAGGATCAATGTCCACAAGGCTGCAGGTCCTGATGGCATCCCCGGGCGTGTTCTCAGAGCGTGTTCTGGGGAGCTTACAGGAGTGCTGACAGACATATTCAACCTGTCCTTGGCCCACGCTGTGGTACCGGCCTGCTTCAAATCCACCTCCATCGTCCCGATACCCAAAAACTCCAACCCATCTTGCCTCAATGACTACCGCCTAGTAGCACTCACCCCCATCATCACTAAGTGCTTAGAGCAGCTGGTCCTAGCACACTTCAAATCCTGTCTCCCCCCACCCTGGACCCCCACCAATTCGCATACCGCCAGAACAGGAGCACAGAGGATGCAGTCTCCATCGCACTGCACTCTGTCCTCTCACACCTGGACAATAACAACACCTACGCCAGAATGCTGTTTATAGACTTCAGTTCAGCGTTCAATACAATCCACCCCTCACAACTCATCAGGAAACTGACAGACCTGGGCATCAGTTCCCTCATCTGCAAATGGTTACTGGACTTCCTGACCAACCGCCCCCAACATGTCCGGCTGGATAACCGCTGCTCATCTACAATCACAATGAACACCGGTGTACCACAAGGCTGTGTGATGAGCCCTTTCCTCTACTCCCTCTTCACCCACGACTGCAGACCTGCTGATGGTTCCAACACCATCATTAAGTTTGCAGATGACACCACGGTGATTGGCCTCATCAGTGACAACGATGAGGCCACCTACAGGGAGGAGGTGGATTGTCTGGCTGAGTGGTGCGACACAAACAACCTGCTGCTTAACACCAAGAAGACCAAGGAGCTCATCGGAGGAATGCTGACCCACATCCACCCATCCACATTAAGGGGACGGCTGTGGAGCGTGTGAGCAGCTTCAAGTTCCTGGGAGTCCACATCTCCGAGGATCTCACCTGGACGACCAACTGCTCCAAGCTGGTCAAGAAGGCTCACCAGTAGGGATGGGTATCGTTTAGGTTTTATCCGATACCGGTGCCAAATCGGTACTTTTGAAATGGTGCCGGTGCTCAAACGGTGCTCAAACCGGTGCTTAAAGAATGGAGAACACAAAATTGGTCCAAAAACCTCTCATGTTCAGCTGTTTTTTTGTAAAAAGATAACAATGTTAGCCTTTTCTGCAGCTATGGGGCATATATGGTATCACTCTTGGCTGGAAGCAGTGCTTAAACAATGGAAAAAACACAAACTTTGTCCAAAACCTCTCATGTTTAACTGTTTGCCACTTTTTCTTTGGTCATTTTTGCCTTTTTGGCCAGGGTGAAGGGAGTATCTGCCATCAAACAAGAAGACAGCTGCATGTAGCTATGATGATATTTGCTAGTTCACCTTACATGCATTAATGTAATAACATGGTTAGCCTACTCAACGTAAATTACACACGAACAACAATAAGCTACTCACGCAGAGAAGAACGGCTGCTGCTGCCATCATCATCCGTCATCATTTCTGCTACACTGGCAGGGCTAGGGGCCAGGACTCTATTCTTCGTGTTTTTGGGGAATGTTGCATAACAGGCAACCAACCTGCAGTAGATGTGCTCGGTGTGAGGTCTCGCAGCAAGCTATCATACGGCGCATTTCTAGGCTTTTAAAAAAAACGCTATGCGTCGCCAGGTGTTTCATCGGATTCGAGGTGTTACCTCCTTTGACAGTATCACAGTATCAGCTTAAAGCACTTGTTGCAGGCTGCTGAGTTTGCATATTTTGCTGTGAAGTACAGCTAGACTTTTGACCGCTTTGCCTTAGGCATTTTTAATCTGTAGCTCTGCTCTAAAAGAACGTACGTACCTGGACCCGCCTACTATCCTCGGAAACGTAAAATGATTGGCTAGAAGTGTATCACAGCTCAGGAAAAAAAAGCACCGAAATAAAGCACCGAAATGTGCGCTGCTTTTCGGTCTGGTTACTACCGTTTATGTCAGAACCACACCGGTACCCATCCCTACTCACCAGTGCCTCTTCTTCTTGAGGACTCTGAGGAAGAACCACCTGTCCTCAGACATCCTGGTGAACTTCTATCGTTGCACCATCGAGAGCATCCTGACCAACTGTATAACAGTCTGGTACGGGAACTGCTCTACCTCGGACCGGAAGGCATTGCAGAGGGTCGTGAAAACTGCCCAGCGCATCGCCGGAGCACCACTTCCTGCCATAAAAGACATCTACAGGAAGCGGTGTCTGAAAAGGGCTGGGAAAAATCATCAAACACCCCAGTCACCCATCACATGGACTCTTCACCCTCCTGCACTCTGGGAGGCGCTACAGGAGCCTCCGGACTAAGACCACCAGGCACCGGAACAGCTTCTTCCCCACAGCTGTCAGACTCCTGAACTCTGCCTCCTGACATCTGACCCACGTTAACACATGGACTGAACATACACACACCCACAATGGACAACTGTACCCTCAAACACACAATAATAACATGGACTGAACCACCACTCACAACCACTAGCACTTTATATAGCCTCTGTAGAAATCTGAAATCTGGAAAGCCCACCTTATGTTTGTTCTCCCGAAAAATTTCAGCGCTGTTATTCACTGTTGCAGGCCTGCTTAGAACAAAAATGAGAAAAAAGAGAGCTGATTATTAGCTCATCAAAGCACAAAACAAAATCACCTGACAGGTTTTCTCTAAGTGCACTGTTACAAAAATAATGGGCCCCTCTCAGACATGTCCATGGTTAATCAAACTCCCTCTATTAAAACAACAAGAACATCCAAAGCAAACTGACCGAATCAATCCATCACTACAACAACAACCTCAAAAATCTTAAACACAGAACATTTTGCCACAAGTTCTTCAAGGTCCTGACACTCCGAAGTCAACTGATATAATTTCACCTGCTCAATACACAGAAAGTCTTGTTAAACGCCACACAGTCACAGTGTCTCCTCCAGTGCAAGCTTCACTCACACAGTCAGACAGGAAACCCAAGTTTCTCTTTTTCTTTTCCTGTCCCGAGTCATTCAACTACTTTGCACACTGAGTCATCTCTCAAGAAGTTGCCGTGACAAGAGAAATACATGTTCAAACATTACCACCTTATTAAATTATTTTCTTTCTTTCTACAGTGATCACTGGTTTTGATCGAGAGCACTCCTAAGTCACTCTTTTAAAACTACTTTAATCACTGTTTTCTTTTTCCATAACTCACTCCCTTGTCATATAACTTCTTTTGAGTTATTCCTCAGCTTCAAACTCAAGTGTATTTTATTAAACATTCACACCATTTTATCACTCATACTAGTAGCAAGCTGATCTTCACTGCGTATGTTTGTGTTCCAAGCCAGGTTTAATCAATGTCTATGCATTAATCATCATGCGCTTGTCTTGTCTTTGTAAGGTTAATGCATTTTCTGTTTGTGTGTGTGAGTTCATATATGTTTCTTTTTGCAGTGTTTTAGACTCCTTCACAATTTTCCCTTTAAACAGTCAGTTTTTTCCTTCCCAAATTTGCTAACCCAAATTCTGATTTCCCACCTTAAATAACAGCATTCCTTGTCCTCAGCCAGAAGTTAGGGCCCACTTGTCAGGTTTATGGAGACATGGCGCTGTGAACAATTCAACCAGAAAGAGAGGGAGTGTTTTCTCTGTGAATGTGTGTGTGAATGGGTGGATGACAGGTTGTGTAAAGCGCTTTGGGGTCCTTAGGGACTAGAAAAGCGCTATACAAATACAGGCCATTTACCATTTACCATTCTCTCTTTGGCTCATCACTGGTCATTGTTAATGACATTTCCCCCTCCGCCTCAGCCCAGCGGCTTTACCCTTGAAGTCCCGTCTTCTTCACTTCATCTCACCAGTGAGTCTGAGCTCACAGGGACTGTGCCTGCCTTAGGTTGTCCCAGGGTTTCGAGGTGGGATCTTATCCGTCATGGGCTATCCAGCCTTCCATACTCGCCTGATACGGGGGCCAAGTGGGCAGGGGTGCTGTGAGGGGAGGGGACATACTGGCTCTGGAAATTAAAGGAGTGTAAGCTGCTTTCTTCATTGCATCTTATATTAAACTATCTCACTTCTGATTCTTTCCTAAAATAATTTCACATATAGCACTTTGTGTATGTGTGTTTTCTATTCATTAATGTAATTGTCAGTTATTTTCTCTCTTTATTTTACTTTTTTAGCTGTTTGTTTGTGACGTTCTACTTTAGTTCTACTAAATCTTGATGTAAAAACAATACACCCTTCTTCCACGCACACACTCTGCAGTTTGCCTACACACACACTTCTCTCTCAGACTTCCTCTGTTCACACACTCGCCTATGAGTTATTATTAGTTATTTATTATTTTGTACAAATCACACAGAATCATTCAAATGGAGTACTCACAGCATTCACACACTTAGAATCACTCAAAATACGCTTTCCCAAGAGTATTTTATCAAACATGCTTTCAAGAATCAGAAAGAGGAAGTAGACAAGTCAGTCTAGACAAGACAGTCAGGCCAATTTTAGGTCAACTCACAAATGCTCTGTCCCACCTGAGTTCTGTGGGAATAGTGCACGCTGACCTCAAACCTGGAAACATCATGGTTGTAAACCGCCATGAGTCTCCCATCAAAGTCAAACTTATAGACTTTGGCCTCGCATGTCCTGCGTCTGCAGTGATACCTGGTGACTTTGTGGGGACGGTTGGTTATAGTGCACCTGAGGTTATGCTTGGCCTTCCTTACAATGAAGCAAGTGACATGTGGTCTCTGGGGCTGGTAGCTGTGGAGCTTGCTACAGGGGTGCCACTCTACCCTTTGGAGAATGACTACAGGGAGTGCAGAATTATTAGGCAAATGAGTATTTTGTCCACATCATCCTCTTCATGCATGTTGTCCTACTCCAAGCTGTATAGGCTCGAAAGGCTACTACCAATTAACTCATTCACTGCAGTGACTGACAGAGCATAACAGAGATTTTTATACAGACACCTTTTGGAAAGAAGTTATTACTGCAACAGATCTCTCTAGCGATTGACTTTGGAGCTGTACATAGCTGGTTCCACGGTAAAAGGGTGACACCTATTGGTGAAAGTGGGTAGTGCAGCAGGTTCAGTACAGTGAGTAGAAAGAGAGAATTTGCTACTCTCCGGGCCATTTATAAAATAAGCACAACTTATGAAATCCAGTAGTTTTCAAATACAATGAGCTGCTGTGATATGCTGTGGCAAATAAAACCACTTTTGCTCTGTTTTGACGTATTTTCGTATGATCATTACGCACCACTTTGATGGAGTAATTATGTGGATGCCTAAATATTAAAAAAGCCGCCATAACTGAGGTTGAACTGAGGGAAAAACTCACTAAAAACAATTATTACAGTGATTTTTAACAGTAGGTACAAAAATGCGTGATTTAACATGACAGGTTGCGTGGTTGCTATGCGTCTCCAGGTTCTATTTGCATTGCATCTTTTGGTATAGTTCAGACAGATTTCACTCGGCGTGTTGTGCAAAGCTACAAGGGATTTCTGCAAATTTCTGCAAAAGTAAGACAACTTTCTGCTCAAGACTTCTTGCAGCCTTACAAGTGTCCAACTCCCATGTCACGGAGGAAAGCGACCCAGCAACCATCATCCATCATGGAAAATGTGAGATTTTATGACCGTTTTCAATAAGTTTTGAATATTTACTCGACGGCCAGAAAGAGTTCACTTTGCAACAGGGCAACATGAAAATATAGACGACACAAATGTGGATAAAAAGCATTAAAAACTTAGGCCTGTGCACGTGGGAGTTATACTTGCATGTTAGACTGTTGCACTGTAGCTGTAAACGGGTAAACTGTGCATAAAGTCATTTAAACTAGTATGTTACCTATAATAACGTTTTCTTTTGCGTGTATTAAATGATCTTGTGGCAGACATGTCACCAAAGATTGCAGCTGGGATAAAAATGTTCAGTTTTTGCTAATAAGTAGAGTATCTTACATCTCGAATTAACTCAAGTGCATAATGATCACCAGGCCTGTTTCTAGCTTTTTTTGGGGGGGTGGGGGTGGGCTGTGCATGTTCCTG
Source organism: Diplotaxodon limnothrissa (assembly GCF_057381915.1). Taxonomy (NCBI): domain Eukaryota; kingdom Metazoa; phylum Chordata; class Actinopteri; order Cichliformes; family Cichlidae; genus Diplotaxodon; species Diplotaxodon limnothrissa. Next base: position 9,746,827 of record NC_140599.1, on the reverse strand, counting down.
ATTGGGGGCCTTTATTTTGTATTTAAAACTAAAATCAGGGAATAAAACAAGTAAACACTGAGACTTTATTCACTGTAGAAAAGCTAATCCCCAAAATGTTTATTTACAAATATGCAAGCAATGTTCTGCAGCATCATCTGAATTCTCAAATGTACACACACTGTCACATGTTTACAGGAGCCACATGTAACTGTGATCATCTTTAAAATCCTCAAAGCTTCTGCTTTTGGGCTTTTTTAACTAAAGTTTTAATCTCCTTCTTCATTGTGGCTTATGCTACAATTATTCACCTGATAAGACAGTCACCTCTGGGTAGAGGTCCCTCATTACACCACAGCCTAATGATGATCTTGAACTCATTACCCCCCACACAAGGCAGGGCTCTCCTATTATTGCAGCTTGCTTTTCTTTATATCCTACATGTCATTTTAAACCATATAAGTGCCACACGTGACCAAGCTTGGCCAGTTACAAAGGTATTTTGTGCATCTGCATTGTTCAAAAACGGCAATAAGCAGCAATGATTATAACAGAAATTAGAGTTTAATACAACATGGACTTTGGTGTTTGTTTAGCTTATGCAAATTATTATTTGACATGTCATTTCGGGGTATGCAGCAGTGAAGCTCTAACACGACGAGCCCATAAGTTGACACGTCTTTTATTACACTGACCTTGATGCATTGTCCTGGTTTTAGTTCTTATGATTTTATGTGAACATGTTGGATATCTTTTGTCGTTACAATCACTGTGGACAAGTTATTCAACCATGCGAGTGGTTTAAGTAGTTTATGGACATATGAAAGGGTTTGTTATTTTTTAAATATTTCATGAACTACTAACTGATGTCTGCATTACTGTCATTTTTGTGTATACCTGCAGCTTACGGTGCCCGATCACCTCAAAGACCATAATTATTGTAAGAGAAACACTGCATGCCAGGCCCGTGATGCAAAGAAACCCAGAGCCAGCAGGAAACAACTGTGCTGCAGCAAGGACCAGGTTGGATGTGTAAAATTTCAGGAACAGAATCATTTGAGGGTTTTGGAGTTTGGACTTCATTGTGGTTCATCAAATTTATATTTTTGTCTTGTTTGAAAAAAAATGAGGTTGCTATTAACTACTGACATTCCCTTGTGTGCTTCTGACCTTTCCCAGGTTGTTAATTCAACCCAGAGGCCCCGGCGCCGTGACAGAACAGTCAGTCAGCCCCGGAAAAGGAAGCGAAGCCCAGCATCCAGTTCTTCCCGACCTCCAAAGACCTCAGTGCCTCCCTCTGCAATCTCACATGATGACCTGCCAGTGTCAAAATAATTGCCCCCCAGACCCGAGCCATGCAGTACCGACCACCAGCCAACCAGCTCCAGTGACAGCCCTTTAAAAATCCACAACCTCTCAGTGGAAGATTATCAGCGAGTCTACCATGAGGTGGTAGATAGCATGCTGACGTACGTTTGTCTCCAAATGTCCTGTCACTTTTTAAAATCGCCAGCTCTAAAATGGTTACAGTATGGTTTTTCCCCTGCATTAGAAAGTAATAAGCCAGATGGAAGTACAACACACATCTATGCATTTCTATAAAAACTGACCTGCCCTGAACTTAAAATCTCTCTCTCTCTCTCTTTGTTTTTCCTTAAAGTGATGGCTGTCCATTCTTCCTGTAAAAGGTGTAAATATAAACCTGAATGAATGGGAGTAGAAACTGTGTGTGCGCATGAAGACATGCTTGTGTCGCTGAGATTGAACAGATTTATGTATGTTCACGTAGCCAAGTGATAATCATATATAATAATCACTGAATAGTAATAATGTTATTGAACAGGTTAAACATTTAGATATCACAAAAAGTTGCAAAAAAGCAATAAAAAAAAACCCACACACAGCTGTGAAGTCAGCTGCACATGAATAACATTAGTACAATGACAACTTTAATCAGAGTGAGTTCAGAAGATCCAAAAGTGGGACACTAAAAACAAGCTAGTGAAAGCAAAAAGTGACTTTGAAAAATTTATTTCATAGAATTAAAGCACTGATAGGAAAAAAAACTAAACATGAGAAGAATGGCAATCCTGCAGCGACCAATCAAAGAAGACTGTAATGGCTGCATTGTAAAGAAGTGAGTGAAGAAAGCTGATTTTTTTTTAGTTTTTCTGAGATATGCAGAGTTTTAACGAACAATTTGAACACTATTATTCATTTACATTATTTGTTCTCAACAGAGATGGGCAGTAATGCGTTACAAGTAACGTGTTACTGTAATCCGATTACAGGCACTTGCCCTGGTGGCCATTCTTTCAGTGGGCATTTCTCAACAACAACTACAAACACTAGTGAAGTGAATGGGCATTTAATTAAATAATGAAACATTTAATTCAATAATTAATGGCATATTTAATTCATTCATTTTGTCACTCCTGGCCCTCCACACCTCACTGCCATGATTGTTTGTGTAGTTATTGGATTCTAAAACTACTAGAATAGAATAGAAAACACATAAGATGCAGTCTCTGTTTTTTCTTCACCTTATTAATTTGAACTGAACTGAAATAAATCCGTTCTTTTCTGTATGGTAATGACTAGGACCTGTCCCAGCTGTCTCTGGTGGATTCAGTATTGTCTCCAATGTTTCTGATAACTTCCAGTTTGGGAAGTTTCCCATGCAGGTGAGGAATGCAGTGACTGACAGACTACCCCTCCTTCATTTAGGACCCATGCCAAACACTGAGTAAAGACTTCCTTGCATTAAACCTGCATAGCTGTTTTCACATTTATAACAAATCACCTAAGTGACCGGCAGTGATCGTATAGTTAGTGCTCTGAGTTGTTGCCTAAACAAGCCCTCTTCAAATCGGAGTTACAGCAGAGAGAATATGGCACTGAAGCAATGATGACAGCTTTAATAACCTATTTTATCTGCAATTATTCTTGTATGAAATTCTCTTAAAGTAGCAACTGAATTTCAACCAACTCAGCTAGCTCTGCATATTTTATTTCCTCTGTTAAAATAAAATGTGGCGGAGCCCAGCTGTAATTGTACCTTGCATTAATATGGTGTATTATTGATGGTGACACAGCACTGCTTAGCATGTCGTCCTGAATCTCAGGTGTGCCAATGACCTGTGCAGTATATGAGGCACTAAAATCCTGGTGGATTTCTGGGATACGAACAGGACGGAGTCATGTGAGCTCTATCAATATTGCACCACTTACGTCTCAGACCTGTATGTATGTATTTATGCACTGAAATCGCGCTGTAATATCCAGTTAACTGTCCACATTTGTACTCTGTTTTTCCATTTATTATATTTTTTTCATTAATTTGTCTGAAAAAAGATCCACGTAGTAACCAAAGAGAGACTAAATCAATGGTCTCTAATAGCAGCCAAATTATAAGAGCTTTCATTAGTGATGGTGAGATGAAGCCTTGTGATGAACTGAAGCTTTCCATCCAACTGGTCGACTCATGGTTCGAAGCATTGTGACGATTCATTGGCTCTACTGCGCCATCAAGTGGACGATTAAAGTCAGACAGGCTCAATGATTATAATGATGTGATGTGTAAACCTCTAAACTTACAGTTTTTTCTGAATGCTTAAACCCTAACTGTGATTCCTGTAGCACAATCTCTAAAACTATTCAGACTTATAGCAAAACCACTCACTGAGTTTGCAAAACTAAAAGCACATAAACTGCTTTGCACTCAGTTTGCAATTTTGTAACACACACTTTGCAAAACGGTAGGCACAATTCACTGCACAACACTCAATTACCAAATTTCCAACACACTCCTAGCAACAGTATACACATGTATGGCTATCATTAACACTAATTTGCCAACTGTCTGGCACACTTTCACATGTGAAAACTTTTTTAGATAATTCGTTCACTTTGCAATCAGCCTAAGCACTATAATACAGGTAAGCTGTGTGCGGAGTACAATGGAGGGAGCAGAAAGAGTGAGAAGTAGAGGAGGCCGAGGAAGAGGACGTGGAGGTGAAGAAGTAGGATGAAGAGGACGACAAGGACAAGGAGGAGCAAGAGGAAGACGAGGAGGGGGGAGAGGAAGATGAGGAGGGGGGAGAGGAAGGGTAGGAAGAGTAAGAAATAGAATTGCTGATGACAATAGTGGACCATGTAATCAACCATGTAATCAACCGTGGAATGACCCTGAGGGTAGCTGGCCAACGGGTCCAGCCTAACTCGAGCCGCTACACTGTAGCAAGTACCATAAGGACATCTTGAAATGAGAATCGGTTAGTACAGTCACTTCGCACAAAGATTTGTAGCACTGCCATATGCCAATGAGAAACACACCAATACCATTGATGTAAAAATACTGAAATTGTTACTTTACAGAATTGCTAGATGACCAGATGCTGGGGGCAGAGGAAGCATGTTCACTGCAGACCAAGTAACCCATATAGTCATTATGGCGGTTGCAAATAATCCTATACTTGGAAATGAACACTTGTGTTTGTTTTGATGTGTTTCAAGTACACCAGTACTTGAAGTTTGGATCCCTCTATGCTTATGGATCTATGACAGAAGTATGAGCTCAAACTGACATAGCCTACCTTGTGCACAGAGAAAGCAAAAGCCAGATGTGTTTTGTATTCATACCATCAGTGTGCAGTTGGCGCATTGTGTGCTTAGTAGATGATGGCTTGTGTGTACTGTTTGATACGGAAACACCATTTTTACGAAGGTGTGAAGAGTTAATCTAGCTGTGTTTGCTTTTGCAAGAGAACTACAATGTTTTGATTATTGGGTGACAGGTTTTCTTATTTGTGTGAAGAGTTTTGCAAAATTAGCCAATAGTTACAAAAAATGTGCTTAGGCATTCAGAAAAAACTGTAATAAACTAAAAGACAGAAATCAGATTATAAGATCTGTGGTGTTGTTGATTTATATTATGGTACTTATCATTTGTGATATTTATTACTGTGTGCATACTTTATTAGGAGAGATGAGATTAAATGTTGTCAGACAAATATTCTCTTCCTTGCTGGTTCCATCGAAGGAGAAATGTTCAAGTAAGTATGTAACTGGGACGTAATCCAATTCCACAACACAATGTGACGGGGAATCAGCTGTGTTTTGCTGCCCAATTTATTTAGAATCTGGTGCAAACCGGCGAGCCAGTTCCTGAATCAGTCACGTGGTACGGACTGCCCGCAAGGCCTCGAACATCACTGCATACGTAATCAAAGCAAGCCTCGATACGCGCTTTACAAAACTACCACGAGATTACCCGACACACGCTTCAAAGCTTCGACACACAGGAGACATCACTACTGCACACAGCCTTCACACGACAACAGGTGCACCACACTGCTAAGTGTGTTTTGTGTTTAGAGTTTTGCTAAATGGGAGACTGAGCTTTGAATAGTGTTTAAGATTTTGGCAACAGTGGGACTGATTTGATGAAAGAGTTTTCATAGTTGACAGTTTAGTTTTTACAATGGGGTTTAGTGTTTTAGCAATTCAGAAAAACTGTAATACACCTGTGCTTTTCCCAGCAACTGAGGCTTTTACCCTGCACAGTTTAAGGTATGATAAAGCACTGACCTTATAAATGGCACAAAATACACATTTTAGCTGGGAGCTGGTCATTCACAGGGGAAAGGCTCCATTGTACAACAACAACAACAGTAGTAATAGTAATAATAAATTATTATTAGTCAGGCAAGTATATCATATACCAAACATGCTTCCAAACTAATGACATTTTTTGCATTCTTCACATCAGGTCAAAATGTACTTTTTTTTTAAAAAGTGACTGGCACTGCGGAAATGGATCTACAGCACCACTTAAGAAATTTTAAAGAACTTCTAACAACTTATTTACAGCTTGAAATACGTGTATGACATTTATTACACACAGATTCAGTGAACCCAATCCAAAGAGGAAGTCTGGAAGTCCGCCATTTTGAATGTAAAATGACATTTTGGCACAGTTTTAGTGTTTTCCAGGCATCGCTGGTTTACACATTCGCCTGCAAAGTGAGAGGTCACTGGTTAAATTCCATTTGGTTACTTCAGGAACTTTTTGGGGTTACTTCAGAAAGGGACATCTTTGTCAAAGCCATGTTTGTGGTGGAATTTTGATCATTTATCACTGGACATAAGATTTTCATCTCTAAAAATGTATTTTGTCCAGTCTGTCCCAAACTTCACACTTTTGATGACAGTCTGGCGACGACTACATGCCAATATCTGGTCACACATGGTGCCACAGTTCTCATATAACATTTTAATCAAGACTACCCCACTGTGATTGAAGTATTTCTTGCAAAACAATCATAACCAAACAAAACCTTTCCTGTTCTGTAAATGAACAGTAGGACAAAATGATTACTAGTCATTGCGGAAAGCACAATTAATGTTTTTGTTTACATCGTTGGAACGAGGAAAAATTCCCCCACCACAAAAACAGAAATACTCATGAAAGCAACCTGTAGTGCAAACACGAGGGCTGAATTTATTACTTCCTGCACTAGAAAGCTGCCGATGTTGCTGATATGGATAGATCACCAGTCTTCCTTGTCTTTATCTTATTATCTCCTGTTGAGATGTTGCAGCAGAAAATGCAGCCTGGCCTGTTGAAACATTGTTTTTTTTTAGTGTTTCAACTGAAAAAATAGAATGCCTTTGATCCAAATGGAATGCATCTTGTGAAAAAAGGTGACATCTTGTGACATCACAAGATGATGACATAGATCCTTTGTTATGTCATCATCTTGCTGAGAGAAAAAACCCTTAAATAGGAGCTTTGCTCTGTTAAACTTTAATGCTCAACGGACCTTGACCTGACAGCAAGCAAACCCTTTTTGGAGAGTTTTGAGAGAATTTTACTTAGCAATTCACCGACCAAGCCGACACATTTCACCATGTCAGCTCACCCATCCTTCAGCTCAAATGAGCTTGGATTAGTTAAAGGGAGCATTTTGGGAAAGCACTACAAGGTAGAGGCTTTCCTCGGAGAAGGGGGCTTTGGTATTGTAGCCAAATGTCGTGATACCATGACTAACCGAGCTGTGGCTATTAAAGTGAACAAGAGCCGCCCTGATATTCTGCAACAGGCGAAATTGGAAATTTTCATCCTGGAGCAGCTGCGAAGGTTGGATTCAGATGCCGCCAACATTGTTCAATGGAACGGCTTTTTTCACGACGGAGAGCGGGTTTGCCTGAAATTTGAACTCCTTGATCAATGCCTGAGGGACTACATATGGGACCGGAAAAACCACTGTCTCCCCATAAGCGAAGTCAGGCCAATTTTAGGTCAACTGACAAATGCTCTGTCCCACCTGGGTTCTGTGGGAATGGTGCACGCTGACCTCAAACCTGGAAACATCATGGTTGTAAACCGCCACGAGTCTCCCATCAAAGTCAAACTTATAGACTTTGGCCTCGCATGTCCTGCGTCTGCAGTGATGCCTGGTGACCGTGTGGGGACGGTTGGTTATTGTGCACCTGAGGTTATGCTTGGCCTTCCTTACAATGAAGCAATTGACATGTGGTCTCTGGGGCTGGTAGCTGTGGAGCTTGCTACAGGGCTGCCACTCTACCCTGGAAATGAAGACTATGATGTTTTGAAATTCATCATAGAGACTCAGGGTCAGCCACCAGATCATGTTCTAGACTCTGGCGTCTACACTGAAGACTATTTCATTGAAGACAAAGACAAGCAACAGCGCTGGACATTTAAGACTGACCAACAATTTCAGTATGAGACAGGATATGAGTCCCTGGAGACAAGATGCATAAAACTGACGCGTCTGGATGACCTTGAACAAATAATAATGTTTAGACGAGGACCAGAAGCTGGCCAACGCTTATTTGTCAGCTTAATTAAACAGATGTTGGCCTTGGATGCACACCAGCGGATAACACCCTCGGAGGTTCTCCGGCATCCCTTTTTCAGCTCTAAGAGTTCCCTGTGCATTGACATGAGTGCTGAAATATCACAAAACCCTGTGGTCTTTCAGCACCCTTCAAACTTGGAAAGCAAGAGATCACAGAAAATCAACTGCAGTTTTCAAAACTCGGTTGAATTTTCTCAGCAAGTATTCGTCCACACATCAGCCAGTCCATCATTCAGCTCAGATGAGCTTGAATTAGTTAAAGGGAGCATTTTGGGAAAGCACTACAAGGTAGAGGCTTTCCTCGGAGAAGGGGGCTTTGGTATTGTAGCCAAATGTCGCGACACAACAACCAACCAAGCTGTTGCCATTAAAGTCAACAAGAGCGACCCTGATATTCTGCAACAGGCACATGTGGAAATTTTCATCTTGGAGCAGCTGCGAAGGTTGGATCCAGATGCCGCCAACATTGTTCAATGGAACGGCTTTTTCCACGACGGACAGCGGGTTTGCCTGAAATTTGAACTCCTTGATCAATGCCTGTGGGACTACATAGGGGACCGGAATAAACAGGGTCTCCCCATAAGCGAAGTCAGGCCAATTTTAGGTCAAATCACAAATGCTCTGTCCCACCTGAGTTCTGTGGGAATAGTGCACGCTGACCTCAAACCTGGAAACATCATGGTTGTAAACCGCCATGAGTCTCCCATCAAAGTCAAACTTATAGACTTTGGCCTCGCATGTCCTGCGTCTGCAGTGATACCTGGTGACTTTGTGGGGACGGTTGGTTACTGTGCACCTGAGGTTATGCTTGGCCTTCCTTACAATGAAGCAAGTGACATGTGGTCTCTGGGGCTGGTGGCTGTGGAGCTTGCTACAGGGGTGCCACTCTACCCTTCGGAGAATGACTATGATTATCTGAAATTCATCATAGAGACTCAGGGTCAGCCACCAGATCATGTGCTAGACTCTGGCGTGTACACTGAAAACTATTTCATTGGAGACAAATACAAGCAACAGCGCTGGACATTTAAGACGGAAGAACAATATAAAGGCTCTGTTCCAGGGACAGGACATGAATCCCTGGAGACAAGATACATAATACTTACACGTCTGGATGACCTCGAACAGCTAATGATGTTTAGACGAGGACCAGAAGCTGGCCAACGCTTATTTGTCAGCCTAATTAAACAGATGTTGGCCTTGGATGCACACCAGCGGATAACACCCTCGGAGGTTCTCCGGCATCCCTTTTTCAGCCCTGGCCTCTCTAAAAGGTTCCCATGTATCAACATTGAAAGACCATACTGAATCAGTCTCCAGCATGGCATCTTCCACCCTGGACAAAAGTGATAAAAATACAAACTGGGGTTGGAAAATGACATTAACAGCAAATTACAATGCAAAAATTAATTAAGCTGCTCCAAAAATGATCACTTTGGCTTCTTTTTTTTAAATTTTCACTCCCCCCACCCCAACCAGTCGTGGCAGAGGGCTGTCCCTTCCTGAGCCTGGCTCTGTTGAAGGTTTCTTCCTTTTTAAAGGGAGTTTTTCCTTCCCACTGTCGCTAAATGCTTGCTCATAGGGAAATCTTCTGATTGTTGGAGTGGCCAAAACTCTAGGGGAAGTAGCAATTCTTGTGAAAATTAAAAAAAAAAAAAGCCTACCAATCTTCAAAGCGCAGCAGCGGACACCTTACCATCACATCAGTCCTTCAATCAGACCTAAAACACCACCTTTACAGAAATAAATTCCATACAAATTGGAAATACATTGCGTAATAATTGTTGTTTTTGATTGTTTATAAATATATAGTGCTACCCTTCAGCCTCCTAGTAGACATACCTGTGTTATGAATGTGAAACTCCTCTGATTTTCAGAAAAGTTGACCTCTGACCTTGAAGTCAAGGTCATTGAGATTTAAGCTTCACAGAGATTTTCAGTAGATGCAACCATGGTATTGACTTGAAAATTCTACACTATCAAAGACTTAGGTGCCCACAGCACCTCGCCATATACAAAAGATTTTTCTATTCATTTATGTATTATTAGTTTATTTATTTCTTCATCCCGCTCTCTCTCTCTTTTTTTTTAATTCACCTTTCTGTTGCGATGCTCTGGACATTTCTAAACCCCACAAGTTCAGCCTCAATTTTCAACCCAATTTTCCTATACTTTCACTTGAACACGTCCAGCCTTCACCTCTCACCGGTCCTCGTCCCCTCTTCTCACAGCTTCCTGTGTGGCCTCCCAAATCAAACACAGGCCCAAATCAGCCGTTTCTTCTTCTCTGTTCATTCTCTCTTCAACTTTTCAGTCTTTTCTTGGCGGTTAACTCCCAGCATGGCAAATATGAACTCAGACAGTCCAATGCAGTGCTTTCACACAGTCATGTCACTGGTACACTTTCCAGCTTGTAATTCAGAGCACATGTTCCATTAACATACATGCTGCTGGACCCTTCAGTGTTTTAGGTCAGTTGTACTGTCTTCTGCCTGCTGTTAATTCTTCAAATCTACGGTGTTGTTCTGTCTGTTTTCTGTCTTCATCAGGAGATTGACTGTCCTTTAAGCTTCTTCTCAGGATAAGGGCAGGATGAGAGGTGAAGCTGTAAAATTTCAGCCAAAGCCTGGCCTGTTTGTCGTTCCAATTATGTTAATCTATCATTTTGCCGCTGTACTCATCTGAGGTTGAGCCAAGTCCATGGGCACCTGTATTAACACACTAAGACATTTATTTAATATCATTTTCATTACTATTTCTTAGCACTTTCACTCTCTAATTCCTCTGTTTTCCTTTTGAAACGTCTCTCACAAGCTCACAAGCTATATTCAGACTTCCTGCTTCACTTCCTGCCAGACACACACACACACACACTCTTCACTTTACTGGATTTTCATCCGTTTCTACAGCCTAATCAAGCTCTTATTTTATGTTCACACTCTATATACCCTCTGTAACTCTACTAATTCTAATATAAAAAGAATGCACCCTCAGTACAGAAAAACAGAAAAGTCAGTGATGTACAAATGTAGCAAAAATAGGAAACATTAGAACTGTAAATGTTTTCTTCCTTGTCTGCAGATTAACAGTCCACAGGTTGGGTGCTCGCACTCTGATTCGTTCCCTGGAGATGAAGGAGAGAGAGCTCAGAGGACAGCAAGATGGAGGAGTGAAGGAGAAGGTGGTGCAGCTCAGTGTCCAATCAGGAGTGAGCAGTTCTTTCACCACCTTCATTGCTGTCAACAAAGACAACAGAGAGGCGATCCAAGGACCTCTGCACCGCAGACATATTCTACCACCCTGTGAGGTTTGTTTAAAGCAAACAAAGCAATACCATGAAACTGTTAACAGCAGGATGTCAGAGTCAATAGAGAGGACTCAAAAGAGCAACTTCAAATCAAACTATTTATGTAGTAGGTGTTTCTTTGCCAATGTCTTTCCCCTGCATTAGAAAGTAATAAGCCAGATGGAAGTACAACACACATCTATGCATTTCTATAAAAACTGACCTGCCCTGAACTTAAAATCTCTCTCTCTCTCTCTTTGTTTTTCCTTAAAGTGATGGCTGTCCATTCGTCCTGTAAAAGTTGTAAATATAAACCTGAATGAATGGGAGTAGAAACTGTGTGTGCGCATGAAGACATGCTTGTGTCGCTGAGATTGAACAGATTTATGTATGTTCACGTAGCCAAGTGATAATCATATATAATAATCACTGAATAGTAATAATGTTATTGAACAGGTTAAACATTTAGATATCACAAAAAGTTGCAAAAAAGCAATAAAAAAAAACAACACACACAGCTGTGAAGTCAGCTGCACATGAATAACATTAGTACAATGACAACTTTAATCAGAGTGAGTTCAGAAGATCCAAAAGTGGGACACTAAAAACAAGCTAGTGAAAGCAAAAAGTGACTTTGAAAAATTTATTTCATAGAATTAAAACACTGATAGGAAAAAAAACTAAACATGAGAAGAATGGCAATCCTGCAGCGACCAATCAAAGAAGACTGTAATGGCTGCATTGTAAAGAAGTGAGTGAAGAAAGCTGATTTTTTTTTAGTTTTTCTGAGATATGCAGAGTTTTAACGAACAATTTGAACACTATTATTCATTTACATTATTTGTTCTCAACAGAGATGGGCAGTAATGCGTTACAAGTAACGTGTTACTGTAATCCGATTACAGGCACTTGCCCTGGTGGCCATTCTTTCAGTGGGCATTTCTCAACAACAACTACAAACACTAGTGAAGTGAATGGGCATTTAATTAAATAATGAAACATTTAATTCAATAATTAATGGCATATTTAATTCATTCATTTTGTCACTCCTGGCCCTCCACACCTCACTGCCATGATTGTTTGTGTAGTTATTGGATTCTAAAACTACTAGAATAGAATAGAAAACACATAAGATGCAGTCTCTGTTTTTTCTTCACCTTATTAATTTGAACTGAACTGAAATAAATCCGTTCTTTTCTGTATGGTAATGACTAGGACCTGTCCCAGCTGTCTCTGGTGGATTCAGTATTGTCTCCAATGTTTCTGATAACTTCCAGTTTGGGAAGTTTCCCATGCAGGTGAGGAATGCAGTGACTGACAGACTACCCCTCCTTCATTTAGGACCCATGCCAAACACTGAGTAAAGACTTCCTTGCATTAAACCTGCATAGCTGTTTTCACATTTATAACGAATCACCTAAGTGACCGGCAGTGATCGTATAGTTAGTGCTCTGAGTTGTTGCCTAAACAAGCCCTCTTCAAATCGGAGTTACAGCAGAGAGAATATGGCACTGAAGCAATGATGACAGCTTTAATAACCTATTTCATCTGCAATTATTCTTGTATGAAATTCTCTTAACCCTTGGATGCACAACCTACCAGTACCTACACTCTTCCACGAGTGGGGTCAAAAATGACCCCAAATAGAAACAATGCATTTTGCTATAAACTCGGTTGTTATTCTTCAAAATCTTTAAAACAAAGAGTTGTAATATTTTCATATTTGAGGTATTCCTCATAAAACATGATTGTGACATGAGGCCCTTTGCATTTTTATTTATTTTTTTCATAAATTTTAAGAAATTGCAGTTTTTGTATCACTTGTATCACTTTTGTATGCTTGCTCTGCATATACTGCAGAAGCTGGCTCTTCCCTCTGAAAGGCACAAGTTGTTCATCCACTGTAACACAATCACTGAGGATGAATTTCTGCCTGCAGCTGACCAGGAACAGGTCCCATATGTAGCGGAAAGCTGCCATGTGGTTTGTTTTCAGTCTATAGGCTCTGGTCCTCTTGTCATCAAATTGGAAGAAACTGCAAATATCTTTAAATCTTTGAATTGACATAGTGGCCTTGAACAATGGGTTATGCAGAGGACTCCCAAAAAACACACCGACTGGTACATCCCAGTTCTTCTCACTTTCTGCAAGAATGGTCAATCAAATGAAGGTCAGGAGCTTTTGTTTGATTACAATTTTCCACTCTTTTCCCCTGTCTGTGGCTACTCTTCGTGCCTCCATGTTTGTGCATGTCAGCACCTCTCCTATTATATTATCAGACATGAACATCTTCCATACATCTATTGGGGAGACAGTACTAGACCCAACGACAATGACGACAATAGTCTTTGTCCTCAATATCTGAGATGTCAGATTCTGAGTCAGTGCCATCCGTCCTGGATCATTTGTAGGGCAAGGTCCACAGCTGGCCTCATAGCAGCCATGTTACTTTAAATATTAAAAAAAAAAAATGAAATGCACAGGAAACTATAAACAGGGCTGCACATAAATGGTCCGCAGGTGCACATTTGCTGTCAAAATAAAAGACGCGTACCAGATAAGAAGTTGGGATGCTCGTTTGTGTAAATTAGATGTTCTGGAGGAGGACAGACATTTGTTCTTAACTCTTAAAGATGTCGAAAAAGCAAGCTCCGTAAGCAATTACTTTGGTGTTCCTCCACCACAAAAGAGGCACGTATTCTCTGAATTTCCGGGAATACTTTCATTTTCACAGCGAATGCTCACTGACTCCCCAAACCAGATTTGAAATTCTATCAAGTTTCTATTTGATGTGTGTAAATGGAGACTATTTAGTTTGCTGGGATATGGACTGACATGTGTTGAATGGGAGGAGCAGATTGTTGTTGTCTTCTTGTCTGTTTATGAAAACAAATATATTGTTGAAACAATGATTCATTTTTAACTCCACATGTGAAATGTTTCTGATATTTGAATTCTGTTTGATTAAAGACTTTCATCATAACACAAATCCACCCAGTCTCACCCAACATCGTATTCATCCATTCACTTCTGCTTATCCTTTTCAGGGTCGCGGCGGGTGCTGGAGCCTATCCCAGCTGTCATAGGGCGAGGTGTACACCCTGGACAGGTCGCCAGTCTGTTGCAAAACAATGGTTGCATTTTACACTCATCCGTTTTCATTAGAGGCAGAACCCAGAAGCACATCCAGGTTTAGGTCTACTGCTTGGTGCTACACAAAAACAGGCTGAACAGACTGAAACTCACATGAATTTGGACGAATCGAAGTAAGAATGTCACTTCTGCTCAATTGAATCGATTATCATGACCTAATAGCCACTTAACTCATTCACTGCCATTGACGTCTATAGACGTCAATTGAAAAACTTACGTTGACTGCCATTGACGTCTATAGACGTCAATTACGTTTTTCAATGGGAGGGGCTAGAATACAACCTCGGGCAACTTGAAAAACTGAAGCCCACCAGCAGTAAAAGTAGACCTGCAAGGAGGTGCAGGGTTTGCGCACGTAAGGGATTGCGCAGTGAGACAAAAATGTGGTGCAAGTCTTGTTGTGTGCCCTTGCATCCCGGAAAGTGTTATAATGATTACCACACAAAAGTGAATTATTCATTGTGAATAAATGTTTCACTATGTACATTTTATTTTTTCATATATTTGTAAATAAATTGTTTTGATAAAACATAACCTTTCTCAGTGTTATTTCTGTTTTATAGAAGTGAAAAACTATTTTATATGTTAGAGGTGTCACAAAGCAAGAAATATTAGTGTCAAAGGCACTTTTCTGCTTGAAATGTATTTTTCACAAAAAGCTTGTTTTCTCCCTTTTTTTGGTCAAAACAGGCATTTTTGGTGGAACCCACCTCTCTTCTACAGCTGATTACTAAAGAATGGAAAATGGTAGAAACAAGCTTTTTTTTTTGGATGAAAGAAGAGAGTCTGTTCTTCATTTTGGTAGGTTCAGCGTTTATATGATCATAACACACAGTTTTCTGTGGCTCTTCAAAAATGAGTAAAAATGCTCAAAAACCCTGGCAGTGGGGAGTTACCTGATTTGAAAATGGCTGGCAGTGAATGAGTTAATAAGTTAAGAGTAATGTGCCAAAGTAGTATAAATATTTAAACTTTTGGCAAATCCAGCAGCTTAATTAAGTGATTTCACATCATGTGTTCAAACGGCTTGTCAGTGCGCATACTTAAGCTTTAAAAAAATACAGTCCAATGACCTGATAGATGTTTGCTGAACATTCTGGTTTACATCAGCACTTAAATTAAAACATAAAGACCATGTTTTGTGTGGGCTGCTCAATGCCATGAAGCAAAACCTCTGAACATCTCAGTTTTTACACACAAACACACACACGCACGCAAGCAAACAGTGTTTTATGTGCTGTTGTCTAAAATATTATAAAATTGCCTAAAATAGAGATGTTTAAAACTTCTATACAGATCCTGTGCAGCTGCAAAGCAAAAATAAAAAATTCCCTCCAGGCAGAAGCGGCCATTTTCGTATGTGGGGAAAACCCCCCACAAAAACAGAGGGGACAGGCTGGCACCAGAACACCACGGATGTGCCCCGAGATGAGTGTGAAAATATGATTATAATAGAGGAGGGTTAAATCACATATTTGTTACATTTAAGATCAAAGTGGAGCTAATAAGCATTTTTTTTTAAATGCAGGACGGAGGACAATTTATTGAGACTATCACACATTTGTATTGTTTGTATGGAGCTATATTCAGTAAAGCAGAGAAAATGCACAAATGAGAACATAAAAAGTCCGAAAATTAGTTTGGTTTTTCCCCCTCTTATTAACTGACTCATTAACTAACTTCCTAAACAACTAAATGCCATGTTGCCATATCGTTTTTTTGATTAGTCAACGTTGCGCATTTTTCCACCAATAGGAAAGGGTGGGGTTTTTTTTGTTTGTTTTTGCTCACAGGCAGAGAGTGCTTTCGAGCGCTTTCCTTCTAAAATGCAGTTTTTACCGTTTCTACACGATCTATATCTATATATAAATAAACAGTATTCAGAAAACAACAAACATTGCATATATTTTTTTATCACAACTCTGGTTTTAACACAATTTAAAAACTGGTATAAAGTCCACACGTTTCATCTGTCCTGCTCACATCTCCAATGGTTGTACAAGTTGTCATTAACGTGGTTTCACGCCACATCAGCTTAGCTAGCAAAGCTATGCCGCTTTGCTAGCTAAAACACCGGTGTCGGCACATTAGGACGCTGTCATAGCCTTTCAACGACGTTGATTAGTTGTGCATCACTGGCTGGAGCAGCTAGTCACCGGTCACTACTGACTCACACTGCAAAACAGAATAAATTATTAACATATTTATTTTAATTTCAATTCAGGTTAGATTTTTTTTTGTGCACAACGCAGATTTTCTGTGCGCGGAGACCGTGCCAACAGTGCGCGCAGGTTAGAGGGAACATTGTTTATCAACCAACCTTGAGGAAGCAGGCAGAGTTGTTGTTCAATGTGTTGTTTTTAAAAAAACAAACAAAAAACGCAAGAAAGCGATTACCACAAAACGTGGTGACGTTTAATGACATTACGTCACAGAACGTGGTGATGTCATAGTGACAGTCCTTTCATCCTTTGATGTTCTTAAATAGACGAAACCTGTCAAACGGAATTGATTATTGAGCTATCGTTTTGTTGGAGTGATACTGCACATAAAAAGCAAAAATGAGTTCGAAACCTAACAAAGACAGAGATGTTAATTTCTTGAAAACAATGGTTAACAAAAGTGAAAAAGAAAAAGAAACATATGCCAGACAGTTCGACCAAAGACTGCATCCAATGATCGACGAGGTTGAAAAGCTTAAAACAGAGCTTGACTACTTCAAAAAACTGCATACAGTCAATAAGAAACGGATCGAGGATTTAACAAAAGAAAACAATGAACTTTTGCAGAATAATAAGATGCTCGGTTCGGTCTTGGATGACAGGACAAATATCTCAGACAGGTTAAACTCGAAAAAAGATGACCACGAAGCTCTCGTAAAGTTCCGCGCAGAGACGGAGAAAACTCTGGCTGAACTTAAAGAAAAACATGAGGAAGTCCTGCAAGGACTGCTGGAAACAGAAAAAGAAAAGGTGGCACGTCAGGAATTTCGCAACAGCCAAGTTTTTGAATTATTATTGAAACGCCACAAAGTGTTGGTTCGAGGACACATCTATTGAGGTGGTCATTACCAGGCTTAGACTGGGACATTGTGCATTAAATAAAACACTACAGATGATAGGAGAACATGAGACGGGGCTTTGTGGAGTGTGCCAGGGGGAGGTGGAGACAGTAGAGCATGTAATACTGCGGTGCAAGGGTTATGATGTGGAGAGGTCAGTTCTGCAGAATAGATTGAAGGAGCGGGGAATTGGGGTATTTAATCTGAAGAGTGTGTTGGAGGGTAGTAGGGCACAGGTGAGGGAACTGGTGGGGTTTCTGAAAGCTATAGGTGTTTATGAAAGAGTGTCCTGTTCAACAACGTGTGGTGCTGTGATAAAGAATAGAAAAAGGGACACACGTTGAGCTGATGTCAGTTTCACAACAGGAAGGTTTATTCTTCCTCTGTGCCCCAAAACGCTACTCGATACCACTGCGCGTAATGCGGCCTCTAGCGGCTGGATGTAGGATAGCATTTTAAATGACAGGTACAAAAATACAATCACAACAAAAACCTTTGGGGGTGGGGGGCTGTTTTCCCCAGTTTATTTCTGATACCAGATTTTACTAGAGAGCTATTCTCAACTCTCTACACTCTCCCCCACTTAAAAGAATGTCTCCTGACATTTGTTTCTTTATGTGTGGACCCATCAGTGTATGAGTGTGCACTCATTGTGGTAGTACGGCTGAGAATAGTTGGGGTGAAAGAATGATGGGACGCCGTGTGTCCACATCCAGGGTTGGCTAGCTGAAAGGGTGTTCATATCTGCCCTCCAGTGACAGTATGATGGCTGACCCAGTGCGTTGTACGTGAGTCTTTCTGCTGGTCTCCCCCTCCTCTGTGATCTTCTTACAAAGTCATTTTCTCTATTTTCTCCATCCATTTCCTCCATGTCTTTTTCTGCTAACTCCTCAGCCTCCACAACATCTTGCTCTCCCCCATATTCTGGCCTGTCAAGAGGACAGAGCTCTCTTGCTGCTGCACGTAGCTTGGGCTGACTCTGAGAATCCTGCTTTGGAATGACAGTTTCCTGTTGCTGAGGGTGCTCCTGTTGAATAGCAGGTTCTTGTTGTTGAGGGTTCATGAGTCTGTAGCATGGAATCTTCCTCCGGAGATCATGGTGGTAGGTATAACTATCTTCCTCATCCGAGCTACTGGTCGCCGTTTCGTTGACATCTCTTACAGGTTGTATTTGCCTTTTTGCTTTTGCCTTTTCTTCCACAGGAAGTTCTTCCTCAAAAGGTAAGTCGTTTACTGGTAGTAGGAGGTTTCTATGAAGAACCCGCATGGCTTTACTACCTCTCTCTGGCTGTACCTTATAGACTGGTCCATCTCCCAATCTCTCCACCACGCGATGTACTACCTTCTCCCAATAGGCGTGCAGTTTTCCTGGTCCTCCTCTCTCTGACAAATTTTTCACCAGTACTCTGTCACCTGGCTGGAGAGTGATACCTCTTACATGTCTGTCGTACTGCTTTTTGCTTTTGGCTGAGGACTGTCGGCTGTTATTTGCAGCTATTTGGTAAGCGACTCGCATCCTCTCGGCCCACTTTTGGACAAACGTTTGGTGGTTTTGTGCCTCAGTGTCTTTCCCTTGGTGAAAAAGTAGGTCAACTGGTAGCCGTGGAGCCCTGCCATACAAGAGAAAAAATGGAGAGTACCCTGTTGCGTCATGTCTTGTGCAATTGTAGGCATGCACGATCTGAGGCAGATGATCTTTTCATTCACTCCTTTTCTCTTCTTGTAGGGTGCGCAGCATTTGGAGAAGTGTGCGATTTAATCGCTCCACTGGATTGCACTGAGGATGATAAGGAGTGGTGCGTGAGTGTGCAATTCCTGATAGTTGTTGCAGTCTTTGGAACAGGCTGTTTTCAAACTCACGTCCTTGGTCGTGATGCAACTTCTCTGGATACTCAAAGCAAGGAATAAAGTCCTGAAATATCTTTTCAGCAGCTGTCTTTCCTGATTTGTTTCTCCTTGGGTATGCCTGCGCAAAGCGCGTGAAGTGATCAACAAGGACAAGGATATACTCATATCCTCCTTTGCTTGGCTCCAAGTGCAAATAGTCAATAGAGACCAACTCAAAAGGTGCACTGGTGGTGAGGGATCCCAGTGGAGCTCTCTGCTGGATATTGGGGTGCTTCTGTTTAATACACTGGCATTTTTTTGTCACGAATTCTTCCACATCTTGCTGCATGTACGGCCAATAGAACCGTTCTCGGGCCAGATGGATCACCTTTTCAGAACCTACATGCCCCATGTCGTCATGTAAGCTTTTCAGTACCACTGATTTGAGCTGTTCAGGGAGGACCAGTTGTCGGTTTTGGTTTGTTTTTCGGTAGAGTAGTCCATTTTCTACTTCTAACTTGTTCCACTCATAGAGCAGTCTTCTTGTCTGTTTAGACATTGTTTTTTTCTCTTTTTCATTTGGAGTCCAAGCTCTCAGTTTCAAAGAAATAACTTCTTTAATAGCTGGATCTGCTTGTTGTGCAGCTCTAATATCTCTGGGAATGATGCCTGAAACACTATTGTGTGGTACAGCATTTCCATCATCACCATTTAGTTGCAATGCAGCCACCCAGGGAACATCATCGTTTTGTACCATTTTTGTCCCCTGCCACACAGCAGAGACCACCTCCGGTGACACTGTCTCTGTATGGTCACTCATCTGCTGCTGCAGGTTCACGGGATACCTGGACAACATATTGGCATCAGCGTTCCTCTTTCCTGGTCTATACTTAATGTCAAAATGGAAATCCGCCAACTCCCCAACCCATCTGTAACCCACAGCATTTAGTCTTGCTGAACTCAAGATGTAGGTCAAGGGGTTATTATCGGTATAGACCGTGAAAGTTGGTGCATAATACAAGTAATCCCGGAACTTGTCGCAAATAGCCCATTTAAGTGCCAGGAACTCAAGTTTGCCCGAGTGCAGATGATAGTTCCTCTCTGCAGGTGTTAAGGTCCTGGAGCCGTACCCAATGACACGCAGTTTGTTGTGTTGGCGTTGGTATAATACAGCTCCCAGACCTTCGTTTGAAGCGTCCGTGTGTAACACAAATGGAAGATCAAAATCTGGGTAGGCCAGGATGGGGGGGTTTGTCAACATGTCCACCAACCTGGACACCACGTTCTGATGTTCAGTAGTCCAAGTGACAGGTGAGCGAGAGGGAAGTTGCCCCTTGTTCCCTTTGGTCGCTGGACTTTTTCCCTTAACAGTCTGAGGCTTGATGGCATGACCTGTCTCAGCTGGGCTTTGGAGAATTTCAAACAAGGGCCTTGCCAGTCGTGAAAAGTCTTGGATAAAGGACCGGTAGTAGCTGAGAAATCCAAGCAACGTCTGGACCTCTCCAACTGTGCGAGGCTTCTTGTCTTTCAGGGCTAGAACTGCTTCCAAATCCTTTGGATCGATCTGAATCCCTTCTCCTGACACCATTCGCCCGATGTACCGAATTTGTCTCTTAAAGAGCTCACATTTGGCTGGGCGAAGCTTAATGCCGTGTTGTCGCATCCGGTGGAACACTTGTCTTAGATGGTCTACATGTTTGTCAAATGTTTTGGAATAGCAAAGGACATCATCCAAATACGGCACGCAAGATTCGTCTCTGATGCCCTCTAACACTCCCTCCATGCACCTCTGAAAGGCAGCTGGTGCATTCGTCAGTCCAAAGGGTATTCGTACCCATTCGTAGAGTCCCCAGGGTGTGCTAAAGGCAGTTAGATGTCTTGACTCCTCACTCACAAACCCTTGATGGTGCGCACTCCCTTGGTCCAAGATGGAGAACCATGAATTGCCTCCTAGGCTGTCCAACAAATCCTGGATCCGTGGGAGTGGATGGCGATCTGGGACGGTTTTGCGGTTAAGCTCACGGAAGTCAACACACAGGCGAAGACTGTTGTCTTTTTTTCACAAACACACTACAGGTGAGAAATAGGCAGAAACAGACTTCCTAATCCACCCCCTGTTTAGGAGATTTTGGATATACTCCTTCACCTCCTTAAAAAGTGGCCGTGGAATGGAATTGTAGCTTTTTTGAACTGGAGTGTCATCAGTCGTATTGATTTTGAGCTGTTAGCCAGGGACATACCCAATGTCTCCTTCATCACGAGCAAACACGTCTGATTCCTCATAAAGCATTTGCCGTACCGTGCTCTGGTCAGGCTCCGGCAGGTGATCTAAATCCACATTTGGATGCCATCTTTCCTCCACACTGCCAGCCCGGCGATTTTCCTTCCCGTTACTTTGTTCTTCACTGGTCGGACTTGTTTGGGTAGCGCACAGAAGGGTGTCATTGTGTGGTTCTTCAGGCCCCTGCATAGTTGGATGGATGTTTACAGGTGTGCTTTCAATAATTTCTTCAATGAATCCTAAGACTGCTTTTGGAGGTAAAAAAACATCATGCCTTATTGAATTCTGGATTGGTATTCTCACTATTTTTGAGGCGCCAGCCGGCACTTCAACGAGCGCAGGAAATAACTCCAACCCATCCGGCAAGTGACAGTCTACATTCGGCTCAAACAACATGACTCCTCCTCCAGGAAAAGCTCTCATGCGGCATTTCACCTAACAGATCTGACTGCGGGGGATCGTGAGTCCCTTCTTTCCAACTCTTAATACTGGACATTCTGACTCTTCCAGGGGTTGCCTTGTGTGAACCACCGAAACAAGGCTTCCAGCATTACTCTTTTGAATTCTCAGAGCTTCTGAAAGGAGACTCACTAAGTTGCTGTCGTCTCTTTGATCACCATTCCCTGCAATCATCTCTTGTATCACATTGAAGCCTAGTAGCGGGCTGCTCAACCCTCCTCGACTTACTAGCATGGGAACATGAATAGCAACTGAGCCATGTCTGCTACTTGTGATCTCAAAAAAAACTTCTATCCACCCTTCAAACGGCACATCTGTCCCATTAGCTGCAGTGACTTTGAGTGGGGTTGTCCGAGAGTAGGCTTTCCAGTGGCCTAATTGTCACATTTGGCAAGGCTTTTTGCACCCAAGACTTCTCCACCATGCTTACTTGGGCCCCACTATCCAACAACATTTGAAGTTTGACCCCATCTAGATAACAAGTTACCATACACCTGCCCCCAATCAGCTGGGCAATACGCTCCCTTTTGGACACTTGACATGATTTGGAGGTCTTGGTTGAAGATGGAATTTTCTCTTTGGGGTGCAGCTTCTCTGGGATTGGGGACTCTGCATTCTCCAAGGTCACTGGTGGTCCCTCCCCAGAGACCTCACCCGGTTTCCCGACAGAGTTCCCTTTTGTAAGCAGCCAATAGCTCTGTGTCCCTCTTTTCCACATCGGAAGCAGTGTGAGCAGGTGTCATTTCCTTGGGATACACATTGGTGACATTTCCCTTTAACTTCAGGCTTGGCTGACTGTTTTATGTGTAGCAAAGGGTTGTAGGTGTTTTCTGTTGCCACATTCACTACCGGTGTGATGGCTTTCTCCAAACTTTTGGCCAAAGATGACACTTGGGCTGTTAACTCCTGTATAGCACTGCGATTGGCCTGCACCTCTGCCTTCACTTGAATGGCATTCTGTTTGTCACTTTCCAGCTGGGCTGTATTGATACTGATTACTTTTTGTTTGCATACCTGTCCCAACCTGGATTTCCTCTCGGTGTCCTCCCTCAGTGATCTTTTGATCACGTCGAGTATAAAGTCATCAGTCACATTCATCAGTCACGCCCTGCCACACACATCAAACACGTAAAATAAATATTTATGCAATTTTGCATTCACTTTTTGTTTTTTGTTATTTTTACACAGTGTTCTGAATGATTAACAATGGTCTACAGCCAATCTTGTGTATTATTATTATACAAACTTTGGTTGTAAGATTCAGATAACTATTTAATAAAAGCTAAATATTTTATATGAGAGTAAGAAAGAAAAGTATATCTTTGTGTCCCCCTCTCCCTGTTAATGCCCTACCTGGCCCCCTGGCAAAAGCTGTGCTAGATCCGCCCCTGCACAGTTACCAGCTGTCAGCTACACAAAAAAAGGAGCTTGGTGTTAGTTGTCTCTCAGAAACAGTTCATAACTTCCCTTCAACTCATTCATGTCACCTAAAAGGTAAACCTGTTTCTCCATCACCAGTTCAGCTCTGATGACTCAGTAAGGACATCTCATGGTTAGGACCAGCCCTTTTTTTTCAGCTGTGGCTCCAGCAAACATCAGCTGATACTAGAAATTAAAATCAAATGAATTCTAACAACAGCTGATCAAGCTTAAACGTGCTGCTGTTGTTTAGCGCGATAAACAAACAAGAGAGAAAAGCCGATCATTGATCAGTTTCACGATTGAAGTTGCAACAGGCAAGAGAATGACAGGGGAGCCTGAGTAACGACAGAATAAATCCAGCTTTGTGTCTTCTTCCATTCTACCTGAAGTATGGGACAAACTGTGTTCCTTTTCAGCTCAATACGAAACGCGTAATATTTTCTCTGAATGCGGGACGATTCCGTTTGCACGGGGCGGTTGGCAACCCAATAACTAACCTTATGAATACAATAAAGTTCACCATCAGTAACACAGCACCCACCCAGCTGTACGACTGATTGTAAAAAGTCAGCACAACGAAAATATATATAACGTCTTACCTGACATTCAGTTCACCGGACACTCGTACCGGCGGCGTGAGGGGGAGGGGGGTGAAATGAGACAGAGAACCGCTCTCGGTGTAAGCCAGGGCCAGTCGCTTGGCGGCCGCCTCGCATCTCTCTTTTTCCCCATCTCCTTTCTGCCATACACCGCTGCCCTCCGTTGTAGCTCCGCGTTAGCCACCACCAAACAACCGAGTTATTTTTTCCACATCGAACAGCATCTGGACAATCCACCACCTTTCACTGTTTTTACCGTTACTAAAATGAATAAATGAATCACCAGCCCATATAAATGAAAAATAAGTCGAGCAGCCAACCAAGAGTCATCACGAAAGACTAGGGGGTGAAACGAGAGCGTGAGCCGGCCTGGGTGTCAGCCAGCCCGGCCTGGGCGTCAGACAAGCCGCGCTAGCCAGCTAGCTGCCATGCGGCGCTAGCCAGCTAGCTGCCATGCGGCGCTAGCAGTAACATCGTGAGAGAACTTTTGCCAATATGGGATCTCTTGATAAAACAAGCAGATATTTGAAGTTTACACACCTACATCCTCGCCTGAAAATGTCTTAAAAGTTTATTTTGCGACCTAGAAACACTAATAAAACACATATAAAACGAAATGGTGGCCGCCATTATTTGACTCGGTAGAGGCGTGCTATGAATTGTGGGATATAGAGTCTTCCACCAAGCATACACCCTTGCGGTTACCGTAACTATTCAATGGTTCGCGCAACCTTAAAAATTCCAATGGCTCCTTAAAGCAGCGACGCTGTGTGCGCCGTTGATATTGTCGTCAT
The DNA here is from genome assembly GCF_057381915.1 of Diplotaxodon limnothrissa. Lineage (NCBI taxonomy): Eukaryota > Metazoa > Chordata > Actinopteri > Cichliformes > Cichlidae > Diplotaxodon > Diplotaxodon limnothrissa. Next base: position 9,722,080 of record NC_140599.1, on the reverse strand, counting down.
TACGGTAATCCAAATAAGGGTAGACAGACCGTACTACTGGTGGCATACCACTAGAGTGAGCCAACACACCACAAATTAAGTGAGTGAGCCAACACACCACAAAGTAAGTTAAGTTTCACTTTCCTTCCCATTCATTTCAATGGGCAAAAACTTGCATTAAAATATTCATATTTAAAAAACAATAGAAGTAATAAACACCAAAAGTCATAGCACACCATTCCTGATCCAGCCGCACAAAATGATATAACATATATGAAGCTTGTTCAAAATTTCAGGCGGAAAAAGGAAAATAAAAATAAGAATAATAAATCCGAGAAAGAATAAGAAGTGTGCCTTTTGGCATAGGCACACTTAATGAAGGGTGATTCTCGTTACAGGTTCCAAGACTGCACTCTAGCGATACTGCCCCCTGATGGTTACAAGCAGCAATTACAGCCTCACTGCACTGATGTGCCAAAAAGTGATCGTATGCCAATCACTTTTTGCGTGTTTTTTATGTCTAGATCTCTTTTTATGTTTTTATATAGTTGCTTATATTGTTAAATAGGCTGCAGTAAACAGAGTTTAAAAATGGGTTATATCAAATTTTAAAGCAGCTCTATGAATCTGCTTTATTGTACCTACATTATAAAGATCCACCCAGTCCTTTTCGGCCACTTGAAGAACATCACAGTTTTTTAAAGGACTGCGATTTTTTTTTTTGTGACTTCTGCAGCCCTCCAGGCCAGACCTCGTTTGAAAACGACATTTTTAATGTCAGCGACACTTTTTACCTGAATAAATGAAAGCTGAATAAAAGTCACATCTGATGAAAGGAAGTTTCTTTTTGGATCAAAATGAATTGATCTCATTCATGAGAGAAACGTTTGACAGATTATATGACAGCAAGTCATTTACATCTGTTACCATCAATTATTTTTTGGCAAATACCAGAAATCACTTTGGCAAACGATCACTTTTTGGCACAACACTGGGCACCGGTCATTAGAGAACATGAATGATTATTGAATATTTAGTATGCAAACAGAATGACATAAATCTCTAGCATTCTGCACTGGTGTTGGCCAGAGGGGCCGATGGCGCGATATGGCAGCCTCGCTTCTGTCAGTCTGCCCCAGGGCAGCTGTGGCTACAACTGTAGCTGCCTCCACCAGTGTATGAATGTGAGAGTGAATGAATAGTGGTATTGTAAAGCGCTTTGGGTGCCTTGAAAAGCGCTATATAAATCCAATCCATTATTATTATTATTATTACTTTATTCAAGGAAGTTAAGTAATGTGTTGTCTTTAAAAAGACAAAGATGCGAGTGAATTAAAGTTGGATGTTAAGTTTTGTTCACAGTGCCTGAATATATATCATGGTCAAGAATGATTTCAAATGAGCCCTTTTGAGTCAGATAAATAATAATATAAGTAGTGATAGAGCTGGGCGATATGAGATTTTTTCATATCACGATATGTTTTTTTCATTTCAGGCGATAACGATATCTATCACAATATAAGCCAAATAACTATATTTGTAAGATTTAAATGTGCCGTTGCTCACAAGTAAAATGTGAAATAATCAGCAGCTTGTTTTTAAATATTTATTTCCCATAATAAGTTCAACAGGGTAGATGTACTTAAGGAACATGAGACTTTTTCAGATAAATAAAGGCAAATATTGCAAACTACACAAAAGACAGCCGCTAAAGCGTTTAAGTTTCAAAATAGAACAAATGAAACAGACTAAATTGTCAATTCCACTTAGAAACAAAATATTAATTCTAAAAATAAATCTTAGTTTGTTTTACAGAAGAACAGACAAAACTGACTAACTTTTGTCAATATCAAATAAACTGAGAACTAAAAGGAAATTCTCAATCTCTCCTTGTTGTATAGCTTAGCTTTTCAAACAGTTTTAACAGTTACTTTAGTCTGACAAAAGCCGAATGACGAATTAGCGCTTCCAGTCAGAGACTGAGGCTACGTCCACACGTACACGGGTATTTTTGAAAACGGAGATTTTCCGTTTTCGTTTTAAAAAATAATCCCGTCCGCACATAAAGGGAGAAATGAAGGAAAACGCTGCTATGAACATGCCAAAGCAGCAGGTGGAGCTAGATTCCTAACCGTGCAGAAATGTTGGCCAATCAGAAGTCTAGAAGCCTCGGTGGGAAAAAGTAAACAAAGCTGCGGCATAGAAGCAGAACCGAGTCGTATGTGTGGACGGACAGTAACTGTGTGTATGTGTAAGCATTTAAACACTGCAGAGAGTAGAATTAACAGTAACAGTATTGTAGAAATTCATTTCACCGAAACAATAACGTGGCGCACAGTGTGACGCATGCACCAGTTTATTGTATTTCCAGACTTGCTTTCGGCACAATTTACAGTGCACGCTACTCTGTTTTTTGTCAGACTTGAAATAGCCGAAATACCTTCAAACTACGGAACTTCTATGGCTCTTCCGTTCGACAATCTCTCCGGCATTGGAACCATCATCTGTTTTCTCTTCGGTCACGCTCGGTTGATTTTTCTAGTCGGCACACTCATTTCCTCCATTATGCGCTGGCTCCATTACCTGCTGGCTGCTTCCCAAACAAACACACGTGCGGCTTGGCACTTGTGCTGTACGTAACAAGTGACGCGACGTGACACTGCGGCTGTGATTGGTTCGGCTCTGCGCTACTTTATTTGGATTGGCTGACCTTTTTTTTTTTTTTTTTTTTTTTTTTAAGAGGACAAGAGCGGCGAGGTCTATCGCGATAGCTTAATTTCTCTATCGAGTAAAAGTTATATCGCGATACATATCGTTATCGTTCTATCGCCCAGCTCTAAGTAGTGATTTCTCTCCAACCTTCCTTTCATATCAAAAATCCTTGAAAGAGTAGTTGTCAAACAGCTAACAGATCATCTGCAGAGGAATGGTTTATTTGAAGAGTTTCAGTCAGGTTTCAGAGCTCATCACAGCACAGAAACAGCTTTAGTGAAGGTTACAAATGATCTTCTTATGGCCTCTGACAGTGGACTCATCTCTGTGCTTGTCCTGCTAGACCTTAGTGCAGCATTCGATACTGTCGACCATAATATCCTATTAGAGCGATTAGAACATGCTGTAGGTATTACAGGTACTGCACTGCAGTGGTTTGTATCATATCTATCTAATAGACTCCAATTTGTTCATGTAAATGGAGAGTCCTCTTCACACACTGAGGTTAATTATGGAGTTCCACAGGGTTCAGTGCTAGGACCAATTCTGTTTACACTATACATGCCTCCCTTAGGCAGTATCATTAGAAGACATAGCATACATTTTCACTGCTATGCGGATGACACCCAGCTCTATCTGTCCATGAAGCCAGATAACACACACCAATTAGTTAAACTGCAGGAATGTCTTAAAGACATAAAGACCTGGATGGCCGCTAACTTTCTGCTTCTTAATTCAGATCAAACTGAGGTTATTGTACTCGGCCCTGAAAGGCCTAGAAATATGGTATCTAACCAGATTCTTACTCTGGATGGCATTACCTTGGCCTCCAGTAACGCTGTGAGGAACCTTGGAGTCATTTTTGACCAGGACATGTCCTTCAATGCACATATTAAACAAATATGTAAGACTGTGTTCTTCCATTTGCGCAACATCTCTAAAATTAGAAATATCCTGTCTCAGAGTGACGCTGAAAAACTAGTTCATGCATTTATTACTTCCAGGCTGGACTACTGTAATTCATTATTATCAGGATGTCCAAAAAACTCACTGAAAAGCCTTCAGCTAATCCAAAATGCTGCAGCAAGAGTCCTGACAGGGACTAGAAAGAGAGAGCATATTTCTCCTGTTTTGGCTTCCCTTCATTGGCTTCCTGTTAAGTCCAGAATTGAATTCAAAATCCTGCTCCTCACATACAAGGTCTTAAATAATCAGGCCCCATCTTATCTTAATGACCTTGTAGTACCATATCACCCTATTAGAGCACTTCGCTCTCGCTCTGCAGGCCTACTTGTTGTTCCTAGAGTATTTAAAAGTAGAATGGGAAGCAGAGCCTTCAGTTTTCAGGCCCCTCTTCTGTGGAACCAGCTTCCAGTTTGGATTCAGGAGACAGACACTATCTCTACTTTCAAGATTAGGCTTAAAACTTTCATTTTTGCTAAAGCATATAGTTAGGGCTGGACCAGGTGACCCTGAATCCTCCCTTAGTTATGCTGCAATAGACGTAGGCTGCCGGGGGATTCCCATGATGCATTGAGTTTTTCCTTTCCAGTCACCTTTCTTGCTCACTATGTATTAACAGACCTCTCTGCATTGAATCATATCTGTTATTAACCTCTGTCTCTCTTCCACAGCATGTCTTTTATCCTGTCTTCCTTCTCTCACCCCAACCGGTCACAGCAGATGGCCGCCCCTCCCTGAGCCTGGTTCTGCCGGAGGTTTCTTCCTGTTAAAAGGGAGTTTTTTCCTTCCCACTGTTGCCAAAGTGCTTGCTCATAGGGGGTCATATGATTGTTGGGTTTTTCTCTGTATCTATGAAGCGCCTTGAGGCGACTTATGTTGTGATTTGGCGCTATATAAATAAAATTGAATTGAATTGAATTGCTTTTTCAAAATAAAAGTCCTATGAAGGTTTTATGAATTTTCTCAGCAGTGACCTTAAACAGTTGTCCAAACACACAGTGGAATATATCTATAATACACAGAAACACAAACTTGTGCAGAAATTACATTTTAATCAAAGTCACATGTGAACTATTTACAGAAAATCATATTGTGGGATTTTGACTTTTTGCCCATACACAATGTCAATTTCTTCAAGTCCGTCCTCGTTGGTTGATGTCTCCACCATAGGACGATTCAGTCTCTCCCACAGCTTTTGTTTAATACTTCTCCCCAGCTCTAAACTGTAGGGACGTTTGCGGCCATTCTTGGACCTGCAAGAAGAAATTCAATCAAAATGATGCATGTGGTCAAAAACCATACTGTAACCATTTTAGAGCTGGCGATTTTAAAAAGTGACAGGACATTTGGAGACAAACGTACGTCAGCATGCTATCTACCACCTCATGGTAGACTCGCTGATAATCTTCCACTGAGAGGTTGTGGATTTTTAAAGGGCTGTCACTGGAGCTGGTTGGCTGGTGGTCGGTACTGCATGGCTCGGGTCTGGGGGGCAATTATTTTGACACTGGCAGGTCATCATGTGAGATTGCAGAGGGAGGCACTGAGGTCTTTGGAGGTCGGGAAGAACTGGATGCTGGGCTTCGCTTCCTTTTCCGGGGCTGACTGACTGTTCTGTCACGGCGCCGGGGCCTCTGGGTTGAATTAACAACCTGGGAAAGGTCAGAAGCACACAAGGGAATGTCAGTAGTTAATAGCAACCTCATTTTTTTTCAAACAAGACAAAAATATAAATTTGATGAACCACAATGAAGTCCAAACTCCAAAACCCTCAAATGATTCTGTTCCTGAAATTTTACACATCCAACCTGGTCCTTGCTGCAGCACGGTTGTTTCCTGCTGGCTCTGGGTTTCTTTGCATCACGGGCCTGGCATGCAGTGTTTCTCTTACAATAATTATGGTCTTTGAGGTGATCGGGCACCGTAAGCTGCAGGTATACACAAAAATGACAGTAATGCAGACATCAGTTAGTAGTTCATGAAACATTAAAAAAATAACAAACCCTTTCATATGTCCATAAACTACTTAAACCACTCGCACGGTTGAATAACTTGTCCACAGTGATTGTAACGACAAAAAATATCCAACATGTTCACATAAAATCATAAGAACTAAAACCAGGACAATGCATCAAGGTCAGTGTAATAAAAGACGTGTCAACTTATGGGCTCATCGTGTTAGAGCTTCACTGCTGCATACCCCCAAATGACATGTCAAATAATAATTTGCATAAGCTAAACAAACACCAAAGTCCATGTTGTATTAAACTCTAATTTCTGTTATAATCATTGCTGCTTATTGCCGTTTTTGAACAATGCAGATGCACAAAATACCTTTGTAACTGGCCAAGCTTGGTCACGTGTGGCACTTATATGGTTTAAAATGACATGTAGGATATAAAGAAAAGCAAGCTGCAATAATAGGAGAGCCCTGCCTTGTGTGTGGGGGGTAATGAGTTCAAGATCATCATTAGGCTGTGGTGTAATGAGGGACCTCTACCCAGAGGTGACTGTCTTATCAGGTGAATAATTGTAGCATAAGCCACAATGAAGAAGGAGATTAAAACTTTAGTTAAAAAAGCCCAAAAGCAGAAGCTTTGAGGATTTTAAAGATGATCACAGTTACATGTGGCTCCTGTAAACATGTGACAGTGTGTGTACATTTGAGAATTCAGATGATGCTGCAGAACATGGCTTGCATATTTGTAAATAAACATTTTGGGGATTAGCTTTTCTACAGTGAATAAAGTCTCAGTGTTTACTTGTTTTATTCCCTGATTTTAGTTTTAAATACAAAATAAAGGCCCCCAATCAGGAACATGCACAGCCCCCCCCCCTCCCAAAAAAAGCTAGAAACAGGCCTGGTGATTAGTGATGGGATTTCCGGCTCTTTTTAGAGATCCGGCTCTTTCGGTTCGGCTCACTAAAAAGAGCCGGCTCTTTCGGCTCCGAACCGGCTCTTCAGGTTGTTTTGTTGCTTTAATTAATTTATTATTAACAATAATATAAAATTATGCACAAAAGGAATTACTAACGTAAAAACAAGTGGTTTTATTTATATATGTTTATATATAAATATATGCGGTGGCCCCTAGAGACAAAACACGTACAAACTCCAAAACACATTTCTAGCATGAACTGAACTTCCAAAGCAGAGCTACTAGATCACTTAAATGACACAATTGAAAGCATGTGTGTATTGTTTGTGTATTTATACACAGGCACTCATATATATATTCAAATAATTTAAAAAAAAGTTCATTTACCTGTTATTACCACACACCAAATCCGGTCGTTGGTACTTGCTGGCTTGTGTAGCCACAAGATAACAAAGGCTCAACACTGCGCCCAGCATCCTGGAGCACTTCTGTTGTCTTTTGTACGTGTTTTGAGTTTTTATGTGCTTCTGAGTTTTTACGTGCTTCGGAGTTTGTACGTGTTTTTACGTGTTTTGGAGTTTGTACGTGTTTTTACGTGTTTTGGAGTTTGTACATGCTTCAGAGTTCGTACGTGATTTGAAGTTTGTATGTGCTTTGTCTCTAGGGGCCACCGTAAATATACTTTTATTTATTCACTCCACATAAAATGTAATAAATAAATCATATAATACAAAAATCAACTATTCACATTTCAAGTTTTAACTATTTAAATTTTCAGCTTTTTCCTTTCACAAATTTAAAGTGAAAAGAACACAAAACACTGCAAACCACAACACAATTAAATATAAATTATAATATGAAAACTAAAAGAACATGCATATTCTCTGTCATATGGACCTGCATAAATAAACTTTCTCAATCCTTTATCATCTGCAACCGAAAATAGTTGTGGATGATTACTATACCTTTCTAATGTTGTTGTCCCTGCCTCTCTTTCTCTCTCTCTGGCTCTGTTCCTGTGCTACTGAGTGTAACTACCGCCCCTCCCCCCTCTGCCCAGCGTAAAGCACAAGGCTCGCGTGCAGAGTGAAGCGGAAAAAAAGTGCGAGAGAGAGGCTGAGAGAAAGAAAAAAAAAAAAAACCCTACGTGACGGCTCGCGATAAGGAGTCGGCTCGCGTCGTTCACGTCAAAGAGCCGGCTCTAAGAGCCATTTCGTTCGCGAACGACCCATCACTACTGGTGATCATTATGCACTTGAGTTAATTCGAGATGTAAGATACTCTACTTATTAGCAAAAACTGAACATTTTTATCCCAGCTGCAAACTTTGGTGACATGTCTGCCACAAGATCATTTAATACACGCAAAAGAAAACGTTATTATAGGTAACATACTAGTTTAAATGACTTTATGCACAGTTTACCCGTTTACAGCTACAGTGCAACAGTCTAACATGCAAGTATAACTCCCACGTGCACAGGCCTAAGTTTTTAATGCTTTTTATCCACATTTATGTCGTCTATATTTTCATGTTGCCCTGTTGCAAAGTGAACTCTTTCTGGCCGTCGAGTAAATATTCAAAACTTATTGAAAACGGTCATAAAATCTCACATTTTCCATGATGGATGATGGTTGCTGGGTCGCTTTCCTCCGTGACATGGGAGTTGGACACTTGTAAGGCTGCAAGAAGTCTTGAGCAGAAAGTTGTCTTACTTTTGCAGAAATTTGCAGAAATCCCTTGTAGCTTTGCACAACACGCCGAGTGAAATCTGTCTGAACTATACCAAAAGATGCAATGCAAATAGAACCTGGAGACGCATAGCAACCACGCAACCTGTCATGTTAAATCACGCATTTTTGTACCTACTGTTAAAAATCACTGTAATAATTGTTTTTAGTGAGTTTTTCCCTCAGTTCAACCTCAGTTATGGCGGCTTTTTTAATATTTAGGCATCCACATAATTACTCCATCAAAGTGGTGCGTAATGATCATACGAAAATACGTCAAAACAGAGCAAAAGTGGTTTTATTTGCCACAGCATATCACAGCAGCTCATTGTATTTGAAAACTACTGGATTTCATAAGTTGTGCTTATTTTATAAATGGCCCGGAGAGTAGCAAATTCTCTCTTTCTACTCACTGTACTGAACCCGCTGCACTACCCACTTTCACCAATAGGTGTCACCCTTTTACCGTGGAACCAGCTATGTACAGCTCCAAAGTCAATCGCTAGAGAGATCTGTTGCAGTAATAACTTCTTTCCAAAAGGTGTCTGTATAAAAATCTCTGTTATGCTCTGTCAGTTTGCAGTGCCTTAGTCTGTGGTGACATTTTTGTTGGCTCATGCTCATGAATCCACATGCAACGCACCCTCTGTCCCAGCCTCAGAAATGGATTTAAGACGTTTTAGTTTGATATATCGCCCTGTGGTCAGTTTTTGACATTCGTTTTGTTGCGGTCTTCAAAACAGAAAACAGTTACATCTGAAAGAAGATTTTAAATAAAACAAAAAGGGACAATTATATAATACATAATAATACATAAATGTAAATTGTCTGTTTTTTATACAGCACTTTTCTGCTCCACTTGCACACTCAGAGCACTTTATGAAACATGCCTCATTCACCCATTGACACACACATTCATACCCTTTTATAGTGTTTTTTAAATAACATTGACATGCATTCTCACTCTATACTGTTTATGGCATACAGTATCTGCTTTGTTGTTGCATCACTAAAAGAACTTTTGCTTAAGCAACATGAACCCAGATGGTTTAAAAAACAAAAACAAAAAAACGAATGACTACAGGGAGTGCAGAATTATTAGGCAAGTTGTATTTTTGAGGAATAATTTTATTATTGAACAACAACCATGTTCTCAATTAACCCAAAAAACTCATTAATATCAAAGCTGAATCTTTTTGGAAGTAGTTTTTAGTTTGTTTTTAGTTTCAGCTATTTTAGGGGGATATCTGTGTGTGCAGGTGACTATTACTGTGCATAATTATTAGGCAACTTAACAAAAAACAAATATATACCCATTTCAATTATTTATTTTTACCAGTGACACCAATATAACATCTCCACATTCACAAATATACATTTCTGACATTCAAAAACAAAACAAAAACAAATCAGCGACCAATATAGCCACCTTTCTTTGCAAGGACACTCAAAAGCCTGCCATCCATGGATTCTGTCAGTGTTTTGATCTGTTCACCATCAACATTGCGTGCAGCAGCAACCACAGCCTCCCAGACACTGTTCAGAGAGGTGTACTGTTTTCCCTCCTTGTAAATCTCACATTTGATGATGGACCACAGTTTCTCAATGGGGTTCAGATCAGGTGAACAAGGAGGCCATGTCATTAGTTTTTCTTCTTTTATACCCTTTCTTGCCAGCCACGCTGTGGAGTACTTGGACGCGTGTGATGGAGCATTGTCCTGCATGAAAATCATGTTTTTCTTGAAGGACGCAGACTTCTTCCTGTACCACTGCTTGAAGAAGGTGTCTTCCAGAAACTGGCAGTAGGACTGGGAGTTGAGCTTGACTCCATCCTCAACCCGAAAAGGCCCCACAAGCTCATCTTTGATGATACCAGCCCAAACCAGTACTCCACCTCCACCTTGCTGGCGTCTGAGTCGGACTGGAGCTCTCTGGCCTTTACCAATCCAGCCACGGGCCCATCCATCTGGCCCATCAAGACTCACTCTCATTTCATCAGTCCATAAAACCTTAGAAAAACCAGTCTTGAGATATTTCTTGGCCCAGTCTTGACGTTTCAGCTTGTGTGTCTTGTTCAGTGGTGGTCGTCTTTCAGCCTTTCTTACCTTGGCCATGTCTCTGAGTATTGCACACCTTGTGCTTTTGGGCACTCCAGTGATGTTGCAGCTCTGAAATATGGCCAAACTGGTGGCAAGTGGCATCTTGGCGGCTGCACGCTTGACTTTTCTCAGTTCATGGGCAGTTATTTTGCGCCTTGGTTTTTCCACACGCTTCTTGCGACCCTGTTGACTATTTTGAATGAAACGCTTGATTGTTCGATGATCACGCTTCAGAAGCTTTGCAATTTTGAGACTGCTGCATCCCTCTGCAAGATATCTCACTATTTTTGACTTTTCTGAGCCTGTCAAGTCCTTCTTTTGACCCATTTTGCCAAAGGAAAGGACGTTGCCTAATAATTATGCACACCTGATATAGGGTGTTGATGTCATTAGACCACACCCCTTCTCATTACAGAGGTGCACATCACCTAATATGCTTAATTGGTAGTAGGCTTTCGAGCCTATACAGCTTGGAGTAAGACAACATGCATGAAGAGGATGATGTGGACAAAATACTCATTTGCCTAATAATTCTGCACTCCCTGTACATAACAAGAGAGAAACAATGACTGGACTGTGCAATGTGGATTTCGGTAAGTGTATAAAAGAGGCAACATTTCCTTGTTCCATGTGGTCATAAACAGGTTGCTCTTCATTCTAAGAAAGAGCTGGATGTTTACAGAAGATGTGACGGTGTCACCATTTAGTTAGAAAAACAAAACAAAGCTACACTGTCAAAAAAAAGTTCTGCAAGTGTTTAAACCATTAAAAAAATAAAGTAATCATTTAAAGCACAAAAAATGATGAAAGGAGGTTAAAGTTTTATTGATTTTTGAGATTATGAAGCTTTTGCCTCAGGCCTGTGTCAAGAAACATTAAAGCTATGGAGCAGTTCCAATAAAAAGTTGTGCTGTTACATATTTGAAAGATTACCCACACAAATGTCTGTCAAAGAAATTGTTCATCCATCAGTGAAAGAACAGAAGATACTCTATCTATTCATTGGCACACCTTCAAACCTGGTAAGAAGACGGTAAGAAGTAAGAAGTGCAGGGCACATAAGGAAGGTAAATAACAAATATGCACCTTTACTGGCGTAATGCAAAAACAGGAAAAAGTCCCAAAGAGCTAAGCTGTGCACAAGGAAATAAAACAGAACAGGAATCCAACACCTGAGCACAAGAAAAAGGAAGACAGGTGAACACCTTAACAAAGGGGAAAGTCAAGACTATCCACTACGTTGACAAAAGTATTGGGCCAAACTCTTTGAATCTTTGAATTTAGATGTTTTCAGTCCTGTGGCCATAGGTGTGTAAAATGTAGTACCAAGCCATGCAGTCTGCCTTTATAACATATTGTTTGTGAATGAACGGGTTGTTCTTAAGAGTTCACTGAATTTGAGTGTGATAGTGTGATAGGATGCAACAGTTGCAACAAGTTAGTTTGTGAAATTTCTTTGGTCCTACATGTACAACAATCAGCTGTTAGTGCTATTGTTGCAAAGTGGAACCACAGCAACTTAGCCATGAACTTTTAGAACGTGTTCTCGCTGAGTGCTGAGTCTATAGTGTGTAAAAATCACCAACGCTCTGTCAACTCAAAGCTGCAGAGTTCCAAACCTCACAGAGAGCTGGGCATCTTTTATGCCCAGCTCTCCTCCACTCTCAACATACCCTGGAATAGGAGCTCGAAGAAGGCTCCTCTTCTCTCAGAGGATGGTCACATAAATCAGTCAACCTCAAAGAGCAATTAATATTACTCCCCAACATTATCATATCTGCTATACATAATAATAATAATAATAATAATAATTAAAAGAATGCCAAATATATCCAAGATACTGACAGGTGAGGGGATAAACTTTCAACAGTTAAAGCAGCACATCATCTGCCAAAGCCAGTGGCCTATTTTTCATATTTCAAGTAAGCAGTCTGAATCTGTACCAAGATCTTCATTTCCTCATGCTCCACCTCTTCACCCACTTTCAGGAAATTCGCTGACAGATATACAAACAGACAAATAGCTCTATGTGTCTGATCATATTGTAATTAAAGCATGGGAAGCCCCAAGCATCCCGACAATATGGTAATTTTACTTTTGAACACTAGGTGTTCTAGTCTTTGTGGCTGTACTTCTATTAAACTTCTCAAAAGGGATTCATGTATTTTTTCTTAAACCAACAAGTATTTATTTGTACTTCATGCTCTGTGTTGACCAGTATATCAGTACTAGTGCTGATATTAAATGGGTTCTGTGGAAACCATTCCACATGACTGAGCGAGAAGCAGTTTGCCTCTCAGTCTAATAAACCCTTCACTGCACAAGGAGCCATTTTTGGTAACTTAAATGGACATCAACATTGACCTCGTTATGACTCACTGTGATTTCGTAGAACCAGGTGAATTTCTTCCAGTCAATCAGCAAAGATCAGGTTATGTGGCAGATAATGCAGTGAGATCACTGCATCAGCTCGATCAGCCTGAAGTATTTCAAACTTCAGCGTTCTTCAAGAATTCAGGAAACTGGGTGTTTTTGGCCTTAGCTACTCACACACTTGTCATCATCAGAGATGGGCAGTAACACGTTACAAGTAATGTATCATTGTAATCCGATTACTTTTTTCAAGTAATGAGTAAAGTAAGGGAGTGTTTTACTTGCATCTATTTGAAAGAGTGAGTGTAAACAGAAAAAAATATATCTTATTTTATATTCTGGAATATGCAGAAAATAGGTTTAATTGTCAAAGACTGTTGCATATAATTTAATTTTTGCTTGATGCAATGTGCACAAAGTTAAAAGATTAAAACTAATAAAACAAGTTTTGAAAAGAGACTTTTTTATTTGATTACATTTTGTATGATGGATTATGCAGAAAAAGTAGAATTGGGCTGAAAGGTCTATTGCTTTATTGCCTATTCAGGTTGTGTATCATGTTTTTAAAAAGTAACTAAGTAACTGAGTAACTAACTACTTTTGAAAATAAGCAGTCAGTAAAGTAACGGGATTACGTTTTTTTGGATAAGTAATCAGTAATTAGTTACTAATTTTTTTTTTCAAGTAACTTGACCAACACTGGTCATCATAACATCAAACAGGGGTAACTTAATGAAACCCTTGCATTAGAAAAACTTAAAAGATTGTTTAACTTTTAGAAATTAGTGAAATGTGTAGTATAAAGACGGTGACCTGTTTACTTAAAATTAGCAGCAGGTATTAGACATTGACCAGACGGATCTAAGGAGCCATGATATCTCCAAAACAAAACAAAACAAAACAAAACAAAACAAAACAAAACAAAACAAAACAAAACAAAACAAAACAAAACAATAAACAAACAAAAAAACCTCCAGAAAAACAAAAAACACTCCTAATAAATAAATAAATAAATAAATAAACATAGAACATAGGTAAACAGGATATTTGATGTTGCCAGAACCTTGCATATCACTGTACAGTGATCCAGTGACAGATTTGACCCATTTATACATCATTTTATTTATTCATTTATTTTTTGTGACCTTATAATAGTTTTATTATACTTAAATCACATATATTGGTGTTTACTTTTACTGTAAGTCTTATTACTGCTAAAATTAACGGAATAATTCAATATTTATAATTTATTTAGTTTTAATTGAGTTGCATACAAAAAATGTGCAGAAACCACCACTAGTTAGAAGGCTATTTGTCTACTTCTTGTTACATAGTTACAATTTCTACATCAGTATTTTGCTTTCAGTCGATTTACTGTTCTTTCAAAACTGGCTGACTGACTCAAAAATGTACTCCCTTTTGTTTTGGAGCTGTCTACTGTATTAGGATGTGCTCGATTCAGAGAGTTAACTAGAATGAACTTAAATCTTTGAAAAGAAGTGTAAATGTTTAGCCACATTCTGTTATTACCGCATTATTATAGCAGCGTCATCAAGTACTGTAACACTAGGACGTGCTACAGTTTGATATGTATGTTTGTATGTTATATTTATGAAAAATGCCAGTGAGAAGAAAAATGATGATAAATCAATGGTGCTGTAAAGGTTCTATGTGTTTTCCCGAATGGTTTTTATATACATGCTTATTGGAAAAATGTATACTGTGGGTGAGGAACTATATACGGTTACTTCACTGACCTTGACTTGCACAATAAAAACCCCAAAAAGTCACAGAAGTAAAAGAAAACACTGTAATATGCTCCAATAAGACTCTGAGGGCTAAACAGAGGACTTATTACTAAATGATGAGAGATTTCAGTGTTGTAATAACATCTCTCACAAATTGATTATCTGCACTTTATTGTTGAGGTTAAGGAGCAGCAAAAGAGCAGATACTGGATGCAAATACTTTACATGCATTCAAACAAAGAAACGTGCATTCAGAGTCACATGCACAGGGAGAAGACAGTGCTTTTTGGAATAGAAATATCCTTTATTGTGAAATTCAGCTGTTCCAGCAGCAAAGTGACAGGCAGATGGAGCATTATTCATTTAACTAGCATGGTTAATGGCACTGAATATGTACAAAGATGATATATTCTTGTCTTTTTAAAATTATTTTTTCGACTCACTCCTGATTTGTTATTTACAGTGCAAATTGTTGCGTGTACAGCCTAAGATTAAAACACAAATAGACACAAACAAATAATACGTCGTCACATTTATCTTTACATTTATGTAACTTCATGTAAGAAAATCAACTTTGTGTAATCTGAATCCATTCAAAAGCGTCTTTGTTGCAGTTTATTGGCTACTGTGATGGTATTGACTTTGGGTAATCATAAATGCTCAGTCGTTCCCAAGTCCCGTTTTTGGTGTCCAGCCAGTTGCTGGGAGAATAGATCCCTATCTCTCCTTCCTCCACTTTCTCATTTTCCTCACCAGAAGGACAAAACTCTTCCTCCTCTGAGCTGCTTTTCCCGGCGCTGTCTCCCCTGTCGCGAAACTTCTCTTCATTAATATTCTTGTAGCAGAAACTGCAGATCCTCAGCTTTTTAGTGGGGTGGATGTGATCGATAACGGCACGTTGCTTGGAGCATGAATTGCAGACCAAGAAGCCGCAATTCCTGCAGTGGTGTCGACGATTGACCCCACTAAACTTTGTAGAGAGGCACCGCATGCATTTGCAAGCAGCCGGATCAGGAATCCAGGAAACAGCAAACTTCTTGGAAGGTTTGCAGCTGGTGCCCTGCATTAGGCTGGACCGGCATTCATTGATGTGCTCTATCCAGGCCTTCTTCTCCTCGTATGAAGGGGCGGACACAAAAAAAGACTTGCTCGGTGTTCGGATCAGCCACTGATGCTTGAATATGTCACTGTCCTCCAGGTCTTCCAGCTCAATGTCCTCTAAAATCATAGTGAATTTGATAACAACATAAAAATTACATGGATAAAATGGTATGAGCAGAAAGCTGAACATATGAAGTTAAATTAGCACAGCACACTTGCTATTTTCTACTTGCCAGTCATATTATGAACAGTATTCAATAGTGTTGGCTCTTCTTGAAGCTTTTGTCTATATTTCTTTCTCTTCAGTCATAAAATTGTTTTTTGGCAGTTTCACATTAATCTTCTCACAGTAGGTTAGCTGCAGGAAACGCAGATGAATGTCTCACCTAAAGGGATGATCTTCTGCTTTTTGTACCAGCGACCAGGCACAACAATGCTGCCGTACACCAGAATATCAGTGAAGAGGAAGAGGATTTTCTGCTGTATCTTCTTGCGACCCTGCTTAAACACAGTTCCCTCTCCGATTAGAATCCGGCCCGGCTTGGACAAGGGCTTCCCTGCTTGATGGAATGAACTCTCCACCGCCTGCACACGCTCTTGGTTCTCTCGTTCAAAGGTTGGGTGATCCATCATTTCTTTGGTGTGAACAAGTTGTGCAGCTTGATAGTGTCTGAACTCCAGAGTGCCTTTTTAAACTATTGGTGGTGATGTAACGGGGCGGGCCAAGTGACAAACATGTTATACTGGAAGGCAAGAAAAGGGAGTAGTGAGGCAGTACTTACTGGAAAAATAGAAACTAGTCAAACAAAACAATCAAGAAAGAAAGAACATTTAAAAAAAGTGGAGTCGTTATGGAAAGATTATACAGTATTACATATTTATAAGTTGCTTTAAACGAGGAAAGCTCCCTTTTGTGCAACAACAACTTTCACTTGCTATTTCCAAAACAATATCTTAATTCTTATTTGGCAGAAGAGTGCACGGTAAAATCAACAGTATGATTGTCTCCCTCTGCAGAGTCACTTCACAGAGAGGTGCAGGAATGTCAGAATTCTTTTCCCGTCCTTAATGAAAAAAACAAAATAAATTATGCTTGCACAACATTGCTCAATCAGTATGAGCATTTTTATGGAGAATGCGAACATAAGTTTTGACCCTTTGGGTTAGAGGTGGGATGCCCGGCAGGCTGACTTTATGATTCTTATCGCCTTGCTAAAAGACTTCTAGAGTGAGATGTTTTCATTTTTAAAGTTTTTTGTTTTAAAAAGTTTGTTTTGTTTTCTCCTCCTTGAATCGCTACCTTATCGTGGTGGAGGGGTTTGTGTGTCCCAGGGATCCCAGGGGCTATGTTGTCTGGGGGCTTTTGCCCCCTGGTAGGGTCTCCCATGGCAAATTGGTCCTGGGTGAGGGACCAGACAAAGAGCGATTCAGAAGACCCTTATGAAAAGGATATCGAGGGAACAGTTTACCCTGCCCGGGATAGGGTTACCGGGGCCCCGCCCTGGAGCCAGGCCCGGGGAGGGTGCCCGAGGGCAAACGTCTGGTGGCCGGGCCTTAGTCCATGAGGCCCGGCCGGGCACAGCCCGAAGGGGAGACATGGGCCCATCCTCCCGCAGGCCCACCACCCGCAGGAGGCGCCATAGGGGTTGGGTGCATTGTGTGCCGGGTGGCGGCCAGGAGCGGAGGCCCTGGCGGACTGACCCCCGGCTGCCAAAACTGGCAATAGGGACATGGAATGTCACCTCTCTGGTGGGGAAGGAGCCTGAGTTAGTGCGTGAGGTTGAGAGGTACCGGCTAGATATAGTCGGGCTCACCTCTACGCATGGCTTGGGCTCTGGAACCAGTCTCCTGGAGAGGGGCTGGACTCTGTCTCAGTCTGGAGTTGCCCCTGGTGAGAGGCGGCGGGCTGGGGTGGGTATTCTAATATCCCCTCGGCTTGCTGCCGGTACGTTGGGGTTTTTCCCGGTGGACGAGAGGGTTTGTTCCCTGCGCCTTAGGGTCGGGGAACGGGTCCTGACTGTCATCTGTGCTTATGCGCCGAGTGGCAGTTCAGAGTACCCAGCCTTCTTAGAGTCCCTGGGGGGGTGCTGGAAGGTGCTCCACCTGACCTGGAGACTCTGTTGTCCTGCTGGGAGACTTCAATGCTCACGTGGGTAACGACAGCGAGACCTGGAGGGGCGTGATTGGGAGGAACGGCCTCCCTGATCTGAACCCGAGCGGTGTTTTGTTATTGGACTTCTGTGCTAATCACAGTTTGGCCATAACGAACACCCTGTTCGAACATAAGAGTGTCCATAAGTGCACGTGGCACCAGGACGCTCTAGGCCGTAGGTCGATGATCGATTTTGTAATCGTATCACCAGACCTGCGACCATATGTTCTGGACACTCGGGTAAAGAGAGGGGCTGAGCTGTCAACTGATCACCACCTGGTGGTGAGTTGGATCAGGTGGCGGGGGAGGACGCTGGACAGACCTGGTGCACCTAAACGCGTAGTGAGGGTGTGCTGGGAACGTCTAGCAGAGGCCCCGGTCCGCGAGATCTTCAACGCACACCTCCGGCAGAGCTTCAACAGCATTCCGAGGGAGACTGGGGACATTGAGGCCGAATGGACCATGTTCAGCGTCTCCATTGCCGAAGCTGCTGCATTGAGCTGCGGCCACAAGGTGGTTGGTGCCTGCCGTGGTGGTAATCCCCGAACCAAATGGTGGACACCAGAGGTGAAGGGATCCACCAGGCTGAAGAAGGAGTCCTATCGGGCTTGGTTAACCTGTGGGACTCCGGAGGCAGCCGACAGGTATCGACAGGCCAAGCAGAATGCGGCTCGGTCAGTGGCTGAAGCAAAAACTCGGGTGTGGGAGGAGTTCGGGGAGGCCATGGAAAAAGACTTTCGGACTGCCTCGAAGAGATTCTGGCAAACCGTCAGGCGTCTCAGGAGGGGAAAGCGGTGCTCTACCTGCACTGTGTATAGTGCTGGCGGAGCGCTGCTGACGTCGACTGAGAAAATTGTCAGGCGGTGGAAGGAATACTTCGAGGACCTCCTTAATCCCACTGACACGTCTTCCAAGGAGGAAGCAGAGTCTGGGGATGAGGGGAATGACCCGCCAATTTCCGGGGGCGAGGTCACTGAGGCAGTTAAACAACTCCTTGGTGGCAGAGCCCCTGGTGTTGATGAGGTCCGCCCCGAGTTCCTGAAGGCTCTGGACGTTGTAGGGCTGTCTTGGTTGACACACCTCTGCAATGTTGCGTGGAGATCAGGGGCAGTACCTGTGGACTGGCAGACCGGGGTGGTGGTCCCCATCTTTAAGAAGGGGGACCGGAGGGTGTGTTCCAACTACAGGGGGATCACACTCCTCAGCCTCCCTGGGAAAGTCTATGCCAGGGTGCTGGAAAGGAGAGTCCGTCCGCTAGTCGAACCTCGGACACAGGAGGAACAATGCGGTTTTCGTCCTGGTCGCGGAACACTGGACCAGCTCTTTATCCTCTCGAGGATACTTGAGGGTGCATGGGAGTTTGCCCAACCAGTCTACATGTGTTTTGTGGACTTGGAGAAGGCATTCGACCGTGTCCCTCGGGGTGTCCTGTGGGAGGTGTTGCGGGAGTATGGGGTGTCTGGCCCATTGCTACGGGCCATTCGATCCCTATACAACCGTTGCAAGAGCTTGGTTCGCATTGCCGGCAATAAGTCGGACTCGTTCCCGGTGGGTGATGGGCTCCGCCAGGGCTGCCCTTTGTCTCCGGTTCTGTTCATAATTTTTATGGACAGGATTTCTAGGCGCAGCCAAGTGGCGGAGGGCTTTCGCTTTGGTGGCCTCAGAATCTCATCTCTGCTTTTTGCAGATGATGTGGTTCTGTTGGCTTCATCGGGTGAGGGCCTCCAGCTCGCACTGGAACGGTTCGCAGCCGAGTGTGAAGCAGCGGGAATGAGGATCAGCACCTCCAAATCTGAGGCCATGGTTCTCAGCCGGAAAAGGGTGGAGTGCCCACTCCGGGTCGGGGATGAGTTCCTGCCCCAAGTGGAGGAATTCAAGTATCTTGGGGTCTTGTTCGCGAGTGATGGGAGAAGGGAGCCAGAGATCGACAGACGGATTGGGGCTGCAGCTGCAGTAATGCGGACGCTGCACCGGTCTGGCGTGGTGAAGAGGGAGCTGAGTGTAAAAGCGAAGCTCTCAATTTACCGGTCGATCTACGTCCCTACCCTCACCTATGGCCACGAGCTGTGGGTAGTGACCGAAAGAACGAGATCGCGGATACAAGCGGCAGAAATGAGCTTCCTCCGAAGGGTGGCTGGCCTCTCCCTTAGAGATAGGGTGAGAAGTTCGGCCATCCGGGAGGGGCTCGGAGTAGAGCAGCTGCTGCTCCACATCGAAAAGAGCCAGCTGAGGTGGTTCGGGCATCTGACAAGGATGCCCCCTGGGCGCCTCCTGGGTGAGGTGTTCCAGGCATGTCCCACCAGGAGGAGGCCCCGGGGCAGACCCAGGACACGCTGGAGAGATTATATCTCTCGGCTGGCCTGGGAACGCCTTGGTATTCCCCCGGATAAGCTGGAGGAGGTGGCTGGGGAGAGAGAGGTCTGGGCCTCTTTGCTTAGGCTGCTGCCCCCGCGACCCGGCCTCGGATAAAGCGGATGAAGATGGATGGATGGATGGAAGTTTTTTGCTTTTCCATATTCTCACGGACCTTAGAAAAAAGAAGCATTTTTAACTTTTTATTTTGTGTTTTGTTTTTGTTTTTAGCTCTAACTCATGCAATGTGACGTTTTATGTCAGGGTAACCTGTAAAATGCTTCTTGATGAAACAACAGATTAAAATGGAATAACAAAGCAATCAAAGAGTTAAAATTCATAGTAAAACAGGTTATGAAACTCAGCCAGCCACATGTAAAACAAACACAGTGCACTGCTTTATGCTGCCAAGCCCTTGGCCTCTTTAATTCAGTTCTAAATATAGAAACTAACTATGCAAATTAGGCAGACAGGAGGTATTTATTTCATGCCTAAAGGCTTCTATGGGGTGTGCACAAGGCATAATTCCTGGATGTTTCTGTTATCGCAAAGGGGTAAACAGTTGCCAGTAAAATTGTCAGTTGTGGACTGAAAGTAGAAGATAACCTATTTATTAATGAATAAATAAAAACAATGCACAACAATCCGATTGTTCAGTCTGACGTCACTAGCCGTGTCTGGACCTAAACTCTGCTGCAGGTCCATATATCAAA
Organism: Diplotaxodon limnothrissa; assembly: GCF_057381915.1. Lineage (NCBI taxonomy): Eukaryota > Metazoa > Chordata > Actinopteri > Cichliformes > Cichlidae > Diplotaxodon > Diplotaxodon limnothrissa. Next base: position 9,701,281 of record NC_140599.1, on the reverse strand, counting down.
CGATCACTATGGCATTACTGAGAGTTGAAAAACTGTCTAAAGTCTTTCATCTTTAATAAAATGATCAGCGTTCTGCTCTACCAGGTGTAATAATTGAGTTTAACATCCAGGCATCCATGAAAACGGAATTTATGATATTTAACGGAGTTAGAAGTTAGCAGGGAGTTAGCTCGCTAGCTTCTATCTAAATACAATATAGTATGTCCTGACTGCGGCGGTTTGGAAACAAATTAAAACGTACAGCTCTGTTATCACTTCCAACATAAATGAAGACAGAAAACTAAACAGCAGTGACGTTTGTAGGGTTACTGAAGTTTGGCTAGCTGGTATATAATGATGTGCTACGTGACTGCTAGCGACACAGCTATGTTAGCATAATATAAGCAAGCTAACTTTTTTTCCCACTCGATAAAAGTTAACGTGAGTGTTCTCGGTGGTCAGGAACAAATGTAATCGCATGGCAGGATGCTGTAAAAGGACCAAACTCCAGCCAGGAGAACAACTGAGATAATCCATCCACAATACGAGGTTAGTCATTCATATACTGCTGCATGGGCTGAGCTGTAGTTACATCCTAAGGTTTTAAAAACTGAGCTTAAATAAATGATTAGCGGTAATAAAAGCCGAGGGAGGTCAACAGTGATCACTGACTGTTTTAGGAGCTTTTTGAGATCAAATAGAAGAAAATACATAACATTAAGCACGTTAACAACACAAAAGCCATATTAAACGCAGACTACTTTAGGCCCGGAAGTAGGATTCGTCGTGTCATCACTGAACAACCAGATAAATAATGAACAATTATTAACTCTTTTTTTTTTTTTTGCCTGTACTTTAACAATGGGGCGATCGTGGCTCAAGAGTTGGGAGTTCACGAGTTCGCCTTGTAATCGGAAGGTTGCCGGTTTGAGCCCCGGCTTGGACAGTCTCGGTCGTTGTGTCCTTGGGCAAGACACTTCACCCGTTGCTTACTGGTGGTGGTCAGAGGGCCCGGTGGCGCCAGTGTCCGGCAGCCTCGCCTCTGTCAGTGCGCCCCAGGGTGGCTGTGGCTACAATGTAGCTTGCCATCACCAGTGTGTGAATGGGTGGATGACTGGTTGTGTAAAGCGCTTTGGGGTCCTTAGGGACTAGAAAAGCACTATACAAATACAGGCCATTTACCAATCAGAATTGTTGTCTGAAGGCCACGAAGGATGCCCAACGGATTAATTTTTTCAAGTGGAGAAGATATGGTAATGCCATATTGGTCCACTTGATTGGATCTATTTAATTTAATTTAATTACAAATTGGACAGACAATTAGACAGAAAGAAAGACAGAAAGAAAGAAAGGGAAAATTAAAAATAGAGGTGAAGGAGGACAGTAAGACAAGACACTGAGAAAATCCATTGGATCACCTGTTACAAGGAGAAAAAAGAAAACAAACAACAAGAGAACAACACAATACAGAGATCAAAGACAACAACCTAGATACGTGTAAGTAACACTAAATACTAAATATTAAATTGTCGAGCAGCACGCAAGACTGACAGTGAACGATATGCTTTAAGGTAGCAGCCAAGGAAGATATAGTTTGTCTGTGAGCAAGCTTGAGTTCAAAAGGTTTATCCATGTAACGATCTGTTAGAGGGTGTGGGGAGACATAGCCCTGCCCCCCAAAGCATGAAGCAGGCATGGACCCAGGCCCAGACATCCAGAGGCCCACCAGAGTGTGAAAGCCCAAAGAGGACCACCGGAGAGGCAACGAGCTGAGGAGAGCTCCAGATGTGAGGTCACCTAGGAGCTACGGTGCAGAAGCCACAGGGGGCTGCGGTGACGAGCCCGCAGCCAGTTGCGCCAGAGCAGATTGAGCACAGGTTCCAGAGGTCCGAGGGAACCCCACCCCCCGGAAGGGGCCTGACCTGGCCCTGCCAAGCAGCTGCTGGGAGTGAGCCGGGTACATACCTGAGCGCCCAGTCCCGGACATCAACCACCAAGGCACCGACGGCTAAAGGCATCAGCCACCGGCAGGGAGTGTCGTGGGTGGAGACAGCCCTCCACACCTGGGGGGGGCCTGAGATGTTCCCAGAGAGGAGGAGGTGGAGAGTCAACCGGACACACACACCAGACACAAGCTTACATTCCCACCCTCATGCAAACAAATACAAATACTCAGCACTCGCCCAATGTGGAGAGAAACAGTAATGAACACCCATTCACACTCTCCAAACGTACTCTATACTCCCAGGTCCAGGTATCACCGCCCTCAGGGGGGCAATCAGCCCCCTGACCCAGGAGATGTTACCCTTTTCCCTGGGGTGGAGGCAAGCAGACTGCCCCCGGCCCAGCAGCCGCAGGGATGGCCCAGCGTCCCAGACCCCGACCATACTGTCAACTCCTCCCAGGCCCCTGCCCCCAGTAAGCAACCATTAACTATTAAATATATTGCGTTAATTTGTAGCCACTAATTAGCTCAGCACAAAAACAGCGCACGTGGAAATGAGCTAGCCTTGTTCTTTTTGTTTCTAACAATTAAATGCAACATGTCAGTCTATTAATTATTATGCGGATAAAGCACATGTGCTTCGGATTTCACTTTTAATTTGCTCAGATTCTGGACTCTATAAGCAGTTCAGCTATGTATCCCCCTGCTAGGGGGTTCTGTATCAGGCTGGAGAGGCCCCAAAAGTGAACATTTAATCGTTTAAATGTGAGGAAGCCAGAGTACCCGGAGAGAACCCAAGCAAACACGGGGAGAACATACAACCACCACACAGAAAGACCCCAGCCTGATGGTGGAATCGAACTCGGGACCTTCTTGCTGTGAGACAACAGTGCGGCCCATCTCATCTTATGCATCTTATCTCAGGTGACCATTAACAACAATGCTGACGTACACCAAATTACCACTGAAGAGTGAGAATATTTTCTTTCTGATGCGCTTGATCAGAATAGTTCCTTCTCCAATGAGATCCAGCCTGGTTTAAACCAGGGCACTGTTGTGGTTTGGAATGAATTCGCCACGGCCTGGATAAGTTTACGGTTCTCTCATTCAAAGCGCAACTCATCCATCATGTCTTTGGTATGAACAAGTTGTGCTGCTCAAGAGTCTCAGCTCAGGCTTTAAAAGCTTGCCAGTAAGTTGGGTTTTCAGAATGACAAAAATGTTATGTAAGTGTTTTGGAGTTTGTACATGCTTTGTCTCTAGGGGCCACAGTAATATAGAGCCGACTCATAACAATCACAACAGTGTAAGGGATATTTAAGGCAAAGTAAGGGGATCAACAAAGTCATAACGAATATTTGCTTGGAAGCTTACAGAGTTGTTAAGATATTTATTTCTGAGTATCAGGGAGGCAGAATTTATTATTTGTGCTGTCACACTAGAAGAATTGTCAAATCTTATGCTGCTGTACATTTAATTTAAAAATCACAACCAAAATGTGTTAAAAATGTATTTTATATGTGCAGAGAGACATGTTCTCATACTGAAGATATTCTGTTTGATCTTCTCATGGACCTCAGAAAAAAAAGGTCAAAAAAAGTGTTTTAGTATAAGGCACAAAATGAATGTAGATAAAAGCAAAAACAGGTTAAAGGAAATAATGATGCAATGCTCTGTAGGAAGCAGGAAACGCCGACAGTTTCAAAGTCAAACATGCGTGAGACTTGTTGAGTAGCTCAGCTGGTTCATTTAAAAATAAACACACTGCTGCAAAGTCCTGTTGGCATGTGCATATCTTAATGAGGGAAAACAAATGCCAGTAACATTGCCAGTAAGTTGCTCTGGACTGACAGGAAGTAAAAGATGACCTATTTATTATCGAATGAATAAAACATTTTACAACAGTAAACGGTGAAGTAGCTATATGACTGGAAACGTTTGTTTTTGCTTTTTTTTCTTTACTGCTCCCATGAAAATGTGGTAAATATATCTATGCTGTCATGTGAAAGAAGAAAGTATGTCCTCTTTCGAGTCTAAAGTTTTACATATCACATTGTTTAAAAAAAAGAACTGTAACAGTGACATATGACATAATAAAAACGAAATCAAAATGCAGACAAGTCATATTTGTTCAGTCCTTTTTCCTCTTCTACTGTCACAACTGTAAACATTTAATGTGCTAAATGAGGCCTGTAGAGACTGAAATGTAGATCATGGGTTTGTTCCATTTTTGCACTTTCTGACCTTGGTGGGAATTTGCTGGGATCTCCACTCCAGAGCTCCAGACCAGCAAACTGCAAAAACTTTTTTTCTTTAACAACACAACACTTTAACAACACTTTAACAACACAATAATGTAATCTACGATCTAAGTTTCAAAGACAAACATGTTGGGAAACTTGTTTAGTCAGCCACCTGATTCGAAAAACAAAATACCTAAATGCTCCTCTGTGCAGGTTAAATAATAAGTCAGCTGTAATTAAACACCTCTAAATGTAACAATGCAAAACAGAAAGAAGCAGCATGGTGGTGGTTTTTAAAACTTTTAAAACTACGGTACGGCATCACTAACCATACATCTACATCTGTTTAGGTTCATCTCATCTCGCATCAACCTGATGGATTTTTCTTTGTATTAATAGAGAAACTGATCAAAAAGTAAGAAACAGAAGCAGAACGAAGGTACCACAGAGTCGAACATTCACAAACATATTCACGTGCGTACACATTCACACATTGTCTATGATTTGTTTTTCTGCTTGTCTCAGTTTTATTTATGATTTGTGGCATATAGACAACTCATTCTGTGCACCTTGTCTCAGCTATGTTAACTGTGCTATCTCTGTCATCAATTGCTTTCTGCACAGCCAAACATAAACACCAAGAAGAAAACAAGCGAACTACCGGAATACAAAGGAAGAAATTACATCATGATGCACAATAGACCCGTCCGACTGGACACCCCGGTGCTGCCGGGATGATGTCGGGAATGCACAGATCTATCAAAGGAAACAAACAGACGGGGAATCACATGGCACAAAAGCTTCAGAGTTTCAGCGATTTTCTTTTGTGTGAAAATGTTTAAATAAATCATGAACCACATTTCTGAGCCACTCTCAGGCCCTGTTTACCGTGGTCACTGATATGTAGGAATACCCTTTTGATAAAGGAGTAGGACTGGATCACTTTAGTCTGAGAAATGTGATTTTTAAAGTTACTGCAAACTGTATTCACTAAAAGTATTCTTTAAAAAAAAAAAGCAAACTGAATACCTTAAAAGAACTGCAATGTTATATTATAGAGATGATAAAGGTTCATTAGCCTTACATATAATATAGCCTAATAGGGACATCTAGTGGCTAAAACTTGTCAAATCTGCTTCATGAGTTACGTGAATGATTCCTAATCCAATACAACAAATAAGGCTTTAGAAAACAGCACACACAGCAGAATGATATTCATTTTTATTCCGTTTCAACTCTACAGGCGGAGAAAAATGACAGAATTACAGAGATATTCTTGAAGGTGCAGTTAGGAAAGAAAGTAAATCCACCTGCTGGTGTTTGGTTTCTTCCAGTCTGATCCGTCTGCCACACTTTTAGACAAAGAAAAAGCCGAGCTCAGAGGTGGCAATGCAAGAAAAAAGGCAGCTCTGGTGCGCAGTCAGCTGTAGCCTCTAATAGGGGATTGGTCCATAGTAGGCAGTGTAGGCGGCGATGATGCCGTTTATGTCCATCATGTGCTCACAAGCCACGTTGGCCTCACACACTTCTCTCAGGCTGAATGGAGGAGAGAGGACACACACACGGTTACTTATGATGTTTCATACCTTCATGAAAACTTTCCATATCCAACCCAACCCTATTAAAGATAAGAACATGTCTAAAAACATGCAGCAATAAGGTTTGTAGATAAGGTGTGAGATACCTCTCCAGCTGTACCAAGGATAACTGTCCAGCAGCTCTCTTCTGCCTCACCACCGTGGAGGCCTGCTCCCTCTCCACAAACAAACCTGCACATCACAGTCATAAGACATCTGTCAACCTGCTGTTGTTTATGAAAAAAAATTTTTTTTTTTTAAAGATCAGTATAGCATAAAAACAAAAAAAGTCATAGAGAAAAAACAACAAACAACAAAAAACAAGAGTATAGAATATTTTTTGCAAAAAGTCATTCATCATTCATCATTCTTGGTATATCATTTCACTCATGCAGTGCCTGAAAGTTCGAACCCCTTCTCCATTAAACTCTGGACGAATAAACTAATATTAATCATACCCTCCTCAGCAGGGTTGTCACCAGCAGTCTGAGGGTCGGTGGCAGCATCTATCAAACAGAAGGGGAAAAATAAGAACAGACTAACTTTAAAAAACTAATTTAGTTTAAAGGTTTAAGGTTAAAAAATTACATTGCAAATATTGCTACAGCTCTTACCCGAAGCGACACAGATAACTACCAAGAAGCAGAGAGCCAGGATAGCCACGGTCTTCATCTTTTCTTTCTTTTTCAGCCTTCAGTTTAAGGGAAAATGGCCCGAGCTGTATCACTCACTCTCTCCGTCTTTCCTTCTCTTAGACATATATATGTAAAAACACACTCGGTTTATAGATGTAGCCCTTGTGTGACATGGATATGTGATTGGTTAGGGAATCATGTATCACACACCCACACAGATGCAGAAATACACACCTCTGCAAAAATGAAGTATATATATATGTATGTGTAAAAAAAGAAAGAAAGAAAAGGGCATCCACACTCACAGCGTTGCAGAATAAGGGGTCCAAAAGGTGGGCAATGTTTTAAAGCATAGGTGAGGAGCCACAAATATATGCCACTGGAAGGATCTTTCAATCAACATTATTTTACAGCTTCATTTGACCTACTTACCAGATTTGTGTTAAGAATCACAGTTTCCTTTTCCTCATCTTTGCAAAATTTGCAGTTATCTCTGTTAAAATAAAAAAACAAACAAAAAGGAGACAAAAAACAGAAAGAATGAAATGAAATGAAATCACTGTCACCGATATCTCATCATACGTAGTGGTAGTAATATAAAATTTAATGAACTCTTTCAGGAAAGCAGCTCGGACAGGTCAGACTTTTAAAGCGCCCACACACTTGTACATTTAGTTCAGTAAGTGCATGAGGCAGAGAAAAACCATGGCTTACTCACTAAAAAGGAAAAACCACTGTCCCACATTATGCTGCATTATTTTAATCTGAGGGCTTTCTTTTTATTGCAAACCACAGTGATTTCCTACATAGAGAAAGCAACATTTAGAAACAACCATGTTTGTTTGAAGCTTTGTAGACGGGCCATTTAAATGTGCACAGATATTTTTACCACAACAAGTGGGTGGTTCGACAGTTAAGCAGAGGAAAGCTGCATGATGTCGAGTGGAACATGTCGTTTGATTTTTAATGAAAACAAGACTTCCCACAAGCAAAGTGCCTAATACTCTCATGCCACTCCTAAAATGTAATCCTTTCCTGACACCATGACACCCCCCTCCTCCAATCCCTCTCTCAGCAGCAAGACATCTCCCCCCCTCCCCTCCTCCCAAACATCTCCCAGTGTCACAGTGGATCAGGTCAGGAGACAACTGAGGAAGCTTCGCCCCAGAAAGGCACCAGGCCCAGACAAGGTGTGTCCTAGGATGCTAAAGGCGTGTGCTGCTGAACTTGGGGAGCCGCTACAACGAGTCTTCAACCTCAGTCTGCGACTGGGGAGAGTGCCCGCCCTATGGAAGACATCCTGCATCGTCCCGGTCCCCAAAAAGAACCGGCCCAATGAGCTGAATGACTTCCGACCGGTGGCACTGACGTCACATCTTATGAAGACTCTAGAGCGGCTCTTCCTCAACCTCCTCCGACCACAGGTACAACATGCCCAGGACCCACTACAGTTTGCATACAAGGCGGGTGTCGGAGTGGAGGATGCCATCTTGTACCTCCTACACAGAGCCCACTCACACCTGGATGGGGGAAAAGGCACGGTCAGGATCCTGTTTCTTGACTTTTCCAGTGCCTTTAATACCATCCGGCCCTGTATGCTTCAGGAAAAACTGAACAGGATGGAGGTGGACCCCTGCCTGGTCGCTTGGATCTCCGACTACCTCACCGACAGACCACAGTACGTCAGGCTGAAGGACATCACGTCTGACACAGTGGTCAGCAGCACAGGAGCACCACAGGGAACTGTGCTGTCCCCTCTTCTCTTCACCCTGTACACCTCTGACTTCTGCTACAACTCTGAATTATGCCACATTCAGAAGTTTGCAGACGACACAGCCATCATGGGGTGTATCTGGGATGATCAGGAAGAAGAGTACAGAAGTCTGGTGAGGAACTTTGTCGCATGGAGTCACACAAACCACCTGCAACTCAACACCTCAAAGACTAAGGAACTGGTTGTGGACTTCGGGAGGTCTAGAGCAGGTCCACTGCCGGTTCAGATAGAGGGGGAGGAGGTGGAGGTGGTCAACAAGTACAAGTACCTCGGGCTGTGGGTGGACAATAAACTGGACTGGTCATGCAACACAGAGCACCTGTATAAAAAAGCACAAAGCCGACTGTACTTCCTCAGGAGGCTGAGGTCTTTTAACATCTGCAGGAAGCTCCTGAGGATGTTTTACCAGTCAGTGGTTGCTGGAGTACTTTTCTATGCTGTGGTGTGCTGGGGGAGCAGCACAGCAAAGAAGGACTCATCCAGGCTGGAGAAACTGATCAGGAAGGCTAGCTCTGTGGTCGGCATGAAGCTGGACACTCTGGTGACAGTGGCAGAGAAAAGGACATTAAAGAAACTGATGGACATTATGGACAATGCCAGGCATCCTCTGCACACGGCCATTAACAACCAGAAGAGTCTGTTCAGTGACAGGTTGCTTCTCCCCAAGACAAGAACTAACAGACTTAAAAACTCCTTTGTCCCACACGCCATCAGACTGTTTAACTCCTCTCTGGAGGGGAGAGGGAGGGGAAACAGGAGGACAAAGGAGGGGGGAACAACTAAGCTGTAGTGCCTCTTCACCTCACTGTGCAATACCTTTTGTGCAATACTTTTGTAAATAGTCAACGGTGCAATAGACTCAATACTTGAAATGTGCAATTCACTTGTATTTTTATTTTTTATTCCTATTTATTCTATTTATCCCCTTCGTATATTTTATTTATATTGTCTCTGTATTTATATATGTGTGTGTGTGTGTGTGTGTGTGTGTGTGTATATATAATATTCTGTAACTCTGTAACTTCTGTCGGTGCTGTGCTTTTTTGGAAATCGAATTTCCCAGAGGAACCCACCCGAGGGATTAATAAAGTTCTATCTTATCTTATCTTATCTTATCTTTTGTGGGGTACACATCAAACATCTTTTGTTTCAAGCAGACACTGCAGGATTACCTGTGGTTCGGCAGCTCCTCTCTTGATGTCATACGATATTAGCAGGGTGGGCAGAACATTCACACTGTTGGGGGATCCTCATATACCAGGGTTATAGTTGTGGGTTGGTGCTATCATAGCTTTGCAGAGCAGATCTACATGCTGTAGCTCTGTACAGTCACTAGGAGGCAGTGTGAAAAATATGTGGCATAACCTGTAAGAGGTGAAAGTCAAGTGAAAAAGTGTTAAAATCAATCTGTCTGCTGTAGGCATCGTCTATGTTTCTCACACTGCTTTTTTTTTTAATGTTCTGCATGTCTTCCTCTTTGTGGTGATATACCACTCCAGTTTAACTAAGCTTTCAATAAATATTCATCCTACACATAGCATCATCACAACTTGGCTGTGTTTTGTTCTAAGGTGTGAAAAAAAGAAGGCAACCAAACCAAAAACAAGGTATGGGTCCTCACCAGGGGTCAAGGGTGAAACCACAATGAGCGTTTGCGTCTGAGGAACTGCTGAGATTTGAACATGCTGGGTACCATGACTGGAATCACTGAGAACCTACACAGATGTTATGCACTGTTAGTTTTGTCAGATTATTGCATGCAAGCACTTGGCATTGTTTGCTCACCAAAATTATGTGCTCTGCAACACGAAAAATCCTACATCAAATTAGCCTCCAGCTTTAACATAGGCAAACATAGCCTTCTTTAACTGGTCTCAGCTGTGCTGGCTTGTTAACTGTGTTCAGCTGTTGGTGTACCTTGCTAAACAGTTCACTACCTAGAACCTTCAGGAAAGTTGTACCTGGAAAACTTGCGTTGGCACCAGACCAGGTGATGTGGATAGGAAAACGGCTTTGACAGGGGACATTTGAGTCAAGTCACTTTGCTATTACATAAAACTGAAAAAGAAAATGTGTTTCCACTAACACTTGCAATGCATAATTACAAACATGCACACAAAGTACACTCACAGAGACCACAGTTACAAAAGTAGACCACATGTCTTAGGAGGTAGAGAGAAAGAGGAGAGACTTTTGTATAGGTGCAGAAGTCGATCACTGAGTTCACCACACACTAGGACAGCTGACTGTGAGCGCACGATATCTTTAACATTGCAATTCCCATTTGTTTTGCAGCTTTTGAGTACAGTCACGACTCAAATAGTACAACTAGCTGCACAAGCTGATGAATAACACGTTTTTAGTTTCAAAGAAGCATGACAGATACGTCCTAAATCTGACTTGCATCCATCCACTCAATGTCCTCCTCAGTCATACGACTCACCACGACTGCTGCAGAAATGATAGTAGTTGACTGAATTTAACTGAAAAATTAAATGCAGCTTGCACTTCAGTAACTTATCAGCAATGTGGTTGTTTTTCACATCCTTGGAAACAATGGCAGCTGTTTTCCATTCGTGAACTAGAGCCTTGTTGATCAAATCTTGGTATTTGGCTTTCTTCAGGTGGTGAGAGATAACTAACCCGCCCTCCCAGGTCATTTCAAGTTCAGTTATTAAGATTTTTTTGTGCTTCAGGACCATAGAATCAAGTTTAATCAGAGGAAGGTCACAGAGGTCTTTCTGTCCTCCTTAGGTCAACTCGCATTTTTCCAGTCACAAGTTTAGAAAGGACGACATTGATCTGTTGTTTCTTGCCTTTGACCCTCTGTAGGCTGTCTGTGTCCACTTGCACATTTTTGTAAGGACCATATCGTGCCTCCAGCTGTAACAGCTGTTTTAAGAGATCTAGTCGTGGTACCCTGGATTACCTCCAAGGTTAGCGATCACATGGTAGTTTAATGGTGTACTAGAAATCATAATGTCAATGCTCTACTGAATACCGTCCCAGTAACACAAACATATCATTTTTATTTTCAAAGCTGAGCCTTTTAAGTTCACTTTGTGACATGGATGCCCTTTGTTGCTATTTCTAACTAGAGATTTCGAAGCTGGACCGGTCCGGACAGTAGTAGAGCATATGGGTTGTAATTTCACAGTCTGGGTCAATGCTGGTGCCTTTTGTCTCGTTTCAGTGACAGACTACAAGGATTTACCCTCAGGACAATTATAATTATACACTTTCGTGGCCATGTGGCAGCACAGACAGACAAACACCCAGTATAACTGTCATTTTACTTCTACAGCATTTTGACATCTGCCATGTGCTGAGCTGTCCTTGTGTCTGTCTGCACATGTGCAGTACATTCTTCTCAAGACTGCAAGAGACCAGACACCGACAGTGCATACTGAAATCATAATGTAACTCCTCAACACGTCAGTTGTGTAACAACACATTCAATCAGGTTCTGTAGAGCTTTTTAGATACTTGTACTTGATTTCTTCCCATTTTACTGCACTATGTACTTCTGCTGCACTACATTACTGTACTTTGTTTTATAGAAGCACTCACCAGATTTACATTTGAATTCTAAACCATGTGATAAACACTAGAATAACCAAGTGGTTTCCAGTATTTATAGACTGTTTGTGTTAAAGTGGGCTTCTTACATTTATATAATTTCCTTGGGGATTAATAAAGTATTCTGATTCTTGTAATGTGTCTCATATTTATGCACAAGGCCGTATTTAACTTTCCTAATGGTTCTTAAGCACTCCCAAATATTGTTATATTACATATAACATCTGGCATATATTGAAAAACACTGAGAATCCCCAAAGTTCTCACAAACTCATGTGGCAAGCAAATTGCAAAAACAGGATTAAGACCAAACCCATTAAAAGTCATTATATTTGTTTATTGACAGCATAAGTAAGTGGAGATTGTAAGAAATGGTTAGCGGAAAGTGAGCCAAACGCTTCACTCGAGCATATCCCGTAAAGCTCATAAATGCTGAGATCATGCAGTGATACTTGATAAAAGTCATCCTGAGATTACACAAGAAACAGGCTGTAAATTTCTACATGAATATAATGATGGGCTGCTGTGTGATTTGAGCCACATTGACTGGAAGTTCTGGTGTTTATATATAAAAAACAGTTTTCTTGCCAAAAGAGCCCACAAAAACAATTACATAAATTATCTAAAAACTGATGATATGTGGACTAAAGGACCAGATGATAATGAGACTTTTGCATGTGAGGTCCAGCTTAGTATCGGCGAGTCACAGCAGGCCGCCGTGGTTGACTTCTAGCGCCAAAGTATCTGTTGTAGGCCTGCTGGGCACCGTGGTGATAGGCATAGAAGCGGCAGGGGGAGTAGTCCTCGCAGATCTCTGCGCGTCTTTCTGCTGGAGACTTGAATGTCCTGGGAATTAAAACAAGAAGGTTTTCAAAATGAAGAAAAGTAGAGGAACTCTAAACAGAAATGAATTTAATAATTCTCTTTTATCCTGCACTCCAGGCTCTGTGTTTGTGTCTGTGGATTCTTGAAGCACATGTAGATGTTTAATGGTCCAATTAGGCTTTGTCTTAATGAGGCACAGTGCCGTATATGTATGGCAAGCATGCATTTTCTGTGGGTTTGTGGTTTTAAACATGCAGGAGATAAAGTGCTCTGCATTGCATGCCTGCCCATGGTTTTAGGTTTTACCTCCTGAAGTTGTAACTGCCGAAGCCATTCCCTCTGGATGGGATGTATATGTTGCCTCTCTGTGGTGGGATGAATGAGTTGGCTCGGTTTGGAGGCACAAACAAATCTGAAACCACAAAACTTTACTAGTGGGAAAATTTGATTTCAATCAGCATCTGGCATGCCGGTCATGCAGCAGATCAGGTGAAACAAGGGCTGAGGGCATGTTAGTAAAGACTAAATGAGGATTAAATACATCACATTTGTTATAATGGCATGCATGTTTTTCCAGAACCGAGAAACAACATTTCAGTCACCTTCAGTGGATTCTGTGCTTTCATGAGACTCTACGGGAAAAACATGGAATCGGGTTAATCATAAATGATGAATGTCTTATTACATTTTGTTATGTTGCAGGTTATGAATAAATAATGGCTGCCGAGCGATAGCAAAGTGAGGGCGTCTGGGAGGATCTATACCATAGCAGACGCAGAGAGAGACTGCAGCACAGAGTGCCAGAAGACGAAGAAGGCTCCTCATCCTGGGGTTTGTTTATCTGCCTGCCTGCTGGAAACAAAGCAGACAAGTATTTTTGGTAAGTCGTGGTAGTGCTGAAGTAAGAGTTAGATAGGCAGTAGGGAAAAAATAGAAAAAAATGAGACAAAATAAGGCAAAGGGAAGAATGCAGAACACTTTTTTGCATTTTGAGGGTGGGTAAACAGACCAAAACCTCAAGCTGGGGTAAAAAGTGACAACATTTCTGTGGGTTTTGTGCAGATAAACAACCAATATATGAAAAAAATCTCTGTGCATGCTGGCACAGTGCTGCAGATTTTTTTTTAATGGAACAAACACAAAACCACAGATATGAGTCAAAAAGTCTTTTCACTGTGCTGGCCTTAGGTTGAGGCCAATCTGCACCACGCAATGAAACCTCAGGTTGCAAGGAAGAACCGTAAGAGAATAGCTGTGGCCGAGAGGAGCTGCTTAACAGCCAGCGAATGAACAGACTGGAATTATGAAGTTGAGGGTCGCTCGGGGTGTACGCTCGCACCGCACGTGTCTACATGTAAACACTCAACGTGTAAGTGTGAGTGACCTGAGGTAGGGTAAGTGCCACCTGTATAAACAGCAGTGCCAGATGTCTGCAGAAAAGCTTTCATCCCCACGTTCTGTTTGTGGGATTTGGATGGAGCGCTTGTTTCGGCAGCGCTCTTTTTCACCATCAATAGCAGCTTTCATTATACATTCAGAAGCACACACACACACTGACACATGATCCCCTCAGGCATATTTGTCTGCAGTGTAAGCCAGACCCACAGTGGGCACAGAAACAGCGAGCCTGGGGCCTAAAGTTCAAAAAGCGACTCCCAAAGACTGGCAAGGATAGCTAAGTGAGTGAGTGTGTGTGTGTGTGTGTGTGTGTGTGTGTGTGTGTGTGTGTGTGTGTGTGTGTGTGTGTGTGTGTGTGTGTGTGTGTGTGTGTGTGGTGCTGACAAGAGTGTCTACAGAGTTTAATGCCTGTCTGAGTCTCAATAGGGGTCCTAGTGAAGTCCCAGCTTCCTTCCCTGCAGACAGAATGTGCACACATCATTGGAAAAAGCCAAAGAACCAAGATGAGGGTGTACATTAAAAACTCTTTAACAAAAAGAGGAGGGCCACAGGCCTACTTTTCTACCGTATTTTCATTGGCAGATAATTGAAAAAAAAAAAAAAGTAAAGTACTATAAAAATAGTCACAAAATAAAAGCTACGTTTGCCTGATTGTGTCCAAAACTCAAAACTTCTCCTACTTTTCACCTGCAAAGAGTTTTAAGAGATCATTTGCTGTAATTTACTTACCTTGAAGGAAAATTATGGAGTGATGGAAACTGTCTCAATACTTTCTCCTCAGGAACATTTCCTAATTCCTCATGGCAAAGCTTTTTATACTCATCTCTGTCCCCCCACCCCTTCATTTTTCTGTCTCCATCCACCTCCCTTTTAGTCCTCGCAATTTCTCCTCCCTTCCCTTACTATCACCCCACACCCACCCACCCACCCACCGTTTTTTCTACCAGTTAATAAGACCGGGGTATTAGCTCACTCTCTCCCCAACTCCTACGCTTTTACCGAAATAAACAGAGCTGGTGGTGATGGCAGGAGAACTGGAGAAAAACAAGCCGGGGGTAAACAGAGAGACAGAGAAGAGGGTGAGGGAAAGGGTGGCACGATGACAACTAAGCTGCTTCATAGTAGGTACATGATAATATTTGCCACTGTTTGCCAGCATGCCTGCATGATATGAGAGATAACAAAAAAGTTCAGATAAAACATGAAATGGTTGCAGATTGTGATCTAAATATGTCTCTGAGAGCACAGAAATAGCACATACGACAGTGCTGGTCTTTACTTTAAATCTTCCCGTTGCCAAGCACATTTTTAATAAATGGTTTAAAGGAGAAGCATTTATGATTGTGGTCAGCAATAACTGTAACTCTTCTTTTGCGCTACCATAAAAGAAGTCCACTGTGTAAACAGATAATAAGTGACACTGAAGTAAAGCACAACTTTAGTAATAGTCAGTGTTTCCCTGCGGAGAAGTCTGAATAAAAAGAAATAAAAACCCACATATATGAATCAATGTGTATGCCCTTAAATCAGCTTGCTGTAGTGCGAGCCATTTGGTGGGGTTTGGATCGTTAAAGTAAAGTGAGTAGGTTGTTATCGAGAGCAGACTGGAGATGTTTCAAGGGAAATTTTATGAAAGGAAGCTATTGTATAATAGTGGAAGGGGTTTTCCATTAGAAGGAGAACATGTGGGGCTCTGGGTTAGTGCGAGAGTGTAAGGTATCACACATAAATTTAGTAGAAGTTAGTAGAAGTAGAAGACCCTGAGTTTTAAGAAAACATAATTAACTGTGTTTTTGTCTTCAGCCCCTGTCTAAGAATGCTATGGATGTTCCCTTTCATTGTTATGAAAATGGTGCAAAGCATTTTGCTGAAAAAGGACACCAACATAGATTTGCCAAAACTGCAGTTTCTCAAATGCCCACTTGACGGTGGCTCCAGTGTTAAAATGCTAACCTTTACTGCAGAAAAAAGCATGTTCATGAAAACATGTCTTGGTCTCTATATTCAGTTTTACCCTGCTAACAAGTGTGCATTAATTTATTTTATATATTGCCTGTTTTAATATTGTTAAAACTCAAGTTTTACATCATTATAGGCAATCACTGAAACAGACCTGTATATAAAAGATGGACAACTGTGCTGTGACCCACTGGTTTTGAACTCTGGATTTTGAAGGTGCTCTTCCCATCACGATGTTGGAGTTTTGAAGACAGAAATTCCATATTTGAAAGCTGGAATGTTTGGGGGTGTCAAAATTTGTAGGCTGCATCCTCCCGAGGACCCGGCCTTCGCCGTGTATGTGGGCCAGGTCCTCCAAAAGCCGGGTTGGCCGGAAGTGAGCGGCTGTGAAATTGGACGGTCTAGCATTCAGTTTTGCGTCACTAGCTGTCTCACTAGAGTTTAATAAACTCAGCTGCCTGCTCCTTGCTATCTAAAATATAACAGGAAAGTGGCGTAGTTCTGTTTAATCAGTTTTCTGTTTGACATTTATTCAGCTGTGATCTCAGCCAAACCGATTTACTCTTGAACAAATAAAACACTGAAAAAAAGGCAAACAATAACATTGTTAAGGTATCGAAGTGACTTATATATCATGTTTAACCTGAGTAGCAAAAGACCGCGGGAGGTCTGAAAACAATGTGCCGGGAGTTCGCTGTTCTAGCTATTGAGCTGGTGGGTAACAGACATCTCCAAAAACGTCAGAGCACTTTTGCAAATATGTGATGTCTTGATAAATCGAGCAGATATTTGACATTTACAAAGCTACATTCTCGCCTGAAACATCTTAAAAGTTTATTTTGTGACCCAGAAAGAGTAATAAGAGTAATATTAAAACTAAGTAGCCGCCGCCATTGTTGGAAACTGGAATTGGCTGGCCCACGCTATGAATTCTGGGATATGGTGGGCTACGAAGGATACACCCGACCCAGCCTTTGAATCTGGGGAAAAGGGGGACGCATTTGTTGACTGCATTTAAAGGAGTCTAGGAATTTGGACAGCCTTTGTCGCATTGCTGTGACATAATCGGCCTACAAATGAGGCCTCAGTAGGATGCAGCCTATGAATTTGGACACCCCTTTCGTGCATTAGCTAATGCTAGCAAGCTAGGTTAGCATGCTGCATGTCACACAGATGAATGAATGAAGCACTTTCGCTCATCAAAACTAACACACAATCATCTGTGATGGTCTGCATCGTGCAGTCAGCCATGATACTAACAGTCGTGACAAAGAGATTCAGAACTGGAGAAAAACAAGCCGGGGGTAAACAGAGAGACAGAGAAGAGGGTGAGGGAAAGGGTGGCACGATGACAACTAAGCTGCTTCATAGTAGGTACATGATAATATTTGCCACTGTTTGCCAGCATGCCTGCATGATATGAGAGATAACAAAAAAGTTCAGATAAAACATGAAATGGTTGCAGATTGTGATCTAAATATGTCTCTGAGAGCACAGAAATAGCACATACGACAGTGCTGGTCTTTACTTTAAATCTTCCCGTTGCCAAGCACATTTTTAATAAATGGTTTAAAGGAGAAGCATTTATGATTGTGGTCAGCAATAACTGTAACTCTTCTTTTGCGCTACCATAAAAGAAGTCCACTGTGTAAACAGATAATAAGTGACACTGAAGTAAAGCACAACTTTAGTAATAGTCAGTGTTTCCCTGCGGAGAAGTCTGAATAAAAAGAAATAAAAACCCACATATATGAATCAATGTGTATGCCCTTAAATCAGCTTGCTGTAGTGCGAGCCATTTGGTGGGGTTTGGATCGTTAAAGTAAAGTGAGTAGGTTGTTATCGAGAGCAGACTGGAGATGTTTCAAGGGAAATTTTATGAAAGGAAGCTATTGTATAATAGTGGAAGGGGTTTTCCATTAGAAGGAGAACATGTGGGGCTCTGGGTTAGTGCGAGAGTGTAAGGTATCACACATAAATTTAGTAGAAGTTAGTAGAAGTAGAAGACCCTGAGTTTTAAGAAAACATAATTAACTGTGTTTTTGTCTTCAGCCCCTGTCTAAGAATGCTATGGATGTTCCCTTTCATTGTTATGAAAACGGTGCAAAGCATTTTGCTGAAAAAGGACACCAACATAGATTTGCCAAAACGGCAGTTTCTCAAATGCCCACTTGACGGTGGCTCCAGTGTTAAAATGCTAACCTTTACTGCAGAAAAAAGCATGTTCATGAAAACATGTCTTGGTCTCTATATTCAGTTTTACCCTGCTAACAAGTGTGCATTAATTTATTTTATATATTGCCTGTTTTAATATTGTTAAAACTCAAGTTTTACATCATTATAGGCAATCACTGAAACAGACCTGTATATAAAAGATGGACAACTGTGCTGTGACCCACTGGTTTTGAACTCTGGATTTTGAAGGTGCTCTTCCCATCACGATGTTGGAGTTTTGAAGACAGAAATTCCATATTTGAAAGCTGGAATGTTTGGGGGTGTCAAAATTTGTAGGCTGCATCCTCCCGAGGACCCGGCCTTCGCCGTGTATGTGGGCCAGGTCCTCCAAAAGCCGGGTTGGCCGGAAGTGAGCGGCTGTGAAATTGGACGGTCTAGCATTCAGTTTTGCGTCACTAGCTGTCTCACTAGAGTTTAATAAACTCAGCTGCCTGCTCCTTGCTATCTAAAATATAACAGGAAAGTGGCGTAGTTCTGTTTAATCAGTTTTCTGTTTGACATTTATTCAGCTGTGATCTCAGCCAAACCGATTTACTCTTGAACAAATAAAACACTGAAAAAAAGGCAAACAATAACATTGTTAAGGTATCGAAGTGACTTATATATCATGTTTAACCTGAGTAGCAAAAGACCGCGGGAGGTCTGAAAACAATGTGCCGGGAGTTCGCTGTTCTAGCTATTGAGCTGGTGGGTAACAGACATCTCCAAAAACGTCAGAGCACTTTTGCAAATATGTGATGTCTTGATAAATCGAGCAGATATTTGACATTTACAAAGCTACATTCTCGCCTGAAACATCTTAAAAGTTTATTTTGTGACCCAGAAAGAGTAATAAGAGTAATATTAAAACTAAGTAGCCGCCGCCATTGTTGGAAACTGGAATTGGCTGGCCCACGCTATGAATTCTGGGATATGGTGGGCTACGAAGGATACACCCGACCCAGCCTTTGAATCTGGGGAAAAGGGGGACGCATTTGTTGACTGCATTTAAAGGAGTCTAGGAATTTGGACAGCCTTTGTCGCATTGCTGTGACATAATCGGCCTACAAATGAGGCCTCAGTAGGATGCAGCCTATGAATTTGGACACCCCCTTCGTGCATTAGCTAATGCTAGCAAGCTAGGTTAGCATGCTGCATGTCACACAGATGAATGAATGAAGCACTTTCGCTCATCAAAACTAACACACAATCATCTGTGATGGTCTGCATCGTGCAGTCAGCCATGATACTAACAGTCGTGACAAAGAGATTCAGTTCAGCTGTTAGCTGAGGTGCAGCTTAGCACCACTGATTAGCTCTATCTTTAAACACTGGGAGTCTTGTCAGTCCAAATAGCCGCGACCCTACATCCAGAATCCAAATAGATGAATCAGTTGTTGTGAAGGAGCAAACTATCCACACAGGTAAACCTTTTTTGTAGGCTGAAAACAAGCTTATTAATTTTCTAAAGTTGGACATTTTCACATGGGAGTCAATTGGATTTGACTCATTTTAGGAATCAGAAGCCTTTTTTGGCACTTCTGCAATTACTTTATTTTTCAGCCACACAGGCAGCCACTTGACTGGACCTCTCCACTGGGTTTGTGGTATTGGCACCTTTTGGAGTATTTTTAATGCAATTATCTGGTAAAGAATGTGGCCTACTGTGAGGATAATTACACTAGCAGCCCATCCGAAAAGCTGTTGCTTCAGTTTCAGTGGGTGAAAATTTAGTATTTAAGTGTTTTATAGCAGTTTGTTTGAACACACCAAGCTAATCAGTAGGTATCTTTGTTAATTTGATGTACCTGTACAGCTCGCAGTGCCGCTTCTAACCAGCCTTTTTGTCTGGCTCCAAAAAGACACCAAGGGCCAATGGAGACCACTAGCTAATGGGTGACTTCACTGTGGCATCACATTGCATCTTTTATATAGTGTATGATCCTATAATCATATAGTTAACACCTGCTCAAGTTCACCTCAGGTGTATTTAAAGCAGGAGCAGGATTTAAATTGATATATAGTGGGCTGGCCAATCTATTAAGAACAGATCATATCTACCGAAGCATGCGTGCATAAGTCGCACTTCATCAGACAGCTCTCCAAAGGCACCTACATTAAAGTTAACATTGCAGTTACACAATACCCCTATAGTGCCTATCTGAGAGTTATGTAACACCACCATCACATTTGACTCAGCCAGAGCTCTCTGTGAATAGCTGAGGTAGAATCCGCCTTCACCAATGATAAACAAATCCAAACAGGAGGTCAGCCTATGCCAGGAACCAGTGCGGCTCAGACAGACAGATAAACATTAAGACAGACATAACGATAGAGATAAGAAGAAGAGGGGTGCTTGGGTTCAAAAAAGCAGAAAGAGAGAAACTGAGTCAGATGGTGCAGGGACAGAGAAAGCACATGTTGCTGTGGTTGGATGTTTTTGGCACTTCGTCTGCAGACACATTCAGTGATGTGGTCATATTAGGCTGTTAACTGTGGAACCGCTGAGCTGCAGCTCCGATCTCTTTCCACACGACAAAAACGAGGGGAATAAAAGTGAATGAGAGGGATTTGTCTTTAGTCTCCATATTTTTAGTTGTTTGCATGTTAAGGGGGGGGATTTGGAGATTTTGGAGGCTTGCTAGTTAACAGCTCTAAATTTGCTCTTAAATTTGGAGACGGGCAAAAGGGGATCAGATGGGTGATTGAGATGAGGCGGAGAGGAAAAAAGCTGTCAGATGTTCTCTGTTTTGTTCCAGTCATGCTACCCCAGTGTTTTCTCTCTGACAATTGATAATCCTTTGATAATCTTGTGGTACTTTTCCCTCTTCTTATCTCACTCTCTTTTCTGCAAGTTCCTGTCCTGACCTGTCACCTCCTTGGTCACACCAGGGCACAACAACATCAACAACAAAACACACACTATCTATCTCCAGAGAAATATTTAAATTGCACGTTAGGAGAGCCAGAATCATGTTTTTGTAAGCAGCGAAGTGTGCCAGAGTCCCAGACGCACAAAAACTGGAAAAACAGGATGGGAGTCAACTGGCGGGACTGGTGCATGACTGCTGTGAGTAATACGGTTCACCTGTATGGCACATCTGTGCTTGAACTGGCGATAGTTTGAATTAAATGTGGTTTTAATGAAATCGAGTAGGAGGGAGACACAGAACAAGCTTGAGGGAGGAAAATTTCTGCATCAGACTCAGTTGATTCTGAACATATGATAGCAAGAGACATGTCCGTGCAAGGCGTGCAGGAAACTGGTGGGAGGAAGGAGGAAAGAATGAACGCTCGGCCGAAGGAAATTGAAAGGAAAAAAATAAATAGATTAAATGAAAGAATGAGCGTGGAGTTCATAATTAAGAGAAGGCCACAAATGTGTACGCTAACCAAGTCGTGTCTGCATAAACACATATTGTAACCTAATTGGGCAGGGTTGCATTTCCCTCAGTGGGCGAGCAGGTGAACCTCAGGCTGCTCTGCGGCTCGCTCGGTCAGAGCGGGCAGAGCGCAGGCAAACACTCGTTCCATATTTTTGTTCCTGCTATTTTTACCCTTTCCTTCCTTAACGGGCATTGCTGTGATTCACTTTACGTTCTGTTTGAAAACAGTAGACACATTAAGGAGTGAGTGACTCACACTGAGTCAATGAAAACATCATGTGATGTAAGCTCATTCCCCGGCCCTACCCGTGGGATGGCCGAGGGATCCGGCCAGACTGGATGAAGGACAGACATTAGTCAGGGCTGTCCTCCTCTGATGGCTGTGAATTTTGCCATGTGAACGTTAACAAAACTTTCTACGGATTTATTGATGTTGCATAATACCGACATCCAGCAGGGCACACACATCTTCAGGTGTGTCAGTTTTTACTGATGATATATATATATATATATATATATATATATATATATATATATATATTAGGGGTGCAACGATATTCGTATCGATATTGAACCGTTCGATACAGTGCTTTCGGTTCGGTACGCATATGTATCGAACAATACAATTTTTTTCAATTTTTTTCAATATTTTATTTTATTTTATTTTATTTTATTTTTTTTTGTGTCCCGTTTGGATCTATAGCCATCAGAATTGTTGTCTTGAGGCCAAGAAAGATGCCAAGAGGATTTATTTTAAGTGGATCATCATATTGGTCCATTTGATTGACCTTTATTATAATTATGAATTTATTTTATTTTCAGTTGCAAACGGGACAGACATGACTGTGGGATAGGACAGGGGGAAAGAATGAAAGAAAGAGGGGGAGAGAAAGAAAGAAAACCAAAGGGGAGAAAAAAAAAAGAACAATACAAAATTTGTAATTTATTTTATCAACTTTCCTTCTGACGATGCTGTCTGTGTTGAGCGCTCAGTGAATCTGCATTTGACTACTCCGCCTAGGCTCGAGAGTGCAGCCTAGGCGGAGTAGTCGAACGCAGATTCACTGAGTGCTCAACACAGACAGCATGGTCAGAAGGAAGAGCGCAGGGCAAGCTAGCGAGACAGAAGTGGACCTCCCCACCCTCATTCAGATCTGGCGTTTGGAATTATTTTGGTTTTCATGTGACGTATGACCCTGAAGGTAAGCGAGTCATGGACTAAAGTAAAACAGTATGTTGGATGTGCCATGCAATGCTCAATTACATGGGTGGGAGCTAGTGTGTTAGCGCAGTTAGCTCGTTAACGTGTTGGCCGTCTAGCCCCTCTGTATAGGGTAGCTCGTTAACGGAGATTTGCCGTGTTGTGGCGTTAAGGTTATTTCAACGAGATTAACCTGAAAGCACTAGTGGGAACACAACGAATATGACTGCACATTTACACCGACATCATCCTAGTGCAAAGACAAAAACAACAAGCATGCATGCTACAAACTTTAGCCGAGTCATTTAGACAGCTGTTAGCACAGGATTCTCCTTATGGAGACCTGATATGTTTAATATGCTGCTGAGAATATAGCCCAGAAGAAGCGGATAGTATAGCTTTTATTTTGGAAAGAGACATTTCTCTGTAATAAACTCTCTTTTCCAAAGATGAGTGATTCCTCAATCAGATACAGGGCTCGCAATATCGCTAGCCCGACGTCCCGGGGCTATCTCTGCCCTGCCTGTCGGGCTATTGTAGGAAGGAAAAATATATGTCAATGCTTTTGCATTCTTTCAGAAATGTAGCTGGGTAATTATGTCATTGGGTGAGCCACTGTCAATATGTGACATATTGAAATCGTGTTTGAATTTGCGCTTGTTTTTTTGCTTTCACTTTGCAATCGCGCGAACTGTGTATAGAGAGCGACAGCACTGATCTGTGAGTGATGATAATTTGTGCACCAATTCCTCTGACATCGTCTTATTAATTGTTAGCTTACTATGCAAACATGACAAGTGAAATCTCCCGCAGCTTAAACATGTGAGAGGTTGATCGCGCAGAGAATCGCTGAGCTTATGTGAGTGCGGCAGGATATATATTTCACTACGATGACCTGGATGATTGAGAACCTTCACAGACAGATATATATTTTAGTTCTGCTGAGCCAAATAAGACAGGTCAGGGTGAAGAAGTGACAGCCAAAGAAAAGCTTACCACAAAACGGAGAAGTTATGACAAATCAGACTATAAGGCAAAAAGAAAGTGCAGCTTTATGGTTTCATGGACAAAAGAATTTCTGTGGCTGCAATATGACGAGCTAAAAAACAACACGCACAAGGGTTAGGGTTAAATTTAAAAACTGTACTTTTGTGTTAAAATATATATTTATAATTTTAATAAATGACAAATTAAAAAGGCATGAACATTTTTTTTGTATCGAAAAAATATCGAACCGTGACACCAAAGTATCGAACCGAACCGAACCGTGAATTTTGTGTATCGTTGCACCCCTAATATATATATATATATATATATATATATATATATATATACATATATATATATATGTATATACAGTGGGGCAAAAAAGTATTTAGTCAGCCACCGATTGTGCAAGTTCCCCCACTTAAAATGATGACAGAGGTCAGTAATTTGCACCAGAGGTACACTTCAACTGTGAGAGACAGAATGTGAAAAAAAAAATCCATGAATCCACATGGTAGGATTTGTAAAGAATTTATTCGTAAATCAGGGTGGAAAATAAGTATTTGGTCAATAACAAAAATACAACTCAATACTTTGTAACATAACCTTTGTTGGCAATAACAGAGGTCAAACGTTTACTATAGGTCTTTACCAGGTTTGCACACACAGTAGCTGGTATTTTGGCCCATTCCTCCATGCAGATCTTCTCGAGAGCAGTGATGCTTTGGGGCTGTCGCCGAGCAACACGGACTTTCAACTCCCGCCACAGATTTTCTATGGGGTTGAGGTCTGGAGACTGGCTAGGCCACTCCAGGACTTTCAAATGCTTCTTACGGAGCCACTCCTTTGTTGCCCGGGCGGTGTGTTTTGGATCATTGTCATGTTGGAAGACCCAGCCTCGTTTCATCTTCAAAGTTCTCACTGATGGAAGGAGGTTTTGGCTCAAAATCTCACGATACATGGCCCCATTCATTCTGTCCTTAACACGGATCAGTCGTCCTGTCCCCTTGGCAGAAAAACAGTCCCATAGCATGATGTTTCCACCCCCATGCTTCACAGTAGGTATGGTGTTCTTGGGATGCAACTCAGTATTCTTCGTCCTCCAAACACGACGAGTTGAGTTTATACCAAAAAGTTCTACTTTGGTTTCATCTGACCACATGACATTCTCCCAATCCTCTGCTGTATCATCCATGTGCTCTCTGGCAAACTTCAGACGGGCCTGGACATGCACTGGCTTCAGCAGCGGAACACGTCTGGCACTGCGGGATTTGATTCCCTGCCGTTGTAGTGTGTTACTGATGGTGACCTTTGTTACTTTGGTCCCAGCTCTCTGCAGGTCATTCACCAGGTCCCCCCGTGTGGTTCTGGGATCTTTGCTCACCGTTCTCATGATCATTTTGACCCCACGGGATGAGATCTTGCATGGAGCCCCAGATCGAGGGAGATTATCAGTGGTCTTGTATGTCTTCCATTTTCTGATGATTGCTCCCACAGTTGATTTTTTCACACAAGCTGCTTGCCTATTGTAGATTCACTCTTCCCAGTCTGGTGCAGGTCTACAATACTTTTCCTGGTGTCCTTCGAAAGCTCTTTGGTCTTGGCCATGGCGGAGTTTGGAGTCTGACTGTTTGAGGCTGTGGACAGGTGTCTTTTATACAGATGATGAGTTCAAACAGGTGCCATTCATACAGGTAACGAGTGGGGGACAGAAAAGCGTCTTACATAAGACGTTACAGGTCTGTGAGAGCCAGAGATTTTCCATGTTTGAGGTGACCAAATACTTATTTTCCACCCTGATTTACGAATAAATTCTTTACAAATCCTACCATGTGGATTCATGGATTTTTTTTTCACATTCTGTCTCTCACAGTTGAAGTGTACCTCTGGTGCAAATTACTGACCTCTGTCATCATTTTAAGTGGTGGAACTTGCACAATCGGTGGCTGACTAAATACTTTTTTGCCCCACTGTGTGTGTGTGTGTATATATATATATATATATATATATATATATATCAGAATCACAACATATTTACAAAATACAGTGCACATATACAGTTCAGGATCCTGACCCAGCCTCAGAGATCTTGATCCACCAGCATGCCCTGCCTCTATATGCAGCAAAAAAAGAAGAAGAAAAAGAAGTCATTAATATAATATTTTCCTTGCAGCACTGACTTGAATTTAGGTTTAGTACATTGCTGTCATAAAAAAATAAGGGAATCCCAAGGCAATAAAAAATACTGAAAAATAAGGCACTGGTGGAGAAAGCTGACTTCTTAAAGTCATAGGACTGCATAGTGCTGGCTGGTTTTGGTGCATCTGAATGTCTGTATGGATCTGAAGCAGGAGAAAGTAGCAGGTTATGGAGGGGGGGGGGGGGGGGGGGGGGGGGGTTTGGGGGGGGGGGGTGAAGTGTTTGTTTTAAAGGACTTACTCCTGCCTTTCCATTACTATATATTCAGTGGGCCCTTCATTAGGTACACTTTGCAGGTAGAGTTTGGACCCACTTTGGCTTCAATCAGACAGCTATGATTATAAAGGGATGGACATAACAAACCTGAGGGGAGCTGTGGTGATGGCACTATGGGGTTCAAAGTGTGACAAGTAAACATTCTCCTCATCATTATGTCACCAGGCTGAACCACAAGGCAGGCTGGATCCATGCTTTCATGTCGTTTGTGCAAAATGACTCCACCCGAAAGTTCATCATACCAGGCAGGTTACAATCTGCTGGCAGGAGCATCACCCAGTGTGGTCTTCTGCTGCTGTAGCTCATCTGCCCTGAGTTGTTGCCATGTGACTGGCTGATTAGCCCTTACCCTCCATGCAACAGCCCTGCTCCGCTCCTGAAACCTGAAGTAGAAAAACTATATACACAGGCTGCTTTCTTGAACCTCTGTCAGTGTGCTTCATGGGATATTTACAGTAGACTGCTGTTTTTCTCATATTAATGCTTAACAAAGAACCAAATGAGCATATTCCCCCTAAATGTCTTTGAATTTCACCTTTGCATCTCTAAAAATTACACATCAACTAAAAAGCTAATCATCTGACTTTCCTTTCCTGCACCTGCCTATATCTATGATGCCAACCAGTGCTAATGATGAAGACAGTGTAATCGAAGATGTATGATGCATTTCTCTGTCTAAATCAGTATTTAAGGTGGGCTTCAGGGTTGCAAACTGCAAATGAGGCATTATATTTATGCTCTCATAATCAGGATGTCCTTCTCTCAAACACTGGAATCACAGTTGAACTCCAAAACAAAAATCATGTTTCCTGCTTCAAGCTAAAAGGTGGAGAAATGAGAGACAGCATGGGGAATCCTGGTGTCTTAGCTCTTGCTCTTCATCTCCTGTAATCTCTCTTATTGCAGGGAGATCACATAAGTACACACAACTCCAATTAGGAAATAGTTTACCTTGATACCAGAGCATAGCATCAGGTTGAGTCCTGCATAATTTGGGCTTTAATCTCTGGTGAGGGGTCGGTTTCACAGATAGTTGCATAACAGGTTTTTATTTGTGTACCTTGGAAAAAAAACACTTGGGAAAAAAGGCTATATGTTAGCTTTGGTGTTACATTTATTGCACACAGGCTAAATTGTTGAAATATGTCTTGTTAATAAAGGGGTCAAATAAGGAACCTTTGCTGCATGCTTGTGTGCATCTAACTGTGTGGGAGCGCATGTTTCTGTTTCTGCATAGCTGTGCATCGTCTGGGTCTAGTTCTCATAAGAGCACCATCCAGCTTTTTCCCTTTTATGTGCTGTTTACTTTAGTATCCCACTCCACCAGAGACACACACTCTGCCGTGGAGCCAAGTCCAACAAACAGACCTGCGGGGTTTGTGACCAGCATCCACCCAGCCTGCAAAGAAGTTCACACGTAAATCCACCGAACGACAGACACCACAAAGCAATCGCAGACTGTGGCTCTGTAAGCAATGTGAGAGAATGCCATGAGCATTTTGCCCTAAGCCCACGGAGGAATTTTCTCAACCAAGATGAGACAGTGATTGTTATGCATGACCACGAACGCCCTAAATGCAACAATCTGCTCGGCGTCTCTTAAGTAACAAGCAACTTCTCTTGTCTCATCTTTCTGCCTCTTTCCTCCTGCTTCTACCTGCCTTTCTTGCGGCCACACATTCCACTTCTCTTACACACTTTTCTTATCAGGTTGTCTGCCATTTTTTTTAGAAAAATGTCAAATGGTCCCAGTTGCCACTGTTGCCTTGCATCCTCCCCTCTTGGCTCTGTGTTCCTGCTAATTATCCAAAGCTGAATTCTTGGACTGTACATTGGTACATGGGGGTTCTGAAATAGAACTTTACACATGACCTTCAAGCTGTCCCCCATCAATCAAAGTATATAACTATGCAGAAACATTCATATGAAATGTTTGGGAATGTTTGTTGGCCTAGAGACCTGTTGGTGATCCCTGGACAACCTCCCATTGTTAGGGAAAAATGGGATTCCTGACTTGGTTGGTGAGTGATTGCTCGCTGTCTCAGGGTGAAAACAGTCACAAAAAGGTGCAGTTGCTTTTGTCGCTGCAGATATTTATTCATTTTAATGCACCACATAGAACTAGACTATTTATTGTATTTTTTGAACTAAGTTGTCTATTGCAGAAACGCTCAAACAGAGCTTCAGAAACCAGTGGATGGTTTCAAAGTAGTTGCAGCCATCTTTTACATCCTCTTTGTCTTGAAACCAATTTGTTTCAAAACATACAACTTTTACTCTGAAAGTAAACGTCTCGGGTTCTGGTTTACATCACGCTCTTCACAGTTTTACAACAGCTAAGTGAATTTTTGCTGCGTGTTTGCAGACATGTTGCAATTAGGTTTTTGGTACAGCACGATGTATGCAACCAATTTGCATAGAATTGGCAAGCAACATCCCATAACCACTTGCCAAGGTAATGGTTACAGACTGGTCTCTAGACCTGCGTTACTGGGACTAACATGCTTTTTAGGTGATCGCAGGTCTAATCTCTATAATTAATTGCTGTTGCCCGTGTTCATGTGACGGCACCATACTACCATAGCAATTTGTTATCTTGCTTCCTTCTGTTGCTGTACTTTTTCTTTTATTCACCCTCTGATATTTCAGCTTCATTTAATCGCCTGATTTTGTTAGGCATGCTCTCTCATTCTCCTCGCCAGTAACTTTGTGTCTGCTCTCTTTATCTGTCCTTTTCACCCCAGCTTTCTATCTTTTCTCTTTCCCTTCGTGGCAGCAAGGCTCGGTTACTGTAATCACATGCATGCAGCCACTAACACAACAGGCCAAGCAGTAAACCGGTACTTCGTCTGCAAAGGACTTGTGACACGCATGCAGCTACTGGCACAAAGGGTCGAGGACCCATAGCTGGACCTAACAACCTCTGTGAGCTCTTTCAGATGTACATTCCTCTAGCTGTTGTCTTATTTTACATGGACACGCTCAGTGAGGAAACGTGTACAGCTTCAAACGTCTGCCGATTTAACTTGCTGCGCTTCAAAATGTTCTCATTCACCAAAGTAAGCAAATTGCAGAGTGTGTACTTTGGACTTTTACATTGTTAGAGGGCAGCTTCCTGTGAAGCACTTAAATAAAGCCTTGGGATTTTTTTTAAATTATTAGTATTTTTAATTGAAATAAATTCAAAAATCATGACATCACAATGAGCCACAGATGTCTGAGTTTGGTGCCATCTGGCAAAGGTTAGTGTGCTCACAATCACAGTGAACTAATCTGGTAAACATGAGCTAGTAATCTAAAGTAATCCAGAGAGAGATTGTTCTAGCAAGCAGTGCCAAACCCACAAGCTCGTCATTTTTCTGTCTGGGATAGGATAAGGGGGGAAAGTAATTTGTTCTAATAAACTGTTAACAAAAAAGCCTCTAAAAGCTTTACTTCCACCATCAAAGCTTAACGTACAAATATTCACCATGGAAGAGCCTTGGTTGTGTCAGGAGTCAGGATGTCTAGCATTAGAAAATTACCTTCAAGCAGGGTTAGAGGTCTGAAATATGAAGCAAGAATAGGGGCTTGGCAAGGTAACTTCAGGTATGACCCTGAACTTTCAACATTATGAAAGTAGTGAAAGCCTCTGGAGAACTTTAAATGGCTAAATTACCTCCTCAACATGTCTTAAATCAGCTGTGTTGGATCAAGGACACATCGAAAACCTGCAGGACACCGGCCCTCGAGGCCTGGAGTTGCCCACCCCTGAGTTAGTAGAAGTAGGGCTGTGGGGGGGGGGTCACAGCATAAACTCAAAATGCAACTTTATAGCTGTCAGATGAGAAAATAAACAAAGTCCAAAACACAACCTGAAAACAAAAACCAGGGAATCTGGAGAAGGTGAGCACACAGCACGACACAGAGACAGTTTATACACAAGATAATGAGGCTATGGGGAAAACAGGTGGGAGACACAGCAGGAACAAATCAGGGATAACAAAACAAGGGGAAGTTAAATAAAATGCAAACCACAAGAGACCGCCAAAATAAAACTACTAATCAACTGCACCAAAACAAAGACTTAACAGACAAATTTAACATGGAAAGAGAGAAAGACAACCAATCGTGAGCACAAGGAAATCCAAACAACATTAAGGGAAAACCATGAACATAAACTACTTCCCAAAACCCCAAAAGGTATAATAAACTCTCAAATCTCTGAATCCAAGACTGAGGGACCATAATAGAGATTTGTAGGAGGAGCTTTGGTGCAAGCAAGTTTTAATTTTAAAAAAATCTTTAATAGAGACATTAAGTTAAAACAGCAAATCTTTCTCTTTCCTTTCTCACCATGTAAGAGGCTGCAGCTGAAAGAACAAGATGAAAGTGATGTTATTCACATCAAACAACATAACTTGTTCATTTAACATGCAGATCATAGCAGATCCATTGACTTCATGTCCTAACAAAAGAGCTGCAACTGACAAGTCTGTTAACACAGTCACAGCACTGGTAGTAGTAGTGCTTGGTTTAATTTGACCTGCTCATTTTTCAAAATTTTTATATTATTTTTTATTATGGTTTGAATTTCTTTGTAAAAAAGTGCCACTGTGCTGCCTTTAGATTTATCCGTGTCTGTGATTGGTCACATGCTGTCAACGCCTCCTTTTTCACACGAATGCAGTCGCAGCTTCATAGATCAGGAAACTCTGGGTTGAATTATTGACTTGAGAACAACCTTCGTGTGACTGCTGAGCCAGATTACTGATATTAAGGTAAAGTCAGGAAAGGACGATACACACTGAGTGTGTAACACTTGCTTTGTCCTGCAGAAGTTGCAGGAAAAAATGCAGCTCCTCCTGCAGCCACTTGAGGCCGTATCCAAAAGTGAGCTCAGTCCCCACAGACTTGACGAACATTATAGAGATGAAATTAACACGTTTGCACCATGTTATTAAAATATGATTTAAAGCACAGAAGTGGAACTTTTTAATGTGAATCAATCTGCAATAAAGTTATGTGACACATGTGTCTGAGCTTTTCTGATGTAAAGAGAAAATGAATGGAAAACATTCATTTTTGAAAACTGGGATCGTAGTCAACATGAGCAATATTTGTCTATCTAACTATTCACATTGCTACAAGATGAGTCATGAGGTCTATACCCCTGGTTTCCTGTTTAGGTAGCGCTCTCCGGTCTCTCTGAGCTGTGGCTGAATGTTAGGCTTCTTTTATAATAAACACCAACATGGGTGGACGGTGTGCACTTCAAATGGTAAATGGTAAATGGCCTGCATTTGTATAGCGCTTTTCTAGTCCCTAAGGACGATACACACTGAGTGTGTAACACTTGCTTTGTACTGCAGAAGTTGCAGGAAAAAATGCAGCTCCTCCTGCAGCCACTTGAGGCCTTCACTTTATTTATTCTGTCCAAGGCACATGCAGTGTTCAGTACTCAGCCAAACCATAAACAGCAGCACGTAGAAACCAAACTTTTGCAAGAAGCTTTAACACGGAGCTGAAATGTTACACATAAAATGATAAAGTGCTATAACTGATAATGAAATAATCACCACTGATGCATCAGCGTGTGGGTGATAGTAAAAAAAAAGCACTTGGGGTCTTGTAGCCTTAAGAAGAGAATACACTTTTATAAGTACCAGTCCATTTACCATTTACAGTACATATTATAATCCAGATCAATGCACAGTTTTATCTATGCATGTATTTATAAGTAAAGTAAGCATAGATCAGGTTTTAGCAGAAGATCCCCTGTGCACTGTTTACAAAGTGTAGATATTATTGTGCAGAAGAGTGCAAGTTCAGCTTGTCCACGAAACCACTTTATTTATTCATAGCTGACTGTGGTATGCATGAAAAATGTATAATGCTGAGCTTTGACCAAAAATGCAGCAGTGAGAAACTTTAGTAATCTGTCCTCTTTAACCTCCCCTGAAACTAGAAGTGGTTTTCACCTGCCTGCTGTGCTGAACGGAGGGACTCTCTGAGTGTGTCCATACTGTGCCCCCTACTGGTGGAAGAGAGTAATTACCGGTACACGAATGTGACTCTTATCTTCCTGTTTATTTTCAGAGCACATAAATAAAACAGATGTAATACAGAGAGCTAGTTGATTGAACTGCAGCTGAGTGAGTGAGCTCAGAGACTTTCTTCATTCTCACCTGCTGGTTCTGCAAATCCTCAGTTAAACCTTTATTTACTTATTGTGTCCTCTCTCCAGTATTTCTTTTAAAATAAGAAAGCCACCAAGTGATCACCACGAGAACCTTTATTTTAGACTGATTTGTGTGAGTGCTGCAAAAACCCAGTTCCCACACAGTGCCAATATGGACGTTTCTCCTTCTGAATTGTCTTCTGAGACTATTCCTCAGAGTCTTTGCATGTCTCTAGACTTTTATGCTATTAGACTCAATGAGTGCCTCGCTGTTAGTCTGTCTCTCCGGAGCTTTCCTGACCTCCGCCTGACTGCCTGAGAGCTGCCTGCTAGTAATGAGATATTAGCACTGACAGCGGTATCTGGGGTGGGGTGGAAAGTACTATTCCCTCTTCTCTTTTCTCTTCTCCTGGAGCACCATTGCAAAAGTTTTTTACCTCTCCCTCTCAAAAGGAATCGCAGCATCTCTTTCTCATCTTTTTCTTTCCACCTCTTTTCTTTGTTCAGTCTTTCCTTTGCTTCTCACAATATATTCTTTTTTTCCCTCATCCTTCTGCGTATTGCCGCAATTTGAGTGAAGAAGAGGTTCCAATCTATATGTAACCATAAATACTGGAGCAAAAATGTGTCTGGCTCTTTGATGTGTGGTGTAAATATGCAAATAAATGTCCCCAGTGGACACATTTGTGGAATAGAGTAACACAGGATGGATGGCCTGATGTAAAAGGTCCCGGCATTTTAAAAATAATTTAATATTAGATTCCAGGAGTTGCATTTTTCACTTTAGACGACCAAAAGTACTCTGTGGGGAGTTGGCAGTAACAGATTTGATAGAGCCATAAGCAAAACGCCCACACTGAAGGAAACACAGGGCTGCTTGGAGCCACCTTTTCAGTGCCATTCTGTAGGTGCAACAGTAATCTCAGCTGTTGAATGTCAGTATATATAGCAGAAAACAGGCTGCAGAGCTGCCTCAGATGTCTTCCTGCCTTCTCTGAGATTCAAAAATCTGGTGTCATGTTAATATTCTCTGGTAATCAAGTGTCAGTAAATTTTTGGTTGACACTCCAACATAGAGTAACACATCCCCACTATCAATAAATGGAAAATTAACCCTTTCATGCATAGTGGTCACTACAGTGGACAGCTATTTAAATGCTGTCTTCTTGTATTTGTGTCAATGTTGATAGTGTACTTGCACATAAACCACTACATTGGACTCTGATGTGTCACTCCATACCCTGCCACCCACTGGTCGTTTAATGTTACTGTAGATGTATGATGTGTTTCATTGTAATTATTGTTATTTAACCCTGTCATGCATGAATTATGACAACCTCAATAAGGATTTTTTTTAAGTATTTTTATTCATCTTTAGGCATGAAAAGCTGAATAAAAATACTTAAGAAAAAAGTCCTGATTGAGGTTGTCATAATTCATGCATGACAGAGTTAAATTCAGGTAACAAACACCATATGGGCACAAGTATTCGGACATATACACATTACACCTGCAGCAGCTTTTATGACATCCTCACTCCACTGGTATTAATATAGATATGGTCTCCCTTCCTGTTGCAGCTATAAAAGCTTCTACTCCTCTCAGAAGTCTTACTAGATTTCCGAGGGAGGCTCCCCCCCCCCCCATTCATCCAATCTCAGTTCTATTTCCTCACAAAGATCTTTGATGGAGCTGAGGTCAAGACTGTGTCAAGTTCTTCCATCAGCCTCATCCAATCTTGCCTTTATGGACCTTGTTTCGTGCAGTGGGGCACAAGGATGTTAGAACGGAAAACTGACTTCCCTAAACTATCTCCCTTACTTCTAAGTTGGGAGTAAAGAATAGTCCAAAATCTCTTTGGTTAAGAGGCAGCATTAAGATTTATTTTCACTGAAGGTAAGGTTCCTCAGCGAACCCCAGAAATACAACCTCATTGCATTAGTGAATTCACTGACTGTTAGGCAGAATTATATATAATCTTTGGGGTAATCAGGGGAGTGGAAAGAGCTGTGGAAATGAGACACTGGTGTAATCAAGGCAATCAGGACAAGGCAAAAGGGGACGAAGTTAAACTCTAAGTAGATGGACAAACTCCATAAAAACAAACTGATGTTATATAACAAGAAGGCTCAAAATGCTAAGCCAGACCTTCCCAAAGTGTGGGGCAGAGCCATTGCAGGGGGGGCGCAGCATGAAAAGGGAAAAAAACAAACAAACAATGCTTGGACACTGCTAGCACGGGGCGTCTACACAAACGCAAAGCAGGAGATGAAGCATCGCTGAATATGTTTCCAAACCAACTTCATTCTAAGCCAAAGACTAGAAAATATGGCGAAGCATATCTGCCCTTTGGCTTCACCTGCACAAGTGCAAAGGTAGGTCTCCCCTGCAGAATTGGTTTTCCCTTCATGGGGAGCACGCGCTGAGCTGTTTAAATCACGGACAAACAGTACCGTATCCCACATTCTTGATTTTTAGTTCACAAACAGTTGTTGTAATGACTAACTACTCCTGACATTTTGGAGATGTTAGCTCTTTATACAGTAAAGTTACAGCGGGATACAAATAACATCCTGCCACGGTTTGTTCCCCCTGTCTAAATCACGGACAAACAGTATCCCACAGTTGTTTATGTTTTTAAACCCATTTTGCACAGAGAGGCATTTTTTTTTTGACAAATGTATTGATAGCAATGTTGAATATTATTACACAGGAAAAAAACAACTACATGTAAAATAATTACACCGTGATGCCTCTGCCTTTCTAAATAGAGGGACAGTAACTGCATGTTTATATGTAAGCGTGTAAAACCTGAAGATAGAGACAAAATACTGTTAATCTGACTATCTGCCATTCTGCAATTCCTCTCATGTAAACAATAACGTGGTGCACAGCTGACCTGAAATAAGGCACATAGCTTTAACATTGCATGACGAACTCTGTATTCCTCGTCCACGTGTACGCAAAAAATTAGTTTTAAAAAATCTCCGTTTTCGGTGATTCGAAACGCCGTTTACGTGTGGACGAAACAGCTGCGTTTTCAAAAATACCCGTGTAGGTGCGGACGTATAGCGTAAAAGAGTTAGTAGTTTATTTTATTACTACCTGCAGATTACTTGTATTTGCTTAATTGTTTACTAAATGTTTGAGGTGCGAAATAAACCGCAATTGAGCAAAATATGGGTGTGTGCGGTTGGAGGATGTGTTCGTGCGTGCGTGTGTGCGCGTGTGTGTGTGTGTGCGCGCGCGGGGGGGGCGCGAACATTTTTCTGTAAAACAAAGGTGGGCCCAGCGAAAAAAGTTTGGGAACCACTGCCATAAACTGGGACCAAACTTTAATGATGAACAAACTGTTTTATGTTGGAGTGTCTCAATATTTTGTGTTTTCTACACCAGCCAAATAAAATGATATAATTTTGTTATTTTTGTATGACGGTGTTCTAGTTTTAGTTTCTGGGTGATGACGAGTAGTAGTAGTATTATTATTTTAAATATAAGGGTAGTTTTGGCTGCTCCATTATTTCCCAAGGGGTCACCACAGCAGATGGAGCCACATATTAGATTCGGCTCAGACTTTATACCACATGCCCTTCCTGATGCAACCCTCCTATTTCTATTGGTTGGGACCCCCTGAGGCTCTTTGTATTCCTACCCCATATTGAACCGGCGATTTTTCACATGTAAGGCAAATCTTTTAACCACCTTTAGGGTTTTTTTTAGTATATAGTGCTAATATTGTTTTTGTGATTTCCTTCAGTCACATTAATCATGCCATGATAATGTAGTACTGTGACACGCCAGCTATAATAAATATCACAAAGAAATCCTTCAGAGCGTTTCTAGTTAAACGTTTTATTAGCCATACTGTATGTAAATGAAGCGTTAAGGTATCCTCAGCTGTAATAAGAAGGGTAATTGATAGAAAATACTGGACTGGATTTGGTTTTCAGATAGGATCCCCACTTTAAACAGCTTTATGACTTGACAACAAGAGATCTTAGCTGCTGAGTTGGAGAAGGACCATACCAAATGTGCTTTTCAGGGTCACTGGGTTTATTTTCCTGCAGCTCTGTTTTAGAGCCACAGCATGGAGTTGATTTTATAATCTTGCAGCGGTTCACAACATATAGACTCTATAATACCTCAGCCTCCTGGGTTTTAATTACCGCCTAAAAGCAACCATCACGGCGATCACATTGTTGCAAATTCGGTTAAGTATTAATGAGTACATTACCACACTGTGGGTTGGAAATGGGATGTTTAGCTAGCCGGGGGGTGAATACGGCCTTGCGCACACATGGGCCTGAATAATGAAAGTGAACAGATTGTGAATTTATGGGATACAACTGAAGACATAAACATATAAATACTCTTCAATCTGGTTCATTAGCAGTGCATCAAGCTATGTGGCAGAAAGCAGCACTGTAAGCCATCCAAACATGCACGGTTGTTGAGCATTCATGTGTGACTGAGAGTAAGAAGGCAGATGCAAGCTCATGCATGCAAACGTGTGTGGAAATGATTATTAATGAATCAGACATCTGCTTACTCACGAACCCCCCTCGAAACAAAAAACTCCATATTTTTTTTCTATTCAATAAATAAATTCCTTTTCACTCCAACCCAGAAATGAGTGCCGCATTCATCAGGGCTGCAGGCAAAGAGGAAACACAGGAAGCATGTGATGTAAAACGAAGCCGCAGGAAAACAGCTCTTCACATTGTGTGTGATAAACTCGACCACGTGACGCTGCAGAATGTAAAATCACGTCAGCTCAGAGGGCTAATTTCCCCTCTGTTGGACTGCCATAGTAGTGTGAAGCCTCTGAACACTTGCTACACTGAGTGACCCCTGTTCAACTCGCCTCTCCTACTTTCATCTCTTATTCTACATTCAAACACACACAATCCATTTTCTGTCTGTTCTGCCCTTTTGCTCCCACCTTGCCCCCCTTCTCTCGGTTGCTTTCTGTAGCGCGTGAATTGATTTTCCAGGCAGTGTTGATCTGCGGTTTGAGATGTGTGTGATATGCAGGCAGTGAGGAATCCAATTACAGCAAAGGCATTCGTTCTCCTGATGTGCTGGGCCTCCTAACACACAGAGACACACGGTTTCCTTGAATGCAACCCTTATATTTCTGCTGGGTGCAATGTGTGCACACTGAAATTGACTCACATGGTGTCTGCATTTCCTTAAAAAAAATCATGTGTTTGTGCTGAGGTATGGTAGCTTACATACTCACTGTAACAGACTGCTGTAAAAAATGCAGAAACTGTTCTTGGTGATGTTCTGACGCTGAATCTAACCAAGGGACAGCCGCGGGGGCTGAAAAATTAAGGTAATGGCCAAAATGGACATCGCTGTTCCACCTAATCTTATTTTATAATCAGGGTAGAGATCAGCCACATATGAAGTACAAAGGTGGAGGAGGAGAGAACTCAAAAGCCATGGAGGCACACATTCATTTGTAATTGTACTTTCAGACTCAAAATATCAAGGTTCATACCTTTGTTTTATGGTCTGAGAATTGGTCGCCTTCACCAAAGAAACTCCATCTCCTGAATTGAAGTCACATTAAGATGTTAATAAACTTGCATTTATTCCTGATATTGTCACAATTACTTATTTTCAGCAGATTAGACATCCAACCCTCCTTTCTCCTGGGAGTCAGCTAAGCAACAACAGCTGGTTATAAGCTACCACGCATTAGGCTCAAGTGTCCTAATAGTCCTAAAACCGATGAACAGTTTGATTACATTCGTGATTTCGTCAACATCTCACCTTAGTATTGCTGTTGTGGATGAAAAGTGAGCTTCACTGATTCATCGACTCATATCGGACTCCTTTTACAATGTTTTTTAGCCTCTTCCAGAGTAAAAAAATGTACCTAATTACCTCGACTCAGTTTTTAGGGTGGTAGTACCTGGTACCAGGCCCTTTTTAGTACCTACTTAGCCCGTCTGAGTCAATCCAAAAATGTGACGTCAGCAGAGTGCATGCCACGGATTGCCCAGTCAGTGTCGTCACTCAATGAATCATGAGAGCGACTCCAGTTTGGCAAAAACTGTTATTGCCTGTTATTCGGTCTGTAATTGCCTCAACATCATCTATTGTTGTTTTGTAGTTGAATAAAGTCAAGTTGAGCCGAGTAGGTACTAATGGAAAAGAGGCTATATTAACATCTGAGGTAAACAGCCCACACTCACTACAGATGAATGCTGACCACAGTCCTTTGTCCCACAGCGGACACCATAGGTAAGATTATGCATTTGAATTGGGAGAGGAAAAAAAAACAGAACTCAGTTTGCTGCAGTCAACAAAATACTGACATCTAGTAGGGAGATTTTACACAGTAGAATGTTAAACCTCCATTCTTTTTTAATGGCCACCAGGGTGTGCAAACACACTCACAGTCCCCATAGAATCTCCAAAAGTTGGTTCTGTTCATCTGGACGTAGCGTTTTGTGGGAGAAACGTTTCGTCACTCATCCAAGTGACGAAACGTTTGACGAAAGCTGACTGCAGGCTTCCCCAATCTTATAAACAGCACATTTGCATAATGACTGAAACCAGCCCACTGAGGGATCAATGGGAGGTCAGTTCCTTAATCTGAATTATGCAAATTCTCATGACCATTGATCAACAACTACTGACCAAAACCCACTGATCAATGGCCATGAGTACCATTCACAGAGAGTTGGGGAATGGCTGCAATCACAGCATTGTAAGATGGCGAAAGATGTACCCTTAGGCCCCCTCCTCGATTCAGAGATGGTCTTTCTCTTTTCACGTAAATGGCCTCCTTGACTCCGCGCTCAAACCAGCGTTCCTCCCTGAGGATTTACTTTCCTGGATGATTGATAATGCATCAAGAAGTCCTCATAGAAGTTTACGGGATAACAGCTCTCTGACTTGACCCTTAACGTTTGGTGCTGACTTTATGGACTCAGTTGCTTTAGAAACAGAGTTTCTAAAAGAAGAATGGGAGGAGTTTTCAGTTATCCTTCCCAGTTTGGATTCAGGCGGCAGACACCCACTCTACTTTTAAGACTCGGGTCAAAATGGGTTTATATACCACTGCAGCATGCATGCAATTTAAATTTTTTTGTCTTCTCACTCCTATTGTCTTCACTCCTTGTGTTTTCTCCTATTTCCCTGTGCTCGCTTTCTCTTTTCTTTTTGTTAGATTGTTGCAGTTTTCTCCAGTAAGCAGTGGCATCTTTATCTTACACGATACAGTTCCTTGAGGCAACTGTTGGTGTGATTTGGCACTACCTGAACCTGAATTGAACACATCACACTAGGCATTGTAAGTAACAGTTTCATGCTGGTAAATCTGAGTGCCAGCATTTTCCTGTAATTTAACCGTGTATAGGTGTGTGTCAGTGTGTGTGTGTTCCTGTTGCTGGGTTGCTTTAGCATCAGTAGCCTCTGTTAATTACCACTAATGCTAATTTCCATTGCTTCTGAGCCAATAGAGGCGTCATCCACCTACACTGTCCTGTCCTCTGTCATGACAACGTCATGCTCTCCCATTTGGTGATATCCAATTAGTCTCTCCCTCTGAGGAGAAAATGCTCCAATCTAATAAGCGTCCTTTCTTAATACCAGTGGAAGCCTTAAAGCCCAGATTACAGCCCCAGCTCCCTCTGTTAGGCCCTCCCCTTTCAAACCTACTGCGCCTCACTGTCACCGTTTTTGTCTCTCTATCTGGACCTCTCGCTTGTTTCTCTATGCTAATTTTGGCTCAATTAATATCACGTACGTGGGCATTCTAACGCGTGAAGGAAGATTTGTTTTTTTCCTTTTGCTTTTCAGAAGGATGAAAAAAGCAAATGTTTCCCAAATCAGGTTGGGTGTCTTCTTAGCTCATGTGGTTATCTGTCTTTTGCAGGATTCACATCAAATTTTGTTCTTAGGACTCATGTGCACAGTGCAGATGTGAAGCATAACATATAAATGGGTTTATATGCTTCTCACTACAGCTGAGTTACTCTGCTGTGCCCAGAGCGAGTAATCAATTAAAATGTAAGTAATGAGGAAATAAGATGAAATATTAGGTATTCAACATGGATTTAGAGTGATGAAAATGGCACAGGAGGCTGAAAAGCTTTTGAAGAAGACAAATGAAACAGGACGTTGGTATGTGCTCACAAATTAAGGCCCGTCCATCAGTAACCGAAGCATTTCTTTAATTCCCGTTTCTTCTGCTGTAATAATGATTTCAGATTTATCTTTAAATAAAGAAGAGGTCAGTGTAAAACTCAACATTTCTTCAATTTTGCATGCTCGCCCCGTTCTCCCACTCTGTTTCCTCCTGAGTGAAACTGCAGCTTTCTGCAGTGTCATGTTGTTTTGCAGGTTGTATATACAGTTCAGTGAAAATGTATTTGGCTCCCTCAATATTTCTTCGTTTTATTTGTATGTTTGTCGTAGTTAAATGTTTCAGGTCATCAAACAAATTCTAACATTAGGCAAAAATAACACAAGAAAATATAAAATGCAGTTTTTACACGATGAGCTCATTATTTAAGGGGAAAATGAATTCAGTCCTGCCTGGCTCTGCTTTCTAAACCTAATAACTAGTTGTTATTGAGGCGAGCATGTTTCCCATCAACGTGAAGGAATTTTGGCTCAGTCTTCTTTGCAGAATTGTTTTATTTAATTCACATTTGGAAGGTTTTCTAGCATGAACGTCCTGTTAAGGTCATGCCAAAGCACCTCAATACTATTGAGTCCAGACATTGACTGGACCACTCATCAAAACACTTTTTTTTTAAAAAGCAATTTAGTGGTGGACTTGCTGTTTTGTTTCAGAACAAAGTCCTGCTGCATAACCCAAATACACTTGAGCAGTACACAAACTAATTGTCAGACATCCTCCTTCAGCATTTTCTGGTAGAGAGCAGAATTCATGGCTCCATCAATTACAGGAAGTCGTCCTGAAGAAGCAAAGCATCCTCAGTCCATTGCACTACCACCACCACCACCACGTTTCACTGTCGGTATGATGATCTTTTGGTGACATGCCATCTTAGTTTTAGGCCAGATGTAACGGGACTCAAACCTTCAAAGAGGTTCAACTTTTGTCTCGCTAGTCCACAGGATATTTTCCTAAAAAGTCTCAAGATGTTTTTTGACAAACGTGTTTTCTGGAGAAGAGGCTTTCTCCCGGCAACTCTTCAAAGCAATCAATCATTTTCTAACCTTTAGCATCAGTTGGCTGGCAACCCTTTTAACTCCTGTGGAAGCAGTAAGGCTGGACCTTGGGTGTTTTTCTTCCTCTTAATGACTGTTTCTTTCACAACAGGTGCCATCACATGGCTACGGCTTTTTATGCCATTGATATTTGCTGTAACTCACCTGAAGGTACCTGAAGGATTTTACAGATACTTGTTGTACCTTTATCAGATAAAATAAAACTGTACAGCATGCACATGTATCTGTGAATTCCTTTCTCATAAAGATGTTGTAACATTTAAGAGAAGTGAACAAAGCAAAACGTCATCTTTTTACAGCACCACTGCAGTATTTTCTCTTTTCTGTCTATTATTTCCAATTCATCTGACATCAAAGCCGGGGTCCTGTCTGCACTCGTCTCCTCTACTCTGCTCGTAGAGTATGTGATACTCTGTGTTCAGTTTCTGCCAGTAATTTGCTTTTCCTTCACCAAGATTGAATCCAATCATCCTCAGTGTCAGATCTCACAGTGAGGGCCTGCACACGGAGAAAAAATATTAACCATTAACATGTGAATGGCTTTTGAAGCAACAGTAATGCAGGGGAAAATAACCATAAACACATGAAATCAACTATTCATCCTTTTTTTCTTGCACTCTATTGTAAGTAACAAACTGGAGGTCCTGTTTCAGAAAGCAGGAATCAGCACATTTTAGTGCAACATGAATCTTAATGTTTATTCATCTGTTTTACATTCTGCTTTTTCCCTAATGGCTGCAGGATAGCCAAGTCCTCTGCCCTCTTTCTTCCCTAAATGTTTTCATTACTGCCTCAGATGAAATATGGCACATTAATAATTGCAGCTCCACATACTTGCTCCTGCACGTGTCAGAGCTGCTAAGCCTGGCAGACAGAAATAACAGGAGTTTATGGCAGGAAGGAC
This sequence comes from Diplotaxodon limnothrissa, assembly GCF_057381915.1. NCBI lineage: Eukaryota > Metazoa > Chordata > Actinopteri > Cichliformes > Cichlidae > Diplotaxodon > Diplotaxodon limnothrissa. The sequence goes on along the minus strand of NC_140599.1, from coordinate 9,658,821 downwards.
CTTGACTCAGCTGTGAACTGTTCTGCATTTATGCACCGTCATTCCAATTTTAAGACTCACTGAAGGAGGAAAACAAGGAGACTTCTCTCATTGTGTGTACGATGCATGGGCACCAGAGAGTCAAAGGAAACACTGATTTTCCCCATAAGCCGGTAACACCATGCACCAATTTATAAACAACAAATTTCAGTATGTTGATGTCATAAAATCATAAAACTGCTTCATGGAGTAAGGCCTTTTTTCTTCACACAAATAGAAGTCATTCTGTTACCAGCAGCCTGTCTCATTTAATTGAGTCTATGAAAAAGGCCAAAGATACTGCAGTGTGACAGGCGTAAAATAACATTTTTGTGCCAACAAGGTGCAAAAAGCTATGAGACGAATCTCTGAATGGCGTGCAATGGACATCAGGAAGACAAAAGAAGAAGTGTCAGGCCTAAAAAACTACCAAGAGCAGCAGTATTTGAAATTCATGTTCCAAAGGCCCAATAATGGCCCTTCAGTTGGTCCATCTACTGTTCACTGAAGTCTCATCAGAAATGATCTGAATGGAAGGCAAGGAGAGAAGAAAGACTACATGACAAGAAAACTGCCTAAGAGTTCAGGCTGTGCTGAAGATTAAAGGTGGTCCTACCAAATATTGACTTTCAAGCTAGTCAGAATTGTACAAACTGTACAAACCATGTGTGTTTGCACCCAACTCCCTTTTGTTTTTAGCAGAATATAAATAGATGAGGGGTTACTAAAGAGTTTCGTACTTCATTCGTACAAGGGAGAAATGGAAAACTTCAGGAATAGCTCTGGAAAATGTTTTCAGAAAGCTCTCATGACGACAAACCGACGTAAGCCCGAGTAATGAGATTTGGGTCAATCTGCCCATCAGAGATTTCTTCACAGTGTCCAATTAGTTCAGTACAGTGGCTTCTTAAAGCGTTACATAAGAGTGACACACAATGGAAACTTCTCCGTATCCTTGGAATAGACTCTAACAATCAACAGGTCGAACTCTGTGCTCAGTAGTGAAATAAAACCCGTGAATGTTCACTGAAAAAGCAGAAACGAAGCTCTCAAAATGGCCCTAAGTGATCAAAATACAGGGAGAGAGCATGCAGACCGAAACATAAGTACAGACAAGTTGACATTAAAACACTTTGACTTGCAAAGGACACTGAAATATTCTTTGAACATTTATCTGGGAGGAGATACTCAGCAGTTGGAGTCATTTAAATGGAAATGTGAAAAGAAACTAATAATTATGCAGAAAGGAATTCATTTATTCACTATAGGCAATTCTTTGTACTAAAGAAATTTCTTTTTTGCAATGAACGTTTAAAAAAAAAAACTAGCTAAAACTGGAGGGATTCTGCTTCAAAGCTTATAGGAGCATAGCAGATAGAAAATTGAAATGCATGATGTGTTTGCATAAAAGAAAAGTCCTTGGTTGTGTTTTAAATGAATTACTGTAAGCCAAGCCATGGGATTTTAATCTATAAAGAGCTGGAGACTGAACTGGAATTAAATGAATTATGCAAAAAACACAGGAGCAAGCACATTTGGAAACATTTTAATAAGTAATAATAAAACAAAGTGACCTTTTTCATGAATAATCCAACCAATGGCACATGTGAAAGCAGCCTTTAATCAAAAATGATAAATGTGGCGATAGGTAAAGAAAACACAAAGGTTGATGAGAATAAATGAAAACAAGAGAACAGAGGGAATAGATTTCAGTGTATGGAAAATATCAAAGGTGTGACAAATAAAACTGAATAACATGAATAAAATCAAACGGGAACACAATAAGGAAAAAAAACAGAGAAAGTAATTTCAAAAGAGAAAACAGTGATAAGCACCGCTGGTTTCAGGTTGATAATTGAATAATTGATTAACAGTTGGAATCAATCAGATTAAAAACTGAAATCAAACATACTGCACATGTAAGTACCAACATCGAGGTTTTGCAAAGATATAATACAGAGATAATAAAGTTAAAGTCCAGGATTGTATGCATGCTCTCATAGGACTGGTGTTTAACAGTGTTTTGCGCAACCATTTCTGCAAAAGAAATGAACTTTAGCAACCTATATCAACTGATAGTTACATGCAGGAAGGTTATAAGATCCCATAAAATAAGTAATGGCTCAGCCACCCGTACAAAACCCCCCCAAAAATAGTCAGGATTGCCCACCCGCCAGATACAAGTGATCCAGTCAGAATGTGTGAACACTGTGCAGCGGTATTGAGGTCAGAGGGCGCTGCTGCTGTCAATAATCAGCGTGAGCGAGTGCTGAGATGGGATTAAAAAGTGGTGCATGTGTAAAGTAGGTTCAACTGCAGACCTACCTGGACGAGAATAATATAAATGATAAATTCCAATCAGCCTTTAAACAACATCATAGCACTGAATCAGCGCTGCTTCGTGTTTTTAATGATCTTTTACTTATGGCTGATAATGGTCGTCCTTCTGTTTTAGTTCTATTGGATCTTTCATCTGCATTTGATATGGTTGACCATAACATCCTAGTCGCAAGATTAGAGCACTCTGTTGGCATTAAGGGCACTGCCTTGGACTGGTTCAAATCTTACCTCTCCAATCGGCTTTCTTCGGTACATCTGGCCTCATCTTCCTCTTCCCCTGTACCTGTTTGCTGTGGTGTCCCCCAGGGTTCTGTGTTAGGCCCGACCCTTTTCTCACTGCTTCCTTTAAGCGCTATCTTTGAGAAATACCACATTGCTTTTCACTATTATGCGGATGACATCCAGATTTATTTTGAGTTACATGATGATCTCGCTTTATCTTTAAATAACTTTCGTGAGTGCATGAGTGAGGTCAAGAAATGGCTGTTGGCAAATACTCTTATTCTCAATGAAAAAAAGACTGAAATCATGATTTTTGGCAGTAATGCCCTTCGCGCCAAACTTCAAGATGCCTTTGGCTTTCTTACTAGTTCTTTCTCTGATACTGTCAGGAATCTGGGTGTCTTGTTTGACAGCTCCTTTAAACTTGATAAACAGGTGTCTGCTGTTGTCAGATCTAGTTTTTATCAGCTTCGTCTCATCTCCAGGGCCAGACACTATATCCCGTATAATGACTTAGAAAAGCTCATTCATGCTTTTGTAACGTCAAGACTAGATTACTGTAACTCACTCTATTCTGGTCTCCATGTTACCCTTCTACATAGATTACAGACAGTTCAGAATGCTGCGGCACGTATTCTAACTAAAACCAAGAAGTTTGACCATATTACTCCGGTTCTTGCTGAGCTGCATTGGCTGCCTATCAAATACCGTATTCAATTTAAAATTTTGCTGCTTACTTTTAAAATTATCAATAATACTGCACCAACCTATCTTAAGGAACTTTTAAACCCTTATGTCCCTGCCAGGGCTTTACGGTCATCCTCGCAGTTATTGTTAGTTCAGCCCAGATCTCGGTTGAAATCTAGAGGCGATCGATCGTTTGCCTTTGCTGCACCTGAGTTATGGAACAGCCTCCCGATTGGCATTCGGGAGTCTGATTCTATTTTTTCTTTTAAAGCACGCCTTAAAACTTATCTTTTTGAACTTGCCTTTTCTACCCGTTAAATGCTGACTGTTAACTGCGACCTATTGCATTAACTTTTTTTCATTCTTGGTGTTCTCTATCATGCGGCATTGGGTCTGCTATAATCTATGTGCTGCAGTCCATTTTATTAGTGGCTTTCTACTGTGAACTGTCTGCTGTTCTTATTATATTTGATATTAATGCTCTTAACTGTATTATTTTATTGTTTTTTTGTAAAGCACTTTGGTATGCCTAGGCTTTTAATGTGCTCTATAAATAAAGGTTGTTGTAGGTTATACTGAATCGGTTGTGCATCGCCGCCTTGGCTTGCTCTACAAGTGTCAACACCAATCCTGTGACCTCATATTCACCAGTAGACCACGGCCTCAGCTCTTTGCCCTTTTTCACATGAGCTCATGCTTGTTATGATGCGGTTCACGCACAAGTCTGTTATTTATCATGGAGAACTATTACACACAAGTTTAAACCTATTTTTATATCTCTCCCCTTCAGGGCTTCAACGGCTGCTCTTTACACTTTCTGTTTTCGAGGCCAGTGAGGACATGTTTTTATAATAAAAGAAAAAACTTTTTGAATGAGCTGCTCCTGTGCTCTGTCACTCCTTATGCCTGCGATGATACAAGCTCAGTTTACTTGCTCTAATTAGTGCAGATGAGTCTTAGATTGCTCTACCTTTAAGGCTTAAAAAAATCTAAATGGACGTACGGTGGCCCTGAAAGGTCAAATGCACTGCACCACAGAAAAATGCTGCAAAAGCACACACAACCTAAAGGAAGTGTGATTTGGGGAGACAATAATGTGACAGCCCAGCTATTTTTTAAAGGCACATATTCCACACAGCCTTTACTTCAGTGTCTTGATGACATTAGGGTTGGATGTCTCTTAATCTTTTAAAATTCAATGACAAAAAGACAGAGGTGATGGTTTTTAGTAGCCCCACTGAGACCCCCAATGTGTATTTAGATTCCTTGGCCCAGTATGTTAAGCCAACTGTCAAAAACGTAGGAGTCAAAGTGGACTGTGATCTGAAGCTTGACAGTCAGATTAAGGCAGTTGTAAAATCTAGCTTCTTTCAGCTCAGGCAGCTGCTAAAATAAAGCCAATTCTTTCACTGCAGCACTTTGAGACAGTGATCCACGTCTTTGCTAGCACTCGGCTGGATTATTGTAATGCACTTCATATAGGGGTCAGTGCTTCATACATTACTCCTTTACAGAGCGTGCAAAATGCTGCAGCTCATCTTTAAACTGGCACTCGAAAGGTTGAGTAGATTTCTCCTATTTTAGCTTCACTTCACTGGCTGTCTATTCCTTTTAGGATTCATTTAAAAATTCTTTTATTTGCTTTTAAAGCCCCCCAGGGCCTAGCCCCATCTTATCCCTCTGAGCTGCGACAGCGTTATACTCCCACCCGCTCTCTCAAGTCAGCTGATCAGCTGCTGAATGTACCCAGGACTGAGCGTAAACTTAGAGGAGATCGAGCTTTTGCTGCTGCAGCTCCAAAACTGTGGAACGATCTCTTCAGAGATTAGACGGGCTTCTTCCCTACCTGTTTTTAAATCACTCCTGAACCCACCTCTTTACCCTGGCCTTTGACACCGTGTGAGATGTTGGTGTTAGTTTTGTTGTTTTAAGTAGATTCTATGCTGTTTTATCTTGTTTTTTTAATATAAGGCTGTTTTATTTTTTTATGTATTATGTGTTTTATTTATTTATTTTTGTTGTTTTCCTTTATTCTATTGTTTTTAACTTATTTTCTGTACAGCACTTTGGTCCTGTTCTGGGTATTTTAAAGTGCTTTATAAAGAAAATTGGATTTTTTTCTTCCTTACAATACACTCGTTTTCTTTTTAGTGCGTCTCAGTGTGATCTTTCACAGCTGTTCCGTCACGTATTGTGTAATCAAAAAGACATCAAAATATATAGTGAGATTTGTTTTTGTCATCTATTGTGTTTTATTTAAATTCTATTGTGTTTTGTGTGTTTTTTTCAGAATTTTTGTATTTGCTGGTATTTTCTTAATTTGCAGCGTGTTTGACCTTTCAAGGCCACCGTATGGATGGGTAAAAAAAAACAAAAAACCTCCAAATAAAAACATATTTAAAAAACACTGTATAATAATTGTTATGAAGGAAATTTTTGTATCTATAAAGTTAGGCATTTTTAGGCATTTTTACTTCCAGCGACTGACTCGCGTTTGGAGCCGGCCTCTTGTTGCCAGTCAATGAACTGAAGCTTTTGCACTTAAAGGTCGCTGCTTCTTAAATCTTACAGTTGGGTCTGTCATTAGCTGCGTTGCTGAGTGGGTTCTTGGAAAATCTCCACATAAAATTCTGCAGATTTAACTTTCTCCATCTATCTGTAACCACAAAACTAAACCATAGCTGCCAACCAAGGCCGGGTATATTTCAGCCACTAGCAGACAGAGAGAGTTGACTGGAAGCCAAATGAATGTTAATATAGAGTCTCTTCCCTATTTCTTTAATTCTGTCTTTTAAAATAACTCATATTAAAAATAATATTTTGGGTTTTTTTAGTGCAGAGGTGGTTCAAACTGTTTTTTTTTGTCTGGAATTTAAACATAGAAATGTGTCCCGGACACAAAGTGTAAGTTCAGCATTTCAGTGGCATTTCAGACTGTGGTTTATTCCGTCTAGACATTTTTGATTACAAAAATGCACGCCTGGAATAGTTACTGATGGTCTCGGAGCTTTCTGTGTGGTGGGAACCAAACCTCCATAGATCCCAAAGATCGCATGTACTGTACATCTGCGCTGTGTACATCCAAACTCAAGGCAGCCGAACACACACGGGAATTCAGACGGATCATGAAAGAGCTGACCTGTCTGCTGAAGCCATAAATTTGACAACCTTTACAACGCTGCCTGTAAAGTTTAACGCACTGCAAAGACACACACACACACACACACACACACACACACACACACACACACACACACACACACACACACACACACGCTGAAGTATTGAGTCATAATGCTGCCCCAGAGCTACTTTTCAGTTTCAAGCCTGTATGCTAATTTAATTAGTAGTCTCGGTATTAAGTGTTAGCAGTGAGTATTAGCATACAGACAAGAAAAGTGTGGACACTTGACACACTGACCTGTAAAAGAAATCAAAACTGCGTGTAGCTGCTCTGCGGTTCAGTCTGGGCCACTGTTATTGCCTTTAACTGAGGAGTGGCTTGTTAATACCTGCCCTGCTAATATAACGAGGCCACAGGTAAACAAGCTTAGATGAATTAGCTGTACTCACAGCAAGGCAAGTCTTGAAGAGCTGGTTACCAAATTATTTAACTTTGTGTGGAGAACAGGGATCACACCAACAAAATGGACATTAGGAATAATTAAACTTGTATAGCAAATTACAGAGGAATTGCACTCCTTATGTCTTTTGTTTATTTATGTAAATAATCAGTGTCTGACTTCTACTTTAACCACAGTGGGTTTTCTGGGAGAGCAGGCTGGTTACTCAACAATCTTTGTTTTACATAATGTAACTGGTTTGTATGTGCACTGTAAGAATGACTGTACTGTGCTTTTATTTATTACAAAAAGAGCTTTTAATTGAGTGGAAATAGGTTTATTAATAGGTTGTGTATAATTTATAAATAACAAAATACGCGATTGTCCGAATCACAATAATGGGTTTCAATAAGGTGATGATTTTATCACCTTTGCTTTCTGGAATTATTTTAAATATACAATAAGTGGACATCATAAGGGGCTGTCATTGCTGTGGACACGAGTGATGGTGGTGTGGAGGTCTATCTAAGACTCTTTGGGCTTCTGTATGCAGATGATACGGTTTCATATTTTGAAGCTTTGCATGTTAAATTTCCGAAGAAGTTAAATAAAAAGTCTTTAAATTAAGAAACAAACCTGATCGCTCAACACAGTGTCAAGTCATTATTTATCCTAAAAGTTAAAATGATACAGCAGCCAACAGTAGGTAAATTAAAACTTTATTTCTATAGGACCTTTCAAGATAAACATCACAAGTGCAACGAAATACCAGAGCATGAAAAAAGAGGAAAAAAACAAAAACTTTTATGAGAAATAAATAAGTATTATTTCTCATATTTTAACCTATTTTTTTTTAGTAAATTAGGTTATTTAAAAATAAAACAGAATAAACAAATCAAATCAAAATGTGGAATGAAAAACTGTGAAAAATTAAAAAGAAAAAAGTGAAAAAAAATCATCATTTATAAATACAAATATAAAAAGTAGAAGACAATTTAAAAGGTGGAATGGAATAAGGAAATCAACAACAAAAAAATCAAAATAAAATAAATAAGGTTTGAAAAGCAATAAAAATAAAAAACAAAAATGAATCAACACCACAGAAACAGATGTGTAATCCAAGCAAATCAAGTCACTGGTAAAATAAAATAACTACCAAACTATCACTAAGAATAACCGAAGGGCACTGAAAAGAAACATCCAATACATGCTCTGAATGTATGTGTAAAAAGTGTCTCAAAAGGGGGAAGATTTTAAAGAATATTAGAATATTACAGAGTCTTTGATCAGTCCTTCAGAGGATCTAAAAGAGCTAAGGTGGAGCAATAGAGGTGTGAAATGCATGGCTTCATAGACAAATGAAAAGACCCTAAAATCAATCTTTAATGTCCTAAATGAAACAAACCCGTGTTTCCCCACCTGTAGAGTAAGATCCACACTTACATTACACAGCACAGACGTGCAGTCTGTGGTAAAGAGGACAGGTCTGTCCTCCTTCCCTTCTACACCCTACATACATTTAAAGAGGCTTAGCCATTATCGTGTCCTCTTTTAGGAGCAGGTGCATGCATTGGTGCAACTGATCATTGCACAGGATGTGATCACCCCCATATTCAGACTATTTAAAAAAAAATCTGAGAGTGCCCTTTACATTGGTTACTAAATCTAATTTAATAACTAAGAGTAACTATGAATGTGTCTGAGCTCTTTATTTACAAATGAAGGACAGTGTAATCTATAATCTTTTAATACATGAAATCTCTGTCTGTCTGTGAGTTACCTCATCAGTAGTTGAGCAATCAAACCTGGCACACCAATACACCTCACCCCACTGGTTCTTATCTAGATATAATGTCATAGTGTTGCAGAGCAACCACCTACTAGAGACTAAAATGACCCATTTGTAGTTTTTGCGACTGTAAAAGTTTATAAAAGCCTCATAACAGTTTAATTTCACCACAATAACATCTGGTTTAGAAAGTATTGGACATACTTATTTTTAATCTACAAATATACACACCAGGTTTATAGTATCCATATTAAATTACATCATTTGACACATTTGTGAGATAAAAAGAAACTGTATAACTGTATATGTGCAAAAGTATTTGGATTTCAAACCATGTGAAACAGTCCAGACCACAAAAATCTGCTTTTTTCCAGCATTTTTGTGAGGTGCATGTTATTAATATGTTCAGGTAAACCTATGTTTCTCAGGGTGAGTAAGTATAACAGTTTGCTAATAACATTCAACAGGCCAAAGAATACTGTAGCATTAGCATCAAATGACTAGTGTTATTAATAACAGGCATACAACGCCACTGTTCGCATAAAATTACATTAATTGTTGATTTGAGGTCATCCATACAAAAGAACATATTGTCAATATTTTAGCATGCCTCAAGACTTCATAAATCATGTTCTCATTTCTTATTGAGAGCTCCTCTGGTTCCTCTGTAAGTGCACAGGATGAAAGGCTGGTCTGCTGAGCCGACTCAGTTTACATGTTAAAATGTACTTTTTCCCGCTGCCATCAACCCTGTGAGGTTCATATTTGTGACTTGTTATGATGACTGAGACGACACCCTGATCTTCTGATTTCAGTCAAAAACTGGTAACAACCGCACCTTCATTTCATGTTTAGGCTGATGTTACTCCACCGATAGGTTAAACTAGTAAACATACCTCCTTCACAACCCGACCACCTCAGAACTGCATCCTTGTTATTTATCTTATAAACGTTCAGCTTTATGTGTATTTGTGTAGCTTAAATGGTGCCATTTTGGCTCGGTTGTGTGAAGCGTGCACATTTTTCCCATGTCATGTTTGCTGTGATTAACAGAATCCTAAAAACATCTTTGAAATATTTCTGTAATAAACTGCTTATGATCTGGATGTTGTGTTCACTGTCTTGTATTGTGTATAGTTGTATCTTTGTTACAATTTCTACTGCCCTCTTTTCCAGGTCTCTCTCTTTATTCCTTTTTTAAATGAAAAGATTTTCAATTAAATCAGACTTTTACTTGTTTTTGGATAAATATAGGAGTGTATGTCTGTGTGGTTAAGTTTGCATTAAACGCCTCTTGACTTTATGTTAAATTAGCAGAAATTAGACGATGTCTTCCTATGTTTTGAGTCAGCGTTATGTGGTTGTGTTGTGTCTTTCTCTTATTTTATCCCGCTTCCAAGCAGTCTAATCTGGGATCCGACCTTTAGATCAACACTTTCCACACACAGCCCGTATGGAAAAGACGAGAAAGTTTCGCTCTCCCTCAAACAGTAAATATTTATATGTTATATATATATAAGTCTCTCAAGACTTACACATCTTGTGTTATGATTTATTCATGCAAGTTGTTTCTCATGTGAAAGTTTTCATGAGCAAATCTAAAGTATTAAATCAACTGTGGACGTTCTTTTCCAGATGAGTGAGGCTGAATTAATAAAGCATTTAAATGTTAATGGCTTAGAGAAGTGTCGATTAAGAATTGCAGTTTTTCCTGTCATTTTCCTCCCTTGGGATATTGGAATTTTAAAAAAAGATATCAGGTAGCCACCCAGCGAGGCTCAGTTTAACATTTCCTCTTATTTCATCTCCACTCTGTAGAAAAAATATTCACAAGCATGAAGTCGAAGGTTGCTCATCTTGCTCTTCATCGAGTTCTAGATTTTTTTTATGTTCATTAAAAAGAACGGAACTGGCAGGAGGGAGGTCTTTTGTTTTTTATTGGTGTTAATGAGTTCATTTACTGTTCAAGTGGACCTCCCACACTGCTGCAGGTCTCTGAGAGTGAAGCTGCCAAACTCACGCTGTGAAGGTTCGGACCGAAACGGTTGCGTAGTTAACGCTGATTCCAGGAATACCTGTTAAACCAAACATGGCTACAGAAACTTAATGTGTAAACATGTTGTCATGTTGTCATTTTCCAGGCTGCAAATGTGACATTATCAAATTCCCACAATAAAACTGAAATGCACTTTTTTTTTTTGCTTAAATCTTCATGCATATATCATGTGTAATTAAAGGTAAATAGCCGAGTTTACTATGATACTTCTTGGTATCATAGAAGCATTATTGGAGAGTCTAGAAAGGCTGGATCTTTGACTTTGGGCCTGAACCTGAGTCAATGAGTGTTGTTGTTGTTTGTTTTTTCAAATTTCATACCTCTCACATTAAAGTTGCTTTTAATTGTATTTGAGCTGTTGGTATGGTTAAATTTCCTCAAGGTCGGGTTGCTCTTTGTTTACTGGTGTAGCTGCACAGACCCACATGTGAAAACAACGTCTCACATGGGCCTGAAACGCGACCGGCTGTCTTCTCACGACAAAGCTAAATGCAGGCGTGCTGGGGGTTTAGAGGGATAAGTGAGATAAAAGTCCTTCCAGATTGATCTTTGAATGATCTGTTCCAGCAGGCTGCACCACCTCCATCCCATGGCAGGTAGGACAGCAGTGGGGCGGGGCCAATGGGAACAAGGGAGCTGAGAGGTGGGGAGGGCGGGGAGCAGAAGATCCTGGATGGGTGGAGAAGTTTGGCTGACCTTCTCTGGTGACCATGTGACTGGAAAAAGGCTGATGTGGGGATTAGAATTAATAGTATAAAAGTGCAACACAGACAACACACTTCACTTACTCAAGGAGCAGAGAGAAGCAGCTCTGAGCAGCAACTGGGAAATCTGTGACTGCAAGTAAGTGCAAACTCTGCAGCTGCAACTTTATTGACTTTGTTTAGTGATGAAACTACCCGGGTGGCGCTACAATGTAACATATAATAAGGATAAAAGTAGCAGTAGATACGTAGGTACGTGGATAACTGACAGCTGGAAAGATAACAATGATAATTTAGTGTGATGATAATGTATCTGCTAAAATTGTAAACGAATACAAGGAAAGCAGGAAGAAAGACAACAAGGCAATAAAAAAAAAAATAAAATCTACATCTATTTTGGGCTAACAAAGATGCACTGGATTTGCAAAACGTTCAATCAAAGCAAACAGATGGTCGTGAGCCTGCCGGGCAGCGTCTCTGCATCACCGTTCAGCTGAAAGATCAGGAGAGCCTCTGCATCCGCAGGCTGTCTGTATCTGCAGGTGGTGCATAACATCACAAGCCAGGGTGTTCTTCCACCTCTGTCAGAATGCCTTAACAGTGTTAGCAGTCAGAGGAAAGGGGGGCTCAGAAAGGACACGGCTTAAGACGAGAGCAAAGGGAACAGGCAGGGATGTTTTGGTCAAGGCGTTTTCAATACAGTGAAGAGAACGCCGTGATGTGATTTGACAATAACAGCCTCACTTATTCAGCCAACATGTCATTCTTGCTGTCCAAGAAGGGCAATTAGTCCACTGTGGATTACAGTGGGATTAGAGCTAATCTGTCTGTAAAGCTAATCTGTGTAATCTCCATGGATTGGCACCGAGCGCTGGAAGCAAACAGGATTAGCACGAGGGCAGCAGGAGGCAATGCGAGGCTTTATCAATGTCTTTCTGCCTTCAGAGATCCGCAGTAGAAATGAACGCCAGCCCCCCAGCAGGAAGCGCCCTGGCCCCTGGTGGAACCAAAGGCCCCACTACACCCAAGAAGGGGCCACCCAAGTTCAAGCAGAGGCAGACCCGCACATTCAAGAGCAAGGCCCCCAAGCCAGGCCAGAAGGGGTAAAACACAGTTTTTGTGATATTTAAATGTATAGATTAGGGAACAGATCAGGACTTTGGACGCTCACCTCTTTGTTTCCTCTTTCTCCAGCTTTGGTGATGATATCCCTGGCATGGATGGTCTTGGCACAGACTTCTCAGTGGTGTGCCCATGGGAAGCCTTCGGCGACATGGAGCTCAGCGACTTGGCCAAATACGGCATCATTTAAACCCACTGCCTCCAGCCTTCCTCGCCTGCCTGCACCCTTCCTCTGTCTAATCCTTTCCACCTGGCCTTCTCTCCACCTCAGCTTGGCACGTCGTGATAAGGCTGCCAGCAAACCCCCTAATGCCCTCTCGTCTATCTACCTCTTGCTTTGCGCCACTAAGTGGACGGAAAGCATAATGATGTTGTTGTTTTTATATTATAATATGATACTGTTTACAGTATATATACTTGAAATGAAAAGACGAGAAAACCATCTCCACCTACCTTTTTCCTTTCCCCTTCATCCACCTAGCGTAGTCTCCTCCCGACTCCTCCCCCCTCCTCATGTGGACTTCCCTGCCTCCCTGTGCCACTCCCGACCCACGGCAATGGATGCAAGCAAAACACTTGTCAACACTAGCTTGTATTTGCTTCTAGCTGTAATTACAAATGTAAATAATTTGTTCTAAGCGTTAAACCTTTTTACCTTATCTTCCATCTTCCTTTTGTACTTCCTCCCTCTTTTGTTTTGCATTGTATTTTCTACTCCTTGTGCACAAGGTTGTTGTAAACACCAAGGGATGCAGTGTGGGTGTGCAACATGCTGTAATGGTGAAAAACTACAATGCTCTTTCACGCGATCATTGAGGAGGAATTCCTTTTTGTCCTGCTTTCCATCTCTTTCTGTCCTTGCTGCTACCTGCACTTCCCTCCTTAGAGAAGTTAAAGGCAAATAAGTTTTGTGTTTGCAAACACAATATTATGGAAGATGTGTTGTGAACTGGCATGTCCAAATAGCTGAAATAAAAATCAGTTTATTTTCACTACTTTTACTACCCTCATCTTTTTTTCTGAAAGACATAAACAGAGTAACATGGCATTTTTTTTAAATCAGTAAAAGAAAAATAATATCAAATCACTATTAAATCATAGACTGTACATAAATGATGGACCTGGCAGCATGACATCACCCACTGTTTTGAGTGTATCTTGCTTTATCACCCATTTCCTGCTAAATGGGAGCAACAATTTATAAAATGAATGACATGTTGTATAAAACAAGGTTTAAACAAGCATTCATTGAAGAGATCAATTGAGGAGTGGGATTTTTTTCTCTTTTATACTTGATAATCAGGCTTCTTTTTATCAGCCGATAGGAAAGAATGCTACATCAATTTAAAACACTACAAAAGAAGGACGTAAAAAATGAGACATCCTGCTTTGAAGCCTCGAGATGAACATTTCTTTATCACCATGTTGGTTACAAAAACACGGTGGTAAACAGGAAAGGTGGATCTGACTATAAACACCATGCACCCATTGGCTGATGATTTCTGATTGACAGGTCAATGATATGTCTTCCTGCTAAACGGTGTAAAACAGTTACGGTGGTCCCTCGCTATAACGCGGTTCACCGTTCGCAGCCTTCCTGTTTCACAGATTTTATTTGTGCAACTTTGCATGTTTGTTTTTTTTGTTGGTTTTTTTTGGGAAGTGCATTGTGTTCTGCGTCGTGATTGGCTGTAGACCACTGTCAATCAATCTCCTCGTGTCTCCAGTACAGTACAGAATGAGTTCAGCTTGTCAAATTTACATAAATCTTCGACCGCTAGCAGTGTGACTCTGAAGTGCTGCACTGTATGTTTGTAAGTTTTCTCCCCAACAAACACAACAATGTCGATTAAACATTTTGCACCATCAAAGGCAACCGTGGGGGCTTTGGTTTCATTGTATAATGCTGGACTTATTTTTCTACCAAGGTTTGAACTTTGAGAGTTTAAACAAGAGAGAAAATGTGAAAATGTTGATGCCTGTCTGAGAAAAGTGTATAAAGTGTGTAGTGTATAACAATAATAATAATAGTAGTTATAAAAAATAAAGCTGGCTACTTAATGGATTTCACCTATCACGGGTTATTTTTAGAACGTAACTCCCGCGATAAACGAGGGACCACTGTAGTACTTAAATTTTGTTACGTATAGATATCAAACACTGTCGATCACATCATTTTACAACAGTAACTAGAGTACGCTGCTGGTATACGGTTTGAATCAGACCTATCTGACAGACTCCAGTTTTTTCATGTAAACAGGGAGTCAGGGTTCTGTGCTGGCAGCTCTTTTTTTAACATTATACATGCTTTGTTTAGACAATATCATTAGGAAATGTTGCTTACATTTTTATTGCTATCCAGATGACACAAATTAATTAGTCAAACTACAGGAATGTCTTAAAGATACAAAGGTCTGGATTACCTCGAAATCCCTGTTTCTAAATTCTGACAAAACTGAGGTTATTCTACTCTGCCCTAAAAATTTAATGATGTCTAAGCAGATACTTACTCTGGATGGCACTACCTCAGCCTCCAGTAATGCTGTGAGTCATTTTTAATCAGGATATGCCCAACAATGTGCATATAAACAGGTATGTAGGACTGTGTTCTTTTATCTGTGCAGTATCTCTAAGATTAGAAACATCTTGTCTCAGAGTGATGCTGAAAAGCTAGTCCACCCATTTCTTCTAGGCTGGACTTTTTGTTTCCTTATTTTCAGGCTGTTCTAAAAGCTCGCTGAAAAGATTCTAGTTGATCCAGAATATTGAAGTACTGATGCATTCGTTTGTGTTTGTTCTTGCCTCTCTATGCTCTCCTTTTTCATCCCTTTTCTCCAATGTAACTGGTTGGAGCAGATGGCTGCCCCTCCCCCTCCCTGAGCCTGGTTCTACCGGAGGTTTTTTTCCTGTTCAAATTGAGTTTTTCCTTCTCGCTGTCTCCAAGTGCTTGCCCATAGGGATCTTCTGTAGGATCTTAACCTTACAACGTAAAGCACCCTGATGCAACTGTTGCTTTGAGTTGGTGCTATATAAATAATTAATATAAGTTAAAGAAAAATGTATTGATGAAAGATAAATTAATCTAAAACCTTCGTCTCGCTTCATTTGCTCTCCTTGCCAGAGAAGATGATCACAATACTCATTAGACTATTTTAGTGTCCCCCTTAAACACTTCATGTCCCATAGAGCAACTGATATGCTAAACATTATACAGTATACAAAATACACTGTATAACTAATGAAACTTCTTTGCAGGCTATTAAAAGACTTCATGACATTTTGCTTACAGACAGCAAGTCCCAATTTAAATGCAAATATTTGTGCTCTCACATGAAAAATGGTTATTTTATTTGTGTTGAGGTTTTTATGTGCTCATTAGCACAGCTAGGAAGATTTTTGAATCTGGTGTTACAGTCGTATCAAAGTCTGCAGATTACAAAAAACTGGGGCACGAATCCACCAGCCATCACAAAATTTCACTGTATTTAGATTTTTTTTTTTAAAAACTAAATGAAACATTAAAAAAAAGAGAAACTAATCAAAATAAATTAAAATTATCTACACTAAAAGACTTTAGTTTTAGGCTTTGGTGAATATGTTTATTGAGACTGGTATGACCACATGACAGTGAGTCAGCTCTGACTGTGTTTGTGTTGTACTCCAAACGTCTTCAAACTTGCTCCTGGCAAACATTAGAAATCAAAATGCTACACCCAACAGACTCTAAAGTGAAACTCGCAAACCCGAGAGAGAGAAAAACAACCGAAACACAACTGTGCTCAAAACAAACACTGTTGAGGATGTTGTGTAGAGTCTCAATGTAAACCTCGACAAGGTCTCAGTACAAGGAAACCATCGGGTCGCTAAACGTGGATTCGGATTCCTTGGACTAATAAAACTGGGAATATGCTCAGTCATTGCTCTCCATCCAGTGCGAGAGAGTTTAATCAGATCCAAGTTGGTGGAGCACCTAAAATACAAGTTTACCTTCTCAATGCAGCAAGAAAGGCCCCAAAAAGTCTTAAAGACACACTTTCTGTCAGCATCCTTCAACACTGTCGCGCTTCCCAGACAGCGGGGTTGCCGAGTGTCTAATATGCACACAGACACTCCATGTACAACATATTGGTGCCTTTGAAACATTTATTCGAAGGAGACGTTTACATTGGCCAACATCCGTGTGCACACACCCTGCTCCTGCAACAAACCAGCTTACAAATGGAAAAAGTCCCTCTGGGCTTTAGAGCAAACTTTAGTTGAAGAGTGACTTAAGCTTCAGCTGAACACACCCTTAAACAATGTGCGTGTGCAGGCATGAGCGGAGGTGTTACGTATGGGCTTGCAACGGTGAAAAGCGTTCTCTGTTCCTGATGCAACCCTACTTGTGGCGAACTCGCCAATTTCAAGTGTTTTGGCTGTGATTTACTAGTAACCAAGGAGACTGCTGCTCCTGTTCTGTATCCAGGTGATGGTGGGATGAGTCAGGCGGGCTCGCCCTAACGCCCTTGATTCTTACTTCTGCTGAGCTGTGACCCTGCACCTCAGGTGAAACACATGACCACATTATCAACAGACGGGATGCAAATTCTTATGGGAAATGAGATTCATAAATCTGGGAGGTGTGACTTCTCATCGCTTCCAGGTGTGCGGGAGCCCCACCTTAATCACAGGGAGGGACGCAGCGAAGCACAGCAGACGGGAGGGATCTAAAAGCCAAGAATTTGTGGAGGTACAGGTTTCCAACCTTCTAAGCAAGTTGAAAACAATCCTCTCCGGTGGTGCTTTTGGACCTCGTCCTTTTTTTCCCCCTCTTCTCCCTTGTGCTCATTTCTCTTGCTGGCAGAGAAATGAGCACATCATCAAGATAAGAGGTGCAGAACATCAACAAGAGTTTACCGCAGCTTGAACGTCAGACTGAGACTAGTTGAGTGTAATTCGGAGGAGGTGGATCTGCTTATACTTGCATCCCAGAGGATAAAAGGTAAGTGTATTCGATAAAGGTTGGGTCAGGCTTGTGAATCTATTTATATTTTGATTTGATGTCTAATAATAGACATCAAAATAATGTTTGGAATTGGTAAAAACCTCTGTAACCCCCTGTGAGCAAGTGATGGGGCAAAGTTGAGGACACGAGGCCTTTTTATCCTGTGCTAAAACTGCCAAAAAGGTCATATTTAAATCTCTGGTGCTGGAACAAAGACTCCACTGTGTAATGCGGGAAGTGCTCCTCAGCTATCACAAGTGACTATCTGACTGTCTCTCACCTCTAATCTTAACTGGTTATAACCGGCAATCGTGTTATGTGACGGCGCTCGCTACGTCTCCTTTTCTGTCCTGGCCTCGCCTCCATGTTGCAGCTAGTTTTTCCTCCAAGCTTTGCAACGGCTCATTCATTTCCCTGCTTTGTTCTGGCATGTTTATACACTCCCTTCTCCTCCTGTGCTCTTCACACGAGCTACTGTCAAACCTCTTCTTCCTTTTGTCTCTTCCATGCTGTGACCTCTGTCATGTTAGCTTCCATTTCACCATGCTTGATTTGCAGACTTTTAATGCGTTTCGGACAAACTTCTCCTCCCGACTGACAGTTTTGCAGTCAAACATGCGTGAAATGTATTTTACTCTTTTTTGTTTCAGGATTAAAGACCTGCCACATCAAAGGACGGTTAAACAAAGGAGGACCGAATCCTCGTGTGGATTACTATAATGAATATGGCCCTTTCATCCAAGAACCTGAAATCCCTTTCTCCCCTCCTGTTCCTCTTTTATGCCCCTCTCACCTGTCTGTGCCAGTCAGCCAACAGCACCTCAACCAGTACCACAACCGTTTCCTCAAATGTTACATCCCTGATCGGAGTCCGAGGCTGCGGCAACGGGCTGCATCCCATGTACAGGTATCTGTGTGACCGCCGGGCAGCATGGGGGATTGTGCTGGAGACCCTGGCCACTGCGGGCTTCCTGCTAAGTATAGGGCTCCTCTTAACCCTGCTGATCTGGTCCCTGTGTGTCTGCATCTCATCCCGCCATTATCGAAAAAGCAACATCGGAGGCATGGTGGCCTCCATGTCCCTGTTCCTGTTGGCCACGGCGGGGATCTTTGGCATCACCTTCTCTTTCATCATCAGTCTCACCCCGCAGACGTGCCCCACTAGGCTGTTCCTCTTTGGCGTGCTCTTCTCGCTGGCCTTCTCCTGCCTGCTGGCTCGCTGCCTTGCTCTGTTGGGCTTTGCAGCAGCTCGAGGCTGGGGAGAGCCTGCTGTGGCTCTGGGGCTCTTCACTGTGCAAGTTATCATTGCCACAGAGTGGCTGATCATCGTGTTGGTCCGGGATAACAAGCGCTGCGAGTACAGCCAGGGGGAATTCGTCATGCTACTGATCTACATCCTGTGCTTACTGGCTATCAGCTTGATTCTTTCCCTGCACCTCCTGTGCCGCAATTATTGCACTTACAGCTACAGCTACACAGGACCCATCAACCAGCAAGGGAAGCTGCACAGTGGGCTGGTCTTCTTCACACTGCTTCTCTCTGCCTGCATCTGGGTGGTGTGGATCACTATGTTCACCAAGGGGAACCCCGAGCTGGGCCGTCGGCCAAATTGGGATGACCCAGTAATTAGCATTGCCTTGGTAGCAAATGGCTGGGTGTTACTGATTGGGCATGGGTTGTCCCAGGTCGCCTTCTTCTGCAATGGGGAAGTGAAGTCCAAGGATCTCCCTTTGAGCTTTGCAGGATGGACCAGCCCCAATGCTGATATGCCAGGACTAGGAAGCCAGAAGGAGGGGAGAGACAATGGAAGTTTTGAGAATGACTTGGAGAACAAGAGAGGTGAGATGCTGTTGTGTTGATTAAAAAAAGTGTGACTTACAGTTAGATGATTTGGGACATAAAGATAATATGATTATTGAAATTATCTTTTGAAATTGACTATTTAAATCCTCACCGCATTCCTAACCACACCTGGTTGACTAGCAATCCAAGAGATATCTCATTTTCTTTGACAAAGACCTAAAAATACCAGTAAATATTCACATATGTACAATAGAGCTGGTAAACTAGAATTTTCGCATTTAAGGATTTATACTAAGTCACGTGTACGGAAGAATTCAGGATCGACCTGACAGTTTAAAAGATGTTCATCAGTACAAGCCTATTACTCTCATGACTTTATAGGATATGATGATTATTTAATAAAAGACCACCTGGGATCCACTCTAATCGGCAATGATTATTTCTTTTTAATCAATTTAATGCCCCACTTTTTTGCACTCCTCAAATCTACATCATCTAACTAAAGTTTGCGTGCACCACAGATCCATAAAGGATGTTGTTTCATTCTCATTTTAAAGGCGCAAAAGCAGGAAAAAAACAGAATAGACTAACTATGATCAATAAGGACACATTAGCCAAATGGCTTTCCTCAAACATGAGGTAAAAATGAACCCAACCTTAGAAAATGACTCCTGATATCTGTCAGCTCAGCTCTCACTGTGCGCCTTTACGATGAACGCATATAATGTATATAATTAGCTGACTGTGTAACGCGTCTCCCTTCAGGCCGGAGAGCTGAGCAATCGCTGCGATCGCCCTACGAGTCGGGATTCTCCATGACGGTGAGTACTGAAGGATAAACCATCCGACTCCTGCTGGTCCAACATTCAACAGTGTGACCTTTTAACTACGTGACTGAGCTATATTGTAGGATTAATTGGACTTTATCGAGGGTATTAATTGCAGCGATGTTTTGTGTTTCAGGAAATCGACACCGACAAAGATTACACCATTCCTCGCCCTCAGACTACCAACTACAATGAACCCTATGATGAATATTATGGACATGAATAAAACCTTATCTGAATAAGGCCTTACACACCTCATGGCCTAATTTGTACTTTAATGTGCAAAATGTAAATATTTTTAGTATTATAAGAAATGGTGTTTTAAGTGTGTTAGTAGGATTTAAAATCATATGTCGCCCCCAAAGAGAGCAGGCTCAGCAGCATGACTCATCTGCTTGAGTTTCATCATCGAGGCTGGACGGGTTCAGATAGTCCAGCTTTGTTCTGGCAAATCCACGGGGCGAATTCTCAACAGTGGGGCGTCTCAGTCACGGTGTGTGTGTTGCTACTCGGAGATGGCAGATAATAGCCCTGAGGTGACAGGAGGCGTGAAAGTGTCGCTTTGAAGGTGCCAAACTGCTGAGCAGAGACATCCACGAAGGAGCGAGAGGACAACTGAGAGGAACGAGAAGAGAGAACGAGGTGAGAAAGGAAAGGAAGGCGGGATCAGACGAAATGAGACAAGACAGGAGGAGATAGGACAGGAGATCCGTCAGCGCTGTGGGAGGGCTCGTGCCATCACTGATCAGCATCTTCATATTCAAAGTTACGTCACAGTTACACGTTTCTGCAAAACAACTGGAGTGATGTAGAAAGATACAACATAGGCATCTTTTTACCCCGTAACACTTTAAAAATACGGCCTGAGGCCAAGTGCGTAATTCCTCTGTGATTAAACGGAATGTCAATACTTTATTATAACGTAATTATATTTACCTACAAATACTTAAAGGTAGGCACAAAGGAATAAGGGGATAACAAATCAGGGTTTTACAGAAAACAAAGAAAAACTTATACTGCAAGTAAAGCTAATTAGTGTGTAAGTAATTTTAGTAAATTTAAGCAGTGCATAAGGCATTATGAGTAGTGCACAGATTCTGCAAATTTGATGGTATTTGTTTTTTCTTGTAAGGCAGAAAAGTCCTCAACACATTTATATTAGTAAAAGAAAAGCACAGTTGAATAACAGAACATCCATCCTGCAAATCAACATAATGAATATTAAATAAACAGGCAAGAAAAGCAAGATTAATCCACTCCATAATGCAGCCTGTGCTGAAAACTACAGTGTGTTTATGACATGTGATTTTTGTTTTTTTTCTGTAAAAACCCAACTTGTTCTCACCTTATTCTAGTGTGCCTACCTCTAAGTATTTGTAACTAAATGTAATTACACTGTAACTTTAAAAAAAATGCACTAAAAGTCCATTCAATTACAGGAGAATTACGCTCTTAGTCACTTATTATAAAGTGTAACCTTTATTTTACAAATGCTTGCATAATGTGCTCAATAAAAAAAGACTTCTACATAAAGGATTTCGTTCTGTCAGAGCTCAGTCTTTTTTAATGTCCACTTAATAATTTGAATGCCTCCTTGCAGTAAACAAACACTTGTGTACAGGGAGCAGCCACCAGGGGGCAACGTCGTAACAAGTCATAGTAGATGACTAGGTAGATGTAAAACCTTTTTAGTAGCAACTATCATAGTCACGGTTTCATTTACAAGAGGCAGAATGTGCAATAAGAAATTCGTCCCTCTGTAATACACGGGAGAGAAGATGATTCAGTGTGCCATTTATTTTCTTGCCCCCTCCCTTCCTCCCTCCGATGGCCTGTAGTGATTTGCCATCCACAAAAGGTCAGTTCCCCACTTCAAAAGATGCAATCTCTCACACACCTCCTCCTCTGTCAGGCCTCTGCCTATTCTTCCAATTAGCCCAACTTCAATTACTCAGCGAGAGCATGCCATCAAATTGGCAATTGGCCTCTTGTGCATTAGTGCAATTAGCAGGGATATGAGGTTTCCTGCCACATCCAACCCATTTACGGCCATTAACTCTAGATGCAATTAAAGATTGTTCCAGTTTGTTTCCCCCTTGGCAGTGATGAGCAAGTTTGGAGGTGGTGGAAGAGCTTATCATACAGTAAATTTGGTCTGGAGGAGTAAAAACAAAAAGAAAAGAAAAGTCAAGAGTTAACTGCAACGTAGCACCGCTGAGCTGCGTTAAACGGTGGGCATGTGGCGCCTCCATCAATCACCCGGCTCGCGCCCCACAGAGGAGGCCACGTTTCTGGACTGTCTGAGCAGGGATTCTTTGGAAGCTTGTTATCTAAATATTGCAGCATTCAGTTGACTCCCCGACTTCTCATGTCTAATGAGAAACTCCCTTATCTCTGCTTGGTATAGGGTTTTGTTCTATTTAAAGCAAGCTCGCTCCTGATTGGATAACTTCACTTTAGACAAACACTGCAAAGAAAATGATAAGACTGACACAATCATGGGAAGGAAATAACATAATGGCTGCCAGCTCAACAAATCCAGAACCCTATCTGAGAATGTGCTCTATCACCTCCTGATAACTGTGAGGTAAGAGGGTCACTGCATCAAGAAGAAATGGGAGTCAGTGAGTGCCTTCAATTTCTGAGGATCCTTCAAAGTGTTTCTTTAGACAATGCCTGCCTTCTTCACTCATTCTCAGCTCAGTCCTTTTAAAAAACAGAATTTGTTTAGTTGAATCTATGAAAAATAGATAACATAGATAACAGTGTCCTTAAAAATGGACAAGTGGAGGACCAAAGAAGTGGCAAGGCTTGTAAAAATATATACGCCAGATGAGCAGTATGTGAAAGTCAGGTCCTTGAGACATATGAAAAAAGATCCAGACATGATGCAGGACCTGAGAGATGCATCTAGCCCTTCAGTTGATCAGTCTGCTGTTTGTGAAACGAGGGAGAAAAAGCTGAGGTCGCCAAAATACACAAGAACCTGACTGGAAATCAGTGGCAACTGGTCTGATGGAGTGATGGATCCAAATTTGACATTATTGGTCCAAATTGTTAATATGCAGAGAGGTCATCAGGACAAATGTATAACAGAGAGTGTCTACAGCCGGCCATGGCTCTGACATGGTTGGGTTGCATTTGTTGGAGCTTATCAAAGCTGAAGGAAACTGTGGATGCAGAAAAGTGCCACGAGATTTAGATCAAAATGTCTGATTGGCAACAGCTTCATTTTAAAGCACGACAATGATCCCAAACAGACTGCCAATGCAGTAAAAGCAGACCTGGATAGAGAAAAACACAGTGGAGCACCGTCAGTCATGGATTGGCCTCCCCCAGAGCCCGGACCTCAACATTACTGAAGCAGTGTGGGCTCATGTTGACAGAGAACAGAACAAAGCCAACATCCCAAGACGACCTTTGAATATCCTTCCATAAGCCTGGAGAACTATTCCTGAAGACTACTTAAAGAAATGACAAGAAAGTGTTGAATAAAGGTGGTCACACCAAATATCGACTTTCAAGCTTGTTAGAATCGTACAAACTCTGTTTTTGCCTTATAGACTGTAGTTACATGTATGTTTTCACAAGTCACTGCACCTATTTTGAATTTCCTAGCAAAATATTTAAAAACAGGAATGAAGGACAGCTCAAAACTTTTGCATAGTACTATATGCAATTCTCAAATTTGGATGTTTGGGGAAGAAAAAGTTCCTGGCTTCAGATTGTGATGCAGAGTGGATGTAAAGTTGATTCAGTTGCAGTTTTTAAACAGAGCTTAAATGTGTTTTTCAACCCTCAGCTTCACGCAGCTCTCTCCTGCACTTCAGAAATAATGCACAGCAAGCATCTCCAGTTTCCAACCCACCTCTGTGCACTTTAAGGAACTGCAGCTCGGAAATTACTCAGGATTTGCTTAGTTTCAATAAATACACTAAATTTACTGGAGGTCATGTGGGAGCAGAACTGGGTGATCGTTTACGGAGCGAGAGGCAGGTATGAGTGCGAGAGCCTGCGACACTAAAGGCCAGAAAAGCTAATAACAAATCAAAGACGGGTATAAAAACCAAACAGTTTATTATTATATACATTCAATAATAATGAAGAGAATAAACAGAAGGCAGACACAAGAATGGCAAAATAAAACATTGTGAGAAAATACAAGTCACTTACTTAATTTTTAAAAAAAAAAATCACTTGGATAAATGAGCCTTTGAGAGCATGTGACAGGGAGGAGGAAAGGGAAAAAAACTTCACATGCAATTTAAACCCATTTATTAAACTGCTGTACAAAAACTCCCACTGGGCTGACTTCTTGAGTGCAGTGCAGGGAGTCGGGGTGTGGGGTGGGGGGCATCGGCAGCCAGCAGCTGAGGATGACTTTTGTTTTCAGTCCGTGTTCCTCGAGCGCACCTGTGCGGTTACTTCGCAGCTTTTCAAAATAGGATTAACTCCCAATTAGAGGAGGCAAAAAACCAAAACAACAACAACAAACAAACAAACAAACCAAAAAAAGCGAGTGAAAGCAGCTGCGCCGTGGTCGCTGCTCAACAACGGCGCCGTGACTGCAGCTTGTTGCCAGCTGGATGAGCGAGGCGGAGAGCTTTCTAAATGAGCATCTCTGTGGGCAGGTTCATAATAATAACAACACTAACACGGCTCTGCGCAGAAGCTTTTCACCGGGGTGGACTAATGCTGTTACTCTTAACATTTTAAGGGTTTTAAAAAAAAACCACAGGGGGGACAGACAGGTGATTACCATGAGGACCACACAGCAGAGAGCATAGATAACCCAGGTGGACTGAAGTGGACTGGACTGCCCCCCCCAACCCTCCCCCACAATCCAGACACTGTGCAGGGCCTGAACCGAGAGCAGCCGTCACTGCTGTCACCCCGCATCACACATCATCCCAGGTTCTCTCTCTTTCTTACTCCCCCCGCTGTGTAAACACGCCACGCTCCACCTCGTCTTCCTCCTCCAGCACTGCGATTTGAGTTCATGCACAAAAAAGAAAAGAAAGACTCGACACCCTTCCTCTCTCGCAAAAAGCATGCATGCATAGCAACACTTGTGGTAATACTTGTAAGAAAAACAAAAAAACAAGGAGGTAATGCTCATCAAAAATACTCATTGGACCCACTGCACACAGTTTCACAATCATACAAAAACAAAATACCCCCCCACCCACCCTGTCCTTGCACTGTACTACCCCGCCTTCCCCCCAAAGAAAGGAGCAGAGTGAGAGGGAGAGACAGTGGGGGACGCTGTGATTCTGTCAGCTGATGATTAATGGCTCAGCTTCTCACCTTCACCAACACTGCCACAAAGTCCCTTCACTGACCGCCCACACATTGTTTCATTGTTCAAAAAAAAAGGTGAACACTGCTGGGCCTCTGGACCCCTTTTGACATCGTGCCGCCCCCCACCCTCCCCTCCTAATTTACTTTTTAATTTGGCCCTTCAGGAAAATGCACTTTGAAATATCCTCTCGGTCTACCTGCCTCTCCGTGCATCCCTCATGACTCCATCTGCTCTGATTTCCCTTGTCTGCAGCAAACACCTCTGCATCTGCACTGTGTGCTCATGTGTTAGTGCAAAAAAAGAAAAAAAGAAAAAAGAAAAGCTAATAAATGACACTTAAGACCAAATTAAACCCAGCAGTGTCATTATATTCTGCAGGCTGGATTAAAGGTGTATTCCCTGTCTTGCAGACATTGCTTTTATGACATTTCCCAGGGGTGCTGCTACGACGCTGTACAGCTTCAACCCACACATTAAAAAAAATAAAAATTACAGCTAAAGAATAAAGTAAAGGCAGAAAAACACAAAAATAAAAACAAAATACACAAGGACACACAAAAAAAAGAAATGTGCTTTCCTCTGAAAATCTTTGGAACTGAAAAAAAGGCAAATAATAGCAATAACGACAACAACCACGTGAGAGTAAATGCAGATGCAACACATACAGGTCCTGCTGTGCCTTCATCAGGTGCACCAGGAAAGCTTTGAAAGTATTCAGAGTGAACCATCCCAGAGAGCATGATGAGGGGCCTAAGAGTTACATAATGATGTGAAAACCTAGTGAAAACACTGCATATAAATAGAAACAAAACCGATAATGAATCCCGTCTCTGTGCTTCCCTGCACTCTCTGCTCTGCCGAGTCGAGATCACACACCATTTCCCGAACGACGGCCAGGAGGGCTCGGCGTCCGTTCGACTGACAGGTTATTTGTTTCCCAACGCGGGTGGTGCGGGTGCTGAAGCTAGTTCCACTCGTGTCCTGTGGATCTTTTTGATGTGATCGGCAGGAACGTCTGACGGTTTAGGAGATAGAAACGAGTCCTTTATTTCTCCTTTTGGAAGAAGCAGACTTAAGGACGAGGCCTTTAAAAAGACGGTCGTGATGTCTCCATGTTGGAGTTGCACTTGCAGTAATGACTGGAGTATGTGCAGGCGAGCATTAAGGACAAAAACTCAAAATCACTGAGCCACGTGGTGTTTTTTGTTTGTTTTTTCCGACATGATGACACGTCTGCGGCAGGCAAAACAAACGAGGTACTGCAGAAAAAAAAGACCTTTTTTTCCTTGTCTTTTTTAAACAGTCTCTTTGTGTTTCCTTTTACATTTGGCCAGGACGTTTTAAACGTTAGAAAAATGCCCCCCCTCCCCCCCCAAAGACATGCCATATAAGTTCGAAGTTATTAAGAGAACAAAAAAAGTGGTTTCTGTCAGAAGTTTCCTCCAGCTGAAAGTTGGATGTTCCAGCGTGGCAAAAACAAGAATAGCTCCTACATCCTCTGAATTTGATTCTTTTCTTTTTTTTTCAGTATTACATGATACTAACATCAGAGGGATGTAGGGGGGAGCAGCTCTATGTCAACGTAGTGTTTAAAAACAGAAGTACCTTTTTCTAGTATCATTTAGTGAAGTCTGACACTAAAGGAAAGTGTAGAGGAATCTATACTTGGTGTTTAATGTAAGAGTGTGTGTGTGGTTAGGTCTGACAGGACAGTGGATAAACTGGAAGTCTGGATATTTTTAGGGACAAAAAAATTAAAAAAAAAAAAAGATTTTGTAGTGTGCAGGATGTCATAGGAACAACAGCAGTCTGTCTCCTTCCAGGTCCTGTAGTGTTTTTTCTTAAAAAAACAAAAACAAATCTAACAAAAAAGCATCCCAAACTGTGTCCTGTTGCTCCAGCTCTTTATACAAGGGATACACTCCTGGCAGTTTTTTTGTTTTGGGGGTTTTTGTCATCGTTTCCATGTCAGTGATGGACACAAAAGTACAGGAACTGAGTTTCAGTTGATGATGTGGCAATGACTTCTCTCGCCACAAGACAAAAAAAAGGGAAAAGAAAATAATAAAAGGGGTTGTTGCTATAATCTGCCTGCAGAAAAAAAATGTAGGGGAGCTCCTGCCAAGCAAAGAGCCTGAAAAAGGGTTTTGGACCAAAGTGAAATTCCTTGGATGTGATTTGTGGTTTTAGTAAGGAGCAAACCTACTGTATCCAGCCCGGTATAAACTGGCCTGAAAGACACAGAAGGGACAACAGAGTCATGAAAGTAGACATATACACATAATTTAAGAAGAAGAAAAACGTGCTGAATGCATCTATAAAAAGCTGCTATTACACCGCTTACAAGAAACGTACTGACTGAACTAGAATTCACCCAAGACCGCAAACGCCTCCATTTATTTGTTCTTCAGAAAAATTCAGTGACATAAATGCGGCGCGACATCTTGCAAAAAGATGGACGAGAAAAAAGTCGAGTGAGGTCACGACGTAGGATTTTCAATTCATGATTAACACGGTCAAAAAAAACCACACAATGCTATCATCAAAACTACAATATTTCACTGTCAACACTTACACATTTTGATGCTCACTTTAAAAATAAAACCCATTTATGGTCTTGATGGGGGGGCAACACATTTTATAGCTGGTTTCAAATATCAAAATATTTTATTTAAAAAATACAGCTGATGATTCTCCCAACCAATCACACTTCAGAGTCCCTGATTCTAGCTTCCTCATGGAGGCTTTTATCAAACTCACAAAGTGAAATAGCTAATAAATTGAATTGCAAAATTTTTATTAAAAAAAAAAAAAAAAAAAAGTCCACATTGACGCCACAACGTACAGATTAAATATCTAACTCCTCATTTTTTTCCCCAAGAGTTTTTCTTGTTCACTTACACAGATGTTTGTCAAATATCTCAGAATCACTGCATCGTGATAACTTCGTTATCTTATCCAAAACCCTTCAGTTGATCCAAAACACTGCAGTGACAAGAAAAGGCACATAATATTTGTCCTTCTCCTGACACACAAAGTCTTTAACAGTCAGGACCCATCTTATTTTAAAGACATCATACTATTATGGCGTTATTTTTGTGCCACTATTCTGAGCGCACGTAAAAAAAAGTTTACAGGTGCAAGTGTTGCATTTTGAGGAGAAATTTATTGTATTTCGTCCAGAACTCAGGCATCTCTGAAAACGTTTAGAGCACTTTTGCAAATATGTGATGTCTTGATAAATCGAGCAGATATTAGAAGTTTACACAGCAACATTCTCACATGAAAATATCTTTAAAGTTAATTTTGTGACCCAGAAAGAGTAATATTTCAAACTCCGCCACTTTGTGTTCCTCTGCCACTGCCTCGTTTGAGCTTTGGATGAAATGCATTCTGGGATATTGCATTTCGTCATTCCGAGCTGATTGGAGACCAGAACAGCCAATCAGATATTTTTGCATCCAAGTCTGTGATTGGCTGGTTTTTGTGGCACAAATATAACAGTGTTCAGAAAGAGTTGAACGCGCACAGGCAGAAATGTTGAGAGCGTGAGCAACACATTGCGAGCAAGCGCAAATACAAAAACTGAGCGAGAGGAGCTGCTATTGTGTGTGTGTGTGTGTGTGTGTGTGTGTGTGTGTGTGTGTGTGTGTGTGTGTGTGTGTGTG
Source organism: Diplotaxodon limnothrissa (assembly GCF_057381915.1). NCBI lineage: Eukaryota > Metazoa > Chordata > Actinopteri > Cichliformes > Cichlidae > Diplotaxodon > Diplotaxodon limnothrissa. The sequence continues at coordinate 9,629,736 of NC_140599.1, read as the reverse complement.
GATAATAGCAAACACTGAAATACATTTTTTGCACGCAGCAATGAATTTTGTTCACTCAAATTCAGCTTTTCTTCGCTCAAAATAAATTTCTCCTCAAAATGCAACACTTGCACCTGCAAACTTTTTTTTACGTGCGCTCAGAATAGTGGCACGAAAATAACGCCATATACTATCACATTTTCCCAGTACACCACATGACCTTCATGCTGCAGGCTAACTTGGTGTTTCTAGAGTTTCTAAAAGTAGAATTTGAGGCAAAGCTTCAGCTTTCAGGCCCTTCTGCTGCTGAACCAGCTCCTATTTTGGAGTTGGTAGACTCTTGTTAAGATTAGTCTTCAAACTTTCAGCCATGGTGGATCAGGTGACCCTGAACCATCAGGGTCATACTGCTATAGGCTCAGACTGCTGGCTGACTGACTTCACGCTCCCCCCACTTCCTTTAAACAGGGAGTTCTTTGTTCCAACAGTCGCCTCATCAATAGATTGTTATGAGCTGGTGCTACATAAACAAAACTGAACTAAACTGAACATAATGTGTCGCACACCCAGTTATTCCATTATTCCCTCCCTACTGTTCTACTTATGTTGTAGAGCTTGTGTCCGTTTACTCACCATGGCTCCCACGCCGTAAGCAGCAGCCGCCGGAGCTAAAGCGTGGTATGGGTCTGTAGTGTACACCCGGCCATAACTGGGAACAAAAACACAAGAGATTACTTAACAAGGTCAAAATAAGTCTGGCAACTATGAACTTTGCTGTTGTCCTGTTTTGGAGAGCTTCCTTTCTAATCTCCCTTTGAACCCTAGCAGGCGGCCTAATTTTGAAACTTAAACGCAGGTTTAAAATCCACAGAAAGAATAAATGCATCTTTTGCAGTTGCTTCAGCACAAACAGAAGTGGACGATTACTTTTTTTACGCACAAAAATAAAACTGGTTGATGAGCATCTGTAGAAGAGCCCATTTTCAGTCATATATCGAAGTTATTTCCTCATTGTGCTACAACCCAGGCAACAGCAGCATTAATCCATCACACACTTTAAAATATATTTTATTTCTATCCAGTTAAAAGCTTCACATAGGCCAACAGCACGTCAGCTAATGCAAATCAGCGTCCTGCCATGCAATACCTGTGCGCTGCCTGACATTAACCAGCCTGCAGAATTCGATTAACTCTAATAAAATTAAATGAATGAAAAGCGGATGAGGGGAAAGTCCTGGTACAGTCAAATGATAATTCTTCATGTCAACATTTTATTCTTTCCCCTCTTTCATCTTTTCTGGCTCTCCTGCGCACATAAGGAGCCACACATTGTGCAAACATTGGCTTGAAAGTGCAAATGCTCCCCCCACTGCGTCCCAATGACAAAAACCCTCAGATACAAGATTACATACAACTCTTACTGTTATCTTATCAAACTGTTATCCAACATAAGTGAACCTTAAATCCCCAAACTCGATTAAAAGTTTTCTCTCTTACTCAAAAAATAAAAAATAAATAAAAAAGCCCCTAAAACACAATGAAGGATCAGAGCCTTTCAGAATATTAACGCTTCACCTCGGGAGCTCTGCCGTACAGTTTAGCGTGTCTACGTGTATATTTGTGTCCTGCCTTGACCTCACCTGTCACTGTAGGCAGCAGCTGCAGCGGTTGCCCCGGTTACAGCCGCAGGCTGGGCGTAGCGATAAGCGGCGGCGGCGGCTGCAGCAGCAGCCGGGTAACCTCCCTGAGAGAGACACATACAGCAGAGCTAACTCGCACGCCTCTGAGGAGGAAGATACCTGAGCTACGGTGTGTCAAGGAGGAGGGGCGGGAGAGATGCAACAAACTGACATTTGGTGCAGAAGTTACGAATACTTTCTTCTGTGTATTCAGAGCACAATTACTTTCTTATCGTCTACGATAAACATACAGTTTGTGTCAGTATATTGCATATGCATAGGGGGAAAAGGAGGAGGTGGTGGGGCGTGATGGAGGAAATGTTTTATCAGTGAGACAGGGAGAGGAAATTGGACTGTCGAAGTCGAGTTAGATTGTATTATTACCGCTACGGGAGAGGGGGAGGTAAAAAAAACAAGTAGTGGAAGATAAAATGCGCACACATCTGAGGCCGTATAGAAACCTCAGTGTCTTGGGAAGATTAAAGTAATGAACAGATACATCAAGAGGACTCCTACAGCTCTAAGGACACTAACGGATGCTAGTGTTGCATTTCCAGTGGTGATGGAGAGTATTTGCTTATGACAAAAACAATATTTGTTATTAGAAGTGTTTCTTTTGCATGGATTTAGAACAAAGACAACAGAGAGAAAGACTGAAAAAAAGAAGGAAACAAAAAGGTCACACACACTGACACACCCACACAAGCCTAGACTGACACTAAAATCATCTCCTTGCACTGAGACTGCATGCATGACCCAAAATTACAATCCAGACCTCCTTAAAAAAAGAAAGACAAATAAAAAGAAACAAAACAATCCCACTGCATTTGGACCTGATCAGAATGGAGAATATCCAATCACAACAGAAACATCCCAGCATTCTCAGCGATGGCTACGAGACACGGACCAGAGGGAGGCAGGTGGGGTACAAAATGTTTATTAGTGGGAGAGAGCAAGGCTTTCTGGGTAAGTGGAGGGAAAGAAGGAGCAGTAAAACAGCACGCCGGCATGCAGCAGCTGATCAGCACATGCTTCAATAATCATCCTGGGGGTGTGCAGTTAATTCAGGAAGAGACCATGTTCTCCATTTCAGCTTGAGCCCCCTCTGGGCAGAAGGCTTTCAGGGCACTGACTAACGTTCACGGGACACTGCTGTAAAATCACAGCCTCAGATTTAGAAACAAAAAGTTTACAACACAAGGAACTTCGAGTTTATGATAATCTGATAATAATAATAATATGGTAGCATCCAATTGGAAATATAGTTTGTGTTTTAGTTTTTGGAAAACGCAGTACAGTCAAAGGTTTAGATATACTTGCAAAAGACATCTATGGTATATTAAAGCAGTACTGGGGCAATTATTTCTGCAGCCAAGTTTAAATAAACCTGATTATGTGAAAGCATATATTAAAACAACATTTCTGAAACAAAGTAGCACTAGAGTATCTGCATTCACCGCCTTATGGAAAAGGTGCAAAATACAATGATTTGTAAATCATTTACGGCTTATTTTCGATATAAAACATGAAATACTGAAACTGGGGAATGTTGCACCATGCTGCATCACCTTGTCCTGTAAAAAAAAAAAAAAATGTTTTGTGTCTGGACTGCAGGGAGGTCAGTTTAGCACCAGAGGGGTGTACTATGAACCATAATTAGTGGCTTAGTGGGCCACGTCGAGCTCCGAGTATGCTTTAAACTACATTTTGCACCATATACTGAGTAATTACTCGACAGATGCTGTACTTACTAAGCCACTAATCTACCTCGTTAGCTGTGAGATATTCCTTTAGTTGGTTTTCTAGCGTTACACAATTTTTCCAATCACTTGTTGTACCTGCTCCAAAACAAAACAGAAAAGTTTCTTGCCTAAAATTCAAAACTACAAACTTTTCAAACTACATCTCTCGGTTTCCTTTTAAATCATTTACAAATCATTGCACTCTTTTATTTGCATTTTAGGTCAAACTTTCTTAAAAAAACGAGTGATGCCAGGTCAAAAAACAGAAGCACAGGACAACCAGATGTCTGCTTGGTGGTGATGTGGAGGGGGAAATCTCAGCAAACCACTTCCTGCTGAGTTATGATCTGAATCACTAGATTCAGCATGATTTTCACTGAGTAAATTAGAGGCCTCAGTAGATTAAAATAAACAATAAATAAAAAGGGACATTGCTACCATATGAGCATGCTCAGTGCACGCCTCAGCCCTTGCCTCTGGTTTCAAAATAGCACGAGTCAGTCTCATGAGGTTAACCTGTACTGTACAGTCATGTGAAAAGCAGCGTTGTTTACTGGACTCTATGCAGTGCTGTGAAATGTTCAGTGTTATGCTTCCATTAAAGCCTGGATTATAAGCCGCTGGCCGAGAAGTTATACCTGTTATGCTTCTGGGCGCACGTGTAGTTGGTGTGTTGCGATGTAAATTATCCATGGATGAGTCTGCACAGGCCCTCATGCCAATCATGTGATGATATTCAAAGTTTGGGTCTATGCATTTGTGAAATAGTGTTACATCCCAGTTAGATTGCTTTGTATTTGTGTGTGGATTGAAACGTGCTTGTGAGTCCTCAACAGTTAAACACAAATCACTCATTTGTGCACGTTTGTAAACCTTTTGAGGCAACTTTGTCTCCATATAGATTTTTGGCCATAATCCACAGCACCACGTTTTGTGAATTGGGTTTCTTTGCACCGTGGAGTCACAGAGTCACTCATCACAGGAAAAGGAGCAAATCAGCAGAATGGCTGAAAAAAAGAAGTATGAGCAAAACGCCTGCAAATCTAGACGAATAAAAGCAACGTTGTGAAGAAAAACAGGCCAAAATTCCTCCACGACGATGTGAGAGCCTGATCTCAGTAAACAGCTAAGGGCAAACAGAAAACGATCCAGTTATTGCTAAAGTTGGCGGTTTTCTTCACAGGACTGCACCGAGTGAAAACTTCTCTTTTCTACATGACTGTAGGCCACTGATACTTACTAAAAATACAGTCAGCTTTTGTAGCTTATTTTTGACCAGTCTGAGTTGTCCTTGTATCTACTGAGGGATCTAAAAAAGAACATTAAAAAAAACCCTCACTTGTTTTTCAAGTGACATAAAAAGTCGATTTCCTGCCGTCTCAAATAAAGAGCAGCTGTAGAAATAATTAAGGAGCCCAAACTGCAGTGATATAAGTGTGTCTGACAAGTGAATGCAAACATTTGACCAGAACTTTTACAACTGTATGCATACTGCCATCTTTTCCAACACGAGAACAAAATAAGAGCAGGTGTCATTTTCCACCAAAACTAGCCAACCAGACAAAAGAGACCAGGTTCTCTTTTGAGCAGGAAGAAAAGCACTCCATACAATTTAGTACTTTTAGTTAAAAAACAAAACAAAAACAAAGCTCTTTCCCACAACTGGAAAAGCAAGAACAAAAAAGAAAAATCAGTGAGTTAGTAAAAGAATAAAGCAAAATTCAAAGCAGCGGTAATTTTTAAAACAACTAAAAGACAACATGTTCCAGATCAGATCAGAAGATGATTCATAAGATCAGAGGAGGTAGTACAGTAAAACAATGCACACTCAGGGTTTGGTGTTGAGTTGACCCTACCTGAGGCAATCTGGGACTAAGGACTGAGTCCTGAAACACTAGTCTATAGAGAGAACAGAAACAACCGTTGTCAACCTGGATGCACACACGCACGCACACACTCATTCACTGACGCACGCTGCCGCATCCGCCTACAGAGCAGCCTTTGTAGTGGTGTTGTGGATCCCATCACACGATGTCATTTATTCAGTTTTATTTCATTTTTAAATGAACACAGCTGGTGCTCAGTTGTGTGATAACCAGCACGTTTGTCGACGAAAAACAACGCTCATGCACAAAAGACAAAGGACCTTGTGCAGGTATGTGGCATGTCGTGCTTCTAAAGAGTTCTCACCATTCACCATTATGGAGGCAGCTCTGTGCAGCGCATGACCGGACACACATGCAGAATCACCCCAAGAAGAAAAAAAAAAGAGCAGGAGAAAGCCGTGAGGGGAGGGACAGAGATGGTGTGTCGGTTGGAGGTGAATTTACTTACATATAAGTCTGCGGCTCCGTAAAACCCATCCTGATACACCACGCTGAGAGGAGGAGGAGAACATGGGAGGGGGAGAGAGAGAGAGAGGGGGACAGAGCGGAAGAAGAGCAGGAAGTGGAGGGTGCAGTGCGAACAGAGTGGTGCACGGTCCCAGAAACCCAGGGTGGATGGAGGTCACAACACAGCAAAATAGAGAAAAAGAGGGATCAGGTAGAGAGAGGGAGAAAAGGGAAGAAAGAGGGAGAGAGAGAGAGAGAAAAGTAGTTATTTCACACCCATGCAGCATGCAGAGGAAATACAAGTTCCATTTAAGCTCCACAACTGCATCTCAAAAACATTAAACAATACACTCGTGGGGCTAATACATAAAGGTTATTGAACTGAAATGAGACCATAAACGGCTATTGCTCCCCAGCGAGTAGAAAATCTGGCCAATAAAGGCCATTTTGAATAGATCGTTTTATGAGGAACGATGTCTGGGAGGTGTAGTTTTCAGTGGAGCACGTATGGAGAAGGTATTTCCTGCATCCCTCACCCACCCCACGCACAATTTCATCTCGTTTCGCTTTATTTAAATGTCATGTACAGACAAGCCACCGGTCAATTTGGCTTTGAACTGAATACGATCGCAGTCGCAACCCCCATTAGCCAATCATCGCAGCACAGCAACAACATGCACAGTGCACACACACCGAGGGAACAAAAAACGCAAAAACAAATCATGGTAAACGTGAATAATCTAAAGCAAATCTGTGCGCAAGGTGACTGCTGCTGTATAATGTCTGCATGTGGTCCGTGTGTGTTTATGCAAATCTGCTGACGGTAGGATCTATGTGTTTATTCAAATGAGGCTTCAATGGTGCAATCCCATCAGTGTGTCACACTCCACTGAATAGCTTGTAAACGGACTGACAATGTGCCAGTTGGACTGCTGAAGAGAGTGAAGTGTGAATAATGTTTGAGCATGAGGAGTGAATGAGCACAGCTGTGTTAAGCAGAGACCTGGTCAAACAGAATTTGGAAAATGACTCATGAGGTGATGCTCGGCGGATTTACCGAAGCACTAAACAAAACAGATCCTGATTTTTTTTTCTATATCCAGAATGAGCTTCAACAGCAACAGCTCTTGTTTATAAAGAGGCAGGTTATCCTCACCCAGGATAGGCAGGGATGGCAGGCTGCGGCACAGCGGCCCGCACAGCACTGTAGACGGGCCGGCCTCGGCCCCGGAGGTGGGCACCGCGAAATGCCGCTGCCGCTGTTGTGGCTGCTGCTGCTGCTGTAGGGTAGGGAAACCCTGGAACTGTAGGCGAGGAAGCAGATAAAGAGGACAGGAGAGGATTAAAGGAGGAAAGATGACAACCCAGGTAGGAAATGGGATGACAGTATATAAAACAAAGTGACACTCGGAATAAATTGAAAGAAAGGCAGAGGAACATTCCAACTATAACACAGAGGACTGTATCAATAAAACTGTCAGTGAGGAAGAATGCTGGGTGAGCAGTGCATTAATACAGATTAACAATCACAGTGTGACTAAAATGTAAAGTGGGGCTGTCACTCTACAGCCAGACAGACCATTTTTAGTGTGGCTTGAAGAGACAGAGATGGACCTTACCTGCGTAGATCTCTGGTCCATACATAGCTCCCACCACAGGACTCAACTTCCACCCTGCTAATAGTCACACAGAGAAGGGAAAGAGCAAATGATAAACAGGAGCCGTCTTTAAAGTGTTAATGCCTGTCGCATGCATAGTGCTACCCCTCAGCGACCTTGTAGAAGCACTTACGGTATGATAACAGTACCCCATCTGTTTTTACAGCAAAAATGGTTTATCCAGTATATTACATATGGTGTACTGTGGATATGTTCTGATATTCCCTTTTACTGCTGTCATCAGTTGCTTGCTATAAAGTTGCTGGTAAATCTACGAGAAGAAGCTGCTATTCAAACCTCCTGTTTGCAACGACAACCAATCAAAACATAAAGAATACAATTCTTGTGTTATTCGTTTTTTTGGATGAACTGACCGACTGCACCAGGACCGATTATAAAATACATTTTGATTATTAAAGTTTCTTTTGTGAACTGTGAATGACGCAGAGCTCCGAGTGTTTTCACACCTGCAGTTTGTTTAGTTTGATCTGAATCAGTTAATGAGTTTGTAGCTTTTCCCTTTAGTTTGGTTTCTTTTACAAAAAAATGCATCACTACAAACCACGTTCAGTCAGATTATCAGGTGTGTCTGAGGCAGGAGAAACAAAAGTAAACGTGGGGAATATGGATTCATTTTACAGCTTGTTGCTAGCTCGCAATGACCGTTTGTACACTCTGTGCATTGATGGTAGCTGCTGCATCCCAGAATGCAAAGCATACCTCGCTATCACTCAAACTTGCAGGTTGCTGGTTCAGCTCGCTTTCACACTGTAAACAAACCATACAGACCACCACCTCTGATGCGTCTCGGTGCAGTTGTTTTGGTCTATACCCGAGTGCCAATTTGTTCGCATCTGCTCAAACGACCCCGCAACAAGTAAGAAAACTGTGCCAGAGTCCGATTCAAATGGACTAAAAACCAGAATAAGAATAAGAAGAATAAGAACGCAGAGCTGGAAATGAACTTAATGGACTGCGAAGCTATAAACTATTCTCCGCATGTACCTATGATGTTTGTATTTTTAGACAGGCTTGGGTTCATTGTTTGTGCACATCACAGTGTGTGTTACCATAGGGTAGTGTGCTGAGAGCTTCTCCATTAGGATAAGGGCTGACCATCTTCTTGTTAGTCATCACTCTGGCGGTGGCGTTATTCACCTGGGGGATGGAGGAGCCAACAGTCAGAGGCACAGACACAACAGCTCAGCAGAGGAAAAGTAGCACATAGTCTGAAATGTAAATCTCAAGGCCAGGGCTGATATGCGTGGTGTTTTGTACAGTAGATTGAAAAAGCCTGCTGCTGTGTTGAGTTATTATAATAGTCTCTGCTCATCGTGTGGCTGACTTTGTTATTAAAAAGGAAATAGCGGTGTCATTTGGGATTATGGTTAAGCAATTTAGTTGTGCCAACATTGTAGCTTATCTTCTTCCCCCAATCAGCCTTTCCTAGTCTGCCACATTTCTTTATTATAATAATTATCATCAAAATGCACCCTTGAAGGTCAAACAATATTTTCTTCTGCTGGCACCACATGTTAAATATTGTGCACATTATAGAGAAATCTGCCTCTGCAGAATAATGAAACACAACATCACAGGCTGGAAAATAAAAGTGAGTGCTGCTGCATTTCATCAGCGACGAGGCTGCTGACTCTTGTTTATGTAGCACGTGTATGTTTGTGTGTATAACTGGATGGAGATTGTTAGGGGACTTTTTAGTCATCATGCAATAAAAAGCAGGTTGCCCAGTAGAGATTTAGTGATTCGCTATGAACAGATACAAGGAGTGCCACTGGTGACACTGGTTGTATTGTTGATGTGCGCATAAACAGGGGTGGGGATACAGCAAAGGAAACTGAGCTGTACTTATTTTTTGGCAAGTACTGTGGCTTTTTCTTCTTCTTCTTTTTTTTTTAAAGGGGCGTGCGTGTTCTGTGCATGCTCGCTGACATTTCAGACTAATGCTCCGGCCTTTCAATCCAAGACGGCTGATAATCTCCTCTCTGAGCTTCAAAGGCTTCTACTCCGGTCCCTTGATCTATCCTCATCTTCCTTTGATGGGCTTTAAGAGAAGGAGATTGTAGCTCCCTGTAATAACCCATACTGTCCAAGTGTGCTGTTGAAGTTGCACATTTGACTGTGTGGCAAGCTAAAGATTAATGACCTTTTGCCCAGCGAAGAGCCTCTGCTTGTGTGTGTGAGAAAGAGAGAGAGCGAGAGAGCTTGAGGAATGAGAGTGCTTGTGTGCGCATGCACGCTTCACTCCAATTTATAAGACCATTAAGGCTGCCTTTCGCATCGCCCCTCTCGGTGAGTCATGTTCTTTATCTGCAGAGCTTCATTCAAATGGAAATGAGGTTTACCTCATTTTTCCCTCATTGCAAATGACAAGGTCAGTGGCAAATGATTCAATTAGCCAGGCCCGGCTACCTCTCTCACACAACTGTGTGCTGGTGTCTGAGTGGAAACATTCTGAAATCTCAGTTTAGTCAATGAATCAAATTTATGCAAACGTTTGTGTTACAAGAGGGAAAATTTCCCAGAGGCTTTAAGCCTGAAGGTAACACTACACTTAAGGCCATTATATAGCGAGCGCACTGCAAAAAAAAGCGACACAAAACTTTTTACTATATGTATATTCAGTATCAGTGTGCTTTTTGACCTACAGTGCACTTTTTGCCAAATACAGTGATCTGATTTGTCACTGTTAGAAAAATGCTTCAAATTCATCCAGTGAAATCACGCGGTCGGTGTGAACGTTTCAATTATGAATAGACGAGTCTAAAAGATATCTAGCACAATATATTTGGATGGATATGCTGTGTGCAAAGGCCTTTACCCTGTAGCAACGGAACATTTAAGCTACTCTAATAATCTATTTGTTTACTGAGGTTTTGCAAGAAATGTGACCTCTAACCACGTGACGTTAACTTGTCTGCCATTTTGGACATGTGACAATCACGTTGGCAGTGTAGGATCAGGCCAATAAGGCCTAGAGTTAGATCCACAACCGTCTCACAGCCAAACTCACGGGAGACAAATGAGCATTTCCCAGTTCAAAAAGTTTTGAACACCTTTTGAAACGTGTTTGTTGCTGCATGAAGGCAAAAACTTTGCCATTTCCGATTAGCACTTTTTCAAGTTTAACTACCACGTAGCTGGTGGTTAGCCAGCATTTGCAGACAACCATGAAAACCCGCCGAGAAATGCATCAATCTCTTAGCGACCAAAGCAATCACAGGGTGTTTGCATCTGAAACATAAAGGAAGCACAGCCAAATCAGTCGGGGAATACAAATACTGGTTGTATCACATCCAATAGGGCAGACAAATCTTCGTTTTTCCATTATGTGCATGACATTGCATGAGAAATCTAAATATATAGCTATTTTGTGTGTGTGTTTGTGTGGTTTGTGTCATGCGCAATTAATGAAACTGGGTAAACGATCGGCAGAAACACATGCAAATCAGCAGAGACCAATACGGAAGGCAAATCTTAAGTGTTAATGATTAATCAAACATTCATCCTTTCTCAGCCCACTTTTGCCCTCCCAGTCGGACCCGGACAGTAAAACCAGACAAAAACAAAGTCACATTTCCATATGAAACCAAACTTGTGGGGTTTACGTACCTAAAAAGAAAATTGTTTTAAAAATAAAATTCAAAAGAGAGGGGGAGAAAGAGTGGGGTAAAAAACATTTGTTCGACAAAATTAATAATCATATAACACAGAAATTACACGCAGCCAAATACGGGCGCATCACATGACCAAGAGTGAGTAACAAACTAAAAAAAGAAAAGAATGAACAAAATTAAAAAAAAAAAAAAAAAAAACCATTTTAAAAAAGGAAAATTTCAGCCAATCAGCAAGCGTCGGATGCAGCATAGAGACCAATCAAAACAATCGCAGCACTCCCACACCAAACACGTACGAGACAAGGATGGAGGTTAAGAGTACGGGATGCAAAAGTGAGGAGTAAAGAGACAGAGCCAGTCCATGTACGAAATAAACAGGAGAACGAAAAGATGGAGTGAAGAAAAACGAGAACAAGGGAGAAATTTTTACATGAGCAACACACACACAGAAAAAAAACAAACTAAAAACAATTACTCTTTAAAATAAAACATATATATATATATACCAAGGTGCATCATTCAAAAAAAGCAATCAGTTTTGGTGACCATTCTCCTGAAAAATCTCACTGTATGTGGTGGGTTGAGAAACAGAGCACCAAAGGATGGAGGGAGGAGAGAGAGAGAGAGAGAGAGAGAGAGAGAGAGAGAGAGAGAGAGAGAGAGAGAGAGAGAAGGAGAGAGAGTGAGAGAGAGGAGGAGAGAGAGAGAGCAATCCTCATTCCCAAAAAAGGAGAGAAATAAAATAAACACGAGACACTATGCCAGGCATTAAAACTGTGTGTCACAAACTGAAAGACCAGTACACTATGACTACTACTACAACTACTAACACACAGACAGTCCACTACAAGAAAACCAAACCAAAGGAACAAAAAAGAAAAGTAAAAGAAAAGGCAGCATAATAGAGACCCAAAAAACAGCAAGGTAAACCCCATATCGGTTTAGAGATGCATATGGTTACACAAAACTCGCTGATTCAGTAAGTGATAACAAGCTGGGGGCTGCATCAGCTTTTCATTCACTCAAACTTGTTGTTGTTAGTTTATTGAAGGCAGTCACTTTAAAATGAGTTGCACCAAATAAACTACTTCTTATTTAGGTTTCATTTAAAATCTAAATAGAATAAAACACTACATTCACAGCTAAACACTCCCAGGCATTGCTGTTGAGTAACAGAACCAACCAAAAGAGTGAAACCAAGTGCATCTTTCCAGTGGCCAGCAGGGGGCGATGCCTCCGGTCAGAATTTAATATGAGGAAATTAAGCTTACTTAATTATTAAGAAATAATTCACTTATGGCCCTATTTGGCCTTAATGGAAAATCTAACCAGCACTTAATGTACCGTATTTAGGCATAGTCACGGTTACCTGCTGGTTCAAACTGAGCATCACAATGAGGTAGAAATGTGATATAAGTGTCTTCAAATGTGACATGCTTGTTAGTGCCAGGCAGGCTGAGGAATTCACAAAAACTGCTGATCTACTGGGATTTTAAAACCCAAGCATCTCTAGGGTTTATACAGAATGGTGTGGAATGTCCTCAGTTTTTCAGTCTGTTCCAGTTGCTGCTGTGGCATCATCTGATATATAGTTTAACTGCAAAAACCCCTTCCAGCTACCTCGTGTGTGAAGTGTTCACAAGAAAAACAACATACTGCAAACTTTCAAAGGTATATCACAAACATCTGTGAAGTTCCTGTTGAAAAAGGCTAACAGGATAGTAACAAGTTTTAATGGTGCAACCCATTTTATTCAACTGCTGGACTGGAAATAAGAAACTTTCCAGCCAAACTTGTATGAAAAACTGGTGCAACTGTGTCTGGATGGTTCCTAATGGTTTTACTTGTACATCAATTGAAGAAAACATCCCAATATATATATATGTTTATTGTTCCAATTGTTTTTTTAACGTCAAGGCAAAGCCAGTGTGCTAGCCTCGGTATGTACATTTGTGAAATCTTTGCCTTGGCAGTAAACACAGAAAGGGCTCTCCTGGCATAGCGACTGTCTGCAGTATGATATGCCAAGATCCTGCCTCGCCACATGTTCAGCATTAGGCCTCGGCCTGTGTGAGCGGCAAATCATTTTTCAAAACACCGCGTCCAATTGGCAAATATCTGATAAATGTGCTCTCCCCGAAAAGCAGACAGACCGGTGAAATTTAAAAAAAGAAATTAAAGAAAAAGAAACAAAAACTTGAAAACCAGGGTAGCCTTAAATTGCCCTGCAAGTTCTGCATTCAGTCAAAGCGATCGTAGGCAGCACAGGGAGCAAAGCTTTGTTTCATTTCTGCTGATTTCTTTTTTATTAATCAAGAAATGGATGCTATATGCATTGAGTCCAATGGAGAATTAATAAGATGGGATTGTAGATAGCCGTGTCATTGCAATAAAAGAGGAGGGTGATTACATTCGGTCATTCCCAGTGAGGTGTTAATGACGTGGTGGAGGAGGGAGCGAGGGGGTGGGGGGCGGCCATGTGGAGGAAATATTACTGCTAAAAAAGATCAGGTCTGTTGGAAGATGCTGTGTCAGTCTGTTTGTGTGAGTGTGTGTGTTTGTGATATTGCAGTGTGCACTGAAAAATGACACAATACCAATAAGGCCTCACACTGCATGGGCCTATCGCATTAAAAGCATCGGTATAGAGAAATGTAAAGATTAATAGTGTTAATGTAACAATAGATAAATACCCATTTGAAGGGTGGGTGGGAAAGGGGATCAATTTTAGTGATAGATGTTTGTACACAACTTACCGTTACCGTAGAAACAGCGAGTGGTTACCGTGGAGACTGACAACAACACACAGAAGTCGTCAGGGAAACAGAAAAAATATAATAAATAAAGGAACAAATAATCCCAGGAACAAAAGAAACCTAAATGCCCCTCCCCGCCCTCCCCACCAACCACCACCTGTTTTTGCCCCAAACCTGATAGCAGCATAGTTAGAGCTCAGAGCAGAGTACGAGAGAAAGAGGAAGGGAAAGGAGAGAGGATGCTAGCTCTCGATGCTCTCACCATTGTAACAACAAACACGTGGCAGCAAGGTGTTCGGCGCTCTAGAGAACATGGTCCAGAAGAATGGAGGTAACTGGGGAGGGGGACCTTAGCCACAAAATAACTAAGGAGCAAATGGAACACCTCCAAGGAAAAGAAAAGAATAACACCACCCTCCATCGTTAGAGCAGAATAGCAAAAGTCAGTTTATTGCTGCCTGGGTCTATTTCCAGTCAAAAGGGCAAGCAGGGACATTTTTGGATAGAAATGGACTGATTCTTGTGTAGCAAAGTTACGCCACAGAAGGAAGAAATGTGTGTTTGGACACTGAGTGACTATAATTTCCACTTTTATCCAGTCACCACAAAAGAGCACACTGAAGGCCAGTCAAACAAGAAAAACTAGATGGATGATAAAATAAAATAAAATAAGGAAAAAAAAACAAAGAAAACCGACCAAACATCTTTTCGTCTATTCCAAACTAATCAATACGAAATGACAGAAAGACAAACGTGACTGGCGAAAAGAGAATGAAGGGATATTGAAGAGAAAGAACAGAGCAGACACACAGCGACAGATCAAGGGTTGAAAAGGGCAAAGTGCAAACTCTCTTTCCCCGTTTCTTTCAACCGCTTTCTTCGTAAACACACACGGACACGCTCACATTTCATTCATTAATCTTGGCCGCGGTGACTCATGCAGTAACAGAAAGCTCAAATAACAGATCAAATACTGTGTGTGTGTGTGTGTGTGTGTGTGTGTGTGTGTGTGTGTGTGTGTGTGTGTGTGTGTGTGTGTGTGTGTGTGCGTGTGTGCGTGCGCGTACGTGCAGGGTGGGGGGCCGTGGTCATCTATGACAGGTGAGCCTTCGAATCAGACCGTGGCTGATCCTGTGACTTGCATTCGAGTTCATTCAAATGAAATTCTCACGGGGAAACGACTGATTGAAGGCCCAACTGTGTCTGTTAGAGGAGCGTGTGGCAGCAGCACCGTTTGGTGAGAATATGCGTTGTCAGGCATGCAGAAACACAGACACAACTGCTTCTCCTCCCTTTTCACCCGCACACATCCATGCAGCGATGACGACACTCCTCGGGCTCGCTTGCACCCCCGACTCGAGTCCCTACTTTGCATGCAAAGCTGCACCGTTCGTGGCACAGAGAGACACACACGTGTCAGCCATTCTGTGCTCTTGTGTTATATCTGACTAAAACTCTGCGCCGCGGAGGAGCCTTCACTTCCCATAACACTCCAGCAACACAGATCGATCGCAAACGCACAATTCTAGAGCGAGGGTTAGTGAATGGGAGTTTGCAGGGTCCAACATGGTCTCTGTCTCAATACCATTTCTTCTATGGATGTGTGAAGACCTGTAAAATATGATACTTGCAACAACTTAATTTTGAGTGTGCGATCAAAGTGTGCTTCGATCATGATTATTAGGATTAATCAAAAAGTTAATAGCCTAGCATCATACATCTTCACCTTCAGACGGTCCCGTATAAATAAACAAAGAAGGAAACATTAAAACTTAGCTCCCTGAACAAATGAAAATTGCTCTGTGTGACCAGCAGCTGTTGTTCACACAGAGCAGAATCCAATCATCAGCCAGAAGCACAGTTACGACAGCTGCATTGTTTCAAAATGTGCGAGGCGCACACCAGATGTGTACACCAGCCTAAAAATAAAGTGGACCCATTATGTTCGTTCCAAGCTCTACCATATTTATTTTATTCCAGCCCTATCTTTATTCATCCTATCCCTGTAAGCTGACTTTCATCTGATTGGCTGCCCCTCCCAAACAGCAGTGGTCTGCTTGAGATGACCATATAAGGATATAAGCTCCTGACTGACAACATACAAATCAAAGACAATTAAAAAACAAACAAATATCTGAACAGTAAGCATTGAGAGGACTTGTATGCGCAGGGATGACACTAAACCTTATTATCTGAAATTTTAGCTATGTTTAACATAAGCATCTACCTTTAGAGACAGAAAATAAGAAAAAGGCTCCCTTTAATTTTTCTGTAACTGGAACTGAGACTATGATTGGACCCGAATCAACTCCGCTTACAGCCACTAACTACAAGTAGAATAAATCTGTGATAGCACGTACAACATGTGACTAAAATGTAGATAAAACAACACGTTAATGACAGCCAAAATGGTACAGTCAGACAGATGCTTGGAGTGTGGGCTGCTTTATGTCAGGGCATACACACAATCAGAAAGACAGCCATGGATAGATGAAGATGCGCATGTTTGAAAGTGTGTACAAGATCCACATTGTCACAACTATATATAGGCCTATAGCACTCAATGGTCTATATATAGAGTAAATGGTGATGAGATGGGAAGAAGCAGGTATAGACAAAGAGAACTGTAGTTGGGCCACTTACATGGATACATTGGAAGCATACAGGAAACTGACTTCTTCAAAGCGCAGAGTTTTATTCCAGACAAAGAGAAGTACAGTGTAACTTTAAGTACAACAACTCTGTTTCTACTCTCTTTCATTTAATCCACATACATGCACACTATGGGGAGCTAGTAGGAAAACAAAAAGGAAATAAAATAAGACTACCCAATTCCACTTGCATGCACCAAGAATAAAAACAAGCCAGCACTCGAGTACAGTACAGCATTCCTTTATCAATCATTGAGTCAAAATCAGTCTAGGAGTTCAGCTATCAAGCCTTTTTCCCCCAGTAAGTGAAACAAGCTATAAGCACTCAGGTGTAACTCAGTTCATGCCAACCGAACAAGTAAATTAACAGCCCGTCACCACAACTAATTCAACAAAATAGCCATACATAATAAACATGCAAGAATAAACATCCAGCTGTCAGCAGTACTGCCTCAGCGAGGCTCCAAATTACCAGATTAAAATATAAATCATGCACAACTAAATCTACATCAGCTAAACCCAGGCCACTGGATAGCAGTAAACTCTAGTCACACACGTAATGGTGAAATATTTATGTCTAAACAGTCGCACAGGCCTATATTTCAGAGTTTCTGAATTATAAAAGAAATGTGAGATTTCACTGTTGCTCTTTTACCATATTTGTCTCTGAAAACAAACTTCAACAAACTCTGAAATCATACGACCGGTTGAAGCGTGAGTTACTGCAGCGACATCTGCGAGAAAGGAGAACTGCCAGAGAGCATTGCCTGAAATAGAAATGTCCGGCCGTTTTTCCTTGGCTGGAAGAATGTATAAACACAAATCCACTGTTTGTCCTGCGCCAGCCTTTTGTCTTCAAGCCCATGCACCATAAACAGACAGAAAGAGAGAGGCTGCTCTACAGACTCCTGCTGCTGACCCACCATGCGGCTGATACGTGACTCACTACGAGGCCATCGCTGCTACTGGAGTTCAACAAAACACATGCAGAGTGACGACTGAAAACAAAGATGTCTTGCTGTTTGACAAGTGACTTACATCATGCAAAAATCTGGGAAGAGTCACAGAATCAGGTTAAAGCGATGCCAGGAATGGCACAGGTTGTTGATATACAAAAGGAAAAACTGATGCATGGTAAACTGGCTCCATCAGTATCCATTCAGCTTGCTGACTGACTGAAGGTGGAGGTGGCGGAGGGGAATATAATGTTGTACCAGTGGATGCAGGTGGATGTTTCTCATTCTCCACCACACTGCAGCAGAACTGAGAGTACATAACTAAAAAGGTTCCAGCCTCATCCATCATGCAGGAACTGCCTTGCACACACCCACACACAGACAGACACACACATACATACTCGTCACAAGGAAATCACCACAGTAAGCCCATGCACAAATCCTGGCTTACGATGGCACAAGTCAAGTGATCCAATATGGATAACTGGCTGATTGAAACCCCAATTAAAATAAAGAGGGAAGGAAAAAAAAGAAAAACTCAATTCAAAAACTAAGAACATGCTTCAGGTAAAACATGGGAAAGAATATGTCACACAAAAAACACACAACCTCAAACCACAAAAACCAGAAAATAAATAAAATCAAGTGTACATTTCATCAGAAAGAACCCAGACTTCCATAAAGTGAGCATGCGTCAGTGTTGCTGTGATTCCCAGCATGCTGCTGTTGCATCAGGAGCCAAAAGCTGTCACAACCACTTAGCTACAGCACCGGGAGAGGGGAATACAGAAGGATTTCTCTATGCTGGGGGAGAAAAATAAGAGCATCTGACAGCAATCTGCCATGCATCGTCCTTTCACTGCGTTCCACTTGTGCCCTCCGGTGCAAAATGCACAAATCTCATTCCAATTGTTGCACGAGAAGTTGTAACGTTAGCGTGGCTGCAAGTTGTGCATCGGTTGAGGGGGGCAGGTAAAAAGACAACAGGTTAATATACAGAGGGCAGGGGGGGAAACACTTCAAAGGAAAAGTACCCAGCATGCCTTAGTGTAGTGTTCTTGCACCCCTAATCATTCCCACCACAAAAACAAAACATCAAAATAATAAATCAAGTCTTTTGGGTTTTAAAAACAAGAAACATATTGCAGAGGACCGGTGTGGGATACCACTGGGCTGCATCAGAGCATATCACTAAAGGGAGGATGGGAGCTAGCACGTCAGTGATCAAGCAGAATTATGGTGGGAGTAGAGAGAGGAGACAAGAAAAGAAGGAAGAGAAAGGGAGAGAGCAAAATTACCTCAATCTTACGACCTTCCACCAGTGTGCCGTGGAGCTTTTCCCTGGCTTTCTCTGCGTCTGCGCTGTTCTCAAATGTCACAAAGCCAAAACCCTGTGGTACGCAGCAGAGGTTAGAGAGGTTGATGGTGAGTGAGGGGCATGTCAGAAGGGACTGCCGACCGGTAGAGGACAATCTGCGGGACTCATTCTGACACTGTTAAACAGATGACTTTAGTTCTGGAACAGCGATTTCTCACGCGGACTGCTAATACCACATGACAAGTAGTCACAGTTACACAGGAAATCTTTCAGCAGTAAGCCGGTCACAGCATTGAGTATCAGATGCTTGATGCACACTTACCTTTGAACCCCTCTCATTGAAAATAATCTCAACATCCAGGATCTTCCCAAATTGCTGCGAAGAAATTTGAGGAAAGAAATATTAGCCAACAATCTTATATCAATAAGGGATCTCACGATTCTGTGCTTAATTAATAAAAGTCATTAAGGGCCATGTAAAGCTATTTGAATTAAAGCTACTTTACACTAGGGGTCACTGTTACACAAAAGACAACATTTGCATTTTAATGTGCATTTCTTTGCGTTGAACTCTGCTCCATTTCTTTCCTCCTACTTTGACACTCATACAAACATGATGACACAGATAAGAGAACACCCATCAGTCTCCTTTCTTTATGAGCGTTTCACTCTTTTGTCATTCGCTCTGAGGCAGCCCCTTATATGGAGGACGCAGGGTGTCTAGACGGATTTATTGATCCCCACCTTAAAAATGAGGCTCCAACAGTTCTTACCCCAAACATCTGCCTGAGGTCTGGGTCCCGGAAGCGGAAGGGGATGTTTGAAACATGGAGGCGTTTGGGGGTCCCTTTGGCCTCTGTCGAGTCTCCTGCTGAGCCTCCCGCTCCTGTGCCTCCTGCGCCGCACTGTACACCCGCCTCACCCTGAGACGTCTCCTCTGTCTTTACCTGTTTGTGGGAAGAAGAGGAGAGTGAGACAGATGGAGTCAAGTTATAGCGCTGTATAGATAGCAGGAGAAGAAGAAACAATGGAGAATAAACCGAAATGGAAAAAAAGACAAGCAATTTATTTTTATTTTATTTAAATGCCTGTTGCCTCAACTCCTCTCTCCTTTCCTCTTCAGTACAGCAAGTCAAAGAACTCAAAAGTTACAAAAATAAAATAAAATAAAGATATGACACTACGTATCTGGTCAAGCTGTGGTAACCAGAAAATACTGCCCTCCTATCCAGGTGTGAGCTGCACGGTGACTTGAGCTTTTTTTATTTATATAATACT
Source organism: Diplotaxodon limnothrissa (assembly GCF_057381915.1). NCBI lineage: Eukaryota > Metazoa > Chordata > Actinopteri > Cichliformes > Cichlidae > Diplotaxodon > Diplotaxodon limnothrissa. Next base: position 9,609,751 of record NC_140599.1, on the reverse strand, counting down.
CAATTTTTTATGTTTTTAACACATTGGTAAACAAAAAAGAAGACATGAATTTGAATAATGAAATAAAGATTCAATGTGAGTCTTAATACATTCTTATATTTAGATTAAAATCTACTCATTAGCTCAGTAGCGACATGTTAGACCGCTGTTATTTGATCATCATATCAATAGGTGTACTTAACATTATGTATTTAAAGTTAAATTTAACTGAGGGGTCAAAATGCCAGACATCATCATAAGAAAGCGTGTTCCTCAAAGAGGCAGCGGCTATGTTCAGAGGCACTGATGTGATCAGTGTGAAAAGCTCCTCCTACTTCTAAAAAAAATAAGAAGAAGAAACAAAATAACTGATCAAAGTTTCTTAAAATAACATGGACAAGTCAACTATAGTGAAAATAAAGAGCGCCCGTTGCATTTTATGCCTGTTTTCTGATAAGATACACGCAAAATCCTTCAAAGTAAAAGCCTGTGGGGATCGTGAGTCCAACTTGACTGGCGGTTTCTCGTTTTGATCAAGCGTTTGGGGTTTTTTAGCCTCAGCTAGTAACCCAGATGGGAGGGACTAGGAATCAACAATGAAACAAGCTGAGAAATGAGAAGAGGTGCGTCCACACAGTTTTGCCGGCAGCCTCGCTCTTATGCCTGTCTACACAGGATGCGTTCAGGGTTGTTCGTAATTAAAAGTTTGTAGAAAGGAGTCACCCAAATTCACATATCCTGCAGTCTAAAAGTTTAGACTCCAAGTAAAAGCACAGTTTTTTGCATCTGCATATAAAGTAGGGCTGCTCGATTATGGCAAAAATGATAATCACGATTATTTTCACTGAAATTGAGATCACGATTATTTGACGATATTTATTTCGTCCGCCAGAGCTTATATTATTTTGTTTACATGCTGTAGTGCCATTTGTGGGAGCATTTCAAGTTGCTATACATCAATACAACTGTTATAGCCCATATTTTAATAATGTGTATGCATTAAGTCCATAGTAACTACATTAATTGCAAAAAAGTGCAATAAACTACAAAAAAATTGAAAATCGTTTTTGTTTTTACATATATTTCTACTTGGAGAAATTTAAGAGGTTTATCCCTCAAAACTTTAAATACAAAAAAGTTGCAAAAAATAGTTTACAACAACAGGAAATTTATTTTGAGTGTCTTCATAGTTTTATTTTTGGAGATACAGCAATTTTTATATACTGCAGGAAAAACAAAAAAACAATCCTATTTGCAAAGAATGTGCATGTGCATCAAAATAAACTATTTCCAGCAGTGCAATTCTAAGGCCTACAAGTAAAAAACTAAATTTTCCGCAAAAATGACGTCACTTGCGATAGTTCACGTTGACGTCTTTTTCAATGTGGGAAGTGTTAAGAACAGCTGATCGGATCGGCAAAGTGTTTCTGGAATATTATGTTTTTGTTCCTGCAAGCTCTTTTTATGCAATTTTTGCAAAGCTATATGTGGAAGGAAACCGTGACCGAGGACAAGCTGATGGCATAAGAAGTAAGTACAACTCCTCTGGTTTCATATGGAAAAAAATTTATTGTGCTAGCTTAGCGTTCAGGTTCTACAGGGATTTAAAAATAGTTACACAAAACGAGCATGCTGCTCTGACCGGCTTTAAAGGTTTAACAATAACAATGTATTGAATAATGACTTTAAAAAATAATATAAAATAGTGTGCAAATACTGATAACAGTGCAAATGTTTGCAATATAAGAAATAAATGAAAAATGTGAACTTTGCAGTGTTGCTCTGTGGTGCAGCTACGACACCATAGCAAAGTTTACACACTGTGTCTACTTGATCCACGTCTGACTCCGCGAACCCATAATGTTTCCACACCACTTAAGTTTTTTTTTTTTACCTCTCTTTTCAACCAACGGCAGTCCACTCCTCTCCAAATAACTTCTGCTTAGCTTTCCGAGCTTCCCTCGGGTCCTCTTAATTGTTGTGACGCGTGTTCGAAATGCAGAGCAGTGCGCTTGATTTGCCACATGGAGCAGCGCGAGAGTAAAGCATGAGGGAGGGGCTAATAATCGGCTCAGTCATTTTTAATGATCGTTGAAAGCCCAGATCGTAATCGTGATTAAAATTCGATTAATTGAGCAGCCCTAATATAAAGCGAAAAAGATTAAAACAGAAATGTCTCAGTTTGATCAGATGAAGATGAGATGAATGCTCATTTCATGCCAGTATCTTTAGGGAGGCAATGTGATCATATTGACTTTTAGCAAATGCAGTGAGATGTTTTTATTTTATTAGATTTGGCTGTTGACATTCAAGCTAAGCTAATATAAACACAACATGGGAATTTAGATCCGTAGCTCCTTGCTATTAAAACTAAAATCACCTGACGATTATTTTACTGCTGTTAGAGGAAAGTCAACTAACCGTCAGGTGTCGGTAATGAAGTCTGCTGAGGAATGCCAAAAACTGAGCAGGCACCCACTGTTACCTCAGATTTGAGAGAGTTAATATTATTGTGGCAGCACAGCGTGTCGTGGTTTATGAGATGAATCATTATCAACTTGTAAATTCTGAACACATTTTAATGATCACTAAATCACTGTGTTTTTAATTTTCTATAATAATTAGTCAACAAAACACACCTCTCAGCTTTTCATGTATTCATGTATTTTGAAACTGGGTTTTTTTTGGAGACGTGAAGTATAAATGTGCCCGTCTCTAAAGCACTCTGGGTCAACGTCTGTTGTTTAAATGTGCTTTAGGGTATTAAAAAATAGACAACATAGAAAAAATAGGTTCAGACATTTTCCATGGATATTTAAGGTACACGGTTTCATTTCCACAAATGTTGTAATACAGTTCAGTGGACTACACACTGAACTTAGAGGATAGTATCAATCGATCTGATACCAATACCAGTTTTTGCTATACAAACTATTCATATTTGAATCCGTCCGCCCACCTCTACAAGGTATCAAGTATATATATATATATAAATAAAAAAACAAAGGGAAATGAAATCGTGGTGCTTACATTGCTGCTGTTGTTGTTGGTGGAGGTGGGGGCTCCATTTGCACCAGCCCCTACCTCTGCTGCACCTTGGCCTCCAGCACCAAACATGGCCCCAGGGCCAAACTCTGTTCCTGGTAGACCGTTTTGAGGAGGGGGTGGAGGTGGGAATGCTGTAAAGGGTGGGGCCACCAAACCCTCCTGTCCTCCTGTCGAATCCTGAGAGCCCTGCGGGAGCGGGGGAAGGAGGGGGAGGGGGAGACAGAGACAGCTTAACATATATTCTCAGTGAGCTTTTTACAGCGACTGCAGCTCCCTGACGGAGAGAGAATGAGGGGGTTAAAATCCTGCCTATCAAATTTCACTCTCTCTTCCTCTCTCTCTCTCTCCTTTACCACGCAGTCACTGCTTCATTCCCTGCCTCGCTTTACCTCCATATCTCTGACAGGCATGTGTTTTCAGTCAGCCGACCATGAAATATTTACAGCAAACAGATCTATTATTAGGGCAGTATGGTGGCGCAGTGGTTAGCACTGCTGCCTCACAGCAACAACGTCCTGTGTTTGACTCCCAACATCTAGCTGCAGCCTTTCTATGTGGACTGTGGGTAGCCCTGCTTCCTTCCACAGTCCCAAGTCATTATTACTGGGGTTAGATTAATCTAAGTATGAATGTGAGTGCGAATGGTTGTCTCCCCAATAGACTGGTGACCTGCCTCTCGCCCTGTGCCAGCTGGAATAGCGACCCCGATAAGGAGGGGATCATCTATTATTAAGTTGCGAAATTTGATACAAGGTTTGAGATACAAAGATGCTTCTAGGATGGATCGACAAGTCGGTAGATAAATACTAACAGCGGCATGTAAACTGTGACATATTTACATACACTGCTGCATTGTGTGACTACTTGGGAAGATAAGCTGTACTTCAGATTAGATGCGGGAGCTTCACTGCCTATGGCTCTGTATCAGCAGCAGGATCACCTACAGATTCTTTAAAGCTGCTGCTGCTGCTCCAGCACGCTCACAAATACACACACACACATATATCTTTATGTTGTGTGTGTTTGGGTGTGTGGTGACTCTGCACTATTGCTTGCTTCAATCATTTCACACACTCAAGGGCATTTACAGCAAAGCCAGAGTAAAAGAAAGGTAGAGGATGGACGGGGAGAAGCAGAATGATTAGATTAGATTAGATAGAACTTTATTAATCCCTCGGGTGGGTTCCTCTGGGAAATTCGATTTCCAAAAAAGCACAGCACCGACAGAAGTTACAGAGTTACAGAATATTTTATTATATATATATATATATATATATATATATATATATATATATATATATATATATATATATATATATATATATATATATATATATATATATATATATATATATATATATATATATATAATACACACACACACACACACACACACACATATATATATATATATAAATACAGAGACAATATAAATAAAATATACGAAGAGGATAAATAGAATAAATAGGAATAAAAATAAAAATACAAGTGAATTGCACATTTCAAGTATTGAGTCTATTGCACCGTTGACTATTTACAAAAGTATTGCACAAAAGGTATTGCACAGTGAGGTGAAGAGGCACTACAGCTTAGTTGTTCCCCCCTCCTTTGTCCTCCTGTTTCCCCTCCCTCTCCCCTCCAGAGAGGAGTTAAACAGTCTGATGGCGTGTGGGACAAAGGAGTTTTTAAGTCTGTTAGTTCTTGTCTTTGGGAGAAGCAACCTGTCACTGAACAGACTCTTCTGGTTGTTAATGGCCGTGTGCAGAGGATGCCTGGCATTGTCCATAATGTCCATCAGTTTCTTTAATGTCCTTTTCTCTGCCACTGTCACCAGAGTGTCCAGCTTCATGCCGACCACAGAGCTAGCCCTCCTGATCAGTTTCTCCAGCCTGGATGAGTCCTTCTTTGCTGTGCTGCTCCCCCAGCACACCACAGCATAGAAAAGTACTCCAGCAACCACCGACTGGTAAAACATCCTCAGGAGCTTCCTGCAGATGTTAAAAGACCTCAGCCTCCTGAGGAAGTACAGTCGGCTTTGGGCTTTTTTATACAGGTGCTCTGTGTTGCATGACCAGTCCAGTTTATTGTCCACCCACAGCCCGAGGTACTTGTACTTGTTGACCACCTCCACCTCCTCCCCCTCTATCTGAACCGGCAGTGGACCTGCTCTAGACCTCCCGAAGTCCACAACCAGTTCCTTAGTCTTTGAGGTGTTGAGTTGCAGGTGGTTTGTGTGACTCCATGCGACAAAGTTCCTCACCAGACTTCTGTACTCTTCTTCCTGATCATCCCAGATACACCCCATGATGGCTGTGTCGTCTGCAAACTTCTGATGGATTTATTTTAAAAAAAAAAAAAAAAAAAAAAAAAAAAAAAAAAAAGGCCATCAAGTTTGGGGTCAGGGCTGCTTTTTTTCTACCAAGCTAGGCAGGATGACACACCGCATCCAACACCATTAACCACTGGTCTGGTCTCTGCCATGGGCTGTATCTGGGCTGGGTGACGCCTAGAGACACTCTGTCTCCAGACAGCCTTTTTAATTAGGCAGAGTAACTAAGATGCCGCAAAGCAAATGGGCTCTTTCCCTTTCTCTAATCCTATAGCCCGACTGCTTACTGTTCTTCTGCAGTCACAGCCGCAGTGGCTGTAAACAGTCAACCGAGGCTAAAAGGCCCATCTGCAACACAAGCAGCTTCCTGGAGTCTGAGCCCAGCTGATAGTGGAGGAATCAGAGGAGACTGCGTAATCCACAAACAGGCTGGAAAAATCTGGGGAACTCGTCCACTACTGTTCTGACTGCAGGAAATGCATGTTAGGGGAAAAGGAAAAAAGAAAACTGTGTGTTTTGCATCCAACTACGGTCTTTGTCACCTTGTGATAAAGACGGCCCATCAAAAACCTGTTCAAAAAGAGATAACGCGCCATTAAAATTCATTAGCTGGGCCTTAGCCTGGCTATGTTAAATCAAAGCTTAAGCGTTCTTGTTAGGGCATGTGAGCTCATAAACGTGCAGTAGCCTGTGTTAAGCCACCAAAGGGTGTGTTCTTCAGGCATATCCCGACCCATGGCTGAGTCACAAAAACACACTCATAGTGCAGAAAGGAGGAAGACTGAGTGGAGAAAGGAAAGAGTGACAACATAGCAAAGAGGAAAGGGGAATTAGATCGGGCCTGAAAAAACTGGACTACGTGCATTTATGCAATGCTAACAACTCAAGCTGCCGTAGTCAGCCAAAGACAGTCACACCTACTCGGCAACCAATGAACTGCTTTTGTGAGAGGGGGAGTAATTCTTTTTAGTCTACATTACTATAAATACTCATAAAAGCTATTGTTATTTTAAAGGGAATCCCTAACTATTTTTCCATGTTGTTGAGAAACCAAGCTTCACATCCAGTTTGGGCTGCTGTGGACCTGCTGCTACTAACAGACAGCGGGGCTCGGTGAAGCTGTGGCTGCATGCGAGAGTCCAAACATTCAAATAAACCAATCCTGGTGCGTTTACACTGAAAGCCTTGAGCCTTTCACACAAACATTGGTAGAACAACACTGACAGGTTAGCTGAGTGCTTTTGCATGATAGGTTTTGTTGTTTGCTGAGCTGTGATGTGCAAAAGTTTACACTTGACTTTTTGATCATCTGTTCTCACAAAACACAGCCACACTGACTATTTCCAGCAGTAGCTACGGCGTAGATTTCCGGCTGAAGCATAAATCCACAGTAATGGCAGACCAATATTAATTTGGTCTGATGAGAGCATATCAACCAAACAATGGACCAGATGACCTCTTCTAATGCCGCCACCTGCTTGTAGCATAATTAGTTATACGAAAAAAAGCATCTTGAAGTATTGTACCATTCATCATCCTGCTGCTGAGGCTTAACAAAACAAACAGAGTGCTTATGACCATGTTTGTGGACTCAGATACCAAATTGAAAGATACAGTTTTTTTAAATGAATTATTGGATAAATAAATGAACTAATAAACAGGACAAGGAATAAAGCTGTCACTGGATCCAGATCAGACTGGATAAGACTACAGTGTTAGGGTGACACAGGCATTCCCGACCCGCTGACTAAGGAGCAGTGCTGCCCTACATGGCAGCGTCACATACTGAAAAAAGGAGAGAGGGGGGAAAGGAAAAAGAAAACCGTGGAAAAATGAAAGGGGGACTTAGCGGGGAGAGAGGAATTATAGGAAATAATGAGACACTGCATTAGAGTTACGTCTGGTTTCAAGAAAAACTTTCCAAAGGAAGAATTTTGACGCTGTAAGATAAGATTAAACAGGATATGCTTCTTATTAAAGTGTCATGAAAAGCAATCTGAGCAAAGGTGAAAACAGAGTAGCTTCAAGTATCAGCTGAAAAGCTCACAAAATTAAAACCTGATATCGCAAATAAGAAACCACGACATATTCATCCCAAAACACACAGTGGGCGATTTACTTGAGAGACCTGAGACTGTGTTTTTACATACACACAGAGGATTCTGGCGGGGGGGGGTCACCTTAGGTGTTGACACCAGCCACAGAGTCAACACCCAAATTGTGATGATGCTGAAAAATTCATGACAATTTGTCTATTGCAACTATCTACTAAGTTGTCTGGCTGGAGGCAGAAATACTACTCACAGATTCTTCTCCAACTGCAGTCCATCTATTTTTCCTTTCCCTTCAGCTGAAGTCAGTGTGCCTGTGTTTATCTCCCCCGTCCACCCACCCTTCCCTCTCTTCCCTCCCTTCATTCTTGCCTGCCACGCTTGATGAAAGCAAGAGGGCCATATTTTTTCGCCTTCTTTCAAACCCACTGGCTCTCTCTCCTCTCCAGTCACTCAAAGCCCCAACTGCACTGATATGTCCATCAAACAGGCCACAGCCCCATCTCCTTATACAGCTGCCTCTATGCAGACGCTGCCTCTCTCTCTTGAATGTGCGCCAGTTGTCATTTAGAGGTACATCCATAGTGCACTGGCTCACATCCAGAGGACACATAGATAGATATCTGGCAACAAAAGTGCCTCAACACAGAACCTTAAGTTGAAGCTCCCGTTCCATATGCTGCAGCTATAACTGTAATCAGAAGCAGCTCGTAGGTTAGCCTTAACCACCGACTCCTGTTAAGGCTGTCAGGAGCGTCCGGAGTGATCAACGGCGAATATTTAATGCTTTGGTTGGAGCTCTTGAGTGGGAGAGCAGTGGGTGGGGTGCTGCTGAAGACGATGAAAGCAGGACACACAACTTTATATTTAATTAAAAGGCATTTTCTCTTAAGGACTCTGGTTTTATAACCACAACGTCGTCTGACAAAAATGACCACACGCAGCTTTGCTATTTTTACAACTGTTTTAAAATTAGACACAGCCTAAAAAAAAAGTCTTTTATTTTTTATTAATATCACAAATTGCACTGCCTCCATTTTGGTAACAAACTACTAGAACAACATTGCACATGTGCCTTTTTGCTTTTCTCTTCCAAAAACTGCACAGAGATGACTAACAGAGAGGTGCAGAGAGTGACCCCATGCTCGATGGCTAGTTGTTGCTAAGGAGGAAAAAATAACAAACTCCAAAGAGTTGTCAAGTTGGGAAAAACTAAGCTAATTAACTGAGTAACGATGACGGTTGGGGATCAGGGAGATATCCAAGCTGAGGTGGTGTCGATTTCCACTCGTTTAAAATAAAAAATTAACATAAACCAAATACCTAACCCGCTGTATGAACTACAGACTAACCCCACGCTGTCTGTCAGTGTCAGCGGCTCCGCAGCTCCGCTGAGATCTGTGACATGCAGCCTGTCGGTTTTTGACAGCTCTGATCAACATCACCATCAGTATCATTACCATAATCACACAGACTTCTCTCAAACACTCGCACTCACTTTGGGCGATGTGTCCTAAAAATAACCAACCAAAATTGTTTTCCTTTAGAAAAACTGCAACAGTCAATATCGGCAGTGTGTTGTGCAGTAAGTTGGCCTGCGCATACAATAATGCATCACGTGCAAGACTGTCAGTGTTTTTATGACAGTTGATAAAGAGCAGCTGGAGCACCATCGCTGTGCTGAAGTAAAACCATCACCGTCTGAGTATTTGGTCAATTATATGAAGGTCGAAAAATGAATCACAATAATTATCGTGACAATCAATTACTCCTCAATAATAGTAATAACGGGTTATTAGGTTCCATTTATTTAGATGACTGGATTTGATGTTTTAATTGTCAATAATGACAGTGAGTTGATATTAAAGTGTTTAAACTATTGATCAGAAAAAAATACATTTGCAAAGCAACTTTTGGCTCGGATGAAATTATAACAGGGATTTCATTTTTTTTTTTTTAACAAAGCATCAACAGAACTGCAGAATAATTAATGATGAAAGCTATGTTAAAGTCCCACAGCAGCGACTGAGGCTATAATATGATTTTATAATGATTTAATAATATTTTTCCAAAAATATTTAATATTATGAGCAATTTCAAGAGCAGTTTAAATTAAAATATAAACCATAAAATTTCATTAAATCCCTCATTGAGATATTCCAGTGAAACCCAGCCATGGAGGCCTCGAGCCAGCGTTGGTCCCAAGCTCAGATAAATTGGGAGGGTTGCATCAGGGCGGGCGTCCAGCCTAAAAATCTGTGCCAGACCAAAAATGCGGATCGTGAAGAATGACCTTTCCGTATCAAATCGGTTGAAGCAGCAGGTCAGTGGAAAATATGCCACTGTTGGGAAAAGACAAAGGATGGAAGAACAGGATGAGATGAAAGCAGATGATTTACTGTGTGGACCCTTAAGAAAGAAGCCAAAAATGGAGAACAACACTGATATATTTCAGTGAGGAACTTGGATGCCAATTTCAGGTTAATGTGTCCAAATTCGCTGCACACTGTCTGCAATCTTTCTACTGCATGATAATTCAGTCCAAACACTTAATCTGCCCATTTGCAGCCTGACATGTGATCTGCTGCATTATGCATTTCACCAATTTCCAAATCATAATAACAATATTTCTAAGAAGTATGCTGACTTTTATGTCATTATGGCACTCAGCTCATCGCTGCACTTAACACTTAAAAAATTAAAGCCTCCCGACTCGTTCATTTCAACCGATTTACAGAGCATTCAGCAGTAAAATCATCTGTTAAACCTCGATCACTGACAATTTGCAAACATTAAAAGGACCAATAAAAATCTAAAAATCACATAAGTTCAGAAATCGAAAATCTTAATCTACTCTTGGATAAATCTTAGATTGCCAACACTGAAAAATGCTACAAGATGGACCATTCGTTCCCTGCTGCCATACCTTTTGCAGAAGATGATGAAATGTAAAAGCCCAGCAGCACTGACTTCCTGCTGCAGTGTAAGCTAGGGTATGGTGTGTGTGCAGACACCCAGTGTTACACTGCTGTTTATCATGCAGGGGAAGGTAACCTAGGAGATACAGTACCGCATACATTTCGGCTTCTTGTTCTGTGTGCACGTATTTGCTGTGAGGTAACATGCGGAGTGCTTTCACACCTCAACCCGCATCGCACAGGCCTCGGGCAATGGCATTTAGAGCAGCAGCATTAGTGTCGGACAGCATCACGGTGGCTTTTACAGGTGGTGGGAGAACAGTTAACCCTCAGGTGGAGCAGTTTCACACAGTGCATTAGACCACCAATATGGAGGACTCTGGCTCAGTGTTTATTTTGGTAACATGCACGATGTGTGTCCCTCTGTAAAATTGGGAAATTAGTTTTCTCTGGAAGTTTCTATTTTGAGACTTGCAAAGCACAAAGAAACACCCATAATCAAAAAGGATAACAATAATGAATAAAGCTAAGCATGCAACTACCTAGAATAAACTGTCTGCTGTTGTACTGTAATACTCTCAGCACACACACAGGCAGCTGTCTCCCACAGACAAACATGCACACAGAACCCAGAGGATTAAAGACTTGGGTGTGAATCCCCTCCAATTTCCCTGAAGATCTGTCGCTGCATGGCACTAACTGAGTACTCTCTTGCAAACAGAAGACGTTTTAGGACTGGCACATAAGCAGCCAAGTTGGGGGACCATGTGCTGCTGTGACAGAGCCTGCACAGTCACATGATCGTGTCCAGTGTGCAATGCAAAAACGGGCTGCCAATTAAATGCCTCGACTAACACGACGCACGGCCGGGCAATACAGCTGCAAATAAATCATCACCAAATTTAAATTTTGATTCAAGTTTGATCTTTTTCCCTGCATGCTCAATAAACTAAGACATAAACATATTTTTGGGCCTACATGAGCAAAACAGCTGGAGAGCTTGGAAGCTTTTCATCATTTTGCACAGTTTTCAAATGCAGGCTCGAACAACTATAGACCAGTCTAGTTTTGACACAGTAAGAACAAAGTCTGCTGCCTAATTCATCTGCTCCTGCTGTTTGTGTTTGTTGACATCAGCCTCATATCTGCAGATACCTGCTGGCTAGCTCGCGTTAGCTGCCCAGCGTGTAGGGAACGAACAGACTGAACAAAGTCTAATCCACACGCTGATCAGTTGACTCTCGTGGCTCGAACCACCATCACCAGATAAGGTGCCCCGCTGGCAAAACAGAATCCGAGAAATGAAGCGTATTTTCCACCAAATGCACCATCAAGCTAGTCAGATCCAGTCAGTGACAAATTCTAACTGAAGCTAAGTCTTGCTATGGCAAACCTTTAGTATTTCATCAACTGCACTGCGGTCACTAGCTGATGTTTATCCACAGTATGCTATAGAGACGTGTCACCAAAAATAGAGAGCATTGCCATAAATTTTGCAGAAGCCGGTGTGACTGGTGATGTGTCACCTTCAAAGTGCATTCCCACATGGGACTAAGGCACGGCCCCCCCTGCTCTCACACCCTTCAAGTCATTACCTCAATTCTCCATTTGGCAATACTCTCTTTAAAAGACGAATAACGTGTTTGCCTCACAGCTGCGCAAGCTTGCAAAGCAAAGATTAACAGAGGAGGGGGGGAAAGAAAAAAACAGCAGAAACACGGGGGGGAGAAAGAGACGGCTCATGTGCACAGTAACACAGCAGAGGTCTGTATTTACATTCAGCCTCAATGACCATAAAAGGTTGGCTCTCGCACTGCCTTGGTGTGAACAGCAGCAGGGTTAGTAGTAGCGTCTTTACTGTAATGGTTTTTTTAAGAGCTTTTAAAGAAAAATGTATAGGTTAGCACAACTTTGCAGTCACTGAATAAATTTGGAAAAACTACAACGTCAGTACTGAATTTTACACGAGTACAAATGACATATTAACTGAGAAAAGGTCAGGGAAAAGCAAGGGAAGGAAGTTTAGGAAGGAGTTTATCTTTATTTTGAATTTTGCGAAATGTCAAAAATTTAATTTGACATTTGCAGACTGAAGTTGAACTGGAAAAAAAATTACTAAAGTTTTTTTTTTCATTTTTAGTTGATAAAGTTGATGATGATTTTGAAACAACAGAAAGAAGAAATGTCAAAATAAAAAGTTGACATTTTCAAACTAAAGTCACCTCAAACAAGTTGACCTCATTCTTAACATCTCCATGTTATTCTCATAATGCAAAACGACTTCCTCTGTGATTAAAAACAAAAGAAATGCTGCTTTTTCCCACACTACAAATGTCGTCCTACTCTATGAAGTTGACAGTATTAACTCTGTAGTAGCTACTGTTACTGTAGCTATTAAGAATACACAGATTATGCTGTGGACCTATGAAGGGTTAAAATGCATAGAGTTGAGTTTTGCCATTAGAAAAGGAGGGGGTGCTAGTAAAGTACTCCAGGAACTGCAGAGTGTGTGTGTGTGTGTGTGTGTGTGTGTGTGTGTGTGTGTGTGTGTGTGTATAAAGTAACAACTGTGCTTCAGCACCTGTCTTCCTCAATCCAAAGATGAAGTTTAAACCGCATGGACAGCTTGAAGAAAATCTCAGCCTCCACCCCTCTGCAAGTGACATGACACGACACGACGCACACACAGACACACATCCATATGGAATATAATCTGACACTGTGTGCAGTCAGCATGGAGAAGGCTCGCAGTGCCCAATGTACATACATGTCAGCACAGGCAATCCAAGCAGCAGTTGCTACTTCGCGTCTGCACGCGTGTGCCTCACAGACATATCCCCCAATTCCCGACACCCGCCTTGAGGCCCAAAGGAACCCAAGACCAGAGAGCAGGACATGCTAGAACAGAGCCAGAGAACAGCTCTCATCCTGAGGCTGTCTTTGAGCTAAAGTAGCACAGACACGCCCACCATATGTTAAGAGCAGCCTTGCGCACAACACATCAACTGTATAAACATTATAATCTGTGGTGTTAAGTAACTATTAATGCAAGTGTGCTGATACCCTGCAAGCACACGCTTTGCTCCTGTGTATCGTCGGCACTTCAGTGTCACCAGGACAAAATGCTGTATGGTTAACAGAAAGAAAAAAAACTTATTTCGTTTCTATCAAAACAATCACAGATGGGTGCAAAGAGTTAAAAAAAGTGAAATGAGCAGAGCTGCAGGGACAAGCCCTGCTGTCGGCCTGATGCTCTGCCAACTATCTGAAAAAGGCCTTACCTGGGCCAAGACACAGCTAACCAGAGCAGGCCACACCATGAACAGCAAAGCAATTACTGCTTCATCACGCCAAATTAAAATAAATAAATAACAACAACAAAAATCATTTACATTGTATCTTGTTTTGCTAGTTTGGCCCTCGCGATACTAAAAAGCCACTTGAGAGAAAGAAGCTCTTGCTTGAGATGCGAACTCACCGGTAGCATAGCTTGGTAGTACAGCCCCATCATTGTCTGATCTAAAGGAACAACTGCTGACCAGCTTTCCACTTTCCCGTTCCTTCTCCTCTCCTTTTCCGTCTGTGTCTCTCGTTCTCCTCCTATTCCTCCTCTCCCGTGTCTGTGCTCCAGGACCATGAGCTGACGATGGCTTCAGTCCACGTCTGCCTCACACATTCAAATTCTCCCTCGTTCACTCCCTCTTCCTCCTCCTGCCGGTGTTGCTTCTTCTACTTCTCCAGCACGCGAGCCTCGTCAGCCTGTCACTCTCTGCCTCGCTTTTGCTCGTCTCTCCGGCCCTGCTGCTCTGATCCCCCTCGGGCCTTTCCGTCTCTCTCCTCTTGCCAACCCGAGTCTCTTCCCTTCTTCTCTCTTTGCTCTGCGTCTGTCATTCACACACTCGCCTTACACGTCCTCCTGCTCTTCTCCCCCCCTTTGCTTCCTCTTGTTCCCGCCCCTCTTTTTAAAACTTTCCCTCCCTTTCAGTCTCAATCCCTCCTATCCATCAAAGCATCCATCCTTCCATATAGCAATCTAACCCTGTGTCTGGATGGAGTCAGAAAGCTGATGTTGTTGCCGTCTCCTAAAGCCCCCGGAGAGAGACAAGAAACGGGAAAGGAAGAAGATGCTGCCTTCTATCCACGCACTGGCTGCCTGAGAGTACAGAACACGAATGCGACCCCCACTGCATTGCAGCTTTTTTTTGATGATTTATTTATTGCGTGGCAGCCTGTCAGCTCCAAAAAAGCAGTGGTAGGTAGGCCAGCCGGTAGACAGCTAGGTAGCTAGCTGCGTGGGTAGGCTCCTAGATCACCATCTCTCTGCTGCAGCTGTCTTCCTCACACAGATGGAAGTCTCACAAAACTGAGCAAGCGCCAGCCCCGATTCCACTACCTAAACCTCAACCTGAACATTACGCTGCATTGCACCTTTTTCTTCTTGGCTCAGTTCCGTCACTTTCCAACACTGTATTGTTAGGAGGCGTTTAATTTGCAGGCATGAGAGTGCAGTTCCTTGCGCTGCATTTTCATATGGGAGGGACTGAACTCTGCAGGGGGAAAAAAAAAGAAAAAAAAAAAAGCCCTGATGCCAAGCATTCAGACATCTGCTGAGTCTGGCTAGAACTGGGTCCAGAGGGATGGAGGGATGTTGGGAAGGAAAGATAAAGTGAATGGACGGAGGTGGTGGTGGTGATGGCAGAGAGAGGGGGTGAGACGGAAAAGGAGCTGGGATGAAGTAGAGGGGGACAGGGACTGAAGGGGGCAATGGATGTGAGCGAGAGATAACAGGATTGGGAGATAAATGGATAAAAACGTTGGGTGGAGGGGGGGGGGGAAAAAAGAGCGAGGGATGACAGGATTAGGGCTGTAAGTGAGGAGGATGAGAGGATGAATAGGGGATGATCCTGGGATTAAGTACACAGGCTGAAACACTGCGATAAACACATGCAGTCACACACAAACACATGCACCGAACGTACACACGCAGATGCGCTCTGATCATATCCATGCTGCTGCACCTTGGCTGGAAAACAGACACACATGAATTCAAACAAAGGGCTATATCCATCCAGCGCTCACCAGCTCGTCCAAACAAAGGCCTGTTCTCCAAACACGGTATCTACAGATGATCAGCAGCCCTGCTCAACTACTCTGCAGGACATGTTCACAACAACTGCACCTCCTGTGTGCAGGTTATTACATCTGCTGCTAAATGCCAAAGAAACGCTTAGGTGTGCTGGTTCTGTCTTGTTTGTATGTGTGTCTTTAACTCTGATCATCAACTCTAAACATCAGGAAACCGCGGCCCCAGAGGACTGACCCCCCTTAGAGAACAGGAGACGTATGGCAGCGGCGTCCCCAGTTAAACGCGTTCGTGTTGACGCGGGCAGACCTGCGGGCAGTTCAAATGTGCATAAATAACATAAGACAGACGCATTACGGAGACAAATGCACTGCAGCGGTGAACAAGCCAATCTTGCAAAGCTAGGCTTGGCTAACTCCATTTGCATGATAACCAGCAGTGTGCTGGAGACTCCTAATGTGTGTGCTCAAGGGCAGAATACATTAGCAGGGACGACTTTTTAAATCATTTATAAAACAAATGCAGAGGTATGCCGTGGCTCTGAATTTAACACCGGGCGAGAGTTCACACACGCTGCAGATCAGAAGTGATCTCTCTGCCCAGGTGTTTGTCTTACAAACAGATGGACTCGGGCAGAGGAGAGCCGAGACTGGAATACAAGCTTGCTCTAACTAAGAAACTGATTGTGTGCCCCTGCGGGCAAGCCATCTTAAATAACTTGCTTCCATTTCAGTTTTAGCTCTGTGCCACTTCCCTGCTTTATTTCTCGTCTTCCTGTCTCGCCTTTAATCTCTTGCACAACATTTGTTTTTAATAGTCAGGTTGACATCCACCCAGAAATTGTAATAAATTTGATTTGAAGCACGAAAGCCTGAAATTCTTTTGGTGTCTCCCCTCGTGTTCTCCGAGAGCTGCACTCCCACGAGAGATGTTACCAGGGGTAGAGCAGGAGTGGAGTGCAGGGAGCAGAGGAGGGAGAGGAGACTAAATGAGAGGATGAGGTCTGTGAGAATCTCCATATTGTGATGCGAGGAGGGAGGCTGGGGGGCGAGAAAGCTCACAGGCCAACACTTCCCTCCTGTGGCACTGCCAGAGAGCTGCACGTCCCAAAACACAGCCCTCAGATGCACAAACGCTTGCACGAAGACAAAAAGCGCACACACACACACACACACACACACACACACACACTCAAATGGCACGTGTGCATGCACACACATGGGCACTGAGCTGGTTTGAGCTGCTCAATGCGCTCTGCTGCTTGGAGGTAGATAAGAAAATAGTCAGCAACCCTGCCGCTGCACACATAAGTCACTAATTACTGAGAGCAATATGCTGGTGAGACATTCAGAATGAGAACGAAACAGAGAATATGAGAGAGAGGCATAAAGACAGAGAGAGAAGTGCGAAGGGGATGTGAACGGCGTTGTGAGAAAAGCTCCGCATACAGAGCGTGCAAGGCGAAGAAGGTGATAGCATAATTTCTCTCCACTTTCTAAGAATCAAGTCTTTGAAAGAGAAGCTCAGTCATCACTGGTTTCTCTTCCATCGATTCCTCGAAGAGAGATGAGCTACCAAAGGTGAGGCAAGGCTTTCATTACCGTCTAGATAATAATGTGGTCGTAAAAACAGACTGAATCCTGCTACATATGTGAGGATGGTGAGGACAACACTGCTAGTTTTTACTGTGCAAGAAGAATGACATGAAAGTGGACTATCACAAGTGTAACTTTCGATTTAAAAGGGGGCTGAGCCAGTCCATCTATCCTTATCATATGCCACGTATAGTATAAATTGATAAAAGAAGTTTAAAAGTAAGATCAGGCGTCATCCTACTCAGACAGTGTTTTCAACTCTTGCTCTGTGTGACGTCAGTGAGAGCGGCTATCGCTCATAGGGACACCAAAGGCGCACAGTCGTGTCCAACCTTGTGCCTGTGAGGTGCAGCCAATCAGAATAAGGCTGGTTTAAAATGGAGATCAGCTTGTTTTAAAGGAGCTGCACCGACGATCAGGGATTAAACTGTAAACAAAACTATTTTAGCAGTGAACAAGAATATGGAGGTCAACATAAACATAACAGGTCCCATTTGAAGAATACCAAAATGTTTTCTTTATCCCATGAACAAACAGTGTTTGATTCAAGTGGACTTGACAAACTCACTTCCAGCTTTTTACCATCAGACGACTGAAAGCAGGCGTACTGTTGAGTAAGTCAAGGTTTTGTATTTCATTCATTTTTTTATTTTATTTTTTTGGCAATTTATTGTAACAGAGATTTGCGAGCAGTCACTCGTCTCTTACCTGACTGTGAGGTTGGTATCCATGGAAACCGGGATTTAAAGGCTCATTGTTCTGCAAGAGACAACAGGAGGGATGAGAGCAGCGTAAGTGGCTGTGCTTTTGAGAAGTGAGTGGATGCAGCAATGGCGCTCCAAAGAAACTTGTGCGTTTTAGATGACAAAAAAATCTCAACCCAACTTGTGAAAGCAGGAGGATTTATACTGTCACAACCCTTTTCTGTAATCTAAAAGCACAAGTCAAAGTACTTCAAGCATTTTGAGACCTTAAATGACACCCGAACACTAGCAGGGGACTAAAGTTCAAACGAGCAAAGACGACGTTCTTGCGTGGGAAAACAACTGATGAGTGAATGAAGTTAACAGTTAACAGTCTTGTGGATGCCGTGACTGATGAACCATCACTGCAGCTTCGCAAACTTTTCTATCCAGTCCCACCAACCAATCAAAATCCACCGAGCCCATCCCTCATCGCCCCTGTTCAGAAACCAGTGTTGTGGTTAATTGCTCTGTAATTACTTTTAATTAGATTATTTCTGTCTCTTTCGCTCCATTTTCTCTGTGACTATTATTTTCCCCCCTCTGTGTCATTTTGCCCCGGCAAGAAGAGCCATTGTTTGCTACAGAGCTCGGTGAAGAGGAGGGGGCAAAAATGAAAAGACAAAAAGGAGGCGGGAGATGGGGGAGGACTGGAACAATGGGGAAAGTTAACTAAACGATGATATTTTGACAGCAGTGAGAGAGATCACTCCGGTACGGTCTAGCCTGCTGGCATGCCTCGAAGAGAAAACATGACCGCCTAGCGAGACTCATGCCTCTGCTCTCGATAAGGAGCTGAGGCATGAGTCTCACTAGAGGGAGAAAGCGGGAAGGGAGGAGGATAAGGGGAAAGGCCTCCGAGGGGGGAAAAGAAAGAAAGATGTGTATGTGTACATGTTAGAGGGTGGGGGTGAGTTTGAAATCTTTTTTAGAACTGCTGATGTTTTCATTACATTTAATCAGCAAAATATTCCAAATCCATGTGCTGGTCATCAACCCCCTACACTTTGGCATGAACGCGCCCCTCAGTTCGGCCAGCACTTCGAGGGTGGGCCCCGTAATGCCGCAGCAATGAGAAGGGGCAGATTTGGCTTCTGAAGAGTGTCAACAGAGTTAACCTCCCGGCCCTGACCCCGATGCTGCCTGCCGCGGGAATCGCTCCATCGCTTCAAACGTTCATTCGGCCAATCGAGGGCAAGCCTGCGTGAGGAAGAAGGGGCCGGTAGGACCGCAGCAGAAAGACAACAGAAAGACAAACAGCTTTTAATCTGAAGAGGTTAGAGATATGAAGGCTAAGACCAAAACACAGATGGGATGATGATGATGATGATGATACACGAGAGAATGAAGAAATGGAAAGAAGTAGTGTCTAGACAGAGAGGGGGATAGAGGGAAGCCAAATGGGGAAAAGTGAGTATGATGTTTTGGTTTAAAAAAAAAATAAAAAATATGGACCAGATGTAAAGAATGGAAATAAGAAACCTTTTCTTTTTTTCTTTTGATGCATGAGCTGTAAACTCTTAACTCTGGGCGGGTCTGTCCAGACTCGGGGCCCGTCCCCCCCTTGCTTGAAACAGCCCTTTCTTTGTCTCCTCTCCCCACTTCCTGTTTCATCTGGAACCAATTTCCCCCTCGTGCCTTGTCCCCAGGGGGATCACTCTCCTTGGTGCGCCGCGCTTACAGTGGGAATGGGCAGGCTTACATCGAACGACATACTGACCGCGTGGCGAGCTGCTGGTGCTCGATGCAGCGCATATGGAAATGCAGTAAAGGAGGCCCGTTCAGAGCAGAATTTAAAGTCCACAAAGCCCCAGGCGATGTCGGTGGGAATGACAAAACTCTTTCCTTTTTTGAATTAAATAAAGAAAAGAAAAAAACAACCCACCACACTGCAGTGTGTTTCAAAAAAGGCCTGAAGTGACGATGCGGTTTAAAACTGGAGCTGCACTACTTATTTATTCTTTAAATGGTGGTAATTTAGCCATATGAGAAAAAAAAATTACACCCAACTACTGGTGATTAATGACGTAAATGTGCATTCTCATCACACTCCCAGTCAAAGTAAGGGTGTAGGCACTGCACTACCAAGGAGGACAACTGGAATGCCACTGAAATCCAAACCAAAATTACCCGTGACCATCAAATTGCAGAGTCGCTGCTGGTTCTACTTTGGGAAGAAAAAAAAAGCGAGAGAGAAAGAGAAAGAGGAGGAGTTTACGTAGAAGAACAGAAGGAGGGGAGAAGAGGGGGAGGAAGTTTAGCAACATCTGGAATCAATCTGTCTGCAAGAGAGGAGGGACTGGAAGAGACGGATGGGGAGGAAAGAAAGAAGCAGAAGAAGAAGAAAAGAACCAGATGAAAATAAGGACAGACACACAGGAGAAAGAGGAATGTGGGTAATAAGAGAGCCAAAGCCAAGAAAGGGGAGAGAAATAAAGCAGTAAAGTATTCGCAAAATGGAGACAATGAGTCATAAGTGAAGAATGCCATGTGATTTATATTTTCTTAAAGCAGGGTGGGGGAAGGAGCTCGAGGGGTTGAATTTGATACCAAGTTTTTACAGACTCGTTTACCTACCCCCACACAAACCCAGGCACACACAAGCACACACTGCCTTTGCCATATGGCTTTACATCACGTGGCTGCTGAAAGGTATACAAAAGTTTATTCCCGACAGCTTTTTATAAAATAAATAAAAATGAACGCAGCTGTGCTGCTTCGCTCGGTCTGAGCCCGTGCAGGTTCAGAGCTGTGCTTTCATGCCTCACTTCTGTAACTTTCCATTAAGTTAATTCCATATAGTTTGCGAGCGAGGAGGAGCCTTTGAAGGCGCCGGCCGGCTGACTGTGGAGGGCTTCAGTCTGCGCTGGCAGGGATCAGCAAAAGCACAGAAAAACCAGTCAAACGCTCATAAACACTGACTCGACAGAGGGTAAAAACTAAAGGGCGTCTCTCTTGTTTATTTTCTCTCTCTCTCTGTCTCTGACTTGCTATTTTAAGAGGAGAAGGAAAGAAGTTGGGAAGTTGCTGGAGCAAATGGGTAGAAGCAAGGGAAAAAAGTGGAGCAGCAGTGGTGAAGGAAGACAAAATGACATGAGGTCAACAGATGGTGAGAGGGGAGGGAGACTAAGGGAGGAGGGGAGACGGTAATTAGGCAGGCCGCTGCAGGCTTCCAGCGGTCCCAAACAGAACAGCCCGAGGAGGTGGCTTTGTGGTCTCATATCACCAAATGTTAGGGGGGGGAAAATAAAAAACACACCTGCTCCCTCCAAATCATCATGAAAAAGACTTTTTTGATATATCTGCTGCTGCATGCCTATGTCTGAGGTGTGGCAAAATAATCTAGGAGGGGTGATTTGACAAATGTCAAATCACAGCTATGCTAACATCTGATCAGCTCCACCACCAGCTCTATCAAGTCAACAAAACCCAACCGTGGAGGAGGAAACGTAGACACCAGCGTACCGTATTATAGCTATGGAGAAAAGTGCAGAAGAGCCACAAAGTGATGGATATGGTGGACTCGAGACGGGTGTATTAAAGCCGAGAGACGACGCTCAGAATGACAAATGCATTGGAGGTAGTCAATATGTGAGGACATAAGGACAAAGACCGAGAGGAAGCGCAGAAAGACAAGATGAAACACAAGCTTTCCCGAGAACTGAAGGCTCATTTATCACAACAGCATCTTTTTCACTTTACAGACCAAACTGTGCCCACACAATGGCACCGCTACAACTACCCGAGTTTCTCTCTTTTAAGCGATGTATTTTCTAAAAGAGTAGGAGTCTTCAACACCTCTGATGTGAACTGGACACATTTTTTTTTTTTTTTTGGTGATGGTGGTGGTTCCGACTTTAATAAAATATAAAGCTCGAGGGCACTTCACTGGGTGGATTTATTGATGACTGTTTCCTCTGTACCGACTGTGTGGATTTGCTAATAAAAACAGATGACCTAGGAATTGGGAATTATGCAGGTCCCCGTACGTCTCCGCATGAAGGTTCCTGCACAAGAAAGCACTCATCTATAGCTGGACCACATTGTTATTTCACTGAGTTATATTATCTGTTTGCCCATCTGTCGATAAACCTGTCCTAATCTTGTAAACGAGATCACACCTGCTCACTTAAACTCAAGGAGAAACCAGTCAGATTTGGGTGGTTAAAGTTTAAGAAAGCATCTGCAAACTTTACCACCACATTTTTGACCAAAGAAAAATCTTATCATTATTTGGTACTCATTACAATACTATAAAGAATTCCAGTCCTTGTTTCAATTATAAAACTGTCTAAATAAGAAACATAAAATGCAACTACTAAAAAGTGGAGGAAGAAAAATTCAATTAGCATGTTTAAGCCTCCTTTGAAACAGAGCAGCTCTAAAGCTCTGCAGGCCAGCTTTGAGTCAGCTTTCAAAACCAGACTGAGAACGTATGATTCATTATCCTGTTTTTATGCAAATGAATCACAAAAGTGGGCTACCTTGATAACAAACAAAACATTTAGGAGCCTCAAAGTTTTAAGAATAGCAAAAGTTAAGCGAGAGAGGCCAGTTTCAGTTTAATTTTGGCTAAAGACCAGCCACAGTTTGAGTATACCGGTAAGCTATTCTATTCTATTCTAAGCCGGCAGCGTTGGTGGTGAAAACAAACAAATCTGTGCACATACTGTTAAATTCTCCATTTTCCTCTTCAACTTTTCTTTTTTTGGATTTGGAATCCATAAGTAGGGGGGGCTCAGGACTTTTCATGTAAGTGTATAGACCCATGCTAACTACTCAAGACTACCTTTTTTTTTTTTTTTTTTAAATTACAAAAAAGTCTGGCCCTTTGGAAGTGAAATATAAAGAAATGGCCCAAGACTTTTGCACAGTATCAAGAACACGTGAAAGAAATTTCACTACATCTAGAACAAGCGTCACCTTTGAACTCAAGGATGAAGCGATTTAATTTTACCGCTCAATGGTTCTACACCCCTGTATCTCACAACTGTTTGTCCATTCATTCCAAATAATGTAGAGATTACAATCAAACATCTATTAGGTCAAAATGGTGATGTTTAAAATAACCTTCTAAAGGCATTTACAATTTATTTGAAAAGGTCACGTGTCAAGTTTGGACAGACAAGGCAGTTGTGTAACTATCTAAATATTGCAAGTGCCAAAAGTGTTTACTGGACAAATGTCCAGTTAGTGATTTAACAGATGTGAACTCTTTGTTGCCTTTATCACAAAGTAAAGCCGAGAATTTAAAAAAGATTTGATGAATGTTGTAAATAACACAACACAATAGCAAAAGGATCCAACTGTTAATGTGGCACAACTTCAAAGGTCAAACTGTAAATTAACTGGTACTGGACTAAGCCACCAAGTTAAACGCAATTCATAAATTCCACCAATAACCTGCACAGGTTGCTTCACTCTTCTCTGTCAGATCTAATTATTGTTTCAGTCTGCCGAGGCAGAGCTCTTAGTGCACTGTGGACATGCTTTATGCTGTAAGGCCTCATTAATAAAAGCTTTAAAAGAACTAAATAAAAATCAAAGAAATACAAAACTATCGCAGTGCATTCAGCTGAAGTTGGGAAAACTCACATAGCAAACCAGGGTATCATTCATAGACAGCTGTGATGGGTATTGTGGCAGCACATCGCAGATGACCCCCATGTAAGGGAAGCACTGAATTGACATTTGGCTGTATGTGTGGGAGGAGATGGGAGCACATGTGACAGTTTGGGGGCAGCCTTGGGGAGGAGCTATGCTGGGTGGGGGAGCAGTGGCATGATGACTATAAAGGGAGTGCTAGCATGAAAGTGCCATGTGAAGGAGCTGAAACCAGGAAATCAAGTGAGAGACAAAGGGATCTCAAACCTATTCTGATCTCTTTATGAATGGTGGCGTCTAGAGCAGGGCGATATGGCCAAAAATATTTATCACGATATATATTTGAAAATTTGCGATAACGATATAACCGACGATATAATTGATGCGAGACAAAATACAACTCCACAACATTACTAGCGCAAAAAGACAACCTTCCATTTATTTTCACTTAAACAAGAAGCTGGTTTTTATGTACATTAAAGCTTTATAAAAATGTAACAGTGCAAATGCAAATTCCTTGCTGAAAGTTTAACCAAAAGGCATTTCCAGTAGAAATGGGCTGACATATCCTGAGCATAACCATGTATAATATCCACTGAAGTTAAAAAGAGGTGCTTTGCAACATTAAACTGCAGTGTGCAGTACGTATTTTTCGCACCATAAGGTGCACGGGATTATAAGGCACATTAAGCGAAACAAAGCAGTCAGATAAATCAAACTTTATTAAACTCATTCTTCTTGCTTCCTCCACTTCTGTACCATTGATTCATTAATGTTGAATTCTCTGGCAGCTGCTCTATTCCCATGTTGTTGCAGTATATTAATGACTAACCTCGTATTGTGGATGGATTATCTCAGTTGTTCTCCTGACTGAAGTTTGGTCCGTTTACAGCATCCTGCCATGCGATTGCATTTGTCTCTAACCATGAAGAACCTTCACGTTAACTTTTATAAGTGGAAAAGTGTTAGTGTTCGTCCTCCAGCTTCACTGTTTATGTTATGCTAACATAGCTGTGTCGCTAGCGATCACGTAGCACATCATTATATACCAGCTAGCCCAACTTCAGTAACCCTACAAACGTCACTGCTGTTTAGTTTCCTGTCTTCATTTATGTTGGAAGTGATAGCAGAGCTGTAAGTTTGATTTTTTTCAGAAATCTCTCCGTCAGAACATGCTATATCATGCTTAGGTAACTAGCGAAACTAGCGAGCTAACTTCCGCTAGCTTCCTGCTAACTTCTAACTCCGTTAAATGTAATAACTTTTGTTTTCATGGATGCCTGGAAGTTAAACTTTATAGTTACACCTGGTAAAGCAGCAATGCTGATCGTTTTATTAAAGATGAAAGAATTTAGACAGTTTTTAACTCTAAGTGATGCTGCAGTGTTGTTTGACCTGAAGCATACGGAGTTTAGGACCCAGATTACTCCCAGATTTAAGAGCATCTTAGTCCGACAAATATGACAATAACAACGGCCGCTTGCATGTTCTGCAAAAAAATGTGCTTTGTTGTGTATCTGATGGACAAACACCAAACCAGTTCCACATCACTGAAGTTGCACCATTTTTACAAACCAATTCTGGTTCATCTGTTTCACTCAACAATCGGCCATGTGCGTATGAAAACAAAGGCACTGCGCATGCGCGTTTTACTCCCATTCTATCGCGATATTTCATTTTCCTATCGTTGCCTAACATTATACCGGTATTACCGTGAACGGTATAATATGGCCCAGCCCTAGTGGCGTCCTTCTTTTGTCTGCTGTCGATGCTTGGGTAATAATGCTGTTGCGTAGTGAGCTGAGCTGAACACAAGAAGGGAGGGAGAAAAGAGGAGTTGAGCAACTGCATATGGGGAATTTTAGCTTATCGTTGCTGGTTCAAAAGTCAAGGGTGAGTCCACTGTGCTGTGGCTCAAAGTTTAACAGCAATCATTAACAGCTGCACAGCACATAATGCGAGACCAGGTTGGGACTGTGTGACCCTCTGCAACACATGTTAGCACATTAGTATGTGCCGAACACACAACTGGTCCCACACCTCCCCGTCCTCCTAACACTTTCCACTTCTGGGGATATTTCTTCTTAGCATAATGGCAGTTGCTGACTTCTGGCTGCTTGTGACTAATGATTTTTTTCATTATCAGTGAATCTGAGTGTTACTGTTATCTCAAGTCATCTTTTAAGGCTTTAATAGTCTTAAAATTGAAAAATGTGCATCGCAGCTAAACAAAAACCCTCTGTCCCTTTCAGTTTACAATAATGTATGGAGGAGAAAGGCAGTTAATCAACCCAATTGGGGAGGATGGAAAAAAAGAAAAAACTACTGATAAATCATGATCAAACAAAAATGCAGATTAATCTTCTCTTCACTTATTACTTGCCAACAAATCATTTTGTTTCTTCCATACAGGGTTTCCTGTTACCTCACTGACACTTTTCCCTGTCTTTGCATTTCTTTTTTCATCACTTTTACTAACCACTAATAAGTCTAGCTGTGCCAGTCAAACGAAGTCAGTGTTAAATCCAGGGATTACGCTCACGTGCAAACACGCAGGGATGAATAGTTATTACACACTTTGGGGATGCATGCACAGAGGGTGTCTTAGTAGTGCCTGCAGAGTGTATGCAACAAAATTGAGGGCATGCAGATGTGCACATGGAGCCTCGTGTTTACCACATTATGACAACAATGCAATCACATGGACCCAGGCAGACCTTTGGATACATGCAACACACATGTAACTTGGCAACACTTATAATTGATTTTAATAGCTAAAGGATTTGGGGTTGATCAGCTTTTACACATCTCACTGGGGAATGCCTCAGCTGGAAAATTTTGCTGTAGCTACGTCACAACCACAAACCCCTCCATAACCTACAGCATAATCTGAAGCGTACCTGCCCAGAAATGTCACTATAGGTTGGATTGGCCCATTATTGTGATTGGCCTGTTCAGCACAATTGATTCATCGTGTGCATTTTCGACTCGTCTTTTGCTGCAGTTGATGAATTTTTCAGCGAGAAAATGACAATCATCCTCTCACTATAAGGAATAATAATCATAACACATCATAATATATGGACTCACAAATGTCAGCAAAGGAAAGAAGATCACCAAAACTATTGGAATGGACATGAGGGAAATACACAAAGACCAATATTTTTGCCTATGATGCACAAAAAAAGAAAAAGAAAAACAACAAGCACGGGGACTCTGGAGGGAATAAAGTCCACAACCACACTTTAAACACATAATGAACCAACACAAGCATAAATGCGAGCAACAACGTTAGCCACTTACATGGTTTATGTTGTAGGTTTGACAAAGACCCCCCGCAGCAGTCTAACGCAGGTCTTACAGTAAGCTCCAATCAAAACTCCTCACACATGCAGAGAGAAGCACAGAAACTACCGCCGGCAGAAATAACAGACGCAGTAAAATTTTACACTGCACTAAAATGAAACAAGGGCATATAAACTATTTAAACAAATTGTTAAATGTTCAGTTTTACATATTTTTTAAATATTTATGCATTTTTATTGTTTTTGTCCTGTGGCTTTGAGGGCCTAAGGGGAAAAAAAGGAGGTGCAATTACGGTGGGTACATGTAATATTGTTGTGATATCCAAGGTTCATGAGACTTTAAAGTTCTTGTTGCAATTTACTTTCTTGCCTGGGCTGCGGGGGTATTCTTTAACGTCTCTTTTCTCAGGCAACCATCAGCTCTCATGTTTGCAGCACAATAAGTTCTGAAGCTGCTCAGCAGACTAAACTTTAACTTCACTTGTTCCACGAGAAGTAATGATTCTCAGTGCTATGGATGCTGCTTGTGGTGAACACTATGAATAAAAAAAAAAACGTGCGCTATCGGTGATAATCTTTTTCAGTGATCTGTTCATACATACCGCCCACACCCCCCACCCCAACTCCACCCTGGCCCCATTAAAGCGATCGCTCTGGTTAATGCCCTCTCCTAAATGAGCTTTGATCTCGTTAGCGCGACACAAAGCCTCTTTACTGCCAACGATAGGACAAATCGGCTCTCCGAGAAATGCGGAAAGAGGGAGAGTTGGATACTGTACTCCCACTACCTCAGCGCAGACAACAGTGCTGCCTCAAGGGGAAGCATCAATAAGACCAACAGAGCGTACCAAACATACAAAGAAAGAGCGCATAGGGGGAGATGAAGCGGAGGGGAAAGGGGGGAAAAGGAGAGAGGAAAATAAGACAACACAGCTGGGAAAAAGAAATGGATATTCCACCGATTTGAGTGATGGGAGACGGGCTGAGAAATGAAGACATTATCAAAGATGGCAGTGGGGGAGATAGATGGGGCGGCACAGAGGAAAGAGTGAATCCGGGGGGGGGCTTGCCTCAGTGGCACGCTGAAAGCCTGTGAACCAGGAGTCAATTAGCAATCTGGAAATATGCCTGGGGGGAGGCAGGAGGGGGACAAATCAGAGGACAGATAAGGGTGGGGGTGGGAAGGGGTGCAGTTTGTATGAGGTGGAGCGGGGGAGGAGAGCAGCAACAACAAAAGAGGGGAGGCTGCACTCTCGTTTATTATTACAGTCCTGATTTGCAGTCAGCCTGGAAGGTCAGAAGTATACCAGCTCGAGCTCACTGCAGGAGCCCTACAGTAATTGCTGGGTGCATTTAGTTCAAGGAACATCCACTGGAGTCATCATCTCCATCGCGAGCAGCCATGCAGCGCCCGAGAGCTACTCGATACATCCCCTCAATGTCATTTTCCGATTTATTTATCCTTTGCATAAAGTGTCACTGAGCTGATTATCGTCATTCAGGCCCTGTCCTCATGCTTATCTCTCCCACAACTGATGGTGTCATGCCTGCCATCCATCACTTCCCTCGCATACTTTATCATGCCGCCTGATGGATGCAAACTAACCGCTCAGATTTTCACTCTGCCATCAGTCTCCTTTATCCCACCTCCCCACCCCCACCCCAAAATCCCCACATCTATCCATCTATCAGTCCCCAGTCACACCTCTCTCTCTCTCTCCTCTAATCCACTCGCACATTGTGCCCAATTAAACCACGATCCTCGCTTTCCCCTCTTTATCCTCCACGTGCAACCTTCGGCGCACTCTCTTTCTCTTGCTGTAGCCTCATCCTCCCTTTTATTTCATTTACACGACCTCACCCCGACCCCAACAATCAATACAACCGATGGGCAGCGAGAATCCACCACATGCCGCCCTGCTCATTGTCACATCATCTTTGCCAGCGGGCTATAACCTTTTCCCATCATCAACATCCATCCTCTGTGAGGCTCACTGAGCATCACAGCATCACACTTGGACCTTTCTGTCTTTGCAGCGGGTCAGCTGCACAGCCCATTGAAGCATTTTACCAGTTTCCCCAGGATTCAATTACCTGCAGACGACCTCAAGTCGTGTCCGCCTGCCCTTCGACTACCGTTAGAGCAGTTTCCCTGGTCTTTGAAAAAGAAAAAAAAAAAAAACAAAACCCACCAGACGTCAGCTGAAATTTTTCTCTTGTACTATTGCATTACAGGGGCACTTCAAAGCATGTGTGTGTAGGTGTAGGAATGATGCGTGCTGTGTGTTTGCAAGAGAGAAATAAATAGCAAGAGATCCAGGCAGAACAAGTGAGAGGTGCACCCTGCGCCTCGGCAGTTCTCTAGTTTACTGTAACGTACACAGGTTGGTCCGGGGAGGCAGGAATGGACGCTGATGCTTTGCTGTCTCAGCAGTCGAGTCATAAAAGCAAGGGAAGACCCGTGTTAAGGAGGGGCCCCCAGAGACCCTTCGCTCCTTCAAGCTCAAAAAAAAAAAAGGCTCTGTTCTTTGTCTTTCTCTGTGGTGACCCCTCCCCCAATCCTTGTCTGCCTCTCTCTTTTAACACCTAGCGACAATCATGGGGGGGCACGGAGCCATTAAATGCCCTGCATGTGTGTGTCAGGATTTCTGAAGACTCACTGACAAATTATCCGCACAGTTCAAAGTAATTTCATCCACATAAGTATAAAAATACAAAATCCCTCGCAACATGTGACAAAGCACTGGTTTACCTTCTGTGAGGCAGGCATGATGAATGGCTCTGATCTTTGCCGTGGTGTCTGGGACTGTCATAGCAATGGAGCCTGGATCATATTACCTTTGTCTGGTTTGGTAAGAGCAGCACCAAGAGGAACAAACAGCAAGCCTCGATAATCACAGCAAGCAACGCGTTTACTACTGAGACACTTTTCCTGCGTTTCGCTTGTTATAATTAAAGGATTTGCTGTTGCAACGATGCATGATTATCAAGAGGGGAAAATGCGCGCGTGGAGGGGGGGCTGTCAAAAACATCATCCTTCCTAGCTGATGCTTAGAAGCAAACAGAAAAAACAGCGAAGAAGGAAAAGGAGGGCGGATGATACTGAGTTCAGTGAGCAGCATTTGTAACAGATGGAAACAAAAAAGACACAGATGTGAGAAACATATCTTTTGTGTTTACACTGCATTCATACCTGGCCAATGTCACCGACAACACTCCCGGTCCCGTCTATCCTTGGTCTTTTGCACTCCGCCCCGGACAAGTCAGTGAGGGCAGCGGCAGTCTGAGCGTCGGGCTCCGGATCTCCTCTCTTCATCCCTCGGACCACGGCTGGACCCCCGGCCGCGTTTGCATGGGGTCCGGCTGCTGTATCAATGTCCCTTTCCCGGTCCATTATTCCCCGACTAACGGGTAGCATAATAGATGCAACGTCGGTCGACATTAACATTGGACGGGAGACAGTCACCAGTCAAAAGTCTCTTTGGCTTTTTCTTTTCTTTTGTTACCTTTGCCTTCTCCTTTTGGTTTGTCCACGGCTCGATATTCACAATGGATTTGGCTTTTCCCAGACAGATAATATTGAACGGATTTTCATCAATATACACAAGCTTGCACTGTTTATTGTCTAACTTAGCCTTAGCTATGCGAGACACCCCTTTAAAACCATGGCAGAATCCAACACAAAGCACATTAAGTACAGTTGTCCCTCTCTTTCTTTTTTCCCCCTGAAAAAAGAAAAACGACGACAGTGTCCTATTTTAATAAAGATCACACGTCCGACTCTCGGATGCCTGACAAGCTAATTAGCTAGCTAACATCGGCTAGCCTGCTAGCATTACATTCCGCTAGCTCTCTTTATAAATGTGGCTCGGAGAGCACACTCTCGCTGCCAAGAATAGAAAATGTTGGAAATTAGCTTCGCGTAATACTACTCCTTCTGCGGGGCCAGCCAGTCACCCTCTCCTCTCGCCCCTAAACGCGTGGGGATTTTTTCTTTTGCAGTGAACTCCTCTGTGGTTCCTACCAGCTTTCCCCTTGAATTCTCTCCCTTCTTGTCCGTTCCCTCGCCTCGGTCTGCTGTGGATGAGTCTTGGCGTGCGTACCTTGGCTACCGACGAACACGATTTCCTCTGGTCTCAGTCCCAGTTGGTGTAACTCGTAGTGTGTAGGGAGCCCGAGTGCGCTGATCTGCGGTCAGATTTGCCCGTGAACACCGGGCTCGCGGACAGGGGGAGTGAGGTAAGGCGGGCTGGTCTGAGGTCTGCCTTTCCTCGGTCTCCTTCTCCTCCTTTTTTCCCTCCTGATCCCACCACCTCAGAGCTCCCTCCTCCTCAACCCTGTTATTTATTTATTTTTTCCCAGTTAATATAAAAATTGCACTATTTTGCAGGTCGTGACGATGCCCAAAAATTATTATTTTTTGCGCCTAAAATTACCTAAAATGTTAAGCAGAAAATAAATAATAATAATAATGAATAATAGTAAAATATATAAATATTAATGAAATATCTCAAAAACACAAAAGCCACATTTTGCTTTTGAACAACATATGATTATTATTATTTTTATTTATTTATCTAGTTCGTTATTTTTATTGGGAGTCAGCTACTCCCATTGTAACAGTTTTGTAGCAAAATACGCCTCCAACATTTGCAAAAAGGAAACCTACATAACCACATAAATGAAAACACGCAGCTAATAGCCAAAGGCCTAAAGTACTTAAATAAAATGGGAGGGGGGGATTAAACAAATCAATCAATCAAAGGAGCCCAAAACCGGCCTTTCCACTTTCGGTTTTTAAGCAACGCTTCACAGCACAGTCGTGTTTCTTAATGTTGTTGCGCCCCCTTGTGGGTCTTCAGTCACAAAGCGTCCGATAGGAAACCGCTTTCATCCTGACTACCGGGCTTTGATGTTATATAATTCATACAAAAAGTAACACTTATCAAATACAGTTGCTGATGTGAGGAAATGTTTACAGTGACCAACCAACAGAAAAAATAAATAAAAATACTTGAGCCGTAAATCCTGCACCTCACCTGACTGCCTTAAAACAGATGATCGCAGTCACTTTCTGCTCAGCTGTCTGTGTCTAAATGTGTGTCATGATGGAGGTATTGTATGTTTATGTGTGTGTGTTTCCCTTCATCTCTGTGACTCACTCTAACGACACCCTTGTCTCTACCTGTCTCCCTGCCACCCACTGAACCTGCAGTGATTGACGGCAGTGAGGTCACATCACTCCTCCCGTCTGCCTGTTTCCTATCAGAGGCAGAGGGAGCCATTACTCAGCTATTACTACCAACACGGACTTCATGGGTTGTGGAAAAATAGAGCAAAATATCTGTTACGGGAAATGACACTTTACTGAGATCATTCTTCTTGATCTTTTGATGTCCTCTGATCTGTGTTTAATCCAGCTGGTTAAGAGGTCACAGGGCATTTCAGGAGGAGGATTCGTTACTCATTTAACAGAGTTTTTTATTTGACTTTGTCTGATTCCTGCCTACTGCTATTTATTCTATATTGATGTCACTTGCTGAGGGTAGTAGTAGGCATAGTTTATTTGCAGATCTCCAGCTACACTCACTGGCCACTTTATTGGGTACATCTGTTCAACTCTTTGTTAACACGAGTACCTGCGTAGCCAGTCACATGGCAGCATTTCAATGCATTTAAACATTTAAACAGGTGGGTACATTATGCCACTCAAGAATCTGAGTGTGATTGATGGTGACCCTTGATCTCAGGACTTTCCCTTTGACCTTTTGACTTTTCTGGAAGCTTGTCAGGTGTGAGAAGCGTGACCAGTTGCCGTCACAAATTTCCTACCACACAGAAAGGAGCACAGTTCATGATTGAAAAGCATTTCATCTTTTCTACTTTTTCTTTTATCCACACTTTGGAGAATTAAGCCTTATAGAAAGACCTACTTGTTAAAGCAAATTTAGAGTTACAACTGTTGTTCACTACAGGGAATCGAAGCATATTCTTTGTTAACATGTATCGCTGTCAGGGTGTGGGTTCAGGAAGCAGACCCCAACGCAAGACTCTTCCGAGACAAAGCAGTGAATTTATTAACAGTGATGACAACAAATATATCCAAATCTTCAGCATTGTGGCTTTCCAAGGTGATCTTCTCGATTCTCCCCACACAGTGCGAGTGTTTGTGACAGTGAATAAACAGTTTCCATATCTGTGCTCTAATCTGTGTCTCTAATAAACAATCAGCTGCAGCTGGTGACGGCTTATGAGCGGCAGTTGAGGCTGTCTCCAGCGTGGGAACACTTCCAGCTCGAATGATCACCCGGCGTCCAAAACTTCCGGGAGTGCTCGCCAGAATTTCAAGTATTTCAGCTGCCAATTTTTACACTCGTGAGTCTAGTATATTTTTCTCTCTGTCTCTCTCTCTCAGACACAGACACACTCAGACACCACCGTTGTCATTATATAGCTTGCTGTTCAAACTGACGCTCAAATTTCCAAGCACCTCCTGAACACCTCATCCTTTTTTTAACCCATGGCAGCTGTACTTTATTACCTTTACACATATGACTGGAGCAGAATTTTGAGCAAGCAATAAAAACCTAAGATTTTAAGAATTATTCAGTCAGTATAGTATTTTGTTAAACTTTATGGCATCATTGTGATATCCAAGTAACCTCTGAAAAAATAAGTAACTGAAAAAGTCACTTAGATGAGCGATGAAACAGTTCTCCCACTCAAAACACCATGTCCAGATGAACAAAATCCCCTTTTTGGGAAGTATGTTTTTAATTTTAATCAGAGATTTGCGATCACTGCTTCCTACTTGGTCCACATGATGGATGACTCTTTGATGTCCTCAGACCAATGCGAGCAGTCCTGTCCTGTGTGGAGCTTCACTACATTGAAGCTCCACACAGCGTCATGTAGGATACGAAAACTGCTTCTAATGCTTGTTCTTCCATACTCTGGGATTTTGTCCAGAATAAGTGAAAGTGACTATACAAAACATTTTCTAAAATCAGTCATCAGACCTTTTACTTTGTTTAAATAGTAATAGGATTCCTCACATCATTTTCAATGTTTTCATGGTGCAGGAAGTGGAGTGATCCAGACTGGATGTGCCCAGGATGACCCTACATACAGCTCCAGCACAAAAACCAAACTCCCAGAATGAAAGGCAGCAGGCAGCAGTGGGGATACTCATAAGTCTACTGTTGGAGCTTACCAAACTGAATCAAACACGTTCGGTAATAATGATGTAGTTGAAGCCACATAACAGAGAACTGTTTTCTAAATCCTAAAAACGGAAATACCTCTCACCACGGTGGCCTCAAACTCAAACTCCAGACAGGCAACTCCTGTTCAGATTCCCTGTAACACAAAACATTCTGCAGTGAACATACTGACCCTGATGTGGTGTTAAGTCAGCCTGTGGACAGGTTGGTGACAGTACGTTTGACCTCATTAGGATCTCTGAGGACATAAGAAGTACAGCAATTACCAGTCAGGATGCTGATTAGCTAGAGATCGGACCAGGGTTGAGAATTAGAGGAGTATACTGACTATCGCTGACGGGTCAATTCCATAACCAGTAGTTTTTAGACCCATTGGTCATTTTGTGTGTGGCGTACAGGCCTAGCATGAAACACTGTGATTTTGCTCCAGTTTTTTTGCTCCCTCTCCTCCTGTTGTGTGCAGCTGTTTGTCCTATGCAGTTAGGAAGAGACTGCAGAACTCCAGTGTTAGCCTGCCTTTGCTGTGTGGTGGCTGTATATGTTTTGATGATTTACTCCTGCTCCATGGAGAGGAGTGTATCTGCTTTCATCTAATCTTCTTGACATTTGTTTAGCTTCTAAGTTTTGCCTTTTTCTCTTGATGATGAAAGGGGCTTGTGTGTCTCTTTTAGTTAAGATTCACTTTGTTTTCAGCTACTTCCCCAGATAACCTTGGACACCATGAGTTAGCACATCTGGAGAGATATTATGTACCTTATGTCAAACCAGTGATTTATAACCCTGGTTTATAACTGAGGAAATAATAAAGGAAGTAGTAAGAGTTAATAACAGTTATAACGTTTTATGAAAATCATCACATTATGATATTTCTGAACTTGGTACTAATCAATAATCATATGTCCAAAAATAATAAATAAAATAATAAATTAAGACAACTGCTTTTGGGGGGCTGTGTGTATGTGTGAAAATGTGTTGAACGACAATAAAAAGGTTTTTCTTAATTAAATCGGTGCTTTTGTAACAACAGAGGCCTGTGAGGACGGAGGGAGCTGGAGGCTGCATGCCGCACTGGCATTGGAAGGCTTTAATTCATTTTACTTGTGTTTTTTTGATTCAAAAAAGGAAAATCTGTCACTGCCGAGCGGCCAAAAACAGGTAAATGGACTCAGGTGCAGACAACACTCAGAGTTGCAAGGTGTGGATGTTACACAACTGTTTATTACTGCAAATAGAGTGACACAAACTGTGGGGTGAACAACAAAATGCAAATGACCTAAAACTATGAACTAAGGGCGAGAAGTAGAAAAATCCTCTGGAAGGGAAACAACCACTAAGAAAGAACTATTAACTAAAGCAATACTAGTGGGCACAGGCCACGAAAGTACACTATGAGTTAATTCATACAAAACTTCTTGAACAGTATCAAACACTCGGTCAATGAAACAAGCTAAAGTTTCTGTGTTAAGTTATGAGCTTATATACACACTATGGCACAGCTAGACATCACTAAAAGAATCACACAACAAAAACATGACCATGAACTAGACGTACGCTTTATGTGCCGTGAAAAAGGTCCTGGGAATTAGTCTCATGCTGTAAGGGGAGCAGCTAAGGAACCCGACACTGGGTAAAATCCCGAGCGTGAACCCTATGCTGCAGGGGAAGGGAGGAATGCAAGTGGAATGCAAGTGGGGTCAGGTATTAAAATGTGATGGGCAGTGATTAGTAACAGTCTTAGTTGTGCAGGCGGAGGCGAGACGTAGATGGGAAAGGAGAGGGGTCCGGGTGAGGCGTGAACGGAGTCCAAAAACACAAAAACTGTTGCAAGCTGGCTGTATGTCTGTGTCTATATGTCAGGTTGGGTGTCAGGCGCCACCTCTCTGGGGACATCTCAGGCCCTCCAAGGTTTGGAGGCCTATCTCCCCCTACCACCACTTCCCCTGCCAGTGGTGGACCCCCTCAGACATCGGTGCGTTGGTGGTTCTTTGTGTCCGGGGATGGGCGTCCAGGTACACACCGGCTCACTCCTTGGCGGCCGCTTATCGGGGCCTGGAGCCTGGGGCTCGCTCGGGCCACTTCGGAGGTGGGGTGCCCCCGGCCTCTCGGCCTGGGGCTCGGTCACTCAGGCGCAGCTGGCTGCCGGCGGAGCTCACGGGCGCGTCACTGCAACTCCCCCTGGCTTCTGCTCCGCGGCTGCTGAGTGAGCCCTCATCTGGGACTGTCCTCAGCTCTTTCCGGGACAGTGGCGCGGCTGCCCCTCTGTTGGTCTTCCTTGGTCTCTTGTGTTCTGGGGGCCTCTGGATGTCTGGAGTTTTGATCTCCTCCACACCTGCTTCACGCCCTGGAGGATGGGGCTGTGGCCCCCCCACACCCTCTAGCAGATTATTAC
This sequence comes from Diplotaxodon limnothrissa, assembly GCF_057381915.1. Taxonomy (NCBI): domain Eukaryota; kingdom Metazoa; phylum Chordata; class Actinopteri; order Cichliformes; family Cichlidae; genus Diplotaxodon; species Diplotaxodon limnothrissa. The sequence goes on along the minus strand of NC_140599.1, from coordinate 9,573,484 downwards.
ATGAAGGAACCTTTTAAAAAACAAAAAACAAGCGCGTCCATGCTCACAGGTGTACACACGGGTGATCACACCCACAAACTACACCCTTTTTGGCTCCTACCTCAAAGCACACTGTGTTCTGTTGATCTTATGTGCTGCACAATAATGTTTAACATTTAGTATTTACTGTCATATTCCCATATATCATTGTGATGTTGTTTATTCTATTACTCTTGTTCTCTTCTGCTTGCTTTCTTTTTTCTTTCTCAGCAGGTGATCCAGGTGATTGATATATGCATTTTTTTTTCTCTGCCCGTTCTGTTGGTTTTTGTCTTTTGCCCTTCTCCCCCGTCCCTCTTCTCAGCTGTTTCTCTTTCCCTCTTTCTTTCTCCCCTTCTTTCCCCCAGTCAAGTCTGTCCCGTATTCAGTAAGTGAAAATAAAATAAACAATAAAAGGTGAATCAAATGGACCATTACGGCAAGGCTGGGATGGTCAGTTTGGTAAAGTAAATCCGTTGGGCATCTTTCTTTGCCTTTAGACAACAATTCTGATGGCAAAAGAGCCAAACGGGACAGGCCAAAAAAAAAAAGAAAAAAAAAAAAAAAGAACTGCTCACTCCTGATTGGACACTGAGCTGCACCACCTTCTCCTTCACTCCTCCATCTTGCTGTCCTCTGAGCTCTCTCTCCTTCATCTCCAGGGAACGAATCAGAGTGCGAGCACCCAACCTGTGGACTGTTAATCTGCAGACAAGGAAGAAAACATTTACAGTTCTAATGTTTCCTATTTTTGCTACATTAGTACATCACTGACTTTTCTGTTTTTCTGTGCTGAGGGTGCATTCTTTTTATATTAGAATTAGTAGAGTTACAGAGGGTATATAGAGTGTGAACATAAAATAAGAGCTTGATTAGGCTGTAGAAACGGATGAAAATCCAGTAAAGTGAAGAGTGTGTGTGTGTGTGTGTGTGTGTGTGTCTGGCAGGAAGTCTGAATATAGCTTGTGAGCTTGTGAGAGACGTTTCAAAAGGAAAACAGAGGAATTAGAGAATGAAAGTGCTAAGAAATAGTAATGAAAATGATATTAAATAAATGTCTTAGTGTGTTAATACAGGTGCCCATGGACTTGGCTCAACCTCAGATGAGTACAGCGGCAAAATGATAGATTAACATAATTGGAACGACAAACAGGCCAGGCTTTGGCTGAAACTTTACAGCTTCACCTCTCATCCTGCCCTTATCCTGAGAAGAAGCTTAAAGGACAGTCAATCTCCTGATGAAGACAGAAGACAGACAGAACAACACCGTAGATTTGAAGAATTAACAGCAGGCAGAAGACAGTACAACTGACCTAAAACACTGAAGGGTCCAGCAGCATGTATGTTAATGGAACATGTGCTCTGAATTACAAGCTGGAAAGTGTACCAGTGACATGACTGTGTGAAAGCACTGCATTGGACTGTCTGAGTTCATATTTGCCATGCTGGGAGTTAACCGCCAAGAAAAGACTGAAAAGTTGAAGAGAGAATGAACAGAGAAGAAGAAACGGCTGATTTGGGCCTGTGTTTGATTTGGGAGGCCACACAGGAAGCTGTGAGAAGAGGGGACGAGGACCGGTGAGAGGTGAAGGCTGGACGTGTTCAAGTGAAAGTATAGGAAAATTGGGTTGAAAATTGAGGCTGAACTTGTGGGGTTTAGAAATGTCCAGAGCATCGCAACAGAAAGGTGAATTAAAAAGAAAAAGAGAGAGAGCGGGATGAAGAAATAAATAAACTAATAATACATAAATGAATAGAAAAATCTTTTGTATATGGCGAGGTGCTGTGGGCACCTAAGTCTTTGATAGTGTAGAATTTTCAAGTCAATACCATGGTTGCATCTACTGAAAATCTCTGTGAAGCTTAAATCTCAATGACCTTGACTTCAAGGTCAGAGGTCAACTTTTCTGAAAATCAGAGGAGTTTCACATTCATAACACAGGTATGTCTACTAGGAGGCTGAAGGGTAGCTCTATATATTTATAAACAATCAAAAACAACAATTATTACACAATTTATTTCCAATTTGTATGGAATTTATTTCTGTAAAGGTGATGTTTTAGGTCTGATTGAAGGACTGATGTGATGGTAAGGTGTCCGCTGCTGCACTTTGAAGATTGGTAGGCTTTTTTTTTTAAAATTTTCACAAGAATTGCTACTTCCCCTAGAGTTTTGGCCACTCCAACAATCAGAAGATTTCCCTATGAGCAAGCATTTAGCGACAGTGGGAAGGAAAAACTCCCTTTTAAAAAGGAAGAAACCTTCAACAGAGCCAGGCTCAGGAAGGGACAGCCCTCTGCCACGACTGGTTGGGGTGGGGGGAGTGAAAATTTAAAAAAAAAGAAGCCAAAGTGATCATTATTGGAGCAGCTTAATTAATTTTTGCATTGTAATTTGCTGTTAATGTCATTTTCCAACCCCAGTTTGTATTTTTATCACTTTTGTCCAGGGTGGAAGATGCCATGCTGGAGACTGATTCAGTATGGTCTTTCAATGTTGATACATGGGAACCTTTTAGAGAGGCCAGGGCTGAAAAAGGGATGCCGGAGAACCTCCGAGGGTGTTATCCGCTGGTGTGCATCCAAGGCCAACATCTCTTTAATTAGGCTGACAAATAAGCGTTGGCCAGCTTCTGGTCCTCGTCTAAACATCATTAGCTGTTCGAGGTCATCCAGACGTGTAAGTATTATGTATCTTGTCTCCAGGGATTCATGTCCTGTCCCTGGAACAGAGCCTTTATATTGTTCTTCCGTCTTAAATGTCCAGCGCTGTTGCTTGTATTTGTCTCCAATGAAATAGTTTTCAGTGTACACGCCAGAGTCTAGCACATGATCTGGTGGCTGACCCTGAGTCTCTATGATGAATTTCAGATAATCATAGTCATTCTCCGAAGGGTAGAGTGGCACCCCTGTAGCAAGCTCCACAGCCACCAGCCCCAGAGACCACATGTCACTTGCTTCATTGTAAGGAAGGCCAAGCATAACCTCAGGTGCACAGTAACCAACTGTCCCCACAAAGTCACCAGGTATCACTGCAGACGCAGGACATGCGAGGCCAAAGTCTATAAGTTTGACTTTGATGGGAGACTCATGGCGGTTTACAACCATGATGTTTCCAGGTTTGAGGTCAGCGTGCACCATTCCCACAGAACTCAGGTGGGACAGAGCATTTGTGATTTGACCTAAAATTGGCCTGACTTCGCTTATGGGGAGACCCTGTTTATTCCGGTCCCCTATGTAGTCCCACAGGCATTGATCAAGGAGTTCAAATTTCAGGCAAACCCGCTGTCCGTCGTGGAAAAAGCCGTTCCATTGAACAATGTTGGCGGCATCTGGATCCAACCTTCGCAGCTGCTCCAAGATGAAAATTTCCACATGTGCCTGTTGCAGAATATCAGGGTCGCTCTTGTTGACTTTAATGGCAACAGCTTGGTTGGTTGTTGTGTCGCGACATTTGGCTACAATACCAAAGCCCCCTTCTCCGAGGAAAGCCTCTACCTTGTAGTGCTTTCCCAAAATGCTCCCTTTAACTAATTCAAGCTCATCTGAGCTGAATGATGGACTGGCTGATGTGTGGACGAATACTTGCTGAGAAAATTCAACCGAGTTTTGAAAACTGCAGTTGATTTTCTGTGATCTCTTGCTTTCCAAGTTTGAAGGGTGCTGAAAGACCACAGGGTTTTGTGATCTTTCAGCACTCATGTCAATGCACAGGGAACTCTTAGGGCTGAAAAAGGGATGCCGGAGAACCTCCGAGGGTGTTATCCGCTGGTGTGCATCCAAGGCCAACATCTGTTTAATTAAGCTGACAAATAAGCGTTGGCCAGCTTCTGGTCCTCGTCTAAACATTATTATTTGTTCAAGGTCATCCAGACGCGTCAGTTTTATGCATCTTGTCTCCAGGGACTCATATCCTGTCTCATACTGAAATTGTTGGTCAGTCTTAAATGTCCAGCGCTGTTGCTTGTATTTGTCTTCAATGAAATAGTCTTCAGTGTAGACGCCAGAGTCTAGAACATGATCTGGTGGCTGACCCTGAGTCTCTATGATGAATTTCAAAACATCATAGTCTTCATTTCCAGGGTAGAGTGGCAGCCCTGTAGCAAGCTCCACAGCTACCAGCCCCAGAGACCACATGTCAATTGCTTCATTGTAAGGAAGGCCAAGCATAACCTCAGGTGCACAATAACCAACCGTCCCCACACGGTCACCAGGCATCACTGCAGACGCAGGACATGCGAGGCCAAAGTCTATAAGTTTGACTTTGATGGGAGACTCGTGGCGGTTTACAACCATGATGTTTCCAGGTTTGAGGTCAGCGTGCACTATTCCCACAGAACCCAGGTGGGACAGAGCATTTGTCAGTTGACCTAAAATTGGCCTGACTTCGCTTATGGGGAGACAGTGGTTTTTCCGGTCCCCTATGTAGTCCCACAGGCATTGATCAAGGAGTTCAAATTTCAGGCAAACCCGCTCTCCGTCGTGAAAAAAGCCGTTCCATTGAACAATGTTGGCGGCATCTGAATCCAACCTTCGCAGCTGCTCCAGGATGAAAATTTCCAATTTCGCCTGTTGCAGAATATCAGGGCGGCTCTTGTTCACTTTAATAGCCACAGCTCGGTTGGTCATGGTATCACGACATTTGGCTACAATACCAAAGCCCCCTTCTCCGAGGAAAGCCTCTACCTTGTAGTGCTTTCCCAAAATGCTCCCTTTAACTAATCCAAGCTCATTTGAGCTGAAGGATGGGTGAGCTGACATGGTGAAATGTGTCAGCTTGGTCGGTGAATTGCTAAGTAAAATTCTCTCAAAACTCTCCAAAAAGGGTTTGCTTGCTGTCAGGTCAAGGTCCGTTGAGCATTAAAGTTTAACAGAGCAAAGCTCCTACTTAAGGGTTTTTTCTCTCAGCAAGATGATGACATAACAAAGGATCTATGTCATCATCTTGTGATGTCACAAGATGTCACCTTTTTTCACAAGATGCATTCCATTTGGATCAAAGGCATTCTATTTTTTCAGTTGAAACACTAAAAAAAAACAATGTTTCAACAGGCCAGGCTGCATTTTCTGCTGCAACATCTCAACAGGAGATAATAAGATAAAGACAAGGAAGACTGGTGATCTATCCATATCAGCAACATCGGCAGCTTTCTAGTGCAGGAAGTAATAAATTCAGCCCTCGTGTTTGCACTACAGGTTGCTTTCATGAGTATTTCTGTTTTTGTGGTGGGGGAATTTTTCCTCGTTCCAACGATGTAAACAAAAACATTAATTGTGCTTTCCGCAATGACTAGTAATCATTTTGTCCTACTGTTCATTTACAGAACAGGAAAGGTTTTGTTTGGTTATGATTGTTTTGCAAGAAATACTTCAATCACAGTGGGGTAGTCTTGATTAAAATGTTATATGAGAACTGTGGCACCATGTGTGACCAGATATTGGCATGTAGTCGTCGCCAGACTGTCATCAAAAGTGTGAAGTTTGGGACAGACTGGACAAAATACATTTTTAGAGATGAAAATCTTATGTCCAGTGATAAATGATCAAAATTCCACCACAAACATGGCTTTGACGAAGATGTCCCTTTCTGAAGTAACCCCAAAAAGTTCCTGAAGTAACCAAATGGAATTTAACCAGTGACCTCTCACTTTGCAGGCGAATGTGTAAACCAGCGATGCCTGGAAAACACTAAAACTGTGCCAAAATGTCATTTTACATTCAAAATGGCGGACTTCCAGACTTCCTCTTTGGATTGGGTTCACTGAATCTGTGTGTAATAAATGTCATACACGTATTTCAAGCTGTAAATAAGTTGTTAGAAGTTCTTTAAAATTTCTTAAGTGGTGCTGTAGATCCATTTCCGCAGTGCCAGTCACTTTTTAAAAAAAAGTACATTTTGACCTGATGTGAAGAATGCAAAAAATGTCATTAGTTTGGAAGCATGTTTGGTATATGATATACTTGCCTGACTAATAATAATTTATTATTACTATTACTACTGTTGTTGTTGTTGTACAATGGAGCCTTTCCCCTGTGAATGACCAGCTCCCAGCTAAAATGTGTATTTTGTGCCATTTATAAGGTCAGTGCTTTATCATACCTTAAACTGTGCAGGGTAAAAGCCTCAGTTGCTGGGAAAAGCACAGGTGTATTACAGTTTTTCTGAATTGCTAAAACACTAAACCCCATTGTAAAAACTAAACTGTCAACTATGAAAACTCTTTCATCAAATCAGTCCCACTGTTGCCAAAATCTTAAACACTATTCAAAGCTCAGTCTCCCATTTAGCAAAACTCTAAACACAAAACACACTTAGCAGTGTGGTGCACCTGTTGTCGTGTGAAGGCTGTGTGCAGTAGTGATGTCTCCTGTGTGTCGAAGCTTTGAAGCGTGTGTCGGGTAATCTCGTGGTAGTTTTGTAAAGCGCGTATCGAGGCTTGCTTTGATTACGTATGCAGTGATGTTCGAGGCCTCGCGGGCAGTCCGTACCACGTGACTGATTCAGGAACTGGCTCGCCGGTTTGCACCAGATTCTAAATAAATTGGGCAGCAAAACACAGCTGATTCCCCGTCACATTGTGTTGTGGAATTGGATTACGTCCCAGTTACATACTTACTTGAACATTTCTCCTTCGATGGAACCAGCAAGGAAGAGAATATTTGTCTGACAACATTTAATCTCATCTCTCCTAATAAAGTATGCACACAGTAATAAATATCACAAATGATAAGTACCATAATATAAATCAACAACACCACAGATCTTATAATCTGATTTTAGTTTATTAAAAAGTGAAGCACCACACACTAGTTTGTGTCATTGTCCAGATGTACATAAGCATGATTACACAGTTACACAATCATACCAAACTCTGTCCTGATAGTTTCCACTTTCTCTTTTGTATCAGACATACTGAGACAATATTCGGGATAAATAACCATGAAAACAATTTATTTATTAAGTTTAGAGGTTTACACATCACATCATTATAATCATTGAGCCTGTCTGACTTTAATCGTCCACTTGATGGCGCAGTAGAGCCAATGAATCGTCACAATGCTTCGAACCATGAGTCGACCAGTTGGATGGAAAGCTTCAGTTCATCACAAGGCTTCATCTCACCATCACTAATGAAAGCTCTTATAATTTGGCTGCTATTAGAGACCATTGATTTAGTCTCTCTTTGGTTACTACGTGGATCTTTTTTCAGACAAATTAATGAAAAAAATATAATAAATGGAAAAACAGAGTACAAATGTGGACAGTTAACTGGATATTACAGCGCGATTTCAGTGCATAAATACATAAATGCAGGTCTGAGACATAAGTGGTGCAATATTGATAGAGCTCACATGACTCCGTCCTGTTCGTATCCCAGAAATCCACCAGGATTTTAGTGCCTCATATACTGCACAGGTCATTGGCACACCTGAGATTCAGGACGACATGCTAAGCAGTGCTGTGTCACCATCAATAATACACCATATTAATGCAAGGTACAATTACAGCTGGGCTCCGCCACATTTTATTTTAACAGAGGAAATAAAATATGCAGAGCTAGCTGAGTTGGTTGAAATTCAGTTGCTACTTTAAGAGAATTTCATACAAGAATAATTGCAGATAAAATAGGTTATTAAAGCTGTCATCATTGCTTCAGTGCCATATTCTCTCTGCTGTAACTCCGATTTGAAGAGGGCTTGTTTAGGCAACAACTCAGAGCACTAACTATACGATCACTGCCGGTCACTTAGGTGATTTGTTATAAATGTGAAAACAGCTATGCAGGTTTAATGCAAGGAAGTCTTTACTCAGTGTTTGGCATGGGTCCTAAATGAAGGAGGGGTAGTCTGTCAGTCACTGCATTCCTCACCTGCATGGGAAACTTCCCAAACTGGAAGTTATCAGAAACATTGGAGACAATACTGAATCCACCAGAGACAGCTGGGACAGGTCCTAGTCATTACCATACAGAAAAGAACGGATTTATTTCAGTTCAGTTCAAATTAATAAGGTGAAGAAAAAACAGAGACTGCATCTTATGTGTTTTCTATTCTATTCTAGTAGTTTTAGAATCCAATAACTACACAAACAATCATGGCAGTGAGGTGTGGAGGGCCAGGAGTGACAAAATGAATGAATTAAATATGCCATTAATTATTGAATTAAATGTTTCATTATTTAATTAAATGCCCATTCACTTCACTAGTGTTTGTAGTTGTTGTTGAGAAATGCCCACTGAAAGAATGGCCACCAGGGCAAGTGCCTGTAATCGGATTACAGTAACACGTTACTTGTAACGCATTACTGCCCATCTCTGTTGAGAACAAATAATGTAAATGAATAATAGTGTTCAAATTGTTCGTTAAAACTCTGCATATCTCAGAAAAACTAAAAAAAAATCAGCTTTCTTCACTCACTTCTTTACAATGCAGCCATTACAGTCTTCTTTGATTGGTCGCTGCAGGATTGCCATTCTTCTCATGTTTAGTTTTTTTTCCTATCAGTGTTTTAATTCTATGAAATAAATTTTTCAAAGTCACTTTTTGCTTTCACTAGCTTGTTTTTAGTGTCCCACTTTTGGATCTTCTGAACTCACTCTGATTAAAGTTGTCATTGTACTAATGTTATTCATGTGCAGCTGACTTCACAGCTGTGTGTGTTGTTTTTTTTTATTGCTTTTTTGCAACTTTTTGTGATATCTAAATGTTTAACCTGTTCAATAACATTATTACTATTCAGTGATTATTATATATGATTATCACTTGGCTACGTGAACATACATAAATCTGTTAAATCTCAGCGACACAAGCATGTCTTCATGCGCACACACAGTTTCTACTCCCATTCATTCAGGTTTATATTTACAACTTTTACAGGAAGAATGGACAGCCATCACTTTAAGGAAAAACAAAGAGAGAGAGAGAGAGATTTTAAGTTCAGGGCAGGTCAGTTTTTATAGAAATGCATAGATGTGTGTTGTACTTCCATCTGGCTTATTACTTTCTAATGCAGGGGAAAGACATTGGCAAAGAAACACCTACTACATAAATAGTTTGATTTGAAGTTGCTCTTTTGAGTCCTCTCTATTGACTCTGACATCCTGCTGTTAACAGTTTCATGGTATTGCTTTGTTTGCTTTAAACAAACCTCACAGGGTGGTAGAATATATCTGCGGTGCAGAGGTCCTTGGATCGCCTCTCTGTTGTCTTTGTTGACAGCAATGAAGGTGGTGAAAGAACTGCTCACTCAAAGAGACTGGAGAAAATAACCCCCCTCTTAATTCATCCTGACCAAACTGGTTTCATAAAAGGTAGGCACTCATCAACAAATACACGTAGATTACTTAATTTGATAGACTACTCATACAGTAAAAACCTAGAAACTACAATATTCTCTTTAGACGCAGAAAAAGCATTTGACAGAGTTAACTGGAAATTTCTATTTGCAACTTTACACAAATTTGGTTTTGGATCCTCTTTCATAAACTGGTTAAAAATATTATATAATTCCCCAACAGCTTGTGTTAGAACAAATGACCAGACATCCTCCAGCTTCTGTCTCTTGAGGGGCACCAGGCAGGGATGCCCACTCTCCCCTTCACTATTTGCATTTTTTATTGAACCACTAGCAGCAGCAATTAGACAGAATTCAGTAATTAAGGGCATAAAATGCAAGAACGTGGAACATAAAATCAGCCTTTATGCGGATGATGTGTTACTCTTTCTCCAAAATTCACAAACCAATATCTCTGGGGTGATTGAATTGATAAACTCTTTTGCAAGAATATCAGATTACTCAATTAACTGGTCAAAATCTACAGTCCTACCGATTAATTGCTCCTTCCATAATTCCTCTTCTACACCACTGCAATCGGGAAATATAAAATATTTAGGTATTAATGTTTCTCCCAAGCTTGCAGATCTAACTAAATTAAACCATATCCCACTTTTAAAGAAGGTAGAAGATGATCTGGCTAGATGGAAATGTCTACCCATATCACTCATGGGAAGGGTTGCCGCTATAAAAATGGTCTTACCAAAAATAAATTATTTATTCTCAATGATCCCAACTAAACCGCCACAAGATTGGTTCAGATCTCTAGATTCATGTATGTCCAAATTCCTTTGGAAAAATAAACCCCCACGTATAAGCTTAAAAACACTACAAAAGACCAAGGATAAAGGAGGACTAGAACTGCCTAACTTTCAGCACTACTTCTTAGCCAACAGGCTTCAGTTTATCTCAGGATGGCTAAAACACACCCTCTTAGATGAACCTTGGCTAGATGTAGAACAAGCACTCTGCAATAATCTAGAGATCTCAGACCTACCATTTATCAGCTCAAACATCCAACGACATGAATGCTTTAAAAGCATCAACATCAGCTCTTCTCTGACAGCATGGTGGGAGTTTCTAAAATTGACGGTGTCTTCATTAATCCCATGCAAACGTACACCTATCTGGAACAACCCTGACATATTACAAAACAATAATATGATAAACTTTTCAGATTGGAGTGATAAAGGAATCAAATATTTAGAACATATACTAGAAGGAACAGAATTTATTTCATTTGACGGACTAGTTACACAATATGGGATCAACAAGAAAAGATTTTTAGAATATCAACAAATTAAATCCATAGTAAAAAAGAAATTTAAACCGGGTCAAGTTGAACTACAAACACCACCAAGTGTGGTTCCATTTCTTACTCTTAAACCCCCCAAATTACTATCCAAAATATACAGAATGCTTTCTAAAACAGATGAATCAATATCACTTCCTATTGCAAAATGGGAAGTGGATTTATCAGTTAACTTAGACCTAAACTTCTGGTCTCAGATTTGCTTAAAAACCTTTCATCTAATTAGAAATCCCAGTCTTCAATTAATTCAATACAAAATATTACATAGAGTGCACTATACAGGTCATCGGATGTTCAAGATGGGCTTTACGTCTACCAACAACTGCTCACACTGCCAAACCAATTCACCGGACAATTATATCCACGCTCTTTGGTTCTGTCCACCAGTTCAGAAGTTTTGGCGCGAGATATGTGAAGACTTATCGAAGTGTCTGAAATGTAACATTCCAACTTCCCCCTTAGTGTGTTTGTTGGGCAGCTTAGATAATGTCACTTCAGAAAAGAATATCGCCCATATGGTTTTCACTGCCCTATGCATAGCCAAGAAAACAGTCCTCATGAACTGGAAAAATAAAAATAATCTTAATTCTAACCAATATAGAAATTATCTATTAGATTACATTAGTCTTGATACAGCCTCTGCCACCACATCAGATCAATTGCTCTGGGCTCCTTTGATCAGCTCCATCACCTAGTGGGGGTGGGGGGTCATAGTTTGGTCCCGCCTTCACTGTTGTGATTGGTGTGGGGGTAGGGACAGGCTTAGGGCGTCGGGGGGTTCCCCGGAGGCATCTTCCTTGGGGGGCTCAACCCGGGGTAGCGGTCATGTCCGGTTAGGGGCTCTGTTGGCTCTCAGGTGACTGTTTCCTCGCGGCTGCGTGCAGCGGGGCTAGGGGAGGGTCTGTGCTGACGGACGTGGGTTACTGACCTGGTAGCCTGGCTGCCCCTGGGTGGGTCCGGGATGGGCGTGAGGTTCTGGGGGCGCTCCGTCTCTGGGCTGGGACCCGGACCGGGCCTCGGGGGCTTGGGTCCTGGTTGGTGTGTTGCCGGGGTTGTGGGCGGGTGGGTGCATGGGGGCCCAGCCCTGGAGCAGGGTGCCGCCGGTGCGTCGAGCCACCTGGGGGGCTCTTCAACTGGTGGGGGAGATTGTCACATCTTGCAGGAGCTTTCCTCTCCTCAGGAGCTCCCTCTGCAGGAGGGGGAGATACAGGAGAGGTGGAGGAAGATCTCAGCCTGGGTGTTTATTGTCTTATGTAGTCTGGAAGATGAGTGGATGGTGGGGTGGGTGCAGTTTTCTCTGTGGTGGGGTTGGGTGGACTGTCCCGAGCTCTGTGGGGCCGGGCGGCGCTGCTGCACTGGGCCCGGTCTGGATGGGCCTGGGCCCCCTTTCCCTGGCGGGTCGCGGAGTATGGGGGTGCCTACTGGGGTCAGCGGGGGAGCTGGCCCCAGGGAGGGGTCACTTGCCCCTCCCTTCCTTCCCTCCCCATCTCCAGCTGCCTCCCTCTTCCCGCTCCACCACAACCACCCACACATGCAGGGCCTTGGAGTAGGGGTATGTCACCAGGGTGCAGAGGAGGCTACCCCCCCCCTCTGTCCCCTTCTGGCTGCCTCTGCCTCAATTTTATCCCACAACTTAGACATTCACATTACTCACACTCTCATTACACATACATATAGGATCTTGGGGGTGGGCACGATACACGGAGTCCAAAGTACCATCAGGGTGTACACCCCACCCCTGGCATCGTTGCCCACCTCTCAATTTTAAATACACGTAGACATTGAGGGCTAGCAGGAGGGACCATACGCTTACCTGCTGCTCTCTGGCAGGTAGCTCCAAGCCCTCCTGGGTTTTAAATGCACCTTAGAACACACATGCATCAACATTACAATGAGCGGGTGGAGGGAGGTTTGGAGTCTTCTCTCACCCCCATTCTCTGCGACCTGCTGGAGCAGGGGGGCTAGGACTAGGAGGAGGAGTTGGCCGTCCGACTGCGGTCTGGAGTGTGGAGCCTTCCTGCTGCTGCGGAGTCGGGGCGGTCTGCCTCCCCCCACCGCAGGGAAAAGGGAAACACCACCTGGGTCTGGGTGCAGTTCCCCCCTCCAGGGGCGGGGGCACCTAGACCCGGTTTGTAGAGTACGCTTGGGGAGTGTGATCGTGTGTACAACGTCTCTTTATGTCTGTCTCCACGTTGGTTGAGTGTGGAGTGAGTGCATATGAGAGCATGAGGGTGGGAATGGATGTTTGTATCTGTGGCAGAGAGGCAGGCGCGTGGAACAAAGAAGCTGCGAGCAGACCGGCGTCGGACTGAGGTCAGGAATATGGAGGTGAAGAGCTGGCATCCAGCGGGCTGCTGAGAGCAGAGGGAAAAACAGAATTAAAACAGAGTTTAACTATGACGAGGTTCTACGACTGTGAAGCCTTCACTAACGAGGGTTAATCGACATCCTGGCACAGAATGTTTGAGACCACCGGCACGCTGGAAAAATCCAGAACTCACCCGGACCATGACAAAATCTGAATTAGTCAGTCTACACATGCTCCAACACATTGTGAGGTGATTGTATTGGAGCGAGAATCCCCAAGAGAGTCAGGTGCGTCTTCACACATCGGCCAGTGTAGGTAAAAATGACAATCTCGTTGACTCACGAAGCAAACCCTGAGCTGTGGCTCCTCCTCCAGCGATAAAGCAATTTAAACTAGAGGTGGCCCTACCCTTTACCATTGAAAAAAACAACAGTGATCAATAGAGCAATTTCAGATAGGCAGACTCTTGCTTTGACCAATCAGAGAGATTGGGTCTAACCTGAACTGGAAGTTATCGCCTGTCAGAGTTTGAGGTAATGTCAGACCAGTAGAAAAAAGTTACGTTTTTACTGTAACACCACAAACATTTTTAACAAAATATCTTCATAACTTCAAATGCAAATAGAAATTTTTAATTTAAAAATGTATCCACAAGTTTTTCAAACAACAAAGTTACACGCAATCTTTTACCTAAAAATGCAGCAAAGGCTTTTTACATAAGCATTTAAAACTATTTACAGAACAATCAGGTCTTCTGCATCAAATAAGAAGGTACACACATTATTTGTGCCACTCCAAAAAACTGTTTCTGTCCACTATAAGACAGAGGAGAACACCACAGGCCTAAACACTGCACACCTGACAACAGGAGGTGTATCACTCCTCCTGTTTTTCACCTGGAGACAGCGTTTACACTGCAATCCTCCGTTGGTGGCTCTTTTGCGACAACTGTGACATTCACTAGTATAACTGACACACAAAACAAAACAACAGCTACACTACACACTAACTACACAAGACATCAAACTACCTATAGACTCCAAACACGCTAAACGTCACACACCTCTCACATCTCAAAACTTGCTCTCTCCTTCTTTCACTTACTCGCTCTCTCACTCCTAAAACTTCCCCCTCTTCCTAAACAACCAAATGCCATGTTTCCATATAATTGTTTGATTGGTTGACATGGTACAGTGATGCTTATTAACTCAATATGTACATAATTTTCTGGGCAAAAAACAAGAAGCTTCAGGTTATCCATCATCCGCATGTCATAAACGAGGAGGACAGAATGCTTTACATTAATGACTATGATGCTAAACACCCCTCATGTCAGCCATACCTGAAGACATTGATGGTGGCTGACGCTATATTCTGATGGTGACTCCTGAATTTCCTTCACTTCCTCCTCATCCTTGAAATACTCCTGATGGATGTCCACAGCATTGTTCAGTCTGATGGCATCCTCCATGACCTGGACAACATGATACCATTAGAATGACATCATAGAATGAGGGGTGTGACCAGAGCCAGAAATGCACTCATTGATCCTTTTGTTGATTTATTGCTATCATCATACACTACTCAGGGCTCTAGACTAACTTTTTGCCATGTGCCGGTACGCCTAACTTTTTAAAGTTAGGCGTACCGGCACAAAAGTTAGGCGCACACAAATTTTATAATAATTTATATAATATAATGTGTTTTTCTGGATACACTGTGCTTTTTCAGCATTCAAAGATTGATGACACCGTGTCAGAGCACTGGCTATGAATTTCAGAAGGATCAGGCCTTAACTTAACAGAAAAGTTAGCAATAGTTCTTTTCCTATTACAGCTACATCCACTTCTGTCGTGCCTAGGCTGCTCACTAGGGCTGGGTATCATCACTGATTTCTATAATCCATTCGATTCCGGTTTTCAAAGTCCCGATTCGATTCAACTTAGCCTCAGACAGTCAGAAATATTATAATTCTGATCATTTATCAGTACTGACTTCTTCAGAATTGTGAACATCACAGCAGATGCCTTTGTGTGAAAGTAACAGAGAATAAAACAGAAAAACATGAAGGAGATTTTTCTGGTCTGGCTTTTTATAGCAGATAACCTTAAAAATATTCTACAATGTTCTGCATATAAAGTTTAAATTTCTTCAGTTTTGAATAACAGAAAAAATAGGCTTTCTTGTCCGAGGTCATTTAAGTGAAAAAAAGAAAAGAAAAAGACAGCAGCCACAGCGCTGTAAACAACGGTAGACTGGTGGGTAATAAGCGAATGAATAATACAGAAAACAGAGATTGGAGACGGGAAACTGTTCTTGAAGTACAGAGAGAGATCGAGAGAGAGCTAGCTGTGCATGAAGTGTGATTTTAATAGTCGTGGAAGCAAAACAGCAAAATTCATGACGACATTGATCAAATGTGAAGCGCAGTTTGCTGCTTCTTTTGCTGCTGGCTCGGTGGATTTTGGTTGGAGAGAGACAAAACCTGCAGCTCAGAATCAGCGCAAAAAGACGTAAACACAGCGCGGACCGGACGCATCAGAATCCCTAATCTCCGACTGCGTGTCCGTCTACGGGCCGTCGGGTGAGAAAGCCGAGAAAGACAAAGCTGATTCTGATGCGTCGGTCCGTTCTGTGTTTACGTCTTTGTGTGGAGTCCGTGTACCTGCTCTCATCTGCTGTTTGGTTGTTGTTGAAATGGTTTTGTGAGCTTTAATCTGAGAATCTGGCGTTTCTTGCAAAACACAGTTCTATTTAAAAGTCGATTCAGGATTTAATGAATTGATATCGCTTTATTCAAGCTACTCACCTCCCACTTCCACCTGCACTTTCAACTGGACCACGGCCAATCAGAGAGGTCCCGCCCCTGACTATCTCTGATTGGTTTAGTCCACGATAGGGGCAAAATGTGTGTCTGTTGTTGACCACAGGGAATGTTGCAGATTTTTTTTTTTTTTTTTGCTACCCGAACAGTTGGTCGCACAGGTGCAACCAAATTTTTTTTTTTTAGTCGCACCACTGAAAAATGTGGTCGCATTTGCGACCAAATTGGTCGCACTCTAGAGCCCTGCTACTAATCAACTAATCGAAGTGCAAGTGTCACAGTCTGTTATTTATTCTCCCTCCATGCAAGGCAACATCCAGGGGTGGTGCTGTGGGTTCAGCATGGCTGGCAGCCATTGTTCAATCATGCCTCCCCTACTTCAGTTGGAACGCTGGGGCCTGGAGGAGAGAGCTGCGGACTGCCATGCACCATGAGCAGCCGATGGGAGCGAGAACAGTCGCAGTTCTTGCTTTTTCTGTTGGGGGAGGCCCAAATAGTGCCATTCAACCTTCAGCATCAGCAAGGGGCTGTTTTTACAATGTCTGCCAGGTAATTCTACACCGACTGGGTAGAGGGCATCAGAGGGCCACTACCGCCGTTTCTGAGGAGGACGGATGGAGCCAGGGGACAGGCCCTTTGCATATGCTAATGCACAATGCAGTAGCCAGAGATGCAGCCTGGGCCAACAAGGAAGAAGCTCCACTGCTAAACCTCCTTGTACTGCAGCAATTTGTAGAGGCGCTCCCAGCAGGAATAGCGGAGTGGGTCCACTACCATCAGCAAGCGAGCCTCAAACTTAGTATAACACTGGCCAAAGACCACTGGAAATTTAACAAAGGGGCAAAATATACAGCCTAAGGCTGCGGTTAGCTCCTGCGTGACACACACCTTGACTTTGGGAACAGATTGATGTGACTGATGCAATATTTGGCCACATTGCTATAACAACACCACTTGATTACTTCACACGCATGCTACCAATTATCCATAAATTGCTGCTTAAGGAACTAAGGACTAACGGAAAATTTTAAATGCAAGTTCTTTTTTCTAATGTGTTGTACAACTATCAAATTCATTTTTTTATGTTACATAGTAATATGGTCCTTACCAATTGTGAAACTAAATTAATTAGTTTCATAGATCTAATCCATACTGCTCCTTTAAGGCAGCAAACTCGCTATATTCTATTCATTATACCAATTAATAACACCAGTGGTAAACAAAAACACTACTTTAAAACAACTCAGTGCAAATAGGCATGCATGTTCATTTTCTTTCAACTCACAACAACAACTCAACTTCCAAACCAAAACACCAACACAAAGGAGTGTGAGTTTAGACAGCACCAGTTAGCTAATCACATAGAACTGTAATCTTTGACATTTGTTTACCAAGTGAACAGCTTTAACATTTAAGCAGCTGCAACTGTTAGTGCAAACACTGTGTATTTATAAGGAAAGAGCTTCAGGTCTCCAGATCTACTAGCTAACAAAAGACACGTTACGCTTTCACCTGCTTCTCTGCTTCAACAGCAACAATGTTCCTCTTACATCAGAGGCACAGCTACAGCAAGTGTAGAGCCAAGCAGCCTCACCAGCGTAACCAGTGTTGCTCTTTTAGCTTTGAATGTTTTAACTTAAATGTATTAACAACTTGTGTAATAATTTTAACAAAAGGTTTCTACTTTTATCTGTTTGTAACCCTGGGCTACACAACATCCATAAACAACATGTATCCATTCAATATCAATCCAACCAACAACACCTGCATTAACCCAACCATCCATAAAGCCAGCAACCATCCCGCCAACATGCATCAACCCAAAACTCCAACCAGACAGCATGCATCATAGTAAGACTAGGTGGACTGCTGTGGATTCATTTGGATCTTACTCTGCACAGCTGCAGAACACTGTTGATATAGCTCTCGTCCTTTTCCACCTTATTCCTGAAAAGGCTTGTTTGTTTCTTCTCAGCAGGGTCGATGTCCTTGGGCCACCCCCCCTCCACTTGGTTTACTCCACAGCTTCTTGTCTCATGAAGTTTTGTGTTCACCTGAAAACAACAAGTAGCACCTGAGATTCACACAGACAGGCAATTCACACAGTGCACTGTTAATCAGGAGGTAGAGCAGGTCACTAATCAGAAGGTTGGTGGTTCAGTCCTTGGCTGCATCCCTTGGGCAAGATACTGAACCCTGAATTGCTTTCTGATGCATTCATCAGAGTGTGATAAAAAACACAGAAAAGTTGCTTTTATGAATGGGTGAATGAGGCATGTTCTGTATATAAGAACCAGTGTCTTTACTATGTATGTAATTTCAACCCTTTTGGCAATCCAGTTCAAGCTGTGTGTAGGTGATCAGTTACTGCAGGAGCGTCACACTCATTTTAGTTCATGGACTGCTTCTAGCTTGATTTATCCTAGCCCAATACTAATAAGATAATAATAATAAATACTGTATTGATCCCCGAGGGAAAATCCCTCTCTGCATTTAACCCATTCACTCAGAGAAGGAGTGGGAAGCCACTGGGCACCCAAAGAGCAGTGCGTAGAGACAGCACCTTGCTCAGGGGTACCTCAGGGGAGCCGTTCAGTGGATTTGAACCCCCAACCTTCCAATCATAGGGCCACCACTGTACCTACTGAGCTATCCCTGCCCATAACTCTAGAGTATTCACATTTCTCTGTGTAAAGGCAGCTGATCTGACAGTGTCCACGACTCATAAATAATTTCTAAAACTCATCAATAGCCTGAGATGTCTTCAGAAAAATAAAACATCTCCATTTCTACAAACTACAAAGAAACGCTGCAGTAAAAAATGAGAGAAAACCATCAGCATGGCTCCTCAGGCTCACAGTCTATGATGTGGCAGGCAATTAATTTTCCCAAGGGCCCACATAAGAGACTGGGACTGGGAAGTTCTGGCAGATCACGTCACATATTCTAGTCTTGTATCTCTATTCAAACTTTTTGGAATGAAGTTTAAGTAATAAGTTACTTAAGTGGCAGGTAATTTCAGACTGACATAAGTCTGCATGCATCAAGACCCTTCAGATTCATACAATTTTGTTTTTAACGTTTTCTGTAATAATTATTTTATTATTTGATTTTGATAATTTAGTTGATAATTATCCCATGATCTCTTGGGAGTGAGGCTCACCTCGTGCTCTGACATCTCCACACCTGTCTGCGTGGCCAGGTCCCGGTGGCTCTTCTGGCTGAAGTTGAGGGCCAGGCTTGGGTCCGGGTGGATGTCCACCAGCAGCTCAGCAGGTGAATCCGAAAACTGACACTGACGGCCAAACTCGCAGCAGTGCTTGGAGTAAGTATAAGTGTTTTCCATGCTGCCATGAAAACACAGAAGAGCCTGCTCTGTACTTGATTCTCTTAAGTGCAGAGGTGGGAAGTGACGAAATGCAAATATTTTGTTACTGTACTTACTTAAAGTAACTTACTTAATGTGGCCGGGGTGTGTGATCTTTCTTCCCCTTCTGTGTATTTAGTAACGGTGGAGCCGGAGGAGCGGATTGGTTGCAGCAGCTAAGGTGTGCCTGTTTCCTGCGTCTGAGTACCGAAAACAACAGTATCAGCTGCTGAGTATTGAATAAAAGCCACACTGAGCACGCAAAGATTGTGTGTGTTGGGTCGATTTCTTCACACTTAGCAGAATTTAAAGACATCTGTATTTTACTTGAGTAGTTTTTTTCTCACTACTTTTTACTCTTACTCCATACATTTTTAAACAAATATTTGTACTTTCTGCTCCTTACATTTTCAAAGAGGCCTCTTTTGTTTTAATGCATTTCGGAGGAGTTATTATTTCACGTTACTATTAGCCTCCAAAAATCTTTGTTTATTATGCAGCAGCCTATATTATAGGATAATGAGAGATGATTTCTGCCAAAGTAAGAGGTTAAAGTGGAGCAGTGTTTTGTTGATGTTTGTTTCTTCATTTTGTTTTTGCCACAACACCAGAACGGAAGTGCAGGTAATAATAATAATAATAATAATGGATTGCATTTATATAACGCTTTTCGAGATCCTCAAAGCGCTTTACAATTCCACTATTCATTCACTCACTGGTAGAGGCAAGCTACAGTTGTAGCCACAGCTGCCCTGGGGCAGACTGACAGAAGCGAGGCTGCCATATCGTATGAGGTGCCGTAAGGGACATTATTACTGAAACGCTCTCACACACACAACTGAAACGCTCTCACACACACTACTGAAACGCTCTCACACACACTACTGAAACGCTCTCACACACACAACTGAAACGCTCTCACACACACTACTGAAACGCTCTCACACACACTACTGAAACGCTCTCACACACACAACTGAAACGCTCTCACACACACTACTGAAATTTTAGCTCTCACACACACTACTGAAACGCTCTCACACACACTACTGAAATGCTCTCACACACACTACTGAAACGCTCTCACACACACTACTGAAATTTTAGCTCTCACACACACTACTGAAACGCTCTCACACACACTACTGAAACGCTCTCACACACACTACTGAAATTTTAGCTCTCACACACACTACTGAAACGCTCTCACACACACACAACTGAAACGCTCTCACACACACTACTGAAACGCTCTCACACACACTACTGAAATTATCTGAGTGTGTCTGTGTCTGAGAGAGAGAGAGAGAGAGAGAGAGAGAGAGAGGGAGAAATACACTTGACTCTTTACAAATTGGCAGCTGGAATACTTTTAAGTTCTCTTTATGGTTTTTTGTTTTAAAATTCTGTTTTACTTCCAATAGTTTATATTGAAATACATGCAGATTGAAATTAAATTTGAAACATGATTAAATTTTAATTTGTGTGATGTGTGTGTGTGTGTGTGTGTGTGTGTGTGTGTGTGTGTGTGTGTGTGTGTGTGTGTGTGTGTGTGTGTGTGGAGGGGGGGGGGTTGCAAGACAGAGAAAAAGAAGTAATGAGTTGACAGTTAGTATCAGCGAGTGAGTGACATACAGAGAGAGAGTGGGACTGGCATCAAATGAACTGTTTTGTAGTCTATTCCATGTATCTGCTGAGAAAGCTCAAATCTCAAATACTGTATCGAATCATTGGTTTACTTTGTGGTAATAGTGGTAGTAGTGCCACCTAAAGTCAGCTTTACAAATGACACTAAAGTTTATTATGTGATAAAAAAAATTTAATTCCTTTTTTAGAAAAGAAATTAATCAAAAAAGTTTAAGACACCACTTAATACAGATACAAAAACCTGGCTAGGTCTCACGTTGATTAAAAAATTCCCTTTTACAATTGTCTACTTGTTATATCTCTAGCTCTGTTCTGTTGAGCATGTGCCACTCCTGCATTAAAAAAAATATACGTTTTTTGACTGACTGTAACTTTTTACTGGGGAAAATAACTTTGAACCTACAATGAAACTTGTAAGATTATGATGTCAAATTTCTTAGAAAGGGCCCTGCAAGGAGAGCTCATTGCCACTATCTGCACTAGTGATGTGTCGGTCGCGAACGAAACAAATCTTAGAGCCAGATCTTTGAAGTGAATTTCCCCGTACCTCCCTGCATATCTGTTTCTGGTTGGTTTCTGTTAGTTTTTCCCAGTTTAGGTTTTCTTAGTTTCATGTTCACCCTCGCCATTCCTGTTGTATCCTCTTTTGGTTTAAAAAACTCACTTGCACCACAGCTGCCGCATTTTGGGTACTAAATAATTCTCACACGGCTTGCCCCGGCAACCCGTGACAGAAAGCTGAAAATTCAAATAGTTAAAAGTTAAAATGTAAATGGTAAATGGCCTGTATTTGTATAGCGCTTATCTAGTCCCTAAGGACCCCAAAGCGCTTTACACAACCTGTCATCCACCCATTCACACACACATTCACACACTTAAACCATTTAAAATGTAAATAGTTTTTGTATTTTTTGTATTGTAGTTTTTGTAACACTGCTCATGTAAAAAAAAGTGGAACAACTAAGGTTTTAAAAGCTGTAGAAGCTTTACAGTTATATTTTATTACATCGGTTGAACACAGAAACATAAAAAAACAACCCTAATGAGACTCATGAGACTCATTTTTCATTTATATTAAGAACAAAGGAATTTCACTGATTATTACTCTGAGGACAGCCTGCGTTCCCCCTAGCTGCACAGAAAATGGGCAAAAACTTTTATCTGGTAGGACCAGGGACTTTAAAAAGCCACAAGCCTCTTTATTAAGCTGCAGAACACAGCTTTTGTTTATCATTAAAGCTTTAAATGCAGGTCAATTTGTGGTACAACAAAAACCGGTTCACATGACCACTCCACATCCTTATAAGCCTCTTAAGAATTAAACTAATGTCTCCATATTGTGCATTTTTTAATTGTCTCCTTTCTATCCTCTGTCTTCAGCAGAGTGTCGTTCTTCAGTCATAAATAATGAAGGGATACTGCTCTCGCCAAACTACCCAATGAACAATGAACAACCACAAGTGCATCTACAGCATCAAGGTCATAGATCTTAACGCTTCAGAATATGCATGACATGAGTTTTTATTGAGAAAAATAATGGCTATTGATCATTGCAAGTATTTAAGAGATGTCAAATGTATTACCAGTCTTCAAACCTTTGTGAGGGCTTGTCACCTGCTATGTGGGTCATTAGTGCTAATTTCGATTTGATGTTGATCTGAGGTTCAAGCTGGGAAAGGAATCAACATCTCTGCAAGAACCTTTCATCTTGCCCAGGGTGATATACTCAAAGTAAACTCACTCACACATACACACATTTGGTCTTTGCCCTTGACAGAAGGATACAAACTGGTGTACTCAAGTAAGTTAGCAGTGAACACCACCGTTTAGTATAGAGCGAAAGCCTAATCTGTTTCTCCAAGACTTCATTGAAGATTCATTCAGGAGGTGACAAAAAGCCCTACAACAACATTTCAGGTTCCACTTGCCTCATTTAAGGTCAGAGTTCATGAAATGGAAGTTTTAGAGTGGCCTAGCATATTTTGTATTGACTCTGCCAGTATCTTTGTCTAATCTTTGAATTTTTTTTTGGATTATCTGGGGCAGATGTACATACATTCTAGCAGTATGCCTCAAATTATTCACCAGTTAGATGCCTCATGACAACTGCTGATTTCTGACAAATGCAACAGGCTCACTAGAACAGTTTAACTCTAAATGGATGGATGGATCACAGAAGGAAATATGAAATTTTCCACTGAACCGATCACAAGAAACATGTCACGTTTGATTAACAAAGCTTTCAGCGTAGGACGACGTGGTAAAGATGTGTTTTGATGTTCACCAAAGCACACCCACATTTGGCAGTGCCCTCTTAGACGCACAGTTGGAATTCTAATTGTTTAAATGGTGTCATGAAGGGTGATCGCTTAGTATTATTCACTTTGAAGTGTCAGGATCCTGGGTCTCCTGACCCAGTGTTGAGTTTCTTGTATCTCAGTGTTTTTGTACTATGATGTATGTTCTAAGTTCTCTTTGTTGCCCCAGTTTATTCTATAGAGTCTAGTGTCTTGGGTTTCTTGTATTCTGTTTAGTTTTCTGAGTATTTAGTAGCTGCCCTCTGTGCTCCTTTATGTTGATCTCTGTGTTTCTTTGTTGCTCTGTCTCTCCTGTCAGCTGTATCTCCTAGTCCAGTCTGCATCTCTGTGTTACATTTCCTGTTTTACTTTAAAGGTCTGTGTCCTACGTGAATATATTGTGTTTCGATTCCCTTGGCTCTCGTCTGATTTCTCCTACCTGTGCTCCCCTTCTGTGTCTCATTCCTCTCGTTATTTCCCAGTGTATTTAAGGACACGCTGAAGCGATTATATCTCTCGGCTGGCCTGAAAACACCTTTGTGGAGGTGGCTGAGGAGCGGGAGGTCTGGGCTTCTCTGCTTAAGCTGCTGCCCCTGGTCTTGGATAAGTGGAAGAGGATGGATGGATGGATGGATGGATGGATGTTTTGAGTTTACCTCTCTATTGTTGCTTTAGCGGTGGCTTCTGGAGAAAGTCTCTCTTGGATCAGAATACCAACTTTTGTCTCTGTTATCAATCTGACCATTAATCTGCATTCAAAGAACAAATTAGGGCTTTACTCGTGTTGCCAGCTCACATGAAAGGCATTTTAAGGGCTTTTATTGTGAAGCAAACACAAACTTCACCAACTATACCGATTATTGACCAACTTTTTCTTTCTCTGTGCCAAGCTGAGCTTTGCTACAGTAATAAAGCGCCCTTTAGAGCGCTCTCACCTTAAGCATAACCAGGTAGTCGTCATGACGCTGTATGTTGGGGATGTTTGACAAAGCTGTAACTCCTGCTTTGAAATCTGGAGAAACCTGAAAAAAACACATTGTGGTTTTAACTCTTATCCTGTGAAGATTTAAAGAGGGAAAGAAGAAAGAATTCCAGAACAGAGGAAGCTCAAGTCAGAGTTTTACTTACTCTTGAGGTTAACCAGAGGGTCCAAGGCTTTATCGCAGTTACTGGAAGCTGCCAGGGGCTGACAGTTTTTGTACTTCTCCACTGTGAAGAGACACACAAAACACGCCACTGATGAACAGACTGACTTGCACTACATCAACGGGGGAGCTCACACTAACGAGTACAAGGGTAACAATTTGTTCTTCTTATTCTGCAATAAAAGGAAACATATGAGCTGACACTTAGCAAACAGTGTTCCTTTTGTAATGTCTCCATCTCCTGGTCATCATTGGAATTTCAACTAGTGACACAGATTAAAGAGACAGAAATAGTTTGTTCTATTGACACCAATAAAACAAGAAATGTCTTCATGTAACCTGTTATATGCACACAACTGAAAGGGACACAATAATAATTGGTGATACTTTTTTCCATACAAATGACTGGCCAGTAGGTGGCAGTTTTGTACACATCATTACTTATCCTGACCATAACCTGCTAAAACACAGATTAGGTGTGGGGCACATAACCGTGTTGATGTGAACCCCCTCTGCAAACCTGTAAATCCAGGTCAACCCTCAGGATATCTCACTAAACCTCTGCTCTGTAGCACAGCTCTCTGCACGTACTGCATTCAATTCAGCTTTATTGATATAGCGTCCTCTTTTCGAGATTTTCGAGATAGATGATAGATGTCTGGGTTTTCCGACACACACATATGTGTGACGTCATCCCTGAGCTGCTGCTTTGTGAGTTGTTGTTCCACGCTCACAGACGGGACAGAGCTGCAAAAGAAATTTCCCTCGTAGCGTCCCGGTACTGGTCATTTTTCTTATTCAGATTAGGCCTTATTTCTGTACCATTATTTAATTCCACTGGCTTTAAGTTATTATTATTATTTTTTTGCCCTTGTTGACTTGTAAAAGCCTATATGACATTTTTTTGTTTCACCATTCACTAACCACACCGAGAAGGCATCGTTTAAATGTGTTAAAATTATCTTATTTTCTTCAAGAAAACAGTATTATTAAAGTTTATCATGACTGGGCCGAGTGTCCTCTTTTTTTTGGAAATCAAAATATGTGTGTGTGTTTATTTCATGTAAACTGCACATTTCTAATTTCTAATTTTTATTGCACAGATAAACTACGTCATCTAAACACTAATCAAAAATAGCTAAAATTATTAAAAGTGTCGAACATAAGAAGCTTGTACGTTGCTGTTTTCGTAAAGATACCTTTGTCTCACACGGAACATACATGTTCTACATTATTACTCTGGCAGCTCTCAGTCCATACAGACAGGACACGTTGCAGCGTAATTGCAGACAGGTGAGTGGGCCTGAGCTCCACCCAGGCAGAATGACGAGTGGAAGAAAGCAGCAACACAATAAACATATGTAGCCTTGCGGAGCCGGCCGGGCAGACATTGAGACCATGACAGAGTGCAAAAATCTTATACTTGACAACACACACACAAAAAAAACCACACACACACACAACAAAAATCATAATGTGTTTGTGATTTGGATTTTTATTTAAAGGTGAAACCTTTTTTTTCTTTTTTTGCCAGATTAGACATTTTGATTAATTTCATTGAAGTATACTTTAGTTTTTTTGTTTTACTTTGATGCTATAATAGATGTTTTTAAAATTTAGTAATATTTAATACTATATTGCATCATGGCAAAACAACAGTCTCCTCAAGCTGCTTTATACTGTAAGGTGAAAACACTACAGTAAAAGCCAGAAAACCCCAACAATCCAATGATCCCCTTTGAGCAAGCACTGGGCGACAGTGGGGAGGAAAAACTCCCTTTAGGAAGAAACCTCCAGCAGAACCAGGCTCAAGAAGGGGCGGCCATCTGCAGCGACCGGTTGGGGGTGGGTGGGCAATCTCAGTCCACGAGGGCCGGTGTCCCTGCAGATTTTAGATGTGTCCTCGAACCAACACAGCTAATTTAAATGGCTAAATTAGCTCCTCAACATGTCCTGAAGTTCTCCAGAGGCCTGGTAACGAACTAATCATGTGATTCAGGTGTGTTGACCCAAGGTGAGATCTAAAACCTGCAGGGACACCGGCCCTCATGGACTTCTTCTTCTCCTTTGTGTTTAACGGCGGTTGGCAACCAACGTAAAGGGGCATTACCGCTAGGGCTGGGCCATATTATACCGTTCACGGTAATACCGGTATGCAACGATAGGAAAATGAAATATCGCGATAGAATATGAGTAAAACGCGCATGCGCAGTGCCTTTGTTTTCATACGCACATGGCCGATTGTTGAGTGAAACAGATGAACCAGAATTGGTTTGTAAAAATGGTGCAACTTCAGTGATGTGGAACTGGTTTGGTGTTTGTCCGTCAGATACACAACAAAGCACATTTTTTTGCAGAACATGCAATCGGCCGTCGTTATTGTCGTATTTGTCGTATTTGTCGGACTAAGATGCTCTTAAATCTGGGAGTAATCTGGGTCCTAAACTCTGTGTCCTTCAGGTCAAACGAACGCTGTAGCATCACTGAGAGTTAAAAACTGTCTAAATTCTTTCATCTTTAATAAAACGATCAGCATTGCTGCTTTACCAGGTGTAACTATAAAGTTTAACTTCCAGGCATCCATGAAAACAAAATGTATTACATTTAACGGAGTTAGAAGTTAGCAGGAAGCTAGCGGAAGTTAGCTCGCTAGTTTTGCTAGTTACCTAAGCATGATATTGCATGTTCTGACTGAGAAATTTCTGAAAAAAATTCAAACGTACAGCTCTGCTATCACTTCCAACATAAATGAAGACAGGAAACTAAACAGCAGTGACGTTTGTAGGGTTACTGAAGTTGGGCTAGCTGGTATATAAAGATGTGCTACATGATCGCTAGCGACACAGCTATGTTAGCATAACATAAACAGTGAAGCTGGAGGACGAACACTAAGGTTCCTGATAGTTAGAGACAAATGCAATCGCATGGCAGGATGCTGTAAACGGACCGAACTTCAGTCAGGAGAACAACTGAGATAATCCATCCACAATACAAGGTTAGTCATTAATATACTGCAACAACATGGGAATAGAGCAGCTGCCAGAGAATTCAACATTAATGAATCAATGGTACAGAAGTGGAGGAAGCAAGAAGAATGAGTTTAATAAAGTTTGATTTATCTGACTGCTTTGTTTCGCTTAATGTGCGTTATAATCCCGTGCACCTTATGGTCCGAAAAATACGTACTGCACACTGCAGTTTAATGTTGCAAAGCACCTCTTTTTAACTTCAGTGGATATTATACATGGTTATGCTCAGGATATGTCAGCCCATTTCTACTGGAAATGCCTTTTGGTTAAACTTTCAGCAAGGAATTTGCATTTGCACTGTTACATTTTTATAAAGCTTTAATGTACATAAAAACCAGCTTCTTGTTTAAGTGAAAATAAATGGAAGGTTGTCTTTTTGCGCTAGTAATGTTGTGGAGTTGTATTTTGTCTCGCATCAATTATATCGTCAGTTATATCGTTATCGCAAATTTTCAAATATATATCGTGATAAATATTTTTGGCCATATCGCCCTGCTCTAATTACTGCCTCCTACTGTTCCGGAGTATGGGTCAGACAGTGAGTTCACAAGCTGTATCAAAAAAAACAAAACCCTACACTCTTTCATAAACACATATAGCCTTCAGAAACCCCACCAGTTCCCTCACCTGTGCCCTACTACCCTCCAACACACTCTTCAGATTAAATTCCCCAATTCCCCGCTCCTTCAATCTATTCTGCAGAACTGACCTCTCCACATCATAACCCTTGCACCGCAGTATTACATGCTCTACTGTCTCCACCTCCTCCTGGCACACTCCGCAATGCCCCGTCCCATGTTCTCCTATCATCTGTAGTGTTTTATTTAATGCACAATGTCCCAGTCTAAGCCTGGTAATGACTACCTCATCTCTCCTATTACCCCTATACAACCTACTCACTGCCACCTCCTTCTTAAGATGATACAATTGCCTGCCCGTACTCCCTGAATCCCACCGCTTCTGCCACTCCTGAACAACCTGCCTCCAAACAACACCTTTCGCTTCAGATCCACTGCTTGTAATTTCCATCTCAGTCCTATTTTTAGTCAACGCTCTTTTCGCCAACCTATCCACCTTTTCATTTCCACTGATCCCTACATGAGCTGGCACCCAAAGAAAGTGAATATTGCCACCACAACACCTTATTCTGCTGACAGTCTCCAGAATAGCATACAGCATGCCCTGCCTTGTCTTCGAACAAAATGATTGTAGACTTGAAAGAACAGCTGCCGAGTCAGAACACACTACCACCTGCCTGATTTTCGAACACTCTACCCATTTCAATGCTACCAAAATTGCTACCATTTCAACCGTGTATACTGCCAGTCCATCCGAAGTGCGTCTGTGTATTCCAATATATTTTGACGGAACTGTCCAAACCCTGTACTTGCAGTAACTGGACTTTTAGCACCATCCGTGAACACATGAATACACTCAGGGTATTCAGTCAAGCTGTGAAAATGAAATGCTGAAACAAGATCGACTCTGCCTTTCAATGTTCTCTTCAGATCCAGCAAGTACCAGTCCACAGGAGGGGTCTCCAATAACCATGGGGGAACCACAGAGAACACTACTGCAGGACATATTTTAAGTTCATACACCTGACACTCCTTAGCCCACTGATTCCCCACCTTTCCAAAATGAGCCTTCTGACTTCTTCCATACTCCCAGCATTCCAAAAGTACCTCCTTTGTGGGATGTGCGTCACCATGACCACCAAGATGAACCCAGTAATTCACCGACACTTGCTTCCTCCTAAGATTTAGGGGCATTTCTCCCATCTCCACCTGTAGGGCACCGACTGGAGACGTCTTAAAAGCTCCACAGCATACTCTAAGGGCTTCCAATTGCAGAACATCCAAACGTCTCAACACAGAAGGAGCTGCTGAACCATATGCCACACACCCATAATCAAAGACCGACCTAATTAATGCCTGGTAAAGTCTTTTCAAAGCAGAAGAGCTCGCTCCCCAACCCCTCCCAGCTACACACCTCATAACATTAATAACTTTGTTGCATTTGGTTTCAATCCGATCAATATGCTCCCACCATGTCAGTCTCGAATCAAACACAACACCTAAGTACTTAAAAGAGCTCACTTTCCCAATTACCTTGTCATACAGTGTCAATGTGAAAGTCTCACTCACTTTTCTTTTGGTAAAGAACATCACTTTTGTTTTTTCCACCGAAAACCTGAATCCCCAGTCAAATCCCCACTCAACCACCATATTCACAGCCTCCTGAACCTTGCCCACTAGGTGCTCAATATTTCTTCCTTTTTTCCATAACACACCATCATCAGCGAACAAAGACCTCCCAATTCCCTCAGGAACATCAGAAAAAACATCATTGATCATTATAACAAAAAGCAGGGGACTAATCGCACTGCCCTGTGGCGTTCCATTCTCAACCATGCACTGACTAGAAATTGTAGACCCAATTTGCACTTGGATCTTCCTACCAGAT
Source organism: Diplotaxodon limnothrissa (assembly GCF_057381915.1). Classification (NCBI taxonomy): domain Eukaryota; kingdom Metazoa; phylum Chordata; class Actinopteri; order Cichliformes; family Cichlidae; genus Diplotaxodon; species Diplotaxodon limnothrissa. The sequence goes on along the minus strand of NC_140599.1, from coordinate 9,543,738 downwards.
AAAAAGTCTTGGACCCAATTGAATGTCCTGCCACCAATACCCAACTTATGCAACTTGATTAAAAGCCCATCCCTCCACAACATATCATATGCCTTTTCTATGTCAAAAAACACTACCAAAACAGACTCTTTATTGGCCTGCGCTTTCCTAATGTAGAGAGTTGAGAATAGCTCTCTAGTAAAATCTGGTATCAGAAATAAACTGGGGAAAACAGCCCCCCCCCCAAAGGTTTTTGTTGTGATTGTATTTTTGTACCTGTCATTTAAAATGCTATCCTACATCCAGCCGCTAGAGGGCGCATTACGCGCAGTGGTATCGAGTAGCGTTTTGGGGCACAGAGGAAGAATAAACCTTCCTGTTGTGAAACTGACATCAACTCAACCTGTGTCCCTTTTTCTATTTTTTATCACAGGTTAGTAAATGCATTTAAATGAATATATACTGCAGACCTTACAAACGGACGATGTTGTTTATGTGGGTAATGAGCGCAACTCGCTAAAGAAATGGATTCGTTCTGAGTTGTGTCTGAATTGTGGGTTAAGGCTGCAGGCTAAATGATGCTAATGCTAGCGGACTTGGCTAATGTGGAATACTGAGTGTGTGTGTGGGGAAGCTAATCTGACCTGTGAGAGACTTCTGGACTGTGAACTATTAATGTATTATGCACTCTGATAAATGGGTTTTATACTATGTTTTATTCTTCTGGTTGATGTTGTGGTTTAATACAAAGACATTTATAAAGTGTTATAAGGAAACTGTTTGATCAATGCTGACTGCATAGTAGTAGTGAACGCTGTTAAAGGAGCATTGCACTCTATATAGTTGTAGGTTGTATAAGAACAGTGAATATTAGGGGTGCAATGATACACAAAATTCACGGTTCGGTTCGGTTCGATACTTTGGTGTCACGGTTCAATATTTTTTCGATACAAAAAAATGTTCATGCCTTTTTAATTTGTCATTTATTAAAATTATAAATATATATTTTAACTCAAAAGTACAGTTTTTAAATTTAACCCTAACCCTTGTGCGTGTTTTTTATTTTGACAGCGAATGCGCACCTGCGGACCACTTATGTGCAGCCCCGGTTATATAGCTCGTCATATTGCAGCCACAGAAATTATTTTGTCCATGAAACCATAAAGCTGCACTTTCTTTTTGCCTTATAGTCTGATTTGTCATAACTTCTCCGTTTTGTGGTAAGCTTTTCTTTGGCTGTCACTTCTTCACCCTGACCTGTCTTATTTGGCTCAGCAGAACTAAAATATATATCCTGCCGCTTTTACACACGCACTCACATAAGCTCAGCGATTCTCTGCGCGATCAACCTCTCACATGTTTAAGCTGCGGGAGATTTCACTTGTCATGTTTGCATAGTAAGCTAACGATTAATAAGACGATGTCAGAGGAATTGGTGCACAAATTATCATCACTCACAGATCAGTGCTGTCGCTCTCTATACACAGTTCGCACGATTGCAAAGTGAAAGCAAAAAAACAAGCGCAAATTCAAACGCGATTTCAATATGTCACATATTGACAGTGGCTCACCCAATGACATAATTACCCAGCTACATTTCTGAAAGAATGCAAAAGCATTGACATATATTTTTCCTTCCTACAATAGCCCGACGGGCAGGGAAGAGATAGATTTTGGTAGCCCGACTGAAAAAATCGCTAGCCCCGGGACGTCGGGCTAGCGATATTGCGAGCCCTGTATCTGATTGAGGAATCACTCATCTTTGGAAAAGAGAGTTTATTACAGAGAAATGTCTCTTTCCAAAATAAAAGCTATACTATCCACTTCTTCTGGGCTATATTCTCAGCAGCATAAGGAGAATCATGTGCTAACAGCTGTCTAAATGACTCGGCTAAAGTTAGTAGCATGCTTGCTTGTTTTTGTCTGCTTCCACTTGTCTTTGCACTAGGATGATGTCGGCGTAAATGTGCAGTCATATTCGTTGTGTTCCCACTAGTGCTTTCAGGTTAATCTCGTTGAAATGACCTTAACGCCACAACACGGCAAATCTCCGTTAACGAGCTACCGCCGATCGCCCCGTGCATGGGGCTAGACGGCCAACACGTTAACGAGCTAACTGCGCTAACACACTAGTTCCCACCCATGTAATTGAGCATTGCATGGCACATCCAACATACTATTTTACTTTAGTCCATGACTCGCTTACCTTCAGGGTCATACGTCACATGAAAACCAAAATAATTCCAAACGCCAGATCTAAATGAGGGTGGGGGAGGTCCATGTTGCAAGGAGAGCTTAACTTCTGTCTCGCTAGCTTGCCCTGCGCTCTTCCTTCTGATGATGCTGTCTGTGTTGAGCGCTCAGTGGATCTGCGCTCGACAGTGCAGCCTAGGCGGAGTAGTCGAACGCAGATTCACTGAGCGCTCAACACAGACAGCATCGTCAGAAGGAAAGTTGATAAAATAAATTACAAATGTTGTATTGTTCGATACATATGCGTACCGAACCGAAAGCACTGTATCGAACGGTTCAATATCGATACGAATATCGTTGCACCCCTAGTGAATATGTTTGTTTTATGTCAAAGACATTATTTTCTTGTAAAGAGTAAAATAGCTATATTTTAAAAAACAGAAGTTACATTGTCAGTACAGTGGAAATACATTTCACATAAATAATTTAGTGCTGAACAAGAATTAAAATGTTTAAAAATGAGTTAATTTTATGATGTTTGTAAATGTAGTTAAAAATGAAGTACAGAGTACACTATTGTGTTTTGTTTATCTTTGTAAAACAAATGTGTTTATTGTGATACATTGTGGATCTGATATTATCAATGGATTTAAGCAACATTTTGTTTATGTTTTGTCAAAGTTGTATTGAGAGATTTATACAGTCTCTAGCTCAGGGAACTGTGGCCATGTATGGTAAACCGGACTGAAGCATAAGGCCATTTCTTTGCAGTTAGTATGGTGATATCTGAAGCTGTTCTAAGCTGTTGTGAAGAATAAACCTTCCTGTTGTGAAACTGACATCAGCTCAACGTGTGTCCCTTTTTCTATTCTTTATCACAGCACCACACATTGTTGAACAGGAAACCAGTTGCCCCTCTGGTCATCATCTTAGGGAGGCAACACAAGCAACGTGCCGTTATCGATCACATCCACCCCACTAAAAAGCTGAGGATCTGCAGTTTCTGCTACAAGAATATTAATGAAGAGAAGTTTCGCGACAGGGGAGACAGCGCCGGGAAAAGCAGCTCAGAGGAGGAAGAGTTTTGTCCTTCTGAGGAAAATGAGAAAGTGGAGGAAGGAGAGATAGGGATCTATTCTCCCAGCAACTGGCTGGACACCAAAAACGGGACTTGGGAACGGCTGAGCATTTATGATTACCCAAAGTCAATACCATCACAGTAGCCAATAAACTGCAACAAAGACACTTTTGAATGGATTCAGATTACACAAAGTTGATTTTCTTACATGAAGTTACATAAATGTAAAGATAAATGTGACGACGTATTATTTGTTTGTGTCTATTTGTGTTTTAATCTTAGGCTGTACACGCAACAATTTGCACTGTAAATAACAAATCAGGAGTGAGTCGAAAAAATCATTTTAAAAAGACAAGAATATATCATCTTTGTACATATTCAGTGCCATTAACCATGCTAGTTAAATGAATAATGCTCCATCTGCCTGTCACTTTGCTGCTGGAACAGCTGAATTTCACAATAAAGGATATTTCTATTCCAAAAAGCACTGTCTTCTCCCTGTGCATGTGACTCTGAATGCATGTTTCTTTGTTTGAATGCATGTAAAGTATTTGCATCCAGTATCTGCTCTTTTGCTGCTCCTTAACCTCAACAATAAAGTGCAGATAATCAATTTGTGAGAGATGTTATTACAACACTGAAATCTCATCATTTAGTAATAAGTCCTCTGTTTAGCCCTCAGAGTCTTATTGGAGCATATTACAGTGTTTTCTTGTACTTCTGTGACTTTTTGGGGTTTTTATTGTGCAAGTCAAGGTCAGTGAAGTAACCGTATATAGTTCCTCACCCACTTAGGGTATACATTTTTCCAATAAGCATGTATATAAAAACCATTCGGGAAAACACACAGAACCTTTACAGCACCATTGATTTATCATCATTTTTCTTCTCACTGGCATTTTTCATAAATATAACATACAAACATACATATCAAACTGTAGCACGTCCTAGTGTTACAGTACTTGATGACGCTGCTCTAATAATGCGGTAATAACAGAATGTGGCTAAACATTTACACTTCTTTTCAAAGATTTAAGTTCATTCTAGTTAACTCTCTGAATCGAGCACATCCTAATACAGTAGACAGCTCCAAAACAAAAGCGAGTACATTTTTGAGTCAGTCAGCCAGTTTTGAAAGAACAGTAAATCGACTGAAAGCAAAATACTGATGTAGAAATTGTAACTATGTAACAAGAAGTAGACAAATTGCCTTCTAACTAGTGGTGGTTTCGTCAGAAATTTACTGACGTTACTTTACTGACTGCTTATTTTCAAAAGTAGTTAGTTACTCAGTTACTTAGTTACTTTTTAAAAACATGATACACAACCTGAATAGGCAATAAAGCAATAGACCTTTCAGCCCAATTCTACTTTTTCTGCATAATCCATCATACAAAATGTAATCAAATAAAAAAGTCTCTTTTCAAAACTTGTTTTATTAGTTTTAATCTTTTAACTTTGTGCACATTGCATCAAGCAAAAATTAAATTATATGCAACAGTCTTTGACAATTAAACCTATTTTCTGCATATTCCAGAATATAAAATAAGATATATTTTTTTCTGTTTACACTCACTCTTTCAAATAGATGCAAGTAAAACACTCCCTTACTTTACTCATTACTTGAAAAAAGTAATCGGATTACAATGATACATTACTTGTAACGTGTTACTGCCCATCTCTGATGATGACAAGTGTGTGAGTAGCTAAGGCCAAAAACACCCAGTTTCCTGAATTCTTGAAGAACGCTGAAGTTTGAAATACTTCAGGCTGATCGAGCTGATGCAGTGATCTCACTGCATTATCTGCCACATAACCTGATCTTTGCTGATTGACTGGAAGAAATTCACCTGGTTCTACGAAATCACAGTGAGTCATAACGAGGTCAATGTTGATGTCCATTTAAGTTACCAAAAATGGCTCCTTGTGCAGTGAAGGGTTTATTAGACTGAGAGGCAAACTGCTTCTCGCTCAGTCATGTGGAATGGTTTCCACAGAACCCATTTAATATCAGCACTAGTACTGATATACTGGTCAACACAGAGCATGAAGTACAAATAAATACTTGTTGGTTTAAGAAAAAATACATGAATCCCTTTTGAGAAGTTTAATAGAAGTACAGCCACAAAGACTAGAACACCTAGTGTTCAAAAGTAAAATTACCACATTGTCGGGATGCTTGGGGCTTCCCATGCTTTAATTACAATATGATCAGACACATAGAGCTATTTGTCTGTTTGTATATCTGTCAGCGAATTTCCTGAAAGTGGGTGAAGAGGTGGAGCATGAGGAAATGAAGATCTTGGTACAGATTCAGACTGCTTACTTGAAATATGAAAAATATGCCACTGGCTTTGGCAGATGATGTGCTGCTTTAACTGTTGAAAGCATATCCCCTAACCTGTCAGTATCTTGGATATATGGCCTGTCTGTCTGTCTGCGAGCCAACAATGATTAAATGATAAATGGTAAATGGACTGATTCTTATATAGCGCTTTTCTACTCAAAGCGCTCTGTCATGTCATAACATGTCATTGTTTCAGGTTTCTGCAGTGTATTTGTTCTGTTTGATCCTTGTTACATTGGCTGTGTTTATGGTTTTTCCAGCCTCCGGCCTGAACGTTTGTCTTCATGTGTTAGTTTTTCATGTTTTTGTCATTTCCTGTTTTAGTCTGTAGGTTCGGTTTTTTTCTGTCTTTTTCAAGCCTTTTTCCTGCTTTTGTTCCTCTCATTTTTGACTGAAAGCCCCATCGTCATTACTCTCACCTGTGTTTCATCGTATAATTAGGCCCGCCAATTTAATGCAGTTTCCTTGTATTAAAATATCTCTGGGATTAAATGTTAAGTTAAAGGTAGTAACTTTCTTTAAGCTGACAGAAAGAGTCTGACCCCTTTGAGATCAGGTGCGCTGTATGTGACCCACAGTGTAGTATAAGTTTGACATCCCTGGTTTAGATCCAGTTTGTAGTCTGGATGGGAGGAGTCATTTATGGTGTTGTGAGCCTTCTTCGAGCTGTTATTCCAGGGTATGTTGAGAGTGGAGGAGAGCTGGGCATACAAGATGCCCAGCTCTCTGTGATGTGGACTCATAGAAGCTTAAAGAGCAGCACTAACAGCTGATTGTTGTACATGTAGGACCAAAGAAATTTCACAAACTAACAAACTAACTTGTTGCAACTGTTGCATCCTATCACACTATCACACTCAAATTCAGTGAGCTCTTAAGAACAACCCGTTCATTCACAAACAATATGTTATAAAGGCAGACTGCATGGCTTGGTACTACATTTTACACACCTATGGCCACAGGACTGAAAACATCTAAATTCAAAGATTTAAAGAGTTTGGCCCAATACTTTCTAACTAAAGGGTGACACCGTCACATCTTTTGTAAACATCCAGCTCTTTCTTAGAATGAAGAGCAACCTGTTTATGACCACATGGTACAAGGAAATGTTGCCTCTTTTATACACTTACCGAAATCCACATTGCACATTCCAGTCATTGTTTCTCTCTTGTTATGTAATGCCATTCGATTTTTTTGTTTTTGTTTTTTAAACCATCTGGGTTCATGTTGCTTAAGCAAAAGTTATTTTAGTGATACAACAACAAAGCAGATACTGTATGCCATAAACAGTATAGAGTGAGAATGCATGTCAATGTTATTTAAAAAACACTATAAAAGGGTATGAATGTGTGTGTGAATGGGTGAATGAGGCATGTTTCATAAAGTGCTCTGAGTGTGCAAGTGGAGCAGAAAAGTGCTGTATAAAAACAGACATTTATGTATTATTATGTATTATATAATTGTCCCTTTTTGTTTTATTTAAAATCTTCTTTCAGATGTAACTGTTTTCTGTTTTCAAGACCGCAACAAAACGAATGTCAAAAACTGACCACAGGGTGATATATCAAACTAAAACGTCTTAAATCCATTTCTGAGGCTGGGACAGAGGGTGCGTTGCATGTGGATTCATGAGCATGAGCCAGTAAAAATGTCACCACAGACTAAGGCACTGCAAACTGACAGAGCATAACAGAGATTTTTATACAGACACCTTTTGGAAAGAAGTTATTACTGCAACAGATCTCTCTAGCGATTGACTTTGGAGCTGTACATAGCTGGTTCCACGGTAAAAGGGTGACACCTATTGGTGAAAGTGGGTAGTGCAGCGGGTTCAGTACAGTGAGTAGAAAGAGAGAATTTGCTACTCTCCGGGCCATTTATAAAATAAGCACAACTTATGAAATCCAGTAGTTTTCAAATACAATGAGCTGCTGTGATATGCTGTGGCAAATAAAACCACTTTTGCTCTGTTTTGACGTATTTTCGTATGATCATTACGCACCACTTTGATGGAGTAATTATGTGGATGCCTAAATATTAAAAAAGCCGCCATAACTGAGGTTGAACTGAGGGAAAAACTCACTAAAAACAATTATTACAGTGATTTTTAACAGTAGGTACAAAAATGCGTGATTTAAAATGACAGGTTGCGTGGTTGCTATGCGTCTCCAGGTTCTATTTGCATTGCATCTTTTGGTATAGTTCAGACAGATTTCACTCGGCGTGTTGTGCAAAGCTACAAGGGATTTCTGCAAATTTCTGCAAAAGTAAGACAACTTTCTGCTCAAGACTTCTTGCAGCCTTACAAGTGTCCAACTCCCATGTCACGGAGGAAAGCGACCCAGCAACCATCATCCATCATGGAAAATGTGAGATTTTATGACCATTTTCAATAAGTTTTGAATATTTACTCGACGGCCAGAAAGAGTTCACTTTGCAACAGGGCAACATGAAAATATAGACGACATAAATGTGGATAAAAAGCATTAAAAACGTGCCTGTGCACGTGGGAGTTATACCTGCATGTTAGACTGTTGCACTGTAGCTGTAAACGGGTAAACTGTGCATAAAGTCATTTAAACTAGTATGTTACCTATAATAACGTTTTCTTTTGTGTGTATTAAATGATCTTGTGGCAGACATGTCACCAAAGATTGCAGCTGGGATAAAAATGTTCAGTTTTTGCTAATAAGTAGAGTATCTTACACCTCGAATTAACTCAAGTGCATAATGATCACCAGGCCTGTTTCTAGCTTTTTTGGGGGGCGGGGGGTGGGGGGGTGGGGGGGGGCTGTGCATGTTCCTGATTGGGGGCCTTTATTTTGTATTTAAAACTAAAATCAGGGAATAAAACAAGTAAACACTGAGACTTTATTCACTGTAGAAAAGCTAATCCCCAAAATGTTTATTTACAAATTTGCAAGCAATGTTCTGCAGCATCATCTGAATTCTCAAATGTAAACACACTGTCACATGTTTACAGGAGCCACATGTAACTGTGATCATCTTTAAAATCCTCAAAGCTTCTGCTTTTGGGCTTTTTTAACTAAAGTTTTAATCTCCTTCTTCATTGTGGCTTATGCTACAATTATTCACCTGACAAGACAGTCACCTCTGGGTAGAGGTCCCTCATTACACCACAGCCTAATGATGATCTTGAACTCATTACCCCCCCCACACAAGGCAGGGCTCTCCTATTATTGCAGCTTGCTTTTCTTTATATCCTACATGTCATTTTAAACCATATAAGTGCCACACGTGACCAAGCTTGGCCAGTTACAAAGGTATTTTGTGCATCTGCATTGTTCAAAAACGGCAATAAGCAGCAATGATTATAACAGAAATTAGAGTTTAATACAACATGGACTTTGGTGTTTGTTTAGCTTATGCAAATTATTATTTGACATGTCATTTCGGGGTATGCAGCAGTGAAGCTCTAACACGACGAGCCCATAAGTTGACACGTCTTTTATTACACTGACCTTGATGCATTGTCCTGGTTTTAGTTCTTATGATTTTATGTGAACATGTTGGATATTTTTTGTCGTTACAATCACTGTGGACAAGTTATTCAACCGTGCGAGTGGTTTAAGTAGTTTATGGACATATGAAAGGGTTTGTTATTTTTTAAATGTTTCATGAACTACTAACTGATGTCTGCATTACTGTCATTTTTGTGTATACCTGCAGCTTACGGTGCCCGATCACCTCAAATACCATAATTATTGTAAGAGAAACACTGCATGCCAGGCCCGTGATGCAAAGAAACCCAGAGCCAGCAGGAAACAACCGTGCTGCAGCAAGGACCAGGTTGGATGTGTAAAATTTCAGGAACAGAATCATTTGAGGGTTTTGAAGTTTGGACTTCATTGTGGTTCATCAAATTTAGATTTTTGTCTTGTTTGAAAAAAATGAGGTCGCTATTAACTACTGACATTCCCTTGTGTGCTTCTGACCTTTCCCCAGGTTGTTAATTCAACCCAGAGGCCCCGGCACCGTGACAGAACAGTCAGTCAGCCCCGGAAAAGGAAGCGAAGCCCAGCATCCAGTTCTTCCCGACCTCCAAAGACCTCAGTGCCTCCCTCTGCAATCTCCCATGATGACCTGCCAGTGTCAAAAAAATTGCCCCCCAGACCCGAGCCATGCAGTACCGACCACCAGCCAACCAGCTCCAGTGACAGCACTTTAAAAATCTACAACTTCTCAGTGGAAGATTATCAGCGAGTCTACCATGAGGTGGTAGATAGCATGCTGACGTACGTTTGTCTCCAAATGTCCTGTCACTTTTTTAAATCACCAGCTCTAAAATGGTTACAGTATGGTTTTTGACCACATGCATCATTTTGATTGAATTTCTTCTTGCAGGTCCAAGAATGGCCGCAAACGTCCCTACAGTTTAGAGCTGGGGAGAAGCATTAAAAAAAAGCTGTGGGAGAGACTGAATCGTCCTATGGTGGAGACATCAACCAGCGAGGACGGACTTGAAGAAATTGACATTGTGTATGGGCAAAAAGTCAAAATCCCACAATATGATTTTGACATTTCGAGTTAGCCAAATCCTCAACATCCACCGAGCAAAAGAGCAAAGGAGAGGTGAATGTAGAGCAGCAGGAGCACTGCTACAAAACATACAATCAAAAACTGTGAAACACACAAATCAACTGTAGATAAAAGCACTGTAAATATATGAAAAATGTTTCTGTAAATAGTTCACATGTGACTTTGATGATTAAAATATAATTTCTGCACAAGTTTGTGTTTCTGTGTATTATAGATATATTCCACTGTGTGTTTTGACAACTGTTTAAGGTCACTGCTGAGAAAATTCATAAAACCTTCATAGGACTTTTATTTTGAAAAATCACTACTTATATTATTATTTATCTGACTCAAAAGGGCTCAAAAAAAAAAAAAAAAAAAAAAAAAAATGACAAAGGATGAACTGAAGCTCTGCCATCACGTAATGTCGCATACTGCTGTTTCTGATGTCATTTAAAAAAAAAAAAAAAAAAAAAAAAAAAAAAGGGCTCATTTGAAGTCCTTCTTGACCATGATATATATTCAGGCACTGTGAACAAAACATAACATCCAACTTTAATTCCCTTGCACCTTTGTCTTTTTAAAGACAACACATTACTTAACTTCCTTGAATAAAGTGCAGAATGCTAGAGATTTATGTCATTCTGTTTGCATACTAAATATTCAATAATCATTCATGTTCTCTAATGACCGGTGCCCAGTGTTGTGCCAAAAAGTGATCGTTTGCCAAAGTGATTTCTGGTATTTGCCAAAAGATAATTGATGGTAACAGATGTAAATGACTTGCTGTCATATAATCTGTCAAACGTTTCTCTCATGAATGAGATCAATTCATTTTGATCCAAAAAGAAACTTCCTTTCATCAGATGTGACTTTTATTCAGCTTTCATTTATTCAGGTAAAAAGTGTCGCTGACATTAAAAATGTCGTTTTCAAACGAGGTCTGGCCTGGAGGGCTGCAGAAGTTACAAAAAAATCACAGTCCTTTAAAAAACTGTGATGTTCTTCAAGTGGCCGAAAAGGACTGGATGGATCTTTATAATGTAGGTACAATAAAGCAGATTCATAGAGCTGCTTTAAAATTTGATATAACATATAACCCATTTTTAAACTCTGTTTACTGCAGCCTATTTAACAATATAAGCAACTATATAAAAACATAAAAAGAGATCTAGACATAAAAAACACGCAAAAAGTGATTGGCATACGATCACTTTTTGGCACATCAGTGCAGCGAGGCTGTAATTGCTGCTTGTAACCATCAGGGGGCAGTATCGCTAGATTGCAGTCTTGGAACCTGTAACGAGAATCACCCTTCATTATCATTAGAGTTACATTGCGCCACACAATATGAATATGATAAAGTCCTAGTATATGTACAAATGCTATGAAGTGAAGTTTTAAATAATACCGTTCGTCCAGTTAGTTTTATTTTTCTTTCTTTTCTTATTATTAAATATTAAACTTTATTAAGAAACAGTATACAGAACATGTATACAATCAGAACAAAATTAACATATGCCAGGGGGTGTAATACAAAGAATTACAAACATTCAAATAATTTGTAATTACTACAAATAGTAATAGTTTTCATAGCCTTTTTGTTAAGTGATCCACTAATCAATTTCATGTAACATAAAACATCATTATAGTAATGTTTAAAATGATGTTTTTTGTTACTGTATTTGCATTTGTGAAAATAAAATTTAGCTAAGATAACTAACAAGTTTATTATAAAGTAAACATCTTCTTTTTTTTGCATTCGAAAGAAACAAAATACAACATTTTCCCATTTCACAGTAAAGTCTTTATATGTCCAGCAATGAATCTACTGAAGTCTTTCCAAAATGTTCTAGCGTATGAACAGATCCAGAAGAGGTGTTGCACAGTCTCAGGATGGCTTCCACAAAATCCACAGTTCACATTTATGTCCCTTTTGAACTTTGTCATGTAATGATTAGCAGGATAGAATTTATGAAGTATTTTAAATGAGACTTCCTTCACTTTATTCGTTACCAGATACTTGTTAGGAATTTTCCATACTCTTTTCCAGTTAATGTCACTGACAAAGAAATTCCAATAAGAGACCACATGTGGGATAGTTAGAGATTCTGTCTGGAACAAAGCACGAATATTCTTATTACTTTTACTGTGGTTTGTTAGACAGATTCTTCCTATGTGTGAATATAAAGGGTTGGGGAGAGAAACAGATGATATGCAAGGTTGAATACCTTTAAAAAGCATTCTAATACCCGCAGGTATTGCATCAAATAATATGGCATATTCTTTGGGTGTGGCTGGAAATTTATAGGTGTTTAAGAATTCTGAATAGGACATAAGCTGCCCATTAGGATTAAACAGCTGATTCACTAAAACAATCCGTTTCTCAACCCACATAGAAAAAAATAATGATTTATTTTTATACACTATGTTCCTATTATTCCAAATTGAATACGTATGGGGTGTAAAGTTGTGTTTATATATAAGGGACCAAGCTAATAGAACTTGTTTGTGAAACATCGAAAGGTTTTCTGGAAGATTATCTATATTATAATCACAACCTAAGATAAAACTTAGACCACCAAACTTAGAGAAAATGTAGTGAGGAATAAAATTCCAAATGGATACCGGATTTTTAAGAAAATGTTTAGCCCAATTAATCTTAAATGTATTGTTTAGAGTAGTAAAATCCAAAACATTGAGACCAGATTCATCAATACACTTTTTCTGATGTAATATGTCCGGTTTTTCCAGAGGAAGTTGAAGAGCATTCGGTCAATATCCTTACAAGTTTTGCCGTCCACATGCAGAGAAATTGCTGCATAAGTCAGTCGAGACAGACCTTCTGCTTTTGAGAGCAATACCCTTCCTCTTAAACTTAAATCTCTCTGCAACCATTGATTTAATTTGGTTTGAGATTTTTTAATAATTGGGGGAAAATTTTGTAAAATTCTGTCTTTTGGATCTTTGCAGATAATCAGACCTAAATATGTTGCTTCATTTTTACCTGTTATATTACAAATACTCTGAACATTACACTCTTTAGTTAGTTTTATTTTTCTTTCACTGCTCGCTTGTTTTGATGACGTCAAAATCGCCTTTCCGTTTTCATTCGCGGCAGTAAACATGGCGGACAGTTAGCGAAGCCACGGTGTTATATTCAATCCTGGGGGGTTTGGATTTCTCTTTCAGGACGTACGCAAAATGTGTTGCATTGCTTTTGGCACACGGAGGTGTGCGTGTGTGTAGAGGGAGACAATCATACTGTTGATTTTACCGTGCACTCTTCTGCTAAATAAGAATTAAGATTTTGTTTTGGAAATAGCAAGTGAAAGTTGTTGTTGCACAAAAGGGAGCTTCCCTCGTTAAAAGCAACTTATAAATATGTAATACTGTATAATCTTTCCACAACGACTCCACTTTTTTAAAATGTTTTTTCTTTCTTGATTGTTTTGTTTGACCAGTTTCTATTTTTCCAGTAAGTACTGCCTCACTACTCCCTTTTCTTGCCTTCCAGTATAACATGTTTGTCACTTGGCCCGCCCCGTTACATCACCACCAATAGTTTAAAAAGGCACTCTGGAGTTCAGACACTATCAAGCTGCACAACTTGTTCACACCAAAGAAATGATGGATCACCCAACCTTTGAACGAGAGAACCAAGAGCGTGTGCAGGCGGTGGAGAGTTCATTCCATCAAGCAGGGAAGCCCTTGTCCAAGCCGGGCCGGATTCTAATCGGAGAGGGAACTGTGTTTAAGCAGGGTCGCAAGAAGATACAGCAGAAAATCCTCTTCCTCTTCACTGATATTCTGGTGTACGGCAGCATTGTTGTGCCTGGTCGCTGGTACAAAAAGCAGAAGATCATCCCTTTAGGTGAGACATTCATCTGCGTTTCCTGCAGCTAACCTACTGTGAGAAGATTACTGTGAAACTGCCAAAAAACAATTTTATGACTGAAGAGAAAGAAATATAGACAAAAGCTTCAAGAAGAGCCAACACTATTGAATACTGTCCATAATATGACTGGCAAGTAGAAAATAGCAAGTGTGCTGTGCTAATTTAACTTCATATGTTCAGCTTTCTGCTCATACCATTTTATCCATGTAATTTTTATGTTGTTATCAAATCACTATGATTTTAGAGGACATTGAGCTGGAAGACCTGGAGGACAGTGACATATTCAAGCATCAGTGGCTGATCCGAACACCGAGCAAGTCTTTTTTTGTGTCCGCCCCTTCATACGAGGAGAAGAAGGCCTGGATAGAGCACATCAATGAATGCCGGTCCAGCCTAATGCAGGGCACCAGCTGCAAACCTTCCAAGAAGTTTGCTGTTTCCTCGATTCCTGATGAGGCTGCTTGCAAATGCATGCGGTGCCTCTCTACAAAGTTTGGTGGGGCCAATCGTCGACACCACTGCAGGAATTGCGGCTTCTTGGTCTGCAATTCATGCTCCAAGCAACGTGCCGTTATCGATCACATCCACCCCACTAAAAAGCTGAGAATCTGCAGTTTCTGCTACAAGAATATTAATGAAGAGAAGTTTCGCGACAGGGGAGACAGCGCCGGGAAAAGCAGCAAGTCAGAGGAGGAAGATTTTTGTCCTTCTGGAGAGGAAAATGAGAAAGTGGAGGAAGGAGAAATAGGGATCTATTCTCCCAGCAACTGGCTGGACACCAAAAACGGGACAATACCATCACAGTAGCCAATAAACTGCAACAAAGACGCTTTTGAATGGATTCAGATTACAGAAAGTTGATTTTCTTACATGAAGTTACGTAAATGTAAAGATAAATGTGACGACGTATTATTTGTTTGTGTCTATTTGTGTTTTAATCTTAGGCTGTACACGCAACAATTTGCACTGTAAATAACAAATCAGGAGTGAGTCGAAAAAATCATTTTAAAAAGACAAGAATATATCATCTTTGTACATATTCAGTGCCATTAACCATGCTAGTTAAATGAATAATGCTCCATCTGCCTGTCACTTTGCTGCTGGAACAGCTGAATTTCACAATAAAGGATATTTCTATTCCAAAAAGCACTGTCTTCTCCCTGTGCATGTGACTCTGAATGCACGTTTCTTTGTTTGAATGCATGTAAAGTATTTGCATCCAGTATCTGCTCTTTTGCTGCTCCTTAACCTCAACAATAAAGTGCAGATAATCAATTTGTGAGAGATGTTATTACAACACTGAAATCTCTCATCATTTAGTAATAAGTCCTCTGTTTAGCCCTCAGAGTCTTATTGGAGCATATTACAGTGTTTTCTTTTACTTCTGTGACTTTTTGGGGTTTTTATTGTGAAAGTCAAGGTCAGTGAAGTAACCGTATATAGTTCCTTACCCACAGTATACATTTTTCCAATAAGCATGTATATAAAAACCATTCGGGAAAACACACAGAACCTTTACAGCACCATTGATTTATCATCATTTTTCTTCTCACTGGCATTTTTCATAAATATAACATACAAACATACATATCAAACTGTAGCACGTCCTAGTGTTACAGTACTTGATGACGCTGCTCTAATAATGCGGTAATAACAGAATGTGGCTAAACATTTACACTTCTTTTCAAAGATTTAAGTTCATTCTAGTTAACTCTCTGAATCGAGCACATCCTAATACAGTAGACAGCTCCAAAACAAAAGCGAGTACATTTTTGAGTCAGTCAGCCAGTTTTGAAAGAACAGTAAATCGACTGAAAGCAAAATACTGATGTAGAAATTGTAACTATGTAACAAGAAGTAGACAAATTGCCTTCTAACTAGTGGTGGTTTCGTCAGAAATTTACTGACGTTACTTTACTGACTGCTTATTTTCAAAAGTAGTTAGTTACTCAGTTACTTAGTTACTTTTTAAAAACATGATACACAACCTGAATAGGCAATAAAGCAATAGACCTTTCAGCCCAATTCTACTTTTTCTGCATAATACATCATACAAAATGTAATCAAATAAAAAAGTCTCTTTTCAAAACTTGTTTTATTAGTTTTAATCTTTTAACTTTGTGCACATTGCATCAAGCAAAAATTAAATTATATGCAACAGTCTTTGACAATTAAACCTATTTTCTGCATATTCCAGAATATAAAATAAGATATATTTTTTTCTGTTTACACTCACTCTTTCAAATAGATGCAAGTAAAACACTCCCTTACTTTACTCATTACTTGAAAAAAGTAATCGGATTACAATGATACATTACTTGTAACGTGTTACTGCCCATCTCTGATGATGACAAGTGTGTGAGTAGCTAAGGCCAAAAACACCCAGTTTCCTGAATTCTTGAAGAACGCTGAAGTTTGAAATACTTCAGGCTGATCGAGCTGATGCAGTGATCTCACTGCATTATCTGCCACATAACCTGATCTTTGCTGATTGACTGGAAGAAATTCACCTGGTTCTACGAAATCACAGTGAGTCATAACGAGGTCAATGTTGATGTCCATTTAAGTTACCAAAAATGGCTCCTTGTGCAGTGAAGGGTTTATTAGACTGAGAGGCAAACTGCTTCTCGCTCAGTCATGTGGAATGGTTTCCACAGAACCCATTTAATATCAGCACTAGTACTGATATACTGGTCAACACAGAGCATGAAGTACAAATAAATACTTGTCGGTTTAAGAAAAAATACATGAATCCCTTTTGAGAAGTTTAATAGAAGTACAGCCACAAAGACTAGAACACCTAGTGTTCAAAAGTAAAATTACCACATTGTCGGGATGCTTGGGGCTTCCCATGCTTTAATTACAATATGATCAGACACATAGAGCTATTTGTCTGTTTGTATATCTGTCAGCGAATTTCCTGAAAGTGGGTGAAGAGGTGAAGCATGAGGAAATGAAGATCTTGGTACAGATTCAGACTGCTTACTTGAAATATGAAAAATAGGCCACTGGCTTTGGCAGATGATGTGCTGCTTTAACTGTTGAAAGTTTATCCCCTCACCTGTCAGTATCTTGGATATATGGCCTGTCTGTCTGTCTGCGAGCCAACAATGATTAAATGATAAATGGTAAATGGACTGATTCTTATATAGCGCTTTTCTACTCAAAGCGCTCTGTCATGTCATAACATGTCATTGTTTCAGGTTTCTGCAGTGTATTTGTTCTGTTTGATCCTTGTTACATTGGCTGTGTTTATGGTTTTTCCAGCCTCCGGCCTGAACGTTTGTCTTCATGTGTTAGTTTTTCATGTTTTTGTCATTTCCTGTTTTAGTCTGTAGGTTCGGTTTTTTTCTGTCTTTTTCAAGCCTTTTTCCTGCTTTTGTTCCTCTCATTTTTGACTGAAAGCCCCATCGTCATTACTCTCACCTGTGTTTCATCGTATAATTAGGCCCGCCAATTTAATGCAGTTTCCTTGTATTAAAATATCTCTGGGATTAAATGTTAAGTTAAAGGTAGTAACTTTCTTTAAGCTGACAGAAAGAGTCTGACCCCTTTGAGATCAGGTGCGCTGTATGTGACCCACAGTGTAGTATAAGTTTGACATCCCTGGTTTAGATCCAGTTTGTAGTCTGGATGGGAGGAGTCATTTATGGTGTTGTGAGCCTTCTTCGAGCTGTTATTCCAGGGTATGTTGAGAGTGGAGGAGAGCTGGGCATACAAGATGCCCAGCTCTCTGTGATGTGGACTCATAGAAGCTTAAAGAGCAGCACTAACAGCTGATTGTTGTACATGTAGGACCAAAGAAATTTCACAAACTAACAAACTAACTTGTTGCAACTGTTGCATCCTATCACACTATCACACTCAAATTCAGTGAGCTCTTAAGAACAACCCGTTCATTCACAAACAATATGTTATAAAGGCAGACTGCATGGCTTGGTACTACATTTTACACACCTATGGCCACAGGACTGAAAACATCTAAATTCAAAGATTTAAAGAGTTTGGCCCAATACTTTCTAACTAAAGGGTGACACCGTCACATCTTTTGTAAACATCCAGCTCTTTCTTAGAATGAAGAGCAACCTGTTTATGACCACATGGTACAAGGAAATGTTGCCTCTTTTATACACTTACCGAAATCCACATTGCACATTCCAGTCATTGTTTCTCTCTTGTTATGTAATGCCATTCGATTTTTTTGTTTTTGTTTTTTAAACCATCTGGGTTCATGTTGCTTAAGCAAAAGTTATTTTAGTGATACAACAACAAAGCAGATACTGTATGCCATAAACAGTATAGAGTGAGAATGCATGTCAATGTTATTTAAAAAACACTATAAAAGGGTATGAATGTGTGTGTGAATGGGTGAATGAGGCATGTTTCATAAAGTGCTCTGAGTGTGCAAGTGGAGCAGAAAAGTGCTGTATAAAAACAGACATTTATGTATTATTATGTATTATATAATTGTCCCTTTTTGTTTTATTTAAAATCTTCTTTCAGATGTAACTGTTTTCTGTTTTCAAGACCGCAACAAAACGAATGTCAAAAACTGACCACAGGGTGATATATCAAACTAAAACGTCTTAAATCCATTTCTGAGGCTGGGACAGAGGGTGCGTTGCATGTGGATTCATGAGCATGAGCCAACAAAAATGTCACCACAGACTAAGGCACTGCAAACTGACAGAGCATAACAGAGATTTTTATACAGACACCTTTTGGAAAGAAGTTATTACTGCAACAGATCTCTCTAGCGATTGACTTTGGAGCTGTACATAGCTGGTTCCACGGTAAAAGGGTGACACCTATTGGTGAAAGTGGGTAGTGCAGCGGGTTCAGTACAGTGAGTAGAAAGAGAGAATTTGCTACTCTCCGGGCCATTTATAAAATAAGCACAACTTATGAAATCCAGTAGTTTTCAAATACAATGAGCTGCTGTGATATGCTGTGGCAAATAAAACCACTTTTGCTCTGTTTTGACGTATTTTCGTATGATCATTACGCACCACTTTGATGGAGTAATTATGTGGATGCCTAAATATTAAAAAAGCCGCCATAACTGAGGTTGAACTGAGGGAAAAACTCACTAAAAACAATTATTACAGTGATTTTTAACAGTAGGTACAAAAATGCGTGATTTAAAATGACAGGTTGCGTGGTTGCTATGCGTCTCCAGGTTCTATTTGCATTGCATCTTTTGGTATAGTTCAGACAGATTTCACTCGGCGTGTTGTGCAAAGCTACAAGGGATTTCTGAAAATTTCTGCAAAAGTAAGACAACTTTCTGCTCAAGACTTCTTGCAGCCTTACAAGTGTCCAACTCCCATGTCACGGAGGAAAGCGACCCAGCAACCATCATCCATCATGGAAAATGTGAGATTTTATGACCGTTTTCAATAAGTTTTGAATATTTACTCGACGGCCAGAAAGAGTTCACTTTGCAACAGGGCAACATGAAAATATAGACGACATAAATGTGGATAAAAAGCATTAAAAACGTGCCTGTGCACGTGGGAGTTATACCTGCATGTTAGACTGTTGCACTGTAGCTGTAAACGGGTAAACTGTGCATAAAGTCATTTAAACTAGTATGTTACCTATAATAACGTTTTCTTTTGTGTGTATTAAATGATCTTGTGGCAGACATGTCACCAAAGATTGCAGCTGGGATAAAAATGTTCAGTTTTTGCTAATAAGTAGAGTATCTTACATCTCGAATTAACTCAAGTGCATAATGATCACCAGGCCTGTTTCTAGCTTTTTTTGGGGGGGGTGGGGGTGGGCTGTGCATGTTCCTGATTGGGGGCCTTTATTTTGTATTTAAAACTAAAATCAGGGAATAAAACAAGTAAACACTGAGACTTTATTCACTGTAGAAAAGCTAATCCCCAAAATGTTTATTTACAAATATGCAAGCCATGTTCTGCAGCATCATCTGAATTTTCAAATGTACACACACTGTCACATGTTTACAGGAGCCACATGTAACTGTGATCATCTTTAAAATCCTCAAAGCTTCTGCTTTTGGGCTTTTTTAACTAAAGTTTTAATCTCCTTCTTCATTGTGGCTTATGCTACAATTATTCACCTGACAAGACAGTCACCTCTGGGTAGAGGTCCCTCATTACACCACAGCCTAATGATGATCTTGAACTCATTACCCCCCACACACAAGGCAGGGCTCTCCTATTATTGCAGCTTGCTTTTCTTTATATCCTACACGTAATTTTAAACCATATAAGTGCCACACGTGACCAAGCTTAGCCAGTTACAAAGGTATTTTGTGCATCTGCATTGTTCAAAAACGGCAATAAGCAGCAATGATTATAACAGAAATTAGAGTTTAATACAACATGGACTTTGGTGTTTGTTTAGCTTATGCAAATTATTATTTGACATGTCATTTGGGGGTATGCAGCAGTGAAGCTCTAACATGATGAGCCCATAAGTTGACACGTCTTTTATTACACTGACCTTGATGCATTGTCCTGGTTTTAGTTCTTATGATTTTATGTGAACATGTTGGATATTTTTTGTCGTTACAATCACTGTGGACAAGTTATTCAACCATGCGAGTGGTTTAAGTAGTTTATGGACATATGAAAGGGTTTGTTATTTTTTAAATATTTCATGAACTACTAACTGATGTCTGCATTACTGTCATTTTTGTGTATACCTGCAGCTTACGGTGCCCGATCACCTCAAAGAACATAATTATTGTAAGAGAAACACTGCATGCCAGGCCCGTGATGCAAAGAAACCCAGAGCCAGCAGGAAACAACCGTGCTGCAGCAAGGACCAGGTTGGATGTGTAAAATTTCAGGAACAGAATCATTTGAGGGTTTTGAAGTTTGGACTTCATTGTGGTTCATCAAATTTATATTTTTGTCTTGTTTGAAAAAAAATGAGGTCGCTATTAACTACTGACATTCCCTTGTGTGCTTCTGACCTTTCCCAGGTTGTTAATTCAACCCAGAGGCCCCGGCGCCGTGACAGAACAGTCAGTCAGCCCCGGAAAAGGAAGCGAAGCCCAGCATCCAGTTCTTCCCGACCTCCAAAGACCTCAGTGCCTCCCTCTGCAATCTCCCATGATGACCTGCCAGTGTCAAAAAAATTGCCCCCCAGACCCGAGCCATGCAGTACCAACCACCAGCCAACCAGCTCCAGTGACAGCACTTTAAAAATCTACAACTTCTCAGTGGAAGATTATCAGCGAGTCTACCATGAGGTGGTAGATAGCATGCTGACGTACGTTTGTCTCCAAATGTCCTGTCACTTTTTAAAATCACCAGCTCTAAAATGGTTACAGTATGGTTTTTGACCACATGCATCATTTTGATTGAATTTCTTCTTGCAGGTCCAAGCATGGCCGCAAACGTCCCTACAGTTTAGAGATGGGGAGAAGCATTAAAAAAAAGCTGTGGGAGAGACTGAATCGTCCTATGGTGGAGACATCAACCAGCGAGGACGGACTTGAAGAAATTGACATTGTGTATGGGCAAAAAGTCAAAATCCCACAATATGATTTTGACATTTCGAGTTAGCCAAATCCTCAACATCCACCGAGCAAAAGAGCAAAGGAGAGGTGAATGTAGAGCAGCAGGAGCACTGCTACAAAACATACAATCAAAAACTGTGAAACACACAAATCAACTGTAGATAAAAGCACTGTAAATATATGAAAAATGTTTCTGTAAATAGTTCACATGTGACTTTGATGATTAAAATATAATTTCTGCACAAGTTTGTGTTTCTGTGTATTATAGATATATTCCACTGTGTGTTTTGACAACTGTTTAAGGTCACTGCTGAGAAAATTCATAAAACCTTCATAGGACTTTTATTTTGAAAAATCACTACTTATATTATTATTTATCTGACTCAAAAGGGCTCAAAAAAAAAAAAAAAAAAAAAAAAAATGACAAAGGATGAACTGAAGCTCTGCCATCACGTAATGTCGCATACTGCTGTTTCTGATGTCATTTAAAAAAAAAAAAAAAAAAAAAAAAAAAAAAGGGCTCATTTGAAGTCCTTCTTGACCATGATATATATTCAGGCACTGTGAACAAAACATAACATCCAACTTTAATTCCCTTGCACCTTTGTCTTTTTAAAGACAACACATTACTTAACTTCCTTGAATAAAGTGCAGAATGCTAGAGATTTATGTCATTCTGTTTGCATACTAAATATTCAATAATCATTCATGTTCTCTAATGACCGGTGCCCAGTGTTGTGCCAAAAAGTGATCGTTTGCCAAAGTGATTTCTGGTATTTGCCAAAAGATAATTGATGGTAACAGATGTAAATGACTTGCTGTCATATAATCTGTCAAACGTTTCTCTCATGAATGAGATCAATTCATTTTGATCCAAAAAGAAACTTCCTTTCATCAGATGTGACTTTTATTCAGCTTTCATTTATTCAGGTAAAAAGTGTCGCTGACATTAAAAATGTCGTTTTCAAACGAGGTCTGGCCTGGAGGGCTGCAGAAGTTACAAAAAAATCACAGTCCTTTAAAAAACTGTGATGTTCTTCAAGTGGCCGAAAAGGACTGGATGGATCTTTATAATGTAGGTACAATAAAGCAGATTCATAGAGCTGCTTTAAAATTTGATATAACATATAACCCATTTTTAAACTCTGTTTACTGCAGCCTATTTAACAATATAAGCAACTATATAAAAACATAAAAAGAGATCTAGACATAAAAAACACGCAAAAAGTGATTGGCATACGATCACTTTTTGGCACATCAGTGCAGCGAGGCTGTAATTGCTGCTTGTAACCATCAGGGGGCAGTATCGCTAGATTGCAGTCTTGGAACCTGTAACGAGAATCACCCTTCATTATCATTAGAGTTACATTGCGCCACACAATATGAATATGATAAAGTCCTAGTATATGTACAAATGCTATGAAGTGAAGTTTTAAATAATACCGTTCGTCCAGTTAGTTTTATTTTTCTTTCTTTTCTTATTATTAAATATTAAACTTTATTAAGAAACAGTATACAGAACATGTATACAATCAGAACAAAATTAACATATGCCAGGGGGTGTAATACAAAGAATTACAAACATTCAAATAATTTGTAATTACTACAAATAGTAATAGTTTTCATAGCCTTTTTGTTAAGTGATCCACTAATCAATTTCATGTAACATAAAACATCATTATAGTAATGTTTAAAATGATGTTTTTTGTTACTGTATTTGCATTTGTGAAAATAAAATTTAGCTAAGATAACTAACAAGTTTATTATAAAGTAAACATCTTCTTTTTTTTGCATTCGAAAGAAACAAAATACAACATTTTCCCATTTCACAGTAAAGTCTTTATATGTCCAGCAATGAATCTACTGAAGTCTTTCCAAAATGTTCTAGCGTATGAACAGATCCAGAAGAGGTGTTGCACAGTCTCAGGATGGCTTCCACAAAATCCACAGTTCACATTTATGTCCCTTTTGAACTTTGTCATGTAATGATTAGCAGGATAGAATTTATGAAGTATTTTAAATGAGACTTCCTTCACTTTATTCGTTACCAGATACTTGTTAGGAATTTTCCATACTCTTTTCCAGTTAATGTCACTGACAAAGAAATTCCAATAAGAGACCACATGTGGGATAGTTAGAGATTCTGTCTGGAACAAAGCACGAATATTCTTATTACTTTTACTGTGGTTTGTTAGACAGATTCTTCCTATGTGTGAATATAAAGGGTTGGGGAGAGAAACAGATGATATGCAAGGTTGAATACCTTTAAAAAGCATTCTAATACCCGCAGGTATTGCATCAAATAATATGGCATATTCTTTGGGTGTGGCTGGAAATTTATAGGTGTTTAAGAATTCTGAGTAGGACATAAGCTGCCCATTAGGATTAAACAGCTGATTCACTAAAACAATCCGTTTCTCAACCCACATAGAAAAAAATAATGATTTATTTTTATACACTATGTTCCTATTATTCCAAATTGAATACGTATGGGGTGTAAAGTTGTGTTTATATATAAGGGACCAAGCTAATAGAACTTGTTTGTGAAACATCGAAAGGTTTTCTGGAAGATTATCTATATTATAATCACAACCTAAGATAAAACTTAGACCACCAAACTTAGAGAAAATGTAGTGAGGAATAAAATTCCAAATGGATACCGGATTTTTAAGAAAATGTTTAGCCCAATTAATCTTAAATGTATTGTTTAGAGTAGTAAAATCCAAAACATTGAGACCAGATTCATCAATACACTTTTTCTGATGTAATATGTCCGGTTTTTCCAGAGGAAGTTGAAGAGCATTCGGTCAATATCCTTACAAGTTTTGCCGTCCACATGCAGAGAAATTGCTGCATAAGTCAGTCGAGACAGACCTTCTGCTTTTGAGAGCAATACCCTTCCTCTTAAACTTAAATCTCTCTGCAACCATTGATTTAATTTGGTTTGAGATTTTTTAATAATTGGGGGAAAATTTTGTAAAATTCTGTCTTTTGGATCTTTGCAGATAATCAGACCTAAATATGTTGCTTCATTTTTACCTGTTATATTACAAATACTCTGAACATTACACTCTTTAGTTAGTTTTATTTTTCTTTCACTGCTCGCTTGTTTTGATGACGTCAAAATCGCCTTTCCGTTTTCATTCGCGGCAGTAAACATGGCGGACAGTTTTTTTTTTTGTTTTTTTTTTTCTTTTTTTTTATTAGTAATATAAACATACAAACAAAATGCACCATATATTACAGATTCAGAGAATAAACATTTCTTACATATTAGCAACTTTCATATATAGTGAAAATAAAATATAAAGATGGGGTCACATAAATTAACAGATTATTAACTCACTAAATCAAAATCTTCTACAAAGGAAACAAAAAAAGCAGCCTTTTTCTTTTTAACTAAAGTCAAAGATTTAACCAACAGGTTTAGGTCGTTTTTCCAGTGAGCCAGTGTTGGTTTAATCTTAAAAAAGCGACATTTATGTATAAAATACTTACACAAGATTAATAACACATTAACACCATAATTAGCTTTCTTTTCTTTCAAAAACACTCCAAACATTATCATATTTAAGGTAAATGGGGTAATTTGAATCCCACTGGAATAAAGCCAGGTATGAAAATCCAACCAAAATATTTGTATAAAATTGCACAAAAAGAATAGATGGTCCAAATCCTCCTCTTCTGTTTCACAAAATACACAATTACCCGTTTCTATTTTGAATCTATCACTAAGGAGTCTATTTGTCGGGTAAATTTTATTCAAGATTTTAAATTGGACTTCTTTCCCTTTAGGAGGGATAGGGAAGGTGATATAATCAGTTCTTATTTTTTCAATTTCTTCCCTTTGGAAATCTTTTAATATGTAATTACGTCTAAGTAAATTTGGAGAATAAAGACTCCTTAATGAAGATCTAAGAAACTTATTGTTGCATTTAACATCACAAAATCGAATACCATCTATATATAATTGCCTTAACTTGGGGGAGATGTCAGAATATATTATATCATTTACAACTATGTTTTTAAGTGACAATGGAATGGATTTTATAACCCGATTAAATTTACTTTTAGAACATTGGATATTAAACTTTTGGCAAAAATCTTGATGTCCTAGAACATGTCCTTCCTCATCTACAACATGGGCAATTGCCCAAACACCTTTTGATAACCAATCTTGAATAAAAATAGATTTTCTGTTCATCAGTATATATCTATTGTTCCAAATTGGGCTATTATGTGGAGTGAAATTATGTTTAAATAACATTTTCCAATAAAGAAGGACCTGTTTATGGAATTCAGAGAGTTTAGCAGGTAGCTTAGTAATTTCAAAGTCACACTTTAGGAGAAAGTCGATACCCCCTAGTGTGTTAAAGACCTTACTTGGTATAAAAAACCAAATGGAGTGTGGATTATTTAGGAAGGATTTTAACCATTTAAGTTTCAAAACACCATTCATTATGTCAAAATCAATTGCGTTTCCACCGCCTTCAATGTATGGTTTAACCAAATCATCTTTAGATATATAATGGCACTTATTCCTCCAAATAAAATTAAAATTCAAGCTATTAATTGTTTTAATAACTTTATTCGATATTGATAGAGAGTAAGCTGGATATATAAATCTAGATAAACTATCCATTTTGGTTAATAATATTCTTCCAAAAATTGTGATGTCTCTTTGTAACCACTTATTTAGGATTGTCTTACATTTGTCAACATTATCTAAAATATTTACTTTTTCTAAGACTTTGTGATCTTTTGAAATTGTGATGCCCAAATATTTTACCTCCCTCTTCACCTTTATATCGTACAGTAATTGTGAATTACACTCCTTTAATGCCAATAATTCACATTTATTTAAATTTAACTTTAAGCCTGAAGCTTTTGAGAATGTAGTGATTATTTGTTTTACCAGGGGAATCTGATGTTCATTTTTTAAGAAAAGAGTAGTGTCATCCGCAAGTTGACTAATTATTAAAGAATTGTCCATAATCTCAATTCCGGCAACGCTGCTGTTTTTAATTAGAATTGCGAGCATCTCCACAACCATTATGAACAACAACGGAGAGCTTCCACACCCTTGCCTAATTCCTCTTTTGACGCCAAATCTTTTACCAGTGCCATAGCCTAATGACACAGAGTTATTTATATCATTATACAGTATATCTATTATCTTCCTAAATTTATCCCCAAATCCAAATCGAGTTAGTGTTTCTAAAATAAAAGGATGTTCTACTGAATCGAAAGCTTTATAAAAGTCCAAGAAAAGAATAAAACTGTCATCACTAATCAGATCATTGTAGTCCAGTAAGTCTAAAACCAATCTGATATTATTATGAATGTTCCTGTCTTTCAAAAACCCTGATTGTGTCTCACTAATTATACTTGAAACCCCTTGTTTGAGCCTTGTTGCAACTGAGCTAGAGAAAATTTTATAATCTGTATTTAATAAAGTTATGGGCCTTAAGTTATCCAATTGTCGTTTATCTTTGTTTGGTTTAGGAATTAATGTAATTAATCCTTGTTTCATGCTAGACATCAATTCTCCCTTTTCAATACTGGCCAGTATAGCTTTGAATAAAATTTCCCGTAAGTCTTCCCAAAAAAATTGGAAGAAATTAACTGTCAGCCCATCTGGACCAGGGGATTTATTAAGTGCCATTTTCTTAACAGATGCATCTAACTCTTCAATTCTGAAGTCAGATTCACATAATTCCTTAAATGATTCATCAATTTTAGGGATCAGATTATCTATTTGATCAAAAAAGACATCACAATCTGCTTGGGAGAACTGTGAGGAGTATAAATTGGAATAGAATGTATAAGTTTCATTCTCCAAAATTTTAGGGTCGTCACATTCAATGCCATCAATTAACAGAGAAGATATAAAATTTCTTTTCTGTCTGCTCTTTTCTAAATTAAAAAAATATGAAGAATTTCTTTCCCCCTCCTCAATCCACTTGGCCCGTGAACGCACAAAAGCTCCTTCTGCTTTATTTAGGTAGAGCTGATCTAATTTAGTTTGCAACTCCATAAGTTTACTCCTTTCTTGGGTATTTAGATCATCTTTACTACAGCAATAAGTAATTTCTTGGAATAATTTACATTCATATTCTCTTTGCTTTTGACTTATGTTTTTACTGAATTGAATACTAAATTCTCTAATTTTGAATTTAATGAATTCCCATTTATTGATATATCCTACAATTAGATGATCAGCCATAATATCTTTTATAATTTTTTTGACTATGTTGCAGTAGTCTTCATTTTGTAAAAGTTTGGCATTGAACTTCCAATAAGTTTTTTTATTTGATTGTCTAATTACATGGCGGACAGTTAGCGAAGCCACGGTGTTATATTCAATCCTGGGGGGTTTGGATTTCTCTTTCAGGACGTACGCAAAATGTGTTGCATTGCTTTTGGCACACGGAGGTGTGCGTGTGTGTAGAGGGAGACAATCATACTGTTGATTTTACCGTGCACTCTTCTGCTAAATAAGAATTAAGATTTTGTTTTGGAAATAGCAAGTGAAAGTTGTTGTTGCACAAAAGGGAGCTTCCCTCGTTAAAAGCAACTTATAAATATGTAATACTGTATAATCTTTCCACAACGACTCCACTTTTTTTAAATGTTCTTTCTTTCTTGATTGTTTTGTTTGACCAGTTTCTATTTTTCCAGTAAGTACTGCCTCACTACTCCCTTTTCTTGCCTTCCAGTATAACATGTTTGTCACTTGGCCCGCCCCGTTACATCACCACCAATAGTTTAAAAAGGCACTCTGGAGTTCAGACACTATCAAGCTGCACAACTTGTTCACACCAAAGAAATGATGGATCACCCAACCTTTGAACGAGAGAACCAAGAGCGTGTGCAGGCGGTGGAGAGTTCATTCCATCAAGCAGGGAAGCCCTTGTCCAAGCCGGGCCGGATTCTAATCGGAGAGGGAACTGTGTTTAAGCAGGGTCGCAAGAAGATACAGCAGAAAATCCTCTTCCTCTTCACTGATATTCTGGTGTACGGCAGCATTGTTGTGCCTGGTCGCTGGTACAAAAAGCAGAAGATCATCCCTTTAGGTGAGACATTCATCTGCGTTTCCTGCAGCTAACCTACTGTGAGAAGATTAATGTGAAACTGCCAAAAAACAATTTTATGACTGAAGAGAAAGAAATATAGACAAAAGCTTCAAGAAGAGCCAACACTATTGAATACTGTCCATAATATGACTGGCAAGTAGAAAATAGCAAGTGTGCTGTACTAATTTAACTTCATATGTTCAGCTTTCTGCTCATACCACTTTATCCATGTAATTTTTATGTTGTTATCAAATCACTATGATTTTAGAGGACATTGAGCTGGAAGACCTGGAGGACAGTGACATATTCAAGCATCAGTGGCTGATCCGAACACCGAGCAAGTCTTTTTTTGTGTCCGCCCCTTCATACGAGGAGAAGAAGGCCTGGATAGAGCACATCAATGAATGCCGGTCCAGCCTAATGCAGGGCACCAGCTGCAAACCTTCCAAGAAGTTTGCTGTTTCCTCGATTCCTGATGAGGCTGCTTGCAAATGCATGCGGTGCCTCTCTACAAAGTTTGGTGGGGCCAATCGTCGACACCACTGCAGGAATTGCGGCTTCTTGGTCTGCAATTCATGCTCCAAGCAACGTGCCGTTATCGATCACATCCACCCCACTAAAAAGCTGAGAATCTGCAGTTTCTGCTACAAGAATATTAATGAAGAGAAGTTTCGCGACAGGGGAGACAGCGCCGGGAAAAGCAGCAAGTCAGAGGAGGAAGATTTTTGTCCTTCTGGAGAGGAAAATGAGAAAGTGGAGGAAGGAGAAATAGGGATCTATTCTCCCAGCAACTGGCTGGACACCAAAAACGGGACAATACCATCACAGTAGCCAATAAACTGCAACAAAGACGCTTTTGAATGGATTCAGATTACAGAAAGTTGATTTTCTTACATGAAGTTACATAAATGTAAAGATAAATGTGACGACGTATTATTTGTTTGTGTCTATTTGTGTTTTAATCTTAGGCTGTACACGCAACAATTTGCACTGTAAATAACAAATCAGGAGTGAGTCGAAAAAATCATTTTAAAAAGACAAGAATATATCATCTTTGTACATATTCAGTGCCATTAACCATGCTAGTTAAATGAATAATGCTCCATCTGCCTGTCACTTTGCTGCTGGAACAGCTGAATTTCACAATAAAGGATATTTCTATTCCAAAAAGCACTGTCTTCTCCCTGTGCATGTGACTCTGAATGCATGTTTCTTTGTTTGAATGCATGTAAAGTATTTGCATCCAGTATCTGCTCTTTTGCTGCTCCTTAACCTCAACAATAAAGTGCAGATAATCAATTTGTGAGAGATGTTATTACAACACTGAAATCTCTCATCATTTAGTAATAAGTCCTCTGTTTAGCCCTCAGAGTCTTATTGGAGCATATTACAGTGTTTTCTTTTACTTCTGTGACTTTTTGGGGTTTTTATTGTGAAAGTCAAGGTCAGTGAAGTAACCGTATATAGTTCCTCACCCACTTAGGGTATACATTTTTCCAATAAGCATGTATATAAAAACCATTCGGGAAAACACACAGAACCTTTACAGCACCATTGATTTATCATCATTTTTCTTCTCACTGGCATTTTTCATAAATATAACATACAAACATACATATCAAACTGTAGCACGTCCTAGTGTTACAGTACTTGATGACGCTGCTCTAATAATGCGGTAATAACAGAATGTGGCTAAACATTTACACTTCTTTTCAAAGATTTAAGTTCATTCTAGTTAACTCTCTGAATCGAGCACATCCTAATACAGTAGACAGCTCCAAAACAAAAGCGAGTACATTTTTGAGTCGGTCAGCCAGTTTTGAAAGAACAGTAAATCGACTGAAAGCAAAATACTGATGTAGAAATTGTAACTATGTAACAAGAAGTAGACAAATAGCATTCTAACTAGTGGTGGTTTCGTCAGAAATTTACTGACGTTACTTTACTGACTGCTTATTTTCAAAAGTAGTTAGTTACTCAGTTACTTAGTTACTTTTTAAAAACATGATACACAACCTGAATAGGCAATAAAGCAATAGACCTTTCAGCCCAATTCTACTTTTTCTGCATAATACATCATACAAAATGTAATCAAATAAAAAAGTCTCTTTTCAAAACTTGTTTTATTAGTTTTAATCTTTTAACTTTGTGCACATTGCATCAAGCAAAAATTAAATTATATGCAACAGTCTTTGACAATTAAACCTATTTTCTGCATATTCCAGAATATAAAATAAGATATATTTTTTTCTGTTTACACTCACTATTTCAAATAGATGCAAGTAAAACACTCCCTTACTTTACTCATTACTTGAAAAAAGTAATCGGATTACAATGATACATTACTTGTAACGTGTTACTGCCCATCTCTGATGATGACAAGTGTGTGAGTAGCTAAGGCCAAAAACACCCAGTTTCCTGAATTCTTGAAGAACGCTGAAGTTTGAAATACTTCAGGCTGATCGAGCTGATGCAGTGATCTCACTGCATTATCTGCCACATAACCTGATCTTTGCTGATTGACTGGAAGAAATTCACCTGGTTCTACGAAATCACAGTGAGTCATAACGAGGTCAATGTTGATGTCCATTTAAGTTACCAAAAATGGCTCCTTGTGCAGTGAAGGGTTTATTAGACTGAGAGGCAAACTGCTTCTCGCTCAGTCATGTGGAATGGTTTCCACAGAACCCATTTAATATCAGCACTAGTACTGATATACTGGTCAACACAGAGCATGAAGTACAAATAAATACTTGTCGGTTTAAGAAAAAATACATGAATCCCTTTTGAGAAGTTTAATAGAAGTACAGCCACAAAGACTAGAACACCTAGTGTTCAAAAGTAAAATTACCACATTGTCGGGATGCTTGGGGCTTCCCATGCTTTAATTACAATATGATCAGACACATAGAGCTATTTGTCTGTTTGTATATCTGTCAGCGAATTTCCTGAAAGTGGGTGAAGAGGTGGAGCATGAGGAAATGAAGATCTTGGTACAGATTCAGACTGCTTATTTGAAATATGAAAAATATGCCACTGGCTTTGGCAGATGATGTGCTGCTTTAACTGTTGAAAGTTTATCCCCTAACCTGTCAGTATCTTGGATATATGGCCTGTCTGTCTGTCTGCGAGCCAACAATGATTAAATGATAAATGGTAAATGGACTGATTCTTATATAGCGCTTTTCTACTCAAAGCACTCTGTCATGTCATAACATGTCATAGTTTCAGGTTTCTGCAGTGTATTTGTTCTGTTTGATCCTTGTTACATTGGCTGTGTTTATGGTTTTTCCAGCCTCCGGCCTGAACGTTTGTCTTCATGTGTTAGTTTTTCATGTTTTTGTCATTTCCTGTTTTAGTCTGTAGGTTAGGTTTTTTTCTGTCTTTTTCAAGCCTTTTTCCTGCTTTTGTTCCTCTCATTTTTGACTGAAAGCCCCATCGTCATTACTCTCACCTGTGTTTCATCGTATAATTAGGCCCGCCAATTTAATGCAGTTTCCTTGTATTAAAATATCTCTGGGATTAAATGTTAAGTTAAAGGTAGTAACTTTCTTTAAGCTGACAGAAAGAGTCTGACCCCTTTGAGATCAGGTGCGCTGTATGTGACCCACAGTGTAGTATAAGTTTGACATCCCTGGTTTAGATCCAGTTTGTAGTCTGGATGGGAGGAGTCATTTATGGTGTTGTGAGCCTTCTTCGAGCTGTTATTCCAGGGTATGTTGAGAGTGGAGGAGAGCTGGGCATACAAGATGCCCAGCTCTCTGTGATGTGGACTCATAGAAGCTTAAAGAGCAGCACTAACAGCTGATTGTTGTACATGTAGGACCAAAGAAATTTCACAAACTAACAAACTAACTTGTTGCAACTGTTGCATCCTATCACACTATCACACTCAAATTCAGTGAGCTCTTAAGAACAACCCGTTCATTCACAAACAATATGTTATAAAGGCAGACTGCATGGCTTGGTACTACATTTTACACACCTATGGCCACAGGACTGAAAACATCTAAATTCAAAGATTTAAAGAGTTTGGCCCAATACTTTCTAACTAAAGGGTGACACCGTCACATCTTTTGTAAACATCCAGCTCTTTCTTAGAATGAAGAGCAACCTGTTTATGACCACATGGTACAAGGAAATGTTGCCTCTTTTATACACTTACTGAAATCCACATTGCACATTCCAGTCATTGTTTCTCTCTTGTTATGTAATGCCATTCGATTTTTTTGTTTTTGTTTTTTAAACCATCTGGGTTCATGTTGCTTAAGCAAAAGTTCTTTTAGTGATACAACAACAAAGCAGATACTGTATGCCATAAACAGTATAGAGTGAGAATGCATGTCAATGTTATTTAAAAAACACTATAAAAGGGTATGAATGTGTGTGTGAATGGGTGAATGAGGCATGTTTCATAAAGTGCTCTGAGTGTGCAAGTGGAGCAGAAAAGTGCTGTATAAAAAACAGACAATTTACATTTATGTATTATTATGTATTATATAATTGTCCCTTTTTGTTTTATTTAAAATCTTCTTTCAGATGTAACTGTTTTCTGTTTTCAAGACCGCAACAAAACGAATGTCAAAAACTGACCACAGGGTGATATATCAAACTAAAACGTCTTAAATCCATTTCTGAGGCTGGGACAGAGGGTGCGTTGCATGTGGATTCATGAGCATGAGCCAGTAAAAATGTCACCACAGACTAAGGCACTGCAAACTGACAGAGCATAACAGAGATTTTTATACAGACACCTTTTGGAAAGAAGTTATTACTGCAACAGATCTCTCTAGCGATTGACTTTGGAGCTGTACATAGCTGGTTCCACGGTAAAAGGGTGACACCTATTGGTGAAAGTGGGTAGTGCAGCGGGTTCAGTACAGTGAGTAGAAAGAGAGAATTTGCTACTCTCCGGGCCATTTATAAAATAAGCACAACTTATGAAATCCAGTAGTTTTCAAATACAATGAGCTGCTGTGATATGCTGTGGCAAATAAAACCACTTTTGCTCTGTTTTGACGTATTTTCGTATGATCATTACGCACCACTTTGATGGAGTAATTATGTGGATGCCTAAATATTAAAAAAAGCCGCCATAACTGAGGTTGAACTGAGGGAAAAACTCACTAAAAACAATTATTACAGTGATTTTTAACAGTAGGTACAAAAATGCGTGATTTAAAATGACAGGTTGCGTGGTTGCTATGCGTCTCCAGGTTCTATTTGCATTGCATCTTTTGGTATAGTTCAGACAGATTTCACTCGGCGTGTTGTGCAAAGCTACAAGGGATTTCTGAAAATTTCTGCAAAAGTAAGACAACTTTCTGCTCAAGACTTCTTGCAGCCTTACAAGTGTCCAACTCCCATGTCACGGAGGAAAGCGACCCAGCAACCATCATCCATCATGGAAAATGTGAGATTTTATGACCGTTTTCAATAAGTTTTGAATATTTACTCGACGGCCAGAAAGAGTTCACTTTGCAACAGGGCAACATGAAAATATAGACGACATAAATGTGGATAAAAAGCATTAAAAACGTGCCTGTGCACGTGGGAGTTATACCTGCATGTTAGACTGTTGCACTGTAGCTGTAAACGGGTAAACTGTGCATAAAGTCATTTAAACTAGTATGTTACCTATAATAACGTTTTCTTTTGTGTGTATTAAATGATCTTGTGGCAGACATGTCACCAAAGATTGCAGCTGGGATAAAAATGTTCAGTTTTTGCTAATAAGTAGAGTATCTTACATCTCGAATTAACTCAAGTGCATAATGATCACCAGGCCTGTTTCTAGCTTTTTTTGGGGGGGGTGGGGGTGGGCTGTGCATGTTCCTGATTGGGGGCCTTTATTTTGTATTTAAAACTAAAATCAGGGAATAAAACAAGTAAACACTGAGACTTTATTCACTGTAGAAAAGCTAATCCCCAAAATGTTTATTTACAAATATGCAAGCCATGTTCTGCAGCATCATCTGAATTTTCAAATGTACACACACTGTCACATGTTTACAGGAGCCACATGTAACTGTGATCATCTTTAAAATCCTCAAAGCTTCTGCTTTTGGGCTTTTTTAACTAAAGTTTTAATCTCCTTCTTCATTGTGGCTTATGCTACAATTATTCACCTGACAAGACAGTCACCTCTGGGTAGAGGTCCCTCATTACACCACAGCCTAATGATGATCTTGAACTCATTACCCCCCACACACAAGGCAGGGCTCTCCTATTATTGCAGCTTGCTTTTCTTTATATCCTACACGTAATTTTAAACCATATAAGTGCCACACGTGACCAAGCTTAGCCAGTTACAAAGGTATTTTGTGCATCTGCATTGTTCAAAAACGGCAATAAGCAGCAATGATTATAACAGAAATTAGAGTTTAATACAACATGGACTTTGGTGTTTGTTTAGCTTATGCAAATTATTATTTGACATGTCATTTGGGGGTATGCAGCAGTGAAGCTCTAACATGATGAGCCCATAAGTTGACACGTCTTTTATTACACTGACCTTGATGCATTGTCCTGGTTTTAGTTCTTATGATTTTATGTGAACATGTTGGATATTTTTTGTCGTTACAATCACTGTGGACAAGTTATTCAACCATGCGAGTGGTTTAAGTAGTTTATGGACATATGAAAGGGTTTGTTATTTTTTAAATATTTCATGAACTACTAACTGATGTCTGCATTACTGTCATTTTTGTGTATACCTGCAGCTTACGGTGCCCGATCACCTCAAAGAACATAATTATTGTAAGAGAAACACTGCATGCCAGGCCCGTGATGCAAAGAAACCCAGAGCCAGCAGGAAACAACCGTGCTGCAGCAAGGACCAGGTTGGATGTGTAAAATTTCAGGAACAGAATCATTTGAGGGTTTTGAAGTTTGGACTTCATTGTGGTTCATCAAATTTATATTTTTGTCTTGTTTGAAAAAAAATGAGGTCGCTATTAACTACTGACATTCCCTTGTGTGCTTCTGACCTTTCCCAGGTTGTTAATTCAACCCAGAGGCCCCGGCGCCGTGACAGAACAGTCAGTCAGCCCCGGAAAAGGAAGCGAAGCCCAGCATCCAGTTCTTCCCGACCTCCAAAGACCTCAGTGCCTCCCTCTGCAATCTCCCATGATGACCTGCCAGTGTCAAAAAAATTGCCCCCCAGACCCGAGCCATGCAGTACCAACCACCAGCCAACCAGCTCCAGTGACAGCACTTTAAAAATCTACAACTTCTCAGTGGAAGATTATCAGCGAGTCTACCATGAGGTGGTAGATAGCATGCTGACGTACGTTTGTCTCCAAATGTCCTGTCACTTTTTAAAATCACCAGCTCTAAAATGGTTACAGTATGGTTTTTGACCACATGCATCATTTTGATTGAATTTCTTCTTGCAGGTCCAAGCATGGCCGCAAACGTCCCTACAGTTTAGAGATGGGGAGAAGCATTAAAAAAAAGCTGTGGGAGAGACTGAATCGTCCTATGGTGGAGACATCAACCAGCGAGGACGGACTTGAAGAAATTGACATTGTGTATGGGCAAAAAGTCAAAATCCCACAATATGATTTTGACATTTCGAGTTAGCCAAATCCTCAACATCCACCGAGCAAAAGAGCAAAGGAGAGGTGAATGTAGAGCAGCAGGAGCACTGCTACAAAACATATAACATATAACCCATTTTTAAACTCTGTTTACTGCAGCCTATTTAACAATATAAGCAACTATATAAAAACATAAAAAGAGATCTAGACATAAAAAAAACAGGCAAAAAGTGATTGGCATACGATCACTTTTTGGCACATCAGTGCAGCGAGGTTGTAATTGCTGCTTGTAACCATCAGGGGGCAGTATCGCTAGATTGCAGTCTTGGAACCTGTAACGAGAATCACCCTTCATTATCATTAGAGTTACATTGCGCCACACAATATGAATATGATAAAGTCCTAGTATATGTACAAATGCTATGAAGTGAAGTTTTAAATAATACCGTTCGCCCAGTTAGTTTTATTTTTCTTTCACTGCTCGCTTGTTTTGATGACGTCAAAATCGCCTTTCCGCTTTCATTCGCGGCAGTAAACATGGCGGACAGTTAGCGAAGCCACGGTGTGATATTCAATCCTGGGGGGTTTGGATTTCTCTTTCAGGACGTACGCAAAACGTGTTGCATTGCTTTTGGCACACGGAGGTGTGCGTGTGTGTAGGGCGTTGTGCCCTGTGAGTTTTTACTGAACAAAAGGTACAGTGAATTTTTCCCTCCTGTGCTGCTTTCGTTGCTAACGCGGGCCTAGCTATAAGTGCAAGCTAACGTTAGCCGCTAACCTGCCAGGCAAATGCTTTTGACCGGCATGATTTAACATATGTATGTATGTGTTACAAATGTTTGATTGGCTCTGTGGTGTTTATCAGCTCATTCAATAGTTTAATTGTGCAAAGAGCTTAGATAGTTTGACTCGTGCGTTGATTGTCAACTTTCTTATCTTCTTTGCTAATAATAGCTAACAGTAAAATTCTTTAAGGCGTGTATTGTAGATAGTTTGGTTAAACTGCCTTGATATCGAAGTTAGAATTAACAAAAAGGAGGCTGCAATTTGTCAAAAATGAATTCAAACATTGTTTAAAGTCTCAGTGATTCATAAATATGAGCTAAAAGTGTTATTTTTAGGTTGTGACAAAATCCGACTTATTCTTGAACGTACCACAAAATAACAACGTAAGGTTTCCTTTACAAGTCACTTCTCTTCTGTTTTGCTGTATTACATGGAAGCGTGAAGGAGACCTACCGTCACAATGGGGCGACGTTCAACCTCCTCCACCAAGAGTGGGAAGTTTATGAATCCCACCGACCAGGCCAGTAAGTGCTGATAACAAACTGGCGCTAATTCAATCATGAATTGATCTGCTGGATATTGCTCAGTTGCTGATTAGATATAAAAATGGTCATTTCTTCCCCCCCTTCTACAGGAAAGGAGGCCAGAAAAAGGGAGTTAAAAAAGGTTAGAACCATTCACTTAAAAAAAAAAGATATTTCTAAATATGCAATACAGGATAACAATACTGTGATAATATGATGGTAACATCGTTTTCATTTGGAAATATTAGAACAAGAAGCAGAGGATGATGGTGAGAGCAGCAGTCCTGAAGATGAAGGATCCCAGACAGATCATCAGAGACATGGAGAAGCTGGATGAGATGGGTGAGATGACAGGGCAGAGTTTATGCAATTTAGATGTTAGAGATATATTTAGTTGTAACTATTTAGTTGTATGTTTGCCACTTGTAGAGGACCTGAGCTTGTGGAACACATGTATCAGTAGATTAATGCTATATATAATTAGTGTGTGTATTTAAGTATTTCAGGCCTTTAGGTAACAGCAGAAAATCACAGTCAAAATCTGAATTCTACAATTAATTTGCTGCTTTTCTAATGAAAATAATTACTTTGTTTCTGAACAGAGTTCAACCCAGTTCAGCAGCCGTTGCTGAATGAGAAGGTGTTGCGGGACAAGAGGAAGAAGTTGCGTGAGACATTTGAGCGCATTGTTCGTCTGTACGAAAGAGAGAATCCTGAAACCTACAAAGAGCTACGCAAACTTGAACTGGACTATGAGACTAAAAGAGGGCAGCTGTCTCTTTATTTTGACTCAGTCAAGGTGTGTTGGAAACTACATGACAGTTTTGGGGGGCGGGGTTCCTCAGTTTATAATAATTCTTGCATAAATTGATGCAGGAATGAGAGGTATATTGTATGCACATTGTCCTACAGGCTTGTGTACGCCTTGTTGGGCTGCAAAAAAATCTTAAAAGTCAGGATTATGAATATTTTCGGGCAGACACCAAAACCCATTACTCGTCTTTTATTTGTCTTGAGCTTGATTGCTTCAGATGTGTGCTCCATTACCTTATTTATCCTTTGTTGTGCTCTCTGTTTACTCTGTTGTGTGATATTTCCTCTTTTTCAGAATGCAGAGTTGGTGGAGGTTGACAGTATCCCTCTACCAGACATGCCTCATGCCCCATCCAGTATCCACATCCAGGACATCCCACTACCAGGGGCTCAGCCTCCCTCCATATTGAAGAAGAGCTCCACTTTTGGGTAAGACTCATTCAATGAGTAGTAAAAGTTTCAGCAGTTAAACTCCGTATGTGACATTTTAGAATTTTAATGGGCAGTTGAGTTAATTCTGTTTTTATGCATGTCTTAGTAAAGGACCATCGTCCTCCGGACCAGCATTGGCAACAGTGCCAGGTGTCCCACGCTTACCTCCAGGGAAGAAGCCCCCTGGGCCTCCACCTGGCCCCCCACCTCCTCAGGTCCTGGCACTGTATGGACCTGCTCGACGCGGTTACGGCACAGATGCAGGTGAGATACAGCCAGTTTCCCTCTGATAATCAAATGATTTTTTTCCACCTATAATTTAACATTTCTTCTTGTTACACTATTTCTCCTTTGAACAGAGCCTTCCATTCCTGGATTTGAAAAGGACTCTGCAATGGATTTGGGGAGAGATCGGGACAGCGGGAGTGAGAGCGACAGAGATCAGGACGATATTGATGACGACAGCGACTCTGAAGACATCAGTGAAGAAGAGAGAGATGAAGGGGGAGATGGTGAACAGAGAATGCGCTTGGACAGGCAGGACGATGAGAGAGAACGAGAAGAAGATAGAGACAGAAGTGAAAGACATGGTGGTGAGTGTTTCTGACTGCTTCAACACATTTAAGCCTCAACTCACGTCTTTGTTGCCTTTATTTATCTCTTGATCTTATAACTGTTTCTATTCTGTTGTATTCCTGAATTTGTTATTATTTAACTACTGCAGGTCGTAGCGTACGTTTCGCAGATATGCCTGCAGAGGCACCCCGTGAAGGAAAAAGGAAGAAGAAGAGGGTTGTGAAGAAGACCAAGGCCATTACACCTCTGCAAGCCATGATGTTAAGGATGGCAGGTACTGTTAGTGCTAAGCACTTACTAAGCTAGTGCTCCTCACAGTGTCTTTTCTTTGTATGATGATATGCTATGCCATTTTTATTTGTTCATTTTTTGTCTTCAGGTC
This sequence comes from Diplotaxodon limnothrissa, assembly GCF_057381915.1. Lineage (NCBI taxonomy): Eukaryota > Metazoa > Chordata > Actinopteri > Cichliformes > Cichlidae > Diplotaxodon > Diplotaxodon limnothrissa. The sequence continues at coordinate 9,504,073 of NC_140599.1, read as the reverse complement.
AGTCAGTTCCTGACGAGGAGGAAGAAGAAGAGGTAGAGGAAGAATACACAGATGAATCAGACAGCTCTGACATCGAGGACAGAGGCCCTCCAGGGGACAACCAGTCCCATCTCATGGCCAATCAGCGACTACCCCCTCCAGCTGGGACCACGGGACAGCAAGGGCCTCCACACATGCAAGGGCCACCGATGACAGGACCTCCACCACTTGGTCCACCTCCGGCACCACCAATGAGGCCTCCTGGTCCACCATCTGGCCCACCTCCTGGCCCCCCACCAGGTTCGCATTCTGATTAGCTAAAAGATTGATTGCTTCAACTCTGAAGTCATACTAGAATAATTTCCTGTGCCTGTTCTGTGGGGGTCTTCTACTTCTCTAAGTGTGAGTGCTCTGCATCGTTTTTTCAAAGAGATCTTCTGTTATCTTCAGGTGCTCCTCCGTTCTTGAGGCCTCCTGGCATGCCTGCAGGAATGAGGGCTCCAATGCCTCGGCTTCTGCCTCCTGGGCCTCCACCAGGTCGACCACCTGGTCCTCCACCAGGCCCCCCTCCTGGCCTTCCACCAGGCCCTCCACCACGTGGTCCACCTCCCAGATTACCACCCCCAGCACCACCAGGTAGGCACGTGTGTGGAGGCAATCTAAAGATATAAAATAGTGAGAACTTCTGTTGAATGCATTTCTCATTTATGTTTTTTTTTCTCCTTGTAGGTATCCCGCCTCCTCCCCCAAGAGCTGGAGGGCCTCCGCGTCCTCTTGCACCACCTCTGTCTCTCTTCCCTCCACCTCTCAATTCCAATGTGCTGAGTGCTCCTCCAAACATTGTTCAGCGACAAAAAGGCTCAGGATCCAGCCAGGACGGTTTACAGACCAACCTGCAACCCCCTGCCATGCCCATGCGACCTGGTGTCATGCAGATGCCCCCTCCGCCTGGGACAGCTGCTGCCTCCACAGGCACCAATCCGGGCAGCAATCCCCCCAGCCATCACCACCCTCCCACCATCGAAAAACGCGCAAACATCACCTCTGTCGCAGCTGCAGGAGGCAACCTGGCAGCAGGTGCCGGTGCAGGCGGGGCTACCATCTCTGCCAAACCTCAAATTATCAATCCCAAGGCAGAGGTGACCCGCTTTGTGCCCACAGCGCTGAGGGTGCGTAGGGACAAGGTTGGAACAATGCCAGGAGCAGCACCTGGGCCCATGGAGAAAGCAGGGGGTTCTGTTGGAGGAAGGAGGGGAGATGAAGGTGTGGGAGGAGGCCAGTGGCAGAAACAGCACAGCACAGCAACAGCTCCTATGGGCGTGGCCAATCCATCACAGATGGGTGCTGTGTCTCAGCCCAACATGAAGACTAAAGACCAGGTGTATGAAGCCTTTATGAGGGAGATGGAGGGACTCCTCTAAGACTCGGGAGCGTACTGCCGATAATGATGATCAGTGTGGCAAGCTGAACAACAGCAGTGTGTTTGTTTTGTGTTTTCTGTGCAGAGTTATAGAGGTAGCCGTCTTCAAACTTTCAGCTAGAATCAGTTTGTCTGTCACCTACCAGTGAAAGGCCACTACACCCTCAGCTTTGTTCTCTACAGGCTCATATTCATTTGATCTGGGTTAGATTTTTGTTGCATCAACAAGAATGTGCATTTCAAAAAGAGTAAGAAATCTGTTTATTTTACTGGGTAACTTGCATAGTCAATTCAAGAGAAGAACACTATGCTCTGCACAGAAGTGCTTTTTCACATCCAGCATATTGTTTTGTTTTTTTGTCTTGTTTTTTAACTCTGAAATTGTTTTTCTTCCAACCACCTGTTTGCAACTTGACCTTAGAAGCAATCTTGTATTACTTTTTTCTGTTTTTTTTATTGCAGATCTCCTAACATAAAAATAGTTATAGAATGTTTTCCAACCACTGACAACAGTAAAAGTGTAAAACTGTTTGATCTTCAGCCAAATAAAAACTCAAAAAACTGGTTTAATCTTGTTTCAGTGTGAATCAATCCGCGACAGAAATTCCCATGTCGTATTTTTAGCCAATCACTGGCGTTTTCGGTCGTAAACACAAACTTCCATCATCCACTGCGGCTTAAGCTCGAACTCGTTTCCGCATCTGCGCAGTGCGGAACTGACGACACGTTGGGGCGAAAAGCATGGCGGACGAGGAGAGCGTGAAGCCAAACACATACGAAACACTCGAAATTTCGAGCAGCGATGAAGGAAGCGATCACGGTGATGGCGGAGAAAACGACGAGACGGTGAAGAGCTTCAAGGATCTGGTAGGTTTGCTTCAGCGAGCGAAGGAAAAGAGTCAGGCACATTAACACGGAGAGACCACTGCTGTTCGAGTTAGCTACAACTCCGCTGTGTTATGTAAACCTCATTTTATCCTTTTAAATATGAATGGGATATGTCTGTGAGACATATACGGCGCTAGTACACAATTACGATCGTGTTACAAAGATTTCTACCTTTTGTCTGCTTCCGACAGGGTGTTACTGATGTCCTATGCGAGGCTTGTGATCAGCTGGGATGGAAGAGCCCCACGAAGATCCAGATAGAAGCTATACCGGTGGCTCTGCAAGGTGAGAAATCACGCTTACCTCTTTCTGTCAGTTTTACTCAAGTAACAGTACATGATCACACGGAACAACCATACGCACATTTTTGGACATCAGGAAAAATACAACCCTTCTGGAATAAAATTCTTTTCGCTCTGCGGGAAATATTTAGTTATGTAATTCCAACGATTGTTTCAGATCCTCTATTTGGATCATCTTAGAGGCCATTTGCGTCCATGCTGTTTAAGTCCCCTAAGGTTTTAAACAATGAGCTGTAGACAATGGGTGGTTGTTGTTGAGGAGATCCTTGTGATGGACAAACTCGCATACAGACAGAAAAAGAAAGAAGAAAACTTTCTACAAGACTGGGACAAATGTTTATTATACAAAGTGAAGAAAGGACATGAATAAATTGAATTATTAAAAGAGGCAGATTTACTCCAACACTACCAGCCCCTGAATGTTCAAATATTCATGAACTTGTTTTTATATGTTTTTGTATGGCTACTTTTCAGCTTTGTTTTGGCATTAGCATAGCCACCATTTGTGCATCATTGTACTAGACCATCAAAAAAACAAGTTGAAGTAACAATGACAGCAAATATCCTGTTAATCAGAGATGATGGGCTAAATGCATGGCCCAGGGATTTGAAATCTGAAATCTCAGCAGAGGATTGGAAATCAGTTTGTGCTCAAATTCATACCGTGATTACACACCTCATATCTGTACGTGTAACATATGAAACTTCTCCATATTTCTCTGTGAATCATTACAATTTAACATGGACTGAAGCTAAAGGAGCAGCGCTTCAGTCTGAATCTCAGGACTTGTTTAAATCTCTAAAGGTTAAAGTGCGTAACATTTCTTGTCTCCTTGTGACCTGCAGGGAAGGATGTTATTGGCCTGGCGGAGACTGGTTCAGGAAAGACCGGTGCCTTCGCTCTGCCTATCCTCCAGTCGCTGCTGGCCTCCCCCCAGAGGCTTCACACACTTGTTCTCACCCCCACTAGAGAGTTGGCATTTCAGATCTCTGAGCAGTTTGAGGCCCTGGGCTCCAGTATCGGCGTTAAGTGCGGTACGTGTCCTTGAAAGGTGAGGCGGCTTGCAGTAGTGCGGGAGGCTCTGTGCTCTAAATCCGTCTGTCTTCCGTTGCAGCCGTGATAGTTGGTGGAATCGACATGATGTCCCAGTCCCTGGTGTTAGCGAAAAAGCCGCACATCGTTATTGGTAAGACTTTACCTTTAAGAACGTTGCATATTTTTCACACTTCACACGTCTGCTTATGTTCACCCACTGTTGTAATGTTTGTATCCTTTATTTGTATCCTTTATAAACTGATTTTGATGATATACTTTTAAGTAAAAAAATCGTTTTGTTTTTTTCCAGCCACGCCCGGTCGTTTGATCGATCACCTCGAGAACACAAAGGGCTTCTCTCTACGAGCGCTGAAGTTCCTGGTCATGGATGAAGCAGACAGAATCCTCAACATGGACTTCGAAACTGAGGTCAGTAGCTTCCTATTGGTAGGAGACTCACTATAGCACCTCAGCCACATCCTCCTCAGTGTGCTGTTAAATGGCAGGCTCAAAGGTTATTGATGAAAGCATTTTAAAGTGAATGTGACAACCTTTATGGCAGTTTAAATCCAAAAAGTGAAATTTACCTAAACTTCGCATTACTGGCCGTAAGCTGGTAAAAACCCAAGTTGACGTATATTTTTTTGGTTGACAGTGGAGCATTTTGAAAGATTACAAATAGCTGATAGGCTGAGCTTTAAATTAAAAACCTGCTGGCTACGGGCTCCACACCTCCAACGCCTCAGGCTAGATTTGCGCCTGTGACGTGTCCATTTGTGAAGCTCTTTGCCTATAAACAGAGAAGGTTTTCGAGAATTTAACCTGTACAAATTTCAAGAAGCATGTAGCTCATGTAAACTGTCATTTTTATACCTATTATTATTTATTTTTTTACCAGGTGGATAAAATCTTGAAGGTGATCCCAAGAGAAAGACGCACTTTCTTGTTCTCGGCTACCATGACCAAAAAGGTATCTTTGTGTTCTTCTCTCTTTGTCGACTCTAGATGACGGAGAATGTTAGTCGCGTTTCTTTTAGCCGTCCTTGTCCTGCACATTATGGGGGACAGTAATAAGCAGCTGCCAGAGTAGCCTTTGCCTGACCTTCTGTCATATGTTTACAGGTCCAGAAACTAGAGAGAGCAGCTTTGAAAGATCCTGTGAAGTGCGCGGTGTCTACGAAATACTCCACAGTAGACAAACTGCAGCAGTACTACATCTTTATACCATCTAAGTACAAGGTAGGGTGCACACGTGTACATGTGCTGACCATGTGCTGACAGTTGTGTTTGTGACCTGCTGAAGCTGTTTTATATTCAGTAAGTTTAGCTCTTGGTTTTGCCAACAGGACTGCTACCTGGTTTCCATCCTGAACGAGCTGGCCGGGAACTCCTTTATTATTTTCTGCAGCACGTGTAACACAGCCCAGCGGGTGGCGCTGTTGTTGAGGAACCTCGGCATCACTGCTATCCCTCTACATGGGCAGATGAGTCAGGTAAAGCTTCAGAGACTCGGTTGAGTATAAGGATTTAACCTGAGATGTTAGCATTCATTATAGTGCCTGCTGCTCTGTCAGCATTACCTACGCATACTATAAAACCCTGTAAACAGTTTGGTTTATGATCACACTTGCAACACATGCTAAAGTCATGCTTAATTAACTTTACATGCAAGTTAGTGTACTTTTTGTACCATTTGGAAACATCTGGAAGTCATTGTCATGGTCTGCAGTTTACCATAAGCAGTCTACAATCAAATCTACATTCAAATCAGGCTGCAGTTCACTTAAATGTTTGAATAGAGCTCTTTGCACCATCTAAGATGCTGTTTTTGTAGACCAAGAAAAATTTCTTTCACTCATGAATGAAAGTGAATGTTGACCAGCTTTGGTCCCGTTTGGCTGGATGTCAGCCCTCTTTCTGGTTTTGTGGCATTACAGCAAATGTGACCTAATGTATGATATGAGTTGTGTGTAAATATGCACACAGACATTTATCAAATGGAGTTTTTAAGGAAGTGAAAGTTTTCCCTTTTTCTTTCTGGTGGATACTGTGATGTGATCTGGATCTTCCTTCCTTCGCCGTGCAGAATAAACGTCTTGGAGCTCTGAACAAGTTCAAGTCCAAGTCTCGGTCGGTGCTGCTGGCGACTGACGTGGCATCCAGAGGACTGGATATTCCTCATGTCGACTGCGTCATCAACTATGACATTCCCACTCACTCTAAGGTACCGAGGCGCTGATAATCATGTTGGTGGTGCGTTTGATGATTTATTTCACTTCACCGATGAGCTGATCTGTGGATGTGTTTGATCCTACAGGACTATATTCACAGGGTTGGCCGAACAGCCAGAGCAGGACGATCTGGAAAATCCATCACTTTCGTCACTCAGTAAGAAGGGCCTTTTTATTGTCACCAGTCATTCCATATACAATAACATCTCTGCTTTGTTTCCACTTATTGCCATTTTTATACCATTTTGACATGGTTGAGTAAGTTGTGCAATACTGTGGTTTGGAGAGGAAGGTCACTGCAGCAAGTAAATGTGTCTGGTGTCCATATAACCATAGGTATGATGTGGAGCTTTTCCAGCGAATTGAAAGCTTGATTGGGAAGAAACTTCCAGCCTTTCCAACCCAAGAGGAGGAAGTGATGATGCTGGTGGAGAGGGTGAGCGAGGCCCAGAGATTTGCCAAAATAGTAAGTCATCCTGTCTTTATTGTGTCTTTTCTCTGTATTTGTCAGGTATAGCCTAAAATTTGAAGAAGAAAAAAACATGCTGTGTGAAAACAATGGTGCATAAACCCGTCTGAGCCTGCCTGGCCAATGCATCAGTATTTAGTGGTATGTTTCTACATGAGGTGATTTGAGCTTTGTGACACAGTGTGTTATCCTCTTGAAATCAGCCATCAGAAGATGGATACAGCGTGGTCATAAACAGATGGACATGATCAGACAGGCTGTGGTGTATGAACAGTAAACAGTTGGTGCTAAGGATCCCAAAGTGTGCTGGAAAAATATCCCCAAAACCATTACACCACCAGCAACCTGAGCTGTTGATAAAATGTCGTTTATGCCAACTGTTACCATCCTATCCAATTGTGGCAGCAGAAATCAACACTCATCACACAAGGCAACATTTTTCCAATCTTCTGTTGTCCTTCTGTTTCATGAGACCATGCAGCTTCTAGCTTCAGTTCCTTGTTTTTAGCTGACCGGAGCAGCACTCTGTGTGGTCTTCTGCTGCCGCAGGTCATCTGCTTCAAGTTTCGAAGCAGATGACCAGAGAACTGACCACACTGGATATTTGCATTAACAGGCAGGTGTAGGTGGTAAAGTTGTTGGGGAGTGTAATGATTTAAATGTAACCATATATTTAAAAGAGCAATGACTGCAAGCATAAACTAAAAGTTACGAACAAATGTTTGAAACTTGGCTAAACCTTGGCTAATTTCTTCAAAAATACATATTTAGAAATGTTTGATTTTTTAAAATTAAACTTGTTCCGTCTTGACCTAAAATGCCTGTATATAGAATATAGTCAGCTATTAGTGTAGATGAACATTAAGAAAACGTTTGTGTTCCCCAGGAAATGAAGGAGCAAGGCGACAAAAGGAAAAGGCCTAAAAGAGGGGACGGAGACGATGATGACACGGAACAGGCGACCGGCGTGAGGAAGAAGGTTAAAGGAGGAGGAGGAGGAGGAGGAGGGAAGAAGCGTGGCGGAGGAGCCTGGAGGGGCGGACGCTGAAGAGCCCCAACATTAACAGACTGTACAGAACTATGACATACAACGCCTTTACCGTCTTTTGAAACTTTCATTGTTATGACACGTTTTCCACTGCTTCCTTAGTAAAGTGAATGACTATTTAATTACAGAAAACACATGTTTTTCTCGCCCCTGGTGACATGTTTCCATTTGTAATAAAACTCAAGAAGTCGCACGATTGTGTGAGCTGGTGCCGCTGCTGATGTTGCTTTCAGACACAAGAGGGAGCTGTTTCAGTCAAAAGCCACATTATGTTTTATTAAGAAGTACTTAACCCTTCTTGTTTTCTAGCTTTTTTGTTTAGAAAACATGTGAGGTATTAGACAACAATAACAATGCGTGGCAAATTGAGGCGGTTTTATAATGCATGCAAGCAGCAGTTGCAATAGTTATTATGTTTTGGGTTTTTTTTATGCTTGTCAGTGGTTTGCAGCAAATTGGGGGGTTGGTTTGTTCCAGCCAATAGTGGAGAAGGGCAGAGAAAGACCGCAAAGCGAGAGCCCAATCGCTTCTAGGCTGCATGTAGTGGGTGTGCAGTGCCTAGATATTTGTGGGATAGATCTTAAAAGGTATCCACCGCAGCATAATGCCCGACAGTGTATTCATTATTGCTGCCTTCATTAATGCCATTGAGGGGATTCTGACAGGCGTGAAGGCACGCACATAAAAATTTATTAGCGGCTGAATCCTGACAAGAGTGCGACAGTGTGGCGTATTGATCTGCGCGATCACTTTCTAGTGCGCACAGTCCACCGTAGGCGGGAGCAGCGGTGGTCAAGCCTGCTCTCTTTAGGAGGGGCCCCAGTGTGGAGGCAGCACTGTGCACTGTGGTGCATACCGAAGCCCAGATACATGCCTGCATTTCTCTTGTGGCTAGCAGCTGTATAGTTGCGTTCAGGGTCGAATCAGGGGGAGCTTTGTGAACAGGTTCTGACTGCTGCAGGTAAGTTTGCTCGCGCCAGCCGCGAGGGCGAAGAACGATGGGGCGCGTGGTGATTATTACGGCGTCAGTGAGTGAGCAGCCTCCGGGATAGGGGATGGAGGTCGCTCTGGAAACTTACTTTGGCTGTAGTCTTTATTTGAGTAGCGGGGTTCAAAATCCACCGCTCGGCGTCATAAGCGCTCTGGTTGACCTCGAGGACTCTTTCTCTCTCTTTTTTCTCTCACCATAGAAACGTGTTAATTGGTAACACCTGAACTCTTAATACGTAACAGAAAAAGTGCAGACTGTGGTAAGCTAGCTTTATGACTCTTTCTTTTGGCTCATGACAATAATTTTCTCCGACAGTAACCTTATTTTTGTTTATCCTAATGGTTGTTCTCCAGACAATAACTTTTAGCCGCTGTTACTCGTTCTTTTAAATTAACCGTGTCGTGACTTATTCCCGTTACCCACTTATGTAGCTAGCTCCGTCAGTTGCGCAGGTTTATTACGCAGTTATTAGCCTAATATTTGGAAGGGCGACTTCAGCTGCATGTTTCAGGCGTTTATAGTTTCCAGAGCTACCTGGATAGGTGTTAAAATTCGGGTTATTTTGTATACAGCGAGCTCCCTGGAGAACGAGAGCGACTTATTGTATGTGACACTCACAGTACGTCGTCCATCTGTCCCGTTTGGTTTTCTGGCAGAGCGGTGTAGTCTCCGCAGTACGCGCATTATTGTTGTGCAGTGCCAGGCTGCCAAACCTACACTGAAGTCTGACTCGCAACTTTTATTTGATTGTCTGACATATGAGTTCCCTTCTTCACTGTATTACTTTATTATACCAGCTATGAATCAAGAGACATACTTAAATTCATGCATATCTATGTGATGTATAATGATCAGTGAATTCTACTAAATTCATAAGTATTAGTGTCACTGGACGTTTCTGCCATTATTGGATCTATAGTGATGACTACAAGTGGGAATCACCAGACACTAAGTTCATAATGCGATGTTATTTTAACAGAACTACTTTGCCATCTGCTGAGAATTGCAGTAGTATATATCACATTCTTTCAACTGCAAATCATGCCCTCAAAGTTGAAGTTTTTATCTCACTTCAGTTATTTATTTATTCATTTATTCACTAAAACCTAACATATGACAGATTCAGTCTGCTATTGAATGGGGTGAAATTGGCATCTACATGCAGTCCTTTTCTGATAATACACCAGTTAATTGTAATATATCTTCAAACATCACCGTTGCTGTCTACATAGACAGAAATTCACATTTAACAGAAATGTATATTTAACTGTTGCACTAAGCAGTGTTCCTGTTTTATAGGAATATAACTAGAATATAACCAGCTGGCAGCCAGTTGTGTGGAGTACCTTTGAGTTGTGCTCGCTGACAATGACTCATTCAGACTGATGGCAGCATGTTAGCAATCCGTCTGTATTTATAAATTAGCTAGTTATCTGCAAACCTCCATCACTCACTCTGAGAGTGACTACAGTCAGAGTGCAGCTGTTTGCAGAAAGGTTACTTCCTATGAAGTGACCAGTGCAATCCCATTGCGATCAAACACACACACACTCCTGTTGATCACATAGGGTGAGATGTAAAATTTGACTAAATTTCACGTTTTGCTACTTATCGCTGCACCCCCTTTTCTTCTAGGTGGCCATATTGTGGTGATCATTCCCAGTTAAAATGTCTCATCGGAGTGGGCAAGAGGACCCAGAGCGCTACCTGTTTGTGGACCGGGCTGTGGTTTACAACCCAGCCACACAGGCTGACTGGACGGCCAAGAAGCTAGTGTGGGTCCCCTCCGAGCGCCATGGCTTTGAGGCGGCGGGTATCCGAGAAGAGCGTGGCGAGGAAGTGCTAGTGGAGTTGGCAGAGAATGGTAAAAAGGTGGTGATCAACAAGGATGACATCCAGAAGATGAACCCACCCAAATTTAGCAAGGTGGAAGACATGGCTGAACTCACCTGCCTGAATGAGGCGTCTGTGCTGCACAACCTGAAGGACCGCTACTACTCTGGACTCATATATGTGAGTGACTTAGACCTGGAGCCTTCAAAAGGTTCTTTTTTTTTTCTAACAGTTTACTGTAAACTCAACACACTGGTGGATGGTTGACCTCAAAATTATTTCTCTGGCTGTTCTGCTCGTTGCAGGCAGTTGTTTCGTGTTTAGTCACCTGTCTTACAGTCTTGGTTAAAAGTGAGATCTGATATTTATCCATCTTTGTTTAGGGAAAAAAGCAGCTCATCTGAGTGACTCATGACCACACAAACACACTCACATATTTGCACACAGAATGACTGACAGAGCTCTATGGTCTTAAATGCCATAACTTCTCTCTCACCTTGGCTAAAGACAGACCTTTGCCATAAACCTTGCTGGTGTCACCCTAACCCCCACATTCCTTTATTTTAGCTGTTTCTCAGATCACAAAACAACCCTATCAGTTCAGTTTTTCTCATCCACATGGCCATTTTTTAAAATATATTACACATGTAGACCAGTCAGGAAAATCTCTGGTGTCTGTATATCTAAATGTTTTGTAGTAGTGAATTTTTACGCAGTGTCTGGAGTGGTCTCTATCACTGCATCGCTTCTGTCCCCATAATCCAGTTTCACCACAGATGAAGCAGCTCTGTGACGCGATCTTGACCCATTTAGTGACATGTTTACCAGGAATAGAATGTGGGTTAGTTTTTACCTGAGAGACTGTGGTTCGGGCGCTGCTGGGTGACTCGTTGCACTTATAAATGAGCCTTTCATCCAACAAGATGTGATAAAGTGAATGCAGCAACGCATTGCAATCGTCAAATGCTTAAAAGTATTATTATAATTTGCCGCTACCAAAATGGAAGAAAGCGTTTCAGCAATTTCCCATATGGCTTGAATTTCCATGTCATTCCACCAGCTCCCTCTTCAGTTTCTTCCTAATACCATGGTGTCATGGTTTCAGTTTTTTTCTGGGTTCAGAATTGGCTTTGGTGCTTGTTAATTGTCCCCTTGCCTAAGGGAAATTGAAAACATATGTCTGACTGTGTTGGTTTTCTAAAAGGAAGAGAATTTTCTCCTGTTTAGCTCACTGTTAGAAAAAGAAACCCCCTGTGCTTGAAACTTCTTTCCAGTGCGTTTGACTTACCCCCCAGAGCTCTGATATATCTACTGCAGACATAATATAATGCCTACCCCAAGGCTGTGCTTTGAATTGAGATAATTGGAAAGACCTCTGTATCTGAGTCATAATATGATTCTGCAAGTCTTTTACAAGTTGAGGTCTGTACTAACTGTTTTTCTAAACCTGTAAAATATTTTCATAGGTTTGCCTTTAGGACACAATTACTGTTTTCAATAACCTAATATTAAAGGGACTCTGTAGTTTGGTCTAACTGTACTTAGAAGACCTATGTTGATAATCCCCAATATCACAATCCACATTCTAGCAGACAATGCAGGTTGTTGTGTATGTTTATACAGTACAGGACTTACTGTACCATGTCTTTATGTATCAGGTACTTAGAAACTAGGGGTGCAACGATACACAAAATTCACGGTTCGGTTCGATACTTTGGTGTCACGTTTCGATATTTTTTTGATACAAAAAAAAAATGTTCATGCCTATTTAATTTGTCATTTATTAAAATTATAAATATATATTTTAACTCAAAAGTACAGTTTTGAAATCACTCATCTTTGGAAAAGAGAGTTTATTACAGAGAAATGTCTCTTTCCAAAATAAAAGCTATACTACACGCTTCTTCTGGGCTATATTCTCAGCAGCATATTAAACATATCAGGTCCCCATAAGGAGAATCATGTGCTAACGGCTGTCTAAATGACTCGGGTAAAGTTTGTAGCATGCCTGCTTGTTGTTTTTGTCTGCTTCCACTTGTCTTTGCACTAGGATGATGTCGGAGTAAATGTCCAGTCATATTCGTTGTGTTCCCACTAGTGCTGTCAGCGTTAATCCCGTTGAAATGACGTTAACGCCACAACACGGCAAATCTCGGTTAACGAGTTACCGCAGATCGCCCCGTGCTTGGGGCTGGACGGCGTCAACACGTTAACGAGCAAACTGCGCTAACGCACTAGTTCCCACCAATGTAATTGAGCATTGCGTGGCACATCCAACAAACTGTTTTACTTTTGTCCATGACGCCCTTACCTTCAGGGTCATACGTTACATGAAAACCAAAATAGTTCCAAAGGCCAGATCTGAATGAGGGTGGGGGAGGTTCAATTTGCCATGTTGCAACGAGAGCTTAACTTCTGTCTTGCTAGCTTGCCCTGCGCTCAGTGAATCTGCGTTCGACTACTCCGCCTAGGCTGCACTGTCGAGCGCAAATCCACTGAGCGCTCAACACAGACAGCATCGTCAGTAGAAAAGTTGATAAAATAAAAATTTTGTATTGTTCGATACATATGCGTACCGAACCGAAAGCACTGTTTCGAACGGTTCAATATTGATACGAGTATTGTTGCACCCCTATTAGAAACTGTATTGCTTTGAGAGAATGCCTCACACTGGTGTCCCTTGTGATGTTATATTATTTCATTTTCAATTGTGTAAGCTTTGAAAATTCAAGTTAAGTGGAGTAGACTGAGCTCCTGCTGAGCTAGATGAGTCAGTAGGTCAGTAATGCACATTCTGTATGTTAAGGTTACTGTGAAGAAAACAAATCTTATATATTGTTGCCGAAACATGCAGAAAAGTCAACTGTGGGCGTCCAGTAATTTTCCAGTGTGTATCTTTACTGTTAATTACAATCACACATCTGTTACTGGTCAGTGAAATCCTAGTTTCTGTGTGATTTTTCTATCCTGTACAGCCTCTTTTGTATGGCCCTTTGTAGAGCTGACGGCTTGTTTCGTGTAAAGTCAGGCCGCCTGTCAAGCTGGCTCACTAAATTTGGCACCTTTCTATCTGTACGGTGGTGAGTCACAGGCTAGCCACCATGCTACTCACTAGCTGGGCTACAAGCAAGCCTTTGTGTTGTTAGATAAGCCTCAGCTGTCAGAAAGCCTCAGCATTCTTCCACGGCAAAAAGACCATCCGTCTGTCTGTCTCCTGCCGCCTACTTCAGCTCTTCTGCTGCTCAGTGTCTGTCCTATCTTCATCAACTCAGTTCCTTTTCCCACACTCACTCTGCCTCTCCGCTCTGACGTACTTGTCCTGGAGAATAATGACATAGATTTTCTTTCTTTCTTTGTTTTATGGCATGCATTGGTTTTCTATAAGTATCAGCTGATATTCACTCTGTTGACCGATCATCAACTTCATGTATCGCAGTTTTGCACTAAAAATGTGTATGAAAACTCTTACTTTAAACATCAGTATTGACCCACAATCCATTTCTTTCTTATTGATTTCAAATATTTGCGTAGTTCCTACACTATGGCCCTGCTCAGAATGATTACATTGTAATAGTGGATCTGCCTGCAGGTCTAGAGCAGGCGCAACCTAAGAAAGAGAAGAAAACCTGCATGGCCAGGCTCATCCTTATAACTTTGTAGAGAAAATGTTTTAATATGATTAGATTAAAGTCATCGGTTGACTTCTATTTCTGGAGGAACTTAGGTTGGTTATGATGTAACCTGTTGCTGTGCTATGATTGTTCTTCATTTTGCCTCTTAGATTTCTACAGAAATAAAATGTGTGGTGGATGTAATGCCATAGATTCATACAGCTTTTCTGATAGCATATAGTATGTTTTATATAATGGGCTCCACTGCCTTAAAGCTTATACATTTGATCGTTCTGCTGCTGCTGTTAAACTGATTGGATACCACACATACCAGTGTTTTACTTCAAAAGCCAAGTCTGAAGTATTTATTAGCTTTGCTATGAAATCAGTGAAGCAGAGCCCCGTTGGGGAACTGGTCAAAGTCTACTGTAGTCCACACAGATTAGTGGCGCCGAGCAAGTCTCTGCACTCAGAGTGCCCTTAACGGCTTTTGGAGTGGAGAAAGTCCCGTCAACGTAGGCCTGCTGTCTGACTGATCAGAGGTGGCAGATGGGGTCGGCTGTTGTGTCTGCTGTTGGCTATGTGTTGCTCAGCTGTTACTAGGCCACGGCATCCCCTCCCCTGGATCTGATTTCACAGTGGAAATATCACCTTCTCTTTCCTGGACTGGGCCAGGCATGGCTTCTTGTCAGGCGGTGTTAAGTTAGCTGTGTCCTCTGCTAGTTGGCAATAGCAGTTGTTAATGGTCTTCGTACTGGATTTATCCTGCAGGATATTTCACAATAAGAATATCCTTATTTTATTTTTCTCATATTTGCATATGTTTGAGGAATAATAACCACTTAATATTCTGGCATCATATTTTTTTTTTTCACTGTGACAAACCATTATGAATAAGAGAGGAGCTGAAAATAGTGTTTTATGACAAAAGACATTTTACTTGACCCTCAAAATGAACAAGAAATCTATAGATAAGGGCGGGTCTGCTCTGTGCAGTTTTAACCAAATAAAACATGAACATAGAATGTGATACAGCAAACTTCAAGTCCAGGTATCTCTCTGCAGCCACACCAGCTGCTTTTGCACTAAATGCTGCAGAACTAAACCATGGAAACAGAACAGACTCTCCATTTATAGTGGCTCCAGTTTTCAGATACGGGGGAATTAAATTTTCATTAGCCTTCGAAAAGGAGAGTGGAGAGTTAGAGTTTCAGCAGCTCTCTCCCCCTCATGTAGGGAGCAATTTACAGAAAGGATGAGAGCATGGCTAGGTGTTTTTTTACGCCTCTGCTTCTCCATTGGATTGGACCACAGGGAGCTCCGTCAGCTGGATCATTGCTCTGCTCTTCATCCTCGTCTGCCTCTCTCTACTTCATCGCCTTCTTTCTTCTGTATCAGCAGCACAGCATCAGTTGCTCAGTGCTGACTTAGGCCCCTGACTGAGCTGTTACGTAACAGCTACAGTACGCTGTGTGCTCTCCGGGTCCTTTGTGATCGTCTGCTGAGTCACTCAGGTAGACGTCCCAGTGCTGTACTCAGCCTTAGGTGCAGCGTTAATAATGAAGCAGGTGTCATGATGTGTGATGCTTTGATACAAAAAGATCCCAGAAGGAGATTGCTTTTCCAAATATTGTAGCTTTGTTTACTAGTTGTACTATATTAATGGCTGAGGAAGCGATAGAATAAATAGCTTTTTAAATATTTACGGCTCTTCAAAACAAAGGCTCTTATTATGGACAACAGTTCATGGAGCATTTGCCTTTTAAATTTATTTATTTCTGAACTGCATTTGTCATGTTGACAGTCAAAAGAGGAACCTGATCGTCAAAATAATTTCAGTTTCATAGATCAGATTTCTATTTCCGGACTTCTCCTCTGCTCGAGAGGTTTTAGTGATTGGTTTGTTGCCTATTTTTTTTGCAGGATTACTCAAAAGGCAACTGCTTGAAAATTTAACCAGAAGTGAAGTTGGGCCCAAAATAGAAGTTATTAACTCTTGGAATTGATCCAGATTGAATCTGGATCATCAACACTTAAGAGAGTGCACGATTGGGCATTTTGTGTAATATTTTTCACAAAACCACATCAAGTTGAAATAAAAATGAAATGAGGATTGTTCTGATGTTCTCAAGAAAATGGAGCAGACTCATCCAGACTCTGATATCCTTCTGGAACCCATGAGCTTAATTCAAGCATGGTCTCAAGTGAATTTTTTATCATTGGTGGAGATATGCACCTCTGGAATTATGTTCATGTTTTTGTAAGTAGTGTTAAGTAACACTGCACAAACATATCTGTAACTCCAAGTAGCTAGCAGAGAGGTGCCCGACTCTGGTGCCCAGGGTGTTTAGCCATCTCGGCCTCACAGATTTATAATATCCATCTATCTTTTGTTCAACATCTGGCTCTAATTTTTTTAGTTATATATGAGGTATTAACTCACTGAAAGAGGCATAACTCAAGGTATGCGTTATTATTACTTTCTTAAGGTTCAGTCACTATAGCTGTACTTTATATTCTGTAAATACAATGGAGATTTGTGTGGGCTCCTGGAATAAGCCTAGCATGTCAGTGTGAAGGTCATACTACCGTGAAGCAGCCTTTTCTCTGTGTCATCCATAGGGGAAATGTGAAGCCCCTATAGCATCTGCAGAATGAGCGAGAGCCACTGCCCCACCAGGGCCCCTCACGCCGTCTGCCTTGCTCTCTGGTTGAGTCAGATTCAGCCTACAGCATAGCTCAGAAGCCTTCGCACACACTCTCTAGGGAGACATTGTCAAGCTAATGGCATAGCCAAATGCAACACCGCAAGTCAGAAAGTAGGCTAAACATTTGCAGTGCACACTGTTTGCTCTAACATGAGTCTTTATAATATTCCATAAACTCATTATTCATATTAATGCGGTGCTGTTTTGGCTTAAAAAGGCTCTCTGGGTATTGCACACAGACAAGTGTCTGCTCAGTGTTTCATTTATCAGCATTCCCTCAGATCTGCTCTGCTCTGCGTCTATCACTGTCTTGCATGCCAGCTATGATGATGTAAGCTACCAAAATGTGGGTAATGACAAGTCTTCCTGCACTGATAAAATGCAAGCTAGATGATTTATAAAACCAGAAATGTACATGC
Source organism: Diplotaxodon limnothrissa (assembly GCF_057381915.1). Classification (NCBI taxonomy): domain Eukaryota; kingdom Metazoa; phylum Chordata; class Actinopteri; order Cichliformes; family Cichlidae; genus Diplotaxodon; species Diplotaxodon limnothrissa. Next base: position 9,487,138 of record NC_140599.1, on the reverse strand, counting down.
TCCTTTCAATCCTGTTTGTATCCACTTATGGTTCCATTGAGCCTTTATGTGATCATTGTGAGCAAACTTGAGAAACATCCACAACAGACCTAATCATATGTTCTTTTATTTCTTAGAGAACTCTTTGATATTAACCTCCATGTTTGTTTGTTTCATATCTTTAAATACAGACATACTCTGGGCTTTTCTGCGTGGTCATCAACCCCTACAAGAACCTGCCCATCTATTCAGAGAACATCATTGAGATGTACAGAGGGAAGAAGAGGCATGAGATGCCTCCGCACATTTATGCCATCTCTGAATCAGCATACCGCTGCATGCTTCAAGGTATGTTACACATCTGCTCTTTGGAAATGGACCTTTTGCTATGATTACTTGAAAACTACAGTATGTAAAATAAGTGATAAACACATTTAAAGGTAACTTAACTTATTAGCAAACAGGTATAATGGAAGCTGAAGAATTTTGGTGTTTATCTCACTTGCGAGCAGGATTGGGTTTGCCTGTATAGTGTTGGAGATTAGTGTGTGAATATAGTTGTGTAATGTATGTGGAAGGTCACAAGGTCAGAGAGGTGTCTGTTATCACTGAAGGGGTCAAGTAGCAGATTAACTATGTGGCAGGTTTTCCAGGTGTATGGCTGGGGTCAGTCAGTTAATTGGTAATTGCAGGGTAATGCAAGGCTGTTCAACACAGTCTTTATCCTTTAAACACCAGGCAAAGAGTTTTACATCAAAGCTTTAAGTTGCATCGTTTATTCTTAGCTTGTTCTCACAAATACTGGCCAGAGGTCTGCTAATGTAATGTTTTTGGCTCTCTACATAATTATTTCTCCAAACCATGAACTGATTTGCCTTTTAAACCACTGCAGTATTTTTTCCAAGCTGAAATGAAGACAGAAGTTTACTTTATAATGGTGGCATTTTTAGGAGAGCCTTAGACTGGATGTCTCAGATTAGGAGGGGGACATAAAATGGCATTTTCAGCCCCATGGTAGCTGAGAGCCGTAGCATTTCAACTTTCTAACTCAAGGCTTGGTAGTGCCAAAAGCCAAGGCTTGTTCCTCTGTCTCACTCTTATGGTGAACCATCGTACCATCTGCAATACCGCAGAACCACATGCAGGTTTGAAAGGAAAAAATGTGGTGCTTCAGCTTCCACTGAAATCACAGAACCACTGAGCCATAATCAAACACAGGGCAAAAATAGCGTAAGCTCCTGTATATGTTTGATATATGATGTAATGTAGTCCCAAAGAGTTGAGCTAAAAATCTCATCACTGGGGATGTTTTATAATTTAGGTAGAAATTTCAGTATTGACATCATAGTACAGTGGTATCTTTTACTATGCAGCACATAAGCACGTTTAAGTCTGCACTATGTCTTTAAAAGGTTAGATTTGTGCAGCCAAAACTTCTTACTTTGAATTTTCAGATACTGATTTAGTTTTTTATAGAAACACCGTAGTTCTGAGATCCTCTCCTTTTTGTTCAGTTTGAAAAACATGATTGTTTTGGAAATTTAAGCCAGGTCAGCTAAAAGGTTTAGTATATCATTGCTTTGTTTCAACAGAAAGAGACAGTAGTCTCTTTCTGTGTTTCAGATGAGCGTAATGTGCTGTGAGTTGCGAGAGTGAAGCCTCTAAGCTCCTAATAATGTGTGTAGCGAGAGGCTCGCCTGGTAGACCTGATGCCCTGTGACAAAGGAATTTATAGCAAAAGTAAAGGAGATACAGAAAGGCAGGGCAGACACCGAAGGAGGCAAAGTGAGAAAGCAGGTTTTAAAAACATCAGTCTTCAAGTTGTCATTAACTTGACCTGCAGCACAGATTGGTTTTCATCTTGCAAATACACTGCATAGTTGGTTCATGTCTTGAGCTACAGCTGTTGCATACTTGAACTTACGGTGTAGCTGGAGCTCATCAAAATCCACCCGGCCTGCTGTAGGATAGACAGCAGGAAAAGGTTAATAGAGCATGCATTATTGGAAAAGAGTTGCACAACTTGTTTTGATGGTCTTTTATTGAAGCCCACACTAGTCTCCTTTTTGTAATTCTAAAAATGTCATCATGTGAGCATGATTACAATATAAAGACCCACAAGACACAAGGCCATGACCCAGTTTGAATACCAACTAATTGTTTTTGAATTTCTGATGTAGAAGGACTGCTGTGATAAGCAGAACCTTTATTAGAGTTTATCAGTGTTTAGACAGCTTTAGCCTGTCTGCTCTGAGCCATCGCGGTCACTAGAACAACAGTGTTCATGTCTCCCTGTTGTTTCTCTTGAGTCTTCTTTCACATCTGAGGGTTTTGATTCTTTAAATAGTGTGTTTATTTGTACCTGTTTCAGCTTTATGCGACAGTAAGAGGCCTTTCCCACTAGTACCTGCTCATGTTAACTTGGCAAGGCTCGACTCAGTTTTTAGGGTTTTTCATTAGGTGGTAATACCTGGTACCTGGTACTTTTTTTGGAGTACCTATTCGGCCAGGGCTCCAAGTGATCTGAGCTGATGTGGCTTCACTCAATGAGTCATGAGAGCATCACCTCCACAAAATCAAATTAAAATTCAAAACCTGGCAACGAGGGAAATGGCTACACAAAAAAACAACGCTGTGGTCCCTGAGTTTGACCTATATCCATAGACAAAGCAGAAGGCATACCATCACCATACCATGGCATTCGTGTCACATGCAAATGACATCACGGGACTTTCGGCAGTATCACTATAAAAACACTACACGCGTTAGGTGGTGCTGGGTTGTGATGGAAAATGTCGAGTAGATATAAGTGAAAAAGGGCTATAACTGTCTGGTGGACCTGCTGCAGCTGTAAAGCTTCAGGGTTTGTGTGTCTGACTGATGTGCTGAAGGCTTCCTGTCATGACCTCAGGCTGTTCTCTGGTCTCTGCTTTCAGCGACTCTCGCCACTCCAGGGAAGTCATAACTGGCCAAAAGTCACATTCAGTTATTTAAAAAATAAGAAAATCGCCCACGTTTAGACCATGTGAAGAGGCCCAGCCAGTATATTGAGATATATATCTGCTTGTAGAGGTACATTTGTTTCAACAGAAACATGTCTTTTAATGGATCAAAGTACTAACACATACTAAATAAATCATATCAAATCCGAAGTACCTCCAAATGGGACTTTAACTAACTTCCTCTGAGGCAAGTTGTGAACTCTCTGCCAGCTTCACCACATGGTTGTTGCTGAAAGATTTCAGGCCTAAATTGACCTTGGATCTGATTTTTAAAGTTTGGTTTTGGAACTTTTAAGGTGGCTCGTGTAGAGTTAGATCCCAAAGTTCTGGGAAAACAAATTTATATAACATGAGGTTAATGTTGCACCTTAATTATATAGCTCCTGTCTTTGTATATTTTCTTCAATGTGGTTTTCAAAACTTTGAATACACACACACACACACTCAGTCTTACCGGCCTGTTGTGCCTTCAGAATGTGTTTGTCTCGATATAGGACACCTCTCATCATTCTTCTCTCTGACCCCCTTTCTCTCTGTTCATTCTTTCGGACCCCTCACAACAGGCAGGGCAAACCAGGCAGTGGAATGAGGTCATCGCTGCTCCAGCTCTCCATACCTCACTGTGTTAAATTATGCGAGCTGAGTCATTGTCAAGTTCTCATAGTTGTCCAAGCAGCCTGTTGCCCACTGCTGGGCTGCTGTGAGCAGAGGTAGATCACCGTGGATACCGATGTGTTTATCTGTATATGCAACTAAAATAACCTACCCCTGGGATCTTGAATGGAGGTGTCACTCTGAGTGGCACTATTTAGCTGGCTGCTTCTGTATGAATCTACTTCAGCCTTTTTAATATTTCTGCAGTCTTGTTCAGGATGTCTTTTGTAGCTCCATCTCAAACTATTTGGGATCTCCTACTGATTTCTTTCTCCTCTCAGCAAGTAGAGCAGCTGGCCTCTCTTATTTCTACCCCTTTACTGTTTCACTTACTAGTTTGTTCAGTCCCTTTCTTCCTTTCAACCAGAATGTTTTGGCTCTGAAGACACTGAAGAGGAAAAATTCCCCAAGTCCTTAAAAGCATTTTGGTCGCCTTTCACTTAACATGAAAAATACAAACCGCAGCTCTGCTGGAAACTCTGTGGCAGCGCAGTTTTCTTTGTTCCTTCTGTCTCAGGCTTTGATTAGGAAACACAGGAGAACAAGTGTGGGGAATGTCCACATTCTCATCCCTTCTCCGTGTCAGGATGAAGCCAGGGTTAGACCCCTGTTTAATTGACAACACCGTGTCTCAGTTTTCTCTTATTTCACCTCTCAACTGCTCAGGCCACAAGGCTCAGTTCATGACAGATTTGTCCGTAAGTATTGTAAGTATGCATTTGTGTTTTGTGTTCAGCAGTTTTCATCCATATTTTTTATCCTTTTATGAGTTAGTTGTCTGTTTCTTACTGCTGCTTCACTCTATGAGAAGAGTGCGCCTCACACTCAGGTTGGAACTGTATAATATAGTCATGTTACTGCCACTCGACTCACTTACAGGACTGGTAAGTGAATGCCACAGATAGTCACATATACTGACTGCACTCCATAGGAGTAATTTGCTTGTCAAAAAAGGGCAATATGAGTGCATCCATTTATGAGTCTTTCTTTTTTCTGTATGCAACACAGCCTGGTTTGCAGCCTCACATCAACAAATTTGAAAAGCAGATTTTACAGTGAGATTATTTTTATTCTGATCTCCATCACATGGTAGAGATCCAGCACATCTGAGAACACAGATGGTACTGTAGACACAACCTGTTTAGAAATAACTAAAAAAAGAAAAGCAAACCTACTGTCTCCTTCTACTGTAAAGACATTTTCTTTGCTTAGGTATTGTAGATCTCATTCCATATTTATTCTATATACTCATCCTGACGTCAGTGTGATGAGCATCTGTCAGTATAAGGGAAATCTACTGTTAATGTTAGGTGTAAATTCACACAAAACCCATTGTGATTTGAATGGGAGGTGAGCCTTTATAGAGTGAATGCAACCTCAGAAATTAAAGTAATGCTATCACAAAACTTTTTCTTAAACATGAGAACTACAAGTCCCTCACTAAAGAATGCAGTGCATTTCCCTTAGTATAGGTCAGGGGTCGGCAATCCTGGGCACGCGTGCCAGGGTTAACTGATGGCACGACCATAGCTGGACTGGCCATCAGGTATACCGGGCATTTGCCCGGTCGGTCGAAGCGCTTTGGGGTCCTTAGGGACTAGAAAAGCGCTATACAAATGCAGGCCATGGTGATTTTTAGTTTTTATGGGCCGATGATTTTTTTTTCTTGTAACGGCATGAACAATTAAAGGTGGTGGATTGGCCAGATGCTGGCAGATATGTAAAAATGTCAGTTGTTTGCTGGTGGCTATGGCGGAGCTCCCACAGAGGGCAGCAGGTGGGTGAGGGAAAGGGGAGGCAGGAGGAGGAGAGACGCGAGGCGGCCACCGGTCCGAGTGTCAGGTGAACTGAACTTCAGGTGATAAGTTATGACCTGCAGTCTGTCTGGGTCAGATATAAACCAAGTTTATGTGGAGTTTATTTTAGTTCTGCTGACTTTTTACAGTCAGTTAGAATAACTCGTACTGCGTACTAGCTAGCATGATGGAGTTTCTATGCAGCTGGGTGGGTGCTTTGATGTTACTGATGTTGAACTTTATTTAATTCACAAAGTTTGTTAGTAGAGTTTCCAACCGTCCCGTAAAAAATGGAATGATCCCTCATTCAGAGAAAATATTACGCGTTTCGTATTGAGCTGAAAAGGAACACAGTTTGTCCCGTACTTCAGCTACAATGGGGAAAAAGGCACAAAGCTGGACTTTTTCTGCGTCTTTACACTGTCAGCTGCTTCTTCTTCTCTCATTCTCTCCCCCTCCCTCCCCTGTTGTTACTTCAATCATGAAACTGATCAATGATCAGCTGATCGGCTTTTCTCTCTTGTTTGTTTATCGCCCACTTTGCGCCAGAAAGAGGAAACCAGCGGAGGTCGCGTTAAACAACAGCAGCATGTTTAAGCTTGATCAGCTGTTGTTAGAATTTATTGAATATTAATTTCTAGTATCAGATGATGTTTGCTGGAGCCACAGCTGTAAAAGCTGCTGGTCCTGATATCAGTTTGGATATGTGGTGAGAGGGAAACATGAAACCAGGAGATGTCCTTACTGAATCATCAGAGCTGAACAGGTGATGGAGAAACAGGTTTACCTTTTAGGTCACATGAATGAGTTGAAGGGAAGTTATGAACTGTTTCTGAGAGACAAATAACACCAAGATCCTTTGTAGCTGACAGCTGGTAACTTGTGCAGGGGCGGGTCTAGCAAGGTTTTGCCAGGGGGCTAGGTAGGGCATCAACAGGGAAAGGGGGCACAAAGAAATACTTTTCTTTCTTATTCTCATTTAAAATGTCTAGCTTTTAATAAATAATTATCTGAATCTTACAATCAAAGTTTTTATCTGATGTAAAATGTATAGAAATCATATATATACCAATAAGACTGTACATCACTGTCACAACAGCATTTGTCTTCATTCAAAGGCTTTATGGCTTTTCTTGTAATACCTGGTGGGCCGGTCTCTAGTCAAAATGCCTGGGCAGATTTTTTTTGTCCCAGTCCAGCCGTTGGCATGACACGCAGTGAGTTAATCTGAGAATGTGGATTAAAAAATAAATGGCCGGGCCAGCGATGCACATCACAAATTAGCTCGCATAGACAGACTAGTTCTGCAGGTTCTTAATGACGGTATCTTAGCTAACAACCCCAACTACCAGATTCAACTTGTAATTGCCTAAAAATAACTTACCAGTGAGAGGGACATTGCTAGCTGGCAGTTTTTTCAAGCGATGTTGAAATTTCCACATTCCGACACTTCAAATGCTTCAGGAGCACCGCGGAAATACACGTATACATCCGTAGACTCGAGACAGAATTCACAATGCGTTTTCGGGACTTTCAGGCATATGGACCAGTTTTTTCTTTACTGACCAAACCAGAAAGCTTTAATGAGCAGCTGGATTTGTTTCGCATTAACTGGCTAAGTTAATGCCAATTAATGTGACTGATTAAAGCTGATTAAAATGAAAAGCTCGACTCTGTGGGGGTCCAAGTTTGCAGAACTACGAACGCAGCTGGGATGCATAGCTGTGCGTGTTCATGGAGCTTGCATTTTCACCTGCTGGACATCACTAACTGACTAGTTTAACTGTCTTCAAAACATTGCAGAGGCCTTATTGACAGTATTTGGCTCTAAATATCTGCGTGAGCAGATTTTCTCTCACATGAGTGTCCTCAGGTAGCCGTCTGAATGCTGGACACTCGGAGACCTGTGTCTCTGAGTGGGAGACCAGAGATCACATTAACATGTGTATCTCTGTATTAACAAACATGTCATATTGGCCCAGTTCATTTTTCTTATCATTGTTGTGAGATCTGTTGTATAGTTCATTTGCTGTTACGGGGTTCTTGTTATGGATAAAAAGTCTTTTTTTGTTTCAAAATAGCTGATAACTATTCGCTGATAGCTGCAAACAAATGTAATTCTATAAAGTTGTTCTATATAGTGTGTAACTGTTATTATAGAGCATTATTAAATTATTGCTAATGCAGTTATATGGCACATTGACTTCTGAGGAAATTTTAGATGGCACTCATCATCGGAAAGGTTGCCACCCATGGTATAGGTTATTTTTATCCAAATACAAATCACATATTAAAAGCAGGCGACACTGAGTCAGATAGACTGGAATGTCTCCATCACAATGTCGTGTAGATAACTGAGGGAGGAAGAGGAGACATATTTAGCTTTTTTCACTATTGGTTGCTGACGTCCTCCTATTTTTAGTTTATAGCTATTATACTTATACTTATATCAAATCTGTCAATTAAAACTGCACATAAATGTTCTTAATTAAATATGCCATTTAGGTGCATTACCCTTTATTTAACCTTTTTAGGAGGAATTTTCCCTTTACTTGATGAGGCACAGCTGCAGATGTATTGGTTTTAAGCTCTGTAAGACAAACTGTGGGACATCTAAATATAGCTGCACTGCGATGTATACACATGCACTGCAGCCCTGAACTTGCCTAGTCATTTCCCAGCAGAGGTGCAAGTGAGAACACAAATGTCTGAAGTCATAGTAGACATTAATTAGGTTTTTAATCTGCCATCTTTCCAGTACAATACATCTGTGTGATGTTATATTGCACTGATTTGTGCTGATGTTATAACAACGCTGGAAAAAGTCTAATCAGTTTGTCCAATTAATGAGAACACAGAGGATGAGAACCATCTCCTGCTGTGTGATAATGTCTTAACCTTATCGCCCCAGTGTGTTTTACTTTTTGTTTTGAAATGTGTAGTGTAGTGTTGTTAAAAACAGGTCTGCAGATACTGGGAAAAACGCTGTTTTGCAGATACACCTATATATGAAATATCTCCCCAGCAAAGCAGAGAAGGAAGATTCAGAGGTAACAAAACAGTCACAGAAGTGGAAAATGTCTTGGAACACAGAGATGTGAAGGAGGTGGGCTGTGCTGAAAGAGTTTGGGGGGGGGGGGCATAGAGACGTTAATTTTGAAGGGGATCCTTGGAAAGGGTTGCACAAGAATAAAAGATGGCAGAGCCCAACAGACAGGATCAAAGTTTAAGGAGGAATAACTACGAGGGAAGAGGAAAGACGGCAAAGACTGAAAAGGAGTCAGTGATGGAGATGGGTAAAAAGGAAGAAGGGGCAGAAGCGACACAGTTTATGGGGAAATGGAGTAGAGGGTACAGGGGAAAGGCAGAGGGGGTGGCTAGCATTGTGCCTCACAATGGGGGCTTTGTGCAGTCTGGAGGGGGCTGGGACCAAGGCCCTGTGAGTGTGGGTGCAGGCAGGGAGGCCTGGAGTACAGAGTGCTTCCCTGGGAAATGGGGCCACTTGTTGGGGCAGTGAGGGCTCGAGTGGCGTGCTGGTGAGGGGCACACCCAAGATCTGACTGACAAGACAGGTGTGTGTGTGTGTGTGTGTGTGTGTGTGTGTGTGTGTGTGTGTGTGTGTGTGTGTGTGTGTGTATTGAGGAGGGGGGGCAGTCAAAATGACTATCTATACTCCGAACATACTGAAGCTATAACTTCCAGGGAAAGGGTGAAGCTTGTTCAAACAGCATACTTGGATGAGTGTACTGCAAATATACTCCGACTCATACAAGCACACACACACAAATATATGTGAGGGGATGAGTCTTTAATGACAGGCAGCTGCGGAGTTCGTGGAGGATAAAATCATTTTTCTGTTTGGGGGTCATACATCATTTCTGATTTATGGTTACAGTCCTCTCCATGTGTAAACACTTATAGTTTTCTCCTACCTAACCTGGACAGGGGCAAGGTCCAGAAAGCTGTTCTCTGTCAGTTATCTTGGTATCCTTGGTGTCTGACACGGCTTCTTTTTTTTTAACTACAAGTTGATGGACTTCAGAGTCTTGGTAGAAATGTAAAAATTCCTTAACTGTGTATGTTAAGAAGAATAAATGTATTATTTCTGCTTAGTTCACTGATTTGACTTTATCGCCCTTTATTGTCATTGTACATGTACAACAAAATTGTGGATTGTGTTTTATTGCCCAGTGCCATAGTGTCACTTTTCTAAAAGGATATTTTTTGAGCTTTTTAGCCTTTATTTGGCAGGAATGTAGATGCATCATATGCCTGAATAAATGGATCCCTACTTAAAATGGTTCAAATATTTTTTTTATTACAGTTTTGTGGATTTCCTTTTAGGGATACCAAAACCTCTTGGGTTTGATAATCTTTTCCTAAACCTAACCAAATAGATTTGCTGACTAAACATAACCAAAGAGCATCTGGAAAACATTGACACAATTACTACCTCGGTCTGGGTGAAAGTCCTGTTTTTGGCCTACCTATGCATCTCTAGTTTTTATAGCTCTGTATTTATTTCAAGCCCCAAATGTATAACTATCTGCGTGAGATAGGCATTAGTCTACTATGTGTAGATAACACTCTCAGCCCGAACACGGTGCCAATGTTTGAAAAGAGTGGTGAGGAGATGATTTAAGGTGGAGTCACTGTCATATATTCCCCTCGTTCTTCGATAGTGTTGTCATCAGAGAAGCATAGCACTGATGCCAGAAGCCTCAGCAGTACAGATACGATTACCTGCCGTCACTGCTCTCTCTCTGACAAACTCATAACCCTCTGAAGGCAAGAGAGAAAAGCAGATGACTGCTCCATCACTGGGTTTAATGAGCAACTGATTACATGTGCATATTTACTGATCTGTAAGGTAAATATATGCACAGCAGTGTAGCTACAGTACAAGGCTGCAAATCACTTTTTCCATTTTTGAGTTAACAATTACTCTCATAATTTCTCTTTTGAGAATTTACTCCACTTCTACTTGTTGCTGTTGCACAACATTAAGTTTGACTTATATTAGTTACACCCACTAGATTTTTGCTTAACCTTGTTACATTTTCAGATTTATTGTATTTTTTTAAACATCTTCTTTCACTCGTTTTATCAGAGTCAGTCATCATCACACTGATACATTTTTCTCCCTATGATTGAATCCCTTTTCCCCCCTGTGTGTCTGGAATTCCTGTGGGGCTGCAGAGCTTAGCGCTATGATATCAGAGGTACCAGCATAAACACACACACAAACACGTGAAAACCGCCTTGTCCTGTTGGATTATGGCAGGCCTAGCCATCACAAAGAACCACTGTGGACCAAACAAGCCCCCCCGATGGCTGCCATCTGCAATCGATTACATTGCCAAACGCTTGCTGCCATATCTTCCGCAACTGCATTCTCTCCCCTTTCATTTGGTGTAAAGGCAACACCCAACAGGACGAGGCTAATTTTATGCTCACTGTAGGCAAACTGTTATGCAGCACTTAAGCTCTGTTGGGAAAAACAAACCTGTGCGTATGTCACATCTATAGTTATGCAGCTCAGTGCGTCCACTGTCTTGAAAATTTGTCTTAGGGATAATGTGGATAGTATTTTGAGGGATTTTTGACAGTTTGTAGCCATGATGATCATGAAGGAGTTGTCCCTGATGTTCCACAGAAGAAGTAGAACAAGAAAGGTTTCAAACGTCTTAGTTATTTTATATTATGTTCCCTACTATGCGATAGAGGTTTTAATAGTAAACAGGCAGGTTGGTCCACTAAAAACATTATCTTTGGACTTCAGAGAAATCGCAGGTTTCTCATTTGTACTCTGCACTAGAACAGCGATAATCTTGTTTTAGTCAATGATGATCTAAATAGTGACTGAGCATATCAGAAGAGGAGACTGAATCCCACCCTCATTTGCTATTGTTGGAAATGGGAACATGACTGTGTGTTTCTGCTATTTGACAGCGCTAGTACTTTGTCTGGTATGGCCACTGTGTTCACTGAACCAAAAAAGTAGATTAAGTCTCAGCGTTGCTATGTCTCTCTACTCCATGTAGTATCCCATGTGTATGGATTTAGTGTTAATGTATTGTGTTTCTTTTGTCAACCCGCTTGGACAATTTTTTTCCAAAATGGAATTTTCAGGCAGTGTTTGAATATGAATATCTTGAAAAGCATGAAATTTTCACTGGCCTTTCTTACCGTCAAAATGAGTCATGATATATATCTCAAGTACTGGCTACTTAAAAAATGAAATACAAATTTAAGCAGTTCTACAAAGTATCAGTATTTATTTATAGTTCAGGAAGTATAAATAAAAGAAAAAATAAATTAAACGAATGACAAAACAAACAGATTTTCTCAGTTATAGTTAAAGATCTTTTACATTTTTATTCCAATTAAGCTATCTATTGTTATTTTAGTTTTAGCCAGTACTGAAACATTTTTTGATGTATTTGTCCCAAATTACAGATTCTGATTCATTCTGATAGCAATAAAGGCCAATGAAAATTTCAGGCTTTTATCTTTAATAGTTTTCAAAATATTCATGCCTCAGAGTTCAGTGTACAAAAAAAGGCCTGAAAGTGGGTCAACAGACCATTTTTCAAAAAATATCTTTTTAATAGTATTGATATATAATTCATAAATTTATACCAATAATTGTAAATGTTCAAACTTTGTAACCAAAAATTTTTTATGCAAAATGGAGATGGTCAAGCAGAAGGCCCGTGGAATGGCTCATATGTTAAACTGACCAGACTCACGAAAATAGCATGTTTACTCTTTTCTCTTGTCATAGTAACTGAACAAGGGATACTTTTTAAAATAATTTATCCTTTTCAAATTTGTTAAAGCCTAATGTTTTACATATTATTATGGGCCTACAACTTTAAGCCTGGTTGACAGGTGACTAGTTTTGGTTAAGTGAAACTTTATTATCCTAACAGGTTGTTACTTAGCACTCCACCCACTAAACTTAACATGGCCACTCCTGTTTCCAAAACCAACATGGCAGCAGCCAAAATACCAAAGCAGAGGCTTCAGGATGCAGACTCCATTCACCAATAGGCAGGTAGTTCATGTTTCATAGACATTCTATGCCCCACAAAGTTGATTCTGTTCATGTGGACGTAGCGTTTTCAGTCTAAGACTGAGGAAGAAACTTGGATGAGTTTCCCCCACTGAAAAGTCTACATCCAGATGAACAGGATCAACTTTTTGAGATTTACCCGCCTGAATGATTGGGCATGCATCAACACATACTATGGTTGCAATCATTCTCCAAAACATATTTAGGTGAATTCATGTAAGCACAGGATTAGCTGTGTCCATGGATGCTGAGATGCAGTGCTTCTCATTTCAACTCAATTTGGTTAATGGTTCAATTTACAGATGTCTTCATCCTGTTTATGTTCTGATACCATTACAAAAGGATGTTGATCTGTAAACTGCTGTTCCTCGTTCGTCATGGTCTGTTTGGACAGCGCTGTTCTTTATTTAATAATCTGAATGGTTACTCTTCAAAGCTGATGCCAAATTTAGATCATAGAAGATCATCAGATCGCCCACAGATGTGCTCCACACCACTCCAGCACCTCTTCATGAGAAACATGTGGGAACTGGGTGTAAACTCCTTTCCCTCTCACATTGTCTCTATCTCTGTGTCTATCTCGATACCCCTCATTTTCTCTTCTTTGAAAAATGTGCTTTGTGGGACTCAACATAGGAAAGACTCCAGAAGCCTACTCCCTGTGGAGTCCAGCTCAGACAGAATAACACAGGCTCTACATGTCGAACCCAAGCCGACGGGACGTGGGGCCGAGAATATTAATTTGACATGCAGAAGTCTCTACATTCCAATCATATGCAACACTTTCTCAGACTTCCTCTAACCTTTTTTTCACAGACAGCCATGCAGTGTTACAAATGTTTTTGGGGTTAAGGTTGTCTTGGCTCTTAGTATGAGCGCACACTGATACTGTCTGTTGATACAGTCTAAAATGCTTTAGATATATCAGTCTTAATATGCCTGCTAGGTAATCTAATAAATAATAATAGTGTATATTTTATAGGTTGATATATTGGTGAAGTGGTTAGCCTTACAGCAAGAAGATCCTCTGTTTGAATCTGCTGGCTGGAACCTTTTGTTGTGGAGTTCTCCGACTTCCTCCCACAGTCAAAAGGCATGGATGTTAGGTGAACTGGCAGTTCTAAATTGGCAGCAGGTGCGAATGTGAGTGTGTCTCTGTTAGATAGACTGGTGAATAATACAAGGTGTACCCTGCCTCCTGCCACATGACAGCTGGGATAGGCTCCAGTAACCTGGAACTGAATAAGCTGAGGTGGATGGATAGATTTTATATTGCCATGAAAAAGGCTTTCTATGAGATTAGCTTAAGTGGGTATTATTCCTAAGAATCTTGTTTACAAAGGGTTGTAGATTTTCTGTCCTTCCGTTTCCAGTAGTGTGTTTGAAAAACGGTATAATTGTTAGTAGGGCTGCTCGATTATGGCAAAAATGATAATCACGATTATTTTCACTGAAATTGAGATCACGATTATTTGACGATATTTATTTAACCCTTTAAGACCTACCATAGAACCAAGTCCGCCAGAGCTTATATTATTTTTTTACATGTTGTAGTGCCATTTGTGGGAGCATTTCAAGTTGCTATACATCAATACAACTGTTATAGCCCAAATTTTAATAATATGTCTGCATTAAGTCCATAGTAATTACATTAATTGCAAAAAAGCGCAATAAACTACAAAAAAAATTGAAAATCGTTTTTGTTTTTTTTTTTACATATATTTCTACTTGGAGAAATTTAAGAGGTTTATCCCTCAAAACTAAATACAAAAAAGTTGCAAAAAATAGTTTACAACAACAGGAAATTTATTTTGATCCTATGATGCAAATTTGCAAAGAAAACAGCAGGTGCATCAAAATAAACTATTTCCAGCAGTGCAATTTGAGTTCTAAGCATCACGGAATCTATTCAGAAAAGTCAAACATGACTTATAAAAACACCAGTATAGGTATAGGCCTACAAGTAAAAAACTACATTTTCCGCGAAAATGACGTCACTTCCGGTTTCGGGCAGGAAATGCGACAGTTCACGTTGACGTGTTTTTCAATGTGGGAAGTGTTAAGAACAGCTGATCAGATCGGCAAAGTGTTTCTGGAATATTATGTTTTTGTTCCTGCAAGTGCTTTTTATGCAATTTTTGCAAAGCTTTATGTGGAAGCAAACCGTGACTTAGGACAAGCTGATGGCATAAGATGTAAGTACAACTCCTCTGGTTTCATATGCAAAACAAATTATTGCGCTAGCTTACATGGTTCAGGTTCTACAGGGATTTAAAAATAGTTACGCAAAACGGAGCGTGCTGCTCTGACTGGCTTTAAAGGGTTAATAATAACAATGTATTGAATAATGACTTTAAAAAATAATATAAAATAGTGTGCAAATACTGATAACAGTGCAAATGTTTGCAATATAAGAAATAAATGAAAAATGTAAACATCTATGTTTAGTGAACTTTGCAGTGTTGCTCTGTGGTGCAGCTACTACACCATAGCAAAGTTTACACACTGTGTCTACTTGATCCACGTCTGACTCCGCAAACCCATAATGTTTCCACACCACTGAAGTTTTTTTTTTTTTACCTCTCTTTTCAACCAACGGCAGTCACTCTCCTGTCCAAATAACTTCTGCTTAGCTTTCCGAGCTTTCCTCGGGTCCTCTTAATTGTTGTGATGCGTGTTCGAAATGCAGAGAGGTGCGCTCGATTTACCACACGAAGCAGCGCGAGAGTAAAGCACGAGGGAGGGAGGGGCTAATAATCGGCTCAGTCATTTTTAATGATCGTTGAAAGCCCAGATCGTAATCGTGATTAAAATCGATTAATTGAGCAGCCCTAATTGTTAGCTGCAGCTTTGTCTCATCTTAAAACTGTGGCTGTTGTGAAAATCCAAATTCCTCCTTTCATGCCAAAGACAGTTGAATACACTTCTTATCAGCCGGTATCCCAAATGTAGTTACATACTCCACTCTTTCCCATTGTGTCCTCACACTCCTAACTATATGTATGTCTAATAAGGGAAAAATGCCAAAGGTAATGGTGAAAAGGGTCAGATTTAGCATTTTATAAAAAATAAAAATTCATCCTTGTGGTTTAAAATGTGTGTGAGAAAGAAAGATATGGAGAGAGAGAGAGAGGAAAGCCTAACATGCTCCAGAAAGGGAAGCTGAAGGTGTAAATGATGATAAAACCACCTCCTCTGCCACTCCCAGGTGGTCCCTCACACACTGGTGTTATTTCCAAGAGGGTGGAGACAATCTATTTCTGTCTGTGATCTCAGCTGCCAACTGTCATCACTATCCCACGAGTGACACAGAAACATCCTTAGGATTTCGTTTACAAGCGAGTCAGTATTTAAAGCTGGAAAGCTCCCGTTTCAGTACTGTTTTCTTTCTGTCTGCCTCCTATCTCAGTTTCCTCCTCTTCATTCTGCTATCTGGTCGCGTCGCATCACACCCTCCTCTTTCTTACTACTCTCTTCCCTCTCATGGGAAGTATTCGCCTATGCCAGATGCACAGGGGAATGTCCTGTGACTGTCAATGGGATCTAGTATAGTCTCCACCCTTTTGTTCATTTGTTGATGGTGTGAAAATGATGCGTCTCACTGGCACATTTTAAATTGTTTTTTCCTGGCATGGAGAAGGGTTTGATTATTGTGTTTAGTTGATGATGGAGCACATCAGTTTCCGAGTAGGAAAGCAGGCCTCATTTCCCTTTAATGCCACCTCTGTTGCACCACCAGCCTGCTAAAAACAACGCCTGTTCCACACCCAAGAGGCCCCAGTGCTGGAATCAAGAGGCCCCAGGAGCAATCAAATTCCAGGACACACACTCTCACACTGACTGTTACTTGCAAAGGGCTTGGCATCTCGATGGGGCTTTCTGCCCTTCTGTTCTTGTGAATGCCTAACTGGCAGCTGGTTCAACAGCATTACATTGAGAAATGCACTTGAGCTGTTTAGTCACTCAGCAGTTACAAATGGCCATATGTAAAGAAACGAACAGTACAAACGAACGTCCTACGAACGACAGTAGCTCAAATATAAGCTGGAATGTCTTTAAATGTTGCATTTTTTGTCCTTAGCTGAGAGTCATAAAGCTTTTCAGTGCCTGTTAACAATTTGGTTTTATGCCAAATAGTAACAGAGCTCACAATTTTACTACATCAATGTCTTAACAACGTTAGTGGGATGTTGTTAAACCATCATCCATTCACTGCAGCTTACTCTGCTCTATACCCATCCAGGGAAACAATGCTGTCAATAAACACTCAACGGACACTTTGTTAGGTATATCTTGATTGTACTGTGTACTAGTACTACTTATTGCACTTATTGTACTGGGTACTAGTACTGCCTTATTTGCTTGTGAAATAGGAATATGCCAGAATTCAGAGGAATCATTCCTCTGAAATTTTGGTCCATGATATGGTAGCATCACAGCTGCTGCAGTTTTGTCAGCCATTTGTGTGCAGTGAACTCAGTCTCGTGTTTAACAAACCAGTTTGTTGTGCTTTGAGCTTGGTGACATGATTTGTTGTGTTATCCTGTTTGAAGCAGCCGTCAGATGGATACACTGCATCAACCATCCCTTTATGACAATGTAGTCATAAAGGGAGGAACACAGTAAGCAGCAATACTCGGATAGATTTGTGAGTCTAAACAATGCTCAGTTGATACTAAGGGGTGGAAAGTGTACCAGGAAAATATCCCCAACACCATTATAGCTACCACCAGCCTAAACAGTTGATACAAGGCCGTTTAGGCCGCATTTGGCAACAACATGCTTTTCATTTACCATCTGAATGTTGCATCATACCAGGGAATGTTTTTCCAACCTTCTGTTGTCCACTTTTGGTGAGCCTCTTGAATTATAGCCTCAGTTTCTTGTTATTAGCTGACAGGAGCAGCACCTAGTGTGGTCTTCTGCTGCTGTGGTCCATCTGCTCCAAAGCTCAAGGTGTATTCAGAGATGCTCTTCTGTTACCTTGGTTGTAACCAGTGAATGTTTGAGTTACTGTTGCCTTCTTATCAATTCAAAGCGGTCTGTACATTCTCTTTTGACTTCTGGCAAAAACAAGGTGTTTTCTCTAGAAACCCTAGAAATGGTTAAGTGGAAAAATCTCAGTAGGTCAGCAGTTTCTCAAGTACTCAGGCCAGGCCATCCGGCTCCAACAACCACGCCACATTCAAAGTCCCTTCACCATGCTGGATTTGAACTTTAACTAGATGTGTTGACCATTTCTTCATGCCTAAATACATTGAGTTGTTTGGTTGATTAGATATTTATATTAACGAACAGTTGAACAGTTGTAACAGTAAAGTGAGCATTTGGTGAAGAAATTCTTATAATTCCTTTAAATCTTGAGGAAGTCGGGATTAAATCTTGTGTTTACTTCCTATCTTATTGTTCTGTGCTCTTAAGTTTTGTCATTATGTTAAAAAAAGAGTAGGTGAACATTTGCACAAAGTTGAGGTGAAAACTGCTGCACTAAACATTCAAATTAAACCATTAAACATAAAAATATAAAATTAAATGCTTGACATGTATACAGAAATAAAAGGAATTAAGATGGAAAAACCTTATAATTTGATATAAGCCAGAGTCTAAAGTGCCCTGAACACAGTCCAGTTCTCCTTCACACACAAACACACTGTTGGTGCGTCTGTCTCTAGCTACTTTATAGCTAACATTTGTACATTTGGTTTATTGGTTGTCTTGGATCAATCCACACAGACTTCAAAAAGGTTCGGCGCTCTTTTTGGCTCAAAACGAACATTCACTTCGCTTTCTGTCCAAACACACGTTTAGAGGGAATATGTGATAACGTAACCCTGATGATTTCATGTATTTTCTTGGCTTGTCTTTGTGGCCTAGTGTGGGGGGTTTTTTCTTTCTTTTTTCTTCTTTACTCCATTCCACACCAGAGATTGTGTTAAGTGAGTGTTTTTACTACCTTAACTGCCTTTTAGATAATATATAATGTCTAAATGTGTCTGTTTTATCGAAGTTGCTGTTTGAGGATGTGGCACATTACATATTACTCTTCCTTAATCATCTACTTAACTGTGTTAAGTGTGCTTCTCATAATCGTTAGGAAGCTTCCAAGTGACAGTTACACACTGCAGGTACCCACAGACACTACCCAGATCACACTGACTGTTTGCTACTTCCACTGTCTGGGAATGTGAATGAGCGCTCACTCTCTCTCCCACACACACACACACACACAGCCAGAGCCTTTCTTTTGTTTCAAGTAGCTCTGGATTCTCTCTCTGCTCCTTTATGAGTAATCAGAGCTCCATTTTTATATTACCTTCATATCTGTGTTGTGAGCAGGGAGTTGAGTGTGCATGAGTAATCCCCACAACATATAACAGTTTATGAGAGAGCAGCTCACTGGCCGTCACTCAGGATTTCTAATGTGTGTGAAGTGGTTGCCATGGTGCTATGATTTTCACTGTGTGCAGTTGCGTTTTACGACTTCTTTTATGAAGCAAATTGTGGGAGCTTGTGCTTCAGGGTGGAAAAAATGTGTTACATCCAATTGCAAAGACCCCCTGTTTTAATACTCTTTCCGTTGCTTTTTATTCATAACCAGAAAGTTGTGATTTGTGTCAAAATGCGTGTGAAAGCATTGAGTGCAAAGAGGTGTCAACTTTTCCTGTTTTGTCAACGTGATGACCGCAAGTATTGGATTATTGAAAATGAACACAAGTGTGCAGTGTTTGATAGCTGTCTGATTCATGTGCATAAACGTAAAACATCAGCTTGCAGCAGTTGTAAGCACATTATGTTGATTTAGACTTGAGCTGCATTGGACTGAAGCCACAATGCTGAGGACCATTGACAATAAATGGGCACAATTATGATTCTTGCACTAAGAATGTTTTTGTACACTAAGGTCTGGTTTCAGCTTGGGATGTGGAGTGTTTTTGGTGGCTGCGGTGAGAAGATTGGAGTTTAAATGAGAAATTTTCTTCTGCCCTCGGAGTAATGCTCATGGCTTCCCAGTATTTTAAGAAAACCCATTTCACTCACAGCTTTAAACGAGAGTCTCATTGTTTATCTTTTCATTCGAACTACAAGTCATCATTTTAGGTGATGACTGCAAGGGTTTTTTTTAAGGTTATATAATGTTTTATGTGTTCCAAGCAGGGCTGTTATGGAGCTATGAGAACAAAAGATATTTGACTCTTTTAATCTTTTAACCAAAGTAACATGGGGTCAAAAAAAATATTTCACAGTTTGAAAACTGAACTGAAAACTTGACCCAGGAGAGGAGCGCTAAGGCTGCATAGGGTTAAATAAGGTTGATAATAGGGGGGTTATGATAATGACTGAGGCTTTTGTGGAGACGGGGGGAAAGGGGGGCAAAGCTTTGGAATGTGTGGAATGAGGGTTTGTTTAATCCTCATGGGGGATAAATTATTAGCAGCAAAGGGAAACCCTGCTGTGCAAGACAGGAACGTTAAGGGACATTCTTGCATACAAGTGCCAGCATTATATGTCCTCAGTTTGCACTGTGGACATATTTAAATTAACTGGAGTGCAAAATAGTCTTAAGAAATGTTTCATTGTGTGCGTGAAAACAACAATAAATTTTTTATAGTGCGGTCAAGCATTTGTTTTTCTAGCTTTCTTCTTTCTACCTTTGTATTGAAGCGTTCCACCTCTCAGTAAACTACCATATGTCATTGTAGTAATACTGATAAAAATCAGCTTTTTTTGACTCGTTATTTACCTTAGCTGAGCTGAATGAACAGCCGTTTTTATTTCCGACTCACATTAACATCAACTAATGACCTTTGAGTTGTGGTGGAGGAAATAACTAAAGAAACTAAAAGCTAAGTTGATGAGGTGTTTAAATGAAAAACATCTGTTACTGTGAAAAAGTGATTTTGTCTCCAGCAAGTTCCCCCCTCTTTTGTGGTGTGAGTGATCTGGCTTTGCCGCATTCGTGGGGGGTAAAAGGGGAAATGAGAGCAACCGAGAGAAAATGAAGCACAAAGGGGGTGAAGATTTAGTGAGACAGTAATGAGCTACTGGAAAGGAAGCGCATGTTCAGTTTGACTGGTCCACCTACGCCTAGCCAGCATGGCATCCTGGGTAAATATGACCCTGCTGTTGGTTGCTGTGGTGATTTAGGAAACAGGAGCTGCCAAGAAGGCCAAGGTGGCAGCAGAGGCAGGGTGAATGAACCCACTAATTCATTCAGATAGCACAGGTCACAGTAAACTGATTTTTATAGAAGACCACAACAAAAATGTAACAAAAGCGCAAAAATGTCATTTACAGTGAAACAATGAACATACGTTATAACAAATAGACTACTAAACAGTATGCACATAATGTCAGGGCTCTGTGTGCGGGCAGACAGGGATGAGGATCCAAATGCAGGACTCGAAGACAGAATGCAACTCAAAACCAAAGCTTTATTGCAGGCATGAAAACAAAACATGAAGAAACACACAGGCATAATCTAATGGTACGACGCGACACTGAGCATGGGAAAACACAGGGCTTATATACACAGGTTGCTAATCAGGGAATGGGCAACAGGAGGAAGACACAGCTGGGAGGGATTGGACTAACGAGACATGGGGAGCAAAGCTGCACACACTAACATAAGACATAGACTTTCACAATAAAACAGGAAACAAGAAACCATTAAACAAAGCCGCAGACATGACACTGAGAGACAGACTAGACCAGACTAAACATGGGAGCACAAAACGTAAGAACTAATCCCGAAACAAGAATAACTGAAACATAGATTCATAATAATAATCATCATCATCACCAACAAGAGCACCACAAGAGAATAAGAAAACAATCCATGATGCCAAAAACACACCAAAACGTAACTCAAAATACTGGGTCAAACTGACCCAGAACTGTGACACATAATCTTTCTAACAGTTTACTACATGCAGTCTTAACACTCAGTGCAGCCCAAACTCGCACAGGCCTAGACAGCAGTCAGCGAATATCTGGCAACTACCAGTTGCTAGGTTACAAGGCATACTTCCTCACCTGGTTAGAGAATGGTTACTGGCAGTCGAAGGTGAAAATTGGTTGCAAAGAGGTATACAGTGGTTCAGTGGAAACCTCCTTGTGATTGCTTTGGTCGTTGACACATTGTATCCTGTAGTTTGCATGGAAAACACCAACTTGACTGCAGACTACATTATGAGCAGAAGAACACAGAATGTTCAACTTCAAAGTAAAAGTTTCACCTTTTGAAATGTGCTGGTTACAGCATTGAGGCACACGTTTTAGAGGGACATTCTCCAATTGTAGTTTGATTCTGCACTAGAGGTGGATAAACAATGGAAATATAGATAAAATTATCAACACACCAGCACTACATGCAAGCTTTATCACTCGTTAGACTTCCAGGAGTCTAGGCACTTACCAGATTAGTTGGACAAGGTGAGCAGTTTAGTTTAGTTTATTAAGATCCCCATTAGCTGCAGCAGTCCAGCAGCTGTTCTTCCTGGGGTCACACATTTTTAGATTTTGACGGTGCGCCCTAAAACCTAAAACAAATCCAAACAACAAAAACAACTCCTTAAGATCAATCCAGGCTCATCTTAACAATTTCTAACTGTTATCAAAAATTCAGACCAAATAAATATTGTTTTAAAAGTTTTCTAAATACAGTTTTGCTGGTTTCTTGACAGGAAAACGGTGGCCTGTGAGAGATGGCTAATAAATATAACTGACACTAAAAGTGAATAATAATGGTGATACACACAAAATGTATCTAGTGTCACTGAGTAGCCGTATTGTTATACCATCGTTAATGCAGCAGATATATTGTTGCATACTCTCTACTTGATGGATCACTGTGTGCTTGAACATGAGGCTTTGTGCAAAACTCCCCTCTGGCAGGTGAAGTCAGTGTTACCTTTATTTTGTGTGGCCTCACAGGGGAAAGAAATCAGAAAGAGGACACTAGATTAAAGGAATGATTGTCAATCAGTGGAAAAGCTGAAAGGTGTAGGATGTTGACTGAAAAATACATGGCTGGATAAAAATCACAGGAGAGCATCAAAGGTGTGATGGGTAAATAGATGTCTGATAAGCAGAGAATGAAGTGACTGCGACTCCAGTGGAAGTCCAAGGTTGTGTGTGTTTGTGTGTGTCTGCCAATCCCTGTTTTTTCCAGTACAAACAAAATTCGTTATTTTTATCCCCTTTCCATCTGACAGAACTGATAGCTTGTGTATATGTTGCTTGTCCACAAACACACTCACACATCTAAACACCACTTCCATCAGCCCCATCTGTTACCTTATAAAGACACAGTGCAGAAAAAAAGCCTGTCTGCCTTTTTGTGTTGGATCACATCAGTTGACACTTGCAGAGTTTGCTTTATTCTTTTTCTTTTTGTAACGTTAGCAGACACATACAGCAATATCTTAAAATATCCGGGTCTGATTGTATTACTACTGACTACCAGAGATGGGCAGTAACGCGTTACTTGTAACTGAATTAACTACGGTAATCCGATTACTTTTTTCAAGTAATGAGTAAAGTAAGGGATTACTATTGCAAAAACAGTGCGAGAGTGTCTCATGACAATGACGTAAGCGAGTGCGACGTTCGTGGAAACAGCTGTGTGCAGATCAACAATGGATCATAAATCGATTGTAGGAGAGGTTGAGCGTGCAGCGTTTAAAGCGTGGAAGTACTGACCTTACTTTGAGTTTGATTACGTAAAAAATGACAAAAACATTAGTGTCCGCTGTTCACTGCGTGGGAAGAAAACTTATTTTTACAGCGAAAAAAAACCCTAAACTTCCGAGCAAGCACCGAGTGCGCTACGACGTAATGTGAAATTCACAGAGAAACTCGCGGATTCTTCAACTGACCGCTGCGGCACACCTGCACCAGGGCAAACCTCCGCCTACCCTACTCCTGCTTTACAGGTGAAAATAGAGCAACAGGGCCGCTAGTTTTTTATTTTATTTATTTTCTGCTGTGTTTCACTTGCATTTATTTGAAAGAGTGAGTGTAAACACAAAAAATATTTTATGTGCTGGAATGTGCAGAAAATAGGTTCAAATGTTAAACAAATTTCTTCCAGTCAGAGAATGTTGCAGATAATTTAATTTTTGCTTGATGCATAAAGTTAAAAGATTAAAACTAATAAAACAAGTTTTAAAAAGAGACTTTTCCATTTGATTACATTTTGTATGATGGATTATGTAGAAAAAGTAGAATTGGGCTGAAAGATCTATCGCTTTATCACCTATTCAGGTTGTAAATCGTGTTTTTAAAAACTAAGTAAGTAATTAATTACTTTTGAAAATAAGTAATCAGTAAAGTAATGGGATTACTTTTTGGGGGAAGTAATAAGTAATTAGTTACTGTTTACTTTTTTCAAGTAACTTGACCAACACTGCTGACTACTGACAAGCTGCTGCCAGAAGAACAAAACATAATTTCTGTGTATCAGAACCTATGTTTCTGGGAACTAACCCGGCACATGGTGTTTAGGTCATAAACTGCCATTTGGGCTTGTCACAGTTGTACTGTATGCATCATTTAAACACAAAAATCCAAAATCACGCTGAATTTTTTGGGATTGTTCTGTTCGAATTGCCATCAGGTGTTAATTTCAGAAACATGAGGTCATGCGCCTCCCCTGTTTAAACCTGTAAACACCTGATGTTGTTCAGAAGCTGTGTAGTTAGTATGTGTTTGGTTTTAATTTTCATGAGGGGTTACGTGCTGTTGCGTGAGTGTCCGATAGGACTTTTGGGCCTGTTTAAACCAATATTGGGTAAATCAGATGAGCATCAGGTCTCAGACTATAAAACACAGGCAGGATGAGTTATCAAACTTTGACCCGAGTTTAAATTCAATTCAATTCAATTTTATTTATATAGCGCCAAATCACAACAAAAGTCACCTCAAGGCAGCCTGATTGTCAGGGGAGATGATGCCAGTTATATTTGCATACATTAGGCTTGAATCTTTGTGTTGCATCTTATCTGCCCTACATTTACATCCGTGATTCTTTTTTTTTAATCAAACAAAGCTGATTTTCCGTGGAGAGAAAAGAGAATCCCTTTTAATGTTTTCACATGAACACACTCGCACAAACTCATTTGTCACCTGCTTTTTGTCACTTAAAGGAAGTTTCCGCTTTAGTACACAACAAAAGGACATTTCTCTAGGGAAATATAACACCTTGAAGACTGTTTGAGCCACCTGTGAAAACTGAGCCATGTCAACAAGGTGTGAGTAAATTTCTGTGCCAAGTCCTTTAAGCTGAACTATCATCTCTGCGGAGCGGATGGCTTTTAGAGAGACCACTGTAATTATCCATTAGAGCTTTTAGTTAATCGCCATGTTTTTGTGAACCAGCTTTATTCACACATAAAAAAGAACCACTCAACAAGAGTACTTTAAACATGTGAGAAAAACAGGACTTTACCTGCAAGCATCTAATGTAGCCACAGCAAAACAGACCCTCTGTGATGTCTAACAGTAAACCTGCTGCTGTTTCCCCAGCACTGATTTGTAGTTGTGATACGTTCCTTTCAGTTTCACTTTTAAAAACATAATTTATTCAGATGCTTCCTTGATCAAGTCATATGTCAAAACAATAAATAAGAATAAAATAACATGTTTTGTCCCCGTGTCATCATTAAATGTGTGTTATAGATATTTTGTTAGCAGTAAGGCATTCACCCTTATGCTGCAGCTGCTCCTCGGCTCAGTGCACGTTTTTACCCCCTGGCCTTTGTCATAGGCACATGTGATGAGGTAATTTCTTCTGTGTTTTCTGTCTCCTAAAGGGCAAAGCGATGATGTCAGGCTTCATTCTTCACATGGTACACAAGCAGATGGTTTTAGGTTTAGTTTTAGGTTATGACCAGAGGTGTGGACTCGAGTCACATGACTTGGACTCGAGTCAGACTCGAGTCATTAATTTTATGACTTTAGACTTGACTTGAAAAAATGTTCTAAGACTTGTGACTTGACTTGGACTTTTACACCAATGACTTGGGACTTGAATTGGACTTGAACCGGTTTACTTGAAAAGACTTGATATTTTACCCCAAATACAAAATTTAACGTGCATATTATATAGAGATTGAAAATGTGACGTCATTCACGGGTAGAACCGCAAAGGATTCTGGGAACTCGTGGCAAGCGGTACTAGCGCACGCAGGCTTTCAATTAAAATCAGTTATACAGCGATAAAAAGAAACACAAGAAGCCGTTGTATTATTAACTGCAATAGCCGGTCGCATGACAGCCACGGGAAGCCGACGGGTAAAGAGATCGGTTGTTATCGGATTACCTCGTTGAAGAGAAATTGTTCATGTTTCCGAAGTAACAAAGAGGCGACGGGTGGCCTGGATTGCAGCCATTCAAAGGTCAAATATAACGTCCCAGAACCCTCCAGCTCACAGGTTAGTCTGCTCCAAGCATTTACACAAAGGTCAGTGTTTTTTAGTAGTTAATACGTCACTTTCATAACATAATTGGTGATATAGGTTACAAGCAAGTCTGGCGCTGAACAGAAATTGTCGCGCTATGCTCCTTTATTTATTGTGCATAAATAGTGAATTGTCCTGACACAATATTGTGTTTCGCTTCTGTTATTATGGTACATTGACAAAAACATATACTTTTATTCACAGGATAAAACAGGTTTTTTGTATCACTAATTGCCCAGTACGATTACAGCATACAGTATTATTGTCACTGCTACATTTCTGTGATGCTACCAGAAATTATTTCCACTACTAATTAATTACCGTTGAGCTCAAAGGTCCTATTAATAAACGGTTAACGAATGTGTATTTATGACGACGATTTGTGAGACTGGTAAACTTATGATACGTACGATGGTCTTTCGTTCTACACGGTGCATTTCAAGGTCCTGCACCCATCCGTCGGTAAACTGTACCTGGGCTTGTTGCAGTGACCTGAAGTTACTAAACTTCATGAGTGTATGCACTCACTCCAAGAACCGTATGATTATAAATATGCATATAAATATGCTACGATGAGATAGCTGACTTCATCTAACTAGCAAATGTTGTCCAGGCTACGTTGGTGATACAGTTTTTTTTAATGTGTATGATATTTTTGTCATGCGATTTTAAAGCCGGTCCTACAACCGCATCCAAGAATGACATGCAGCTTATCTCAGAACTGTCGGTGAAAACTATTCTTGGAGCTAGGTTTAATTGAGCTGCATTTTAAAGAGGTGCAATTTCACAATTTGTGTATATTTTCTAAGTTCACTATTTTGTCATGTGTTGAGAAAAACACAGATTTTAAAATTACATGGTCTAACATTTACATTTAGCATAACTGCAACATTATTTTTTCGTTGTTTTTTTTTTTAAAGACTCGAAAGGACTTGAAATTCAAAGTTTCAGACTTGTGACTTGACTCGGACTTTTACACCAGTGACTTGAGACTCGACTCTGACTTGCCTGACATTACTTGAGACTTGACTTGAGACTTGAGGATAAAGACTTGAGACTTACTTGAGACTTGCAAAACAATGACTTGGTCCCACCTCTGGTTATGACTGCAGGTATTAGTCACAGTAAACAGCTACTTAGAGAGCATGGTTTTTATTAAGTGGCTGCTCTCGTGTGAACTAGTAAATGGAATGGTGAGTGATCTTTGTATATTTGAAGTTGTACTTGAGGCTCTAAATAAGTGTCAGGAAAAATTATGGTTTGCTATCATTTTAAAACAACAAGAAAAATATTTTTTAACTGCAAATTGTTTGTTTCTTCAGAGATGACTGCGGTTTTTGAAGTTCTTTTCTCATCATTTCTTGTTCTCAGTCTCTTGAGATGAAGTATGCTTCTTGGCCTGTAGTCACGAAGGCCTCAATTTCACCAAACCAGGTGTCTGTAGCTTAGAAAACCTCAGGGAAGATTCCTAGAAAGTGTAGTATGCTATGAAACTGATAAATGTTTCAAGTAGATACATTACATACATTAGATACTAGGGATGGGTACCGGTGTCCGGTGCCATGATGGCACCGGTTCTGACATAAACGGTAGTAACCAGACCGAAAAGCAGCGCACATTTCGGTGCTTTATTTCGGTGCTTTTTTTTCCTGAGCTGTGATACACTTTTTTCCTGAGCTGTGATACACTTTTAGCCAATCGTTTTACGTTTCCGAGGATAGTAGGCGGGGCCAGGTACGTACGTTCTGTTAGCGCAGAGCTACAGATTAAAAATGTCCAAGGCGAAGCGGTCAAAAGTCTGGCTGTACTTCACAGCAAAATATGCAAACTCAGCAGCAACAAGTGCTTTAAGCTGATACTGTGATACTGTCAAAGGAAGTAACACCTCGAATCTCATGAAACACCTGGCGACGCATAGCGTTTTTTTAAAAGCCGAGAAATGCGCCGTATTTGATGGCAGCAGCAGCAGCCGTTCTTCTCTGCGTGAGTAGCTTAATGTTGTTCTTGTGTGATTTACGTTGAGTAGGCTAACCACGTTATTACATTAATGCATGTAAGGTGAACTAGCAAACATCATCATAGCTACATGCGGCTGTCTTCTTGTTTGATGGCAGATACTCCCTTCACCCTGGCCAAAAAGGCTAAAATGACCAAAGAAGAAGTGGAAAACAGTTAAACATGAGAGGTTTTTGGACAAAGTTTGTGTTTTTTCCATTGTTTAAGCACTGCTTCCAGCCAAGAGTGA
Organism: Diplotaxodon limnothrissa; assembly: GCF_057381915.1. Taxonomy (NCBI): domain Eukaryota; kingdom Metazoa; phylum Chordata; class Actinopteri; order Cichliformes; family Cichlidae; genus Diplotaxodon; species Diplotaxodon limnothrissa. The sequence goes on along the minus strand of NC_140599.1, from coordinate 9,458,924 downwards.
TACCATATATGACCCATAGCTGCAGAAAAGGCTAACATTGTTATCTTTTTACAAAAAAAACAGCTGAACATGAGAGGTTTTTGGACAAAGTTTGTGTTCTCCATTCTTTAAGCACCGGTTTGAGCACCGTTTGAGCACCGGCACCATTTCAAAAGTACCGATTTGGCACCGGTATCGGATAAAACCTAAATGATACCCATCCCTATTAGATACCTAAAGTAATTATTTAAACTAGGTGAAATGGCTAAAAATAATACAACGTACATCAGTTTTGAGTTTAAATAGATTCAGCTTCTGTAGTTCACTAAACCATTTTAGTTTTTGACACTATGAAAGGTTCACAATAAATTCAGTTGTTTTAAAAATTGTATTTTGGAGAAAGGCAAAAACTTCTGAATTTGTCAAGACTTGGGAGAACAAGTTAATGTATATAAAGATAACATATACTCATTGCTTAGGTTTAGGGTTAGGTTATGACTTAAATGTCAGAAAATTGAAAAAATATCTGAAAAAACATGAGTAACCCTGTAAGACCCAACCTATCAAATGAGATTTTTATTAACCCTTATAACAAAATCCGCTTTTTTTGCTGTATCATGTTGTGTATGATATATTTTAATTATATATTTATTATATGTTTTTCTATCACATTTGATACATTGGGCATTTTTGGTAACTTCTTTTTTTAACAACAATGTTAATTTTAGGCAGCGTTTTGTCCATAACATTTTGAAATCATGGCAAATATTGATCATGTTGATGAGATAGAGGTCTCAAAAACTCATGTATCAAATATGATACAAAGGGTATTGTAGGGTTAATTGTTAGTGTTAGTTAACATCTCTTAAAAATTTTAAATCTCTTCACAAGATCATATTAAAAAAGTCTGGATTTGCTGCCTGGTCATCTGGAAGATTAAACCTGCCATATTACCAAACATGTCGTGTTTTCAAACATATTTTTAAGTCTCTAAATTAGCCCAGAGTTTCTGTTTGATGATAAGCATGTCAGTTCCCTGCTGGCTGTGGTGAAAAATGCATTCCTAACACACCTCCTTTATAAACTTCAGTGTTCACGGAGCAGTATGTTTCTCCTGTTATTCTCAGGAAATTCTCAGGAAAATGCAAGCTGTGTTTATGTACGTGTATGTACTCACAGCTCCAGTATTAGCCTGGTGAAAACTATTAAACTGTTATGTTCCATTGTATGTGACAGCTTAGCCATTGAATGCTATCTCTGTACGTCAAAATGAATGACTAAACAAGAGATGCTTTCTTTCTTTTTCTGTTTTCTCTGAACAGACCGTGAGGACCAATCAATTCTTTGCACGTGAGTACTGCAACTCTTAACTTCTCTTTTCTACTTTTGTCTTAATTTCTTTCTTAGGGCAGATGGTTGAACTGGTCTTTAAGGTGGTTCTAGAGTTCAACCAGCTTGATGGACTGGAAAATGAAACTGTCTCAAGACAAGGATTATATCGCTTCACCTTAATAGAGTTACATTATATAAAGACCGCTTGTCCTTGAAATGCCTTTAAATATAAGTATCTTTTATAGTTATGAGTACTTTACAAGGATTATTTATAGTATTTTTTTCCCGTGTCTTTTTATCTTCATTTGGCCAGCTCCCTTTATCCTGCCATGTTCTATTTAAAAGTTGGTTTCAAATAGCTTTTTGCGGATGCTGGGCTTTTACAGCGGCTCTACCCAATACCGAGGGAGTTATGAGTGTGGTTTGGTGGCCGGCCTTCATCTTCTTTGGCAGAGGGTAATTAAGTGCCACTGTCTTTCTTGGGGTTTGATGCTGCCAATGAACAGATGAGAAGCAGTTGCAATAATATGCCCTAAATTCAGAAAACTGCACCCCCTGTTGGGGAAAAGGCGCCCTTTTAAGAGTTTAGCCCCACAGTTTAGATCAGGTGTCGAATTCCAGGCCTCGAGGGCCGGTGTCCTGCAGGTTTTAGATCTCCCCCTCGATCAACACACCTGAATCAAATGATTACTTCATTACCAGGCTTCTGGAGAACTTCAAGACATGTTGAGGAGGTATTTTAGCCATTTAAATCAGCTGTGTTGGATCAAGGACACATCGAAAACCTGCAGGACACCGGCCCTCAAGGCCTGGAGTTCGACACCTGCGGTTTAGATGGTCAACCAGTTTAGAGAAATGTCTCCTCCTCATCCTGCTCTAAGGAAAATTACTCCTGAAGAAACAGATGAAAAAGGTTGCTTATGACCTACATTTATGCAGCTCTGTTGTAATATAGATCACTTTGATTCAGTTGAAAGGCCACCATGCCATTAAGCATAACAGTGCATAGCACAGAATTATATAGTGCATAGTTTAGAATAACATTTAGAGATCCAGGCCTTGTGTGAGCAGTCAGCGTCTGGTATGTAATGATGCATAGTGTTGTATAAATGGTCAAATGTGGCAAGAAACCATGCATTAACTATGTATGATGTTTTCCAGTCATTGGAGTTGACTGTAAAAGTAGGGTCTAACTGCATGAAAACAAGCCACAGAAATGTTCTTTTAATTGGATTCATCTTTAGGTAGCGCCAATTCAAAAGCCGCTGTGTTACAAAATGTCCATATGGTACATATCATAGGACAGGAGAGGGAATATCCAGGAAGACTGAGACCTTGAAGAATCTCTCATTTAAGTTTTCAGAATCTAGTTCGACTCTCTAGCACTGAGATCTGTGAGAAAAGGAGAGGCTAGACATAAAAATAGTTCCCAAAGTCAAAGGTCTTTTAAACCACATGCTTGGCGAAAGAGAGAATATACGAGAAAACCAATGAATGATTTCTGGGAGACTTATTCAAAGAGGATTCATGTCTTCATAGTAAAACAATGAATACATCAAACCACACTTGGATGAGTACCTGTTTGACCTATATTCCTATGTTCGTACACTGCACTCGAGGACTCGCCCGTGCAGTTCTAGTGTTGCAGCTAAAACTGCAGTGCACAGCTAATAGTGAGTTAGACTAAAGCCACTGGTATGTAGATGGATGTAGTGTCACTGGCTTCTTTTCACTGCTGGCCCTGGTTTTCTGAGCTCCAGGACCCGACTGTGGGAGTTGCGGATGGCCGTGCCTGAACACAGCTATCATTAAGGACAGCCCAAAAGTGGGGTCTGGAAACTTTGGAGCCTGGCTCTCCAAACCACAGGGTTCTCTAGCAAAACAGACTGACAAACAAATGGATTGATTTTTACAAAAACAACAAGATAGCCTGATGTTTAGTCACTCTCTCTGTTTTCTTTTTTGTTTCTATTAATTGTGTCCTTGGAGTTCATCCAATCACTCTTAACCACAATAACGATGAGTGAAAGTTATCTTGGTTAAGGTTTTAGGGTTGTTTTTTCTGTACCTTGGTAAACTGTGAACAACTCATACATAATATTTCCTGTTATGTGGCTGTGCTTCACAAGGGAAACCTTGTAATTCAGGTCAGAAACAAAACCTGTTTGTTTCTCCCTTGTCATGTATTGGCTCACATTTTCTCACTCTATTCATGTGTATTTGTCTTTACTCTTTCTTTTCAGAGGTGAATCAGGCGCTGGCAAGACAGAGAACACGAAGAAGGTCATCCAGTACCTGGCCCACGTTGCCTCCTCACACAAAGGACGCAAAGATCACAACATTCCTGTGAGAGCCGTACTACCTACGTTTCTCCTACACTAAACATGGCCCCATCTCCTCTAAAATTCATATTTCATTGAAAAACTGGCTGGCTTTATCACTGTGTGAATTATTTCTAAGTATTATTGCTGTGTTTTAAAAAATGTCAGAAAGCTTGAGAAGGTTGATTTCTGTCATACAGTGATTTTATCTTACAACCCATTAGTTTAGCTTGGCACAAATCAGGAAACGGCAACAGCCTGACTCTCATTTATTTAATCCATGCAAAAACTAAAGTGTAATTGAGTTATTTATGTGTAACACTTTTCTTGGCTGTTACCACCAACCTGCATGAACCTCTGCTGGTTTCTACTCAGAGGCAAATGATAGTCTAGCATGTAATGCTCCATAAAAAGGTGAAAAGTCATTATATTGTGGTTTCTGCGTGGATTAACACACCTGAGTAGTTCATTTGTGAGGTACAGTCACACTAGAGAAAACAGTGGAGACCGCGGCACCAAAGTAATTGTGTCTGGGTGCAATGAAATTTGTGATCTCACTGCCTTTGAAATGGTTGCTTCAATGTAGGGCACTGGGGGGTGAACATGTACAGTCAGCTGCTGTATAAAAAGTTACTTTGGTGGATCAAGACAGCAATAAAGCAGCAATAAGATGGCAATAAAGCACCCTGCCGTCAGTTTATGTTAACTGGGTGTATTTAGCAATTACAGGAAATCTGTTTGTGATAATACACAGTAATTAACAGTCAGTGGTAAATTGGCAAAAAATTAAGTGGTAGTGTACATAGACAGAAATTCACGCTATTTGCATTCAGAATCTGGGCACAACATCATAGATGTGAATCTCAGAAATTCCTCCACAAATAGTGACATAGTTGCTGCAGGATGGTGCTTTAATTGCAAAATGACAAACATACTCAACAACCTTTCTTTTCTGTTGGAGTACAACCAGTTTGCAACCAGCTGAGTCTAGTCCTCTAAAGCAAAGAAGCAAGTTGCAGTTTCTGCAACTACTGACTCAGATTGATTGTAATGTGTTGGAGACATGTTGCCTCCCACCAGACGACAAATGCAGTCACCTAGCAGTCAACTTTGGTTGCCATATCTTCTTGCAAGCTAAGCTAGCTTCAGGAGACATGAAACTAGCTTAGCGCTCAGCTGTAAAGTAAACTTTTTTAATGCTGTTGTGTTCTACCTAATCCTAAAGTGCCTACCTCAGTAAAAGTTAACCTAAAATGTTAGCTCTTGCTCAAGGGTTGGGCAAAGTTTGCACTGGTGTTCTCTTTCTCATGGCTTTTGTCTGACATAAGAGCTTCAGGTTTTAACACTTGTATTTGTTTATCCATAACAAACAGCCCGATTCTCCCAAAGCATTCAAACTACAGGCAAGTGTATCTCCAGCTTTTTCCAAAATCAGTGTGCCGTCCGTTTTGTCTATGTTTGTGTATATTTGCATGCCCTTCTCTCTAAATCTCTGCTACTTCTGTAATGATGATGACGGACTAATCTAAGCTTCTTTCTTTATGAGGTATTTGTTTGTGCTGGCTCGGTGTTTTCACATGATTATTTGAAACCAAGTGAATCTGTCCGCCGGCGTGCAGGCTCACGATATTAAACACTTTGTTTTATCAGTTGGTTTGGGTTTATTAGAACTGAGGAAAACTGAGAGGTCTTATTAGAAACATCTGTCAGTCAAATACCTGTTGTTAAAGCTGTTCATTGAGTGCTACGGGAGCTTAAATGAACCCTTTCTGGCACAGTTTTGTGTTCTTATTCACAAAGAGCGGTGTGAAAATCAGATGACGGCCACACTAAACATCTCTCCTCAAACTTCGTCTTTCATATTTTGTCAGAGCAAATGTTTTTATTTCAAATATCAATGTGTAAATGTTGCATATATATATTTCTGCATGTTTTCCTTTCGTGATGCATGTTTGTAGTTTAAATAGCATGATCACTGTTGTGATTGAATGTTACAGCCTCACATGGATTTTCAAATATTAAGTCACAGATAAGTTTGAAAAGTACAGAAAACTCCCAAATTCCATCTTCTGTTTGTTGTGGTTTCTCCAAAACTATTTTCTGGCTCTCCTTGTCTCTGGTTGATTTATTTGGTAGCTATTTATCTTTCCCCCTAAACCAATATCTGATGTTTCTTTGTCTTCAGAAAATCTAATAACTGTAGAAAAAGAGGCCCTCGTAGAAGTCCAATAACCCGCTTGTGCAAAGGCAATCTGAGTAAATGCCTGTTTAATATACTTTCAGTCGCAGAGAGTGAGTAGCTGTAACTAAGTGCCTCAGTGCTCCCTTGCCAGTGTACACCATCCACGCTTACCTCCTTAATGCCGCTTTACCGCTGCGTTGCATTAGAGTGACCTCTGAGCGCAGGAATGTAGAGCCAGGGATTGAGGGGGAGCAAAAATATGAAGCAGGACAGGAGACTGTAAGAGGAGTGAAGATGGAGGTGGTGAAGAGGTAAAGCAGACCTGAAGGGAGGAGACTATATGAATTCTCTCTGTAAGAAATATGAATGGAAATGCCATTTGTAGACGAATGTATGTACTGGTTGGAATCGGTTACTCCCAGCTTTTCTCAGTGAACCTCATGCCTGTCAGGATACTTGAATGGAGAACAGTTCCAGACAGCTCATTAGGCAGACATATGTAGCAGACTGCACACGCATACTGAAGCGGCATATGAAGATTCAAGCAGTTCATGATATTTGTATGTTTTTGCACATATTATATTTCCATGTGTCGCCCATATGTCTGCTCAGAGGGTTTAAACTTTAGTATTAACTCTACTCGAGCTCAGTATTTTTGTTCATAAACCTTTTTTCTCCTTTTTGGTATCATATGGAGCGACAAGCTTAAAAGATGGTCCGCTAGAAATGCTTTTTTTTCCACATTTTGACTTATTTGTCTCATTCTGCTCATAATTTTTGCAACACTGAGACTGCTTTTTGTGGAATATAGGATAGAGGATCAGGTTGCTCTTGTTCAGTCACCCAGCTCAGATCTTTTTTGATTTACCTTATTTGTTCTGTTTTACTCTTTGCTTCCTCCATCCGTGCTATAAGATAAAGTACTATTACCTCTTTGTCTTTGAAATATCTTTGTGGGGCATTTTGTTTAAATTAGGTAATGTCGCTAAGATGCAGACAGGAAATGAGGAGAGACATGCGGCAAGTGAACATGGGTCATGAGTCAAGCCGTGCCTGTTAAAGTTATGTGGTATCCGCCTTTAAACAGTAAGCTGCTGGCTCCCTGTTGTCTCTCTTTGCGTCGGTTTCATTTTTCTATTTAAAGTAGACCTACTGTGCTTGTCCTTGTTTTCAGTAGATTGCTCGAGTGGTGAATGGTCATAGTTTCTAACGAGGTCAGCAATTTCATAAGTAATGGCTTTGAGCCAAAGGCTCAGGCGTCTGACTGCTCTTGGTTTTATTCACTTTTTTCAAACACCGGGCTCTGTATGATGTCACGGAGCTGGGATGTCCTGAATTTGGTCATCTCAGGCACACGGCTCTAGCTGTGAGCGCAGAAGCCCCACCCAGTTGGCTTCATTAAAAATTAAATTAAATTATTTGAAATAATTGGTCAAAAATTAATTTAATTATAAATTCAATTAGTTGAAAATTCTAAATTTTATTAATTAATTGTAAGATATGAGTTTGAGGTTCTTTTTTCCTTCTTTTTTGTGATTTTCTTTTTCAAAACTTTTCATTTTTATGTCAAAAATCAACTTCAGTGCACTTACTATGAGGTTATGGTTTAGGCTGGGCTCTTAGATGCCTTAAAGTCACGATCTGTAACATAGCCTGATTGCTGATTGGCTGGCAAAAATCCATGTCGTTCCAAGACCTCATGGAAAGGGGAGAGAGGCCAGGTTGGATGTCTGCTGAATTTAGTGAATGTGGTTTGCTAGAAATCATGTTTGGTAGACAAAGTAAAATAGAAAAGCTACTCTACTAGAGTCCAAGAATGAAATTATGGCTCTTGAAATAAGCATAATAACTTCAGTTTAAGAAAAAAGATGGCTACAGGTGGACCCATATTTTCTTTATATGCCATTATAGGCCATTACTGACCAGCTTACAACAAGAGCCAGCTTGGCAGCAAATTAGAGTTAAGGCATAACTTAATCTGTTCCCCATGAGTTATCAAAGTCCAGAGGAATATCCTCAGTAGATTTTAACAACTCTCTGATTTGCAGTAGAGGCTATTTTTGGACTGTCATGCCCTGGATATAGGAGGTTATCTCATTTCTCCGGGAGTAAAAGGTTTCATAGGAATGTCTTTTTCCAAAACTGAGAGGAAGCCATCATTATCACAGTGTTGGCAGACTTTTCAGACATACGTTACAGGGTATATTATAACAACGAGAGGAATGCGAAGGCCGGAGGAAGCATCTCATTCATCAACCCAAGATAATCACTCACTTTGGGATATGTGACGAAACACCGTCTCTGTAGTGCCTTTGTGGTTTCACAAGTTCTCTAAAACCGTTTGGTTGTTTTGGCCCCCTAAAATCCTTTCGAGTTCCCCAGAGAAAATTCACATTGTACTGCAATTGACTAAAGTAAAGCCAGCAGAGTCATGGTAAAGAGCTTGTGAGTGGACTTGGTTGTCTAAAGACTGGTTTAGCATATTGACTTTGCTACATTTTCTCTCTCTGCTTTTCGAGAAGATTTGATTTTGCCTTGCCAATTTGTGGATATTTTGGAAGACACAAAAAATAGCGATAACAAGAAAATATTCAGTTGCATAATGCACACGTTTGACAGCTAGTTGGCTTACCTCCCTTTCTTTCTCCACAGGGTGAGTTGGAACGCCAGCTCCTGCAAGCCAACCCCATCCTTGAATCTTTTGGCAATGCCAAGACAGTGAAAAATGACAACTCATCTCGCTTTGTGAGTTCACATTTCTTGTTTAAATGATCATTTTCCAGATTTAAACACATGAGCAAGAACAGATATCCAGAAGGGAAAAACATTGAGTCTGTTATGAGGTTATAAAAACATTGTGTCTTCATGTTAAACAGCTTTAGCATGCAATGTTTGATCCCACTCTAGGTTTGACATATATTTAGTTACAGAATCTATTCAAAATGTTTCATGCAAAAACATCAAACATTTGAATCTTCCTTTTTCCCCCCCTGAGATAAATTGCTCTTATTTGGAGGTAAAACTAACCATTTCTGGTCTTTCCGACATACTCTCGGTCATGAGTGTTCCTCAAGACGTCATTTAAACATTTCTGCAGGATTGTCAGAACAAGCCACAGTACTCATTCAATCAGTTACAGCACTTTGCAAACATTTTGAGTCATTTATTTTTATTTTGCTTCAACTAAGTGGTCTCAAGCAATAGTTCTCTGGGCTTTCTAACGGTCTTTCAAAGTTTTTCTTTTGACATTGACTTCAGGCCTTGTACCTGATCATTTAGGAGGAATGTTTTTGTTTGCTGAGCTACTTAACGCTCACCTGTAAATCATTCAAGCATAAAAGAGTCACCTAACTCCACGTGGGATGAGCCAATGTTGAGTCTGCACAATTTCAAATTATATCTTTAGGCACTTTGATATTAATAGCAGCTTTTGGTTAAAAATGCCATCAGCATGTACAGAGGAGGTGAAGGGAGAAGTACATCAGTGAGTGTGTGTAGCCATCTGTAAAGCACAGTGGAGGCTCTGTTGTGGTTTCACCATCCAGTACCGTCTGGAAAGTGGCACTGGCTTTATTTTTCAGCATGACAATAATCCCAAACACAGTGCCAATGCAGTAAAAGCATACTTGGATAGAAAAAGACAAAATATAACTGTATTAGTCAACAAGAGCTTTAAATGTCAGTCAAGAAGCCTGCAGAACTGTTCCTGAAACTTCAGGAGTAAATTACGGCAATAGAAATTACAAAGAAGCTGCCTAAGAGAGTTGAGGTTGTGTTGAAGAATAAATGTAGTCATGCCAAAACTGACTCTGCATATTGCTAGAATTTTACACATTCTGGCTTAAGACTTTTGCACAATACTGTACTGCTTCTCAATTTGACAGTATATAAAGGTCCAGTGACTTTACAGACTTGTACTGTGTTGAAAGCAATATGTAAACATTACTAGATCCAGATTGTTCAGAAAATTTACCAAAGAGCACATTCACACATGTTCAGGCTCTGTCAGGTTAAATGGGAGGGGTGCATTTCTGAATGAGGTTTTTGTGAGATTTTGACGGGCATGGTGGGTGGAATATTCTTACCTTTGCAGAGTACTGCAAAGTTTTCTTCATATTCCCCCATCTAGATGAGAGCAGTCCCGGTCTTCTAATCCAACGCACAAAACTGTTTAATACATTTTTGGGGCTTTTTGGTTTGACTAATGCAACTTTGGAAGATTTTATAAAAATAAAAAGGTTGTTTCGTAAGTGGACTGATGTCATGCTTCTAATATTCGCTTATTTCAGATCATGTTGAGATGAGTTACAGTAATCGCAACAATTTTCACTCTAAACATTTGACATTTTTTTGTGACTAAGTAAACCATGTGGTCAAGATTAACCACTATGGAGCCTGGGTCCTCGTGAATCACCCTCTGTCTGGGATGCAGAGCAGTGAATACCAGAAGACAGATGGGCACAAATATTCATGCACGCTTGCTCACAATCACTGTCAGGAAACCGCACACATGCCTGAGATTCTTTCTGACCCGTCAACCTAGTATTTCCTAATATAGACATTTTGTTCTTCACCACATTTCTGTAATCTGCAAGGACCTACAAGGTGGTACTTAAAACGCAGCTGTGCCCAGAGGGAGAAAAAATAAAGAGAGGACAGCTGCAAATACACATATACATAATAACGTATAAACACTCATGCATCACAGGCTTCGTGATTATCTGCGGAGTTCAACAAATGTCTTAATTTCTCTTAACAGTGTTTTGTTTCTTGCAGGGAAAGTTCATCAGAATCAACTTTGACGTCACAGGCTACATTGTTGGGGCCAATATTGAAACCTGTATCCTTATTATTTGCAAGGACTAAAGAAGCAAAGGCATAAATCAATGTTTAAAAATAAAACGACACAGAGCAGGGCTAAAGGAGAGGATGCTCACTGGGATAAGAGAGCAGTGAAGGTTGTATGTATCACCAGAGCTTGGGCTTAGCCACAAGAATGTAATTTCCCAGAATAAACACGAGGACACTGAGCTATAGAGAAGCAACACTGTTATTGTTACTCCTCATTTTTATGTGTTGTTATTCACGGTGAGAAATCAAATACACAAGTCAAATTTTTTAGGTGAAATTTGTGTGTTCTAACACAAAAAAAAGTTAAAGATAGTTTCCCAACTTATTCATAGGCCTCCACTGGAAACAAAGGATTACCAAAAATTGCAAGAGGTAAACCTTTCCAGTCAAACTGCATGTGGCAAAACAGGAGCTTCCTCATTAGTGGGACCACAGAGTCATATTTTAGTTTTGTGATTTCCTTGTCAGGACTTAACTTTTGTTCTCAGATCTTCTGGAGAAGTCAAGAGCGATTAGACAGGCCAAAGATGAGAGGACCTTTCACATTTTCTATCGGCTGCTGGCAGGGGCTGGAGAGCATCTTCGAAGTGAGTGTCTGTGCACTGCTTTCAAAGCACGGGCAGTGAGAGTGAACTGATTTAATTGGCAAGCTGTTAAAATTGTAGACAAACAAGGAGTTTGTCAGAGTTTCATTCTAAGTCTGACTTCATTTAATATATATTTATATGTATACAAATGAACTTGCTATTCAGCTGGATCATTGTGCTGTTCCTGGCTTTTCCCCCTTAGATTAAGAGATGAAATCTTTGTTTTATTCTGATCGCCTTGTTCTTCTGTCTCCTACTGAACAAAGATTACAGCCACAGTCTGACACATAAATTGTGTCAGAACTGGGACCTCGCAGTAAATATTTAAAAAACTAATATAAACAGATTCACCATAAATAATCAAATCACTTAACACAGGATAAGCTGTACCTGCCTTGATACTGCAATAAGAGCATTAGGAAGCTCAAGATATTAGTGAATGTCATAAAAATAAAACATCTGAGACAAATGTTAGAACTTTCAAATTCCAAGTAAAATCTTCTTTAACTCTTTTCCGCTTGAAAGCCAACTATGAGTAACCCTTGAAGCTCTTTTCTGAACTGAGAGCTTCTGTCATATTTTACGCCTGCTTATATAACAGAATGACTGGGTATCAGAAGTTAACGAAGATGCCCACGCAGCTACTCTTGGAAAAACACGGAAACTATTCTAATACCAAAGCTTCAAAACTTGCCATTAAGTGTAGAGTGGAGGTCATCACATGTGTTTATGGGGAAAAGAGATGAAATGTTTGATAGTATCATCCTGCCCTGGATCACCATCCAATAGAATTTCCATGCAGAGTTCTGCAGATGCATTTTAGATGTACACAGTAAAACACCAACAAATGCCTATTGTGCAAAATTAAGCAGATACCCACTGATCATTAATATTCAGAAAGGAGCACTTAGATGTTTTTAATCACCTTAAGTCCAGCCCCAACACGCTCACTGCTCCAGAGCCCTCCAAACTCCAGAAAAAACAATTAAAGTTGCTTTTACCATCATCCTTAATTTAACCTCCTAAGACCTGAACTCTTCCAGAGCATGCATTTTTGATTTCTCTTTGATATTTGGGCATATTGGGGCCCAATTAATGTAAAAACAAAGAATTACCAGATTTTGTTTTTACCTTATTTTTGTTTTTAAGAAAAATGAGAGCCACGTATGAGGATATTCGTTTAAAATTTTGATAGAACAGTGGCGTATAAGGAAAATATGTTCTACGGTATAAAGAACAACTCTTTTTTCCTTTCCTTCTTTAGCGGATCTGCTCCTCGAAGGCTTTAACAACTACCGTTTCCTGTCAAATGGTAACATTCCCATTCCGGGCCAGCAGGACAAGGAGAATTTCCAGGAGACGATGGAGGCCATGCACATCATGAGTTTCTCCCATGACGAGATTGTCTGTGAGTTATAGTTCCATCTGTGCTCCATTCCTTTGGAAATCCAGGTTCCTCAGACACTGCTTTTCCTCAGGCATTGTCTGGCACTCAGTAAGGTTTTTATCTCCTGTTTTTGTCAGGCATGTTGAAGGTGGTCTCTGCAGTGCTGCAGTTTGGAAACATTGTTTTTAAAAAGGAGAGAAACACCGATCAAGCTTCAATGCCTGAGAATACAGGTAAACGACATCCAGTCGAAATAAACAAACATAACTCTTCTCACAGTTTCTGATTTTAAAAAGCTTTTAAATACAGCAGGTTTATGTAAAAATAAAACTTTCACTGTATTCTTTATGATTTGATTTCTGTTGTATATAAATTAGTGGCATGGTTTGTTTTCCCTACTTCTCCCAGCGGCACAGAAGCTCTGCCACCTGCTTGGAATGAATGTTATGGAGTTTACCAGAGCTATCCTCACCCCGAGGATCAAAGTGGGGCGAGACTATGTGCAGAAGGCACAGACCAAAGAACAGGTAAGGTGCCATCTATGGCCAGGTCTTACTAGCCTACCAGGAAGTCCACCTGGAGGATATATTTGTAGTTCTAGCCTTGTAGTGTATGGACTAGATCAGCGGTCCCCAACCCCCGGGTCTCCGACCGGTACCGGTCCGTGAGTTGTTTGGTACCGGGCCGCAAGAGTTGAGGCTCAGGTGTGAAATGTATGGTTTTCAGGGTTTTTATCGGTTTTCAGCGTTATTTTGTTATCGTCTTTATCGTTAACTCTGTTTTCCTGGGTCTTTTCACGTGTGTTATGAATAAATCTTCTTTTTTTCAGTACTAGTACTAGTTTTATTTTGTTGTATTTATCCGCGACACCTTAAAGGCCGGTCCGTGAAAATATTATCGGGCACAAACCGGTCCGTGGCGCAAAAAAGGTTTGGGACCGCTGGGCTAGATCACCAGACCAAAGCAAAATGGAGAAGATGCAGACATCCACACAGAGCTTCACGTTTAACCTCTGATGACATTTTTGTCACTTTGTCCCAAGCGGACCGTTGCATCTTCCCAGAAGATTAGTGTAAAACTGTGAGAATAATTAAGCAAATCTTCTCATTATTTAATTGAATGTCAGGAAATCATGACAGATTTTCTTAAAAATGTTTTAAATCTCAAACTTTTCAAGTAGTTTTTATTGCACGAGCAGCATTGTTAAAATCCTCAGAGCTGGAAACCAAAGTCTGGAAACGTTTTAGATTCCCGATTACAAAAAATCCAAATCTGTAATCAGTTTAGTTGAATTTTAAATTGTTTTTATAAGAACTTAATAAACTAAATGTTTTATAATAGCTATGTTTGTATTCCGTTTTTGTCTTTTTGTTTGCAGCTGAAAAGGTTAATTTCCAGAGTGCTTAAGGGTACACTTCGTTTTTGCGAACTCAAACCATATGTTTGAACTGGTCCACCAGCTGGCTAATGGATTGTCCTAATTGTGGCCCACTGTTTGACGTCATGCCCCAACACTCCAAACTAAAACAACAACACGAGTCTGTGTGTGTCTCATGTATAATTCATGTTGCTCTCCGCACTTTTCTGCTCTCTTTGTTTTACCTCAGGCTGACTTTGCTGTTGAAGCCTTGGCTAAGGCGACGTATGAGCGGCTGTTCCGCTGGCTGGTCCATCGCATCAACAAGGCGCTGGATAGGACCAAACGGCAGGGGGCGTCCTTCATTGGCATCCTGGACATTGCTGGCTTTGAGATCTTTGAGGTGCTCGTGGTGCTTTTAATAGTGACAGATGCTTTTCTACAACATACAAAGTGACGTCTGGCAGATGTAGTTTTGTTCCCTTGTAAGAGTATAAAAACAGACAGGACAGATGATCCAGCGAAAGGATAAATCACATGTAAAAAAAATATGCCAAAGATTTCCTTCTGCTATTCACTTTCCTACCAGCTGAACTCATTTGAGCAGCTGTGCATCAACTACACCAACGAGAAGCTGCAGCAGCTCTTCAACCACACCATGTTCATCCTGGAGCAAGAGGAGTACCAGAGGGAGGGCATCGAGTGGAGCTTCATCGACTTCGGCCTTGACCTGCAGCCCTGCATCGACCTCATCGAGAGACCGGTCAGTGTGCTTGTGTGCATGTATGACAGTGTGTATACGTGTCTGCTTTTAAATACACGGTTATTCGCTAAATATATCTCCTCAGAATAACCCCCCTGGCATTCTCGCCCTGCTGGATGAGGAGTGCTGGTTTCCCAAGGCCACTGACAAGACGTTTGTAGACAAAGTGCTGCAGGAGCTGGGCACACATAGCAAGTTTCAGAAGCCACGTCAACTCAAAGACAAAGCTGACTTCTGCATCATCCACTATGCAGGAAGGGTACGTATATCAGGCTTGGAAGACAAAAATCAAAACGAAAGCAATTATCTTTGTTTCCTTTATAGCTTTAAATCTTTCTGGGAGCTCTGTGCATTCCTTGTCCAACGACTTTGCTGCTTTTCTCTGTGGCACAGACTTGTGGTTGCGTAGTTTAACCAGGTCATTGCATTAAAACAATAGCGCTGTTGTTGTGCTGCTGCCGCTGCTGTTGGAACCCCACATCTGGTTCACATTGGTGTGAGATTGAGTGCCTGATGCCTTGCGGTTGCATAACTGAGATGTGAACTTTCACCTTTGTGTGGTATTCTGCCATCTGTACGGAAAAAATGATCCTCCGCGGCATTCCAAAGGGGGCGCTTGACATCTGATATCACAGCTACCCTGATGTGTTGAATACTATTTACCTGCTTCTTTTTCTGAATTGCACATATTTTTACAAGCTCATTGAAGACCACCAGTCAGTTTAACATTAGTCCGTATGAGAAACGGGTGATTCAGATAAATATTTCACATCCAGCTCACAAAACTGGATCCAACACTAAATCTGAACTTGGGCAAACAAATCCTCTGTGACAGAGTGATACCGAAGAGGAAAATAAGTACAAACATAGCAAGTTTGCTTTTCCTGGACTTTGATTAAACCCATATGCGGCTCTTACATTCTTCATGTTAGGTTGCCGGGCGTGTAATTTGCTTGTTATGTTCCACTCTCGTCCAGCACTGTTCGTACTATGTCACATTTCTGAAAAACACATACAGGTCATTATCCTGTTTCAGACACTTAATCCAACCCAACTGTGCCGCCGCGATTCTTCACTGTGCTGCCAGTCAAATATAATATCCAACTGTGAATCTCATCATATACAGTATTATATCAGTTTGTGGTTTGAAATAGACTCACACAGCACATCTGGTGCTGCCTGTAAGTTAAAACAACTGCTGCGTGGTATCTGGAAACAGCGCCAGACCTAGCTGTCACTTAAGACAGGTGAAGCAACAGAGCAGAGGCAGTTAATCAGAGCCTGAAAACCATTCCTCTGAGAGTGGATTTTTCACACATGTTCTTTTTATTATTTATACAGTTACACTGGGGTATAAGATAAAAGACAGGAAAGAGAATGAATGGCCTAGAGCCAAATTTGCATAAATAAAGCCTGATTTGATGCTGTTTTTCCTGTGTGGGTTTTAGGTGGAGGTCACAGCCCTCATGGTGTTCTCATCTTTGATTTTTGTTTTTTGCACATATAAAAACACATGAAAGCATTTTTTGTGCTTAAACAATGGCGATCACTGTTTTTGCTTAGGTGGACTATAAAGCTGATGAATGGCTTATGAAGAACATGGATCCTCTGAATGACAATGTAGCCACGCTGTTGCACCAATCAACTGACAAGTTTGTGGCCGAGCTCTGGAAAGATGGTAAGTCATTTAGAAGTTTGTAGTGGCCTGAAAAAGCCCACTGAGTCTTCACCTGTGTGTATTTATATGTATTTTCCTGCTCTCTGCACCATTTCAGACTGACATTACACACCACAAGTTCCAATGTGACATGCTATAACTGAGTGAATGTCATATTTCATGGAGGGAAGTATACTTCCTCTCCTCTCACACTTTCTCTCAGAGCTAGAGGTGTGTTTTATGGTTTTACTAATGAGGGGAAAGGCTTTGCCAGCAGAAACATTAAGGGTAAGTGAGTTAAACCACAGCCCACTCCGTTCAGTCGAATGAGCTGAATGACATTTGGTGCTAAAACTGCCAATTATACCAGTAAACACCTTATTAGTTTTTCAGGTGCTAACTGTGGCCCTTAACATTGTTGTTCTGATTTTGTGGAATTAACAATCTGATTAATGAGAAGCTTAATAACATGGTAATAACACTGATATTTACTCTTCTGTCTTTTCTGTCTTCTTTAATAACAGCTAATCAGTGTTGTGAAAGTGTGTGTGTGTGTGTGTGTGTGTGTGTGTGTGTGTGTGTGTGTGTGTGTGCGTTGCATCCTTGCTGTCTTTCTTTTTCTCTCTTACTGTCCTGTCTTCTGTCTGTGTCTCTGTTGCTGTAGACATTCAGACGTTTCAGAGAGCCTCTTTCTATGACAATGTGTCTGGGCTCCATGAAGCTCCAGGTGAATGATAGTAACACTTAACCTTTGTAAACCACTGGCTGCTTCTCCTGCTCTGCACTGGCGGTCTCATTGGTTTCCTGTCCTGTCATGACTGCACCGTGCATCTGTCCAAAAAGTTCTCCTCCAGCTTTGCATGGCTTTAAAACCTCTCATACGTATTTCTATTGGTGCTGGTGGTTTACTGCCACTCTTAATACATCTATTGTTTGTGAAGTCTTCTTTTACAAATTGTGAAAATCTTAAACACTAAATCGGAGTGTGCCTGATCAGGGGGATGCATTTTAAAGTTGATTCAGGCTCTAGTGTACAAATGAAGGATTTAAAAAAAAAAAAAGCTCACTGAATTAATGGGCTGCATATTCAGAATCAGGGTCAACAATTCAAAAGGAAAAACAACTACATCCTGTCAATCCTTATTACTCATAGGAGGCTGTGATTAACAATCTACTGTTTAACAAAAAGTGTTTAGTTTACTTAGACATTAAGCAAATATGATGAAAACTAACAAGAAATAGCTCTTCAACATGAGGGTGTTATTATTATTTTTTTGAAATAGCACAGAAAGAGAAAACGCCAAACCCAACGACCCCCTTTGAGTAAGCGCTCGGCGACAGTGGGAGGGGTAAACTAACTTTTAACAGGAAGAAACTTCCAGCAGAACCAGGCTCAGGGAGGGGCAGCGATTTGCTGTGACCACTTGGGGGTGACGAAGAAAGTGAGAAAAGGATTAATAATAACTAATGATTAAATGCAGAGAGAGGTAAAAAAGAAACAGCCACAAGTAAGCCAGCATCCTGAGAACAAAGTGATGTTTTATAAAAATTCATGAATTTGTGGCGAAATCTTTTTTTGTTTCATTTTGTTTGTTTACATTTTGAATATGATTTCTAGCACTGATAATTCCTCTGGTGATGTTTATACCACAGTTTGTAAACATGTGAATAAAGATGTTTAAATGGGGTCTGTTTCTGAAGTTTTATGCAACCTTTGGTGATCATGTGCACATAGTGCCTAATCTAAAAGCGGAGTGAAGAACAGAAACTACTAGTAAGTAACTACAGATGTAAGAAAATGTTTCTTAAAAATCTGCTTTGCAAATGTCTTATGCAGAAGGAAGTGTGTGTGGGATTCATCCAGCAGAAATATTGTGTAGCATTTATGAGCACCTTGATCTTTTTGTTTATTATATGGAATTTCCCTTTCTTAGATGACATCAGCGTGCCACCACATATTTAAATTTTGGTTTACTAAACCACCGAGCTACACCCAGAGCAAGAAATGTGATTGCATATTGATTTATTTTGGCCAAATTTACAGAAAAAATTTGCAGAAAATTATAAAAGACATTCATATCCAGATCTTACCCGACAGAAAAAAAGGAATAGCGATCCTAGTTTTTCTTATTCTCTACCACACCCCCATTTTTTAGCTATATTTTCATGTGTGTACGGCGTTTAGAAGATCATCTGAAAAACATTACTCCTGCTTTGTGGACTCAAATCCATTAGATTAAAAGCTTTAAAAGCATTTAAGAGTAAAAGACAATTAAGTAGTGTGCTAACTGAGATGGTCATCGCTCACAGCTGGTCTGGTAACAGTGTTGTCTGTCTTCATGCTGTACTATAAAAATAGAAAAGAGCAAACCCAGCTGAGTTTAACACGTCAGCCATTATTGGCAGCGTCTCATGATAAACATTCACATTAGATTTAAAATACACATCAAAGAAAAATTGCCGGCTTTTCTCTTTTCTTTTCATGTAAATAGCAGATCATATCAATCATATCTGCATCTGTGGTTTCCTCCTTTAATCTAGTTATCTGTAATCCTCTTTAACTAATTTTTCTTTACCAGTTGACCGGATAGTGGGACTGGACCAGGTTGCGGGCATGAATGAGACAGCGTTTGGTGCTGCCTACAAGACCAAGAAGGGCATGTTTCGCACCGTGGGGCAGCTGTACAAGGAGCAACTGTCTAAGCTCATGGCCACACTGAGGAACACCAACCCCAACTTTGTCCGCTGCATCATCCCCAACCATGAAAAAAGGGTGAGTCTTAAAATCTAACCATCAGCAAAATGTCCTGCTTCAGCGTAGATTCTGAGTTCGTCACTACAAACAAATGTGCAAATTCTGTGGGAATTTTAAATGCCTTCACTTATTTATGCTTGCACTGAGAAGCACTGATGTCTTTGGCTGAGAGGATGACACGTGCAGTGTCATGGAAACAGATCTCATTAAACCCTTTTTTTTTCTTTTTTTTTTAAAGGGCTATTTATACAGAAGCTTTACATAATGTTTTTCATGGTCTCATGTTTTTTTGTTGATCTCATTATTTTTCCTCTTCCTGCTTTGCCAGGCTGGTAAACTGGACCCCCACCTGGTTCTGGACCAGCTGAGGTGTAATGGTGTGCTTGAGGGGATCCGTATCTGCAGACAGGGCTTCCCCAACCGCATCGTCTTCCAGGAGTTTAGACAAAGGTCATTTTTAATCTATGTCTCAGTTTGTCACCTTAATGTTTTCCTACTAAGGTTTGGAATAAGCTAAATGTATTTATTACTTTGGGGAAAAAACGTGTAAGGCTCTTTTCGGAATTAAACTTGTCATATATGAATCCATCCATCTGTGCATTTTCTTAAACGCTAATCCAGTTCAAGGTTTTGGGGGTGCTGGAGTCTATCCCAGCTGTCACTGGGTCAGAGGTGGGGTACACGCTGAACTGGTTGCCATTCTGTCACAGGGTTAATACAGAGAGACAGACAGCTATAAAAAGTGTGATTTACATGTTAAAATACACACTCACTGGACATTTTATTAGGTACAGCTTGTTAGTAATGAGCGGGAGCACCTTTTGTCTTCAGAACAGCCTTAATTCTTCATCAAGGTGCTGGAAACATCTGTATTGACGTGATAGTATCGCACAGCTGCAGATTTGTCGGCTGCACATCCATGACATGCATCTTCAGTTCCACCACATCCAAAAGATGCTCTACTGGACTGAGATCTGGTGACTGTGGAGGCCTCTGCTCAAATAAGTCACGTTATTCTTGGGCTGATTAAATATTTGTATTAACGAGAAGTTGAACAGATGTAACTAAAAAAAGGGATTCATGTGTGCAGCTTCTACCTGACGGGAAACAAAGGACTCGGTCCTGTCTTTCATTCTGTTTTATATAATATTAGCAAGGACATTTTGTCACTCAGTGATGGTGCTTGTTTCTTTCTGCTTTTTAACAAGGTATGAGATCCTCACTCCTAACGCCATTCCCAAGGGCTTCATGGATGGCAAGCAGGCCTGTGAGAGAATGGTAAGGACCCGTCCAAACTCCGGTGATTTATCTTTACATGGAGGAGTCTAAGAAGTAAAGGTCACCTTGTTATTAAAATGATTATAAATAAATTATGAATAGACAACAGTATTATTTCCGTTTCAACCACATCTTCACCTCATCTCCCTCTAAATGATAGATTCAAGCCCTAGAGCTGGATGGCAACCTTTTCCGAATTGGCCAGAGTAAGATCTTCTTCAGGGCCGGAGTCCTCGCCCACTTAGAGGAAGAGAGGGACCTGAAAATCACGGACATCATCATTTACTTCCAGGCTGTTTGTCGAGGATATCTGGCACGCAAGTAAGTATAAACAGAGTTGTTTCTATATATTTGATCACAAAAATCTCACTGTTGTCTCTCTTTTCTTCTCTGTTTGCTTCAGGGCCTTCGCTAAGAAACAACAGCAGCTCAGTGCGCTAAAGGTTCTCCAGAGAAACTGTGCCGCTTACTTAAAGCTGCGTCACTGGCAGTGGTGGAGACTCTTCACTAAGGTGTGTAACTCTCATTTCTCGGTGCTGATAATTATTAAGAGTTTGTAGTAGTCAGTGTTGTGCAAAAGCAGAGTCCCTCTGGTTTTGCTGCTACTGTTCATTTGTACCCACAGGTGAAGCCCCTGCTGCAGGTGACCAGGCAGGAAGAAGAGTTGCAGGCTAAGGATGAAGAGCTGGTCAAAGTGAAGGAGAAGCAGATGAAGGTGGAGGGAGAACTGGTGGAGATGGAGAGAAAACATCAGCAGGTTGGTTACAACTACAGCAATAACATCAAATGTTCGCTTTAATGTTGAACTCTCTGAGGTGCACAATCGACACAGTAACATTATCGATGTGTAGCTAATGGAAGAGAAGAACATCTTAGCCGAGCAGCTGCAAGCGGAGACAGAGCTGTTCGCAGAGGCCGAGGAGATGAGAGCTCGTCTTGCTTCCAAAAAACAAGAGCTGGAGGAGATCCTCCACGACCTGGAGTCCAGGCTGGAGGAAGAAGAAGAGCGGAGCCAGGAGCTGCAGAACGAGAAGAAAAAGATGCAGTCCCATATCCAGGTATCAGGGCATTAATGCTGGGAGAAATAGATTCTTTGTCTCTCAATTACTTATGTAACAGCTGGGAATGTTAAAAAAACAAGTATATTTTAAAATATAACTGACTTACTCAGTGCAAAATATGTTTGCTCATTATGTTTGTTGCTGTGCGTAGGACCTGGAAGAACAGTTGGATGAGGAGGAGGCTGCCAGGCAGAAGCTGCAGCTGGAGAAAGTGACGACTGAAGCTAAAATGAAGAAATACGAAGAGGACATTTTGCTGCTGGAGGACCAGAACTCCAAGTTCCTCAAGGTGAGAGGAAGATGCCTCTAAAAGGGTGGACGCATTCATGTTTGAGTTGGGAAGTTAGCTGTGCATTAAGGGGTCTGTCTCTTTTCATGTTTAGGAAAAGAAGCTGCTTGAGGACAGAATCAATGAGGTGACCTCGATGCTAGCTGAAGAGGAAGAGAAGGCCAAGAACCTGGGCAAGGTCAAAAACAAGCAGGAAATGATGATGGTCGACCTGGAGGGTAAACAAGTATAAAATAGCATACGGAGAATAGTAAACTATCGCTTCTACAGCACAGTTGTTAAAAGAACTGTCTTATATTAAACTGATGTTTTATTGTGTTTTATAATCAGAGAGGCTGAAAAAAGAGGAGAAGACCCGACAGGAGCTAGAGAAGGCTAAGAGGAAGCTGGATGGGGAGACGTCCGACTTTCAGGACCAGATATCAGAGCTTCAGTCCCAGATAGAAGAACTTAAAATGCAGCTGAGCAAGAAAGATGACGAGCAGCAGATGATGCAGGCGAGGTAGGAGATGGTAGCCCGACTACGGAGGAGAATGAGTCCTGATCAGTTCAACAGACTGAGCTAAATATGGGCTTCAGAGTCATAGAAATTCTAAAGTGATTAGAGCAGGAGTGAGATAAGTATTGCATAGCATTACGAAGCAGTCAGCGCACTGGAAACATTCACACTAGCCATTTTATATGGAGCGTTTTATTAGACTTGCAGGCCGGTTGTACAACAGTGCTCGTATTGTTAGAGTTCACTTTTTGTTGTTCTACTTGGTGACCCGGCGCCGGCTGATATTTACTACGTGACTCTCACGGCACTGGAATGTGTTTGGAGTGTGCAATTGTTATTTGTGAGGCATTATTGATCATTTATAAGTGTGAGATCATACTACATTCATACATTTCTTTTAATTAGAATCAACAGTGAGCCTGCCTCTGCTGCCACCCACTGGACCAGTGGTTTCATTACATGCACGGCATTTTTGGAGAAGCAAATCTGAACAAGCACTGGCACTTATTGAGTTCGTGGCTCAAGAGTTGGGAGTTCGCCTTGTAATCGTAAGGTTGCCGGTTCGAGCCCCGGCTTGGACAGTCTCGGTCGTTGTGTCCTTGGGCAAGACACTTCACCCGTTGCCTACTGGTGGTGGTCAGAGGGCCCGGTGGCGCCAGTGTCCGGCAGCCTCGCCTCTGTCAGTGCGCCCCAGGGTGGCTGTGGCTACAATGTAGCTTGCCATCACCTGTGTGTGAATGTGTGTGTGAATGGGTGGATGACTGGATGTGTAAAGTGCTTTGGGGTCCTTAGGGACTAGTAAAGCGCTATATAAATACAGGCCATTTACCATTTACTTTTATTCAAGTCTAAACCGTCTTACATTCAACCAATGGTTTTTCTGTTTTATAATTAGACGGGCTGAAGGAAGAAGAGAGGAAATGACTGAAAAAGTTTCTAGTGCTTATTTTTAGTGGAACATTGAGGTTGTCCTATATCTCCAGAGGCATTGTGTTTTTTTTATTATAGCCACTTTTATACTTTGATTTCAGGAGCGAGGAAGAAGTCAGCCATAAGAACAATGCTCTGAAGCAGATTCGGGAGCTGCAGGCGCAGCTGTCTGAGCTGCAGGAGGACCTCGAGTCCGAAAAACAGGCCAGGAACAAGGCTGAGAAACTCAAGAGGGACTTGAGTGAAGAGCTTGAGGCCTTGAAGACTGAACTGGAGGACACCCTCGACACAACTGCAGCCCAGCAGGAGCTTAGGTACTGTATGCTACATTTCTCATCCATATTTTAAAGAGTGGTGCATTTAGGAGAGCTTGTTATGTTCTCTGTAGGACCAAGCGTGAACAGGAGGTTGCAGAGCTGAAGAAAGCCATTGAGGAGGAGACTAAAAACCACGAGGCTCAGATCCAGGAGATGCGACAGAGGCATGCCACAGCCCTAGAAGAGCTGTCCGAACAGCTCGAACAGGCAAAGAGGGTAACTGACCTTTTTCCAATCAGCAGATTCACAAGTTACTATAGGTGCTACTCTGTCATTTATACTACTAATGTTTATTATGGATTATACGTAGTTCAAGGCTAACCTGGAAAAGACCAAACAGAGCCAAGAGACTGCCAACAAGGAGTTGGCCAGCGAGGTCAAGAGCCTGCAGCAGGCAAAGCAAGAGTCCGAACACAAGAGGAAGAAGCTGGAGGCTCAGCTGCAAGAATTCATGGCCAGGGTCACTGAAGGAGAGAGGGCTAAGGGAGAACTGGCTGAGCGCTCACACAAACTGCAGGTGAGGTGGTGTAGGGTGGTGGTGAAACTGGTTTAAGGTACCAGAGCAGAGGAAAAACACATTTTTATTAAATGTGCTAGCTTATCAAAAATATCTGGATTCTTCTAGAAGTAAAATCCTCTTGTTCGTGTACATAAGCTTAAAGTAAATGAACTGGTTCTTCTTTAGTGCTTTCTATCTATCATTCACACTCCGAAGGATACTTTGGCATATAGACTCGAGTAGCCAGGGATCAAACCACCAACCTTTTTTAACCTTTTTCATTGTAGTGTAACTTCATTTTTTTCACTGTTCAGTTGTATTTCTTTGTGTGACTCTTTATCTTTTCTCTTGACGATAAGTCGACGTTGTAAGAATTCTTTTGTAGCTGTTTAGTCTTTACTTTGGACAACAGCTGCTTCATTTAATGAGTTTATAGTACATACTGACTGCTAAAGGACAGATTCTTGAAAAACTGTAAATATAAGCTCGCAGAGATTTTGTTTCGCCACTTGTCATTTTTGTATTCAAATCTGTTGGACCAAAGCAGATAATCTGGTTTAAAATCTTCACACAGACTGAGCTGGACAATGTGTCTACCATGCTGGAAGATGCAGAGAGGAAGGGGATCAAGTTGGCCAAAGATGTCGCTGGGCTAGAGAGTCAACTGCAAGACACACAGGTAGCGTAAAGTTAACTGTGATATTAAAGGGAACCTCCTATGCTCATTTCCAGCTCAGTATTTCTATTCTTATTCTATTTCTATTCTTATTCAAGTACAAAATGTTTCTTTGTCTTATACTGGGCCTTGGTGCACACCCTTATAACTTTTCCAGTGCCCATTTCCAGTCTCTATTACTGGAGAGTGTATATAAGATAAGATAAGATAAGATAACCTTTATTAGTCCCACACGTGGGAAATTTGTTTTGTCACAGCAGGAAGTGGACAGTGCAAAAGTTATGAGGCAAAAATTAGAATACAATAAGAATAAATACAGTACACAGCTGTACAGAATAGAATAAAATACTATATACAGTAGAATAAAATAAAATAAATATACAATAAGATAAAAATAGAATACAAATACAAATACTATATACAACTGAGTAAAAATACAACGATGACAGAAAGGATTATTGCACTTAGTATTATTGCATATGTATGGATGTGTGTGCTTGATCAGTTAAAGTCTTTATTATGGAGTCTGACAGCAGTGGGGAGGAAAGACCTGCGAAATCTCTCCGTCCCACACCATATACACGCTGTAACGGGTCCTCTTTTAGCCTCAAAATCATTTAAGTGAAACTGTTCTTTTAAAATAACTGTATCCATATTCATTGTTATTAGGAGCTACTCCAGGAGGAGACCCGCCAGAAACTAAACCTCAGCAGTCGAATTCGCCAGCTGGAAGAGGAGAAAAACACTCTGCAGGAGCAGCAGGAGGAGGATGAGGAGGCACGCAAGAATCTGGAGAAACAGATGTTTACCTTACAGGCTCAGGTAGGACATGATTTCTGCTGTAGGAAACAAAGTTTAAGTAATGTGACTGTCCTTTAAAGTTTCTTTTCTGTGGTGCAGCTGTCAGAGAGCAAGAAGAAGCTTGAAGACGATGTTGGAACAATTGAAGGTCTGGAGGAGACGAAGAAGAAGCTGCAGAAGGACCTGGAACTGGCCAACCAGCGTCTGGAGGAGAAGACGATCGCTTTTGAAAAAATGGAGAAGACCAAGACTCGTCTGCAGCAGGAGCTAGATGATCTAACTGTGGACTTGGACCACCAGAGACAGATCGTCTCCAACCTGGAGAAGAAACAGAAGAAGTTTGACCAGGTGAGAACATGTCAGTGGATGCATTTCAGGTCAAGTTTGTTGTACATACAATTTTTTGTTTTAAGCTAAGACTATAGAGAGCAACTCTGTTCTCTTGATAGATGCTGGCTGAGGAGAAGAGCATCTCTGCTCGTTATGCTGAGGAGCGTGACCGTGCTGAAGCTGAGGCCAGAGAGAAGGAGACCAAAGCTTTGTCCATGGCCAGAGCCTTGGACGAGGCACTGGAAGCCAAAGAGGAGCTAGAGAGGATTAACAAGCAGCTCCGCGCTGAAATGGAGGATCTGATGAGCTCGAAGGACGACGTGGGCAAGAATGTGAGCGGCACAGTGTTTTAGAAGGGGACCTTTGAAGTTTGTATCCAAGTGTTTCTTCTTCTTTTTTTCATTCACTCCTCTTTTTCATATCTCACACACACATATCAGGTCCATGAGCTGGAGAAGTCGAAGCGCACGCTGGAGCAGCAGCTGGAGGAGATGAAGACTCAGCTGGAGGAGCTGGAGGACGAGCTGCAGGCCACAGAGGACGCCAAGCTGCGCCTGGAGGTCAACATGCAGGCCATGAAGGCCCAGTATGAGAGAGACCTGCAGGGCCGGGACGACCAGAACGATGAGAAGAAGAGAGCACTGGTCAAGCAGGTGGAAATTAAATCTAATTATGTTGCATTGGTTCGTTCCCCATAATTTCCACACTGATGACTTGTGATGTCTCCTTCCAGGTGCGAGAGATGGAGGCGGAGTTGGAGGATGAGAGGAAGCAGAGAGCTTTGGCTGTGGCTGCTAGAAAGAAGCTGGAGATGGACCTGAAGGATATAGAGGGTCACATAGAAGGAGCCAACAAGGCTCGAGACGAAGCCATCAAACAGCTGCGCAAGTTACAGGTGCAGATTTTATTCACGTGTTTGCATCAGCCGAATTTTTTTACTTTATTCTCCAGTCATGCCTTGTTGTTGCTTCCTTCAGGCCCAAATGAAAGACTACCAGAGGGAGCTGGAAGACACTCGAGCTTCCAGAGACGATATTTTTGCCCTATCCAAGGAAAACGAGAAGAAGCTCAAGAGCCTGGAGGCAGAGATTGTACAGCTACACGAGGTCAGGACAGTCTGAAGCTCAGACGTTTTGTGATGTTTGTTGCTATGCAGGGTGTCGGTAATTCACAGTTAACAGCAGTTTATACATTCAAGAGTCCCTCTTAATGTTCGATGAAGTGCTGATCAATGTTCCCTCTAAGCTGCACACGTGCGCAATTGCGCACTGCTGGCACGGTCTCTGCGCACAGAAAATCTTCGTTGCGCACAAAAAAAAGGTAACCTGAATTGAAATTAAAATTAAAATTTTAACAATTCTGTTTTGCAGTGTTAGTCAGTAAGTGACTGGCTGCTCCCGTATGGGATTAGAACGATGCCACCTTATCCCATAGTCCAGCCAATAATGCGATTCACATTCGTATATACGCAGCTAATCAATGTCGCTGACAGGCTATGACAGCGTCCTTATGTGCCGACACCGGTGTTTTAGCTAGCAAAGCGGTGTAGCTGATGTGGCGTGAAACCACGTTAATGACAACGTGTACAACCATTGGAGATGTGAGCAGGACAGACGGAACAACTAACGGAAAAAGTGTGGACTTTATACCAGTTTTTAAATTGTGTTGATTGGCCACGTAAAACCAGAGTTATGATAAAAATATCTGCAATGTTTGGTTTTCTTCCTGAATACTATCGTTGTTTATATTTACTGCGGGAAGAAACGTTCTATAAGAAAAAACGCTCGAAAGCACTCTCTGCCTGTGAGCAAAAACAAAACCAAAAAAACCCCACCCTTTCCTATTGGTCGAAAAATTCCATGTCGACCAATCAAAAAATGATATGGCAAGTTGTTAAGAAACGGGGGGAAGTTTTAGGAGTGACGGCGGTGTTTTGAGATGTAAGAGATTTGCACCATAGCGCAAATCTTATGTAGTTAGTGTGTAGTGTAGTAAATAGTCTTGTTGTGTGTGTCAGAACAATGAGGCGACTGCTGAGTGTTACAGGTGTTACAGCAGTGATGCATCTCCTGTTGTCAGGCTTGCAGGTATCAGGCTGTTGTTCTCCTTTATGTGGACAGAAATTATTTTTGGAGTGGCACAAATAATTTGTATGGAATCAAATTTGATGCAGAACAGCTGATTGTGCTGTAAATAGTTTGAAATGTTTATTAAAAAAACACCTTGGCTGCATTTAAAAAAAAAAATAGCTGCAAAAAACTTTGTTGTTTGCCAAACTGAGGTACTTTTTTGAAGAAGTAACTATATAATTAATTGCCCAACATTGGTCATTATATACTGTATTTTGCAGACAGAGTTACAGGACTCTCTCCCAGACCACAGACTCATAATACAAGTCAGAGCTTTATAAAAAAGAAAAAAGAAGAAAGTTGTGTTTTCAAAATTTGAGTTCAAGTTATTTTTACTTCCAATAGTGTTACCATACTACACAGGTCAATGACTACATTTTTGTTTTACATTTTCATTGTAAGTGGGCTAAAGCAGTTAATTAAAAGTAGTCTAACATACATGTAAATGCTGTAATTTGATTATCTTAATAAACCATGTAACTTGAATGGATTCAATGCTGGCGTGACCACAGTGCACACGTCTGATGTCACTCACAGTGGTCCAAGGGATCGCTCAGGGAGTTTGTGTGTTCGCTCAGACACATGGAAAATTAGAGGGAACATTGGTGCTGATAGATTTTTTTTTTTTCTGCCCTGCAGGACTTAGCAGCGTCTGAGAGGGGACGACGCCACGCGGAGCAGGAGCGCGATGAGCTGCAAGATGAAATCTCAAACAGCACCTCTGGGAAGTAAGTTCACCTGCTCTAGGAAATGACATTACGAGAAAAGTGCAAAAGTCAAAACAAATGACTCTCAAAAACCAAACCAATAATTTACAGAAAAACTAAAATGACCCTGACAGTCGTATTTCGGCTGCTCTGTTCATCGAGGACATCTTATTTTTCTCGTTGTGTCAGGACTGCTCTGATGGATGAGAAGAGAAGGCTGGAGGCTCGCATCGCCCAGCTGGAGGAGGAGCTGGAAGAGGAGCAGGGCAACATGGAGCTACTCAATGACCGCTTCAGAAAGACAACCATGCAGGTTTGATTTCATACCGCAATGTCAGTATGAGCGTATTCAGTGTCTTTAATCATCCGAGTCTTCATTGGACTAAAACATTTACTGAGCTCCAAGAAGCTGTAAGAATGTAAGAAAGATGGATGGGCCCTTGTTTCATTTCAGAGGTGTATCAGTTTGTCTTGAGTTGACTGCAGCTTTTTAAGGAAACGTAAAAAGCCAACAAATCCATGTGAAACCAAATATCAACTGATGTCATCTCCAAATGAAAATATCTGGGGGGGGTTTTGTCAACCTCAGTCTGGCAGCACTGATGAGGAGGGCAGGTTTTTACCCATCTCTGCTATCGGAGAGGAACCATAACCTGTGTCGTGCACCATCCCTGTCCACTTGGATTCTCTCTGTTTCTCCGTGACAATTTTTTTTTTTTTTTTACTCCACCTTTCTCGCCCTCCATCAGGTGGACACTCTGACTACAGAGCTGAGCGCAGAGCGCAGCACAGCCCAGAAAAGCGAAAATGCTCGCCAGCAACTGGAGCGTCAAAACAAGGAGCTGCGGGCCAAGCTGGGCGAGCTGGAGGGTTCTGTGAAGAACAGGTTCAAGGCCTCCATCACTGCCCTGGAGGCCAAAATAGCACAGCTGGAGGAACAGCTGGAGCAGGAGGCAAGGTAGGAATTTACTACACCGCTCTTCGTGCTCTAGCTAATGAACAAAACCAGTCAAAAAACTTTAAACGTGGAACATCTTCTCCACTCAAGGGAGCGAGCGGCAGCCAACAAGATCGTCAGAAGGACCGAGAAGAAGCTAAAAGAAGTCTGCATGCAAGTGGAGGATGAGCGTCGCCATGCCGACCAGTTTAAAGAGCAAGTATGTCTACTGCTGCTGTAAATAAGCTGCATTTATCACTCACTGCGCGTGTTCTCAGCTTCAGCTTAACAACAGCTCTATGTCTCGCGTCTCCGTGTGTGTGAAGGTGGAAAAGGCCAACTCCCGTATGAAGCAGCTGAAGCGGCAGCTGGAGGAGGCTGAAGAGGAGGCCACGAGGGCCAACGCTTCACGTAGGAAGCTGCAGAGAGAACTGGATGACGCCACCGAGGCCAGCGAGGGCCTGAGCCGTGAGGTCCACACTCTCAAGAACCGCCTCAGGTGAGGAGGGAGAAAGTGGCTGCAGTCACAGGATCCTCATTTACTTGATCTTTTTTTTTTTAAAGTGACATTGCTACTTTAACCATTTGTCGCTAACAGCAGCAGACATTTTCCATTTTAATTTGTGTCTTCCTGTTTTTTACCTCCTCTCTGCTCCTCTCCCTCTTACAGGCGTGGTGGCCCCATCACCTTCTCCTCCAGTCGCTCAGGCAGACGTCCGCTGCAGGTCGAGGGAACTTCTTCTTTGGACCTCCTGTCCGACGATGAGCTGGAAAACAAGATCACTGACAACAATGCCAATGAGACCCCAGCGCCACAAACAGAGTAGAAGAAAAGCCTTTACCCTCCCTCAGTCAGCCCTAACAGACACAGCGGGACTCTCACAGCTTAAACAGGGACCCTCTTCTGGCCACTTTAGCACATGAAGTCCAAAACATCCCCAGTTTGACTAGATTTCCCTCTTCAAACCACAGGCAGCATGACCTAAGCCATCCTGACTTTCCTTTTCAACCTTAGCAGACACCAGCAGTTGGACCCCCAATGCTCTCACCACCGCCCCACTAAAGACTGTAAGAAACGCCTTACTACTCCAGCTCTGTGCTCAGCTCCTCTAGTTGATTTTCTTCTGCTGGACCACCGTTTAGCTCACAGGTGTCGAACTCCAGGCCCCGAGGGCCAGTGTCCTGCAGGTTTTAGATGTTTCCTTGATCCAACACAGCTGGTTTAAATGGCTAAATTACCTCCTCAACATGTCCTGAAGTTCTCCAGAGGCCTGGTAATGAACTGATCACTTGATTCAGGTGTGTTGACCCAGGATGAGATCTAAAACCTGCAGGACACCGGCCCTCAAGGCCTGGAGTTCGACACCCCTGCTCAGAATGCTTCCAAATGCTAAAACGATAGCACTGCAATATTTGAAAGGAGCGCATCATAATGAAAACAGATGCTATTTTTTTTCACCGATCTACAATACATGCACCATGTGACTCAGTTTAGTTATATTAGTTATGAACTGGAACTGATATTGTTTGCTTTTCCAGTCCTATGCTAGGATTGCTTGCTTGCGTATGAGTATAAAATGTGAGTGTAAGCTGCTTCTTGCATTGGTTTCTCTTACGTTCGACAGTAGGTCAGTGTTGACTTGTAATTATTTGGCGTGAGCGCTAAATCGCACTCATGTCCTCTCGCTTCATTCTTCTTCTTCTGTGCCTTTTTTCGCTCTCTTTAAACTCTAAACCCATTTATGCCACATATACTGTTCATATATTGAAACATGCTTAATTTCATGAAGGTATTTTCATAAAGCAAAAATCATAAATTTACATTTGTAACAGATTATATTAGTGGAAACCTGATTTACTTTGGCGTGTATGTCCTCCTGCAGCGTGTATGTTGCCACGATGATTGATATGTCAGCCGTGTGGGGTTCTTTGTAGATGGGTGCTATGACTTTTCTTATCAGTAACTTTTATACTTTTTGAGTTATTAAGAGTTAAAAACAATCCAATAGACATCAACTGTATTTATATCTCTGCTATTGTATACGAGACAAACTCCATTCATATTTCAAAATGCTCAGTATTGCACATTGCTCAACTGTACCTTTGCTCATGACACGTACAGTTTATGAGTCTTTAGAAGTTCTATAATGCATTAAAGTCTATGGAGCCCAATACTCTCCTGGTTTCCTCAGCAGTCACTGATGTTTTTGTCTATTTTTTGTCTTTTGACTAAAGAGCATTTAGCTGAACTCAAAGATGAGATGCTACAGATGTCTTCTTCACTGCCAGAGGCATCAAACTTCTATTAGTTTGGGAGTCACACATAGCCCAGGAAAATAACTGCATAATAACTAATAACACATCCATGTTTTTATCTTACAGCTAATATAAAAACAAGAAGATTTACTTTCATGAACGATCTGTTTAAAGATCGGATGATAAACAGCTTTAGATGTCTCAAGAAAAGAAAAATGATGTGTCCGTTTTTCACCCTCCACTCATTGCTGTTAAGAACCTTGCCAGTGTTTCCTCAGTTTAACCAATTTACTTGTGTTTGGGGTGAGAACCTGTGAGGGTTGAGTGTTACAAAATACAGTCATGAACCAGTTCAAAGGTCAGATAAAAAGGGTGAATGCCAACGGAGATAACAGAGTTAACAGAACCAAAATGTATCTACGTTTTTAAGAAAAAGAAAGAAGAACATCGTGTGGTGAGTTTGTGAATGCTAGTTTGTAGTGACGGATCCTTAAAAAAAGAAAATCTAAACCAGAACAAACCCATACACACTTGCCTGCTGGGATCTTTTAACACAAAACCAGAAAGACAAAGAAGGTAAAGTATGATGAATGTCCTCAGAAAGCCAAAATGGGAGCACTTCTAACACTTCGGCAGCCCAGCAGAAGGTTTTTATAAAATTGTCTTGCTGATCTTACACCTTTTTTGTAAGCCCTCCAGTCCTAGAAGGTAATTTAATGTCAGTCCGTCTTTTTGAGCACAGGAACCTTTTTTAAAGTCACAGAAACCAAACTGTGAACACCAACAGTGTCCAGTAAGTTTACTCCAGTGCTGTACCTTAACAGTGTTTAAAGGGGATCCATTATGTTCTCAGTTATTTGGTTTTGAGGCTCTAATAAAGTGTCTTAGTAGTTCAACATAATCTTTATTTATCCCACACTGGGTGATAAGTTGCTTCCTCTCAGATCATCCTCTGTGTGAAACAAGTTCCTCCCGCTTTCATGCCAACTTTGTTCTGATTGGCTGCCCCTTGACAATGAACATTTGAACTAACATATGTGGACCATCCAATGCCAGGCATTGGATGCCATCCCCAGAGCAGCCTTCTCCCTCAGACGAGCTGAGACATTTCACCCCTAAACATTTTTAGGTGATTCAATCAACAGCCCAAACATAAAATTATGGAGCGTTGGGAACCACTTACATACAGTGCTTC
This sequence comes from Diplotaxodon limnothrissa, assembly GCF_057381915.1. Taxonomy (NCBI): domain Eukaryota; kingdom Metazoa; phylum Chordata; class Actinopteri; order Cichliformes; family Cichlidae; genus Diplotaxodon; species Diplotaxodon limnothrissa. The sequence continues at coordinate 9,425,849 of NC_140599.1, read as the reverse complement.
CCTTTTTATCCAAAACACACTGTGGAGTCTGTGTGCGTGTGTGTGTGTTCAGTGAGAGAGGAGATAAAGTGCCTGTAATGCGCCGAGTTGTGGAAACAACTTCTGTAATCCTTCACCATGTGACTCATAGTAATAATCACTCCATAATGAAGAGAGCTGTGCAGCAGGTGAGACGCAAACAGAGAGACGCAGAGCTGCTTCAGCAGTCACTCCGCAAACTTAACGGACTTACACGTCAACACCTTCCGGTAAGTATCGCTCACAGCCTGGTTGTTGCTTTGGAAAGTGTACAAGTGATGGATGACAGAGGTTTGTTTCGTTATAATCTGCTTCTTATCAGACTTGACCGCACTGGATAGTTTGATCAAATGCAATAAAAGCACTTAAGCAAACTTTTACCACCTGCAGCTGCTCCAGGGGCATCATGGCTCCCTGTACACAAGCCAAGAAAAAAAAAAAGCCAGCAGTGGTGACTCAGTGAGTCATCAATCATTGTCTGTCGGTTTTAATGGTAAATACCAACAATGGCTTCTGTTGATTACAGGGTTCAGAAAATGGCCCTACACTGTTGTGACCTTTTTTTTATTCATTCATTGACAGCCAAAATATTCAAATGCAAATCAGCCTGTGAATCACAGCTAGGAGATCTGTTCTATAAATACGGATCCAAACCCCCCTGTTGTCCTCGCAGGGCCCGACAGAGGTGATCCTGCGAAGCAGGAAGGAGAGCAGGAGAGCGCAGAAACACTTTTTTCCGGGAGGAGAGCGCAGTGTCGTATAATGTCAGTTGTGGGCGCGCAGCCTTTCATCAAGCCAATGCAGTCCCCACCTTCAGTTTCGCCCGGTATCCAAAGGAGACACACGCTTCCCGCGAGTGAAGTCCGACCGCTCAACACGCAGGATGCCATAAGCGTCTTTGAAATCGAGCGAGAGGGTAAGTGATCCTTCCTGTGGGTCTTATGCTGACGCAGAAATCCGCTCTGGACTTTTTGCTGAGTGGAAATAATGATTTTGTTAAAGTGTGGTTTCATGTGGGGATTTGATTTATTTAACGAAGTCACGTGATGCATTTTCCTTTGGTGTATGAACTAAAGATGTCGTGATTGCTCCACAGTCGATTAATTGATCGATTTGGTCCGTTTAAATGTGTGCGTAAAAGTTGTGCCAAACCGCTATTGCGCACGGACCACCAATCTATCTCTCTCTCTCTCTCTCTCTCTCTCTCAGCATTTATCTCAGTGTCAGGTGAGTGCCCCCTCCACCTGGATGAAGTACGTCACTTCCTGACACTGTGTCCAGAGCTATCCATGGGCTGGTTTGAGGAGGGTCGGTTGGTGGCTTTTATCATCGGCTCTCTGTGGGACCAGGACAGGCTCACCACAGTAAGACATCCTGCATTTTTTTTCTCTCTCTGTCCTTTCACAGTTAAAAATCATCACTAATTATTAAACCTCCCATTTCCGCTCCCCTCCAGGAAGCGCTGACGCTCCACAAGCCCCGCGGCTCCACCGTGCACATCCACGTCTTGGCTGTCCATCGCACTTTCAGGCAGCAGGGCAAAGGTCCCATCCTCATGTGGCGCTACCTGCAGTATCTCCGCTGCCTGCCCAACGTGCGCCGAGCGGTGCTGATGTGCGAAGACTTCCTCATCCCCTTCTACCGCAAGTCGGGCTTCAAGGTGCTGGGGCGATGCGCCATCACCGTGGCCAACCTGACCTTCACCGAGATGTGGTACCCAATCAGCGGCCACGCGTACATGCGCCGCAACAGCGAAGCGATCCGCTTCCCTCAGCACCCCCTGACTGTGCCCCTGACAAAGACTGACGAACGCGTTGATGTATGAAGTGCTTACTGAGGGCCGAGCAGGCTGTCTTTAATCTAAGAGGAAGGAATTCAGTGTTGTTCTCTGTAGCATCTTTCAGGGTTTGTCTCAAGTTTCCAGCCGTTTCTCTGATTTGTTGGACTTTTGATCCCATGTGAAATGATTTTAATATGTATAATAAAACAAAGGATGTACTATATACTGTACTGTGACGTGTTATAAATATGCGAGAAGAGTCAAGTAGTGAGTAACTGGAGTTAAATGTCGCATTTGTGGTAGACTTTGCGCTTGGGTGTAAAGCTGTCTTCTGCTAAGCACCTTCCTGGGCTTCCTACAACTGTGGTCTGACGTCAGTAAACCGGGCTTTAGCAGCTCAGTCACAGCTCCACCATCCTCCAGCTCCTCCTCAGCTCCATTAGGGGGCTTTAGCTATTGTAACCACAGAGTGGGGATTAGTTAACCTGTAGGACCAATGACCTTTACCTAGAGAAGCACAAACAGAGCAGGTTGGCGTTAGTTGTGACGACAGTTTGACAAACCATGTAATTTTTTTTAAGTTCTTTTCTGTGACAGTGTTTCAATAAAATGTTTTATACTGTTTTTTAAGATGAAAAAGTTTCATTTTTAATGTAATTTGTTCTCTCAGACATTTGATATTCTCTTTGCCGTAAGATTGCACTAACCATAGCTTACACAAGCACCCACTGTCTTTAGCTGTCCCTGCACTCCATGCTGTAGACAGTGTGCTGTGCAGGTGAAGCTGTAATCCATGACACAGTCACCGACTCAGGTGTAATCCCCTAACGTACCAGGACGAGCTGCTCCCACCCCTCTGAAGGACAAACCTGGTAGTGGTCACCTCATAAATGACCCAGAACTGTCACATCAACACTACCTCAGAGTGGAAGTCTGAATGTAAGCGCATTTATGGATATTTCTTAAAAAGCTATGGGGAGAAAAATCATCACAGGATTAAAATTGCTCTCTCTTGGATGTGAGAGACGAGCTGGATTCTATCTTTACACTTTGTACCTTAAAGATCAGGTACTTATTTAGACCCCTGTATTTCCTACGTCATGAAGGCCAAACCTTAACCTCTGGTGATTTGGTACTTCCCTGTAATGGTCCAAAAATGATGATTATGGTCCAAAAGTAGGGAATTTGAATCTGCACCTGTAGCCACTAAACACAGAGGGATTTAAACTCATCAGAAATGGAAATAAAACTTTAAAACCATTAAAATATAATCCAACCATTTTCTTCCACTTACCCAGCTGCAGTCTGTCCGAGCTATCAGTGACCGAACACGGTTCAGTGGAATGTAAGTATGTGCATACAGTAGTTTTGTGAAGTATGAAGACATAATGACGCAAGACTCAGACTGTGAAAAATCAGTCAGTGCCTCTCATCTGATCACCTTAGGATCAGCTGGGGGTTTTTTTGTTAATTAGAAGAAGAAAAAATTGTAAATAAATGTAAAACTGATTGGGGTGCAGTTATACACTCAATAGTCTCTCCATTAGGTACACCTGATCAGCTGTGCGTTAATGCAAATATCTGATCAGCCAATCACATTGCAACATTTCAGTGCATTTAGGCGTGTAGACATTGACGAGGTGACCTGCTGAAGTTCAAACTGAGCATCTGAGTGAGAATGAACTGGGATTTAAGTAACTTTGAAGGTGGCATGGTTGTTGGTGCCAGGCAGGCTGGTCTGAGTGTTTCAGAAACTGCTCATCTGCTGGGATTTTCCAACACAGCCATCTGTAGGCTTTACAGAAAATGGTCTGAAGAAGAGAAAACATCCAGTGAGCAGTAGTGTTCTGGCTGAAAGGCGATGGTAAGCCAACTCATCTCCTGATTTATTACAACCACAGAAGAGCATCTCTCAGTGCACATTGAACATGGAGCTGCAGAAGAGCACACTGGGTGGTGCTTGTGCCAGCTAAATAGGAAACTAAGGCTACAATTAGTACAAGCTCACCAAATTGGACAATAGAAGAAGTTTTATTAGCTAGAGTCGGTTAAACATTGCCTGATCTGATGAGTCTCGATTTCTTCTGTGACATTCAGATAGTGGGTGTCAGAATTTGGCATAAACATTAGGGGTGCAACGATATTCGTATCGATATTGAACCGTTCGATACAGTGCTTTCGGTTCGGTACGCATATGTATGAACAATACAACATTTGTAATTTATTTTATCAATTTTCCTTCTGACTATGCTGTCTGTGTGGAGCGCTCAGTGAATCTGTGTTCGACTACTCCGCCTAGGCTGCACTGTCGAGCGCAGATCCACTGAGCGCTCAACACAGACAGCATAGTCAGAAGGAAGAGCGCAGGGCAAGCTAGCGAGACAGAAGTTAAGCTCTCCTTGCAACAGGCAAATTGACCCTCATTCAGATCTGGCGTTTGGAATTATTTTGGTTTTCATGTGACGTATGACCCTGAAGGTAAGCGAGTCATGGACTAAAGTAAAACAGTATGTTGGATGTGCCATGCAATGCTCAATTACATTGGTGTGAACTAGTGTGTTAGCGCAGTTAGCTCAGTTAGCTCGTTAACGTGTTGGCCGTCTAGCCCCATGCACGGAGCGATCGGCGGTAGCTCGTTAACCGAGATTTGCTGTGTTGTGGCGTTAAGGTCATTTCAACGAGATTAACCTGAAAGCACTACTGGGAACACAACGAATATGACTGCACATTTACACCGACATCATCCTAGTGCAAAGACAAAAAAAAAGCAAGCATGCTACTAACTTTAGCCGAGTCATTTAGACAGCTGTTAGCACATGATTCTCCTTATGCTGCTGAGAATATAGCCCAGAAGAAGTGGATAGTATAGCTTTTATTTTGGAAAGAGCCATTTCTCTGTAATAAACTCTCTTTTCCAAAGATGAGTGATTCCTCAATCAGATACAGGGCTCGCAATATCACTAGCCCGACATCCCGGGGCTAGCGATTTTTTCAGTCGGGCTACCAAAATCTATCTCTTCCCTGCCCGTCGGGCTATTGTAGGAAAAATATATGTCAATGCTTTTGCATTCTTTCAGAAATGTAGCTGGGTAATTATGTCATTGGCATCGGTGAGCCACTGTCAATATGTGACATATTGAAATGCGTTTGAATTTGCGCTTGTTTTTTTGCTTTCACTTTGCAATCGTGCGAACTGTGTATAGAGAGCGACAGCACTGATCTGTGAGTGATGATAATTTGTGCACCAATTCCTCTGACATCGTCTTATTAATCGTTAGCTTACTATGCAAACATGACAAGTGAAATCTCCCGCAGCAAGCTTAAACATGTGAGAGGTTGATCGCGCAGAGAATCGCTGAGCTTATGTGAGTGCGTGTGTAAAAGCATTTCAGTTCTGCTGAGCCAAATAAGACAGGTCAGGGTGAAGAAGTGACAGCCAAAGAAAAGCTTACCACAAAACGGAGAAGTTATGACAAATCAGACTATAAGGCAAAAAGAAAGTGCAGCTTTATGGTTTCATGGACAAAATAATTTCTGTGGCTGCAATATGACGAGCTAAATAACCAGGGCTGCACATAAGTGGTCCGCAGGTGCGCATTCGCTGTCAAAATAAAAAACACGCACAAGGGTTAGGGTTAGGGTTAAATTTAAAAACTGTACTTTTGAGTTAAAATATATATTTATAATTTTAATAAATGACAAATTAAAAATGCATGAACATTTTTTTGTATCGAAAAAATATCGAACCGTGACACCAAAGTATCGAACCGAACCGAACCGTGAATTTTGTGTATCGTTGCACCCCTAATAAACATGGGTCCATCCTACCTGGTATCAGGCGGATGCTGCTGGTGTAAAGGTGTCGGGGACATTTTCTTGGTTAACCATGGGTCTCGTAGCACCAAATGAGCATCATTTAAACATCACACCTACTAGAGTATTGTTGCTGACCATGTTCATTCCTGTATGACCGTAGTGTACCCATCCTCTGATGTCCCCCTCAGATTCAACCCATCTAACTTGTTGAATCTGTGCCGCAAAGAATTAAAGCAGTTCTGAAGGTAAAAGGCTGTCTGAGCAAAAGCCACCTACCTAATAAAGCAGCTGGTAAGTGAAAGTTTTGTCTCTCTCTTTTACTGTATAAAAATGCTCTCTTTAAATATGATTTTTTTTTTCCAGGAAACTGAACTATTTCAATTTGTGACTCCTTTTAAAAATCTTGTAGACTTTGGGAAGGATGATTAACTGAAAGAATGTGAAAAAATCTTTGATGCAATCATCCTTCCCAAAGTCTACAAGATTCTCAGTATCACAAGACTAAAATAAAACTTTCTGCCAGGAGGAAGAAACTCCCATCGAGCAAAATGTGCAAAGGTGCCAGCTGGCTGGAATCAGCCATAAGACAATATCGCTGCGAGCCAACTTCACTCTGCAGATTTCTGCTGGAAGAGAAAAATTTAACTGAAAGAATGTGAAAAAATCTTTGATGCAAATTTTTCTCTTCCAGCAGAAATCTGCAGAGTGAAGTTGGCTCGCAGCGATATTGTCTTATGGCTGATTCCAGCCAGCTGGCACCTTTGCACATTTTGCTCGATGGGAGTTTCTTCCTCCTGGCAGAAAGTTTTATTTTAGTCTTGTGATACTGAGGTCTTCATAAGGCCATGCATGCTGTTTATTTAAGGATTTGTCAGTGTGTGGATGACTGTGATGAGAACTCATATAGTTTGCAGCTTTATATTTAAATGCTTTCAGTAATGATCAATTTCAAGTAGCAACAATAGACTGAAAATTTGCTGCCTATATTTATTTAAAGAGTGCAAATACTGGACGGGCTGCCTGAATGAGAGCGCTCCAAATGGTAGCTGATATGTTGTTGGCATGATTGCAGGGCAGGCATATGTGAGGCTTTGCCGTCTTCATTCACAGAGTCCAAATCAATTCAGAGACCCATTGTCAATGTTTAACCGATAGCGCCGTAGTCTAGAATTATAACTGCAATAATCAAACAAAACAAAGAGGAGCTTCCAATTATCACATACGTCACTCGGGCAATAATCGGTGAGTCCAAAGGGACCACTTTTGCTGCTACGCACTAGTGATGCTGCCATATAGCAGGCTTTTTAATAGGCAGGCGGTTATTAGACACGCATTATGGGGTTAGACACAAAAACATCTGAAATCCACAATTTAACTCCAATTTTCACTTTGAAAAAATGAGAAATTACATCATTATGTGAGCCAACTACATTAAGTGAGATGACCCAACCAAATCAGGGGACATCCTTCATCCCCCCGGCTTTGGACACAGAATGGGGCTACTGCAGTCTCCAGACAGGCTCACGTGCAATAATCCCACAAAGTCCTTACAGTCACCGGGTAATCTGGCAGGCAGACATCCCAGCATGGAGGCCACACATTCCCAACACCGTTTTCTATCACCACCGCAGTGTTAGACCATAACCAATATCACAACTTAGGCCCATGTAGACAAATCAGCTTCTGCACGCTCCTTTGCTCATCGGCCTGGAGACGAGAAGGCGTGCACGTCGCTGGGGCAGTCTGTTATTAGACGCACGCCTCAACGAGTTCGACCTTGTTAACCTTAACGCACTACAGTGCTCTTATGTGACTCATGTTTAATCTGTATCCGTAATCCACCATTTCCAAACATATGACTCGCTGGGGTTGGCAGCTTTGTACAACTATTTTCATGAGAGGGGTATTTGTAGTTGCAACACAAGCGTCACTTATGAAGAACACTGTTTCTGGTAATGCCAGATTCCTCATATTAATGTTGAAAACTAGGAGTCCGCGGTCATCATGGACTGTATATAAAACATGGACAAAGCTGGCAAACTAAAAAGTGAAGGCCGGAGAACTGGAGAAGTGGCTTGAACCTGCAATGTCCAGCAGGGGGCAGCAAATGCAGCTGCATAAAGTTGTACAGAAGTCTGCTTTATGACCTGAGTAAACGCTTTCCAGATGAGTTTATAGGTTCTATTGCTACTTTCAGATCATACCGACTCAGTTCTGCAGCACTTTGATGTCCAGGTTACACCCGTGACTGGTCAAAAGCCTATCACAGGCTGCAGCTGGTTGTATTTTAAATAACAAGGCAGAAAAAAAATCAAAGTGAAGCATTTTAATAAGCCCCTATGCAGCACATACATAACAAAAAATAACTGTTTTCACAGCAGACCAACAATAGAACTGGAAAAAATGAAACAGATAAAAGTGTGCAGCTCTACCAGACACTTTTTTTTCAGTGTTTTCAAAACATATGAACACCTGTCTTTCTCTTTTTCTTTCCCCCCTAAATATGTTAAATAGACTTTTCATGCACCCTCTAGCACCACAGTCTGTAGAAAATTAAATCTTTAGCTAAATTTAGACTTTAAAACTTCCTAGAAACGGAAGTTTGAGTATGATGGAGCATTGGCAACGTCAGTGGAGGTTGCAGGAAGAAGCAAGAGGCCTGTGCTGAAATCTTTTCTACACAGATCCATCGCCTGTTTGTATGATATCTTCCCTTTACTGATGGGGTCCACCAGCTCCTTTGTGTGGGAAGCCTCATCTTGCAGATCTTTTGCCGTTGTGCTGTCAATCAGACCGGTGGCGAGAGCTTCCTTGATAGTGAGGCGGCCTGCTTTGGTGGGATCTACCAACCCGCCGGTCAAATACTGCGCCTCTAAGTACCTCCTGGCATTTTCTTGGGGAATGAACCCTTTCTGTGCTGCCTGTCCTACAGCGAGACGCTGTTTGGTCACAGGATCCTCGACTCCGGTGAAGGCCTTCTGGGCATTCAGAAGCTTATACTTTTGGTTTGTGTCAATGAGGCCCTGTTCAGCTGCTTTGTGGACAGACAGCTTGTCCTTTTTGCCCAGATCAACTATTCCACCGGTGGCTGCTTGTGCCTCCAGCAGCTTTAGAGCAGTGTCGGCATCAGTGAGACCGCGGGTGAGGGCACTTCTCACAGACATGCGGCTTTCGGTGGTGGTGTCAAAAATGCCAGAGATTGGGAAAAACTCATCACCTGGTAAAGCGCTGAGGTTGGTCAGACTGCCGAGACTGCCGCTGTATTGAGTGTTCAGGTTAGTGTAGGAGGACCTCAGAGATGAAGACATGGAGCTCAAGGGAGAGGTTGAGATGGGTTTGGTAGGAGCGGTTGGGATTGTTTTGGTGGGAGATTTTGGCATTAATGGAGGAACGTAGGGCTTGCTTCTTTCGCCTGCAACGAGGAGAGCAAACTCAGAAATGGGCATTTTCCCTTCCTTGTAGCGGCTCACGTCACGTTGAGTCAAACGGCCCTCCCTCAGAGCATCCCTCACAGAGTACTGATTCCCACTTTTTCGATCGTGCAAAATGATTGTATCTCCACCTGGACCAGTTGAAGTGATTTCCTCCCAGTCACACTCCAGCTCTGACAGTTTGATGTACTGGTTTCGATCGATTAGTCCCTGTAAGTAGGCATCGTAGGGTGACAGATCTTTACCAGTTTCTGGATCCAAGATGGTGATCTTGGTGGAAAGATTTGCCTCTCTGGTTTTAGTCTCAGAATGGTCCTCATGCTTTATTTTGTCCAGCATCTCGATGATGAGTTTGTCTTTCTCGTGTATTTTGTCCTTCTCTTTTAGGATCTCTTTTTCAAGCCTCTGTATTTCAGAGGACGTCTTAAGACTTCTCTGCCGCACCGTCAGGTTCCTCTCACTCATCAACTTGGACTGTTGCTGGAAGGTGATGCTGATACTCTGTCTTTGGGACTCTAAGGTTTTGAACTGCTTCAGGAGATCTTCCTTATCTCTCTGCAGAGCATCTCTGATGGAAATGAGAGTGGTCTCCTCCTGAGAAGTCACAGACCTTGACGTCTGCAGATGGGTCATTTTGAGGTGCGTGCTTTGAATGTTATCTTCTTGGTTCCGCCTGAGATTTCTCTCCTTTGTTACTAGCTCTCTGAGTTGTTCCCTTTCAGCTTCAACTGCTGGGTCTTTCTCCACACGGACAACTTCTCGGTAAACAACCTTCTCAATCGATTTTTCCTTTTGCAGAGTTTCAAGCTTGAGCTTTATGTTGCGGATTTCTCTCTCTAAACGATTGATTTCATTGCCCTCTGTCTCCAAGTTGTCATGTATACTACCAATAAGTTTGTCCAGCTGAGGATCCTTCTCCACTTTCAAGACCTCCTCGACAATTATTCTTTCCTCAATGGGTGGTGGGGTATTCTCCAGTTCAAGAATACGAGCTTTGATATGTCTCAGCTCTGACTCTACTTGGATCTTCTTCTGACGATCATCCAGCTGAGCCAGCATAATCTCTTTATCTTGAATCAGAGCTCTGAGTTGTCGGACTTCCAGTTCAAGTTTTCTGCGGGTTTTCGTTTCATCATCCAGTTTCTTGTTTAATTTCTCATGCTCCAGGATCTGCTTAGGGTCCTTCTGAAGCCGAACCACTTCTTGTGTTAGAATTTTCTCCTGTGGCTTCTGCCTTTCAAGGGTGATGTGTTGGTTCTGCAGGTCAAAGAGACATTCCTCTAAAGATCGGCGCTGCTGAATCTCTTCTCTGAGGTTCCGTCGAAGCCTGTCAGCTTCTTTCTCCAGAAGAGGATCATTCTCATATTTAATGACTTCTTTATTCACTAGCTGTGTCTCCACTTTAGTTTTTTCAGCTTTCAGCTCATCCCTTTCTTTGCGCAGGTGGGTCAGAAGCTCTATGGTGGTGTCATAGTTGACTTGCAGACGGTTCATTTGGTTGTTTAGTCTTTGTAATTCCCTGATGACTTCTGGACTCTTTTCTTCTTTGATCACCTCTTGGGTCACCTCCTTGTACTCCACCTTGGGCTTCTGAGCCCGCAGTGTAACCAGAGTTTTTGTCACTGTGTCAATTTCTTTCTCCGTGTCCGTGCGGTTTTGGCTTGAATCCTGCAGCTCTTTTCTCAGACGTATCATCTCGACCTCTGTCTCAGGATCGACTCTGTAAATCTCGTTGATGATTTCCTTCACCTCCACCTTTGGCCTGAGATTCTCCAGTTCACTGTAACGTAACTGAAGGGTGGTCAGGTCTTTCATCAAGATAACGTTTTCATCCTTCTCTTCTTCCAAAGTCATCTGCAGCTTGTTTGACTCTTCAACCGTTTCCGGATCTTGTCGTACCTGGCTCACAACCTTCGTAATAACCTTGGGCTGGATGGTGGGGATGACCCTCTCCAGTGTGTTTATTTGGCTCCTTGTGCTAAAAATGTGATCATTGAGGGCCTTGCATCGGTACTCCTCCTCTGCAATATCACTCTGGAACAGAAGAACAGCTTTCAGCATCTCTGGATCTTTCTCAAGTCTCACCACTTCCTTTTTAACAACTTTCTCTATGATTTTTGGTTTCTGCTGAGCCAAAACGGTTATCTCTTTTTTCACTTGAACTGCCTCTGTGTTCCTCGTTTGGAGTTCCAGGCGCAACCTCTGTATCTCGTCTCGAAGCTTAGCTGCTTCTTTATCAAGCTGGGGGTCCTTCTCGTATTCGGTGAGGATCTTAGTCACTAGTTTAGGCTCGACTTTGGTTAGCTGCAGCTCCAGTTTGATAATCTTCTCATTGTTGATTTCAATCTCTGTTTTGGTGCCTGACCTTTTCAGTTCTTCATCCTCGATCCGACTTTTCAGCGACTTCAGTTCCATCTCCAGTTTGGGATCGCGGTAATATTGTACCACCTCCTTCTCCTCCAACCTCTCCACTCCTCTCCTGTTCTTCAGAGACATAAACCTCTTGCGGTATGTATCCAGGTTGTTTTCAGCATGAAGACGCCTGTTGACCTCCTCACTTAATTCCTTTTTCAGACTATCGCTTTGCTCCTGGTCTTTCATTTGGCTCTGGAGCTGCAGCTGCTGAGTGACAGCCACCTGACTGATTTTCTCTTCATTCTGCACATAAATAAAAGGACACAAAGGAGGTCAGAGAAGGCAGGTGAGGTGAGGTGGTGAGTATTATTTAATGTAAAAAAACAGAAAACAAAAAACACAGACACACAGTGAAATAACAACAACAATGCTGCTGGGTTTATTTTGATTCCATGATATCCTACCATAGCCATGATGTTCTTTGTTGTACCCAACTGATTTAGTAGCTGGTTGTTCTCTGCAGACACCTCAGCGAAGTGGTTCAACAGATCTTTCTCCTGTAGTAAAAGAAGAAGATTCTTATTTCCATCTACAATAATTTAAAATTTGGTTATACAGAAATGGCAAGACCGCAACAGAGAAAAAAGCAGGGAACTGTGAATTATGACAGTAAATAAGTCAAATACAGCATGACAAAAAGGTGGGTTGCAAAGCTGCTTGCAGAGTCACTTATTGACTCTGTTGAGCCAATGGTGTGCTTGAAGTAATGATTGACAAAGAAAAATATCTTTTTGTAGCTACTTTATTGTCTTTGTGTAGCTGTGTGAAACCATACCGTTCTCTGTATCGCCTGAGACAGAGTTGAAGTTTGACGTTTCAGTGAAACTGGTTCCTCGTCAACGTCTTCTTCACTCTCGTCAGCACCATCATCATCCGTCAGAATGGCACTGTAAGTGTTTGACTTGATCTCATAGTCCTGAAAAGAAATAGAAATACATTTAAGAATGGCATCATTTTGAGGCTATGCCTAATATACAGTAAATATTTCGCTAGGTTTAGGTCTTCTTCTCAGAACTCACATTTAAGACATTTTGCAGATTGCGGGAAAGGTCCTTGACGCGGTTAAGATCACCTGACTTCTTCTTGATGTCCTCTACCACTCTCTAAAAAATAACCAAAAGCAGACTTGAGCTATTTTATTTATAGACATCAGAGTCTTGTTAATGCATGTAAATAAAATGAAAATTACAAAACAAAATACTTCCACTCACCTTCTGAGAATTCTCCTTGCTTGTAATTTGTGCCACTCCGTCCGTAGGTTTGATCTTATTATCTGGCAAATTGACCAAGAAGAAGTCCAGCGACTGAACGGCACTCTGGAAATCCTGGTTTTTATTGACTGCTTGCTGCACAAGAGCAGACCTAAAGCAAAAACATACACGCGAGTTACAACAACACCCATGTGCAATGGTTACCACAATGCCTGATTTTGTCTTTACTTTTCTCTCACCTCTCCTGAAGCTGGCTATTGACCCTTGTGTAACGGTTTTTCAGGTTCTTCACCTGGTCCTCCTGGCGGCGGATGTCGGGACAATACTCATTGAGATTCTGTTGCAGAGAGTTGCACGCTTGCTCTGTCAGGTCCAATTCTTTGCCTAATTTCTTCAGCTCATCTTTCTTTGAGGCCACATCTTTACTCATTGCCTGTTTGACAACATAACGACAAAGAAAAGGCATGAGAAAAGACACATTTGCACGATTCCAGTTATCTATATTGTTGTGTACGTTTTAGATTTATTTACAACACCTGAAGCTTCTGGTTGCGGCTCTGAAGAGAGTTTGGTTGGTCAAGAATGGTGCCGTCTTTAGCCAGTTCTTTCTCAAACCCAGAGACAACGCCCTCTACGTTCTTTATCTCTTTCTCCAAGTACATGGAAGCTGTTGCTCTGATGAAAGCAGAGAAGTAGCAAAGTTAAATAAAATAAAGAAAACGCCACAAGAACACGCACATAGATATGCTACTCTACTATATCTGAACTGACACGTTGCTAAATGCTCAATTTAATGGTAAAATCCATTGAAACAATTGGCTATTTTTGTCCACTGTTTACCACAGCTGTCAATGTTGGGTGAGATGTGTCCATCTTTATTTACTACAGAGGCTGTAAAACCTTTTGAAATAAATCCAATACAGGTCATTCAGTCAGAGAAGTTCACTTCTGACTGTTGTCTCTTTCTTTATGTTTCTGGGGTGAAGGGGACCCCTCCTCTGTCAATAAAACATGTGCATGATGCCTTTTATCTTGAGTCTAAAGGTCCAAGAACGGACTGAAATGTCCATCCACAGCACGCGAACGCCTACAAATTCTCTTCTCCTCCACCTCTGGTGTAATCCATATGTAGCCGGTCTCTAGCCACATATATAAAACACGATCAGGTGGAAGGGAGATAATTGTATTCAATTATGGTGGGGGAACATGACGGTTTCCACAAACCTGCTTATTTTTAATGGCTTAATTATACGTTTATGACGTATCATTTTTCATTCAAGGCATAATTACACGCTAGTCTATGTATATTTATGAGTGAACTAGGCTTTTTTTCTATTAAAACACTTCCATTATAATGACTGCACTTTAAGGAAGATTTCATTCTAGATTTGAGATTTTATTTAGAATTTCATTCTAATGTTCGTACTTTTTATTATAAAGGTCGATGAGAGCATTGATGTCATCAAACTTTTTGTTGGTGGCGCTGAGTTTAGGTGGTAGGGCAGAGGCGGTGGGACCCAGAGGTTTCTTAGCCAGAATAGGATCCACTTCTCTCTGGATGGCAGATTTCTCTGACTCTAGCTTCTTCACAGCGAGAGCCAATTTCTGGAGGGCAAAGGAACACGTTTAGATAGGACATAATTCAATTACGTTGTGACCTGCGTGGTGCCATTGAAGTATAATGCTCGTCATGTTTACCTCATGCTCTTGCAATCTGTTTGCCAGGTCCTGAGTTGGGTTACGGTTGTCTAACGGGGTCCTCGCTCGCCTCAGGATCTCCTTTTCCAGCGCCTCCAGGGCTTTATTGATTTTGCCTAATTCACTGAGGAGCTCTGCAACTCTGGGATTCTCTGGACTTTTAACAGCAACTGAGGAGAAAGGAAAACGGCTCTACAATGAAAAGACAGACTAGCCCAATCGTTTCAGAAAAGACTTCTGTCCTGGTCTGAAAGTCCAAGGAGATGAGAAGAAGTGAAGTGACTGCTTTTGTTCTCACCTCTTTTCTGAGTCTGAATCACTTCTACAGCAGGGCTCTTTAAGGAGGCTATGAGAGCAGATCTACGACGCTTTAGATCAGCCAGCTGTCTGTCCAGACTGAACACACACACACACAGTGCTGGTTTAAAATCAGCTTCAGGTTGAATTATAATCACCAATAAAGTATGCTGAAGGAGTCGTGATTATACCTATTCACTGTCTCCAAGGCCTCAGGATCGGGTGGTGGGATCATAAAACATGCTGCAGAGAGGGTTTTGGTTTTCCCACTGCTGTCCTGAAGCTTCCAGTTGTTATTATCAGAGCTGGACTTCAGGGTTAGCTTCTCACCACGTCGTACGGCACCCTAAAACAGATAGAGAAGGAAAGAGTAATCCCTAAATTTACTATCTCCAACATAAGGTGGCTGCCTGTAAATGACAGCTGTTGACATCGTACCTCTTCATCGATCCAGTCACACAGGGATATTACAGTGGTCGGTTTGCTGAGCTGCATTCTGCGCAACTTCAGAGGCACGACGCTATCGCTAAGTTCCCTGAGGGCAGCCAGGCGCTGCTCATTCCTCTTCACTGCTGGTTCATCTCCCTGAAAGTGAATTTCAAAACAGTTTCAAAGTAGTTTCCATGTTTTCCCACTGTTCAAGTAGTTAGAGGTACAAACTGATTCCTTGAGTATATCCTTAAATGGGGACAATGGGTTTATTTTGCACCATAACACAACAAAGTCACCATTGTTCAGCAAGGAAATGAACACTTTAATGAGCAGA
Source organism: Diplotaxodon limnothrissa (assembly GCF_057381915.1). Classification (NCBI taxonomy): domain Eukaryota; kingdom Metazoa; phylum Chordata; class Actinopteri; order Cichliformes; family Cichlidae; genus Diplotaxodon; species Diplotaxodon limnothrissa. The sequence continues at coordinate 9,410,417 of NC_140599.1, read as the reverse complement.
ATTAAGTATAAAGTATAAAGTCAATAAAGGCCGAACTGGTGGTTCTAAATGGGCCAAAGGTGCGAATGGTTATCTGTACACAGTATTATTAGGAGGAGACAGACATTTGAACTTTGTCATAAATCCCACACACTTAACAACTACAGTAGCACTGCTGTAATAACCATTTTAACATCCCTGATCTTGAACATTGGCCTAAAATCATTCCTTTCTACGGCAGTCTCAGTCATCACAGCAGTTTGTTGTTGTTACAGTCCAGCTGAGTCTCCTAATTTCATGGGTATGGAAGTCTGTGCATTTAAAATTGTAACAGACTGAATTCCCAAACTGTTGTCTGGTTTGGTTTGGTGTTAATTTTTGGTAGAATTTTCCATGTACCACCTTTGACTAGTTGTCGGTCCCTCTTGTGTCAGCCATGAAAACATGGCCTTTCTATGCTTGTTAAGACTCCTAGAAGTTGCACAGAAATCACAACATATTTTTAAAAAACTGTGTCTTACCTCGAGTGCCAACAGGATCTCGGGGTTCGTCTTGTTCTCCATGGACTTTGAGTCCAGAGTCGAGCTGAGTCTCTCCAGAGATTCTGACAACCTTTCTGCATCCAATTGGAACTGCATTGAACAGTCAGCTGTTAGCAGCAGGCTCTTAGTCAACTGGAAACTTTTAATTTTCCTCACAGCTCTTTACCTTTTTGTAGTTGTCAATATTGTCCAGGTGTACTTCCTGTGCCAGACACAGGTTGAGAAAGGCTTGCCATTCAGCTTGTACCGTATCTCTGTGTGCCTGACAACGACATCAACGATCATGTTTAATTAATGCTACAACCATACAGCCATACGGGACAGTAGGATGATTTATCACAGATGTAAAATGTACTTTTATGGTTGGGCTGCCGGGGTGTTTCATCTTAATGAGGTTATCTCCTTCCTCCTGCAGCTGGTTGACTTCTTGCTCGTGTGCTAACAGTCCGTTAGCTTTGAATTTCTGTGCAAAAATGAAACGTGCAAGTGCTCAATTCAAAGTTGCCTTTGCACCGATAAAATCACAAACTGGGACTTTAACTAATAATAATCACTCAGCATGCGTGATGCTGGATTCTCACCTCATACTCCATGCGGACGCTCGGCGGGTCAACCATGCGATCACTCCAGTCTCTCTGGAGGATCCTATCCTGCTGGTTCGACAGGTAGATCAGCTCCTTGCTGCAGCTTTGCATGTACTCGTATAAAGAAGCCAGGTGGTTGCGCCGTCGCTCGGAGCTCTCCTGCAGAACACGCAAGGTGCAAACAACATATGAACACCACACACAACACTCCTCAAGTTTAACTCCAAGTGGCAAATTTACTAATTAAATCGACTTACAAAAAGTTCAGCATATTTCTCTTTGACGGCAGCGTACTGCTCCTGTGAACAAACAAGAAGCACGTTAATGATCCATCTTGCACGCAGGAACTGTACATACATGTGAAGCTTTGCTCTGCTACCTGTGAGAGGGTAGTGCTGGGCTTCAGCTGGTCTTGATAGGCCTTGATCTCCTGATGGCGAAGGTTATGAGCTGCTATCTGCCTCTCTACATCAGAAAGCTTAGGGCCGTATGCCTCCGCTCTCAGCTGTTTCTGTGAAACACAACAGAGAACCATTCAAGATTCAAGCGGCTACTAAAAATCTCTGAAGGACTTTAAGGTTGCAGAAATTTTGGTCGTTCAACTGACCAGCCTCTCATCAAACAGAGGACCCCAGCCAATCTTTTGGGTCAGGTCCACATCTTGTACCGATTCGTACACTTCCCTGAAGGTAGCACAGTCCTTGGCCCAGCGATAGTGGAGATTTACCACACTGAGAGACAAAATGTTTAAGTTAGAAGTGAGAAGATGGGTGGAGAGCAAGGAAAGGGATTGTGGAAATGATTGTTTGTGGCGAGTGTGCCTCCGTGGCATGTAACAGATCAAGTTCTGTCTGCTTGGCATGCATGCTAGCGTTTGTGCGTGTTTGAATTTTGGCCATGACACCCCTAAACACACTCACTCCTTCTCAATCTCTTTAGCCTGAGGGTGTTGAAGCTTCTTGGCTCCGCCCACGTCCATGAAAAGATCCTTGAGCAGTTCCTCGGCCTGGGCCAGGTTGTCTGCATTCTCCTTCTTGTGGAGCAGTTGCTCGTTATTCCCCTTTCGCTCTTTGTCCTGCACAGGAGAACCGCAAATGCAACAAAGTAGCTTTTTTTTAAAAAAAATCTCTAGATTTTTTTGCTAAACTTCTTGTGGAAAGGAAGTGCCTCAGAGATTCACTTTAACACTTATGGCAGAATGATAAGTTAAGTAAAGGAAATGCTGGCATACAGTGCCTCCACCTATGATTCATCAGGACTTCTTACCACAGCCAGCAGTTTCTCTGCTTGCAGGATATTCTTCTCCACTTGGTCTGCATTCTTTTGCATGCGAGAAATCAGCACAGCCAGTTCTTGGGCCTGAGTCCTGGGTAGGAACAGAGACAGATGATGGTGAAAATGCTCCCAATTAATCACTATCCTTATCTCCTCTGATTGGGTGTGCCTCATAAATACAAGTGGGCGTGTCTGGAGACGAGTTCCTGCCCCAAGTGGAGGAGTTCAAGTATCTCGGGGTCTTGTTCGCGAGTGATGGGAGAAGGGAGCTGGAGATCGACAGACGGATTGGGGCTGCAGCCGCAGTGATGCGGACACTGCACCGGTCCATCATGGTGAAGAGAGAGCTGAGTGTAAAAGCGAAGCTCTCAATTTACCGGTCGACCTATGTCCCTACCCTCACCTATGGTCACGAACTGTGGGTAGTGACCGAAAGAACAAGATCGCGGATACAAGCGGCGGAAATGAGCTTCCTCCGAAGGGTGGCTGGCCTCTCCCTTAGAGATAGGGTGAGAAGTTCAGCCATCTGGGAGGGGCTCAGAGTAGAGCCACTGCTCCTCCACATCGAAAGGAGCCAGCTGAGGTGGTTCGGGCATCTGACAAGGATGCCTCCTGGGCGCCTCTTGGGTGAGGTGTTCCAGGCATGTCCCACCAGGAGGAGGCCCCGGGGCAGACCCAGGACACGCTAGAGAGATTATATCTCCCGGCTGGCCTGGGAACGCCTTGTGTTCCCCCAGACAAGCTAGAGGAGGTGGCTGGGGGGTCTGGGCTTCTCTGCTTAGGCTGCTGCCCCCACGACCCAGCCCCGGATAAAGTGGAAGAAGATGGATGGATGGATGTGTCTGGAGAGGATATCCCTTCTCTGGTGCATCATACAGAGCCAAGAGTTTAAAACAAACCCTGCCACATATGCTGACTTTACTTTAGTCAATTTAACATGAGCATCCATTATTTTAAATCTGTGACAGAAAATAATGAAAAGCATAAAAGCCCAGTTTAAATATTTCCAGATGAACATGAAGAAAAAGAACATCCTAATTGTGAAAGTGGTTAAAGCTAAATGATGGTGTTATTTACCTTTCACACAAAGAAATCTGTTCAGCTGTGAACATAAAAACCAGCTCGGTGGCTCTTCGTGTTTCTTCACTTTAATGTCACTCATCAAACACTTTCCACGCAGCTCTTTGTTCTCATTAAATGTGTTTTTTTCTGTCATTCCTTCTTGGCTGTAGTATGAAAGACAACTATGTATCCTGACACACCCCAGATGAGGGGACGCACATTGCAGGGTAGAGGGGAGTGTCCCCCTGTCGCCTCCCTTTAGCAGTCAGGAATGCTGTCTGTGATGAGCTCAGACATCCCTGTTGCACCTTTAATCATATGATTAACCATTGATTGACATTTGTAGTCAGACATGATGGCTTCCAAAGGAGCACTGATGCAGGAGGGTAAGATCTAGGAGGGTGTTGTTTTCATGTCTTGCAGGGTAAAAAGGGTTTGGATTAATTTGCTCTGTCACGTCTTTAATCTATATTTAATTCATGTAGTAAAAAGAAGAGCAATTTCAACAGTGTGTGTCAATTTTTATTTTTTATTTTTTTTGGGGGGGTGGGGGGGTGATTTTTCTTGGCCAGTGCTTGACAGCCCTGCCATAGCTGCTCGCTTTATATTAAAAAGCGCTTCATATTTCATGGTTTCTTTTGATTATTTTATTATATTTGAAATTAGTAAGAATTAGTAAGAATTTATCCCTTTTTGTTTTTAAATTGCCAGCTCTTTATCAAATAGGGTACGTAGTTATGTTATTGGTCCATGATTAAAATAAATAAACTGCAGTCCTGTTTAAAACAGCCACAGCTTAATTAACACTTGTCTTAACTAAAATTACATAAATATATACAACAACGATTTCATATAAAATAGTATTTTAAAATGTCAATTTTTTGCACTATAAAGTAAACTATAAATGTGTGTGTGTGTGTGTGTGTGTGTGTGTGTGTGTGTGTGTGTGTGTGTAATTAAATGACACACACATTTTCATTTCACAATTTGTAATTCTGACGTACTTTTAGGGAAAAACAGGATATAAATAGAATACTTCCTCGAGCACTGATTTCTCCTTTACTCAAACTGATTTTTACTACAAACATCTAAGATGCGGGTCACGTGCTTCATTCCTGAGAACCGCAGAAGAAATACGCAGCGCTGCTGGAGCTCGTGACCCCCATGAATCGCGAATGTTCAGCTCTGTGCATCAGAAATGATGTGAATGCCCACAACACAATTCAATTAAGTTTTATTTATATAGTGCCAAATCAAATCACCAGTCACCTCTACAAGGTAAAGACCCTAAAATAGCACAGACAAAATCCAGATAATCAGACAACCCCCTTGATGACCAGGAACCTCCAGCACGACCATGGTTAGGGGAGGAAGACAAGGACAGAAGACGATGAAAATGCACAGTGGTGTATAAACTCAGTGCATCATGGGACGCGCCCACCACCCTGAGCCTGTCGCAGGCATGCAGGCGGAATAAACATTCACTTCATTCAGGTACAAGTGTCACTGCGCTGATTATGAAAGCAGCAGGAAAACCCTGCCCTGCCGCTCCTTCATGCCTTCTTTCCAGTCACACTTTCAAGTCTTTGGTTTCAGGTCACGCCCCACTGTAACAGTATGAGTGTGTTTGCCTGTGTCCCCTCACACCAGGATGAGATAAAACCCCTGCTTAATCGCTTCAAGAGTCCACACATTTAACATCGTCAGGAGTCAACTCACTTTTCCCCCTCGAACAACTGCAAAGCAAGTACTGCAAGCTGCACACTATACACGCTGTCGGATGAAACGACAGGGACGTTGTTGACATATCGGCTGAGTGAGTCAGAACTTCAGCCTATTGAGTGGCACCAGAAATGGATAAAGTGAGTCAGTGAACTCTGGTGATACACCCCTTGGGCAAAGAAACAATTAAAAATGTGTGTGGTTAAGTGAAGGAGTTGGGCGAGGTGACAAACAAACTGACTTTAAAGTTAGTGACATGGAGACGAGAATGAATGAGACAGAAAGTCTGTTTGCACGTAAAAACACAGGCTGTACTTTAACACTCAGTGTGATTGTCGGGGGAAAGTGAAACAGCCTGTGCAAACATAAATGGGATCATGGCACAAAAAAAACACCATCAGGCATTTAAAAGAGAGAAACCAAGACAATACAGTAACACACACAGACAGAGGGAGAGAGAGAGAGAGTAAATCCCAACTCACTTGTTTAACTTCACAGTGCTGGGATCCTGTTTCTTCGACATCTTGGGACGTCGCTTGTGTGTATAATCTGAGTCCAAGTGTATTTCTTCCTAACGCTCTCTTCTTCCTCTTGCTCCCTTCTTGCCTCCCGTGGCGTCTCCCTCTCAGTTAAGGGAGCGTTCACCTGTCTCAGCTCCTCCCCGGGCCAGCAGGTGTGTCGCCAGGAAAAGCAGAGAGAGCGGCAGACCGGGCGGACCTGTTCCACGTTCCCGCAACCTCACATTCTAGGAGAATAATTGTGTTTACCCTTGTAATTTTGTGCGCTTGTGCTTTCTCAGAAGTGTGAGTGTGCTTCTTCTTTTTTCTCTCTTTTTTAATCCCTTTGCAGGAAACTCGAGAGGAAAATCTGACAGAACATCATTTTGCTCCTGAGGTTACACCAGAATCATTGATTAGCTCATATGTGACTTACAGTCAGCTCAGTGGGATTTGTTTTCCTTTTTTTTGATCATTTTACAGAATTTCATCATAGTAACGGGCTCTAAAGTTGCTTCTCACAAAGCACTCGTGGTCCCCTCAGAGATGATTACAGGGGAATGTAGAAAAACTAGCCACTTGACTGGATATCAGGCTCATCTTTACTCTCTTTGTTTAGATGTGACAATCAAAGGTCTAACCTAGATTTTCACTGTGCTACGTTTCAGTATTTGTTATCTGAGAAGTATGAATAAAAACAGAAAAGACAGAGTATGAAATCTAAATTGTATACTCAGTTTCATTAAATGTTGGGTGGTACTCTAAATAGTTGACCTTTCACCTTTCAGCGTGGGTGAGCATATAAATTTCTATATCGTCTGTGCCTACACACACACACACACACACACACACACACACACACACACACACACACACACACACACACACACACAAACAAACACACACACACACACCCTGTGAAATTACCGGACAGGAGTCAAGGTCTAATGTGAGGAATGCAAACTTCACCTGCTGCCAAAAGAGGTAAATAAAGAAAAGAAAAGAGCTGATAACAAAGATAATCTGCAGGGCTGCAGAGCATGCATTGTATCTTGAGTGTGTGTGTGTGTGCCTGTGTAAGTATGCAGCATGCTTAGTAATTAACGTGGGTGATTGGAGTTAGATGCACCTCTGCTCGTGGAGTCAAACAATATGAGTTTGTAAGAAATTAGTTCAGCACGCTGCTCCGTCTCATGCTTGCTGTAGGTGTGTCTGATGCACACCCAGAGCAGTTACTCAGGAAACCAACTCCTACATACCTGCGCAGGAGGACAGGGAGGGATTGAGTAGAAGCCAGAAAAAGGTAAAACGAAGTAAAATCAAACAGAGGTGGTCGGACATGAAAAGCAGCTCATGGTTGGGGTCATGGACGTGACACTTTGACCCCTGCAGCACTTTGAATCTGCAAGATCAACAGTGACAGCATGAAATGTTTTTCCCACAGTAATGAACCGGCAGACGGTTACTGCCTGAGCCTGCAGCCATACCAAGTTTTAGTTTTGGTTGAGGTTTCGACCTAATAATAACCTTACAGCCTAACACCGTAAATCACCCTGTTCTGCAATCAAACATCTGACATGTACTAACTACCTGATGAAGTCACTGGAACATTAAAGAGCTTGAAGAGCCAGATTTACATCCTTGTACAGAACAAAAACAGAGTTAACACCGAGGGAATACTCAGCAGCTTCAATGCATTCTGAGGTTGCTCCAGATTTCACCACAGTCTATGGGGCAAGGGCACAGCTAAAGAATTGGTCTCGGGTTCCCCCTTCCCTCAAGTGGGCTGCTTCCCCCTTTTTAGGCAAACTGGTGTTTTCATCCTCAGTGTACCAAAGCCCTGAGTGGTTAACACTAGGAGGCATATTTAGAAATGAACTAAAATTAGAAATGCAGAAAAAAGCACACAAAATACAACAGAAATGTTTTTGGGTACACAATATCGTGATGGAACAGCTTCCGAAGAGACAGAAACCAAAACATGCGAAGGATCGCACTGAGACAGGAGTCATATAGATATAGATATAGATAGATATATATAAATATATATATGACCAATAACCTGCCTCAGTACTACATGGAAGCTCCTGTCAGGCATCATATCGGCTAAGATGAACAGGCACATGGGTCAATACATGAGCGGGACACAGAAAGGGATTGGCAAGAATACCAGAGGCGCAAAACACCAGCTACTGATAGACAGAACAATCAGCCGAGACTGCAAGACCAGACTGACCAACCTGTGCACTGCCTGGATTGATTACAAGAAGGCCTATGACTCAATGCCCCACAGCTGGATACTGGAATGCCTAGAATTGTACAAGATCAATGGGACCCTAAGAGCCTTCATCAGGAACTCAATGGGGATGTGGCGTACAACACTAGAGGCCAACTCCAAGCCCATAGCACAAGTCACCATCAAGTGCGGGATCTGCATAGGCCTGAACCCCCTCAGTGAGATCATTAACAAGACTGGCTACGAATGCCGACTACGGAACGGAGCAGTTGTCAGCCACCTCCTGTACATGGATGACATCAAGCTGTATGCCAAGAGTGAACGAGACATCGATTCACTGATCCACACTACCAGGCTATACAGCAATGACATTGGAATGTCATTCGGACTGGAGAAGTGTAGTCGGATGGTAACAAAGAGAGGGAAGGTAGTCAGAACTGAGGGGATTGAACTACCAGAAGGCAACATTGCAGACATAGAGGACAGTTACAAGTACCTGGGGATCCCGCAGGCGAATGGGAACCATGAAGGGGCCGCTAGAAAAGCTGCAACCACCAAGTACCTGCAGAGGGTCAGGCAAGTCCTGAGGAGTCAGCTGAATGGTAAGAACAAGATCCGGGCCATCAACACGTACGCCCTGCCCGTGATCAGGTACCCTGCTGGGGTAATAGGCTGGCCAAAGGAGGAGATAGAAGCCACTGACATAAAGACAAGAAAGCTCCTTACCATGCATGGAGGGTTTCACCCCAAGTCCAGCACCCTGAGGCTGGACGCTAAGCGGAAGGAAGGGGGCCGGGGACTGGTGAGTGTCAGCACCACAGTCCAGGATGAGACAACGAACATCCAAGAATACATTGGGAAGATGGCCCCAACTGACCGAGTGCTCAGTGAATACCTCAGGCAGCAGAAACCCAAGAAAGAGGAGGGAGACGAGGAACCATCATGGAAGGACAGGCCCCTGCACGGTATGTACCACCGGCAGATAGAGGAGGTGGCTGATATCCAGAAATCCTACCAGTGGCTGGACAAAGCTGGACTGAAAGACAGCACAGAGGCACTAATCATGGCAGCACAAGAACAAGCTCTGAGTACAAGATCCATAGAGGCTGGGGTCTATCACACCAGGCAAGACCCCAGGTGCAGGCTGTGTAAAGATGCCCCAGAGACAATCCAGCACATAACAGCAGGGTGCAAGATGCTAGCAGGCAAGGCATACATGGAACGCCATAACCAAGTGGCCGGCATAGTGTACAGGAACATCTGTGCTGAGTATAACCTGGAAGTCCCGAGGTCAAAATGGGAGATGCCCCCAAGGGTGGTGGAGAATGACCGAGCTAAGATCCTGTGGGACTTCCAGATACAGACGGACAAAATGGTGGTGGCTAACCAACCGGACATAGTGGTGGTAGACAAACAGAAGAAGACGGCCGTAGTGATCGATGTAGCAGTTCCGAATGACAGCAATATCAGGAAGAAGGAACACGAGAAGCTGGAGAAATACCAAGGGCTCAGAGAAGAGCTCGAGAGGATGTGGAGGGTGAAGGTAACGGTGGTCCCCATGGTAATCGGAGCACTAGGTGCGGTGACTCCCAAGCTAGGCGAGTGGCTCCAGCAGATCCCGGGAACAACATCGGAGATCTCTGTCCAGAAGAGCGCAGTCCTGGGAACAGCTAAGATACTGCGCAGGACCCTCAAGCTCCCAGGCCTCTGGTAGAGGACCCGAGCCTGAAGGATAAACCGCCCGCAGGGGCGTGCTGGGTGTTTTTTTTATATATATTTAAATATATATATATATATATATATATATATATATATATATATATATATATATATATATATATATATATATATATATACATACATATACATATATATATATTATTTTTTTTTACTTTTGCTTCATATTCTTCCATATCAGTCGTGTTTCATGTGCATTTCTTTTTACTGGTCTTTGCTTAAGTTGCCTCACTGGGCCACCGTATCAATGCGTAATTGTAAATGTAACTATATGATTTAAAATAATATAATAAAATGAATTTGAATTTCATTATAGAAGCGTACACCTCACAGTGGTTTGCTCCACTTCCTGGCGTTCAGGGAAACACATTAGCACCATTAACTTGTGCTTTAACGTTAAAGGGCAGCTAAGTTTCATAATGGATATTTTTATTGTTATGTAACTTTTTTTTTTTTTTTAACTCTAATGGGCAATAAATAATTGTCATTTAACAAACTTTTAAATGACCTGATTTAAAATATGGCTGACTGCTTTCTACTCTTTGTTTATAATTAATTAGATGAAATTAATTTGAGAAATGCCTTTGTTACTACAGTTGAAGTATATATGAATGTGAGTATATGTTGCTAGAAGACATGCTCAGCCTGGTCCCCTTGTGCCCCCCAGCTTTAAGATGACAGTGTTAGGGTGGGAATGTCAATGATTGTCTGACTCGTGGTGGACTAGCAGCCTGTCCAGGGTGTACCCCACCCACACTTAATTACAACTAGGATAGCCCTGACTTGGATAAGCATTAAGAAGATGTTTCAGAAGAGAGGATATTATAGTAAACTAAGAGGAAAAAGCATCTAATTCATTTCAAATAAGATAAAAATTCATTCAAAACTATGACAGCTCTGCTTTGAAGCAGCAGGGTTAATGATGAACTTTTATCAGTGGAAGTGTTTTGCCATGAACTGTTTCTAGAAAAAAAAGTGCAGAATGACACAAGCAATGAGTAAGACGAGGGCAGTGAGGTCATAGGCACATTTTAAGCTTCCTCAAAGGCAGCAATGGTGTGATCCGCCTCTGTCCTTAAACCCAGCCCATCTGTTTAAATGACACATTATGCAATTCATGAAAGATAAGCTTGTTCTCCCAATCAAACGTACCTGCCGTAAATTGATTTCACAATGTAAAAAAGGTTGTAGTCCTGAAAAGAAAAAAACATACAAGACAAGCGTGTGTTCATTTCAGATAATGCTGTCGGCATTGAGGTGTGGCTGTCACAAAAAAAAAAAGAGCTCTTCTCTGGCTCTGTAGTATTTACACAGCGTGCGTTCCTCACATACTTCTACGTTATGGTTCTGTAAACATGTAGAAAGCAGTTTAATCAGCCGCACCCACAGCACCTGTGAGCAGCAGCGGGGACTGTTCATCCAGAGATCTGATCTGTAATCATTCGCCACTGACCTGTGACCAGATTTCAGTCTCTTTATCATGAATATATATATTCATTGGGTGGAGCACCAGCTGCGCTGTGATAACTGGGACCCGCATCCTCTTTTAACCTTAATGAGAAAGACTGCAATGCTTAGTCTTACTAGAGCTATGACAGAACAGTTGTGCTTCCTAATCAAAAAAGGAGTTAAATGAGCAAAATCAGTGATATCTCCATATCTTTATGTAGTGTACATAAGTACACTTGATTCCTTTAGTTTGTTCCTAATATTTCTGCTGCACAAAATTTCTTTACCTGTGACTTATTTTAAATAGAAGGTTGTAGTTGTGAACCTAACATGTGCTTGCCTAAAGATAGATATTGGATAACACTTTGTTTTGTACATTTTATGGATAACTGGATGTTCTCAGGAAGTAGCCAAACATGTGCCAACTGCTATAAGGAGTGTAAACGCGGAGTGGGATACACAGCTCAAGACTGCCTATTTCCATCTTAACACTGCAGAGATGGCTAACATGCATGGGGGCCCAGCCCTGGAGCAGGGTGCCGCCGGTGCATCGAGCCACCTGGGGGGCTCTTCAACTGGTGGGGGAGATTGTCACATCTTGCAGGAGCTTTCCTCTCCTCAGGAGCTCCCTCTGCAGGAGGGGAGATACAGGAGAGGTGGAGGAAGATCTCAGCCTGGGTGTTTATTGTCTTATGTAGTCTGGAAGATGAGTGGATGGTGGGGTGGGTGCAGTTTTCTCTGTGGTGGGGTTGGGTGGACTGTCCCGTGCTCTGTGGGGCCGGGAGGCGCTGCTGCACTGGGCCCCGGTCTGGATGGGCCTGGGCCCCCTTTCCCTGGCGGGTCGCGGAGTATGGGGGTGCCTACTGGGGTCAGCGGGGGAGCTGGCCCCAGGGAGGGGTCACTTGCCCCTCCCTTCCTTCCCTCCCCATCTCCAGCTGCCTCCCTCTCCCCGCTCCACCACAACCACCCACACATGCAGGGCCTTGGAGTAGGGGTATGTCACCAGGGTGCAGAGGAGGCTACCCCCCCTGTCCCCTTCTGGCTGCCTCTGCCTCAATTTTATCCCACAACTTAGACATTCACATTACTCACACTCTCATTACACATACATATAGGATCTTGGGGGTGGGCACGATACACGGAATCCAAAGTACCATCAGGGTGTACACCCCACCCTGGACGTCGTTGCCCACCTCTCAATTTTAACTCATTCACTGCCATTGACGTCTATAGCCGTCAATGGCAGTGAATGAGTCAATGGGTTTAACTCATTCACTGCCAATGGCTGGCAGTGAATGAGTTAAATACACGTAGACATTGAGGGCTAGCAGGAGGGACCATGCGCTTACCTGCTGCTCTCTGGCAGGTAGCTCCAAGCCCTCCTGGGTTTTAAATGCACCTTAGAACACACATGCATCAACACTACAATGAGCGGGTGGAGGGAGGTTTGGAGTCTTCTCTCACCCCCCATTCTCTGCGACCTGCTGGAGCAGGGGGGCTAGGACTAGGAGGAGGAGTTGGCCGTCTGACTGCGGTCTGGAGTGTGGAGCCTTCCTGCTGCTGCGGAGTCGGGGCGGTCTGCCTCCCCCCACCGCAGGGAAAAGGGTAACACCACCTGGGTCTGGGTGAAGTTCCCCCCTCCAGGGGCGGGGGTACCTAGACCCGGTTTGTAGAGTACGCTTGGGGAGTGTGATCGTGTGTACAGCGTCTCTTTATGTCTGTCTCCACGTTGGTTGAGTGTGGAGTAAGTGCATATGAGAGCATGAGGGTGGGAATGGATGTTTGTATCTGTGTGTGCCTGTATGTCTGTGTCTATATGTCAGGTTGCGTATCAGACGCCACCTCTCTGGGGACATCTCAGGCCCTCCAAGGTTTGGAGGCCTATCTCCCCCTACCACCACTTCTCCTGCCAGTGGCGGACTCCCTCAGACATCGGTGCATTGGTGGTTCTTTGTGTCCGGGGATGGGTGTCCAGGTACACACCGGCTCACTCCTTGGCGGCCGCTTATCGGGGCCTGGAGCCTGGGGCTCGCTCGGGCCACTTCGGAGGTGGGGTGCCCCCGGCCTCTCGGCCTGGGGCTCGGTCACTCAGGCACGACTGGCTGCCGGCGGAGCTCACGGGCGCGTCACTGCAACTCCCCCTGGCTTCTGCTCCGCGGCTGCTGAGTGACCCCTCATCTGGGACTCTCCTCAGCTCTTTCCGGGACAGTGGCGTGGCTGCCCCTCTGTTGGTCTTCCTTGGTCTCTTGTGTTCTGGGGGCCTCTGGATGTCTGGAGTTTTGATCTCCTCCATACCTGCTTCATGCCCTGGAGGACGGGGCTGTGCCCCCCCCCCACACACACACACACACCCTCTAGCAGATTTTTACATGAAGGAACCTTTTAAAAAACAAAAAACAAGCGCGTCCATGCTCACAGGTGTACACACGGGTGATCACACCCACAAACTACACCCTTTTTGGCTCCTACCTCAAAGCACACTGTGTTCTGTTGATCTTATGTGCTGCACAATAATGTTTAATATTTAGTATTTACTGTCATATTCCCATATATCATTGTGATGTTGTTTATTCTATTACTCTTGTTCTCTTCTGCTTGTTTTCTTTTTTCTTTCTCAGCAGGTGATCCAGGTGATTGATATATGCATTTTTTTTTCTCTGCCCGTTCTGTTGGTTTATGTTTTTTGCCCTTCTCCCCCGTCCCTCTTCTCAGCTGTTTCTCTTTCCCTCTTTCTTTCTCCCCTTCTTTCCCCCAGTCAAGTCTGTCCCGTATTCAGTAAGTGAAAATAAAATAAACAATAAAAGGTGAATCAAATGGACCATTACGGCAAGGCTGGGATGGTCAATTTGGTAAAGTAAATCCGTTGGGCATCTTTGTTTGCCTTTAGACAACAATTCTGATGGCAAAAGAGCCAAACGGGACAGGCAAAAAAAACAAAAAAAAGAGATGGCTAACATATGAAATAACAGATTTTGCTGATAGTCAAGTGGAGCACTGCATGGAAAAGCTTGCCCAGTAGTCGTTACTCTGCTCATACTGCAGTAAAACGTAACTTGAAGTAGACAAGAAATCACTTTGCTATTCAATTCTCTACCAGCAGATGTAGACATTGCTTCATCTCAGCCTACTAGCAGCTCCACAGGTATTCAAAATTTAACATTAATGCATTTATACAAACCCAAAACTCATGTTTTATGAACACTGTCATTAAGTTGTGGTGGGATGCAACCCTTTTAACCATTTTGCCTTCACCTGGCACCACCCTCCCTGCAAAACAAATACTATTTCAGCTACTAGATTAAGCAAGGTGATTTTTATTTTTGCTCCTGTTATGGCAACATCAGTAACACAAAAACCCTGAGACACCTGATTGTCATTAGGTTAAATGCTGGTTTAAGGGATTGTTGTACCTGATTGCACACTTTGCTTGAATTCTTGCAGGACCCTGACATCTGCTGGACATTGAGAGTCATACTAATACCGCTCCTCTAATGACTCAGCAACATTCATGTTGTAGTAAAGGAGACACAAAACTGTCTTTTCAGGAGTTTATTTGAAAGATCATGCAGTGCACTTTCAAGAAAGGAACTTAACATCACTTTCAATGATACACGTGAAAACTGATACATTTTTATTTACCTAGTACAAAATTTTAACTAAACAGGAATGTAACAAATTAAATAGCATTAGGAAAAATGTGTGCAACATCACTAGTGCTGCACTGCAGATCTTAAAAAGGTTTGACAGAGGTTGGAGTTGTTGTAACCCTGTTGTGTAAATACAAAAAAAAAAAAAATCTGGATCAAGTATACAACTCAGACAAAAAGCAATAAATTACTTCTTTCAAGTGTACGACAAGTTTACTGTGAGAACTGAGGAGGCATGGGGTACGGCACCAGTGACGGTGGAGGATGCTGCTGTTGCTGCGGCGGTGGCGGAGCCTGTCCCTGGGGGAAGGGGAATGGGGGATGACTCACACCATTCTGCGCAACAGCCTTACCAGCACCAAACTGCTGGCCCTGGAAGTTGTTCTGGCCTACGAATGACCCAGTCTGGTTACTACTAAAGTTTGACTGTCCGTTACCATTGTAGCTTCCTCCATTGAAGCCATTGCCGTTGTTGCCCCCATAGCCTCCATTCTGAGAACTCATGCCATAAGACTTAGCTGGTCCATTATCAAAGCCTCTGTTGTCCCTGTCCCTAAAATTGCCAAAATCGCGCCTTCCTGAGGAATACCTATCTCGATGATTATCTCGATAGTCACCACCTCTGCCTCCCCTTGAACGACCTAAAAAGAGATGTGGCAACATTAGAAAAGCGATACAGGAACACGTTTTAGTGAAAGCAATTTAAACTCAAAGTTGATGCAAAGATAAAGTCGTGATAAAGAAATTAATCTTAAAAGAAAGGAGGAGCGGGTTAAAGAGACTCATCACCATTTTTGTATCTCACCAATTAGATTTACCTCCTCTGTCTTCTGCCATTTGGAGGAGCTTTGGGTTGATAGCCTGGTTGGCCTCTCGAAGCACAGAGACGAGGTCGCCGGCTTGCCTCATGTTGTTTGGTGTGAAGAAGGTATAGGCTGTGCCTGTCTTTTGGCTACGAGCCGTTCTGCCAATGCGGTGGATATAGTCCTCGGAGTTGTTGGGGTAGTCAAAGTTGATGACAAATTTGACGTCTTCAACATCTGTAATGTTGCAGTGTGGCATAAAAAGAGGACAGCACACAAAATGTGCACCGGCGCCACCACAACAACCGGATCAAAAACAAAAGAGGGCAAGTTAGTACGGTCATGACGGTGGGATTGCTGGTTAACCCACAAAGGCTGCAAATTGACTGGCATTAGACACATAATCCTCGGGGAGACTACGGTGGGAAGAGAGAAACGATGCACACTCCGTTAGCTCCTAATCCAGTGAGAAAATAAAAACCTTCCCTGCTAAGCAACTGCCAAACCACACAAAAAAGAATGGATCAGCAGCCTTACCATTCTTGGAGTATGCATTCACTAGTCCATTCCCATTGCAGAACACGCCCCTCATATTGTCAAGTGACCTCATGTCGCTACACAGTAGGGCTGCTATGCACACTACTGCCTCCGAGTGTGCTTCAACTAGCTTTTACCGAGGTCCCTTTGTTACGCACACATGAGACCTTTGTTTTAAAGCTCACATGTGCATCTCTTGGCAAGAAACTGTAGCTCTGAACCCATTTGCAGGATGTCTACAAGTGCACCCCTTCTCAGCTTTTCCAGACCCACTGTTCACTTGATCACAATGTCTCTCGTTGGCAGGTCTCGACATGACTTTGAAACGCAGGCGAGGGAGGAGTGTGAGCTTGGATTTTGTCCAAGTTTGTCCAACTAGCATGTCCCACTGTCACCAAAAGGGCCAGTAGCCATGTCTTTACAGAGGTGAAGGTATGACCGATCTGACAGACTGCTCTTCAGACAGAAGTTTAGGAAACTGCAACATTAAGCCACCCATGCTTTTAAAAGTCTAATAAGGAAGCACCTAATATGACTAATGACTTGCCATGCCCAAACAAATGCAAGACAATCAGAGGCTGTGTTGGTGGGCTTCGAGCTGGGAGAGTTAGAGCCTGGGTGTGTGAAGCAGTCCAAACCATTGCCAGAGAACAGATGAGCATATGGGGAGTCCTTCAACTTCCCCCTCTTTTAGGCAGGCCAGAGCGTTATTCTGCACTTGGGCCTGGTCACCTCTGTACATCTGCACAACTGGGAGACCCGTGCCTCGCCAGTCGGGACACCTCCAAGAATCCTCCTTCCCCCTCTGGATACCTGGGCTTGTCATGCCAAGGCCCTGCCACATAGACTGCTCCTTAAGGCCAGGGGAGAAACTCAGAAAGAAGCAGAAAAGTTAAAGAAAGCAAATATACTCTCTTTTTAGAGGTACAATATAGGTATTAAACACATCATGGAGGATACTGACCTAAACCCCTGGATGCAACATCTGTGGCAATGAGAATTGGCGCCTTCCCATATTTGAACTCTAGAAAACAGAAACCAAACGCTGTAAGACTCAACCATGATGTGCACTTTTTATTCTGAATCTCAGTTTAACCAGTGGTTTAAATTTACCATTGAGCACCCAGTCTCTCTCCTGCTGGCTTTTATCTCCATGGATTCCCATAGCAGGCCATCTAAAAGTAAACAAGGGTTCAAATTTAGTTGTGTTACTACATCTCAGCAAAAGCAGTACTTTAAAGCAGTAGTTTAGTTTTAACACTTACCCGTCCCTTCTCATCCTCCTGGTAAGGTCATCACACCGCCTCTTAGTCTCTACAAAGATGATGGTCTTGTTCTCCTTTTCACTCATTATTTCCTCAAGCAGACGAATGAGCCTACAAGAAATCAGACACTCCGTAAGTAAAACTGAGGAACACATCCTGTCACCTTACAGTTGGCACTTTACTATAGAACAGTTACTCACTTGTTCTCCTTCTCGCCATCATTGCACACATCCACTATCTGCAGGATGTTATGGTTTGCACTGAGCTGCAGTGCCCCAATATTGATCTGAACATATTCCTTCAAGAAATCTTCAGCTAGCTGGCGAACTTCTTTGGGCCAAGTGGCACTCCACATCAGAGTCTGCCGGTCAGGCTGCAAATATAAAAAAAAATAATAATAAAAAAAATTGCAACGCATTACATGTCTAGCAGGGAATCACTTTATTCCAACAAGTCTACTTGGATATATATGCAGAAACTTACTCTGATTTGGTCAACGATTTTCCGAATCTGTGGCTCAAAGCCCATGTCCAGCATTCTGTCAGCCTCATCAAGCACAAGGTACGTGCATCTACGGAGGTTGGTCTTTCCTGCCTCCAGGAAGTCAATGAGTCTGCCTGGAGTGGCAATGCAGATCTCCACACCTTTAAAGTAATAATGAGAAGTTAACATCTTAACTATACAGGGCAAGCACTTGACCCCCGCCCCCAAAAAAATAAAAAATAAAAATAAGCAACAGTACCTCTTTCCAGGTCACGAATCTGGGGTCCTTTAGGTGCACCACCATAGATGCAGGTGGACTTTAGACGAGATGCTCTGCCATATTCAGCGGCCACCTGTTGCACCTGTTGTGCCAGCTCTCGGGTTGGGGCAAGCACTAAACACTGTTAGAGGAAGATAATAGCTTTTTACAAATGGCTCAAATGGCTACACAACTTCAACACTGAGAAAGAAAACACGAAAACCCCTACTCAAGCCAGTACTGAAGCTAACACACACACACACACAGAAAGCATGTCGTTACTTACAATTGGACCATCTCCACGTTCCAAGAAAGGCTGGTGGTTGATGTGAACGATTGCAGGCAGCAGATACTGCAAGTCAAAAGAGTTTCATAGGTAAGAAAAGTATCAAGGAAATATTAAATCATCTGGTCAGCTCAGATGATTAAAGCTGCAATTTGTTTAAAGACAAAACAATACTGAACTTACAGCAAGAGTTTTGCCAGAACCAGTCTGAGCAATGCCAACCATATCCATGCCACTAAGAGCCAGAGGCCAGCCCTGAGCCTGGATGGGTGTAGGTTCAGTCCAGTTCTGTTTGTTGATGACATCCATCACATATGCTAAGAAGAAAGAAATCAAATGTTAATTGAAATAATTTAACCTGTTTGCAATACCATCTCACTAAGTTGTTTTCAAACTTACAGGGAAAGCTTGCTTCATGAAACTTCATGATAGGATTTGGGCAATCCCTCCCCTTCACTGTAATTATTTTGGATCTCCTGTACTGTTCAACCTCTGGCTGCAAAGAGTGAAGAAAAATAAGATCAGTGGTCACAACCAATTGCATAACTTCTAACACGTGCAGGGCAGAGCACATGTCGAGAGGCGTTACAAAACATGTCATACGTACATGAGACCTCCGGGCAACGTCTGGATGCTGCTGATAGAAGTTTTTCTCAAACTTGGGGAGCTCGTCCAGGTTCCAGTGTTTCTTCCGCAGTCGGTCACCGGGATTGCCAAACTTTCCTCCACCGCCACCACCACCACGGCTTCCACCGAAACGAGGAGGCCCACCGCCATAACTGAAATTAATAAAGTAGTTTTTGTGTAAGTTTTTTTTTTTTTAAACTCAGTCTCCTTACAGTTATTATTAAAAATACGACTTGCGCTGTCACTTTAGACACCGACTATTATAATATAGAAAACTTCTTATTAACTGCGTCATTCTCTGAAATTACATAGCTGCTATATACTTTCCAGCCAGCAGAGGAACAAAGAGGGGGCGAAAAAGCCGGCATTTTGTATCCGCATTCACGCTACCACATGGCGAAAAGCCGACTAGCCAGCTGTGCTAGCATTACTAACATCACTCGCGCTGACCACAATCATTTCTCAGAAAAGGCTAGATTTAATCACAAAAGGTGGGGAGGACGCGAGGCCAAGCGATTCCGATCACCAACATTTTGAATTAGCTCCCTGCTTCCTTCCGAATTTGCTAACGTATCCTGAAGCTAACGAAAACCCAGTGTGCCAGGGCACGAGGCCAAACTAGGCCTTGAGCCAAAGACAACGACAGCGGGCTTCTCTCACCGGCCTAGGCCTTGGGTTTGAAATATACCGGTCAAAAGCCTGTTTTTCCAAAGCGAGACACTTTCTGTTAATTCAAGTAAATTCTGCCTGTTTTTTCATCGACAAAAACTACAATATTGAGCTGAGTGGTTCTTTTTTTCGACTACGAAAGCCTTTGGACATTTTTACTAGACGGTGATTAAAAAAATAAAGTCTAAATATATCAAATAATGTACTTACCCTCTATCCCTGTCTCTGCCACGATCTCTGTCGGAATATCCAGGCATTTTGTGTACAAACCGTATAAATTAAAAGGAAAAGGATAAATACAACAGACTTGGCCCGCCGACTGAAAAATTCCGACCGGCACTGACGCTGAAATGCCGGTATCGCAAAAACGGGGTCCGGTTTTTATAACAAGAGGAAGTTCCACCCCCCGGGATGTATTCATCCGCCATACGGGGTTCGACTTTTAATGCTCAAAATGTGAATAAAACACACAATAACACACAACAAAGAAGTAAACTCACCATAACTTTTAAGCTATAAGCTGTCTTTCCGAGAGTTTTACTAAATCTATTTTAGAAGCTAAGCTTGGCAAAATAGAAGAAACGTCAGAAAGGCTTCAGAAATAATAACTCAAAGAAATGTTTTTCGTGTTTTATTCCTGAATAACATGCTTATAAAAATCTCTCTTAAATCGTAAAGCACAAGTCAGAAAAGGAAAAAACTCAGGATCGCTTTGACCTCGGTTACTGAATCATATACTGGCGGAAGAATATGTACGAGACAGAAAAGCGGTCACGCGGCTTGCTTGAACTCCCGACTTATTACTGTAAGTGACGTCATTAGAGGTTTCACCACATAAACTTTTTTGTTTGTTTGATCGTATGTTGTATACAGTCAGCCACACCCCGCGCAGCACGTGTAAACTTGTGTTTTACATATACTCGAACGAATAACTAGAAAATATTGTGATATAATAATAATAGTATTGTAATAATCAGAGAAAATATTTAAAGAGTAGGGAAAAGCGTTTTTTCCCGACAAGAAATGATCCCATAGCAGCAAAAGAATACAGAGCATTATTTGGATAACCGTTAACAAAGAGAGACTAAACAAATCTGTGTCTCTGATTAGGGAGCTGTAACTTTGTAAGACCCGAACTCTTCCACGACATGCATTTTTAATTTCTCTTTGATATTTGGTCACATTGGGGCCCGATGAATATAAAAACAAAGAACTACCTTACCCAGCAATATTCGACTTAACTGGCTAGTTAAGATAAGTGAGCCATAATCCAGTTCTCCATTACCAGTGTTGTCAACATTTTGAACCCAAACCCACATAGAAAAGTCTAATGTTCTTTTTCCTTCTTTACATTTATTTGCACTCCCCAAGATCAAAACCATTCAATGGGCCGAAATTGATAAAGCCACATCTTGTTAGTGTCTAGGGTGCCATTATAAATCAGAACTTAGGTCTGGGCTTTGACACAGGCCATTTTTCTCTCCCCAAGCCAGGAAACACTTGATCTCTGCGACTTTCCCCCCACAAACCTTTATTTGGATTACAGTGATTTGCTATTTATGAATTCACCAGGCCAGTAACTAAAGAAGCTGGATACTGTCTGACAGGGTTTTATTTTTAAATACTGGTTGTGGAAATCATGTACATCACTGTCCTCTACATGCTGCTGCTAAAAGGCCATCTCTGCATACCCGCTGACTTTCCCATTGGTTGTTTTTTTACATCTACAAATCTTTGTTTAGACTGGTTCCTTCTTATCTGTATGTCTAAATGTGTAAAAGCCACAACCAGTGTGACCTACATTCTCCCTATATTACACAAGTATTTTTCCCCAGAGTGAGAACAGGTCAGTTTCCTGTACCAATCTACAGGAGGAGTTGAAACCCCCCTCCCCAGCCAAGTACCAGCCGTTTAATCTGGAGTGGTCTCAGTGGGTGGTCACAGCCTTATCCCATTCACATATAAAGACTTTGCACACCCACATGAGCTATTCTTATATTAGATGGTGCTAATGATGCAATCAAACTGAAATAAAGTGATTGTTTAGGATCAATACTACCTGAAGTACCCTCCACCCCACCCCAATACTAATCATAATCAAAACACTCTTCTTGAAGAAACCACAGGACATCTGTTTGTACAAGGCCTTACATTGTTAGACAAAGGCAAGTTTAATTAGAACTAATTACACACAAAAATAAAATACTCTTACAAAATGATAGTGTTAACATACATCAAATTGCATCAGTCAGCTATGAGAGATATAGTCCTGCTAGTGGATCATGCTATTAAAAAAAATTTAAAAAAGCAAAAAGAAAAAAAAAGCGGCATCTCTCAACTTATTGAATAAAAAGTGTAGTTCAATGGAGAGGCAGCTGTGGGGCGTTGCTGAGCGACGTAGTGTAGAAAGACAATTGGGCAAATCAGCCTGTGCACTGGACTTAAAGGTGAATGAGTATCTGGCACAGAGGTCGCCGAAGAAGAGGCAACCTCCATCTGTTCGTGTGCAATTCCTCTACTCGGTTCAAGAAAAAAACGTCTTCTTCTGCTTAAGTTAAAAGATAAATTACAGTTGGTTTGATCCACATATACGAACGATATTTTTAATTACTGTACAAAAAGCACCATCTGAGGACACTTTTCACTTTGCGAGCACTCGGTCTAAATGTATTTCTTTTCAAGCGTATGCAAACGTTAAGAACAGTCCACGGTCGTAGAGATTGCTAGACAGGCAGCATCTTTTAAAAACATTCAAGAGTTTCATTTTCAAAAATTGTAGAAAACACCCCCCCACCCCCTCCTGTCTGGATTAAAACGTAGCGAAAGCAGGCTAAAAAACAAAAAACACAGGACTTGTCTCATTTTAGTTCACGTTCAAACAAACGATGGAGACATGCAACAGTGAGTGTGCGCTTATGCTTTTCTGTGGGCACACTGAAAATATGACTTTTTAAACACCTTAACGAGGACCTATTATGGGATTCTACTAGAGTAGCTTTGCATGATTTCACAGCTCAGAATGATCCTGGGCCCAGTGCACCCGCCTCAGTCCAATCCACCATCTGAAACAAGCCAGCTTTACTTTAATAGGTGGGCGGTGCTGTGTGTCTGAGCATCCTCTCCTCAGTGACTCACACAGAGGCAGGAGTGTTAGAAAAAGAAGCATAAAACATAACATTTAGCAGTGAGAAGTCTGAGGTTTGGGCTTACAAGGATTACTCTGTGACCTCTACATTTGAAACTTTACCCACTGTAACAGCAGATATATGACACAAAAGAAGGAAAAACACAATAGGTCCCCTTAAACATTCAGGAAATCGAGACAAATAGAATTAATTTCAAATCAAACCAACATCCCAAACTACTTTTGACATCTCCTGAGAACGTGGCTAAGTAGAGCTCTTGGTGTCCACAAACAGGTAATGAGTGCGAGTAGTGTATTGTGCACTTTAAGCAGTAGTATGTCAGTGAGCGAGGATGCCGATACAAGACAAGTGTTAATGCTATTTAGCACCACGTGGCTACAAGGTAGTAGAGGTTTTTCTTTTTTCTTCTTCTTTTTAAAAAACAAAAAAACAATAGCAATATGGAGCCAGCGCAAAGAAGACACCAACAGAGTTTGGACAGCTTTAGAAATGAATGGCAGGCATTGTGACATTAATATAGCCCAGCTACAAATGACTGTTTAAATAAAAATTCAAAAAAAGGGGGTGGGGGCTCACATCACCATGTCTGTCGCTCCAGGATGAAAATCAGTAGAATTTAAAGGGTCAGCTCAATATTTGCAAAGATCCATTCATTCAGAACAGCTATGGCACTGAGAGGACATCGCATGTGTGTCAAAGACCTTGTTTGTTTTGCCCTTTCTGACAAACGTCTCCTCGTACAGTGCGAGGGGTCACGGCGAGAGATAAACCACAGCATTCTTTAGTGAGATTGAGTCAAGCTTAATTTTTGTTTTTCACAATTTGTCTTCTATAATTTAAACAGCAACACTTAACAAAGATTTTATTTTTCTGAAACAATGGAAAGGGGTTTCTGAAATATAACAGCAATAAATTATATATATTATATAGATTTATTTTTTTTAGTGTTTCTTTCTCAATTTTCCCTGTTATATAAAAATAACACATTTCAAGCCATTCATCCATTTACTCTTTTTTTCTGAACACGGACAGTTGTCAAAACTGGTGAAAACAGGCTTTCTGGGTATGCAGACACAGGAGCGCTGGTCCCCCACTGCTGTCTTTGGAGAAGGTTGTAAACCGTCGATTGTAATTCAGTCTCGAGTCCTGCCCTTCTCATCCACGCACATCCCCAGTTTTCCCATCCTTGGCGTTAGAGATAACCCCAGCGTGATCGCCGCGAGGCACCACACAGCCCGAGTCACGCACTCTCGGCGTCCAAATTTAGTGTTTCCAAGTAGTTGTGCTGTAACCACTTGTGACCCTGTGCTCTAGCAAACAACAGTCTTGTTTAAAGTGGCCATTGTTTCAGAGCGGACTGACCTTGTTTTCTGCTTGGCAAGATCGACAATTGCTACATGGAATATGTTTCTTTTTTTAAATGCTAAAATGAACTTAGAAAAAGGGAAGAGCCAGCAAATTTTGCCAGTTCAACAAGTTAGTAAATAGTTTGAGTTATTAGCAGCTGAAGAGATCCTTTTCAAAGATAAAAATAAGATATTAAGGAGGGCTAGGGGGCAGGGGGGGGTGTCTTTAAAAAAATACCCAGAGTCAGGTGACATTTTGAGGTCTTCTTTGCCCACCCTCCCCCTTAGCTTGTCCTCTGGGAAGTTCGAGCACCCCTTTGTGAAGCATCCATCAATGAACCCCAGTTGGAATGGACGGGTGCTCATCGTGGCCGAACCACATTGCTTCTGGTCGTCGGTGAGCTCCGCCAGCGTCGGAGACTCACTCTACAGCAAAGCCGCACGTCTCCTCGATGGCAGTGAGCAACTTGTCGTACAGCTTGTCGTAGCTCTCATAGGGAGGAATGTCAATCCGGTTGAAGCTGGAAGACAGAGGGTGAGATGGAGTTTAGGATCGTGGGTCAACGCCGGAGCAACGAGTCTTAAAGCGAGAGGACTAAAACTATTATAATGTCAACAGTTTGCTCACCAGGTGTGGGCTTTGGGCAGGTTGTTTGTGCTGGCGTCAATCTGGTGAATGGTGAAGAGTCGGGGGCCAGCAGCACCTGTATACAACAGCAATAAAAAGGATATTTACATACCTGCATTGTACTGTGTCGAACTGAGGACCACATAAACAGAACAAACATGGAAATGTAGTCTATAATTTAAAAAAAACAAAACAGTTTTTACAATTTGTAACCAGCTTGAATTCAATATTTGGTACGACCTCATTTATTCTTCAACACAGTCTAAACTCTCTTAGGCAGCTTCTTGTCATTTCTTTAAGTAGTCTTCAGGAATAGTTCTCCAGGCTTCCTGAAGGACATTCAAAGCTCTTCTTTGGATGTTTCCTTTGTTCTGTTCTCTGCTTCAGTAACATTGAGGCCAATGCACGACTAATTGTGCTCCATTGTGTGATTGTGTATCCAGGTTTGCTTTTACCGCACTGGCTGTGTGTTTGGGATCATTGTTGTGCTGAAAAATTAAGCTGTGGCCAATCAGATGCTTTCTAGATAAGTTTGTATTTTGGATCAAAATCTGATGGTACTTTTCTGTGTTCATAATTAGTTTTAATAAGATCTCCAACACCATTAGCTGAAATGCAGCCTCAAACAATGACAGAGCCTCCATAATGGTTTACAGATGGGTGTAGAGACCCACTGCTGTACCTCTCTCCTGATCTCCTCCATATATACTGACAATGATTTGAACCAAATGTGGATTCATCACTCCATCAGACCTGTTTACTCTCATTTAGTTCTTGTGTAATTCAGCATATCTCAGCCTTTTCTCCTTCTTTTCCTTCCTTAAGAATGTAAGAATGAGAGTTGTCTTTTGGCGTCTGCAGATATTTTACTCAAGACAGGACGATCACGTTATGTAAGGTGTTGTCAGCATGTGGATCGCTGTGTACTGCTCATGCCAGGGTGATGTGTCTGTGCACAGATCTGTCTGCCAGGACGGACCAGGGTGCATATCAAGTCGCAGAAATCCAGACAGAGACAGGCAAACACTCCAACACGCACCTGTGTTTCATGTTTTCATCCTGAATGGTATTACCTTGGAGAGCCTTAAAACCTTGGAGGGGGACCCTGGAGGAACCGGTGACAAACTGCAGCAGCCGGGCTCGGCGTTCCTCATCGAAAGACTCCACAGCTTTCCAGAACCATTTAACGATGTTGCTGTCTGGAGTGCAGTGCTTGAGTCGTGTGTTGGACTTCCAGTCGTTGATGTCGATTTTACCCAAGCCGCACACAATCAACTACAGAGAGAGAGAGAGAGAGAGAGAGAGAGAGAGAAAGTCCTCAATTAGAGTGAACAGACTCACAAGCTAAGCTGAGCAACATAACATCCTCACACAAATAAGGAGATGTTAAGTTACCTCTAGCTCCTTCTCATCAAAAGCCTTGAGAAGGTGTTGGGGGATGACCTCGTTGAAGCCCTTCTGCAGAGCCAAAAACTGGGCTTCTATGCCTCGCAGGAAACGCCAGTTTACGTAAAGCCGCACGTACTCCTTCTTTGTGTCCTGGGTGACGGAGATGCTTTTCCCATTGGGCTTGAGCTCGTGCTGGATGATCTCTCCATAAGCATTATGCTCTACACAGAAGGTGTGGTCCAGCACACCTGTGATGTCATTATCCCTGGAGGAAGATAAACCTTTAAATTACTTTTGAAGAGTCAAAACAGGCTTAAAAAAAAAAGGCATCATTAGTAATGTAACATTTTAAATAAGTGGTAATCAGTAAACCCAGCAGGTAGAATGCTAAGCCGGAGTAATGCCCTGACATCATGTCACATTACATAATTTCTTTAGAGATTATTAAAGTATTCTGACTCTGATGAGTCTGAAAATATGTGATTAACAGACCACTGATGTAAAAACTGGTTTTAAACCATAGGGGGCGCTGTCATCAAAGTTAGAAGAAGTAAACACAGTTATACCCCCCCACCCCACCCCTTTGCATAACATGTACTGACATAATGGGAATAAAATTGTGAGTGATGTGTTGTAATGATCCAGAAATCACAACAAAAAATGAAAAGAAAAGGAACGCTGCTCTGACTTGTACGTACAGGATCCAGACAAGACTGTTGTGCAGGTCAGGATCAACAGACTCCATGTCATCCAGGGTGATGGGTTTACCCAGCAGCTGTTTGTAGAAGGGTAAAGTAAAGCCCCCATCGATGTAGTGGCCATGGAACACTGCCATTCCCATGATACGGCCCACGAAGTGAAAGTATGACAAGTGCTCCTGAATGCAGACAAAACAAACTTCAGTTTCCAAATGAATAGATGGCGGCGAGTTATCTGCAGACGTGAATGTTCACAGTGTATTTTGGACTCTTCCCCCAGACTGTGCTCAACATAAACACACACCTCTCTGACAGGAGGAATGTACAGTAATATGAAGCTGCTTCTACATGGCAGAAGCAGTAAATAACGAAGGTGAACCTACATCTCAACCACACTACGCAGAGGCTGCTTCTCCACTCACGCAAACATGAAAGTGCTAATTAATGTTAAATGACACCAGCTTAAACATAGCGCAATGACGCCGTGTAAGGTAAGACAAAACGCCAAGAAGTCCCTGATGGCAGCTGCACAGCAAGCTGTTATGAAAGAGGACGGCCTTGGTGTGACAGTGGCAACATCTAAAGGAACCAAGCAAGAGAAAAAAAAATTAGGAGACGAAAAGAAAGAAGGAGAGGAATGAAGGAAGAAGAAAGGAAAGAATGAAAAAGACAAAAAAGAGAGGAAGAAGAAGAAAGAAGAAGAAGGCAGAAGGGGAAGGAAGGAAGAAGAAGGAAGAAGAAGAAAAAATAGGAAATAAGAAAGATGTTTATGTGTGTTTATTTACTTATTTATTTAAGAAAAAGAAAATCCCATCTTTTTTGTGGACACTTGGTTCTAAAAGCATATTTCCAACATGGCTGCAGGTTATATGTGCAACTCACAGGATTGACTGCAGAGTCGGGGTTAATCTGCAGAGTGTAGATGTCATCACGGGAGTACTGGAACAGGCCGTAGTACGGGTTCAGCATCTCATGTGACAGCAGATAGAGCCACTCCCTGCACGGGGGTACAACAAGCATGGAAGAACAGAACAGAAAGCAGTTACACTCTCTGCACTGTAATCCCAGACCTAAACAGGAAAAGCACCTAACAACAAAACAGACGGGTATCAGGAGGCAGATGCCGTATTCACAGTTGGTCAAACTCTTTACCTCGCCACTCCTCCATAGTCGAGCCCCTCTTCACCTCTAAACTTCACCATCAGCCTTTTCCACAAATCCTTTGGCCTCATCTTCATCACCTGCCGATAGGATTCCTGCAACGCAGACACAAACATGTCAGGAACAGTGTCGACTTAGCTAGATGCTGATGTTAGAGTCACTGAGAAGACTCGCGTAATGCTGCGGCCGCTGTCAAAAATCGCGCGTGGCCAGTTCCCCCGTTACCTTCTGGTCATGAAGCACACATACAAGAACACAGCCCTGACCGCTGATCCTACACCTGCAGCTTTTGTGGCCATTGAAATGAAAGGCAATGGCTCAGAAGCAGAGGTGTGGACTCGAGTCACATGACTTGGACTCGAGTCAGACTCGAGTCATTAATTTTATGACTTTAGACTTGACTTGAAAAAATGTTCTAAGACTTGTGACTTGACTTGGACTTTTACACCAATGACTTGGGACTTGAATTGGACTTGAACCGGTTTACTTGAAAAGACTTGATATTTTACCCCAAATATAAAATTTAACATGCATATTATATAGAGATTGAAAATGTGACGTCATTCACGGGTAGAACCGCAAATGATTCTGGGAACTCGTGGCAAGCGGTACTAGCGCACGCAGGCTTTCAATTAAAATCAGTTATACAGCGATAAAAAGAAACACAAAAATGTCAAGAAGCTGTTGTATTATTAACTGCAATAGCCGGTCGCATGACAGCCACGGGAAGCCGACGGGTAAAGAGATCGGTTGTTATCGGATTACCTCGTTGAAGAGAAATTGTTCATGTTTCCGAAGTAACAAAGATGCGACGGATGGCCTGGATTGCAGCCATTCAAAGATCAAATATAACGTCCCAGAACACTCCAGCTCACAGGTTAGTCTGCTCCAAGCATTTACACGAAGGTCAGTGTTTTTTAGTAGTTAATACGTCATTTTCATAACATAATTGGTGATATAGGTTACAAGCAAGAACAGAAATTGTCGCGCTATGCTCCTTTATTTATTGTGCATAAATAGTGAATTGTCCTGACACAATATTGTGTTTCGCTTCTGTTATTATGGTACATTGACAAAAACACATACTTTTATTCACAGGATAAAACAGTTGTTTTGTATCACTAATTGCCCAGTACGATTACAGCATACAATATTGTTGTCACTGCTACATTTCTGTGATGCTACCAGAAATTATTTCCACTACTAATTAATTACCGTTGAGCTCAAAGGTCCTATTAATAAACGGTTAAGGAATGTGTATTTATGACGACAATTTGTGAGACTGGTAAACTTATGATACGTACGATGGTCTTTCATTCTACACGGTGCGTTTCAAGGTCCTGCACCCATCCGTCGGTAAACTGTACCTGGGCTTGTTGCAGTGACCTGAAGTTACTAAACTTCATGAGTGTATGCACTCACTCCAAGAACCGTATAATTATAAATATGCATATAAATATGCTACGATGAGATAGCTGACTTCATCTAACTAGCAAATGTTGTCCAGGCTACGTTGGTGATACAGTTTTTTTTAATGTGTATGATATTTTTGTCATGCGATTTTAAAGCTGGTCCTACAACCGCATCCAAGAATAACATGCAGCTTATCTCAGAACTGTCGGTGAAAATTATTCTTGGAGCTAGGTTTAATTGAGCTGCATTTTAAAGAGGTGCAATTTCACAATTTGTGTATATTTTCTAAGTTCACTATTTTGTCATGTGTTGAGAAAAACACAGATTTAAAAATTACATGGTCTAACATTTACATTTAGCATAACTGCAACATTATTTTTTCGTTTGTTTTTTTTAAAGACTCGAAAGGACTTGAAATTCAAAGTTTCAGACTTGTGACTTGACTCGGACTTTTACACCAGTGACTTGAGACTCGACTCTGACTTGCCTGACATTACTTGAGACTTGACTTGAGACTTGAGGATAAAGACTTGAGACTTACTTGAGACTTGCAAAACAATGACTTGGTCCCACCTCTGCTCAGAAGCCATGTTGAGGTCTTTTATGCTAATATGGCAGTGCATTTTTTTGGTTTTTTAGCAGTTGCTTCCAAGGATTTAGGACGACCTAAATCAGCGTTCCTCCCACGTGCGACCGGCTCACAGTGTCGTGTGGGGGGGATTCATTTAAAGTGGATTAGGGGCAGTTATAATAAACACAGTCGTAAGACTATAATAACACCGCCTCTTCCACAGCCAGGTTCCGCTGTGCCCTCCAGACGGAGCAGACAGCTGAAGGGTGCTGGGGAAGAACTGGGAATGTCTTATCTGCGCCGAAAAAGCACACACGGAGACAGCTCTGACAGTCCACCGCCTAACACTCGCCTGTTCACTCATAATTTAATGCTTCAGCTGGTCTGGAGAAACTATGCAGTTATGTCTCGCTCAACCTCAAGATGTCCTCTGCCCCGCCTCCCCCCCACCTCCACCCTCTCTCTCGCTCACATCGAGATCAGCCAACAAAAATGTCTTCGTTCAGATTAACAGACGTGGCTGTTCCAGCACATTCCAGTGCATATTTTATGAGGGTCATGCAGTCTGTTGCAGGTGTTGTTGTTCTGGTGAAGGCCCTGCACGTCATAAGACACGGGAGGAAAAAAAACGAAGAAGGAGAAAAAAACCCAAAAAACCCTCCCCCGCTGAGAAAATGTACTTCATCTCAAACAAGAGGGTCTGCTTTAGATTTTGAACAGACTGCCTTCACACATCATAGATAACTGTGTGCGTGCGTGCAGGTGTGTGAGAGAAATCGCTCTTACAGCCAAACTGCTATGGGCAACGACCTTTATGGGAGCACACACGGAGAACAGGGGAGAAAAATACCTATAAATAACGTGTGCAATTACAAGCTGCTCAGCGGGTACACAAGTAATTGTGGTAGTTGCTCAACTTACAAGGCATGTAATTTTGTAGCATTATGGAGAAATTGAGGGCATTGATTGTTGTGTGTTTTTGGGGAGGTTTTTTTTGCCAAATGTCAATATGTCGGCTGGAGTTTTAGGTTAAAGGATCAGGTGGTTGTGCAACGGAGCGCATTTATTATTTCCACAATCTCATTTCAAATGTTTCGCACATGCTCTGGCTCTCAAGTGAATACTCTCCTGGTTTAAATCACGTACCAGTTTCTGAACATGCAAGCTTTAGTTGTAACGAGGACTTTTCCTTTCCCTACTCACCTCAAAGATCTCCTCGCGGGACACCTCAATGCGACAGTGGCCGGCCTGAGGCTGCTGCTGAGACAGTTCCTGGCGAAGGATCTTGAGCTTCTGAACAAGATCTCGCTTGTACTTGGGCACCGTGAGGCACTCGGCCTCCTCGGGGAGCTGACCGGGGGACACCAGAGCCTGCTGGGCCTGATCCTTCAACTGGTTCTGACGACTGCAGGGGAAAGATCACACGGAAAGGCAGAGGAAGATGAGAACGGGCCAAAAGAAGGAGACAAAAAGACACACATCGCTTGAGAGAAAAATAAGCAAGCACTAGTGCAAGAATAACAAGAGAAAAGCCAAAAGGCTCAAAAACGCGTACTTTCTTAGTCCTTTGCTGAGTGCAGGGAATGAGGAGTAAACACACTGAGGTCATCTGGTAAGAACATCAAGTCAAACAGCTCCTCACATACACACAGACATATAGTAGGTGGAGGTGGGATTACTGGAGGTAAGACATCACAACGTGCGCACGCATACATTCCCCCACACCTGGCAGAAACCTCGCACACAGAGATGACTGAATTGAAAACTGTCTTTTAAAAAAAAAATACATACTCTGTTGTTTTTGACTCATCACATAAACTTGAGCTAATGTAAGGTCCTCAAGGCCATCCCTCAGAGATGTGCAGGCACATTCTGACAAGTCCAAAAGTTTGTCACCAACAGTCGGCGAGAGAAAAGCCTACACACGCTGTCATACCGCATACTGGCCTACAAAGTAGAAAAGCAGCAACTAGATATTTGGTCAAAAGTAAGTCAAGGCAGGATTTACCGTCTGCTTTGGCATATGGAAAATGTTGTGTGGAAGGGAAAAAGAAAAGCATGGATCTATACAGCTAAACAGAAGAGTCACAGTCGGCCTTCACTAAAGCTACTCCCCAGTCAGGTCTAAAGTCTTACATATCACAACACGAAAATGGTCTTAAAATTAGGCTACGTCCACGCTAATACGTTTTCGTTTCAAAATGCATCTTTTTCTCTCCGTTTTGGCCTCCCGTCCACACTGAGACGCCGTTTTAGTTCAAGGAAAATGCAGCGTTTTGAAAACGCATACATTTAATGCCGTTTTCGCTTCACAGTGTGGACAGCGAACCCGGAGCCTTTTCGAAAAGGATGACACATTTTAGTCGTGTGACCAATTAAACTAAGATAGTAGAGGGCATTATACAGCAGTTGTTTTGTTTGCTCTCAATTTTGACAGTCCTCTCAAAGATTAATATCAGTTTGTACATGCTCCAGATAGCTTTTCTTCAAATTCTTTAATTCTCACTCGTTTTTGCAACTTTGTACTTTTGTGTTACTTGCAGCAACAACTCCACCTCATTGTTAGCCCATTTAAAAAACTCGGTGCTTTTCCTCGACATTTTGCAGCGACGCTTCAAAGAGCCGGAAAGTAAATAAACAGCAGACAGTAATGAGGCAGGTCGAATCTTCTTGCGTTTCACACATGCACAGTACTGGAACGTAAGCGTTTTCAGCCGTTTCAATGTAGACGCACAACTCTGTGAAAACGATAGTTATCCGGGCTAGTGTGGACGTGGAGCGTTCTGAGGCTAGTGTGGATGTAGCCTCAGCCAAATACAACCTGGGATGAATAATAAAAGGTCACATATTGTTACGCTGTGTCACATATTAATACACAAACATTCAGCTGAAATGCAGGAATGTGTAAAAAATTAAGTGCATCCTAATAACGGCACAATGCTGCTGTGCTTGGGATCAGAGTCCTTTTGCACGACCCAATTTCAGCCAAACTTTAGCTGTCAGACAGACGGCCTCATATTTGACTCTAGAATACTTTGGTATACAGAGGAGTTCATGGTCGACTCAGTGACTGTGAGGTGCCCAGGTCCCGTAATAAGCCCAAATCATCACGCCTCCACACCACTGCGTTTGATTTTCACCAAATATTACATATTTGTAATATTACATCCATCCATCTGTCGAATGTAGAATGATGGGTTTTAAAACCAATCTTTCCCAGATTGATGGGCAGCAACATTTGCTTAATTACGATGAGTGCTGGTCTCTTTCCTCCATGGCATTGTGTTAACACACACCTGAAAGGCCCGAACTGACAAAACCTCAGTTTATATGAAGACCCTCACCCTTGCTAATCATCAGTTAACAAACTACACTTGATTGGCAGCACCTGGCTGCCATTACTCTCTTAATTCCTATGAAACCAGTGAAAAGGTTGGATTTTGACACACTGCATCTGCATTGGGCGTTGTACATCTGAAGCCATATTTACCTAATTTTAAGACCAAAGCATTTGAAAATGTTCACAATTAAAGAGTTTCTATGGTTCATTTTTGACAAGTGTTCAGTGTTTTTCTTTATAACTCGCTCTTTAAACTATAAAAGCTTCAAGTTGTGCATTATTAGGAACACGGCCACTTTGATTGACGGTTTGGAGGTGAGTAGGCTGTTCGTTTTCAGTTAAGGCACTGAACTGAATCGTGCGGTTGATGTTTTTTTGAAGCATTTGTAAAGCACTTGTCTGTCAAGAATGATGGCCTGTGGTATGGTTAACTGTAACTACAACCCACCTGTGAGTCTGTGTGACAGTTTGGGTATTTTATTTGATGCTACTTAGTACTATGTCTATATGTTTCAGCTCGCTAGGTAATAGCTTCACCATCTCATCCAACAGAGGTCGTTCACAAAGCACTGGGTGGTCATGTTAATCTTCTTTAGATCTAAATGTCTGCATCAGACTGCTCTACATAAGTATAAAGTAAGCAGAGAATAAAACACTAATGTTTTAATTTAAACACTGCTGCCTTTTAAAGTTCTTACCGCCCGATCAATAGCGAGACTGTGATCTTTGTCTGAGGCTAATGATGACCAAGCTCCCGACTCCAGTGTAGAATACAACTTTTGAGTTTGGTTTGGGAAGAACGCCTCAGAGGGGGGTACACAGCACACACACAGAGTCAAAAGAGCCTCTATGAGGCCTTCACTAAAGGATTATTTACACAGTGGCCTTTTGCACTTCAGTGGCCCGGGGGGGCAGGCATGAGCAGGGTCATAAACACCAGACTGTGGAGCTGAGCACAGAGGGTGGCTGACACACACACACACACGCACACACCACAGTCTGCGGGCACAGTATGGCTATGTAGGAAGTAACACTCAAAAGGGACGCCAAGGTTAAAACAATCATGTCCACGCCAACTTTTATCAGGTTTTCAGTGAGGCAAAGAAACACAGGGAGGAGACCTAAAAACGTGTCCAGAGTTCGTTTAGCTCAGCACTACTACCTTAAACTATCCACCCAACAGCTTGCATTCCCCTGCACCACAATGACAACTTCTTGAAAAAGTGACTGAGTTTGGTTTTGGTGACTGCCAGGCAGAATCCAGTTTGGCTTTTCAATCACTTCCTGCTATCCCAGAAAGCCACAGGGCCCCATAGGACACTGAAGACCTCCTTGTGAAGCCCTTTATTTCCTGCAGACTAGACTTAGAGGGAGGGAAGGCAGGAAGGGCACTCTCCTGACAGCCCAAAATACTGTAGACACTCAGATGTTGGGAGGGAAGGAGCAGGAGAGGAGGCACAAGCATCTCTCGCTGCACTTTCCCCCATAAATCAAAACGTCCCTGCTCCGTCTCTCTGTCTCTTTCGCTCACAGTCGTCGGCCCTACGGCTCTGTTCTCCTTCCAAAAGCTCACCGAGGAGCACGACTCTGGTGCATGTTACCTGAAGACGCTCACTGCAAAGACAAGTTGTTGCAATAAAAGCAATGTTTTCGCTGCGCAACAAATCACAAACGTCTGAGAGGCTAATATCATTTCTCATGCAACTGTACAGACGGGCAATTCTGCAGCCAGGTCTTAAAACCAGACGAGGATTCGGTTACCTATTGGACAGTGACCTTGACCATTCAAGCGGCTGGAATCTGCAGAGGATTGCAACATCACAGAGGAAGTTTAACCAAAACCACACTCTTGATGCTCAGGATGTTTCTTTAGCAAATAAAAAGAGGGCAATAAACTATAACACTGACAGATGTATATATAAATATATATATATATATATCTCAAACATTTTTCTGGGGTGACAGCACACGGAGGGTGAACATTTTTTAAAAATCTGATAGAAGGCAGATGTCTTGAAGGAAATGCATGAAGAATGATGTGTTTTCCAGACTTTTGTCACGAGTTAGAAAGTCATTCCAAAGCTGTGACAGAACGTAAAAAAGCCTATAGATGATCTATTATATGGTAGTTGTAAAGAGAAAGGATTAACATAGATTTATGGAGGTTTTGCATATCTCAGACCAAGGTCCAAGTGTTCTTGAGTAACCAAGACTTAACACACGCACACAAAAAAAGAGGAACCACACAGCACAAGAACTCCAATAACTGCAGACATTTTTCTATCTTACTTTAAAAACACACACCCACTTATTAGCTAATCTTCATATCATAATTTATACACAATCAAAATTCCATTTTTTCTCCTTTATACATCTGGTCATAATTATGCTTATGACAAATTATTATAAACAAATGTGGCATGCAAAGCAACCAATTTTATTTTTTTAACTTTGTTAGGAGGGCCACAGGGCGCAGCTAATCCAAAAGCCCAAACACGTCCTTTGATCCATCAGAAAAGAGAAGGAGGGGAAAAAAAGAAGAAAGAAACATGATCTCCGTGTCGATGCATTCCATCTCTGCACGGAGCAGGAATGAGGTCAGGCGGAGAAAGCCCACCAAAGCACCCGTACACTTCTGCAGCTTTTGCAGAGCAAAGGCCTCTGGGTAATTCTACGGCGGCTGCTGATGCTTCTACGCAGTGTGTGTTTGAACAGCTGCGCAGGGGAAGAAATTCTGAGCATGTGCATCCCCGCACGCCGACATGCACCGAGCGCGGGCCATTACAGTTCCTTCATTTACTTTGGGCATAGAATTTATGCTTCGCCTCCTGGACGTTGAGACGCTGCTCGGCCGCAGACACGCCAGCCTCGGTTTCCACTCTGCTATTTGATGTCTGGCCAAAGACAGCTTTGTGACGGATAGTGTGCTAAAACGCCTTTACGATCAAAACCCTCTGCATGGACTGAGGAATTTGGAAATTTGAAAAGAAAGAGCGTGCGGGGGAAGTGCCCTGTGTATGTATTTCTGTGGGTGAGTGCTCACAGACGTCTGCTCAGCAGAAGCAGTGCGCTGGGTGTTGAACGTCTGCAGGTGGTGAACACGCAGGATCCCGGGGCAAAAACATTGGCTCAGAGGGAGGCAAACTATACGAATGAAGTCTGGCAGTGTCTGCTTGTGTGTGTGTGTGGGTGTGTGTGTGTTGCTGGCACAAAGCCCGACCCTTACCTGACATTCTGACTCTCGATGCCTCCTCGAGAACCATTTGGACTTGGACTGCAGAGACGAAATGGAAAGAAAAATAAATCTTTGCTTTTGCATCGGTCTATTTCACATTTTTCCCCGATTGAAGCGTCCCATGCTTACTTTAGGACTAGATGCAGGTTAGCGGAGAGGCGCGGGTCTGTGAACTGTGTGGTTCGGTTGTTATGATCGACAAAGTACACTCTCCCGGTTGCCGTGTTCCGTATTTCCCATCCCGGAGGTAGAGGACCCAGTTCCTCACAGTTTACATTACTCAGATCTCTGAGGTGTACGAAAACAGCAAACAAAGAGTTAGAAAGCGCAAATTTAATGTAGGGTAGATATGAAACACGTGAAAGCACTAAGCACTGAAAAGAATTAAAGCAGACAGCGGGATTCTGAATGTCTGAGAAATCACTTTTATTCTGTTTTTCTTCTTCCTCCCATCTAAAACTATTTACAGCTGCCCTTCAGCCTTTCAGCTGGACTCCAGGGAGACCAAGACGTTCAGAAATTGCAGCTACGCTGGCGCTAACCTTTCAGTTTTTAAGATTTGGAGCCAAAGTGACCAGAGCCTCACAAGCTGTGGCTCCTGACAGGCTCCTATCTAGACCAATAAAAACATCCTCTATCACTCATAATCTCATTGGATGCAAGACAGAAGTGATCAGTCGTGATTTATTGAGCGAGCGCACTGAAGTCTGTTTCTACACATTTTAGAGATTGTGCATTCTTTCAGAATACGGTAATCAATAAGATGCACATGCCTCAGCGGGTGTTACTCAACAGCCTCTGGTATGACTGAGTGAGACCTGTGTGCTGTTGGCCATGTGGTTCGGGCCTTTCGGTACTCATGCCAGAGGACCGAATTGCTCTCAGAGCCCCGTGACATGGGTCTTCTCACAGCATGTTAGGCTCATAATTATGGGCTCAAAATGTGGTCATAAATATTTTGTACTTGTAAAAAAGATTTGTGTGTGCGTAAAAAAGATTTGTGTGTGCGTAAAAAAGATTTGTATGTGTAAAAAAGATTTGTGTGTGTAAAAAGAATTTGCGTGTGCGTAAAAAAGATTTGTATGTGTAAAAAAGATTTGTGTGTGCGTAAAAAAGATTTGTGTGTGGACTTAGAAAAAACCCCTGCAAGTTACAAGTATGGATTTTTGACCCTATTTTTCTTCCCTTCATCTGATTGGTCAATGTCATGTCAATCACAAATGTAACAATCCAATCAGAGAACAGATGGGTTTGGCTGTCGAGGGGCGCTTTTTTTGAACTGCAGGTCTTTGAAGGGAATAAATGCCCTTTTACATGCCAACCCAGCGTTTTCCTTCATCACCACGAAGGAAAACAGTCTGTGGTTGTCCGAGTTTGGTGATTTTTATGTCACAGGTCTACGTGTTTAATACAGGGACTTCCACAGCCTTTTCAACAGCGCTGCGGACCGCGGGGTGGGGGCGGGCAGTGTTTTGGAAATGACAGTCTTCATTACAAAGCTTTCTTCGTTATGAATTAGCATACATGTTTTTATTGAACATTTGAAGAACTAGCAAAAAAAACAAACTCTTGTAGAGGACATAAAGTCAGAGATAGAAAAGACAAGGAGCAGGTGCATCTAGTACAGGTAGAGCAGCTGCAAAAACCCACAGAGCCCAGCAGCCAGCGTAACAAATTCTGGATCCTTTGCTTTTAGTTAGCAGTTAGCATTAGCAGCGTATCCTGCATCTGATGTGAAAGGACTTTTATGCTGCGCACTGTGACTCACAGTAATGGTCCTGGGTCAGCCCTGACTTTGTGTTAAACTAATCCTAAAGTAATAATGTTATTTCTAACCACTGATATACCACAACTTTTTCCTTTCAACAGCTACTGAAAGTTAGGGGACCTAGCTGCTATCGGATATTTATATAGCGATCCTCCAGCTTCAAACGGTATCACCCTTCAAGGACCTGCAGTTCAAAAAAGCGCCCCTCTGACAGCCTAACCCATCTGTTCTCTGATTGGATTGTTACATGTGTGATTGACATGACATTGACCAATCAGATGAAGGGTAGAAAAATAGGGTCAAAAATCCGTACTTGTAACTTGCAGGGTTTTTTTTTCTAAGTCCACACACAAATCTTTTTTACACATACAAATCTTTTTTACGCACACACAAATCTTTTTTACACATACAAATCTTTTTTACACATACAAATCTTTTTTACGCACACACAAATTCTTTTTACACATACAAATCTTTTTTACGCACACACAAATCTTTTTTACACATACAAATCTTTTTTACGCACACACAAATTCTTTTTACACATACAAATCTTTTTTACGCACACACAAATCTTTTTTACACATACAAATCTTTTTTACAAGTACAAAATATTTATGACCACATTTTGAGCCCATACATAATCAGCTCCAGGTTTACGGCGCACTGCAAGGCGACCGGGAATAACACGAGCTATGGATTCTGTCAGGGGGACCGTGAAGTATAAGAAAGAAGGATAAGTGATTTTGGTGTCTTCCCCATTCCCCCCAATTAAAATAGCCAATTGTCTACCACAGACAGTCTGTGTGCAGTGACCTGAAACTTTTGATTCTAGCAGCATATCATGAAAAGTGGAGCCAAGCAACAGGTTTGACTACATTTATTCTAGAAGCATTTTTGGCTTTAAACTAGTGTTATGTGTATGCATTTGGACGTCCTGTGAAGAATATACCTGGGTACCCTGGGATCGTGCCACGTGCTGACACCTGTCTGAGTGTGGAGGAAGTAAACTTGTCCTTGCTGTGTTGTCCTTTGCTCTGTAGTAAGACAAAAACATACAATTAATCGTTCATTATATGTTCGCTTGAACACTTAGATTAGGCAATTAAATGTGCATCAAATCATCCAGACGAATTTGAAAAAACAGAGTTGAGTTTGTATGCCACTGGGCGACCCCCGTCTGCATTCGAGCGTGATAGACAGATGGAGTTTAAAAAACTGCTCGAGTCAGTGGAGATCCCAAAAGGCAGCCTGAAAGTGGCGGCAGGGAGGGGGTGAGGTGAGAGACAGGGAGATGAACGCTGGAGAGACTGGAGGGGGGGGATGTCTGACTCTTTAGTTGGTGAGCTCATTCATCATGGCATGACATATATTTCCATGGAGCTGCTTGCCAAGAGAGAGCTCTTCGCTGGCATCCCTTTGGCTGTGCTAGCCTACTTTAATACGCACGTACACACGACCTTACAAACCCACCACTTAGCCGATGAGCGCGCTGCACGCTCGAGGCGCGGGCAGACATCTCTTGGCTCATGCGGGAACCAAAAAGCTGCTGACAGGTTTTACGTGAAACCCCGAAGAATTAACAAAGTAAGGGCAGAGTGAGGACGTACTTATATTGCTGGATCTGTCTAGCTCCAAGTGCGGTTTCAGTTTATGGGCCGGTTCAAGCCTAATCTCAAAGAAACAACATTGTAAAGTCAATTCATAGATCCAATTTAAAAATCAATCAATAAATAAATACACCCTCCCCCTGGAAAGTCATCTAAATAGGCCAGATTGGATCTTTTTGGCAGGTCTGTTCTGTCCTGCAGGCTGTACAATGAACCCCCCTCGCTCTAGCTTCTCCTTTAATTAAGCCACAGGATCCTTAGAGCTTTATTCAGACATGCTAAGCAAGTACAGGAGGCTTTCTCACGGTCTTGTTACACTGGCTGTATGTGCAAATGAAAGGTCACTCTCTGAATCAGCAGCTTTTGGTGTTATCAGAAAAAATTGAATGAATTGATGCCTAAACATCATAATCTTTACTTGTTTTCGGTCCAGCCGAGGTTGCTTCTTCTGGCACTCATGTTAACTCGATTAAGAGAAAGAGGTACAGAGATGGGGAGCAAAGGAGGTAGAGGACCAAGCATAGCAATGCTTGGAGCCTCCTAATCTGAGGGACTGAGGGCAAAGCTGTGATACGCTTCTATGGCTCTGGCTCCCAAATCCTGCAGATGATGTTACTGTGAGGATAAACAAAATTCCCTTGAGCTGTGCAGGGAAACACAGCCTGTGTGTGTTTGCTTTTATATGAATGCGTTTGATTGTCTGCTTCCAAAAAAACAAAAAAATCAGGGGAACAGAGGGGGGAAGACTGTGTCTGCAGCCAGCTTTTAACAGTTAGATCAATTCAATTAGATGGTCTAAAACGGAGCCAGTATTTCAGGCTCCTTGTGTCGAACTGCAGAGTCATGTGAGCAGCGGCCGACTGAATGAGGACGCAGATTAGCTGGGCTCAGCGTTGAGCAGGGAGGAGGGCCAAGCAATTAACACAACAGCAGTAGAATGATGGCACTATTTGTTGTGGAGGCGGCTTTCGCTGGAGATTTATCTGCATTAAGATTAGAAAATCTGGGTCAAGTGCAGAACTATTAGCACAGTGCACTGAATTATATCACTTTTTTTTAAAAGATTGGAAGACTATCTTTTCAGAGAACTCAAGTTCAACTTCACCATTTCAAAAGAACTGAACTGATTAGTCAGATTAGTTAATAACCTGTTTGTCTGTCAGGAGGAGTAGGAGTTTATGACTCTTGCCACCAGTAAGAATGATTTTATTATAAGTGATAAAAGATATAAAAAATTCAGAAAAGAAAACAGAGAAACAACAATCAGAAGATGCCCTATGAGCAATGGCTTGGCGACAGTGGGAAGGAAACACTCCCTTTTTACAGGAAGAAACCTCCAGAAGGACCAGGCTTAGGGAGGGGCAGCTATCTGCTTAGACCGGTTGGGGGTGAGGGGAAGAAGAAAGGACTAGAGACAAATTGTGGAAGAGAGCCAGAGATGAATCACAACTAATGATTACGTTCAGAGTGGCGAATAAACAGTGAAGAAGAAATGCCCCGTGCATTATGGGAAGCCATGACTCGTATAGGAATTCTTTCAGTGCATTTGCAGCAAATGAGGACAGTTTGTCAATCTTCTGCAATCACTTACTCAGAACGGTGCACAACCTGCAAAAAGCATGTAAATGTGACATTTTTAGTCTTTTCACCAGGCTGTGCGCATGTTCACAAATACTAACCGTATCCCTCGGGAAGGTCAGGGTGCGTGTGCAGATGGGTTCTGCTCATGTAGTTGCGGTGCCTCTGCGAACGGACCCGTCTCTCCTGCGCTCGCTGGTCGCCGTTGCTCGGCGGTAACGCTGTGGTGGGCGTGGCGCCGTTCGTGCTAATAGGCGTGTTCTCGTCCACAATGCAGCTTAGAGGACGGCCGGGGCTGGAGTACTCCGATGCCGGCCTGAGAGGGCAAAAAGGCAGGTAGGAGGAGTTCAATAATTAACAGAAGAGTGTGGCTGACGTCAGAATCGAGTAATAAATACAAAAGAGGTTGCTTGAGACATTAAAAAAAAAAAAAAAAAAAAGAACCTAAGAAGAAAAGGCAGAGGAAAAAAAGAGATGCCTTCATTTCTGCTCTTCTCAGCTCCTCCGTATCATTTAACGCCACTGTCTGAAGCAATTTGTCTGACACCTTTTTTTTGTTTTTTTTTCCCCCCTTCAAGGAGCCCACTCAATTTTTCTCCAGAGCTCCCCAGTTTGGGAGCACTGAGGCCAGTGATGTGGATTTCCATCAGCCTGCTGCTGTTTGATTTAAGAGGTCTGGCTTTGAGATTCTGCAGAGGCTGCAGAGTGTACTCACCTGGTAGGCCTCTCCCACTGTGTGGTGCGTGTGATGTGGTTCAAGTACTGGATGCGCCCAGACGCGGTCCTCCTCTCCTCCCAGCTGGCAGCAGAAACGTACACAGACACAGCACACGGTTAAGCAGACACAGAAGCATCTAGTAGACGCGCTGCCCCCTTTCACTACATGCAGATATCGTATTCTTATATGAATTTCAAAAATAATATCTCTTCCGAGAAGACAAGAGAGTTCCCCGACTCACTCACCCATCTGGAAGATCATTGTCAAACAGCCGACTGCAGTCCACCACAGGACCTCCTGTGCCTATCCGGTCCCTCGACTGCAGGCTCACTACAGCAACACATGGCAGACAGATGCGCGCGCACACACACACACACACACACGTGTTACTAGACTGCAGCTCACAGCGTAGGCACAGATATTTTATCCATGCACAAAATGGAACTTTGTGTCTTTAGTAGAAGCAGGGAAAAGGTTATTTCTTTTTAATTTTTTTTTTTTTTTCAAATCAGAGGTATGCTGAAGGGTCTGGTTAAACAAAAATGCATTTCCTTCCAGATCTTTTTTTGTTTTTAAACTTCTGCCGGGAGCACGTGGTAAATCTGAGCTTCAGTGATGTATTTTGTGTGTGACAAGAGAAGCAGATTTTCAAGCAACATTTGGCAGGTCGCATTCATTTTGAGCTGTTTATACACGTGAGAAGCAAAACAGAACACTGCGATTCTTCTACAACCTCTGTCAAAGGAAGTTATAAAGTATCACCGGATAGTTTTACAGCGGGCACACAAAACCGTACTCACCCACTATCTGGCCCCTGACTGTGTCGCTGTCGTTGGGACTCAGTTTGTTCAAGTCTAGTCTCTGATCTGTTCAGGAGAGAGTGAGAGAGGCAAAGAGGAGAGGAAGAAGCCAATCAGACAGACAGGAAATGAGAATAGAGATGAAAGGAGGAGTAAAAAGAACAAAAGAAAAAAAAGGATTCATCAACTTCAGAAAGACATGTAAACTAGCGTGTGTTGGGATGTATTCGTCTCCCCGCACACTTTGGATAATTCCCACTGCTCTGTATCATTTACATCACTCAGAGTCTCCGTCATTATCTGTCTCTCATTCTTCTGTCTGCAGACCACAACTTGGCTGTGCCCTGGAACAGATGGTCTGCTCCGTGGAACAGCCACTGGCAGTAAAAAACAAAAACTCACTGAG
This sequence comes from Diplotaxodon limnothrissa, assembly GCF_057381915.1. Classification (NCBI taxonomy): domain Eukaryota; kingdom Metazoa; phylum Chordata; class Actinopteri; order Cichliformes; family Cichlidae; genus Diplotaxodon; species Diplotaxodon limnothrissa. The sequence continues at coordinate 9,366,951 of NC_140599.1, read as the reverse complement.
CATCGGTACAGAGCGGGCTTCAGTTCAAATGCTGGGGTCAAACATTTGACAAATTTCAGTACAAAGCCTGCACTATTCCGCTCAGCCTTAGCGTGGACATGAACTTCTGCCAAAGTCTGGAAACTCTTTGTCTGAACTTCTTAAAGTCTGCGGAATTTGAGAGTGAGTGAGAAACGGAGAGAGATCAGGCGGAAAAGAGAGAAAGGAAAAAAGAAGTTGCCTGCAGACATGAGAAATGCCACTATCTGCTCTCTGTTGTCTGGGTGTCATGCAGATCAGCTCAGGATGTGTGTCTAGACTAAACAGGGACCAAAACTGGCAACGGTCGAAGTGTTACGAGGCTGGCCGGAGGTCAGCAGCCACTGACAAAACAGAAAATGTACTCGTGCTGAGGTTGGATGAAAGTGTATACATGTAAATACTTGCACAGTCATATACAAGAGGACATGAAACATAAACGTTGCAATTATGTATAAATGTTACAGTCAACCCGAGACGCTCTACAATTATACACAAAAGTTGTACTCTGTGCCCTCGGTAAGGCTTGTGGAGGGGACTGAATGGCAAGTGCTGGTAAAAGCACACACACAGACAAAAGAATGACAAACGCACACAAGGGGAGAGACCACAACACTACATATCTATGCTTACACTTAAATAGCTGCACAATTATGCATGTCTGCGTGAAATGACCGGTTGTCTAGATCGGCAGACGGAGATAGAGCGAGATTAGTTACAATGGCATTTGTGTGTGTGTGTGTGTGTGTGTGTGCGCGCGCACATGTTCCCAGTCTACAGAGGAGACTCGAGGAGAAACCCGAGGGGTGAGGAGAAGGCCAGGAGAGAGAGAGGGAGAGAGAGACAGCGAGGGGAAAAGCGGGAGGCAAACCACTCACAGCTGTGGCACAAGGTTCAGGTTTCCTGTGTCCCTCCAGGAAAACAACAATGTCAGGAGCTTCTAGGAAAACTGGTGGGATTCTTTCACGGTTCTGCCTACAAGACCGCAGGCCCATGGAGCAGGTACTGGCTCAGACTCACTCCAGACCGCTTTTGCTGAAGCTACAACAATCTGGCAGGGCTTTTATATAGGGAGCCATTAACTAAGACCTTCGTCTCATTTATCCAGTTAGCTTCTGACATGAGACATTTTTACCGTAATTGCTGGGTGATGTTAAATGGCTCTTCCTGTTCTGGCAGGGGCAGAGTGCTGACCCCTCTCACACCCCGGTCTGGCCTCTGTCAGGCTTAGCGAGTGAGACAGGGCACTAAATGGAGCCACTCTAAGTTGCAGTCGCGTAGCTCTGGCAGCAGCGGTGTGGACAGATAGTCCAGCTTCAGTGAGCTGTGGAGGTCTGATGGCCGTAAATGACAATTTAACTGCTGTCATCTTCTCCAGCAGATTGTAATAAACCGAGTAAATCAAATAACGCATAAAGAGCTAATAGAAAAAAAAACTGAGGTCATCCAGACATATTTTAAAGTACAAGATCCAGATAAAATAAACCTCACATCAGCCTGCTGTTGAGGTTGGCCTCCTCTGCCAGCTTTCTTCCGATTGGCTACCCCTGGCAAACAAAAGCTTTGAACAGCATGTGGGTGGAGCCCTGTGACTGAGATGACCATATTAGGAATATCTGCTCTTAACTACATCATACAGAGCCACGAGCACAAAAAACAGTCTGAAACTGAGCCTTTAGCATTTGTCACACTACACATGTGTGACAAGTATAAGGAAAACTGTAATAGATCATCTTTAAAGTTTGTGATTTCATACTTGTTTTCATTGAGATCAAGTCCCTCTGTCTCATTAGCAAAGCACAGGCTAATCCTAGCAGCTGCTAATTAATGCAATGAACATATTAACAGTCAGTTTGGAAGGAAAAGCCCTCTTTTAAGTGTGAGGAGAGCAAGAGTTCTTTAAATCTCAATTTTAAGGAAGTCCCGTTAAAGAAAATGTCTGAAAAAACAAAGATTACGGATATCCTGTTCCACATGCATTATAATTTAATGCAATATATTAAGTAGGAGCCTGACAGTGTCTCTGTATGTATTAAGCAACTGGATGTCAAGGAAAAGTACAATGCAGCAGTATTTTAGCATGTTTATTATCAATTTTCACAACAACCTGGAGAGGACTCACGTTTTAACCTGTATTCATATCTTATTAACACATTTAGTCTTCAGGACCTTCATTATCTGAATCAGAATTATTTTAATATGTCAAATATACATTTCGTAATAATCAACCGACAACTATTAGGAAGCATCCTTCTATTAACTATGCTCCAAAATATTTTACATTTCTTTAATTCCTGGGAATTTAGTGCTCCTTTAATCAAAGTCTCAGCAGAGCTACACTGACCACCCCCTCCCCTGAGGCGGCCTTAAGCCAAGCCGGAGACAGATTTCCTTCAGCCTGTTCTAGTCTGCCCTCAGGTCCCCCCCACCAATTGGACATGCACACTTCACCTGACCCAGGAAGAATCTGTGAGGCATTCTACCCACCTCATCTGGCTCATTGCAGAAGAGATGTACTTTAAGTCTCTTCTGAAGGACTGAGCTCCACGCCTCATCCCTCACCAACTCTTTGGAGGAAACTCATTTTCACCGCTTGTATCTGTGATCTTATTTTTTTAGGTCACTACCCGCAGCTTGAGGCTCCCATCTCTCCACATCGCTGAAGATACTCCATGATCTGCCTGTCAATTTCTCAATCCATTCTCCGACTACTGACGTACGAGATCCCAACGCACATTAGACAAGAAACAGTGCAGTCCATCCTTTTCCCACAGAGATCCATGAACGCAGACTTAGAGCTGCTAATTTCAACAATTAATATAATTAGTTGCTTTTTTGGGGCCAAAAGTACGAGGCCAGTTGGCAAAATTTTAAAAAGATCCATCTGGTCATAATGTTCATAATGATAATGAAGTATAACCTATAACCAGCAGCTGTCATTTGTCATGTTTGTACAAGCTTTTCAGAGGTATAAGGTTGGGCTGGAGATTTGAATATTACAAGACAATCTTAACCTGGATGCAGAAATCTATACGCATTAAAGTACATCACTTTGCTACTTGTGCTGACACAAAATGCCAAATATATTGTTAATCCACAGAGAGCTACACTGTTAAAGAGGGTTTAGGGAAAAAAGGGAAAATTAAACATCATAATGTGCGGCAGATACATTAAAGCATCACTGGCACTTACAGCCTGTGTCTTTAAGGCGGTTGATAGCATTGGACAGAAGGCGGACACAGCCCAGAAAGCCAGCTCCTTGCTTCTTATGGATCTTCTTGTGATTCCACACGCTGATGGTGATGGAATCCGATTTTCCAATGTATCTGTTGGGAAAGAGAAAAGGAGATATAATAGGTACACGTATTTAATGAGATGTGCCATAGAAACTCTCTTTTACTGCTCAACAAACAGACATCTGGTGAAAGGTAATAGAAATTTCCCTGAGGATTTCCCCGGCACTACAGCAAAGACGCACCCACGTCACGGAGGTTACTACTAAAACTCCTTGTCAAGGACTACAAAGCGAGGCGGAGTCGGCACACATGGATGTGGAAGAGGTAGGTGAGCAAGCTCAGAGGGATTTTCTGATCCTCTGTGCCTGAGAAGAAGACGAAGCACCACAAGTGGAGTGGGATTCTCTGAATCATTTATCACCAGCCATCCTCAATAAAAGTGGGACAGAAGGCCACGGTACTCCTGCGATGACACCACAGCAACAAAACCACTTTAACTGTAAAATGCCCCCTGATCTGTCGTCATTTTAAATACTCTCCCAGCGTGCAGGGGAAATGAAATAAGCCCTACGTTTTGCTACAAAATGGATTTTTAAACTTGGGCTGACATCGAGTTTTCTTTTGGCTTATACAATTTACACACAAGACATTTTAAGAAAACCATTTTCCTCAATATATGAAAAGTACAAATGACTTTCTTTGATCAAACCAGCAGCACTGAAATTATGATTGGGTATAAACAGTCATTAACTGCTCTGCCAAACATGGAAGGCCGTAACATTAGTTATATAATTTGAAGGCTGTTTGCCTCAAAGTAAACTATTTTGACTTTATGAGTTTATGATGAGGTAAGAAGTGCAGTAGCTGTACAGTAAGCCCTCGACATAATGTTAAAACCCACTGTAATCTCGGTTGAAGATGGTTAATGATTGCACTTAAAGAGGATGAAAAAAAATTTAAATGACAAGTCAATAATTATAGGATGAAATATCACACAGCAAGACCGACTCTGCAGCAGCGCTAGCAGCTCTGAGGGGATATCACCCTATTAAACATCATAGAGGCTCCTGTTTTTCAGAGGTTGATGGTCTACGGTTGTTTTAGACATGAGCTTTTCTAGACAGCAGTGGAAGGAGTTGCAAGTGTAAATGCAGCTCCAGTACAAAGGCTTTGTGATGCCCGACTGCACCGATCTGTGGCGATGTGAAAAAAGCTGCAGGTGAATTCGCGGTTGTTGATTGGCTGTCCTGTGTTCTGCCTCGTTCAGGCGGCTCATGGCTGATGTAAATGATCTCCAGCTGTGGGCTACATCTACAAAAGAAAACTTCAGACAATGTCCTGACCCAATTCTTCTGACATCTTTTGTAGTTCCTGTGTAAAAAAAACCCCAGCTTTAGTCTCACTGTGATACTATTTGTTATTTCAAGCTAACTGAATGGGAATGGTGTCACGAGACAGAGTAAAGAGGGAAATAATAACAGGTATAGGTATACAAGTTTTTGTAGGTAAACACTACACAAACTTAGCGTAAAAACTAGCCCGTGTTATGACTGACAGCGATTGCTACGGTTGTACTGCAAGTACTGAGAACATTACAAGGTCCTATTATAGTTTTCCTTACAATGTTATGCCTGATTGTTTTTTGTAAGACAGAAAATGAGCACTGACCGGTGAAGTGAGTAACAATGATTATCTCTCTTTATCTCCATCTAACGCTGGTTCTGATAGAACCAGCATTAGATGGAGTTTGTTGTGTATGGTTCTGCATAGCTACAGACCAGTCAGGGTATCCATGCTGACCCCTTCCCACGACCATAAGCACCAACAATGGGTATGTGAGCATCAGAACTGGAGCGATGAGAGAAGGCGGCCTGGATGGCTGGGTATTTGTGGGCATTGGTTACCTGGGGAACACCTGAGACCAGGATGACCTATGGAAAGCCATGTTCTGCTGGGAAACCTCGAGTCCTCCAGGTGGCTGTTAGTTTGACACGTACCATCTACCCAAATTGCTTCATGAACATGAACACCCTTTCATGGAAACCGTATTTCCTCATGTCCGTGGCCTCTTTCAGCAGGATAATGGACCAGGCCAAAAAGTACGAATGGTTCAGGAGTGGTTTGAGGAAAGCAATAGCAATTTTAAGGGTTGACTTGGCCTCCAAATTTTCCTCCAATTGAGCATCTCTAGGATGTTCTGAACAAACAAGTCCAATCCATGGAGGCAGCACCTCAAAATTTGCAGGACTTAAAGGATCTGTTGCCAACATCTTGGTGCCAGATACCACAGCACACCTTCAGGGGTCGAGTTGAGTCCATGCTTTGATGGGTAGGTCTGGCTTTTTTTTGGCAACTAAAGGAGGACCAACACAATCTTATTCAATGGTCATAACATTGTACCTGACTGGTGTACATTGTTACACCAATATTATTGTTGGTCAAGCTTTCAAATAATGAGGTCAGCTTGAGTACAAACTCCTGAGAGCCAGAAAGCTCAGGCTTCAAACTGCTTTAAATGCTCCATTTCAACAGTCTTTTTACTTTTTATCATCCTGGCTCTGTGGTCTGATTTCAAAGAGAGATAATCATCATCATCATCACCACCACAGGCACTGAGCTCAGGTTATAGGTACAAAAGCCCCTCCCACTCGGTGGGTCAAATCTTCTGTCAGCAAGGGGCAACCAATCAGAAATAAGATGCATTTGAGGGAGTGGGAATGGGGGAACTGGGAAAAATAATTGGGATAGGCCAGTAGACTCCATGAATTTTTTTTTTCTTTTTTTAAAAGGGAGCTGGAAATGGGCATAATTTTCTCTTTAAAAGATTAACTGGTTTGACCACTATGCAAGTAAAGGACATGATCAGGCACACACAGAGTTACAGATGTGCTGGCAATGAGAGACGCGTCTAAATAAGTGGAATTATTTCCTTATCGTGTCTGCCTCCTCGTGTGTCAGGCCTCAGTGTGATAAAATCTCAGCATGTGAACCTGTTGCGGCACATCTGCTCGGGTGGGCTCCCTCCTTCAGTCTAAAACTAATCGTCTGTACGATTCGGAGAACTGCATCCCACTGTAATTATCATGCTGCTTACCAAAAGGGATATGAAACAATGAGGCTGTGAGTAAGACGTCTGGACATTTTGAGTCAGTGCCAAATGCCTGTCTGGGGTGCGATGTGAGAGAGAGCGCTACTATGTCAGACAGACATGACAGGAGGGAAGTATTATAACCAAACCAAAGTCATCTGGATCCTTGTAATAAAATTCATTAGTCTGGCTAAGATTTTTCATACAGTCATAGGCACACACACACACACACACACACACACACAAAATGGGAAAACTGGCATTAAATCATATGGCATAATCAGAGATACAAATGCAACAAATCCCAGACCTGTGAATCAGTGTCAGATATTTGTGTTGTGGACGAACACCAACAAAAATAAATCTGTTTCCTAAAGACTCTTAAAAAAAGGGCAGTAATAAAATACCTCTTTGATTTAACAAATATAAAAAGTTTAAATTGAAGTATTCTAAGGAACCCAAACCATTTCATCATACACAACAGCTTGCTTGCTACAGATACAACAGTTACATCATTAACCACAAAGTGCAATCATCGCTCTCAAGTCATTTCTTGTTAGACTTTACTGGACCTAAACAAGCAGGCTTCCCAGCGAGGCTGCTTTCAGCATTATCCTCAGGGTTTCTTTCAATGTATTACATGTACTAAACCAAATCCCAGCCAAAACAAAGCAACAAACAACAGTCAGGAGTTGGACTCGAAAACAAAACCACTTAACCCAGTGATTTAACGGGAAAAAAACCCTCGCAAAACAGAAAACTGATTTTAAGACGATATCTTTTAAGGTCCTTTGTTAGCAAATGTGTGTTTAAGATATTTTAAGACCAAAAGACACAAGCAATTATGACAGATTTGGAACTGAAATAGCTTAAAGTAATAGAATACACCATTTTTATTATAGAATTAATGTATTATATTGCAAGGTCAGTCATTTGCCAGTCAAGTAGTACCTAACATCAGTGGATAGAGCTAAATAGGACAAGCAACATCTGACACACACAAAAAGTTGCAGTAAAAAAACTCAGTTGAACAGTGGCTGACAAGAAGCTATTCTTAAAGCAGCAGGAGAAAAGGCTGAGGTATGTCAAATTACAGAAAAACTGGACTGAAAATCAGTGGCAACAGGTCTGATGAAGTGATGAATCCAAATTTGACATTTTTGATTCAAATTCTAGTCAATATATACACAAGTGGTCAGGAGTGTGTGTACATCTGTAAAGCATGGTGGAGGCTCTGTCATGGTTTGGGCTGCATTTGAGCCAGTGATGTTGGGGTCTTGTAAAAATTGATGTAATTATGAATGTAGAAATGTATGCAATCAGGAAAGTGTCTGATTGGCAAAGGCTTTAAACACACTGCCAATGTAATAAAAGCATAGCTGGAGAATTATATATGGTGTTTTCTATCAGTCAAGGACTCTGCTCCCCAGAGCCGAGACATCAACATTATTGAAGCAGTGTGGGGTCATTTAAACAGAAAGGCAGACGACTATTCCTGAAGACTATTAAAGAAATGACAAGATGGAAGAGTTCAGAATAAAAGTCATCATACCAAATATTGGCACTCAAAATTGTACAAATTCTGTTTATGCCTTTATATTAGTATGTATGTTTGCACATGTCTCAATTAATTACCGTACCTAAAGAAATGAGTGGTGGCACAAGACTTTTGCACAGTACTGGTAGTACCTTGGAAAGCTGAGAAACTGGAATAGCCAGCTATTAGTTCTTTTGAACTTGTCGCTTCTACAGAATTAGAGCTCAGACGATGGGAGGGGAATGGATAAGCGGGTGGGTGTAAAGAAATTTGAGTCTAGACAGGGCACTTAACATTGCAGATGTATTATTTAAAAACACTATATCTGATGGATTCCTAATTGAATAAATGTGACAGCATGACAAAAGAGTGCAAAAATGCAGGAAGACACTTCCCGTCACTTACTACAACGATGAAGGTCCTCCAGACGAACGGTTTTATTACTCATAATTACAGTATCCTTGCCTCTACTAATCCCCAACAGGAGTTATTCAGCTTAGACTTCCTTTATTTCAGTCATATCCTATGAGTGTTACGGATCTGTTTTAGAAACCGAGAGCAAGCAGAAGGATTGTGCGACCCAGGCAGCTAGCTAGACTGCGTCTACTATTCTTGGCATGCTGGCAACATCCTGCAACAATGCTGAAGGGTCACAGACCATGGGCCAGTTTGCTCTCTGCAGCATGCCCAAGAAATGAAGACCCAGCACACACACACACATCATTTCTACACCCTCACACACAACAAATGGAAAAAAAGAGTCACTGCCAACAGCTTTAATGCACTAGGCTCTTTTGGGAACACCAGGTGTTGCAGGCCCTATTTTAATAAGTGTGAGCCAGCCAGACAGCCAGAGAAGCTGCTCTCAGTCAATTAAAACCTCTCTCCTCCAACACACCACCTGAGGGTCCTTCTGCTGTTCACCACGAGAATAAACACAGACAGTAAAACGGGATACAGTCATGGTAAACGTATCACCGGTGCAGAAAAACCCAAGTCGTTTTCACATAAATTCCAGTCTACGATATCTGCAGGCTCTCGGGACAAATTAGAGCAGAGACGTTTCCACTGAGCCACGAGTCTGTGTTCTCCGCTCCAACAATTCATCCCCAAGGTGTGCGTACGTGCGCGTGACTTTTTCCCTCTTGTCAAATGCGACAGGCGTGGGGCCTTGTAGAGAGAGGGTCCTGTATCCCCAGCAACCAAACAAACGGAGACACGTGCTTCCTCTCGCTGTTGGCTACGCATGACGGCTTGGATAAACACTGGGCCAATACTGGAAACTTTCACTCTCACATTTTCACTCACGCTCTGTCTCTGTTTTTTCCAGGTTACTTTCGCAGGACACTCCATCTTTGGGAAAAAGGCAATCGGGGTACAACAAGACATGCACGTGTTTCAGTCAATGGAAGAAAATACTATTGGAGACGGCCCTCCTTTTCTGATTCCTTAAATACTGTTCCAAGGGACATTTTTCGACTGAAGGGTTATGTCATTACACAGTATTTAAATAAGTGAGAGGCCAGATGCAAGAGCTGTTTTCATCGGTTGGCAAAGTCTCACACTTCAAGGTTATAAAAAGAAAGGCATACTAATTGAGAGGCACTGCAATAAGCCAAGCATGGCCTCAAACTGCTGTTTGTAATCAGATTTAGTCTGTGGGGCGGTGGGAGGTATTCAAATAAACCAAAGACGACTTTTTAAATCCTTACAAACAGATGTCAGAAATGATTCAGTGTTATAAATAAATAAATAAATAAATGAAGAAGAAGAAAAATGACTCTGAGACTCACAGATCATAATGTTGGTTCCACTTTGGGTCAAGCGTGTTCCTCACAGTGTCTGTAGAGTGGCATTGTCCTGAACCATCCACGACCACCTTGGCAAATGGATCAGGCAGGCCTGCGGGGAGAAAAGAGCACACCGCAGCACAAGAATAAACAGTTTAACAAGACACAAAGACAATGCACATGCAGTGATCAACACAACACTGATTTCTGTTGCAGGACCAGTCCAGGCAGGCTAAAGATTACCATTTTATTACTTCCACAAACTTTTTCTATTCTTATGACAACTGACATCCTCTGGTGTTAACGCATTGCAGTGCAAGGATGCACGGGACACCTTACATAACAAATGATTAATTCACAGTATAAATGGTGCAAATGATAATTATAGTTCTTGTGCTCCAGAACAGTTTGAGAATGTGGGACCAGTGCTACTAGCCTGTAGCAGCCTATCACTGATTGGTGTATATCAGGGGTGTCAAACTTATTCTTTGTCAGGGGCCACATACAGCACACTTTGATCTAAAGTGGGCCGGACAAGTAAAAATCCACTTTCTGTCTGCGTAAGTTTAGCTGCACATTTAATCCCTACGATATCTCAATAAAAGAGAAAGAAGCGCAGCTAAATATATTCTGCTCTATTTAATTAAATAAATCTATCAACACAACTCGTTGGACTTAAATTGTAAAAACACTGGGGAACCCAAAAGCTGTTATTTTAATTGATTATTACTTTGGTGTAGTATGAAAGACGGTGGAGGTGTTCTTTATTAGTAGCACAAGCTGTAAAATGTATTAACATTTTACAAACACGGCCAGCGGGCCAGGTTGGAGTCTTTGCCGGGGCAATTCTGGCCCGCGGGCCTTATGTTTGGCATCCCTGCTGTATATGTTCTCCAAAATTCTCTGATAGGGAGAAAACAAAGATCAGGGGAATTTGTAAATAGTGTCATAACACCGTTTACTTAGCTTACCGGCTCCAGCTGCACTCGTTACATCAGTCTAGTACTGTCTGCAGCACATGTAGCAGAGTAGCATGATAGCAGCGCAGATGGTGAGCAGCTTTCCCACAATGACTAGATTTGAGACTTGTATTTTATATCCGTCTTAGAGAACTGTGATGTACTTAGTAACAGAAAATCTTCCGTCCTCTTATTTTGAAAGTTCAGTTGCTGCTAACCAGCTACGGTTACTGGCTGGCTCACTGGCCAGGTTGCTTTGTGGCACTCCCTGTCTTTTAGCTGCTCTCCAGAGAGCCTCTCCCATCCTGCAATCGGATTGACTCCTCACTTGTGAGCATGAGACACATCCCTGCTTTGTCTGGGCAAAATACAAGCTGCAGACATGAAATACATGTTAAAGCCATTCTGTCATGAAAAAAAACCCAACAAAAAAACAAAATTGTGCCTGAGCACAAAACAGACTTTTTCGTGACTATTTCACAAAAAGCGCCTGGCCTCTATGATTGATGTTTTCCTATCTACAAATAAAGTAGTTGTAGCTTGGATCAGCATGTTCACATAAGTACACTGTAATACACCACGAGAGCCAAGTCTGTATATGTATCCATGTTCGCAGCACCACTCTCCACGTAACTGAATGTTTGCTCAGCTCCTGAGCGAGCAGAGGGTCTTAAACGCTCATTCACCATGACAGCCTGACCCAAACACACCAAAACGTGACACTTGCTGACACCTACGCTGAAGAACCTAGTAAGCAACAGTTGCACAAAACTTACACTTATAGGGTTTTAAAGGCATTCTACGATACGAGACAAATTTACCAAACACACTGCATATTAGGAACATTTGGAGAAAATCTGTTGAAATGAAACTGTTTAAATACTAGCATAGCTGCAAACAGTGGCCTCTCTGTCAGCCCAAAGTGTCCTCATACCACTTTCACTTTCATACCAAATTCCCATGGTTGTTGGTTAAATGAAAGTCTGAATAAGGTTTAAAAGGTTTATGATGAAAAGATAAATAAAAGGCAATAGATACTTACGGAAGAAGTCCTTCTTCACCAGGTTTTTTGCGCAGAGGACTGAAAAACAAAAGCAAAAAGTCAAGCATTAGATATATGTTTAATATTCATCCCAACAAGATCAGGTTTCAGGGGCATCACCAAGGGGGAAACTGGCCACCCCCCAAAATTTGCTGGCCCTTGATCCCTGGCAAGACTGTCCTATGTTGGTAACAATTTTGTTGTTTGTTTGTTTGTTTGTTTGTTTGCCACTCTGCTGTGCCCCTGCACTGTTCTGTTTTTAGTGTGCTGCCCCAAGACTTTTAGTGGCCCCCATACACGGCCACCCCTAAAAAAATTCTGGAGGTGTTCCGGTCTGGTTTGCAATATACAACTTTGCAACTTAAGGGTTTTTTCTTCCATCTGAAACTGTGGATATCTTTTTTTATTTTTATGCATTTTCTTTTAATTCCCTGGTTAGAAAAGTGGCAGGAATGTGCATGGGTAGGCCGCAGGGAACGATTCGTCTAGTTTAGGATTCGAGTCGGAAAACAGTGTGCTGAGAACGACTACATTACAGCTGTGAGCCAAACACAAGCCAAGGCTGGTACAGATTACACAAACAATCTTTCCTTTGATTAGACTGCGTATTTATAGCACATGTCGACAGCAGCAGAGAAACCAACTCCCTTGCTGGAGGTTTAAAGTTGAAACTTCAGCACAATTAAGATTTGGTGTCATTAAAACAAACAGAAATAATAAAAAAACACCACATTGCACTTTTCATTATAACATGATGTTGAGCTGCAGGAGTGAGTGTTTGTTTAGTCTTTCTTTCTCCCTTCCAAAATTTGTGCAGACTCGATAGTACTGTTGTACTCTGAGAGCCTTTGTGGCAGTTGCTGAGGTGATGAGGCAGAGCCACTTACTCCCTCTTGTGCAAGTGTGGATGGATTAGGAAGCTCAGTAACCACCTGGGTGTCTGGAGCTCACGGTTGCAGCCGGTGAGTCAGGCACATGGAAATAGTTTTGCTTTTCTCAGGAATAAAGCCCTTCTGAGAAGCTGCCCCTAATTGGTCTGGACACTGATGTGGCTGAGTCATGGGTTCAAAGAGGGATGATACATTACATCAAAGTAATACAAACATAAAACAGTGAAAGTCTGGTTTATGATTCAGTCAGTCACTATTAGTACAGAGGGAAGTGCGCCAAGTTAGTTTTATTTTGAAGAAATTGTGCCAAAAAAAGAAATGGTTAGCTGATGCAAAGTATGACACAAAGTAACTAATCTCACTTTTGCCTCTTTGTTAATTAAACACTACACAGGGTAAATGTTGTCATTTAAAGTTCAGTCTACTCCAGAATCTGTTTTGCTGCTTGTAACTTTATTTGGATGCTTTGCTCTTACTGCGTAAAAAGGTGTACAGAGTGCAGAGCTAGTCATATTGTGTTATCAATGGTATATACATGTTTTTATGCCAGTACAATTACATTTCTGAGCAGACAAAATGAAACTCAAGTCCTCAAAAGCACCTGAGGAGATACTAAGTATGGCTCCTGAGAAGCCATAAAGTTCCTTTAATTCAATTCTATTCAGTTCACAACACTATTAACCTCAAGGTGCTTTATACTGTAAGGTAAAGACCCAACAATAATACAGAGGCAACCCAATGCAACCTCCTATGGGCAAGCACGTGGTGACAGTGGGAAGGAAAAACTCCCTTTTAACAGGAAGAAGCAGAAGCAGATTTGGAGAGGGGCAGCCATCTGCCGCAACCAGTAGGGTGATAAGGGAAGGAAGAATTCCTTGTAATATAACAAATATAATGTTGTAAACTGTTTTCTCAAATCCTAGTATTATGTAAACCTACTTAAAACTAATGTATTCCAGTGCAATTTAAAATAAATACTACTTCTATGAATGTCATCAAATTCAGTATTGTTTAAAAAGTAAAGCCCGACCAATATTTCAGCCCCAACATCAAGGTTGGGCTTCAGTTAACCAATAGCCAGTATATTAGTGTTGGCATTTATAACTGCTAACAAATGCAAATTTTAAAAGTACAGAAAAATAAGGAAAAAAGAAAAGCAAATTTTAGAGGACAGTTGGGGTGGTGCTGAACTGTCATGCTAGGACAGTGTAAATGTTGGCATGTTTTCTCTTATGTAGTCAACTCTTTTTAAAATCTTTCTAATATATTAAAAAAAAAAAAACCCCACTCATCATTGCTGTTGTAACTGCATACATAAAAAACTGTGATAGTAGCAACAGACTGGTCTAAGCAATGCTTCACATGTATTTGATTCAGGCTTCTGTGCTCCTGCCCCTCATTCACTTTGAAGAAGTTGGCTTGGTTAGTTCTTATGTTAAAGGTGAGAGGGCAGCAGGTTGTGCCATTCAAGCCTGCAGCAGAACTGCCTGTTCCTCTCCCCCATGCCGCATGTACTCAAACGTGCACCATGTCAAGCATCAGTCTGAATCTGAGTCTGGTTTGAGCTCAAAGAATTTTACCACAAGAAATCAGAAGGAGAAAGCCATATTATTGACATGCTGCATGGACAAAATTAAAGGAACCGACAATCAGCTTTATGGTGTTGAAAGACACACAAGTGACACAAGTGAGCATGCACATGATACTAAAAACAGCCATCGTGTGTGTGTGTGTGTGTGTGTGTGTGTGTGTGTGTGTGTGTGTGTGTGTGTGGGTGGGGGGGGGGGGGGGGGGGGGGGTAAAGAACATGCTCGACAGATGAGGAAGAATTTCTTTCCGCAAACATCCCTGGGAATGCATTACGTTCCAGCGAAACCCACCTCATTTCTAAAACATCTGGTACACATCACATTCGGTCACATTCTTCCTGAACACAGAGGAAAGCATGTGAGCACACGCATGCTCCCCGAGACACATCACTCTCCTCTCCAACGATCTAATTAATTATTAACAAGTACTGGGGAGTGAATGCATGGGTTTTGTGTGTGTGCGTGGTGCACTAAAGGGCTGACTGAGGTAACAGATGATGGTGTCTCCAAAAAGATCTAGTATAGTGAAATGAATTCAGACAGTTGATGTTTACATTGTAACATGACTGAGGAAATGACTAGCAAAAGACTGAGAAATATGACTCTTCAGCAAGGAAATGTATAGACAACAAAACATTTAATTAAAGTCCAGGCCCAAAGGAGCAAGAGTTAGGACCCTATGAGATCCATTCAAGGGAACGGCAAGACAACCACAGCCGGAAAAAGCTGCAGACCCTTGTGTAAGTGGCATAAGCAGCACTCAACTAGCCACAGAGCAGGAAGGCAACGCTACAATTATACCTATATAGGCTTCTTATGGAAAAATAAAAGGGGCCGAACGACAGCTGAAAACAGAGGGGAAAACCGCTGGAATGGTTGATGCACAGAGACAATAGCAGCGAGAGAGCCAGTTAGGTCTGATGCTGCTGTGCAGCGAGAAGGGGAGACAAAGGACATCAATCAGGATGGAGTGGCATCCAGCCATCCATCCAAACACAGTCATTAGAAAAAGTAAAAATGTACATAAACCTAAGTGGAGCCATATTTTACAGATCTTGAAACACTAGAAGGATTACAATGTGTGTGATCAGACACCCACAAGACACAACGGAATGAAAGGATTGCCAGTTCTGATATGCCCTGATTCCAGGAAACAGCCACTCTAAAGTTCAACATGACAGCAGCTTTGACCTTCTCAACGTCTACATGCAAACAAATGAACTGCCAGCCACTGAGCGCACTATTTCCTTTAGTTAACCCAAAGACTTCAAATGAGGGTATCAGCAAAGTCTTTCTGTCTTTGTGAAGCGAAGTGATTGATGTTGCGAGTGCTGAGGAATCAAAGGATTCCCAGAGGGGTAACATAAAGGGCGGGCTGGGTTTTTGGGACCCTTGGTTTGAAACGACTGTCACACTTTGCAAAAGCACTGGCTTCATTTAATTTCATGAAACTTCTCTAAGGGTGGCTGCCGCCTTCGCTCTGACAATCACCGTCACTCTTCACAAGCTCTGAATTTCACACACCTCCAGCTTGTAAAGTCTCTCTAATGAGATTGTTGTAAGTGCTGTGATCCTCCGATTCTAGCCTGAAAAAACATCAAATAAATAAACACGGGGGGAGGAGCTGAGCGTGGGTTCTGTCAGGCAGGAGAGTCCAAAGTGTAGAAAGGAACTCAACAAAGCTCAATGTTGATGAGAAAATGAAATTTGTCCTCCTACATATTCATCCACACATCCATCCTCCAACTCCTTCATCCAATTAAGAGTTGCCATAACTACATGGGAAGCAGCAGTACCCTGAGCAAACTATTTCCAGATAGCTCCTCCTGAGGAATCACTTATAGAGAGTTTTTGGCAATGTTTGAAGTTCTCATCCAGTTTTGGATTTTTTCCAACCGCCCGGTAAAGAAAATTGAGCCACCTGTAGTCTCAGTCTTGTTCTTTCAGCCCTTTGGGTGAGTAAAAAGCAGAGGTGTGACCTACTGATCCTTATGTCAGATGCTTTCCTCACTATAGCTTTGCCTGGAAGCCTACATTCTAAAGACCACAAGCAGGAGTGGAGACAAAGTACAGCCTTGGCAAAGTCCAACAACCACAATTAACACGTCTCGTTTAACGCTGCAGACGGGATGTGAAAGTGCACTCCCGAAGCACCTTCCCATAGAATCCCTTGAGAAACCACGTCATAAGCCTTCTCCAAGTCTATAAAACATGTAGACTGGATTGGCAACCTCCCAGACTCCCCTCCATCACTAGTGAGAGGGTGTGTTACTACCTACATAGTTTCTCTTTGATTCAATCACACCTATTGGTCACCCTTCCAGTATCCTGCCATGGTGTCTACCAGGGAAGGTGGAGAGAGGGATAACCTGGTAACAGGCACACACCCTTCTTTAACAGACCACAATACGCCAGTCTGCAAATCCAGAGGCACCGTCTGCAAGGTTTATGCAAGACTACACAGTGGTTTCAATCAAAACAGCCTGATAAACATCAAGTACGTTCTAGGCAAATTTCATCCACCCCCAGAGCCCAACCCCTGCGGCTTTACACACAAATATTTTATTGCCGTTATTGTGAGTTCATGACTGGGCATTCCCCTCAATGCTTTTGGCATGGCCTACAGATTTAACTGGGGAGCCTCTGCAATGCTCAACCCCCTGTAGAGACACCGTACATCATCAGTAGCTAAATGACCCAACATACAGAGAAACAGGTTCTTTTCCTCTTATGCAAAAGGTTTATGTAATGACTTTAAGTGAAATGGCTTTTCATCCAAATTTATGTCATTACAGGATGAGGTGATGATGACCGATGCCTTTTCTAAGTAAAGTAAGTGGGTGAGCTCTCACCTACAGGGTAACATCGTAAATCTGCTATTTTTCTGGGTCACCGCTGACGGGCTTTCTTGAACTCACACACAGATAAATGTAATCATGTGTTCTTTCTCCATCTACATAAAGCTGGAAGAAAGGCATGATGCAAAGATCCAACCCACAAAAAAGAAAAAGAAAAAAAAGAACAGACTTCACTTTCTTACATTTCAGAGGCCAGCTAGACTATTCCATGGCTATAAAGCACTTTAGACAGATTTTAGACAGACACAGTGTTAACTCCATAATCTTTTGAAGGTAATATTAATCCTAAAATATATAGAGCAGGTCATCTACTGATCGGAAGGTTAGTGGTTCGATTCCTGGCTCCTACAGTCTGCATACCAAGTATCCTTGGGCAAGATACTAACCCCGATGCATCCATCGGAGTATGAATGAGTGTGAATGTTTGTTAGTAAGCAATTAAAAGCATAGAAGTGCTTGTGTGATTGGGTGAATGTGGCATGTTGTCTAAAGCGCTCCGAGTAGAAAAGCGCTATATAAGAATCAATCTATGTAGTGAATAAGAATGGAATGGCTTAGTGACTTGTGCCAGACTATTTCTTAGGTTTTGGAAGGAGTGCTCCAAATTTTGTGGGAACATCTTGGGGATGGACCCTTTCTGTTCTAGCATGACTGTGCACCGGTGCACAGAGTAAGGTTCATAAAGACACGGATGAGCGAGTTTGGTGTTGAAGAACTTGATAGGCCTGCATAGAGTCCTGACCTCAACCCGACAGAACACCTTTGGGATGAATTAGACTGTGAGCCAGGCCGTCTTGTCCAACATCAGTGTCTGACCTCACAAATGTGCTTCTGGAAGAATGGTCAAAAATTCCCATAAACGTTCCTAAACCTCTTGGAAAGCCTTCCCAAAAGACATGAAGCTGTTATAGCTGCAAAGGGTGGGACGACATCACATTAATCCATTCTATGGATTGAGAATGGGATGTCACTCAAGTTCATGTGTGTGAAGGCAGACGAGATGCCAATATCTTTGGCAATATAGTGCTAGTCAGTGTCTTTGAACATCCTTGTTCTGTGTTGATTTTGTATCCAATTTAATAAAATGTATGATTAGATTAAAAACCCCAGTATGAATAAAAGAATGAAAAGTCACTACATGTGAAAAGCTCTAACTAGAGATATTTGTGACACTTTAACTCACTGAAGTGATTGTTTAAATAAGATGATTAATTTGCTTAAGGACTTACTGATCAGCTATCAGAGTAAATGTTGTAGCTCTGGTACGTAGAACCCTTTTTTTGATTTAAATATTAATCTTTTTTTATTTGAGCGAACCATTATCTGCATTTTACACAGACACGCAATCTATGGGACGACTGTATCGTCACGCGACTGTTCCTGACTTGCTCTTCTATCACATAGGCACACAGTCGCTCACTCCGGAAAAGCATCAAATAACCCCTCGCATCTCGGGCCCATCTAAAATCCTCTGTCGTCATAGCGACGGCAAGTATCGAGGCAAAGCTGAGAGAAGGGTTTCTCTGTGCTGCCTGTGTTTCTCATTCCGGTCGCAGCGGCTCGCGCAGCCAGTAACTGCGGCGCTGACTGATAGGACTGATGGGGGGGGACACCACTGTGGAGACTACAGACAGGATGAATGCCACTGAGACACTCGCAGCACGATATGGGTACAAACATTTAACATTACAATCACGAGGCTGTGAGCCTTTCACACCACGACGAACGACTGGATAGGAACGACAAGTGGGCATGTGCGCTTTTTCCACAGTAGTCGGAAATCTGTCATTCGAGTTTCTCACTTTGAGTGGGATTTTTTTTTTTTGGGGTAAAGTCGTGATGTGTCACTTCAGACTATTTGGCCGTCCCCATCTTCCTGTCCTGAAAGTGGATCATAAGTTTCACTTCCTTGCATCTGATAAAAAACTACAACCTCTTAGCCTGAGAGCCCATTTTACTTTCTTATTTTAATAAACCACAAAGAACTGGGTAAAAAATGATTTGAGGACTGCAGGCAGAGGGAAAAAAAACATTTTAAACAATCAAAATCAAGATGCTATGTCACTCAAGGCTCACCTGTAGATTTACAGAGTACCTCCAAAAAACAAAAAACAAAACCTAATTTCTCAGTGAGCGAGTGGAAACGCCTCGGCTGACTGCAACTTATTAGTCACATAATGGCTTTTCACATTACAGCCCAAACAGAGCTGTTCCCTCCCCCCACCCATCCCCAACCCCCCAAAGGACAGCTGGGAAAGCTAAACAAACACAGCATACAACTGATTATCGGCTTGCATTGACTTAGCTCCTTCCTTTGCCGGCCTGTCTCTTAATAAAAATCAAATACGCAGAGTGGCGACAGCCGCTCCATGCGGGCAAAGACGGAGACCTTGGGGGTGAAGTTTAAAAAGTCCCACCTGTGGGGAGAGGATGGGCACAGTTTCTCACAGGCTGGTACACAAAGAGCCCTACTGTGCAGACGAATCAATGAAGTCCACCAGACGCAAGCCAAACACCTGGGAAGGGAGTGGTCACGTGATGTCTAGGGGAGGTGGGGAGGGTGGAGGTCGTGGTAGTGAATGCTGGTCAGGACTAGGAATTGACTTTGGTCTGTTGTGAGCTAAACATATGTAGAAACTATAATGGTTACATTCACTCAAAGCAACACAACAAAGCATGGGAAAGGAACACAATGCCGTAGGGGGAAGAAAAAAGAAAAAGAAAAAGAGGGCTCGCACTGCCTCTAGTCTGTTGCTCTGCGGTTAACCATTACACTAGAGCCCATGAGGTGGAGGAAATGGGGGTGTGGGAACAGAGACAACCACCTGGTAATATTCCACCATTCCCATCCCTATCCATGAGTTAAAAAAAAAAAAAAGTCTGGAAAAGTAGGCTGCTAAGAGGAAGATGGAGAGCATGAGCAGATCGTCTGGTTGCGTGAAATCCCCGTAGGTCTGCCAACTCAGGATGACCACATTCTGATCATCGCTTCCTGTCCACCTGGTCCCTCCAGTTCAGTGCACTGACCCAGCATCGCCAGACAGTCTGACACATCTTCAGGGAGTAGCATTAACCCCCCATCTCCTCCTCCCCTCTCGTCCAGGCCCAGACCTTTCCTCTGCCTGTCTGCCCTGTTTTGACTGCAGGCCCAGCGCCATGCACTCTCATGCGCCGCATTGTTCTTCTATAAACAAAGGGCTTCCTTTTCCCTTTTCCACTCCTCCCTAACCTTTGTGGGATTTTGAACCTAAACGGAGGGAGAAAGCCAAGATGAAGAATTCTGACGGCTCATTGCTAATCTTCAAGCCGCCTCCTTATACGTCTCCAATGACAGCATGCTGGGTAATGTTTAGTCTTGAACACCATGTCTTCAGACCACTATCACTGTAACTGCAGCAAAGGGAAGCTGATATTAGCTGGGTACCGGAGCTTCCATGCGAGACAGGCTCGCTGGCATGCAGCTATCGAGCCTGACACAAAGAGGAAATAACGCACAGTCCAGCAGGAACAAGTCCAAGTTCATTTTGAAGAGAAATGACTCTGTGATGTATCCAATTGCTCTTTTGACAACACAGTTCGAGGAACTAGAGAAACTAAACCAAGACTGTGTTTCTAATGTGCCACAAAGATTAAACCCATAATGGGCACGCATAAGGAAGTCCGCGAGTTCTTGTTTAGACTTCAAGCGACTACACGTGAAATAACCACAAACAAGGCAAAGTGGGCGGGACCTGAGATTATCTTCTCTCAACTTCCCAGCAAGCGATTGAAGCGACTACCAAGGAGGGCACAGGATTCTGTTAATCGACATGTAACCTGGTAGTAAATATATCAGGGAAAATAATCGCTAAAGCCCCACCCATACAGGCCTACAGACTATTCGGTGACCTTTTTCCCCTCGGGGACCCGCCTGTCGTTTAGGAAAAATGTACATTCCCCAACATGTTGCAAAAACCGTGCACATGTTAGCTGCAGCTCTGAGGAACATCTTTTACTTTGAAGGCAAACCGTTTCCAATTCAAGTTTGTCCCACTTCTCAAGATTCTGTACCGCTCAGCTAGTAGTTGGCGTGTTTTTGCAGACCAGCATGAGGAGGAAAAAAAACCAAAACACCAGGAGGTTTGTGGTTCAGTTTCTTTGCAACCGATTTCACCTGGTGAGAGCCAGAAACCCGTGTTTACATCACGTCCAACATGGCAGATGTCTCAAGGAACAGCATAATAGGATTTAACCGGCACTAGATTCCTTGACAGGTTCATAGTCGCCTGGGAAACTGAGAATTCCAGTCAATATGCTAAAAATGTACAAAAATCCATTTCATTCCTCATCTTTTCCATAGTATAAATATGATGGATGAAACATTGAAGAGTCTAATTATCTCTCAGGCTGATGCAAAATTTTAAAAAAGAGAAAAGAAGGCCTGCTTTAAGACCCTGCTTTAAAGGGCAGTATGTTTGCCACAGAGGCAACCGCACCACCTATTTACCGAGCTCGTTCACTGCTTCCCTGTTTATAACAAAGTGGGTTACTTTTTAAAGACCTGGCTCCACCACTTAAACGTTAGCCCTTAAACTGCAGTCAGGCAGAGTAGAATGAGGAAGCTGGGTAGAATTTCAGGAGCTCCGTCCAACTCTACATGGGGTACAGACTAACTATGGAAATGTGGTTGAGACAAACTGGCTTGTAGGTACTGGGAAATAACTTTGCTCTGGCAGGTTTTTACATCTTAGTAAATCCACTTATGTAATATGCAAATCTGATAAGACTTCTGGTCACATTATACAGATATTAAAGTCACTGGTAGCAGAGTGATCATGGAACAGCTAGCTGCCAGGAAAATCTCTTTAAAAACCTCCAAACAGACCTGCAATTTCAAGGGTTTTGAAAATTAGAAAGGAAAAAGAACAACATAATATCCCCATGAATCATTTTAAACGGAGAGAAAAACAGAAAAGGTAAACTTTCAAGTTGCACGTGTCTTGAGCATGGTGGGAAAAGACCGATGTCAACAAATGAGCAGCAGTGAGACGCACTAAAGAAACTCCCTGTGACATCCACTGTATATGGCACAAACAAAGATAGAAAACTCAAGATTCCCTGGACTCCTGTTGCAGGAGGAAAGGATGACTGGGGACATCTGCTGCACCCAAATCAGTGTGACCAGAAGCATAAAAAAAGTGATGGAATTAGAGGGAAGAAAAACCACAGAAGACATAAAATCCCCCCAGAGCTTCTTTTCATAAAAAGGATAAAAGGCCGTGACTATGAGAAGCCATATATCATCATACATCACACTCAGCACATGCTGGAAAAGTAATGAGAGCGCTCGTGAAATGTTTTGAGACGCTCAGAGGAAGCGAAGACCTGTTCTTCCAGGTGGCGTTAGAAAAGGATGTATTAAATTCCAGTGATTATATGATATTGTTAATGTTTGGGCAACCAGTCGAGGTGAGTCATTAGGTGGGAAGATAAGCTTTGGTTTTATTTTAAGCGCTGGCTGCTCTCACCAATAGTTCTTTGGTGACATTTGAGATTTAATGAGCAAAGGAAGTGACTGTATTAATGTTTATGTCTCACAGCAACAATCACAGTAACTGGAATAACAGACTACTCCTGTTTAAAAGCAGGCGCCAATTTGTGGAAGTCAACATGTTGCACCGCCATTTTGAATTCGACATCACTGTTCCATCTAACCACACTTTATCTATGTGACTAGAGAGGGGTTACATACGTGGTACGCCGAAGGTAGATGAATACAAAACTAGTATATTAATTAATATCAATTTGTGTCTACACTTTTAGATTCAAGACATGAAGGATCATGCCTGTGATTAATGATATGTAAAGTCCCCTTTACCAAAGAAGTGAAAATATGAAGGACAGGAGACAAAGAGACATCTAGATAAAACCTCACCTCAAGCCTCATCTCCTGAATTAAAGTCAAGGCTTTAAAGACACGAAAACATGCATGTATTGTCACAGTTACTTATTGTCAGCAGGTTAGACATGATACCGTACCATCTCCGGGCAGCTGATAACAACAGGGATGCTTGTGGGACATGATGGTATATTTTTTCATTGTAGGTATAGAGGATTACAGAGCTAGGTTTAAACTTAGAGGATTTTATTTATAGTGCTGAGGTGGGGTAGACCAGAGGCAGGACAGTTGAAGGGGGTGGTACAATGGGTGGGACACCGAACCCATAAGATTGTGTTGACTTCCGGTTGTGAGCCAGACCTCGCTAAACGTAGCGGAAGCAGGCTAGTTAGCTAGGTCTCCGGATGCATCCGTATTTTATTGTAAAGCGCAAATAAATACATCTGGTTTTGGAAGTAAGAGTCTCGGCCTGATCGCTACCATCAAAAAGAATCCGTGAAGTCGGCGTACTTCAACACTAGCTAATGTTAGGCTGAGTGAGCTAAGGAGGAAAGTTTATTCGCCAACAACAGCAAAATCAGCAGCACTTACTGAGACAAAAGTTCAGGATATCCTCAACAACTCACCTCAGTATCTCTGATACAAATCGATGACTCAGTGAAGCTCACTACTGTCTGATGACAGACTCCTTTCACAGTTTTACACCCTCCTCCAGAGCAAATAACCTCCAGCTAAGGTAAACAGCGGACTGACTGCCTAAACTCACTACAGATGAACGGTAGCCAGAACTGTCTGTCCTACAGCTGCCACTGTAGCAAGGAATATGCACTTGCATTGGGAGGTACAAGAAAACTAAATTCAGTTGACTGCAATCTGCAATCTACTGACATCTAGTGGGGAGATTTTAAACACGGGAGCTTTAAAAGAAGACAATACCACAGAATCCAGTTCAAGTTTCTGTTTTTTGTCCATTATTGTAGTAAACTAATATTTAGGGGCTTGGATTGTTTAACAGAAGACATTTGGGGAAATTCACCTTGGGAAACACGCCATGCATTAAGAAAGAAAATAAAAGTTAGAACAGCAATCTGAGCAGTCAGCAAAATAAGTTGCCATAAATCAGGAAATTGCAGAGGACCATTAAAAAGTGCACACAAGCAGGGACTATTTACACCAATAAAGCAAGTATATTGTGCCCACGCCTCCCTCCCATGTTATCTTAGGGCCAGCAGCAACTGATATGATTGTGATGCCTCACACTCCTCAGATGGGGATTAAACTTTGTAGTGGACATGGACAGCTGCAGACACCATGGAGAAAGAGTAGTCGCTCCTGTTATAGCTCTTTGAAGCCCGCTGGGATCTGGGCTGACGGGAGCATGTGTAGTTGTTGCTTGTAGTACGGTAGCAAAACATTGGCAGGGGTGCAGACATCCACAAGGAGCCTTGAGCTCACCATCTGATAACAAAAATTTGTATCACTTGGATACAAGTGGACTCTAGCACACTCGCAGCCGCGAAAACTATCACATGGCTTTTAGGGTGTAACAAATGATTATTGCAGCTATATAGTGTAAGAAAGTGTGTCCACATTGTGAAGTGACGTTAAGCCCTAAATTTTCCTCTTATATAAGGGCTCCCAGTCCCGGAAACAAAAAACAGCTTTTTAACTGTGATACAAAATCCTAAAAAATGACTCTTTAAATGCTTGAAAACACACAATAGGACCTCGTGACGTTGAACTAAGATTACCTTTTGACCAAACTAGTCTTTAAACAAAGAGAAGATGCCGATACAAAGATGCACAGAAAGGGAGATTATCAAACAGGTCAGCTGCCTTTGCAAAAAACCTGTTGTATGACATGGGGAAAACTTGCCACACACATCCACACGTGAGAGGAAAGAGGCTGGCAGCATTCTTAATGTGAGAGCATTTCATCCGCCTCACGTCACCTTTTCCCTCCGTGATACAGTCCGCTGCAATTGCATAACAGAGGAGTCCGGCCCTCCTATTTTCAGCTCCCAAATAGTGGGAAACCATGCCACAATGGCACTGTGGCATTCCTGCTTCCCCTGCGCAGTACATCACTCTCTCTTTCCACTCTGTGTGCTACAATGTGCCTGACAGAGAGCCATCCAGACGAGTAAAGTCTTCCACAGTACCATCACTACTAAGTGAGAAGTCAAAACAGTGAGCGGAGCAGAGCAGAGGCACCGCTCGGGCTTCTGCAAGCTTGCACCACTGTTGGCTTGGACCTGAGCTGTTTTGAGTGGCTGCGTGGCTCTTCTAGCTTCTTGGCTCCTTTGCCCACTCTGATGTAATGGAGGAGAGCAGAGGAGAGGCTTGGATCAAGCTGCAGTGGAGGGGTGCTTAGTACCAACTTGTTTAACAGAAGTTGAGGACCACCGCGTGCTCCCTCCAAAATTTCCCGGGGACTTTTAGTTTCTAAGAATGACTTCACAGCTTCGTCTGGGAGCACCGTTACATCATTACCACCATGCCATATTTTCCCTTCTGCACTTCGCCAATGGATGCGTTGCACTGGGTGGATCTCGGGACAATAACAGCACGGTCATCGTAGATGAAAGCGCTCCGCTGCACGCCAGCAATGTCCGACTAACGCTGTGACGTCACATGTTCATTAACAGTAATTGTCAGCATTAACTAGAGCCGAATGCCGCTGTGTGCAGGTGCATGCAATAAACGGCTTTTACAATGTGCTGCGAGTCGCGTTTAAAGTGCCTGACAAGTGTCAACAGGACATGCGTCATCATGTCTGACCCAAATTTAGCCATGCTGAAACCATTTGTGAGGGCATCCATGTGTGCGAGGAACGAGGCACACCCGTGCTTTTCTAAATTATTAAGTAATACTTGTTTAAGATGCTCCTGTTTTTTGTTAAATATGAGACGATATGCTTTAGCTCAAAAGTTGAGAAATCCCTGTATTACAGCAGCCAAAATAAAATATCTAAAGTAGAATTTGAAAGCTTGTAAATGAATAATGAAACAGCATAAGGCACAGTCTGTCTCATCCTGCAGAGAGACGCCATCACCTTGGACTGCAGCTGGCCAAGGAAGTCCCTGCTCCGCTCTGAAACCTCGGTGAGCTTCGTGCATACAGCTCTCCACTGGCTGCAGGTTCAGGATTTTAAGAGCCAAAGTACAATCACCAGCTGCGGTGCAAGATGGTGGAGTTGAACCGTGTCTGACCGTGGGATGAGAAGCTCTCTGGACAGACAGCAGAAATACGAGATGGAGAGGCCAGGGCTAGCTGAACTTTTAAAATAAGACCGGGGGGGGGGGGGGGGGGGGGGATCATCCACCGGTAAACCGAGTGCAGATAGAATTGCTCTCTCAGACAGTTGGAAAAATTGCTAAGATGAGTCACCAAATATACTTTGCTGCCTACAATAAAATAAAGTCTGTGTGCAGGAAACTCTGCAAGCCTGTTGCTGATAATCGTTTTTCTGCATTGGACTGCTCTGCAAAAAGAAATATTTTGGTTGAGAGGAAAAAAGCAGCACCGTTGGTGGCTGGTTACATCACTAGAATCTGAAGTTGGATATCAACCAGAAAAAACTATTAGACCCAGCGCAGATGAGGGGGTTAACAGCACTATACACCCGCAATACCAGTGGCGGTCAATACAGGCCTGGAATAATTCAAAAACAACAACCGTGTGGCAACAGTGGCAGAGATTTTACAACCCAATGTGGCTACAGAGAGAACAATTTAAACGGAGTCCTGTTTGGTCAGTAGATGAAAGAAACTGTGCTGACTAAATAATGAGTAGGCACGCACTGCAGGGCCCTGATGACTTGATGATTTCCTGTTTCATGTTTAGAAAAGCGCCTAGCTCAAGGCATCAAATGCACATTCCATATAGTTTAACCCATTTTTCCAATACTTACTAAAGTGTATAGGTATGCAGACATTTCAAAGACAAGCTTAGACGTGTTTATCTTTAACTAAGTATGCCTACACAATTAGTGCACAAGTCTCCTGCTGTATTGGTCTTTTAAAAAAAACGCTTTTAGTCTTAAGCCATTTGTACATCAAACACTTTGCCTGTAATAATATGGGTTATAAGCAGATATCAGACTACATCTGTAAACATGAGTGAGTTCAGTGTCTGTAGCATCTGCCCGAGCGCTGACTCATCAGGCACTCCCAGTTTTGGCTGGATCTTGAGTTTGATATCTTAAGTGACTTCCTGCGAAGGAAACCGCAACGCTTATCAACCAGACAGTCATTCGAGAGTAGACCGGGAATAGTGAGTAACTACGAGCCTCTGCACATATTTAGGATTTTTCTAACTCTGAGGCAAGCGCCACTGCTAAAATATCATAGTTACTTGTCTGTGCGTATGCGGTCAGATTTTTTTACTGCACAGGAATCCAGTGGTGTATTTTCTCAGCTTCAGAGGAGATGCCATTGGAAATGTGATCTGGTGTGAATATAAACATCTCTCTTCTGATCCTGTCTCCTAAGAGCACTCAAGGGGGCTCAAACGTCAGGCTAAGGCATGAACAGACATTTCCAGTCAGCTGTTGGCGTCTTGTGGCTTTAGCACCAACACCACCACCACCACCAACAGCTGGTAACACTGGGAGACTAGAGAGCACCCCATCTGCTTAAAGTTAGTCAGAGTTACACAGATAATCTTGTCAACCCCTGTCCATCAGAGTTTAAAGTCAACCTAGCACGTTGAAGAATTAATCTCAGGTTACATGCATGCGTCGATGTTTATCAGTGCTAATGAGACTTTGTGCAAACGTGCTGAGTGATCTCACCTGGGCACGCTGCTGAGTGATAAAAATAAATAAATAAATAATCGCAGACATCCTGACCATCAGGTGAAAGACAACTCGAGCTTCATGCACACATGGGTGATTCTGACCCAAGTTACCCTCAAATTGTCAGTAAAATAAGATATAATCACAATGTCTGATGGATACTGTTCTTCAGTATACACTTCTTTTAGACATGCAAGGGCATCTAAAGTCAAACAGGGTTCTGGACTGATATCGGTTATGCATGCAACTCTCTAATGGAAAAAATACCCTCAAGTGGAGTTTCTAACTTCAAAGGGAGAACCAGTTTGGGAAGTAGGCAAGAAATGGAGCTGGGGTTGGGAGGGTTGGGCTTTTGGGACCGACAGCATGTATAACAGCTATGCAGGGGATGATAGGAGAAGTGCCTGCGGGCGAGAATCTGTTTAGTTTTCACTGGAACGTCCCTCCCTCACACGCACTACTAATCCAATTCAAGCCCATTAACCACCACAGCCAGGTTAAGAGAGCAGGCCTTTGAAGGTCTTCCCCAAACCACCCTGAAGGATTAGCATTTTTCCAAAGGCCAAAGAGATGGTCTCACTCTGTGCACTCTTTTTTTTTCCCTGTCAGGCCCACAGAAGCCACACCACTAGTGCGATCCTGGAGTGTAGCGATCCTGATCTGACTCATCCCGGACCCTGAATATACCCTGCTAATCTAAATTCTTTAAAAACTGTAATTAACCGTGGCTTCGAGCACATACACTACATAAAACATAGGTATGGAGGTCGTCCCTGTCTCAAGATAACAGCAGACATGATCATCCTTCTCTACCTGGAGGGCCAATTGACACACAGTGCAAAAGATGTACATCTGTGTGTGTGTTTAGTGTTTAAATGGGTCAGAAGATGAGGCGGCACAACCTACATGTGAGGCAACCACACAAGCTTGAGAAAAGCAGTGCATTTTTCCCCCTCCGATTTGGCCTTTAGTCCCATTTATTCATCTAGATTTTTGTCTGGGTCAACACTGGTTTGATTCTGCCTTTGATAACTCCACTGTCCTGGCCACTAGTGCTGCTGTCAAATAAAAGGCATAAAGGCCTGCAACCTCCAATACAGGAAGTCTGAGGCACACAGAGGGCCTGCGTGTCAGACTTGAGCATCTCGGGGACCTGAATTGTCTCAGTTGTGGTCCCAACTCTGCCAACAAGAGCTCAAACGGCCGCACTGAAATTCCCAAATATCTGTCGCACAGCTTCAACATCTGGATCGAAATGTAAAAAAAAAGTTACTCCCCAAATAACAGCTGTAGATAAGCTACCAGGATGGATCATGAGTGGTCTGCTTTGCTTCTCAAAGGACTATGAGCTCTGTACCCTACTGGTATCTCTAGAACTAATCCCCTTCGGATACAGGCCACCCCGGCTGAGGATCTCTGCTGTCGAAAACTTGAGTACAAACAGGGAACACCGCGGCTGATTTTCCCTATTCTTTCAGACACCAAATAAAACAGAGTGTGTGGATACAGGAAAATACTGTTTGTTCGAATATTAATATCACAAAGCAACCAATATGAGGTGTTGAAGCTCTGCTCAGCAGGAAGAGTTAATCTCCCCAAACCACACACGCTGCCCACTAATCAAACCCATACACACTGTTATAATTCAGCGAGCACATACATCTGCGAGGCACCCAGTGACACAAGCAACACACTAGACGCCTGAAGTCCCGCTAAGTAATACGACTGCGGTTCTTCACTTTACTTATTATCATAAGGGGATCTAGACTGCTCTGCTCCCCACCTGTCGGGGGTGACGTTTGGACAAGTGTTCGAGTCTGGGGAGCACGTCCTCTCTACAAAGCTGCCCACTCTTCTCTCCCGCCTGCTACATCTGGTCTCCTCTGGGCCGTTGCTGGCAGCAGTTGAGGGCTAAAGCAACCGCAAGAAGGCTTTGTCCTCATCGAGGAGCAGCTGAACCAACAGGAAAGCCAACTTCAGCCAGTCAATTAATTGATGGGACAATTTAAAAATTATGGGAGGCTCACAGCGGAGGGGGGAGGGGGGGGGGGGTGTTTACAAATGATGTGCCATAATTGCTCGTTGCATTCCTCCACCCTTGTTGTTTTATTTTCTCCACCTCTCCCACTCCTCCCTGGTCTTTTTCAGCTATTCTTTTGTTTTCTTTTACAACCTGTCAAAAGCTTAGAAAAAAACAAAACAAAAAGTAAAAATGTGGAAATGTTTGCTCAAGATGCATGACCGCGATGGGCCGAGCAGAGTCGACATTTCACCACATGCAGCTAATCACTGTGTATTTACAGTGTATCCTGTCTGAACACCCAGATGCACCCAAATCACTTCCATACAGCCACTCTGTAAAAATGGCTCTGACTGAGGCCACATGAATGCACCGAGCAGCCAGCTCAGACCACATTAAAACATTTTTGATGATCAGGTCCTGTGTGCCTCCACAGCCTCATTGGTGCCCAGCTGTGTGTGTGTGTGTGTGTGGGGGGGGGGGGGGGGGGGGGTTCTTCTGCAGTTAAGCAGCATCCAAAAGACCCTCATCTGGAGGCGATGAGCTGCACTGAAAAGCGAGGACTTGCAATTTAAAAAAGACCCAAGTCTTTCACTCCAACCCACACTGGGCCTTTGTTGCAGCTTTCAAATAAGTGTGTTTTTTTCTGCATGTTCATTCATTGGTATATTGCAAACCACTTCATGAAAAATAACAGCACTGTCAAACTCTCATGTGTGGTTATTTAAAACAGAAAAAAAAGAAAGAAATAAACTAAACACAAAGTGCATCAGACAGAAGGACGATCGGAGAGTGATGAGGAAGCTCGGTTAGAGAGGGTGGGAGTGAAATATGCTTTGGACCCTGGTCTGAGAGGGAAGAGGCTTACAGTCGGAAAGAACAGGAGTGACTCAGAGAGGAAGAGGTGGGAACGCGAATGGAGAATTGCAGGGAATCCCACTGAGATAGCTCTCTTCGGCGGTTCACGCCGCGCCAAAGAATTCAGATGAGCAAACCATATGCTTAACAAGTCACATGTAAACTCAGAGCTGAGACACAACAGCAATAACCCGTAAAGGACCTAACCAGAAGAGACAAAAAAAAAAATTAAATTAAACATCGGTCAGTTTTATTATTCTGGTGCACATCTTTCCAGATAGAAGCATTTTTCATGAGGACATCGCTCCAACTGTGCCTGATTATTAACCATCTATTTTATGTGTCTGATTTTACTTCTATGACAGGCGAGCTTGTGGTTCTATATTTGCTGAGGGTACAAATGACGTGCTCTCTTTTCTGCAAAGTTTAAAAAATTCAGGCACAGATGATGGAAAGCATCCCAAGTTATGCCAGAAGCCAGGCGTGCATGACAGAGCTTAAGATGCATCGGACGATAAGACGAGTCGTTTCTCAGCAATTTCACTTAGGTGCATGTGATGTAATGTTACGCCATTAGCCGTGTTTGTTTCATGACATAACTTAGCAGACATCAGCTGCAGGTTATAATGGAAACCTGCCCTCAGGAGCCTAAGTGTGGGCTTTAGCAGCTTGCTTGTGATATTTTTTTTCCCCTGCTTTAATAGCCGGCAAACATCTGCAACATCTGCTTTAAATGGACAGGAGGCTTGTCAGCGAGGTGAGAAGCCTACGACGCAAACAGTTCTGGGCCTGTTTAAATGTAGCAACTCATCGCTCACAACCTGTCGGGGGAAGAAATTAATCAGAGAGCTATGTCAAAAAAAAAAAAAAAAAAAAACTCCACTGGAGATGACAACACGCAGCTACGACATAGCAACACTCTCTGAACTCATTGCTTCTTCTGTACCGACCTAGTACACAGAGCTGTGCAGGGCTAAACAAAGAAACATAATGACAACGTGGAGTGAAGCTTCAAATATGAAAGTGAGGACTCTGTCTGCCTTCCTACAGATATATCTTTCTACGTAGCACTCTTAATTCTTATTCTCATGTATATATCTCATGTATAGCTCATGCACATATCTTTCTACGTAGCACTTTTAATTCTTATCCCTACTTTTATTTTTTCATGTCTATTTAAGTGCTATTTATGACACTATTTAAGTGCTATTTATGACACTATGTTTGCACTGAAGCACCGCAGCAATTTCCTAATGTTGTAAACCTGCTCAACATTTGGCAATAAACCCCTTTCTGATTCTGATTCTGATTCTGAGAACTTCCTCTGAGCTCCGCTTTGCACGAGCTGGAGAACAAGGGATCGCGACGGCCTGAGCGAAGGAACAGAGCGGACCATATGGATGAGATAGCACCAGATTACATAAGTCTGGGGGGGGGGGACTTTCCATGGATAGCTGGTGTTACTGAAAAAACAAAACAAAGCATGCAAGGATCCTGAAAGCCAAACACATACATGTGTGCAAGTAGTAGTTTCTATTTCTCTTGCTGATTGATAAGTAGGGAGCTTAATATTGACTCTTGATGAGTGTTTCACAAGTTTAACTGAGCTTAAACAGGAGAGGTGCGCTGCAATGTCCTGCTCTCACCATTTTTTCCCTACAGTGGACTCAGATTCTTCGAATTCCACCAGGAGACGACTGCAGTGACAAACTAGTTCACAACCGAGACTTTTATTATGCTCATCTCCAAAGTCGCATTTTTCCTCAACCCTGCAAGTCTACTAGAGTAGCTTTGCATGACACGGGGTTCAAAATAATCCTTGTTTAACTTGTATAGCTTCTCAGTTCATATACTCTCTGCAACAAGCCCTTTTAACTTTAAAGGTCCACTTTAATTTGAAGTTGTGTACCTAAAAAAAATGACATAACTTCATTTTGCAAAGTAGAGTTACAAAGTGCTTCACAGTTTAAGTAAAATCCACACATCAAAGTATAACGAAGGGAAAGGGAAAGCTAATGTGTTTTCAGCTTTAAAACCAATAACACAATCAGCTGACCTGACAGGCTGAGGAAGGCTGTTCCACAGCTTGGATGCCAAAACCTAAAAAGCAAGATCACCTCTGGTTTTAAAATCAGAGCGAGGGACAGTTAGGAGATCCTCGGTAGAGAATGGGAGAGGCCAGCTGTAGTCATTGGGTCTCAGATGCTCTGCTATATAAGCAGGGCTCTGTACATGTCGAGCTTATATGTTAATAACAGTGTCTAGTTTCTGTTAGCAGCCTTACTTCAGAGGAACATCACTGTAGAGAAAGTAAGGACTGGGATCCTAACAGTTTTGAAGGCAACGCATTCTCAAATACACACTCATATACAACTGTATGGATGATCAGTATCTAATTTTTGCGTCATTGTGAAACTGTTGCTGAAAGCTTTCCTGTCTTCTGCCACTCTGCATGTATCCCACTCACCTCACTGAGATCCCCTGTTTATCTCCACTTGTTCCTATCAGAAACATCACCAACTTAAATGTTTCCCTCGGCAGTTCCTGGTGGAACAAACAGCCCTTTAATTGGATTCAGGTCGGACCTTGGACGCACATCAAAACAAAACAAAAAAAGACCCAGGAGGCAGCCGTCTGACCCCCTCTTCCAGTCAAAACAGTGAGCTGCTCTCGTGTAAACCTTTTTATTTCCCCCCCTCCTGAGTGTGCTGATGCCGAGGAGAGCGACAGGTCCGAGCAGACCAGCACAGCTACATGCTACTTCCAAACAAAGTGACATTCAAGTGTTTCCCAGTGAATCATAACGTAGCGGTACAAAGGGGGCCACGGGTTCACGGATACAACTTTAACCTGCTTTAACGACGACACCAAAACAAAGGGGGGCAGCCGTTTGTCGGTTCTGGCGCACTGCTCGCTCACTGCTCAGACTCCAGTGACCTGAGCTGCTTATCATCTCAGCCGAAGCTTGTCCTGTCATAAAGACTTGATTAGAGCTAACCGGGAATGCTACGTTCAGCTAGCCAACTTTTGTGCGAGCCCGTCTGTCAGCGGAACAGCACAACACTTGTAAAGCTCCCCTTTGTTTAAAAATAATGGAATTTTACGAGCTGGAATATAAATGTGAGACACTAATACACACTAAGGTTTGATAAGCGTCAACCAGCTACAACTGGAAGGCGGCTCATTACTGGAGCTGAGCGACCCGGGTACCACTGTTATGGCTGGTGGTGCTTTACTGGCGACAATCACGAGGCTGAGACTATTTCCAAGAGCAACAATATCCTCATTAAGCGTTTTCCTCGCTTTTCCTGCTTGCCTTAGCCCTGTGAAGTCAGCTAGTAATTTAAATACACTGTTGCTGCTAACAAATCTGTGCAAATGAGAGCAGAAAGCACCGGCGGCGAGCCAACTCCGTAGCCCATGTGAACTGTTCCCAGCCAGCAAATACACGGAGCCTTCCTAGCTGGTGTGTGTGTGGGAATACGTGGGGATTTAAAAGCGTTGCAGGCTACCTGTTAATCGCAGCTTCACGGGGCCATTCCGCCGAACTCCTTGGTTAGACATCTCCTCTCGACCCCAGCCGTCACTGCGCGTCCCAAAAAAATGTCTATTTAAATGTAAAAAATGACAAGGTTTATCAACCTCTCCGCCAGTTTTAGACAATAATGGAGTCAAAGCATTGTGGCCCGGATGTGGACTGAACTGCCATAGCGATCGCTCACAAATGAGAAAAATTAAGGAAAAGGAAAAAGAAAAGCCCGAGTGGAGGGCTGCTGCAAATTGCATTTACTGGAAATGAGGCCGCCGTTGCTGGAGCGTGTGAACGAGCTGGTGGTGGAGCCGAGGCGCTGCTTATCTTCACATCTTCATTGAGAACCTCTTCCTCGGACTGTGAGAGTCCTCCTCTGCTCGTCGAGAGTTGAACTGCGGAGCCCTCCGGGGTAGATCCCCCTTCAGGAGGCTGCTGCTGGGAGCTGACCAGTGACGACAACACGCTTTGTGGGAGTGAAGCATTTCTCCAACATGTGGCATATAACTATGAATCATATACACAGCCCCCTCCAACAAGGGTTGGTGATGAGTAGGACCGCCTTTGATGGCACAGGCAAGCCCAGCTCCCTGTGTTTATATCCCTTTATTAATTTAACATGGGCGTAGTTACAGTCTGAAGTTGCCCAAATTGTTTTAAAGACGGGCACATTTACATTCCAGGTGTCAAAATATATGAAAATTCTTTTGACAGTTTTTTTTGTTGTTGTTTGCTGTCAACTAATCATAGTGGAAAGTAAAACATCACAGTGATTTTGCGGTCATTAAAGTGTGTTCAGCATTTGCAAATTGATGATTCATTTCATAAATTATGAGGCACTATTTATCCCTACATAAGCTGCCTTTATAGGTTAAAATTATCAGTATCAGTTTTGGTATCGGTAATACTGGCTCTGTGTTTACTTGGTATTGAATCAATACCAAAATTTGCAATGTCACGCAGCACTAACACGGATACCTTAGCTCTTTTTCTATTTATTAGTGTTTTCTTAAGTTGCACTGCATTTGACCTCTCAGGGCCACCGTATATGGGTATCTAATTAATGATCTGTAATAATAAGCAGTAATATCAGAAATTAAAAAACAATCCTAAATAAGTAAGTAACAAAAACATCATTAACAAAAATGAAAGGAAATATGTCACTCAGGTGAACAGGTGAACACCTTAACAAAGGGGAAAGTCAAGACTACCCACTACGTTGACAAAAGTATTGGGCCAAACTCTTTGAATCTTTGAATTTAGATGTTTTCAGTCCTGTGGCCATAGGTGTGTAAAATGTAGTACCAAGCCATGCAGTCTGCCTTTATAACATATTGTTTGTGAATGAACGGGTTGTTCTTAAGAGTTCACTGAATTTGAGTGTGATAGTATGATAGGATGCAACAGTTGCAACAAGTTAGTTTGTGAAATTTCTTTGGTCCTACATGTACAACAATCAGCTGTTAGTGCTATTGTTGCAAAGTGGAACCACAGCAACTTAGCCATGAACTTTTAGAACGTGTTCTCGCTGAGTGCTGAGTCTATAGTGTGTAAAAATCACCAACGCTCTGTCAACTCAAAGCTGCAGAGTTCCAAACCTCACAGAGAGCTGGGCATCTTTTATGCCCAGCTCTCCTCCACTCTCAACATACCCTGGAATAGCAACTCGAAGAAGGCTCACAACACCATAAATGACTCCTCCCATCCAGACTACAAACTGGATCTAAACCAGGGATGTCAAACTTATACTACACTGTGGGTCACATACAGCGTACCTGATCTCAAAGGGGTCAGACTCTTTCTGTCAGCTTAAAGAAAGTTACTACCTTTAACTTAACATTTAATCCCAGAGATATTTTAATACAAGGAAACTGCATTAAATTGGCGGGCCTAATTATACGATGAAACACAGGTGAGAGTAATGACGATGGGGCTTTCAGTCAAAAATGAGAGGAACAAAAGCAGGAAAAAGGCTTGAAAAAGACAGAAAAAAACCGAACCTACAGACTAAAACAGGAAATGACAAAAACATGAAAAACTAACACATGAAGACAAACGTTCAGGCCGGAGGCTGGAAAAACCATAAACACAGCCAATGTAACAAGGATCAAACAGAACAAATACACTGCAGAAACCTGAAACTATGACATGTTATGACATGACAGAGTGCTTTGAGTAGAAAAGCGCTATATAAGAATCAGTCCATTTACCATTTATCATTTAATCATTGTTGGCTCGCAGACAGACAGACAGGCCTTCAGGCTGGTAGCAGAAGGGTAGAAAAACACATCTTCTCTCACAGGATGGTCACATAAATCAGTCAACCTCAAAGAGCAATTAATATTACTCCCCAACATTATCATATCTGCTATACATAATAATAATAATGATAATAATTAAAAGAATGCCAAATGTATCCAAGATACTGACAGGTGAGGGGATAAACTTTCAACAGTTAAAGCAGCACATCATCTGCCAAAGCCAGTGGCCTATTTTTCATATTTCAAGTAAGCAGTCTGAATCTGTACCAAGATCTTCATTTCCTCATGCTCCACCTCTTCACCCACTTTCAGGAAATTCGCTGACAGATATACAAACAGACAAATAGCTCTATGTGTCTGATCATATTGTAATTAAAGCATGGGAAGCCCCAAGCATCCCGACAATGTGGTAATTTTACTTTTGAACACTAGGTGTTCTAGTCTTTGTGGCTGTACTTCTATTAACCTTCTCAAAAGGGATTCATGTATTTTTTCTTAAACCGACAAGTATTTATTTGTACTTCATGCTCTGTGTTGACCAGTATATCAGTACTAGTGCTGATATTAAATGGGTTCTGTGGAAACCATTCCACACGACTGAGCGAGAAGCAGTTTGCCTCTCAGTCTAATAAACCCTTCACTGCACAAGGAGCCATTTTTGGTAACTTAAATGGACATCAACATTGACCTCGTTATGACTCACTGTGATTTCGTAGAACCAGGTGAATTTCTTCCAGTCAATCAGCAAAGATCAGGTTATGTGGCAGATAATGCAGTGAGATTACTGCATCAGCTCGATCAGCCTGAAGTATTTCAAACTTCAGCGTTCTTCAAGAATTCAGGAAACTGGGTGTTTTTGGCCTTAGCTACTCACACACTTGTCATCATCAGAGATGGGCAGTAACACATTACAAGTAATGTATCATTGTAATCCGATTACTTTTTTCAAGTAATGAGTAAAGTAAGGGAGTGTTTTACTTGCATCTATTTGAAAGAGTGAGTGTAAACAGAAAAAAATATATCTTATTTTATATTCTGGAATATGCAGAAAATAGGTTTAATTGTCAAAGACTGTTGCATATAATTTAATTTTTGCTTGATGCAATGTGCACAAAGTTAAAAGATTAAAACTAATAAAACAAGTTTTGAAAAGAGACTTTTTTATTTGATTACATTTTGTATGATGGATTATGCAGAAAAAGTAGAATTGGGCTGAAAGGTCTATTGCTTTATTGCCTATTCAGGTTGTGTATCATGTTTTTAAAAAGTAACTAAGTAACTGAGTAACTAACTACTTTTGAAAATAAGCAGTCAGTAAAGTAACGGGATTACGTTTTTTTGGATAAGTAATCAGTAATTAGTTACTAATTATTTTTTTTCAAGTAACTTGACCAACACTGGTCATCATAACATCAAACAGGGGTAACTTAATGAAACCCTTGCATTAGAAAAACTTAAAAGATTGTTTAACTTTTAGAAATTAGTGAAATGTGTAGTATAAAGACGGTGACCTGTTTACTTAAAATTAGCAGCAGGTATTAGACATTGACCAGACGGATCTAAGGAGCCATGATATCTCCAAAACAAAACAAAACAAAACAAAACAAAACAAAACAAAACAAAACAAAACAAAACAAAACAAAACAAAACAAAAAACAAACAAAACAAAACAAACAAAAAAAATCAAAACAAAACAAAACAAAACAAAACAAAACAAAAAACAAACAAAACAAAACAAACAAAACAAAACAAAACAACAAAACAAAACAAAACAAAAAAAACAAAACAAAACAAAACAAAACAAAACAAAACAAAACAAAACAAAACAAAACAAAACAAAAAACAAACAAAAAAAAACTCCAGAAAAACAAAAAACACTCCTAATAAATAAATAAATAAATAAATAAATAAATAAATAAACATAGAACATAGGTAAACAGGATATTTGATGTTGCCAGAACTTTGCATATCACTGTACAGTGATCCAGTGACAGATTTGACCCATTTATACATCATTTTCTTTATTCATTTATTTTTTGTGACCTTATAATAGTTTTATTATACTTAAATCACATATATTGGTGTTTACTTTTACTGTAAGTCTTATTACTGCTAAAATTAACGGAATAATTCAATATTTATAATTTATTTAGTTTTAATTGAGTTGCATACAAAAAATGTGCAGAAACCACCACTAGTTAGAAGGCAATTTGTCTACTTCTTGTTACATAGTTACAATTTCTACATCAGTATTTTGCTTTCAGTCGATTTACTGTTCTTTCAAAACTGGCTGACCAACTCAAAAATGTACTCGCTTTTGTTTTGGAGCTGTCTACTGTATTAGGATGTGCTCGATTCAGAGAGTTAACTAGAATGAACTTAAATCTTTGAAAAGAAGTGTAAATGTTTAGCCACATTCTGTTATTACCGCATTATTATAGCAGCGTCATCAAGTACTGTAACACTAGGACGTGCTACAGTTTGATATGTATGTTTGTATGTTATATTTATGAAAAATGCCAGTGAGAAGAAAAATGATGATAAATCAATGGTGCTGTAAAGGTTCTGTGTGTTTTCCCGAATGGTTTTTATATACATGCTTATTGGAAAAATGTATACCCTAAGTGGGTGAGGAACTATATACGGTTACTTCACTGACCTTGACTTTCACAATAAAAACCCCAAAAAGTCACAGAAGTAAAAGAAAACACTGTAATATGCTCCAATAAGACTCTGAGGGCTAAACAGAGGACTTATTACTAAATGATGAGAGATTTCAGTGTTGTAATAACATCTCTCACAAATTGATTATCTGCACTTTATTGTTGAGGTTAAGGAGCAGCAAAAGAGCTGATACTGGATGCAAATACTTTACATGCATTCAAACAAAGAAACATGCATTCAGAGTCACATGCACAGGGAGAAGACAGTGCTTTTTGGAATAGAAATATCCTTTATTGTGAAATTCAGCTGTTCCAGCAGCAAAGTGACAGGCAGATGGAGCATTATTCATTTAACTAGCATGGTTAATGGCACTGAATATGTACAAAGATGATATATTCTTGTCTTTTTAAAATGATTTTTTCAACTCACTCCTGATTTGTTATTTACAGTGCAAATTGTTGCGTGTACAGCCTAAGATTAAAACACAAATAGACACAAACAAATAATACGTCGTCACATTTATCTTTACATTTATGTAACTTCATGTAAGAAAATCAACTTTCTGTAATCTGAATCCATTCAAAAGCGTCTTTGTTGCAGTTTATTGGCTACTGTGATGGTATTGACTTTGGGTAATCATAAATGCTCAGCCGTTCCCAAGTCCCGTTTTTGGTGTCCAGCCAGTTGCTGGGAGAATAGATCCCTATCTCTCCTTCCTCCACTTTCTCATTTTCCTCTCCAGAAGGACAAAACTCTTCCTCCTCTGAGCTGCTTTTCCCGGCGCTGTCTCCCCTGTCGCGAAACTTCTCTTCATTAATATTCTTGTAGCAGGAACTGCAGATCCTCAGCTTTTTAGTGGGGTGGATGTGATCGATAACGGCACGTTGCTTGGAGCATGAATTGCAGACTAAGAAGCCGCAATTCCTGCAGTGGTGTCGACGATTGACCCCACTAAACTTTGTAGAGAGGCACCGCATGCATTTGCAAGCAGCCGGATCAGGAATCCAGGAAACAGCAAACTTCTTGGAAGGTTTGCGGCTGGTGCCCTGCATTAGGCTGGACCGGCATTCATTGATGTGCTCTATCCAGGCCTTCTTCTCCTCGTATGAAGGGGCGGACACAAAAAAAGACTTGCTCGGTGTTCGGATCAGCCACTGATGCTTGAATATGTCACTGTCCTCCAGGTCTTCCAGCTCAATGTCCTCTAAAATCATAGTGAATTTGATAACAACATAAAAATTACATGGATAAAGTGGTATGAGCAGAAAGCTGAACATATGAAGTTAAATTAGCACAGCACACTTGCTATTTTCTACTTGCCAGTCATATTATGGACAGTATTCAATAGTGTTGGCTCTTCTTGAAGCTTTTGTCTATATTTCTTTCTCTTCAGTCATAAAATTGTTTTTTGGCAGTTTCACATTAATCTTCTCACAGTAGGTTAGCTGCAGGAAACGCAGATGAATGTCTCACCTAAAGGGATGATCTTCTGCTTTTTGTACCAGCGACCAGGCACAACAATGCTGCCGTACACCAGAATATCAGTGAAGAGGAAGAGGATTTTCTGCTGTATCTTCTTGCGACCCTGCTTAAACACAGTTCCCTCTCCGATTAGAATCCGGCCCGGCTTGGACAAGGGCTTCCCTGCTTGATGGAATGAACTCTCCACCGCCTGCACACGCTCTTGGTTCTCTCGTTCAAAGGTTGGGTGATCCATCATTTCTTTGGTGTGAACAAGTTGTGCAGCTTGATAGTGTCTGAACTCCAGAGTGCCTTTTTAAACTATTGGTGGTGATGTAACGGGGCGGGCCAAGTGACAAACATGTTATACTGGAAGGCAAGAAAAGGGAGTAGTGAGGCAGTACTTACTGGAAAAATAGAAACTGGTCAAACAAAACAATCAAGAAAGAAAAAACATTTAAAAAAAGTGGAGTCGTTGTGGAAAGATTATACAGTATTACATATTTATAAGTTGCTTTTAACGAGGGAAGCTCCCTTTTGTGCAACAACAACTTTCACTTGCTATTTCCAAAACAAAATCTTAATTCTTATTTAGCAGAAGAGTGCACGGTAAAATCAACAGTATGATTGTCTCCCTCTACACACACGCACACCTCCGTGTGCCAAAAGCAATGCAACACATTTTGCGTACGTCCTGAAAGAGAAATCCAAACCCCCCAGGATTGAATATAACACCGTGGCTTCGCTAACTGTCCGCCATGTAATTAGACAATCAAATAAAAAAACTTATTGGAAGTTCAATGCCAAACTTTTACAAAATGAAGACTACTGCAACATAGTCAAAAAAATTATAAAAGATATTATGGCTGATCATCTAATTGTAGGATATATCAATAAATGGGAATTCATTAAATTCAAAATTAGAGAATTTAGTATTCAATTCAGTAAAAACATAAGTCAAAAGCAAAGAGAATATGAATGTAAATTATTCCAAGAAATTACTTATTGCTGTAGTAAAGATGATCTAAATACCCAAGAAAGGAGTAAACTTATGGAGTTGCAAACTAAATTAGATCAGCTCTACCTAAATAAAGCAGAAGGAGCTTTTGTGCGTTCACGGGCCAAGTGGATTGAGGAGGGGGAAAGAAATTCTTCATATTTTTTTAATTTAGAAAAGAGCAGACAGAAAAGAAATTTTATATCTTCTCTGTTAATTGATGGCATTGAATGTGACGACCCTAAAATTTTGGAGAATGAAACTTATACATTCTATTCCAATTTATACTCCTCACAGTTCTCCCAAGCAGATTGTGATGTCTTTTTTGATCAAATAGATAATCTGATCCCTAAAATTGATGAATCATTTAAGGAATTATGTGAATCTGACTTCAGAATTGAAGAGTTAGATGCATCTGTTAAGAAAATGGCACTTAATAAATCCCCTGGTCCAGATGGGCTGACAGTTAATTTCTTCCAATTTTTTTGGGAAGACTTACGGGAAATTTTATTCAAAGCTATACTGGCCAGTATTGAAAAGGGAGAATTGATGTCTAGCATGAAACAAGGATTAATTACATTAATTCCTAAACCAAACAAAGATAAACGACAATTGGATAACTTAAGGCCCATAACTTTATTAAATACAGATTATAAAATTTTCTCTAGCTCAGTTGCAACAAGGCTCAAACAAGGGGTTTCAAGTATAATTAGTGAGACACAATCAGGGTTTTTGAAAGACAGGAACATTCATAATAATATCAGACTGGTTTTAGACTTACTGGACTACAATGATCTGATTAGTGATGACAGTTTTATTCTTTTCTTGGACTTTTATAAAGCTTTCGATTCAGTAGAACATCCTTTTATTTTAGAAACACTAACTCGATTTGGATTTGGGGATAAATTTAGGAAGATAATAGATATACTGTATAATGATATAAATAGCTCTGTGTCATTAGGCTATGGCACTGGTAAAAGATTTGGCGTCAAAAGAGGAATTAGGCAAGGGTGTGGAAGCTCTCCGTTGTTGTTCATAATGGTTGTGGAGATGCTCGCAATTCTAATTAAAAACAGCAGCGTTGCCGGAATTGAGATTATGGACAATTCTTTAATAATTAGTCAACTTGCGGATGACACTACTCTTTTCTTAAAAAATGAACATCAGATTCCCCTGGTAAAACAAATAATCACTACATTCTCAAAAGCTTCAGGCTTAAAGTTAAATTTAAATAAATGTGAATTATTGGCATTAAAGGAGTGTAATTCACAATTACTGTACGATATAAAGGTGAAGAAGGAGGTAAAATATTTGGGCATCACAATTTCAAAAGATCACAAAGTCTTAGAAAAAGTAAATATTTTAGATAATGTTGACAAATGTAAGACAATCCTAAATAAGTGGTTACAAAGAGACATCACAATTTTTGGAAGAATATTATTAACCAAAATGGATAGTTTATCTAGATTTATATATCCAGCTTACTCTCTATCAATATCGAATAAAGTTATTAAAACAATTAATAGCTTGAATTTTAATTTTATTTGGAGGAATAAGTGCCATTATATATCTAAAGATGATTTGGTTAAACCATACATTGAAGGCGGTGGAAACGCAATTGATTTTGACATAA
Source organism: Diplotaxodon limnothrissa (assembly GCF_057381915.1). Taxonomy (NCBI): domain Eukaryota; kingdom Metazoa; phylum Chordata; class Actinopteri; order Cichliformes; family Cichlidae; genus Diplotaxodon; species Diplotaxodon limnothrissa. The sequence goes on along the minus strand of NC_140599.1, from coordinate 9,323,845 downwards.
TGAATGGTGTTTTGAAACTTAAATGGTTAAAATCCTTCCTAAATAATCCACACTCCATTTGGTTTTTTATACCAAGTAAGGTCTTTAACACACTAGGGGGTATCGACTTTCTCCTAAAGTGTGACTTTGAAATTACTAAGCTACCTGCTAAACTCTCTGAATTCCATAAACAGGTCCTTCTTTATTGGAAAATGTTATTTAAACATAATTTCACTCCACATAATAGCCCAATTTGGAACAATAGATATATACTGATGAACAGAAAATCTATTTTTATTCAAGATTGGTTATCAAAAGGTGTTTGGGCAATTGCCCATTTTGTAGATGAGGAAGGACATGTTCTAGGACATCAAGATTTTTGCCAAAAGTTTAATATCCAATGTTCTAAAAGTAAATTTAATCGGGTTATAAAATCCATTCCATTGTCACTTAAAAACATAGTTGTAAATGATATAATATATTCTGACATCTCCCCCAAGTTAAGGCAATTATATATAGATGGTATTCGATTTTGTGATGTTAAATGCAACAATAAGTTTCTTAGATCTTCATTAAGGAGTCTTTATTCTCCAAATTTATTTAGACGTAATTACATATTAAAAGATTTCCAAAGGGAAGAAATTGAAAAAATAAGAACTGATTATATCACCTTCCCTATCCCTCCTAAAGGGAAAGAAGTCCAATTTAAAATCTTGAATAAAATTTACCCGACAAATAGACTCCTTAGTGATAGATTCAAAATAGAAACGGGTAATTGTGTATTTTGTGAAACAGAAGAGGAGGATTTGGACCATCTATTCTTTTTGTGCAATTTTATACAAATATTTTGGTTGGATTTTCATACCTGGCTTTATTCCAGTGGGATTCAAATTACCCCATTTACCTTAAATATGATAATGTTTGGAGTGTTTTTGAAAGAAAAGAAAGCTAATTATGGTGTTAATGTGTTATTAATCTTGTGTAAGTATTTTATACATAAATGTCGCTTTTTTAAGATTAAACCAACACTGGCTCACTGGAAAAACGACCTAAACCTGTTGGTTAAATCTTTGACTTTAGTTAAAAAGAAAAAGGCTGCTTTTTTTGTTTCCTTTGTAGAAGATTTTGATTTAGTGAGTTAATAATCTGTTAATTTATGTGACCCCATCTTTATATTTTATTTTCACTATATATGAAAGTTGCTAATATGTAAGAAATGTTTATTCTCTGAATCTGTAATATATGGTGCATTTTGTTTGTATGTTTATATTACTAATAAAAAAAAAGAAAAAAAAAAAAAAGAAAAAAAAAACTGTCCGCCATGTTTACTGCCGCGAATGAAAACGGAAAGGCGATTTTGACGTCATCAAAACAAGCGAGCAGTGAAAGAAAAATAAAACTAACTAAAGAGTGTAATGTTCAGAGTATTTGTAATATAACAGGTAAAAATGAAGCAACATATTTAGGTCTGATTATCTGCAAAGATCCAAAAGACAGAATTTTACAAAATTTTCCCCCAATTATTAAAAAATCTCAAACCAAATTAAATCAATGGTTGCAGAGAGATTTAAGTTTAAGAGGAAGGGTATTGCTCTCAAAAGCAGAAGGTCTGTCTCGACTGACTTATGCAGCAATTTCTCTGCATGTGGACGGCAAAACTTGTAAGGATATTGACCGAATGCTCTTCAACTTCCTCTGGAAAAACCGGACATATTACATCAGAAAAAGTGTATTGATGAATCTGGTCTCAATGTTTTGGATTTTACTACTCTAAACAATACATTTAAGATTAATTGGGCTAAACATTTTCTTAAAAATCCGGTATCCATTTGGAATTTTATTCCTCACTACATTTTCTCTAAGTTTGGTGGTCTAAGTTTTATCTTAGGTTGTGATTATAATATAGATAATCTTCCAGAAAACCTTTCGATGTTTCACAAACAAGTTCTATTAGCTTGGTCCCTTATATATAAACACAACTTTACACCCCATACGTATTCAATTTGGAATAATAGGAACATAGTGTATAAAAATAAATCATTATTTTTTTCTATGTGGGTTGAGAAACGGATTGTTTTAGTGAATCAGCTGTTTAATCCTAATGGGCAGCTTATGTCCTATTCAGAATTCTTAAACACCTATAAATTTCCAGCCACACCCAAAGAATATGCCATATTATTTGATGCAATACCTGCGGGTATTAGAATGCTTTTTAAAGGTATTCAACCTTGCATATCATCTGTTTCTCTCCCCAACCCTTTATATTCACACATAGGAAGAATCTGTCTAACAAACCACAGTAAAAGTAATAAGAATATTCGTGCTTTGTTCCAGACAGAATCTCTAACTATCCCACATGTGGTCTCTTATTGGAATTTCTTTGTCAGTGACATTAACTGGAAAAGAGTATGGAAAATTCCTAACAAGTATCTGGTAACGAATAAAGTGAAGGAAGTCTCATTTAAAATACTTCATAAATTCTATCCTGCTAATCATTACATGACAAAGTTCAAAAGGGACATAAATGTGAACTGTGGATTTTGTGGAAGCCATCCTGAGACTGTGCAACACCTCTTCTGGATCTGTTCATACGCTAGAACATTTTGGAAAGACTTCAGTAGATTCATTGCTGGACATATAAAGACTTTACTGTGAAATGGGAAAATGTTGTATTTTGTTTCTTTCGAATGCAAAAAAAAGAAGATGTTTACTTTATAATAAACTTGTTAGTTATCTTAGCTAAATTTTATTTTCACAAATGCAAATACAGTAACAAAAAACATCATTTTAAACATTACTATAATGATGTTTTATGTTACATGAAATTGATTAGTGGATCACTTAACAAAAAGGCTATGAAAACTATTACTATTTGTAGTAATTACAAATTATTTGAATGTTTGTAATTCTTTGTATTACACCCCCTGGCATATGTTAATTTTGTTCTGATTGTATACATGTTCTGTATACTGTTTCTTAATAAAGTTTAATATTTAATAATAAGAAAAGAAAGAAAAATAAAACTAACTGGACGAACGGTATTATTTAAAACTTCACTTCATAGCATTTGTACATATACTAGGACTTTATCATATTCATATTGTGTGGCGCAATGTAACTCTAATGATAATGAAGGGTGATTCTCGTTACAGGTTCCAAGACTGCAATCTAGCGATACTGCCCCCTGATGGTTACAAGCAGCAATTACAGCCTCGCTGCACTGATGTGCCAAAAAGTGATCGTATGCCAATCACTTTTTGCGTGTTTTTTATGTCTAGATCTCTTTTTATGTTTTTATATAGTTGCTTATATTGTTAAATAGGCTGCAGTAAACAGAGTTTAAAAATGGGTTATATGTTATATCAAATTTTAAAGCAGCTCTATGAATCTGCTTTATTGTACCTACATTATAAAGATCCACCCAGTCCTTTTCGGCCACTTGAAGAACATCACAGTTTTTTAAAGGACTGTGATTTTTTTGTAACTTCTGCAGCCCTCCAGGCCAGACCTCGTTTGAAAACGACATTTTTAATGTCAGCGACACTTTTTACCTGAATAAATGAAAGCTGAATAAAAGTCACATCTGATGAAAGAAAGTTTCTTTTTGGATCAAAATGAATTGATCTCATTCATGAGAGAAACGTTTGACAGATTATATGACAGCAAGTCATTTACATCTGTTACCATCAATTATCTTTTGGCAAATACCAGAAATCACTTTGGCAAACGATCACTTTTTGGCACAACACTGGGCACCGGTCATTAGAGAACATGAATGATTATTGAATATTTAGTATGCAAACAGAATGACATAAATCTCTAGCATTCTGCACTTTATTCAAGGAAGTTAAGTAATGTGTTGTCTTTAAAAAGACAAAGGTGCGAGTGAATTAAAGTTGGATGTTATGTTTTGTTCACAGTGCCTGAATATATATCATGGTCAAGAAGGACTTCAAATGAGCCCTTTTGAGTCAGATAAATAATAATATAAGTAGTGATTTTTCAAAATAAAAGTCCTATGAAGGTTTTATGAATTTTCTCAGCAGTGACCTTAAACAGTTGTCAAAACACACAGTGGACTATATCTATAATACACAGAAACACAAACTTGTGCAGAAATTATATTTTAATCATCAAAGTCACATGTGAACTATTTACAGAAACATTTTTCATATATTTACAGTGCTTTTATCTACAGTTGATTTGTGTGTTTCACAGTTTTTGATTGTATGTTTTGTAGCAGTGCTCCTGCTGCTCTACATTCACCTCTCCTTTGCTCTTTTGCTCGGTGGATGTTGAGGATTTGGCTAACTCGAAATGTCAAAATCATATTGTGGGATTTTGACTTTTTGCCCATACACAATGTCAATTTCTTCAAGTCCGTCCTCGCTGGTTGATGTCTCCACCATAGGACGATTCAGTCTCTCCCACAGCTTTTTTTTAATGCTTCTCCCCATCTCTAAACTGTAGGGACGTTTGCGGCCATGCTTGGACCTGCAAGAAGAAATTCAATCAAAATGATGCATGTGGTCAAAAACCATACTGTAACCATTTTAGAGCTGGTGATTTTAAAAAGTGACAGGACATTTGGAGACAAACGTACGTCAGCATGCTATCTACCACCTCATGGTAGACTCGCTGATAATCTTCCACTGAGAAGTTGTAGATTTTTAAAGTGCTGTCACTGGAGCTGGTTGGCTGGTGGTTGGTACTGCATGGCTCGGGTCTGGGGGGCAATTTTTTTGACACTGGCAGGTCATCATGGGAGATTGCAGAGGGAGGCACTGAGGTCTTTGGAGGTCGGGAAGAACTGGATGCTGGGCTTCGCTTCCTTTTCCGGGGCTGACTGACTGTTCTGTCACGGCGCCGGGGCCTCTGGGTTGAATTAACAACCTGGGAAAGGTCAGAAGCACACAAGGGAATGTCAGTAGTTAATAGCAACCTCATTTTTTTTCAAACAAGACAAAAATATAAATTTGATGAACCACAATGAAGTCCAAACTTCAAAACCCTCAAATGATTCTGTTCCTGAAATTTTACACATCCAACCTGGTCCTTGCTGCAGCACAGTTGTTTCCTGCTGGCTCTGGGTTTCTTTGCATCACGGGCCTGGCATGCAGTGTTTCTCTTACAATAATTATGTTCTTTGAGGTGATCGGGCACCGTAAGCTGCAGGTATACACAAAAATGACAGTAATGCAGACATCAGTTAGTAGTTCATGAAACATTTAAAAAATAACAAACCCTTTCATATGTCCATAAACTACTTAAACCACTCGCATGGTTGAATAACTTGTCCACAGTGATTGTAACGACAAAAAATATCCAACATGTTCACATAAAATCATAAGAACTAAAACCAGGACAATGCATCAAGGTCAGTGTAATAAAAGACGTGTCAACTTATGGGCTCATCATGTTAGAGCTTCACTGCTGCATACCCCCAAATGACATGTCAAATAATAATTTGCATAAGCTAAACAAACACCAAAGTCCATGTTGTATTAAACTCTAATTTCTGTTATAATCATTGCTGCTTATTGCCGTTTTTGAACAATGCAGATGCACAAAATACCTTTGTAACTGGCTAAGCTTGGTCACGTGTGGCACTTATATGGTTTAAAATGACATGTAGGATATAAAGAAAAGCAAGCTACAATAATAGGAGAGCCCTGCCTTGTGTGTGGGGGGTAATGAGTTCAAGATCATCATTGGCTGTGGTGTAATGAGGGACCTCTACCCAGAGGTGACTGTCTTGTCAGGTGAATAATTGTAGCATAAGCCACAATGAAGAAGGAGATTAAAACTTTAGTTAAAAAAGCCCAAAAGCAGAAGCTTTGAGGATTTTAAAGATGATCACAGTTACATGTGGCTCCTGTAAACATGTGACAGTGTGTGTACATTTGAAAATTCAGATGATGCTGCAGAACATGGCTTGCATATTTGTAAATAAACATTTTGGGGATTAGCTTTTCTACAGTGAATAAAGTCTCAGTGTTTACTTGTTTTATTCCCTGATTTTAGTTTTAAATACAAAATAAAGGCCCCCAATCAGGAACATGCACAGCCCACCCCCACCCCCCCCAAAAAAAGCTAGAAACAGGCCTGGTGATCATTATGCACTTGAGTTAATTCGAGATGTAAGATACTCTACTTATTAGCAAAAACTGAACATTTTTATCCCAGCTGCAATCTTTGGTGACATGTCTGCCACAAGATCATTTAATACACACAAAAGAAAACGTTATTATAGGTAACATACTAGTTTAAATGACTTTATGCACAGTTTACCCGTTTACAGCTACAGTGCAACAGTCTAACATGCAGGTATAACTCCCACGTGCACAGGCACGTTTTTAATGCTTTTTATCCACATTTATGTCGTCTATATTTTCATGTTGCCCTGTTGCAAAGTGAACTCTTTCTGGCCGTCGAGTAAATATTCAAAACTTATTGAAAACGGTCATAAAATCTCACATTTTCCATGATGGATGATGGTTGCTGGGTCGCTTTCCTCCGTGACATGGGAGTTGGACACTTGTAAGGCTGCAAGAAGTCTTGAGCAGAAAGTTGTCTTACTTTTGCAGAAATTTTCAGAAATCCCTTGTAGCTTTGCACAACACGCCGAGTGAAATCTGTCTGAACTATACCAAAAGATGCAATGCAAATAGAACCTGGAGACGCATAGCAACCACGCAACCTGTCATTTTAAATCACGCATTTTTGTACCTACTGTTAAAAATCACTGTAATAATTGTTTTTAGTGAGTTTTTCCCTCAGTTCAACCTCAGTTATGGCGGCTTTTTTAATATTTAGGCATCCACATAATTACTCCATCAAAGTGGTGCGTAATGATCATACGAAAATACGTCAAAACAGAGCAAAAGTGGTTTTATTTGCCACAGCATATCACAGCAGCTCATTGTATTTGAAAACTACTGGATTTCATAAGTTGTGCTTATTTTATAAATGGCCCGGAGAGTAGCAAATTCTCTCTTTCTACTCACTGTACTGAACCCGCTGCACTACCCACTTTCACCAATAGGTGTCACCCTTTTACCGTGGAACCAGCTATGTACAGCTCCAAAGTCAATCGCTAGAGAGATCTGTTGCAGTAATAACTTCTTTCCAAAAGGTGTCTGTATAAAAATCTCTGTTATGCTCTGTCAGTTTGCAGTGCCTTAGTCTGTGGTGACATTTTTACTGGCTCATGCTCATGAATCCACATGCAACGCACCCTCTGTCCCAGCCTCAGAAATGGATTTAAGACGTTTTAGTTTGATATATCACCCTGTGGTCAGTTTTTGACATTCGTTTTGTTGCGGTCTTGAAAACAGAAAACAGTTACATCTGAAAGAAGATTTTAAATAAAACAAAAAGGGACAATTATATAATACATAATAATACATAAATGTCTGTTTTTTATACAGCACTTTTCTGCTCCACTTGCACACTCAGAGCACTTTATGAAACATGCCTCATTCACCCATTGACACACACATTCATACCCTTTTGTAGTGTTTTTTAAATAACATTGACATGCATTCTCACTCTATACTGTTTATGGCATACAGTATCTGCTTTGTTGTTGCATCACTAAAATAACTTTTGCTTAAGCAACATGAACCCAGATGGTTTAAAAAACAAAAACAAAAAAATCGAATGGCATTACATAACAAGAGAGAAACAATGACTGGAATGTGCAATGTGGATTTCGGTAAGTGTATAAAAGAGGCAACATTTCCTTGTACCATGTGGTCATAAACAGGTTGCTCTTCATTCTAAGAAAGAGCTGGATGTTTACAAAAGATGTGACGGTGTCACCATTTAGTTAGAAAGTATTGGGCCAAACTCTTTAAATCTTTGAATTTAGATGTTTTCAGTCCTGTGGCCATAGGTGTGTAAAATGTAGTACCAAGCCATGCAGTCTGCCTTTATAACATATTGTTTGTGAATGAACGGGTTGTTCTTAAGAGCTCACTGAATTTGAGTGTGATAGTGTGATAGGATGCAACAGTTGCAACAAGTTAGTTTGTTAGTTTGTGAAATTTCTTTGGTCCTACATGTACAACAATCAGCTGTTAGTGCTGCTCTTTAAGCTTCTATGAGTCCACATCACAGAGAGCTGGGCATCTTGTATGCCCAGCTCTCCTCCACTCTCAACATACCCTGGAATAACAGCTCGAAGAAGGCTCACAACACCATAAATGACTCCTCCCATCCAGACTACAAACTGGATCTAAACCAGGGATGTCAAACTTATACTACACTGTGGGTCACATACAGCGCACCTGATCTCAAAGGGGTCAGACTCTTTCTGTCAGCTTAAAGAAAGTTACTACCTTTAACTTAACATTTAATCCCAGAGATATTTTAATACAAGGAAACTGCATTAAATTGGCGGGCCTAATTATACGATGAAACACAGGTGAGAGTAATGACGATGGGGCTTTCAGTCAAAAATGAGAGGAACAAAAGCAGGAAAAAGGCTTGAAAAAGACAGAAAAAAACCTAACCTACAGACTAAAACAGGAAATGACAAAAACATGAAAAACTAACACATGAAGACAAACGTTCAGGCCGGAGGCTGGAAAAACCATAAACACAGCCAATGTAACAAGGATCAAACAGAACAAATACACTGCAGAAACCTGAAACTATGACATGTTATGACATGACAGAGCGCTTTGAGTAGAAAAGCGCTATATAAGAATCAGTCCATTTACCATTTATCATTTAATCATTGTTGGCTCGCAGACAGACAGACAGGCCATATATCCAAGATACTGACAGGTTAGGGGATAAACTTTCAACAGTTAAAGCAGCACATCATCTGCCAAAGCCAGTGGCCTATTTTTCATATTTCAAGTAAGCAGTCTGAATCTGTACCAAGATCTTCATTTCCTCATGCTCCACCTCTTCACCCACTTTCAGGAAATTCGCTGACAGATATACAAACAGACAAATAGCTCTATGTGTCTGATCATATTGTAATTAAAGCATGGGAAGCCCCAAGCATCCCGACAATATGGTAATTTTACTTTTGAACACTAGGTGTTCTAGTCTTTGTGGCTGTACTTCTATTAAACTTCTCAAAAGGGATTCATGTATTTTTTCTTAAACCGACAAGTATTTATTTGTACTTCATGCTCTGTGTTGACCAGTATATCAGTACTAGTGCTGATATTAAATGGGTTCTGTGGAAACCATTCCACATGACTGAGCGAGAAGCAGTTTGCCTCTCAGTCTAATAAACCCTTCACTGCACAAGGAGCCATTTTTGGTAACTTAAATGGACATCAACATTGACCTCGTTATGACTCACTGTGATTTCGTAGAACCAGGTGAATTTCTTCCAGTCAATCAGCAAAGATCAGGTTATGTGGCAGATAATGCAGTGAGATCACTGCATCAGCTCGATCAGCCTGAAGTATTTCAAACTTCAGCGTTCTTCAAGAATTCAGGAAACTGGGTGTTTTTGGCCTTAGCTACTCACACACTTGTCATCATCAGAGATGGGCAGTAACACGTTACAAGTAATGTATCATTGTAATCCGATTACTTTTTTCAAGTAATGAGTAAAGTAAGGGAGTGTTTTACTTGCATCTATTTGAAAGAGTGAGTGTAAACAGAAAAAAATATATCTTATTTTATATTCTGGAATATGCAGAAAATAGGTTTAATTGTCAAAGACTGTTGCATATAATTTAATTTTTGCTTGATGCAATGTGCACAAAGTTAAAAGATTAAAACTAATAAAACAAGTTTTGAAAAGAGACTTTTTTATTTGATTACATTTTGTATGATGGATTATGCAGAAAAAGTAGAATTGGGCTGAAAGGTCTATTGCTTTATTGCCTATTCAGGTTGTGTATCATGTTTTTAAAAAGTAACTAAGTAACTGAGTAACTAACTACTTTTGAAAATAAGCAGTCAGTAAAGTAACGTCAGTAAATTTCTGACGAAACCACCACTAGTTAGAATGCTATTTGTCTACTTCTTGTTACATAGTTACAATTTCTACATCAGTATTTTGCTTTCAGTCGATTTACTGTTCTTTCAAAACTGGCTGACTGACTCAAAAATGTACTCGCTTTTGTTTTGGAGCTGTCTACTGTATTAGGATGTGCTCGATTCAGAGAGTTAACTAGAATGAACTTAAATCTTTGAAAAGAAGTGTAAATGTTTAGCCACATTCTGTTATTACCGCATTATTATAGCAGCGTCATCAAGTACTGTAACACTAGGACGTGCTACAGTTTGATATGTATGTTTGTATGTTATATTTATGAAAAATGCCAGTGAGAAGAAAAATGATGATAAATCAATGGTGCTGTAAAGGTTCTGTGTGTTTTCCCGAATGGTTTTTATATACATGCTTATTGGAAAAATGTATACCCTAAGTGGGTGAGGAACTATATACGGTTACTTCACTGACCTTGACTTGCACAATAAAAACCCCAAAAAGTCACAGAAGTAAAAGAAAACACTGTAATATGCTCCAATAAGACTCTGAGGGCTAAACAGAGGACTTATTACTAAATGATGAGAGATTTCAGTGTTGTAATAACATCTCTCACAAATTGATTATCTGCACTTTATTGTTGAGGTTAAGGAGCAGCAAAAGAGCAGATACTGGATGCAAATACTTTACATGCATTCAAACAAAGAAACGTGCATTCAGAGTCACATGCACAGGGAGAAGACAGTGCTTTTTGGAATAGAAATATCCTTTATTGTGAAATTCAGCTGTTCCAGCAGCAAAGTGACAGGCAGATGGAGCATTATTCATTTAACTAGCATGGTTAATGGCACTGAATATGTACAAAGATGATATATTCTTGTCTTTTTAAAATGATTTTTTCAACTCACTCCTGATTTGTTATTTACAGTGCAAATTGTTGTGTGTACAGCCTAAGATTAAAACACAAATAGACACAAACAAATAATACGTCGTCACATTTATCTTTACATTTATGTAACTTCATGTAAGAAAATCAACTTTGTGTAATATGAATCCATTCAAAAGCGTCTTTGTTGCAGTTTATTGGCTACTGTGATGGTATTGACTTTGGGTAATCATAAATGCTCAGTCGTTCCCAAGTCCCGTTTTTGGTGTCCAGCCAGTTGCTGGGAGAATAGATCCCTATCTCTCCTTCCTCCACTTTCTCATTTTCCTCACCAGAAGGACAAAACTCTTCCTCCTCTGAGCTGCTTTTCCCGGCGCTGTCTCCCCTGTCGCGAAACTTCTCTTCATTAATATTCTTGTAGCAGAAACTGCAGATTCTCAGCTTTTTAGTGGGGTGGATGTGATCGATAACGGCACGTTGCTTGGAGCATGAATTGCAGACCAAGAAGCCGCAATTCCTGCAGTGGTGTCGACGATTGACCCCACTAAACTTTGTAGAGAGGCACCGCATGCATTTGCAAGCAGTCGGATCAGGAATCAAGGAAACAGCAAACTTCTTGGAAGGTTTGCGGCTGGTGCCCTGCATTAGGCTGGACCGGCATTCATTGATGTGCTCTATCCAGGCCTTCTTCTCCTCGTATGAAGGGGCGGACACAAAAAAAGACTTGCTCGGTGTTCGGATCAGCCACTGATGCTTGAATATGTCACTGTCCTCCAGGTCTTCCAGCTCAATGTCCTCTAAAATCATAGTGATTTGATAACAACATAAAAATTACATGGATAAAGTGGTATGAGCAGAAAGCTGAACATATGAAGTTAAATTAGCACAGCACACTTGCTATTTTCTACTTGCCAGTCATATTATGGACAGTATTCAATAGTGTTGGCTCTTCTTGAAGCTTTTGTCTATATTTCTTTCTCTTCAGTCATAAAATTGTTTTTTGGCAGTTTCACATTAATCTTCTCACAGTAGGTTAGCTGCAGGAAACGCAGATGAATGTCTCACCTAAAGGGATGATCTTCTGCTTTTTGTACCAGCGACCAGGCACAACAATGCTGCCGTACACCAGAATATCAGTGAAGAGGAAGAGGATTTTCTGCTGTATCTTCTTGCGACCCTGCTTAAACACAGTTCCCTCTCCGATTAGAATCCGGCCCGGCTTGGACAAGGGCTTCCCTGCTTGATGGAATGAACTCTCCACCGCCTGCACACGCTCTTGGTTCTCTCGTTCAAAGGTTGGGTGATCCATCATTTCTTTGGTGTGAACAAGTTGTGCAGCTTGATAGTGTCTGAACTCCAGAGTGCCTTTTTAAACTATTGGTGGTGATGTAACGGGGCGGGCCAAGTGACAAACATGTTATACTGGAAGGCAAGAAAAGGGAGTAGTGAGGCAGATGTAACTCTAATGATAATGAAGGGTGATTCTCGTTACAGGTTCCAAGACTGCACTCTAGCGATACTGCCCCCTGATGGTTACAAGCAGCAATTACAACCTCGCTGCACTGATGTGCCAAAAAGTGATCGTATGCCAATCACCTTTTGCGTGTTTTTTTTATGTCTAGATCTCTTTTTATGTTTTTATATAGTTGCTTATATTGTTAAATAGGCTGCAGTAAACAGAGTTTAAAAATGGGTTATATGTTATATCAAATTTTAAAGCAGCTCTATGAATCTGCTTTATTGTACCTACATTATAAAGATCCACCCAGTCCTTTTCGGCCACTTGAAGAACATCACAGTTTTTTAAAGGACTGTGATTTTTTTGTAACTTCTGCAGCCCTCCAGGCCAGACCTCGTTTGAAAACGACATTTTTAATGTCAGCGACACTTTTTACCTGAATAAATGAAAGCTGAATAAAAGTCACATCGGATGAAAGAAAGTTTCTTTTTGGATCAAAATGAATTGATCTCATTCATGAGAGAAACGTTTGACAGATTATATGACAGCAAGTCATTTACATCTGTTACCATCAATTATCTTTTGGCAAATACCAGAAATCACTTTGGCAAACGATCACTTTTTGGCACAACACTGGGCACCGGTCATTAGAGAACATGAATGATTGTTGAATATTTAGTATGCAAACAGAATGACATAAATCTCTAGCATTCTGCACTTTATTCAAGGAAGTTAAGTAATGTGTTGTCTTTAAAAAGACAAAGGCGCAAGGGAATTAAAGTTGGATGTTATGTTTTGTTCACAGTGCCTGAATATATATCATGGTCAAGAAGGACTTCAAATGAGCCCTTTTGAGTCAGATAAATAATAATATAAGTAGTGATTTTTCAAAATAAAAGTCCTATGAAGGTTTTATGAATTTTCTCAGCAGTGACCTTAAAGAGTTGTCCAAACACACAGTGGAATATATCTATAATACACAGAAACACAAACTTGTGCAGAAATTACATTTTAATCAAAGTCACATGTGAACTATTTACAGAAAATCATATTGTGGGATTTTGACTTTTTGCCCATACACAATGTCAATTTCTTCAAGTCCGTCCTCGCTGGTTGATGTCTCCACCATAGGACGATTCAGTCTCTCCCACAGCTTTTTTTTAATGCTTCTCCCCAGCTCTAAACTGTAGGGACGTTTGCGGCCATTCTTGGACCTGCAAGAAGAAATTCAATCAAAATGATGCATGTGGTCAAAAACCATACTGTAACCATTTTAGAGCTGGCGATTTAAAAAAGTGACAGGACATTTGGAGACAAACGTACGTCAGCATGCTATCTACCACCTCATGGTAGACTCGCTGATAATCTTCCACTGAGAGGTTGTGGATTTTTAAAGGGCTGGAGCTGGAGCTGGTTGGCTGGTGGTCGGTACTGCATGGCTCGGGTCTGGGGGGCAATTATTTTGACACTGGCAGGTCATCATGTGAGATTGCAGAGGGAGGCACTGAGGTCTTTGGAGGTCGGGAAGAACTGGATGCTGGGCTTCGCTTCCTTTTCCGGGGCTGACTGACTCTTCTGTCACGGCGCCGGGGCCTCTGGGTTGAATTAACAACCTGGGGAAAGGTCAGAAGCACACAAGGGAATGTCAGTAGTTAATAGCGACCTCATTTTTTTCAAACAAGACAAAAATCTAAATTTGATGAACCACAATGAAGTCCAAACTCCAAAACCCTCAAATGATTCTGTTCCTGAAATTTTACACATCCAACCTGGTCCTTGCTGCAGCATGGTTGTTTCCTGCTGGCTCTGGATTTCTTTGCATCACGGGCCTGGCATGCAGTGTTTCTCTTACAATAATTATGGTCTTTGAGGTGATCGGGCACAGTAAGCTGCAGGTATACACAAAAATGACAGTAATGCAGACATCAGTTAGTAGTTCATGAAACATTAAAAAAATAACAAACCCTTTCATATGTCCATAAACTACTTAAACCACTCGCATGGTTGAATAACTTGTCCACAGTGATTGTAACGACAAAAAATATCCAACATGTTCACATAAAATCATAAGAACTAAAACCAGGACAATGCATCAAGGTCAGTGTAATAAAAGACGTGTCAACTTATGGGCTCGTCGTGTTAGAGCTTCACTGCTGCATACCCCCAAATGACATGTCAAATAATAATTTGCATAAGCTAAACAAACACCAAAGTCCATGTTGTATTAAACTCTAATTTCTGTTATAATCATTGCTGCTTATTGCCGTTTTTGAACAATGCAGATGCACAAAATACCTTTGTAACTGGCTAAGCTTGGTCACGTGTGGCACCTTATATGGTGTCTGTGGAACCAGCTCCTAATCTGGAGTTGGGAGAAAGACATTCTCTTTACTTTTAAGATTAGACTTAAAACTTTCCAGTGTTACACTGTTGAAATGATGGGCCAACTCATCTCCCGTGCAACATATTTATTTTTACAGAAAACTGTAAAAACAGAAAAATAAGACCATCAGTTCTCTTTGGCGCGCAGGCCGTACACTGCCTCTTCACCACTGGCACTACTTCTTCTAGTGTAGCGTCAGCTACCGAGGACCGAGCGCCCGTACAGGACCGAGCGCCCTCTGCTGGCGGAACTTATACAACAGTAAAACTTACATTGCAGTGGCCTTACTAAAAGAAAATGTCCTTGAGTATAAAATAAAATGGGGGGCTACTATTTTCATGTCTCTGTCTTTAACATAGTGCCACACTCTCCCCCACAAAATTAAATGTCACCTGACATTTCTGTGTGCATCATCTATTCAACCATAGCTTTAACACACTCCCACAGCCCATGGTCTCCAGAAGCCATTACAGTCAATAACCTGAGCCATAGTCACTGTACAGTTCCTCTGAACCAAAGTTGGCTGACCTAAAGTGTCATAGCTCAGTACCGTTGGTTGCTGTCTTTGTCTTTGAGGTCGCTGCCTCACAGAGTCAGTCTCACCACCAGTTGCAGCTAGAATGTCAGTCATAGCATCACCACTCAGTGGCCTGTCATTGTCAGGGTCAGGGCCTTGGATCTGCCCAGGCCCAGTCTCTTCAGTTTGTAGTGGCAAATCCTCTTCGCTCTGTAGTGGCAAATCCTCTTCGCTCTGTAGTGGCAAATCCTCTTCTTGACAGTGGAGACTCAGATGAGGCTGGAAGGACTCTGCCAAAGGGTTAAGCGGAGTCTGCCTCTGTCGTCTCCCTGGAACCGGCCTGAGGTACCACTGGAAGGTGCCACTGTCGTCATCATCCGATGTGTCGCCATTCCCTGGCTGCTGCTGTCTACGCGGAGGTCTGAACTTCTTCCTTGTCACAGTCGGCGAGTCTTTTTGGGGCTGAACAGTCTGTGTTGATGGCTTCTCACTTGGTAGGAAGTCACAGGGCAGTAGGAGATTTCTGTGCACCACTTTATCTCTGCCTTGGCCATTTTCAGGGCTGATCACATACACTGGACTGTTATCTGCTTTCCTCTCCTTCACTTTGTAGACTTGGTTCTCCCAAAAGGACTGGATCTTCGCGGGACCACCACGAGGAGTGAGATTTCGGAGGAGCACTCTATCCCCAGGCTGAAGATCTCTCCCTTTAACTTTCTTGTCGTAGTACGCTTTGCCTCGAGCAGCTTCCTTGGTAGCAGTTTGAGAAGCCACTGTGTACGCCTCCTGCATTCTCTTTTTCCAGCAGCTAACATAGTCATCATAGTCCACATGAGCTTCATCCCTTTTCAGGTTGAAGAGCAAGTCGATGGGCAGGCGTGGGGAACGTCCGAAGATGAGGTAATATGGGGTGTAGCCTGTTGCCTCATTCTTCGTACAGTTGTACGCGTGGACGACTTTAGCTAGCGACTCTTTCCAATCATCCTTCTCCTTGTCCTCCAGGGTCCGCAACATGGACAGCAGGGTGCGGTTGAATCTCTCCACCTGTCCATTACCCTGTGGGTGGTAGGGTGTTGTGTGGGAGCCCTGGATACCAGAGAGTTCTTTCAGTCTTGCCATGAGTTTGTTTTCAAACTCCTTGCCCATGTCGTGGTGTAGTCTGGTCGGGAAGCCAAACTTGAGTGCAAAATCATTGAAGAGCTTGTCAGCGACTGTTTTAGCTGCTTTGTTCTTCGTTGCATAGGCTTGGGCAAACCTCGTGAAGTGATCCATGATAACAAGTATATACTCGTAGCCCTGCTTACACTTTTCCAGGTGAAGGAAGTCTATGGACACCAGCTGGAATGGGTAAGTGGACTGGATCGAGGACAGAGGTGCACGGGTCTGCTTACTCGGTTTTTTCTTCTTAAGACACTCACATTCTTCTGTAACAAAGTGTTCAACCTCTTTCGCCATCTGCGGCCAGTAGAACCTGTCTCGAATCAGGTCGAGCGTCCTTTCCACCCCTAAGTGGCCCATGTCTTGGTGGAGTTCTTTAAAAACCAGGGAACGATAGGCTTTAGGGACCAGTAGCTGCTCTCGCCGTGATGTTTGGCGACGCAGGACACCATTCTGGTCGACGTGAAGCTTCAACCACTGCTTGAGTAGTGCAGCTACTGCAGGATGCTCTGACTTCACCTCAGTTCTACTTGGTCTTCTACCCAGCGACTTATACCAGAGCACTCTTGCCAGAACTTCATCTGCCTCCTGGGCTCTGCGTATATGGTCTGGTGTAAAAGACTGGGTAGTGTCAGAATCTTTGATTAATTTCAGAGCACTCACCTGGATAACTCCAACGCCTTGGCAAGGGTCTCTCTCCTCCACCGTTACAGACTCCATTGATGCGCTTATGGCTTCCTGTCCAACTTCAGCTGTACAGCTCTTCATGTAGCTGTCAATGTCCAGCGGCATTCGCGACAGCCCATCAGCATCTGCGTTGGTCTTGCCTGGACGGTAGCGGATGGTGAAGTTGTAGCTGGCCAGCTCCGCGACCCATCTGTGACCTGTGGCGTTAAGCTTCGCAGTAGTGAGCACATATGTTAGTGGGTTATTATCAGTGTACACCACGAACGATGGGGCATGGTACAGATAATCCCGGAAACGTTCACAAATCGCCCACTTCATAGCCAAAAACTCTAATTTGCCAGAGTGCAGGTGGTACTTTTTCTCTGCTGGACTCAGGGTGCGGGAGCCATATGCTATGACTCTCATCTTGCCTTGCTGCCGCTGATACAAAACAGCACCTAACCCAACCTGTGATGCATCACAATGTAACACAAAAGGCTCTGTGAAGTCGGGGTACCCGAGAATGGGGGGTCGTGTAAGTGCATCTACAAGCTGGTTCAATGTCTCTTGGTGGGAGGTCGTCCACTGAATGGGCGCCCGTGATGGTAAGTGGCCTTTACTTTTCTTCACTTCCTTTTTGGACTTGTCGACTGAGACTGGAGCAGAGTTCTCAGAAGATGGAGGGCTGAGCAGGCTGTAGAGTGGATGGGCTATACGGGAGAAGTTGGGGATGAAAGGCCTGTAATAAGAGAGGAAACCAAGCATTTGACGTACCTCTCCGACGGTTGCAGGTGTCTTTTCCTTTAACGCCATTACTGGGGCCAACTCTGCCGGGTCCATTGTGTAGCCTTCACCTGTTACCAGCTTTCCCAGAAACTTCACACTTCGCCTGAACAGTTCACATTTCTTTGGGGTCAGCTTAACACCATGCTCTCTGTAACGCTGGAGGACAAGGCGGATATGTTCCAAGTGTTCATCAAAGCTGCTGCTGTGCACCAGGTTGTCGTCCAGGTTTGGGAGGCAGATAGTGTCTCTGAGGCCTGCCATACAGTGCTCCATGCTTCTCTGGAACTCAGCGGGTGCGGAGCTCAGGCCAAAGGGAATGCGTACCCACTGATAGAGCCCCCAGGGTGTGATGAAGGCGGTTAAGGGGCGGCTTTCTTCATCCAAGAAACCCTGGTGGTACGCCTTACCCTGGTCTAACACAGAAAACCAGGAGCTCCCGCCCAGAGCATCCAACATGTCTTGGATCCTTGGGATTGGATGGCGGTCTGGGACTGACTTGCGGTTGAGCTCCCTAAAGTCACAACAAAGGCGGAGAGTGCCGTCTTTCTTGCGGACACACACCACAGGTGATGAGTAGGGGGACCGTGATGGTGTGATCCAGCCTTTGTTAAGCAGGTCTTGCAAATACTCTTTCACTTCGTTGTGCAGGGGTTTTGGGATGGACATGTAAGTCTTTTTCACAGGATTTGTGTCATGGAGGCTTATATGCATCCTCAGGGATGGTATGCAGCCGACATCGTCACTGTCATATGCAAACGCCTCACATTCCTCTCGCAACATCTTCCTCGCATCCGCTCGCTGATTTTCATCCAGATGCTGGAGATCCACTGGTGGGTCCCATGACTTTGGTCTCTGTTGGTTCTCTCGTGTCTGTGTGTTACTCGGGTTGTGTGACTTTAGCTCTGTACCATTTTTGTTCTCTTGTGTCAGCTCATTTACTTTAGTCTGGATGCCAGCTGTGTATACAGTCTTTACTGGTTCAAGGTATCCAATCACTTTACGGCTCTCCAGATAAACGGTGTGGTCTGTGGTGTTAGTCACAGGGATGGGCACATATGGTACTTTTCTGTCTGGGATTTTCACCAGTACATCACTGAATATTATGCCCTCTGGTTGTGGGTCAGCTCCATCAGGTAGAAAGAGCATGTCTTGGCCCCGGGCATGTGAACTAACGTGTGCCCGTACATAAACTGTAGTGACTTGGTTCGCTGACAAAGGCACTCTTCTTACACCAGTCCTTACCACACCTGTCTCTGGGCCTTCACTGCTGTTCTGCACAAGCTTGACAACATTATGTGCAGTGCGTACAGTTATTTCAAATGCTTTACTCACATAGTGTGCTAGCTGTTTTCTTCCTCCTTTGGTCTTTACTTCTTCCTGGTTCACGATAGCTTCAATGACATTGTAGCCAATGATGGGATCACTGGCCACAGCCGGGTCACTGGATACCAATATTGGAACTTGCAGCTCACTGGTTGGGGACAAATCACTGCCTAGTCTGAAGCTGACTTCTATCCAACCAATGTAGGGAATGGGTGTGTCATTTGCAGCAAACACTGTGAGCGTCTCATTGTCTAACAGTTCTGAAACAGGTCTGACGACTGTGTGAGGGAGGTGGTTTTGCCGCCAGTTTTCATTTACTATGCTGGACTGTGCCCCTGAATCCCACAACACCTTAGCTGGGTGATTGTCCATAAAACAGTTCACAGTACATCTGTTTCCCACCAGGCTTACTAACCGTGACTTCCGTTGAGGGGGTAGATAGTGAACCTCAGTTATCGCTGATGGGACACCAGTTGCAGTTTCTTTTGAGGATGTTGGTGGGCTTGACTGTTCATTATGGGACCGTGGGCTTTGGACTACTGTTGGTCCCGTCTCAGTAGTCCCTCCCCGTTTCCCGATGGCAGTCTCGGTGCTCGGCATCCACGGGAGTAGTGGCCCTCTCGCCCACATTTGAAACAGTGCAGGCAGCTCTCTCCTTTCCCCTCTTCTTTGCACTTTTTACAGCCTTTTTCTCGTTGCTTTGGTGCCATGGGGCGGGGACTGGTTTCCATAACAGCCATAAACATTTGTTTCATCTCTTTACGTAGTTCTTCTATAATCTGCTGCGTGTCTGACTTAGTCTCTTTATTTTTCACTGTTGTCATGGCCACTGTAGCGGGGGATTCTCTGGGTTTGGAGGGGCTCTGAGCAGATGTCAGGGCTGTTTGGCATTCTGTTTGGAGCTCTTGGACCCTGGGAATCTTGGCTGCAGTGGACCTTTTCCGTTTCTCAAATCTTTCATTTTCTAGCTTTGAAGCTTCATTGACTTTCTCAATCAGTTCTTCATCTGTTATGGTTATGTCATTTAGGGGGGGCAGTAGCTGATACTTGATAGAGTCACTGAGCAGCCCAGTTTCAATGGAGCGGAGGAATTTGCGCTGGATGGTGGCTCTGCTATACAGTTCATCTGTCTCCTCATTTGCCGCTTTCCATAACAACTTCTCTTTAAGTTCAATGGCACGAAATACAAAGTTTAAAGCAGTTTCTTTGGGCTCTTGGGAGATATTGAGGAGCTGATGGTAAAGCTCAGTGGGGCTGTCTACCCTATAGTGTCCCTTTAATATGGTGAGCAGTTTGCTAAGTGTTAACCCACGTTTAATCTCCAACATGTCTCTTAGGGGTGTTCCTGGACTAATGGCCCTAATTACCGCTTCCACAATTTCAGTCTCCGAGTGCCCTTTTTCACTCCCATTCTCAATCTGGCGAATCAAGCTGAGATAGGATAGCTTGTCCTTCTGCCCATGCTCTCCAATCTGCCCACAGATTTTAAACTCCTTCTTCAGTGTTACCTCTTGAAGAGTTCGCGTTGCCTCTGGTCGGGCTCTGGGTGAGTAATCTGCAATATGTACTGGAGTAGCACATGCGGTGTTCTCAAGATCTTTCTTTTGCATAGACTCTATGCCTTGGGGTTCCCTTTCTGACTGACTCTCCCCTTTGCTTAGTCTCTGGATGTATACAGCAATGTCTTTATAAAACTGTTTCACTTGATCCTCTTCCTCACTTTTCTCCACATCATCAAACATGCCCTCTGCCAACCTGATGAGTGTCCTCTTGGTCTTGCTGTGAGACTCTGCGCTGTCCAGGCCGGAACATTTCAGTCGCCTGCAGACATCCACAAGATGCTCTCTCTCCAACTGCCACAAGGCTGCACTCACTTCGTCACGCAGAGGTTGCAGAGATTCCATTTCTTTTGGTTGAAGGTTCGTCTCTTGGGAAAGAAGGTGGTTGGTGATGGTGTTGACTCACTAGCGCCACCTCCTGGCTGGCTCGCCAAAATATGTTACACTGTTGAAATGATGGGCCAACTCATCTCCCGTGCAACATATTTATTTTTACAGAAAACTGTAAAAACAGAAAAATAAGACCATCAGTTCTCTTTGGCGCGCAGGCCGTACGCTGCCTCTTCACCACTGGCACTACTTCTTCTAGTGTAGCGTCAGCTACCGAGGACCGAGCGCCCGTACAGGACCGAGCGCCCTCTGCTGGCGGAACTTATACAACAGTAAAACTTACATTGCAGTGGCCTTACTAAAAGAAAATGTCCTTGAGTATAAAATAAAATGGGGGGCTACTATTTTCATGTCTCTGTCTTTAACATAGTGCCACACCAGCATATAATTAGGTCTAGATCAGGTGACCCTGGATTCTCCCTTAGTCAGCCTGCAATTGGGCCTAGGCTTTTTGGGGGTTCCCATGATGCACTGAGTTTTTTCTTCACTCATGTCTTTATGTTTATACTTGTTATTATGAAACTCTGGCTCCACAGTGTGTCTTTTGTCCTGTCTCCTTCCCCTCACTCCCAACTGGTCACAGCAGATTGCTGCCCGTCCTTGAGGCTGGTTCTGCCGGCGGTTTCTTCCTGTTAAAAGGGAATTTTTCCTTATCAGTGTTGCCAAGTGTTTGCCCATAGGGGGTCATTTGACTTTTGGGATTTTAATATTAAGTCCCTTTATATTAACTAGTAACTACAATTGGAGCTTTTAAATCAAATGTTATATGTAACTGGGGACAGTTGTGATCACTCAGCTTATGGCCAGCAAACTCTTACATAAGCTGCCAGAAATGAACAATGAGGTAGAAACAAACTCACTGTATACAAGTCAGAGGATTTTGTCTCTAACTAGCAGCCTGAGTGATGTGGCTGAAACTGACAGTATTGAAGATAATTTAAATGAGCTTTGAGCCTGAACACCTCTGGGTCATCATATAGCTGCAATAGCACGAAAGGCAATCATAATAAAATATAAATGTGCAGTCTGCCTGGTACTACAGTAAGAAAATAGCTCCTAGCATCCATCTAACTACATGGTAACCAGACTTTAATACATATTAGGAGCAGGCTAGAAAAAATATGGTTGGCGTAAGCAATGGTCAAGGTACTCTTTGTTTTATCACACTAACAGATTTAAGAAATGTGAATAAGCAGAGTAGCTAATGCCTCTGTCTCCTAAGTCCTGTCACTGTAAACAAGGAGGGATGCCTCTCTACTACAGTGTCTCACCTCCAAATCTCTTGCAGGTCTTTCTTAGGGGAAAAAGGAGTTTTGCAAAGCCGGCACATCTTTCATGCTGGAGTTTGATTTCCTCCCTGCTCCTGCGACTGTGACTCTAAAAGGAGGTGAAGAGCTCAGCAGCGGTTTTGTTGGACAGATTACACATAGTGTAGTGTCCAAGCGTAATGCACACAAACACACTGATCGCCTTTTTAGTGCAAATGCTTGAGCACAACATGTGGGCCACTAAAGCTCCTAACCTATGAACTCTCATTCTGTAAGCTGTGAGATAAATACATTACTTTCTAACAGATCAGCCATTAAATGGAAACTAAAAGAAATCTTTTTGCAATTTTCCAGTTTTTATTAGCATTTATTATGAATTTATAATGAGTTGGATACTTCCAGTGCTTACCTTGGTATAAATGAGGCCTAATTGTAGTCCAATAAACACACTAATCAACTAATGATGATAAAATATACAGTAGTTATACTGTTCAGTATATAAAGTAAATAAACAGCATTAACACTTTTCACAGTATGCAGTGTGCCATAGGTCAGAGTGGTTTTACACTGTGAAATGTCTTATAACACCCCACACAAATTTTGGCTTTTCTATTCAATCATATACATCACACACCACATGCCCATCAGTGTCCACTAGGTGTCAGGGAAAAGCAAGATAAAAAACACTGTGGGGTCTGTGGGGACACATGCTCATTGGGTTTACTCATAGAGATCACAAATGAGCTGTTCTGTATTCAACAGGTGCACGGCTGATGTTTTAAATGCAGTATAGCGACTGATCACATGCTGGTTTCAGGCAGTTGAATTGCAGCACTTAAAGGTTACCCAAAAACCCCAAAAATTTTAGTTGAGTAAACTGTGTCGGCAATCAGAGAACTGTTAGGCATAGCTAAGCCCCACATAAATCCTTTGCAGCGATTTTAACTAAAAGCTATTTTTCATATATTTGTAAAAACTGAATGTAATGCAAACAAAGTTTTTTTTTTCCATGTCAGCACTGTTGGAGACTGCTAACAAAAACATTAGCCAGGTACTTTGCAAGATTCAAATATCACATATGTCCTTAGAAAGTCTGAACTTGTAACATTCATCAAGCTGAGAGATGTAAGACATGTAAGAAAAGAGGTGTAATCACTGCTGTGCAGTCCAAGCATCAACCTGCAGAATGCCTGACTTACTTCCTCCCAGGTGGCCCTTTATACTTACTTATTTAGGATTTAACGGGTCTGGGTTTTATGTGGAAGTAATCCTGACGTGGACCACCTGCCCAAACACTGTTACAGACTGAGCACACTCCCTCACAGTGACAGCCCCCGACTACATGAGCAGCCAGAGAAACATAACAAACAAGCCAAGGTGTTGCCAGACTTCCAAGATCAAAATACAATTAAGAATCCAAGGAACACATTGGAGCCAGATCCACTGAGGACCCACTCCCCAACCTTCAGCTCCCAAAGGATCCACTGCCAACATCCTAGTGCTAGACTTCACATCCCAAGGTGCCTGTGTCCACACCCCAGTGGGGCTTGTACACAGCATTATGCAGGCAGTTTTAATGTTGTGGCTAATGTGAGCATCTCTGGCTGTTGCTGTCTCATTGTGCCTCCGTACTCTCACATAACTTGTTAAATCTTACTTCCCTAATGAGGTTTGTATCGCTGGATGCTGTGGAAATGCGGTGTGTACAGAATGGTAACTGTAGTTCAGATGCATGTTTAGATATCCTGCTACTGAGCTCCAGGAGACGTTTGAAGTGGTTTGAAAAAAACTGTTTTTTTACCTGTCACGTTAATGAGCTGGTTAATAGCACAGTTACTGACCACTCAAGGTTTGCAGTGATATCTGTGGTTGTGTAGTTTTGCACTGAAAGAATGCTGTTATTTATTGTACTACATGGATTGGTGCTTGTCTTGGTACTTAAGCGATCCTGCTATCAGTATATGTAAATAAAGTGCACATTGAAGATGCAGATAACAAACTCACCTGTTGGTAATCATCTCAGCTGCCTGCTGTTTAAGATGGTTGTTGAACTGGAACTAGTTAGTGTTACTGGCTCATAATCTGAGGTATTGTATGCATTGGCTTGTGTCATCTCCTCACCTCTTCCGTTTCTCTCCGCGGGAATCCTGAGTGGGTCTCTGAGAGTGGGTTTCTCCTTGTGTGGAGATGATTCTGTGGACTAACATTTCTTCTGCCGTCCCCACTGCACCGTAAATAAATACACCTTCACTGAATCTTTCTGGGTTCTGCATCTTGAGTCCAGTCTGTACTGTAGACTATGACAGAATGATCAGGCTCACATGGACTCAGCGGACTCAGGTGCTGAGTCGCTCTCTGGATCTACAGAAAGAGAAGCTGAGCACACATCAAAACATGCTCTGTCAAATGCCATTGTGCAAAAGATTGCTGAACTCTAGGATATGTTTGTTTCTTCTGCGTCTCACCCATCTCACACTATTAATCCTCCACTTGTCACTACCCAGGCACAGCCTTTGCTCGCTCCTTCGCCACTGTCACCTCCCAAACCTCTGGAGAGACCTGTTCCAACCCCTGAGGTATTTTTTCAGATTTCTTAAGACAATTTTTCTTGGTGTTTAGACAACAGAGCTGAACCTATTCGTCAGACGGCACAAAAATTACTGGTTGAGTTACTGCGGGGATGTGCATTGAGGTGGGCGCAGGCAGTTTTAAACATTAACCCTTATCTGTCTTAAAAACAATAATATCCACCACCCTGTTACATCTGCTTCAGTAGAGGTTTTAAAACCTATTAGGCAGGAAAAAAACTGGCGACTACAGACGGCCGTGCTGGAGATGAAATATCACATAGAAGCCAGTAGTCCTTCTCCACAGTTTCACCAAACAGCCACCATTGCCTGGTCTACCAGTCTCAGATAATAATATGTCTGACATATTTCAACTATGGAGTGGAAACCAGTCTAAAAGAGAAGCCACGTTTCAGATGGATGGGGAAGACTGGCGACCACCTGCATCACTGACGGTTGATGACATTTTCCCATCAATCCAACTTCCGAGGTGGACCCAGAAAATCAACTAACCACCAAAATTCACAGACTAGGTGAGATGCAACCAACCATCTTTAAACTCTGACTGTGGAAAACCAAAAGGTATCTGTTGATTAATAGACCACCTCCCACTATGGACACACATCAGCTGGCCTTGCAGGGCATAGCAGATTTAATAGATGGGCCCGTTACACCACAAGTTTGCCTCTAATATGATCCATGAGCTAACAGGAAAAGGAAACAGTGGGGAAATGGATTTGAAAATGAGGACTGCATTCACCATTTTAAAGGTCAGAAATAAAAGAACGGATGGGTTTTAAAATGTTTTCAGTGTTTGAGTTAGTGGTTCTTTGCAAAATCCATCAGATTTAAAGAATTATTGGATTAATTTTGAAATATTTAGTGTTACTTTACTTAAATGATAAATTTAGTAATGTCTTACTAAATAAAATTTTAGGCATTTTACTGCATATTTTGTTGCACAATTGGAGCACCAAATTCTTTATTCTAATGCGTGTCCCACTTCTAGTGCTCCATACAAAGCCAATTCAAATAACCACCAGTTAAGTTATACTGTCAGCACATCATGCTTCTACTTAAAGATCAAATCCACTAAGCTTTTTTTGTGAAATCTATGACCTGCAGAGGTCCAGAAATTTGGAATGAACTTTTTTTTAAAAGAATCTGTTTTAGGAAATTATACTATATGTATTATGTAAGCTCTACATAGCTTTTCCAGGGCTCCTGTTTATAACTAATGCATTGTGACTTTGGAAGTTTATTAACACAAACTCTTAAAAAGCATTTAAACTCACTAACAGCCATTACTTTGAATACACTATACAGGGAGTGCAGAATTATTAGGCAAATGAGTATTTTGTCAACATCATCCTCTTCATGCATGTTGTCTTACTCCAAGCTGTATAGGCTCGAAAGCCTACTACCAATTAAGCATATTAGGTGATGTGCATCTCTGTAATGAGAAGGGGTGTGGTCCAATGACATCAACACCCTATATCAGGTGTGCATAATTATTAGGCAACGTCCTTTCCTTTGGCAAAATGGGTCAAAAGAAGGACGTGACAGGCTCAGAAAAGTCAAAAATAGTGAGATATCTTGCAGAGGGATGCAGCAGTCTCAAAATTGCAAAGCTTCTGAAGCGTGATTATCGAACAATCAAGCGTTTTATTCAAAATAGTCAACAGGGTCGCAAGAAGCGTGTGGAAAAACCAAGGCGCAAAATAACTGCCCATGAACTGAGAAAAGTCAAGCGTGCAGCTGCCAAGATGCCACTTGCCACCAGTTTGGCCATATTTCAGAGCTGCAACATCACTGGAGTGCCCAAAAGCACAAGGTGTGCAATACTCAGAGACATGGCCAAGGTAAGAAAGGCTGAAAGACGACCACCACTGAACAAGACACACAAGCTGAAACGTCAAGACTGGGCCAAGAAATATCTCAAGACTGGTTTTTCTAAGGTTTTATGGACTGATGAAATGAGAGTGAGTCTTGATGGGCCAGATGGATGGGCCCGTGGCTGGATTGGTAAAGGGCAGAGAGCTCCAGTCCAACTCAGACGCCAGCAAGGTGGAGGTGGAGTACTGGTTTGGGCTGGTATCATCAAAGATGAGCTTGTGGGGCCTTTTCGGGTTGAGGATGGAGTCAAGCTCAACTCCCAGTCCTACTGCCAGTTTCTGGAAGACACCTTCTTCAAGCAGTGGTACAGGAAGAAGTCTGCATCCTTCAAGAAAAACATGATTTTCATGCAGGACAATGCTCCATCACACGCGTCCAAGTACTCCACAGCGTGGCTGGCAAGAAAGGGTATAAAAGAAGAAAAACTAATGACATGGCCTCCTTGTTCACCTGATCTGAACCCCATTGAGAACCTGTGGTCCATCATCAAATGTGAGATTTACAAGGAGGGAAAACAGTACACCTCTCTGAACAGTGTCTGGGAGGCTGTGGTTGCTGCTGCACGCAATGTTGATGGTGAACAGATCAAAACACTGACAGAATCCATGGATGGCAGGCTTTTGAGTGTCCTTGCAAAGAAAGGTGGCTATATTGGTCGCTGATTTGTTTTTGTATGGCAGAAATGCATATTTGTGAATGTGGGGATGTTATATTGGTTTCACTGGTAAAAATAAATAATTGAAATGGGGATATGTTTTTTAAGTTGCCTAATAATTATGCACAGTAATAGTCACCTGCACACACAGATATCCCCCTAAAATAGCTAAAACTAAAAACTAAAAACTACTTCCAAAAACATTCAGCTTTGATATTAATGAGTTTTTTGGGTTCATTGAGAACATGGTTGTTGTTCAATAATAAAATTATTCCTCAAAAATACAACTTGCCTAATAATGCTGCACTCCCTGTAGTCATTCAGACTACAGCAGTGTGTGAATGGGTGGATGACTGGATGTGTAAAGCGCTTTGGGGTCCCTAGGGACTAGTAAAGCCCTATACAAATACAGGCCATTTACCATTTTACAGCACTCCGTTTAGATACAATAAACTAAAACCACACACACACGATCTGACAACTTTATTTACAGACTTGTTTCATCAGCCATGTTAAAACAGTATGTACAACACATACAAACAAAAATAGTAAAACATCACACAGACATGAACAAAGGACGCACAATAGAAATGATGGTACAGTAGGGAGAGGAGAGGTATTAGAAGTCAATCTAGAAATTGAAAGTGCTCTGGCTTTCGCTGATCTGGAACGCATAGCCGTCATTGGTTGCTTCTGGGATGACACTCTGCACGACTTCCTCCTTTAAAAAAATAAAAATAAAATAATTATTCTTATTAAAGTTAAAAAAGGCACAGAAATGCTCATTTTGCAAACCACTCTCCAGGACTATAACCCACCTCCTCAGAGAAGTATTTCTCAATCAAGTTCAGGGAGGCTTTGTAGACCATCTCATTCTCATGTGACTGCAGCGCCTCAATCTTGTCCAGTCCACCGCATTCCTCGATCATTAGACTCAGCTTGTCGGACTCACCGATTTTATCCCCAGCCTAAGATCAAAACACACCAGTGATGTCATTTATCATCAGAACAAAAAACCCCATCATCGAATCTTGCAAAAATATAAATATCAACTCACCATGAAAATGTTGGTAATGGCATCCAAGATGACAAGAATAGTTTTGCTGTCCTTGGAGGAGAGGAGATTCAGAAGTGGCTCAATCACATTGGCTTGAACCAGGTAGACCACCTGCTGAACAGTGCCCCCACTGGTGAAGTTTGTAACTGCCCATACAGCCTCTTTCTGAGTTTTGTAGTCTCCCTGCAGACAAAGTTCATAAGGAACATAGATCATTTAATTTAAAATAAATAAAGGGTATAAAATATGTACCTTTACATACACACACAAAAAGCATACCCGTGCGAGCAGCTCAACCATGTATGGAACGAGGCCTGCGTTGATGACCTCTTGGATTTGTGAGTCCTTTCCTGCTGTGATGTTAGACAGAGTCCAGGCAGCTTCCTTCTGAACGTTGGCCTTTTTGTGGCGAAGCAGTGGGGGGAACATGGCCAAGGCTCCAGCATCCAGCACCGCCTGTGTCTGCTCATCTGTCCCAGTCACAATGTTGCCAATGGTGCGGAGTGCAGGAGTCTGAGGAAAGGCGAGAGGAAATGCAGTGAGAACAAGTTGCTGCACATCAGGGGGACTGGGTGAGAAGTTACGACATAAAAGAAACTCAAGCAAGACTTTATACGTACAACCACAGGCAAGACTTCAAAGCCAAGCAGCTTCACCAGACGAGGGATCAAACCGGTTTGGATGACCACCTCAATGCGGTCGTTGGGGCCATCTGTCAGGTATGAAACAGCCCAACACGCGTCAGCCAGCACCTCCGGGTCATCGTGGTGTAGCAGACGGACGAGAGCGGGTAAAATCTGCTGGATGGCTGTCATAGGAGGGGAGGGGTTCTTATTGCGGCACAGGTTTGACAGTGTCCACGTCACATTTCTCAGGTAGCCAGCCTGCAAAGATTTCAAATATGAGAAGAGCACAAGGTCAGTTATATTTGAGTTGGGAAACCACCTACTGGCCAAGGAGGAGAATAAACGATTGAGTCTGATCATGTCAAACTTTTGAAACTTTCTCCAGATATAAACAGGGAGAGAAACAGAATCCACACTCACACTAAATGCACTGAGGTCAGGGACAGCCAGCAGACCGAGCAGAGGGGCCACAGCGTCATGCTTGATGACCTTGTCTCTAAGAGCTGATCCATCACCTAAAAAGGAGGGGAAAATATATTTAAAAAAAAATAAAAAATGAACAAACCTCACTTTATCACCACTAAAATAAAAAAAAACAAAAAAACAAACAAAAAACCAAATATGTATATTTTCATATTAATTACCAGCAATATTTCCAAGGGCCCAGATCGCCTGCTCGCTGATGTGCTGGTGGGGGGATGTGACCAGGCTAATAAAGGCAGGAATGGCCCCGCCTGACACGACAGCGGCCGTCTGCTCGGACGTCCCGGAGGCGATGTTAGTCAGAGCCCAGGATGCTTCGAACTGGATCGGAGGACAGTCCACATATCCCAGGAAGGAGACAAACTTGGGGATGAGACCAGCGCTGATCAGCTGGTCAATGGGAGGATGTTTGTCACGAGACAGCAACTTCCTGTATTCAAAACGGTACATAAGAGTTACTGTGCCAGTAGTTATGTAGCCTTTATTTATGGAAAAAGAAGAAAAAAAAGAAAAAGGATGATTTCTTTAATGCACAGTCATTACCGTGCAGCCTGTGTAGCCTGGAGCTGGGACTCAGAATTCCCACTGTTCACTCCTGCGACAATCTCTTCGACCGTCCACTGCCTGAGCCCCTGCACAGGACAACAGAAAGCAGTTTATTGGACATGCAAATTTAAAACTGGATTTTGTGTTGCTATATTTTGACATGTCAGTGGGTTAACAATGAATATCACACTGAACGAACTCCAACCCATACAAAAACCTAACAGATGGGCAGATCAATCCCAATGGTACTGATCCCAACAGCAGTATTGGTATTGACTGATTGACTAGCACGATAAGATTGATACCGAGTTTAAAGGATAGTATGTAACCCACTCAATTTCTAGTTTTGTGGACATTGAAACAAAATGATTATTGATATTGGCAATAGAGGCCCCTAGTATCAGATCAAAATTGGCAGTACTGCACAGCACTAGCACCAAGCTGTTGGGACTAGATCCGTTTTTTCTGTTTACTCAATGCCAGATTTAAGCAAAACAGCAAATGATGCTTTCAAGTGCTCACCTGACAGTTCTGGCTTCTTTCTTGTAAAGGAGAAGTGGCATCCTCAGGCATCGCAGACACATTTCTCCTCTTGAATATCTGGTCATCTTTCTTGGCCTTGCGCAGCTCCACGTTCACCTCCACCCTCCTGCGTCGAAGCTCCTGCATTTATGTCACATACCAATAAATAAAATAATCAATTCTCACAAGCTTGCCGTTCAGCGAGCAGTTGTGAATAGTGCAGATGAAACTCACATTGACATCTTTGCCTTTGTTCTTGAACTGGTTCAGACGGGGGGAGTTCTCAGCCATTTTTAAGTAACAGGAAATGTAAACAGCGGTGGGCAAAAATAAAAATAGCCTCTAGTCGTGTTTATTCCTGAAAGACATTTAGAAGAAGTCCTTAAGCACACGGAAGCGCCTCGTGATCGCGTATTAAGACATATGGCGGTACTGCTTGTTTGACTTAAGCTATCGGGCAAGCGTTTTACGTAGAAAATACAGTTGATGCAATAACTACACGCAGAAAGACAACAACTTCTTTTTCAAAACTTAATCGTAAAACACTTTTAAAAGTCTCATTAAGGAGTTAACACATGCTTACCTGTGCTCGAGCAGAAGTTATGGCATATCGAAAACGCCGCACAGACCTTTAAATTCCTGCTTTGGAGCCTTCTGATTGGGCTGTTCAAGCTGAAGCATCCTGCCGCCTCTTCTTATTGGGCCGTTTAAAAAAATCACGGTGAACACAGGAAATGTCGTCACTTAAATATCGCGAGAACTCTGTATTGGGCGCTACCACGTCAGATCTGACTGCGGGTCGGTTTTGTGCCAACTTTGTACATTTCGAGTTGAATATTGGAACGGTAGCACTGCTCCCAGATCTGTGCATATTTGTTCAAGTATCACGCTGCTCTTGCAGGGAAACAACCCCCACAAAATAACTACCTTCCCATGTCTTAACTAACCTTTAATAGAATACATTTAAAAAGTACGTGTAATAAAATATATTAACAATAAATCTGGAAGTTACATTATGAACCATTGTTTAACAATACAGGTGTGGTCTGAGGATGTACACATCATGGCCGTGAATGTCATGGTAAATTTGGGCTTTTAATAGTTTCTTTGAAATGTTCTTTTTCCAGGATACAATGATTGTATAGCATACATCTTTAATGACTTTAAAAAAGAAGAATTGGGTGAACAAGTTTTGGATTTATGTTGGATATGTAATCAATACAGGCTCAAAAGAATACATGCACTCTCTTAAACCTTTTAAAAAGTAGCGCTGAATGTTCGACAGCGTCCTTTAATTTGGCCTGCTTCATTAGTGATCACGATCGACTAGAACCGGTAGTTTCTCTTTGCGAGCATGAAAAGGAATAATTTGACAGGATATATACACTGGATTCATCAAAGTCAGAAGAACTCTGAATAATTTTACATTTAAACAAATTTGTTGCATTCTTTAACAACTGCAGGATCCATGATCATGGGTTTAAACAGTTGCACATAAGTACAGGTTTTATATCGCCGTGGACTGAGAGGCTGCCGACCAAGAGAGAAGCCCCTGCTCCGAAACGGAAACATTCAAACGCAGCTAAAAATTGCTTGTTTGCGATTAAGGTTTTTGACCACAGTGACAAGAGATGTTTGGAGGGGTAAAGGTGAGGCTTTCAAACCCAAGAACACTGTACCAGCTGCCAGGCACGGTGGTGGTAGCATCGTGCTCTGGGGGACGACCTTCAGATTCTTCAACTTCGGCTCAAATAAATAACCGGCTTAAATTCAAACACACCTGGGCGTTCCAGCAGGACAATGATCCCAGACACACATCACAGTTGGTTTTGTAATAGATAGAACAGGCCAATGTTAAGCTTATGGAACGGCCTCCTCAAAACCCCGACCTCAACTCTACTGAAAATTTGTGGAATACACTTTAAAGCTGGAGTCAGGAAATCAGCCAATTTAAATAAACATCTGCCAAGAAGAGTGGTCAAATATCCAAAACTATGCCAAGGACTTCTTTATGGATAACAAAAGGGTCAGGCTGGAGTGGAACTTGCTAACCAAATAATAGCGGGAATGTGTGTTTACTTTTGACCTTGTATGGATTAATAAAATCCAAAATCAATTTTTAAAGTCATTAAAGAGACGCTGTACAATCACTCCACCCTTGATAAAGAAAAGTTCGAGGACATCATTACAAGCCCATGAGATCCGTGCCGATAAGTGAATATATATTCCTGACCACAACTGGATATTGTTTTGAACTGTAACGGTTACTTTTCTGTACAGGATCAGCGAGCATGAGGTTATATTTATTGGGATTTTCATATAAAATAAAAAGGAAACAATTATAAAAAGATTAACCAATTTTCTGTCAGCTGATCACTCAGTTGATATAGAAACTCAGGTTATGTACAGCATAACCTGAGTTTCTGTCAGTTTTTACATTATGATTTATGTCTGCAAGTTAAGAGACACTAAAAAAAAAAAAATCTCTTTTGTGTCAAAATCAGAGGAAGGAAATCTGTGTTTTCCATTTTATTAAGTTCCATATACATCAATATTTCTTCAGTTGTAATACAAAAAAAAGGAAAAGAAAATCAAGTCAAAATCTGATGATTTTTTTTGTGTTTTTTTGTTTTGTTAAACAAACAGGGCAGGAACCTTCAAATACATCATCCTTCTCAGTCACTACTGCAAAGCAACTCATTTACAATAGCTTATTACTTTCAGTAGGTTATAGAAGTTTAACCAAGCAGACTATCGATGTCCAGATAATTAGTACTTAAACGATCTTTCATGCCACATCAGACTAAACAATGAGTGGAAATGGGAGAAAAAAACATTGCTCCACTGTGATATATGAATTTAGACACAAAACTCTACTCATTATGCTGAGTAGAACCTAGCCATTGTTTGACAGTATTCCGTTTCTATTACATTGGACATGATGACCACAGGAATGGTCTGAGGGATTTTTTCTTCTTCTTTTTAAACCAAGTAAGAAAAAAAAAAAGATAAAAAGACTCAGATCAAAAAAAAAAAAAAAGTACATGGAAATATGAGAGCTCGTAAGAGTCTTTTCTCCGAGGTAAACTTTCTTCTGAAATGCCTCAGTTGTTCTCGCTCCTCTGATGAAAGCAGGTCCATAAAAACAGGTCCCTTACAGCTGAAATGAGCAGAGGGCGGCACTGCCTGGAAAAGAGATCCCGTGAAAGCAGCAAGCTGGTTGTCCAGCTTCCCCCCACCACCACTACCACCACCTCCCGCTGCAGCGGCGAAGAGGAGCAAACCCCAAACACAGGGTGAGGCAGAGTCCATCACAGAGTTACAGTTCAGGAAAGCCATATTCTTGGCAAGTGCATTTTTGTTTCGCGCAATGTGCGATGTATCCTAAGAGGCTGCAGAAGACTGAAGCTTGTTGTTATGAGACCTACAGAACGTGAAGAGAGGGGAAAGTTGAGAGCCCTTCGCAAGGTTGTTTATTGCTATAACAGTGATCAGACAAGAGACAAGAGGATGCAAAGGGGTCTGCATGGGATCCTACAGCCATGTTGGTGTAATTAACTGGGAATGCTTTTTATTAGTGAAGAAATCTTCCACAACTACAAACTGAGGTTACTTTGCTCTAACTCCTTACTCCGTCTAGTACATTTTAGTCTCATAAAATAATACTATCTAAAAATTATTTCATTGTTATTTAAAACAGTCAAATACAGGCATATCTTACAAACGCTGTACATGATTTAGAGAAAAAAATAAAAGAAGGGTATATACATTCAAGACAACCACCTTAACAGCCAGGACAACAACAACAACAAAAAAAAATCAAACTCAAGGAGGGAGGCAGTATACAAAACGTCTTATAAATATCTCTCTATATTAAAATATGCAGCTTTATATCGTTGAGTCAAAATTCCCAAATTAACTCGGGTGTAGAACTGAAATAAATACAAGAATGAGAAACTAAAACGCATTTTCTACTGAACACAACCCTCGTTAGTGTGACTGATTGTTCAAAAAGGCCACGACTCCTGATTCGGGATCACAGACTGTATATAAAAGATGGAAGTAGCCACCGTGGCTCACCATTATCAGTTTTGACAGCAACAATGTTGCATTCAATAAAACCTGAGACTGTTGACTGAGAGTGAAAGTCAGTGGCTTGTTTTCTGTAGCTATAAGAAAGAAAGCAGATAAAAAGTTGAAGTTGGGGCTACTTTCATTTTTTCTATACAGTCTATGTTTACGATGTGAAGACAGCATGCCCCTCAATTACACAACGGGTTCCTGAAAACTTCTGGTGTTTTGTTTGTGTTCTTGTGCCTTTTTATTCTTTTTGTTTTGCTTTCATATCAATATTACTAGAGACCCCAGCATCCAGTCCAGACTCCAGCTAGACTGGCCCACTTAAGAATCTGACAATCTGTAAGAAAGAAGAAAATGGGATGGCATAAATCAAAAAGGCATGCAGCAAAAGTGAACAGACACAAATGCAAGATGATACACAATACAAGATGTAAACATGGCACTCGGGTTTGCCAAGACACTGGATGTAATGGCCTAAAGTCTGTCAGCTCTCTTGGGTTTTTAGTACTGCCAAGCAACTACAACGTACAAGTAAAGCACAAGTAAAACATCATCACTACACACATGCTAGTGCTATAAAACAAAAGAAGAAGAAAAGAAACCGTGAATGGAAAGCCATAAATGCACACATTAAAGGGGACCTATTAAAAGTCCACTATAGTAGCTTTGAAACTTCAAAGTAATCCTTAATTCTTATTTCAGCCCTGCTCTGTCCCTTTAAGCCAAAACTCTGCTGATTGGCTGCCCCTTGTAACAGCAGTGGGTGGGACTTATATGCCTGTAAAGAGGACTCTCACTGACATCAGGCAAATGAATACCTGCTCATTATTTGAAACCTTACCCGTGTTTAATATGAGCATAAATACACCACAGCTGATATACTGGTATTGGCATTTATAACAGCTGAGAAATGGCAAAAAACAAAACATAAAAATAGTAAAATAAAAAAGCTGAGGGAGAAAAAAATCCCTAAAAACCTGGCAACCATGTTATGAGTGTTAATGTTGCGTGGTTTGTCCACCAGAGGGCACTGCCCTGTTGGCAATACAGATTAGAAACATGACAAACAACCAGCTGATCCAACCTTAGCAAGAACGAATGTCAGGAAATCTGTTTGTTTCATGCTAAATATTGGCCAGAATATCAGATTTCTTTAAAATCACTAAATATCGGTACCAGTCTTAACAATCCTATATAGGCTCTAAGCATAAACCATTACATAACAGTATCGAAAATATGGAAAACCATCATAGGTCCCCTTTAAGGAAGAAACAAATGAAATGGCAGAATTACTGAAAAAGCCAGTCAGGCCAGTCGAGTGTTTACAGCAAACAGACGAGCACGGAGGAGAGAAACTTGTAGGCCGAGTCTGCGGCACCAGCAGCGCTTAAACTCACCTGCTCGCTTTGAAACCTTTTAGCTTCTGTACAAAGAAGGCTTCGAGCGTCTCGGCGCACTGATAGAAGGGCGTGTCGTTGGGGTTGTAGTAGCGGCAGTTGTCGAAGATTTTGGTCACGTCTGCCACAAACTCCGTGAGCTTGTGATAATGTCGCTTTTGCAAACGGGTTTCCATTGTGGAAAAGTCTGCGAGGAAGGAAAAGCACGACAAATTGCTCACATCACAAAAAATACATATATTTACACAATTTTTTATCACATAATTAGTCTATGCAAACTTGACAAAGAGAGGCAAAAACAGCAAATAAATGCTGTAACTGGAGGAGAAACTAAATAATTATAATAAGTTAAAACAAAATTCTCCCGTACGTGGTGAATTCACACGTGAGTAAATACTTTAAAAAGCATTGTCTTTTTTTTTTTTTTTTAAATGACCTTTTGTCACACAGTCTTACCCATTGGCTCCTTGATCACACGATAATAATCAGGCGCGTCATGTGGATCCACCGGCTCCAGGAAAGGCCATGCCATTTTATGAGACTGGGGAAGAGAAAAAAATAATAATTCAGGAAATGATGCCGGTTTTGTTACTGCAACTACTTTAGGCATAAAATAAAACTTCACTGTCAACATCCCTTGACTACACAAACAAACACACACATAAATAGCATCAAAGCACTTAAATGTAAAGACAAAGCAAGTATTTTATTGTGTCTTGTTGCCATGTTTTAATCTCAAAAAATCCATAGTTTTCACTCACTTTTTCTACAGTTTATAGATTTTACAGTTTCACCCAGTTTTGGAGCCACCTGCATTTTCTGAAATATAAAAGACCTAAATAGAGATTGACTCAAAACATCCCCATCCCCGCGTTACAAGTAGCGGCGTTACTTTTTTCAGTAACGAGTAATCTAACTAATTACTATTCCTATAACGCCATTACAGTTGCTAACAAGAAAACGCGGTCCGTTACTATTTTTCAACAAACAGACTGTTGAAGCCATTCACTGTACAAAAGTTGTTTTCTATAGTCAATGGTTGAAGCTGTGTTCAGCTTACCGTATCTTATATAAGTTGCACGGAAGTAGCTGTAAGTAATCTGGACGCTACAGCTTTAAGCAGCTGCGCGCGCTCCCGCGGACGGTAATCACGATCACTGTCTAGCACAACACCTGGAGCTAAGGGGGCAAAACAATCGCATGAGCGCTGCTGTTTGACTGAGGAAGAATAAAGTAGTCGGGGTAAGCCAATCACATGACCACTTCAAGATGACAAAGCAACAAGCTGATAGATACCAGTTTATAAATTGTGTTGATAGGCCACGTAAAACCAGAGTCATGATAAACAATATATGCTGCTTATGAGCAAAAAAAAAAAACAGGGGACGTTTTAGAGAGAGAGAGAGAGAGAGCAGAAAAAGAGGGAGAGCGAGTTTTGAGATGTTGAGAGATTTGTGACGTTTAGCGTGTTTGGGGTGTGTAGTTAATGTGTTGTCTTGTGTAGTTAGTGTGTAGTGTTGTGGATAGTTTTGTGTTGTGTGTCAGAACAATGAGGCGACTGCTGTCTCCAGGTAGAAACAGGAGTGATACACCTGCTGTCAGGTATCAGGCTGTGATGTTTATAGTGGACAGAAATTATTGTTTTGGAGTGGCACAAATAATTTGTGTGGCATCTTATTTAATGCAGAACAGCTGATTGTTCTGTAAATAGTTTAAAATGGTTATTTAAAAAATCAAGGTAAAAGGTAATTGGATGCAAATAACTTTGTTGTTTGCAAAACTTGTGCATATGATTTTAAAATTGAAAATGTATATTTGCATTTAAAGTTATGAAAAATGATTCATTAAACATGTTTGTGGTTGTTGTTATGAGACAAATATTTTCTTCTCTGATTTTATGTTTTTTGTCTGATTTTAGATCAATTGTGTTAATACAGTATGTAAAAATGAAAACATAACTGTAAATTCAGACACGTGAGGTTGTGCTGAAAAGAATGATACCAAACAAGGCAAAGTAAATAGTTTTTAAAGGTGAAATGTGGAGGGAAAATCAAAAGTAGTTAAAAATGGCCAATTATACCCTGGACCCCAGAGGTTTAAACGCTTTTTTTTAAAAAAGTAACGCAATAGTTACTTTTCAAATAATTAATTACTTTTAGAATACTGTAACTCAGTTACTTTTTTGAAGAAGTAACTAGTAACTATAAACTATTAATTACTTTTTCAAAGTAACTTGCCCAACACTGTGTATTCCTAGTGCTGACCCCGTAAATAAAAACCTTGTGTGGGAAATAAGGAAGTCGCTGAAAGTACCTCTCACTGACCTCAGCCCACACATTGGAAACCACCTTGTTACTGTTAATATAAAAAAAAAATGACACAGTCTTGAATTCCAAAACTTTCATACCTGTAACGAGCGTAATATTCTTTTCAACCCCTCGTAGTCTTTGTCAGTAAGCGGCGTGAGGACCGTCATGGCGTCTTCTGTCGACTGGCACTGCGGGCACACGTACACGTCGATGTGATTGGCTTCGCTCTGCAGGATCCCCACACAGCGGCCGTGGTACCAGTTCTGGCAGCGATCACAGCCTATGTAAAACCTGTGGGTGAGCGACGCACACATCCCGGTTAGCACACTGAAGGAAGACTCCACACAAATATGCAAACAAAGGAAACGTCTGACACAGACTGAAAAACAAAAGCGGTGCTATAATTAGAGCAGACAATGCTAACGTAAAGCCATCCATATGGTGACTTACTGCGATTCATCGTATGGTGTCCGGCAAATGCAGTACAGCTCCTCATTACTTCCTCCCTCCTGCCCGCGTTTACAGTCGTTACACACAAAGTCCTCCAACTTCTTAGCCTCCTTCTCCGTGATGCCAACGCAGGCGCCGTGAAACCAGTTGGAGCACAGGTCACACCCGATATAAAACCTGAGAGAAATCAGGTGATTTAATGACAGCAGAGTGCCTCACAGTCAAATTACAATGACTTATTACAAGTCCCCCCCTCCCCTCAAGACAGCTTACTTTGACTCGTCATAGGGCGTTTTACAGATACAGTACAATTTGGTGTCCTTCTTGTGATCCTTTGAGGTAGAAGACAGCTTCTTCTTCTTCTTCTTGTGTTTTGAAGAGTTGGAATCTCTGTCCTTGTCTTTGTCCCCATCTCTCTCCTTGTCCCGGTCCCTATCCCGATGTCTGTCCCGTTCTCGGTCTCTCTCCTTCTCCCGATCTCTTTCTTTATCTCTGTCTTTGTGTCGCTCTCTCTCCTTGTCTTTGTCCTTGTCCCTGTCCCGTTTCTTACTCTTGTCGTGATGCCTCTCCCTTTCCCTGTTTCTGTCTTTGTCTCTCTCATCTTCTCTCTTCCGCTTGTGGGACGATGAAGGTGAGGTCACTGTGCGCGTGCTGTGAGAGGAATGTGTGGAGTGAGAGAGTTGGGAGGAGTGGGAAGACTGGGAAGAGGCAGCCTTGACTGTTGCTGCAGCAGCCTGGGCAATAGCAGCTCGAGCTTTCTCTTTCTCTCTCTGCAGCCTGGCTATGTCCCGCCTCAGCTCCTCCTGAGAGGGAGACAGCACATGTAAGGAATAAAAGTAAACAAGAATATTCCCACTCTCTCTGTCTATAGACAAAAAAAATATGTTTGAGAAGGCTGGAGATGTGCTCACCTGCACTTGCAGCTGCAGCTCTTTGTCCAACAGGGCCCTCTTTTTGAGGATTTCAGCCTTGAGATGTTCTTTGTGCTTGTACAGGAGCGCGGTGAGCTTGGTGGCATTCTGCTTGGAGCGTTTCTGCTCCACCACCTCTTCCTTCTTTCTTTTCTTAGCTGCCTGCTTCTCGTCCTTCTCAATCTTGTCGAGGAGGAATTTCATCACCTGGTTGCAGACGATCATCCTGAAGAGAGAAAAGAGCGCGTTAGTCGCTGGTTCATCCGCGTCATCGGTTTTAAACAGTTTTAACCGACTCGAGCTCCTGAACCTTTGGTTCTCCTCTCGCTCAGCTGCAGCCAGGGTCTTCCTCTGTTTCAGCTGTTCTGCTGTAGCATTCTGCTTCACTACCGCCTGACATTAAAAAAAAACCAAAGAAGTTATTTTAATATATGTTCGATTGTAATACAGTGTCAGGTCTAAAACAGGTCTTTATATAACTAACATTTGCACACAGACATAAATTTTGTGAGAAATCCCTAATTTTTGTTCTTCTTTTGACTCATACCTGCTTCTGGATGCCGTCTCCAGGGCTGATCGCCTGTGCGTTCTGCTCCTTCTGTTCCCTTTTAGCCTCCTGGTGTTTCTTCTTCTTTGGTGTTTGCTGTAGCTGCTGTTGTTGAACTTGCTGCTGCTGTTGTTGTTGCATCCTTTGAAGCTGCTCCTGAACACTTGCCGGTGCCTGTATGGTTACCATATTCTGGATCTGGTGGGCTTGAATCTGTCCCCCGGTTTGCTGGATCTGGATCGGAAGCTGCAGTTTGATCTGCTGAGGAACCGTGCCACCCTGCTGCTGCGCTTGCGCCTGGATCTGGGCTTGGATCTGGGCTGCAACGTGGGGCGGCAGAGCTGACAGCAGCTGCACGGGCTGCTGGAGACCTGGAACTGTGATGAGCTGATGCCTGATTGGAGACTGGACCTGAATCTGAGGCTGTGTTTGAACTTGAGTTTGGTTCTGAGGTTGGAACTGGACTTGGAGCTTTGCTTGGACTTGAGGTTGGGCTTGGACCTGAAGCTGTTGTGGGACTTGAGTTGGTTGCGATGACTGGACTTGAAACTGGGGTTGGGTTTGGACTTGAGTTTGAACTTGTGACTGAATATGGACCTGGGGCGGCTGAGAGGCCTGAGTTTGAATCTGGCTTTGTTGCTGGAACTGAACCTGAACCTGCGGGTGGAGTTGGGTTTGGATCTGAGGCTGCTGTTGAAGCTGACTTTGGGCCTGAGACTGAACCTGAGGCTGGGGCTGAACCTGGGGTTGCGGTTGGACCTGAGGCTGTTGCTGAGCCTGAGGTTGGGTTTGCGGCTGCGTTTGGAATGAAGCTTGTACCTGGTGGTGGTACTGAGGTTGGAACCTCGGTTGGATCTGGGCCTGGGTTGAAGCCTGAACATGAGGCAAGGTTTTTGTTTGGGATTGAAACTGCACCTGAGGTTGAATCTGAGCATGAGGGGGTACTTGCCCTTGGGGTGGCTGCTGAGTTTGTGGTTGGATCTGTGCTCGTGGCTGAAACTGAACTCTGACCTGGGGGTGACTTTGAGGTTGTGCTTGCAGATGCGCTTGAGCCTGAATGTGTGGCAACTGTTGGACTTGGCCGCGAGGCTGAACCTGAACCTGTGCACGGATTTGGCCTTGAAACTGGGGCTGAAGCTGAGTGCGGGTTTGGGGCTGAAGCTGAGACTGAGCGGGTCTCATGGTGGTCACGACAGAGGAAACCGGCAATCCCGTCATATGAACCTGCACTGCTGAGACCGGTATTTGTGCCACCTGCTGCACGGACACGACGACCGGGTGCTGGACTTGTGCTTGAGACTGAGGAGTCAGAGATGCCTGAGGCAGCGGAGTAACGGGGGAGTGAGTGGAGATTGGAGCAGGGGGGGAGTGAGTGGCGATTGGAGCAGGGGCGGAGGCGGGTACAGCAGCCAGAGCGGGTGGCTGAACAGCATCTGCTGCCTGTAGAGCTGGCTGAACTGGAGTCTGCGCTTGAGGCGAGGTGGGAGTCCATCCTGAAGGCTGAGCTGCCCTCTGCTCTGTCAAAGCTACAACGAGACAGAGAAGCAAACAGAAAATTTTAAAGTCAACTAAAGCAAAACCATTCTAAGGTCCAC
The DNA here is from genome assembly GCF_057381915.1 of Diplotaxodon limnothrissa. Taxonomy (NCBI): domain Eukaryota; kingdom Metazoa; phylum Chordata; class Actinopteri; order Cichliformes; family Cichlidae; genus Diplotaxodon; species Diplotaxodon limnothrissa. The sequence continues at coordinate 9,281,866 of NC_140599.1, read as the reverse complement.
TACAACAGGACAGTGCTGATGATGGTGGGCACTTTACCTGGCACTGAAGGTGTTGTTGAGGTGGCAGTAACTGGTGTGACAACAGCGTTTGCCACAGCAGCATGGAGGGGGACAGGACCTGTGGCTTGGATTTGAGTAAGAGCTTTGGCTGGGGACGGGACAGCGATCTGCGTGGACATGACGGCTATGACGGGAGCAGAGACGGGTGCAAGGGCCGGGGTGGGAGCTTGGACAGGTGAAGGAAGAGAGGCAGAAATGGGCACTGGAACAGAGTTAGGACCAGCTGCTGCTACACCAGCAACCTGGGGGAGCAGGGGATCAGCAGCATGCACCTGAACTGGGGTGGAGGATAACCCTGGAGCAGAACTGAAGGCGTGTGCCTGGACTTGGGATCTGGGGACAGCTTGTCCTGGTGGTGAGCCTGCAGTTTGGGTTTGTGTAGGTAGAGAACTGGGTGCGAGGCTGGAGACGAGGGTTTGGACCACAGGTTGGAGGTCAGCTTGTGATGATGCTGAGGTCAAAACCTGTTTCTGAGTTATAGACGGGCCTGCATTTGGTGCTGGGAGGGCTGGAACCGATGATGCCAGCTGGGGCTGTGCAACAGCTGAGGCTGGTGTGGAGGGCAACATCTGTGTGGAGGAGTGGGTTGCAACTTGTGGCAAAGCAGTCATGGGAGTGGATATTTGCGAGAGTGCAGGGACAGGTGACGGGGTAGCGGCTGAAAGGTGCATTTGAGATGCAGCCTGGACGACAGCCTGTGGGGAAGTGGGCACGGGGGCTGCGACTTGGGTTTGCATGGGGACTGGAGCTGGAGTGGGGGCTAAACTTGGCATCTGTGTCGGGCCTGCAACATGCGTTGGGGCAGGCAAAGGGGCCGTCATTTGGGTTTGGGCTACAGATGAGGGAGTCGTCTGGACTTGTGCAGAAGCTCTGGGTTGAAGAGGAGTTGACATTTGGGTTTGGGGGGTCTGGACTGCAGTGGGTTTGGCAGGGGTAGCAGGAGCAGGTGCTGAAGTTGGAGCTGAAGATGATGGTGGAATCGGAGTGAAGAGGAAGCGCTGGACCTGGCCATTGGGCATAGCTGCCTGCATTAGTTGTTGACCGGGGCCGGGGATGACTGTTACACCCTGCGGGATGATCTGCAGCTGTCCCTGGGTCTGGCCTTGACCCTGGATCACCACTGTCAGACCTGGGTTTCCTCCCTGTGGAGTTGCACACAAAAGGATTTTTTTTTTTTTTTTATATTTGTAAGATTAAGATATTATAAATTACTTTTAGAGAGAAAGAGTAAGGGAAACCTGTGCACTCTGTGTAAGCTGCATGAGCTGTGCCATAGTGAGTTTAACTTGACCCTGCTGCGGTCTTTGTGTCTGGGGAGGAGCTCCGGGAGACTGTCCAGGAGCTGTGGAGGCAGCACACGGTGATGGTGCAGGACCTGCAGCCCTCTGACCCAAAGCTGCCTGCACAGGTGTAGAACCAGGCACAGCTGCAGGCTGGCCACGGCCCATCGGAGCCACAGCCTGATGAACCTGACCTGGAAGGGATCAAGATTTATTATTTGTATTGAAATGTTGGGGATGTTAACCTGAGAATAAAAAGTAGCATTCAGACACAAACCTGGCTGAGCTGCTGAACTTCTGACCCCTGCTGTGCCTACAGAGGTAGACTGAGTGAGTGGCTGATTCACTGCGGTACTGGGCTGTGTTTGGCCTCCTGCTGTGGTGACCTAGAAAAACAAACCCAAGGGTGAAAACATCAGTAATCATGCTTAGTGTCTTTAGTTAATAAGTGAAAAATGCAGGGTGAAGGACAAAAGACCTGTTGCTGGGTGGTTGAGGTGGAGGTTGTGGCTCTGAGGTTGATGTTGCCAGTTGTAGGATGTAGTGTGCTGTATGTCCTAAGGTTCGCAGGAGGCCCAGAGGGGAATATACCCAGGACTTTTTGCTGCACTACACCTGCTGACAGGAACATTTATGTTAAAAGGAGAAAAAGCAGAAATGTGCTAGGAACATAGATACAGGTAAACAAGAACAGAAGGGAAAAGCATGCACTGAGTATGCGTGTCTGAAAGTCTTCCTCACTCAGTTAACTAGATTAAAGTAGTTTATACACACAAGCCAAAGACCAGAAAAAAACGATTTTACAAAACAGCGATCAGCTTTTAGCCAGAGAACCTTTTCAGAATACAAAGAAAACACACACACACACACACACACACACACAGAAAATGTGGCATTATCTAAGCTCAGCATCAATACTTCAACGCAAGTCTGACATTTTCACATAATACTTCACCATCCATTTTTGGGCACACATACGCCAAAAACGGCAGGAATGGATGTCATTCTCGTGCTCCCTACCTCCTTGAGTAGTGGGCATGTTCAAGGTGACAATCTTGCTGTTAGCGGGCAGTGGCAGTTTGGCGGCGAGGACCTGGCCAGCCACAGTCACTGGGCTACCAGCGATCTGGAAGGCTTGCTCTGAGGTGGTGATGCTACCAGCCACAGTGGAGGCTGCAAGACACACCACGCCACCTGTGGTCATGGGTAACCCAAGAAGGACCACCACAACAGCCAGTCTACGGCTGTGGTGTCCACTGTTGGGAGTCAATATAAGGAGGCTGATGTTTTGAATATTTTGGTATCGGGTATATTGGTTTAGAGTCTAATGACACACGGTATTGCATGAATGCCTCAAAGGATATACAGAATTGAGAATTTTTGCAGGATTCAAAGTGGACACCACGAACCACAAAATTCTTTTGGCATGCGAATCGTACTCATAATGAAAACGCTGAAGTCGTGCAGATGATGTATTTTTTATGGATGCCAATATTACTTAAATAGAAAAAACAGAAGAAATCTTATGGCACCCTCCTCGGTTCCTCCATCTTACAGATGATGATGAGGATGATGAGTAAAAAGGAAGATGACTAAACCTCTCCTCATCTTCCAGCTGCTCACCTGAGCTGTTGTTAGCCTGACCCTGCTTGACCCAGGAAGCAAATGACTGATGGAAGTTCTTGTCTTGCTGGAACGGGACTGGAGAGCTCAGTTTGGAGGCCAACACCATCTTGCTTCCTGAAGTTATTTGACTTGTCTTCTGGCCCACCGATACTGGGGTGCCAGGAGTGCCGGCTGAGGTGGTGGTGCACATTGTCGTGGTTGTTGTGGCAGTTGTGGTCGGTCTCTGCTGCTCGAGACGTTTCTGAAAGAAATGTGTCCAACCATTTAAATGTGCTGCTGGTGCGGCGCTTTACCCAGAGCCAGAATCTCTGATTACACCCGTGTAACTGCATTGCGCCGAGTTTCTACCTGCTGGGCTGCCAGTCTGGCCTGCTTCAGCTGGTTCTCTAAATGGGCCTTGACCTCCTCCGCTGTCTTCAGACTACTGCCGGTCTTGGAGGGATCTCCGCCCTGTGACTTCTCCCTCTCCAACCTGTGGCACCAAAAAGAAGGTAAAGTGTTCACTAACACAGTGACGCTATGAAGAAACATACAGAGGCGACGCTGAGGGAGTTCCTCACCTCTCTGCAAAGGCTCTGATCTCCCACAGCTCCAGCTCCTCCTCGGGCACCCACGTTTCCACAGCAACAGGACCAGTCGGTTTAGTGGGCTCCTGCTTCTTAGGCCTCAGAGCACTTGAGCGCAGGCCTTTCCTCTGTGGAGTGGGGGTTTCTGCTCACAAAAAGTCAGAAAGCAACAATTAATTATGTTTAGAAATCTTCTTCAAGTGGACCATTAACAGCTTGTCAAAGATCCTACATCATGCCCAAACAGACTTTCGTTTTCTACCTTTGGGAGTGTCTCTGTTTCCCAGGGGGCAGATGATCTTCCTGATGCAGTATTCAGAGCGGATGCCATAGGGCCCCACGTCTCTTCGTTTTATAATCTCAGTTGTGGTGATGTCTGTCTCCGTTGTTTCTTTGGTGAAAGATAAAACACATTGCCACATTTTCATATTTTAAATAAAAAAAACAGCAGAAAACTGTACATAACATGTGCTCAGAATTTTCTAACCTTTTCGCGTTGTCCCTACAGCAGCAGAGGGCTTCACAGCCATGTCGTCCCACCTCAGGCAGGCCCACAGCAGCCTCAGCATTAGACTGACCCCTGCCAGCGACCTCACAGTCTGAAGACGGTACCTGAACAGTCACCAAAGCTGTTAGTTAGTAAATCTTCCAACAGTAATTCAGTTTATATTAAACTTTTTTCAGCTGCTCTCTTATTCACTGGGGTTCATCACAGTGGCTGAGAGGCCACTACTACTACAGCCAACTGTGAGACGAGAGCCTTTCATTAAAGAAGCAGCTAAATTATTTGAGGGATTGAGTCTATGGCAACCTGGCTATTGCAATGACATCATACTGTAGCAGCAGATCTAAAGGTAATTTCAAGAAAAGGTTAAATGTGTTACGGACCTCCACGTGATTCCAAAGGTGGGCCGAGGTGAAGGGTACGGCCATATATCTGGAGCAGGCTTGGCATTGTAGTTGAAGATGGGAACTTCTCTGAAGCCTGCCTTCCTCGCCAGTCTCTTAAGGTCATCGTTCGGGAGGACAAAGATGCTCTTCTTGCTGCTCTTGGTGACAAATTTGCGGTAAGACGGCAGGGCTGTGCCCGAGCGGGCCTTCTTAGTTTTGGAGAACCTTAGAAGGCTGACTCTATTTTTGGTGGAGTACTCTTTACTTATTGTCATGGAGCTGGCTGAACCAGAGGCGCCCGTTTTGGTGTCAGCAGCTGGAAGTTTAGTCTTCTGGGAAACGGGCGTTCCGGAGCTGGGCTGGGTGGCGGAGCTGGAAACGGCGCTACTTCCTGCGGGCACATCGAGCTTGCTGGTGCTGCTGGGCGTGTCTGGTATCAGGGAGTTCTGAGATACTTTCGTGACAACGTCATTGGTGGCAGAGGACTTCAAACCTTCACCACTAGAGCAATTATCTGTAGTTTTATTATTCTGGCAAGAAGGGCTTGAAGACTGAAGCGTAACAGGCACTGCCTCCTTGGTATCCATGGCCACATCCTCACTCTTACTAACAGAGTCTCCTTTCTCTCCAACATGGTTCTCTAATTTTGGGACTTTCATAGGAGGGGGGTGACATATATCGGATACATCGTTTTGCGAGAGGTTTCCATTCATCAGGGACTTGACGGGCTCTTTGACGTCACCTTGATCTCGGGTTTCTGGGTTTGAGTGCACGGGTTCTGTGACCATAGTTTTCCCATTCACCTGTACTGGACTGGTCTTGCTTTGGGTTACCTCCATGCTCTCTGTGTCACTCTGTTCAGAGTCTTTCTCAACTTCCTCATAGGCACGTTTCTTTGAATTCTCAGACTTCTGTGTTTTTTCACTGTTTTCTAATGTCTCTGTTATACAGTTGTTTTTATTGTTAAGGCCAGGGTTAGTTAAGGGTCCTCCATTCACCTCTTTATGGGCACAAACCTCCCCGCTGTTTCCGTGCACAGAATTTAATTCCCCCTGTTGACCTCTGTCGGGTCCTAACTCCTCTGATTTGACCTCCAGGCCGTCCGTCTTTGCTTTTATGTCCTCTTGATCGAAGTCAAGCTTTTTAACCATGCCATCTTTCACTTGTAGGCTTTCGTCCTTCTCTTCTACTTTAACGCACGGAGTCGTAGCTGTCTGCTGTCTGGTTGATCCTTCAGTCTTAATAACAGGAGCAGGTTTTGCGGCTGCCTGTCTTAACTTCTCAAGTCTCTGCTTCTCCTCCAAGGTGAACTGCTTCACCCGGCGCTCCAGGAGCCCGTCCAGCTTGGAAGGCTTTACTTTCTTCTTATAAACTGTGCGCAGCTGGAAGCCCTCACTGACATTCACGACGTCAGCGAAGAGTTTCGATGTTGCAGGCTCCTCCTTGGGTTGCTCGAGTTTCTGGGTTGGTTCATCCCTCTCAGGATGTGCAGCAGGTGAGGAAGGGCCTTTGCCATCAGGATTATCTATGACAAAGAAGAGCAGGGGTTAGTGGATGATGGAGATGCACATTCATGGACAGCATAGAGGCAAAAAAAAAACAAAACCTTAAATTAAACTTACCCTGCTTGTTGTTTGAAGAAACCTCTGTTTTCTCATCTTCTCTTTTTGCTTCAGAATTTTTTCCCTGCGCCTCTTCTGCAGGCTTCTCCTCCTCTGTGGAGTTCTCAGATTTACGGTCCTCCTCGCACGAGGCCCTCTGAGATGACTCTGTGACGGATGCTTGTTCTTTGGCCTTGTCGGCTGTCTTTTGAATTGCCTGAGTCTCCATTTCTGTTGGCATTTTCTGCTTATTTGTACAGTCTGCTGCATTTTCCTTCCTCATTTTAGCCGCTAATGAAGACAGCAAAAATAGTTTATGCACCCAAAGCGTCAGCCGCAGGAGAACATATCAAGTACCATTAAGAAATTAAGCTACTTCATCTCTTACCTTCCAGTTCTTTGCGGTAGTTTACGTTTGTGTTTCCCGGGAGCCTCGGAACAAAATGGGCCACGTGCGTCCTACTGACCCAGCACCACCCGCCATACCCCGTCACTCTGTACTCCTCCCCCTTCTGCTTCCACACCTTGTTTGGAAAAAATTACGAGGAGGTTAAAAAGTAGTTTTCAGACGAGGTAGTTTACACATTAACACAGAGAAGAGTTAAGATGCTGCTGTTTGTACCTGGTGTTTGATGGGGATGGTGTATTTCACCCATGTGGCCTGCTGCAGTGTTTCCTCATCTTCCAGTTTTTTCTCTCGTTTTTTCACCTTCTCCTTCTCTTCCCGCTCCATGGAGGTCATACGATGTAGCCTGTATTAAAAAAACATGAGCAAAGACATAAAGCACAAGGACCGTATTGGAAACAGGAAAGTCATTACCGAGTTTGTCAGCCGTGCACTCCAAAAAGGAAAAATGAAGAAATCCCAGGTGCAGTGACTCACAAATAACCCTTTAGTTGTGTTTTACTGTTTGTACAGACATTTTCACAGCGCCACGTTAGTTTTGTTTACCTTGTGTGTCCAAGGGATTCCTTCCATACAGACAGCATGACCACTGGTTTGATGGCACACTCCAGTATAGCCAAGGCCAAAGCAAATTCTCTGGCCTTGCTGCACATCTGCACTGCTTTGTTCCAGTTGGTCCTAGAAACACCAAACACAAGCAGCATAAAACTACTGATAGTGATGTTCATATCTGAAATGCGACTCTGCCCAAACGTAGCACGTCTAAGAACTACACGGGGGGCGTTTCCACTGGTCCCAGGTGTACCTGTGTGATGCCCAGTTGGGATGCATAAACGGTCCAGGGATGTTCGTCTCCAGCTGGATGATGGTAAGACGCAGGGTGGAGATTGTCAGGCTTCTCGAGCCGTAGATGGAGCCGTTCCATTTGAACTCCGACGCGGTGGTCAAGCTAAACTTGTGGGAGAGGTGACGCTTCTTGTCGTGGTCCTCCCGGTGCTGATGTTTGTTGAGGGCCAGGACATTGGTGCTGTACTGGTTTTGGTAGACCCTGTATTTACCCTCTTGGCCAAGTTTGAACAAGTTGTTCAAATTCACCGTCAGGTCCCGTTTCAAGAAGCTGAGACGCAAGGACTCGACGTCTGAGCGAACGGGCGATGACTGAAACACGAGCAGAGGACAAAGGCACATAAAAACCCGTTTTTATATTTAAAAAACAGGATGACAGTTGCAACAGACTAAAGCGGCACATTTCACTTTTCAGCAGTGAAGCTGGACCAAACCTCTTCCTCACCTCCTTGCTCCCTCTGGGCGTATGGTTATTAGACTCCTGCGCCGCTCCTCGCTCATTCTTGACCCTTTCGTTATACTCCTCTGTTATTCAGAACACACACTCACTATCAGTATCACCAAGGCAAAGGCAATTCACCACAAATGAAAAAGCCCATTTAATTATCACCTGTCCCATCCTGGCTGGTAAAAGAGGACTGAGAGGACCTATCGGCCAGGTCAGGTGGCTCGGGTTTCTTGGAACTCGCCGATCCAGGAACCTGGCTGCTGCCACCATTTGCCTCCGCTTGAGACGACTGCGGCTGTTGTGGTTGATTTTTAGTTGGTGCCTGCAGATCACCAGCTCGCCTGACTTCGCTGCTAGACTCTTTCGAGTCCTCGTCTACAGAAATATGCCAAAAAAGACTGAGTGCAGTTAACAATAACAATAACAGCATCAGCAGTGCGAGGTGTTAGGAAGTAAAAGTTCCTCTATGCATGTGGGAAAATGTGCCTGCTCCCATCACTACTAAAGTATTAAAATACCGTGCATGCATGTGGAAATTTATGAAATGTGCTTATTATATTCACATCGCCATCAGAAATGTAAGCCACATATTTATGCTTGCTTCTACAAAGACGTCTTTTTCATCTTAGCATCTGCCTAAAGCTTTTATTGTGAAGGGTAGCCTCAGAAAGAGCCCATGGTGCAGCTCAGGTAGTGACGGTGAGCTGTAAGTGGTAACTGTGTGTAAATAATTGATCAAAAAAAGAAAAATGTACACAACATTGGTGAACAAAAAGAACAAACCAAAAATAACAATTATTAAATCCTCAAAAAAAGGTGAAAAAAAAGAAGTGTATATGTGAATTAGCATATACCCAACAAACTGTTATAAAAGAAGAATGCTTAGTCGACAATTCAAAGCTTCCTCAGACCTAAAATAACTGAAATCTATGACACTTCCAAAATGAGGCGAACACCTGCGGCAACCTAAAACGTCGGCTCTGCCTCAGAGTCGTGACGGGAGAGCGTTGCACACACATGGAGCTCTTTGTTGACGAGGTAGCAGGTGGGGAAACGGCGGAAAGAGCCTTTTGTCTTGAGCGACAAGAACCCGACCAAATGGCCATAAATTGGAAAGAGAATAAGGAGCTGCTTGTGACAGACATGGCGTGGTAGCTGCTGCCAGGGACGCCGTTTATCACAGTGCCAAAAACAAAAAAAAAGAGAGAGAGAGGGGAAAAAAACGACTTGCTTTTCAAGACCAAGCGTGCAGCAGACAACACAAAGCACAGGATAAGTAATTAAATGCACCAGGAATAACTGGGAGAGCTTGCTAGCAGCGCTTAATGCACCTGCCTTCTTTTAAAGCTAAGCGTAGGAGCAAAACACACGGAAGGGTTTCTGTGCAGTGACGTGAAAGGAGAAATCATCTTCTCACAGTTATGGCCACTCCAGTGTCGTCAGGTCTTGAATGTTCAGAGACAGATGGATGTGTAAAAACTGCCACTGAGGCTTTTTTTTGTTTGAAATGTTTCCCTGTGTCCAGATCTTCAGCGTTTTCTTTCACACCCACCGAGACGCATGGAATGCACCCGAGCGGCCTCCGCTAGGAAATATGCATCACAGCGTTTCACACTAGCCCGTTAAAGTCAGGGCAAACCGTAACAGAGCGGACAGCCAACACTACAAATAAGCTATAAGTGGAAAAAAAATAAATGAGACCAGAAAAAGTGTTGCAGCTGAGCTGCATGGTTAAAAAACTTAAGTATATTAAGGAAGGAATTAGTTTTTATATTATAGTATAACAAAACCACAGTTCTATTCCTACATTTGCAAGTGTTTGATAAACGTAACCAAATGTGTGCAATATATGAAAAGATTTTACTGTGCACAGGTATGGTGACACTGGAGCCCAGTATGATGGCTGATGTTAGGGCAGGGTCCTTCTCATATCTGCTGATATAAATCAGGTCAGACACATGTAGATGGTAACTGGTGTAGCCTGTAAAATATAATGATACTAAAACTCTTTCTCTGGTTTAAATGCCTGCTCAGACGAAATCAGACCAGTTCTGCTCCTTAAAAAAAAAAAAGTTCTTACGCGTGATCGACGAGGTTTGAGACGAACCCTTAAATCCAACAAAACAGATGAGCGGGGTAAAATGAAGGCAGGGTGAGCAAGAAACAGCGGAAACAAAGCGACAGATGATAATGGATGCACAGCCCAGCAGCAAGGCGTGAAGTGCAGGACGACAGCTGGACTGCAGACCAAACATGAGTCTGAGTACCTGTCCTTTCCCGCTTCGCATCTGGAGCTGACTCGCTGCTCTCCTGGCTCCCAGAATGGGAAACTTGCGCTTCCTTGTTTGATTCAATGGATTCTGTTTTAGGCAGGGCTGTGTCCAGCGCGGCAGAGCCCGGGTCAGGATCTGACGCGCGGCTCTCTTCTGCAGCAGGCGGAGCGCTAGCCGCTGTGGTGCGACAAGACGAACAGCACCGGAAGAGTCAAAATGGGTCAAGTAGAGGTAAAAATGAATTTGCTTTGATAATGCTGCAGACAGAATTTCAGCTTCTGCGTGTAGGAGGCTAGCTCTTTACTTTGAGGAATTGGAGAAAGTTCCAGTGGGCAGTTGAACAAAAAAATAAAAAAAATAAAAATACATCGGAGAAACTTTTTACCTTGTGAACCAGCTTCTCCCATCGGTTTAACCGCTTTGCTCTCTGCGTTGTCGGGCTGCGATGTGGACTCGGCAGTAGCGTCAGCTGCATTTACAGAGCCTTTATCTGAATCCTGCTTTGGCTCCTCTGCTCGAGTCTTTGCTTCCCGTGCCTCCCGCCTGACCTTCAAACGCTCCACGACAACTTCTACAAACAAACGGAAACATTCATTCATTCGACATGGAAGGCAACAATTACACATATGTGCAAATGACGTAGAAAAGTAATACTTTAAAACTGTTAAGTCTTAAATCTAAAGCATTAAAAGTAAAATAAGAGGTATTTCAGAGCTGCTGCTCTGGGGCACGAGGGATAAATAAACAAACATGTACTACGGCCAGCCTGTCACAGTCTGACAACATGTTGTTAGACGTACTAAATAGCAGTGAGGAGCAGACCAGCATCTAACCAAACCCCACCAATGTTTGTGAGATGTTTACGTGCAGATAGTCATTGTTTACAGGAGGCTTACATTCCAGCATCACTGAAATAATAAATAATTAAAAACCACGTTAAAGAAATTATGCATAGAGGCTCTAGCATTTCCTTGATCGTTTCTTAAAAGACAGAAGATATAACGAGCCGACAAATATAGTGCAGCAGACCAAAACAAAAGAAAAAAAAAGGATAATGAATGAATGGCATAGAAATAAAAATTCTGCAAGTATAAATGGCATTAAAATAGCTTCTCTTTTTGCCTACTGTACTCCACTACATTTGTGGTGTACTTACAGTAAAACAAAAATGAAAAAGGTTAACCACGAAGTTTCGGAACAACAGAGCTAATCAGACACGTAAACCACCTTCATCCAGCTGAACATGAATATTTCAAAGAAGCTAACAAAGGCAAAAGTGGTTAAAACCAGCCAAAGGTGAAGGCCCGCCACAAGCCAGCAGCCTCGGTATGAGCAAAGGTTCAAAGAAAATTATGGCGAAGAGTGGAAAAAGAGAAAAGGCTTTTATTTAGTGAAGTTATAAAGACAATGGAAAATTATGCAAGCACTGACATTTGTTTTGCCCTTCTTTTGCTTTTGTGTGGTAGGTGAAATATATCAGGTAAAGGTGAGCGTACAGCAACTCATTTTCAGGTCTTTGTACCACTTTCTAGGAGGTGAGCGCTTTATTTTCAGGGTTGTTTAAGTAAACGAAGATCCTGTAACTTTTACTGCAGCTTGAGAGAAATGGTAAAGTTTAACAAATGGTTTTATTATGAACATAAAATAAGGTTAATTAAAGAAAAGATGTCATGCAGTCAGTTGTAGTTCTCACAAAGAAAAATCTGTATCAGGAGATCACAATCAATGCATGCCTGTCTGACATTTCCCTTATTGAGTTATCTCATGATCATTTTCTTGACTAATTATTTCATATATGAGTTATTAGACAGACATCTTCATCTTCCGCATGAAAACAAGCGCTCACTCTTCCTGCTCAACAAATGACAAGGGCGGAGCCTTATACCACGTGATACAGAAGCTGTGCCGTGTGATGCTAAAATTAGCAGGGAAAAAACAACGGAGAGCACGTCAGGGATGACGAGAAAGTGACAGGAGAAAATCCGTCCCGGTCAACCACCCAAACATCAATAATGGGAACCTTATACAGCGCTTCCCTATACACGTCGAACTCCCGCAGGCACAAAGAAATTACGGAGGCTATCACTTATCACCTGACCAAAGATATGGCTCCCATCAACACTGTGCAAACGAGGGATTTAGGAAAATGATCAACACCCTAGACAAACGCTACACAGTGCCGTCCCGCAACTATTTTTCTATTGTTGCACTACCTGCTCTATACACGCAGCGTCGAGCAACGGTGGAGACGGAATTTCAAGCAGTACAACATTTTGCGGCAACGACAAAATGTGAGACATTTGTTGTTTTTATGTTTATTTATTGTTTTTATGTTCAGTCTCAACTGTTACGAAGTTGATGTGCAGTTAATAAGTGCAATAAATATTTATATTGGAAAAGAGAATTGTGAGAGAATCGTGATCTCAATTCTAAGCCAAAAAATCGTGATTCTCATTTTATGCAAAATCGTGCAGCCCTAATAGTATCCTCCAGAGTCCACTACAGAATAAGGCATCCATATCATACTTTTCAGTTCCAGTATAACCCGCATTATGTTTCTATAACTTCACTAATCCAGCAAAAATTAAGTTATTCCCATAAATAAATATTTAAGATGGAGTGGAATTTCCTTTATCAAATGTTCAACATCTCAAAGACATCATGTGTCATAAACCTAGTTTTCACTGGGACAGAGACAACTGCGTCCCCACTGACACGAACCAGGTGCAGGCCTCACCGTGCAGCTGCAGAAAGCTTTTAACTGATGAAAAACACCAGCTTTACTCATAACTCTCTTTTGTCTGCAGTGGCTTAAAAAAAACAAAACATTTTCTTCCTCTTCAGGCTTCAGAATACCTACAAAAACCTCTATCTTTTGGCAGATCCTTAATAAAACACAGCATCTAGCAGTTTCTGACATACACAGGAAAACTGTTAGAAAACACAGGACAGACATGGCAGCCTGTCAAACTCAAACGGAAACTGCTGGCTAAGTAATCAAAAGTCTTCTAACCACTGCCTCCCTGGAGGAAAACAGAAGGGGAAAACAGTTGCTTGCTGTCTGAGAGAACACGACGCAGGAAGAAAAGGCAGCACCTAACATTTCTGCGCCAACTGTCAGAGATGCAAAGTGCTGCTGCCTGCAGAGCATCGTCTGAAGCATCGACGTGTTTCAGAGTGCAACCCTGCGGGACCTAAACGCGCAAGGATGCAAGCGTATCACAGCTCGAGTCGCACGTGCTCTGATCACTGTCAAATCAATGATTTCAAGCTAAGCGTCGCTACATTCTACATCTCTATAGCATGAAAATCCACTACTATGAGCCTGAGCTCCCTCCATTTGCAGCTATCACACAAAAGTAAAAAATCCATGATGTGTACCGTTGGCTGCAGTGAGGTAGGCTTTATTGTTTCCACGGGCTTTGTTGGTAAGGTCCTCTGTGATGTCCATGTGAGCCTGGACTTCCTCCTTCATCTCCTCGAGGGTTGCATGCAGGTCCATCTCCCAGTACTCCTTATCCAGGAACTCCATGAGCTCCTCCAGCTGAGCCTTGGTGCTGTAGTACCAGATCTTTTTCTTCTCATGCTCCCCATCCTCCTCACTAGGAAGAGAGAAAAGGCTAACCATTAGATTAAAAAAAAACATTATTTCCTTGGCTATGACAGTGCAACGTTTAAATAGAATATAATTTAAAGGGGCTGAACTCCAATTGCACATTTTTCTTTTGGGCTCCAATAGAGCAGCTTTGCATGAGTCAAAGTTCACAGTAATCCTTATGCGTCTTACACAGAGTCTGAAACAAGCTGTTTTAACTCCTTCCCCTTCAAGGAAGCTTTGTGCTGATTGGCTGCCTCTTGTAAACAGAAGCTTTGAACAGCAGGTGGGTGGGCATTCTGGACTGCTAGAATAAAGATAAAGAATAACTGAAACATCATCACTGCATCTTCTTCAGGTGTAGCAGCTGCCATAGGGTGAAAGGCAGGTTACACACAAGACAGGTCACACCATGGTAACACAGAGAGTGCTAGCACTCACATTCACACCTACAGCCAGTTTACATTAACCTTTGGACTGTTGGAGGAAGCCAGAGCACCTGGAGAGAACCCAGACATTAGGCAGAATATGCAATCTCCACACAGAAATGCCCCGACCAGATGGTGGATTCGAACCCAGGACTTTCTTGCTGTGAGGCAACAGGGCTAACCACCAGACCACACACCAGAAATGATGACTACCAGGTGTTAAATAGGTTTCGATTCTTTGCTTTTATCATGCGTTCAGCTCAAGTATAAAGTTTCTTTCCCCTGAGTCAAAGAGATTAAAAAGATTATGGCAAATACTGCCTGGCACTGAGATTGATTTCACCTGTTGTTTGTAAAGGCTATGCTCAAACAACATCATTTCCGGGCATGAGATGCAATCAGGAAAAGCATGACTGGCACTAAAAGATAAAGGGCTTGGATTGCAGGGCTCTTCTATAATTTCTTGACAAACAAAGGACTGAATATATGAAAGCTTATATTATTTCCCAACAACTTTCACTTTCTCTCTGCAGCTGTTCACTCTAAAGGTTAGAAAACAAAAGGGCGATTAATGAGGGATCATCTTTTAGAAAATGGTATGCAACTTTATACATTTATGTCTGCATGGTCTTTTTTTATTGTATGCTCAAAGCTGGGGCCTGTCTGCTTATGGTATCATTCATTAATAGCTTGTAATGTACCATTTATACTTAGACCATGTAGATGTAAGTACATTTGTTTAGCTAAAAATTAGCCAGAAAACCAAGGATGACTGAACTTATTAGGACATTTAAAACTGTAAAATAACTAGATGTTGCAAATCGGCCATATCTAATCTACAGTGCAACTGAGATAACCGAACAGACACTCATTTCATCGAACTGTGCTTCAGTCTTTTCTCTGAATAAGTTGCAAAGTGGTTGGTTTGATAATATCTCTGGTGTTACATCATTCAAGTTACAATTGGGCAAAGTCAGATTTGAGAATAACAATCTGAATAGATTTTGACCACCTTAAATAACAATGATCAAATGCTTGCTGCTTGGAAATAAGCTGCCGGAGCCAAAGAGACCAGCACAGAATAATACTGAGGGAAACGAGGGCTCCGACTTACACAATAATCCTTCTGTTGAGGAACCAGTATTTCCTTTGGTGGCGGTCATATCCAATGGGCTCCTGGCGGACGTAGGGCCTACATTTCTGCGCCTCGGGCACACAGTCTGTGACACCGGACACCTTGTGTGCCACACAAATCTCACACTGCCACTCGTCCTCTGGAACTGCTTCCAGTGGCGGTTTCACGCACTCCAGGTGGTAGACTGCCGAGCAGGTCTCACAGCACAGCAGGTCACCCAGGCGGTGACACACGCGGCAGTGGTCGTCGTACTGCATGCTGCCGTCAGACATGAGCTCCTCGCGGGCGATGTTGGTGGTTAGGAACTGGTCCACCAAAAACTGCAGCACCTTAATCTTACTTCCAAGAGGACTGTAAGGGTAATCATCCACCTCCTGGTATTTCAGAACATGATGGTACTCCACATCGCTCTCACAGTATGCCCGCAACACCTCGGGCCACGTCATGCCGTCAATAAAGTACAGAGTAGAGTTGACACTGTCCTTGAGGTCAGCAGGGCCAAAGGTAGTGTTGGAGGAGTCCTCCTCATGCAGGATGGCCTTCAACAGGGAAATATGGGTCTCGGCAATTAAAGTGCATTGCTCCTGGCCTACCAGTGCTGCACAGAAGTCCTCGAAGCGGAAGGGGGAGAGACGCAGCACCGTGCTGAAGTTCCGTAGCACCTCGTAGATGGAGATGGCATTGAGTAGCTCCTCATTAACCACCAGGAGGTCCTCAGAGGTGTCGGGAAGCTCAAGAGGAGGGATCTCCTTCTCTTCAAGAATGGGAGTTCGAGGTCGGGGAGTTCGGCCTTTTTTCCTCCCTGTGGGAAACACGATGAGATTTGTGAACGAGAAATACGGCACCTCAAAGTACCAAGTACAACGTAACAAAAGAAAAAAGTAACACAATTACTTTTAAAGCTGTCATGGTAATAACTATGTTAAGGATATTACCAGCTTTTGAATTGTCATACATTTGCAATATATTACAATGCTCACCTGTAGTATTTTTTAAGGTAGTTCTAACTATTATTGTTTTCAAATATGCCTGTGAAACTTATGTGCCAGAAAAAAAATCAAATAAAAAGACAAAATAGAACATTTTACCCTAAATGTGAAAAAAAGTTAACTTTCCAAGTCTGGTTCAAAAAGTAAAACCTTGCATCCATCATTTTAGTCGATACTGGCAACAAAAAGTCAGGAGAACCCCTAAGCAATACACCTGCTGTAACGTGTTAATTAGACTCTCGCCGTTTAGGCCGTTCCTCAGCCTTTGGCTTATGATGGGAAGGGGTTCTCTGCTTTTCTATGGAGAATTTAGTGAACCTGCGCATCTTTAAAGGCTACATTGACTATGAATGATACATACGTATGCAGATTATGGAACAACATATGGTGCATGTACACGGTGCTTTGAGTGCTCAATGAGAATAGAAAGGAAAGAAATCACTGTCTATCTTTCTAAGGGAAGGTCTATATTTTTAGTAAGACAATGTAAAACCGAGAAGTAGCCTTATTATAGCAGCATGGCTCTATAATAAAGCTCCCCACTAGAAACCCCATGGTTCATTGTGAAACAGAAAACACGGGCAGCTGTGCAGGGCTACCCCTGAAACCCCGTGCCAAGCAGGGATGGGGAATGGTTTTACTTTCAAAACTACAGCATTTGCTCTCCTCAGGTTTACCGAGTATTAAAAAGAAGCTGCGATTCAACACAACACTGAGAACCCAGATTCAAACTCAAAACGAGCAACTGGTTTTTTGTTTTTTTAAATGTCCCTTTTTTTGTGTTAAAAATCAAATTTAGATAGTTGATTTTTTTTATTTTCACTACTTTCTATCTACATTATACACAGCGGCACACCTTTTTGAGAATCCTGCAGTGGTGGGAAACTTTTTAGAGCGATACTTTGGCATAGCCGGGTCGACACATGGCCAGTGTCATTATTAGCTAAATGAGGGAACCTCCACCTCCCTGCACTGAGGAAAACAGTGACTGTCACCTGGCTAATATTGTTACATCTACTTAAGAATCCCAATACAATGTTTCCTGGCTCGGTTGCACCACGAGAACAGTTGCTGTCGGTGTTTTCATGAGTTTGAACTTGATTGATTTACAGTTAGCCAAGCTGTCAAAAAAAATGACAAGCATGCTAGCTTCGTGGGCTAGGTTAGTTAGCAGTCTCTTTTGTGTACTCCTAATAAAACACTCAAAGTAGAAAGTAGAACATACTGCTCTCATAAAAAGCACTGGATGTTACGAACACTGATTAAAAAACATACAGGTGTCGTTCTTTAACCAACGCAGACTTATTAAGACATTAGCTAGAAGCTAATATTTCCTGCTAAAGTTAGCACGTTAGCAGCTAAGATGAATGCATTTGCAGATTTGATACTTGGAGCCAGAGGCCGGTGGTGTTACAGGTGAAATATATGTGAGCTATTTGGTGACAGACGTTTGTGACAACCAGGTAAGCTGGTGATCCCGCTGCCGCCTCGCTCTACCTGCAGTAGCCTTAATGAGGGGACTGCGGCCTGTGTGCATTCTCCATTTTGAACAATAACCTAACTGCTTCCTGCACTCATCAGCAACATTTCGGGATGCATTTTCAAACCCCTGCAAAGTGTGTGCAGACACCGTGCCCGTGGCAATATTTAAGTGCTTATTTACCCGGAGTGCTGGCGTGTGTGCTCTGACTCCGAAAACTACTCTCTGTGCAGTAGCTGGCATTATCCTCCTCCTCCTCAAGCATATCATCTTCCAGGCAGTCAGAGTCCTCCTTGAGGGCCTCTTCCTCCTCGGACTGAGGTTCCTCCTCAATAAACTCATCTTCCTCCGACCTCAGGCTGACAGCATCGTCGTCCTCCTCGCTCTCGTGGTCATCGTACACAACCGCTTTGGATGCAGGCGTCCGCCTTCCTCCACGACCACCCCTGCCTCCTCTAGCACCAGCACCTCTCCCTCGTCCCCTGCCCCGTGTCGACGGTCCCCCTCTTCTCTTTTTCGGCGTCTTTACGGTCTCCCTTGTGGGGCTCTCAGCGTCCTCGTCCCCGCTATCCCTTAGCCTGGGCTTCAAATTCCTCCTAGGTCGCAAGCCCCGGGCCGCAGCTGGAGATGGCTCCTCGGTTTGTAGCGGTTTGGGCGGCCTGCCCCTTTTCCCTCTCATGATAGGCGAAATCTATTATTTTACGCTCCCAATGTTTGCGTCTCTTTAGCCTGCACGAACGCGAGCGAAAGCGGGACCGCCACAAAGCTGAACTGGCGAGGATTCAGACGGTGCAATAGGCCCCGTAAAGCCCCCGTGTCTTTTTCGGGTGTGAAAGCTCAAAACGTTAGCCCGGCGTCCCGTTCTGGTGCGCCGAGAGCCGCCATTTTTTCTTCTCCTCTGCCTCTCTGGCTGAACAAACAGCAGGCCCTCGCTACGGGAGTCACGTGATGTCACTGCTTCCAGCTCAGTGGCAACAATGACCGAAATGACAATTACTCCAAATTAGTCTCATGTTAAAAGTCACACTTCTGTTTTTGTTTAGTTTATAGAAATAAGCGCACATTTTAATTTTAACCGAACATAACTGAGGCCATCTGTTTTTCTGCATCTCCATGGCTCAGTGCCGCCCTTTAGGTTTTGTTAAGATGGGAGATAAACGGCAACAAAATAATCGAAAGTAATGCACCTAATGTAAAACTACACGTTACGACGAGCTGTAAACTGGACAATGAGCTCATATGCATGTGTGGAGGATTTCAGCTGATGCATACTTTCAGAGATTGCAATAGTTTATATACGTGCAGTGCTAATATATTAAGTCGTAAGAACTGAACAAATACAAACACTTGGTATTAATAAAAGGGGAGAGGATACTCTAATAACTACATAGAGAAAATATTCAGCAAATCTATTTATTTGGCACGATTAAATAGATTTAAAAAGCCGATGAGGTTATATTAAGGCGAGTATAAAGCGGTAAACTGAGTTAAGATTGGCTCTTGTTTCCCTGCTTGTTCCAGCTTCCAGTGCCTTATAGATACTCTTCAAAACATGCTTTATTTGTGTAACTAGTAGTATAACGGAAATTTTGTTATGAGTTGACGTCTGTGTGATTGGGATGTACGAGTTGTCGTGGCCGAGTGGTTAAGGCGATGGACTAGAAATCCATTGGGGTCTCCCCGCGCAGGTTCGAATCCTGCCGACAACGTCATCTTTTTCATTTCAACAAAGATATCTTCGACGTGTATTACCTCATGCCGTGGCACAAAAGCGGAGAATTTTCACGAAAATCAAGCCATTTGAATACGACGTGTCGCGTTCAGAACACGCGCTTAATGAAATGCAGCTCCCCGCCACACAGTGATTCTCATAACCACCGCACTTTAACAAATCGCACATCACATATAAAACTCGGAACTTTGAATCGTTTGCACATGCGGACACGCAGATGGATGCTGTAGTTTAAAATTCTGAGGGATTTTTTTTGTCATTTTATCTGATGAGACAACAATAATAGTGGTACATGAGAATGTAAATGTTATTCAATTCAATTCAATTCAATCTTTATTGGCAGACTTCATGTCCATAAAAACAAGACAAGAAACAAGAAACACACACACAACTACCCCCCCCCCCCCCCCCCCCACGACACAAGGTATAAACCATTAAATATATATATGTATATAAATAAGTATATAAAGCATTTGTAAAAATATAAAACCATAATATACATAAAACACAATTACTTAAAATAAATCAATAAATACACAAACACTTTAACCAGTGCTTTCTGAGACTGGATGAGTAACGGGAACCACTCACTGTCAGATCTGTAAGTGCTAAAATTATACTGTTACTCGAACCATCCAGTCGTTCTCTAAAATTGAACATTAACTTTCTTAAAAGTGCTTTAAAAGTCCAGACACCCACAGCTACAAACATCTGGCTGGCACTACCACTTTAATTTAATTTCTATTTTTAATGAATATACTCATCTTAACAGAATATATATTCTGTTGCCTACATTGCAGAATGTGACTTTGCCATCTAAACAGAAAAATGAGAACGGTCACAGTGAGATTTGAACATTTCGTGGGAACACAAAGATCTGTTGCAGTGGCTCGGTGTGGGGAAAATACAAACAACTCATACTGTGATCAGCTAACCTGCTGCTCTTTGTGGATTTATACAACTGAATTCAACAAGATGTAAGCAGATGATTCAGAGTTTTCTCGACTGAGTTCCATTTCCTACACCAACATTATACTGTACAGTGTCTTTATACTAGACAGTATACGTTGGTATAACGATTCAATTCAGTAAATGAATCTAAGCATCATCAGCCTAAATGTAGATCATTATCTGCTTTATGATGTAACCAAAGACTGACCACCACAGCCACTGTCTATCAGTCCATCGCAGTGCTTTACTGTGAATTCACCACACTACTGCAAACTAATCTGTTAGCCTGCACAAACCTACACAGCATTTTCATGCAGCTTTTGAATAACACAAAGCTAGTATTGCACATACAAATCAAATATGTGATAAAAAATAGTTTTAGCAGTTTATCAGGTATCACTGAGCAGTCATTATCTTTAAATCTAACCTCTCTTCTTCCCCCCAGGTCCTGTCTTTCTTGCGGCCTGATAGATAAGTTAGCTTTCTTTGATAGTGAAGTTAGCTTTCTTTATTTTATGCCCCTGTGAGATAAAAGGTAAAGCTGGAGCTTTAGCTACCAACACACTGTGACACAGTTTTTTGAGCCGATAGAAAAACAGCTGAAACATTATGTTGTAGTGAAACCTCACTTCCCTTGTGCTCCTCCTCTTCTGCAGTGGATACTGACTACAACATAGGACACCTGCACTCACTCGCCCACTTTAACCCCTGACCATAAATGCTACATAAATTTTATTCCACAACCCTGACATCCACATTACTCACACTCATAACACATACATATAGGGCCTTGGGGGTGGGCATGTTATATGGCGTCCAGAGAAAGCTCTGTGTATTCAACCTCACATCTGGCGCCGGTGCCCACTTCTCAATTTTAAATGCATGCAGACATTGAAGGTCTTCAGGAGGGGCCGTGCTGACACCTGCTGCACTCTGGTAGGAACCACATTGCCCTCGAGTGTTTTAAATGCACTTTAGAACAGCATGCAGCAACACTACAGCTGGCAGAGGGAGGCTCTTCACACACCCCCATTCTCTGTTAGCCATTGGGGCGGAGGGACTGGGAGGAGCAGTTGGCTGTCTGATTGGGGTCTGGGATGCGGGGTCTCTTTGCTACTACGGAGCCAGCAGCGTCTGCTTGTCTCAACCCCAGGGAAAAGGGTAACATCTCCTGGGTCTATAGGTGCGGTTTCCCCCTTGACCTGGGGCATAGAGTATGTTTGGGGAATGTGATTGTGTGTACAGTGTCCATTTGTGTCTGTCTCCACGTTGGGTGAGTGCCGAGTATTTGTATATGTTTGCATGAGGGTGGGAATGCACATTTGTGTCTGTGTGTGCCTGTACGTCTGTGTCTATATGTCAGGTCGGGCCTCTGGCCTCTGGGGTCCACTTTGGCTGCCAGCAGAGCCCGTGGGCACGTCACTGCAGCCCCCTCTGGCTTCTGCACCGTGGCTGCTAGGTGACCCCTCGTCTGGGGCTCTCCTCAGCTCTTCCTAGGAGGGTGGCATGGTTGCCCTTCTGATGGTCCTCCTTGGGCTCTCGCACTCTGAGGGCCTCTGGATGTCTGGGGCCTGGATCTCCTCCATGCCTGCTTCATTTGCTGGGGGACTGGGCTATGGTTCCTCATACGCTCGAGCAGATCGTTACATGGAGAAACCTTTTGAATACAAGCACGCTCATCCACACAGGTGTGCACACAGGTGTATGCACGGGTGTTCACAGACACAAACTACACCTTTCTTGGCTGCTACCTCAAAGCACATTGTGCACTGTCAGTCTTGCATGCTGCACAATAACATTCAATATTTAGTATTTACTGTAATTTACACTTAGCTAGATTATTGTGATGGTGTTGTGTTTTATTATATTTGTTTTAAAATGTATGGAGTATCCGTGAATAAATACTCAAATAAAGTACAGTACCTGAAAATTCTACTTCATTACAGGAACAAAGTATTTGTACTTTGTTAATTCCCACCTCTGGTTGCTGGTACTACTGCTGGTCCAGCTAACATGTCGGTTAATTCCACACATTTTGCTACATCAATTATTAGTTTCTTCTTATTGTTTTCTCTCAGTTTTTCAACTCCATCTTTTCGCCAATTCTTTCTCACTAAATTGTTTCGACAAGGTGCGTCAGAGCAAAGCGAAGGTAGGGGAGGGGCCGGTCGCGTGAAGAGATTTGATTGGGCAATCCAGTGTCAGTAATGAAAATGAACGAATGGGCTGCTATCGGTGCCCATCGGTCCAAAAGTGAGTCGGTATGTCTGATTACCAGTGAATCCCTGCCTTCAGGACAATGAGCCCTGTTTTCTTTAAGACACCACAGTTGAAATGTTGCAGTTAACATTGTTTGCTGACTTACAGTACAGGGACCGAGCAACTTGGTGTCACCGAATCAAACATCACGTGGAGCTTTGAAGGAGATAAGTATTTATAAGCACACTAGCAAAATGCACCAAGGAGCGACTCAATAAACCATTGAGTGACAATCCCTAAAAATGGGAACTGCTTGGTGTAGAAAAATTTATATTTTGCATTTTATAGATGTAATAATATATATTTCAGACCGTATAAAATAAACAATATATAAGAATTATGAATTAGAATGGTTATTAATAGGATGTAAATTAGAAGGTCTACATAGGAGGTGAGCATTAGAGTTGAAATTGATAAAATAAAGGTACACCTTGTTTTTTCTCATGTAGAATAAATAGCCGCTTTTAACCAGTAGGTGGCAGTCACACACTAAAAAATGGTCTCAGCATACATTGTGGATGGAGGAGCTCCAATAATTTAAAATCCTTCGATTTAAAAAGTATGGATAATTATCCGGAGCTGTGTTACAATGATATAAAGTAAAACCACATCTTGTACTTATCTAAAGTTGAAGTGTGAGATAGTTTGCGGCAGCATTAACACGCTGGCATGGGCACAAAGAAACCAATGTTTGCAATACACAGGCGATATTTGCATGAAGAGTGGTTAAACAAAATGCCACATTACGTTACAGCAGAATATGACATATTGTTCTGGAGGTGCTGGGAAGTGCAGGCTTTCAATGCAACTTTTGTATTGCAGTTTTCCACTTAGCGCAGCCATAAAAGTCCCCACGGGGCAGGAACATGTGGGAGCTTATGTCATTTACCTGTGATGCCAGCAGGGAGTGGAGTGGAAAGTGTCAGCCTTTGCATGCCAGATAAATACATACACTAATGAAACATGGGATCTGATAACTTCATCTCGTGTCAGATGCCTACACAGAGATCAACCTCTCACTGGATAAGGCAGCCATCCCATCCTGTCTAAAATCAGCCACAATCATCCCAGTGCCGTCTCCCATCTCCAGCCTGAATGATTACCGCCCTGTGGCCCTCACACCGGTAATCATGAAATGCTTTGAGAGACTAGTCCTTCAGGACATCAAGGATTACCTCCCCCCAGAATTCGACCCCCACCAGTTTGCATACCGTGCAAACAGATCCACAGAAGACGCCATCGCCACAGCCCTCCACGCTGTGCTGAGTCACCTAGAGCAGCGGCAGAGCTACGTCCGAATGCTCTTTGCGGACTACAGCTCAGCCTTTAATACAATCATCCCGGACATCCTCATCACCAAACTGGTCACTCTTGGCCTCCCTCCTCTCACATGTGCCTGGATTAAGGACTTTCTCACAAACTGGCCCCAGACTGTAAGACTCGGCCCTCATCTCTCCTCCACTTGCACACTGAGCACCGGCTCCCCACAGGGCTGTGTGCTGAGCCCCCTCCTGTATTCTCTCTACACCCACGACTGCAGTTCGACCCACAACAACACTCTCATCATCAAGTTTGCTGATGAAACCACGGTAGTCGGACTCATCTCGAAGGGAGACGAGGCAGACTACAGAGAGGAAGTCCTGAAGCTGGCAGCATGGTGTTCAGAAAACAACCTGGCACTGAACACTAAGAAAACCAAAGAGCTCATTGTTGACTTCAAGAGACACAGCACTGACTTGGCCCCCCTTTACATCAACGGGGAGTGTGTGGAGAGGGTCCACACCTTCCGGTTCCTTGGTGTCCTCATCTCTGCTGACATCTCCTGGACAGACAACATCTCAGCGGTCGTCAAGAAGGCCCAACAGCGGCTGCACTTCCTGAGAGTCCTCAGGAAGTACAAGCTGAACTCCAACTTGTACTTCCTGAGAGTCCTCAGGAAGTACAAGCTGAACTCCAACCTGCTGCTGACCTTCTACCGCTCGTCCATTGAGAGCCTGCTAACCTACTGCATCACGGTATGGTACGGCAGCTGCACCAAGGCGGATAGAGTGAGGCTTCAGAGTGTGGTCAAGACAGCACAGAAGATCATCGGCTGCCCTCTCCCCTCCCTGATGGACATCTATTCCTCCCGCTGCCTCACCAGAGCAGCAAACATTATCAAGGACAGCTCCCACCCTGGCTTCAACATGTTCAGCCTGCTTCCCTCAGGGAAGCACTACAGGTGCATCAGCACAAAAACCCACAGACTCAAAAACAGTTTCTTCCCCAAAGCCATAACCACCCTGAACTCACACATGCACAGATAACACAGCCCCCACCCCCCCCCAAAATTTTTTTCTTCCCACTTCCTCTATGGACCACCACTGTGCAATACCAATTCTATGTGCAATAACTCAACTGTATATACACAACACTATTTATTACATATTACTTTTTTTTAAAAACGGCTTGTATATTTGTACATTTTATATACATTTTACTTTTTCCCTTTGTTAATACTGTCCATATGTATATAGCGCTGCAGAACTGTACCCCCCCCCCCCCAGCATGTTTACACTGAGTAGGAGATGCTCTGTATCTCATTGTACAACTGTATATGTCACACAGTGGAAATTTGTATTTATCTTGTATATTGTTTTTATTCTGATTTTTAGTGTTTATTTATGAGTGTTTTATTTGCATGGTTTTATTCTGTTTCTATTGCATGGTTTTTAGTGTTTTATGTGACATGGTTTTTATCCACTGTGGACTGGCTGCACATGGGACAAATTAGCTGATAGGGACCACCTGCTGAGGCAGGGGTGTGTCCAGAGGTGGCCTATCAGCTGTGTAAAGACCTTTTAAAAACAGGCTAGCTGGGCACTGAAAGAGAGAGGCCCCAGACTGGAAGGTTAATGCGAGATGGCCAGTGTGATGCGGCGGCCAAGTCCTGACCTCATGGAACGGCAACAGTAAGAGACAACGCGTGTGATTGGCAGCAGGGCAGAGGTTTACCTCTGCCTGCATTTGTGAGTAGGGTCTCTACTGTTGTTTACTGGGTGCAGCTGGATTGGGAGAGGGTCACCATGGCCATGAGCCAGGGCCGCTTCTGGGACCATTGTTCTGGCCCCTATTTGTTATGTTGCAGGACACCGACGCAAGGGGAGCTGTGGCGGTGGTCGCATCATGGATTCGGGTGCAGAACGCAAGCCGGGCTGGGAAGTGATGGGCCAGCGGAAGGACAAGAAGATGGGTGGCTCTTTCTTGTCTGCTGAAGACGGGGCTGGCATGGACTCTGCTCTAAAGGAGGAATTCCTGGCCTGCTGATGGACCCATAATGAACATGTGGCCTAATTATAGCAGGGGGGGTTTTAGTGAATGTAGAAAATGGTAGTTTTATGGGTTTTAGAATTGTTTTTAGTAGAGAGCAAACATTTTATTATGTACATTTTAAGGGTGTTTTATTTGTGCTCCCTGGCCTAGTAATAAACTGTTTCTGATCAGACCTGCTCCCTCTCTGTGCCCGTGGTATCTGACTCGCTTGCTCCCCCTTGTATTTTAAAGAATCTTTCTTTTTAGCGTGACATTCTGGCGCGACCGCTTTAGTGTCCGCCGCGCGTTACATATAGTGACAGTAAAGGCATTCTATTCTATTTCCATGGGATTTAACTTCATCTGTCTGGCAGACCGCTGCCCACTCAGGTGTTCTTAACAGCAGTAAACAGTAAGCACAGAGCAAACAAGGCTCTGATGAGCTCAGCAGACTGGCGCTCAGTTTTACATTATTAATAGCTGCTCTTTAACTCAGTTTAACAAATTAATCTAAAACCCCATTTGGTTCATAGCCTTGGGCAGACCGTGTATCATACTTCCTCATTCCTCCTGCACTGTTGGGGGGAAAAAAGTAAACAAAACAAAAATCACCTGTAAAAATTTTATTTTTCTGCCAGCTGGGGAGCAAGAAAAGTTCAGTAAAATAATGGAAACTTGCAGCAATAAAAATCTCTATTTTTATGGGACAGTTATTTAAAATACAGTTATTTTCTTTATTCTACTTTTACAGATTTTTTATATGGAATAAAAGGTATTTATATGTGTAACAACATTGAAATTACCTAATAATATGGCCAAATACTATTCTAATACAATGAAGCAGGCTTAAAATGACAACTGTACAGTTTCGTGTGAAAAATCTTGTACTTTTTATTAATTATGGAAACAAAATGCATGTTTTCCACCAAATCTGCCAGGCATTTCCACCCCAAAATACCAGAAGTGGTGCCCAAAAGCTAACAACAGCACAGCACCACAAAACCACAGAGGAAAGGAAAACGACCGCTTCTGCTTGCAATATTGCATAATAGCATGTCAAAATGTCAGCCAGTCATATCCATGTGTCATGCCAGTAACTCCGAGGTCATCACTACGTGGTCTGGTTTTAGGATTTAGTTTGGCGACTGGAATTTTTTTAAGTCTTTTAAAAGGTCACATTACATTATGTAAAGTTTCAGGTTGTTTTCCCTTTCATTTTTATCTTAGAGACAGTTGCAATGAAAAAAACCCAAAAACGAATAATACCAAAGGATTATTTTTATATCCACAAAAAGACAAATGAGGCCGAGCCAAAGTCATGCATTCTGTAGATCTTTCTGGCACGCCATTCATTACTAAAGCAGCACGCTACGTGGCCCTATGCAAATAACCTAAACAGGGGAAAAGCTACGAGATCGGATGATAAGCTTTGTGTATTTTACACGTAAAATTGCATATCTCTCTGTCATGCATTTCCTCAAACGGCCAAATCCAGTCACACACAAATATATAATCTATCTAAGAACAACTATGCCAATGCACACGCGTATTCAGACAGAGTTTAATAGTAATGCTCAGAATGGCACAAACAGGTCACATGCGCTCCTCACTTGTAAATCCTCAAATTGTGATAAAGCGTCCACAGAGCAGAGCAGAGAGCCTTTGAAGCTGACGCTGCTGTTGTCGCCTGCTATAGCAGCACCATATGGCAAATAGCCTTGTCAAGCATGAGAGGCCAAACCCCCTGGGGCAGAGTTTGTACTCAGGCCCTACACTTTTTGAAAGGCCTCCCAGAATTCTGAGTGGCCTATAACTGTATAAGGTTTAAACATACACATACCCAGCAGAAAAACCCTGACATTCACTTTATTTCAGTCGCTATACTGGTCAACAGATGTGGCAGAGCGAGCGTCTCATCAGGCTTCATAACTGGTAAATGTCAGAAAGATGAATAGATGCATTGGAGCGGGACGCTATCCTAGACCTGGGATGCATTCCAGCTGAGCGGGCTAGAAAGAGGACAGCAGCGTTGATGTAACAGTGTCTGTTTAAGGCGGTCTGTGGCAACCCCCCCAAAAAAACCTGAAGGCTGAGAGAGGAGCCACACTGAAGGGAAGAGCTTAAGTGGCACTCTTGAGTGCTACAAGTCGAAATGTGGAGCAGACAGAGCAGCAGACCGTGGCTAACGTGCTGTTAAAGATCTCGCCAGGCTGCAGCAGGGAGCTGCACGCAGAGCACCCCGGGGTTCTCTCTCTGAGAGAAATAAAATTGTGAGCTTCCTCCTCACTGCTTCTAAAGATCAACTGACACGGCCGCGTCATCAGTGCCTTAGGAAACAGAAAGACATTTGGAAAGCTTTACAGTGAAATGAGGCCTAATGTCTTGACTTACCCGTTCTTAGAAACTCACTGACTGGTTCACTGCCACGATTCTGGACTCTCAAAGGATTCCCAACAGTATTATCAACAGGTCTGATGGAATGATGGAGAACAGGGGCGGCACCAAGGGGGGACCAGAGGGGGCACTGGCCACCCCCTAAAATTTGATGCTCCTCAGTAGTAATAATGTAATAAGCTGGCATAGAAGCTGGTGCCAATCCCTGGACAGATCAATGGTGCATCTCAGGGCCAACATAGAGATAGGCAACAGTTCACACTCTTACATGCTCTAATACTTATTGGTCTTCCCTGTCTTTACATTCTGGCAGAGTGAATCTTAAGCTGCTTCCACTCCCCCCACCAAAACAACAACAACAACAACAACAACAACAACACACTTCAAACATACTGTCCTGTATAGTTTACATGAATCGTGCACCAAACTTGCAGTCTGTATTATCTGCAGTTCAAGCATGCACGGAAAGTCTAAAAATAACATCTGTTCATTAAGTATGACATCGGGTTTCTTTTCCACATCAGTACTGATGAATGCAACCCTCAAAAAGTCGTTGTTTGCTTTTTCCTTCTGAGGTTCCAATAAATGCTTAACACCCATTCACAGATGATAAAACAATCTGTGATTTCAGTGAGTCGTAACGAGTTACAGCACAATCTGCTGAAAATCAAAGTGGGCCTGCCACTGCGATCTGTTTCTCATAGCAAGTTTCAGGTCTGCAAGCTCATTATCATACTGCAGTGACATGCAGAGAAACCACTTGCCCTGAATGTAGATGGGGAAAAAACCCTATTTAAAACATTAAGCAAGGTTAAAAGTTAAAAGTACAGCATGTCATATTGGTCAGCATAACACATTTCTCTCTTACAGATGAAAACTTGAATTTGTAAATTATAAAATTTGACCTTATGTTGCACATTTATTTAGTCATAGATACAGTCCAAAGACTGTATATTAAAGATGGAATTCACCCAGTGGTTTCCCTTTTTTTTTTGGTGGTGGTGGTGGTGGTGGGGGGAAACAGCAGTGACAAGGGATTCTGCATGCTCATATTGTATACTGCTTTATTTTCTATTTTACTCTTTATGTAATCATAAAACACAAAATTATGCATTAAAATACATGTTTGTTAAGCCATTTAACACCAATCTGTGAATCATACAAGGTCAAGAAATTCAGGAGGCAAACCACTGTTGTGTTTTAGAATTGCAGACACCATAGAACTCTTCCTACTTCGTGCCACAAAGATAGCCTTTTATGGTAAAAAAGTATAGACTGTATATAAAAGATGGGCGTAGCCACCGTTGCTTGTTTTGAAATCGAGCGTGACGCATGAGGGTTTGCTCTGCTGACAGGTCAAGACTAATGAGTGTTTGCACAGTGTCAATCACAGAGAAGCCAATCCCTAAAACATATCCAGCTTTGTGGTGCATTTTAGGATTGTGTTTAAAGGTCGTACATGAAGTGACAAATAGGTTTGTCAACCCCTTGTTAGAAAAATGCATCTTTGAGTCACTTCTGCATCTTTTAAAGATAGAAGCCATGGGCATCTTTTATAGGCAGTCTTTAGTTTAAAAACAAAACAAGAACAAAACAACAAAATGCTATTTTTGTTGTTATAAGTCAGTCTGTGATGTGGGTTACTCAGCAGCAGGTTGAAAATACAGATACATACAGATATACACTTACTGCCGTTACCACCTACATTATAAGTCTCTAACAACACGTAGGTGTTTCAACCTGCAACAATTTAGAAAATTAAAGTTCAGTTTTCTAATAAATTATTGAAACGAGCAGATTGATATCACCATCATGTGTTTTTTTTAAGAGTGCTACTTCTCTATGTAACCAAAGCTGCTGCACCACATAAACTTTGCAAAATAAAGATGATTGTGGTTCTGATCAAACTCCTTGACAAACTTGTGGTGATCCAGTAGCAGCACATCCAACTATTTGTGTAGACGTGTCATGTCTTTAAATGAAGATAGAGCAGGGAAATGTGTATTAAAAATGTGGCTGTGTCACTCAATTCAGGAAATGCTTGCGTTCCTGCGGCACTGCTGCCATTTTCTATTTTTATTGTTGATGCAAGTTGACACGACTGCACATGGAGGAACTTTGCATGCAAGGCTTTTCTGCCGCAGAGGCGCTGCAAGATGTGAAGCAGCAGGATGACTGTGGGCTTTTGCTAGCACCGACAAGTTTTGTTGCCAACTCATTTTCATTCTTGGACTATTAGAGCAGCATTTCATTGTTTACTCTTCAAAATTGTCCTTGTTTATTTATTTATACTTTTTGCTGGGATTGGAGCATCACTTTAATCCAATCTGAAACAAGCTATGTCTTATGATTTGCTGCCCCTTGTAATCAGGTTTGAACAGTTGTGTGGGGATTGTCTTTTGTGCTTTTGGCTCACAGGGGCTACTCACAAAGGGTAACCTCAGTTTTATAGGCCATATTTAATTTGAGTGCAGCCACTGTGTATGCCAGAAAAAAAGCAAACGCATAGTAAGTCTGCTTTGTACAAGTGGTCAGTGCATTATATATTAGTCATCTACAGAGGGTGCAAAATGCCGCAGCTCGTCTTTTAACTGGCACTCGAAAGTTTGAGCACATTTCCCCTGTTTTAGCTTCACTTCACTGGCTGCCCATTTCTTTTAGGATTCATTTTAAAATTCTTTTATTTACTTTTAAAGCTCTCCATGGCCTAGCTCCATCTTATCTCTCTGAGCTGCTACAGCCTTATACACCCACCCGCTCTCTCAGGTCAGCTGATCAGCTGCTCCTGAAGATACCCAGGACTGGGCGTAAACTTAGAGGAGATCGTGCTTTTGCTGTAGCAGCTCCCAAACGGTGGAACGAGCTTCCTTTAGAGATTAGACAGGCCACTTCTTTATCTGTTTTTAAGTCACTCTTGAAAACCCACCTCTTTACCTTGGCCTTTGACACCACGTGAGATGTTGGTTTTTTATTTTTATTTTAGTTGTTTTTAGGTGATTCGATGCTGTTTTATCTTGTTTTTGCTTTAACATAGGGCTGTTTTAATTTTATGTCTTATGTGTTTTATTTATTTAATTTGCTGTTTTTTGTTATTCTATTGTTTTAACTTATTTTCTGTACAGCACTTTGTTCCTGTGCTGGGTATTTTAAAGTGCTTTATAAATAAAATTGGATTGGATTGGAAGTGGTCATTGCTCTTGTCCAGACTTCTATACTTGAGTGAATTTCTGAGGCAACAACAACAACTTGTGTTCCTGTGGAATTTCAAATACAGAAGAACACACTACAAAAATTTTGCATTTTTTAATAATTGCATTTTATTAATTGAAAACAAAAACAAAAAACAAAAAAAATGCAAATTGAAAAAGGAAAAAAAAAAAGAAAAAAAAAAAAAAAAGGCAAAAACCAAAACAACATGATTAGGTAAGACAAGCAGAGACACTTAAATAAGAAGAGTTCCATGTTTGTGAGGGGAAAGGTGAAGGTGGGTTGATGCGGGAGGAAGGTGGAGGAAGGGTGTTGCTGAATGGGACATCTTGGATTATGTACACTGTCTCGCTGCAGGACTGGCAGGCCCCAAAAAGAGAGGGTGGGGCAGGAGGGGGTTGGGGGCTCAAAATAGCAGGTCGGAGACACTGAAACACCAGAGAGAAAGGCACTATCCAGAGAACAAGAAAACAGAAACCAGTTATACAAACACGGTAAACATGCACGCACACACGCACACAGGACCAGACATGAAATTAAAATGACAACACCGTGCTTACTGCAGCACAACTTTGAACGAAGAAAACAAACAAAAGACCAAAACAAAATCTTTTACATCGTTTACAGATGATCTCTCAAATTGAAGCAGAAAAGACAATCTCAGGTTTCTGAACTGCTGATCTGTGCCAGCTGCAGATCTACACTGGTGATTATTACACAACGTGATTATCCGAACTCAGCCTCTACGCTACGTGCATGTATTACAAGGAGGAGAGTGTCTGCATATGCATGCATGAAATGAATGTGTTTGAATGTGTTAACTGCCTCCACATATCCTCATTCACCAGTCTCTTCACAAATAAACACTAATTTCTTTTTATTTTTGCTGTTTTTTTCCCCTCTCTACAAGTCTTAAAATCCCTTGCGTGGTTGTGAAATTCAGTTCTCCGACCTAGCTTCCCTCATGTTTGTGTCTATAGACTCGGTCAGCTACATTCACTGCCCTGGTAAAAAAGAAAAATGGCTGCAATAAATATATTGGCTTTCGGAAAGGTTGCTGACCTTTATGTACAGGGCTCTGTGTGACAGCTCTTGCAGCATTCATGGCTCTGCTATGCTGGTCAACATTAGCTTCCTGACAGGACTTCTTCAGAGAATCGACTTTACTTTCTCTGCGTTACAGACAAAAACATTTTTCAAATGGAACTTGTGACCCTTTAAATGTCATGTGGTTTTATCTGAGAGCCCTCAGATAATGTAAAGGTTAAAAAAAAACGAAACAAAATTGACAATTCATCACATTCTAGAGCTACTAGGTCTTATTCAGACTGACAGAAGATTGAACATAATTTACAAATGGAAAAAAACCCCAAACAATTTGTGATGAGAGGTAAAACAGACAAACACATACAAATATATAATATATATTCTTAAAAAAATGACTTCTCTCTATAATTGATTTATTTATGCAGCCTGAGGCTGATGTACAATTCTCTGCCAATGATCTTAAACATGGAGACTTTATGTATTGTTGATGCAATCATCTTTTCCTCTTCTTTTTGTACATTTCTAAAACAGTTTCTTCTTCTTTTTTTTTTAAATTTTATATATTTTTATGTATTTTCTTTTCTTTAAAACAGAGTTAGGATTCATCAGTAGGCTCTTCGTTCAGTTGATTAAAACAAAAAGTGGCAAAGAAAGCAGAACAAAAGAAAGGCAGACTGTTAGGAAGTTAAGGAGGAGACAGAAGCAGCTGTGGGAGCGGTTGAATCATTTGGTTATCTTCACGGTTGAAGCAGGACGCTAATGTATGCTGCATCTAGATTTCCCTCAAAGACAGTTCGGTCCTCGCTGAGGCGTTCACTGTGAACATTCTCAGCACATATAAAAGTTGATTTTTTTGCTCAGCTGTCACCCACACAGCGTCGCCCACGACAGCGTTGCTCCTGTCATTTTTATTCTCTGTCTTTCAGTTGTTTGCGTTCTCTTTGCTCCCATTATCGTGGGATGGCCGAGAGAGAGGTGGGAAGGGGGTTGGGTTTGGGAAGGGTGGGGTTCAGATGAGATCAAAAACGATGATGATGGTGGTGGTGGTGATGGTTGCTGTTGTGGTGGTTGTTGTTGTTTACATGGTCTGACTGTTTACATGTTCTGACTGACAGGCGTGACGTAGTTGCGAGGGAACATGCCCGTTTGGCCGTGGCAGCCTCCTTTCCACCAGTTGGGGTCAGAGTTGTCCAGGACTTGAATGAAGTCGCCGCGTCGGAAACCCAACTCGCCTTCCTCCTGGGGGTCAAAGTCGAAGAGCGCCTGCACATATGTGGGATTCTGCGGGATCGAAAGATGATGGTTAGCAAAACTGCAGCAACGGGGATGCAATGAAACTAAAGAAAAACACTGGAATCCACACCGACTCAACTGTAAACGAGACAAAATTCATGTTCTGAGCACCCTACAGCCTAACGCCACAATAACAGACAATATCCATGACTACAACGAATTAAATCAATTCTGTGAAGCTTCAAAAATCGGCAGTTTCCTTCATTTCATTTTCTGCTTTGTGATCTTTATGAAACCTCTGCAGTCTGCAGCTTTTGCTCACACACACTTGCTACCTCACTATGTCCTCTCCCACTACCTGCCTCTGACACCCACAGATACACTTGACTCTCTGTCAGTCTCTCTCTTCCTCTGGTTTACCTGCAACTTCTTCTCATCTTTTTAAGTTTGACTCATGTTTCCTCTTCATCCTCTGTGCAACTAACCCTGCAACATGTCCCTCAGTCTGCAGCTTTACCGCATCTAACACCACTACAAAACCACTACTGCTAGTTCAAGGTGACATCAAGATTCAATCCGAGCGTCCAAACACAGCTGCACGTTAACATGCAGGGTTGTCAGAGAAGAGATCACGTGTTACAGAAATAGTTGCTAGATTTTCATCTGACGTCTGGCTGCCATCTATGGTTTTTATACTGACACATTAGCCAAGAGTTCTTTAATAGCTTCAGAAGAGTATAATCTCCTCTAGCTGAAAATGCAACTGCAATTCTCAAATAATCAGCTGCTCTTTTCTAAACCTTGTTCATAACCAATTTGGAATCCAGGACAGCAGGTCACCTGTGGACATTTTTAATCAACCTTCTGCCACAACACTGACAGCTGTGTTTGTACATATTCTCCAGTGAAAGAACAACATAACACAGTGTGATCAGGCAAATCGTGCATCTGCATTACTCATCTCCAAAATATTAATGCAAATGATCTAAGCAAAAACATGTCCTCAGAATACGCACATACAAATTTGAGGGACAGTTTTCCATTCTGCTTCAACATAACATTTCAGTTTTACTCATATACCTTTAAACAGTCAGAAATCAAAGCAACTACCTCCACTCACACATGTGCACTGCATGATGTGCAAGTGAAAATGAAAAGTGCACAACTACATATTGGTCTTAATGGTTCTGCCCTCATGTGCGGTCCTTTTAAATCCGAATACTAAGATGCTAAACGCATGTCTGTGTCTAGAAAAATCTACGTACAGTAGTCTGTCAAAGACACTGCACCGCGTGTTTTTTTTTAGCGTTTTCTTTTTTTTTGGGGGGGGGGGGGGGGGGGGGGAGAGAAGAAAAAGACTTCCAACCCACAGCTCATTTCGCTATGTGCGTGTCATGTCTTACCTGGGGGACCTGCTCTATATCTCGAAGAAAGATCTGCTGATTGCGGGAGACTGAGTTCAAGCGGTGGTATTCCACCAAGTCATTGAGGGAGTTAAACTTCACCACCCATAGGAAATACTTCCCAGCTCCGTCACGAAGAACCTTGAAGTGCTGGACATCATTTCCAAACCTAGAGAAGGTCACAGAGGGGACAGTAAGCGACAACTTCTGACAGAAGTACCTAGATGCCCTGAAGGCAGTGCAAATTACACATACAAACCACCACTTATCAAATAGGGATGTCTGACAGCCTTGTAAGTATTAGTCAAATGAATCAACATGCTGGTAACAGATTGGCATTTGTTCCAAAGCAACTAACTGGAATCAGAACAGTTCAGACAGTAATTAAGATCCATATCTTGGCATCAAACTTTACATGTCGCCTACTGTTCTTTCCAGAAGGACAGAATGAACAAAGACAGACAAGAGGAAATGTGTGTGTGTGTCGGCTGTAAAGTTAAGAACACTGAAGGCTCCGGTCCAACATGGCAAACACTGGCCACTGGAGGGCATCACTGAGACTTCACCAGAATAAGGAAGTGGCTTTGTTGATGACTCAAACATGCCAAATATGGAAACTTAGGAACCTGATCAAATGTCAGGAAACCATGTGCTGATATAATGATAATAGTAAACTGTATTTATAGATAACCAAGTGTGATACTAGTTGTTTCTATGTGATACTCACTTCACAGACAGAGAGAAATCCCCCGGTGCACTCTCGCTCTCTCTGATGAGGAAAGCGCCATCATGCCTCTGTTTGTTTAGCATCTCCTCTGCTTTGGCACGGGGAATCTTCCCAAAGAACCACCTGGAGAGCAGAGAGGACTCAGTGTCACATGACCGATGATACAAAACACCAAGCTCTCCCAAAGGTGGCAGGCTTCGAGCCCAGTTATACAAGGAACAACATATGACTGAGACTACATCCATAGAAAACAAACAAATAACAAAAAAAGCAACTTTTACTTTGTTTTTACCATAAACAACATCCTACTGAGTCACTTTGAACCCAGTCTGTGGAATTTGGCTACACAAGTCTTTCCTTTTAAGAAATGACTAAAAAACATGTTTCTGCAAGCTTAGGTTTAACACACACCGTTATTTATAGAAAGTTATTTATAAATCTGTATTGTAGGTCCCTTTTAAAACCTTATCTGATAACCTTTTACAGTAATATTGCGCAACCTCACTTGACTTTTGCATCTACCAAGCCAAAAGCGGTGTTTTACGAATACACAACTGAAGTAAGGGGAATGTTACGAGCACTTGTCAGTCCTATCTTCAAGAAAGGAAAGTGATCTCCATATTAAAATTAAATAGGTTCTGTTAATGATAAAAGGGTCTCGTAGACTTTCGTAATCTTTCTAAAAACCACACATGAAGAGCAATGAAAACACAGCTTGACCTCAACTCTCACATTGGCTTAGAAATGAGTGACTCAATCTGAGGTTTTGAGATGTGTTTATTAGATTTTAAAGTGCACTCTTTTTTTCTTTTTACACACTTGAACACAGGACAATGCTGGGATAATTATTTTCAGTAGTCATTTCTAAAATATAGCAAATCTGTTTACCATTTACCAATCGTTAAATCTGTTTACTAGTGAAAATAATGTTTGGTTAGAGAAGCTGGGTACAGCACTTACTGCCCACTACTGTGTTCTATGCAAATTTATTAGACTACTAGCTTATCTAGCCCTACACAGATTCTGTACTAACAAGCTTGCAGGGTTAAGTGTGTTTAGGGTCCAGGTTGACTGAGTGGGACAGGCTGAGAAACGTTCAGCGCTGCAGTGCTTCTGTTGTGAGTGAAAGCAGCTTAATATATCACAGTGAGTGAGATTTATAAAGACTGGCAGAGAGAGGAAGAGAAAAATGGGAGACAAAGCAAGTGAAGGCTTTTTACTTGTGTAAATAATTAAAAAGTATAGCCAGCCCAAAGACGAAATCTTGGCTCCTTTACACATCGGTGAAGATCAATAATGTAATGGCCAACTCTTAATCTGCTTTGTATCAGGCTTGGCAGGACAGTGCACCTGTGCAGAGTCCCTTTCCCTATTTGATAAAAGTAATAGCAGAGCAATTACTGGAGCCAAGAAAACAGAAGTACTGGCATCAGAAACACGTTCACCTCTGTGAGAGGGAATTATTGAAACCATTTGTGTTCTTATTACATAACCGCACGGATAACCCACAAAACATCATTACTACTGGTAAGAGAAACAGAAATGCTCTTCTGCGAACTGCTGTACAGCACAGCTGTGTGTGCAGTTCTGTTGGGGAGTGCGAGTGCCTGGTGCTTTGGCTCTTTATTTTCAAAACAAAGAAAACTCGATATCAGTGCTGTCACTACCATTTCTACTTCACTACAGTATTGAATAGTTCCATCTGTAAACATTACAGTAAATATACAACCTGGCTGTCTTTCTCAGTGAACATTGACTTGTGCAGAGTTGAAAGTGAGAAGTATGTACAACTTAGTAAGCTTGTCATGTTGCCATTTAAGGAAAGCAACTGGGGAACAAATTCAGCAGTTTTTAGGTTCAGATGGCAGCAGATTAACTGTGTCTGAGAGGGCCTGCACAATATCTGCTCACAGCATGCTCATTATGAAGCAGATAAGGAAACATGTTTTTAAACAGGAAAAAAAGCCACACTGTTGAGAACCATCATACAATTATAAGTATTGTTGACGGACTGAAGTACTACAGATGATGCATGAAGCCCAGCTGAAAATCGATTCCCCATAACAATAATAAAATTCTGCAAACACTTTAGTATTGTTGTTAAATCTGTACAAATGATAGGCAAACGCACACTAAAGAAAAGGCTGATCAATAAGATCTCCTTTGAAAGGCACATCTGATAGCAATGCTGCAGTAGGTCAATATTCAATTAACTGTAAGAGGCCTTGAGCACGTTAATAAAGAGAGAGCTAATTTGGCACTAAGCACAGGTCCAGAGGTAATTGTCCTCTTGAGGATCAAGCCAGGAGTGATCTCAAGGGCTCTCTCTTACCCTCACACTCGGTCAAGTCTGCTCAGGTTGCGCATATCACTGAACAAAAGCTCCCCTGTTCACGCTTCAAAAATCAGTTAATATGTCCAATTTAATGATTTGCTATGAAAGAGTACAGATGCATAAGTGACAATACTTACGGATGGGGTTTCATCTGTATGTAATTCTTGGGGATGAAGCCTTCTCTTCCATCCTGCTCTGCCTTGTACCAGTTTTGATCACACTCTTCATTTAATACCTGGTGTTGGAAAAGAAAAGAAACCCCAAAACAAAACAGAGAGGTCATTCAAGTTAAAATGTCAACAAATGAAAAGCAAACATAAATTGAGCCTTACGGCAACTGGTTTAATTTCCTGTTATGTCAAGGTGGTGATTGTACTGCATACTAGAGAAGCTTTTGGTAAATATTAGCAAAGTACAAAAACACTGAGGCAAAAGCAGCCTGCAGCTTAAATCAAATGTAGCTTCAACCATAGATTTAAGCTGGCAAAAGAACAATAAATGTGTCCTAAACTTTAAAGCTATAGAAACTAACAAGCCAGTAATATCAGAGAGACACAAGACAGCTGTGAGGCCATTCAAGTCTGACAAGACAGAACCACAGTGCAGGTGTGCTGGGCTTGTGGTTCAACCATGTGTGTCACAATTTAATGTGCCTCTAAATGAATGCGTGTGAGGGAGGTCATGCAAGAGAAGAGGGGAAAAAAACAAAACAAACAACAACAACAACCAAAAAATAGTATTTGGGCATTTCCCAATGTTAACCCCAAATCTTAATCTAAATGAATGTCACGTCACTTGATCCATTATTATTATTATTATTAGTCAATTACAGAGCCTACCAGAAGTTTCATATATTTCTTGTCTCCGATTCAGTGCGATGGGAGTATAATGGTAGATAATGACTGCATCATGCTCGCCCTGACATGCTTTAAATGTGCTCAGATGAGAAAAAGTTTCCTGCCGAGTAGGGAGGAGGGGTTGTAGGTGTTTCACAAATATTAGGAACATAACTGATGACAAATCTAACTGCAAAGACAGAGAACATCCTAATTTTCAGAAGCTACTTCAGAAAATACCTGTGACAGCATGTTGACAATTGCGCAACGATAGTGTGGCTTTTAACACAAGTTTTTTCGGTTTGTAACCCTGATTTCTGTGGGCAGAATCTGTCTCCATGATGTGTGTGTGAGGAGCACGCTATAGAATGCTACTGAACGATCCCCTGTGTTACGTTGCCTAACTGTGTTTGTACTCCATTCTCAGCAGCACAACGTGTTACTCTGAGATCATCGCACTCACATCTGTGCCATTCTAAACAACAGCAGGCAGGAACAAAAATTACTCTCAGAGAAGGGAGATGTAAATAAGGAATGCTCAAGAACTTTAAATCTCAGTGTTGCAGCCAAATATGAGTACTGGCCAATAATAGCATGTTGACTGAGATCGGCATATCAGCAGATAAGATGCCATTCCGAGATATCAGTGGCAGATATTTATCTGGCATGTTGCATAATTCTGCCCTCGCTAAATGGTCAACTGTGGGATGAAGAGCTGAGAAATTTGAAAAGGGATTCTTTGTTTCCCTGACACAAAGAGGAAAACTTATTTTAAAGCTAAGAATTTTGATGCTCCCCTACCAAACCTTCTTTACCACTCACCACTTGACTGAAACCGACAATTATAGAGATCTGTGAATAGCATAAAATACTGAGCATCAGATGCCCTGTAAAATAGACCCCAATAGTTGGGTCTCCATATCCTTGTGGAAAAGCCTTCGCTGATAATTTAGCTTCAAATATATAAGTTGAAGAATTACACTACATCCCTCCTTAAAGTTAATTATGCATTACATAACATTGGTAACATGTTTATGCTTTCAAGCAGCATCTTGACATGTAGATTTGAAGGAAACTAAGCTCTAGCTTACAGTCACATAGCTTTTATGTGAATGACAACACAAAAAGGATTCAAATCCTATCCAAGAATGACTTATGCCCAGCACCAGCAGTGTATAAAGCCTGAAATGAAATAAATATGTGACACACATGTTACACAACCAAGCTGTCATTTGTTTGATTCTTTAAGAAGCTTTTAAGTAAAGCAGTACTGGCATTAAGCTCCACTCTGTCATCCAGTCAGAAATCTGAGTTGAAGGACTGTTCAGTTCTGAGCGAGTAACGTCTGCTAAAATCCCCCCACCATCTTGGATCAGACTTTCTTTGCATAATTTGGAGAAAATATTTTTAGCTAGAGTATGCACCCCATCCCTAATGCAGCATCACACATCAACGTGCCCCTCTATTATAGTCACATTTTCCCACTTTGCTGGCCCCCCTCCCCTCCACTTAAATTCACAATTTACCCTTTGCCCATCCCCAGACAGCTGTCTTGTTGGCCCAGTGAGTGATGTGGGTCTATTTGCCTGCAGAATGCCAGCTGTCCCTCAACTCCCCAGCTGCTAACCCTGCACAAGACCAGCATTACTCAATGAGGGAGCGGCTTTAGAGAGTGAGGGGAAAAAAGAAAATGCAATGAAGTGTGGGAAGGTAGATGTGTCCATATTCGCATGTGCAACAGTGGATACAGGGAGAACTGTAGTACAATGAAGTACAAGAAAGAGTGACTGTGTTTTCCCTAGTGAATGTAGCACTGTCAGAGCTACACAAGTCAAAGGGCCTTAGCCTCTGGGATGGATGCAAGCACACAAAACTGGCCTTTTAAGAACAAGCCTTTAGAAAGACAGACTACCCAGACTAATACTGTGTGGCATCATTCAGTTCTCTGCAAACACAAAGCTGAATAGTTACTGCAAGTGGAGCATAACAAGACAAGACAAAAAGGTGTTTAATCTGGTGGTAGGCTGTATGAGATTTTATAGCTTCTAATACAAGTTTTTCCAGGTCATCCTAGGTCTACAGAAAAATTCAGATCATAAATGTAAGACTAAATCCGAGAACAATATCCCAGTACATTTTATGGTAGGGAAAGTTTTTCCTGAATCACAAAACTTTATGATAGCAATGAAAAGAAGTGAGGGTGGGCGTCAAATCAACGGAGCAGATCTGGGGAGCACACATTCATGCTTCCTAAATAATTGATCACAAGTTACTGCATGGCCCAGACTATTGGATCAACTGGCAGAAATTTGTAGAGCAACACTAGCAGACTAATATGCAGAAATCAAACCATTAACTGTATCACTAACAGCCAGGCCATGCTCAACTGAAACACAGTCAGTAAGAGAAGATTTAATGAAAAAGTCAAAAGCAAAGACTGATTATTACCCACGATATCTTTGAGATATTGGGAACGCCAAGTCAGTTTTGTAATACACACACTCCATATACTGTACATGGTCGCATAAATTGTTGACTCACAGGGTGGATCATTTTGAGACAGAAACAGCGCCCTGGGCGCACAATCATGAGCAACATGTGATGGCGCGAGTGACTGATTTGCCTGATCTATGTATGATGAAGTAGAACTCATCCAAGAAATGAGCATACAGTGTGCACCCTGTGGTTTCAGCAGTGCTGCGTATGAGGTAGAGGTGGCAAGAAATCTTAGTTGTCTTCTTCCCATCTACTAAAAACAAACATTAAAGCAACAAATACTGTAGGAGTACAAAATGTGCTCTTGTACTCTAGTGTAGGATGAAGAGTTGCCAACAAGTAAGAAAGGCAATGATTCATCTTCATGACCCAGGCTCAAGCCCACTTGTTGGCAAGCAGGCACTCTGCTGAAGCACCCTTCAACCCAAAGCAGCATCAGTCGTGCTGTTCAAGTCACCCTCCACTTTGACCCCCCTCAAGGAAAAAAACGTTCTCAGCTCGATTAATTGTTGCATGTAGATTGATATGAGCAAAGGAGACTGAATGTGCAACTGAAAATGAAACTTGAAATGGCATTTTACATTTCATTTTCAGCTAGGTGACAAGATCACATTAGATTCAGACATTAGAAACAATGGAGCCCCTTCACAATCAAATACAGTAAAGTGTAGAGTAGGTTACAAATATATTTACCGGAATTAAAGTTTGTCACTTGTGAATCATGTCTCTTTTCTATCACTGTAGAGACTGACTGTCTGCTAGACGCCACAATATGCCATTAGGCCTCCTGAACTCAAACTTAGTCCATGACTAAAGTTAATAACAGAGCACTGAGGTTGCTGCATTATACTGTATGCTTTAGTTTTTTCTTATACCTGTGAGAAAATAGTTAACAGGTAACAGTTAAAAATGCATTCAAATCTTAAAAACAATTAAAATTATCTCCAGTGTTCAAGCAGCATGTCCCCGAGTCATAGAAAAACAGTCTGAGAAGCTTTTAAACTTTTTAATAAGCAAGGAAGTAAAATCATCTCACGTAACCTGAAGATGTGCTCTACTTTGTTAAAATTATAGGACCTCCAGCCACAAAGTTACCATGGTGAATGTTTAAAGAGGGAACTAACATGGTCAAAAAACTATTTATTAGTGGTTTCCATTTGAATGCTTCTGGGTTGGCTTTCAAAACTGAAAGAATGGCAGTCCACGAGGAAAAGCAGAAATAAAATATTTGCAAGGTTGGCAGTTTTTTTTGAAACCATAGAGGAGACAACCACAGCATTCTGTCTGACTGTGCTTTTTTCCTGTCCAAGCTGAGCAAGTATTGTGCCATTGCATTTCTGTGGATGATACACATTCCCTCCCCTTCTCTGAAGATTTTTTTTTCCTTTGTAATCCGATTGAACCACAATAGTTGTATGAGTTTCTATTTGAGACGCAGGCAGAGGATTATCTCCTCCACAGCTGCCGCTATAGACTCCCTCCTCCCCCAGCTCTTTCCATCACACACTCTAAAATAATATACAACTTCCACCCACAAATTTAGTGCACACTATAGATGCATAAATGTCATGGCAGTCCTCAACTATTAATTTAGCATGTGTGTATAAAATAAAATGTACAATACAGTGAATAAATCCATGTCATAATGAGGCTTGCTGTGTTTCAATGCCCTTTATCTTCAGAGCCCAGTCATCTTTACAGAGGACGCGTATTTAGACTAATGTACAGAAAATGATGCCACATAACAGGATTTCTTCACTTATGCATAACTAAAAAGAGCTGATGTTTTAAAAATAATCTGCCCTGCAGCTGCCAATGATTAAAAAAAAAAACAAACATAATGTACAAAAGGGGAAATGACAGAAACCATAAAAATGGAAAACGAAATATAACATGTAAATTACACTTGAATGTTTAAAAGTCTTTCACCTCTTCACCACACTATCTGGGCAAATTCAACACTACAAATTAAAAATATTAAACTCGAGCCACAACATAAAGACAGTAAAGTCGATGGGACACACACCCATCAGGCATTGCCATCAGTGAACGTCATCTTATTTGCTGATAGGCCAACAGGCGCCTTATAGGCAAATTCCGACTGATAAATCCAAACATCCCTAATGAAAACTTCAGAAATTAGGTACTAAATTCTTCTGTTATGTTGTTACATTGAGAGAGAAAACTGTTAACCAAAAGCTGCTATGACTGTCTATCAGAGGGCCTATACAACAATAGAGTCATCTGTTCATTATTGTCAGTATTTGATATGGAGTATATGTAACGATTGCATGGAGATTACCTTAAATCCCAAGCTTTAAGCTACAAAATGTACTTATGAAAGAAGAGAAGACACATCCACAATTACGATAGCATGAGTGGAAATGGTCATATAAACAAATACTGGTTAAAACGAGAAAGTGAGGTACACTGGGATACACACAGCTGCTGCAGAAAAAAAAAACAATTTGCTAAATAAAGCACATGTCTGCAAAGTCCACACAGGATTGCAATAAATCAGCAGCAGGGATTACCTTGGACTGCGGGTTAATCTCAATGTGCAGCAGGTCAGAGAGGGGCCCAGACAGAAACACAGACACGCTAAAGCTTCATCTGACCCTCACAGGCCAAAGACTAATGGATCTGCCATTGGTTCTAATGGACCTGATAGA
Organism: Diplotaxodon limnothrissa; assembly: GCF_057381915.1. NCBI lineage: Eukaryota > Metazoa > Chordata > Actinopteri > Cichliformes > Cichlidae > Diplotaxodon > Diplotaxodon limnothrissa. The sequence continues at coordinate 9,237,659 of NC_140599.1, read as the reverse complement.
GACTCATCTGTTTTCTGACTGCACGGCACAGGATAACCTTGGCATACTTCAAATATTGCTCGGTTATCTAATCAGACGACAGAAAATTAGCAGTTACAAGAATAGTATACAGTTTTAATAAGCAAATTCACTGTAAGTCACGGGTAAGAAGACTCTGAACCAAAGCTAAGAGCCTACATATTTTTTTTAATTATTATTATTATTATTTTTTAAAGCAACCCATTTGAAGAAGAAGATCATTTCCTGAAGTTTATAAGACATAATATTAATAATAATATCATCATCATCATCTTAATAATGGGTAATTGATTGGATTCATGAACAAACTAAGCTCATTTCAAACCAACATGGCAGACTCTATAGATATAAGTGTGCAGACAAAACTGAAAAGGTCAGGAAAAGCAGAAGCCCTTTGAGTGTATTATTAGGGTATGCATAATAGATTGATAGTGTGTGTGCCAAATTAAAGACTGTGCACAGGATCCTGAGATAGTCTTTAGAATCTCCACACTAATGCATCACCGACCAGATACCCTACATCTGTTTTCAAAAGAGAGATAACAGTACTTTGAGACCGATGGAGCGACAGAATTAAAACTTCAGCAGATTTAGAGACGTTAAGGGGAGGGGGGGGGGGGGGGGGGGGGGGGGGGGAGGGAGCTCAGAATGAGTTTGACCTCTTTTGCTCCCAGCAGGGAGGTAGTAGACTTAGAGCAGGGCAGGCAAGAGCCAGGAAGGCAATGAGTGTGCCCCTGATGCAAAAAGACACAGATTACATTAGATTCTAATAAACAAGGCTTGAAACACTATTTTAATTAAAACAATGCTCTAGGTCACTACCAAATGTGGAGCAAAGATTACAGGGCAGAAAACGTGCTTTCAAACACTCATTACACATCTAACCAGAAATAAACTGAATCCTGATATGTTCTCAAAGTGCTTTTACTGGCACATGGGGAATAACCAGTTTACATGGACTGAAAACAACATTGTTTTCATTGTACCAAACTAGTATTCGTTGGGAAAGAAACAGAAACAAAGTTAAAGATGGACGCATTGTGTAAAAGGTAATGAAGAAAAAGAAAAATCTTTATCATTTCTGGAATAATGCATCTAGGATATAACTGTCAATAATGGAGAAAACCATACAGAACAGTCAATCTTTTTAAAATCACTAGAAAGGACCCTGTTATGATTAAGCTGATTTTATTATACATACACATATAAAAAGTAGAGAAGGAAAGCTCTTTCACACCAAGATGCTATTTATACCAGGTTTAATTCTCAGTGCACTCTTCCTTCTAATGGATGGAGCGTAAAAACCACAGATCTGTTGTGCAGTAAACAGACGTGACAGTTTAGACAATTGTATCTATTAATAACAACTGTTGCACTTGAAGCAACAAGATTAGGCTAGTTGCAGTCCAAGGTGACTTTTTTGTTGTGCCAGTGAATACAGGTCACCATGGCCATATCAATTTTTGTGGGCCATCTCCTATGCTATGCACAGTGGGAACAAAAGCTGAGGACACCCAAAAGGGGGTGGAGGACAGAAAGAGAATAAATTATAACTTTTTGGTTTAAATACAGCTGTCAGTGTCTTTATGGTGCATCATCAGGGAGTGATGTGAAGATGAGAAATAGCGAGACCTAATTACAGCTCTAACTTAACACTCAGAGGGAATGACTAGTGAGAAGAAAAAAAAAAAAGGAAAGGAAAGGCGCAGGATCAGGCAGAGAGAGGAAAAACAAGAGAAAAAAAAACAAAACAGTGTGACAAGAGAGACCAAGAGAGCAAAATAGCTAGCTAGCAAGAAAGAGACGGAGAGGGAGAGAGAGCACTTTGAAGATTCACACTCCTTGTGATCAGCTTAGGAAAAGTCCTCAAGGGCAAATCACATAAAATGAGGCCATTTCTTTTTCAGAGCAGAGAGGCTATGTTTTCTTCTGCAAAGTGCACACGTTCTTTTTTTATGTGGTACCCTGTGAATTCACTGAAGGCTGCATCCAAGGGTTGTTCAGAAATATCTGCGACAACATCTAACCTGCACCTTCTGTGCCACTGAAATGGTTGAGGGCATACAGAGAGAAAAAAAGATCAATTATATTATGTATTGTTAGGATAGACTGATAAGGGTATTGATGAAGGCTTTTCCGTTTGTGGAGAGGGTGACATCAGTAATCAGTCAAGAGATTTGAGCTGGCTTCATTACTACTTTGGAAGACTGATTTAATGAGCCACACAGATTGCCTTTGCTGATTACTGAATGACTGAGCTAATGTGAGTCTATGATGGCCACATCTTTAGGTTATACGCACATTTCTTTTAGCAAATGCAGACGTGTAAGGAGGAAGTACCTATTTAAAGTAAGCATGGTCAACACTATTATCTCTTTATAAAGGGCACTTTTAGTTCACAGCTACAAAACGGAATGAGTGTCCATCACCTGCACTATCAACCATTTTAATTTCAGTGCAGTTTACTTTAAAGGTCTGCCCTTTAATAGTTTTATAACAACTTACTTTAATTAGCCACTTTTGACAGCTTCATATAAACCGTGTACTACTGTGCAATTAATTACATTTAATGATATAGTATTACATTTATGATCCACCCCCCACCCAAAAAAAATGAAGTTGCACTAACCTACTTTCTGCTGTCAATCACAAAGCAAATGCCACGTGTCGCCACATTACATGTTGTCTACTCAGTCCCAAATACTTTGTCAAGTGGCTGAATATCAGTTGTGAAAGTGTGACTGCTGCGTATGGTCTACAGATGGCTCTTAGCACAGACAATTTATTGCACTAACAAGTTACTATCAAGCAAGGCCACAGAGAAGAGGGAAGGAGAGTGCCAATACAAGAGAGCAGATTTCAACTCAAGTGTTAGCTGCAGGCATAAGAGACTAAGTACACCATGGTCATTTGGGCAGCCATCAGCTCAAAGTGTGCACTCGCTGGGTCAACTGTATGTGAACTGTTCAGACCTGCTGTTGTGTATTGACTCTGAACAATGACAAAGGAACAGGACAGGAAAAAGGCTAGTTCAAACACACTTTCCTCCATTACTAACCTTAGGCAATATTTGCTCATATAACCCCCCCCCCCCAGCCTTATCGCTATCCATTGGCACCAAACAAATGTGTGCTGTCACAAGAGGAAAGTGGTAACTAATGTTGACTCCCTCAAGCTGACCACTGACCCTTTTTGACTGTAACATTATGTCATTCATGAATGCAGTAATGCGCCTAGCTCTTCCAATGACTTGTAGAATTTAATATTGGTTGAGCCTTAGCCTCTAGAATGCCTTGAATAAAATAACTTTACATCGCATAGATTATATTTTGATGTCACTAATGGGATTTTTGCTTTGCAGACACCAGTTACAAATTGTACTTTAAAGAAACATTAATGATAAATTGACTTAATCGACATAACATTATTGAGAACCATTTGAAATTGAACAAAGAACAGAAAGGCAGAGAAGCAAATAAATATATTTATCCAATCATTCTCTACAGAAATTCAACACTTAATCAGAAAATAGCCTGCTCCTGCACAAATCTGATCTCAATACATGCAGTCTCCGAGACGACACAGAGATCCTACAAGTCTCTGGCAGTGTAAAAGTCAAATTTCTATTAAAACAGCATGAATTTATTGACCCTTAAGCTAGTCATAGTCAAATTCAGCACTGGTTTACAAAGATGGCCAAGAAATACACAGTAAAGCGTGGCCAACCTAAACCCAATGATGGAAAGGAAAATAAAAATAGCAGTATTTGGATCCTGTGAAATCTTACAACAGCTCATCAGTTTTTTAAGTTAGACTTATCATTTCAAAATATTCAAGCATTAAAAGATAGCACTGATATATTTTTTTTCTCCATTTAGTGGTCAAGAGGACAAAAGGAAATCAATTCCCTAACTTGCGACGAGGGTGTCATTAAGCAGCAGAGACTGTGAGAAAGCAGTCAAGTAACTGGCTAAACGCTCCATCTTCCTTTATTATGCAACTCCCAAAAGAAGAACAGGTTGTTACAGAGGGGTATTAATAGAGCAGTTTTTGAAAAAAAAGAGCACAGGCAAGTAATTTGACAACAATTCTACAGTGAGTATGGTGAGCACCTAGGTTTATCTATGTCAGAAAGGGCAACGCCTGTACTTTTCTTTGTAAACTCAGTGTTACAGTGTAATACATGCACACTGTGCTGCTGGAGTTTGCTGTGGAAACACAGGAAGTTGCTGGGGGTTGGAAGACACATCAAACAGGATGTGAAAACAGCTAAGCTTTAGTATTAACAAATCATATAGATGCATGAACATGCTAATAGGCCAGACTAGACAACTTTACCACAGACTGAGCCAAGTATGATTTAAAATAGGTTTGGGGCACCAGGACAAAGTGGGTGGGTGGTGATAATACAGTTCTTTGAATAGAAAACCACCTTAATATTCAGATTACGTCAAAACCAAATGTTGTGATCTAAATACACCCAAAATTTAGAACTTATGAGTAAACAACAGCTTAAACATATTTAGAGAAGACCTTCATGTAGCTAGCAGAAATATATGAAAATGTGGTGAGGAGTGTTCACTGACAAATGCCAAAACTAACTCGTCGTATTCACAAAGTTTCTTTCTTTCAAAAGGAAGTTCAAACTGCAGCATATATCATCAACCCTACGTGTCAACAAGTCTTTGAATGCACACTCTGTATTTGATTTCTCAGCATAACAAAATATTAGTCCTCTCCTTTGTTGGCAGATACAAGACATCCAATTTCATTAATGCCTGAAATGTGATACTGACAGAGTAGCATAACTTGAACTCTTGCCTACAGATTTAAAACTTATTTAGTTATTTAAAGTGTTGTCAGAGCATATTTTACAGTTGCAGTTCAAGGATATTTTAATGGGAGACAATTCTGCAAACTAGGAGGATGGGCAAGCTTTATTTATTTATTTACAGAAGAAATGAGAACAAGTGTGCAGTGCTGGGGGCAATGACCAGATCTGACTGTAGCCTCCTCATGCATGCTGCTTTGCCTCTAGATGTAATTTCTGACACAGAAAACTGACTAAAAAGAATCGTGTGTGTGTGTGTGTGTGTTGAAAAAGTAAAGAACACCAACATCTGTAACTGAGACAAGAACCACAGTTAAAAATGACACAAAAATGCTGGAAATACAGTAAGCTGCCAGATATGGTATCTTCCCCTTTTTTGTCTATGCATGATGGGAAATCACACTGTGAGACCAAGCTAGTCTGCACTATGCAAATTTGTCATGGGCCCACACACAGCACACTTGTACCGCGAGCCATTTTACACATAAAATCATGCCAGAGAATTATGAATTTCTGAAAACACCTAAGCATGGGTTTAAGTCTAAACGACTAACCTCTCTGTACGGTCAGATTAAGAGAAGTTGTAACGATGAATTGCAAGGCTAAAACAGGAAGGTTGTTGTCACAGCTTCGTCTGCCATTTGTTGATAAGGAGCAAATAAGAAGAATAAAGAGTCACAGCCTTAATTTTAATAGACAGTAGTTTATAAAATGCATTTAATTTTAGGTTGCTTCTTTAAAAGAAAACTCTGTTTATAACAAATACAACAAAAAACAAAGAAACTGCAAAACAAATGTTCTGTGAAGAAACACTGGAAGGGTAGACCATGTCTTATGTCACTCTATTTCCCAACTTACTAACCTAGAAAAATGAGACAACTCAATGTTGGTGTATGACTCCATGCTGCAAATTACTCGGAAGCCGAATAGGGAACCAGATGGGCTAAACACAGTGCTCGCTAGTTGGCTGACAGTAATAGAATATGACTTCTAAATATCTTTGTGACAGTGGGCAAGATAAGACTCCTTTTAATGTGATTGATATTCTTAAATGGGTTGCTGTAACAGTATCAAGAATGCAAACAGAAATAGCCTAACAAGGGGCCAGCCAGTTTATGCATTAAAAAACAAAGTAGTATGACTGACCACAGTAAACCACACTAGTGAAAAATAATCATTGCTAATAAATTTGCATCAACACACAAAACTGAATAAGCTTCTTTTTGCTGTAGTATGGCATCATTCATCACAACTTTCATCTAGTTAGAAAACTTTAATTTGACATACTGATTTGAAAATTAGCCATTGTGCCAATTGAGTTAAAAAGTCAGCACATGTGGTGGGTGTTCAGGCCAAAGCATCTTATGATCCAAATGCAATTCTAATACCAATAGGATCCCCCCCCCAAAAAAAACAAAACAACAACAACAAAAAAAAACCCAAAACACTGTACCAACTGAAACTAGCCCTGCACACCAAAGGTGCGTTTAAAACCAGTGGAACAATTCCCAACACTGGGCTAAATGCTGCCTGGACAAAAGCTGGGAAATATTTTGAAGCTGATTTGATAAAGATAAAAGTCGTTTTATTCAAAAACTGATTTTGAGACTCGTTTTCCAAAGGGCCACAATGTAAAAATACAGGCAAACCATCTCTGCAACACCATCATATTAGGTGTGTATTAATGTTATAGCAGCTAGTACTAGAATTTACCAGTAACATTAAGTCAAACAGGCAATTCAGTAAAAGACTACTGCTTTTTATTCCAAGTATATCTGGTACTGCACCCAGAGCTCATACACCACTAGATGATTATTTTGACATTTGTGGTTAAGAATGTTTCCTTAGATGAGACGCTGTTTAAAAACGCCAACGTGAGGCCACCATCTCCGAGTGATACTGAAAATGGTGTAAAGTTAAGGATGCTACATACAAGCAAAGCCTTAACACAGGGCTGCTCTCTCATGAGTGGGACCCTTTGTCCTTAGAGCAAAGCTGTTTAGTATTAGTATCAGCAGCCAGATAGCACTGGTGATGGAAGCAATGGAGCCCCAACTAATATAGTCCACCTCAGAAAGGCTCTCTTTATATGTATGAAGTATGCTGTGTTGCATCAGGCAAATCAATGTGTTTAACAGTTTAGACCTTCTCTCTCTCTTTCTTTTTTTTAACCGTAATGTTACCAATTAAGACGGGAATTTGGTATTAATGTTTAAATAACTTATGTAATCAAACTGATCTTTACTCTCAGCCTTGAGTCAAACAGAGTGAGGTAGTCAGAAAGAGACAGACCAACTTGCGCATCTTCATTTCACTAAAATGACTGTAGCTAATGCAAAACAGTAGATAGTTTACAGACTGACATAAGGCTGGTTGGTCAGTTATGACTGCAAAGGCTGATCTTCAAGGACTTAGGACTATCCTACACTTAAAAAACAATGACAATATGCACAACATCCTGCTCTTACAGGTTTAACATTGTGCCACTTGCATAAAACAAAAACAGAAATTTTTTTTAAGACTAATTACTAGCTCAATCACGAGTACAGGCTTAACTGACAGTTATCAACGGCAGCCACATAGTTACATCGTTAATGTCCAGCAGGCTCTTGAGGACACAGATTTGAGGACACAAGCTGAGACCACTACCATTAGACTTCTGTTAGACTGACCCGGAGCAAGGCTTTAAGGCTGGAGCTGATGAACCGGATTTGCACAGTCCAGTGTGACAGCTGCTCCACATCAAGCTTGTGAAAGCACAAAAATGTGTCCAGTGTGACCCTGCTGAGTGCTACACAAATATCCTGAATTGACACTCGGCCAAACATGGACTGGGGTGTGGCCTCCACACCTAGAAGCCAAAGATGACGGCCTCTACAATTCAATGAGTTAATCAGTGGCAGGACAAGGCCTCTTCCTTATCAGGTGAGGCCTTGGAAAACGTTCAGCTGACTATTGGAATTCTGTTGCCTAAAAACACCCACATGGTACACACAGAAGAGGATGGGGTGAAAAGCCAAAAGTATTACAGCTAGAGACCAGTATGACGACCTAATCACCTTTTTGCGACAGAGGTTAGTTCAGGCTGCAGACACTCTAAATCCAAGGGACCAGCATAAAGATGGATGAGTAGACAAAGCCTTTAAAATGCTCAGTTGGTAACATCCTGCCACTGGATAACATCCAGGACTGCGGCATTCAAATTCCAACTTTCAAGGGCCAGGCCAAGGCAGCAACATGGACTGTGTGAAGGTGGTAAATCTCTCATCAGGTCCTGGACAATTGAGAGGCTCATCCATCACTCTGAAAAATCTCAGTAAGCGGTACAGTGCACGATGAAGTTATTTTCACACTACAGCAGAGATGGTGAGGACAAAAGCGATGAGACAACCCAACCCTGAAAAATCCCCCCATCATAAGAAGCCAGAACCCTGCTACAGAGATGACTGTGGTGAGGTCAAGTAAACAAGAAGGCAGTTCTCAGTTGAAAGAAAAAAAAAAAAAAAAAAAGTTCAAACACTACATGAAGCACCGGATCACCCACCTCTCACACTGTGACACAGTAAGAGAGGGAGGTCTTGTTGAGCTCCAGCAGTGCAATCAGTGCAGATTCTCTGAGGCTCTTTTCTCAGTTCTGTTGTGGCTCTGTCAAATTTCTGTAGTAAGTATGTCAGCTCACCATGACACTTAAGCTAAATTCTGCTAGTATATTTGGCTAAATTTGTTTGACAAAAGAGCTTGCAGCAACTGCAGCCCAAGTTACACAAGCATCAGATATTTTCCAAATGAAAACTAGGCAAATTAATGGGAACGATCTTGATGAGGACAGCATTCCAAAACAACCATGTAACATTTAAAAAGCGCTTTCAAAAGAGTTTACTCAGCACAGTCCACACTGAAATAAAGAAATGTGCTCAGTGACATGCTCCTCCACAGGTCACATAACTTAAGATTATATACAATCATTACTTAAATTCCCAGAGGTAATGCCAATTAATCTCATTTCAGTAGTCAATCTCATTTTGAGATTCTGGGCTCACTAAAGCTCAACAAAGCAAGTAAGACATCAAAGTGGAGCTTGCCTCCGTGTGTGCGCGAGGGTAACTCAGTGAATGACAGGAGTATGTTCCCCTTTATCGCAAGTTTCCTGAGGGGGAAACATTTAAAGCTTAGACTAATGCACAACTACTGAGGTGAGTCACAAAAGAGGAAAAAAACTGATAAAAGAGGATGAAAGAAACTGGGGGGGGGGGGAATCTACAAAAATCATGCCAATTCTTACATTCAATTCCACAAAAATTAACAATTGGTCCTATGGGCAAAGCAGCCAAGAAATGATTCAGATGAAATATGGACACTGCTCGGGGCAACATTCATCCTGACTTTCTTTCCCCGTTTTACAGTCCTTTTCTGTTGAGACAAACTGTATTACGTTTATTTCTGTAGCCTTTATCGCAGTGCACTTACAGTATAGTACCCCATGGTCATCAACTAGTGTGGAACAATGAATGAGAACATGAATAGTTTTCTTTAAATTTCAAACCTGCATACCTAGTGGGCACGAAAGTCAGACATTTTATATTCTTCAAAGACATAAATAACATATTTTATGCATTATGAGGAATGGAAAAGTAAAATCTAAGGTTCGAAAATTACAACAGAAAAAGGAAGAGAAAACAAAAACCCCAAAATAAAATGTTGCCATATGTGTTCGATTTTTCTAAGTGTTTTTTACAGAAGTACGTGACTTTCCCAGTCACTAATGCATGTATTTAATATTTAATTGTGTAAAGTGAAAGAAAAAACCCCATTTCCTATTAATTTCTTGGATGGAACTCATCCATCTGGTGAAAAGCTTGAGATTTCTTGACAAGACAGCTGGCAGTAGAAATTAGTGAAAAAGTTCAATAATTCCTCGTCTCATATGCAAATTTAATAGAATTTATATTTAGCTCAGTGTTTCCTAATCTGACTTTCTCTCTCCCTCTAGGCCTCTCCCCTCCTGCTGTGATAAGAAGTCTTTTCAAGACTCTGCTCAAATCTCTTTTTCAGGGAAACGGCACCCATTCCCCTGACAGAACCGTCAACTTGTCTGCCAAAGCTGACTGCAAAGTAAAACTAAATGATAAAACAACAAAATAAAAAAATAAATAAAAAAAACTCAAACAAAAACAACCCCCACCCCCAATAATAAACTACAAAATTTGGCATGTTGCATGTTATTGCCCCTAATTTCATTCCACCTATATCACAAAGCAAAGCAGACCTTGCCCACAAAAGCAATTTACTGTGATGAGGAAGACTTGACCACAGGTTTATATTACTAGTCCATAAAAGAAACCTTTACAGCTTTTATCTCTTATTGTGACTTCTCAAAAGTCACATTGATGATGTCCATTTACAATAATTGTCTCTTTGTAGGCGTTTTCTCTACCATTAGAGGGCTCTAACCCTACAATATAAAGTGCCTTAAAGCAACTGTTGCTGTGATTTGGTGCTATAGAAATGCATTTAATTGAATAATTCATGATTTTAAAAATAGCAGAAACATTTAACCATAAAGGTTATGCCATCAAATGTAAATACCAAGCATATAATCACATGATAGTGGTGAACTTTGGATATTGAGCTACATCCCAAACTACCTGATGTGTTAGATTTTGTTTCCTTCTATAATAGCCCACTACTGCCGAGATTTCGCTTTATTGGCACTTTTACTCAACAGTGCCAGTAATGGATAAAAACAAAACCTTAGGGCAAGAATACACCTTACAGAGTTGCATAATTATGAGCAAAACAGACAAATCTTAACATTTAATGCTCAAATACTTGTCACTGACCTTGAGGACATCTCCACGTTTGAAACTAAGCTCATCATCAGCAGTAGCTTTGAAATCGTATTTGGCAATGGCCTCCATGGTCCTTATAGCTGCTGTAAAACTGCTTATCTGCAGCCGTTTCAGTGACTGAAGAGAAAAAAAAAACTAAAAAATGTATCCAGGCTTCTGTGATCAAATACTTTCTCTGCGTCTCTCCTCCAGTCAATGACCCGTTCCCTTAGGTTTGAGACCTCACATAAAGGTGGCAGAAAGGTACCTGCAAAAAAACAAACCAAAAAACCCCAACGTGAACAAATATAACTAAACAGGCAAATGTTAACCCACGAAGCAAAATTAAAATAGTCTATATTGCATTTTTAGTCTTTAAATTTTCACTAAAAATGCATACTGGACATACGATTCAACTTTATTCCCATTTGACTTCTGAACAGCCTCCAAAACACAGCACAATTTCATGACCAGTGGCAAAGCTCTAACCAGAAATTATCAGAGGATAAGGGAACAAAGTTCACTCTATCGAGTGTCAATTTCAACAGACCTTCCAGACAACCAACCACCTGGCCCGATCAAAGATAAGACGGTGGTTACTTAAGTAGAGATGACAGTGATACGCTGGCTAAACCTACGGCTATTTAGTTAAACAGATAAAGTTAAGCTATCTAATTAGTTTGCTGCTAATATGCTACCGTACAGCCCTGATGGGCTTTCGCTAATACAACCGTGCGTCTAATAAGGCCTTTAAACCTGACAGTCCACCAGATGACCACAGAGGAACACCAAACGGATGAGAAATCATTTTTCCTCTTTTGAAAATCTGCATTTCCTTTTTATTTTTGAGAACTTAACTATTAGGCAATAACAAACGACACATGACATATTTTTCTAGAGAAAACGAGTTGCCGTCACCGGCATCATCAAGTCCAAAACGTTACTACATTCGCTTTCGTTTGTGTCTTTTACAATAACAAAACGCCAAACAACTCATCGCTAGTCAGCGTTACCGAAAACAAAAGAACAAAAGGCATCGTCGCTGTCAGAGGTGGCATTAGGCTTAGTATTAAAAAGGGAAGCTTGAAGTCCAAAGGCAGACTGTAGCTAACCTTAAACATGACAACCTTCTCACACGCCCATATTATTGTGAAAATTATATGGAATTTTTTTTTCATTTCAAAAAGGGCATGGAGAGCAACAGAGTATGGTTTTATACCTCTTTTTTTTTTCTTTTAGTCGCGCTCGAGTGAATCGATTCCGTTCCAGCCAACAGACTGCGCCCACTGTTCTAGAACGCTACAGCTAGCATACCGGCTAACGGTCGGACAACAATAACTGCGATGCAGTATGGTTATCAAACCCGAACCTCAATTCTTCCGCACCGGACCATCTGACATCGACATCACTTAAAGCTCGTGGCTGGTCTGAAAGAAGTGTGGGGTGTTTCTTAGCACCCGAGGCCTAGTCGCTAGTTTAACGCTAGCATATGTGGAAAGGAAGAAAACATCTTTTTTTTTTTTTTTTAAACATAGCGCAAGCTGTTATTGCTACTGCTAGCCCAGCTAACGTTACTGAACTTCACTAAAACAGCGTCATGAAATAAAACAGTACACAACTTTTGAGTTGACAAAACACGTACTGAAAACTCACCACTATAGATATTCCGTTTCGATAGTGTCACTGTATTTAAAAAAAAACAGCAAAACTCTGTCGTGTAATTATCCACTCCCTGCTTCCTCTAGAGGCAACCAGCAAGGTACGTGTGGTGTCGCTTACACCCGTCCTAGAAGCCTAAAAAACTAGCCACTAGCATAAGGTTTATGACGCTCATTTCCGCTTCCTTCCAAAGAACTGGGAGGATCTGCCTCCGTGTACGTAAGCTCCTCCCTGCTAGTCTTTTTCAGTGTTAAGGAAAATTAATTTTCGCAGAGACATACTAGTTGTTAAGATTCACTCACTCTAAATCGTTCAATTTCTTTTTTTTTATCAACAGCTAAATAGCACCTATTTGTACCACGTGACTAAGGCACTGAGATCAGTTTAGCCAAGATAACTTTGAAATAATCCGGCTTAACTAAACCTAACGTCAGCAATTACACCAGCTAATCACGTGAAAATGGCACTCTGAAAGGTTATCCAAGAGGCAGTGACACCACAGCATGGGCAGAACCAAACTGTTTTCATAATCCTCAAAAGAAGAACAAACTATAACACGGAGAGAAAAAGAGGAAATAAAATATGTAATCCAAGATGAAAAGAAACTCAGCTGCAATTAAAGAAAGGAAAGCTGGCAAAAGATGACAACTGTGCAAGCCAGTATTATCACTAACATCACTACCTGTGAACAGATCGGACTTAATGGATTCAGCCGCTTCTACTGAAAGAAAAGCTATAGGAAATGTCAGTAAACTTGTCCACAAGGAATCCATGTGACTACCTGATAGCCAGGCTGCAGTTTGTGAGATTAGGCAGAGCTTTGTCTGATTTGGTGACGGTATAGTAGCTCTACAGGAGACTCTGCTGTCTCCATTTCCGATGGCTCTTTCCTGTTGAAGCTGAGATCCTTCAATGTATGCAGCAAAAATGATGACCACCTTCTCTAACAGTGATTCAGCTCCACTGCCACATGCTATCACAATATATCTGACAGAGAGGCACCTACCAGATAATATTATCATTATCATTAATATATTCTTATTCACCATCTCAGTTGTGTAACAAACGAATACTCCCAAAACGGGATAAAGATTTATCATCATCATCATGTCTTGTCATATGTTTATCCTTATTCTTTGAGCTAAAATCTTGTGGTGTCTAATGATCGTGAGATGCCAAAAAATCATAATTGTGGTGAATAGAAGGCATTTAAGGTCAACAAGCCTGCAATACTTTAGGACTCTCATGTAGAATTGATTGGTTATAAAAAGCTTGCAGGCAGCAAAAAAATAAAACAAGCGATAAAGTCCCTTATTATTGATCTTAATGGAAAGCTAGAAATTTGAGACCATCTCACTGTCAACTCATTGATCTGTGGGCTCTTCTGGGAATAACTACAGTGTTTTCAGAGAGACCTGATTGGTCAGTAGGCTTTGGATTTGTAAGTGTTGATCTGTTATCTTGAACATAACCTGCTCCAATGAGTGAATGACCTTTATGGCCCTGAAAACTTGTGATGTTGTCTCACGTTGTCTCGAGTCTCTCTTTCAGTCACAGGCAAGCTGCAGGATGGCTATGCATTAATTCATTCACAAACTTTCATTGAGATTTTCAGCTGTGTGTCCTGGCTTAACCTTATAGCTTGGTCATCTTCTAGTTACTTTAAACCGCCTACCTGATTGTCAACACCATATCTGACAAGACAAAAGGACTGCCAAATATGTAAAGGCAGAGAAGTGAACATGTTCACTGTAAACTAAACATTTATCAATGCCACACCCTAGTTCGTTCCCCCTTGCCACAAAACTGTCACCCATATTTATCATTATCCTACAAACTACAATTAACTACTATCACTGTTAACTATAGCCACATACATAACACATTTCTCACTTAGATGCATTTATGTCCATCTCATTCAGTCTGAAATGGGAAATTAAGAACACAGATTCATGCATTTTAGCTGCAGTGTAATAAATTAGTCTACTAGGTTAAAGTAGGACACATTAGAGAACGCAGGAATGCAAATTTCTCAATATTATGTTCAAGGATCCATATGGCTTCAGCCATAAAATACGATATGTATAAACGCCATCTCATAAAGCTTTACTTGGCTAATTGCTGGAATATTTGGTCTTCTGTTTTCCTGTTTTCATTTCTTGCACATCTGCTTTTAATCCTGGCCTTTGACAGCAGAGGTATTAAAACCTTGACAATGCTGCCACCTAGTGGGAATAAACAAAAATGGGTTCTTTCTGTCTTTAACCACGCAAGGGTTGCTACCAGAAGTACTTAGCCATATGTTAATACCGCACAGTTGAGATAAGAAATGTGCATATCTTTTCCAAATATTACACAGCAAACAATATGGAGAGTGACACTGTTCAGTTGGACAATTAATTAGACTGTTTATAACAGATAACCTATCGTGTGACCTCCATCGTAACGGCATTGTGAATGATAAAGCTATTTGGTCGGACGGCTAACGCTTTTTAAAAGAAAATAAGGTGGAATGAAGCGAGGATATCGTCCATTAGGTATTCACTCAAGAATGACTTCCAGTATTACTCACACTGGCGGCGGAAAGTATAGCTCACAGCTGTTCAGTGGGTGACGACACAAACTTAGAAATAAGAATGATGATTTTTTTAAGGGTCTCCGAGTTGCGGAGTACTTTATCTCGCAGTTGCCAAATACCAGACTCAGAGCTGACGCGAGCGCGCGCGTTTTATCTGCTGAAGTGTCTTGGACGACAAAAACATGCGCGCGCGGCTGAACCTCTGCTATCAAAGCCATAAAGCAACAGTTTAAGCTGGATTTTTGTATGCATATGTATATTTAAAATATGCGTATTTTCTCAAGCTCATCTATCTTCTTTGCCTTAAACTGATATATAAGTTATTTTAGAGTATATTCGTATTATTCTTCGAGGTTGGATGGAGGACTACATTATGAATTCATCTTCTTCGTACCTCAGCTCACCTGACAATCTGGAAAAAGGTAAGCTTTTCTTCTTCTCGTTTTTCTGTTGAATTGGGCACATGCATAGAGATTTATCACCAGAGATGAAATATTATGTTGTTCATTTTCATGCAAAAAGTAGTTATTGACACTTTGAAAACAAATGAATGAAAAAAAGTTATAAGGAAAGAAAGCTGATGGAGAATATTCTGTTTTTGTCCTTTCTACCAGATCATGAGCAGTACAACAATGTGCTCATGCCCAGCATCTTTGGTGTTATTTGTTTCTTTGGGATCACTGGGAACTGCATTCTCATTTACACCATTGTGAAGAAGACCAAGTTCTGCTCTCATCCATCAGTGCCAGACATATTTATCTTCAGCTTGTCCATCGCAGACCTCCTCTTTCTCCTTGGCATGCCTTTTCTCATTCACCAGCTCGTGGGCAATGGCTCCTGGTGCTTCGGTGGCACCATGTGCACTGTCATCACAGCGCTTGATTCCAACAGCCAGATCGTCAGCACGTACATTCTGACTGTCATGACTCTGGACCGCTACTTGGCAACGGTCCACCCCATCCGCTTCAAACACGTTCGAACCCCCTTCGTGGCAGGGGCGGCAGTGGCGCTGGTGTGGGTGTTTTCTCTGGTCTCCATTACTCCGGTCTGGATGTACACTGGACTCATGGGTCTCAAGGACGGCTCGGTCGGCTGCGCCCTCCTGCTCCCAAACCCGGCCACAGATACATACTGGTTCACCCTGTACCAGTTCTTCTTGGGCTTTGCTCTTCCTTTAGTGGTCATCTGCAGTGTCTTCTTCAAGATTCTTCAAAATATGTCAGCCACAGTTGCTCCACTACCCCAGCGCAGCCTCAGGGTGCGTACAAGAAAGGTGACCTGCATGGCAGTGGCCATTTGCCTGGCCTTCTTCTTATGCTGGGCCCCTTATTATATCCTCCAGCTGGCCCACCTGGGAGTACAGCGGCCCAGCTTTGCTTTCCTGTATGTCTACAACATCGCCATCAGCCTGGGCTATGCCAACAGCTGCATCAACCCTTTCATCTACATTGTGTTGAGCGAAACATTCAAGAGGCAGTTCATTGTAGCTATTCGGCCACCCCACAGAGGCTTCAGAGTCGCCCCTGCTCAGGCTGAAGGCTTGAGTTTGAGGGTTGCGCCAGAGAGCTCTCATCCATCCCGCTCGCAGTCATCACGGGAACTGCTCCAAAACATGCTGCCCGTCACCGTGGCTGTGCACTGAGATTGACAGCTATCTGGCCACCCCGACCACTGCTAACTGCCACCCCCAGCAACGAGCCATCTGCCAGTACAGATGTCTCTCTTTTTTCTTTCCCTCCTCGGAAAGCACCCGCTGTTCACATCAACACGTGACAAGAGGAGGAATTTCTATGCCACACACACACTGCGTTAATGTACCAAGTGGTGATATTACCGGTGAAGTTTGGAGACGTGTTTATGTTTGTTGTGAGGAATTAATGTATCAACTGTAGTCGTCATATTTTTAAAGAATGAGAATGAAAAAAGGAACAATAGGCAACTTGCAGCTGACATGTGCCATTTTAAAAAAAAATCTGACTTTGTTTAAACTATTCTTGATTTATCAGTATGGTATCTGTGTAAAGGTTTGATGTAAAGCCAACTTCATCACACAGCTGCGTTGTACTTAATGTGTCTTAAATTACTACATCGTGGTAGCAGAAAAGTGCAGATTTGTCACTGTTTTGTGTTGTGCACTGTAAGTTTATCAATGTTGTGGTGGAGAAGAAAAAGCATGTGAGCACATTTAACACATTCTAAAGGTCAAGCCAGCTGCACCATTAAAGAATAGCACACACGGCTGAGGGCAGATTATGCACTAATGAGACAGTATGCAAAAAACCCCTCTAGTAGCACTTGGAGGATGAGCTACTCCTCTCATGCAATCACCGAGGACAGACTGCACGCCTTCACTGGCAAAGACAAAGGATTTGCAGACTTAGTACTGATCTTCTCTTTGTGTGTGCTTGAATGTCATTATTCATGCATCTCCAAATGTTATTCTGCTGTACCTTGGTGACTGTGTGACTTTTTTTTTGGAGGCATTTGTCTCCACGCTGGCTTTGGAGACTCTCACTGTGAATTGGCTGTTGCCGTGTGCAGCCTGTCTTACTGTAACTGTAACTCTTACCTGCTACTGGAAAACTGTGTTTACTGTGCTTACTGTGAAAGCTCTTGTCTCACCCAGTGGGTGGGTTTGTTTTACTCTAATCAATAATAAAATGTGTGTGTGAATTTGTCAGTGTGTGATGGATTTTTGTCTTCAAAGGCTCGCATTTTGCACCGTAAAATCAGACGGGACATCTTGATTGCAGTTTTTTTTCTTCTAAAGAGATCTTGCGATTCTCTAAATATAAGGGTGAGTGAAATGTGGATTTCATTTTCAGTTTCTCACTTCAATGGTTTGAAACATCATCTAATTATCAGTAGTGAAACATCAGAAGTAAAATGTTAGTTTTGATGAGATTTATTCAGCCAAACTGCAGCTGAAATTAACAGAAACTGTAACAAAACATCTTTATTGTTTTGATCCTCAATGGCATAGGAAACAAAGTAATGAAGTAATATAAAAAAGTAAAAGAGTAAATGATTATGATAATATATACTTGGTGGACTCTTTATTAGGTACACCCTCTCTTGTCTTCAGAGCTAAATTCACTCAGAGGTTTTGGTCCATCTCGACATGATGTGAATACCCCATTCTAACACATCCCAAAGGTGACTGCAGAGGCTATTTGAGTTCAGTACAAGTTCAAGAAACCGATTTGTGATGATCTGAGCTTTTTTGACATTGTGTGTTATTTTCCTGGAAACAGCCATCAGATGATCGTCACACCGTGGTCATAAAGGTATGGACATGATCAGCATCAGGCGGGCTGTGGAGTTCTCTCCCAAACCACTAAAACTTTGATCCGGGGCAGGATGGATTCTTCCTTTCATACTGTTTAAATCAAACTGTGACCCAGCCATCTGAATGTCATAGCAGAAATGGAGACTCATCAGAACAGGAAACGTTTTTGGTGAGCATGCCTAAACTTTAGCCTCTGTTTCCTGTTTCCCCTGCAATCAGAGTTTGACCCATTGTGCGTTCACAAATGCCACACTCAAAGTCACTTGAACACCTTTCTTCCTCATTCCGATGCTCAGTTTGAACTCCAGCAGACCATCTTTATATTTCTAACTTCAATGAGTTGCTGCAATGTGATTGGCTGATTAGGTATTTGTGTCAAAGAGGAAGTTGAACAGGTGTACCTAACAAACTGGTCAAACTGGTGTTCCAGGTTTTGGTAGCTGTATTCAGTATCAAAAAACAAACAAACAAAAAAACCCCCAAAACCCAGCAGAGTGGGATAAAGCTGTCATTACATCTCATTTAAATGGTAATTCCTTACACACACACTTCATAATGAAATCTCAAGGCAGCCTATTTACTGTCAACACTACTGACAGATTACCTTTGACTGTGGTTATAGCCCTGATGACAAAACTGCGTGGCACCGCTAATGAGTGTTTTTCTGCTCCTGCGCGTCTCACCTCCTAAGAGCAGCATTTTGAATTTAAATTTCAGTTAAAGTCTCCGGAGGGACTTAATTACATAAACCGGTGTAATAACACTGGAGGGGCCCTAAATGAATTCACAGATTATCAAGCTTTAGAATGAACTTCAGATTTTGATTGCAAGACTTTTGTCACACAGATCCAGTGAACGGGAAAGCACACACAAATCAAAGTAGTGTTTTTACTGCATAAGGTAACATGAGGGTGAGTGAATCTCCAAGGCTAAGGAGCATCGGGTTACTGGGTTGAAGGAGGGGGTCATTTCAGGAAGGGACTTATCAGCAAACAAATTCTCAACAGCCAACTAGATGAAATGATGCTTGAAGAGTAATATGGAAAGACAGAGAGAGAGCACCGGGTCCACTCCAGCAGGGGCTCAAGGTCAGGCTGACCCAGAATGAGAGAATCTGCAGGGGCTGCAGAGGGCAGCGTGATGTTTTTGCAAAAATATGTTATTTTCTCTACTCTAACCTCTGTGAATGGAGGATTCAGACAGAACTGCCAATACTTGTAACTCTTGCTGTGCCAACCTTTGCGAAGCTCACGTCCTGCTTTGCTCAGACTCCATTAAATGTCAACGTTAACGCTGTAAATGTAATGTTAGTGTAAATAAATTGGTCACAAAGGGACCACAAAAAGTGGTGGAAAATAATCCCATTGAGGTTGAAAAGAAACAGTAAGAAATTCAATGTGGCTGTGTCCTCTTCCAGCGGCCTGTAATTCCATGTTTTCCATCAATAGGTGTATTTGTAGCTCAGTATGAAAATGGCATTGAGCCAAACAGAACCACTGCTATGCTGCACAATGGATTGTTCATGAACACAATGTGGTATAGTTGTGCATGTATCCTCACACCCACTTTCACTGACTAGAAGTGCCTTCAGAAAAGAATTGCACGCTGTTGCTCACTCGCTATCTTGCCAGTGGCATTAGTCATCACCTTCAAGCCAAAGAGATGGAGGAGAGTGGCTAACATGCACTCAGCCCGCATAGATTTCTATAAATGTGTCAGTGCAAATGTGGCAGATGGGATGATTTCGATGCTGAGAGCACATGATCTTGTGATGGAAGTTAGGGGCTCCTGCGTGTGCCCACCTCCCTTTTGATTTACACTGACGCAATTTCATAAATTTCAAAAGCAGCTATAGCCACAGGAGAGTTAACCTCCCCCGAAATTTCTGCCCCAGCAACAGCAGCAATTACCCTTGTTATGATGAGTTTTGTCCACCTCCTGGCCTCAAACAGCCTTTTGATGCACCCTGTTTTATTATGCTCTGTATCAGAGCACAAGTGTGTCTTTGTAGCTATTAGGAAATTGATGTAATGCCATGCTATTTGTTATAACAAATGACACGTGGATTGCAAAAAGAGGAATAAAAGACACGTTTTTTTGCACCCTGATCGTCCCCCTGGCAGGTGAACTTTCAGAGCTGTATTATTCCACGTCTGTTTGATGTGACACACTGACACGGGGCTGGATATCATCTGGTTTTAATGCAGCGTTATAATATCAAGTGTGCAGGATCTGGGTGTAAGTCTATATAGTAAACCTAGTCTTTTGAAATGAGCTTGTATAATATTGTTCGCTCTAAGTGACATTTTGGGAAAAGCTTCTATTGGTATGTTTCAAGGGTTTAAAACTGGAAAAATGTCAAAAAATAATAGAATTCAATGAACAAACCCAACTATAATGAAAGCAATGCCTTGTGAAGGTGTGAAAATGTCAGAGTCATAAAAAGCAGTGACTCCTTCAGTATTAGAGCTATATTGTTCCACACTGGTGTGGAGCAGGAATTTGTTTGGAAGTCATTTTCACTCCAATATTGCAGCAACAGGTGAGCATGAGACTCTGAGCACAGCACACTGGCTCAAAGTCTTTTTAAAGCTGGTTCTTTAAGATGTGCTGATAAAAAAAAGTGCTTGGAATAAATTACAACTTTAATGAAAAACTTTTCAGGAATACTATATTCTGTTTGGTATGCTTCATTTCAAGGCTTTCAAATAGGAATAAGTGCATAATTAAATGAAATAAATATGTATATAAGAATGAAGCACTTGCTTCTGTGGGTCTGATGAGAACATTGGTACTACTCTTTTTTATCTATATTTTTATTAGTTTATTGAGGATTGACATTAAAAAGCTGAAGAAAATAAAAGCTAACTTGTTTTCTTCATTGGGTTTATTGAGTCTGATATTTTGGGAGTATTGTTTAAATGACAGCTTGTTAAAGGCGAAGAAGCAGAGGGGGGACTGCTCGTCACACCTGATCAGAACTGTGCAGACTTTATGATTATTTGCAGGCATATGGTTAATATTAGCAGTACTCACCTTTTCCTGGATGTCTTCTCAGCAGGGTGTGGATCAAAAAAGCAAAAGGAGCTCAGCACACGAAGTGTTTCTAATATCCTAATAACCCCTTAACGCCTAGTGTCTCATATTTGATTCATACAGTTTTTTGTGAGTTTTTGAGGCATCTACATCATTGTTGTGATCCCCCCCCCCCCCCCCGCATTAAAAATCTAAATAAATGGCACAATACATTTTAAGCAATTGCTACAAACACGATACAAATATGGAAAATAAAATTGAATTATTATTTTTAACTAATTTGTCAGATGGTTCAATAACTAGAATTTTATGGCAATTATTTTATATTTCAAGCTTTAAGGGTTTAAATCACAAATGTTATTGAATCATTTAGAGGAAGTTGTACAATTTAAATGTTTCTTTTCTTTGTATGATACTTTGGTTTGGTGTTACCTTGTGTGGATAATGCCCAGACTTTGTTTATGAATTTAAATCTGACATTTTCTTTCTCTTGTCACTTGTTTTATTTAAAAGCTTGAGTTGCTTCAGACTTTAAACAAACTATAATCACCATATAAAAAACGATCATACAACAATGGAAATGAAGCTACCGACAACTTTGTAAAGTATTTACATGAATTATACTTTGCAGGCAGCAATATGATGCTTATTGCAGAAAAACCAAGAATACATAAATAAATGATAAGCCATGCTTTTTCTGATTTACCCATTGAGAGTACCAAAGGAGTCATGATTTATTCAAGCGCTGTGCTTCTGAACATCCATCAAGTCTTATTAAACACATGAGGAAACCCATCGTGATGCTGAGGAGTAATACCCCATGCTAACCTATGTTGATGTAGGGTGTCTGCAGAGGTAATTCAAACAGTTTGTCAATCAGGCACCACCACACTCAGGGTGATTCAATTCTGTTTCCTCTGAAATCACATACTTGCTAGTGGAACAGAGCCAGATTTGAGGAGAAAAGAAGTCCTCATCTATCAGTCCCATTTCCCTTTGTATCCATCCTGGATAACTGCATTGCAGAAAATAACAGGAAAGTGGTGCATTTGTGAAAAATGTGCTTGAGGAATAACAAGAAACAACAAGTACTTTGAAGTCTATGTTTTACACTTGTTAGTGAAGTGTTTCTGGAATCATTAAAAAAGAAAAGCTGGCATGTTCAGACATACAGCCGTGTTTTTCGCAGAGTTTAAGGGTTCTATCAGAGTGCTTGAGTGTGCATCAGGCTACAATCTTTTGATAACAAGAGTGAACATTGCAGTAACACACCAGACCCTGGCTTGTTTTCCTGCTGACATCAAAGAAAGCACCAGAGGCTGAATATGATGATTAATATTGCTCCAGCACACCGCTTCTCTGTTAGCAACCATTTTCCTGAAAGGTCTTGCGGAAATGTCAAACAGTGAAAGCTGTTTTTATTTACATTTGATCAGCAGTTCTATTCAGTGTCGTGTTGGGCATCTGGCCCTCCTGCTGCAGAAGAGCATATAATTGTATAATTATAACAAGCAGAGCCTCCCTTATTTTGGTAACTTAGACATAGAAAACACATTAGCCTTGTTGGACAACACTGGGCATTATATTAGTCTGTGTATGTTAATAGGAATTTATTTGCACAGCAAGTCCTGTTAATGAAGCAGATGCTGTGAGAACATTTAAAGCATGTTGCTGCATACAAAATAAGCTAATGTCTTTTTAAATGATCTTTGGTCATGGCAAGAATAAGAAAGTGAATAAGAAACACAAACCTCCTCATTTGAGATTCAGTCCATGATCCCTTTGTCTTGCAGTCTATAACCCTCACTGTTCTCCAGGGTATGCTGAACAAATGCAGAATATGCAGAGTGTAGAGAGGCTCCTGACTTTCCCAATTGGTTAATTGTTGATTCTAAATTGGCTCTAGGTGTGAACTTGAACGTAAAAGGTTTGATTGCCGACCTTTCTGGGGTCTTGTTTGGCTTCTGGCTCTGTCACACCTGGGATAACCCCTTCATGCTACCTTCACGCTCACATAGCTGAATGTCAAAATCGTGTCAGGACAGACACAGTCTCTCTTCAATAACACAGTGAGTTTATTTACAAGGGAACAGTGCAACAATAGTCCAACACAAAGTCCACAGTAGTGATGATCCCGCTTCCTGAGTGTGCGTGAGTGTCCTCGCTAAGTCTCTCCACAGGAGCTCTCCCAGGCTCAGTTTGCCCCCTGCTTTTTCGGAGGGGTTTCTCTGCAGGTGTCTGCACACAGAAGACAACAGAAAGTCTTCCAAACAGATTACAGAGCCAGACAAGAAGCATGGAAGCCAGAGTCACTCTAACTGTGAGCTATTCAACAATACAGCGACGACTGAAGCTCTGCAGCTCCATAAGTAGTGGCTTTGAGGAGGGCTCAGGAACAGCTGTGTGATGATCAGCAGGAAGATTGGAAAAGCTGTAAAACCTGTGGAAATGGAGAAAGAGCCAGGTGCTGCTAATCAAATACACCTGATTAATTGATCATCTAAAAGTGAATGCACCGCTACGAAAGGAGAAGTTTTGTCAGTTTGCAGGTCTGGAACAATTGGGTCAGTGCTAATGCAATACCAACAAGGAAAGACATCAGCTTCACATCAATCAGGGGAGGGTTATAAAGTCACGTCGAAACCATTTGAAGTCCATCATTCAGCAGTGAGAAGGATTATTCACAAATGATTCAAGATAGTTGGCAGTCTTCCCAGGAGTGGATGTCCCAGCAAATACACTCCAAGGCCAGACCGTGCAATGCCTGTAGTAACTGCCAAAACCCCAAGAGCTACGCCTCAGACTCTACAGGACTCAGTTAGCAGGTTAAATGTTAAAGGCCTTTTCCAAAACAGGACTTTAAACCTGGCTGGGGTTTAAGGTCATTGTGGAAATGCTGGGGTGGGAACTTATAAGAGCTGTGCATACATGAATGACTGCAAACCCCAATGAACTGAAACAATATTGTAAAGAAGAGTGGCCCAAAGGTTTTTTGTTTTTACAAGAAGATACTTGATTATTTTACTGATGCTTTCTCCTGATGCTTGAAGTTTTTTCAGTAATACTGTAATTTCTAGAGTGTGTATATAGGGGCACTTAAGTTTTTACAGTAATAGTGTAATTTCTGCAGTAAGTTATTTTGCAAAATTATAATATATTTGACAGAAAAAAAATACCTGTTATTCATATCTAGAGATTAGTACAAGCTAATTGTGCAAATGTCCCAAATGTAACAGACTCTCTTTAATAATTTGGTCCTAATTCTGTTTCCCACAGAATTGCACTCGATTAGTGGCAGCAGTTTGTGCCCAAAAGAGGTGGCACACAAGCTTTTGCAAATATATTCATGTATCATACTACAAATACTTTTAGGAAATAAATAGCAGAACAAAAATTGCCATTATTCTGAACTACAGTTAGTAATAACAATCCTTATTTCTCTCTATAGCCTCAGTCAGCTTGGCACAGAGCAACATTTGAACCTATTATCTACATATAACATGAGGAAACATGAGATGGGACGGGTCAGTGGTAACCGTTTAGCATCGACTGAAATTTAACTGTAATAGAGGCGACCGCCACTTTCTTCACAGATTAAAAAAATAAACATGTAAATAACACATATGGATGTTGCTTTGGTGGTTTGTCTATATCTTAGATTGGGTAACTCTGATTCCAGCAGTGATTGGGAAATTGTAATTCAAGTATAGTCAGTACATTTGATGTAACAGTCAAATAAACTTCCACCAGCTCCCAGAATGCTTTGCTGTTTACACAATACTACTGGATTTTTGAAATACAGCCTGCTTACTGTAAAATCCTGCTGCAGTTTTTACAGGAATTTGTTACAGTGTATTTATACAAGTGTTGAACAGCTAACACACAGCCATGTTCCTGTTTAAATAGATGAAAGGGCTTATTTTTCTTCCCCTATTTGGCCTTCTTTAGTAAAAGACCAAAAGTTAGACTCCATTTCATTTTATTCTAATGCTGGTCCGTTTGAAAAACACCCTGAAAATGTACATCTCCCAGTCTCAATGAAACTGATGTAACGATTTCTTCTTCTAGCACAGACTCCTTCAGGGTAGAGATGTCCTGATATAGTTTTAGACATTTTTAGATTTTTAGGCTCTTTCAAAGAATATCTCGCACATCTTATGTATCTTTGCAACACCTAACCCAGTGAGGCTCTGTCAGTGTGCAAGAAACTTCTTTAACCTGGGAAACTAAAGAAAAAGAAGGCGTAGGCAGAAACAAAATGCTGCTGGTAACAGCTGTGGTGAGATAAGGCAACCTTGTAGTTCACCCAGCGCTGTGTTGTGTCAGTGTATGAAATGTGGTGTGAAGCACTTCATGGCACTTCCCTACAAGCTTTGAAATATGGCTCACACTTGGACTATTCACTCCATTCAAATCAGCTCTAAGTTAATACATAGGTGCTAAAGAACATTTAAAAATAGCACAGGTACATACAAAGGGTAAAAGTTCAAGACAGATGACAACTCATACTGAGTTAAAAGCCAAAGAGAAAAGGTTTTAAAAACAGCAAAGGATATAGCCTGCCTGCTTCTGGGGGCGGCTCATTCCACATTTTAGGAGCCAAAGCTGCAAAGGCTTTGGCTCCTCTGGTTTTATAAAATGTCTTTGGGACAGTCAAAAGCTGATCTAAGAGCACGTGACGGCATGTAAGGGTGAAGCAGCTCAGACAAATAAGAAGGGGCAAGATCATTAAGAGTCTTAAAAACAAATTACATCATTTTAAAAGGGATTCAAAACTGAACGGGAAGCCAGTGAAGGGATGCTAAAAATTGTGCAGCAGCATTTTGTACAAAGCGGTAGATGTGAGAGGGAAGCCTTGTGAATTCCACTTAAAAGACTATTATAATAATCCGAGAGATGATAAATGCGTGGATCGGTGCCATCTAGACAGGATGGGCTTGGTTTTGCACTTCCGCCTCAAGTGGAAGGAGGCTGGGGTCCATCTTCACACCTAAATTGGTGATGCTGGATTTTTCATGTGGAGCCAAACAGAAAAAGTCAAAGGCAGGGAAACAGCTGGAGCCACTGGATTTAAGAACTGTGACCTCAGTCTTTTCTTTCATTAAAATGGAGCGGTTGGTCCTGGCTCAGCTTCGGCGCCTAATAAGCTCATCACTGGACCCACTTCAGTTTGCCTACCAGCCTGGCATTGGAGCGGATGATGCCGTCATTCACCTCCTACATCGTTCCCTCGCTCACCTGGAGACCGCTGGAAGCACTGTGAGAATCATGTTCTTTGATTTCTCCAGTGCCTTCAACACCATTCTTCCCTCGGTTCTAAAGGACAAGCTGGTGAACTCTGGAGTGGACCATCACCTCACTACCTGGATCCTGGACTACCTCACCGACCGACCACAGTATGTGAGGACTCAGGGCTGTGTGTCGGACAGGGTCGTCTGCAGTACGGGGGCCCCACAGGGAACGGTTCTGGCTCCGTTCCTCTTCACCATCTACACTGCAGACTTCTCCCACAATTCCACCCAGTGCTTCCTGCAGAAGTTCTCTGATGACTCTGCAATAGTCGGCCTCATCACTGATGGGGACGACAAGGAGTACAGAGGTCTGACCCAAGACTTTGTGGACTGGTGCCAGCTGAACTACCTCCAGATCAACGCCAGTAAAACCAAGGAACTGGTGGTAGACTTCCGCAGGCACAAGCATTCTCCACTGCAACCACTGAACATCCAAGGTATGGACATTGAGGCTGTGGACAGCTACAGGTACCTTGGTGTTCATCTGAACAACAGACTGGACTGGACTCATAACTCAGACGCCCTCTACAGGAAAGGGCAGAGCAGGCTGTACCTGCTGCGGAGACTCAGGTCGTTTGGAGTGGAGGGCCCACTCCTGAAGAAATTCTATGACTCTGTTGTGGCTTCTGCTATCTTTTATGGCGTGGTCTGCTGGGGCGGCAGCATCTCTGCTGGGGACAGGAAGAGACTGAACAGGGTGATCCGAAGGGCCAGCTCTGTTCTAGGATGCCCTCTGGACCCAGTGGAGGTGGTGAGTGACAGGAGAACGGCGGCTAAGCTGTCATCCCTGATGGACAACATCTCCCACCCCATGCAGCAGACTGTGACAGCACTGAGCAGCTCCTTCAGTGGGAGACTGCGGCACCCACGGTGTGGGACGGAGAGATTTCGCAGGTCTTTCCTCCCCACTGCTGTCAGACTCCATAATAAAGACTTTAACTGATCAAGCACACACATCCATACATATGCAATAATACTAAGTGCAATAATCCTTTCTGTCATCGTTGTATTTTTACTCAGTTGTATATAGTATTTGTATTTGTATTCTATTTTTATCTTATTGTATATTTATTTTATTTTATTCTACTGTATATAGTATTTTATTTTATTCTATTCTGTACAGTTGTGTACTGTATTTATTCTTATTGTATTCTAATTTTTGCCTCATAACTTTTGCACTGTCCACTTCCTGCTGTGACAAAACAAATTTCCCACGTGTGGGACTAATAAAGGTTATCTTATCTTATCTTATCTTATTAAGAAAATTCACCCCCTGATGTCTTTGAGACATTTAAGGAGAGGCTGAACAGAACCACTGTGTTTTAAAAGGAAATAGACTTGACAGCCATCAGCATATAAGCTGGTAGCAAATAGAAAGAGAACAGTAGAGGACCAAGAATGGAACCCCAAGGTACCCCCCAGGGGAGGGCAGCGGAAGTACAGGTAAAATCATTCATTATGACACACAAAGTCCTTTCAGAGAGGTCGGACCTAAACCACTGCAGAGCTGAACCAGTGATGCCCACCCACTGCTACAGTCTGTTTTTACAGTCTGTCGGCTTGCAAAAGCAGGTACGGTCTTTCAGCGGCTCCGGACGATCTGGTCAATCCCAAAGATCGATCTGGTGACGAAGATTCGTCTGCTCAACTCCATCGTTATACCTACCGCGATCTGTACTTGTGAGATGTGGAAAACATCAGCCAGAAGACTCAATGTGGCCCAACAGCGATGGCTAAGAGGGAACCTGGGGGTCTCTTACCGGGACCATGTCACCAATGAAGAAGTACACCGTCGGAATGCCACACGTCCCCTCCAGGACATTGTGACTGAGCGACATGTGCGCTTTGCAGGTCATGTTCTATGCCAACCCCCACACCAACTGCCCAAGATTGCCATCATGTGGAACCCACCCTGTTACGACCCGGCTCAAAAGCCGCAACATAAAAAAAGGAGACGAACAACAGAGTGTGGGTGAGAAGAGGTTTCATCCTAAAATGGAAAACCAGGTTGGCTAAAATGGCTGGTGCCACCAAGGCAAAGACTAGTGCACTGCCGGAAAGCTTGCCTCAGGTATGCTTTTATCCACACCTGACTAGGTGTGGCCAATTAGCACCAGCTGAAAACACTGAGACGATTAGAAGCTGCAGAGGGACGTAACCAAGATGGAAACCAGGCTGTCCCTGTACAACATGGTAGAGAACTTTCATCGATGATTTACGCACCACAGACATTGCGATGAGGGCGAAGCAGCTGCAGCTGATCGAGTACGTTGGCGGACATTTGACGCCCAATGCGCCGAATGGCGCAGGAGGACCTAACTAACTAATTAGAATAATAACCATTATGACATGACATCATCACACAGTTACTACAGATTTGTTGGCTGCACATCCATGATGTGACTCGCCCATTCCACCACATCCCAAAGATGCCCTATTGGTTTGAGATGTGATGACTATGGAGGCAAACTCATTGTCATGTTCAAGAAACCAGTGTGAGATGATATGAGCTGGACATGGTGTATCATCCTGCTGGAAGCATTAATACTCAGATAGGCTGTGGTGTTTAAATGATGCTGAGTCGGTTCCAAGGTGTCTGAAGTGTGTCAATAATTTTTGTTTTTGCACCAAATTCTGACCCTATCATCTGAATGTCAGAACAGAACCTGACACTCATCAGTGGAGGGAACAGTTTTCCAGTCTTCTGTTGTCCAATTTTGGTGAGCTTGTGCAAACTCTTCCTCAGTTTCACCCAGAGAACTGCCACATACTGGATACTTTCTATTTTTCAGACCATTGTCTGTAAACCCGAGGGACTGGTTGTGTGAGAAAATCTCAGTAGATTACCAGTTTCTGAAATATCCACTTAATTTCACTTAGTTTGAACTCCAGCGGGTAGCCTTGAGCATGTCAGCAAACTTAAATGCATGTAGTTGCTGCCATGTGATTGGCTGATTTCATAGTTGTGTTAACAAGCAGTTGAACAGGTGTAACTAACAAACTGGTTTCTGGAAAATTAATCTTGGTTATTATCTATACATTGTTTTGTATGCATGAACATTTTTTTTTAAATTTAAAAATGTTATTATTCACACTTTGAGTTTAAAAAAAAAGATGATTAAGTATGAATTAAGAGGAGCCATGCAATGCCTTTTTTTTAAAATAAAAGAAAAAACTCAGCTGTTTTTCATTTATTTGAAGCAATGTTGAGAAAAATGCACCACAAATAATTCTGCCACACTGACATGATTTGTGAGAAAAGCTGTGTTTAATTTGCAACCCATAAAACTCTCAGTACGTTATGCAGATGTTACAGACAGTCCGATTCAAGAACTTGCGTGTGTTGTGTCACATTCAAACCTACCAAACCTATTATTCCGCCCTTTCGTGGTAATCTGAAGCATACAGTTTTAATCTGGTACTTAAATTACATAATTACACATCAGGTACAAAATGTAGACTTTTAAAAAAGTTAATAAAATAGAATCTAGCCATTGTTCCCAAATAATGTATCAGACACATCCTTCATGTATGATCACTTAATTTGGTAAATAGTGATTTTAAACAGTTACGTCAAATGACAGAACATAAAACAGCGAGGACAGATACAGTGTGTGCAACTAACAGGGACTCTGAAAAGCATCAGTGACAAATTTAAAACACTGAAAACAGTTTATTGTAAATCAAAAGCTTATCGTCGAGTTTGAATAGAGAAAAAAAATGTTATTTCTGGTTTGCTCATCCTTCCGCCGCATCGGAGAAAGCTATCACGGTGCAGCTCCAGAAATGGTGATTACTCTGAATTAAACAGACACTAAATATTCAGGAAGAGCTCCTGCTTCTGGCGGCTACTTTATACAATTTTCAGGGAATGCTTTGAAGCATGATTGCCATTAACACTCTGCCTATCTTCAAGTCTTCGATGAAAGAACAACCTACGATTTTTTTAAATCAGCAAAATTTCAATCCAACTCGAGTGAAAAAGACATACAGTACACACTCACTCTCCCACACACTGGAGCAGCAGATGTGGAGATAAAAAAAAAAAAACAGCCCTCTCCTTTATTGCTGTGCAAGCCACTGAGGTGGTAAAAACATGTTTTCTGTGCTTTCTTAAAATTTCCTCATGACGTCAGAGCAAACCAACCACTGGAAAATGCACATTTGGAAAGAATGGGGTTTCACAGCTCCAACACCCCCCCAGAACAAACCTTTAGTCATGAAAGTCCCCTTACATACTCTTCACCAGCCGAAGTACAGATGAGAACAAAATTATTATCACCTGTATGAAATTTCTAATTTTCCCTATTGCTTTTGTAACAGAGCAATCTTGATAATCCCAAAGCAAGGATATACAAAGTGGTCACAGCATTTCCAGGTGTCAACAACTGGAGTGAGAAGTATCATCAAGAAATTAAAAGAGAGTCACAGAGTACAGAACGAGCCTGGCAGAGGTAGGAAGCCAAAGATCTCAAAGACTCTGGAAAGAAAATTTGCCAACAACTGCCAAGACACCATTGAATGACTTAGTCAAGTAGGGAATTGTAGTCTCCAAGAAGACTATCACTCGAACCATGTACAGGAGTGGATTGGGAGGTTGCAGAGCAAGAAAAACTTCTGCAGAAGAGACAGATGAAAGTATGTTACTAACAACTTGGAGAAATAATAAGCGTACTGGAAGCGTGTCCTTTGGTCAGATGAGATGAAACTAGAGCTCTTCGGCCACAGAGACTCTGCTTACATTGTAGGCCTACAACCAAAGAACACCGACCCCACAGTGAAACACGGTGGTGGGATTATTAGGCTGTGGGGATGCTCCAGTGCATCTTGAACTGAGGATCTCATCAATGTGGAAGGAACTCTATCTTGCAACACAGGAATGACCCAAAACACACATCGCTCCTGGGGAAGAACTCGACTGAGAAGACCAAAGTGAATATTATTGACTGGACTACACAAAACCCTAAATTGGATCCTACCTAAAATCTGTGGGATGAACTGAAGACCAAGTTCCATGCCAGAAGGCCATCGAATCTGTAGGAGCTTGAGAGATTCACCAAAGAAGAACATGCAGGTGGTTATCCAGCAAAAGGGATTCACAGTTGACTTTTTACATCAACTGGGCTAATAATTTTGGCACTGATAAGTAAAATAACATAAGCATCCAAAATAAAACTAGGATGTTTGGAAAAGCTTTGTTAAAAATTGCCTGCTCTGTGTATCAGTACTTTGGAAAAAGGGGAGGCTAATAACTCTGTCCTCATCTGTATCTGTTGGTTTTGCCCAATTTGTACAATGCAATTGTTCCAAATGAGCTCAGATATGGAAAAGTGTACAAAAAAGAAAGTGCAACAAAATATAATATTTAACTGATAATACAGCCGGTTAACAGTGCTGTGTTAGTATAGTTTTTGCAGCGCTTTAGAACAATCTTACACATCATCGCCCATTAACTGTAAACTGTTCTTTAGTCAGTACATGCCACACTCCACAATGGACTAAAACTATGCAAATTCACCATATCAACCTCCACTTTCAAAAAAGTTGATCATAAACTCAAACATGTAGTGTACTAACAGCAGACAGCAGTGTAAAAACAACACAAAAAGTGCAGGAAACAAATCACATTACAGCAGTATTTTCCCTTAGTAATTCATCTCTGCATAGATTTCATTTAAGACACACACAGGTGAGAACTTAGAACAGTACTATGAAGGGGAGAGAGAAGATGTACTTTGATTCGGCGATGCCTCCAGCTGTGGGCTTCTCCCAGTGCGTGGGTGTGGAGGAATCAGTAGGGAGCTCGGGTGTTCAGCAGTCATTCAAGGCTCTCACAGAGGCACTTATAATGGGATATAAAAGGAAACAATTAGTATTTGATCACCTGTCAAACAGGAAATCAGCATTAGCATTGGTAACAAAGAAAAAGCTGGCTTCAACTGAGATTTTGACATGTGTGGCTGCATTTGCTGGAATTTAATAGCTTACACCTAATCCATCAATTGGAATTCATTCCACAGTTTCAATTAGTGCATTACAGCAGCAGGAATGTTTGGCCAATCCGCTTCCACTGTCACCACTTCTTTGTTCACCAAAGGCAGTTTCTCATTTTAAAACCAAGCTGACATAAGAAGAAAAACATCAACCATGCCGCTGACATTAGCTCTAATTTGTGCTTTTTGTTTTTTTAGACCAGACAAACTGAAAGGATTTTATTTACAATTCCACATAACATAATAATTAATTTCAGAGTGCAATGTGACCTTTAAAACAGGCCTCAGGGAAAGCTCCGTGCCTACCCAGTGAGGTGGTACTGTATCGCGTCCGCTGCAGAGTGGCGTAACCCGGCTTGTCCGCCAGCAGGACGCGGTGAGCTGCAGGGATCGTGACTTCTCCGTTCCTCTGCAGGGAGGCGCACCTGCGAAATGTCAAATCTAGTTTCGTCTGGATGTTGCTGGAGCTGTGAGCGCGTTTGATGTCGACAGGGTCATGACTTCCAGCCTTTCCGTTGACCAGCTGGACTTTGCAGTTATGGCCATCGCAGTTGGGCCCACCGGCGCCTTTCCTCTCTTCTAGTGCCGCAGCAGTCAGAGTCCCGTTGGAGAGGGACAGCTTGGCTAAATTGCTACTCGCCAGCCTTCCCAGATCTTCATGGTCTTTCAGGCGCTTCTCTTGCCCCTTGACTGGTGACCTTGGAATGTCTTTCTTCAAGAAACCGGGCTTAAAAAAAGAGAAGAGACTTTCTTGGCTCCGACCTTCATGTCCTCTTTGCACCCTCCTGTCCTCAGGCTGAAGGACCATCTGTAACAAGTCTTTTTGTGCCCTGGGAGTCGCCCCTATGTGGACCTTAGATCTTCTCAGTGTAGAATCTCTGCTCGGGGGTGCGCTGTGGCTGAACTGACCGCCTAGAATGGCCCCTCTCTGTAGCTGGAACTCCAGGGTCCTGCCCTGGTCTGGCCTCGCTCTCTTAGATGATCTCCTTCTCAGAGAATCATCATCTCGAGCTTTGACATCTTTGCTGCCATTATCGCCTCCATGGCCGATGTTTCTCTCTGCAAAAGTTCTGCTCTGTCCCTCTGGTATTTTGGGGGAGTAACAACTTTCAGAGCTGACTCTGTCTGTACAGCTGAGGCTGCTGCCGCTCGGTGAACTGCAGTCCTGTCCTGCTTCAAAGACTCTTCCATGGGGGTTTCTTTGTGGCGGGGTAGCCACCAGCGTGATGATGGGGTCTTTGGTACATCTTGGACGCCGACCGGACTCGAGATACTCCACCAGCTCTCCAGATTGAGTCTGGGCAGAGTGCTTGATACGGTCTCTGGAACCAAAGGACCACCTCAGTGGGAGAACTTTGTTCAGGGTGTCCTTGGGCTTAGTTGGCGATCTCATGCTTACACTCCTGCCCTGGTACCCTCTGACAAACTGATTGTTTTCTGACCCATCTATAGGAGACAAGACACGAGACAAAGTTTAAAAAAAGAAATTGACATGACCTGGATAGATTATTGTTATACCAGAATGCAAAAAATGCTTCCAAGGAGGAGGAGAGTTTAGGATGATATATTTGTAAAAATCTGCATGAATCTGCAAATTTTGCATGATTAACAAAGTCAAAATAGTCCTTATTTAAAGTTGGGGAAAAACTTATTTGTAGGTCTCCTGAGTTACACAAAAATGAACAATCTCTGACTTTCATAGTAGTTTCATTTTGATGGAGAGAGACAGAACATCAAAGAAAAATGCAGAAAAACACATCACATAAACATTATCTATTGATTTGCATGTAACTGAGTGAAATAAGTATTCAACAACCAAACCAGAGTCTGACTCTCAGAGATTGTGGTTGTGTTAGATTGGTGTGAATGAAGCACACAGAATACATTTCATCCATTCCAACCTCTCCACCACCTCTCCACTCACTGCTTAATTTATTTTTTAATGAAATTAAATAATTCACATTGATATATTTTTAAAATATCTTTTTTTTTTGGGCAAGACCAAAAAACTGTCAAAGGACGTCAGGGTCAAGATTATAGACCTGCACGAGGTTGGAATCACATCAAGATCATCAGCAAGAACAACAATAAAATACTAACTCAAAACAAGGAATTGTTTTCTCCTTTTGTTAAGATGAGAAAGGAGTTAACCAAGCTTTCCATAGCTTATCATTGAGACTGGATGCATTTGAATACAAGTCCTTTGGTAACAATGTAGCACTGTAAACTATAAAATGCACCTCATCTTTTACTCTTAAAGGGTTTTTTTTGCCTTCTTGTGTTTTATACAATATACCAACTATACACATTAGTCCAGATACCTACATGTTTCCACTGTTTTGGGAGGTTCATCTCTAAACACTGGCAACTCAGGAGACTCAGGGGCTTGTACGGCTCCCAGAGATCCTGGCACAGGTCCTCCTGACACCACACTGCCCCTCTTACTGCCCCCTGTCAGCCGGACCAGCCAGTGGTCAGAGGCGGACGAGCTGGTGGAACCTAAACAGAGGAATGAAAATAATTTGTTTTGTTGCTCTGCAGTCCAATAATAAGCATGCACATTAAGAGAAAAAGACCAACTACAGCTCCATTAGAAGAAGCAATCCTGCATCGAGATGGCAACAGATCTGTGATTGTGGAGTAGTATCTATTTTCATCCATTAGGAAAAACAGACATTAGGTAGAAACTATGAAAAAGAGCGTCTCTGTGACTCATGTAAATAGAGACTGGCAGCAGGTCTTGTTGGCTATTAGCTACAACACAAGATGAGGCAGTGAAAATGAACACTGATGGGGCTAAAAATAGAGTTTTTACCAGATAATGAGGGTGTGAGGTGCAATGACACTCTCATGTTGCCTCCATTAGTTTTATATTATATGAATGAGGTGTAGCAGATTCCAGCCAACTAATAATAGCAAGGCACTCTGCAGCATCTGAAAGGACTGACCTGTGACTGAGGAGCTGGCAGACCAGGGGGGGATAGTGTTTCTCCTCTGGTAGAAGAGGATGTAGGCTCCACGTGTGCACACCTCCGCCTCTGGAACTGGCTCAGCGCTGCTGTCATCATAACTGTACCACTGGCCGTCAACAGAGTTCCTGCAATAGGCTGAAATTACAATGGAAAAAGCAGAGAGACCAAACTCTTTGATTTCTGCTAGGCTCCGGCGAAAGGATGTCACTGCAGTTGTTTCTTTATTTGACTAATTAATGAGTGAAAAAGTGGTACACAGATGGGTGTGTCTGTGGGAGTTTGCTCATAAACATACACAGGAAAATACACAATGCATGGGTAATTGGATCCTTAACTGTCTGTTCAGCTTTCTATTAATACCCATGCTGCGGCTAATGACCAAGGCAGCTGATA
This sequence comes from Diplotaxodon limnothrissa, assembly GCF_057381915.1. NCBI lineage: Eukaryota > Metazoa > Chordata > Actinopteri > Cichliformes > Cichlidae > Diplotaxodon > Diplotaxodon limnothrissa. The sequence continues at coordinate 9,201,771 of NC_140599.1, read as the reverse complement.
ATATGAATGCTTTTCTATGTCTTTGCCACAGGGTGTCCTCACTGGGCTTTTAAACAGATTGGGCTCTTGTATGGATCCTTTCTGAGACTTGGGATGGCTCAAACTGGAAGTTCTGGAACAGCTCATTTCTGGCAGCTTGTCTGAGATGAGTGCAAGTCAATTACACTGTTTCTTCTCGCACTTGATGTAATTCTTTTTTACCCAAAGTCCTCTCAGTTAAATCCTTTGAGTTTCTATTTTTTTATTCTATTGCTTACTTGCAGTCATTTAGTTGTAGGCAGAGGACCTGTTTATGAATCAGACTTACATCAATCAGCATGTCAGCTGGCGTCTAATGATGGTGGTGGTCATGCTGTTTGTTTCTGCTTCTTCAAGAAGATCATTTTCGGGGCTTACAATGTCAATTTTTATTTTATGGAAGACTTGCCGAGGTTAATTAAGATCCTTGCTGTCTTTTTTTATTTTCTTTAAAGTCACGCCGATGTGCAAGTTTGCCCAGACAGAGCCATTTAGCATGCACTGAAGATCTTTTTCTGTGTGGGCGATGTTAGTGCCGTCATCTACATATTGCAACTCCACGAGGGCTGTGTGGGAGAAATCGGTCTTGGCCTTGAAATCATTTTATTTCATCGCCTAGCTTGAGCAGGCGACCCATATATCATAAGGCTACTGCAGAAACCTGAGTTCTATCTATCCCAGGGCTTTTGCTGCTTGTCTTCCCCCGCTCTCTCTCCCAGCTTTCCTGTTCACTCTAAAAACTTCTGTCATAATAAATGTATCCTCACTTTTATGGGAGAAAATGCTGCAGCCTTCTCTGGACCTGAGGTAATTTAATACAGACTGAGGTTAAGTGGAAAAGTGCTCTATGGTTGTAAAAATCAAAATTTGAAATTCTTTTTGGAAGTCATGACACATCCTCTGAGTGAAAGAAAAGAAGGACCGTGCAGCTTCTTTTCAGCTCGTGGTTCAAAAGCCACGCACATCTCACAGGATAAAGTGTGAAGGCCCAGTTTATACTGAACGATGTAGCCTATAGAAAGGTATCATTATAACTTATGGTGCCAAAACTGCTTTTTCAGGGAAAGCCTTGCTTCTTTCATCTGCATTACAGCATCATGACAGTTTGGGTGAGGGGTCAAATACACCAATTACTCACAGCATTAAAACCTGGAGCTGGTGCAGAGAAAGACCGGTTTCTGGAATGTTCTTTTTTACTGATTTTCAGACTGACTTTATCTGCTACTGTCACTATCATCTGAGCGCATGCCAGATTATTTTAAAACAGCCTCTGTCATCCCTCTGCTTAAAATCCCCCCCAAAACGTCCGGAGATCCCACCGACAATTACAGGCCCATTTCCAAACTTCTATTCATTTTTTGAAATCCTTAAGAAAGCTGTGTAAAAAATTCTGGTAAGAACCTTGCAACAAACAACTGAATTTTGAATCTCACATCCCAAAACTCATCCAGTCTTGCTTCCTCAGATAAAACTCAGGTTTTACATAAATCTCTGATCTCCCCAGCCTATCTTCAACTGGTCCAGAAAGCAGCGGTTAGACTGCTAACAAGACTTCGCACAACCTAAAAAATCCCCATGGTGGTGTGGTGTAAGAAGTAAGAAGGCCCTGAGTTCAAATCCACCATCTGGCTGGGGCCTTTCCCCCCAATGCGTGCACGTCACATGCACTTAGTGAAATTAGCTTAATTGGCGATTCCAAATTGCCCATAGATGTGAAAGGTTGTCTGCCCTGTGACAAATTAGTGACCTATCCAGAATCCCCACCTCTTGCCCATTGGCAGCTGGGATAGGCTCCAGCTCCAATAGGATAAAGTGGAAAAAAATGGATGGATGGATAAAGCCCTACATGGCCAGGCTCCTGTGTATAAAGTAGAGCTACAGAGACCTTAAAACTGCAGCTCTGATCAAGGTCTCCTAACGCTCTTATTTTAAAACCAGAGGTGATCACGCTTTTAGGGTTGTAGCGTCTAAACTTTTAAACAGCTTCCCTCATCCTAAGAGGTCGACTGAATGTGTGATTTGTTTTTAAAAGAAGGTCAGCTTTTCTTAAATCATCTTTAATCCTTTTGCTGTGATCTGTGGCCTCTGCTTCTCCTAATACGTGTACAGGAGTTCATATGCAGGAATGAATTTACATCTATAAATATGGTCACTTGGTTTTAATGTGTTTTTATCTAAACTGTGAGGGACTTTGTTACTGTACAAATAAAGTACAAACTTCTAAGTACATTTCTTAGATGTTACCTGTGTAATGTCCACCGTGCATGCCTCCGTGGTGGTTGCACACAGCATACAGATCATACAGATAGTCAGGAGGAGCCAGGTCAGGTCGTCTGCTCTGCTTCCAGCCCGGCTGTAGAGGGTGCTGATGGGCGCCGTGGCTGCGATGCACCACGTGCGGCGTCATGTCCAGGCCCACCAGGGGGAAATGCACGAATGTGGTGAGCTTGTTCCTCCGCTCACCCACCTGCCTGAAGCGCTTCAGATGGAGAATGAGGATGTCTGGCAGGGTCCACAGGCTCATCTTCACCATGCCCTGCTGCAGCTGCTTACAATGGGGGCACTTCCAGGCATCATCAGGTGCCAGCTGATTGGAAAAACAGAGAGGAAGGGAAGCAGAGACAAAACTGGCGTTTAAATATTTGACAGTCTCTCAAAAATCCCTCTTCTGCGTCATATGTTTGCAAATCAGTTTTCCCCTCCTGTTTTATTGCATTCTTATAACGCACACACTGGTGCAGCGAAAACCTGGAAATTCTTTCTTCCTTTGCTCGTGGAGCACTCGGCTCAACTTTGACCAAGACGTACATTTAGAATCTGTTGCCATGGTTACTACTTGTGCACACTTTTCTCGCTTCCCTATGTTTACCATCCTGAATACTGTGAAGTGATGAGCTGTTGCATTCAGCAAGGTCATGCACTCAAACTTTACAAAGAAGCGCTGAAGATTGTTTATCGCTTTGTTAATGTCACATGCATCGCAAATAAAGCACGGCTGCACTTTTCGCTGACACACAACAACAACGACCATCTCATTGCTCAAAAAATACTCTGTGAGGCGAAAATCACCTCAAACATACGGAGAATCTCAGAAAAAAAACACATCCTCCGCTTGCCTTCTGTACCTTTGTAAATGTTTGCATTTGCTTTCTGGACTGCAGTGAAAAAAAAGATAATTATGATTTTATGCTTTTATCTTCTTTTTTATCAGGTTTAGAAAGGAATCAACACCTGCAATTTGTAAAAAGGAATTTATTTATACAGTGAAATATTGGTAAGTTGGCTAAATCAGAGGAACATTTACCGGCTTAGATTGAACAGCGTCTCCCTCGAGACTGCAGCTCCACCAGCTGGTAACAAAATGCAACTGTAACAAAAAATGGATTCAACTACTTTCTAATCTACGTCTACTCTTAATTATTCTAATAAAATGTAATAATAAATTACATTCATCTACATCTCCATGCAAAAAAACACAGGAAAAAAAAGTGCCTTTTGGATGTTTTACTGGGAAAAGAGACATTTTTGTCTCTGGAGTGTTTGGCTGAACGCATCACTGAAGCACATGGACAGTCATATGATTCTGACACTCCACATAATGGGAACAACCCACTTAAAAGCTGTCTAACACTGTCATGTACTGCCCACAGAGGAGAGCATGAACAGACATTTGACATGTTGCAGTCGATAAAAATACTTCGCCTGCTTGTTTTTACCTCTTTACCACCTACTGATAGACGATAGACAAACATAACCTTTCAAAAACAAACATTCCTTTCCCGTTTCAGTCAGCGTCAGTGTGTTGTACGCTGGCATATCTACATGCAACAACAACTGTCTATTTTTGAACTACCTGATTACTTCCTGATTTAATACCAATACAAACACAAACACGTGGAGCCAGTTTCACACTGCACTAGTTCAGTAGCAAAATGTACACAGCTCAGAAAAATGAAAGGAAACCTTTGAAAACACATCAGATCTCACCTGGAAAAAACAAACTTAATGGATGTCTATACTGATATGGATTGGAATATGTGTTAGGATATAAAAATATGTCACATGGTGTGACAGAAATGAAAATGATCAAAAACACCACAAAGAGAAGAACTGACGAATAGTCCGTTTTGGCAAAATTTCATCGCAGCAACTCAAAATGTTACTCAGTACATGCTTGTATGCATGCCTGACGACATTGGGGAACACTCCTAATGAGACTATAGATGGTGTTTTTGAGGATCTTGTCCCAGGTCTGCACCAGGACCTACAATACTATGACCAGAGCCAGTTATTAAGAGACATTCACATTAGTTTCCTGCTGGAGGTCATTTTGTCACTCTGGCAGTGCTCGTCCTCTTACTCCCTGTCTGTCCAGCTCTCCTAGAGTAACTGCTTGCTTCCTGTAATCTTCTTCATGCTCTTGAGACCATACAGGGAGACGCAGCAAACCTTTCAGGCAGTGGCAGGTATTGATGTGCCATCCTGGAGGAGTTGGGCGATGTGCGTGACCTCTGTAGGGTCCACGGTGGTTGGTATGGTTCCAGCACTTTGAGCATTAGCTCTTGTTCTATTCGAGCTCTTGTCTCTTCTTATCGTTTTGTGCTTGTGGAGATTAGAAGCACTGCTGGTGCTTCGGCGTTGGTTTTGCATCCTTGGTTTTTATTCAGCCTCGATTCCTATTCTGAGTTTGTTATTTATTTTTAGTTCCTTCAGTGTTTCCCCATCTGTTCCTCCATCTGTCACTGCAGCTTCAGCGCCTCCTCATTTCAGTTATAGTGGCTCGTTCATTTCCTGTTTTTATTCTGTTAACTCATTTCCTCTGGCATCTTGTTCCTGGATTTTACTTTGTGTCTGTTGACTATCTTGTTTTTCTTCAGCTGAGCCTTGTCCCCCACCTGTCTCCACTTTATTGGTCAGCCCTCTGAGTATAAATAGTTCTGCCTTCTTCTTCCTCTTCGTCAGATTGTTTGTTGTACTTCCTGGTTTGCTTGTGTGGGTTTTCAATGCGGCTCCTCTCCCCTGCAAGTGCCGTCTGTTTATTTTGGATTGGTTTTGTCACTTTGGATTTGTTACCTCTGCTGGCCAAGCTATCAATTTTTAATAAAACTTGATTGTTTTTTTTAAATTCCTCATTCTGCTCTGAATTTGGGCCAAACTTTTAGTTGAATCTTGACACATACAAAACAACTTGCTAACTTCTATCCCATTGTTAGCTTCAAATGTTAAAGTGTTTTAATTGTGTCTAAAGTCTTTGTCTTTCCCTGATGGGTATCAGTAAGAAACATAGATTAGATGGAAATGTATTCATTGATTGATCTATCAGCATTAATATTGTATTATATTAAGATATTAATATTTTCTTTTATTTTTGTGCACAAGTTACCACTTTAAAAAAAAAAAAAAAAAACAGAAATCAATTACACAGTTTAGGCCGCTGAACTAAAAGAGCATAAGCAGCAACACATCCGTGCTGTACTGTTGTTCCAAACTGTAAATATCTATAACAGCACACAGTCTACCTGTTCCTCTTTGGTGTAGAGCTGGAAGCACTCATCCAAGGTGCAGCTGTACTGCTGTACATGCTGCTGTTGCTGATTCCTCACGCTCTCCGCATCCTTCACCACCTCCTCCTTAATGTTACCGAAGAGGCTGCGGGCACAAAGAGTTAGTTAAGGTTAGCGCGAATGCTAAAGTGATACTGAAACAACTGGATGCACAATGTACTGACCAGTCTTTGATTCTGTGTTCCCACTCGATAATGAGCTTCACATGTGGAGGGCCTCCTGAGCCGCACAGCTTCAAAGCTCTAAAAGACATCAGGATCAAAGGTAGTTGTGAGGCATCGGTACAACGTGACATCGATCCTGTCAGCAGGACTACTCCATCTGTTTTATTTCCATCAGGCTTTTCTAACATTTGCTGCAGTTTCAAGTTATGACACATTTATCAATTTACTGGACTGTTTAAGTACATGTGCACTGACGCTTTCAAACCACTAGGTGTCAGCATCGTTGTTGCTTTTAGATGGGACATAAGCAGTTGATGTTTTGACTCTGAGAGAGATGAACAATTTATCCCCATAAAATTAAACATAGGAGTGAATGTTTATGTGAGATGTGCAATACAGATGAACATATCTGAAGTAGCTGATGTTGATTTCAGCTTGTGCTGTTAGACTGCTGTCATCCCATTAAGACAGAACCTTTAAATGTCTCCATTAAAAATCAACTTTGAGCATTTCTGAGGTGCTGTGGAAGCTGTCGAACAAAATCAAAGTTTCAAAAGAAAATTAATAGAAAGAGCAGGAATCTACCAACAGCTGTCATTCGTTTTTATGGCAGTTGTGATATGTGTGACACTATGCACATTATTATTTTAAGAAGAGCATTCTGTTGTCGGTACACAGATACAGAAATCTTTGAGCTAAAGTCTTAGATCAGGATGCTAAAACATGCTGATGGTAAGCAAGTGCAATTCCTATAATTGACACCATCTAGCTAATTATGGCAGCATGCTAACATTTAATAGTTAAAGAGACACCCACTAAAATAAGACTCAGGGGATGACTGAAGTCAGTAGGTGGTGCCGTTTCAATCTGATAGTGGTTCAGAGGTTTCACTCAAAACCAAAGTAGTTGCCATCCAATATTTACATCCATGCTTTAATGCTAACATGACCAAAAAGGTGCTAACAAGGCAATCTCTGACCTGTGTGACATTACACACAAACACAAACAGTTTACAGAGGCCAAAAGAAGTGAACAAAGTGTAGTGAAGCACTTGCACTAGAACACTCTTGCCTACTTGATATGGGCTGACTTGGGGACAGAACATATTTCTGAATCATTAGAGTTCAAACGCTATCATTACACGAGATTCTCGGATACAGTGTGCTGCTTTTGCATTTGCATTTCAAAAGATTTCAAAAGCATTTGCCCCCATCAGCACCATTCAGTGAGTGAATGAACTGTTCTTCGCAGCCACACAAATGGAAGTCCTTTAAAGACCTTGCCAAAATGGTCCTTTGAAACAGCAATTCACTTCTGCAACTGAAAGCCATCAGACATGCGCCTGTAAAGAAAGAGGAAATGTCTGCACATTTCAGTCACTGCTGTGAAAATTAAAGCCAACTTTGCCTTCAGGACAGCATCAATCAGAGAATGCTAAACTTAGCATTGTCAGCATGCTGCTTGTAGCTTTTATTTTCAAGAAACCTTCTGGTTAGATCAGAGAGGAATTCAAATCCATTCAAACTGATTAAATTAGACCTAACATGAGTTAGCTTATTGAAACAGGTTATTGAGGTGAGTTTGTTGGATTTCAAACATAATACCAGTCATTCCACAACTCAGGAGATATTTACAATTATCTAATAATTCTTTAGACCAATAAAATATGAATATATCTGTCAAGGTGTGTGCTGTAGTAGGCAGGATGAAGGACAAATGCAGGACCCGTACACGGAATGAAAACTTAAAGTGTCACCTTTTATTGCGGGGAAGACTTTCCATAAAAAATAAACTCACAAAAAAACCAACCAACCAAACAAACAACAGAAAAAACTTGATCATGAAAACTAGAAATTAAACTGGAAACTTGAAAATAAAAAACACAGACTAGGAAAACAAACTAGGAACTGAGAACTAGAATTAAGCCAGGAACACAAAGAGAGAAAACAGCACGATGAGGATATCTGGATTCCTTATCTGGAAAACACGGGGCTTTAATACACAAGGGAGTAACGAGGGAATGGGAAACAGGAGGGAAGCACAGCTGGGCTAATCTGACATAACGAGACACAGGGACATAGGACACGGACTACCAAAGTAAAACAGGAAGCACGAGACAGTTTATAAAGAGGCAGGATAGACACTGAGACGTGGAAACATGACAGACTCTGGAACAGACAGAACATGAAGCACAGATACAGAAGGAACTAGACGTGGAGCACAGGAAGACATAAAGACCGAAAACTAAGACTAAGCATGCAACTCGCAGGGACCAGAAACTGAGCAGAAACCTAGAAACCAGGAACAGTAAATATAATACAAAACAGAAAAGCATAATTCAAAAAGTATAACTTAATCCAAAAACACAAAACACTGGGTCACCGACCCAGGACCATGTCAATATCAGCCTTATAGTTTGCTCAAACGAGATCTGTCGCACTCAGTTTTATTTATATAGCTTCAATTTACAACAACAGTCACCTCAATGTGCTTTACATTGTAAGGTAAAGACCTTATAATAATAGAGGAAACCCCAACAGTCAGAAGACCCCTATGAACAAGCACTTGGCGACAGCGGGAAGGAAAAACTCCCTTTTAACAGGAAGAAACCTCAGGCAGAACCAGGGTCAGGGAGGGGCGGCCATCTGGACTGACTGGTTGATGGGAGGAAGACGGGACTTCACTTATCTAGTATAAACCCTTACCAGTTGGCTAGCTACGCAAAACTAATAATTATCTCACAGTTCTGACTGTCCTTCCTATCCTTGATGTTCAGAGGCAGTTCTCAATGCTACCACCACCTCTTCTGTACTATTAGCATTTTCTAGATGATAGGCATCCCAAACAGTTCAGTTGTATAGCTGCTCTGATGGAGTGCTGCTGGGATGGTGGTCCGTTCAGCAGGTTTTTCCGGTTCTACAGAGGACATCTGAAGTCTTGTTCTTGATCGCCTCTCTTAGCTGGGTTACACATTTTGGTAAAACTCCTAGAAGACTCTGATCTCAGTCTCCTTGTATTTGACAGTGATTGAGGCCACTGCACTCCTGGGAAACCGCAAAGTTTCAGATGTGGATTTAGACCCTTCTGCCGATCTACGCCTCGCCTTAGTTTTATCACGGGAGCATACAGAGTTATTCTTGGATGTTCACAGCTTGATCTTTTTCCTGATGTGTGGAGTCAATTTTTGTACACTTTACAGCCAATCCCTGCAATTTTCCACTGGTGGACTCTAATCAAGTTTAAGTAGACACCTCAAGGGCCATAAAAGATAACAGGATGCATCTGACCACAATTTAAAGTGGTACAAAATAGCCTCTGTATCCTTTTGCGAAAGGGAGAGTTGAATTTTTGAGAAGTGATAAATTTTGAAATAAAAATCTAATTATATAAAAATACTTTACACACTGTCTAGTCAGAGCTCAGGGAATATGTTCTGTGACCTTTCGCTTCATGCACGCTTAAAATTTTTTGTTTGGCATAAAAGTTGCTGCAGCTGTGGGGGCTCCCAAGAGCTGCAGAGGAAGATTCAAGTTTCAACAGGAACTGCAATTAACACCCCAAAATAAGAAAAAGTCATTATGAGTGAATAAGTGATAATTGGAAGAACCAACACATAACATGGGGACTTGTTATGCCCTGATATACGCTAACTTATAAGATTCAAGGCATCCTGACCTGTCGACAGCAGGGTGGTAGAGAGGCTGCCCATCCTGAGGTGACAGGTAGCTGTAAAACACAGATCCCCCCACCACACGGATGTTGAACAGCACTCTGGTGTTCTGAAAGAGGAGCATAAAACACACGGTAAACACACGGACAGCATCAGGATACTTTATCATACAGCAGCACCTCCTGAATGTCTTTAACATCTCTCAGCGCCTCTCTATAGATACTGTAAGTGTTTTATACTTTCTGGATCTCAGCAGTATTATTAGATAAATGCATCTGCATGTAAAAATCAGTGTTAGTTTGCTCCTTAAGACGTTCTCACATACACCATTTAAAAACGTAATGTGCTTTTATTTCTATGCAGTGTCAGGTAAACAAGTTAAAGCTCACATTTTCATTCATGTTAGTGCCGTGTGGCTACATGGATGGTTAATTCTTCATATTCAAATACACAAACTCACTGATTAGCTGTTTAGCATAAATAGCTGTGGCCAACACAGGGTCGACCCTTTCGGCGTTTGGATTTCTCCCCCTTTTTTCTAATAACCACACAGATGTTCACAATAGCTGCTAGTTTATTATTTCTTTTACATTTCCTACCTACGCTGCTTATTGCTTTTTATATGATTTATCACATTTTGATGCATTCTCAATCATCCAGGAAAGTAAATCAAATGTTGCAGGAAAGTAATTGCAAATGTACTGTTTATAAGATTGGGGAAACCTGCAGTCAGCTGAGATGGAAGAAGTCACCTGGATGAGTGACGAAATGTTTCTCCCACAAAACGCTACGTCCAGATGAACAGAATCAACTTTTGGAGATTTATCACATTATTTAAAATCACTTGGTGAAGTTAAAGCATTGGGCGGTATTCTCTTCTCTTATATTTACAATCTAGCACAAAGTACAGCCGGCCTCAAAGAGCTGCTATTATCGCTGCAGACTTGTTGTCTGCATGTTACCACAACAACTACCAAAGCTCTGCTGCTTGGAGTTGAGTGTTATTATTCATCCAGTCAGGGTTTTGTGTACTGATCAGGCAAAAATGATGGCTCAGTTTGCCGAGCGCAGACCAAAAATAATTATTTTATGAACCTAATACGTGAAAGACAGTCGGCAGCTATATTAAGAGGTTGCTAAAAAATTTCAGGATTAGAAAATCACGAGATTATTTGCAAAGGCAAAAAAAAAAAAAAGGCTTGTGAAAACTTCATTTAGTCACATAAAAGCCTTTTATTTATCAAAAACCACTTTACTGTCACACCCTATAACACTAAAACTATCTGGAAGGTCAAGCTTAACCACCTAGCCTCCCACCCACAGACATCACAAGTCAGAAAAAAAAGAATAGGAGGAAAAAGGGAGGTGTAGAAGTAGCAGTGTAAGAGAACAGAGACAGAGAGGGACTCAGTGCAGCTGGTAAACTATGGAAATGATCGCATGTCTAAAAACTGGGTGAGATGTCTGTTTTTGTGTGTGTTTTACCACACGGTGGGGTTAGGGGAGCAGGATTTTTGGAGGCCATCATCTGGTTGCCTAGTCACAAACAAGATACCTGAGCCTTCAGTACTGATTTGCCTCTTTGTAATCTTCTGGAGTTTTTTTGGACACCGACACATGAGTGCAGAATGTACAACAGCTTCTGTTTTCCCATCACACGATCAGTCAGTGCTTCGCCTTGGCAAATAATTACTTCAGACATCACCCACTTCACCATCCCATTAGGTACATCCTTCCCCGCGGCTCACCAAAACATAGCCAGAATTTCTTATGGAAGGAATGGTGCCTCTTTATATAAGGCGTCATTGAAGGCTAATGATCTAAATCAGTCTTTACAGGCAATTTGTTAAGAAAAAAAAACTAAGAAAAAACCCTGAGTGAAACTTCCTGCCTTGATATCTTTCAGACGGTGATTAGTTGCTGGCGCTTGCGTGCTAAAAATGGTTCTTGAACAGCTGTTCCAAACTATTTAAAAATTCTGAAATGGAAATTAGTGTGGATAAAAAACAATGGCCTGTTTTTGTGTTATATTTAAGTTGGAGAAATGTGCTGTGTATGGGCTCGGGAGATACAAAAACAAAAATGGGCCATCGTGAAATATAGGCTGAGACCTGCACCTGACATTTTTAGCTCATGGCTTGAATCAGCACGGAGCATAGCAATTAAGTGTCTTTTTCTTAAATCCAAACCACAAACAGACTCAGGCTTTTCTCTCATATGCTATTCAACCACGCTGGAAAACACGAGTTCAGGAGAAAAAAAGAGAAAAAGAGTGTTTCTTGTCCTCTGAAGCCCGAGTATATTACCCTGAGATCTGCCTTAGATCAGAAGTGCTTTAGGAACGAAGGAATGGAAAAATGAAATCGATTTCCTTTTGCTCTGGGGAAATCTGTTGCTGGCTGGCCTCAAACACAAACTCCCACACGAGGCTGAGAGGAAAAGCTCAGACCGGCAGGATCTTTCTGATGACCAGGAGCACAGCGGAGCAGACAGAACATTCCTGGAGAATATTGACGTGCTGAGCCCACCGGTGCGCACGCACCCCTGGGGAAAGTTAAATGTTACTTTTGAATTACTGCCTCACAAATGCACACGCAGTACTATCCAGAATGTCAGCTAGCTGCTGAAATGCAGCAGTTAGCACTTATCGTTAGAAAGTAGCATTTTGAGGGCACACACACACACATACATAGTAGTTTATAACGAAGCTATCTTCACTGTCTGTGGTCAGTGAAGGCATCAAACGTCCGTGTGGTGTCTAGGTGCTTTGGGCGGCCTTTCCAAAGAATTCAAAACCATTCCTGCCTGTTTATTTGAATGCTAGATGACAAGTTTAAAACCAAAGTGACTTTTTATTACAGCCTTGCCAGGCTTGTTGTGAGTTCCACTGCAAGGCTTGTGTGTACATGCAGAGCGACCACCCAGTGAGTTCTTCCAACTCGAGATTCTCATCTCAAGAAGCAGAGAAAACTTCCTCTACAATAAGATACATGCACTTATATTTTTAAATGCCCTTCTTTTGACTCCTTCAACAACATTACCTCTCCTCGCACACATGAGATAATTCAGTCTGAACTCTTGTCTTGAGCTGCAATTCTCCAGAGATGGCTTAGCATCCATAAGGAGTCATGACAGAGCTGTCAAGCTTGAGATGTCTCTACATGATGTAGAGCTGTGAAAATACAAAGAGTCTGAACAGCACTGCAATGCAAGATCAGTGCTGTTTTCCCATATTCCCACATTCCATAAGCATCATTAGTGGGCGAGGAGGGAAACTAGAGTTTTATTTCCCTAGGACATGCAGCTCCAGTCTTTAAGCACAATATAGCATCAAGTGCTTCTTTAAGACCTTTAAAAAAATAGATCAAACTCTACTGTTAGAAGTTTGTTTCCTTCTGTCTGTCTATGCTTTCAAAGATGACTTTACCTTTTGACTGTCACTTAAATTCGTAACTGTGTCAGACCATATTCTTGACAAGTGACAAAAGTAGCATATTGTTCTGGTAACTGTTCTGTATGCGCTTATCTTCCTCCCAGCTTTAAGATGAATCTGTGAAGGCAACGCCAAAAACGAGGCGGAGCTAACAGACCATTGGTTGTGTGTCAGACAGTAAATATGAGATAAAAATGAGCCGAGAGATTCTCAGGTCAGTGTCGTAACCATAGAAGATTTGCATAGACTGTGCAGGCGCCGGGCTGCAACAGGTGTGGCAACACTAGCCTGAGGACCACGCCCTACATAAGGTCCACTGTCTGGAGAGGATCGTTTGATTCCCTTTTCATTCAACGAGTCAGCTCAGCGATTGAGACTTGCTGCGTGCCAAGGAGGATAGAAGGAGTAAGTAGGAGTGAACTGCTGCTGCTATTCTGTAACTGTGTTCTCTTATTATAAATAGACTAAAAATGTAAGCCCATATTTTTTGCTTTGTTACTTTCAGTCAGGTCTCTGAGTTTGTGTTGATGCATAGTTCTGTTAGTTTGCTGTTTTCACTTTAGCTCACCCTGACAATTTTGTATTTCAGAAGTTGTCAATCTGCTAAATAATAAATACAATGTTTTTTTCCACATAGAAGTTGTTCTTAGAGAAGTAGATTTTCATGTTATGTCCTGCCTCTCAGGTTGGAAGTTACCACAGTGAAACATGAATATAGTCATTCTGAGAAATATAATGTGATAAGGATATTAAAGGTATCTGAATATACATTTAAAGACAATTTTCAACATCAAATGTGGTCAAGACGACGTGCTGAAGTTCAAACAGTAAAGCATCAGAGTGAGGAAGAAAGGTAAAGTAACTTTGAAGCAAATGGGAAGACAACAGATACTCAAATATTCACTTGTTACAATCAAGGTGTGCAGAAGAGCATCTCTGAACACACAACACATTGAACCTTGAAGCACCAGCAGCAGCAGAAGACCACACCGGCTGCCACTCCTGTCTCCTAATATCAGGAAACTGAGGCTATGATTCACATGGGCTCTACAGAATTAGACAACAGACGTTAGGACAAACAATACCAGGTTGTTGTTAGTTTTAATATCCAATCAACAACTGATGGGAACACGAAATGTTTTTAAAAAACTTTTAATATATTTAAAGTAATGAAACAGACAGTTACACGTTTTCGTGAATCCTGGATAGAAAGGCTGTATGTGGGGTGCATCAGCCATTTACATGGAAGATCATGTACCACATTTCAAGTTTGAGTCTTTGAGTTTCATTCTGAGTTGTCATCCTCTCTCTCTTTACCTGACATTTTCTGATGCAAACGGTCATATGGGTCTACTTAGAAGGGCACGGGTCTCAACACTACGTCGTTAAGTGATGTCAGTACCAGGAAAAATGGCAGAGGATGTGCGTTTTTTGCCTTTGCTAAAGCTAAAATTAGACAAAAGAGGAAAATATCCACTTGTGAGCATAATTCATTGAGGCAAGAAAACCACATATTCTGCTGAGTTGAAAGATTTAGAGCAAACATCTGCTCTGAGCACTGCTCCCTCCTTGGCAAAGGTAGGCTTCCAGCAAACTGATTATACTCTACGAGCCTGGTTTTAATTAAACAGCTGACAGCATGGGGCACAAAGGAGGCTGCAGATCTCCAACAGAGTTACAGAAAACGCTGCACCTGACTCTTCTCTTCCATCTCTCTCCTGGCGCTTCTGAAAGAGTGGCGAGCAAGTCTGCGCCTTTCTTGTGCTCTGTATGGCTGTTTATTGCAGCTGCATGGCACCTGCACCACGCGGGGAGAGGCACTGATTGAAAATCAGTTTGGCTGCACAATTAGCAACAGGCTTATGCACACAGTGATATGCTCAAGCACAGGAATGTGTTCAGTGCAATCATAGACTCTTTGTTTGGGGGTGTCTTGGTAGCAAAATTATTTACAAAGGTGAGTTGAGAGCTATGCAGTTATCTTTGTCCTTGTGTGCACAATACGACTGATAAATGCATATTGAGATAACAATAGCTGAAAAGAGTGATTGTTCTTGTATTTGTTGCTGAGGGTAACATGTAACCTGAGAGTGACATCCCGTTCTTAATCCATAGGGTTTAATGTGATGTCGTTCCACCCTTTGCAGCTACAACAGCTTCACTTCTTCTGTTTATGGGAAATTGAGGTCAGACTGATGATAAGAGACTTGCAGTCTCCGCTCTAATTCATCCCAAAGGTGTTCTTTCGAGTTGAGGTCAGGATTCTGTGCAGGCCAGTCAAGTCCTTCTTGCTCATCATCTTTATGTACCTTGCTTCGTGCATTGTTGCGCAGTCATGTTGGAACAGGAAGGGGCCATCGTCAAACTGTTCCCACAAAGTTGGTAGAATGAAATGATTTAATTAACTTACTAATCTGATCGGCAGATGGAGGAGTATTATTTATCGCTCCAGAGAACCTGTCTCCACTGCATCTGACGTCTTGTATTGGACTTGGTGATGTAAAGATGTCACAAACCTTTGGGAGATTATATAAATATATCACACAACTGTAAATTTCAGTTTAACACTGGAAGAAAAATCACAGCTTATTTTGTGTCTGATGTGGTTTTGACAGTTTGCATATTTGGAGGGGAAGGTATCACCAGAACGAATGTATGATTGGCACAGGTGGACGCTCAATGCTGTGAACGAGGTGCGCAATGATTTGGTTCTGTCCTGTAACTCTTTGCTGCTGAGTACAGATTTTTCAGGTCCTCATTAACACCAGCATTTTGATGGAAGGGAGCAGAAGTGAACTGAATGTAGAGCGTCAGGGGAATGAGGAACCCGATGGACAAAATACAAACAGGCAAGTTAGCTTTATTTCTTTTTACACAATGAAAACATCTCGTGCGTGTTGTTTCTCAGCAGTGCAAATACAGAGCGAAACAACAGATACTGAGACTCAGACACACCTGACGTGTGTTGTCTTTTTAATGGTGCAGATCAGTTATAACAAACTGTAACAGTTTGTAACAATGTAGCTCTCCTGTGAGTCAAATCTGCAATAAACCTGAGAAGAAATTTGATTGCCTTTATATTAAGAACACATTGATTCTCCTTTTTGGGGCTGCTTCCAATCACATGGTCTGGACTGATCCCCGTGTCCTACACAGGGACGGATGCATCAGTCTTAAGTTGATGCATCTATCGTCCATGTGAAGGTTCAAAGATTACAAAAAAGTGCTATTTGAATGAGAAAATGAGGCTTGTAGAAAGAAAGTGCTTTGAGTATGAACGGAGTAGAAAGTCAGTTTTAGATCGACCTTGGGTTGATCTAAAATACCATGTTATTCCAATTTTTGTGTATTATTTTTATTTATTATGTCAGTGCGCCCCAATCACATCCCATGAACAGCTCAGTGTGTATTAGTAAAGAATCCACATTCACCTCCTAAGAAATCCCAACATTTGCTCATAGAAAAGATAACACAGCGTGATTGAGACTGAGCAGGACCAGTAAATGTGATTGGCAAACAACAACGCTACACCGTAATGCATGAGTGGACAAAAGCAATGCTCCCAGCTCAAACGTGACTATATAAATGACTTATAAATGAGGCTCTGAGACAGAGGAAGCAATCTATTCATTCATCAGCACACGAAAAGAGGGAAATAAACAGCCTAGACGAGAGAACAGCTACGCTCATGCATCCCTTTAGGGTGCAAAACTCAAATAAATATTTATTTGCCTTAAAATAACCGGATTACATATAAATTTGTTACATAAGTATGACATAAAAGGCTTTTTTTGATGAGTTGGTCAAATTCACCTGACTAGCATACATTCAGTTCATACCAAGCATATCTCAATTTAATGATTAATTATTCAAATGCAGTAAATAAACATTTTATTTTATATATTTCATTTGCATTTTACCCAAAATGATTGCCTTGTGTTTTTCGAGGGCAAAGAATCTTTCTTTTTTCTTTTCTTTTTTACGACACAAACCAGCATTTGTCATACCAGTACACCTGACTCTACTTTGGTGTGCTGGTAGGCACAGCGAGAGGACACCAGCTCGTCTCTGCTGCTTCCAGCTCTGAGCTCTGAGATCTCGCGGCTGTGAAACACAGTGTCACTGTGTTCACTGTGTGGGCATGCTTTGCTCTGTCTCGAGCCAATAAACCTGGCCTGGAACAGGTGCGCCAGCCGGCTCTGCAGGAACTCTAGCTGGTGCTTGAAACACACCCGCCTACGCACACTGCCATTAAATATAAGCTTTAAAAGCATCATAGGTGTCATAATGCAGGGGTACAGTACAATATCTTTTCTGTATTATTAATATTATTATTGTTATTATTATAATTATTACTGATTTATTGCACAGGGCTGTATTGTAGTTTTAGTTTAGTCTTTATGGGGCTTTACTATAGCTTTAGTTGTGCCTAATTAGTGTGTCTAATAATCAGTGTTAGTTTTTTTGGTTCCTAGACTGAATTCCTAGACATCTCTGGCAGTTGGGTTTAACCAGAGGACATGGAGTTAAGCATCTGTTGTGCTAGAATTTCTCTACGTGAGTCTGTGAATCCCTACCCTGGCATGGATATCTCAATAGGACATGAGGAGAAGACAAAACAAAACAAAATTTCCTTCAATCATTAAAAAAAAAAATCTATCTTTGTATTACCTGTGCCTGAGCTCCGTTGATCATCAGGTAATAAAGCTTGCTGAGGATGCTCTGCTGCAGCTGATCCCAGGAAATAGACCGGTCCTCCCTCATGAGGAACGGAGGCCCGAACCTAAAACCAGCACAGAGGAAATTAGTGTCACAGGAGCTAAAAGATGATGAATTCAAAATGGCAACACCACCACTCAGCCATCCCATATTACCCCTTACTGACTCACCGCCTTCTTATCCTATTGTAATGTAAATAATTATTTATCATCATTATCAGTATTAGAGCAGAATTCTCATTACAGCCCATCTACAGAAGGGAGATAAGAAATGGAAAAGACCCTGTGACATGAAAGATCACATGACGCATTTATTATAATACTCATTTAATTGAGGTCAACCCGCTATTGTATGTATTAGATTTATTAGCATACATGTCCATAAAGAGACAAAATAAGAAGCAGATACACATCAGAATTGTAATGAATGAAAGAAAAGCTCTGGTGCATGTTTAAAGACACTGTGTTTTTTCATTTGCACATTTTTGCAGACACTGAAGCAAAACAGTAGATTTTAACATATTGTGCCAGTGAAAGCTGGGTGAGGCCGTAGCTTCCTGCAACCCCTGAATTGGATGAGCAGTTAAGAAAATAGATGAATGGATTTCTTAAAATAATCTGCAAAGTTCTCCACTCGACTCCAAACCTAAAAAAAAATCAAAAACAGTGCCTCATTCAAATGTGTCCAAATTTACCTGCACTGCTTCCAAAACACCAGCTAATTTTAGATGGCTTTGCAGGATTACCATTGAACTTGTGCCTGAGCCATGTGTGCTAAATTCCCTTCACTTTGTCAAAACAGTCACTCTTTAGCTTGAATTTTATTTTGGGTGAGAAAGCAAAGTCACAAGGAGGCAGATCAGGCAAGTAGGCATTGGTCAGTGGGTTAAGAGTATGCCAGCACACTATCTGCCATCATCTACAACATGCATGCCCCTCTCCTGACGTGCTGTCTGCAGGCCTTTATGATGTGGACTCTTTCATTGGAAGCTGCTTTTCTGTTATTGCCAGCAGTATGAAATGTAATTGTCTTGCTCTATGGTTTGTGACAGATAGCCTTACCTTCAGAGATCCCAGTTTATTATTTCTTTCACACAATATTTTGGAAGTTTCATGAAAGAAATGTGAGAGTTGGGGTCATACAGAAATATCTATTATCTACTGATAGGTCTATATTTTATACTTGAGCCGACAGGTGTAAGAATTGGCATCTACAGGCAAAATGCAAAAGAACCAAATTGCTAATAGAAGTAACACCTTTGGGTTTCCACACATAAAAATATCCCATCACAGTTCCAAGTTTTCACACTGGTGCTCAGAAATGTGTCTGTGATGCTCGACTAAAAAGAGTGAAACAACTATGTGACTCCAATGTCATTTTCTTGGCGCTGCACAGTCCTCCAGCTGTCATCTGATGAGAACGAGATAGGTGGGTGGGCTGAGCAATGGCAGAGAGGCGTTTGAAGGAGAAACGGAGAGGCCGACCCTGTCACAGTCTGGCGAGGGCAGACTGTATGAATTGAAAAAGGACCCAAAACGCAGACGCCAAGGAACAGGGAACAGAACTTGAAATGTTAACAAAAGGCGAGCCGTTTAATAAGGCTAGTAGAAGAGGTACAAACAAAGGGCAAGGCAAACTGAAGCAAAATTAACACAAACCTAAACTGGGGAATCTAAACAAGCAATAAGAAAAACCTAGGCAAGAAACTTGGAAGCATGGCATGGGAAACATGGCGTGGACAACAGACGACCTGACAATCACACACTGAAAACAGAGGACTTAAATACACAGGAGGTGATTAGGGGAAGTGGGAACACATGGAGGAACAGCTGAGGGTAATAAAGCAGGACGAGGCAAGGGAAGCAAAACTAGAAACACTCACATGAGACATGGATCTTCAAAGTAAAACAGGAAACACACTGACTGAATTCTAAACATGCAAACTTAACAGCAACTGGGGAGACAGAATATAGGAACCTGAAATATGGTACAAAACCATCACAGTGGACATAACATGGAACACAGGGAAGCCATATGACGAAGCCAAAGAGCAAAACCTAAGATAACCATAACTGAGATCTAGGGAAACACGAAACAGTACCACAAAGGACTCAAAACATAATCCATAATATTAAAACACGAGATCTCTCCAAAATGAAACAGGAACATGAGAGGCAGACATAACAACATAAGACAACAGACATGAAACACACGAAGGGCAAGGGAGATTTAACATAGTTGGAACACGAGGGGGAAATAATAAGAACTAGAAACACTTAGGCATGATAACAAATAAACTTAGGAAACCTGATAAGCTTAAACATACACTATGAACATCAAAAGAACTGAAACTCAAAACACTGGGTCATAAGACCCAGGACCGTGACAGACCCTTATAGATTTGAGCGGACTTTCTCTCAGTCGCGTTGGCGAGCTCACCTATATTGATCTCTCTGGACTCTGTCACAGTGTCTGATGGATCTCTGTGTATAGCGCCAGATGTCAGAGTCCTCGGTCGTTTGATTTGAAACTCATCTCACTGAGTCACAGAGTGAAATGTGAGCCTTTTCTGTGACAGGGAGATAATCTGACCTTGAAGTGGTTCCCTAGAGGAAGGCTATGTATAAAACAAGTTTATCAAAGTTGATTAGGTTTAAAGGACAAGTGGCTACTTCCTGGATTCATTATTTCTATATATACAAAAAAAAATATATAAAATAAAGAAAGGAAACATTTTAAATTCTAAAGTATGAGCCTGCATCTTATAGCATGGACAAACTGACAACACTGGCAAATGTAACATCCAATGGCAAGACACTTCCATGAGCTTAGAATTCCATTTTTCTAGTACCTCGGATAAAACAGGGCGGATGAATGTTCAGCTTAAAGTGTAACCTCACAACATTAGGTTGTCCACCACTTGATGGCAGGACACCAATGGACTTATACTCCTGTATGCATTCACTTGTTAAATCTATGATAGTGTATGGAATTAAAGCTGCTTAGCTTGCCCAAAGATGCTCCTGCATCTGCAAGCTGCTTTGCAACCCGCCACCATCTCACACCTACAACTGATTTAGGCCTGGTACCCTAACATGCATGTCACTGGGAGGAAGCTGGAGAACCCACATAGACATAAGGAGAGGGTGCAAACGCCACACATAAAGGCCCCGTGTCACTAGTGGGTTCGACCTCAGGAGCTTCTTGATTTCATGCGATCATCCTAAATGACTGGAGATGGAAATATCAGTGTTTTTAGACTACAGTGGCCATGAATAAGCTACGTATGACCTGGCAAGGAGCAAATGTTGTTGAGCGAATAAAGTTAAAGTTGAGAGATGAAGTAGATGAACTCTGATACTTAAGGAAGTCATCTTCCAAACTCTTCCCATGGAGAGTATCACTCTTACTGGGACCCCAGGCACGCTCCCACACAGCGATCATTTGACAGGTCTGCTGCTTAGGTGTGATGTCTAAGCTATTACAGAACAATTGCTGTCAGAGAGGATGTTACAGTGAGCAGCCCATTGATGTAATTACCTAACCGCCTGCTGGCCGGCTCCTGCAGCGTTGCACACCAGCAGCAGAATCTTGACGGGGGCACCTTGGTTGAGGAACTCTGATGATAACGTCCCAGATGGGGGTAACCTCTGACCCTCAGGACCTGTTGCGTATGGGGATGATGGTAGGCTGTGATGGTACCCTGGAAGAGGATGGGGAACACAAGTCTGAGAAGTAGAGCGTGCTCAAAAGAGGAAAGAGGCACTAAAATGAGTCAGCTTTTAACAACTTTGCATTTACAGCACCAAATATTTCACGTTGCTCTTGAAAGGAAGCTGAACTGATTCCATGTGCCGAGAATGTGTTCACGAAACTTAACACCTCTACTGGGGAGTAAGGAGGAGAATTGAGATATATAAAGTGGCGAGACAGCAACTTTCTATTTGGGGAACAGTGATTCAGAGGGGAGAACAGATGGACCAATGACTGCCTGCACTCTCAGCAGGAGGTATTATCTGATACAGCTTCTGTTCCACATCCCGTCCTGGTGGGGTGCCAAGAAGCGCCACTTCTCGCTCGGTCCCCTCGTGTCTGTACCAACACACAGAGGAGTGTGACCGAATGAGGGAAAAGCGGAGACTATAAGATTCCTGCTTGATGTGACGTCAGTGGAGCTGCTTTCCCATCACACAGCTGACAACCTTCAGGCTTGGCACATAAGTAGGTGATTCAGAAGTTCACGGCAATAAATCACATGTTAAATTACTTGCAGACGGTATTGATTGACCACAGCGGCTGTGTTCCCATACAACAATGTTTCATTAAACAATGCTGTTTACACCTAACACATGATTCATCAATGACAAAGCAAATGTCATGTTACTGAGACTGTTGTAAAGCAGCAAGCCTGTGCTGAAACGTGCCTCCTCTTACACATTTAATTCAACTCGGTTCAGTTTAATTCAGTTTTATTCACGTAATGCCAAATCACAACAGCAGTCACCTGAAGGCACTTTATTTTGTAAAATAAATTAATGCATTAATGCAGAGAAAACCTCAACAATCAGATGAGCCACTATGAACAAGCACTTGGTGACAATGGGAAGGAAAAACTCCCTTTTGACAGGAAGAAACCTTCAGGAGAACCAGACACAGGGAGGGGAAGCCACCGCCCTGGTTGGAGGAGAGGGGAAGAAGACTGGAAAACACACACACATATAGTTGAATGGTGAGGGCATTAAGCTGTGCACTGTATGAAGGACAAGATCTCTTCAAAATGAGTCGAACCACCACAGCTTAAACATTAAACTTCTGATTGCAGTGTCTTGACCTTGCGATTGAGCGCAATAAATATGCACAGCTTTTGATTTCCTAATGTTGCCCTAATCAAGCAAGCGGGTGATAAAACTTGCTCACTAGGAGCTTTCCATTTACATGAGGGTTGACCTCAGGGGAATGATTTATGGGTGAAAATCTCCTTTTAGATCCCCCATGAAACATGAAATTCATAAGCCATATTCTGGCTTGTCCCACTAAGATTTATGCAGGGGTGCTTGGGAGGAGACCTACCTGTCATTTGTCATTAAATCTGTTTTTTACATTAAGCTGTCAAAAACTGAACTGTTTCTAGGCTTTTTTTTTTTAAAGCTCCTGTTGCTGCTCTCATTATTTTTTAAACCTTGTTTCCAGGATGAATAACAGTTCAGTGTGTGTCTATTTGACTGTTTTCATTCATGTAACCCGAACTTGTCTATTGCCACAGGCATTCTATAAAAAGGCAATTACAGTGCAGCCATGAGACATTTATAACACACAAATGTGCACCACACTAAACCACAAACCTGTTGATCCTGACCTTTTATCCTGAAAAAGCCTCTAACTAATTCTAAGAAACCGCAGGAGGCCGGCAAACTCTTCCTTCCCCTGCACTCTCAGGCTTCTTTCACTGTCAAACAGATGAAGAGGTTGAGCCTCACTAAACACAGCCAGACTATGAGAACCCATAATTAAACACCTCTACGCCTAATGGGATAAGAGAGAGATAAGATAGAACTTTATTAATCCCTCGGGTGGGTTCCTCTGGGAAATTCGACTTCCAAAAAGCACAGCAACGACCGAAGTTACAGTTACAATATATATATACTCTACCCACAGCAACAGCTATCCCTCCTTTCCATTAGCAGTCTGCACAGTCGTGTCTTTGAACAGGAAAGGCAGTCAGACGTGAACTTCAGTCAGGTAACAGATGCACATTTACAGCTTTGAATTTGTAGTAAAATATTACATAACAAGTATGTATTAATGACAAAAAAATTAAGCACTGAAAATATGATGCATAAGGAGGAAGATTGTCTGTGAAAGCTGTCAAAGCGCGATTTCAGACCTGCTTGGTACTGTTGTGTGTCTCAGTGCACTGATGTCATTTAGGCGTAACCTTATCTTCCACAGTGATTTATTGTCACATTTAACAGATTTAATCATATAAACAAAACAGTGAAAGGCAGTGGTTTGGCTGGACAGATGTTACTCATAACGAATGCGCCATTCATTATTGGGAAACCTAATAACACCACCAAATATTTGATTTGAGCTAAACTGTTTGTTCAACAAGACTGTAGGTCTTGTTGAACAAACAGGGTTACAAACAAACGATATTCCTATCGTTACAACGCTGTTTCAGTTACTAACAAGAAAATGCGGTCGTGTTACTATTTTTCAACAAACAGCCGGTTGAAGCCATTGACTGTACAAAAGTTGTTTTCTACAGTCAATGGTTGAAGCTGTGTTCAGCTTACCGCATCTTATATCAGTTGCACGGAAGTAGCTATAAGTAATCTGGACGCTACAGCTTTAAGGGGCTGCGCGCGCTCCCGCGGACGGCAATCACTAGGGGTGCAACAATACTCGTATCGATATTGAACCGTTCGATACAGTGCTTTCGGTTCGGTACGCATATGTATTGAACAATACAAAATTTTTAATTTGTATTGTTTTTAATTTGTATTGTTTTTAATTTGTATTGTTTTTTAATACAAAAATTTTTTTAACATAAATTTTTTTTTTAATGTGATACCCCTGCTGCTGTCAGACCTGCAGGTATCAGGCTGTGATGTTCTCCTTTATAGTGGACAGAAATTATTTTTTTGGAGTGGCACAAATAATTTGTTTGGCTTCTGATTGAATGCAGAACACCTGATGGTTATGTTAATAGTCAAGGTAAAAGATAAATGGATACAAATAACTTTGTTGTTTGCAAAACTTGTGCATATGATTTTAAAATTCACAATTTATATTTGTATTTAAGGTTATGAAATATGATTCAATGAACATGTTTGTGGTTGTTACAGTAAAAATATCACTTTTTCTACTCGGATTTTATGTTTTTTTTTGTCTGATTTTAGATCAATTAAAATGGCCAATTATACCCTGGACCCCAGAGGGTTAAACATATATTTTTTTAAAGTAACGCAATAGTTACTTTTCAAGTAATTAATTACTTTTAGAATCTGGTAACTCAGTTACTAACTCAGTTACTTTTTTGAAGAAGTAACTAGTAACTATAATTAATTACTTTTTCAAAGAAACTTGCCCAACACTACCTTAGCATCTTGAGGCAACTATTTTGATTTGGCGCTGATCAATAAAACTGAATATTAAAAAGGATTTTAGTTAAAACCACTAATATCAACAAACATGTGGTACAACGGTCGAGTGGTTGAGGAAAAAAATCAATACAGCATACTATTGTGACGTTTTGGATGGTAATGCCCTATTGATATAGGGACACCAAATAAATCATACTCTGGGAATGCTGTGAACAAGTTGGCTCATCTCACGCACCACCATCCTGAGATAAAATTAACCTTGTGTTAGCTTTATATTAAATTGACTCAACCCCCCCAAAAACCATCCAACACTGGACACGCTTAGCTTTGCAAACCTACCTCCTATTTATAGCCTGCATGGTTCGTTGGCATTGTGACTGGGCAAGCAAGGCAGGCAGTGCTTGTCCAATAATATCCAAAACAGACATGAATTAAAACCAAAGTAAAAGCAATCTCATCTTAAACTGATAGTCTTCTGTAATGTTAACTTTTTTTTATTACCTGTTTGCAAAATCCTGTGAACTGCTGCCATGTTGTGGCTACATTTGGCTAGTTGGACAGGCAATGATAATAGAACAGGTAAGTCGAACAGCTTCAGACCACAAAAGTTCTTCCATATTTGCATCTCTAAGAAATCACTTGACAAAATGTAAAGTTGCTGTTTTGCCAATAAACCACCATTACATCCTTATTAACATCCACCTGTAGATATTTACAACTAACCATGACACAGTGCTCAAGTGCTTTTTTACTAATAAGATATTTTAAAATACATTTTTTTTGAGCTCATTAAAAGCAGCTTATTTAGTGATACACACTCCTCACAGGACTACAAACGAATAATAGAATAAGAAGCTACATTTGGTTGTTCATTTAATCAAAGTGATCGCCACAGCGGGTAGCTCTGAATGCATTAATGTAGAGTTAACAGAACATAAAGTACTTTAAAAAAGCTCAGCCTTTAACATCTGCACCATTAAAATCAATCCATTTAACACTTGTTCTAGAAAATAATTACTTTACTTTGGGTACTTCATGTACAATGTTCCAAATATACATTTTTATGTCTAATAAGGTGTGATATTGGTACATTTTTTTAAAGGAACAATTCTAATTCAGCTAACATAAAACATTCTGTTTATAACCATAGAAGTAATATTTTTTGCCAATTATTCAGCCTAGAAAGAGTGCAGAAAGGTGAAGATGTCCAGGTAGAGTGCACTAAGATGCACAAGGATGTTGGCTAATATAAAGAAATACAAGACAAGCAGCAGAAAATCAACATAAGGTACACTGTGGACCAAGAAAATACGCTGGGGGGTGGTGGTGTGTTCATCAGCTCTTCCGTAAAACACTACATGCCGCTGTCATGACTAGATCTGAAAGTCTACATGTTTTGAAAGCAGAAATTGTTAGAAAACTGATACCTTGGCAGATTTCACACTAGATCCTCTAAGTTTTTAGGATGTGCAGATTAAGAAAGCTCACATGATGATGTTAAATCAGTCTTTGCTTTAAAATGATGAGACAGTAAACGGTAAAGAAAATGTTCAAACAGACTACAGTATGGGAGATGATGTCATCTTACTGAAACTTGGCAATAAATGAAAAAAGGCAGAAACTGTTCTATGTTTGTAACAAAAAGAAAAACGCGTGAGATGGATATATAACCGCGGAAGCCAAATATCTGTTTCCAAGTATTCTCTGCAAGGCGCTCCTTTATTCAAGTCTAACCCCTGGCAATAATCTTCCTGACAATGATATTGTGCTCATTATTTCTTGTCAGAGCACCATCAGATCTCAAACAGGAAAGACTCCTCTTCACTTAAATGTGTCAAGATTACATTTTTAATGTAAATCCAACCTAGTTGTTTACCAGTACATTAAAGAATCTCAACATTAAGACATCAATTTAAGTGAGACTGAAATGAATGAAAGAAAGTATTCCAATAAATAAATCCTAATTAATAAAAGATGGTCATAATTCTGTCATCCAGCATGAACATGTGAATCATAGGATGCAATGACGTATTTAGTATACAGGGCAGGTGATAAGCATCATGCGGGAATATGATGCAAGAGATTAATTTTAAGACTGCAGCAGCGATGGTGAGAGTTCTGAGTGGAAAGGTCACATCGTCATGGGTTTGACTTTGGTTTAATCCACAGCACACAATTTTTTCATTCATCACAGCTCTTTAGTGAGCACCTCATGCTGTCTCTAACAGCATTTCACATCTGCTGGATATAACGCTAACTTATGAGTAGCTGTTACCATGATGTTCACTACATGAAAAAGTAAATATTAGTCAATCAAAAAAGTGTGATAGGAGTAACAGGGACCACACATCAGTGCAACTGCATCAGTGCAACTGAGGATTATAAAACATGGTTACATTTTTTGGGGGGTTTAACTGCACACCAGCTGTATTAGATCTGTTCTTAAAGTAAACGCTTCAGGGTAAAATCCACACGGGTCCATGCACCGTTCATGAGCACTGAGTGGAAAAATGTTTTTAATCAGACTCCTGGTGAGTGTTGGTTATCATATCATATAGTTAAACAACATAATTAGTTTTGTTTTCCTTTTACCGTTTATGAATAGTTAAATAAACTCATGGATCAGACCTGTTAGTGATTGCAGACTGTGCCAGATTGTGTAAAAGCATTAGAAATCACTGAAATCAGATAAAAGCAATAAAGTATTGTTTATTTAAATATAACACTATAGCACTAAAATAGCACAAAAATAAAAATAGCTCATACTTTGCTCATAACTTAATTTCATTTTTATTGCATTGGTAATAAGACAGAAAACATTTGTCTTCCTGGACTAAAATGAAATCAGAGATAAAATTTAACTGAGCAAAGTATCTTTACTTATGAATTGTGTACATAAGTAATTTAGACATAGAGGAGTGTACATATATATGTGGGGTATTTAATGAAAATCTGTAGATTAAACACTTCAAACAACTCATAACATGAGGTTATGCTAAAGACTCACCAGCCACTTTATTAGATACACTTGTTCAGCTGCTTGTTAATACAAATATATCCAGCGAGCATCATTTATCTGGGGGAAAATACCTATTTGGTAACAGCAAGAAGGAGAAGAAGAAGAAAGTGTGCAGAACAGCATGCGGCAGGTCGGCTGCAGCAGCAGAAGACCACACTGAGTGTTCCTCCTGTCAGCTAAGAGCAGGAATCTGAGGCTACGATTCTTAAAGGCTCACCAAAATTAGACAGCAGAAGATTGGAAAAATGAGTCAAGTCTTAAATTTCTGCTGCAGGGTCAGAATTTGGCATAAACAGCATAAAAGCACAGATTCATCCCGCCTTTCATACTAGCAAGAACTAGCAAAGTGTCTATGTAATGTGTTGCTGAGATGTCTACTAAAGCTAGCATGCTAACAAGCTAGTGACAGTAGCCTTGTATAATCAGGGGTGCACATAAGTGGTCCGCAGGTGCGCATGCGCTGTCAAAATAAAAGACGTGCACCAGATAAGAAGTTGCAACATGCGTTTGTGTACATATAAAATGCACTGTTTTGCCTGCTAAAGTGGGATTTTCACGGCATACTCTGCACCACATCTCGCATCATTTGTTTGAAGCCAGCTCATCTCCTCCAACCACTTTTCCGAGAATACGCGCTTCTTTTGTGGTTCAGACTCCTTCTGACATTTCTTTGGAGGTGGAGGAACACAAAAGTAATTGCTTAAAGGAGCTTGCTTCTTCGACATCCTTAAGAGTTCTAAACAAATGTCTGTCCTCCTCCAGAAAATCTTATGTACGCAAACGAGCGTTGCAACTTCTTATCTGGTGCGCGTCTTTTATTTTGACAGCGCATGTGTACCCGCGGACCATTTATGTGCACCCCTGTGTATAATATCCGTTTGCACCAATCAGGTTGGATGATAGGCAGTCATTGTATGAAACTCTGAATGCAAAGATGGATGAAGGCAGTCCTTCATCATCACTGAGTTAGTAGGCAACCACTGAAGAGAAAGTAAGATGGGAGAGCTAGAGTTTGTTTTTAGCCTAACACTTAATTTTCCTGCACACTGCGTACAACATCCTCTATCTGCCCGCTGCTTGCTGTTTCGTATCATTGACCCCTTTTAAAATAAAGTATTTTTATATTTCAGCGTTGAGTAGAGCAGAGCAAATAAAACTTCTCTTCTGGTAGCCCTTTACACTGGGTTTTGCCAGTTTTTTTCCCTCTTAGAAAAGCTGGCTAAACAGAGACTGAGACATTACATAATATAATGCGAGATAATGTTTAGCAGAGGAGCTTTACTCAAATAACTTTATTATACCAAGGGGCCATTATTAGATGGATGCATCATTTAAAAGCAGGTTTTACTGTGACTGAGTGACACCATAATTGAAAAAAGAATTACTAGCATTTTGGAAAAATAAGCAAAATATCAATTTTCTTTCATATTCCAGCAGCCTGTGCAAATGGAAAAAACCTATTTCAATCAACGCGACTTCTACTGAGACTGTGTGTTTACTGGCACTACAGGTGCCTGACTACATCCTGTGCAAGCACAGACGGAGGGCCTAAGCTGCTCTGCTAACACACTCTTCATACTCTTCACAGCCTGTGCAGACATTGTGTAAGTCAGGCAGCAAACAAACACATATCTTGCAATTTCCTTAAAACATAATAATATCTTACGTCTATTTTCACGGGGCAAACATTTCTCAGTGAATGATGGGACAGTCTCATGTGGGCAGAAAAGTGCTGAACGTCGATGTTGACTCAGCCAGTGAGAACCAAGAGATTTAGTCTGGAGACCAGACAGACTGTCACGTGGACCTCGTTTTAGGCAGCACTGCTCTGTACGGTCACTGACCGACATAAATTAAAGCACTAAAAGTCACATTTTTTCAAGGACTCCTTCAGCGTTGACACGACTGGAACTTACAGCCCTGTAAGAGTGGACGACAGTGCAGAACCTATTTGTTTCCAACACAAATCAAAGAAACAAGGGGATACTGTGCACTAAAGGACTTCTGAGAACACATTTTACATCGCTAGCTGAGAACTAGATGAAATGAAGACATAAATCTGATAGCACAAGGGAGGCCTGCACGGGGGATGTAATTCACTGCACTCTTTGTAAAGTTATATAGCTGTTAATGTGCTCCCTGAGGACCCCCTACAGGAAGGTGCATTCCCTAATGGTTTCATTAAGCAAAGTAAATTCATAAGATGAGCTTGTTTGCTTACAGACTTGTGTGCACTTGCACATTAATGTGTATAAATATATCCATGCTGTACCACAAATTAGTTCTAATACTCAAAGACAGTGTGAGTGCTTTGTTGTGACTGAAAATAGCATGTTATATGTTTAAATCTAGATTAAAAACTGACTTGCTTCAGTCATACCTGAGATCCGTGCAGAGCCGCCTCTGATGTAGAGCGGGGGAGCCTGAAAGGCATAGATGACATCGTTTTCAGCTATGCTAGTCAGGTCGTCTTCATCAAAGAAGGAGCGTTGGAAACCAATGGAGTAAACCTCTGTCAGGATCACCTGGAGACCAACATGCAAACACAAGTTGGTTCCTTGATGTACATCCTTTAACGTGGTGAAGGAAATGACTTTACTATTATTTACTTCATGTGTTGTAGCCAAGAGGAAATTCAAGCCAAAGGCGGAGTAAGAAAAGTACAATCACACCAGTTACAGTTGCTTTACTGTACCTGGTCTGGAGAAATTTTCCCCTCGTCAGCCACCAACCTCCTCAGGAAGGCCACAGAGCCAAACAGCGGCACAGCCAGCCCGACCCGGAGATAGCGCTGTCCTTTGGTGCTGAACACCAGAACCACACACAAGGGCCTGCCGCAGACAAAGACACACAATCAGGAACAGCGGGCAATGGGGTGGCTTCTATTTTGATTTCTGTGCCATTTCTACTGCAGCCTCCTCTACAGCCAAGAAGGGACAAAAGAAGACTTTCATGAATAAATCAATACATTTTAACATTAATAATAGATCATTAGGACTCAGTTTTATGTGTGCGAAATAATGGAATCTCTATTGCATTTTTAAAAACGGGGAGCACTCGGCTCTGACCTCTACAGAGGCAGCTTTGACATATGGTGCTGGGACATAATGGCTTCTCTGAATAACAGCTCACTGAGGAGGTACAAAAACTCTGTCAGGGACCTGTTTGAGTCTATGGCCTGTGGGCAAGAGCAATTATGTTTAAGAATTTAAGGCTGATGACAGATTTTTCTCTAATCACAAAAAAGATTAAAGCAAAAGAAATACAGCAAAATATTCACAATACAGATAAGGAACAGAAAAATCATCCAAAGAAATTGTAAGAAAGAAAAAAAACTGTATACACAATTAAAATGAACACAAGTTGGTAGAGTTGTTCCATATAACGATATATATCGGATGACGATATAAAAACGTCTATGTTTCATTTTATACTATCGTTTGTTTCGTGGTGTCGCAAAAGATGCTAAGATTTTAACTCAAATTAATTAAAAAATAAATACATTTAAAAACGGAATCTAATAAGCAGTAAAATAAAATAAGAAAACATCATGGAAATTATAATTTGAAAGAATGGATGTTATGCATCCTGGGGAGACCCTGAGGATGCCCATGTGTGCAATAATTGTGATACCAAATACAACTTCAGTACTGCAGATCTCCAATTTGCTTAGCGTACAGTGAAATAACAGCTTCACCAATCTGCATGTCAGTCCACTGCCCAGATACTTTGAGCCTCTGAAAATAGGAGATTATATATGAAAATGTCTGTAATTCCTAAACTGTTAACACAATACCTTTATTAAACACCTCAAATTAAAGCTGAACGTCGACACTCCAGTGACAAAATTTCAAAAATGTGTCATAGTCCAAAAACCTATGGACCTAACTGTATATGGTCGCGCATAATTTTCATCTTTGTCTGCCTCCAGAATTATTCCGATGCAGTTTTTCTGCCACAACACACAAGTTAGTGTGAATTATTTATTTTGAACTGGACTTCATTAAGTTCTGGGACCACCAACTTTATGTGTTTGAGACCTCTAAGGGTCCTGCTGGCTTTATGTTTCCCAAGCATATCAAATATATTGTGGCAATAAGTAATTAAGTGATGTATAAACTAGCAGCACTTTGAAGCTTGCTCAATAACTGGTGCTAGCATCAAGTTCAACAACAGGACTTTTCTGGCTCTTGTTAGGTAAAAAAAAAGATTTTTTTTTATCTATTTGCAACTAGTGAGCTGGTGCATTTACTCCTGCTCTGCTGAGTTGGACAGGAAATAGGAGACTTCAAACAAGCCACAGTCAAAGGGAGACTAATTTGTGCTAAAGACATTTCAGTATGAACAAAACCTAATTGCTATTAATGACTGCTGTACTGGGGACTGAAATGTGCTCTTCACTAACAGTTTTAATTTCTTTAAATAATATTCAATGTGATGGAGGTTTCTTCTTTGGTTCTGCTTGGTCATGGGGTGTCTTCTGTTTGTTGGGGTTTTCTCTCCACTTTATACCTTACAGTATAAAGTGCCTCGGGGCGACTGTTGTGATTTGGCACTATATGGATAAGACTGAATTGAGCTGAGCAAGCGTGGTGGCACAGTGGTTAGCACTGCTGCCCCACAGTAAGAAGGTTCTGGCTTCAAAGACACCAGTTGGCATGGTATCGTCCTCTTTAGCAGAAATAACTACTAACTGTTGCATAACTGTCTGCCTCCTCTGAAATCAGCTGACTGAAAATCTTCACCACTTTTACATGTTAAGTTCATTTAGTTTCTAGATATTTGATGGTTTTCTTGATTTTTCAATATTTCCTGGGGATTCAAGTCTAGTTTCATAACTACATTTCTTCTTTCAAAGCAATTCCTTGGTGGACTTCTGTGGTGTTAAAATGCTTTAGTTTTTAAACTGATGTTCTTTTTGGATATCAAAGGATTTTCCCCCCAGCACGCTTTCAGGTATGTCAGATTTGGGCAATCTCTTTGTGATTGTAGATGCAGCTCTAAAAGTTACCTGTGGTCAAATGTTTTGATTCTGTTTGTTAAAATCTGACAATCTGACAATGGGCAGCAAGTCCTGGACAAACAGACATTAATATAAAACTTTGCTATGTGTGGATGATTTTTATTATAGCTGAATGATCTGTTTTAGGATAATTTACCAGTTTCATGTGTGACTCTCTGCCTGCAGGCCTTAGAGGTCACTCCCCAAAGATGTTCTAGTCACTGGCACCATTCTGAAATCTGTGCTTTTGAGTTTTCCAAGTTTTTCATTAAAATTATGTTTTATATTTTATAATTTTTTACCAGATGAGTTTATGTTTAGATATATTAAAGAAAAAAATCCAAGTTTCATGAGATCTACTCGTATGTATAGTGTAAACAATAGCAAACAAGGACACGACCGCCAATGGATGGGTTTGGATCGTCAAGCCCAGCAAATGTTGGTTTGGTGACAAACAGTATGTGTTTATGGCTTACACACATGATCTGGGTGTGATTGTGCTGAACTTCTTCACACAGGGAAATATATAATGAATTCTTTAAAAGATAATCCATCTGTTTTCTCCTCTGTTTATTCCTTCTGATGTATTTTTTCTCTCAACCTATTTACTGCACACCAAAAACGACAGGTTGGAAACACAGCACTCTCAACCTGGCGCACCACGAGAAATCAGCTCTTAAAAAACATTTTCCTAAATTAGAAGAGAGGTAGGCTGAACTTTTAGGAACTATTTAAAAGAATGGATAATAAAAGGCAAATGTTTAGTGACAAATCTACACTCACAGGATGTGATGTTCATTTTCAGGTCTCAACAAACGCTGTCCATCAGACACACGTCTTCATGTTAAACCAGTTTATTCTGCAGTTTGGGAAATGCATATATATAAATATATTCATCTTCTTGCTGAAGGTGAAATGAAAAAATTGATAAAACTCCCATTTCTGTCCTTTTATTATGTAGCCAGGTTAATGCTTGGCTTTTGAAGTTTGGTATCAATCTGATACCAAATACAGATCCTGATACTTTTAACCTATAAAGGCAGCTTGTGTAGGGGAGAGCAGTGTGTCACGATTTATGAGATGAATTATCATCAATCTGCACATTCTGAACACATTTTAATGACCGCTAAATCTCTGTGATTTTTACTTTCCATATAATTGATAGCAACAAAACGCTGCTTTGAGCTTTTTGTGTATTTTGAAAGTGGGATTTTTGGAGACCTGGGTCGACTTCTGATGTGTAAGGCTATAAATAAAACAGACAAAAAGCCTCGGACATTATTCATTGTGCATATTTTAGGTACATTTTTTATTTCCCCCAAAATAATGCATTTAACAGAATTCAGTGGACTATATACTGAACTTAGAGGAAAGGAACAAAGTATTGATCCTGTCACCCTAGTATCAACCCGATACCAATACCAGCGTTGTAATTGATACTGTTTGGATATTTGGATCAATCCACCCACCTCTAGGCTTTAGCTAGCATGAAAGAACACAACTAGTCCGGCTCTTTAACAAAATCCAGCTTTCACGGATCATTAAAGCTTAAATTAAATTAGCACCTTATAGCTTGTTTGCTTTTAGCCACCATTAGGCAAAGTATGTTCCAGACTAAGGCTATGTCTACACTAATCCGGATAAATTTGAAAACAGTGTTTTCGTCTAAAAACGCTCCGCGTCCACAAGATCATTTTCAATCATTTACGAACAGTTGTTCAATTCTTACGTCACTGTATTGCACATGCATGAAATGTAAGACGATTTGACCTTTCTGTCTGCCATTTATTTACTTTCCAGATTTTGAAACATTGCTGCAAAATGTTGAGGAAAAGCACAGAGTTTTTTAAATGGACTGACAATGAGGTGGTGTACAAAGTTGCAAAAGCGAGTGAGAATTAAAGAATTTGAAGAAAAGCTACCTGGAGCATGTACAAACTGATATTAATCTTCAATAGGGCTGTCAAAATTTCAATCAATTGAGAGCAAACAAAAAAACTGCTGTAATGCCCTCCGCCATCTTAGTTTAATTGGTCACATGACTGCATCATATGATTAAAATGCGTCATCGTTTTCGAAAACCTCCGTTTTTTCGTAGTCCACACTGCGATGCAAAAACGTATTTTTCAAATGTATCCACTTTGGAGAGCATTTTCAAAAAGCTCAGGTCTCCTTGACCAAAAACACTATCTCAGTGTGGACGGAAGGCCAAAGCTAAGAGAAAAAGATGCGTTTTCAAACAAAAACGAATTAGTGTGGACATGGCCTTAGAAAAAGTCTGCCACGTAACACCCTTACAACTCTGAATTGCTAATTTTACATTTTAAAATGCCGTTTCTTGTACCCAAGTCTTAATGCTAAGCTAAGCTAACTGGCTCCTAGCTCTCGTTTTATACCAAACACACACACCCACACAAACACACATATAGTTTTACCAGCAGCAAGCCTATTTCCCCAAATTCTTAACTGTGCTCTCGGGTTTGGAAACACGTTGTGCTGTTTCCTGTGGATACTGGGAAACACTCCAGGCTCTGTAGCTCACCTACCTTATTACAACTCATATCAGCTGTCTAAGCAAGAGCTTCACTAAACTACTAACAGTCCACCTCCACAGGACAGGACATGAGAACAGGCAAGTTGTGGGAGACAAAATATTCCATGTTGTTTTTAGAAAACTATCAGCATTACGGTAAAGATCAAAAGCAAGCACCTGGAGTGTGTTGTAAGTGCTTAAGAGCCAGATTTTTATCCAACTGCTAAAGACAGGTGATAAAATAAAATAAAGGGTTAAGTGCTGGATCACTGTGTGTTGCCAGAACAGCTTTAGTGTTCCCTGGCACTGGTTCTCCAAAGTCTTTACTGGAGGGATAGGCACCATTCACCCAAAAGATATTCCCTCATTGGTTTATTGATGACGATGGTAGAGAGCACCATCTAACACGGTGGTTCAGACATCTGTGTTCACCTGGGTTGACCTGAGTGATTATGGCCAAAGTATATGATTCATATCATTTCATCCTGTAAGAGACCACTCCCACAACTCTGTTTTTGCAGCGACCCATCTTAATCCACGCCAGCAAAAACGTTGTGAAAGTCTCTTAACTTGAAAGTCTTGGTCACCTATCTGTAGATATGTACATGTGTTTTTGATAAGAAGGGGAAAAAAGCCTGATGCATAAATAGAGAGGCACTGGCTGAAAAAAGGAGGAATGGGTTACCCCTCCCTGAAAATGTCAGGATTTCCTGAACGGGCTCAGGGCCTCGTTAATCTAACGTGGAGGAGAAGTGGCTGTTTTCATGTAAATTTGAATAACACATTGTTTTAATGCGGAGAAGGTTTCCCACTAGCTTTTCCTTTCTGATACCAGGCCCTTCAGCTCCACAATGACCTGTGTTCCTACTGTATGTAATGCATGAACAAAGCTGGGTGTTGTACATCCTATTTTCTAATTGTGTCTCGATTTGTTTGGTGTTTTATTGCCTGAAGTTTCAAGAGCACCTATCATGCTTTTCCTTATTTTCCGTCACATACAGTATGTACTGTTACAGTAGTGGATTCACATATTAAACATGCACAAAGTTTCAAATAATGAGCTCTATGTATGCAAAAATAATCCCTATGTCACAATATCAGGTTCTCAATGTGGTCACAAAAATAGCAGTGTTTTGCAATATCTATATAAAATTACCAATATTGCTATTAGTCAAAGTCTTCTGTGATTTTATAACAAAATATTCACAGCTCAAAAAAAAGAGGAACACATTCAAAAATCATTAGATCTCAACATTTTCATGCACCAGGAGGAATCTTGGACCCACTGCACCAGGGTAGTGTCAAGAATTTCATCCTGATAACTAATGGCAGTCAGGGTGCTGTTGCTTAGTCGGTCTGTGAGTCCTTCCATGGATATACCATCACTGACCCACCACCTAACTGGTCGTGCTGAACAGTGTTATAGACAGCATAACATTCTCCACGGCTTCTCCAGACCCTTTCATGTCTGTCACATGTGCTCAGGGTGAACCTGCTCTCATCTATGAAAAGCACAGGGTGCCAGTAGTGCATCCGCCATCTCTGGTATTCTATGGCAAATGCAAATTTGGCTCGGCAAAACGGTGCTGGGCAGTGAGCACAAGGCCCCCTTGGGGATGTTGGTCCCTAGTGTACCCTCTGCCTTATTCAGTTAGTTCTCAGATTATTTGGTCAGTGACATCCACATCAGTGTCCTGCTGGAGGTCATTCTGTGGCTCTGCCAGTGCTCATCCTATTCACAAAGGAGCAGATATCGATCCAGCTGTTGGGTTAAGGGCCTTCTATGGCTCTGTCCAGCTCTCCCAGAGTAGCTGGAATCTTCTTTATGCTTGAGACGGTGCAGGGGAACATAGCAAACTTTCTGGTAATGGCACTTATTAATGTGCCAACCTGGAGGAGTTGGACTGCCTTTGAAACCTCGGTAGGGTCCAGAAGTGACAACATTAGGCACCCTAGTCCAATGCAAAACTAGTGAAAACAGTCAGAAATAATGGGGAGGAAAGAAACTTTTTTTAACAGTGCTCACATGGAGGTGGCGGGTGCGTTGGCATTAAACCATACAAAAAGAAGAACTGCACAATTATTTACAATATAAGTTATTAATAAGTCCATTATCAGAACTTTTCTAGAGTGAATATCCTTTAAATGACTATCTCAGAAACAATCATCCACCTGTGAGCATAGAAGCCTGGCACATATGATGTTCAAAGCTTCTGTGAGGTGTAGCCAATCTGAAGAAAGTTAGCTTGAATGGAGATAAGCTAGCTTGTTTCAGACACAGGAAGAATTACAGAGCTCCACAAAACTGCAAATCATGCAAAGCTACTGTGGCAGAGCAAGAAAAATATGGAGATGAAGAATGAACATAACAATTTGACTTCAAAAGAAGTAACTATCAAACTATCAAGATTAACAATCAAAACATATGAATATTTATATAGATCACGTATTGTAAGATACCTGAACAGTGTAATGATCAGAGGTCCACATCATTATTGTGAATGAGTTTCTACTCGTCGTTCTGACTAGAAAAACCATATCAGATAATAGACAGAAGTCTTTTTTGAAAATAACAGCACTGCTCACCTGGTCTGGCGAAGAGGAATCGGTAATGAGATGCAGAGGAAAGGGTCAAAGGTGTTGCTCTGTTTCAGGCAGTGTGGGCATGTCAGTGAAGATCTGCGGGGACGAAAGAACACAGTCACATTAGTCTCGAAAAAACAGCTGCACTGACTTGACACGGGCTTCCAATTAATCTCAAAGTCCTCCTGATTAAGTCTGGCAGGAAAGGAGATGGCTTAATCTTGTTACACAAGTGAACACCACAGGAAAAGTGTTCACAGTGCTCCATTCAGACGCCTTGATCTGATTGTGAGAAAGGAAAAGATGAGTGATGTAACTGGTGGGAATGAGAGAGAGTCGAGGGATGGGGTGGGGGTTAGAGGTAGTTGAAGCAGCCCCCCTGGGATGATTGGCGCTATAAACGCAAAACAGCAAAAGCGGTTTCCACGCTGTTGCGTCACTTTCGCTGCTCATGTGATGCCATTAAAGGAGGCTCGAGCAAAGGAGGTAGGTGAATTTCCTAAGTTTCCTAAGTACGTCTGAATGCACAGAAAGGAGGGAGTGACTACAACAGCGATTTTTGTTCCTGTGGATGGCTTCACTTCTTTCAGTTAATCCCTCTTAATGTCATTGGAAGAAATAGCTTATTCTAGTGAGCTAATTGTCTCAACAATGAGTCAGGGAGCCCACAGAATTTAAAAGCAGGATTGCTGGAAGTGATTTTGTAAACCTCAACTCTCTGTAAACAGATCTAATTATGTGAATGTTCAATAAATTTATAAAAAAAAAAAAGCCGTACAGATTCAAAAACAGGCGTACTCATACACACTCTTCTGAAGTTACCAATAGAAGACTGAGCCTGTCCATGGTTTTTATGGTTTACAGATGAAATGAATAAAATAATATATTCGCACAATGAGCCATCTGTACCACCTGCAGTATTTGCTCTATGTGCTGAAATTCAGGCTGTGGTTTTGGTCAGTATGTAGACCAGATTCCTTCAGATGCCTTCCAGTCCAGTTAAAAATCCAAGTTGGAAACATTCCTCAGAGATTTTGATCCATGACATGATGGCATCACACAATTAAAACCAGGTTGAAATGATTTGGGGTTTGTGACAAACAGAAGAAGAGTACACTGTCGTCATAAAGGGTTGGACATAGTCTGCAACAATACTCAGGTAAGCTAACCTATTTAAAGGATATTTAGTTGGTACTAAGTGGCCCAAAGTGTGCCAAAAAATTTACAACACCATTACATGACCAGCAGCAGCCTGAGCTATTGATCAGGATGGATCCATTCTTTCATATTGTTTACAATATACTTACATCAAATTCTGACCCTGTTATCCAAATCCTGCAACAGAAATCAAGACTCGGACCAGGCAGCATTTTTCCAATCCTATATTGTCTAATACTGGTGAGCCCATGCAAGCTGTAGCCCCAGGTTTCCTGTTCTTAGCTAACAGAAGTAGTCCTCTGCTGCTGTAGATACCAGGTTCAGCACTTTAAGGTTCAATATCCTGTGCATTCAGAGATGTACATACCTTAGTCATAATTAATTATTTGAATTTCTGTTGCATTCCTATCAGCTTGAAGCAGTCAGACTCTCCTCTGACTTTTCTCTAAAATACAACAACCATGTTCAAAACCACTCAAATCAACTTTTTTCCCCATCCTGATGCTAAGTTTAAACTTCAGCAGGTCTTCTTGTCCAT
This sequence comes from Diplotaxodon limnothrissa, assembly GCF_057381915.1. Lineage (NCBI taxonomy): Eukaryota > Metazoa > Chordata > Actinopteri > Cichliformes > Cichlidae > Diplotaxodon > Diplotaxodon limnothrissa. Next base: position 9,162,264 of record NC_140599.1, on the reverse strand, counting down.
GTCTGCATGCCTAAATGCACTGAGCTGCTGCCATGTGATTAGCTGATTAAACAATAATACATCATCACATCATATTATTTGCTCCTTATAAGATAAATTAAACATACTATATGTATAAAAATATATATTTATAAATATAAATGATAATGACCATCAGAATTTGTAACTTCCATGAACTGACCTCCTGTGCTCAATTCAATAGCTAATTAAAACCAACAGTTACAGCTGAGCTTCGCCTTTGGCTGCTGTTAGCTCAAAAGTTTAATTTCCAGACTAGCTAGAAAAATTATTTTAGTGTAAAAATTACTAAAAAGTTTCTCAGGAGCACCATTTGACTGTGTTAACATAAAAACGTGTGGTTATACTTTGCAGGTGTTTGGTATGGCTCTGTGTAACTGCTTAAGTGTGACGGACGGTTCTGCTGCAAACATCTGTTCAGCTGTAAACATATTCCCGAGGGTTTTCCTTTCCCGACGGCACAGGAACCTCACACCACACCGGAAGCGTGTACAGCATGTTTCAATGGAACTATAGTGTTGATCAGTCATTACTCTAATTTATCTTTTCATTTGTATTACTTCAATATCAAAACAACAGAAATAAATCTGTTGAAATAGTGTGGAAAGCACCAGGCAGAACATTAACTAAGAGATTTGTGGGAAATACAGCTCATGCACAGCAATATGTAAGCGTAAGTAGAAGATCTGAAGTTCACATCATGTCTTGATTGAACTGAGGTCACGCTAACGACCTGTGAACCTTTTCCGACCTTAGCACACTCCATGAGAAAGACATAGATAAACTGATCAAATGTGTTTTCCTTACAGAAAGGCACCTGACAGACCCAGTGAGGGAGTAAAGGGAGGTGTGGGAGGCTGGTGAACAAAGCTCTATTCAAACAAGCCCAGCTGACATGGGCTCTTAGTGGATCTCTCCATTTTGGCAGAGTCGAATGGCTGCCCTACGGATGTCTTATTCTCGCCAGGAAACAGTGAGGGCAACCGCACTGCATGCATACAAATCACACTCAGCCTTAGCTAAAACATAGATGTGCCCAGCGCTGCTCTGAAACACTTAGAAAGAAAAAAGCAGCAAAGGAAGAGGTGATATTCTGGTGATGCTCTAATGGAGGAAGCGTGGAAAGGTTGAAAGGTATGTATCCCCTCATCTGTGATGCAGCCATGCTGAAGAGACTCTTGGCTTGATGCTTTCCTACAGCACAGAGCTTTGAACCTTCCTGAATAACACTTAATTTACTTATCTGCTTCCACTTCATTTTCTTTTCTAAGCAATTAGAACGAAAACAACTTGGGTTGAAATGAAACGCGCTGGCACCTCATTTTTCTCACTGGGCCTCCTCGCCGTCCACGTCCGGTGCGTCCACGTCAGCGATCGGCGCGTCATGGACCTGTTGCCACGCCTCGCTGTTGCTCACCGGAGCAGCGACGTTGCCATCGGACCCGTGGCAGGCCGCCGGAGGGGCAGCGCCGCCGCCACCGGACCCGTGGCAGGCCACCGGAACCGTTCCACCGCCACCGGACCCGTGGTAGGCCGCCGGAGGAGCAGCGCCGCCGCCACCGGACCCGTGGCAGGCCACCAGAACCGTTCCGCCGCCACCAGACCCGTGGCAGGCCACCAGAACCGTTCTGCCGCCACCGGACCCGTGGCTGGCCGCCGGAGGAGCAGCGCCGCCGCCACCGGACCCGTGGCAGGCCCCCTGAACTGTTTTGCTGCTGCCGCCGGACCCGGGGCCGTCCGCCGGAGCTGCTACGTCGCCGCCGTTGGGCTCGAGGTAGGCCCCCTGAACTCTCTTGTTGTGTTGATGGGCCGCCTGTGACTGTTTGTGGCGTCTTTTCGTTTTCTTTTTGCACCGCTGCGGGATGCGCGGTCTGACTCTGAGACTGTGGACTGGGTCGGTTTGTTGTTTTGTTGTTTTTGCTTGTTTTGGTTCTGGCCCTCCGTCCTGGTTCCCCCAGCCGCCCGCCCTGGGTTGGTTGTGCTGTTTTTTGTTTTGGTTTTGGGGTCGTCGGGAGCCGACCCTTAGAGGGGGGGTACTGTCAGGGTCCTGGGACTGGGCGACCCAGGATCCCTGAGCAGTTATGTATTATATTATTATTATTATTATATGTATTTTGGTATTGCTGCTGCTCTCCTCCATGATTGTAGATGTGAGTGTGTGTGTTTATGTCTGTGGGGATGCTTGGAGGATGGAGCTCAGCCACCTGCAGGCCTGAGGGGTGTGGCCCTGCGGAAGGACTGGCCACACCCGAAGCCACACACCTGCCGCTGATCAGGGCTCGTCGGGGGAGCTACTTAGGAGAGTCTTGGAGCTCCCACCGACGCGGGATCATTGCATGAGACTCCACGTTAGTCGTCCTGTTACTGAGTTAGTGTGTGTGTATGCCCGCGTTGTATGTGTCCTGACGGCTGCGTCTTTTGTTTCCCGCAGGAGGAGCGTGGAAGACACGGGAGCAGCGAGCACCGGGGGGTGCTGACACGGGAGCGGAGAGCACAGAAACACGGACTATTCACGGGGAGACACGACACGGGAGTCTGGGAAAACACGGGGATTTATTGTTACGTTGTTTGGATTGTCACCATTGTAAATAAACACTGTCTATACATAGAGCACCGCGCCTGGGTCCTCCTTCCCCACTCCTTCCACGGTGTGCCATGCCATACCGTGACAGAATGATCCCGCCACTTATGGACCCAGCGGTCTCCGAGGAGAGGCTCAGGAGGGAAATTATGGACAAAGTGTACCGCATGTGTGAATTATGGTGGGAGAAGCCTGCGGAAGGTTTGCGTCACGCCGTGGAGAGGCGGCTGCAGGAGATGCTTTTTAAATTCCCCTGGCTGGTGGACTCCCTTAATGCGGTGGTCCTGGACTTCCTACTTTCCACCCTCCACCTCCACTCTCCTCCTCAGGCTGCCCACCAGCTCGGACAGCTGGTGGATTCACTGCCTGAGACGCCGGCCCCGACGCCGACACGGAAACGACGTTCGCGCCGCCAGCGTTCCTCACCGCAGCTAAATCCACAGACATCTCAACAGCCGGCTGTGGTGAGTCATATGGACAATTCATCGTCACTCACCTCAACTGTTTACTCTGGGGCTATGTTTATACGGTCAGCTGCCCAGCCGGTAGCCAAAGCGCAGCCCGCGGCCCAGCTGGTCGCTGTACCTCAGCCTATCGCCCGGCTAGTGATCCAGCCGTCACCTGCTGAATCATCCCCCGCGACATCTACCTCACCGCTTACCGTTTCATCCTGTTCACCATCCACATCACACGCTCAGCCATCTTCTCCACCAGCAGCAGCCTCCATTCCACTCCCCACTCCAGCGGCCTTGTCCGGAGAGAGCGACCTCACCCGCGTCCAACGCCTGATGGACTGGGTAACTCACACCACCAACACAAGGGCAAGAGTGGTGGGGTTAAACGCCATCGAGGCAATCCTGGAGGGAAACCCCTACCTCGGCCAGCTCAAGGGAGTTTCCGCCTGCCTTTGCACCCTGCGTAAAGCCCGGGGGGTAGTGCAAGCTCGGGAAACCTCAGACTTCGTCCAGCTGCAGCAGGAGCTCAGCATGCCCGAGCAGGAGCTCAGCGAGCCGGAGGAGCCCGCACTGTCAGCTGAGGCGCTCAGCGAGCCGGAGGAGCTCAGCATGCCCGAGCAGGAGCTCAGCGAGCCGGAGGAGCCCGCACCGCCAGCTGAGGAGCTCAGCGAGCCGGAGGAGCTCAGCATGCCCGAGCAGGAGCTCAGTGAGCCGGAGGAGCCCGCATCGCCAGCTGTGGAGCTCAGCATGCCCGAGCAGGAGCTCGGCGAGCCGGAGGAGCCCGCTCTGCCAGCTGAGGAGCTCAGCGAGCCGGAGGAGGAGCTCTCGCTGCCGGCCGAGGAGGAGCTCTCGCTGCCGGCCGAGGAGGAGCTCTCGCTGCCGGCCGAGGAGGTCAGCGGACCGGAGGGACCTCCACGTCTAGCGCGGCCTCCTCGCCGTCCACGTCCGGTGCGTCCACGTCAGCGATCGGCGCGTCATGGACCTGTTGCCACGCCTCGCTGTTGCTCACCGGAGCAGCGACGTTGCCATCGGACCCGTGGCAGGCCGCCGGAGGGGCAGCGCCGCCGCCACCGGACCCGTGGCAGGCCACCGGAACCGTTCCACCGCCACCGGACCCGTGGTAGGCCGCCGGAGGAGCAGCGCCGCCGCCACCGGACCCGTGGCAGGCCACCAGAACCGTTCCGCCGCCACCAGACCCGTGGCAGGCCACCAGAACCGTTCTGCCGCCACCGGACCCGTGGCTGGCCGCCGGAGGAGCAGCGCCGCCGCCACCGGACCCGTGGCAGGCCCCCTGAACTGTTTTGCTGCTGCCGCCGGACCCGGGGCCGTCCGCCGGAGCTGCTACGTCGCCGCCGTTGGGCTCGAGGTAGGCCCCCTGAACTCTCTTGTTGTGTTGATGGGCTGCCTGTGACTGTTTGTGGCGTCTTTTCGTTTTCTTTTTGCACCGCTGCGGGATGCGCGGTCTGACTCTGAGACTGTGGACTGGGTCGGTTTGTTGTTTTGTTGTTTTTGCTTGTTTTGGTTCTGGCCCTCCGTCCTGGTTCCCCCAGCCGCCCGCCCTGGGTTGGTTGTGCTGTTTTTTGTTTTGGTTTTGGGGTCGTCGGGAGCCGACCCTTAGAGGGGGGGTACTGTCAGGGTCCTGGGACTGGGCGACCCAGGATCCCTGAGCAGTTATGTATTATATTATTATTATTATTATTATATGTATTTTGGTATTGCTGCTGCTCTCCTCCATGATTGTAGATGTGAGTGTGTGTGTTTATGTCTGTGGGGATGCTTGGAGGATGGAGCTCAGCCACCTGCAGGCCTGAGGGGTGTGGCCCTGCGGAAGGACTGGCCACACCCGAAGCCACACACCTGCCGCTGATCAGGGCTCGTCGGGGGAGCTACTTAGGAGAGTCTTGGAGCTCCCACCGACGCGGGATCATTGCATGAGACTCCACGTTAGTCGTCCTGTTACTGAGTTAGTGTGTGTGTATGCCCGCGTTGTATGTGTCCTGACGGCTGCGTCTTTTGTTTCCCGCAGGAGGAGCGTGGAAGACACGGGAGCAGCGAGCACCGGGGGGTGCTGACACGGGAGCGGAGAGCACAGAAACACGGACTATTCACGGGGAGACACGACACGGGAGTCTGGGAAAACACGGGGATTTATTGTTACGTTGTTTGGATTGTCACCATTGTAAATAAACACTGTCTATACATAGAGCACCGCGCCTGGGTCCTCCTTCCCCACTCCTTCCACGGTGTGCCATGCCATACCGTGACACTTTATGTGGACCTATTATTTACATTTTCTGCCATATACATGCTGTTATAATATCAGATGCTCATATTCAACGTGGCCAAAGTTTACAGTGTACACCGATCACACATAACATTATGACCAGTGTTGGTCAAGTTACATGAAAAAAGTAATCAGTAACTAATTACCGATTACTTCCCCAAAAAAGTAATCCCGTTAATTTACTGATTACTTATTTTCAAAAGTAATTAGTTACTTAGTTACTTTTTAAAAACACGATTTAATACCTGAGTAGGTGATAAAGTGATAGATCTTTCAGCCCAATTCTACTTTTTCTGCATAATCCATCATACAAAATGTAATCAAATGGAAAAGTCTCTTTTTAAAACTTGTTTTATTAGTTTTAATCTTTTAACTTTATGCATCAAACAAAAATTAAATTATATGCACCATTCTCTGACTGGAAGAAATTTGTTTAACATTTAAACCTATTTTCTGCACATTCCAGCACATAAAATAAAATATTTTTTTGTGTTTACACTCAGTCTTCCAAATAGATGCAAGTGAAATACAGCAAAAAAATGTTGAGTGAAAATGTTGAGTGGCATAGGCTGAGGTTTACCCTGGTGCAGGTGTGCTGCAGCGGTCAGTGGAAGAATCTGCGAGTTTCTCTGTGAGTTTCCCATTACGTCGTAGCGCACTCGGTGCTTGCTCGGAAGTTAAGGGTTTTTTTTCGCTGTAAAAATAAGTTTTCTTCCCACGCACAATGGACACGAATGTTTTTGTCACTTTTTACAGAATCAAACTCAAAGTAAGGTCAGTACTTCCACGCTTTAAACGCTGCACGCTCATACTCTCTCCCGCACTCGATATATGATCCATTGTTGATCTGCACACAGCTGTTGTCACAAACGTCGCACTCGCTTACGTCACTGTCATGAGACATTCTCGCAAAAAAATCACGGTTTTAGTAACGCAGTAACGCAGCGTTACTACGGGAAAGTAACGGTAATCTAATTACCGTTTTTGCTATAGTAATCCCTTACTTTACTCGTTACTTGAAAAAAGTAATCGGATTACAGTAACACATTACTTGTAACATGTTACTGCCCATCTCTGTTTATGACCAGCTGCATAATATTGTTGGCGAAGACCTTTACTGGTCTGCAGCTCTGCAGCCCCATACACAACAAACTGTGTTGCTCTGACAACTTTCTACCAGAACCAGCATTAACTTTACAGCAATTTGAGCTACAGCAGCTTGTCTGTTGGACCAGACATCACCAGCCAGCCTTCACTCTGCCCATGACCCTGTCGCTGGTTCACCACGGTTCCTTCCTTGGACATTTTTTGATAGATCCTGACCACTGAAGAATGGGAAAACCCCATAAGATGCTCTGACTCCGTCATCTAACCATCACAGTTTGGTTCATGTCAAACTAGCTCAAATCCTTACACGTGCCCATTTTTCCTGCATCAACTTTGAGGACAAAATGTTCACCTTCTCCCTAATATCTCCCATCTACTGAGAGGGCCAAGATGAGATAATTAGTGTTATTCACTTCACCTCTCAGTGCTCATATGTTATGCCTCAAGCTATGGTTTCACTACAGCTAAACACTTGGAGCCTTATAGTTTTTTTTCTGCTTCTGGCTTAGTGGGACGTCACTGCGAGCAGATTTCCCTGATATCGCATGTCAAGCACGCAGCTCTGGCTGTGAGTGCAGCAGCCTCGTCCAACTTCTACTTTTTTGGCACAGCCAATAAACCAAGAAGGAAGAGAGTTAAATGGCTTCCTTTAGACATTGTACAAAGGCCCAGTATACAATTATTAAGGATTATATTAAACTTCATATAATGTAAAGATGCGATAATATAAAATACTGAGCTAGGTCCATTTTAGAGGGCCTAAAATTCTATGCATCAGTGAGTGAACCGAAGTAGAAATGAAACTAAAGTCATCACAAAACGAGCCTTTTGATCAGCTCCAGAATGTGATGACACATAACATAAATAAAGATCTAATAATTGTTGGCGCTGCTCGCTTGGACGGTGATTTAACTTGTTTGAACATGTATAATGGCCGTGATGATTGCATAGTGACAAACCGGGCTATTACAAGGATAATTCTCCGGTCTGTCAACTCTAGATGTTGTATTGCATTGGACACTGCATTGCAAAGTGCTACACGGGCAGTGACGGAGCCCCAGGACTCAGTTCCTTGGAAGCCAAAAGAGAGAGAGAGACAGGAGTTGGGAAATTTTTCTTCCAAGTCTAATTCTAGCAGTGCAATACATTCATAAGCAATTAAAAACTCAGTGTTTGGATACTTGTCTGCAACTCTTGCACTGGTAAAATAGACTGACAGTGTAATGTATATGCTGGAGTATCTGTGTAAAGGTTTTGCTAAGGAAAACTCAGCCTGTAGTACACAGTATACAACAGAATTGAATGCACGCATGTGCAGTAGCACTTTTAAGCAATCAAAAACAAGTAAAGACTATATTATAAATAAAGGACCTGAAGTCAGAGTACACCGGTGTATACTTTAGCTTATTCATTCTCATTTGACCCCCTGCTGAGGTAAAAAAAATATACACAAACAAAGCAGAGGGTCAACAATAAATACATCTATCACCCATGTCCAAACACAGATACAATCGCTTTAAAAATTCACATTTAATAAAAATGTCTTTAGAGTTAAACAATGTCGTTATCTTATATGCATTTGGTCTCAATCTAAAATATACAGCAGATTTAATGATTATAAATAAATAATGAAATAATGATACTAATATCCAAGGTTTCCCAAGCTACAGAGTATGTGATTAACATATGTAACATAATAAAATCTGCCCCACCTACACCTCGCCAAATAACACCAAACCTAAACTATGCAAATTATTTTCCAGCTGGAACTGTTGCTTAAATAATCCAGAATGTAAACAGATACATGGATACACTCATATCACTTTTAAAACATGCCAGGTTTCCAATTTTGCCTCAGGATATCAGATATCCTTATGTCAAGTGCTGCTTTTATCTACTTGCCATTTACCACTCCAGTCTGTCCCCATAAATAAGAAAGTCCTACATGATCAAATATTTGCTTTACCTTCACAGCCCAGTTTGATATCAAGTGGGCCGGACCAGAACACTCTGTTTTCCTGCAGTGTAAAGACGTTTAACTACACATTTAATCTCTGCTACATCTTAATGTGGTAAAAACAGAGTAGTGCATCCATTTTTGGACTCCTTCACATTTTTCAAAGTAGTCCCCTGGGCCAGATTGGAGTCTTTATTGAGCTTATTCTGGCCCTCAGGCCTTATGTGTGACACCTCTGATCTACACCAAGATCCAAGAAAGTCCTTGGTAAAACTAAAAACGCAGCTGCAGCAGTATTAAGGATGTACAAAAGCAGGTAAAGCACCACTAAATACAACCACAATGGCTGTCCGTCTGCAGTGATGCCACTGACAGTGCACTGCTTTCATCATCTACCTCTTAAAAACAGACGATTCAGAGCCGGCGGTATTCTTGTCTGTAGGAATTTTTGTGACAGCTTGCTCTCAAATTTGCTGAAGAGCACGAACAGAAGCCTAACGAACACCGGGCGCAGGCTAAATGCTTCAGCTTCAGCTCCAGTATGTTTCTTGTGAACATGACCAATACATAGCGCAGAGGTTGGAGCGTGATGATATGGACCTGGACGAGTGCAAAAGGGAGACAACATTTATAGGCGGCACAGACAATGCCTGAATGCTGGCTGACAAGATGACTTCCGTCTCCTAAAGCTTGGCAGAAGATGAATATTCCAGCATAAAAAGGATCCACAGAGCTCTGCCAGAATCACACAAGAGTTTCTAAAGAAGGAAAATGTAAAAAAAAATAAAACCCAAAAAACTATTACTTGACCAAGCATTTCACCTGCCTTTAGTCAAATAAAAAACCTTTGGGGTGTTTCAGAAAAAGGAAAGGTGAGGCAGCACATCCTCTCCATCAAAGACGAGCAGGAGGAAAAAAAAGAGTCTCAGAAGAATGGCAGAACATTTCTTCAGAAATTTGCACAATAGCAGCATCAAAAATAAAGGTGGACATAAGAAGTGTTGAAAAAAAACTGCTTCAGATCTGAGCTCCTTTTGTGGGCCGCGTCTTTTTACTGCAGTAAACCTCAAACGGTGGTTCTAATTTTCAATAAGAGCAATTACCCCGCCCTTCAAATTGGTGCAATTATTTTGAGGTGATAACATTTTCAATCTTTTGACATCTACGTGCTACCGCAGAGCGATGCACTCGCTCCTGTTGTATACTGCGCACTCTCTCTGTGCCGTCTCACCCACTCTCGCTGGCTAGGACACTATTTGAGTGGGAGAGAGGAACAAATCTTGCCTGCCGGGCTGCTACGGCTGCTGCTTCCTATGTAGACCCACCCAGTGTGTCACAGCTGAAACATTTGAGAGTGAGGGTGGCAATTAGGCGATGCGCTCTGACAGATGTAATACTGGCAGTCACACAGAGCTGCCAATTTTCCAAAGAATTAGCAGATGGAAGAAGGTACAGGCCACAGAGAGTACGCATCAGAGGCAGTTCAGCCTGGAAAGCCTGCACTTTTATAAAAAAGTCTTGTTTATAAAAAAATTAGATTTGAAATCAGCAGCAGCAGCAACAACTGCTTAGATGTTAGGTATAATAGAAGTAAACTGTAACCTAACTCAACTAACCAACGAGGCAAAGCGTTGAAAGCTAAACTGCGGCATAAACGTATTTCTAACGGACAAGATTAAAAATTCCATTGAGATAAAGTCGACCTGTTCCACTCTCAGGAGGCTGCAGCTGACAGACGTGTACATCAGCCGCCTCTTTATCTCCAGGATGACTGATCTGTGGGAGACATGAGGACATCCAGCTGCACCGAAATGTTAATAAGACAGTGTGCTAAGCGCTTTCCCCCTTTTTTCCCCTTAAAACCCACCTTCCAAAAAAACAGGAAGAAAAGTCTTTGATTGAAAAATATTCACAAAGCATTACAACAGAGAAAATACTCGACCATTGTGACATCCCTAATTGTTTCAGCACAAAAAGGAAAGCACTCTAAATAAGTACTTAAGAGATTTCTGTTTTTCTAAGAGGCTCAGAGGTTAGAGAAGCAGGCCAGTTTTTCATTGGGCCTTTTCAGAATAACTGCCTCTGTCTGCCTGGTAATTAGTGCTGTGTGTGTGTGTTTGTGTGGGCGAAGATTTAAAGTCCTTCTAACCTGGCATGTGTGTCTCTGAGGGCTTCTCTGTAAAAGAAATTATGACATCTCCATTAAATCGGCCGTATTTAGCAATTACTCTGCAATCTGACCGGTGAACCCTGAACACCGTGTACTGTGAGCCTGTAAGTGGATTGTGTGATTTGACCCCCTCTCTTCACTGGTATTATTCAGTAATATTTATGTCATTTATCTACACAGTGTGAGCCTGGACGAAACACAGGAGTGCCATGAGACAGACGTGTCCGCAGGAGCTATTTAAGTCGTGACCTTTCTCTTGCAGAGCAACCTGACATTTAGACCACTTGACAACATGGCAGTGGACCTTTGTGCAAACAAAACTCACAAGATGCTTGATATGGTATGTGCTGATTTCAGCCAAACAGAAAGAAATGTCTGCTGGCAAATAGTTTTTGGTTCAGAAGAATTTTTTTTTTTACAAAGTCACTTTTGTCTTGCTACAGTCATTCAATGGGAGAAACAGTTTGACAGGCCTTCTGTGTCTGGTAACTGTTAGACCAAGTTACAACCATAGTCTGTATATAAAAGATGGATGCACCTGTTGAACCTCTGCAAAAATCCCTTAAACCCAATTCTTTCTACTGGAGTAGACTCCTTTGGATGCACAAAGGAATCTTTTTTTAGTACTTAGGGATGAGTTGATTCTTGTTCTGTAACTTACTGTAGGTAGTATTGTGATTTTCACTTAAATAGTTTATATGCTTTACTAAGTCTGAAAGGTGAAAAACAGGTTTTTAATGCAAAATGATGTTTAAACTGTTGCTTTTATGTAATACATCTATATAAACACAGTTTTTTCCTCCACTAACTTTCTATATTGTGTTCTTGTGTGCCCCCACTCCTTTGTTCTTGGTCTCCCTCTGTGACATACATTAAAATGCCACTTCAAGGAAGTTACCCGCATCTTTAAAATACAGTCTATTAATGACTCAGGGAAGGTTTCAGCAGTCACTTGCACCATTATCTCTTCACGTAATGATAGTAAGCCAGCAAGATGTGACAAACTGATTTGTCCTTAATGTTGACTTCATTTAAATCAAATTTTATCCTTAGAAACTCACTTGTATTGTGCCTGGAAATGCTCCTGGACAAAGCTGTGCTGGACTCTGGGCTGCTGTGACTGGGATGGATCAGGAGACGGCACTTCCTCAGCTCCAACAGGGCCCTGCGGCACAAAGGAGGCCACACATAAACACAGAAAGTCTATCCCATTCTCACATTTATTATATATATACTGCAAAAGTTGTTAGGCATTGTTAATAAGACAGCAAATGTGTACTTTAAAGGTAAATTGAGTAAAATATCACCAGTAGATGTCAGTAGATTGCAGACAACCACCCATCGAATTCTGTTGTTTTTTTTTTTACCCCTTCCTAATTCAAGTGTATAATCTTAGCTATGGGGGATGATGTAGGACAAACAACCTCGGTTGCCATCCATCTGTAGTGAACTGTTATGTGTCCATATCTATCTACTCTGGAAGAAGCTGTAAAACCTTGTGAAAGTAATCTGAAGAGATAGTGAAGCTTAGTAGCAACAGCTAATGAAACTTTCTTTGAAGTGGATCCAACATTGTTGGATTTGGACGCTTAATAAATAAACTCTCATACGATGTGAGAGTGTAATCAACCTTTTTGAAGGAAAGTGTGATTTTTTTTCTGTTAGCTAACAACCAGCTGTTTTTTTTTTTTAGCTAGCTTTGTGTCAGATGCCCGAAGACAGGATGGTTGCATGTCTTATTTTCTGAGTAACTGTAAAAATACCAGGAATAAATCAACATGTTTACGCACGTTTTTGTGTGCTAGAGCCCTGACTTCAGTTTAGGAGACAAGGCTTGAGGTAAGGAGGAAGTGGATGAGGTGGAAATGAAGGAGGAAACAGAGCAGCGTTAGAGGAAGAGAAAGAAAATATACTGTACATGTACAAATGTTAAACAGCCGATTAGGTGTTAATCGATGTCCATCTCGGTCACTGAACAAAGGCATTTGCACGTTTTTACTTTGCTTTTTAAAAAACCTTTAAAAGAGTGCTCTGTCCTAAATATAACCCCTTCAAGAAGCCTTTATTTTTATTTTATCAAATTCTTACAAATGGGAGGAAGCTGGCCTTGGATGGAGATAAAAGTAGAGAAGTTTAAAAAAAGGAGTGAGCAGCCAAAGAATTGCAAGGTCACACTAAATGTGTGGGATGAAACACGCTGGGAGGATCATAAGCAATGCTGACGACACAACTATGTGAACAATCTTCTGCATCAGTTTGCAGATGAATTCATGTTTTCCTAATTACAAACCATAAGCAATAAACGTTTGAATAATGTGCCTTTCACTTCATAATAATGCTGCCAAAATGTATAGATCTGTTTGGCTGTGTGCGTAAACCAAAGTTATGTGACGGGCTGAGAAGAACACAGTAGTGTTTGTTGTGCTTTAATGCCTAGTGCATCATATTTGATACACAGAAAGAGACTTCTGCATCATCAGTGTAATCCCCCCCATGAAAAACCTCAATAAATGACAAAATACATTAGAAAAAAAGAAAATATGAAAATCGTTTTTTAAAATTTGTCAGCAGGTTTAATAAAAACTCAAGACACTGAATTTTCTGGCAGTTATTTGATGGTTTAGGCTTTAAAGGGGTTAATAATGACACACTTTAACTAAAATTTAAAAGTGCTGAACGTTATGACACGTAGTCACACAGTGATATTTCTGTGCTGTATTGACTCATTCACACCTTTTCAGGCAGGGGAAAATAAAAGCTGGAAAACATTCTTTAAGTGGTTCTGCTTTAAAAGGGCATAATGTGGCATACAGACCTGCTGCTAGCATTCCTCTGCTCACACGCTATCAGTCCCACAATAGCCTGGTGTAAAAAGTCAGGTACTTGAGACTGCATTAAGTCATCATATCATCTCGGTGCTTTTTACGCCGGGCTGGCAGAGCCAAATGGAAATGCACTCTCTGAGCCTTCTCTGTTGACCCACACTCTCGCTCTGTTTACTATTCCTCAAGTTTCTAGCTACTGGTCCCGTACTGGCTGCCGCTGTTCCCAGGCTGGCAGCTCGACCATGACGTCCCCTCACAAAGTTAAAAAAGGGGGTTTTGAATTTCTAAAGGGGAGAGGGAGGTGGAGGGTGTGTGCGTTTGTTTGTCTGTGAGGTGCACTCAGAGTAACGGAAGACTCCTTTGCAGTTTGCCAGCATTTCCAAATGCTGACTCTATTCTTCTGAAAGCATTTGAGCTCACAGAGACCCCAGCCTGAAACCTGACCACCCTGCTGCACTGTGCTTTAAGAGGAGCACAATGACAAACCTCTACCTCCTCTCTTTTCATGGAGTCGAGGAGCTTTCATATCTTCCTGTCACGGGAGGATTAACCAAAAGCGGAGGTTCAACACGGCTGATCTTCCAGTTACCGCTTTATGTACAACAAGCAGTGAGAGCTTGAGAGTGCAGCCTGTCGTGCATTTGCATTTCGAGCTGACATCAAGCGCAGCATTTTACTCCCTCTTTTTCTTCCACATGCTTGCTAATGGATTCCACTGCTATCTTTATGGAAAGATAAAAAGCAACACCGAGGCCACAGAGTTCAAACACAGTTGGTCTTATCACCTCTCTGGAAACCCATGCCCTGCCGTGTCAGTAGACTGCAAGGTGTTAGATGTGTGCTAACAGTAGCTGTTGACGGCGTGGACATTTAAACACAGTGAGGAAGTGGGGGCAGCTTATGTGCCTTCTGATATGGGGTTCTGAAGAGTTATCTAAATGATCGTGGTCAGATATCAGTTCCCACAGAGGAAGCTGCGTCTGCTGCTGGTTTAAGAAATTGTTTTACAGGTTGGGAAATGACCCCAGCAGAACAGGGGGGCCATCTCAAGGGATGGCATGCACAAGTCTGAAATTGAGAAGCTATCTTTGAAATTGCTTGTCAGAAAAATGTGCCATCTTTCAACCTAATAAAACTGTAACTAAACAGACAGGCAACAGAGAGAGAAAAAAAATTCACCCAGCTATTTATAGAGCCACGAAGGAAAAGAGAGAAAAAAACCCGACATAAAATGTCACTACTTTTCTGACACTTACCTTTCAGTATTTGAAGCAAACACACACACAAATGTTCCCTACTCTTTACAAATATTTTCATTTTGCTTGTGTCTCATTACGACATTTGTGACAAGCAGAGGCTCATCCAAGGGGAAACTGTTTTACCAGTCCAGTTTAATTTTATTTTATTTACACAGCTGCTTTATATTGTAAGGTAAAGACTCAACAATAATACAGAGAAAACCCCAACAATCTGATGACCCGAGCACTTGGTGACAGTGGGAAGGAAAAACTCTCTTTTAACAGGAAGAAGACTGCAGCAGTGATAAGGAGTCAGGCTAGCAGCATTATGGCTTTCATTTGTACACGTACAGTAGAATTACTGCTTTAAAGTCTCTTTTGGGTTGGTTTTGTGTTTATACCTAAAAAAAAATCTAAGAAAGATTACTTGTGTATTCTCATTGGGACAGGTATATAGAACTGTAGCCTAAGGTTTATATAGCTATCAATTTAGAGTGTAATGTAAAATTAATGTAATGAATGGCATAACAAATTACTTTCTCCAGGGAGTATGTATGATAAAAAACTGCACTGCTTTTTTATGACAAGTTATGCGTAATGTGTAATACATTACTTTTTAGAGTAATGACCCCAAGACTGGGTCTAACCTCGTTGGAAAACTCAAAAGTAAAGTGTGGAACAATTCACACATTTAATGCTCAACTTGGTTGTGAACTGAGGACAGCTGTCTAATCTTCACCCTGCAGGAGGAGGGCACATCATCAGCACAGAAGGTACCTCTGCTAGTTAGCCAGCTAACAGCAACAGCTTTGTTAATGTCATGTCAAGGCAGACAGTGTGGAGTGGAAAGCAGTGGACCCAAATACAGATGAACGAAATGTGGAAACGTAACTGTATTATAACAAATGCCGTGCCTTTTATTGACGCCGAAAAACAGAAGATGAACCAAACATAAGAAACAGACAAATGAGAAACTAACCACAAAAACCTAAACTGGGGAAACTAAATACACAAAAACCAGGAACACTAGGAAACACACAAATACCTGAGACATGGGACGTTAGTGATGGATGATAAGCAGACAATCAGACGAAGACAAAGTGCTTAAATACACAGAAGAATAATGAGGGAATGAGACAGCAGGAGAGCATAGCTGGGAGTAATCACGTACAACAAGACCGTGAGGAAGCAAAGCTGAAAACACTAACATAGCACATGAGACCGTCAAAGTAAAACAGGAAACATGAGACAGGCACAGAGACACGGACTTGACACTGAAACGATGAGAAGCATAGACATGAAAGCATAACTTGATTAAACGTGACAGAAGGAACACAGGGGAGACAGAAACCTAAAGACTAGAAATCACCATAAATACTAAGGAATAACTAAAAGAGCCAGAAATACAACACACTGAGAAACCACTAAATCAAAGGGCACTGGGTCACCAGACCCCGGACATGTCAGGCATTAATGTTCCACCATTAACATTACTGTTAGTATTAACTGTGGTCTTCAATAGAGAAAATATGTGTAGCTATAGTTTCTTTTTATTTGAAACAGCATTGCTAAGAATTGAAGTCAGATTGAAGTCATTTCAATCTGGGCTACCTTTTAACAGCAGGTTCCCTCGTGGGGCTAGTGCTGACCTATCACTGGTGGCAGTGCTTCTAACGTTACTGCATCCCTGTGGCTGTTAGGCTGCTGTTACACACTGGGTCTTCATAGTTTTACATGGTAACACAAGAAGGGTGGTATCACCCCACCCTTCTTGTTGCAACTGACCAGTCATATATCTGTGATATTGTAGCCTTGTAACTGTGTGGACAAATACAATAACATGGCTTGTCCCTAAGTAGAAGTAGGATGAAAAAAACACAGGGTCATGGTGGATATGTGGGCCACACATGAGACTTTCACCCAGAAGAATGGAGCTTGTGTCCCGCGTCAAACTTGAGGTCAATGATAGTTGTTTTGTTTTTTCAGTTTGACTCAGTATAGCCACCAAAACTACCTGAATAGATTTTGAAAATAAAATCCTGGATGAAAATTTTCTTCTGTTTCTTTGATGTCCTGGGAATGAGAATGTGTTGGGAACACAATGTAGCGCGTTTTCAATCCAGATCTGTTTGAACTGGTGAATTCTGATGCATTTTCATTGTGAAGACTGTTAATTTAGCTGGACCAAAGGGAAAAGGAGAGTCTCAGAGTGCATATGGACTTTGTTATGGATACTTTAAAGTAAATTCTTTTGATTTTGGCACACTAATCCAGTATTAAATTAATCTGGTAAGGGGAACTCCAAAGAACTGGCCCCTCTGACTTATAGAGTCAGTCAGAAGAAGAACACTGCCAAGAACAAACTAAGTTGCTAAACAGAGAAAAGACCCCAAAATGAAATCGAAATAAAAACCAAGGCCAGTCATATCTACAAAAGCAACACTGGGAAATGTAAACACAAAAATGTGCAGCTGCCAATATCCGAGATATGTAAAGCCTGAGAATTGTCTACCTCTGCTTAATTCAATAAGCCTCAATGCCAGGAGAGGGGCATGTGCCAGTGCCTGAGGAGCAAGGAGTAAATTAAAACTCAAATCCCTCACCCTGGCACCTTGGAGTGCTGTAATTGATTTCTGGGATTTAGATAAATGACAAAGATACGGCACGCAACTGAGTGGTGGGCTGGAGGCCGACCGCCAGCTCAGCACTGTCAGCAGGAGGCCAGAGTTCACGAAGTGTGATTTTTTTAAGTCGGCTGAAAGAAGAACAGAGAGTGAGGCCACAATGATTGAGAGCGAGTCGTGATAAGCAAATTGTTGTGCGGTTGGCTGCTCAGCATCAGACAGCCGCCTGGAAAGAGTCAATTTCTAGAAAAATCCGAGAACGCTAGCTGATTTAAAAGCAGAGGTCAGGTTTCTTGGTAGTTACTCATGCTGGAAACAAAAATATGTCATTGCCTTAGTGTAAGTACATTACTGACTAGGATTGTGATGGTGTATTAAATGGATTCCAATCGTTTGGTTTGGTAAATAAAAAAAACATCTTATTTTGCTATGCCCTTTAAGCCAAACATTTACAACATGCTGACAGCGCTGGCCGATTCATGTCTGAGTGACACGACAGGCACAAGTGATGTTCACTATGTCTAAGTGATGATATAAAAGTCATGTTTCATGTTACTGCAAAGCTTTAAAAGCTGCAGCTGCAGCCACCCTGCATCCAGCATGGCAGAAGCTGAGCAGACACCCTGCCAATTTTAAGAAATGTGTATAATGTGTTAACTCACACTACATACTGAGTTTATGCTATGCTCATGGTCTGAATTTGCAACATCACAGTGCAGAGCTCATATTCAGCAGAAATACCAAGGCCTTCTGCCTTCTTATTGTTTTCTGTGCAATAATAATATACCTGTGATACAAAGGGTCATACCAAAAGAAGAACTTTATGTAATGTTACACCACTTGTAGAAGCTGCTTTTGGAAGTTTGCCTATAGTGTTTTAGGCACCCTTGGCAAAAGCACTACATTTACTCACAATACGTTTCAGCAGTGTGGATGTAGACACCGATGACTAGCGCACTACCACATCTCTGTTAAAGACTGTTGACTGCTGGACATCTGTACTTCAGCACGAAAGCCTGAAATCACACAGATTAACAGTGCACTCTCATCCCATTGGAGAGGCTTTCAATAATTCACCCCCCAAAAAAGCGTTGCTGGGAGTGATTCATCTGTGAGTGGATCCACTGTAAAAGAACTCAGGCGCTTTTACTCCACTGTGGCGAAAACCCAGGAAATGTGGCACCCCTCCCATCCTAACAGACCACCCATCTCATCCTGATGGGGGGAGATGATCGTATAGGAGGGGGTGAGTGTTCTTAGTAATGGCCCTGATGTGAATAATTTAAACAAACCCTGGAAATGCACAGGAACGGACACTGGAGAAAGCACTATGAGGAAGTGATTGAGAACAAGCCACAACAGCACCTAAATCCCCATGGCGATCGTAACAGAGAGGGTCAGAAAAGGATAGACAGCGATATAGGGCAGCTGTAAAGACACACATATGCATGCATTTATTGATATAAGTAGTGAGTCAGTAGTGTACTCAGCTGACAAAAAGACTGTTGATAAATAATGGACGGTCTCTTTCAACACCACCTGCTGTTGCACGGTTATCTCTCTATAAATAGTCTCAATAACTGATTCTGGGAGCTTTTCTCTCTGACCCTTTTGGCCCATTACATCCTCCCCAGGCGATCGCTCGTTGTGGGGTACATTCATATTTATTTGCTCAGCGTCCAGACATAAGGGCTTGGACTCTAAGTGACCTCATGGTTGTAACTGAATGACGGCTATGTGCTGCACATCTTAACAGTATAATGGCTTCAGTCTGCTCTAGTTTTGACTGACTTTGATCTTCCACAGTTTCCACAAATCAGAAATGATCAAGACAGCCTGTGCTGCTAGGCAACAGCCACGGAAACATGTACACTGCTTTAAAAAAAGTTAAAGAAAAACTTTGAAAACATCAGATCTCAATGGGGAAAAATTAAGCTGGATATCTATAAGGACTGGGTAAGGTGTAAGAAACAAAAGGATGCCACATTGTTTGATGGAAATGAAAATTATCAACTTCACAAGGCTGAATTCAAAGGCAACTCGAAAATCAAAGTGCAAAAAATAATGGAGCAGGCTAGTCCAGTCTAACAGTGGGTCTAAGGATGTTATCCTGATACCTAATGGCACCTGTCTGCATCTTTTTCTTTCTCCCGCTCTCTCTCATCTATCTTGTCAATGACCCTCACCAACCTGTCCTCCCATCTGCCATCTGTTTGTGTAGCAGCTTAGTCTACCACTGCCTCATGAAAACCTTGGAGCTCAGTTGCAATAAGATGCTCATCCTTGAAACACCTTTTTGGATTTCAGTTACTACCATCTTCACCACTTCTTCAATCATGTGCTGTTAGAGATTTGCTTCTATGCTTCTGAAATAATCAAGTAATCAATTGGCTTTGTTTTGCATCTTATATGTTGTCATGGCAATGACATCACTTTATGGATGGATAAATTGATCAGTAGATAAAATAAAGCATTTGATAGCTGCTCTGGTCTGTGAGACTGAGAGACACAGATTTATAGATGAACATTTCCTTTTTTTCCCAGCTAAGGTGGGCTTGCGTCACCGTGCATCAGGAGGACAAACCTCTCTACTACTTGAGCTGGAGCCACAACAATAGGCGTTCGCCCGACATGAGGCCAAGTTGTCAACTCTTTGCACTGAGGGGGAGGGGTTTCACATTACACTAACCAGTCACTGAACATCAACGTCCCCCTGCTTTACAGCCATGGTGCTGCAGTGCTAATCAATAGCATTCCCACAGCATTCACTGGACTGATTACTTTTCAGCAGAGAAAGCGCTGTTTCCTCTCACAATGCCACATGAATTACTCAACAGAGCAGTGTGTGCTGATTCAAAGTTCTGGACCAAGGCAGAATAGACAGATGACATGGATTCTAATATTTCTTCTTGTGTTGTGCTGTCAATGGGTTTTGCAATTTTCTTCACATTCAGATCATCCTATCATTTTCCTGAGCTATCACCAATAACAGATCCACTGCTCCCACTCGCCACACAAACAGTGCAGAGTGGGAGCATGAACCTGTGTGAGATATGGACATGTGACACACTCTCCAGATGCTTCATTACATACACCTTGCTAGCACTTGGTTGAGCCCCCTGACACCTTCAGAGGTGCCCTAATTCTTCATGGCATAGATTCAACAAGGTGATGGAAACATTCCTCAGAGATTTTGGTTCATATTGACCTGACTTGTTGACTTGTTGGCTGAGAATTTCCCAAAGGTGCCCTATTGGAGTGAGATCAGGTGACTGTGGAGGCCATTTGAGTTTGAACTCATCGTCGTGTTCAGGAAGCAGGTTTGAGATGATTACTTTGTGACATTATCATTATTATCATTATCTTTAATCCAAATTCTGACCCTACCATCTGAATGTTGCAACAGAAATCAAGCCTGTGTGAACAGCTTCTTGTTGCTAGCTGACTGGAATAACACCCGTCATGGTCTTCCGCTGCTGTAGGCAGCATGTCTGATGGTTCAGGATTTGACTTGTTGTGTGTTCAGAGATTCGTCCAATTGTTACGCATACCACAGCTGTAATGCGGGATTATTTGAGCTACTGTTGCCTTTTAATCAGCTCAAAGCACTCTGACCATTCTCTGACCTCATCAAAAAGGTATTTTCAACCAGAGAACTGCTGCTCAATGGATACTTCAAAGTTCAAAGTTAAGTTTTGAATTTACTTTAAAGGCAATTCACTTGCTGGGCCCATGTCCGGATTGTAGGTTTAACAGCATTTTAGTAGGTAAAGGTGATTGGCTTGGACATGAATTGAGCTGCAGTTTGGAGAAGGCCTCGAAGGGGACTGGCAGCATCCCCCAGGCAGATCCTCATGTACTAAATAGGCACATCATCCGACGTGCAAACAGCATAGTGAAAGGCACTTTCCACCCCTCACATGCATTGTTCTCCCTCTTCCCATCTGGCAGTAGTAGTATAGTCTTGTATAATATAGTACTGTATAGTTAGTAATTAGTACCTTTTTATCCC
The DNA here is from genome assembly GCF_057381915.1 of Diplotaxodon limnothrissa. Taxonomy (NCBI): domain Eukaryota; kingdom Metazoa; phylum Chordata; class Actinopteri; order Cichliformes; family Cichlidae; genus Diplotaxodon; species Diplotaxodon limnothrissa. The sequence goes on along the minus strand of NC_140599.1, from coordinate 9,140,993 downwards.
TTAATTTTACCGAAATTTAGCATGTTATTTATTTGTAATTTCTAGTTTTATATCTCTTGGAGATATATCTTTTATATACACCATGAGGGGCTTGGGGTGAAACAGCCTTGTTGTAAGCTGTATGCTCTGTATACTGTTGTATTGACAATAAAGCTCTTGAATCTTGAGAAGTGAAGAAGTAAAAGAAAAAGGGCAGAGAGGATAGGGCACGTAAATGATAATGAACAGCTTGTAGAACTGGGGTAACCTATGTAGATGAGAACCGGAAGGAGCATGTTTGCAGGCGTGGTCACGCTCCTGAAATTCTCCAGAAAAACCAAAACAATGAACTACGTGTGAATAAAACTAGCAAATACGTGATATTCTTTCTGATTTTGAAAGACATTATGTAAAATTATGTAAAAGCCACTGTGAGGGAGCTTTGTGTACTTGCTCTGCTAGTCTAAGAACATCATGACAGCAGAACACAGACCTATAAATGGATTTCATCATCATCATCATCATCATGATTATCATCATCACCAGATGGTAGAGAACGGGCTTTCAGCAAAAGAAATGAAAGCGACAGAAGGAAAAAATGATGCATCAGACAGACACGGTGACACGAGAACAAGCCAAGATGCAAAGCTGGTCAGAAAGCAGGCTATAATCATGTGGCCTAAAAGGTCTTGGTGTGGTGTAAACACAGTGTCTGAGTGACAGGTGCAGCATATCCACTAACCACGCTGTGAAAGACTAGGTAGTGTTTCTATCTTTCTGTTTGTTTTGCTTTGTGTTTTTAACCATTCAGTGTCATACGAATGAGTCATATTTTTAAAGCAGGTCATGAGCTGACTGTTATGCGTAACACTGAATAGGACATCAGTTTTGACAAAACAGCCCTTGCCCCAATAATTTGACCTCGGCGTGAGTCACAAAAACGAAAGACACTGACTAAGGGCTGCAAAAAGTAGAGCTTGATTAAATAAAAAGTGATAAACGATGAATCCTGGTTTCTCTCCATTTTTTTATCTACTTGTTTTTAGCTTTGTATTTGTGAGCTGAGCACTTTTTCTTCTCAGCAGTTGGTCACCTGTAAAAGGAATATCCCACACTTTAGTATCTGCTGCTGCATTTCTCTGTCTGACTTTAAAGGCCCTGCTGGAATTATACTTCTTGTTTTTAACCAGGTAATGAACTGAAAGATCTTTGTACCAGTGCCTTAAGACACTCACAGGCATAGTGTGTGTTTGAGTGACTGTCTGCATTAAGAGTGAACTTGATCAAGACCGATCCTGTGCACAGGAGCTAAAGCTGATCCAACACACACTTTGAAATTATTTAGTTAGTTTATTTTCTTGCAGAGAGAAAGAAAACTGATGAATAGTATGTTCAGTAAAATGAAGGTAAAAATTACTGTACACCAGTGGATGTAATGTAATGTACGTTCATGTCACTGGAAAAAAAGTGATTCATGTCTCTTTGAAGGTATCTCAAACAATGTCATGGTCTCTGTGTCTCCTTGGTGGACCTAGGTTTCAGGCTACATGTTGATTTTAGTTTGTGTCTCTCTCCCCCTCCCTCTCCTCTCTCTCACCTGTCTGCCTCTCTCACCAGCTCAGCTGGGCTCCCGCCCTTGGCCCACACACCTGCTGTGAATTTACCTGATTACCTGGACTCCTGGGCTATTTAAGCTGAGGGCTCAGAAGGCTTCTTTGCTGGATCGTTGAGTTACTCTTGTCAGTACAGCCACGATAAACCCTGTTTCTCGTGTGATTACTCTGTTTATGCTAACTGCAGTTCTCTTGTGCTTAGGGCCTCGGACTCGTCTGGTACCCCCGATCTGTTTCCCTGGTGTGGAGTGGAGTGAGAGTGAGTGTGCTGAAAACAAATACAAGAGGAGCGAATGAGCGGAGTGTGTTTTGGACCGTTGCAAATCCTTGCCCTGTACACTGTATATACTTTCACGTGGTGTTAATGAACATTTACAATGAAGTGATGCGGAAACATGAAAAGTGTAATGTTTCCAGAAGTTCCCTCCCTGTACTCTGAGAAAACACAATCATGTTGCCACCATTTAGCCTGAAGAACTTGGCGTGGTTGTGATATATTTGATTAGGTTTAAAACATGACAAAGAGAAAATCTCAGGAGTCAAAAGTGGTTACACCCTTTATAAGGATGCTTAAAGCAAATGTAACGACTGAAAATACAGATAAAGTCGGTCCACTGATAAGGCCCCCGCTACTGTTTAAGAATAAACCTGCAGTTAAAGCTGGATGATATAACAGATCTCAATTTTGTTCATGTGGAGCGAGTTACAGAAAAAGGCTTATCCACATTTGGTGAACTGGGTTTACTTGATAATGTCAATAATTTTAGAAGATATTAAAAAATCCCAGAAAATATAACATAGCGTTATTCATCCGAATATGAGCAACAAACATGTCACAGTTACTTTTGTTTAAGTGGAGAAGATAGGTACGTCAAGTCTTTTCTAAAGAGTTTATGGTGTCAATCACCAGTTTCAAGTCTTATTGACTACAGCTGTCATGATCCTGGGCCATGTTGGCCCAGCATTCTTAGTTTCATGTATTTTTGTATTTTGTTCCTTATGTGACTTCCCCTTGTGACTTTTACCCCCTGTGTGCCCCTCTGTGTATCTGTAAGCCCTCGTTTCCCCTCTTGTTTTATTCCCTGTTTTCCCCAGCCCGTTATGTCTGTGCTCTCCCCGTGCTCCCTCTCTCCTCCTGTCTGCGCCTCTGTGTACTTCCTGTTTTACTTTGACAGTCTCCCGTCAGTATGCGTCATGTTGTGTTGCTCCTGCCCTGTCTCGTTACGATTATCTGTGTCAGCTGTGTTCCCCGTGTGCTCCCACCTCCCTCGTTAAACCTCTGTGTATTTATGTTCGCGTCTCCCTCTGTTCAGTGTTGCATTCTCCCTCATTCATGGCCGTGTGTTTCTCTGTGTGCTAGTGTATTGCTTCCCAGTGTAGTTTCTTATCAGTTTGTTTCGCCGTTTCCCTCCAGCAATAAAGCTGTGTTTTGAGTTCATTCCTGCCTCTGTGAGCTTGCGTTTGGGTCCACTTCCTGCCTGCTACACAGCCGAATCATGAAAACAACATGTTTCATTTGTTCATTTCGTTTGCTTCACCTCTTCTCACAGCTGTAAATTACTGTCCCATTTAGAGTCCAAAAGGCCAAATGGGTCAAGGATATGGTGCGACTGATGAGTCTCTATCATATGAGCATGCAGTTTAAGTCAGTTTCTCTTAAGGATGGGCCCCACTAACCAACAGATGATGTCACAGTCTCTGGATCCATCTTTTGTTTACAGTCTATAGCATGAACCCAATGGAGCCAATCGTCACTCACTCTGCCTCACAGCTTTGTTCCTCTCTAAAATAGGAAATGGGCATAAAACAGACAGATGTTAAATCTTAAAACATACAAACAAAACCTCTGGGTGAAAAGGGTTCTTAAGATGAATTCTTCCAACTTTAAGTCGGAGAAGCTGAGAGATAAATTAATTCTAATGAAGGAAGGTCGACCTCCTGAGCTGATGAGGTTTATTATTACCCTCCTGCTTCTGCGGCTGCTGCTGATGATTGTGGTGACACAGATGAGGATAAATGACATGCGCATCAACAGAGCTACACAGGAGACTCTGGTACCCGTTTCATGGCCTTCAAAAACAGCATATACTGTGTTATAAAACAAGTAATGGAGCTTAACTCAATCACATTTTTATTTCTGGATCGACGTTCTTTCTCCAGCGTGGCATATCTTGGTGAGGCTGGATTGATAATTACTGCTTTCCATTCATCTTTACAGGCAGCTTCAATTTAAATCAAGATAACACATTAAAAGTGGACCTGGCGTGACAGGCACACCTCCCTCCTTAAATTATTTCTATCAACAACTGTTTAAATCATTTCACTCAGCCTCTTTCAGGCAATTGAATTGACACACTCGCTGGAAAACCTCCACTCAGCAAATCCGAATCATTTAAATTGTTGGGGCCGGTGCTGTACGCCAATCAGACCCAGCAGGGTTGTGAATAATGTGTGTGCAAGTCAATCTCTTTATATTAAATAAAGAATCAGTGTGGTCATTTAACTAGATTTCTCTTCAGGTAAGAGGCGCTTCACTCGTGGCTCGTGTTTGTAGACCAATCTGTTAGAGTTCAAACAATGACTTTTAAAGCTTTAAATATTTTAGTTTGAATGTAATTAAACCCATCTAACCCCTCCGAGAACTCACAATGACACAAAAGCAAACCCTAACCATGTTTCCTTTCATTTCAAAGCTCTCCACAACCTAATGAGAAAATGTCTTTCTGGGTTGGGCTGCATAGCATGAGAGCAGCTTTTATAGCAATGCCCTTAAACTGTTATTCAAACCACCAGTGATACATTGTTTGGTCTGGAGATGTCAGACAGTTAGAGTTTAGCTGTGTGTCTGCTGCAGTGAGCAAGCTCATGCCTACAAAAGTGTCTCTTTTTGCAAGAATCCAGCCTCTAAGACTGACAGACTGACTACAGCTAGATCAGCTCCTGTGCTGCTTCAGATATCAGTCCCTTATTGTGCTATTCCTTCCTATGACATGCTCAGAACTTAGCTAAACATTGTGGTTTCGGATATACATCATTGTTTTTGAATCATACTGACAGCTACAGTGCAACACAAGGGTTCAAAGATAAGGCCTGGGGGCCAGAATCAGCCCAGTGAGGACTCCACGCCAGGTTTCCTACTGATAAATAGCCCCATTGTAATTCATGCTAGACCAAAGTAATTAAATAACAGATAAACAATTAAATGACAGTCCATTTTTTAAAAACAAGGACATTTTCTATGACTTAACAAAAATGAAAGTCAAAAACTATCATAACTTTTTCTGCAATTTTACATCATGTTGTTTCATTGGTCCAGCCCACGTAGAAATGTGGATTATTAAACATTTTTTGTGTGTCTTTTTTAGATCAATATATCATTGAGTGGAAAGTGTTATGAGCAAAGATTTCTTAGATTTCATACTACATTAGACTGGCAATATACTGGAGTTGAGTGTGTTGTAGTGGTAGAGTTGGAGCAGCAAGGAAAAATGTATTTATTTTGCTCCTTAGCAGTTTAGAGCCACTCATGTATCACTGGCATTACGCTGCAGTGCCGCAGCATGCTTATGCATAGAGCCTGGTCAGTTGGTAAAATGGCCTGCATTTGTATAGTGCTTTTCTAGTCCCTAAGGACCCCAAAGCGCTTCACACTACATTCTAGAGTGAGTTCTAAGTGTATGGCTTCTTTAGCGAGTCATAAATGCACAACAGCTTTAGTACAGACTGCAACATTTAAACCTTTACATGCGCATTAGTTGGGTATGGGGCTGGTGGGGTTCCAAGTTGGAAGTCTGATTTAAGGGGGAGTTCTGACTTGGATCTTGGACATGGAGTGCACCATAAGCCAATCAACACTGATGTGGGTCAAAGATGAGTGAGGAGCTCAGACACTTAGTGGTCATATTTGCACCCTAACCTCCAAGCTGCTCTTCCAGCTGGGTAGCTCTGAACCACAGGAAACCATTTCTGCTTGGCAGGACAGACAGTATCAAAGGCTGAGCACAGAGGAAACGCATACACACACGCACCCACAGCACAAAACACACGGGATGCCCAACAAACCCATTCACATCCCAACCCTACCAGAGTGGCGAGCGGCACCGACCGCACACAGGCAACTACTTAGCTGTGGGTTTAACTGTGCACTGCTATAGTAATTGAAAACAACCCAAGTTTGAAACTTGGGCCCACTTCTCGGCTCCTGGCTGGATGTGTCTAATTTCAGTTCACGAGCACTGAGGACGAAAAGCTGAACTACTGGGAATGCACTGAAAAATCAGCCGAGTATCAGACTTGTTGACTGATTATGGCCCAGAAAACGCTGTTCTAGATTCTGCTTAAAACAGATCATTTATTCTGTCATGACTAGATGAGCCTGTTTTTTTAAGCTCTCTTCAGAATCTCCTGTTTTTGTGTTTGCAGCTTTAAATTCACCTGGCTGCCATTGGCCACACACCCCTTTTAGATCAGGGTAATGCCTTTTCCTAGGAGCGATTATTATAGTTGACCAGTATAGCAAGGAAAAAAAACACAGGAGGGTTTGATTCAAAACTGGAAAAGGCATCTTAGAGTTAGCGACAGCAGAAGCGGCTCTAGTGAGTAAATAAAAATAAAGAAAAGCGCAGCTGCTGGTTTGGAATTGAAGAGCAGATCTGCTCCAGTTCATGTTGATTCAGACATAAGCTTCCTGATCTATGAAGAAAGGAAAGAAACAGTCACTTCTCAGATTTTGTGGGTCTATAGACACAAATGAGTCACGCAAATTGGAAGCTGCTGAATATGTCCGACCACTGGCTGAAAATTACTGTAACACAAGGGAGGTGGAGCACTGCAATTTTAGGTGACGCTATGACTTTGTGCGTCTATTTACTGTTTGTGCTCTATAACACTGCCATTACTGATTAAGACTCAGGTGTATTAAATATATTGTTTTAATAAATGCTAGAAATGTTAGAAAATGGTGTCGGCAACATGTAAAATCTGAATTTGATGCCAACCTCACGATTCGACAAAGTTGGTACAGGAGAAGGTTTACCACTGCATTGCATCACCTCTTCTTTTAAAAACTGAGGGAACCAGTTGCTGTCATTTTGAAAAGCAAATGTTTACTCAGTTCTTGCTCAATATTGGATTTCAGTTGTTACATAATACGTCAAATTATAGGCATTTGATAGTTTTGCACTGCAGCCAGCTACTTCAGAACCTGAACTGTTATGCATGTTGTTGTACATAACTCACTTTTTCAGAAAAAGGAATGTTTATACACTGGTCAGGCATCACATTCTGACCACTGACAGGTGACGTGAATAATTTTCTCTTCATCATGGCACCTGTTACTAGGTGGGATATATGAGGTAGCAAGTGAACATTGTGTCCTCAATGTTGGCGTGTTAGAAGAAAGAAAATTGGGCAAGCTTAAGGAAGTTAAATGAGTCTGACAAGCGCTAAACTGTGGAGTGGTCAGTGATGAACCAGCAACAGGACAATGGGCGGTCAAGGCTCACTAATGCACGTGGCGAGCGAAGGCTGGCACCTGCATTATGATCAAACAGATGAGCTACTGTAGCTCAAATTTCTGAAAAAGTTCATTCTGTTTCTGATAGAAAGGTGTCAGAATACAAAGTGTATCACAGTTTGATGTGCATGGGGTGCATAGGTGCAGGACTATCCACGACTGAAAGCACCAACAATGAAGGTGGGCTGGTTTGATGAATAACAGTTTTCTTTTAATGTCACAAGGCTGTGTGTCATTTACCTGAAGAACACCTGGCACCAGGGTGCATTATGGGACTAAGGCAAGCTGCTGAAGGCAGTGTGATGGTTTGGGCGATGTTCTACATGCAAACCTTGGGTCCTGTCTTCCACGAGGATGTTACTTTGACACGCACGACCTACCTAAGCATTGTTACGGATCATATACACCCCATCATGGAAACGGTGCTCCCTGATGGCTGTTGCCACTTTCAGCAAGATAATGCACAAAACAAGGAACACAACAACAAGTTTGAGGTGTTGACTCGGCCTCCAAATTCTCCAGATCTCAATCCAATCGAGCATCTGTGGGATGTGCTGGACAAACAAGTCCAATCCATGGAGGCTCCACCTCACAACTTACAGGACTTAAAGGATCTGTTGCTAACCTCTTAGTGCCAGATACCACAGCACAGGGTCACGGGTCGAGTGGAGTCCATGACGTGACAGGTCACAGCTATTTTGGCAGCAAAAAAGGGAGCAACACAACATTAGGCTGGTGGTCATAATGAAATGCCTGATCGGTGTACATTGGTGGAACAGTGATGTGATGGATAGCATTGTTACCTCGTAGGAGGGTACTGGGTTTATATAGAACATTGGGTCTTTTCTGTGTGGGTTCTCTTCAGGTACTCTGGTTTCCGCTCACAGTCCAAATACATGCTTTTTAATTGGTGGGTGACTCTAAACTGGCTGCAGGTATAAATTGCCCTGCCTCTCACCTATGACAGCTGGGTTAGGCACAAGACACCTTGGCCCATGACCCTGAACTGGATAAGCAGAGGAAAATAAATGGGTAGATAGCTTTGCACATTCACTTTGTATTTATTTTCCTGATAATGACAATTCAGTCTTGGTTCCGTTCGGTCAGGCCTCATTTAACTGTTTATGCAGACATTTTTTTTGTCTTGTAGAATTGAAGCAATTTCTCACTTCGTATCCACTGGCTGTCACCGTTCTTTGCCACACTGTTGCAAAGAACTCAGCCTCACCTCACAGGCTGCACAACAAGCGTTTCTTTCTTCCTTCTACTTACAAAGAGACACATTCATGGAGAGAGAGCAAGAGAGAGACAGCGACAGAGAGAGAGAGAGGGAGAGAGAGGTAGGGAGGGAGGGAAGTTCACACTTGCACTGTGTTTCCTAAGAGATAAATGATCAACAAACTAAGAGTGAAAGTGTGTGCCTGAGTCAAAGCCATGGAAAGTCAACAGTGAATGTTAGTATGTGCATAGTTCAACTCTGATTGTGTGCGTGGGGAGGATGTCACCTATGATTACAAAAACAGAAACGCTCCAACTACAAAGCAAAACCAGCACAAGCAGGTCATCAGCAGAGAGGGATAGCAGGGCTTCCCTCGTCCTCTCTTTTCTTTTGGTTCTGGCCCTCCTTCGCTAAATGGTAACTAAGAACAGATGCTTAAAAACAATTAGAAAAAAAAGCCAACGGGTTCCTTGATTTGCAGCAGAAGAGAACGGCGCTTGCAGACTCCTTGGCTGTGAGAAGGAACGTGCATGGACTGGTAAACTAACTGTGACCCTGGATGACTCTCAGCCAGCCACCAGAGCCACAGAAAGCTGACTGGGGAGAACATTAAACAGTGAGGTGAGGCAAACCTCCCCCACAAAAATCATAGACAGAATCATGATCCTGAGTGACTCTTTAAAGTTTTAAAGGAATGTGATTTACACTCTTTCTTGCAGTTGCACTTCTCAGAGTCAGCGAGGCCCTTTCTGCCCCTCACAAAGCTCCTCTGTGGGAGGGGCAGTGATATCAAACTGCATACCACAGCTTTGCTACATATTGTACCTCCTACAGAGATACAATATGTAACAGGTATGAAGGACAAAAGACAAGATAAGGCAAAGAGTAGACTGATTCATGGGAAATAGAATAACTAGAATATCCTTTTCTTTATGTGATACTAAGCATCTGACCACATGTTGTTGTTTTTTACCAGTAAAACTGAAACCCATGACAACCTTGATTTCTGCAAAAAAAGCCTGATAGCAGAAGGCCTGAACAAACAACTCTTATGAGGTTTTCACCTCAGCGCAGAGGCCATAGTGCTGATTACTGCCTCTCTATTTTCTCCTACACCTCCAAGCATATAAATTCATATGCTGCATTTACTACTACAGCACTATACAGCGCTCAAATAATTACTGATAAAAACATGTCAGAGGAGCTTGTTCCAGAGTCTGAAGTCTCTTAGCAGAGATTTTATTTTTTTTAAATTTTGCTTTTGAAAACAACAGAGATATCTATAGTTAACTGGGAAAAAAACAACATAATTTTAAATGCATATTGCTTTTAATACTTGGATTTAAAAAAAATCCTTTGCAGTCAATAACTTCCTGATTTCTAGAACCCATGTGTCATGGTCCTGTGTCACTCCTCCCTGTCTGCCTGTGTCAAGCTCGTTTGATAGTCTTGCGTTCCGTTGTTTCCTGTTTTATTGTGAAAGTCTTGCAACCCTTGTTTAGTGTGTTTAGTTTTGCTCCCCTGGCCTTGTTGTGTCTAATTCGTCTCTGCTGTGTCTCTCATGTGTTTTCTGTTCCCTCATCATTCCCTCTGTATTTAAGCCTCTGTTTCCCTCAGTCCACTATCGTGTTCTCCCTCATTCATGGCTGTGTATTTCATCGTGTGTTTCTCCGTATGTTTAGGTTCCGGATTTGCAGTTTAGTTTAGTTTAATTTTGTATCACCTGCACACCAGCAACAAAGCTGTGTCCTATCCTAAGCTGTCCCATCCTGCCTGCTGCACACAGCCAGCTCATGACACCATGGACATCATTAGCTGCTATGTCTCCTCCCCTGAAATGCAGCTGCTATGATTTGCTGTTTATTTGTGGGTCTCTATAACTTCGGTTTTGTCTTTAGTAACTGAAAAGCTGCTCTACTAGGTAGAGCTGAGTTGACTGACATGGCCATTGCATTGAGAATCTCTTGAGTCGCTTCTGAAGTTTGCTTTGGGTCATCATCACTTTGTACCGTGAAGAGCTGTGTGATCAGCTTTGCAGCATTTGGCTCTTCTGAGCAGGGAGTACAGCCCCACACAATTCATTCAGCTACTTCTATTCGTCACATCATCAATAAAGACTAAGACCAGGTTCCACTGGCAGCCACACATGCTCGTGCCATAACACTGCCTCCCCCATGTTTCACAGTTGATGTGGTGTTTTACCCACCATGTGTTGTTTCTCCATTTGTCCGCACTTTTCTCTTCCCATTCTGGTATAAGTTAATAAGTTGGTTTCATCTGTTGAAATCGTTTTTGTTTGTTTTTTTGTTTTACAAAACAATGCAGGGTTTTTTGTGTGTAATCTGACCTTTCTGTTCTCGAGTGCAACCCTCTATCTCCTATAGACTGCAGCTCCTATTAATGATAGGCCCACATCTTTTAAAGTTTTCCTGACTTAGTTCAATGTTGTGAAGTTGTTTTTCTTAACTATAGGCATATAGGGTATAGGCATCACCACCACCTGGCCATGAAATGGGTTGTTAGTCAGTTTTCCAATTAGTTTTGAGGCTCTGGAAATGGGAGACTGTTTAAAAATGGCACTAATTCCTCACCTGGTGTTAATCCCCTTGAATTAAAGCTTAAAGTCTGCAGTTCAATCACATCTGCATTGTTTGATATAAAATCAAGTATTCAACATGGTAAAACATTTTGGTTACAATATTAAACTAATTTAAGGATGAAGAAAAAACAAATGAGCTTCACATGCTGTTGCAATTTTTCTCTAACTGGATGTAAAGGTGTTGAGCAGGAACACCCCAGTAAACATCCAGCTCCTTTGATCAAATGAATCCTGATGCTGACACCATCATATATCAGGATCAAGGAAAAAGTCAACATGCTTTTTTAAACCTTTATATCCTACAAACCACACCAGCTGTGCTGAGCAAGGTGTGACAAAATTTTCCCGGGGGGTGCTGCAGGCGCGTAACATACCTTATCAGCAGCTCCAGTCCTAAGATTCTCTCATGCCCCTTGCACACCCAAGTTTACTCAAAGATACAGTCCTGACCCTCCCTCCTTTGGCCTAAAGCCTCACCCCATCTTTCACTATAACTCCGAGCTGAGATTACAGCAGGAGGTAAACTCCAGTTAAGAGACATCAGATGGGTCTTTGTGTGATGTAAAAAGAAACAGAAGAAAAAATAATTTAAGGGATTCATCGGGCTGGTCACACAAAAAGGGCAAAGTGAACAGAGCTCCAAATTCTCACAGCTACACTACAGAGAAGACAGGAGAAATGCTATACTTTACAGTGTGGCTTTGGCCTTTTAATGACATGCTGACAGTGCACCTTCTGAAAACAAGGACTTTCCTCCTTTCTAACTGAGAACAAAAGACATCCCAATAAGTACTTGGAAGGTCACTTTGAAATATAATAGGCTACAGATGCTAGCTACCCTGTTAAAAATCAATGATATAACTTCGGTGATTACTTCATTAAAGCACTGTAAGTTGTTACCTTTAAATATTCTTTGATTATTTGTCTAGAAAACATATAAAAGACAAATCTAGTTGCAAAGAGATTAGACATAAAGATACCCAAATTTAGACTGTAACCGTGACTATTACTTCTGTAAAATTTGAAGCCAGTTTAAAGAGGGCATTTGGATTCCAAGGTTGCTACTTGGTTTTAAACTGGATTCTGATGTCGACTGCACTTTTATGTAAACATCTTTTACACTGTACACAAGAGCCATTTTCAGCTTTCGATATTGATGCATTTGCTGTACTGAAACATGTTCTTGGCCACTGCTTGGACAGCTGTTTGTTGTTAAAAGGCTGTTTAACCTCCTGAGGCCCAAATTTTTTCATGGCATGCATTTTTAATTTCTCTTTGCTATTTGGGCTTTTTAGTGTTCGATCCAACACTATAAAGTACAACTGAGTAATGATGTGCAAAACTCTTTATTTGGTGTCTAAACACAACAGCACTTTTCCTGAGTACAAAAACAAAATGAGAAACAATAGTTGTGCCGCTTAGAGCAATAAGGCTCATTTGAAAGCCATTTGAAAGAGCAAACTTTTGTATTGTGGTCTAGACAACCCAAAATGTGATGTCCCCATATGTGGACACCAGATCCTAGGAGGTTAAACTCAAACAAGAAAACAATTCAAAAACAACACTCAAAATTTAACCTGATGATCCAAAATCAGTGAAAGTTGACTAGATGTAGAGACAGCTGCTCGTTAGCAAATCTAGTACTGATGGTGAAATTTGTCCAGATGACGTGTTCATACCCAAACAAAAATAAACAAGGATCAAAAGTCATATTCTACACAATCTTTTTACAGAGAATACATTTGGACTATAATCTCTAACATTTGCATTTTTAACTAACTTAAACCATATTTTTTCCAGGAAAAGTTTGATTATGAATGCATATTTTGGGCTGTTTCGCTGTTTTACAAATAGTGACTTACTCCCCTACATTGGGCGGCTCTGACTCAGGTGGCAGTGTGGGTCATCTACGAATTGAAATTAGTAGATGTAAAGTTTTTAATCTACAGTCGAAGTATCTTTGACGTGTGAGTGATCAAAGATAAAAAGCACTTAAGCACAGATAAAAGCGCTTTTGAATGTGTCTGTGTGTGACTGGGTGAATGAGACTTGCAATACAAAGTGCTTTGAGTGCTCAAATTGAGTAGAAAGAAACTATATAACTACCATTCATTTATGTATTATAACTCAATTATACGAAACTCATGGAAAAAGGCATATTTCATATCTAAAGCTAATTAACATATAACCTTGGGAGTGTCAGGCTTCTTTATCCCTATCTCACAATCACATGTTGAAACAACACATTAAATTATTGCCTTGAGAAACATGGGGCAGTGAGATGAGTGGATTTATTTGCAATGACTCACCAACAGCACTTCTCATAAATTGGTTATCAGCCCAATAACACTTCAAATAAAGAGGTATATCTATTTCAGAAGTAAAAACATATTTTTAATAATGCATGAAAATTCTGCTTTAATGTCTCACGGCAGAGCAGTTCAAAGTTCTCTTCAAGGGGTATCTGGATGCATCGTGCCTGCAGGCATGGCTTCAGGAGAAGACATGCTGAGAACAAATCAAATTGCCATACTTGTATTCCCTTTGTCCACTGGCAATGCATTAGACACAGGGCAATATTGCAAAGTGCAGATTGCCACATTACATCTGGTGACATGAAAAGCTGCTTTGCAAGACAAATTTCGAAGCTGACCTGTGAAGATGTGACTATGGCGATGTTATCTGTGGAATTATCGAAGCCAGTCGGGACGTTATCAGTGAGGTTAGACTCGCTGGCTTGATAATAAACAACACGAGATATGAGCCACTGGGGGGAAGAGAAGCACATGAGATCTGAATGATGGATGCTCTCTCATTAGCTACACGGCTACAGGCCATGAATAGTATAGATGCATAAACAAAGACCAAATGTACAGTGGAGCGTTTAGGCAACTTACACTACAAACACACTGATTCATAACCCTAATTATATAACTGTGCGTTGAGTTTGATTAACATTGACAAAATTATGACTCCTTAAATATTATTTAAGCTCATGAAATAACAATGCCTGTATAATATATCAAGCCAAAGAAGGAGAAACAGATTATTCATTAAATCACATATTTAGTCACGTATTACTTCTGCATTAGTTAAGCAAGTAGATCATTTATATTAAATTATTACTGATGTGTCTGTAGAGCTGAGATCCAGATGTGACGTATTTTACATACTTTTATGACTTTACGAAGATCATTTCCAAGAGTTTCTATGTAAATTTTGGAAATTAACTGCATACATGCTAACTGCTTCAGTCCTACCTTTCCAGGAGCTTTGGTCTTGTTGTTGTTATTGTGGGAGGCCAGAATGACGTCTTCGTGGACGCGATCCAGAAGCCATAAGAGAAATTCCAGGGCATCGTGCTGGGAATTACCACGAAACTGTGATCCATACTTGGACACTGTAGCCTGAAGAAAAGAAAAGCAGACACAATTTAAGTCTCTTATTTTATTTATTTATTTATTTCAACGGATGGATCGACTTCAGAGAGAAACCTTCATTAAAATAATATCTATTCCATTCACATACTCCCCCATTCTGTTTTGGTTGTTATTTGAGTTTTATAATTTGACAGCCTGTTAGATTTAAAGCAGTGTCAGGAGAACCCAAAAAAGTGCCTCGTTAAGATATCCTTTCTACACAAGTTACTCCCACAATATGCGAATCTCTTGGACTGCTTGTTTACTGGTTTTAACAGCCCCAGTGTGTTCGCTGGTATAGCTGAGCCTCCTGAATGGGCAGATGTACCCTGGGCTTCTCCACAGAACGCTGATCAGAGGAATCCCAGAATTGCAAATTTGCACTAACGCACTTCACGCTTCCCTCGTCTCAGCCCAGCCCACGCTTTGACTTAAGAATGTGCAAAATCTGCCTTTTGTGTAATACTTAAAAAAACATGCTTTCTAGTAAAAGTTTAGCCAATCTGCATTTATCATCTACCCACCTTGTTGTCTAATTTAACTAAAATTTCAAGATTTTCATATCAAACAAGAGGTGCGGATAACATTTTGCTTAAAAGCAGGTTGAAGACTGCATCAACTCAAGTACAGTTTAATGTCACTTCACATGTGAATTGCACACAACTCAGTTAGGCAAAGAATTTGCTTCGTGAACTGCAGCTGGCAGCCCGGAGAAGCAGAGGCTGTGATGAGAGATCATTGCAGAGGGAACAAAAGACTGACACTAATATGTGATATGCCTCTTAAAGCTATTACACCCCAACGTGATGTAGGGTGTCTGCCTAAGCTGGAGGATTGGGAGTCGAGAGCTACCATTTCAGTTCTTTAATAAATGGGTAGATATGCTGAATTTAAAAAAACAAAACAAAAAACAGCTAAACCAGCCCTGAAGTGTCCTTGTGCAAAAGCAAGTAAATGAATTTTGCTTCAGCTCGCAATATAAAAGGTGCAGTTGTGCTGGGCAGCTGTCCAGCCTGACTGTGTGCAGCTGTTTGTTAGGAGGATAGAGGAATAGATGTGGAGCTGGGACTGCCTCTTCAAAGTAATTACTGAAATGTGGACAGGAGCAAAAAGTGAACATAAAAATTCATAAACATAAAAAATGCTGGCATAATCTCGGCTGAGCAATAAGGTTCTCTAATCTTGTCTTCTGATCTTGTCATGAAAGTGAAGTTTCCCTTGCCTCATGCATCTCGAGGAAGCAAAAAGTGAAGAGTTTTGTCACTGCAATAGCTACAAGATACGGCAGTCGGAAGAGACACCACAGTTAATGAATACAGAGCTGCTATTTTTAGCTGAAACAACTGGAAATCCACGCCTCTGTTGACCAACATTTCCATTATGTTAACCCTGTGAGGACCCTGACACTTTCAACAGTTTATGATTCACCCGGCCTCCTTCTGTGAAAATGCTCAGATAACATTAGCTCTATAGTACACAGTCTTTGTTCTTGGTAGCGTATATCAATATAATCTAAAAATATATAGTATCAATCCATTCACTGTTATTCCATTTGCTATCCCACATCTGAGTCTGGAAGACTTCTGGAGAAGCCAAGACCCATCTTAGGCCACCTCCTCAGCCTCTTCTGGAGGCATTCTCAAGGTCAGCTGAGACATGAAATCTCTCCTCATTTAGGAGGCGTCCCCGTCAGCTGACACAACAGTGTCAACTCGCTTCAAAGCCTATGCTGTCAGAACATTATTGAGAATTTTTAGCTTTTAAAATTAATCACGAGCCAAGTCATTTGTGAGGTCATAAAACAATAAAACTGAAGCATCTGAACAGACTCTTTTTCAGAATCAGAATACTTTAATAATCCCTGAGGAAAATATATATGAAATTATGTATGTTTTTGCAAATATTGCGGGCCTCACTCACTATGTGTTCATACACCACACTTAAATTATTACTTGTTATTTTCCCTGGCTCTCTTCCACACTATGTCGCTTGTCTTGTGTTCCTCATCTCACCCCCCACCAATCACGACAGATGGCTGCCGCCCCCTGAGCCTGGTTCTTTCCGACGTTCCTTCCTGGAAAAAAGGGATTTTTTCCTTCCCACTGTCACCAAGTGCTTGCTCACAGGGGGATTTCTCTGTGTTGTTGTAGGGGCTCTATCCTACAATACAAGGAGCCTTGAGTTGATGCTATGTAAATAAAGCGGAATTGAATTGAATTGAATTGAATTGAATTGAATTGAAGATAACACCTGGAAGCTACTGTGTATGTGATATCACCATGTTCATGTTGCCACTGGAGCATCACACTAATTCCCTTCCAGGACTGTCATTAAGTACCTTATAATTTTTGGACTTAGAGGTCTTATTCTGCAAAAAGAAACCCCAAAACCAATTGCCAGTTGGGGTTTATTTTTGTTTAGGGAAGGATTGTGACTTTTTTTTTAATTGGACCTTTCACACTGTTAATTGTGTATCAAAAACTGGAAGTTCTGAAGGCAAACTTCTTCCAAGTGTGGTCTTTTTTTTTAAAATCAAAACTATGATGCTGCTACACGAACTATCAACATAATATGAGATTGTGCAGAAGCTACATATTTTATTATGGTAGACTATGGTGACTTCTAATCAGAGCTATTTGCAGAGTCAGACCATGAACACTGGGTTATGGGTAAAGTGACACTGGCAGTGATGGCTTATTTTTACCAGTATAGATGGTGTACCTTTACTATGAAAAGTCTTAGGCATGTACCAGTGTTTGAAATAAACCCTCTGCAGTCTCAAATATGTGTCTTGTAAGATCTAAACAGACTTTACATTCGGTCCAACAGCCCAGCCTAGGATCGCACTATCATACCTTACATTACAGATATTTCTGAATGAGACCAATCAGGGGAAAATCAGTCTAGTAATAGGGCTGCTCGATTATGGCAAAAATGATAATCACGATTATTTTCACTGAAATTGAGATCACGATTATTTGACGATATTTATTTCGTCCGCCAGAGCTTATATTATTTTTTTTTACATGCTGTAGTGCCATTTGTGGGAGCATTTCAAGTTGCTATACATCAATACAACTGTTATAGCCCATATTTTAAAAATGTGTATGCATTAAGTCCATAGTAACTACATTAATTGCAAAAAAGTGCAATAAACTACAAAAAAATTGAAAATCGTTTTTGTTTTTACATATATTTCTACTTGGAGAAATTTAAGAGGTTTATCCCTCAAAACTTTAAATACAAAAAAGTTGCAAAAAATAGTTTACAACAACAGGAAATTTATTTTGAGTGTCTTCATAGTTTTATTTTTGGAGATACAGCAATTTTTATATACTGCAGGAAAAACAAAAAAACAATCCTATGATGCAAATTTGCAAAGAATGTGCATGTGCATCAAAATAAACTATTTCCAGCAGTGCAATTCTAAGGCCTACAAGTAAAAAACTAAATTTTCCGCAAAAATGACGTCACTTGCGATAGTTCACGTTGATGTCTTTTTCAATGTGGGAAGTGTTAAGAACAGCTGATCGGATCGGCAAAGTGTTTCTGGAATATTATGTTTTTGTTCCTGCAAGCTCTTTTTATGCAATTTTTGCAAAGCTATATGTGGAAGGAAACCGTGACCGAGGACAAGCTGATGGCATAAGAAGTAAGTACAACTCCTCTGGTTTCATATGGAAAAAAATTTATTGTGCTAGCTTAGCGTTCAGGTTCTACAGGGATTTAAAAATAGTTACACAAAACGAGCATGCTGCTCTGACCGGCTTTAAAGGTTTAACAATAACAATGTATTGAATAATGACTTTAAAAAATAATATAAAATAGTGTGCAAATACTGATAACAGTGCAAATGTTTGCAATATAAGAAATAAATGAAAAATGTGAACTTTGCAGTGTTGCTCTGTGGTGCAGCTACGACACCATAGCAAAGTTTACACACTGTGTCTACTTGATCCACGTCTGACTCCGCGAAGCCATAATGTTTCCACACCACTTAAGTTTTGTTTTTTTTTACCTCTCTTTTCAACCAACGGCAGTCCACTCCTCTCCAAATAACTTCTGCTTAGCTTTCCGAGCTTCCCTCGGGTCCTCTTAATTGTTGTGACGCGTGTTCGAAATGCAGAGCAGTGCGCTTGATTTGCCACATGGAGCAGCGCGAGAGTAAAGCATGAGGGAGGGGCTAATAATCGGCTCAGTCATTTTTAATGATCGTTGAAAGCCCAGATCGTAATCGTGATTAAAATTCGATTAATTGAGCAGCCCTAGTACAGCAGTCGTTTACAGCCGGGGAACAAGCCTGAGGCATTCAGGCTCGTTTTGAAGAAATGCTTTGACATTAACTGTGAACCATGACCTGCGCTAACCTAAAGCTTTTGTGCAGCTAGTCATTACAGCAAAGTAATAACAGTAATTACCATCAGCCCTCTGAAGGTGGCAATTGTGTCAGTGATATAATTAAGGCTGTGGAAAAGGCCATGTTTTTGTTTTTTGTTGTTTTGGTGTCTCTGATATAATGATAACAAGCCACTGTATTTAGACAAAGTTAAATATTTATGCAGTTCATCCATCATCAGTTAACTATTTACTTTTTTTTAAGTTCAGCTTTATATTTCATCCATTTCCACTTAGCTATTTAAACATTCAACCTATGATTTCAGGCGCTTGTTAAAATTATTATTGTTCCTTTTTAACCATTGGTGATATAACTCTCAGTGCTTACTTCATAGTTTTTTGCCCTCCAAATATTTATGAAGCAATAATATTCAATAATATGCAACAAAAATATATAAAATCAAAGGCGTATTTATTCATATAATTAATCATTAACCAATTAAAAATATGCTTGGTATGTATGTATATATATATATTATATATATATATATATACATAGTAAGATTCCATTAAATTGAACATTTTGTATTTATGTAACAATATTACATGGAAAACTTAAATGTAATCAAATGAATTATTAAAATATTTTTTTGTGTATTTTTGATTCAGTTAAAATAGCAACAACCTCACAACCAGTTACTTGTAACGCGCATTACTTTTCTTCAAGTAACGAGTAAAGTAAGGGATTACTATTGCAAAAACGGTAATTAGATTACCGTTAGTTTCCCGTAGGAACGCTGCGTTACTGAGTTACTAAAACCGAGATTTTTTGCGAGAATGTCTCATGACAGTGACATAAGCAAGTGTGGCAACATCTGTGTGCAGATCAACAATGGATAATATATCAAGTGCGGTAGAGAGTACAAGCGTGCAGCGTTTAAAGCGTGGAAGTACTGACCTTACTTTAAGTTTGATTCCATAAAAAGTGACAAAAACATTAGCGTCCATTAGCATTGTGCCTGGGAAGAAAACTTCTTTTTACAGCGAAAAAAATCCCCTAAACTTCCAAGCAAGCACCGAGTGCTCTACGACGGAACTTGCGGATTCTTCCACTGACCGCTGCGGCACACCTGCACCAGGGTAAACCTACGCCTACGCCACTCCTGCTTTACAGGTGAAAATAGAGCAATAGGACCGCTAGTCAGCACATAAAATATACATATTTTTTACTTAATCAACAATGGATAATATATCAAGTGCGGTAGAGAGTACAAGCGTGCAGCGTTTAAAGCGTGGAAGTACTGACCTTACTTTAAGTTTGATTTTACATAATATACATATTTTATGTGCTGGAATGTGCAGAAAATAGGTTTAAATATTAAACAAATTTCTTCCAGTCAGAAGAAGAAGAAGAAGAAGAAGAAGAAGAAGAAATGCATATAATTACATTTTTGCTTGATGCATAAAGTTAAAAGATTAAAACTAATAAAACAAGTTTTAAAAAAGGACTTTTCCATTTGATTACATTTTGTATGATGGATTATGTAGAAAAAGTAGAATTTGGCTGAAAGATCTATCGCTTTATCACCTATTCGGGTTGTAAATCGTGTTTTTAAAAAGTAACTAAGTAACTAAGTAACTAAGTAATTAATTACTTTTGAAAATAAGTGATCAGTAAAGTAACAGGATTACTTTTTTGGGGGAAGTAATCAGTAATTAGTTACTGATTACTTTTTTCAAGTAACTTGACCAACACTGCTCACAACACTATGACCATTATCACTATCACTGCAGTCTAATGTAGATCTCTTTGTGAGTCATGTTCTGCACCCTGCAGCATAGATAATTGTGCAAACCTTAACATGGAGCTCGTAATTACTCACACATACCTGTGACAAAGACCCACTTTCACCACAGCATATGCTTCCCAAACCGGCCTATCAATACACGCCGCTAGGAGGATTCCCGTCCAGCCGTCGCGCCTGCTCACCCTAACTCCCAAACTCCCTTCTTTCTCAGGCCTCTCATGTTATGGAAACCAGTAAACTGGCTGTTGAGTAATTGTTTGAGTTTCAGGCTCCGTTCCTATCTAGGCCCCTCTGTGCAAACACACCACCCCGTTGGGGGGGCGACGATGAACAGATCAAAACAACACATCTGCTCACAGGTTGAAGAAACTCGGCACCTCAGCCGCAATGTGAGAGACACGTCAGTGGGAGCCGAAGCCTTGGACACACTGCCAGTGCTGGTGTGATAACACCAGCACTGGCAGTGTGCTTCTTCCCACTCCCTTTCAACATGTAAATTAATCAGAATGTTTTTTTGTATGTAATTTGTATAGTATATTTTTTTCTCTCATTTCTTTTCTAAATGTACTTGTATATTGTTCACATGTTGAAATAAATTACCAATCAATCAATCAATCAAGCAACCCAGAGGTACTTAATCTTTTTTTTTTCTGGTTTTTTTGCAAATACTTATAAAAGCTGCCTCCCTCCTTCTACCTGTGCTGTCCTATAAGCCAGGTGGTACTGGAATGTAGCACAAAGCTTGTTTTTCCTCCACAGCAGGACTGGAACAGACCTCTGCTGAGTCATTAACTGTAAAGATCTGCTGATCAAACCAGGATGATTCGACATTTACACCACCAGCAGCATCATTACTTAAAATATAAAGTGCGGCACTATAAATTCTACCTAGGGTCCTTTTCAAAATGAGAACCCTTTCCAAGCCTGGCCTTTTATCTTTTCTTATAAAAGTCAATTTGATATGAAGATGGGTACTGTGGTTTGTCCTCTTCTGACAAAAGACGCAACTTTCAGATACCAGTAAAGAAAGATAATCAACTTAAAAAACGACTAGATTAATAGAGCTACTAAAGCAAAGCTTAGTCCTTTGTGGAGAATTGTTTATTATTGGTTTGTGCTGTCTGGAGTTCCTGCAACTGGGAGCTAATTTAGCCTCTTAGAAACAGGCCTCAGAGCTATCTGATCATTTTATAATGCCTCCCTTCAGGCAGCTGTGGTATTACTCAACAGGCAATTTCAGAAAACCCAGACAGCACGAACTCTGGACCTCCTATGGTCACAAACCACAGCCAAGAAATCCAGTGTGTGTGTGTGTGTGTGTGTGTGTGTGTGTGTGTGTGTGTGTGTGTGTGTGTGTGTGTGTGTGTGTGTGTGTTTGTCTGTTTATAGCAGGAAACATCTCATCACATATAAAGAAGAGGGTTTTTTTTTCTTTTTCTTTTAATCTTGGCAAGATGTTTCTGTGCTCTCCTCTTATTGTTTTAGTAATAAAATGTGATATCAGAGTCTCCCGAGATCAGAAGGAAATGAAAGTGTGGGATCGAAAAATTATTGGCAGCATCAATTATGTTTGATGGGGGACTTTTTCGGAGAGAACAACAAATGGGACAGCAAAAGAGTCAAGACAAAAAAAAAAATAACCTCCGTGATGATCAACACTCCGTTTATAGGCTGCGAAATCCTGATAATCTGGCTATCTGGCTTTCAGGTAAACCTTCCGCTTCTCTGTAACCACAATGAGGTGTGACAAAAAATCATGCACGTGTCTGTGCTGCAGGGGTCAAGATCTTTCAGCAGTCATCTTCACAGAGTAATTAGCATTTCCAAGAATAGATCCATTGTGAGTCTCTTTGTTCGCCGCTCCAATATTATCTACTTCTTGCATTGAGCTAAGGCTCAGAGAAATCCAGAGCAAAGAAGAGCTTCAGGCAGATAAAGTACAGTTGCATTTCCCCTCCTATCTTCAGCGTGGGTAGAGTAGGAAAAGCCTGAGGGTCTCCTGATAGTGCTCACTGTCCCTGATCCTCAAGGAAGAAAGTCTCTTAAGTGTAAAGTAAATCATCTCTTTCTGGTGCTCACTTTGCATCACAACTTTTTCACCTACTATAAATAAATACTGTAAAATAGAGGTGACCAAGTCAGGTAAATCTAAACGATTTTCCCCTTAACCTCTTCTAACCCAGTGCTCATAAAATTATGCGAGCAGAGTGAACCTTTTTAAAGTTTTTGTTAGTAGTATCCATCAAGTCTTCGTGTGCAAACCCAGCAACAGCATGAGAGCCAGGCACCTGCTCACCTTGTGCCCTCAGACTGCTGCAACTCTGAGCACCAGTGTCATTATCACCTGTCAGGGAAACCCTGGAGTGTCAGGGCAAAGCACTGCGCCCTTGTTGTTGACCATGGCAGAGGAGTTGGTGCTGTGCTATTATACAAAATGATAATCATCTGAACAGGACACTGAGAATAATCATAGTGGTGTTAAAGGCATACTGTCTGAATAACATGTGATTATGTGTGTCTAAACAGAACACCTGTACTTACCAAGGAGCTAATAATGCAGTAACTAACTGGTTGCTACAGTGCCCTTTTTAATACTGTTTCCAGTACCTTTCATTTTGTGCCTATGTGTGCCTTTCACGTTAGACAACTCACAACCACCTGCAGACTAAATTCGGGGTGGTGGTGGTGGTGTGGGGGGGCGGTGTACCTTGAAATCCACAGACAGCTGAGGGGTGTACTCCAGAGTCCAGAGGGCTCTGACAAGTGACGCCAAGTGCTCCGTGACTTCTCCCCTGACATGCCTCGTCCCGTCGCTTTTCACCACCCCGTTCATTCTGGTTTGGCTCATGTCCATCTTGTATCGCTCCAGTCCCAGATACTCCGCGAGCAGGTCGGTGTTGCTCAAACACTGGACCACGGCGTTCATGAAACAGGTGTTGCCGTGGTTTTTCAGTCCCAGCACACCTGGGATTTTGTCTCCGTATTGGTAAAGTAGTTTCTCTCTGCCGGTGCACAGAGAAGACGACGTGCTCGAAGTGTTTTTCACTACCCGATCCCGAACTACTTGTACATCCTCTCTGATTATTCCTGAGCTGGCGCTGAGGGTGCAAGGTGCGCCATTCCGAAACCCTCCATCATCATCCTCCGCGTCCTGCGCGTCAGCGTCTCCAAAGTGGGTGAAAGTGCCCAAAGTTTTGATAATTCTGTTCATAAAACTCCCCACAGACTTTAACGATTTTTTGCGGAAAAGCTTCCCAGATTTCGGCTTCTTCTCTTTGCGCTTCTCCTCCTTCGATGTCAGCATTTCCTCCTTGTTGGCTCTGCTCTGTTTCTCCATGACAGTACCTCTACTCCCGTGCCGAGCTATTCTGAGACTGATAATTGTAGGAATTCCGATTCCGGTCTGTCACTCCTCTGCCAGCGTCCCTTGTCCGGATAGCAGAGGGGAAAGCGCACGGGGGTGCCACCATCGCGGAGGAGCCAAGAGACACAACAGCACACTGTTATTCCACCGCGCTCTGACTTAAAACCTCCCTCGTCCATCCCAACACTTACTGAAGACGTTCATTATCATCCCGACACCGCTGTCACAAACAGCATCTCGTCATGGCCGGGACAATGCGAGCCGCTGCGCCGTCCAGTTGCAGCACTGCGCGCTCCTCTCCCACTGCACCCAACTTCGCCTTCATAAGAAGGCTTATGATTGTGTAGCTGCCCCCTCCCACTTTCCCCACACACGAATGACCTAAGAGAGCCCTGTATATAGCTTGATTTGTGGTCATACAGGCCGGTCATTTAAAATCCTGAATACAAATAAAATATTATGAACGTGATGCACTTCTAAAGTCAAAACAAATTCGGTAGAAAATCACCCCAATGATGTTATAAGATTAATACAGTTGCATTGGATAAGCATTTAGATCCAAATATAAATATACGTTTAACCTTTAAAAGCAGCTCAAGGCAGGGGAGAGCAGTGTGTCACGATTTCTGAGATCAATCATCATCAATTTTGCAAATTATGAACAGATCTTAATGACCATTAAATCACTGTTTTGCGTTCCACAACAAATACACACCTCTCAGCTTTTTTCATGGATCCTGAAACAGTTTTTTGGAAAAACAGACCTGGAACGTAAATGTGTCCGTCTCTAAGGCACTTCCAGTCAGTTTCTGTTCTTTAAATGTGCTACAGGCTATAAATAACATATAACATGATGTGACAGTCAACACAAAAAGGTTCAGACATTTTTCATAGTCCACAGTGGTTTTAGGTACATTTTTTCATTTCCAAAGAAAAAAAATATTTAACACAATTCAGTTGGATTTATACTGAACACTGAGGGTAGAAACAAAGTATCGATCCTGTCACACTAGTATTGATCCAATATCAATACCAACATTTATATCGATACTATCAATTCTTGAATGAACTCACCCTCTTCTACTCTTAAGACAGAGTGAGAGGAGCTGTAAAGAGTACATACCGTTAATGTTACAGTTTTTCAATGAAACGGAAAAACACCAGAGCATTTGGAGTAATGACAAATGCTCTGGTAAGACAGACATGTTTGGTACAAAATAATTAAGACAGCTTTTCAGTGGAGCAACCTCATACCAGCTGTGAAACATGAGGGTGGAAATTTTATGGTCTGAGGTTATCTTGAGCGTTTGGAAGCTTGTAGTCAAGTGAGTTATGCATCCTGTCTCAGAATGCTTAAAGATAATGAGGGACCATCTGCCTGAAAGTTTAAGTTGAACCACGAGTGGGTCTTTGCAACAAGGAATGGCTCAAAAGGGAGGGTCATGGAATTTGAATCCTGTTGAAATTAGGGGGGATTTGAAATAGTCAGCATGTGTATTAAAATAAAGATGTGGATGAGTTTTGTATGAAAGAGTTGGTCACATTTTTTTTAGGAAGACATTGTCAGAGAATGTTGAACTGTTATGAAAGAAAGGATTTCTAGTTTAGCATTGCTAGTTTCTTTTGCCATGACCCCCCCACCGCCCCACCCCGCACAGAATAATTGTTTTTATACTTGATAATTTGGTTGAATAAAAAATTGAAAAAGCTTTTTTATCCCTGCACTTATGTTCAAGAACTTTTCCATGTGTTTAGCAATTATATAAACATTTTACATCATATGAGTTTTAATGTAAAATCTTACTTGCCTCTAGCAGATAGAGTTTTGAACTGAACAATACATTTTAATGTTTTTATTTATGTACCACCGAGTCAAAAAACAAACAAACAGTCATTTCAAGTCACTTTATATTGTAAAGACAGTGGGAAGGAAAAACTCCCTTTAAGCCGGAAGGAACCTCCAACAGGACCAGGCTCAGGAAGGGGCGACCATCTGCTGTGACCGGTTGGGGGTGAAGGGAGGAAGACAAGACAAATGACAGTGTGGAAGAGAACCAGAAAGTAATAATAACTAATAATTAAATCTGGAGTGGCATATAAACATCATGGAAAGCTGACAGCAGCCCAGACTTATTGCAGCATAACTAAGTAAGGGTTCAGGATCACCCGATCCATCCCTGACTGTAAGCTTTATCGATAAGAAAAGTTTTAAGTCTAATCTTAAAAGTAGAGAGGGTGTTTGTCTCCTGAATCCAAACTGGGAACTGGCTCTGCTGAAGTGCCTCCCATTCTACTTTTAAATACCCTATTAAAGGGAAATACTGGAATGAAGTAGAAAACCATTTAGACGTCAGCACAAAATCGAATGCAGCGTGAGGCTGTTTTATGAAGAAATCAATAATGCTATTCTAAAGTCATCACAAGTGTAAGATCTTTCATTTCACATTTCCACATTCCACAGATCCTTTGGCTGAAGATACATTTGCATCAGTGCATCTTTTATATGGAATCTCCTTTATTATTCCACGTTTTACTGCCAGCATACCTCAACTTCTGTTACACAATGAATCATTTTTTGCGAAGATGATATTACTTACGTGGGTAACGCTGTCAAAGCTCCCTGCAGTCAGCTCTCTCCCCTGAGGCCAATGCCAGTAAATTAAACTCTTGTTTATTGGCCTTTCACAGAGATATGGCTGCTAATGAAACTGCTAGTCTAATGTCCTGAATTCTAGCAGTTCTGAATAAAAAAGAAGGGGTGCATATCTTGAATGAACATGTGTGTGTGCGTGTGTGTGCGTGTGTGCGCGCGCGAGTGACCCCAGTAGCCTCCAGCAGAAATTCATTAGCTAAGCCTTGGAAGCTTTTATCACAGGTTACAGTGTTCTGGATTATTACTATCATTACTGGGCCGTGAAGCATGGGAGAGCTTATCTCGTTTGCTCACCACATAGATATGTTTAATCACACTGTGCTGTCATTTATAATAACACTAAAAACTGCAGATTTATTGCAGCAGCGAGCAAAAGCGTTATGACCAAAGCTCCTCCTGCCTTCTAATGCAACCTGATGAGTGAGACTGAGCCAAGTTTTCTCCGAGAGCCTCCTACTCTTCTTCCCTTCAGAGTGGCGTTGATGATGATATGAAATACCTGCTGTTGTTGTCGGTAGGAAACAACAATCCCACCAGGAGGCTCAATTTGAGAGGAGAGAGAGAAAAATCATGAAGTGCTCTAAGCTGAGAGCCTGAAAGAGCTGTCAGTGCATACAGCAGAAGGGCTTGCAGTCTGAATACTACACGCTGAGTCTGAAGGCCCGTACCCAACCAAGCAAAGCCGGAGGCCTACTTTCCAAGCAGCATCTGACTCAAAGAGGAAGTCTCTCTCTGTCTGTCATGCATCACTTCCCAAACACACCACCTTTTCACGTGAAGCCACAGAGGCAATGCAAAATATAGTCAAGCAAATCTAACTTCCATGAAATTAAATCATGTTTAAATTGAAGTCGTGCTTCTGCACAGACTGTTTTTTTTTTTATGTTTTCTTAGTCACAGCAAATCTGAGACAGACAGATCTGCTCAGGATTTTTTTTTTAAGTCCAATGAAGCTACAAGGAAGTCTGCCAAAAGTCTTGGACCAAAATATTTGCTTCATTCACTATCCAATTTTTTAACTTCGGAAATAATGAGCCTTGGGCACCTTTGAGTGGCTACCATCTATCATTATAATGCTGAGCTGTCTGTGGCAAAGCCGTAATCACCTCTGTTTGGCAGTTGCCTCCTTCCTGTTTCAGCCTCCTCTTTCAGTTATTTGATGTTATGTTTAGAGAGATTCTCAAACCCCCGTCTCCCCTGGACCAGTCGCCAGTCTGTCGCAGAGCTAACATAGACAGACAAACATTCACACCTACGAGAAATTCTGAATCAACAGACATGGGGAGAACACACAAACCTTGCCTCATGGTGGATTCAAACCCAGGACTTTCTTGCTGCTGGTGTCTGTTCAGGGTGAGTGACTCTAGCAGATCCCAGGAAGGACATCCAAGATTTTTGCCTAGAAGTGCAGTCCTAGGAGGGGCAATGATACCAGGCAGGACCCTTAAGCATCCAGGCCTCTCACAGAGGACCCGAAAAGACTACACACAGGTGAAGAGGGACGACTTTTCCCCAACCAGATGTACCGGATGGCCCTGCCCTTCCCTGAGCCTGGTTCTGCTGGAGGATTCTTCCTGTTAAAATGGAGTTTTTCCTTCCCACTGTCACCAAGTGCTTGCTCATAGGGGGTCATCCAATCATTGGGGTTTTCTTTGGATTATTGTAGGGTCTCTACCTTAAAATATAAACCGCCTCGAGGTGACTATTGTTGCGATTTGGTGCTTTATGAATAGCATTGCATTGAAATTGAATTTAATTAAAAATGCTATAAAGCAGATTGATATGTTCCTGCATGCACGGCCCATGCTTTATTGTCTTTGATGTGAGGAGGCTCGCACATAAAGCCGCAAGCCTTTAAAACATTAATGTAGTACCAACTCAAAGTTCTGATTATAAAGATAAAATACACAGCAGAGTGTTTTTCTTTCAGAGTGCCGCAGCATATATAATCAGTTCTGCAGCGTCTTGGCCCAGTAGTTAACTAATGTTATTCCTCTAAATGAAGCGCTGGTTTTCCCTCCGTGACACTTTTACTGCAAAGAAGAAAATGTCATCCCTAAAGATGAAGTAGACAGCAGAGCCCATCTGGTTTCCTGAGTCACATATGCTGTATGCTGCGGGAACAAATGCTGCCTTAACTGATAGAACAATGCGCTATCACTGTCACGCTGCCCTGTTAGGGCTGCCTTGACACAAAAAAATACAACCAGAGGCAAGAGCACACCAGTTTATAGTTTCTGAACATTTCTGAACTTCATCAAACATAATGGAGCACGGTGAAAGTTTTGTTTCATTTGACTTATGGTGTTGAAGCCCCGCTGTGGTTCTTTCAGTAATAATGGGAGGTACAGTGGGGCAGTGCAGATCACAATTATTTGTGACCACTTGACAGACACGGAGAGGAAACAGCACACCCTGAGGAAAACAAGTATTTTTACAGGATGTTTTGCAAAAGTTATTAAAAAGTTTAATAAGGTAATGGCAAATATTAGGAACTAAAATCATTTCAATAATTTCTTTACATGAATGTGTTTCAGCAAAAAGAAAGCAGAAGGGGTTGAGTGGGCGAGTTCTGGCTTCAACCGGGTCCCAGATTATGCAGGCCCCATCTGAGCTGGCAATAACACATTCCTTGTCAATGCCTTTAATCTTAATGCATTTGGCAGAGGCCTTATGCTTTCTCATGGACTCCAGGAGCCTGTGAGTCCTGGGCTGGATCTCCCACACACGCACCTGGATGGAGAATAGACAGCCATCAGCTTAACAGCACACATGAGGCAACTAACACAGCACTCCCTCCAGAGACTGGTGCCCAGGCTACTGAGCTATTTCTATTCATGCCCTATTTCATCCACCACCAGTCCTATTTTCACTGTATCAGGACTGTTATTAGTAACAGCAAGAATTCAGCAATGAACCAAACTGGCTCACATTTAACACTGTGGCAGGAATGCCTTTTATTTCTTTCGCTCAGCACCGTGCTTAGATCATGAATATTAAATATATATTTTTATTAAAGTCCCCTGGTGTGTTTTTATCTTTCTTCCCGATCCTCATTATTCTTTTGCTAGTTCAGGTGGTGGCATCAGCTGTCAATCCCAAGCTGTTTGCTGTGAGACCAGACACCATCCTCTGTCCTCTCCCAAAAGTAAACACTTTTCTCGCCATTCCTGTCGAGAATAAGAAAAATATTTATATATATATTTTATATTTATGTATATTAATGGAAGGAGAACGTTTGTTTTGTTTTGAAGCTGTTATAATTGTTGACATCTAGAAGAAAGAGGGGCATATATGACGGGAAGTATCTGCAAACTAAATAGAAAAGCGAGAGATGAATAGCAAAAAACACTTAGATTTAGTTAAATGAAATCTGCTGGTTAATGATGCTTCTATCTGTCAGGAACTGTAGAACAGCAGGCACCCGTACTGGATGCTTTGCTGCAGTAAAGGGTTTATAATTGCCTGTAGTGCCCCAGAAGCAAACCGAAAAGAAAAACAACCATCATTTTTATAATTTCTATCATCTCTTTTAATAATTCAAAAATTTAATTTCTTCAGAAATAATAGACAAAACAAAACAAAAAGACAGCCTTCTAGTCCATCTATCCAGAGGACTCACACAGGGCTTGTGCTGTAGCGCCCTCTACTGATGTTTTTTTGAGTTTGTCTTGCAACAATTTCCATTTCAAAGCAGAGACATAATAACAAATGAATATTTAACAGATGATGCTGTTACTGATGATGATGCTACCGGTGACAACAGGCCAGCGCTCACAGCAGTAGGACTGCCACAGTGCATGAGCATCTGTTACAAAGGGCTGCCCATATCGTTTGCACGGTGAGCTCTGAAGTCTGTGAGGGCGAAAGAGACCATTTGTGCTGCGTCAGCATATCTACGCACAGCCACCTGGTACTCTGACGGTGCACCTGCAGCCACAAAAATGCAATCTGCTACATTCTACGTAAGCCGTGTTGTACCACTGATATCACCAGAAAGGTGATGCCATGTTTGACCTCACGAGAGCAGCAGGGGATCCGCTCCATAACAAGAGGCACTCAGAACAGGAAGAAGAAGAGAAGAAGAAGGAAAAGCAAGAGTGCAAACTCGCTCTCTGGGCAGCATTTACTTCTAAGAGAACGTAATTGCATTTAGCTCATTCATGATATATAGAACCCCCATACACCAGTGTC
This sequence comes from Diplotaxodon limnothrissa, assembly GCF_057381915.1. Classification (NCBI taxonomy): domain Eukaryota; kingdom Metazoa; phylum Chordata; class Actinopteri; order Cichliformes; family Cichlidae; genus Diplotaxodon; species Diplotaxodon limnothrissa. The sequence continues at coordinate 9,110,295 of NC_140599.1, read as the reverse complement.
ATGTCCTAAATGTTGCCAATGCAAATAAAGGAAGCAGAATTTTGAGCAAAGTTTTAAAGATAAAAGACATTTTTATAAAAGCTTGACCTTATTTGACCTTTGCCCTGACTATTTCTTTTTCATTCGCCTTTTTTACTCACTGCATGTACACACCATTCTGCATTTAATCAGTAGTTATTAGCTAATCTGTTGCTCTCTTCCACAGTGAGTTTTCTGTTCTGTCTCCTTCCTTTCACCAGCAACCGGTCACAGCTGGCTGCCCGTCTCTGAACATGGTCGCTGGGAAGTTTCTGTGCCATTCACTATGTCTATGTGTTGCCAATGCAAACAATGGGAGAAAAAAACATAGCTTCTTAGCTCTATATATCATTATTATCACTTTGACCTTGAAGGAGGGATCAGAGGTCAAATGTGGGATATTTTAAATCTTTATACTGTAGTTTCTATATGTACAATACACACCAAACTTTCTGTGTTATAAGGCTTGTTGTCAGTTTTCGACCAATATATCACTGAATTAGGCTTGAAGACCTGGAAGGCTTTGAACCCTTAAGGCAGATCTCTCATGTGTTTTCTTCATAGTAGACTTCACAGATTTTTCCTTGGTTTCTGTTTTAAAATATCTGATGAAATATGTCTCACTCTCCTCCGTGTTGCCTGCAGTGACATCTAACGGTCTGTTGCCTCAAGAGGAGTTTTTTTTTGAAGGAGGTACAGATCAGAATGTATTCTGGTGTTGTGGGATTTTCCCTTTTCTAACAGATCATTTTCTGTCGTTGCATCATTCCTCAGCAAACTGGAGACCTCTGTCGTATATTTGTGTTTTTGTACACCTTACCAAGGTGTACCAATATATCCGCCCTTCATGAAGAGTATAACATTCAGTTATGTCCGAACAGATATTAATTTAAATGTCTGGACAAGCTGCTGTAGTAATTAAGCTTCACTTGTGCAACTGCAGAAGTCTGATAATTTATTGTGTCAGTTTTAGCTAAATAGAACAAATAACCTTAACACAGCATCACAGTTGCATCACAGTCTGCACAGTTTTCAGTTTGCTTATGTGTTCAGTATTACAGTCATGGGATTTGGTTTTACCTTTTCGATGCTGTAAATTACCTTGATGAGACTAATTTCCTGATAAATAAGTAAACATGCTGCTGTTGACTGGCAGTAAATTTCAATGTGTCTTAGTAAGACACGAAAGCATGAATCATTGGCTAACCTTGCTAACTTTATGTCAAGCCCTCGATAATCTAGTGCTAGTGAATAAAAGTAGTATTATACACCTGCACAAATATGATCAGTATGAACCACCAGCCTGGGCCTCTGTGGAGACACATTACAAACACTGATGAAAAGTGTCTGATGTGTGAATTCTTCTTGTCCAGGACTCATTCATATACTGAATGAGTCCTGGACTGACACTCACTCAACAACAAAACTTTGAGAATCCACTGATACAATGTTACAGGGAACCTGTGAACTAAATACTTGGAAGCCACGTGGAATTTTCTAGCATTCATTGAAACACTTCTTATAGTCATGAATGACAATTTCTAGTTCAGCAACAATAGTGTCAAAAAGACCATCAGACAGTCAGAGTTTCATATGTAAAAATATATATGGACCTGTTCATGTCAATGTTTGAGCTTTTGAGGAAAGATACAACAAGGTTTATCCATCACTAGCCACACATATAAAATATATTACCATTCTGTTACAACAGCATGCATACTCCTGCACCCTCTGTCATTGTCTCTTCTTCTGCTTCTTCAAATTTGGTGGCTGCAGACACTGGTAAAGAGAGAGGATAGGAGAAACTGGAGAACAATAAATTCACAAAAGATGACATAGTGAAAACATTTTATCACAAGAAAGTGATATTTTAAAAGAGAAAAATTCAAAAGAAATAATTCTGAGAAAGACATCTCAGCTTTCACTCGTTTATTCAATTCTCAGAGAAGAGCAGTTGCTGTCCTAGCGTAGTTTATTGATGTAGTCATATTGTCATCATTCATTCTCTGATGATACAGATCCACTATATCAAGATCCATTACCAAACTAATCTATACAACTTAATTTGACAGGAAGCCTCTGCAGTGGTGATTTGATGTGACGAGTTTGCACAATCCCACAGCAATAACGAGAACAAAAACATTATTTATGTTATTATGACTAATTTTACACTCAAAAGCACCATTGATGCATACCTCAAAGTCATTTTCATTAAATTCAGAAGAAGAAACAGTTACAAGTAATTACTCTCCTTCGTGTTGTAATAAATAATAATGTTAAAGTGTCAAAATGGATGAATACATTAAGATCCATTAAATTATCAGCATAAGATAACAATAAAGAAGGATATTCATGCCATGCTGTAGCACAATACTCCAAATCTGGAAATGCAGCAAATAAAACAGGTAAGTTGTCATGAATCGCTGTGTGGCAGGCAAGCAGGAGTGGTGGACCCAAAATGCAGAACTCAGACACGGAAGTGAAACTTAAGGCGCAGCTTTATTGCTGGGAAAAACCTCGTACAACTAAACTCACCAAAAGAAAACCAAAAGTCAGAACAGCGGAACCAAGGACTGAAACACTGGAAAGAAACACTAAACTGGAGCAGGAGACCAAACACTAGGAACATAGAAGCAGAACACACAGCTAGTTGAGGGTACGACGCGACACTGACACAGAGAAACACAGGGCTTAAATACACAGACGGCAGTAATCAAGGGATGAGAGACAGAAGGGGAACACACCTGGGAGAATCACAGCTGACGAGACAGGGGAAACGTAACTGAGCACACTCACATATGACACAAACCTTCACAATAAAACAGGAAACTCAGACACATGGAACCAGGCAAGACATTGAACTAAACAGACAGATTCACAAACAGATGGGGTGACACCATAGACAGAGACAGACTCAAAGGCAGACCAAATATAACACACAGAACTCAAACAATAATAATCATCATCATCATAAACTAGAAAATGATAACTAAAAGCGCTGGGTCACCGACCCAGGACCATGACATAAGTTGATTATTGTGCTGTTTGTTTTTCACACAACATCTGAATAAACTAGTTTTAGAAATATGCACACATAGTATTTAAAAAATGTACTCATAATGCAAAGTCGTAAATATGTTTGTATCTCTAGTGCAACACTTTACTATATTTACAATGTATTGTTTTTTCACACTTTCAAAGTAAGTCAAGTATACAACACAAATTAAAGGATGTATTTTGCATTATTTTTATTTTTATTTTTTGCATAATTAAATGGGATTTCCCTCCAGCTGCAACTATCAAGACGAGGGGTGAGCCCTTGAAAATGACCAAGGCCCGTTCCATTAGGAATGGCAGTAAAACTCATTTTATGTCATGCCATAAAATCCAGACGATATCTTTGCAGTGCATTTTTAAGAGCAAACAGGGTTTTATTTGTTTCTTTGTTTTGCATAATGTGTCGTGAATCACTGCCCCCAGACACTTCAACAAAAGCGAGGTTCGCGGCAGAACAGGCGCCGTTTAGAGTCACAGAACTCTTTATTAGGGTCACACTCAGCTGGGTGGGCAGACCACCCAGATGTGTGGGTGGGACGCTTTCACGTCTACGTACCCAGAGCTTTGCCGCGATGACAAATGAGGAAAAAAAGTGTCATAATTCTCTCTTAGACATAAATGACCCATGACACCTTAAATCAAAGCGGCTTCAGTTGTCCTCTGCGGCTGACCTCCGGGGTGGCATCTGTGCAGGGTGAATTATGGCAAAATGAAAGGCGCATGAATGCCTTTAGAGCTCTCTGTATGTGACATTAATCCCCGAGTGGGTAGCATGACCAAAAAAACAGTCTTCCTTTATGCCAACATCGTTTCAAAAGTGGACTTGTTCCCACTTCTTGAGCCATGTCGCTTCAGTCCTGCAGAGGGCAGTATTCAGCAGAGAATGTGGCCAAGGGGTACTTCTGTTTTTCTGAAGCACGTTGGAGAGTCCATGAGTGAAAACCACAGAGGTGGCCCAGAATAATTATGTCATAGATTTTGACAGAGCACATCCTTTAATTATGAATGACTTAAGTCGAATGATTGTAATATGGGCTGCTAGTCAGAGTCAGTCCGCAGTGGTGGTTTCTCTTCAATTGCAGGGTGTTTTATTGACCACTTTGAGTCCCCTGCATCATTATGGTGCTATTTGAGTGCAAATTTTACAATCACAGTGGAAAGGACTGTTCACTTTCTTTGGTAATCAAGTTTGTTGGATGTTTTTAAAGCATTTTTTCTTAGAAATGTTATCAAGCAAAATCTGTATGGACGGTCCTTAAGGACACACGGTGTGGTCTTGTCACAATATTGTTCATGCTTCAAGTGTCAAAGCTTTCTCCTCTCTAATGTTATTTATAAAAAATCTTCTTTATGTTTAAAATTCCTACTTTTCTTTGTGTTCTGCGGATGTGTGGCGTAGCTTTTGGTTTTAAATGTGTCTGATGGGTTTAGCTGGTCTAGGCACAAGGCTAATTGGATAAGCTTTTAATCTTCACACCCTTGCTGCTCACGCTGCTGGATTCAGGGTGAAGGATAGAGGTGGAATGACTTGTTGAGTGCAGGGATACAGCCATCATAAAAGTCCTCAGCTCATGTTTTTGGACACGCTTCTTTTGTAACCAACAGCTTGTGCGTGCATTTGTAGTGTTAATATTTTTGGAAAATTGTCAAATCATTTGATCAGTTCTTTTTTTTTCTTTGAGGAGGATTTTTTTTTCCTTTTGTGTCCTGGCTTGTTGCCTCTATTGGGCCGAGGCATTTGATGTTTTTGTGGCGGGACGTTAAGCAGATACTGTATGTGTTGAAAAGTCAGGTATGCGCTTGGATTACTTCTGTTTACAAAGAATTCCACATGATGTAGTAGCAGCGCGCAGCTATGTTTTTGCAAAACCACAAAATAAACTACTTCTCATATCACCTCACTGGTTTGACTCTGTTCTGAGATAAACATTTGTCGGCTGTTAGTGAAAAAACCCAGATGTTTATGGAGTCAAATCCATGCATGTAAAACATTGTGATCCATAACTGTGATTGAGTGCAGAGCGTGTGCTCAGAGATAGTTTTATTCTTCTTCTTGTGTGCCTACTTTTATTATAAAAATTATATTTATGTTTTTCCGATTCTTACATGATTTGCAGTATGCATGCAGTTTAGAAACGCTGTGCATTAATAAATATTGAATAAATAGAAAAGGTGGTAGTGTGCCTGCTCCAAAATGCCATGCTAACAGCTTGTACCAGGATATCCTTGAGAGGTATTTCCACCATCAAAGGGTGGTGGTTCCTATCCAGTGTCACCAATACGAAGGAAGTGTCCTTGTGAATGAATATGTGTGTCAGTGCTGAAGGCCAAGTAAATGTCACCAAGTCTAATTGTTGCCCAGACTGTGTTACAGAGATAGAGCGAGTCCTGCTGAAAACTCACACCAAAGCAAGTAATAAAAAGTCGACGTGCATTTCCAGGACCAGTGCTGAGGTCGTCTGGTATGCACTTCTTAATATTAGGCCGGCAATATTTTAAGCGTTAGGTTTAATGTGTGAGGTGCAGTCTAATAAATGGTGATAAAAATCTGTCTTCAAAAGCTCTGCTACCGCTTCCTAAACTGAGTGTGGAGCCGCTGAAGAGGAGTAACAGAGACAGAGTGAGTAAGGCAGTACAGATTCAACCTCAGTTTAGACTAAAGTATCTTAATAAACGTTACGTTTTCTACACACTTTCATCTTTTTCAGAAAATGACATTGATGAAGCCCAGACAAAGCACCACCATGAGGAGGAAATCCCTAAAATCCCTCTTCTGTCGTAAGAATTGCATTGAATTTGATCCAGATTCAGGTTGCTCTCAGGGTGAATTGTAACTAATAACTAATAAGGACTTTTTCACCCTTAAATTCTACCTCAGATACCCTACTTTAATATCTATGCTTGCTATTTTCAGTGCATAAGTACTTTTGCTGGAGCCCTACTGATAGATGAATTTTAAGACAGATACTGGTACCGATATTTGTTGATTTGAAAAACTGACTTTCTGATATATTGCCTGATATTATTTTCCTTTCAGACATACAAAGCATAAACACATTTCTCTAAAATCTACTATGTGTAGTTATTTGTTTAATTGGTTACTCTCTGCTCAGCTCTGTACTGATCTTCCAAATAAGTGATGCTAACGGGGAAGTTGCATAATACCCTCTAGTGGAAGAAAATGCAACCTCGTCTCTTATAGCATGGTTAAAGAGTGTTTCTTTTTCATTTTTCTTCTTCTATACCCACAGATTAGCAAATAACTAATACTGGTCTGTAACTTTGGTCCCAGCGGTTTCAGGTACTGGTACATATGTAGCAGTGCACTGTGATTACCTGGATGACACACATGATGTGGAATTGTTTGGAAAATGTTTGTTGAATCTTCATCTTTAAATGCAGAAATCCCAGATGAATTCTGTAATAATTTCCAGGAGTTGACAACTGGCCATGCTTGATTTGAGACAACACTTCAATCCTCAAAATTCAAGCATTGTAAGACAGCTTGTGGTAAGCAAATGGAGACAGTGCAAAATGAATAGCATAACCTTTAACCTCAGATATATTTTGTGAGGAGTGTTATTTATTTGACTGGTGATAATGGTGACTATCATAAACACAACACTTGAGTATTGTCCAAGAGAGCCATTTTGACCATGTTAGTATGCTAATGTTAGCTAACTGCTTAAGGCAGTGCTGTAGGTTCCTAGCACTGTTGACATATTTGTGTGAATTTGTTATTTTGGCATCTGCAGCAGCTGAAAGAAGTTCAAAGTTTTTTGGGCCTTAAGCGCTACAGCATGTGTGAATGTGTATATGCCAATAACAGCATGCCTGTGCTTTGTTTGTGTCTTGGAATATGTACTAGCAAATTGCAGACATAAGAATTTATGCGTGGCACCATGTTTCCATTTATGTGTTTACGCTGTGTGTGTGCAGAGGTCTTTGAGGTATTTTGGGAACATAAACTTGCCATAAATGAACGTCATTAGTGGCGATTGTTTGTAGCGCGCACGCAGCTCGGTGCAGCAAGGCACTGCAAAAGAATGCAAGATGTAAGTCCAAGTTAATCAGCTCCTCCGCTGCTTTTCTTGGCATTGGCCAGGCCCACCACAATGCCACAGCCCCAGAGGACGGTGTAATTACACGCTGCTATCGCGCTAAATAGGGCTCTTGCTCCAGTGCAGAACAGTGATGACATGATTAGTGTTTTCCTGCTCATCTAGGCCCTGTGAATGGCGATGATGACAGCTGTATGTGGCTGGGGAAACAGCGTTAGATTGTTCTGCAGTGCCCAACAACACCTACCACAGTGAAAGCTTCTTGTGTGAGCCTCACAAATTAGCGTTAGAAGAAGGACGGCAATCTGTCTGCATTACGTCATTGTTAAGCCGAGTTTGTGATCTGTGGTATCAAAGGACAGCTGATTTTTAGGAGACGAACGAAGATAAACTGTGTTGCATTGTAAAATTACAAGTTAGAGCTTCACTCCAATACTGTAAAAGGGAATTGTAAAGTGTGCGTGTTAGTCCCCATAGGGAAATAGTTCCTCTGCATTTAACCCATTCACCCAGTGAAGCAGTGGGCAGCCGCCAGTGCAGCGCCCGGGGAGCAGTGTGTAGGGACGGTACCTTGCTCAGGGGTACCTCAGGGTAGCCGTTCAGTGGAGTCGAACCCCCGACCTTCCGATCATGGGGCCACCACTCTACCTACTGAGCTATCCCTGCCCTGGAACCACTTTTTGCAAAGCAGATAGGATTGTGCGCATGTTCAAAACACCAGAATAAGGTTTAAATGAAATGATAAACATACGAGTACAAATTCCTGCAGAAACTCTATGAATCAAGGCAAATAGTTCACCGTTGATTTTAAAGCATTTTCAAAAAGTCAAACTCTTATAGGCTTTCTTTGCCTTATATTTTATATGTGCTGTCCTCCTAAAAGGAGCTTTTATGGAAAGTTTTACGAGGCTTTGCATTAAAAGAAGACCTCTGCGCCTCTCGTGCCTGACACCTGTAGAAATATTAAAGGGAACTTTGCACTCCATTAAACGTGAGGCCCAGTGAGGAAGTGGCGGGTTCTATCATCAGAGCAAACCCTTGACGCGCAGGAAGGCCTTCACCCAGAAAGACTCGAGCTGGGATCTGCCACGGTGTGAGTTACTGGCGCTCTCCTCTGTCCTGCAGGTGCTGGTTTTTATAGTGAGGAGCTTTTGGGAGTTGGCGGAGGTCGCTAGAGGAGGTTCCTTTAGGGAGTAAGTGACGTTCGCTCTAAACGGCATGTACAGAGAAGTCAGGAGGAAACGGTTTTAGTCTGAGCGATGAACGAGGCTGTTAACGGTATGCTTTAATAATGTTTCCATTAACGACTTCTCATTAAACACCTTCTGTTTTCCCCTGTTAGCAGTCCATAAGCTCCCTGCACTACACCGACACCATTTCAGCATTTTATTAAAATATAAGAGCTGGGTGTCTTTTATAATATATCACATAACTCATCCAATTTTCCACCTCACACTTTCCTGGTGAGTGGATGAAATGTCTTTAAAGTGGTTTAGCAGTATCAGTTCAGCGCAGAGGTATTCCATCCCAGGCGAGGTTTGTTCTTGTTATTTTTAAACTCCAGAGGTTACATCGATCCATAAATCACCTGGCCCACAGTGTCGAAACGTTCAGCTCAGCCTGCCTGTCCGACGGTGGATTTATGATTCGCGGGTGTAGCAGCGAGCGCCAGCGCAGTCTCCTCTGGGCTCGCTGCCGCTCTCTTGTGCACTTGTGTACATATTTAGAAAAAGTGTGGGGTGGCTGAGTGTTACTCGGTTGTGGGTCAGAGCGCCTGATCCTTTCTGTTAGGATGCTGCCTCACCTCTCCGGCTGCTTAATAAGATAACAGCACTAAAAGCGTAACACACATCCATGCGAGAGCCTTTTATAGGTGGGAAGAATCAACACTAAAAGATTTAGGTTCAGGACAACTAGACGCACACAGATACAGTGCAGAGCTGAAACCCGAGGGAGGGCTGGGTGGTGACTGTAGAAAGCCACACTGTAGGGTCTTTTTTTCTCTTCCACATTCATCTTGTGAAACTATGCGATTTCGACAAAGCTTGGCAAAGGGGTAAACAGCAATAAAAGGGGATTGGAGTGTACAAGTCTCCCTTGCCAAGTGTTGGAAAAAAGATCTTCCCTACATTCAGCCTCTGGCAAAAGATCCTAGGCTGGTGATGTCATCTCCAGGTCCACAATTTCTGTTTGTTTCACCTCCATTATATGTGGAGGTTCAGCAGAACTGAATCTCATGTGGCTTCTACCCTTAGACACATTTTCCCTTGTTTGGTGTCCAGTTCAGGCTTCAAAGTAAAAGAAAAAGTTATGCCATTTATCCCCCAGAAAATTTTATTATTCTGACTTGTTTATTAATTCAGCAGGTAAAAAAATATATAGTATTCTTAGAAGAAAAAGGAGGTGATTGATGGGAAGGATGGATGATTCAAAGTCCCACAATATCAAAAGGCTTTCTTTACTCATGCTTGTAATGTCAGTGGCTGACCCAAAAACTATAGCTACAGTAACACTGGTTGGTTTGAATCATCATCACTTGTGCCCAATACTTTGGTTCAAAACCAAGTATGTGAAAATTTTAAAAAGAAGTGCTCATAAGACCCAGCTCTGCAGCCACAGAGCTAATAACAACACTGTGGGCTCTTCATCGTGTGTTTCTTGTGTACAACACGACACTACCACCAAGCAAAGAAACGGAGAATTAAAAACAGAACATTTCTTCTAGTTTTTAAACATTTATGATATAAAGTAAAGCTAGCGCACAAAATAAACTGCTTACAAAAATGATGAGACCACCCATAGTTTTTAAAGTCTCCTAGTGTAGGGATTTACAGCTTAGCCTAACAAGTGAAAGCTCCCCAGTTTCATCTCCGGGGGAGACACAAATCCCTCTGGAATTACATCAGGTAGAGTATTTTGTATTTAAAGCAATCTGCCAAAAAACTAAAGTGTGCAGTTACCTGCTGTGGTGACCCCTTTGTGAGTAAGAGAGCAGCTAGTAGATAAGGACTTAACCTATGGCACGATGTTGTCCTTGAGCAACAAACCCAATTTTCGGTGATTTCTCCCTTTTTCGTCTATTTACTTATTTTGTCACACAAACAAACCTTTGACTTGGGGTGGAGCAATCCTTTGAGGAAGAATAATGTCATTTTCATGCATGTTTAAATTTAAATATGCATATTTGAAAAAATATGTGTAAGTTCAAGAACATCTAAAGAAGTATTTGTATTTGTTTATAGACAGATTCTAATTTAACGTATTTATTTAAGCAGGATTTTTTTTCGCTTCATTTTTCATCTGTGATTCATGGTGGGACTCAAAGCTCATACCACAAGAACAGAGTGAAGTGATGCATTTATTGCGGCATTCTGATGTGTAAATCTTTCACCAGCAAACTCTGTCATCGTGACATTTCATTCCTGTGCTGGACTCCCACCCACAGTGTCAGGAAGAATTTGTCCTTTGCCAGGCTCTGTGTAATACGCGAGTGAGAGGATGTATGTTTCCTGTCAGTGAAGAGCAGTCTTCTTATTTCCTGTGGGGATGTTTGAAACCTTTCTGCACAAACATTTTCATTGGCCCTAAAGCTGATTTTTACCACAAAAATCTTCAACCTGCCAGCCACTGTGTTTCCCCAGCTGGTGGATAACCTCCACTCCTCACGCATCTCACCCTGTACCATTTATTTCCTCTTGTCTGCCTCCTACTGGCACATGTTTCAGCACCTTTCAATAGGCAGTCATCATGAGTGAGTATGACACGATTTGTGCTATGAGCTCAACTAAAAGCAAAATCAATTTAAATCTTAGTCAGTTCCAGTCAAACACGACGTAGAAATACATACTTAGAAATGAAACATTTTAGGGTTTGCAGACAGACAGGTCACTAACGCTGTCTTTTAAAAAGTGATTGTCCAATAAAACATTTCAAAAGCTGTCACGTTTTGAATTTTTCCATGTCTAAGCAATGCATGATGTAATACACGTCACTATAGTAAGAAATGTAAGAAATAGTTAGAGAGTGATGCATTTTTCTTGCAAAAGCAAAAGCACAATTTTAAAGTGCAGGAAGCAGTGTATCGATTTTTAACAACTCAGTCTCCACAAAAGGGCTCAGTTCTCAGACTCGGGAGACCAGGTAGAAGTTCACACACTCTTTTGTTAGGAGAGGATGGCAGAGTTCAGTGCACAGGATATCAATTCGATCAGGGAGACAAAACCACAAGGTGCAGGCAACGATGAAAACCACGAGTGCACTCATGGAAAGTTTAACATGGAGGATAAACAGCTAATGTTTGGCACACAGACAAAGGCAGAGATAGAGATGAAACCAACACATTTGCAGAACTTAAGGCTGAGGAAACCAACCACGGAGGTGGTGAAAATGAATGGACTCAAAATGGGCATTTCTGGAAAGAATACATACTATATAGTTAAGACAAAGAGTTGGTACCGCACTACATAAAAAAGTCTGTACACTTTCATTTCTGGCCATTCATGCAGGGTAAATGAAACTACTGTGGTTGCCCTAAGAGGTCTAAATGCACTACAGCTTAAGAAAACTCCAACAAATATAAAAATGCAGTAAACAGCTAATAACAAACATGTATCAACAGTATTATATCGCTTTACAACAGCTCAAAAATGCTGCTTCATGTTCCTGGCAGTGTTCTTTAATTCCATGTCTTGTACACCCTTAAAGCACTGAATCCTGAGTGCAGTCAGCTCGAGCCACTTAATATGGAAATATTAGACAATAAATGCTAACAATAAGATGATCCCTATGAGCAACTTGGCGACTAGAAGGGAGAGGCAGCTGTCTACCGTGATTCGTTGGAGAAGGAAGGAAGAGAACCAAAAACTACGCGATAAAGTAAACCAAAATTAATGACATGCAGTAGAAAAAGTAAAAAAGTAATATTGATGGACTTAATTTCAGTTTAAAAGTTAAAAAAGAAGATTGTTAGGCTGTAACTTCATTTATTTTCTACAGTGTATGGGCCCAAGCCCCCTTTTCTGTAGCTTCAAAGCAGACCGGCAAGCCCTCCCCTGTGACCTCCCCTGCATATGCCTGACTCTGGTCCCAGCCAAAAATCCAACTATGTGGCAGGTTGGAGATGAGGAAGCCAAGGGTGAGAACAATGGCGTGAATGTGATACTTTGAAGTTCCTGCATGCTCTGGAAACAGGGCAAGGAATCACCTGCCATAAAGGAGTGTGCATAAGTGCTATGCTATTTGTTCTTGTGCCTTTGGGTGGTTATGGGTCTCCAGGGAGGGCTGGCCCAGGTTCCTGTGAGATCACATCAGTGTGGATCGGGCAGGAGTCCACCCGGAGGTGGAACTAATGGGCCCATGTGTTCGCAGACACTTCTAAGAACCAGATGCTGGGAAGAGAGACGTCCATTGAGTTTTTCACAACAGCTCCCCCGGAGAGAAGAGAGGGGAACCTCGTCAAGCTTCACACACATGCTGGACGTAGAAATGCTGGACAGACAGGAATGCTCTCTGTGACACACACACACACATTTTTAGCTTGTTGAGTCTGCACAGAGGCTGTTTCCACTCTCTCCCTCAGTGATGCGGCACGCAAGGTGAAGTAGTCTAATAAAAAAAAGATTTGGGGCTTACATCTATCTTTTCCATATGATTCGCCTGCCCCAGTAAAAGTCACGTACAGGACTTTAGTGGCTGTAGTTTTGCATGTTATTGATGCAATCTTGACCTCTCCAATCTGACATCTTATTTAAAGTGGATAATGAGTTCCATCTTCCAATGTGTTCAAGCTGTGGTTGTTAAGGCCAAACAAGTCAAGGTAGGCCTACTAGCAACAGGCTACAGGATCAAGAGAACTACCTGAAGGCTTTAAATTTCTTTCGTAGCTTACTGTTTTCTGCATGAACTCATACATTCACTGTGTCTCACTTAGCCACGTTTGTTCTATTTATTAGCCATTTTTCTTTAATAGACCCAGAATTACAAGAAATAAGTGTTAATGGTCGCCTTGTAAATCTCAAACAAGATGAACAATGCTCACTAACTTCACAAGAACTGACGCTGCCCTAATTGCTACAGACACAATAAAAGAGCAACACTAAACAAGATCTCGTGACTGGCCGCCCCAATGAAAGTTTACCGTGCCGTCCAGACACGTGAGCCGCAATCTCGAGTGCTGATGCTGTGAGAAACCTCCATGTGAAACTGAAGGGGAATGCGTCTGTCACCAGTTCCAGTCCAAACCGGAAGACTGGCGCAGGCCAGAGCGCGCAGATAATGCGACGCCACCCTCTTCCTTTTCTTGTGTATAACATCCTCGAGTTCTGTCTGGATCAGAGCTGAGCGGTCACATGTATCCTCTTGTAAACCCCAGAGAGTGACTGTTTGTGGGCCATATTAGTGTCAGAGAGGGTTTGTCCAAGTCATCTTCTGCAAAAAAGGTTTGCTGCTGACAGTAGCGGAGGCTCCCCGCATGAGGAAAAACAAGCACAAGAGGTCAGCGAGACCTCTCTGATGAGTGCTTAATAACAAAAGAGGTACAGATGAATCAGAAAATGAGATGAGGAACAAAATAGGAAAACAAAATGTGAGTCAGATCTGGCCAAGATGAAATTTCTATCCAACTTCCAAGGCTTTGATGGCTATTAGTGTGTTTAAAGTAGAGCTGTAGTCAACCAAAGCAAATTTTGGACAGTTGTAGCTTATTTTGAATCAGTGTATTAGTTGCGGGTGGGAGGGGAACGCACATGATCTCTAGATGAGTTAAATCTGCTACAGTGAAAACTTGTCTTTGTAGCATAATAAATAATTCAGTGTCATTATTTTGAACTTAACTCCTAACTATAGACTTTCTGTGTTGTTGGAGAGGTGGCTTCGCACTACCCTTGATCTGTGCAGGAACCTGATAAGAAGGTGTAGCTGGTGAAGCTGTGCCTGTGGTGCATTATAAAAATGATAAATAGGCCAAACATGTTAACATAGGCCAATGTCCATACGTTCACATTCAAAGCCTGGGGCTTTAAACATGAAAGCTGGTGGAACAACCAAACAGAGACAAATTAGGTTACTGCTTTTACAGGTTATGCCATGTTAGAAGTTGAGCTGTTTGCATTCAACCATGTTTTCTTTCTATTTTTTTTTTTTTTTGGCTGTTCCTTTGAGTAAAAATGCAGCCACACTGGCGGCATATTTGACATGGTGTCAATTAGTTTGGAGTCAGCTCTGAGTAAAAGTTCAATAAATATAAACATTAATTAAGCTAGTAGTTGCCATTCGGTTTTGACGATACCACAGCTGCAAAAACGTGAGGGAGTGGGTTCCTCTCACCGCCAGAAACTGTGGATCAGTCTTGAAAGGCTGCTGATGTCACACGTTTCTCATTAGGAAAGTGGCAAACAGTCATGTCAGCACATCACCCACTGGTGCTGTGCAATACTGCAAATTTTGGTGTCGATACGATATGCAGCATTAGTATTTTCCAGAGGGAAATCATATGTCTGACTTGGTTCATCTGCTAGAATTAAAAATCCTGACTGCTTGTGTTGTGGGTCACAATGCAGGATGTTTTTCACAGTGCCAGCACTGACCTCAACTGTAAACTCAGGTGGAAATCCGCTGGAGAGGTTAACACAGTTGGGCAGCATAGTCCGTAAGCAACCTTGGACACACATCGTCTGGACCAGGAGCTTTCCCAGAGCATAGTCTTACCCGCTCTCACCCTTGCCTCTGTGACAGACAAGGCTGGAGGAAGACGTGTGAGAGGGGAAGTAGCTGCCACATTAGACATGGAAGGGAAAAGGCGAGCTGTGGTTGAAAAGCACACTTTTGGAGGAGAAGATGGAGTTGCAGTGAAGATGCCCACATGTTCAGGAGAACTGGGGGAAGAAGACGGAGGAGCAGGAGTGGGCGTAGTTGTGACTGCAGAGTCAAATCTATTGAAGAGGAGTGGTGTTTGCACAGATGTGGTACTGAACAACGTACAATGTACTGATCTTACAGGAGATAAACAAATGTAAAAATTGATCTTGTCACGCTAGTATCGATCAAATACCAATATCAGAGTTGTTATCAATACTTTCAGTATTTGGATATTGATCCACTCCTATCAAACAAAAATCAACCAGTCAATCCTTAAACTACAGCCATAGCTTTTACTTAAAGTCCAAAGTTGATGACGTGAAATTACATCTTCATTACACGCTGCACCTTCAGTGTTTGTTCAACACCCATTCTTCAATTACTAACAATTAATTCATTAAGTTCAGGTAATCCCTTGGACATGTGTCTAGACACTGCTCGTTAAGGCCCAATAAGATTCACACCACTGCTTACAGGATGAAAGTGCATTGAGATGCGCTGTCACACTCTGATAATGTGTTCGTGTGATTAGAAGTACTTGGTTTATCAATGTTTTTCCCCACCACATGTGAAAGGCTTAGCTGTTAATTATGGTCTAACCGTGGAGTTCTTGTTTCCTCGAGAAAAACAAATCTGGAACAGGTTGATATTTTTTTTCTTGTAGGGCTGGTTATCTTGTCTGTGCACATACAAGCATCAGATTAGTCGTGATAGCCCTGTGTTGATGTTTTTTTTAATGTTCTTGTCTTTTGTGTTTAAAAAGAAAGAGGTAGAGAGATGTTTTATCATTTCTCACACAGGTGTAATCCAGACTCTGTTTGGTCATAGAGAATTTAACCGTTCCCCCAGATGGTAGCAGACAGCATGCAAGTGGGACTCAAAAGCTCCATCCTGGTCACAGGGGTATTTTTAAGGGATAGATGATGTTAGTCTCTGGTTAGAAAAGATCATACAAATTAGTTTTTTCTACTTATCTTGACAAACCACTTATTGCATATTAAACATTGTGACTCGAGGAGTGGGTTTTCCAGCCTCTGTGTTAACTGTGCTGGAGCTCAGGAGTCCTGGCAATCTGTGGTGCTGAAAAATAAAGTGCCAGAAAAATGACACTTTCTGGACTGGTTACTTGAGGCTATTTCAAAAATGAGTGAGTCTCCACAGAGTCCCATATTAAAAAGTCCAACTTTACACAATTAAAAACATATTTACAACCTGTTGAAAAATGAATTTTGTTCACTATAGAAAGTGTATTTGCAGATGTGGCAACACAGGCACCTCCCCAAATCTGAGTCACAGCATTGAACCTCACAAGAGTTTCTTTTCTTTTGTGTTGTTGATGCTTTCTGGAGCATTTCAGTGGACTTGTCTGACCAATAAATGGTCTTCTGTGTAGTACAGCTCACCCAAAAAGTTTCTGTTCCACTTTGATGAGTGAGATTATTATGTTGTTTATCGCTAATTAGCAGTTAGCTTGCTAGCATTAGCCGATAACTTAAGCTGTGTCGACATACAGGGCCTGCATCCTTTGAAGGCTGCATTTCTAGGCTTATTAGCCCACAGCGAGGCAATGAAGGCTCTCCGTATTTAATTTAACAAAGCCTCCTGCAGGACAGCACTGTGGCATGGTGGAACAGTGGTTAGCACTGCTGCTTTAAAGCAAGAAGGTCCTGAGGTCAATTCCACCATCAGGTCGCGGTCTTTCTGTGTGTTTGTCTGGGTTCTCTCCGGGTACTCCAGCTTCCTCCCACTGCCCAAAGACATGCAGTTAGTGGAGATAGGTGAATTAGAAACTGAATGGTTGTCTGTGTCTATGTGTTTGCCTGGTGACAGACTGGCGACCTGTCCAGGGTGTACCCTGCCTCTCAACCTAAGATACAGCCCCCCCCTCGCGACCCTAAAATGGATAAGCGGAAGAAAATGGATGGAGAGAAAGCCTCCTCCAAATGTGGCACACTAATGTACTTCTTATTCCGGATATGAGGGCTGTATTAGCTGGATCCTTTGTGGTCTATCCTATGTCACGATTCATTGCATATCTAATGGCACATGGTCCACACGAAGCAGTCAAGAAGTCCACATGAGGTCAAATATGGAGACTTTTTTTCTAGCAAAATGTTAACATCAAGGCTTCAAAGGTTGCTAAAGCCATCATTTGCTTCCTATTTATGATCCCAACAGTTCACACATTCGCAGCTGGGTGCTGTAAATGGACTGAGCTTTTCTACTCTGAGCACTCAAAGGGATTTTTACAACAAGCCAACACAAGCTATTCTATGCTTTCAATTTTAACACTACTGCAACACATGTCCCAGAGATCACTGTCCAACCTGTAACACCAGTGAATAAATTATGCAGCAATATTTCCAGTTTTACAAACTGACTCAACTTGCCTTAAAAATTCACACATAACTGACAGCAGCGGCCAATAACGATTTAAAAACCAGCCCAAAATGAATTTTTGTTTTTAACATTTTTTAACTGCTTACATGAGACACGCTGAATCAGAAGAGCATAACATATTAAAACAGTGATGAACGAAGAACGTTAAAGGCATAAATCTTCCTCAAGAGGAAAATGGATCTGTTTTTCTGTTCAGTGCAGTAATTCTTCAAATGTTTGCCCCACAGAGGACCAGCTCAGCCCCCACACATTATTACACACAGGGGACACAGAGACAGGGTGATCATTTTTAAGAAAAATTTTAATTTGTGCACCAGTTTGTTTTGAACAAGGTATTTACATGTAGCATTTTTATAGCATTTGAGCTTTTAAACTAATTTGTAGGACACGGCAACAGGTAATCAAAGCCATTTGGACACTTTAGCAACTGCTGATAATCGTACAAAATGTCCTAACAAAAATCTCAAAGCCATAAACCCAAGGTCGCCATCCTGAAGGTGAATGTCTGTGTGTGCAGGTATCTGAAAATGGATTTCCTCCTGGCTCCTGGCCTCCGTGTCTCCCTCCTGTGACCCTCCTGATGATTAGGGTGAGTGAGGCGTGTTTGATCCCTGGGTTGATGCTGGGCTTTTGATGGCCACACCACTTTGATGCAGCAGCAAAAATTGAATCCAACCACCCACTGTGAAACACGCACAGGTAGACATTAACACACAAACACACATCGCATCCGCAACAGCAGCATCAGGCCTCACATGTAGAGAGGAGGAGCTGTTTCTTTTTTCTCTCTCTCTTTAATCCCGAGCATTGATATTTGTGGTATTTTTGACACTCTGCACCCACTATTTGATACTTTTGAAGGAGAATGTAGTGTTAGGCCTAAATCTCAGAAATAATATCTTTTATTATCAATGTGTACATTTTTAAATTCCTGTTGACATATATTTGTCTTCCTCTGAGACAAATTCAGTGCTTGTTTTAGACCTCACAGGAAATACAGGAAAGTGCACAAGTAATTGTCTCTTGCACTGTCCACTGCTTCGCTGTGCAGCGGTTCTGCTGCTTCCTGACTGTTTGATGCCTCCCTGTGTTAATCTGAGCTAGTGAGGAGCCTGATTTACTAGCAGCGCAGGACCACTTTCCTTTTGCTCTGCTTTTATGTCCGCTTCAGCAGGATGGAACAACAGTCTGACTAATGGCTTAAGCAGACGCAAACCTCTTAAACACACGGCTTGTTGGGAAAAAAAAAGAAAAAATCAATGCTTTTTAGTCACAGTACATGAAGACAGTTTCATTGAATAGGATTTATTGTAAAGCCAAAATCCAATACTCGCACACAAATTTGGAAAATATGCTTGTGTGTGAGTTTGATAAAATTACTGATTCTAAAGTTCACTAATCGGCTTGCCACGTGACTGAACTCGGCTTTAACCATTTTCATGTCACAGTATTTAAACTTCCGACTGATCTCTCTACACCACAAAGATAAGCATTAGCTACAATGCAGCGGTTACAGAATGACAGCTTGGCTCGTCTCGCCGTTCTGGGGCCTCTTGTGTGCTTGTACTTACAGACATGAAAAATTCCTGTAAATGCACTGAAACAAGATCAGTGACGTAATTAATACGAGGAAAATGAAAACAAGAAGCCCTCTGAGAGAGCAAACCATCGCCAAGGCGGGATTTACTCTTAAGGGAACTGTATTGTGTTTTGTGTATATTCATTTTCTTTTCTTTGTTCTTTTTAAACGTACTTAAATCAAGTGTACTGCAGTAAAACTCAGATTATGTGGCAGTAGGTAATTGGTAATAAATAACACGAGCTTATTATACAATAGTATGGTACAGTATATGACCCCACGCTGCACCGCTACAAAGTTTTATCAGAATTCATTTATTTTTGTTATTTATTTATCCTGTCATGATTTTTATGATTCCTTTAGAGATGCAAACCGGACAGAAAGAATGAGATTTTCATCTTAACAAAAGGAGCCCATAGACTCCTCGTGGAGCTCGCATAGCAGGATGTATGTATGGATATATGGACATTGGATGTTGGGATTCTCAGATCACACATCATGGAGCGTATTAAGTTAATTCTTATGATCCAACTTTACATCTTCTTTAATCCTGTAATCTGTGTGGATAAATCAATCTCACCTGTCCTTCCTCTTGACCAGAGTTTGATTCTGTGTTGCACACCACAGCTCCACACTGGCTTCCAGTTAGATTTAGAATTGATTTAAACATTTTAGCTATTTTTAAAGATCATAGGACTCGTATGTAAACTATGAAGCAGCTCAGGTTATCTGAAACAGGTGACGATCTCAGTGCTGCTGAAGCCGTCACACCACGCCATATTTGATGTGCTCCAATATGATTAGTGTTGAAACCAAACCAAAGACGTTCTTTTTAAGTTGTCTTTCACTAATCTTGTTCCCAATCTTAATCATGGTTTTATTTGGCTTCTCCTTTTTTTTAAAATCTATTTTAATTTGGAGGATTTTCTTATTTTTTCTAATTTTTTGGTTGTCTTTGATCTTAAATGTTATTTCATTTCATTCATACTTCTTTTATTAGTTTTAGTTTATGATTCTTATCATTTTACTGCTGCTGGTTTTATCTTATCTATTTATTTTTTTTTACTTTTCTTTTGGCGCATTGTTGTTGTTTTTTTCTGTGATTGTTGTTCTTGATTATTTTATTCACTCAACTGATTTAGTTTCACTTTATCCATATCTTGTTGCAGTCTCTGTAGCTCACGTTTCATGCAGCACATCGTGCTTTATTTGGAATGAAAAGTGTGATATAAATAAAATTTTGGTTTAAACAGAAGCATGCAGATGTAGGAAAACTGACAAAAGTTGCACTTGACCAATACCAATGTTATTTAATAACTATTCTTATAAGATGCTGTTTTTAAAATGCTTTTTCTTATTTTCTGTCATTTACTGTTACAGTTGTGGATGTTCATATTAAACATGGGCAAAGTGAATGATAATAATAATGAGGTGTGCAAGCCCAATTTACAAATTGCTGTACATGCTCTGATTTTTTCTACTCTTTGCTCTGTGTGATGTCAGAGGATATTCTTAAAATGGAACAGCCAATCAGGAGAAGGTGAGGGTGGCCTTAAAGGGAAAGGCGCTAGCAGCCTGTTTCAGACAGAAGATGAACTGAGGAGCCCTCATCGTGCAGTTCTAAGTCTAGTAGGTTCTAAAAAGTGTGAATATTCTACTTCCTGTTCTGACCACTGATTGAATACAAGTTATCAGACTGCACACTAGAAAAGGGGGAAGGTTTTGAGAAATTGTTTCACATTAACCTCGCAGCCGCTCTGGAAACTGAAGCGTGGCATTTGCAGATAGTTACCGACCGCCTTGCGTGCTTTTCCTAAAACTAAATCTCACCATAGGTCTGCGTACGTTTCAGCCTCACACTCGACCCAGAACTGTCTGCTAGCCTCTCAGATCTCCACGGATGGGCCAGAGCAAAAGAAGGAGAAATGGTGATATAGAAAGCGATTGTGAAATGTGGGAGCGAGGAGTGTTTGGCAGGGCTCATCTTGTTTGCTCAGTAAACCCCCGAAGCCTGTGTTTCTTCGCCGAGGGAAATGCCCGCATTGTTGGGCCCGGAGACCGTGGTTACGCGCCAGCCCGGGGCCCAGCCAGGCAGGTTGGGACAAACAACAAGATGAAGGTCAGCTAATATAACAGTTAATTCCACTTCCTGGTCACCATGACACCCAGGCAGGGTTTATTTGAAGATCCCAGACCCTGAAGTCACTCTGCACTTTGTTTAGTCAATGAGTATTTCTGGTCCAAGCCAGCACTTTTAGATATGAGTGTATACAGATGAGAAGGGAAGGGAGGGAGGAAAAGGGGAGTGAGCCAAGTCAGTTTTTTCCAGATTCTACACATTGATGCAATATATCTGTAACACGCCAGTAGCCTTGGTAGTATAATTTATTGAATTTGTGACTAAACTACACAAGCTGAGCATTAACTACATCATCTGCATCTTTATTCAGCTTCACGGGAGTAGACAGTAGACAACAAGACTCACAGAACTGGCAGATTCTGTCACGAAACTAAATGAAAACTCATTTTTTAACTAATAAGTTGAAATTATGTAGGAATAAATTGCTCAGTTATCTCGGAAAAAAAGCCAAAAAAGTTTCTACTTTGGCATTTAATTTGAAACTACAAAAATGTATAAATTGCTTGTAGTTTCTGGTAAACTGTGTCTGGTGTCCCTTTGGATGGGGTGCCACTCCAAGGCAACTGAAGGACTCTCCTCATGGCACCAACTCCACAGAGATCTATCCACTCTGGCATCCCCTGGACCCGGCAGCGTAAATGAATAGACATTAAGCAGGGCTAGTTTATGAGCTGATTGTCTTACCGATCATTTAAGTTGAATCACGAGAATGCAGAGAGGGTGGGGAGGGGGGAGGGAGGGGTTGCATGGGTGAAAAATATAGCACACACCATCCAAAAGCCAAGTGGCTTAATCTTGTATGGGAATGTTAATGAGGGGAAAAGGAGAGCTAACTCTTTCTGTGCGCGCTCTTCTAACCGGGATGGGATCGAGGCCTCTCTAGTGGGGCTTCTCCGGGATGTATAAGAAGAGCCTTTGTGCTCCAATCTAGTAAGCCAGAAATACAGCTTTTGAACTATGTGCATAGGAAGAAAAGGCAGAAAAGGAGACGCAGTTTTGGGAAAGAGTGAATGAGTGAATGGCCGGGTGGGGAGGGCCTTAAAGGTGTTGGTGTCAAAAGCAGGGGGTGTAAAGCATTGTGTGTCTGTGCACGTGTGTTCGCATACGTATCACGCTGATCACATGGCGGGCCGATATAGAGGACTTCCTTCTGTCTCCAAAGGTGCATCATTGTTTGTCTCTTAATTATCCATTTCGCTGAACCCTGACCACTGGGAATCAAAAGAGCGGCCATCGATGGATGCAAAACACCACTAAAAGAACCAAAGGAGAGGAGCTATTAGAGAACCTAATTTTGTCTTTATCTAACAATATAAAACTCCTCTAGATGACTGCTGTTGTCAGCTGGCGCCATGTAAATAAAAGCGAAATGAATTGAAAAATACCAAACACCACCTGCCTGAAGATAAACTGTCAATCCAAATTCCCGAGTTGTCATGTTCTGTCAATCTTCACGCACATTTGCATAATTGCGAGTTGAAATTTGCTCTGCTTTTTTTTTTTTTTTCCATTATTCCTCCCGTCCTTATGAGAAGCAAAGCAAACAGAGGTTGGAAATGCATTTAATCAGCTGAGAAAACACAGTGTTGTTTTGTTCTCTGTTTAGTCGGGTGCTTAGGAGCAAACAAAACAGCATCTGCGGTGCAGCTCCGGTTTTTACAGAGGGTTAAGAAGAAGGAGCAGGAGGCCAAGTGGGTTTCAGAAAAACAAAAGACTGTGATTACATGTAGTTTCCAATCTCAGAGTGAGCCTGCAGAAATCTCATGCATAAAATCAGGAAAAATCTTTCCTGACTTGATAAAATGATGGAGGCTCTTTGACTAAAATTAAATGTGGTGCTACTCGCGGAGCCCTTCTTGAACTACTGCTAGTGATTTTCCTGGAGGTGCAGAGGTCGTCGGTGAATACTGATTAGAATTGATGGATTTAAATATTTGAAGTTGTTTGGAGTTGTGAGATGATGCAAAACAAAGCTCATTAAGGTTGTCCTGTGAAACATCTTTAAAGTATTAATCGTTATGTTTTTGGTTTGCATGCGTTTAAATGCATGCGCGTCATTCTGTCTCTTAATGCGATAGACTTCATGTTAATAATCCATTCGACTTTGACTTCCAGGTCTTCCACATCAACTTAATGACCTATTGGTGAAAACGTTACCAAAAGCATGATAACTATGATTCTGTGTGCGGTGTATTGTCAAGATTTAGCACCACACAAGGAATTGAAATATCATGTCACATTTGACCTCTGACCTCTCCTTCAAGGTCAATAGACTGATCTTAAAGCTAATTAAAATGAGAATAGGTCAGACTGGGAAGGACATTTTGCTGAGGGATACTTTGGGAATATAGTTGGTTTGTTTTATTATGACTTTGTTTTGTGCATTACTGTAACAGTTATAACATTTAAATACATAACAACTTGAATACATGAGCAATTTTCATGAATGTGTTCTTGAAAATCTGGGAGGGGGAAAAAAATAAACGTGTTATAAAAAAAAATTTTACACCTACTTTTTCACGTAGCCTTTCACAACGACTGTGCTCTGTGCTTGTTTTTGCTGCAAACTTCTTAAAGTGCATTTAAAAAGAACAAAAACAGTAAAAACAAAATATTAACAATGAAGCTGGAGGATGAATTGGAAATACACTGTAATTACATTGTAATAAGGTTGTTATTAGATGGGTTTCTTTGTTCATTTTCTATTGACTGCTGATTTAAACCTGTTGGTGAGGGTCTATGCACGGGAACAAGGTGCTTCCTGCTCCAATATTGTGGTCATTTTATCAGAATGAATTTTTAAGAGCTTTTGGGTGTTTCATCGATTTCTCAGTGTATGGATTTATTCCAAACTCGTGCTGAAAAAGCTCATACAAACTTCATAGCGTGGGCTCTTGCACAACCAGTTAGCAGGACCTTTCCTTTTACTATTTTTTCCCCAAAGTGTTGGACTACTTTGAGGCCACTTGGGTTTAAGGACCTTGGAGCACGCTGTGTCTCTGTAGACTTTTAAAATATGTGGAAGTTACATAGCCCCTGATGTGATGTTGTTTCAACATTGCAGACAGCCACAGTGGTCTCATAATGGCAGCTGGTTACCTTTCGGGGAAAAACAAGGGGGCAAGGAACAATACGGAAAGGCAATAAATTCAAACCGTCTGGTTGTTTTTATGGGCTCGGTCTGATAAAGAAATCAGGGTCTTTTCCATCCTGTTGTCATCAGCAGACATATAGGATATACTGCTCGTCATGGGACTTTTTAGCCACTTGCTGTTTCCATTTCCTGCACAGCACATAACCGAAGGCCAGCGGGCCACCCTGCCACCAAAGCTACAACCTAAGCCTGTTGAGCTATCAGAAACACCCTGCTTGGCTTTGTTTTCCGAGGAGGACAATGGCTGAGGGATTCGTCTGTGTGGAAAGTTCCAAGTTGCTGCTGCTGTGAAAAACCCGACCCCGCCGTTAGGTCGACTTTGGGTAACTTCCACGCACAAAACTATCGTCATATTGTGTCTGTGTGTTTGTTGTTCCAGCCTCATCTTTGTGCATACTGAGAGGGAAGTTCACACACGCCCAGATCTCTTTTCAGCTCTCCCATCCCGCCCAAATCATGAGAAAAACTACAGTCCAGCGGTCTCTCTCTTGTGCAACGAAAGAGTCTGTTGGTGGAGTGAGATTGTTGGTGTTTTCAGGCCTTTATGACCTCACTAACAGAGCAGTCAGGGAGCTCGAAGCATACCTTTAACAACAAAACCTAATAGACTTTGACGATGCATTTATCCACTGAGCTCCTCATATCTTGCTCTTCTCTCCTCTTTTTGCCGTTGGAGTGATTCTGTTTCTAGTGATCCTGGTGGCCTTATATTAATGGAGAACACAGCTTAAGCTTTCAGCACTCGTTGTATAATTGGTTGGCCCCTTCGGAGTGTTTTGCACTGGGCATTGGAGGAACAGTATATCAATACCCCTCCATGAGCCAAGACAGATGGACTCTCATTTGGACCAGGTTCAGAATAGTGTGCTTTTGTGTAAAAAAAGCTCCCGTAGGAATAAGTTAAGGGTTTCCACCGAATCCAAAACCTCCCAGCTACAACAATAACATCTGCGGTTTGGATTAGACACGTTGGTGATATCACCCTTTTTTAGTAATTTGCCTGCAGAATCTTACAGCCAGTCGTTATTGTCTGTGAAGTCTATCGAGGCACAGGATCCAACACAAATGATCTGCGCTGCAGGACACGGTTCAAGTTCTTTGGCAGCGGCCGATGTTTTCATTTATTTGCTGCTAATGCTTTACTATTGGCTTCACATTTTTCTGTCACACTGACACCTCAGTTTAAAGAAGTCACGTCTTCGGAAAAACGAACCAAATCCTGTAGATTTAAAACAACGTAGCAACGCGATCGTTTTTCAGATACTTTAATTATGTAAATGTAATGTAATCTTTGACAACGGGAATATACTTCAACAAAAACGAGACACTATAATTTGTAAGTGCTTACTTTTCTGTACAGCATAGAAATGCTCCTTGGCTCCACTCAGTTGCTTTGTAGCAGAGAAAATATGATAGTAATTTGTACACAATATGGACAAAAGTACTGCCACCTACACTTTACACCTACATGAGCTGCTCAGCCATGGAAATCCATGCATGAAGCTCTTGGCACACAGTTTTTGTACTGATGTTAATGATGTTAAAGATGTGGAACTCTGTAATTTTACGCACTAAATGCTTCTGTAACGTTACACGGTCCGACACTTTGTGGCTGAGTTGCTATGGGTCCTAAATGCTTTGCAACAGAGACAGTATAAAAGATGCACGTAGCTGCTATGACATCACCCACTAGTTTTCTTAAGTTGCATTTTGAACCCTCGACATGAGAGTTTCCTCCAACATAACTGCAACAAAACCCTGGATGTGTGAGTCTGGTTATGAAACAGCAAAGTATTTGTGATTACCAACTCGTTTGCCGTTCAGTTTGATACCACACATAATCCTGCATTTTCAAACATGTTATAACAAAACAGAAAACTGCTATAGGACTGGAAGAGTTTTTGCAACCACAGCTGCTATCTGGTAGCCTGGTTTTTGGCACTTCCAGGCCAGTTTCATTTATCTGAACCAGAAGCTATGTCCATGTTTTATACACTTTATGCTTTGCAATAATAGAACTTAAGCAGAGGTGCTTAATTTTATACACCTGGGGACATAGGACTGAAACATATAAATGATAAATTTAAGATATGTAACCTAACACGTTTGTCCCTACAGTTTAAGTGTAATGGCACCAAAAAGAAACATCTTCATGGCTCTTATGCACAGTTCCTATACAATACTGTGCAAAAGTCTTGAGCCACCCCTTCATTTCTCTATATTTTGCTAGGAAAATGGGAAATGGGTGTTTTTTTGTTTTTTGTTTGGAGATATCTCCACACATTGATGAAAACACAGCAGACACGACACTGGTTCATTCCTTGAATTAGATCCCATCATTTTTATGCTACAATGATCCACAGGTCAGTGTTAAGTGGCTTAACGACAAAAAATAATAAATAAATAAAAAAGGCCAGTTTGTCTTCAAATGGTTAGGTAAAGATAAACTTTGAAGACCTTCAGAAAGTCAAGAAAACTTCTGGTCAAGACCACTTTAAAAAATTACAAGTAAGTCCGGCTCTTTGGAAGCAAAGTATAAAGAATAAAGGGGTGAGTTGAGACTTTTGCACATGAGTGTAATTTGTTAAATTGATGGCTTTTTACACTCTTTATTCTGTATATTGTGCAATAAATCTCAATAAATGTGCAGCTTTTTTATTGCAACGATATGTCAAGATCTAAAAGCTTTAAACTCAACATTGATGCGAGCATCTGGTATTGGCTCTGACAGCTGCAATGTCTACATCAGTATTTTGTCATTATTTAAAATGTAACCCTTTTTAACTACCTGCTGCATTAAAGGCAAATCTGTGTGTTTACCACTTTACTGTGTGTCAAATCCACTTATTCTTATTCCTCCTGAACTCTTTTCCTGTACTTAGCGTGTAACTACCAAATAAGTATTTGCATGAGCTCTCATACCCAAATTATACTTTTGGGGGGCTGTAATCTAGAGTGTTACCAGAATGGAAAAATCTACAATTTTATATTTGGCAGGACTTTCAGGAACATTTTATTGTGTTAGATTCTTCTTCTTATGTCTTGCAATGCAAAATTCATGTTACAAAGTGGTTTCCAGTTGCAGCTGAAACTTGAAGCAAATAGTAGGAACTGTGTTGTTGTGTCGTGATAGCAAAAGAAGCTTTTTGATCATAAGAGGAAATAGGAGCTAAACATGCAATTTCAGCAACAGATCCTCATTTGTTTGTTTTTCTTTCTTTTCTTTTCTTTTTCTTTTCTTTTTTTTTGCACAGCTTTATTTCAAATTAAATTTCAGGTCTGTTAAGCTGTTCAATAGCCAAACACGCATCAATCATTTTCATTACAGCCGTCTAAAATCCAATGTAAAAGTAAAAAATAAAAGATCGACAGCAAAACACCACAAAAGCCACATTTTTTTGTCATGTGTCATTAAATATATTCATTTTCGATAAACATAATATATTAGTATTACAAGACATTACACAACCATTTGCAATGGACACTGCTAAACAACATTTACAAGCCAATGTATTAACATGAGCAGATAATTATTCTGATATAATATCCATGGAGAACAAAAGTCTGGCGGGCCGTACCTTTCTGCAGATGCCTGCAGGTTGAAAAATGTCGGTACAGCTGAGTGAGCGAAGACTTTGTAAAAACTTTGTAATCAACAAATACATACAGTATGATGCACAGAGTACTGAGGTGTACCCGTGTATTTACGTCAAAGTGTACATGTGTGTATTTGGGTGTTGCTTGTGTGCGCGCGTGTGTGTAAATTCAGTCCAAGTTTCTCTCAGTGTATGTGTGTGTGTGTGATTGTGTGTGAGAGAGAGTATGTGTGATCCCCTGGGTGCACAACATGAGAAATTTGTCTGACATTCATTTGTTTGTCTTTTTCTTTTATTAAGCCTCTAGTATTTAAAAAAAAAAAACTCTGGTTAATTTCACATGGATAGATCTAGTTAATGTTTTAACAACAACAAAAAAGTAATACTATACAGCTATATAACATGTAGACAATCGGTCATGCCTTTTTGTCCAGTACCAAGTCTTAACGATGAAATTCAGTCCTCAGAAAGTCGTTTTGAGGTGAAGAATATTTTACACAGTGTGCTAAATAAACATCTGTGATATTTTTTTTTTATCACTCCACAGGTTATTTTCCCACAACATTGAATATTGTGTACAAAGTAAATGTGTACATAATTCACAATCATCATTAGCCAGTCAGCTACAGTAAATAGTGAGCATGCAGTTTGTCAGTGGTATGAGGTTTGCTTGATAGGTCGATATTCTCTCTCTCTCTCCCCCCTTTATTTAATGAGGTGAAATAGTTCACTTCATCAGTTCTCCCACTGGGAAATGCTTGGGAAGTCCAACTTACAATTAGTCCTTTATTAAAGAAAAAAAAAAAACTACATTCTGACTCCACTGTAGTTGTGATTTATACAGGGTTGTTACAGTCCACCAGAAACATCAGCCTATGGAGTCATGAGTGAGGCAAGCGGGGTTTCTACTAGCTATACATTCTATTAAATGGTAAAGGCTTGTTTTTTTTCCCTTTTTTGGACAGCACTCTAAAAATGTTGGAACATATTTTATATGTTCTTAAACGTCTGACTAGTAAAAATAAGTGCATGGTTGACAAATCTACTCTACACCTACTTGATGCTACGGCATCGTCTACTAAAAATAATGTCTATGTATCCAAATATGGTTACTTTACATTGCAGAGGTCACAACCACAACATACTGTTGATATATCAATAAGCGCTGAGCAAAGGCTTGCTTGTAGTGAGATCATTGTACAGAAAAATGGCATTTTTTTTCTTGTTTTACTGAGGTAACACTCGCCTATGAGCAAGAATGGCACTATAAGACAACAATTACCATTTTTTCACTTGTATCTGAAACTTTTTTGCTAACGTTTGGCAGGTTGTGGAGAGAAATTACGGCCGTGCTATAAGTCTTCATTGAACTAGACAATGATTTTTACACCACAGTGGAAAAAGATCCTCTGAAGACACAAACAGGGTGACAGAGAAGATGTGTCACTCTTTAAAAACTGAGCAAGGGGCTTTAATAAAAATGCATTGTGGGTAAAATGATCAGGGTGAGACATATCTGTAACACTAGGTGCAAACTCTGCAATAATACAACAAAACAACCGCTGAAAGACAGACTGTTGAATGAGCTCCTTCACAACTGTTCCTAAAGAAGAAAACACTAAACTCTTCGCTCCAGCTCAGAGCAGCAGCACTCAGTCATTTCCACATTTCTCCTACGTATTACCTGTCTCTCTATTTTTAATTCTTCCAGTTTTTTTTTCATCCATCCTTATCCCTCGTCCTTGATTTCATCCCATCAGAGGCCTAATTCTGCCTCTGACTCTTTTTTCCCTCTCCTCTGCAGATACTTTTAGCACTTCCCCCTCTTGTCGCGCTGTTGGAACTTCCTCAGCCTGCGGCCCCACAGGTCCTTCCAAGGGATGAGGAGGCTTCCCTTGTCGGCAACTACGCCGCTCTGCCCAGGGGAGTCGTCGTCTGTACCCAGGAGCAGGTACTTCCTTCCGGGCTTAATCTTGGGACATTTGCAGGCCACGTCCTTGGCGCGCACCCACAGCAGCTGGTCTCCACGACGGATGCGGTGCTCACCTTGTTTGTAGATAGAAATGATGTTGACCGTGAACTTCCACCACTCGCCCGCCTTGTCACCCTTAAGAACGTGCACTTGAACAGCTGGTTTAAGAGAAAAGCACAGGTTAAGTCACCCACAAGAAAAAGTGATTCAAGTCATATAGTAATATAGTAATATAGTGTGGATATCAGCACCCCTTGTACTGGTTAAAATCTAAATATCTGGCTAAAATTACAGGTAAATGTCAAATTCTTTACCAAATTCAATGCAAACCAGCAGGGGTGTGTCTACAGCCGAGGTATGGGGTGCACCATTTAACTGAACATATAATCCCCAACACCAATTAAACATTAAAGATGTATACGCAATAATTGCAGCCCAATAATATCCTGAAGAAGACTGTAAAAAGTGTCATGTTACATGAGTACATTTAAGGTACTTTAAGTATATTTCAATATACTAGTATACAGTGAACTATTGGGGCACTTAAAAAGGATTGTATCTTATACTTCTTTTCTACTTTTCAATAAAGTATCCATCAACAAGGCTATTTTCAAATTGTTAAGCAGGTCTGCTTTCCTGATAACAAATATGCAATAGGATGCATGGCTGCATAACTTGAAAATTGTGACTTGTATACATGTTTTCCACGTTGAAGTACATTAAAAATTTCTGACTAAATAGTTTGATTTCCTGTGGCCCCTCTGGTGCATTCTCAGTCACTCCCCATTTTAAAAGTCCTGGAAACAACCCAGTGACAGAAAAACATATTGTAACAGTGTCAACTTGTATAATATAATTATAATTATATAATTATATATCAAATCGACTTCTATAAGTATACACTACAGCAAATAGAGCCCTTCAAAATTATTTTAAATGACCACATTTGCCTTGAGATGAATTAGTGAAGTGGAAAAATAGTGGGAATGATTGACAAGCACCTTCTATTTCAACAGCGTTTATATATCATTGCATGAAAGGGTGAATAAAAATGTCTGTTTGAACCCAGTAATCTGCAGCATATCACAGGCCCCTCCCTTCATCTCTGACCTAGGACCTTTCCTTTTCGTGCCCCTGAGCACACTCCCTATTACAGCAACAGTTTCCACAGCACTCCCTGACTCCCTTTGCACTACGCTTTCTGATGTAGAACATCTGAAAGCACGCATCGGCATAAAGGGCACGGAGGCATTTTACTTTTAGGTGGCCAGGCTGGGTTAAAGAGAGAAGAAATAGGATATAGGGTTCTCTAATTCTCTTTTCAAAACATAACTGGCCAAAAAAGAAGTTTTATAGGAAAACACCACATCTGCTAGTAATATAACTTCTGAAACAAATGCTTTTCAACTGGTCTTTCAGGTGTTAGATCTGAACATCTAAACATGGACGTCCTCAGGCTAAATCAGGCCAAACCTGGTAACTATTGGTACACCACTTGCAAGTGAATTCATACCAGGATGTGACTCGAGCTCCACTCGCTGACGCTTTCTTGTGTAGATTCTCCATCAAACCAAGCAGGTAATTACTGCATCACTAAGATAGCAGCAAGAGCTAAACAGCGAAGACGCCGGAGCTAATATGTCTTTCAAGTGAAGGACTCTTCCTGGGAGGGAGGGTTAGCTTGGTATGCATAGTATATCATCTAAGCTCCAGATTCTCAAAGAGAGGCCCGCGGGTGGTTCATCAAGCAATTATATTCTGCTTTTCACACATCAGTTGAATTATAAAACAGCAAACCATGAATTGGAATCCCTAAATTGTCATCATATTGATGGAGCTTGGATTTAGAAATGACTAACTATAGAGTGCTACTGAGATGTATGGAAAGTTTGTACACTTGTCCTCTTGGTCGATGTCCGTGCAAGCTTCTCCCGTGCCAGTAAGGACGCTTTTTAGCACCTAAACACAATCTAATCTGGACAAGACTTCATTAGATTCCATATAATGCTCATTTGTATACCCAATTTAACGCTGTGTCAGCTAATGCGTTACCTCTGCAGTTTTATAATAATAACAAAATAGGGTTTACTTTCTCTGTTTTTAAAGCAGGTTGGCCTTATAGTCGCCTTTCTGGCTTAACACGATCACTTTCCGTGTTCATCGCCCGTCTTATATCGCTGCCAAGAATGCAGAGAACTGAAGGAGTGGGGTGTTTAAGTATGTGTGTCGATGCATGGTGTGAGCAAATTGCACACAATTTCAGAAGAAAGAAGGTTTGTTGGGCTGAGTAGAGGGAGCTCTCACAGCCCCGCCATTCATCGCAGCCCTCTCCTTCATCCAGACACATAAAGGGTGTGTGAGGAGGAGGAGGGGGAGGAAAGGAGGGGCCACTATTTGTCTTCGCAGCCACAGAAAAAGTTCCAGCAGAATCGGGATGTGTTTCCGACCTCATGAGCTGTCCGGGTTCTGCTCCCAGAGCCCCATCCAACTTCGCAGCGTGAGAATCCAGTGGAGATAGCGCTCTCCTCCCCAGAGCTGCTGTGCTCGACTCATTGGAGGAGACTCTGTCAGGCGCAGTCTCTCTGTCAGGGTCTGCCTCTCTCTCTTTCTCTCTCAAGTATGTTTTCAGTCTTTGCGACGTATTCAAACACACACAAATCCACACACACCTTCTGCCACTTGGTTTGAGCTAAATAGACAGCACAGAGGGAACGGGAGCACGGGGTCAAGCAATCTATTACAAAATAGCGCACACTGTTTGGTGAGGCAGACTGTGAGAGGAAGTGTGAGATGATCCTGCAACTCGCACAATGGCTGCCAACCGAGCCTCCCTCTCACAGCCAAACTTCCCACTGGGTTTATCTTCTTTGGGTGTGCTGCGACTTGACACTGCGTGCCACCAACAGGCGAGGGCTAATGAAATTAGAGCTCACTTAATTACCGTGCAGAGGCCCCTGTCCCCTCTGGTTATCAGCTGAGTGAATGATCAGGGACCTGTTACCCTCGGGTGAGCGAAGAGAGGTGGCCAGCTAGGCTGGGAGGCCCTGCCTTTGAGCACCATCCCGGAGCGTCGGTAAACACGCGGCCCTTTGATTCATTGTCCTCCCTGTGGCAGGGAGAAGGGAGGGTATGTGTGTGCAGAGGAGGGTGTCAGGCGAGAATATAATCCCTTTATGTCCTCCGTCTCCGTAGCTACGGCAATGATGAAAAACAAAAATTGAATAAACAAAACATATTTCTTTTTCTCCGGGGTGGCAATCCGTCACCGTCTGGTTAATTTACCACCTGTTTGCGCCCCGAGGAATGCTCTGTGCCGGCGGAGTGCACAACTGTGTTTAAACAGAGGGCCCCTTCCCGTGACCCCCGGGGGGCCTGCATCGCCACTCACACATGGGGGTGCCCCCCCCTCTCCGAAGAACAGAAAAGAGACTCAAAAACCCCACAAAAGCGAGGCGACAGGCCTGAGAAATGAATTAGACCACGGCAAAGGAAATGCATGCTAAGCAATGATGTCTGCCATAATGTCCCAGTGCGCGCCGCCAGAATCATCTGCTTCCAGAGTTTTTTTCCGCTTTTTTTTTTCTTTTTTCTTAATGAACGTGGCAGATTTTTAGCTGCACGGCCTGTCTCAGCTCCAGTAACTAAGACTTAAGTCAAGGGAAATATGAATAATAGCTAAATTTGGCTCAGTAGCAAAATGTCACAAATGGACTGAATTATTGTCTTCCCAACTGTAACGGGCAGGGGCGGGGGGTCAAATACAGTTGAGCAATTTACAGTTGGATGCTGTTTAAAGTGTAACTGATGACGTTTCACCAATGATTTTGATTGAAAGACGCATTAGTCAGCTCTGACAGAGATCAACGTAACTGGAAAGGAACGGCTCTCAGCAGCCCTGATCAGGACAAACTTTTTGCAGCAACCAGTTTTTGCATGAATTGACATGAAGTTAGTTTTAGTGAGTTAACTAAAAACTGGGTGGTTTACCTTTTCCGGATAATGTGCTGAAACTTTTTGTGTATCTGTCTCTGTTGTTAACAAATGTGGTTCCAGTGATAACAGACAATGGATAACAGTGTGACTGATTAGCATTACTTTCTGTGAGATATAATAACTAACCTCATGTTGTGTTTCAGCCTTTTAAAATCACCAAAGTGATTAGATCACCCTTTTTGGATGTCAAGAACAATATCAGACTCACATCTGCATTGTAAATTTTTAGCTGGAGCCAAAAGCCAGTTAGCTTAGCTGGCTATTAAGAAGAAAAAAAAAGCTAATTTGTGGAAAACAAAAATCACAAATTATAATGTGCATGAAGTGATCAAATTAAATTCAGGCAAGTCACAAAGTGAAGCTTAGTCACTATCCCAGAAGATCAGCTAGCATCAGCAAATTCCATGTTGGATATCTATTTAAGCTGCTGTAGCCTGCACATAATCGCAGTGCATTTGCATGCCACTTTGCAACCCACCTGAACACCAGCCCCACCTTTTGTGCTGTGACTGACTTAATCAGTATCAGGTCTGTTGATTCCTGTTTTGTCTTGCTGCTTCCCCCTCCTGCTTTCAAAGTATTTGTGTCAAAAATGGTAACAGATCCACTGCCAAATCCAAATTACCGTGCATGGAAATAACAATCTTCCTTTAACTATAATGATTGATTAAATTATTAAATTTCCAGTTTTCGGCCAAAGTAATCTATTGCAAGCCAAGCTCAACTCAAGCCAGACTTTCTTCACGTTAGCTGGCTCCACAAAACCTAAAACCCCAGTAAGAGACAACCGTGATGGTTGGGCTTACGAAGCCCCAGCTTTCTCTTGTTAGGCTTTGTGTGTGCTCACATAAAGTGAGACTTCTGTCTAATTTAGTCAAAAGAAACAGCTTGTGTAGGGCTGTGAAAAAAACTCAGTTATTTTGGCAAAAAGCAACAGAGGTGCTACAAAAAAAAGGCCAGATCAAAGTAAATTTCACATTACTGACTAAATATTCACTACTAATACTAATAGGCCATAATGGATTAAAATCTTGCAGTGCCCACAATGTCCCTCTGCTCAAGATGGCACATGTGCAGGTGCACCAGACGTTTTCTCATGAAATTGAGCTCTACGGCATCAACTGGACCCATTGTGTTTATAGGCAGCGAAATGGTGAGCATGACCCAAAGAACACCATCCTCTCAGTCAAGCACGGAGGTGGAAACATTATGCTTTTGGACATTTTTCTGCTTAGGGTACAGGATGACTTAAATTAAAGGGCAAATGTATCCTGAAATGGATGGGTCTTCCAGCATGATAGTGACAGAAAACATACCAACTAAGGAGTGGATAAAGAAGAAGCACAATACGATCATGTAGAAAATTTGTGCGCTTCCAAGCAACAGCAAAGAAAACGAAAGGATTTAGAGTTTCTGTAAAGATCAGTGGGCCAAAATCCCACCTGAGATGTGTTCAAACCTGGAGAATAAGTACTAAGTGATGTTTTGCTTGAGGATCAAATACTTATTTCAATCAATGAAATGCAAACAAATGTATAACTTTTAAGTAATGTGGGGTTTTTTTTATGGTTTATTGATTGATATTCTGTCTCTTTGCATCAAAATGAAACTACCATAAAATATTTGACACTGTGCATTTCTTTGAAAGTGAGCAAATTTGCATATTCAGCAAAGGACCCTTTCATTACTTTCTCCACTGTATAGTTCCAAATGTTTGTATACGTACTTTAAATACTTTTTTGTTACAATATGACGTTTTTAACATATCATACTTTTGCTGACATATTAATTTTGTCCCATACTTTTCTCATACCTCACACTTTTTGATGACTGGTTCTAATCATGTAAGACCAGTAACTCGCACCAGTGTGCCAGTTGCAGCATCATCTGACCATCCACATTTGCGTTCAGGTATGGATCCTGTACGCATTTACATTTTCAAAACATCCTCTATTTCCTAACAAACACACTCTTTTAACACAAACATCTGGTATGAAGTCAGGCTGAGTGTGGTGACTGGCCAACTATTTTTATATCGCTATAGCCACGCAACTGCACAAGCAACTTTAATAAGTGACTTAATCAAGGTTAAACACCCACGGTGACCCATGCTAATGGTAATTCTGATGTATACGCACCTTCAAACGAGTCTCTATTGTACTCATGAGGGATAAGAAAAAGAAATATGTCACAAGCGTGATGCGATCAGATCAGCTGAATCAGCATAATAAATGAGCAATTACAACTTGACAGAATGTTGGCTGACGGTCACACATCTTGAAAAGCTTAATTTTCAGAAGAGTGCTTTTTTTTTATAAACCTTTTTTTTCCAGGGGTCAAACATGTTAACTTGAGTGCATGGAAACTCTCAGAGAGAGCAGAGATGGTTTTATATTAGTGGACGTGTTCTAAGGCTATTTAAAATAACCTAGCAGTAAAGCACAAAGACCAGCTACATGGTGTGGACTGGCTATGCTCCGGATCAGATTAATTGAGACATTTGACCTTGTGACATCTGGCGGGGCATGTTCCTGTGTGCTGGGCTCACTCACCGTAGTCTTTTTTACAGTATTTCTTCAACGTGATCTTCATTTTGCCCTTGGAAACTTTACAGTGAGATTCACAATCTGAGGAAAAGAAGACAGAGAAGGGGAAGGAGTTTACGAAAATGTTTTAAATTTACATTCGCAGCATGTGAGCATCGTCAGACAGGGCTTCAGATGGATGACCTTCACATTTAGTCCCTTACGTCACGCTCCTTGTGCCCCCGGGGTCTTAAGGATGCTTTCAAAGTGCCACTGTGAAGCAGATTACAGCTTACACAGATCCTCCTGTGTCCGTCAACACGCTCCTACTATACGCCTCCCATGTTTTTCCATTCCAGCCCGTTCCCTCGTCACTGTCCTGGCATCTCTTATGTCAGCTCTGAGGGCTGCTGAGGTCACTCGTGCACAAGAGAAGGTCGCAGGGGGGGGAATTAACCGGAGACCTACCAGACATCAGTGGGGACCCTTAGCACACTCTAAGCCACATGAGGCGAGAATGTGAATACTCTATAAGGCTGGCCGGGGCTAAATGTTCTGGATCCCTCCAGAGAGTAGCAGTGACAGAGAAGCTCACAGACTTATGATTAATGTCTCAGCAGCGTCCCCCCCCCTGCACTTTTACCTCACTGTATGTGAACGTGGGTTTGAGCGCCATGGGGCTTTATCGATGGCCACTCTGGTGTGCTGTCACCCCGCCAGGTACCTTTTGTAATGAGGAAGGTGGTGGTGGGACCAGAGGCCAAACTGAAAATTGAAATCATTTGTTCCCTCCACTTTCCACTGACTGACACAAATTGGAAGCAGACCATCTCCAAGTGTACCCCCGCCGCCCCCTCCCACTTCCCACTCTGCCTCTCACAGAGCAATAAGCCTTGTGCTCCTTTCTCTGGGGGGATGGGGGGGTGGGGGGTGGGAAAGCTGGGCTGGGCAGTCTGAAGAGAAAGGAGGGGGGCAATTGAGAGAGAGGGGGAACCTTTCAGCTTGCCTGAATATGGACAAACTTCATTATTTCTTCCAGCCCTCTGTCCAGTCTTCCCCTTTCTTCCCCATTATACTCTGTGTGAATGAGGTTGCCTGGGTAATGATGGAGAAAGAAAAAAACACCCCTCTCCTCCCTCTCAAAAAAAAAGGAGAGAGAGAGGGAGAGGAAAAAAGAGCGGTTTGGTACGTGGGATGAGGATTGAATTCATGTATGTAGAGAAAGCATTTCTGCTGGAATTCCTGGCTGGTTTCTGGGTTGGCGGGAAAAATAAGAAAAGAGGAAATCCCAAAGTAAATGAATCTGACGAGTCCATATCGAGCGTGCCTGATTTCCATGTAAATGAAGTGGTGGTGGTGGTGGGGCTCTTTATCTCCTGCAGGCCCCTGGGGGCCTTCATCATACCTTTCTTTGATAGCTGACGTTGCCCATTAGCCCCTTAGCGCAATTGCTGCTGTGGGCCATTACACCCACGGCACTCATTAAGGTCCAATCTCCTGCTGTGAGGACAAACGCCCCCTTTGTGTATCTCTGCAGCAGTGCCACGTTCTTTCTGCGGGGTCCCCGGGGACCACACTGCTCCTAATTTGGAGGGTGGTGTCTGTTTGGAGTCTCTGACAGGAATCCAAACTCCACACAGCCTCGGCAGTCACTATAGCAGGAAGTGGGGCTCGCAACAAAGCACGCTGAAGTCAGTGGCGCCACTCTCGTCAGACGCTGATCGATGATCAGAGGTGACTCAGCCTATTTAAACAAACCTGGATCACGGTGAAAACTCATTAATATGCTGAAATTTATTTAAGCTGCTGTTGGTTATTTAAGAATAATTTGAAATAGGACAGAGCTTCCCCAAAAACTGCTGCACATTCTAGCGTGGCACATGATCCAATGCCAGCAGCCTGACATGGAGATTCTTGTCAGAGCACATGAACAATAGGTTCAGGCAGAGCTTCACTGCTGGTACAGCCAGCCTTGATTGAAATACAAACTGGTGCAAATGAAGCATGTAATCAGATTAGGGCCGAAACCCCGGGGAGGCTGCTGGGCAGGCTGGGAATACGGGCAACAAGGCCACAGGGAGCACTGGCAAAATATCTGGAGTTTACATCAGCATCAGTCTGACCTCGCCGACGTGCGTTTAGCTGAGGAGCGTGGAAAAATGTGCGTGTGCTCAAAATGCACTTCTGATTTCACGCATGGAGGAACAGTTGGCTTAGTTAAAAAAAAATCCCACCCACGGTGATACATTAACATAGCTGAATTAATATAAATGAAAGGGCAACAGCAGCTTGAAAACAGAATATGTAGTAAAAAAAAATTATTATTTTAAAAACGACACAAAATCTCTTTGGTTACTCACCTGTCGGCTCCTCATAGCTGCTGTAAGTCGCTGTCGGAGATGCAGCTGGGATCTCTGTGACAAAGTAAGGAGCACAGTGAAGAGACAATTTTCTCTGCCGCCATATTGTTCTGTATATTGAATAACGATAATTCCAACTGTGAGAACATGAAGGAATTTCCAAGTGCCGTCGGACACGAAGCTGATTTTGACACACAGATGTACTGAAAAGATTTCCTATTAATGTCCTGCTCCCTCCTGACTCTGGTATGTTGTAGGTACAGTGAGCCAAGGCCGCTGGTCTCGTTAAACTCGGAGCTGGCAGCGATTTAGATATACACAAAAATTTAATATCATACTATTAAAACCAAAAGACATTATCTGAAAAAGTTACAAGAAACCAAATCCATTCTACTCTACTAGCTGAGTCTCTTCCAGCTTTTACACCACATTTGTAACTGCCCCAGCAAAATTAAAGAGATCCTGGTCCAGCTGGTTTGCACTTTGAAATTATCTCTGTGAATTCTGGCCAAACACTCTGATTCTTACTGTACAAACACCACTGCTCCACTTCCACACATGGGCTTTATCAGAAATGTCAACCCTGTTAGCACAGGGGACAATCATTAGGGTGTATACGTCCACCGTGGACGTTGCTGTTGTCTTATCTGTTCATACCAGCCACCTACGATGTCCCGAGCTAAAGCAGCTACTAGTGACCCATCTTTGCTTTTGTGAGACGTTGGTGTTTACTGCCAAGGGCCTGGAATCTGCCAGGGGTAGATACAGCCAATAAACATATCAGCCATCAATCCCTTGGATTCATTCCGGGGGATTTACTGCGAGTTAACGGCCTCGAAGGCAAACAAGGCCATATTAGTCAAGCTGTAATCGTCTGTTTATCCAGACTCAGGCTTAAACAGCCAAATATCTATCCAAAGTGATGGAACAAGGGGATAAAAATAACATGGGATGAGAGACAGAGAGCAATGGATTCATGGATAAAAAGGCACGGTCTGTCCTTTTCAGGTCCTCTCTGTGAGGCAACCTGGGTGTCACCACCTCCAATTAGAGGTGTAGGAGGTGATCTGGTTAAAGGTGTGCTTGTAGCAACATTTAAAATGAAAAAGAAACACAATATTTGATAAATGAAAGTGGTAGAAGTAGCCCTTACTGATACAGGGGGCTATGGGAGAGCGGCTCTGCTGGTAGCCCTTGGCACAGCGGTTGCAGGTGATCCCCGTCACGCCGTCCTTGCAGGGACACTGGCCTGTTGTCTGATTACACGTCTTCCCTGCTGCTCCAACTGGATGGCAATCGCATGCTAAAGAGGGAAGAAGAGCACCAAGCTAAACTGTACACAAGTAAACAACTTGCAAGTTAAAAAAGAAAAAGAAAGGAAACACGAGCGGTTAAAAGTAAAAAACAGATATCAGCTTACAAATGACTACAGCATGTCTCGGGCCTGTCCTCTGCTGACTCTACATATTCTATACAATAAAAAAGTCATCTTAGCACTAAAACCTAGTAAGAAATCATTCGCATTAGAGGAGGCTGTGTTTTGCTTCCAGACCATCACAGATGGGGAACTGGGCCCTGCACCAGCATAAAACCTCAATCAAATTACACTGCTTCCCTCCGCCCATTACGACCATAAGATTCTTCATTAGGTCTGCTTTGGAAGGCACGCAGAAGGGTAAATAACTTGATTAATTACAGTGTTTCACTTTCACCGCGCAGCACGACACCAAATGTTTGGCGTGTGCGTGTCGCGGATGTGTCTGTGCGTGAGGGCAGGGAGCTCCTCGCGAGTCGGCTTTGAGTCCTCTGCTTCGGTGCGATCAGACAGGCTGTGCGCTCTTCAGATTGAGTTTCCAATGTAAAGCCTTTTGGCAAAAGGGCTCCTTGCAAATACTGCCTGAATAATGTTTCCCAGTAACGGACGAGTGGAACGCACTTCAAAGTGTGTTTAAGCTTTTAGTTGGGAGGATCGCACGTTAAATGTGAGAAATTTGTTCTGTGTGTGTGTCACTGCCAAACTTTTACTATAAAGCCAGTGTTTGAAGTTGAAGCCCAACCTCCCTATTAGTCCTGCATGTGTACCAGCAGAGTCATTCGAAATTTGCTTGAAGTGGTCCAGTAGACGTTGCTTTTTACTTGGAATTTATGGAGCTTTATGAACATTAGGGGATGCTTATTAAATCTTTCTTTAAGAAAGCCTAACGTCTTTGTTTTTCTTCTGCCTCATTCGTATCATATAAAAGCTTCTGCCAGTTTGCTGAAATAAAACCAAATGGTGACATTTTTAGGGATCTACCTCTTTTCCCCTCCAAGAAATCAACACCAGTGTGTTTTTCACATAAATCCAAGGGATGGTCGTTTAACGGAAACCATAGCTGCAATAAAATGATCATCACATAAGCTAACGATAAAAATTAACAATGCAATGGAGAGATGTTTTGTTTCAGTCGAAACATTTCAACCAGCTTAGTTTTCTTTTGACTGCTACTGTATGTTTGCATGTATATACTGCAAAATATCAGTTCATACAAATAAAATTTCAAGCTAGTATGGGAACAAAGCTAAACTGTAACTTCTGGTTTCTGCTCCACAAGTAATTAAACCTCATTTCAAAATCCTATTGACTTTATGACAACACTGATTAAAATCCAGGCTTGGAAGAGGTCTTTTGTCAACAAATGCTGTGAGACTTGCTTCATATGTCTGGATAAAGGCTGTAATCAAAGACTCAAACAATCCAACTTCGTTATTTATTCAATAATTCAGGTTTTTGCAGGAGTTAATTAACAAAATTTCCCATGAGCAACAGACCACAGGGAGTTAAATGTCACTTTGACAAAAGAGTTCATGAGCAGGTTGTGGCTTTGCTTCAGATACTAATAACAGCAGGATGGAGACAAGCATGTTGTCGTTTTCAGGGCGCAGAGAGTAAAGCCAACAACTAAAAGACATTGAAATATGACTTTGGAGGAGAGCTTTGGTGAATTTTATGGATATAACTTAAGATCCAGGGCAAGCAATAGAAGCAAGTATCTGGATGATGACTTTAAAATTAAAGTGGCTCTAATTTATTTTGCTGCAGTGTAAAAAAAAGAGAAAAAGCCTAATTTTTTCATGAGAGATTGTAATTTTATTATGGTGTTTAAGTGGATTAATGAATCTTCCACACACTAGGACAGAGTTGCTAATTGTAAGAGGAAACTCTCTTTAGCACATTTGAGTACACTCATGCTTTAAAGGTACTTACACAACATTATGACCAGGAGAAGTGAATAACACTGATTTTCACTTCATCCTGGCACCTGCGAACATTATGTACTCAAAGTTTATGTGTTAGAAGGAGGAAAATTGGGCAAATGTAAGAACTTGAGAGAGTTTGGCAAGGACCAAACTGTGATTGCTACATGAGTAGGTTAGATCATCTCCAAACCTGCAGCTCTTATGGGATGTTCTCGGTCTGCAGAGGTCAGTATCTTTGAAAGTGGTCCAAGGAAGGAACAGTGGTGAACCAGTGACTGGGTCATGGGCGGGCAAGGCTCTCTGATAGCATGAGAGTAGCAAAGGCTGACCTGTGTGGCCTGATCCAACAGATGAGCAACTGTAGCTCAAATTGGTGATTCTCATAGAAAGGCATCAGAATACATCACGGTTTGTTGTGTATGAGGCTGCATAGCTGCAGACAGGTCAGGGTGCCCACGCTGACCCCTCCCCACCACTGAACACACCAACAATTGACATATGAGCATCAGAACTGCAGCACTGAACAATGGAAGAAGGTAGCCTGGTCTGATGAATCACATTTTCTTTACATCACGTAAATGACTGGCTATGTAGAAACACCTGACACCTGCACGATGGGAAGAAGGTAAGCCAGCAGAGGCAGTGCAATACTTTATTTAATATTCTGCTGGAAAGCATTGGTCCTGCCATCCATGTGGATGTTACTTTGAGACTTCAGCATTGTTGCAGGCCATGTACACCCTATCATGGAAACAGTACTTTCTGGTGGCTGTGGCCTCTTTCAGTAGGATAGTGGACCCTGCCACGAAGCAAAAATGGTTCAGGAATGATTTGAGGAGCACAACAAAAAGTTTGATGTTTCCTCCATTTGCGTTAAAGCCTGTTGTTAGTTTTGGAGAGTTTTAAGCTATTTCAGTATTTAAACAGAAGAATTTACCATCAGTACCTT
Source organism: Diplotaxodon limnothrissa (assembly GCF_057381915.1). Classification (NCBI taxonomy): domain Eukaryota; kingdom Metazoa; phylum Chordata; class Actinopteri; order Cichliformes; family Cichlidae; genus Diplotaxodon; species Diplotaxodon limnothrissa. The sequence goes on along the minus strand of NC_140599.1, from coordinate 9,067,397 downwards.
TAAAGATGGCTGCACGAGGTGACGAATGACATCTTTAATAGTTCAAAGTAGAAATTGGGGTTCTTTACATCTTTACATCTCCTGTAGCTCGGTGGTGTCAGATTTGTCAATCATGCTGCTTACCTCTGTTGTTGTAGGTGAAGTAAGCCTCATTAGCTTAAGCTGGCTAGCAGTGCAGTTACTCATTGCTAATGAGGGTCTTTAAGTCTGCCACTAATATGAATGTCTTAATCTTGTAAAATTATTTCAGACTTCTATCAAAGAAAGAATTCAGCTAAAGATTCAGAGTGATCATTATAGATGTGCCTAAACTGCCTGCTAACAATAACACTAACGCTGAAAGCAAGTAAGCATATTTCCTAAATATTATTTTTCTGAATCATATTTATTTAAGTAGTTGTAGACTTGACTCGAAACTCTTTAAGGTTTCCAAATCAATATTTGATCTAAAACTGTGTAAGCGGAAGGATAGGCTAGACTGTATATTAACCACTGGAAAACTACAGTACTATTGCCCTCATTACAGGTGTTAAATACCGGAAACATGACTTAATTTCATGAATGGTTACTGAATGGTTTAGGAGGGAAGGGGGGGTACGATGCAGTGAACCATGTACCAGTTCCATCTCTCTGGACTCACCGTGCCTAGTTAAATACTTCTAGGCTGCCAACCGTAGGAGGTAATTCGAGAAAAAACAAACTGTTAGGGGCGGGCGGCGTGCGCTGTGGTTCTCCATGAGCCACGTTTACACTGCGCTTGATGAGGGGTGAAGTTGTTAATCTGGGAAATAAAGCATGAGGCATTCCATGTAGCTATTGGAAAAGTAGGCACAGTATAAGGAAGAGCCTGTTTTTTTTCCCACTAAACCTCCAAGCAAATTATTGGGAGGAATGTTTTTTGTTGAGATGTGAAGTATTTTGGGGGGTGGAGGGGGAGCAGGCGGGCGCAGGAACGGAGAATGAAAGCAGACTTCCTCCTGGCTGTGTTGGCGCTGCGCTGTATTTCCTGTCCAACAACAGCAGAGTGGGATGGTTGGCTGAATTGAACAATAAATATAGCGGTTTTTAACTGATGTCACATCACCGTGTTTTTGTCACCTGAGGAGTAGGCTGTTTGGGTTTGATTCCAGAGCAATGAGCAGCACACGTGAAGGGGATGGGAAGAAGGGCTTCAAGTGTTCAGGTTACAGTACAGCTGTTTGTAAAGACTTTGGAAAGATGTATGGGTGTTGCTTCACCATTAGGCGCAGTGAGAACCTCTGTTAAAATAACCTGCTCTTAGCTCTGACCCCCTGAACTGAACAACTCCCCAAATATAGCCTGAGAAAATGTTTATGCTGGCAGACTGAAACAGTGAACCATTCGTCATGTTTTAAGCTAAGTGCGCAGATGATCTATCAGGCTTCAGTTCGCCTCATGCAGCAAGCTCTGTTTGAGGGTGTCTCTGATATAAAACGCCTCTATAAAACGCATTTGTGGGCTCGGCTTCTCGTGCATTCGCTTTCCTTTCATGCGAGCTGGAGAAGTCTGAGTGAATTAGGAGAGGAAGCTGTTGTGGCATGCAGTAGGAAATATCACGTTGCTGTTCCGGTGTTTTGATAGCCAGCGGTGTACCAAGGATAGGGGCACCAGAGGATAGGCATTTCAAGACTTTGTCACCAGCCAATCAGAGCTCAGCGGTGGATGTGGCTGAAGACCACACTATGAGCATCTATCCAGAGTTTCTCATTTGTCATTAGTGTGTGGGAAGAGGTTGGAGATTAAATGCACAGAGGCAGGGTGAAATATTGTTTAAACAAAGCATGCTGAGGCACTGCTGTAAAGTTAGTAAAAAATTACATTATTTGTTATCCAGACTTTCCATCCAAAAGGCAAACTTTAGCCCGACTGATTACAGAAATAAAGAACAATGGTCCATGCACTCTTACTGTACATATCTCACACAGGACTGTTTGTGCATCTGTTGAGTATTTTGCTAGTGCATGTGACTGAGTGACAGCAGTTTGTTTGCTCAGGGCCTCTGAGCCTGTCTTTACTCCCAGAGGAGCTGCAAGACAGAAGGAGCTCAGCTTTTGTCCCCCACGCACATTAATCCTCTGCAGCTCGACGTATGTGCTCACACCTGTGTGCGCGTGTTGTTTTTCCTTTCTCCCCGTCCACATGCGTACGTGCATTGGAAGTATGAATGGAAGAGAGGGACGATTAGCGAGCTGTTTTCACCGCTCCACTCAGTGGATCAGCTCGCACCTTTGCTTTGTTATGTTTGTCTTGTCAGGGATTCACTGAGAACCTCAAATATCTGGGGAGCTGCAGGGGTCCTTTCATCGACACCAAGACAGGTGTGTGCTTTACTCGAAACTTTTCAACGAATTCTTGTCATACCTGAGCATGGTGAAGAGTGAGTGTATAAACTATTACAAAGAGCCTGGTTTTGGAGGTTACAGTTTCTATAAAAACTACATCTTTCCTTTTTTTTGTGATTTTTGTAGGCATTTTTTTGTAGTATTTCTTGGCCAAATTTGTATTACTTAACTTAAGTTTCATTTATTTTTTTGGTAGCATCTCTTTTAAAGGGCTGGGATTTCTGGATCCAAACATAGACTGTATATAAAAGATAGTCGCATACCCAGACATTGGTGGTGTGGGCATGTGGTGGTTTTTTCACACTTTTTTTGGAGCCAGAAATACCAATAGTCAATAACAATATGATTCTGGGTCATACCTAATAAAAGTCTATTTTGGAGGGTTATCTGGGGAATCCTCACGGGCTAACAACTTGCAATTTCGCAGTGAGATCTGACACACACTGGCTTCAAAAAACCACGTCAGAAACACCCACCTCAACGTTTCAAAACAGGACTTCACAAACCAGTTGGTGACTTCTTGTAGCTGCTTTCATCTTATGCCAACGGGATACTGAACACTGACTCGATGGATGTTTTTTTTAGACAACTTAGATCAGCGGTCCCCAACCTTTTTTGCGCCATGGACCGGTTTATGCCCGACATTATTTTCACGGACCGGCCTTTAAGGCAGCGGTCCCCAACCCCCGGGCCTCGGACCGGTACCAGTCCGTGAGTCGTATAGTACCGGGCCGCGAGAGTTGAGGCTCAGGTGTGAAATGTATGGTTTTTATCGGTTTTCAGCGTTATTTTGTTATCATTTTTATCGTTAACTCGGTTTTCCTGGGTCTTTTCACGTGTGTTATGAATAAATCTTCTGTTTTTCGGTACCGGTACTAGTTTTATTTTGTTGTATTTATCCGCGACACCTTAAAGGCCGGTCCGTGAAAATAATGTCGGGCATAAACCGGTCCGTGGTGCAAAAAAGGTTGGGGACCGCTGCTTTAAGGTGTCGCGGATAAATACAACAAAATAAAACTAGTACCGGTACCGAAAAACAGAAGATTTATTCATAACACACGTGAAAAGACCCAGGAAAACCGAGTTAACGATAAAAATGATAACAAAATAACGCTGAAAACTGATAAAAACCCTGAAAACGATACATTTCACACCTGAGCCTCAACTCTCGCGGCCCGGTACTATACGACTCACGGACCGGTACCGGTCCGAGGCCCGGGGGTTGGGGACCGCTGACTTAGATAATGACATTCAGATAATGTTGGGCTTTTATAATCCAAAGCACACCAACGCCGAAAACATGCTCAAGAGGTCCAGGTCAGTGGTACAGGTGAGTTGAGGTGACACCTAGTGGACATCTCTTTTCAAGCAACCACACCTGAAAGCCCTCAATTTTTGGCTTTAAGCCTTTTTTTGTGCAGCTTACAAGATATGAGATTTTTAGATGTTGCTTACTCAAATCTGTTTCGCCGGCTCTGTAGTGTGGTGGTTTTAAACATTTGCCTAACAAGCGAAACATCCCCAGTTTCATCCCAGGCAGAGATACAAATCCCTTTGGGGATATGTGAGGAAGAGTATCCGGTGTAAAAATCTGCCAAATCAAACACATGGAGCTACCTGCTATGCCAAACCTCGTGATAAGGCAGCAGCCAAAAGTCGCTTACTCAAGTCTGTTTTAAACTGTTGTGTTTCTACTTGTATACATTGTACCAAGCACAGCATTTTTTTTCCTTTTGGAAGACACCTTCAACATGTGTCCAAAGGTTGGTCTTAGAGAAAGACTGAGGATCATTCATATTCCAAGAATTACACCATACCATCCTGTTACCTTTGCAAGCTCTGCGGTGAGAGATGGATTTGGTCATGTCCCTGTAGTAACCCTCCTTGCAGTAGTGACAGTGGCGTCCTGCTGTGTTGTGGCGACAGTTGAGACAGACTCCACCGCTTCTACGGCCGGACAGCTTGTACAGCTCCATGTTAAAACGACAGCGGCGGGCATGCAGATTGCAGTGGCAGGCTGAGTGCATAGAGAGAGAAAGAGAGAGGGAGACTTTCATCACTAATGCAGAAACTCCTACCTTGACATTTTGCAGCTGGGCTAAGCATAATAAGTTCATTACTTAGTTTATTGAATTTAAACAACCCTTTGTGGTAATGCCATTGAAAACCGTTCAGTTTTTCTGATTTTCATGTTTTCACTTTGAGTGGTTACACAGTCCCCTGTCGTTTGACACACTCTAAACCCGTGGACACGCAAAACCAAATGCGGTGTCATCAAGCTAGAAAACAACGCTGTTTTTCTTAGCTCCTGAAAAGGTGACGTTTTAGAAATATGAGCTTGTTATCTGACAGTGACGAACTCGGCACACAAGTTTAAAGACTTTCCAAATTGCAATTATGAGGCAGCCAAATTCAGTCTGAGAAAATGCACTTTCTTAAAAAACATCACAGAGTTCAATCTCCCAGTATGGGTTCGTCAGAGTAAGACGAGGTTATTGAAACAGATGGTGTGCTGTGGTCTGGATTGGAGATAATGAAGCCTCTAAAAGAAACGTCCTGGTTCAAGCTCTGTGTTGCTGGGCCACCTGCTTGTGAATTTAACCTCTGAACTCTGGTGATGTCTGGCAGGAAAACTCTCTTCCGCTCTCCCACGCATCTGAGAGACTTGTTAATATCGACCCCAAGATACATATTGCACTGATGCATTAAATAAAGAATTCATTTTTGAAATCATAGCTCGTGTGAATAAAAATAACATTGTACCTGTTTAATTTATCACACTTTTGTCACTGGTCACACAGTTCAATTCAATTAGCTATTAGATTATTAGCTATAACAAGAAGTGTATCAGAACAAGTATTATTAAACCAAGTACAAGTCACTGAAATGACAGTAATACTTGGTTTAAGCAATTAACAAGCTAGCTATATTGACCTGTGAGCTTGGCTCAAAACACACAAGTGACACAAAGTGTGTTTCCTCCAAGAGCCACTTGAGGCTGCTTCCAAATGTTGAGCAGAAAATTAAGCATGGGGAAAATAAGCATAGGCTAGTACAAGTGTACAGTGTTGATTTTGTATAAATACTTCATTAAATTCTGTGAAAATTGTCATAACACTGAGGTATTTATGTCCTAACTAAGCTAACGTGCTAGAGCTAGCATTAACTAATACTGTTTACCTTTCTGGCTCTACCTGTCATGGTCCTGAGTCTGAGGACTCAGTGTTTTGTGTTCCTTATGCTTTTGTTCATTCAGAGTGTGTATTCTGTTGTGATTTTGCCATTTGTTAGGTTTCTGTTCTTTGCCTGCCTGCTTCCACTTCTCTGTGTTCCCTCTGTCTGTCCATGGTGTTATTGTGTCTGCTCATGAGTCTGCCTGTCAAGTTCAGTGTCCGGTCTGGTTCTGTGTCTGTTAGTTTCCTGTTTTATTCTGAAAGTTCATGTCTCATGTCAGTGTGTTCAGTTTTACCTCTCCCCTGTCTCGTTAGCCTTATTGCTCCCAGCTGTGTCTCCCTCCTGTGGCCCATTCCCTGATTACTCCCCGTGTATTTAAGCCCTGTGTTTTCCTGTGCTCTCTGTCGCGTCGTCTGTTTAACTCCATGTCAGTCTGCATTATTTTGTTACCTGGTATTCATTCTGCGTCTCTCTGCCATCTCTCTTTGTGCATTTCGCTCCTCCTCCCGTGAGTGTCTGGTTTAAGTTTTGTTCTTTAGTTTTCCCAGTTTAGGTTTGTTTACTCCCCGCTCTGCTCTTCCTGTTTTGTCACTTTATCACCTCTGCAAATAAATTTTCACTCGCACCCCAGTCAGTGCCTGCATCTTGGATCCTTTTCTCAATTCACCACACGACTGCTGTGCAGCCGTGACACTACCTCCTTGTCCAAAGTAAAAATAAAAAAACAAATAAAAATCAAAATGGCAAGTCAAAACTTTATAAGCATAGTCCATTAAATACATACGGAGCCCCGCAGGGGACATGGGAGAAAAAAAAATTAAGACGGACTTTTGAGAGATCTCGCAAAACAAACTCGGGATCTCGCAAAAGTTTTGCGAGATCCCGAGATAGATAGATAGATAGATTGATCAGAAACCCATTGTCAGGCTTTCCTGGTGAGGTAATCATCTTCTCTTCGCCCTTCACCGGACATTCAACCCATATTTGATAAATGAGCAGGATGAAGGCAAATGTGCTTGTTTTCTTTCTAAACCTCCGAGGGCCTGGCGTCCACATATGTGGACATCACATTTTGGGTTATCTAGACCACAATACAAAATTCTGCTCTACGAGGGCCTGATATCTACTTACGAGGATATTGTACTGCCACTGTTCTGTTGCAATTTTAAACAAATGTCCTCATATGTGGATCTCAGGCCCTTGTAGAGTATCATCAGGTCCCAATCAGCACAAATAGCAAAGGGAAATTAAAAATGCATGCCATGAAAGAGTTCGGGTCATGGAAGGTTAAGGCAGTCGTCTTTATTTGTTTCACCAAAACGTCACCAGACTAAAGTTTCAGCATAATGTCGGCAGACAGTACATGATTGCTGTAATCTCTGTTTCAGTGTTAGTGCTGGTTTTTCACTTTGGCTTTACTGTATGCACGTCCCTTTTCATTCAGCCCATTTCTTACCGTTCCTTCGCAAACACTGGCTCATGTTTCTGCACATTTGCTTTTAATTTCTTGTTTTGGTGCAAATAACATCTTTAAGGAGTTGCATAATCTTTTCCATTGTTTCCACTAACAGCTCTCTTGCTGGGGCCACGCTTCCTTTCAATTAGCCAGGTACAACAGCTTGTTTTAACATATTTAGATTTGTGCAGGTATTTGTTTCAGACTCGCAGAACACAAAGTGATTCCACAATTCTTCCTCTACTTGGAAAATATATGTGATGAATTAACCTAATTTAATTAAACTTGTTTGATTCATGCGTCACACATTTCAAACTTTGTTTTGTGTCATATTTGTGCTCGCTCTATTTGCTACAAAGTGGTCCTTCAGGTGTTTTGATTCTATAATTTTTGCCAGGTCTTGTTGCATGCGTTGCCTTTTAAGCAAAAGTGAAACAAGACACTGCTTTGGGGGAACTTTAGTGTTTTTTGTGGCAGGGTAATTTTGCAAGTTATTTTATATATAAACACCCAGCACGCCCCTGCGGGCGGTTTATCCTTCAGGCTCGGGTCCTCTACCAGAGGCCTGGGAGCTTGAGGGTCCTGCGCAGTATCTTAGCTGTTCCCAGGACTGCGCTCTTCTGGATAGAGATCTCCGATGTTGTTCCCGGGATCTGCTGGAGCCACTCGCCTAGCTTGGGAGTCACCGCACCTAGTGCTCCGATTACCACGGGGACCACCGTTACCTTCACCCTCCACATCCTCTCGAGCTCTTCTCTGAGCCCTTGGTATTTCTCCAGCTTCTCGTTTTCCTTCTTCCTGATATTGCTGTCATTCGGAACCGCTACATCGATCACTACGGCCGTCTTCTTCTGTTTGTCTACCACCACTATGTCCGGTTGGTTAGCCACCACCATTTTGTCATATATATATATATATATATATATATATATATATATATATATATATATATATATATATATATATATATATATATACCATAATTTCATATTTGTTTTAATATTAAACACATTTAAATTCTCAACTGTTATCATCTTTGTGTTATATATATATAATTTATTTTTTCTTACTTTTTTATTTTTTTTGCCTCTGTCAGTCATGTACCATTTTTATGAGCAGCCCCCACAGTACCTCACATTTTGGTAATCTCTCCATCAGTGCGCTCTTCTTGCTGTTATTACAGGGAGATGCAGGCGATAAGACTGTCACATATGCTCCGTGTTCATCAGTGGTCTGAATCACGTACAAACGGATTCACACCTGCCATAAGAGACCGGAGCTGGCAGGTGGCTGGGATTCAAAAACACTGCTTTTGAATGGGAGGCCCAGAAGCGCGCGCACACACACACACAGTAAAACACAGAGGTGTTTGGCAGCTGTCGCAGGCTTATCTCCCACACCTCCCTCCCCAAGACTGATCCAACACGCACTATGCCAGGCTTTGAAGAACCTCTCTCTCTCTCTCTCTCTCTCTCTCACACACACACACACACACACACACACACACACACACACACACACACACACAGGCTCCCTCCTCCCTTTCCCTCTTACTCTCTTTCTTATCCCAGATGTTATCTCCACTTAAGGGAAGTGTGAGGGAAAATGCAACAGGGCCTTTTCATGAATAGGTAACGGAATGCTCTTAGTTGTCTTTCTCCAAGAAGGCCAATGCTGGTATTGCACTTTTCATCTTTCCACATACTGTAACACTTAAGTCATCATTTAAAAACACACAATCACTTTTCAGACACAACAACATTTGACAAAAAAAGCAGGAAATACATCTTAATTTCATTCTTTTTTAAAAATTTGGTGTCAATGATCCTTAATATTTACTTCACATGGGAAAAAAAACTTCTATGTTTGCGAGAGCATCATGAAAAATAATAAGTGCTATCTCCTCAGCTGTCCCCAGGCTCTTCTAATGAGCTGTGTTATCTCATCCACACATCCCCACTCTGCTCACACTGCCACTGTAGTGGTTTTCCTGCAGTGACAATAGCTTGAGTGCTGATAATAAGCCATGTGCACAGTAGCAGGCTCCAAATGCCTCTCAATAAAATCTGTCACACATTTGCCAAATAACTGAGTTAGTGAAAAGCCTAGCCACAGGTAAATCTCGGCCAGTAACTCCAATAATTCCACTGTATGCTGCTGCCATCTAATACTAAAACTGGTGCAAAAGTTCTCAGTCGGGTGACTGCAGCTCATTAAAGAAGAACATTTAGCTAATTTGGTTAAATAAGCTATTTTATTAGGTCTAGCATACTGTATGCAATCAGAGAGACACACTGCAGGACAGAGCTTCATCTTCTATGAGTTCAGAAAGGAATGGTTACTGCAAAACAGCTGCTTGCTTTGATTGGACATCCAGAGTGGCAATGTGTCTTTTCTGGGTCTGCTTTCATTTGGTTTCAAGGGCCTACTTAGAGCTATGCTATTGCAATCTATTTATGTTCAAGTGCCATCTATCAGGGTTAGTAAGGAAGCGCTCCCGGTGGGTGTGCATATTGGATGAAAATTACGCATCCCACAGCTTGGTGGAGGCGGTTTTTCGTCCCGTCTACAAGGGGGGGGATTACACTTCAGAAACAATCAAATGTCTGTGCACGATGATCTCTAATGAAATTTTGTTACGGATGGTTTGAAAATGCGCCATGGCGGCAGCAGGAATTTACCAACCCTGTCAACAGGTGTCAGATGTCTAACCATACAACATGTATGAGAGGGTTGTGTGAGGGTTGTATTTTTTCTGTGTGTGTGTGTGTGTGTGTGTGTGTGTGTGTGTGTGTGTGTGTGTGTGTGTGTGTGTGTGTGTGTGTGTGTGTGTGTGTGTGTGTCGGCTGAAAAGAATGTGCCGCTTCTTCAGAGGTGGAGAAGGAACGAATTCCAGCGCAATTGTTGCTTATCCAGGAGCAATTATTCTCTCACTGTGTGTAATCCTGTACAGTCGCTGGTATGATGAGCGGGAGGCGTGCGCCAAATCAAACAGGGTTCATGTCTCATGGCGGTCTGTGATCTCAGGGAAAGACAGCACTTAGGCTGCAGATTACAGAGCCATATTTTCACGACAACAGTGGGTTTATTGATCTGGGCACACAGAGACACAAACGCGCACTTACTGCGAATGCGTCACGTGTACTTGATTCCAGTGCACAGAGCTTATACAATGCTTGCATAACACCTATGGCGCATATGTGGGTGATATTTCAGAAAAGTCGCAAGAGTTCATTCATATCCATGAAGTGCTTCTGTACTTTATGTGTATTATAAAAAGAAAAGTAACACTTAAATTGTATTAAATGACTTACACTATAATAAGTTAGCTTTCTCCCTCATTTCTACAGCTATGTCTCTGTAGTAGTGTAGTATCATTTAGTAGTAACACACAGAAAAGCGATACTTATATGTAAAGCTTTTTTAGGAGGTTCTCCAACACTTTTGATTCCTAGATGGAGCTCAAAAATACATTTACAGTTCCCCCAACATTTTATCATTTCAAAAAACATGTGCATAACTATTTTATGGCTTCGGCTATACAGTTACACCCTTCTTTACAGCTTATTGTTCTCAACTATAAAACTGTATTATAAAATATTTATAATAAAAAGTAGTCTTTTTGGAGGATTTCCATAGCGAATTTTATGCCAATGACATTTTACATACAGTATAGCAGAGTCATATTTTGACCATAAAGTTTTTCTTTTAATGTTATTTAATGCTGTATAGGCAAACACGTCCCCTGTGTGTGTGTGTGTGTGTGTGTGTGTGTGTGTGTGTGTGTGTGTGTGTGTGTGTGTGTATATATATATATATATATATAGGCTATATATATATTTTTTTTAAATACTGTACAGAGCTGTAGCAGTGTAGTTTTAATAGATAAGGTGGTTCCCTAATCTGATGCTTAAAACTAGAAATCCACTTCTAATAACGCAACCAAGAGATTATCCTTAATTCTCTTGCAGTAGTCGTTGCTATTAAGGCTCATAAAGACGCCACGGAGTCGTTGATCACATCATGTTGCATAAAACGGATGGCAGAAAAGCAGATGATTGATGATGAACAGCCCTTAAATCTTTGTCATAAATACAGTGTTGCAGTTGCCACGGCCCCAGAATGGACTCGTTATTAAAGTCAGTGCTTGTGTCGCACAGAATTCCTGGACTTTCTTTAATAAAGCACGTTTTACTCGGTGATGCAAAGGCATAAAAATGATCCACGACCCCCCCACCCCCACCCGCAGCTGCCTCCAGGCTCGCTTCCACCAGACTCACGACACCAAACAATGAACGTTTCGATCACACGACGCTGCAGCAGCTGCGATTTTGATGAGGGCAAAGACAACAACAAAGGACTTCAACAACAAGGACTCCAGATGATGAATCCTTTTACAAGTTTCCGGAAGCGCTTTTGATGATTTCAGAAAAAAATTTAAACACTGAACCAAATGGATCTGCAAAGGGGAGATTTCAATCTCCCGCAGAATATGGATCGGGTTTACGCATCGACCTCTGCCCCGTCACCTTGGTGTTATGTAAACAAACAAAGCATCAGAATAAGAAAATTATTTAAAGATTTCGTTTTTCTTTGATCAAGCCAAAAAGGAGATGGCATGAATGAGATAAACAACTGAGTCGGAACATGAGGAGTTGGTATTCGAGATGTGGTTTTAATGAGGCACATATTGGAGGTAGCAGGATGTTTGAAAAATGAGAAAGGGGCCTTCATTTTGCTGCATTTTATCACTCATATACTATTTATATTAAACAGAAAAGGAGAGACTCCACGTTCAGATATTCAATATCACAGGAGAGCCAGAGAGCCATTTCCTTATAGAGAGTACATGCTGTATTTTCTAGTGACAAGCATCCTTCTAGCAGCTTTCTTTATATTTTGCTAGGAAAATTGGAAAAGGGTTCAGTTAGTTATTGAAAGATGTGCAGAACACACATGGAAATACAATATATAATGCAAAAACTGTTTGTTTTGTTTTAAAAAGCGTGAAGGCCAATATTTGGTATGACCACCTTTATTCTTCAACACAGCCTGATGTCTCTTAGGCAGCTTTCTTAAGTAGTCTCCAGAAATAGTTCTCCAGGCTTATTGAAGGATATTCAAAGCTCTTCATTGGATGTTGGCTGTTCTTTCTGTTTCAGTAATGTTGAGGCCAATCCATCTCTGATTGTTCCATTGTCTGTTTTTCTATTCAGGTAGTTTTTTTTTCTGCACTAGCAGTGTGTTTGAGATCACTATCACTGTGAAAAATGAAGCTGTCCCTAATTAAATGCTTTCTACATGTTACTGCATGGTGGATCAAAAATCTGATGGTACTTTTCTGTGTTCGTGATTCCATACATTTTGACAAGATCTCTAACACCACTGGCTGAAATGCAGGGCCAAAACATAACATATCCTCCACCGTCTTTTACAGAAGGCTGTGGACACTCACTATTACACCTCTGTCCTCTGTACATATTATTTAAAGTTTGAACCAAACATTTTAAATGTGGATTCATCACTCCGCCAGACCTTTTGCTGCTGATGTTCAGTCCAGTTCTTGTGTAATTCAGCACACCTCAGCCTTTTCTCTGTTTCCCTTCCTCAATAATGGCTTCTTCCACTCTTCCAGTGACACCATTTCTGACGAGGCTTCACTGGATGAACTGATTCTATGTATTTTCCAATGACACACTGCACACCATGCTGAGAGAAGCTTTTGATTAAAAGCTCTTTGGGAATAACTTTGTTTATGCCAAAGTATTTCATGTCTGTCAAACTGTGGTGTCTTTGGCATATTTTTTATATTTAAAATGGGGAACAAAGAATGTGTGTTTTTGACAAGATACACTTCAAAACTGGTTCTTTGCTAAGTTGTTTGTTATGTGTAGACACAACGCTGGTTCAAAAATAAAAATAAAAAAAATCCACTGAAAATGGTCCGGTAGAAGGACTGGGCTGAAAATGAGTCAAAAAGCAGTCAATGTCCAAAGAAGAACTTTGCAAAACCTTCAGAAAGCCTATTGTTCAAGACAATTTACAAGCAAGTCTGGCTTGTTGGACACAAATGCTAAAAAGAAATGAGGGATGGCTTGAGACTTTTTTTTGCAGTACTGTAGATCAAAACTATCCTCACAATTACAGTCCATATATTTTCCCAGGGACAAGAAACCAGAGCAACATGCACTTAACTACAGGATTTTAGAAACAGGATTTACTGCACTGTTTATCATACAATCACCAAGTGGCAAGTCAAGTTTGCAATTGCTTAAAAATCCACTTCCTTTAATAGTGAGTAGATGGTAGTTTGGGGGAAAGCAACAGAAATAAAAAAAAACCCCACCAACTTAGCTTTTTTGTGAAATCAGTTTTTGTCTCAGTCTCGTGTCTCTGTGGCAGCGATGATGCTGCAAATTGTTATTTATAGAGCTCCAAGTCACAGTCATTTTATCTCAGGCCATTTTATATCGTGAGGTAAATAAAATCACTATGATCCTACAATTCCCTATGAGCAAGACCTCGGCAGCACTGGGAAGAAAAACAAATCCTTTTAAAATGAGATCTTCTGTGACCAGTTGGGGCGCAGCCAAACTGCAGCCGTGGGGCGTAATTTTTAAGGTGGACAAAACAGTTCTTTGACATATTTGTGGAAACTGTCAGAGCTACAAGCCTCTCACTGGGTATTTATCTTGACAATGTGATGAGCGCATCATAGCAAAGTGAAGCTTTTAAAATACAAGAAATCATTTGACCAATTTTTAAACAATAGCGCTACATTTAGTGCGTGATCTTTTACTAAATAAGCATCTGAGAGAAGATTGTTGGAAAAAAACACAGATTCCCACTATGTGTGGTTCAATCCACACCTCTGTGTTCATCCACATTAAATAAAGGAGGAGGTCAAGCTCGTGTTAACGTTCTCTCCCTCTCAAGTCTTCGGCTTTGGCGACAGATAATAGCTGCACGGTCAAAACTCAGATATGCCACAATGTCCTCTTTGGTCCCCAGCTACTAAACTGCCTGTGTGGCCTTTGGGGCTGAATGATCACAGCTCATTTCAGTGCCAGCCCACGGAGATGTTCCACAAATCAGGTTAAATTCATGATCTTGGAGAAAGCACAATGCTGTGGCAGAAACATAAATAACAGTTAAATGTCTTCTTTTTGGTTCGTTTCATTTCTAGCCAGGCAGGATGTACATTAAAATACACACTGAGGCTACAGAGTGTCTGCTGGATTCTTGACTTGACTGTTTTCACATTCATTTTGTCCCCCCGACTCCACCGCGTTGCCAACCCACGTGGTCTACCCGCTCAGGGTGATTGGGTTTCAGCCATCAAGTGTCAACGCAAGATATGGATAAGGACCAGGAGTCAAGATTTGGGGCTAGGAATCTGTTGGCACTATCAGACTAGTTCAGGGACCAGGGTCCCTCACACACTAAGTATGGCTCATCGCAAACCTTGGCTTGGTGCTACCTATTAGGCATTCGTGACGGCAGTGCAAAGCTATCCACCTTGGGTTATTTGAATTTTTGGCTGAAAACAACTGCAACCACATCTTTTACACTTTCATAGAGAGCTAACATTACATCACATATTTTATGGTCTGTGACAGCAAAAGCAAAGCTGACAAGAACCATTACCTCTGTCCACTCCATATGAAGGCCAAAGGCTAACAGAACAGCTTAGCAGCATCTGCCTGCTTTTATGAGGGCAGATGCTATCAGGCTAATGATGCCATCACGGCTAATTTGGCAGCCACACATCTGCTCCTTGCTGGCAGGAGTTGCGACAGCTCCGCTACCATAACTGCAGACACAGAAACACAATGAGCCATCGCTCAGCTCACCTTTCACCTCCGATGAGCTGCCAGACAACACAAGGTTGCACTTTGTACCCGGGGACCAGATAAGAGATGAAAGGTATGAGTGGTGCTAATGAACTGAATTATCCTCACAATGAAAGACTGTCTAAAGCCATCCCTCTTTGCCACTTCGCCCAGGCCCGAGCATGTTTCTTCGTCTGTGTGAAAACGTGCGGCATTACTGTGTTTGCTTTTGGCCTCGGTGCAGATATCAATTGATGGGTTGTGTTTAAAAGAGAGACAGAGAAAAGAAATATGGGATTATGTGAAATAATCCCAGCTATTGGGTCTTAGTCTTTGTGCAGTTCTATCACACTTGAAAGTTGTTGTTCTCTCATATCTGTGTAATAAGAAAAACATATAGCTGCTCCAATCCAAAATCTAGAATAGATTAAATGACTTATATTTATATAAAACACATGAAAAGTAGATTTTTTTTTTCACTACATGGAATTTAACAATGATTTTTTAATCTGTGCTTAAACTCTTGGCTCACATCAGCTTCGCTGAAAGACACCGAACACCTGTCAGCTCACAAAAAGGGAATTTCAGCAACTAAAGCTGGCCTCTGACCTAACAGGAATTTCCCTGTGGGTGTTAGGCATAATCAAGATTTTGGAAGCAAATTTTTTGCACAACACTGAAAGAGAAGGTGGCATGGCAAATGTTTCCCATGAAGCTTATGTGTATATTATTTTATATTTCGGAGTTCTAATAAGGTTGTCATTATACCACCAACCACTTTGTCTAATAGCAGAGTACCCCGCTGCTGATTATTGGTTGCAAAATGTGTGTAAACTCTCTGCCGACTGCATCTCTCAGTGTGGGAAGAAGTCTTTTCCCTGAGTTGCAGGTCCCGTCTCGCCGTGCAGCATGCGCTGATGTCATGGGAGGCGTTCCCCCTCCCTCTTTATGAGCACGGCTCTGTGATCTCTGGTGGAGATCAATTAGTTGAGCAATCAGCCCGCCCCTTGCTTTTGTGTGAGTAACTGCTCGTAAACCGTTTGGTTGCCTGGCGAACGGGGGAATGCACTGCCTCAACATAAACAGCCACCCAAAGTCAGCCTGGCCTCTCCTCCTCAGTGTAGTGCATGTCATTAGGTAATGCAGCGTGACATCAGCTCGTTGCAATTTACCATTAGCCAGTGTAGTTTAAGATTAGCTGGTAATAATTTGTGTGTCAATTAATGACCTGTTGGAGGTGATTTAAAAAGAGCAGCAGTTGCCTGCAGGTTTTAATGCAGCCAGGTTGATCTGTAGACATTATCCTGGCTTTACTTGCTTAAAACACACACGCAAAAAATGTTTATTCTAACAACATTCAGTGCATTCCTTCACAGTGTTCTGCATGTGCTACAGCACAATGAAGCACTTCCCAGTTTCTCTGCAGTGTGTGAGCTCTGACTGATCCGAGCCATGACCCGTTTTACTTCCAAGGGGGGCTGAACAAAACCGACCCGACATTTTGTAGCAGCCACATTTTGTAATTGTGCAATCAGTAATGACCAGAGTTATTCACTCCCCTTTCTAAACAGCCGCTGCTAGGTGGTGCCAACGATAACACACCCTCTCTTATGAATAATAACGCATAATGGCCAGTGTATCTCAGCCCATTTATCCTCTTGTTGTAGGATTGGGAGCGGTCCAGAGGAGGCGGGAGTGGGCGTAGCACTAGTTCAGTTTGCTGGAACATACGCCATGTAACTGCAACAGCCTCACTTGGAACCTCTGTTGCGTGTCACTCGTTTTTTCTGTCACGCTTTTCATCTCGTCTTTTGGAATGAAATGGGACACAGATACACGAGGGGATGGGATGGGTGTAAAAGAATGTGTTTACATGCTGGCTATTAGCTCTCTTTTTTCTTCTTCTTCTTAGTTTTTCTTTAAATGTCCAGACCTGTTGTCGAGGCCTCTCTTTCACCTGATCCTCCCACCATCAGAGGTCATGTGTTTAAATTTAACGCAGAGCCAAATCTTGATCGCGTTTGAGGTTCGCTTCCTGGCAGCCCACTGGAGGAAACAAAACTGCACTTAAAATGACCAATTAAAGCACAAAGCTGATGGATTGGTGACGGAACATCCTGCTGTCACTGCTTTTCAAGACTGCGGGGCGTTCACTGGAGAATACTTCCTTTTTTATGCTCTGTGTGTGTGTGTGTGTGTGTGTGTGTGTGTGTGTGTGTGTGTGTGTACAACTGCGTCACTGACTAAAAATGCCCGCTGTGACTGTTGCTGAAATATTCTCTTGAGTAATAATCTCATAAAAGCTTATTAGCTTCTGATAGAGCTGTGTGTTTTTGTTTGATGCCTTGTATATTTTCATTTATGAACTGGAGCGCTTCCAAAGTGTAGGTGTGGAAACAGGCTGACAGGAGTGCTGCTCCTTTCCTTCCTCAAGTTTATGGGAGAGGTGATGAAAAGGTCCTCGGTCATTAAGGTCATTAAGCTTGATAAGCAAATTCTGTTCCCCCCGTTCTGTCTCTAAAGGAAGCTTATATGGTTATTGCATGCGGATTGCATCTAAATGCTATAACACCACTGTGCCCAGCTTTCTTAACTGTTCATCCATTACTTCAGTAGCTCTTTACACCATTTAATGTTGAGGTCTAGGCTGTTCCACTGTGTTTTTCTATCCAGGTATGCTTCTACCGTGTTATTGTAATGATGAAAAATTAAGCTGCTGGCAGTCAGATGGTTCTGCATAGTGGATCAAAATCTGATATTACTTTCCTGTGTTCATATTTCCATCAATTTAAACAAGATCTCAAATACAAATGAATGAAATGCAGCCAAAAACATTGACAGAGCCTCCACCATGTTTCACAGATGGCTGTAGACACTCACTGTTGTAACGCCTCGCCTGATCCCTCTCATTTGTACATATTGATGATCATTTGAACCAAAGATTTCAAATTCAAATTCACTCCATAAGACTTGTTGCTACTCATTTTCATTCTAGTTTGGGAGTTAGTATGCATGCCTCAGACTTTTTTTGCTGTTTCTTCCTCTTCCTTCCATTGAAGGTTCATCTGCATCTCTCAGGTCCTGTTTCTGGTCTTTGTTGGATTTCTTTCCTATTTTTTAATGACATGATTTTCAGATACTGTTCATCGGCTGTAGATTAAAGCTGCCACTTCTTCTTTTGTCCTCCACTTATCCAGTTTCCCAGTTTCCTCAAATTTCTTAAGGTCACGCTGGTGGTTCAAGACTTTTGCACGGTACTGTAGGCCAGAGTATATGGAGTTAAAATTACTTTTGCATTTTTAACCTGCATAAGTAAGCAGTGGGATCTGATCAGGAGTCAGTGTTTAATTTTTAAAAAAAATGTTACTAATTTCTTAACATTTGCCAGATTTCCTACATCATAAATTATCGCTGTAAGTCCATATACCTTTGTCAAACCTTTTTTCTCCATGTCATTACCAAGATCTTAAAAGTTCTCTGTCACTGAAGTTGAGTCACAAAGCTAGCTGGTTGGAACAGGGCATGACGTAGGATAAGACTTTGGAGCAGTGTGGCCTTTGTGGCACCACAAGCTTTGTACTTATTTTGTCCTTTGTCTAGATTACTGCAGCCTATAGTTCTTATTCATTGTGTCTTGTGAGTAATTTTGGATTATGGGAATTGTGGTTTAGTGTTGATACAATAGGGAGACATTTGAAAATCACCCACTTATCCTAACTGTAATCACCGAACTGAGGCCGGCCTGAATAGTTTCCTCCAGCTCACGGCTTGTATTTACAGTAAACCTGGCATTACATGAATTGAGCCTAATTGAGCTTGTGGTCATAAGAGGTATTCTCCAGACTAAACCTGTCCTAAACAGTCCTGCTGCAGGACTCCAGTGTTAGGCTGAGGTCCAAATCTCCCCCACAGAGCAAGGAGGTTATTTTAACACTCCGGCACACGGCAGCTCCACGGTGTTCACCCGTGCAGAGGGAATAAGGGAGGAAGAGGCAGGAAGCCACTAGGCTGTAAATCATAATGCTGAGGTGACAATCCATCGTTCTTGTGGCATGTTTATTGTGCTTTTCTTCACTTTTCTCCAAAGGCCTATTTATAACTGGCCACATTCCCATCTCAAAAATGTCTCTCCTGTGTATTTTAGATTGCACATTTAACCCCCTGTCCTAGCTATCAAAGATAAAGCTTAAGTGCAATTGTTTTTCAGTTTTCATTCAATTCACTGAGACATTTGTGGAGTTTTTGCACACAGTGGTGTGTAAACTCTTTACAAGTCAAAGAAAGGTGTGAAGGAAAGCTGTACACCAACTTAGGAAAACTCTTAGAGCTTGAACAGCATCAGATTTTCTTCAGATAGGAGGGGGGGAAAATTAGGAAAATAATGGTTAATGGTTGCTTTTATGGAAACACTGAGAAGTCACAGGGATTTTGTTACTGCTGTGTACATTTCGTCCCAAAGTTTGTCCTGGTTGCTAGGTGGCTTCCAGGACATGGTACTGAGTGAAGAGGAAAAGGCTTGGTGTCTTCCTGAGGCACGTTAACTGAGGAAATCTTAGTGGCAATGTTCAGTGAACCTGAACCTTACTGGAGTAATGAGTAAAACAAATGCAGTACAAAGGCCTCAGCTGTCAGTCAGACCTGCCTGGTTTATTACTAATATATCATTTTACTGTTTAAAGGGACGTGACCCTTATTTTTGCAAATCATTATCAGTTGCCTGTCATAACAAGAGTCACAGGCCAAAGACTGTATGTGAAAGATGGCCACAGTAACGTCAGCTGTTAGTTTAAAATGGCTCTTTTTGAATCCTTGATTATAGCGTCTTTTGTTGTTTGTTTTTATCATTGTTGTTGTTTTGAACAAGAACTAAAGAGACTTGACCCCACTTGCTAAAGCTAGCAAGTGGGGTCGTCAAGGTGCACGCACAGATTGCATAGCTGTTCTAGTTACATTATGCCGACCTGCTAATTAGTAACACAACGCAATGCACATGCTTTTTTGTTAGTTGTTAGTGCAATTACTGCAATTACATCTGATGTTTTTTTTCAAATAACTGCATTAAAAGATAACATCATTGGTTAACCCTTTAAGACCTACCATAGAACCAAGTCCGCCAGAGCTTACATTATATTTTTACATGCTGTAGTGCCATTTATGGGAGCATTTAAAGTTGCTATACATCAATACAACTGTTATAGCCCATATTTTAATAATATGAATGCATTAAGTCCATAGTAACTACATTAATTGCAAAAAAAGTGCAATAAATTACAAAAGAATTGAAAATCGTTTTGGTTTTTTTTACATAAATTTCTACTTGGAGAAATTTAAGAGGTTTATCCCTCAAAACTTTAAATACAAAAAAGTTGCAAAAATAGTTTACAACAACAGGAAATTTAATTTGAGTGTCTTCATAGTTTTATTTTTGAGATACACCAATTTTTATATACTGAAGGAAAAACGATGATGCAAATTTGCAAAGAAAACAGCATGTGCATCAACATAAACTATTTCCAGCAGTGCAATTCGAGTTCTAAGCATCCCAGAAACTATTCAGAAAAGAATAAAGTCAAACATGACTTATAAAAACACCAGTATAGGCTTTTAAGGCCTACAAATAAAAAACTATATTTTCCGCGAAAACAACGTCCCTTCCGGTTTCGGGCAGGAAATGGCGGACATGCGATCGACGTCGGTTTCAATGTGAGAAGTGTTACGAACAGCTGATCAGATCGGCAAAGCGTGTTTCTGGAATATTATGTTTTTGTTCCTGCAAGAGCTTTTTATGCAATTTTTGCAAAGCTATATGTGGAAGGAAACCGTGACCTAGGACAAGCTGATGGCATAAGATGTAAGTACAACTCCTCCGGTTTCATATGCAAAAAAAATTATTGCGCTAGCTTACGCGGTTCCGGTTCTACAGGGATTTAAAAATAGTTACGCAAAATGGAGCGTGCCTGCTCCAACCGGCTTTAAAGGGGTAATAGGTCCAGTTATGTACCTTAAATATATGTGGCCTAGCTGATGGTAAGTGACTACAGGTGCTGATTTGGTACCCACCTGTCATTCAAATCAGATATGGTCCAAATAATCCAACCTTTAAGCCAGCGGTCCCCAAACAATTTTTGCGCCACGGACCGGTTTATGTCCGAGAATATTTTCACGGACCAGCCTTTAAGGTGTCGCGGATAAATACAACATAATAAAACAGTACGGGTACCCAAAAAAGAAGATTTATTCATAACACACGGGAAAAGACCCATGGAAACTAAGTTAACGATTAAAAAAAAATAGCACTAAAAAGACCAAGACCCTTTTTTCTAGAAGAATTTAAACAAGTTCATTTTCATTTCAGCTCAGAAGTTGAGCATTTTAATACTGGAGTCTATAAAGATTGACTCACTTCAGAAGCCAGCCTCAAGTGGTCATTCTAGGAACTACAGTTTTTGGCTCTGGCTTCATTTCTAGCTCCAGAGGCTAATGACTGTATATAAAACAGGGTTAAATATTTATGATTTTACTCTCTGATCTCGGCCTCACTGTATATGCACATTACCCACAATGCAATAGGAATGCTAACATTTTTTTCTGTTGGGGCTTTTTTTGTGGCTAATGCACAATCTGCTAGTAGAGATAGTGAGCGAGCACAGTGGTCTAGTAACCTCAGGTCAGTCTAAGAATCTGCTCAGTTTGTGGTTTTTTTTGTTTAGTTTCATTTTTAATTTTGAAATCTGTAATGTTCAGATCAAAATCAGAGCAAGCACAATGAGCTGTGAGATCAAACAGACTGTAACTTCTCAGCAAGCACTGTTGCATCAGTGTCTACATTAAGTCTTTTTTATGTTTTTTTTATGCATTTTTAAATAAATAAATAGAAACCTTGCAGTCACTTCTGTGACTTCTTTAAAGTCTTATGGTTAGTGCCACAAGACAAAAATGGTGCCGTAACAGAGCCCAGGTACTGCACCAGTTGTATGTCACGGTCAAATCTAACATACTGTTTGGTTTCTCTGTTCTGAGGTCATTTTTCCCAAATGCCTGTATAAGTGGGAACCAGATACAAGGCGTTATCTCTAACTCCCTATCATGAGAAACTGCCTCGCTATCCGTGTAAATAAACACATGTAGGTGTTTGCAGGCTATAGGCTGTTCGGCGTTGCCTGAGCACAGTCAGCGCCTGAGGTTTTCCTGTGAGCAGAGATGGAAGGAAACCGCCTGTTATATGTCTCAGACGAATCAGGAGAGGAAGGAAATCACTTTATACTGTTTGGCTTGAGCCTGTTAAGGCATCGTGAGCCATCTGCCCCACGGTAGCTGTGACGACCTGAACAAGAGATAAGAGGAGGATGGGAACAGTCTACATGCCCACTCAGACTGGAAGGGTTACAGGAGACTGGAAGGCGGCTTAATCCTCTGCCTGTGGATGATTCCTTGCTCCCAGGCTGCTAAAGCAGTCTGCGTCAGTCACACACACACACACACAGTGAGCAGAGGGAGAGTTCCTGCTGATGAATCCCCAGGTTTTCCCGCCTTTGAGCAGATGTGGAACCCTAGGATATTTATAGTCATTTAGGGAACGATGTCTGGTAGCCAGAGAATTTTCCTGTTCTCTATCTATCCTGCTGGATATCCCCTCAAATCCAATAAGTGGTTCCTCATTCTCTTTCAGAGAAGAATTGGTCACTGGGGTATGTGAGAGATGAGGCCAGAGCACAGGAGGATGTAGAAATCCATTATGGAGCAACAGGGCCACTCGGAGACGCCTCCGCAGAGGTTATATGGAAAAATAAATATGTAAGCGGGACCAGCAGCTCTATTTCCTCTTTGAGGCCGGCATATTATGTCTATCCTTTGTTTAAAAGTGAAGTTGCTGTTAGTGAAAAGAGGTGTGAGGCCATTAGCAGCTGGAATTTCTAATGCGTGGTGAAGGTTTAAACAGCAGTCACGTTTAATTTACATGATGTTATTGAGATCAGGCACACACACTGTGAGGCCTAAACTAATGACGGTTTCCCATAAAACTGTAGCAAAGACTTACTATCAATGCTATTCTAGTAGGGTTCAAGACATTTTGCAGATGACCATACGTGTTAGACATCTATAACTGAGCCGGTTGTCACTTGTTGCCTTTGTCTTCCAGTAAAAAGACACCTGTGTTGACAGCGCAGCAGGAAGGATGGTACCAGCTAAAGGAGCTTAGCGTTTCCTCCACAGTGGAGCTGCTTAATGCTTTTTTTAGTGGAGAGGTTGGGGGGAGGTGGCACCGGGGGAAAGTTGGGTAAGTGACACCGAGGAAGCGTGTTGTGTGTGGTCGTACAAGCGGCGTTGTCACTGAGCTGGCTGTGTCGGGTGGCGACACAGCAGGGGAGCTGGCTGGGGGTCTGAAGCTGAGCTGCGGAGCGTGTCACTCCGCTGGCCCATTAATCATTCCCAGGCTGCACTGCTTCAGCGCCTCAAAAGGGCTCGATGTGCACACACTAGGTGGTCTCGATGCCACCCTGGAAGCCCCAGTCAGCTCCGTGTAGACAGACGATGGACACAAAGAGTCGAGCATCCGCACATTCGCACAAACATGTGCATCCATTTCATCTCGGCTACGTGAGCAAGAATGAAGACAAATAAACACTCAGAGCTGTCTTCGCCATTCACCTTGTGGCACTGACACTGTGGTCTGTTGTCAAATAAACAGAAGAATTAAAATAATAATAATCATAATATTATTTAGGATCTGAAAGTGAGTGTAATTGGAGTCCAAGTAGGAGTATGTCATACAGTGACCTACCGATCAGGTCTGAAATTTATATATGTCTGATCATAAATAGGAAGCCATTAAAGGGTCATAGCTGACAACCTGGGAGGATAATAAAATTAAAGTTAGTTTGACATATGTCATTTGTTTTAACATACTTGATGTCTTGTCTTGTTTTTCATGTTTGTCCATTTTGCTGCGAATTTTCTGAAGTTTGATTTTAATCCATCTTGCTGGTTTTATTTTGAAGTGGGTGCTTTTATTTTGAAAGATGAGAGTTGACAGCAGAAAGAGAGAACAAAAACACAAAATTCTCTCCAGTTAAGTGAAAATATTTAAGTTTTTTGTTAACAGGCACCTGTCTGACAGTGGAATATGGTTCACTTGTATTTAAAATTATGTTGTTCGCACTGAACAAATTTGTTGCCGTTTTTAGAGGTTTGTGTGTCTTTGATTTACAGGACTTCAAGCCACCAACGATATCTGCCAATTTGATGCTTTGGATGAATTGTGTGGTAGCTGAGACCTATATATGAGAAATCATATTTCAAACATGCATGAGTCAAGTCTGGTTTCCATATTTTATTTGGTGTAAATTGTGTGTTTTGTGCATCTCCGACCAAGTGGACTTTATCTAAACATGTTTTTGTTCAAATGCAGTAAGTACAGTAGTTCTTATGCTGTGGTCACTGCACTGTTTCATGTGACTGACTGTTTCTGTGAAGCATCAGCTTAAGAGACAATCATTCAGCCAGGGTTACTCTTGGCTGTAAGTTCAGTCATGCAATGAGACACAAGCTGAAGGCGACACCTGTGCAACACGAGTCAAACTTTGTTCTCTACTGTGCAATAAATTCCATTAAAGGAAAAGAACGGCTGGATGAACTGCACTTGTTGTCTGAAACTATATATTTTGGGCCATTTTCACAGCCCATCATGTGTCCAAATCTACGTGTGGTTCTTGTCATCTGACAGAGGCTAAAACTTTTGGATTAAAATGTATAATAAAGCAATCTGTATGCTAGGTGTCAGCATGTTCTGTGTTCTGTGCTAGTCGACACTGCTGTTATGGCGTCCAACAGCTCCTGAGTGAAGAATACGAGCGTTAAGCGAGGGTGAACACACTCCTCTCGAAACACTGAGTCACCTCTCCAAACCACCATCCACAACTTCGCAGAACAAGATTTTTCAGTATGTTCTTAAAAGCCCGAGTGAAACCTTTCTGGCTCCTAACAGCCGTGTCTGTGTTGAATTATGAGCTCAACAAAACAAAATCCTCAAAACATGCAGGCTTTACCCAGAGGACACTGGGTTGTAGCGGAGCATGGATTTTTTTGAGATCCCCCAAATACATCTCTTTGTTTTATGGTTTGGTTGTATACAGAGAAACCTCTTACCAAAGGCACATAGGCTTATGTTGCAAGACAGACTGGAGGCGACAGAGCGAAGGCCAATACCAGAAGCATTGTTCTCCACTTGTAATCGTGACAGAGCTAAATGATGTATTTCTGGACGTATCCAGCTCCAGCATGAAGGATCACCTAACATGGAGGCTTAAATACAAAAAAAACGTAGGTTGTAGTCCTACTGAGCAGAAAGGTCTATGAAAGGTCTATGAAGTGCAATACACTAAACACTGATTTCCCTGTAATCAACCACACAACATGCTTTTAAGTTTATGGTCATGGACAAATAGCTTTAGCAAAGAGCATGTGCAATATGGACTAAGGACTGTATACAAAATATTTGGAGGGAATATGTTTTGCTTTTATCATTGACTGTATAGAAGAGATGGATGGAAGTACTGTGACATCACTCACTGTATAGTGAATCTTCAAGCTGAGCATTGAAGCATTTAACATGCTGGTTTTGGAAACCAGTCATTACAAGCAACGGGTGGATTTTACTGAGAAACCGAAGGACACTGCCCTCTCATTAAAAGCTTCTTATACAGAAGATGCTTTATCTTCCCTTATGACTCTAAAGGGGCCGTGAATTACAAAATGAACACCACTCCATATTAAACAACACTTTAAACTAGAGATTTTAAAAGTAAACTCATCAAGAAAGTGTTTGCTGAGCTCATACGATAAAGAAAATGAGGGTTTTTTTCCCATAAACCTCTATAGAGATGGACTGCTTTTGGCAGCCAGAGGAGTCGCCCCCTGCTGGCCGTGAGAATACATGAAGATTTAAGGTGTTCCTGCTTCATTTGTCAAACCCAAGAGGTACAACCAGCTTTCATCCACTGTCCATTATGTTTATATATCTGGGGCTAAATTACAGTAAAATTTAGAGTGTTAATTATAGTATGTTGGAAAATGTAACATTTTCTTTTTATTTATGAAATTACTTAAAATGACTGTTTACTTTTCTTTTTGTTATTAACAGTTATATTTGTCCAACTAATTCAGTGCAGTTTTATTATTTTATTGTCACTTTGAGATCATTAAAGTATTTTTTTTCTTTCTTTTTACTTAAATGATGATAAGTGTGAGAAAGTTCTAGCTCAAGTAGATAGGACAGACTTTCTTTAACAAGGGGTTCAACCCCCTCTGATAGTAAGTGACGTGCCCATAAACAAGGCATTGGTGCGGAATAACCATAATGATATGGTTATGATAATAATAGAAAACAAAGTAAATGTTGGAGTGAGCAGCATGCTCCTGTTGTGGGTTGTTAATGATCCCAGGGATAACCTCCTTTTCCTTTGGGTTTGAACCAACCTTCACGAGTGCTGTGCAAACAGTCTAAAGCAGACCAAGACTCAAAAACAGAAGAACTAAGTCTCTTTACTGAAGATTAATTTTTATCCCGCTTCTAAGGTATTTTATTGTCAAGTTAAATTACTGATTTTAAAAAAGTACATCATATATGATGAGATATGGCAAACAAAGCCCTGGTAGGCGTTAACTCTTCGCAGTCACATCTCAGTTCTTGGGGTTTCCTTCAACAAATGCCAAAGGAATCTGGAATTGTTCAAATATCATTCGAGATAACCTCGCAATTAAGTGGCCTTTAAAAAATGGATCCAAAAACAAAAGAAAATGATGGATAATGGTTCTTGTCACAGTTTCCACAGCGAGTGTCTCCAGTTTTCCTGCTAGGGTCGACCCCAGAGGAGTCCGTCATTTGAGCTGTGCCGATAGTTTTTTTTTTCTTTTTCATATTCATAAGGAAAGCACAGGCGGGTCTGCTTCACATTTGATTTTACTGATTGAAATAAATTGCTTCATTACTGCCTGCAATTTTCTCTCCCGTCGGTCACCCCGTTTGAGATTTCCTCCCTGTGCGCCTCCGAGCTGCAGCCGTGCAGCGCTGACAAGTTCTACATGACTGAGACTCGTCAGTCCGGCGGCCTGGCGGTCCGGTCCCGGTTGGACTCTGTCAAGGGTGTCTGACTTTCCACGCTGCTGCAGTGCCAGAAATGTTCCCGAGTGTTTCCTCACCTGCAGCACACCTGTTTCCTATTAACTGCTTTTTATTGAACATCTCTTTCTATTTTCTTCTCATTATTCCACCTTTATTAAAGACACTTTGCTTTGCTGTTGTTGAGTCTGCTTTAGACTGTTTGCACGGCGCAGTGAAGGTTGTTTCAAACCCAGGGGGGAAAGACTGTTCCTCCTGCGATCATTTACAGCCCACAACAGGAGCATGTCGCTCACTCAAACATTTACTTTGTTTTTTATTATCACTATCCCTATTAAAGCCAACCTGATTCCTCGCCAGTGTTGTTTATGAACGCTTCACTTATTATCAGAGGGACTAAAAACCTTCCTGTCTGATCATCTGCAAACACAGTGTGTATTGTGCCTGCTTGTTAAGACGTATGAAACCCATCAAAACAACAACAAGCCCAAAAATAGCGGTCACCTCTGGCTATTGTTGCCTTAAAAAAACATAAAGAAAGAAAATTCACTCTACCCCGCAACACACACACATGCACACTCACACAAATATGTCTCAGCTTCCAAATTCAACAGAAAGGGCTGACTCTGTGCCCCCTGGCATTGCCACACAGCGACAGGCCAGAGAATAGGGGGGGGGGGGGGGGGGGGGGGGGGGAGAGCGAAGGGACCCGAATGCAGCTTCTATTACAAGGAAACCTATGACATCATTGCTTTGCAGAAATTCTTCTCTCCCGTCACATGGGCTGCTGCTAAGGAGCTGAAATGAGACCCAGATGGTGAGCAGGCCTGGCCCGGCCTAACCTGGCATCCCAGGGGCGGGGAGCGGGTGGCACAGACACCGTCAGCAGAAACGGTGTCAGTGGTGCCACTGAGCCATATTTGAAATCATCATGGCTCAGCGGTAAACTGAACATGAAAGCAGGGCTTTAGATGTGGAGTGGCTCACATGGTTGCGGTGTCCTTGTATCGCCAGGCTCTGGTTCCCTCCTGTCTCCAGCAGTGTCTCCTCTCCCCCCCTCTCTCTCTTTCTCTCTGAACTGCTGCCATGCAAGGTACTCATAACCCGACTGATTTGAAAGTCTGATTCGATTGAATCCAAGTGCACAGCCCAGCTGCACAAATGCAAATGGCCTTGAACACGGACACTTCTTCCAGATGAAAATATTGTGCGACAATATCCACTTTTCCGCTGGCAGTAAGTGGACATTAACATCCATTTTTAACGGATTTTAAAATTCAGATGAAGGCATTTTAAAAACGAGTGCTGCTGTTGGCAGTACTTGAGTGTCTTTAAGAGGACTGTTGGGTTACATGTGACCAGAAGAAGCCACTTCAAAGGCAGCTGTAGCATTGATTTGAATTCTTCTGTCATATTTACCGTCAATCCCGGCGGCTCTTTAAAGATACGTGAACGTGCATTTAGATTCTTTATTACAGAGTGTACTGGCAGAGTCAGCCAGCAGCCGTCTGATACAATCACATCCTAATTCAGCTGCCTTGTGGGTGGCAAATAGGTTGGCTCTTCCTCACAAAGATATCTGTGTAGGTTTAATGAATGCCTGACGCCGTTTTCTACACTACAGGGTTGCTCGATGGAATCTCTCCTACAAACACTTTTTTTCCTTACACTTAGAGACACATAAAAGCAGCTACAGGAAAATTCACCTCAAAATTGTATGAGACTGACTGCACCTCCAGTTGTCCGGAGGTTCTAAAAAAAAAGAAGAAGAAGAAAGAAAGAAAAGAAAGAAAAACAGAGCATCACGCGGCAGGGTGACAGCAAAAGCAAAAGCATAAATCGAACAAGTGCAAAATTACACGTATGAGTGAAGGGACCATCTTCATCTCGTCTCGAAACCCACTTGGCAAGCCAAAGTTTCCCACAGTACACTCCCCCCTCCCCCACCCCCACCTTCACAGCCCATCAGTCACTCAGGCCGGAGAGGAGCAGGGGCCTGACTGTCAGGGGTCAGAGCGCCATATACGCGGAACACGAAGAGAATATGAAGCAGCTGCCTGGGACATGAGAGCCTGATGTGTCACCATATGTGCGCGTTTCCCAACATTATGCATTCCTTTATGGCTCACGGTCAAATATCATCACGCACTGAGTAATTAAACAAGCACCGAGCTGTGTGTGTGTGTGCGTGCGTGTGTGTGTGTGTGTGTGTGTGTGTGTGTGTGTGTGTGTGTGTGTGTGTGTGTGTGTGTGTGTGTGTGTGTGTGTGTGTGACAGTAGTGTCTGTTACGTAATTAAAAAACAGAGAGCTCGCAATAAAAAATATGTTTTGGAGAAAAACTATAGATGCTGCAGTTTTTAACGTGTAACACACTTTAAAAAATGAATTGCGGATTTAAATGATTTGCTGAGCTTTTCTCAGACTTGAAATCACATTTATTTTACTTTCCACGGCACAGTTTTGAGAGCAGCGCCTGCGTGGTTTTGTTTTCACGGCCGTCTCTTTTACTTGCTTACCTTTTCTGTTAGATTGGGTGAAAGTTTCAAAGAGTTTTGAAAGGTCGCGCATAGTAAAGGCACCTAAATGACTCCGGATAGCTGAGGGCCGCACGGAGATTTAAAAGAAGTGGATACTTTTGCCCAACATGCAAAATATTCCCATTTATAATAAGATGATTAAAAACAACTATGCGAGAGATGCAATACCAAAATAAATGATGCATTTTTTATTTCTAATATAAAATATGTGCAAAAAAAAAAAAAAAAAAAAAAACCTCGTGACTATAGAGAGACAGTTTGAGTCTCGCTCTAATCTTTTTTCAGTCTCTTTACTGTAATTTTGAATGTCCTGGGGGGTTTTCTTGCAGCCGTTCGATGTCTCCTTGTAAATGTTGACGTTCCCTTCATATGGAAGTTATGAAGAAACGCTGGGTGGCCAAACGCATTCCACGGGGTGAGAGTGAGAGGGGGAAAGAGCAGGAGGGGGGACCCGTGCCCCTCTTGTTTTATGGTCAAATTTGTCAGTCGTTCACCTCCAGCTGATAGGAATGCTGCTGCCAACGTAAATGCGTTTCTTTCTTTCTTTTCTTTTCTTTTCTTTTTTTTTGATGACGACCCTGCATGCAAAGTCATGGGAAGTTGACTTTGTCCTGAACAATAAGTGAAACCAACTCTCCCATAACCGCTCTCTCTCTCTCTTCCCTCAGCACCGCGATGTCCTCCAGCGGGGAGGAGAAATCCAGACACATCATTAGCGCCACAACTCTGCATCCCCACCGCCAGACCATATGGACCAGAGCGCTCAGTGGAAACAACCCCTCCCCCTGGCTCCTCTTCTTTCATGCAAAAGGTGTCAGGACACCCTTATTATTTTCTCTTAGGGAGACATGATCAGTCTGGCTTTTTTTTTTATTATCTGATGACACCAGTCGCACAAAAAAAAAGTGAGTTGGTGGTGTAAAGGGGGCCCTCCCTCCCTCCCCTTTACAGCGAGATGGATGCCACAAGTGACAAGCCTTTGTTTTAGTAAAATACACTCACATGCTGGCTTTTGCAAGGGCGAAAGGCGGAGGCCAAGGGGAACAACTTGTTCACTTGTTCCGTTTGGTTGAGCAAACCATGGCAGTGTCGGAGACTTTGTTACATTTCCAGGTTTGCTTCGCTTTAAGCTGTTGATATAAACTTTCCTGCTCTCTGTTCAGAAATAATCAGCATCGCAGCAAATACACTCTCCCTACAATTTAAAAAAAAAAAAGAGGGGCGATCTGGCTTCAGATTACCCAGCGCTTTGTCCTCCTCTCTGAATAGTTTACTGCCTCTAAAGTGGCAGTTTATACTCTACGTGCCAAAAATGTCAATAAAACCGCCCTAATCGCCCGTCCAATCTGTAATAGCACCTGCTTATGGAAACACAACACGCCCCTGCAGTGTATCTGTGCAGCTGCAATGTTTCCTTTCCTATTAGAGCTGCTACTACAGTCGGAAACACGCGGGGCAAAACGAAGTCACGCATTTGGGCAGGCGCGCTTTGTTTACTGAAACGACTTCCTGCCTTTTCTTTGCTATTCATGGATTTATTGTGGATGTTGATAAAGATCAAAGGTTGACAAAGTGCGTTTTTGCAGAACTGATATGGAGGATGTGAAAGTTGGGAAACAACAGAAAAAGACTTTTTTTTTCTTTATTTCACGGTGGCGCACCTGCCTCCTAGAAATCATTGGTGTTTCTTTTAGCGTAATTTGTATTTTTTTTTTTTCAAACTAAATTGGCGAAATCTTTAATTTGCTGAAACAGCAATTAGTCCTAATTTCTACTGAAAAAAGATCTTGCTATTTTTTTTCCTGCGGTCGTTTCAACAACAGTTTATTTGGTTTGAGAGATATAAAAAGTATAATAAATACCCTTATAAATGATAATAATTCACCAATAAGTTGGTTAATTTTCAAGAAAGTATTTTGAAGATATAGACGTTTTAGTTTGAGGGGTTTTCACTGCGCAGGTGCTGAGATTTCAGCTTGTTTTTGACATAAAGGCCTTTTCCTCCTCTTTTCCTCCAATAAAATATATTTAGCCAAAAAGAAATTAATTATTTCTAATTTAAGGAGCACCATTTACCATATTTCCCTGTGCGTAAAGTACGCATTTTAGACTTAGGCGCAAAATGATATTTTAAATTGGAGAGACTAGTTATCAGGGGAGTGAGAAAAACAAAAGTAAAGACAAACGAATAATCACCTGGCTAGAATTAAGTGTGTGTGTGTGTGTGTGTGTGTGTGTGTGTGTGTGTGTGTGTGTGTGTGTGTGTGTGTGTGTGTACAGCAGAAAACACTGATAACAACACTCATTACGATTATTTTGGCACTGATAAATGCTTAAATATTTCCAGAGTGAATTGGAAAACAGGGGATCCCTTACCGACACATTCGTTGGCTTCTCTAACCGTGGCGCGCTGCCAGGGTCGGTCGTAGTGGAAAGGTTTGCACCTGTCGCACTCCGGTCCCGCCGTGTTGTGTTTGCACTCGCAAACCAGATTCCCCTCTCTGTCCTTGACGCACTTTGAAGCGTGCCCGTTGCACTTGCACCGTCCTCCGACCTGCAGGTCCGACACTGCGTAAAAGTAGGAATCGCGGGCTAGCTCGGAGTCGTCCTCGTTCTCGTCTCCGAACGTGTGAAGCCGGCTGAAGATCACCTTGATGTCCGTGGCTGTCACCCAGTCCTGAAGCACCGGAGAGTTATCAAAGTCGTGTGCCGACGGTCTGCCGTCCAGCGTGCTGAAGGCTATGAGCCCACCTGTCAGCGGGTGCATGTCTGTGTGGGAGTCCGTGCAGATCGCCTCTTGCTCGTTCTGCTTCGTAATTGCTGCCCTGTTCTGCCGGTTGTACATCTTCTTGCACTGAGTGGAATAAAACTGAAAAGGTACCCACGATTTGCCATAGTCCATGGACTTGTAGATCGCCATGGACTCGGGTCTGGGCGAGCAGAACTGCAGGCTCACATAGGTGACCTCAAACTTTTTACCCAAGGACAAGGTGAGAGTGACGTTCTGCGGATACTGCACGTAGTTTTCAGACTGCCAGCAGGTGAGGTTGTGAGGGTTGTTGAGGTCTGTCAAATAGGCAGGTGGATGGGACTTTTTGGGATCTCCGGAGTCGCACGTGTGACAGTCCCTACTCCTCTCCTCTCCTTTTTCGGTCACCACGCAGTAGCGGGCGGCCGGAGTGCCGCAGGTGCTGGACACGCGCACGTCCTTCCCAAAAGCAGAGTTGACAAAGTCGGGGATGCATCTCCGAGGATTCCCGTTCTCGTCATAGCACGGGTCCGGAGGGGAAGACTGTGCAGCAAACATGCTGAACCCGTATCCCCCAAAGACACATTTGGTAAGCGCAGAAACTGTCACCAAGGTGACCCAAACCTCCAAAATCCTTTGCATTGTAATCCGTGAGTCGTAGGGGGTGGGTTTGCGCTGAAATGCGACGAGGACAAGATAATCAGTTAGCAGCGCTGCAGTCAGGTATTAAGAAGAAAACAAGACAGCTATTAAACAATAAATAACGCTCACGAGGAAATTAGAGAGTGGGTTAGGACGCAAACAAATGCATGAAAAGAAATAAATGTGTATAAAATATTCTTACAGGGCCAAGAAAACTCCACCTAGACCACTACCTCCAAATATACAGCTCAGCCTGAAAGTGCAGGAGAACTCCAAAGAATTTGGAGAAACAGCCTATCCGATTTAATCCGCAACTACTGCTATAGTTATACTTCCCCCCCCCTCTTTAAAAAACCCAGAATAAAACCAAGATATGGCAAATGCCCAGCTGGCTCTGACCCTCCTTCTGCCTCTGCCTGTCCACTCAGTCACACCTCTGCCCACCTCTATCTCCTTCTGTCCCATTCCCTCTCTGTTATAATAGAAAAAAGGGGGCTCCGCTCATTCAGTCAGGAGTCGGAGCTTTTTTTTTTCTTTTTTCTTTTTTAATGTCTCGACGTCGGAGATGGAGCAGCGACATCGTCCGACATATTACGTGAACTACAAGCTTAAAAAGCAAACTCGAAATGAAACTTAAGAGTCATGCAGTCATTTGATTTTTTCAGCTACCTCTCTCTCTTTAATCAACAGTGTATGTATGTGTTATTTAACTAAGATACAATAATAAAAAAAACACGTCTAAGATACCATCAATGACCACCGTGGTTTCATCGCTGGTCTTTAAACCACATCCTTATCTTCACGCACAGGAAATCAGCTGCACGTTTGCAGCCCCAGTAAGCTGCAAGTAGCAAGACACAACCTTCCTTTTCATGTCGTTATTGTCTAATGTGCCAGCAAGGGAGTGATGCAACATTGCCTAACAGGCACACTGTACATTAAAAAAAATCATCTGAACTGTCGTCTCAATGAGATATATAATGAAATATTACATATAAACAGCTTAAAGCCATCTTTTTTTTTAATCATAGGTTAACTTTTGTTAACCTTGTCTTCAGTTTTAATTGGGATTGTTATTTTTGGATTCCATTTATTTTATTTATTTGAACAACGTTGTAAAGTCAGATAAAGTAAGTGTTGTGAAAATATGAACGAGTACTTAGAATGTCTTGATACATGCTCAGTCATCCAGGTATAACGAAATCCTTTGAAGGGAAAGAGCATCTTTGAATCAAGGAGGGGGGCTAAGGATACGTCTTTCACCATCTTACAAAGCTGTGATTGGAGCCATTCCCCATCTCTCTGTAAATTGTACGCACCATGACAATTTAGATATTGAAAATGACCTCATGGCCCATCATTCCCCAGTTGGGGAAACCTCTGGTGTTGGAAACTGAAGGAGTCACACACAAGTGGATGAAATGGATTAGGGATAGGGACTATAAATATATATATAGTATTATATATGTGTGTGTGTGTCTTTTTTTTAACCATTGTTTATTTTTGGTAACTTGTAGATAAAATTTTACTCTGATTAATGTTTTTAGAAATTGCTGGGTTGTTGATAGGAAAGGGGAAGCTGATAAATGTTTCAGAATTGCAACACTCTTTTGGGTGTTTACGTATGCTGTGATAATGTTAGGTAAAAGAGGAAACATCACAAAACAAAAGCAAATGTAGCACATTGAGCATCACTACTGATACACAAAGCAACAATAAGTTACACTCAGCAGTTTATTTCTTACATTGTGCTAATATTGCGTTGGACTACCTTTTGTCTTCAGAGCTGCCTTAATTCTTAACGGCAGAGACTGATAAAGGTCATGGAAATATTTGCTAAAAGGGTTTGTTCTGTATTGACATGACAGCATCATGCAACTGCTGCAGATTTGCATGTGCATCATCTGTTAAAGCACATCCCAGTGGCGCTATATTGGATTGAGATCTGATGACTGTGGAGGAAAATTGTGCACCGTGGAGGAAAATTGTGCACCGTGAACTCACTGTCATGTCCAAGAAAGTTCTTTATCCTGCTGGAAGCAGCCAGAGAAGATATGAACAATGTGGTCATAAGACAGTGGATATGGTCAGCAACAATACTCAGGTATGCTGTGGTTTTACATGATGCTCCGTTGGTACACAAAGTGTGCCAAGAAAATATTCCTCCCACCATTACACCACCTGGATGGATCCATGCTTTTATGTTGTTTACTCCAAATTCTGACCATATTATTTGAATATTACAGCAGTAAGAGACTCATCAAACCAGGCAGTGTTTTTTCAGTTGACTAATTTAGGTGAGTGCATGCAAACTGTAGCCTCAGTTTCCTTTTCTTAGCTATTAGGAGTGGTGCCCAGCATGGTCTTCTACCGCTGTATCCCGCTTCTCTTTGGGGAGCACCTAAAATTTGCTGTCCCCCCAGTGCCTCCCCTGACAAGACTGTCCTATGTTGGTAATACCTGTATTAAACATGAGCACAAGAGATGAAGACACCCTACAATGAGTTGAAACATGAACGTGTTAACTTAAACAGGCTATTATGGATCTCAGAAGCGATATCAACTTTAATAGCAGGAAATTAACCAGGCACATAATTATTTTCTTCTTCTTATGTTTTTAAAAAGGAAAAACAGATCAGCGACAGCTTCAGCTCGCCTCTCTTTGGTTTAAGCATCTAATGGGTTTACTGTATTTGCCTGAAACCGCCAAAGCTAATTTTGCATCTAGAAGGATTCAAAATCTACTTAACTGACATCCTACCTCACTTTATCTTCCCTTTATTCTACTCACACAATGCACTAGAGGGAACTAGAGTCCTGCACTCAGGGCACAGAGAAGATGCACACATCTAGTTCCCTCTGACACTCACTGAATTATACCATGTGAACAGGCATTTACCAGTAATGGCATAAATATGTTTCCTACTAAAGGGTTTTCTTACCAGAAAGAGTAGCTAACATCTCTTGGTGTCACTTACTACCTAAAACAGCTTTCCTAACTGCTGTATGTGCACTGCTTACACTCACATAGGCCATCCAAAGAGGCTTTGGCATGCTGTGGAGTCTGTGTTCAGAAATTTATATGAAATTT
Source organism: Diplotaxodon limnothrissa (assembly GCF_057381915.1). NCBI lineage: Eukaryota > Metazoa > Chordata > Actinopteri > Cichliformes > Cichlidae > Diplotaxodon > Diplotaxodon limnothrissa. Next base: position 9,031,434 of record NC_140599.1, on the reverse strand, counting down.
GTGTGATTGATTTCTCTATGTAAAGGACTAAGAACCCCAGTTTTTATCGCCTTATCTCTGGGGACTGACACATTTGATCACAACAGTCTAGACGTTTATGGCACAATGTTGTGAACAACTTTAGTCAAATGAGGTCTGTCTTAAAAAAAAGACTCCTCCTACTGCTTCAGCACAATGTCTTGTGTAAACTACTTCAGTATAAAGACTCATCAAGTTCCTGTTTTGCAGCACATGCTCTCTTAGCTGTGCAGTTGGAGGGTCTATTTTTGAAAAGCACCAACACAGGAGGATGTGGTCTCCGTATTGTTTCCCTTCGTTGGCGTTTCTCAGTTGTGGTACATCTGGGATGATCTAGGACACAGATTACAGTGCTCACTGGTAAGATTTATCTCGCTTTGCTGGTTGTCTCTAATTTTATGCGCATTAAAAACATTTAAGCATCAACTTGCATGTGCATCTCTGCTCATATCAGGCTGTCTGTAACTCGTTTTAGAACGAGCATCTATCACCCAGCTTATAAGAGACCTAACGGCAAACTTTAATTCAACCTCTGCAGATTTCCTGTTCCTCTTCTTTTGTTGAAAGCTGATGTTGATGTAACCAGGCTGTCACGCCATAAAAATACATTTGATTGGCTTAAAGTGCAGCAATCCTATTGTGTCAAGTTCCCATCAAATAATGGTATTTTGTTTTTTTTTTTGCATTGTGGCACGTCATGTTTACATGGCAGGCCTGAACAATATAACCTGAAAGCATACAATGGATTAACACCTGCTTCCTCAGTGGACAATTGATGGACTTGCTTGCTGCTAGGGGATATGCCAGGTAGCTGCTGCAAACAAATACTTCCAGCATATCCTTGTTGGTCATGTGCTATGTGCAGATGTAGTTATTTCGTGCCCTGCAGCTTTAGATTTTAAGCTTGAACTACGACTACGAAGCCACAGCGTGACTAAAAGTCATTGTCTGTGTCAGTGACTTGTTTCATGTTCCGCTTTAATTCCTGTTTTTCTGTATCCTCTGTTACGGCCGTTCCCAAGTAGAGGATGTGTGTCTCTGTGTTTGTGTGTGTCTTCATGTACACAAACACATTACACAAAGTTTGAAATCATTACCTATAAGAAATACCGTAGGCAGCTGAAGGTAAGGGATATGTGGCTGAAACATCTCATTAGACTGGTGATGTTGGTGAAAGGTTAGCTGAGTTCATCTGACCATGGAAGCAAGCCCCTTAAAAAAATAAAAGTTCGGCGTCACCACTATGTTGCAATACTGTGAACGCTCTGCATGTCTACCCATGTCTAAAGAGAGTAGTTCCATTTTTCTTTTAAAATTTCAACTGGACTCTTTATCCACATTTCAAGCTACATATTTTTGGTTGTTGCTGAACTCTTTGGATAATTTGCTATTCAAAATAATGCCTACATATTTTACACTGGGCCTGCTGTCTAAAACAAGCTGTTGTTAATCTTCTTCCCCTTCCTTTAAGCTAATTGTCTTCTCATTGACTGCCTCTGGTAAACAAGTTTGGACAGCAGGTGGGTGGGGCTGTTGCGCCTGAGATAACCGTATAAGGGATATCCTATCTCAGTGACATCATATGAAGCTGAGACAAGAAATAAGTGCTGGAAAACACATGTTTGGAGCAGTCTGAAGCCTTGAAACGTTTTGCTCACATTATTTCATTAGGCATGCTTAATATGAGCATCGACAATATATATATAAATGACACAAGATGTTCCCTTTAATTTACACTGTGTGCCTCAGAGAGGCCTTTTCCCGTTTTGATTGGTTGAGATTAGCCCATTTTTCCAGTTACAGCTTCCTTAGAAAAAGTACCAGGGGAAATATTCCTTCTCATCCATGTCATAGGGTGTGATCTGAGTTTAAGTAAATACTGCAGCAAACCATGTCTCAGGGGAATCTGCTCATGCTGCTACCTACTTCACTGTGCGCTTTTTATTGCAGCTAAATGTGTGAACGCCCAAACCACAGGTGCATGTAAGTGAATTCCAGCAATTCTTTTTTCTTGTGCGACCATGTTTACTTCAAAGTCACACATTTGCTTGATTTAGGACTAAAGAGGCTCAAATAGGAAGTTGTCCGTTTGTAAGTCATTTCCAACTTGCTTGTGAGTCACATGAATGTGGTGTCACCAGCTGATTTTAAGAATGAAAAAGTAGAAGTTGTTGAGCTGTTTTCCACCAGCTCATCTCCGGTCCACTCCCCCAGTCTGTGACTCACTGGCATTACTAGGAAGTGCCAGTCTGCTGTGTTTTTTTACCCTGCTGTGGACACTGGTTGGACACTTGCTGTTTGCTTGTGAGAGCAAGTGTTGGTCTGGAAAGGGATAAACAATGATTGTAAAGTGTGGCCAGCACCATCAGTGGGAAGTCTGAGTGACTGAAGAGACCAGAGACCAAAAGAGACCAAAGCATCAAAGGGAGTAATTTAGCTTTTTTCTATTTGTCTGCCTCAGTAGAAGACGATGCAGACGCTGGATCAGAGCTCATGCACCGAGGATCGAATCCAGCATGTCCTCGAGCGCTGCCTCAGTCACCTGGGTGTCGACACTCCTGACACACAGCTCTGGAAAGGTAGGATTCAAAAGCAAAGCTGCTTTTAATGGTAACACCCCAGAAAATGATATCATCAGCCTAACAAACCACTATGAGGGGCGGGGGAAGACATGTTAAGACTACTGGTGGAAAAACTGTAAAACTATTTAAAATAATATTATTTAAAATATTATTTAAAATATTAAATATTTATTATTTCCAAATAATAATAATGTAATAAGACTTATACCCTCAATGAACTGGGAGCTGTAAGAGAAAAATGGGAATTGAAAGTGGTGACACACAGAATGAGCAAGTATCCGGTTATGCAAGATCCTTTTTTAAAATTTCTAACTAAAAACCCTTCATTGAAAAACAGGCAGCAAAAGTGAAAGTGGCGTCATCGTTTTCAAGCATCTTTCTAACTATAAGCCGAGTACCTGAACAGTCTGTTTACTGGTTGCCATCAGACTGAAACCTAAAAGGAGAAATACGCAGCTCAGTTCAGGTTTTTTAAAATTTCTCTCTGCCCTGACTAGCCGGACTGTGCATCAATCGCTGGTCTTTGGAGGAACTTGTGAAGAGAGATCCCCACAACTTCCTCATCCTTCTACAGCAAATACTGAGGAAAACAAAGGAGGTGAAAAGCCGAAACACCAACATCAATTTCTGCGCTGTTTATTGCTATAGGAGGAAAGGCAGTGGTTTCAATTCAAGTTTTTTCTTCCTCTACAGGTGCTGGAGCAGTGTCAGTATGAGCTGGTGGTGCCGCTCTCGCTCTTGTTCTCTTCCACCCTCCTGAGAGTGAGTTATTATTTACTGATCAGGACAGAAATGAGAAGGAATCCTCCCATTATCAGCTGCACAGTAAAAACATTTGTGGAACTTACATTAACACTTACTCACTCTTGCAGGCTCCTTACTTGCCAGCAAACAGTGGCGTGCTGCAGGACGCCAACCTGTTGTTCCATGGTTTCCTGTCCTGGCCCGAGCCCTGCAGTTCTGCTGCTAAACGTCTGCTTAATGTCATCCAGCAGGAGCTCCGAGCACCAGGTTGCAATGAAACTAATATGCACAGCAGTAAAATATGAAAGACATAACAATAGATACCACCAGTAGTTACTACTAGCTAAGTGTTTATACAATAATAGTGAGCGTCATTGGCAGCAAAGCCAGTTTAATAGAAACAAAAGGAAGAAGGTTGTATCCTTTAATCAGAGAAGGAGGAAGCAAACTGAGTTCAAAACAAAGCAGCTAACAGATAGTTTAGAGTTAACTCAAAGCTACTTATCAGTTTAATGTTAATCAGACTTGGTTAATCAGGTAATCAGACTTGACCAAACAATCCCAAATGGTGGTTAATTCTGCTGGTAAATGTGGAAACTTCCACCAGTAGAATTAAGTGCCACCTAATATGAATCCACTTAGTGACTGACTGCTGTTGACACTTGTTATGTATTTAGTAAAATCAGTTTATAGTTTTGTGGTACTACTTTCTGTGTAAAGTAGAGAACACCAAGTGTGGTGTATGTGCGCATTGATGTGCCTTTCCTCAAAATGGTTATTAAAGTAAGCTACTAACAACCAAAAAGGCATTGTTACTTTACCAGTTAAGTTATAAGAGAGAATATAACAACACTGAAGGTCTAATAGAGTTCATTTGGTGTTGACACATGAAAATATAGAAAACACTGGTTTGGTTAATTACCATGTGACCACATGGAGGCAGTGTCTCCCTGACAAAACCACCTCATGCATTCATACTTGTAGATCCATGTATTTGACCTTTCTCCTATTTGTTTGCTGTAGGTATTTCATTTCAAAGACTGGTAAGGACGGAGCAGGGTATTTCCCATGAGATTCACGGCTCTAAAACCATGTAAGTCCACGAAAAATGTAATGATTACAGAATGTGAGTGAAAATATTAAAAAAAAGATCTGTTAAATGAGTTAAACATTGCTGATATTTCTGTGCGCACTAAACATTTGCGTGTGTGTTTGTGGGCGTTAATGTATGCAGCACGGTACTGCTGGTGAGTCCAGATGATGATGTTCCTACAGAGGTGCAGTCTGTCTCCGAGCAGCTGAGTGCCTCCCAGCATTGCAGCAGAGACGTCACCATCACTCTGATCCTGCACAGCTTTCAGGCAGCTCTGGGCACCAAACATGACCTACAGGAGCTCCACAAAGCCCTGCAGGTGACTCCTCACTGACTGTTTTGGTAACACTTTCTAATGTGACTATACTTTTCAATTGCATATTACTTAAAATCACTTACTTAAATTTGCCTACGGTATAATTATTTCTTTGCTCCCTGTGAAAATCTGACTTGCCTCCCCCTTATTCTAGCATACCGCACCTTTATTTGTAGGTAAATATTATTATATATTATATGTAATTTTACTGTATTACAGGAGAACTACATCCCTAGTTGCAAGCTGTAAATATCTAAAGGTTTTTCACAATTTTTTCCCCTTAAAGTTTTTTCTTTCTTTGTTTTTTTTCTTAATGTTTAATGTTTCTTTCAGAGTAAGCAGCCTGAGGAGCTGGACCAGATTCTGCAGTCACTGACAGAAAGCATGGAGATGGCAGCCTCTGCAGCAGATCTTGGATCAGCAAGAGAGGGAATACTCCAAAGAATGGAGAGGCTCAAAGAAAGCCTTGCTATACCTGCTCGTGCCGATGAAGGCACAGACATGGGTAGGTCAGGGAATAACATGAAATAACATGAAAGCACTATATATGAAAATGGCGCTGTTCACTTTAATCTCAGTATTTCCTCTTCTCATCAGGAGCTGTTGACATTTTCACGCTGCCCTTCCCCAAATGCCACAAATGCCACTGGGAAAATGATAACTTTGGTAACAAGCTCAGTTTAAACAGATTTATGACTAAAGCTTCCTTTAACTGAGCTACAGAATAATCTGCTAACGCTAATCCTGCTCTTTGCATCACTGCAGATGTTCTGAAACACATTCTTGGAGCTCAGAATGACATGGATTCATCAGACTGTTTCCTTAAAACCGGACTTGACGATGATGACAATAACGACACCAGCTTTGATGAGGAAGACGAACCGGAAGGAAACAAAGATCATCCTGAGTTTCAAAGTCATCGCATCTCCACCGCGTCCTCGTCCTCCAGGGACTCCGGCTATTCTCTGTCTTCCAGCTGGTCTGTGCCGTCTGGCTCATCGGGTGTGGAATCGGGCGAGGAGACAACACAGGAGGACATAGAGGAAAGACCAGACAGACAGCCCAAACCTAGAAAGAAACCAAAGAAGAAGTCTAGATCCCTCCTAGGCTTCTCTTTGCTTTTCAAGCCCTCTCGCAGTCCTAGGGTTTGCCGCCGTGTCCAGAGCATGGCCTACCACAAAGACTTTGAAAGAACTCAGTCACACCTCAAACCCTCCAAAGTTCATCCCCTTCATGAGTCCCCTGCTCCCTTGGATCCTCTTTCCCCTCAAAAGCATTTGTGCGTCCGCAGGAGACCGATCCTGAGTTGCAACGAGGAGGATCTGGTAGAAGCACCTACCCTCGTCAAGGTGGTGGTGTTTGGAGGTGACAGAGAGGCTGGAAGGCTGGCCAGAGCCTACAGCGACCTGCATCAGAAAGAGAGCAAATGTCCCCAGCTCACCAAGGTGTGCAAGCTGCAGTTTTACTTTGTTCCCACCAAAAGACAAAGTGGAAGTCCGGGAGGAGGGCACACACCAACTGAGGAGCGGATAGTAGGTTTAACCAAAACCACTACCTCTGTGGTGAGAACATCTGCCACCTCTGCATCTCAGTTTATCCCGTCTTTTATCTCCATATGTTCATAGATAGGATGGGACCACTTTTAAAGAATAATCCTTAAAACAACTTTTAATTTCATTGATCAGCTATGAATGAGTACTTTATGTGCCTGGCTCCAAAAAAAACGTCTTTTCATTGTTCATAATAAATTCGCTTTCTCTCCAGGACTTAGACGTCAAATATATAGACTGTACATTAAAGATGGATGTAGCCAGCAAATTTATTTTAGTTTTGTTTCGATACCTTTATCTGAGCGTTTTGCCTGCTTGCTGTTTGTTCAACTTTACAAAACCAACTTGATAAGAACTTTCATAGCAACACTTCAAATCATCATACAATCAGCTTCTCTCTAAATAGATTCATGTCAAAATTGATACTGCGTTGCGTTAAATAAAACTTCAACAAATGATATTTTGACATCATTAATGAAGGGAGGCGAGAAGTCACTTTCTCATAGATTTCTTAAAAGTCTGGAAGAGAGGAGTCGCCCCCTGCTGGTAATTAGAACAATTTCATCAGACTGTTCCTTTATGAGTGGTTGACACTATTTCTGAACATTACCCAAAGCACTGGCTGCTGAGTTCGCATTAATCTGATTTTGTAGACATTTTTTTAACAACCTGCCATTTCTGAAGTTTTCTCGTTATAAACTTAAAACTGATATATACACTCAATGGCCAGTTTATTAGGTGCACCTTGCTAGTACTGGGTTTACAGCTACTACTTTTAGAGATTTTTGGTCCATATTGACTTGATAGCATCAAACAGTTGCTGCAGATTTGTCGGCTGCACAACACACCGGGTAGCATTAAGCACTGAGTACTGTAAAATAACAGCCATGTTTTTATGGCTGTGCAAACAGTTTGGATAATAAAATGTCATTAATATAATTGAACAGACAACCTTACTTTTCATACAGGACTCAAATGGCCTTGCAGTGGACGACTGGACGACAGATATAGCTCACATGCTGGGTATAATGGATCCCTGGTATGAGCGAAATGTCCTCAGTCTGCTCAGCTTGTCCTCTGACGTGCTTTCTCAGGTATATTTTACTCAGTCACCATCACCTCTCAGTGTTTCATACGCCACACAGTAGAAGTCTATAAAAGTCGCTGATGTTTTTCCAATCACTATCCTTAAGTGATGAAGTTGAATTACAGGGAATAAAGAATCCAGTGTCCTTGTTTTAATTTTTCTTACAGCAAACTAGCACTAAAAGTAAGCTAGGCCTCATTTTGGACACATCCTTTGAGGTCTTGTGAGGCACTTGCTATATGAAAGGAGCAATGAAATGGCTGGAGATCATAGTGATGATCATAGTAAATCTCTCAGTTTTTCCATGTGTGGAGGACTTTTTGGAGATCTGAAAACACCTCATGAGCTGAATCAGTTTTGTGGGGACTTTTCAGTGTTTCAGAAGTTCATCCTAAAAATAGCGACCTTTTCAGTTCTCCTTATACCAGGGGCGAGTTGGGCAAAACTATTTTAATGAGCATACTTAATTTATGCACATGCTGCCAACATAACAACATAGTTTGTTTTGTTTTTTTAAATGACTCAGGCGGCCTCTAAGGATGACAGCGTATCGCACAGCAACAGCGGTACGGAGCAGCTGCCCCTGCTGGCTGATTTGGTGCTTTATTACTGCAGACATGCAGACCAGCCTGTTCTGGTGCAGCTTTACCAGGTTGAGGTCAGAGCAGATTCATGCGCACACACACACACACACACACGCAGACAGACACATACACAGGCATGCACAGGACACAATAACCATGAATACTTCCTTCCTCTGCACAGCTCACCCTGGTTGGAGGAGAGAGGAGAAGGGAAGTATTTATTCAGTCTCTGGAGCTTGGACACACGGCTGGAACCAGAGCTGTGAAGGCCATGGGTGAGTCACACTCTGAAATCAGTCTGTGATGTCTGTAATCAGACAGCAGCGACACCATTCAGGCAAACACACACTTTTGTGTTCTTTCTGAAGGTGCTGCCAGCAAAAGGTTTGGCATTGATGAGGAACGAGAGGCTGTCCCTCTAACACTAAGCCTTGCATACAACAAGGTATTGTTCCCACACACTCGTTTCCTGCAACACAAGCAATAAGATGATGTTTAAATTCACAGCCTGGCGTATTTCCTTAATCTGTGACTCGGCAACAGGTGGCAATCAGTGGGAGGAGCCAGTGGATCAATAAAGAAATCATGTGCACATCGATTAATCTTCACAAACAGTGGAGGACACCTCAGCAGCTCGGTGCGTGTGATTCCCACTTCTTCTTTTGTTTTTTTCTTTGTCTTGCCTATGCTTTGTTGTAAGTTAAGCTATTCAAATATTGCCTGTGCAGATTCAGCAGAGAGCCTGCAGCTCACAATGACTGAAGTCCTGAAGAGGCAGTGCTCCAAGTCCAAAAAGGGCTACAAACAGGTGAGGGTGATATTAAATGTGATGACGTGCTCACTCTCCCTTTGAAACAACCCCCCTTCCCTTCCTCACACTTCTTCTCCCTCCGGCAGCACATCTCAGTCTCAGAAGTGAAGGTGGACAAGATGCAGGTGAATGGGAGAGATCCCGGGACGACGTTTGCTGTGTGTTTGGATCAGGATGAAAAGAAGTTTATTCAAAGTGTCACCAGGTATAAAACGAAGCATCACCTCTGACTTTGGTGGCAGAAAGAATTCCTCCTGCATTTTAAAGCCTTGGAAAATAAATATACTCTGATGCGTGACTTACATGAAAGGATCAAAGCAACGTGTTAAAATTACACTGTTACAAGCAAAAGATGTGGACAGATGTTGAGCTGCTGATCTTTCATATTTATAACTTGAAAAACATATCAGCTCAGTCTTTCATTTGCCCTCTTTCTTGGGACCCCTACACAAAGAAAACACTCTCACCAAACTTCAAAATACTTTAACTTCTAATAATGTCTTGGAGCATAAATTGATAACAAAAAATAAATTTAGTAATTTTATCCAGACTTCCACAAAAACCTTAGATAAAAAGCCCAAAGCTGGTGGATTTATTACAGTTTCTTTATGACCTTTCTTTTCTGTTAACAAAATACGAAAAATTCCCAAGACCCACTTTAAGCAACAGGACCAATTGGCTCATTTTAAAAGCATTTTCCAGACCTGCTTCTTCTTCTTCAGAAAGAAGGACACCAGATGAGCTGCTGCACTTTTGTATTTGTGCATTACTGTAGCATTAACAACAAAACCTTTAAGGTTTCAGCCCCAATTATGAAGCACAATAAATCAGCAGCACTTAATATACTTGATTTAAATATCAACTGAACAAAGCTGAACCAAAGTGTGCTGTATATGTTATCTTTTGTTGTTGTCAGTGCCTATATACTATTTATACGCTGTCCTTATGTATATGCTGTATATATAGTAATTAGTTCACTGTCCCTGATTTATTCCATAATTTATTCCAACGTCTTTGCACTCAGCACCATTGCACAGCTACATACAGATATGCCACACATGCTGTTATTTTCTGTTTTATGTAATCTGTTAAATGCATTGAGAGAAAATGATGGGGATGGGGGGCAAATTTCTTTCTTGTGCCTCCTTTTTCTCCGAATGTGAATCACAACCTCAGCGTCTCCGAGTCTAATGCAGTGTTGCTCTGTCTCGCCCGCAGGTGTGAGGTGTCTCTGTGCTGTAAGCCGGGAAGCGGTTTGGACTGGAGGACCTACCAACCGCTGCTGGGCCAAGTTCAGCCTCTGCACCCATCCTACTGCTCTATGCTCTGCCTCCCCATCACCTCTTTCTCGTCCTCGTATCCATGACCAGCTCGGTGCCGCACTGAAGAAGAAGAAAGCTGTGGGATTCTTTCTAATGCTGGGATGTTTGAGGACAGGGACACTGTACAGCTGGTGAAAAATAAACAGACTGACAAAGAGTGACATTTTTTCATGCGTGCGCCACAATTGAGATTAAGGTGTGCCGCCTTGTTGTTAAGGAAGTGTACGCATCTTTTTCTTCTGACACACTGGCACGCTCACTGCATACTGAGGAATGTGGGTGTACTTGTCGGTGTGTTGGGGGATTTTACAGGTTCTTGTCTTACCGGCACTGTTTGTGTAGGGGTGGGTTAAAATCTGCTGTGGGTGATTTGAAAACTGATTACTTGAGTACTAATGTGTACATTTTCAAGTCAATAATGTTGTGTAATAAACTAAGTTATTTATTCTCATGTGTTGTTGGTTTTTTAAACCTTCATGAGCATTTGCATTTCACTTTGTTTTTGTAGCTCATCCAACTGAAATAAAGACTACACTCATCTGTTTGGATAGTGACGTTTTGTTTCAGAATTTTATTTCCTCCAATAAGTTAATCACACCCTGCCGAGCATGCTTAAAATAGCAATGTGATGATCATCATGGCATTATGTCAGTAACAGGAAGCAGCAGGGAATATTCAGGAGGGAACTGTGTTCATACTTACTTGAAAACGCTCGCTCGGACAGAAGCAAAAACTCTGAAGAGTGGAAAGGATGGTCGATCCCACAGGTGAGAGTTTTCATTTCTTCATGGGCATTCTCGTTTCACCAGTAAAAGCTGCAGCTTCGGAGTCTAGAGAATGCAAACAAAATGTGTGTGTGTGTGTGTGTGTGTGTGTGTGTGTGTGTGTGTGTGTGTGTGTGTGTGTGTGTGTGTGTTTTAACAGCTAAAGAGGACCTCTCCTCCACTTGGGACTCCAACTTGTGTGATGATGTCCAGGCTCTTTTCAAAGAGATGAAGAGCGAGAGTTGTTCCCGCAAAGGTATCCACTACTGAAAGTATATAAGCGCGCTGAAATCAAAGTCTGAAGTCAAAGAGCAACATAATGGATTATTAAAAACTCGTCATCATTGCTGAGAAACGTGTTTGTCTAGTAAAACAGACGCTTCCGTTAGCAGATAGTTTGCATCAACACAGGCGATCATTTTAACAGTATTGTTTAATTACTAATTATAAGAAATAGATTCTAAAACTGTGATATATTTCCTTATCACTTCCTGTTTTCCTTCCCTTTGTTTACAATCTATTACACATACAGTCACTGGACACTTTATTAGGCACATGCTCCTAATACTGGGATAGACTCCTTTTCCCTGCAGAACTGCATTAATTCAACAAGCTGCTGGAAACATTCATCAGAGGTTTTAGGTGTATGTTGACGTGACAACATCACTAAGCTGCTGCAGATTTGTTGGCTGCACATCCATGATGTGACTCTCCCAGAGATGCTCTGTTTGACTGAGATCTGGTGAGAAGGCCTGAGCCTCTGATACAAAGCAGAATAGATCCATGCTTTTATGCTGTTTCATGTAAATTTTGACCCTACCACCCAAATGTTGCAGCAAAAATTAAGATTAATCAGACCAGGCAACATTTTTTCAATCTTCTGTTGTCCTGTGCAAACTGTACTGTAGCCTCAGTTTCCTGATTTTTGGTGGCAGGAGTGTCAGTCTGTTGGTGGGGCCCTGTCTGCCTACAAGGTTTAATATGTTCATATTTGCATTCAGAGATCCTCTTCACCTTGGCTGTAACTAGTGGTTATTTGAGTTATCATTGGCTTTATCAACTTGAAGCAATGTGCCCCTTCATCTCTCAATTCTGGACTCAACAAGACATTTTCACCCAGAGAACCGTCGCTAGCTGGATATTTTCTCGTCTTCTGATCATTCTCTGGAAACTCTTGAGATGGTTTCCATGATCAGCAGTTTCTGAAATACTCAGATCATGGTACCTGACTGGCACCAACAACCATTCTGATGCTCGATTTGAACTTCAGCAGGTCATCTTGACCTTGTCCACATAATTAAATCCTTTGAGCTGCTGCCACGTGATTGGTGGATTAGATATTTCTATTAATGAGCAGATGAACACGTGTACCTAACAAAGTGGCCGGTGAGTGTAAAGTATTTACACATGACTATGTGACTCCTAAAGCTGTGATTTATAGTTTTGAGTGAGGGATACCTAATAAGGGGCTGCAGAGCTTAGTTATTTTAAGCTAATTAGCTAATAGTAGTGGTATCAACCTTCCACCCTCTTCACACACAGTGGGATAATTTAGCTGCTAAAATAGATAGTCACACTTATCTGAGACAATGCAAGCAAACTACTGTCTGCCTGATTTGCAGGAATGCTGGTATGGAACCTCCAAAGGAAGGTGGAAGTCAATCCTTCCTGCAGCCTTTCAATAATCTCAATTCTGGTCCAAAAGCTGGAGAAGACGTTAACAACAGTTTCCAAGGTTTGTCTTTCATCAAGTCTAGTCAAAATCAAGTTGTGCAGTTGTGCAAAAGCTGTGCATTTAAAGACTTTCTTTTCTTTACTTCTGCTTAAAAAGTACAAAATGAATTCAGATACTGAATTCTTGTTTGTCTGGGTTTTTTGGCTGGTGTAGCTCCATGAGAAAAAAACCTACATGTCTGTCAACCCAGTGCTGCACACGCTCTACTATGTAGTCATTCAGGTAAGACGCACTTGGCAACACACAGCTGAAAATACGATATTGTTCATGAAAACACTGCAGCAACAGCAACAAGCTGTAAATAATGTACAAATACAGGCTGAAAGGCTTTTCTGTATTTCAATGTCCAGTCAGGTGTCACAATTCCTAAAGGTCTTTATCACAAAGCGTACGAGTGTTTGGGGAAACTGCTGATACTGCCATCGCCATACTCCGCTGTGGCTCTGCACACTCTGAGGAGCATCAAGATGGAAATGACTGCACCAGGTATCACATATCCTTACACGCGTGACCTCGATACTAAAATCCGCCCTCACTCTTACCAGACAAACCCTTTCCTCAACAGGATCTCTGTACCTGAAGAGAGTCATCGCAGAGCAAAATATCAAGAGTGAGCATTTTGCTGCCAGGGAAAAGTAAGCAGGCCATATTGAAAGACCTCCAGACCTGTATCAGAATGATTCAACTGTATATCGCAACATTATTGTCTCCTGCTTGTGTCCTGCAGAGTGTTTGTGCTGGCAGACCCAGCTGTGTTTTCTGTTTCACTGGAAGCTACGGTTAAAGCATACTTGGAAGTGTCACGCCGGCTCACAAACACACGGACTATGGAGAAAAGTGTGCTTTTCCGTGTGCTGGAGACAGGGTTAGGGACGACCTGCCAAAGCTCCAGACTAGCTCAAGCTCTTGAGGTAAATACATCCATGAGGGTGCTTTGGACAAAGAAACAGTAGTGATCCCCAGAGGATGAATCCCATTCATTTTCATGATCCCAGATTTATTATTTACTATGTATATAAATATAAACATAAGCTACATGAACTAATCACCCATTAGTTCAAATGGTGTATATGTATAAATCAGGTTTCATTTTCCAGGTTTCAAAAACAGAACTTTAGTTCACGCCACCTTGATTTCTATAAATATAAAAAATAACATGTACTGCTCAGAAAAATCAAATCAAATCAAGGAAAACTTAACAAAATTAACTTTTTTTGCTGTGAGTTTGAGTCCAGCACTGAAAGGATTTGTTTTCCACTGCACGGTGACACGGTGGTTAGCACTGTTACCGCACAGCAAGAAGGTCCTGAGTTCAAATCCAGTTTGTGTTTACGTGGGTTCTCTCGGGGTACTCCAGCTTCCTCCCACCATCCAAAGACATGCACTTAGTGGGGATAGGTTAATTGATTAATCTAAATTGCCCATGGGAGTGAATGTGAGTGGGAAAGGCTGTCTGTCTCTGTGCATTAGCCCTGCGACAGACTGGCGACCTGTCCAGGGTGTCCCTGCCTCTCGCCCTATGACAGCTGGAATAGGCTCCTGTGACCCTGCGACCCTGAAACGGAGAAGTGGAATGGATGGATGTTCCTGTGTCATTTTGTTCCCTTATTCACATCAAGCTATTCATCAAGATCTGATGTGTTCCCCTAATTTTTTCTTCCAGGTTTTAGAGGACCATGATGTGAGGCAATATTTCCAGGATGTGGTTGAAACTGTGAAGCAGAGTTTACAGCATGGTCCCGGCAGTCGTGCAGATTATCTGAAGGGGCTGAAGCAGATATACAAACACATCTTGGCTGCCTCTGAAAAAGGTCTGAGTGTAGTGTGTTATAACACAAGTTATTCTAAGTGGAGATAATAATAATAATATTTCTTATCAACTTCTCTCAGATGTATTGCATGATGAACAAGGTCCTGTGTACAGCACTACAGTGCCCTTGCCAGAGATGAACTTCCTCATGTGGACAGATGAAGAGATACTATGTGAGCCCATCAAACAAACAAGAACTGATGCTTCATATCTATAATCTTACCACACATACAAGAAGGCTGCAGTTTTACTTGAAACTGACGTTAAATTTGTCTTTCCTTAAGGGAATCTGTTGACAGACTTTGCCCTACCTTCTGGCTCCAACTCCATTAAGGATGACAAAGAAAGGATCTCAAGAGACAGCGGGATAGTGAAGGACTTAAAGGACTCAGACGAAGCAGAGCAGCTGCCTTACACGGCTCAAAAGACACTGCGGGAACGGAGAAATGCCTTGAAGAAGCCAAAGTCTGCAGAAAAACTGAGTCTGATGGAGGAGAAGATGAAGGAAGATGTTACTGGAAACTCGCTTCTACTCAAAGAGGAGCGAAGTCACACGGCTCGAGTTGTGGTACTGGGGGATGACAGCACCCTGGGAAAGCTCACCAAGGCTTATTACATCATACGGTGAGGATCCCAAATACTGGAGTGTGTGTATGTGTGTGTGTGCATGCCCACTTTTAAATAAACTTTTCTAAAAATGTCCATACAGCAAGAAAGAGGCCAAACGTAACATGCTGACCAAGAAACTAGACCTGCAGCTGTACTACATCCCAGTCTCTGATGCAGAGGCTTCACCGAGTTCACCTGTGAGTTACACTGACACATTCAAAGCAGCTCTGACAGGTGTGAGTGTAGAGGACTACGTAACTCTTAATACTCCTCACAGGATGAGAGCAGGTTGTCTTTGGCGTCCTGTTTGGAGAGAGTGGATCCGTGGTACAGTGTCAACGTTAGCAGTCTGGGAGCTGCCATCCCGACGCTACCTGAGCTGGTAACCAACTGTAGCGATTACATCTTATTAATAATAACTATATGCAGTCCATCTAATCCTGTCCGCCCTTTGCACAGCCTTCTGTTTCCAGGAAACCGACAGAGCTGAGCCTTTACTTGTTGGACACCCTGTGTTACTACCTTCGCTGTGGGACACAGCCAGTTAACCTCCCGGTCTATTCAGTTAAGGTACAGCAGAGCTATCGTGTGTAGATATTGTGTTTTACATGCATTTAAATGTGGAAGGCAAAGAGCAAGGCTGGCTTTTCATGTGTCAAACATCGTAGCAGAATTCAGCTAAAAAGAAAATAATAATAAATAATGTCTATTTTTCTTACTTAAAGCTGGACTTGTGTCAAATCGTGTAACTGCGTGTTGAATTTGAGTTTTAGAGTTTGGACAATGAAATGTTTTCCTGCTGATATGGGGACTTAGACATTTAGTATTAGACCTCCTGTGTCATATCTTTGTTTCATAATTTCTCACATTAGTTTTATTTGTGTGTGGATCTTTGTATCATTTTCAGTGAGTTTCAGTTCTTTTTCTCTGTTTCTAATGTAGTAATATCAAAGTTCACAGCCAAAACTGACTTGGCTTGTTCATTATTCCAATAATAGATGAGGGAACAGCCAAATTTTCAAATTGTATTCTTAAGCTCCTGAACCACATAGTTCAACTCACAGAAAGGTGAACCAGTCCCTGTGTTTGCATCTGAGGGTTTTCCCCTCTCAGGGATTCACTTATGCAACAATTTCTTGTTGTTGTTGTTGTTTTTATGACTGTAACAAATTTCATGTTGATCTAATTTAAATGCTGTGTTATTTTTGGAAACTGTTTTTTTTTTTCAAGTTTTAGCATAAAATATTTTTCCTACAGTGTGTGGATAACAAATCTGAGCTAAGATGAGAGAAAATGTTTCACTTTATCCACTAGGTGGACCAAATCAGAGTACAAGAAATGTTGATCTCAGTTCATAATAACTTCACAAGCTTTTTGGTGACATGCACTGGCCAGTTTATTAGGTACAGTTTGCTGAATTCATTATTTATGAAAAAGATTCAACAAGATGCTGGAAACCTTCCTCAGAGATTTTGGTGTGTTGATCCACGATAATGTTCAGTTTTGGTGAACCCATTCTAATTCTAAAAGTATTGTGACTCTGATTGTAGATTTAGTTTCCTGTTCTTAGCTGACAAGAGCAGCGAACGGCGTGGTCTTCTGCTGCTGCAGCCCATCTGCTTCAATGTGTTGTGTGTTCAGAGATGCTTTTCTGCATGCTTCGTTTGTAAAGAGTGGCTATTTGAGTAATAATTTCATTCCCATTGGCTCAAAACAGTCTGGCCAGCAGACCAGCAGTTTCTAAAATACTCAGATCATGGTGCTCAGTTTGAACTTCAGCACGTCGTCTTGACCTACATGCCTTTATAAACATATGTGACTTGATCCTTACTGCATGCCTGAATGCACTGAGTTGCTGATTGTTTGACTCCATATTTGCATCAATAGCAGATGAACATGCGTGCCTAATAAAGTGGCAGATGGGCGTCCAAATGTCTTTCCAGCTCATTCACTGTTTCCAAACAAATTCAAATGTTACAGCTTTAACTAAACTGAGTTTAGCAGTTACTTCTTCAGTGTAGAGTCTGGTAGGTGCTGTCATTCGTTTGTTCACGCTGGTTTTTGATTTGATTAAATATGCCGTGTGTTTAGATGACCCTCTCCAACTCTGATCTGGCCTCAGTGGAGGAGCTGTTTGTGTCCCACCTGGAGGCCGACATCCCAGATTTCAGACACCTTAAAGACTGGCAGCAGAGTATGTGTGCGAATCTTTCTGTGCATGTGTGTGTGGATATTGATGTAACCACGGTAACAGATGGCGACATAAACTGGCTCGTCTTTGACAGGGGAACCTTCTGTACGACAAAAGAAGTCATCGGTGGAACTCTTTGGCGTGGTTCTGTCGGTCAACTACACAAAGGTGCACCCCTTATCCTTTTACACTCATTAACACTGTCACACTTGCACACAGACTCACACTCACTGATGTTCTCAACAGGCCACTTTAAGCAAACGAGACGTTAAAGGAGAAGCATCTATGACCTGGCGTGTGGTGATTACCTCAGAGCCGGCAGCTTCAGCGTCAGGTTTGTTGTTGGTTTTCTTTTTTTGTTTGGTTTTTTTTTATCAATTGCTTTATTTCAGTGCAATAAGAATTATGTGGAGAAAAAACTGAGTCATCCTTTTCATTTTGTTTAGGGGAGAGTTACCTGGCTGCAAGGTTTGACTCTCTGAACCCCGCATACAACACAGTAAGACGTTATTCTCTTCTGCCTTGGATTATTGGCTAGTTATATCTCATTATGCATGATGCAGTGGAAGTGCTTTATCCATATCTGAAGGCAACCGTTAACTGAATCTGTTAATGATAGAAAATCGAAACTCGAAACATCAGCATCAGGACAATGGAGCAACGAACACTCTGCGTGTGTCTGGACAAAGACCCTCGCAGGATATACACCAATGTCCAAAAGTAATTTTATGCTTCTTCTGTTTTTACTTGTCCACTCTCGCCCTTTAAGAAAAACTAACATGCTGCATTGTTCTTTTACAGAATAGAAATCTCTCCATGCTTGGACCCGGGTTGCACCATTCGGTGTAGGTACAGCATCGGCAGCGAGCAAGAGCTGCCACTCAGCAAGTATCTGGACAAAGTCATGTCACTGCCAATCAACAGCTTCTCTGGTGTCAGCATGTGAGGGACACAGGCTGACTGCTTCACAGTCATCTTAATGTTACATTAGCAAAGCATATCCGTCCACCCATCAGTTCATTTTCTTCACCTCGCATACAGTTCAGGGTCGTGGTGGGCTAGAGCTAGAGGCAGAAGCAGGTCACCTCTACATTGCAGAGTAGAATCATCTACACTGTCTTGTGTTTAGTAACATTAATGTTAATCCCTTTGGATCCTCTTAATTTAGTAACACACGATTATTTGGATTCCATTATCTCTCTCGCTAACTGAATTCTAAATGCTTACAAATCCTGTGATAAGAGTTAACGGATCCTCTACAGGAGAAAAAGTAGTTAGGTTCTACTAACTAAGAATGCAGAGCAAGTCTGCATGTCGAAGTATCCCAATGCATCGATCTACCCCTGAATGTGTGAATGTTAGAGGTGTGTATGCAACAGGAAAAAAGTGCTTGTATGAACAGGCATGATTGGTTGAATGAGGCTTGCAGTAAAATGTGCTTTGAGTGTTTGTATTAAAGCTCTACATAAGTACCTGTTCAGTTAATTTGCTTCAAAGACAAAGTACTACAAGTATCCAAGTGCTTGTTACCTGTGGCCATTTTTCAATAATAAACTTTATATTTTATAAGCTGGTCGTGGATTTTTTATGTCATAAATCAACTTAATCAGTGCAATGAAATACTACAATAATGCCATGTGGCATCCAGCAGACGAGGTTAAAGTCCCACATGCTGGGGAGGTAAAAAGAAAGAAGAAGAAAGAAACATATATGTGATTTGAACCTCTTGATGTATGTGAATTTTTAGGGTTGAATCAAGTTGAATCACCCCATGTGACACCTGTTAGAGAGCAGAGGTGTAAAAAAACAGCATGTGCTGGAGTTTGGTATTTTCTGCTTTGTGTCAAACTGCTGTACGATGCTTTCTGCGACTTGAGCCATGATCCAGGCAAACAAACACACAAGTTTCATTGCTCAAAAGAAAAGAAGTCCGGAGATTCAAATCCCCCCAAAAAGGGGGTGATTTTAAAGTCAGCACTAATCACACTAACTGAAGTGGTTCTTACTGAAGATTTTTATCTTTGCACTGAGGAGACAAATATAAAATTCAAACCAGATGACCTGCTTTAATAACGTGTAATTGGACATCAAAACAGAGGAGTTGGAGCTCTCTGATCACTCTCTGATGAACTGCGCCTATCGCCTAATCGAGCTGCGACGATGCTCTCTGTAGTGCACACGGGCATCCACACCAACAGGAGGAGCTATAGTCGTGGGAATCTGCGCCCACAGGTGTGAACTCGCACTGCTGCTGCTGCTGAGCGCGTACCCGACTGCTACAGGTGTCCAGAGCTCAGAGCAACAAAGGTTCAAACCCGGGAGTGCGCTGTCGGAGTCGCGGGTGGGAAATGATCGACAGAAGAGGATAAGGAACTTGGGCAGAATTTAAAAGGTAAATGTTAAAACTTTGTTTTTCTTCCTTTATAAAGTTGGCGTGACGTGGACTAGTCCTCCACATCTTGCAGGCACAGGTGCGTCCAGCCTGACGGGTGGTTTCCTGACAGTCTGTCATTTCCTCGTTTTTTTCGTGTCAGCTTATTTCCTCAAACACAATGAAGTCGCTGTAGGGTGATCATTTGAGTCTGTCTGCTTCGCATGTGAGTGTGGATAAGTTACTATAAAAACAGATACTTTATTATTGTTGGAGCTACAGCGAAATAAACGAGGGCCAGCCCTCAACTCATTTATTAAGGGCCTCTATCGCATTAGGAACAGCAGAGGAATCATTTTATTACCCGAGAACAGAAATAAATCGCCTGGAGTCTTCAATTTATTTATTTAAACAACTCTATATGGCCAACATAATGGCAAAACATAACTAAAATGAATGTCCACATTTAATATTTCTTAAATGCTATACAAGGATAGCATGACAGGTGTTTACTTTGACTGCACAGATGTTATCTGTGAGCAAGTAATGGATTCATTTTTAAAAGACTGGACATGAATAACTTGAGCTTATTATATAATATTAAACTAAAGTGTATTTCTATCTAGTTTGGCATCTTGACAATCCTTTCTTTAAATATGTAACACACATTCTAGGGTCAACTTAAAAAAAAGCAGATCTGAAAATGTAAAACTGAGGTCAGAGGTCAAATGCGACTGATATTTCCACGCAAACTGTAATGTGATATTTAGAGTCCTCATACACCAGTATCATTTCCTGATTTTTGCCAATACAAACAAAGTCAGCAGAATCTAAAGCACACTTCTGAAGATAAAAGACATATTATGAAAGTTTGACTTTATTTGTCCTTAAAAAAGGTCAGAGGTCAAAGGAACGTAATATTTAGAATCCCTATATATCTATATGCTGTCAATATAAACAATGGCAGGAAGAAACATAGTTTTAAATAGCTTTATATAGCATTATTACCACTTTGACCTTTAGATAATTTTGCCTTTCTTTAAGGAGAGGTCAGAGGTCAAATCTTTGTATGATGATGCCTGATGCCTTTTCAGAATGTATTAGTATCAAAAGACTGAAATGTCTGCACTAACATTTTTATATTTTCTCTGTCTCTCTCAGTTTGAATCGCTCCATGTGACAGCTAGCAGGACGGACTCTAAGCTGCTCAAACATGAAGAGGATCAAGCAGATTGACATAAAGCGAGCCCTCGCTATGGCTGGAACCTTTAACTTCCTGTGCTCCTGCGCTAAAGCATGCTTGCTGCCCTTCCTCACCCTGTACTTCAGACAGCTTGGCCTGACTCCTGCCATGACGGGCATCGTCATGGGTACCAAGCACTTTATTACGCTGGTGTGGAGCCCCGCGGCGAGCCTGCTCTCCAAACACTACAACAAGAGACGAGCAGTGATCTGCGGCTCTGTCGTGTTTTCGGCAGCAGCCGCTCTGCTCCTCCTGCTCATCCCGCACACGGATATGCATGCATGGACTTGTAACGCCTCGGATCCGCATGTCGGCCCACCCCAAAATCCATCTGATGTATTGTCAGTGAACATCACTGGACCTGTAACATCCCATCCAAAACCTCATGTTTCCCAGTCGCTTGTCACTCATCTTCCTGATGCTGATAGGAAAGCTCCTGTTATTGCAAATGAAACTTCACCTCATCATCATCACCATCACAATCACAGTCATACCACTGAATCTCCTCTTCTTTATGCGCCACAAAAGAATGAATCAAAGGTGCTTGAAAGTTCCAGCAGCTCTTTGGCAACTCCGGTCAGAAACAAGAGGTCTGAGCTGAAATCAGAGCAGCAAATGGGGGAGAAAAAGGATGAGAGTTCTTTGGGCTTCCTGGGCAGCCTAAAGGTGATGGACACTCAGCATCAGCTCTTCTTCTTGATACTCATCATCATGTGTGTGTGGGAGGTGGCATCCGCACCCTTGGAGTGGAATGTAGACGACGGCCTCTACGAATATTTAGATTTCGCGGATGCCTCGGACCGCTACAGCAGCACCAGGGTGTGGGGTGTACTTGGAGCAGCATGCGGGGTTGGGGTAACCGGCCTGCTGGTGAGCCGACTGGCATGCCTCATAGCTGCTCAGACCTCAAGGAGTGTGGTGCATTTCTACTGCTATGCCAGCCTGGCATTTCTGGTCCTGCCCCTGGCCATGTCCCTCCCTCTCTACCTGAACAAGAAGCGAAACAGGACCAGCGGGCTCCTGAAAGCCCTGCAACTGGTGCGCGGCTCCCCACAGGCTGTGCTCTGCGTCTTCACCACCCTGCTGGTCGGGGTGGCGAACTCGGCCATCGACAACTTCCTCCTGTGGCAGATGCAGGATCGCGGAAGCAGTGAGCTGCACATGGGACTATCTCTTGCCCTCGCTCTGCTCTCGCAGGCCGCCTTCCCTCTGATGGCTGGCCGAGTCTCCAGGCTGCTCGGCCCTAGGAGGATGCTCGCAGTTGGAGCCGCGAGTCTCGGCCTGCAGTGCTTCTACTACTCCTTCCTCTGGGGAGCGTGGGCTGCACTGCCTGCTCAGGTGCTGAGTTGTTTCAGCAGCGGAGCTCTCTGGTGGGCCGTGAAGCTCCAGTGTGAGGACATCGCCACACCAGGGGCTGAGAGGAGCGTCAGGAGGGTCTACAAGTCCCTCTCTATTCATCTGGGTAGTGCACTGGGGAGTTTGGCTGGAGGGTTTGTGGCCCAAAGCATCGGGCTCACATGGATGTTCAGAGGACTGGCGATGGTTTTGATGGTGTGGTGTGTGTGCCTGCCCCTGCTCCAGTGGAAAGCCCCCCACCACCGCAGGATTAACTATTCCCGCCTGCTGGCAGCGGACGCAAGCGAGGCCAGTGACTCCGAGTCAGAACAGGAGAGAGACTGGCTTGATAAAGCAATGGAAAATGACAAAAGCAACAACAACAGTGCAAGGAAGGTAAACCACTAAAACCTCCAGACGGTGAAAATACTAAAAGGAGCATAAAGCAATTCTGTGAATAAGAAGAATAAATTCACTGTCACATAATAAATGAATCAGATTTTGCTATTAATATGGAAATGGGAGTCATCGTTCCCTTCGAGCTCTGCAGCCTTGCTTAAAGATATGTCACTCTTCATCACCAAGTTGCACAGTCCAGATGGGGATGATTAATTTCCCACCCTGACAGTATTCATTACAATCAAAAGTGTTGACTTTTCCTTCTCATTACTTTTCCATCAGAATTAAATGTTACGTCATCCAGTCTGTCCCTCCATTTTTTATTTTATTTTCTTTTATCAGTCTGTGAGTGTCAGCTCTACGGATGGATTTTGGGATTCATCTCTGGGCCTCCTGAGCTTTTACTAATGTACATTTGCATAAGCGGTTATTGTTTTCTAAAGCAAAGAAGGCAGCAGGATTACAGCCGAGCAAATCAATTACTCAGTGCCGCCGGGCAGCTTAAACAGCCTGAGGTATTGTGTTAATGGAAGCATGGAAGCTTCTCTCATGGTGTATAAACACAAGACGTGTGCAAAAGGTGAGGCCAAACTGTTGCACCACCACACCCGAACCTGCTGTTAATCAGCTGGAGGAGTCGCAGCTGACTGCTCTCACTTATCAGCTTTGTGTCTCCCTCTGGGCTCTAAACTCTGAACTGAAGATATAGATGAAGCAAGATGAAAATCTTTGTTTATGTGTATTGAACTGGGGTAACTTGAGCACATTCAGAATGTCTTGTGCAAAAATGACTTGAGTTGTACAGCCCTGAGCTGCGACGACAGTCAGAAGACACCTGTTTAAAATTTTATTTGTCTAATTTATATTTCTGCTCATGTCAGATGTTCTCTCTCCATAAAAGATGGATTTAGACTGTGAAACCTTAAATCTGCATTTCTTGCACTGACCAGCAGGGGGCAAATGCTACGTTTGGAGAAAGGACTCCAATTACATAGAAGTCTATATGAAAGAGAACCTATTTCTGAACCAATTTATCATAAATGCTTTTCCAATGAGTTTATGGTCTCAATTCTGAGCATCAAGTGTTCTTATTTTGTAAATTTTGGTCCAGTTTAGAGTTTAATAGACAATAAATGAGAGTATACTATAGGACGGGGTGGGCAACTACAGGCCCCGAGGGCCGGTGTCCTGCAGGTTTTAGATGTGTCCTTGATCCAACACAGCTGATTCAAATGGCTAAATTACCTCCTCTACATGTCTTGAAGTTCTCCAGCTGCCTGGTAATGAACTAATCATGTGATTCAGGTGTGTTGACCCAGGGTGAGATCTAAAACTTGCAGGACACCGGCTCTCGAGGCCTGGAGTTGCCCACCGCTGCTATAGGACATGGCTTCACAAGTACAAGTGTAACTTCATAGAGTCCTCAGTCAGATTCAACGTTGCTCAAGATGTCTATGGCATAAACTGCTGAACTAGAAGCTTTAAAAACCAGTCAGTGGAGTAACACTGGTTAAGTCCATCTTTTGTATACAGTCTGTGGGAATGCTGTAAGTCACAGGTGTCGAACTCCAGGCCTCGAGGGCCGGTGTCCTGCAGGTTTAGATGTGTCCTTGATCCAACACAGCTGATTCAAAAGGCAAAATGACCTCCACAACATGTCTTGAAGTATCCAGAGGCCTGGTAATGAACTAATCATTTGATTCAGGTGTGTTGACCCAGGGTGGTATCTAAAACCTGCAGGACACCGGCTCTCGAGGCCTGGAGTTCGACACCTCTGCTGTAAGTGGAAAAAAATCCCAAAACGTTTTGTCTCCAAATGAAAACTGTGAAATCTGATATTTTACCTCCGGTTTTGTCTTCACTTAAAAGTGCTAAACATTTAATTTCTATGCAGTGAAGTAGCATTGATCTAAGGGCTCCATAAGATTATTATAGTTACAGGGTTGTTGTTTTTTTGTTTTTTTTTAATGGTATATAAAAGAAATGATTGTGATGTGTTTGGGGGGTTTGAATAATTATATTGCTACTTACTTTGCATGACCTGAAAGCCAAAGTAGATAGTAAAAACTTTAATGTGCGACACATTTTGAGCCAGTTTTAGAAACAGTGTTCACTCTGTCGGGCTTACAGATGTTCTTGCCTTGTCATATAACATGAATGGCAGTCATTTTCCTTCATGTGCTTCTGGGCTTGTGGCAACAAATGTGTGAAGTGTCTGGCTGGCTTCGTGGCTGTGGGACATGGCTATCTATGGCACAGTGGCAGCTCTAGTGTGCGGGCAGACGCATGCTGCACTCCCCGAACATCTGGCCTGCTGCCTCGAGGGCCCGCCTGCGTGAAATCGAGTTCTCTCCACTTTGTCGAGAGCTGAACTCAGTCAGGCTAGATGAAAAATTCATGATGATAGACAGCTGGATTCTCCTGTGGAGAGTGCTACTGTTGTGGTTACAGTGGAGGAAACCATTAAAACGGAAGAAGTCTGTTTAACCTTTGTTGTCTTTTGTTGTTTTAAAATGAGGATACCTTTGTGCCTTTGCCTAACATCCAGTGAACCTGTGTAGAGATTTTTTTTTATGACCACCATAGTAATCCACACTGAGATAGACTGCCATTGACGCTGATGATGATGGTTCTCTGAGAGTGGAACCATGAGAGGTATACCTGAACTTTTTGAGGGAAGGATTTGAAAGTTTGACTAAAATGTCTCCGTTCATTGATCTCCATGAATTCTGATTCAGACTTTTGTGCTCCTCTGAAGGTGAAGTGAAGGGAAGTCGGTTCAGTTTTGGATTTAAAAAAGCAGAACTTGCTTATAAAGAGATTTCGTTCCCCAACTTTGGGAAAGAGTACATTCATGACAAGCACTGCTGTCTATAAATATCACCTGGCATGGCTTTAGGCTCCTTATAATCTGACATCCTTTAAGATCTTAATGTGACTCAGAGTGAAAGAACAAATTTAGTTTGGAACATTTTTTTTTTCTCTCTTGATGGATTTAATTATAATTTTCCACATTCTCCCACTTTGCACTCATTGCTTTGCTCCTGCCAGTCAGTAGGTGGAGCCTCGGAGCTCGCATGAGGTGCAACAGCTTTCTTTTTTCCATGCTCAGAGATCCACGGCTGTAGGACTGGATGGACTCAGCATCAGCTGGCAGCTGTCCTCTCTTTGTGTTTCCTCACACGTTTGGGCAATGCTGCATGGACCTGGGGGACACCTTTTAATATTCATTTTAAGCTTGTGCGAGAATCTCCTTTGAATTTCCTCTGCAGACAAAGAAGAAGAAGTGTCTTTTTTTTCTTTTTAAGAAAAATGGAAAAAGAGAGAAAATCTTCTCAAGTGTGCAGCGCTCTGGAAGACACGCAGGTGGATGAAGCGGCGGAAAAAGCAGGTGACTTTCTGAGCATCGTGTTTGAGTTTGCCTGTGTGCGTGTGCTGTTGCTGCGAGAAGTGATCTAGGAAGGAAGCAGACTTTTAGATCCTTGAAGATCACCACTGTGAGCATCATGTTAAAGTTGTATGTCAGCAGGGCCGTAGCCAGGGCTCCCTCGGGCTGGGGGCGGGCTATGTGTAAGAAGTTTACTAGAATAGATCAGTTATCAACATTAATCCCATCTCGTATGGACAATTAATTAAACGATGTCAACCTTTTTTATTACAATTGTTTGTCATTCCCTAATATACTCAAATTTTAAAATATAAATACACAAATGGCAATAAAAGCAAAATGAGGCAACCAGCAGCTTGGTCTGCAGCAATGTGCCTGAAAGTAATCCTTTAATTTTGTTTTGTTTTTTGTTTTTTTTTAATGAGAGCAAAAACTGTCAATCTCTTTAACTGACATATAGATTTTTTTTCTCTAAAAAAAAAAATGAAACGCAGTGGAAGATAATCTCCACGTATTCACATTTCTGTGACACAAGAAGAGGAAAAGTGGTGCATTCAGCTGAGGCGTGCACTTTTTTTTTTTACTTAAAGAATGATGCAGCTGTCTGAACTCTGCAGCCCAAACAAAGTCTCCTCGGTCAGTAGTCCCAACAGCTGTAGTTTATATGCCGACCAAAATTAGAACATTTTACTTAAAATAACATTTTACTGAATTTGTAAAAAATATATATATATTTATGGGAACATCTGTATACTGTTAGGGCTATAAGTATTTGGACAATGACACTTTTTTCTGTAATTTTATCATAATTAATCTTAAATCAAAGAGTAAAAGCTGTGATTGAAGTGTGGAATTTCAGCTTATAGTTAAGAGACCTGACAGAGGTTAGAGTTAAGTGTCAATCATATATATTTCACCCTGTAATATTCTTAATATTTATAACTGAGCGATTTGTATATATTAGTGCTGTTTCTTAAATTTGTAATTTTTGTAATATATCGTATTATTTAATTAGTCTGTTACTGTCTTAGAGCAACTATAACCTACATCATTTCTTATGGATCATTAAAGTATTCTGATTGTGACCAACAAAGTTTTTCATTAATTGTTTTAGGAATAACATTTTTATGCCTTGTTCTCTGCATTCAGAGACTCAAACGTAATTAGTAATTAATGTTTTTAATGGTCCTCAGCTGGAAAAAAAAGGGTGGAGTGCCCACTCCGGGTCAGGGACGAGTTCCTGCCCCAAGTGGAGGAGTTTAAGTATCTGGGGGTCTTGTTCACGAGTGATGGGAGAAGGGAGCCGGAGATCGACAGACGGATTGGTGCAGATTGTACCGGTCTGTTGTGGTGAAGAGAGAGCTGAGTGTAAAAGCGAAGCTCTCAATTTACCGGTCGATCTACGTCCCTACCCTCACCCATGGTGACGAGCTGTGGGTAGTGACCGAAAGAATGAGATCGCGAATACAAGCGGCGGAAATGAGCTTCCTCCGAAGGGTGGCTGGCCTCTCCCTTAGAGATAGGGTGAGAAGTTCAGCCATCTGGGAGGGGCTCAGAGTAGAGCAGCTGCTCCTTCACATCGAAAGGAGCCAGCTGAGGTGGTTCAGACATCTGCCAAGGATGCCCCCTGGGCGCCTCCTGGGTGAGGTTTTCCAGGCATGCCCCACCGGGAGGAGGCCCCGGGGCAGATCCAGGACGTGCTGGAGAGATTATATCTCTCGGCTGGCCTTGGAACGCCTTGGTGTTCCCCCGGACAAGCTGGGGAAGGTGGCTGGGGAGAGGGAGGTCTGGGCTTCTCTGCTTGGGCTGCTGCCCCCGCGACCCGGCCCCGGATAAGCGGAAGAAGATGGATGGATATTTTTAATAGTGGGATAAAATTTAGAACTCGTGCTTCTGTGCTGTGTTTCCTGCCTTGTGTTGCTCTGCTTGGCCTTTGCTGCAGTCACCTTCAGCTGCTGCTTGCTTGTGGGTCTTTGCACCTTCAGTTTTGTCACACACTTATGGACCTACAGCAACATTCAAAAGGGTAAAAAAAAAGTTACGGTTGACAGCAGCAAAAATCTGAAAGGAAACGACATCAAAGATTTTTGGATTGGGTGCTCGAGACGAGTAAACGATACAGTTTGCGTGTTGACATGAAGCTTCTGTACAAAGTGAATAATTTAAAGTGACAGGGTGAAATAAAAAGCTTCAAACAGTTTCTGACAGAAAGCTCGGAGCCAAAAAAAAATGACAAGAAAAGGAACGCATGCAGATTGCTTCAACACTAAAACACCTGCTGATAATTAATATGTAGATGAACAGCGGCGGGATTGCCATGTGGGGAGTTTTGAGGGTTTGTGTTTGTGTTGGCTCGCTGTTCAGTGTGATTGTAGTATGTTTTCACACAAGGTCGGGTAATTAAAAGCCAATCCAAGCTCTGCTGGATGACTCATCGCTCCTGGTGAGGAGTAGGAGGCTGCGGGAGCAGGGTGGGGAATGCAGTTATTCAGGGACGTGCAGAGAGTTACTTGGGGGAAGTATCCACAAAGCTCTGATCACATCGTAGCGGGAAGCTGTTTTAGACCCAAGGTGGTTTTAATTGCTTGTTTGACTATCTTGATTTTGATTTTCCTGGAGAAATTTGCCACACATGGCTTACATGTTAAAATCCATTGTTGCAATCAAGTTAAAATAAAAACTGCAAGTATTCGACAAGCCAACAATCCTGACTTTGCTTTCAATGTGCACAGACAGCAACAGCTTGCATAATTAGCCTGTGATGCATGAATCAGCACCCACAATACCAAAGCTCTGCACCTGGATCTCTTGAAAAAATCCAGTTGTACACCTGTCCTGCTGCTACATTTAAATATTAGAAGTATACATAGATTAAAGTTACACATGCAAACCACACGCTGGTAATAGTAATCAGCTGTTCTTATGAAGACTGCTCATCACACTCTATGCTATGCTGGGATTTCCAGGGTAATTCAGTTAACAAAAGATACTTAAAAGGGACATATCATGCTTGTTCAGATTTTTTTTTTTTTCATGTACTCTACCAGAGTAGCCTTGCACAAGTCACAGTTCAAAATAATGCTTATTTATCTTAACAAGTCTGGAGGCTGTAGCCCCTCTGTTTATCCACCATCTTAAACAAACTGTGCTAGCTCTTTCTCCTCTTCTTTAAGCTAGTTTCATCTGATTGGCTGCCCCTTAAATATAAGATTTGAATATAGGTGCGCCGGACATGACCATATCAGGGGTATCTACGGTGGCCCTGAGTGGTCAAACACACTGCAGCTTAAGAAAACAGCAGCAAATAGAAAAATACTGATGACCGTCAGTGCTACACCTCAGCCTCTTAGTAGATGCACCTATGGTAAATATTTGAAAATCCTAGGTGACTTCCTTCTTGACTTATAGCATTCAGAGATGGTTTTGGGAACACAATAATGTGACAGAACAGCTGTGAAAGTGAAGGAGACTGAGACACGCTTAAAAAAAGCGGAGGATTCATCTCTATTGTGATGGAGAAAAAGAAGCCACTCATGTGTGTTTTAATACTGTAGATACATGTTTGCTGTTAGCTTGTTGCTTCATGGTCTCCACAAAAGACAATAAAGCAACAAGATTTTTGTGATATTTTTTCTCAGTGTTTTTTCTTTTTCCATTGTGTTTTATTCAATTTCTGTTGTGTTTTGTGTGATATTTGCAATATTTTATATTTGTGCTTTTGACCTCTCAGGTCTACTATAGATAACCGCTCCCAGTGACTTCATTCAGAGCCACAAGGTGAAAAAATGGGCAAAACAGAGCACTTAGGGCACTCACGGATTACATACACTGAGATCATCATATAATACTCTGGCTATGTTTAATACGAGTGCACACTTTGCAGCTATACATACATGTTTAAAAATAAGGAAAAGCGTAACGGGTCCTCTGTATGCCTTCATGTTCGGAGCTAACTATGAGTAAACTCTCCAAGGTGTATTATCAGACCCAAACAGCTGTATTCTGATCTTGTCTGTCTCTCAGCAGATGATGTCATTTCCATGGCCGACTCCACAATCACCGTCGAGGATATCGAAGGAGAGCTGTTCAGAATCGAACGAATACGAGACATTCTCGTGCGGAGAGAGTCAGAGCTGAGATACATGTAAGATCTGCCTGTTCTCCAGACCTCTTCGTGTTAGGTACATTTAAACATGCTCAGGGCATAAATCCAGACTACATCTCATTAGTTTAGTTTGTTTTTTTAGGATTTATGGTTCTCTGTCTGTTGGAGGAGGAGAGCTTTTGTAAGAGGATGAAATATTCCTCTGTTATCTCATGTGATGTTTTACTGTTTGGTCCCCTGCTGCCACATACACTACAAAACTTTAAAGTTCAGGGATCTGAATGCACCAATATACTGCTAAGATACCCTCAGGAGTCAGAGATGATGCACCACAACTGTCAACCATCAGTGACTGGAGCAGCCATGTGGATGATGGAAGTGAGGAAAACAGCCGTGCTATTTCAGGCCTTAGCAGACGAACAGCACATACACACCCACAGTTTGTTTGTTATTTTATTCGATCTTGAAAGCTGGCTTTTGTTTCTGCTGGTCTTTTCTCATTATTTTGGCGCAGCAGAGTAAGAAAGAGAGGCTAGCACTGCATAATATAGCCATATGGTGAACTTGAAAACTGAAAATAATCATTGTTGTTCTGGGTTTTGTTTTGTCTTTTGATGAAATATGTCATAAATATCATTTCTTTTCATGTTCAGCCATAACCAGAGGGTGAGAAGTGATGCACAGTCTCAATGTTCCTATCTCTCTTTTACTTTCACTCACAATTATTAAAGCCATGGTTTTACTTTTTTACTAAACATGTAGCTGGGAGTCTTGGCTTAAATACATGAAGCAGGAAAAATTGTGCAAATAACAACAGTTCTAATAAGAATCCTGTGAAAAATCTGTTAATTTACTCTGTTCATTTAATCTGCATGGTTTCATCCGTTTGACTGCATGCAGAAACCAAGCTGGTGCAATTACTTTTGTAGTAGTTCCCAGACTACTTTTAAATCAGGGTTAGCGCTCATCCTATTCCAGGAGAAGTGAAACCCAACTTGTCAGATCAATTATAGACACAAAGCCTATTTCAGATTCCCACTGATACGTATTGTGGTCAACATATGGTTCCATTTCCTAAGTAAGACGTCAAACTTTAGACGTCACTTGTTCATGTGATTTATTTGTTCATGTAATTTTACATGGAAATGAAATTGATGACACAAAGAATATTTATTATAGTTTATTTCTTTGACCTTTTAAACAACAGGTTTAGCTGTTTCCTGTGTAGAGAGCCTTTTACCCGACCTTTTATAATAATAACTGCCAATAGATAACTTTTTTATTCTACTATGTGGATAGTGTTATAACTTCAGACTTTGTCACATTAAAAATAAAATTGTACAGAACTGTGTAGAGTACTGCATAAAAGTTTTAACACAACACAAAGTAGTCATGGATTGGTCTCTCCAGAGCCCGGATCTCAGCATTATTTAAGCAGTGAAGGGTTAATCTTGACAAAGAACAGAACAAAAGGCAGCCAACATGAAAAGAAAAGCTTTCAATGTCCTTCAAGAAGTCTAGAGAATTGTTCCTGAACACTACTTAAAGACACTACAAGAAGTCTGCATAAGAAAGTTCAGGCATAACAGAGTTCAAGAATAACGGTGGTCGTACCAAATACTGACTTTCAAGCTCACCACAATTGTAGAAATTCTCTTTTTGCCTGTGTTTCCATGTAAGTTTGCACACATTTCATTTAATCACTGCACATACTTTTCCATTTTCCTAGCAAAATGTAAAGAAATGAAGGGTTGCTCAAGACTTTTGAAGAACTTAAGTTTACTTTTGCCCAATGTCAACAACTAAGCAGGTCATATAGTTATTTATATGACCTGCTCGATCGTGGCTCAAGAGTTGGGAGTTTGCCTTGTAATCGGAAGGTTGCCGGTTCGAGCCCCGGCTTGGACAGTCTCGGTCGTTGTGTCCTTGGGCAAGACACTTCACCCGTTGCCTACTGGTGGTGGTCAGAGGGCCCGGTGGCGCCAGTGTCCGGCAGCCTCGCCTCTGTCAGTGCGCCCCAGGGTGGCTGTGGCTACATTGTAGCTTGCCATCACCAGTGTGTGAATGGGTGGATGACAGGTTGTGTAAAGCGCTTTGGGGTCCTTAGGGACTAGAAAAGCGCTATACAAATACAGGCCATTTACCATTTTTACCATTTCTTGGCTGACTTTCCATTCTGTTGT
This sequence comes from Diplotaxodon limnothrissa, assembly GCF_057381915.1. Classification (NCBI taxonomy): domain Eukaryota; kingdom Metazoa; phylum Chordata; class Actinopteri; order Cichliformes; family Cichlidae; genus Diplotaxodon; species Diplotaxodon limnothrissa. Next base: position 8,999,194 of record NC_140599.1, on the reverse strand, counting down.
TAATGTTTAACAGCACATCCTTTTAAGCAGTTAATATAGTTAGCTAACTATTAGAGAACAGCATTAGCAAAGAGATAATAAGATAAACGTTTTACATTCAGGGCTCCCCTTTATCTGGGTAGCAAAGCTTAAAAACTAAAAAGATTAAAAGTAACAAAATTAAGTAGGTGAATCTCAAACTCAACCTTTGAAGCATAGTTCTATTATTTATCCAACACTGTTTGGGTTTATTTTGATCTCTATGTTCTCTGAGTATCTTTCCTGGGGTTTTTTGTTTTTGTTTTTTTTTGGTGGGGGGGGGTTGTACCACAGAAGTCCTCTTATAGGCAGCAAACACATCCTCGTCCTTTAGGCTCTCTGTGACATTCATACAAACTCCTGCTTTCAAGCATTTTGAATAAACATGTCGCTGTGAGCCTATGAGTCACGCTGGCATATATACAGCTGAAGTACACTGAAGTGAAACCTATTTAATTAAAGCAGCAGCTCAGAGCACATCTATTACAGTCACTTTCCTCTTTTTAACACCACTGTTATTTATAGCAGCCCACACGTATGCGCACACGCCGCCACATACACAGATAATACCCATGCAACCAGCCCCTGTTGTTTGGAAATCGCCATCAGAGTCAGAGGACAAAATGAGATGTGATACTGTTGGGTGTGATTCATTCACAGAGGGCAATGTGGTGGCGTTACTTCAGCTAATAAACCACTGTCATCTGTGGCCAAAAGCTGAGTCCAGTGGTTGTTTCTTTGATATACCCATACAATTGTCACACAAGGTGGGAATTACCACATAAAACATATTTTTTCTAAAGCCCATGTGAAGACAAGTGTAGCTTAACTGTTGTTTTACCTGAATATCAGCTTGTTTGCTGCAGATATCTAAAGTTTGGTGAAGAAATATTTTCTTTATTTGTCTTTTTTTCTCTCAGGATGGACGACATCCAGCTCTGCAAAGAAATCACAAGGCTGAAGCAGGAGTTGCAGAAGCTTGTCTCAATTCCAGGTAAATTAAAAAGTAGCCTGCGCCTCTCGACTTTAACCTGGTGACAGTGTGCTTTGAGCGGGCCCTGTGCGGTTCTTGTTTGCTCTGTCATAGTTGAAAAGATATGAGCTGTCTCCAGTAACGCAGTTCAGCGAGGACTGGAGTGAATTAAGCACATCTTCAGAACGAGCTTGCTGTCAATTAAAGAAAAATACTTTTTAAAAGAAAGGTTTTCAGGTAAAGCAACAATGAGCCTCTGGAGCCTTTTCTGTGTTCTACTTAAATTTTATTTCTTTATTGTCGAAGGAATACTCGCATTCCTCTGTTCATTAAGTTGAGATGGCAACCCAGAGAGAAAAGACAGTTGCTCTGGCAACTAAAAAGAAAAGTAGTAAAACTACCATAAAAAATTCCAAACTGTTCATTTGTTTGGAAGTGAGCAAACTTACAAATTCAGTGAAGGACGCAGTACTTATTTCCCCCGCTGAGTGCAGAAGGGCATAAGAATCTATATTCTTGGTCGACTCTTGTGGTCCCAAAAAGAAGTCAAGATGAAAATGACCCTACTCACTCACCTCACTAACATTTATAACAAGTTCGTTTCTCATCGTACTGAATACAACACGATGGGAGTAAAATAGAGGATGAAGCAGCTTTGAATTAAAGCTCAAGGCTTCTCAATGAAACTGACAGATGCTGGCACAGTGGCTACATCCATCTCTTTTTATAAAGTCTGTTGGTACACTGCACAGTGACTACAATTTCTAACAGAAGGCTTGTCTCGTGACTACTGAACAGACAAAGACAAGTCCAAAGAGGACCGGGAGAGAGAAGAGAAGCTGCTGCAGCAGATCAACAAGCTGGTGGAGACCAGAGACTTCCTTGTGGACGACGTAGAGTTTGAAAGGCTGAGGTGAGGCTAATGGATGAAAAGAACTTTGACTGAGTGCCACACTCTGGTATTCAGGGGGATTACAGAGATGAGTCAGACATAAAAAGCATCTCCTGACTTGTCTTTTAATTCTACAGTTTATTATTGATTATCGGTTCTGTTCTGTCAGAGCACTTCGGTTCACCACCTTTGCCGTGTAACAGAATCTGGACAATAATCTGATCCTTCATGTGATGTTTCCACTGACAAAAGCGCATACAGCTTTAAAGCCTTAATTAGTTATTTGTTACTTAATTCTTCATATAGCTCCACTCCTACGAAGCCCCTTTGTATATTTTCCTAATTAATGATAGCATGTCCACCATCACTCACAGATCAGCTGTCGCTTCTGATAACTAGGTTGTTATTTCGGAGAAAAATCTGCCTGTAAAAACTTAGCAGGAGCGTGACAGTCACCTCCGCTCGTTAGTTAAAGTAAATGCGAAAATATTCTGAACTGTGAGGATGCTGTGATGCCCACAGCCTGGGATTTAAAGCAAGCCTTGTGGTGTTTAACAAGATGTAATAAAAATTTTAAACCCTGTAATTCACAGTGAATAACAAGGAAATATGCTTTTTCACAGGGAGAGAGAGGAAGACAGAGAGATGGCAGCCTTCTTACAGTCCAAATTTCCCAAAGCTTTGGCTGCAAAAGGTGAGTCTAACCAGAAAGCTGGCAGTTAACAGTTAACTATTGAAGCCAGTTAAGTAACCAGTAAATCTTAATGATTGTGAACCCACTGTGGTGATTGTACTGTCATGTCCTCTCCTTTAAGCTTCAGGTGCTTCGCAAGATCGAAAGGTGGCGTTTAAATCCCAGCAGACCTCAGCGCCGCTTCTCACGAAAACCGGCCTCACGCTGCTGAAAGACTGCTGCGGCTTCACCTGCTCCGTCATGTGACTCAGAAAGCCCAGAAAGTGGGTTCTGCTCATCTGGGCGTTGAGTTTTCAGTGGGAGAAATGTTTCGTCACACATCCCAAGTGACCAGACGTTAAGACGAAAAGTGACAACAGTTGATACTATCTTCAAATGTACGTTTGTTAGTGTGTGTGTGTGTGCGTGTGTGCACATAAACAGGCTTCCTCAGTGCTTTCTTGTATCAGCTGTGTCCTTACAGGAAAGATTATATGTGTTCTGCTGTAATGTGAGTGACATGTACTGAAATAGTTTGTTTGGTGTGCTGCTGTGAAATACCGTGTATTGCAGCAGGAGAGCTTGCCGCCTTATGAATCTGCTAACGATTCCTGCTCGGTTACAGTACTTAGACGTTATTGTAGCTGCTCTGACGGTGCCATTAGCCTTTGAAGATATATTAGAAAGTGGAAATGCAGATATCTCTCTGAGAGCAAACTCTTACCAGTCTCACTTTGGCATTTGCTGTGGCGCATTGATTAATGTAATTACATTGTTATGACTGTAACTGGGCATAACTTGTTTTTTAGTAAGGAGTCATGCAGTGTTTGTTTAAAAAGAACATTTAAAAGACGAGTTTCACATGTGAGATCTGATTCATAGTAAACAACTGTGTCCACTGTTTAGTAAGTTTCATGTAACTCTTAATGTAGCATCTTGGAGTGTTGTAATAAAGATTTTTAGTGCTCTTCCTTTGTGTTTGTCCTAAATATTAGATCCACTGGTTAAAGGAGCCTCCTCCCTTCTGTAAGTGTTCGGTGATCGCTCGCTGATATTTCCCTGTGCTTCGTTTAATATGTGGTCCACGTAGTTCATGGACTCCTTCGCTGACTCCATCCAGAGACTACTCCAGCTGTGTGTAGCAGCAGTGTCAGCTCTAAAGTTCCCATTTTTAAAAGATATCATCAACACATCAGCAACATCAGACTCAGCTATAAAATCATGAGCAATTTTTAATAATAAGAATAATGTTTCATGTAATTATTAAAATAGTACATATTACATAGATAGAAAGAATGATTGATATGCATTGTTTATTAGATACAGCTTGCTAGGAGCACCTTTTGCCTTCAAAGCTGCCTGAATGACATCTATGTCCAGATCTCCAACAGAGCATTTGACTACAGTGAACTCATTGTCATGTTTAAGAAACCAGCTTGAGATGATTTGACCTTTGGGACATGATGTGTTGACTGCTGGAAGCAGTCATCAGAACATAGGAACACTGTGGTCATATAGGGATGAGCATGATCAGCAGCAATACACAGCAGCATGGATCCATGCAATGTTTTTGCAGTCATTTATTGTAAGATTTTGTAAACTCTCTCTTTTGTAAATTAAAGCCTCAATTTCTGTTTCTTAGCTGATGGAAACGACACCCAGTGAGGTTTTCTGCAGCTGTGTAACATCTGCTTCAAGCTTTGACATGTTTTGCATACAGAGATGCTCTTCTGCATACCTTATTTAACATAATGTTGCCTTCCTATCAACTCGAAGCAGTCTAGCCATTCTCTTCTGACATCTGACATCAATAACACATTTTCACCCAGAGAACTGATGCTCTTTGGACAGTTTTTCTTTCACTGTGATGGTTTCTGAAATTGTCACGATTTGCTGGGCAGGACTCAAATGCAGGACTCTGAGATGTGCAAGCACAAAAGGGTTTATTTACAGCACCAGGTGAGATTTGTACATATATACAGTGAATGTGGGGAGAGGGTTCCTGGGGTTCAGAGGGAAGGTCCAGGGCTTGGGGAAAAACTCACTCACACACCTCTTCAATCAGTCTGTGATAATGAAAACACTCAATCTGAAAGGAAGGGTGAAGTAAGTACAACGATCCAACGAGGACCAACACTCCACTGAGGCCTTAAGTACTGCCTGGAGTAATCAGTAGAGATGAGCAGCAGGTGATTAGAGCGTGGGCGTGGAATCCAGGATGGCACAGACGCCGCCCTGGAGGAGAAGGTGAGCACAGCAACCAGAGCAGCAAGAACCATGACAGAAATGTTCAGTTTCTGAAGTACTCAAAGCAGCTTGTGTCGCACCAACAACCATGCCACATTCAAAGTCACTTAAATCACCTTTCGTCTCCCATTCTGATGCTCGGTTTGAACTTCAGCAGGTTAGAGTTAGACCATGTCTACATGCTTAAATCCACTGAGTTGCTGCCATGTGATAGGCTGATCAGATACTTGCATTAACACACAGCTGATCAGAGGCTCAGTGGTGAGTGGGATAAGATGTGCTGAAATATTTTTAGTTATGTATATGTGTATATGTGTGTATATTTACATGGTCAAACTAACAATTAGGTTGGTTTTCAGTATAAAGCTTATCAGATGTCACTCATATTGAATAGTTATTTTATAATCCATATAATGTTTGCACAGTTCAGTCATGTTGATTACATATTAAAAAGCTACTGTGCGTGTGCCACACTTCTGCCACACTACACGTAGTGTAATTACCAGATAACAAAACCAGCTGTTTGGTGGAAGCCATGAACATAAATATCTGACCTGCTCAAAGAAATATTTTTTCGCCATCCTGCGCTTTACTGCCATGACAACAGGATGAGAGGCTGTTGCGCGTGTCTGGTGACGAGTTGAGGTATTTCTGTTCTCTGTGATGAGGAAGAAACCAGATGGTTTCAGTTCCACATAACTTAACTCAGCTGCCCTCCTCTACACACGCACGCACACAGAAATACACACTGCGGCCACTGATGACTCATGCAGTGGAGATTTATTGTGTCCAAAAGCAGAACTACTGTCACCAAAAAAATGCTTCCTGATGGACCATCCTGCTTGAATATGAATTTTCACTTCAGTTGCTGTTGTCTGCCCTGCTTTTATCTGCACCTCTCCTCCAGGCAGTCACTTTTGCAACTGCATTTTCATGACAGTTGATAAAGCTCGTTTCAGATAAACAGACCTACGTACGGATGAGCAACACTCTCCACTGCATTTCATTTGCAGGCTGAGAAGACTAATCAGGGCTCCATAGTGTGTGAACGTAGACAAGTTACTGCCAAGCCACTCTAATTAGATGCTTGTGGAAGCGCTTGTTCTCACACATAGCGCTAGATGAGACATTAAAGAGTCCCAAGAAAGGCAATATCATGCTTTGCCAATTAAAGACTTTATGCTTTCTTATTTCTTTCTTCCCTTTCTTTTAACTGCTTTGACAGTATGTTCTTCTAAATGCCCTGAATAATCCCCAGCGGTGGAGAGGAAGCACACCAATTCATGGTGCTGCCCACGCGTTTGGAGAGGCCTGCATCGCTCTGAGGCAGTTTATATTCTTTCCCTCTGGAAATCATCTCTGACATTTACTCCAGGGAAAGTAAATGAAAGATCTTTATGTGCCGGCATGTCAGGCGCTGGGAGAGGGAACCAAACAGAGCGTTATAGTGGGATGCAGACACTGTTGGCTGCAAGAGAAGGAGATGGTGGTGGGAGGGAAAACAGAGAAAAGTTATAAAAACATTGGTCACAGACACACTTTTTACAACAAGGAGTTTTAATTGCTCCTTGTGTCGTATCTGTGATTACACAGAGGGGAAAAGGCACTTTTATATAACATTTTGAACCAAATTAGCTCTAAGAAATAAAAATTTTCTTGGGTGAAACAGTCACACAGTGACTCTGAGGGCTGGTGACTGCCATCACTGTTTCTGTCTCGTAGCAGGACTGTCCTGATCTCTACAGGAGAAGAAATATAATTGTCTGTGATCACTTTTTAAAATCTTTTTATGTTCTCAGCTGATTCTTTGATTGACTTTGATGATGAAACACCACCACACTACTCTGCATTTAATCATTAGTTATTGTTAATCTCTAGCTCAATCATGTCTCCCCCCCCCTCACCCCCAACCAATCACAGCAGAGGGCTGCCCCTCCCTGAGCCTGGTTCTCTCTAAGGTTTAGTCTTGTCAAAAGGGAGTTTATCCTTCCCACCATGGCCAAGTGCTGGCTTGGTGCTGGGGGTTGGGAAGCGCATCTGTAACCAGAAGGTTGCCGGTTCGATCCCCGGGCTCTCTGTCCTGGTCGTTGTGTCCTTGGGCAAGACACTTTACCCTACCGCCTACTGGTGTTGGCCAGACGGGCCGATGGCGCGATATCAGTTGCCTCTGTCAGTCTGCCCCAGGGCAGCTGTGGCTACAACTGTAGCTGCCTCCACCAGTGTGTGAATGTGAGAGTGAATGAATAGTGGCATTGTAAAGCGCTTTGGGTGCCTTGAAAAGCGCTATATAAATCCAATCCATTATTATTATTGTTTATAATATAAAGTGCCCTGACAGGACTGTTGTTGTAATTTGGAGCTAAATCAAACTAAATTGAATTAAATAAAATAGCTTCAGCTGTAGGCACCAAAGCCCCATGTATCTGTCGCTCTAACTCTCTGTTTTCAGGGGAAAGACAGTCAAAGGAAAATGAGTTTAAAGTCAGGTCCTTAAAGGAAAAAACAGCTATAACAGCACATTTTACACAGTGAATGAACTGATAGGCCACATCAGGGCCTAGCATAACATAACTAAGGATTACTTTGAACTCTGAATCAAGCTAACACACTTTACAAATCATAGAATAAGAGTGTTTTGGTGAGAATTTGAGTAATAGGTTCTCATTAATATTTGTGGGATGACAGAGCTCCGTACATATTCAGCAGGTTACGTGGACAAACATTACAGGAAAGTCCATGAAAGCACTTGGAGTATTCCTTAAGACTGCTTAAAGAGCTTGACTAAGATAGTTCGCACATGATTGCACATTACTGAAGATCTACTTAATAAGAAAAGATATGATTATTATTCAGTCTTTTAAAAACCATCCATCCATCCATTCGCTTCCGCTTATCCTTTTCAGGGTCGCGGGGGGCGCTGGAGCCTATCCCAGCTGTCATAGGGCGAAAGGCGGGGTACACCCTGGACAGGTCGCCAGTCTGTCGCAGGGCCAACACACAAGGACAGACAACCATTCACACTCACATTCACTCGCACATTCACACCTAGTGGCAATTTGGATTATCCAATTAACCTATCCCCACAAGCTGCATGTCTTTGGATGGTGGGAGGAAGCCGGAGTACCCGGAGGGAACCCACGCAAACACGGGGAGAAAATGCAAACTCCACACAGAAAGACCCCGGCCTGATGGTGGAATTGAACTCAGGACCTTCTTGCTGTGCAGCAACAGTGCTAACCACCGTGCCACCATGCTTTCTCAAATATTTTGAGAAAACCCTTATAGTATAGTTCTGATTTAAAAGCAAGGATCATGTCACTTGGAGAATTCAGATTAATGGAGTGGGCGTTTTCTTCTTACACTCTGAACCTTTTACTAAAATCTCAGTTTTGACTGACATGATCTCTGGAACATTTTCTAAGTGCTGATATCTAAAATACATTTCAAGAAAAGCATTAGCTGCTGTTGATGTATCAGGACACACAAAGAAATGGTCCCGATTATAATACTCCTAGAACTATCTACACCACTTGCTTTGGTGCCAACACATCATTTTAACTGCTATTAATGCAAATATCTACATTGTTTATGTAGCTACAGTGTTATATATTACTGTATTTAGTAATTACATGCATTTGTCTCCATACTTCAGTGGTAGCATAGCAACAGTGGCTTACTACATTGCAGCATTACTGCACAGACAGATACGCTCACTCTGTGAGACTCGTGCTTAAAAGACATGGGTTTAACTGCAGTGCAATAATCACAGGCTCACCCTGTTTGACAGAGGACCAAAAAAAAGCGTCTGTCTTGTTAGACAGCGATGATCACACATGCCTTGAAGAGCAGTATGTGGGTGATCACAGAACAGATCAAAATGCAGCATGTTAATAATTACGGATAGTGTCTGTGGTTTGTTTTAATGGGCATCTGCGGGTGTAAGAGAGTAAAACTATAACCTCTGCCAGGCTGTGAGTCACCGAGTCTGAGTCATGCACCACGGTCACGGTCAAACATAACAAATGTATTACCCTGCTGTCACTCTGAGGGACATTTCTCAGTGGAAACGGTCATTTATTTCTTGGAAAACTGCAAGCTGATCTGCCTTCTGTTCCTGTGATCTTGTGTGTGACATTGTGTGTTCTGGGGTTTTTGTCCACTGTTTGCAAAGCAGGAAAAACCTGCTTGCTACACTCTTGGTATTCCCACAAGTTGTGCAGTTTGTAGTTTTTCCAGTTTTGCATGCGGGAATATTAACTGACTCCAGGTTTGTTCTGTGGCTGTTGACACAAGGTAGAGTGGATCTTTGCTTTTACATTGTTTGGGCCAGATTCTAACCCTACCATCTGAATGTTGTGGCAGAAAGAGCCTCATCAAACCAGGCAACATTTCCTAGTTTAAGTGAGCCTGTGTGAAATGTAGACTCACTTTGTCTGCATCTCTGCACCACTCATTACTTGGTTGTAACAAGCGGTTATTTGAGTTATTGTTGCCTTCCTATCAGCTCAAAGCAGCCTGACCATTGTCCTCTGACTTCTGGCATCAACAGGGCATTAGTGCTGTCACTCACTGGATATTTTCTCTTTTTCAGACCATTCTCTGTAAACCTTAGTAATGTTTGTGTGGGGAAAATCCCAGCAGATTGACAGTTTCTGAAATACTCAGACCAACACGTCTGTTACCAACAACCATGTCACGTTTAAAGTCACTTAAATCTCCTTTGTCACACATTCTGTGCTCAGTTTGGACTTCAGCAGGTCATCTCGATCACGTCTACAAACCTAAATGTATTGAGTTGCTGCCATGTGATTGGCTGACGAGATACTTGCATTAATCAAGCAGCTGAACATATGTACCCAATAAAGTGACTGGTGAATGTATATCAAAATACCTAGTATATAATATGCTGAAACTCATTATACTGACTAGCTGAGTCATCTTTGAACTATACTGTGTTTACGTCCATAGTGAAACTAAAAACGTGGAACAGACTTGTTTTCAGATGTCACTTATATTGAATTGCTGTTTTACAATCCTTCTGTTTGCAAAGTTCTGTTGTGTTGGTTATATATTAAAAAATTATTATGTGTTCAGGGGTTTTTGTTTACCGTAAGCAAAGGTGGAAAAACCTGCTTGGGGTTCCTGTTAAGCTCTTGGTATTCCCACTAGTTGTGTAGTTTGTCGTTTTTCCAGTTTTTTCTGTCAAGAATATCACCTGACCCAAAGTTTTCTTAGGGATGTGATTTACCAAGCAATTGAGTAAAATGCAAAATGTGAATATAAGTATGATACTGTGGCGTTAAATATTTAAAAAACAGTTTCAGGGAAGGACAGGAAGGATCAGGGTGTAAATTAAAACCAGGCTCTTGTGATGTTTGCTGATCATGCACTGGATCAAACTTTGAGTTAAAGTCTAACAGCACACCCGTGTGGCAGAGAGCTACACAAGCATGAAGAGCCTCTCCTGTCCAGGTCTGTTGTATCTTAGCTATCCAAACTCTTATAAATGCACTTTTCTGTTCAGCTTTTAGGACCCAAGGAACTGATACTGTGGTGCGATCGGTTAAGATGAGTGTTTTTTTCTCCAGCTATGGTATGTAATACCTGATGAAGACCACGTTCAGTTGAGAGCTCCAGAACAACCAAGTTGTTTGCATTTTAGTTGCATTCACCATATACCTTTTGGTGTCAGAGAAGCACATGATTGATGTTTACATACAAAACTGTCTGCACTGAGAATTAACTCTTTTTACAGTTAGAGATGGTGTGCATTGTATTTCATTTTATGTAAAAAGGTTAGGCTATATCTCTCTATCTATCATAGATAGATAGAGAGATATAGCAGAGATATTCAGCTGCATGTGAGTGGTTCGGGAGATTCTCCATTAATTATTCACAACCGTTATCCCAGCTACAGTTATTTGGATGGTCTCTGCATCAGCTGATGGAGGAATCAACCTGTGTTTTAATTCAAACTGCATTCAAATAGCAGCAGCAATGATGAACTCCCTCATTCCAACAGCTAGCAGTCCAATATTCAGGCCACAGAAATGGCTCCTCACAAAAACAACAACAACAATAACAAAGCAGATACTTCAGTTATCGCATTTACTTGTAAACATACAGCAGTGGTGCTCAGTTACATTTTGTTATCTGGCTGCTTTGTAGCATTGTCAGTCTCTCTTTTTTAAGAGCCATCCATAAGTGTAGATCAACAAGAGGGATTATTGGGGTAAATGTGTTTAAGTTCCAAAATAAGAATTATGCATTCACAGAACCAGAAAATCTTATTGCTTGAAATGTAATTATCTCACTCATAAACACACACAATGTTGTGTCTCAGTCACAAGCTGCAAATCCTGTCCCCTTCTCCTCTGATGCAGTGAGCAGGTTGATAACCACGTAGGACCCAGAGGTAAAATGAGGAGGATATTAGAATAGTTTTGTTCTCTGCTGTTTTTCAGTCAGCCTCCATAGCTGAGATGATTCCTAAAACCCAGCGCAGCAAAACTACATATACAGCACATGTGACATATTTGAATGTGAAGCATTAAATTGGTCAGCTGAGATATTAAAGTCGCATGAAACTATAACTATACCATGATTTGATTTGAGCTCGCTACTAAACCCATCACCAACAGCCCACCTCAGCAAGGCTGACATTTGCTCTGTATTGTCAATGCTTGATCATTTGTGCATTATACATCCAACACGTGCATTTTCATGGCTTACTAGTGTAAAATGCAAATATAAAAACGGACAGAATTACATCAGCATGAACGTCACCACAGCTCTTACATTGAAAATGGTTAATTGTCTCTCTGTTAACTTATTTATCAAAATATTTCATTTTTAAATGATAACTATTGATATATGACACACAAAAACAAACATTTATCGACCTTTCTTAGGTGACATTTCAAGTGATCTCGGGGTGCCCTGCTGCTTATGGCTGAAATCTGACTCTAATAGAGGACCCTTACTCAGTGCTCAGACAAAACTGTGCTTCTTACACGCAGGTAAGTATTGCTAATAGAGTGGCAGCAGTGCATGCAGCAAAGAATAATGCCTGTGTGTGGCGCAGTTACGCTGTACTAACACTGGTACACTGACCATCTGATAACTGCGGGCTGCTTTCCCTTTAAAACGCATGACGCAGTTCAACTGGTGCCCCACTTTGTTGTGTGAAGCCGCAGCAGTCTGCAGGAGAGAGAGAGAGAGAGAGAGACAGCGGGGCCGCTTGCTGTCGCATACGGCTCGGCCCGGAGACGTCGGTGCTTCGCTGGGCCCCTCACCGCGCTCATCATGGAGTTTTTAATGGGGAATCCGTTCAGCACGCCCGTGGGACAGCGCATCGGTGAGCGCCTTTATGAGTCTTTACACTGCATAAAAAGAAAATTCTCCAGTCAGGCTCGGGCGTCTTATACCGACACCTTACATCTCCCGCAGTCACGTCCCTGCAGAGCTGCTCTGTGGACTCTTATTGTCGAGGCTTTTGTCGGGGTGATGCGTTATAATGCGATTATGTTAGAGAAATAGAAATCAAGTTAAATTCATTAGGACTGACAGAAGAACAACGGCTTATGGTTTGATTGACGCCCCTGTGAGACAATGACTTGGCAGAGGCGGGAGGAAGACGCTGAGGTGCTTCAGTTGATTGGTTGTCCCCGGCTCTGCCTTAACCTGCAAATAGCTGGGCGGGCCGCAAAGAGTGGCCGACATCCCCCTGACCCAAATCTGACGATCGTTTGGCTGTAGTCAGTGATAATGGTGGAGATCCAGAGATGCTCATTAAGATATGTAGATGAGGAGATCTTAGTTGAAGCTGCAGTAAAAGTCTTTACACGATTTGTAATCTAAATAATATTATAATCTAAAGAAAACTTAAATATAGCCTAGTCTTGAATATAGTGAATTTAATATTTCCATCAGTTTTTTGGTCAAGTTAATTCAGTCATCTGATAAGCTGGTCTAAAGTTTAACCTCCACACAGTAAACTGATCAAAAATCCAAACAAGCCACATGCTGTTCTAGAGTCTATGGGGGCCCATGGCAAAAATTCTCAAAGGGGCCCCTTCAACCAACATTCATCACCATTATTCTATAAATAATCCAACGCCACCACCACCAACGATCCTCTAAAGTTACAGGTAAAACACTGATCAACAAACGGCAGCGTGTTTATTTTAGCAACAGTGTCCAACACTAGGTTGACCGATTACGAAGTGTAATATTACTGTAATTACTATCTGCTACATTATATCAGCCAGCTAGCTATGCTAACAAGTCATTTACCAGTGTCCCATCACTGACTGTGGCTGTGCTAACTTGGCTGTTCTGCTAGGCTAGGTTCACTTATGTTAAAGGGCAAAGCAAACAAAAGAACTAACGTGATGATAGTGGAAGTGTCTGTCCCCCACAGTTAAGGCTAGAGTAGCAACAATTAGTTATTCAGCATTATGTTTAATTATGATCATTTTCTCCTCTTCCTCTTTTTTTCTTCTTCCTTTTCCTCACTTTGATGAGTGAGGAAAATGTGCCGTGTTCTCATGGCACATTTTGATATAGTTTAAATGTAACTCCTGACAAACCTTATTAAAAGTGCCCACTTTTTTATCTTTTGCCAATTAAAAGTGCCAGCAAATTAATGATTTTCATTGTTTTCGTGTAATTTTAATGTTTCTAACATGAAATCTTTTTTTTCCACACAAAAATTTTAAATAGGGTGAATTAGACATTAGACACCTCGGTCACTAAGGCATATAGGCTAGTCAGTGACATTCTGGCAAACATGGAGAAATGGCATGTTGCCTGACTGTTTGCAAGTCGTTGTTGGAGGTTATGAAATTGGTTAATGTTGGGACAGTGACAAAAAAAAGTCATTGATGATGATTCTTTGTTTTCTTTTCTTTTTTCTGTCATCAAATTTAAAATGTACTGTAATTTTTCATAAGATAGTAAAATGTAAAACCCAATATTTCCAAAACTGGGTTTGCATAATATGAAAAAACACATAAAAACATTAATAAAAGACAATTAATACAGTCCTGGAATTACTACAACTTCAAGCAGACAAAAAACAAACAAAAAGCAGCTTAATGTTTTCAGAGACTGAGGTCAGCCCCGTGGTATACTGTTTAAAATATTCCAAGTCTGTATGTTTGATTATAGGGTGGCTGTAGCTCAGGGTGGCAGAGCAGGTCAGCCACTAATCAGAAGGTCGGTAGTTCGATCCCATGGCTACATGCCAAATATCCTTGGGCAAGATACTAACCCCATTTTTGCCTACTTGTGGTGGTCAGAGGGCCCGGTGGCACCAGTGTCCGGCAGCCTCGCCTCTGTCAGTGCGCCCCAGGGTGGCTGTGGCTACAATGTAGCTTGCCATCACCAGTGTGTGAATGGGTGAATGACTGAATGTAGTGTAAAGCGCTATGGGGTCCTTAGGGACTAGTAAAGCGCTATACAAATGCAGGACATTTACCATTATTGGCATCCTTTTAAGTCTTGTCACTTTTAAAGGAGGTTTTACAATTTCGGTATAAATTTCAGAATTTACAGTTTGACTGTGGCTCTATAATCAGTGTTGGGGAGTAATGGAATACATGTACCGCCGTTACGTATTTAAAATACAAAATATGAGTAACTGTATTCCGTTACAGTTACTGTTTAAAAAGTTTGTATTCAGAATACAGTTACTTTGCTGAAATAAAGGGATTACACGGTGGTATTTTACTTTCCATATGTTCGGCTATGCCCTCTCTATTTTTGGTTTCCACGCTCCAAACAAAACACGCATTAAGAGGCTCTAAAGCCCGTGTCTCAATGTCGCGGCCCATGTCACCCCTACTTGCATAATGACGTGAAGAAATATTTTTAAAAATTATTCACAAAAATGATTTAATATGAAGGCAATAGGCAGAGTGTTACAGGCATAGGCCTAAAGAATGTAGCCTCATGGGCAGTGTAGTCCGTGCTTCAGGGAGAAAGGACTGCAATACCCGTTATGTGTCTGTGAGCGAGGGAGGGAGAAAAAGGAGAGTGGAAAAATGAGCTGTCACCGAGCAGAAACGGGAGCTGGAAGCATGTAAATATAATAATAACCACTGCAGCCAAAAAGAGTGCCTGATGAGCCCAGTTGTAAGTAAGCTATTAAGACTCGACTGTACACTTTGTTCGTGTTTTTCTCCGAAACAATAAGTTCCATTGGAGCAGCCTTTCAACACCTCTCTCTGTCTCTCGCTAGCAAAGTTGACCCAGACAACAAAGTAAAGCTATTTTTCGGCTACGAGCCCGACATGAACCCGACGTATTAGCCAGAGGTCCCTGTTTTATATACGCGTGGAATAGTTTTCTATACGAGATCGCTGCAAAAAGTGCAGCCTTACCTAATGTCCACCCAACTGTTACTCATTTTATATTAAGATTTAAACATCTAGTTGGTATGGCGAGTAGCCTTCAGCAATTGTAATAAATCACACATTCATGTAGTTGTAAAAAAGCATGATAATGTAATAGGTAATCCAAAGTATTCAGAATACGTTACTGTCATTGAGTAACGTAACGGAATACGTTACAAAATACATTTTGGGGCATGTATTCTGTAATCTGTCGTGGAATACATTTTAAAAGTAACCTTCCCAGCACTGTCTGTAATGTCTGCTCCCTATGTATTAAAAGGCACCTATTTATATTCCTATTAAAAATATGGGAGTCCTAAGGTCAGTCCCTGTGGAACGCCACACAATCACAACCTTGACATAGGAAATGAAAATAATGTTTACTAAAGGCGAATTTGTCTCTACGTTGTTACCATGTATTACTCATAAAGGAATAACAAATTCATGTATTTCTACTAATTATAATGTAACAATGAGACATGTTTCATGTTTTCACCTACTTTGCACAGAGCGTGCGACCAGCTCCAGCCTGCCATCTGAAGACTGGGAACTCAACATGGAAATCTGTGACATAATCAACAGCTCAGAGGAAGGGTGTGTGCACATTCGTTATCTGTTAGCATCAGGAACAAGCTTGTCCTCTTGAGGTTGCATGCGGCTGACTATTGAAAATGTTGTAATTACAGGCCCAAAGATGCACTCAGAGCCATTAAAAAAAGGATTGTGGGGAATAAGAACTTCAAGGAGGTTATGCTAACGCTGACTGTGAGTGTTGACTCTTTATGTTCTCATCAGATGTGTGTAGTTTGTAATTGGTAAGGCATTTCTCTGAAACTCTGTGATTTCAGGTCCTCGAGACCTGCATGAAGAACTGCGGCTACAGATTTCACATCCTGGTTACAACGCGCGATTTCATAGAAGGGTTTCTGGTGCGGTCGATTATCCCGAGGAACAACCCTCCACAAATCCTACATGACAGAGTGCTTGGCATCATACAGGTGAGGTGTGGCTCAAGGGAATAAAAGAATAAAGTTGTTGTCATTCTTTAGTGTCACATTGGTTTACTGTCTAGTCCTAATTTGTGGTTTTCTCTTGTCAAGGCGTGGGCCGATGCATTCCGCAGCTCACCCGACCTGACGGGTGTAGTATCGGTCTACGAAGACCTGCGAAGGAAAGGACTCGAGTTCCCCGCCAATCAGCTGGAAGGTTACACACCACCCGAAGCCCCGAAAAAGGTGGATACAGGGCTGGGTGACCTTTGTTTTATTGCTAACAGTTGGGTGTTGCCTATCATCCTATCATCATCTTTGGTCTTTTTTCCTGTCTGGTCATTTCTCCGCCTTTGCTTATCAGACTTTGCCTGGCAATGGGCCTGCTGTTACTACTCTGCCTGCTGTACTCCTGTCTTCCAAACCGCTCATCCCACCTCAGACCTCTGATCTAAAACTGGCCCTTGAGGGAAACAATGCCTTGACTCACAGCCAGGTGATGGGACTGGAAAGGGACTTACTCTTATTATAATTGCACTGTGCTTCTCGCTAACTGGCTTTTCTATGTTGGTTACAATAGAGTCACAGAACTCCTTTTTGTAGCTGTGCTTCTTAATTCTTTTTCGCTTCCAACCCTTATAAAATCAATATTTGCCTTCTTCTTCTTTTCATCGAGTCACCGTACCTGTGTTTATTCAGTAAGTGCTGTTGATATTCCAGGTGAAGAAGCTAAAGGCAGAGCTAGGAGTGGTGCGCAGCAACCTGACTATGATGTCAGATTTGATGAGTCAACTAGATCCAGTTACGGTAAAACAAGCAGACATGGAGCTGCTGGAGGTAAACACGCACACACACAAGCGCACACACACAAATGAAGTCACATTTAAAAACAAGCTGCGTGTGTTTTACTGCATGAATGTGTAATATTCTCTGTGAGTGTGATCCTTTCCATTAATGCTGAGTAACAGTGCCTTACCCTTAACTGATCTCCTACTTTATACGTTCTGTGTTGCATCTGGCCCTTCAACGCCCCCCCCACCCCACCCACGCATTCTTTGTCTGATTGTGTCATTAGCAGTTATACACAGTATGTAAAGAAATGCAAGACAGGATAGTGAAGATAGTCCCCAGACTCAGCGAGGAGAAGCTGATCGAAGAGTTATTAGCAACTAACGATGAAATGAACACCGCCTTCAATCGCTACCACAGGTACCTGCGCCATTCTCTCCATCGCGTCATCGTGTTTATTGGCAAAATAAAGAGAAAGGCAATATTTCAGCATGGAGTTTCTCTGCACACGATGATTTCATTCTGTCGTCGGCAGGTTTGAACGACGAATAACAAACGGTCAGAACGCAGAGCAGAAGGTAAAGAACGTGGCGGCCATTTTTGGAGTCTTTCCACACAGTAGTCATAACGGCGTGAACTGGTTAAATTGTGCTGTTTCCCTCTGTGTCTTTCAGGGCCACACCTATGTCAACTTAACAGAGCTAGACTTGAAGACTGACAGCCAATCAGAGGCTGCTTCAGTTACCAATGACAGCTCAATGAGTTTTCCAAAATCTGACAGTTTGTCCAGTCAGATGGCAAAACTTAGTAAGTACTGTACTTAGATATATTTTATCATGGCAAGCATAGGGAAAGGAATTATGCAGCGATCCCTAATTTCATGCAGAACGTGGAGACTTATTCTGCTCTTTATTTGTTCCTTTTGCGTTTCTTCTTCCAGGTACAAGTGAATCAGATGACACTTTATCACAGAAAATAAATGTGTCAACTCAACAAAGACCAAGGTACAGAAAAAACCTGCATCATAAATGTGCAACCTTTATGACATAAACAGATGTTTGCACAGCAGGGTGATGTTTTAAATTGTAGAGCTGCACCACTCACAAAAATGTCTTGTTTAAGGCAAAATTAAGTCATTAGTCTAAAGGAATCTTAAAGGAATATAGATTATTTATTAAGCACTTATTAAACTTTAAAGTAACTCTCTTAACTGATAAATACACAACTGAAATAGCTGAAAATTGATAATTAACTCAAAATAAACAGATTTCAGTTAACTAATAATTCACTGAAATCGCAGTCTGGCCTAAATAGTTAAATAAGAATTTATATAAATGGTTGCAATAATTAGCTAAAAAGCAAACCTTTGGCTTAAAAGAATGCATAATCTGTTAACAATTTCAGATAGTTAGCTATCAACAAAAGGTTTAAATAAATCACTAAAAGTGTCACGGCAAGTGCTGTGTGGCAGGCGGGATGAAGGACCCAAACGCAGGACTCAGAAACTGAAAGTTAAACTTAAGGCGCAGCTTTATTCCTGGGAAAAACTGCACATAAGAAATACACTTCACAAAAGTAAACCAAAATCTCAAACATGAAAACTAGAACTAAACCGTACAGTGGAAACTAGAAACTAGGAAACACATGCGAGAAAAACAAACCAGACTGAAAAGTAGAATATTTATGGGAACACGAAGGGAGAAACACAGCACAGAGAGGGTGTATGAAGGTTAACGACAACAAGCAGGGGGAAACTGAGGAGTAAGATACACAGGTAGGATCACGGGAGGATGGGGAACAGCAGGAAACACAGCTGGGACAAATCAGACATGAGAGAAGGGAAGGCAAAACTAGATACACTGACCAAGCACACGAGACTATCAAAGTAAAACAGGAATACGACACGGAGTCAAAGACATGAGCTTAACACTACAACATAACTGACATGGTAACAGAGGCAAGGATTACTAGACAGGAGATGTGGGACCAGTACAGGGAAAGAGAAAACATGGGGACGGAGACTGAACACAGAACAGAGACTGTCAAAATAAAACACAAAGCACACAACAGGCACAGAGACACAGACTAGACACCGAACAGAGGGAGCACCCAATCTAAACCTAAGAACTAAACTCTTAACAAGAATTAAACCAAAACATGGGATAATAATAATAATCAAAACAGCACAACAAGTGAATCAGAACATAAACCATAATACAGAATAATACCAAAACACAAGCAACTCAAAATGATCCAGAACTGTGACAAAAAGTTATAAACATTAAAATAGCTAGCTAAAGGTGGTTGAACAATTTGGCTTTTTACAACTTGAAGTAACCACCCTTGCCCTTATATGAACAAATAAATGTGAAAATAGGTTTTAAAATTAATTTTTTGTGACTATTCAAGTAAATTACGGTGATTTAATAGAATTGTTTTGTGGTGACAGTTCCCAGTCTTTCTTTTCATTTGTTCCTGAACACATGAGCCAACATTTAACTTTGTTAAAAGTAATATCGGTTACTAGATTACGTTGCAGTTAACCTATTAGTAATTTTTGCCTTTCAGAGACGGGAGCGGAGTTGTGGTGGACGGTCTTGCTCAAGCTCAGGACAGCAAACTACAAAACACTGAACCTGTAAGCAAAGATGTCTATACTGCTTGCAAGGTTTCGATTTATCGGCTACTATAACTGATTTTTTCTTTTACTTAGCTGTGACATGACCTTTAGGACCAAAAGTAAATTCAGTTATGATATTGTTACATTTATTTTAAACAGCAAGCATACGTGAAATCCTGGGTTTTTTTGTATATGACAGAGCACCAAGTGCTGTACATAATATCTGAGCTACAGGCCTGAGTATGTGTTACTTTGTTTGAGTAACTGTTTTCCTCCTGAATGAAATCTGTCTGTACGTGAAGGATGGCAGTCCAGCTTCCACTCGCAGCTCTTCACCAAAGTTAGATTGGATGATTAAAAGGGGAATGGTGGGTGTGAATTTTAAAACGTGCCCTGGCTTTACGTTGGTTTCGCCTTTTCATACCCTCTGTCTTTTGGTTCTTTTCATACAGTTTTGATTTACTTTGCTGTGGTCTGGGTTGGGTCACTTTTTGGCTTTGGTGGTTCAGTTACTGAAATAGAGCACAAAGGTTTGCATGACCAGTTGTGGCGTCGTAAGAGCATGACACTGTTCGGTTTGCACTTTTGATATGCTGCATTGTTGTCACACCCGAAGTCTTCCTCACTGAATGCTATGTTTAGCCACATGTGATTTTTCTTTGTTGTTGTTTTTGCGGTTGACTTTCGTTTTTGTTTTCATGGCTTCATAGCTTTGTCAACCTTGATGAAGTTTTATCCATGTAGCCAATCTGTGTCTCTTCTTTCTTTCTTAGATTCCTATCACCCAGTCCAGTGTAATGGATGATATTGAGAAATGGCTTGCTTTGGATGATGAGGTAAGTCTGAACTGGGAATGATATTCATTCATCGAATCTACTTTGCCGTATTTAAAAGTTTAAAAAAGAAAAGATGTTGGTGGACTTTGCAGATACCAATCCAAGGTATTAGAAATGTTTAGATATATCTACATAAAGGTGACTGACTATAAAAAGAAAGGACTAAGCGGGTGGGTTTAATTTGAAATTTGGTACACAGTTATCTTAAAGGATAATCAAATATACTTATTTTGTGTTTATGACACAGTATGATGACTTTGAGGACTCCGATGGTGTGACCAGTGAAGGTGAGGATCCTTACCCATATGTCCTGTTCCAAAGGAGCAGATTTTATAACCAAGTTAATACATGGGGCACACACTCTTAAACAGAAAACTTTCTTTGGTTATATTAAATGGAATATTTGCAGTGAAATACACACCCTCTTTTAGAGCTGATAGACTGTATATAAAACAATGGAGATAGTCTATATGGAAGCGTTGCCTTTGTCAAATGGCCAGCAGGTGGCAGTGTCTGCTTTCAAACAGAAGTCTGAACCTATGATCTTGGTCACTCCTTTAAATTCAGTTTCAACATGGCATGGTATGTATGCTTCAGACTGCGTTCCTGAATAAGTTGGAAATTATGAATTTTTAGTGGAACACTCCCTCAAGTCAGAGTGGACCAACATACCCATAGTTAGAAATCCAAGATAGCAGCGCTGAATTTAAACAGTAGTAAAACTCTAAATATTTGATCTGTACTGCAAATGTTGTGTACTTGTTACTCATTAAATGAGCCATAGCAGAGCGCTGATCAGGTTGCATCACTGAATGTGTTTTCTGAAAGGCTTTATAGCTAGTGATACCTGAAGGTCTCTACCTTGCTAGGAACCAATATTCTCTTTCATTGCTCTTTCTGGAATGTGCTAACTCGGGATTGACATCGCTCGTGAGTTCCAACACATGCCTAGATATTCCAGTGTATCTGGAACACGGCATTTGATCATGGCTGGCTTTGATTGACAGCTCACTACTATCAATATATCCTTGTTTTTTCAGTCAAATCCACTCTACACTCATTGCGACAGCTAAAATTCTCAGGTTAAGGCATGAAAATGGGATTGTTTTTTGTTTTCTTTTTTTGGTAGCTTTATCCATCTTTTATATGCAGTCTATGCTGAAGCTATAGACAAAACCTATTGTCCATTCAGATTGCTGCTAAAATATTTGAGCCACTGGTGAACTGCAGTGAGCTTCTTTAATGCTTGGTAAATAGCTCCCCGTGTTACCTCTACCAAGGTAACCAAGGAGGTTAGAAGGACTTTTGTTTTTACCCCCAAATGTTTACTACTTCAAGGACTAAAAATGAAACATAAAGCACTCACATGTCTGGTCACAGCTCACTTTAACTCCAAAGTTGTGGCTTTGTTTACTCAGTGCAGGAACTTTCCTATAGATGTCTGTTAAAGTGACTCCTGCTTGCCTCCCCAGAGTTCGACAGGTTTCTGGCAGAGAGAGCGAAAGCGGCCGAGCGTCTGCCGTCCCTGAGAGCTTCCTCGCGAGACAACTCAGAGTCTTAAAGTCTCACCTAAACCTGCCAAAACTAACATTACTCATGAAGCTCCGGCGCCACCTGCTGGATAATGGAGATTTCTTATTAATGAACAGTTGAATGGCAAATGACATTGTATATGTGTACCCTGCTCTTTTGCTGGGGGGAGCAAATGTGTTTTTTAACTTAAAACTAATGTCTGCGGAAAGACCGAAGTTTTTACTTGACGTTGTTACGAGGGTTGATCCACAAGCAAACATTTGCACATTTTTTTATGGTTACATTCCTGCTGTTAAATGAGAATATTGTTACAAATTTTGCAACATAGATGATGTACTATATTGCTGTTATATATACATATATATATATATTGTTAGAGATGATGATGAGGTACAGAAATGCCCCTGTCAAAGTAGCAAACACTTGTAAGAGAAGCTCAGCCATAACTTGTGGTAATAGTTTGAGGCTTTATGTCGTTGTTGATGTCGGATGCTGAAGAAAATTTATGAGTTTTTTTCACATTCAGCTTGTCCCTATGAAGATGTTTTACTTGAAGTTTAACAACAAGTGATGACACACTGCTGTCATATTAAACTAAAAGTATTAACTGGAGATTTGTGTGTTTGCAGTCTGTCTTTTTTAAAATATGTTTATAGACTTTTTCTTGCCATTACCAAAAAAAAAAAAAAAAAAAAAAAATGGAGGCATAAGAACACATTATTTACAAATTTGCAAAGACTGGTCCTGTCCTTCTATATTGCCACAGGCTGTCTCTTCTAATTTTGATAGTAAATGGTAAATGGACTGGTCTGCTCTACCCAAGTA
The DNA here is from genome assembly GCF_057381915.1 of Diplotaxodon limnothrissa. NCBI lineage: Eukaryota > Metazoa > Chordata > Actinopteri > Cichliformes > Cichlidae > Diplotaxodon > Diplotaxodon limnothrissa. The sequence continues at coordinate 8,976,402 of NC_140599.1, read as the reverse complement.
CTCAAAGCATCTCGCACATACATTCATTCATACACATGTTCAAACTCCGATGGACGCATCAACTCAGGTCTTGAAATCTTGCACAAGGATACTTTGACATCCAGACTGCAGGAGCCAAGAAGCAACCCATCGATTGCCAGAGAAGCCGCTCTACTTCAGTGTCCACCTGGGCTGGATGTGAGGCTGGTGACAGCTGGGTACCCATATAGTACTATCACAGATTATAAAAAAATACTTAATGGTGGCAAAGGAATAGTACATTTTTATTTAAAAAACACATGCATGGTTCATTTATTGTTTGTGTTTTAGCGTGATGTGTATTCAGTCTGGATACTGAAGGCACTTTCAACACACTGAAATAAATGTGTGTGTGTGTGTGTGTGTGTGTGTGGGGGGGGGGGGGGGGGGGGGGTATCTCGATCTCGGTGCCGACACTCAAAAACAAGCAATGTTTTTTTTTCTAGTTGTAACATACTGTATTGTCACATTTTTTTGCTATAAATGTACTATATTTAAAACGCAAAGTACTTCCTGTGATGTACAAAGTATTTGGAACGTACGAAACGTGACTAAAAGGAGTAAAATGTTGTTATAGTTTATATTAGGCATCAGACTGTGAACTACCAAAGTGGATATCAGCCAGTTAAAAAAAACTGTCTGCAATGCGATTGGCCCAAACAAGCCACCTGCCAGCGGCCCTGCGCTCTGATTGGTCTTCCAGACAGACGCCTACCCTTGTTACGTGACGCAACCACGCTTGTTCTTTACATTGAGCCTTTCTGTGCCACGGTTCATATATCTTTAACAGCATAACGAGTTCACCGCTATGTCTCTCGGAAAAGCTGCCCGCAGTTTGGTGAGCCCGCTCCGGGGGGCTCTGCGGTGTTCGGGCCTGAGCCGCAGCTACACCGCTGCCGCTGAAGCCCGGGCGGTGCTGGAACACGAGCTGGAGACGATCCGAGCCGCGGGGACGTGGAAATCGGAGAGGATCATCACCTCCAAGCAGGGTCCTGAGATCAGCGTGGACGGCAGTCGTGGCAGTGAGTACTAGGAGTTTCCAGTTACAGCAGTTTTATAAGTGAGCAGTAGCACCCTCCTCGGTGATGGTCCTTAAACGCACCGTCCCAGGTAAGGTTTCAGTTCTGCCACGTTCTTATCTCAGCGGTGAACTTGAAGTAATCCCTGCTACTCCCTTGTTTTGCACTTCTGAAGCTATTCTCGGCGCAGCCTTTGGAAAAACATTAACCAAGAACTCGTAACAGCAAAAGTATGAGATTCAAGCTTTAAATAATTCAAAATAATTTGTAAAGTGGTCTTTATATCATCAACAGAAAGCTGTTTTGTGCTTTGTACAATGCAAAGTTCATTGTTTGACTTGTGAAGGCTCTAGCATTTAACTGCACTGCACCAGTTAATCTCTGCTTTATTTGCTATTGTTCCAGCAAAGCAGCCGATCACTGTTTATATTTCAGCATGAACCCTTGCCAGAGATTGACTCTGCTGATTTATGAATGGGCCACAGACTTTAGGTCGTGACCCCTCGTGCACCAAAACGACCCCGTTCATTTCATGTGCCCAACAGTGCCACAGTCCCATGCATTGTTTTCTCTGTCACTCTTTGTCTTCTCTCTCTTGTCTCGTCTGTAGCCTAAAACTACAAGCAGAACTTCTACTCCCAGCTTTGACATGCTCAAAGAGGTTATTATGGGACAGTGACTCTCTCTCTTTTTTAACCTTAATTTTCCTTTTGTGCATCCAAAATTCTCTCAGGTATACTGAACTTCTGCGCCAACAACTACCTCGGGCTGTCCAGTCATCCAGAAGTGGTCCAGGCAGGAATCGATGCTCTGAAGACACACGGTGCTGGACTGAGCTCTGTCAGGTTCATCTGTGGGACGCAGGTCTGGTGCTTAAAGATCACGCATATCACCCCAAAGCTGTCTAATTCATGAGGTTAATTTTGCGTAATGCGTGATTTACAGGATCTCCACAAAAAGCTAGAGCAGAAGCTCGCTGAGTTCCACGAGAGAGAGGACTGCATCCTCTACGCCAGCTGTTTCGATGCCAATGCGGGACTTTTTGAGGTAGGTCCAAATGGATTTGAAGCTAAGGACCTCCCCCGTTACGATCAGTATAACTCTGAATTATTCTCACAACAGGTGCTGCTGGGCCCAGATGACGCAGTGCTCTCTGACGAGCTAAACCACGCCTCAATCATCGATGGCATTCGCCTGTGTCGAGCAAAGAGGCTGCGGTACAAACACATGGACCTCGGTGACCTGGAAACCAAACTCAAAGAAGATCAGGTGCGTGGAGTAAAACATTCCTTCTTGATCCAACTCTCCTTGCAGTGTGTTAGAAGAGAGTGAAAAATGACAGCTTACTCAGAGGAGGTCACACACCGATCACCTGCACTCTCTGTTGTCCTCAGTCGTCTCGTATGCGTCTGGTAGTGACAGATGGGGTCTTCTCTATGGATGGAGATGTGGCTCCCTTGCGAGGGATTTGTGACCTGGCTGAGCAGTACGGAGCCATGGTGTTTATAGACGAATGTCACGCCACAGGTTTCCTAGGGCCTCGGGGAAGGTGGGTAAGAAAAGACTTCAACTGAAAAATCATAAATCGGTTATTTTGCAAAATAAAATACAAAAGACCCCTAATCATAAAAGTGTAGTGCCCAAATATCATTTTTAATTTCTAAGAGAAGAGTGGATTGTTATGAACAGCCTTTTAGGGCAGTTTTTTTTTTATTCAGTGTCTTTTTCAATATGACCACTAGGTGTCGCCAAAGCCCCGTCTTACAGTAACTACCGTGAGACTGGGCTCTTGATAAAGTTTAGCTATCTCTATTATCAAGAGGTGACGAACTAATGTTACCACTTCCCTCTGATTTGCAGAGGAACTGATGAACTCCTTGGAGTGATGGATAGAGTTCATATTATTAACTCCACTCTTGGCAAAGCGCTGGGAGGAGCAGCAGGTATGACTCCATTCTAACATGAAGGCTCTCATAACATCTTTTTATTAAGTATAAATTAGTAAAACATTGTACATTTAACACAGACATAGAAAAGAAGCATTTGTTTAGTGTAGTGCATCGGCCCACCTGACAATTCCACTTTTGATATTTACTCAAAGTTTTTCCTGTAATAAATGCGAGTGTAAAGTCCCTTTTCCATTAGTACCTACTCGATTTTCAGGGTTTTCCATTAGCTAATAATACCTGTTACCCAGGTACTGTTTTTGAAACTCCTTCTAACCGAGGTTCCAAGTGATCCGAGCAGGTACTAACAGACTTATCCAAGGTGTGATGTAGTTGTTTTGTTTTCTCTCAGGTGGTTACACAGTCGGCCCAAAGCCTCTCATTGACCTACTCAGGCAGCGCTCACGGCCCTACCTATTCTCCAACGCGCTCCCCCCTCCTGTGGTGGGCAGTGCCACACGGGCTGTGGAACTGCTGCTTGCCTCCAACGAGATTGCCCAAAGCATGACGGCCAAAACGATGCGGTATGTTTTGTTCTTACAAACAGTGGAAGTCTTCTATGTTTTTAGTGTTGTGTACATCATAAACGCCAATCGATTTATCTGTAGCAATACTAATATCATATATAGGATGTCCTGCACTTAGTGATAAGGTTTATACTGCTTACAACTGGTTTTACCAATTTGTGAGTATAATAGTTTTCTCTTTGCTGTCAAATCAGGTTCAGGAACAAGATGACGCAAGCCGGCTTCACCATTGCAGGCTCAGCTCACCCCATCTGCCCTGTGATGCTTGGCGATGCACGTTTGGCCTCTTTAATGGCTGACGATATGCTAAAACTTGGTGAGACCATAGACTGTATATAATAGATGGAATGTTAGCCATTCATTTTCAAAGAATTAATGTTCAAATTCTGGCCTCTGCCATGTTGTTGTTTTTTTTGTTTTTTTCTTTAAGTCAGACATGACCGTGTTTTGATGAATGACAACTGCTAAGTTATTGGTTTATTATGCTAGCAAGGCTGGTTAGCAAGCTCTAACCTGAGTAAGTGCTATGGCTACACAAGCTAATTAGTGCTAAGTAAGAAAGAAATTAAATACTGCTTTTACACTCATCAACTGACCACACTGACTTGCTGGACAAGCTAGAACATCCTGTTTCCCGTACAGCCATTTATCAGTAAGTCAAGGTGGCCACAAGCTTAAATTTACCTTATTACAGTTTAAAATTGTGAGTAATAAAATAATTCACCACCTGCACTGTTGTTGTGAAGGGGGAAACTACAACTAGAGACCAAAAGTAGTTTTTTGTACCAAGCTAAAAAACATGTTCATTTCTGGGAGTCTGAGGATTGACTCACTTTTGGAGAAAGCCTCAAGTGGCCGCTCAAGGAACTGCAGTTTTTTTGGCACTTCCACGTTAACTTTATTTTTTTCTTTAATGTAGATGAAACTGACTCACTTAGCAGAGAGTATGTGAATCTGCCACTGTGTTTATACAGTGTCACAGTAGTGTCTTCCCTCCACAGGAGTGTATGTGATTGGATTCTCCTACCCAGTCGTACCAAAGGGAAAAGCCAGAATCCGTGTTCAGATTTCGGCAGCACACACGGACGAAGACATCGACCACTGTGTTGACGCTTTCATCCAGACTGGCAGGAAGCACGGCGTCATCTCATGAATCGAACAAACGAGCTGGAATCAGAAGGATTCAGAAAACTGCTTGAAATTGCAGGGTCACGCTGCCTGTTACTCAAGATCCATGAATGATGGTGATGGAAATTTTAGTTATATTTGTAGGTCACTGGAGGTGAATGTTATTTTTGTGCTTGCTTAACTGATTAAAGCACTTTTGCTAAAGTGTTTGCATTGGAACAAAAAGGGCAGTTGATTAAACACTTTTCATGAGTGAGAAAATGTTTCTGAAAGGGCATTTATCCACCCCGCAAATGTGATTCTGATGACTGTGAGGATAATGGTGACACATAGTGTGCATAGATTATCAGCATGTGTGGTAAACATTAAACATCCTTCAAAGAGTAGAAGAGTTTTATTCATAAGAAAAGTCCATAATTCTCCTCTGAAGTTGAGATGCTAAATGCTAGATGTGTGATACCACTGATTTCCTTTTCGATCCCAAGTAATATTCAGGGTGGTATCGACGATACTGATCCGATACTTTGTACAAAAGCTTATTTTATTTATTGTATCTCAAATTATAGCATCATAATGATTACAGGACATCAGATTACTTGTTCTTATCACTTAATAATGCAGAGTTCATCATATAGAAATAAAAAACCTGAAGTTGTGCGCTATTTGAACACCTTGCCAGCAGCACTAAAGGGCTCCGTGAGAGACGTCTGTCTCGCCCTAGCAGCACCTGTCCCTGTCCTCCTCTTCAGTTCACCTCAGCATACGCTTGTCATATTCTGTGATATGATTTACTCTGAGGTGTTTGACAAGGTTAGTGATGTTGCCACAACCATACATGCCAACCCTCCCGATTTTTCCGGGAGAATACCGAATTTCAGTGCCCCTCCCGAAAATCTCCCGGAGCCACCATTCTCCCAAATTTTTCCCGATTTTCCACCCAGACAACAAAATTGAAAAACCATATTGCAGAATTCATAGCGCGGCCCAGCCAATTCCAGTTTCCAACAATGGCGGCAGCGACTTAGTTTTAATATTACTCTTATTTCTCTTTCTGGGTTGCAAAAAAAAAAAACTTAACATATTTTCAGGTGAGAATGTAGCTGTGTAAACTTCAAATATCTGAGCCGATTGACACATCATTTTCAAACCCCCGCGGTCTTTCGCTACTCGGGTTAATATATATATTAATATTAATTTATATATATATATATATAAATTAATATTAATTTATATATATATATTAATTTATATATATATATATTAATTTATATATATATATATTAATTTATATATATATATATATAAAAATTAATATTAATATATATATATATATATATAAATTAATATATATATATATAAAACTTTATAATTTAACTTTATTAATCCCTCGGGAGGGTTCCTCCGGGGTTTCACACAGCTGAATAAACGTCAAACAGAAAATGATTAAACAGAAGAGTTTACGTCAGTGCCCGGTTATATTTTAGATAGCAAGGAGCAGACGGCAGCGTTTCACTCCACCGAGGGAGCTCGTGACGTACTATGGTAAATGGCCTGTATTTGTATAGCGCTTTTACTAGTCCCCCCCCCAGGGACCCCAAAGCGCTTTACACACCCAGTCATCCACCCATTCACACACTGGTGGAGGCAAGCTACAGTTGTAGCCACAGTTGCCACTGACAGAAGCGAGGCTGCCATATCGCACCATCGGCCCTTCTCGCCAACACCAGTAGGTGGTAGGTGAAGTGTCTTGCCCAAAGACACAACGACCGAGACTGTCCGAGCCGGGGCTCGAACCGGCAACCTTCCGGCTCCCATTGAAATTTGTATAACCTATTTAAAATCTAAAACTTAAAATTGTCCGTAGCCTACTGTTGTTACCACTGTCCTGTTTGTAGTGATGTATCTCTTGACAGTCGACCAGTTGGATGGAAAGCTTCAGTTCATCACAAGGCTTCATCTCAACATCACTAGTGTGCAGGCAGGAGTGGTGAAATGGAGGACCCAATGTGCAGACTGTGGAGACAAACGTGAACTCAAACAGCTTTAATGCTAAACTCAAACAGAACAAAACTTAGGCTGCGTTCACACTGCAGGCGAAAGCGCATCAAAAATCGACTTTGACCCTGTGCGACCCATATCCGATCATGGTGTGACAGTGTGAACAGCACAAATCCGATGTTTTCAAATCCGACCTGGGTCACTTTCGTATGTGGTACTGAATCCGATACAAATCTGATGTTTTAGAAAGTGACTGCTGTTTGAATGGTCATCTCGCATTAAATCTGTCTTTTACGTCACTGACACAAGACAGACGCCAATTATCAGCGCCCAAGAAGACATCGCGAACGCTTCCGGGCCATCCAGTATAGATGTTAGTGAAACTGTTGGGAAGACAGCGTTGGAGAAACGTGAACATTTTATTTGTACTGTATAATCTGCAGATTCTGACAGAAATCTGCAACTATCCTTTGAAGCACCGCTCCTCTCTAAAACAGCAATAAGGATAATTATTAGGCCATATGTAAATAGCACAATAACTTTATAACTTAAAACAAAATTGGGAAATGTAAAGTCCGAAACAAGTCTTTATATTAAAGCCATCAGTCTAACAATACTGTTTGGTTTGGGTCTAAACAGAGCGCGTTGTGTGTGACGTCTGATTTTGCGCTGTTACGGCCCTAGCAGGGCCTCCTCCTGAAGGTGCCTGTGTGGGCGTGTCCCACCACCTCTTCTGCCTGAGGTGCCACCTTTCCCTGTAACACAGCTGACTCACATCAGTAATTAAAAGTATTTAAGCCCAGGGAAAGGTGAGCTCTGGGCCAGAGTGCCATTTTGTGTGGTGTTTCCAGCTAGTGAGCTGTGTGTTGTGGTTTCCAGCTAGTGAGCTGTGCTTTCCTTTTGACTTTTTGCTTTATTTGACCAACGCCTGAGTTTTGTTTGTGTTTTATGGTGATAACGGCTTGTCCGTCTCTTTTAGTTGACTTACTTCAATAAAACTGTTTTATTTAAACTGTTTCGCCTCCTTGACTCCTTTTTCTGACCCGGTCACTTTTGTTACTTCCCCCTCACCGCCTAGACCCCCCCCCCCCCCCAGGGGAACGTAACAGCGCATGCGGACCGCTTTGAGCGTTCTCACCTGCAGTGTGAAAGTAGCCGCAGGCAGGCCACACCGCATACATGATGGTAGATCACAACATGGACACAGAGAAACACAGGGCTTAAATACACAGAGGAGCAATCAGGGAATGGGAAACAGGACGGAAACACAGCTGGGGCAAATCAGGCCTAACGAGACAGGGGAAGCAAAACCAGACACATTAACATAAGACATGGACCTTCAAAGTAAAACAGGAAACATAACACAGAAATGCAGACTTGACACAGGGATACAGCAGACAGGGGAGACAGCAACTATGGATCACAGACAGAAAACCAGAACACTAAAACTCTAACAAAACCCACACAAATAACCTAAACTAAGAATAATCCTATGACCTATAAGGCAAAGCTAGAATATAATGAAATAAACAAAATCAAAGAACCAAAAACACAAAACACTGGGTCGACGACCCTGGCAGCCTAACACTTGTACCCAGAATGGTGCACACAGGCTACAGAACTAACACACTGTTTTCATCATTAACACACTACCACTCAAAATTTAAAACACATGTTGCAACCTCTTCTTCTGCTTTTTGCTAGACTGAATACAGCTTCATCCATGAAGATGTATTCATGAGGCCTAACCATTGAGTCAAGCTCAAAGATTCTCTTTACACAACAAACTAATTTTAGTTCTGTAAATGAAATAGTATAATGTATACATGTGCTATGTATACAAGTATACTTATGGTATTTTGGTATTTTGTTTAGAATTGAAGGAAGGCCACATGAGGGTGCTCACACCAGGAGACACTTATTGTGGATATGGTCCATCAGAATAATGCAATTTGACTGCGTGAAATGCAGCAAGAGAATGTAAAAGACAACATACATGTTGAATCTAGCAAAAAGGAGAAGAAAAGGTCGCAATGTCGTAGGTCAACGTGCCATTATTGAACTGCCTGGCCAGCGTGGTGGAACTGTAACTACGGTATCTGTGCTGCCATCAGCAGCTATGGGGTTCTCCACAGTCATGTTACTGTTGGGCTGTACAACAATGAACTTATAGTAACATTCCCAGATGGTCTACGGGATGCTTTGCTTGATTAGAGAGATCGCGAGCAGGCAGAGCATCCCATATCATTTGGGCCAATGTGAGCTTTCACCGAAGTCCAAGAATATGCAATTGGTTTCACAATGAACAGCATTTTATCAATGTGTTTCTTCCACCGCAATCTCCCTTTTTGAACCCTATTGAGGAGTTTTTCTCAGCATGGAGATTGAAAGTATAAGACCGAAACCCTTACAGGAAAATCTACTTCAAGCATTGAATGGAGCTTGTGGTGAGATAGCAGTGGAATCTTGCCAGAGCTGGATTCGGCATGCTAAACGATTCTTTCCTCGCTGCCTTGCAAGAGAGCCCATAGCATGTAATGTGGATGAAGTCCTGTGGCCTGACCCAGCACAGAGGCGTGATGCTGAGTCTTTAATTAGTAGGGCACTACTGCTGAAAAGCAGTTAAACAGCATCTTCAATGTTATTAGAAAAGAGCTGTTATCCAGTAGTTTAAGATTAAAAAAAATTGCTTTATTTATTAATTTTAGGGTTTGTTTCATTTTTTGCGCTACATTAGAAAACATCAAAATAGCATTGTCATTTTTGTTATTTGTGTTTTGTAATCTTTATAAAAGCCTAGAAAAAACACCTTTTAATCTTTTGTATATGGCGAGATGCTGTGGGCACCTAAGTCTTTGATAGTGTAGAATTTTCAAGTCAATACCATGGTTGCATCTACTGAAAATCTCAGTGACCTTGACTTCAAGGTCAGAGGTCAACCTTTCTGAAAATCAGAGGAGTTTTACATTTATAATACAGGTATGTCTACTAGGAGGCTGAAGGGTAGCACTATATATTTATAAACAATCAAAAACAACAATTATTACACAATTTATTTCCAATTTGTATGGAATTTATTTCTGTAAACGTGGTGTTTTAGGTCTGATTGAAGGACTGATGTGATGGTAAGGTGTCCGCTGCTGCGCTTTGAAGATTGGTAGGCTTTCTTTTTTTAATTTTCACAAGAATTGCTACTTCCCCTAGAGTTTTAGCCACTCCAACAATCAGAAGATTTCCCTATGAGCAAGCATTTAGCAACAGTGGGAAGGAAAAACTCCCTTTAAAAAGGAAGAAACCTTCAACAGAGCCAGGCTCAGGAAGGGACAGCCCTCTGCCACGACTGGTTGGGGTGGGGGGAGTGAAAATTTAAAAAAAAAAGCCAAAGTGATCATTATTGCAGCAGCTTAATTAATTTTTGCAGTATAATTTGCTGTTAATGTCATTTTCCAACCCCAGTTTGTGTTTTTATCACTTTTGTCCAGGGTGGAAGATGCCATGCTGGAGACTGATTCAGTATGGTCTTTCAATGTTGATACATGGGAACCTGTTAGAGAGGCCAGGGCTGAAAAAGGGATGCCGGAGAACCTGAGAGGGTGTTATCCGCTGGTGTGCATCCAAGGCCAACATCTCTTTAATTAGGCTGACAAATAAGCGTTGGCCAGCTTCTGGTCCTCGTCTAAACATCATTATTTGTTCGAGGTCATCCAGACGTGTAAGTATTATGTATCTTGTCTCCAGGGATTCATGTCCTGTCCCTGGAACAGAGCCTTTAAATTGTTCTTCCGTCTTAAATGTCCAGCGCTGTTGCTTGTATTTGTCTCCAATGAAATAGTTTTCAGTGTACACGCCAGAGACTAGCACATGATCTGGTGGCTGACCCTGAGTCTCTATGATGAATTTCAGATAATCATAGTCATTCTCTGAAGGGTAGAGTGGCACCCCTGTAGCAAGCTCCACAGCCACCAGCCCCAGAGACCACATGTCACTTGCTTCGTTATAAGGAAGGCCAAGCATAACCTCCGGTGCACAATAACCAACCATTCCCACACAGTCACCAGGCATCACTGCAGACGCAGGACATGCGAGGCCAAAGTCTATAAGTTTGACTTTGATGGGAGACTCATGGCGGTTTACAACCATGATGGTTGTTACACAATCATACCAAAACTCTGTCCTAATAGTTTCCACTTTCTCTTTTGTATCAGACATACTGAGACAATATTCGGGATAAATAACCATGAAAACAATTTATTTATTAAGTTTAGAGGTTTACACATCACATCATTATAATCATTGAGCCTATCTGACTTTAATCGTCCACTTGATGGCGCAGTAGAGCCAATGAATCGTCACAGTGCTTCGAACCATGAGTCGACCAGTTGGATGGAAAGCTTCAGTTCATCACAAGGCTTCATCTCACCATCACTAATGAAAGCTCTTATAATTTGGCTGCTATTAGAGACCATTGATTTAGGCTCTCTTTGGTTACTACGTGGATCTTTTTTTCAGACAAATTAATGAAAAAAAATATAATAAATGGAAAAACAGAGTACAAATGTGAACAGTTAACTGGATATTACAGCGCGATTTCTGCTGCCCCGCCCTCTCGCTCAGTCGCTTAATGCCTGAGCTCGGATCATACCAATATCAGGGGGGATTCACGCACAGTCGTAAATTCCCACAGTGTGCACTACGTGCTTCGAATATTGTGTTTACTTTTTGTTTTATACAGTTGTCAGCCAGGCATCTAACTATGAAAAAATTACACTCCAAAAGACCCCGGGCTTCTGACAAAACAACCCGGGCTTAAGCCCAGTAAGCCACCCCCACGCTCCGCCCCTGCTCCCCACGCTTCCCTCTACCCTCCTCCTGCTGTCTTTTTCGCGCCATCAGTGCTCACAAGCTCCACCTTTACTTTGACAACCCACCTCCGAGGAGCCACGCCGACCAATAGCTATGCACGGCCTTTCCTATCAGCCAATCAGAGTGCCGGAGATGACGCCACGCAGAGGCGGCTCGCGGGAAAGTGAAGGGAAGGAGTTCAGTTTTTCCCGCGAAAGAGACGCCGCAAGGAGGCTTTGTGTGCGGCACCTTACGTCCTGCTTAGTTCTTACTAAGAAGAAAAAGTTGTTTTTGTCTGGGTTTGCTTCCTTACACTCCGCTTTCTTCGTGTCTTTTGCGACCTGGTTCATTCAGCATGTCTGGCTTTGACGACCCAGGAGTGTACTACAGTGACAGCTTCGGAGGTGGAGAGGGCCCCGGCGGGGACGAAGGTGGACAGAAGCGGATCCAGATCAAGAAGCGGTTCCGTGAGTTCTTGCGACAATTCAGAGTGGGGACCGACCGCACCGGCTTCACCTATAAATACAGGTACGGTAACAGCGATCGCACCGTGCTGTTGTTTGTTACACAGCCGCACCCTGAGTGTTCAGGATCTGATCTCAATATGGGTAATATAGCTAATAAGAACTGTCTTTGTTACAAAGTTACTGTTGAGATTATTTTTTTTAAAGTGCTCATTAGTCTGGCAGGAGGCCTAAATACAGGGGCTGCTGAATTTGTGGAAAATGTAGACTCTAGCACAGAGGTGTTAAACATAAGGCCCGAGGGCCAAAATCGGCCCGACGAAGACTCCAGTGTAGCCCAAGGAAAGGCTTTGGAAAATGTGAAGGAGTGTGTAAATGTTGGACTTTTAACTATATTTTTTTATCAGTTTTACAGCTTTTCTTGTGAATAAAGACCTCCCCCATGGTCATCCATTCTATACCAAAGTAATAGCTAAACAGTTAAATGACTAAATTGAACTTTTCTGTCTACTATCTGGTTTTGTTTTACAGTGGATCAATGATAAAAAAAGGGGAAAAGGGAAACTGCTCTGGCCAACTTAAGATTAAAGTAGGATGTATGTGGCTGATGAGTTTGACATCCCTGCTCTAGCACGTCTTGAGCTTCATAACATGTAGAGACCAACAGTAGTTATATTTGTGATCCTTTTGTGAAGCATCTGAATCATTTGCCATTAAAGCTCTAAATGTGCCAATTTTGGGCTCACCCAGCCTATGAATTTGCATTATTTTCACTTGTACCTAAATTCAACTAGAGATGAGCTGAAGCGACACTACACCTTGGGAGAGTACTGGCTGGAGGTGGAGATGGAGGACCTCGCCAGCTTCGATGAGGATCTGTCAGACTGTCTTTACAAGCTGCCGACTGAGAACCTGCCTCTGGTGAGCATGTCACACCGCACAAACTCCGTCCCGGTGGGCGATCCATCTGTCCGACGCATTTGTCTGAAGGTCTGCTTTTAATTTACAGCTGGAGGAAGCCGCAAAGGAGGTGGCTGATGAGGTGACCCGTCCCCGGCCTGTCGGGGAAGAGGCTGTGCAGGACATCCAGGTCACGTTGAAGAGCGACGCTCATCACGCATCCATCCGCAGCCTCAAGGTACTCTCAGGCCTCTTTGTGTGTCATACTGTAGGAGTTACTGACAGGTTGATCACACTTTTTCTTGTTTTTTTCTTTTTCTGTCCACTGCAGTCTGAGCAGGTGTCTCGTCTGGTGAAGGTGCACGGCATCATCATCTCTGCCACGGCGGTCAAAGCCAAGGCCACCAAGGTGTGTCTGCAGTGTCGCGGCTGCCGCGCCGTCATCCCCAACATCCCCCTGCCTCCAGGGCTGCAGGGTTATGCCCTGCCGCGCAAGTGCAACTCGTGAGTATTATGATGGGGTAACGTCCCTCCGCTCGAGTTCCTCACCCAGAATCACCTTTAACGAGGCTCCCTCTTTTCTCAGTGAGAGTGCTGGCAGGGTAAAGTGTCCTGTGGACCCTTACTTCATCATCCCAGACCGCTGCGTTTGCGTCGACTTCCAGACACTTCGCCTGCAGGAGTCCCCGGATGCTGTACCGCACGGAGAGATGCCCCGTCACCTGCAGCTCTACTGCGACAGGTAAGCACCTGTGTGACTGACACTGAGCTTTTTCTGCTGCTGTGCTGCTTTTACACTCGTGCTTTTTCCCACCTGTCTCTCAGGTATCTGTGTGACCGCGTGGTCCCAGGAAACAGGGTGACCATCATGGGTATTTACTCCATCAAAAAGATGGCTGCACCCAAAGGCAAAGAGAGAGGGGTTGGCGTGGGTATTCGTGCGTCCTATCTGCGAGTGGTCGGTATCCAGGTGGACACAGAAGGCGCAGGTGAAGAGGTTTTGCATTAAGACATGGGTGTGATGCGTTTCAGGCGAGCAGAGCTGGCTTTAAGTGTGGATATTTTTTCCTTTTTTAGGCCGTGGTGCCACTGGATCCGTCTCCCCACAGGAAGAGGAGGAACTGAGGGCACTGGCTGCTTCTCCTAACGTCTACAACTCTCTGTCACAGTCTATAGCGCCATCCATCTATGGCAGCGATGATGTGAAAAAGGCCATTACCTGTCTGCTGTTTGGAGGTTCAAGAAAGAGGTGAGCTTTAAGCGCAATACATAGATACCCACCTTTATTGTAAAAGTCCCTGACTTACCCAGCAGTGCTTTCGTTTTCTGTCCTCTGCAGGCTGCCTGATGGTCTCACTCGTAGAGGTGACATCAACCTGCTGATGCTGGGTGATCCCGGCACAGCCAAGTCTCAGCTGCTGAAGTTTGTTGAGAGATGCTCGCCCATCGGGGTAAGTAATCCTGAATGGATTGTCGTCACTATGACAAATCCGGTGTAAACCCCTCACACTGATCCTGAACCTCGACTCTGTCCCCTGTAGGTCTACACCTCCGGTAAGGGCAGCAGCGCGGCCGGTCTGACTGCCTCCGTGCTCAGGGACCCCAGCACCCGAGGATTCATCATGGAGGGGGGAGCCATGGTGCTGGCCGACGGCGGGGTCGTGTGCATCGACGAGTTTGACAAGGTAAAAACGAAGCAGCACAAGTTGCTAAGTTGCAAACAAGAATTCAAACTTGGCACAAAATAAACTATCAGTTGATCTCCGGCCTCATTATTAAAGATAACACTGTGTTTGTTGTCCAGATGAGAGAGGATGACAGAGTGGCGATCCACGAGGCCATGGAGCAGCAGACCATCTCCATCGCTAAGGTATCGCCTCTTTGTGCATTTAAGGAAAGTAAAATGCAGTCGCTGTGTTGAAGGCAAGCTAACACGTGGGCTCTCCTCCCAGGCTGGCATCACCACCACCCTGAACTCTCGCTGCTCTGTGCTGGCAGCAGCCAACTCCGTGTACGGCCGCTGGGACGACACAAAGGGCGAAGACAACATCGACTTCATGCCCACCATCCTGTCCCGTTTCGATATGATCTTCATCATCAAGGACCAGCACGACCAGCAGAGAGACATGGTAAGGAGGCCGAAGGTCTGCGGCGTTAAACCCTCGTGTGGTTGGAGCTGTTACAGAGTGTAACTGTTTGAACGCGTCTGTTTACAGACGCTGGCTCGCCACGTGATGAACGTCCACCTCAGCGCGCAGACGCAGACCGAGGGTGTCGAGGGCGAGATCCCGCTGACCACATTTAAGAAATACATCGCTTATGCAAGAACGTAAGTGTCCTGGAGTTCATATATTAGTTTGATCGCACACACTGTCATGTACTTAGTTTAAAAAATAAATAATAATAATAATAATTTGCCCATTTACAGTAAGTGTGGTCCTCGGCTGTCTGCTGCAGCTGCTGAGAAGCTAAAAAACAGATACGTGGTGATGAGGAGCGGAGCACGAGAGCACGAGAGGGAGAGCGACAAAAGAGCCTCCATCCCCATCACAGTCAGGTAGATTTTTATTTATTTTAATAAATGATCATGTAAATGCGTCTTTTTACCCCAGCTTAAGTACTTGGATCTTCTCGCTTCATCGTCTGTCTGATGTTTCGGGTTTTCAGGCAGCTGGAGGCCGTCGTGCGCATCGCAGAGTCGCTGGCTAAGATGAAGCTGCAGGCGGTGGCTGGAGAAGAGGAGGTGGATGAGGCCCTGAGGCTCTTCCAGGTTTCCACGCTGGACGCTGCACTGTCTGGCAGCCTTTCAGGTGGGCGTTGGTCATGTTTTTGGGTCTAGTGGATAGATCTACCTCATTAAACTGAACCATATTAGCTATCCCATTAAAGAATCTTTTGTTTTTGTTTTTAATTTGCTGGAAGCCAAGTGTTAAGCCTCAGCTAAGCATGCCAACCACATTTTGTGTCCAGGAGCGGAAGGCTTCACTTCTCAGGAGGACCAGGAAATGATCTCTCGCATCGAGAAGCAGCTGAAGAGACGCTTCGCCATCGGCTCGCAAGTGTCAGAGCACAGCATCATACAGGACTTCACCAAACAGGTGAGAATATCAACCTGGGGACACAACAGTGATTTGACTCTGTGCCCAGCTTGTGTTTCGTGTTCCATTGGGATGATTACAGGAATAGTGTTCATTTCTCTTTTGCCAGTCATGTAAAAACAGACCTCAGAAACATTTTTTACATGCCTGACAAAAGAATCAGTTTTGGTCTGGGTCCTGTTAGTGACCTCTTTCTGTCCTTCCTGCAGAAATATCCAGAGCACGCCATCTACAAAGTCCTCCACCTGATGTTAAGGAGGGGGGAGCTTCAGCACCGCATGCAGAGAAAAGTGCTCTACAGAGTCAAGTAGAGAAAAGTGCTCTATGAGATAACCATATTGTTGTTGTTGTAAATAGTTTTCATTTGTGGTGTTATGTTTGCCAGAATAGTGTCTCATCTCAGCTGTAGCTCTGTACAGCAGGATGCATGCCAACAGGGTGGATGAAGAGTCACTGCTAAGATGGTCCTAGTGCTTTGTATCAAGCTAAAGATGTTACTTAATGTCTGCATACCGTGTTTAAAAAAATAAATAACAATAAAGTATTGAAATTCACATTAAAATGTTGAGAGTATTTCTTTTTTTTTTTATTAAACAGATCATAAACAGAGACACGATTTGATGAATATACACAAATGACAAGTAAAATCACTGCTTTGGCTTGGAGTTGACAGATTGTCAGTCACGATTTCTCTTTCAGAGCCAAACTGAGTAAAGTGCAAAATGTGCATGTCACACACTGTATATAAAAGATGGATGGAGCCTTTGTAATCCCACTCACTGGTTAGTGACGCCTCAAGTCTTGCAACATCACAAAATGTAATTTATATTCTGCAAGAACCATCGACGGTGCAAAATATGGTTGTAGCTTCTGGGTTTGGAATGTGAAGCCAAGGTGGAAGCACCTTTTAAAACTACAATCTCTTCAGTCACCACCAGGGGGCGACACAAACAACCTTTCATGACTTTGCTAAACACTTTCCGGACTTTTCTGTGGTCCTGATCACTGGTTTGAGGTCATATTCAGAAGAAAATTGAGTCATTTTTTTAAATTAAGAGAATTCCAAGAGGAACAACTAGGTGATGTAACAATAGCTCTTTTCATCTTTATCTGTATGCCTTAAACTGGTGATTGAGACCATGAACCTTCAAGACTTCCTTTTAAAATCATTCATACGTATTCTCCTGTTTGCCTTCATTTTTCAAACCCAGAAGCTAAAGCCATGTCTTATGTACAATCTATGATTCACAACCAGTATAAGTACAGGTAGAGCCTACAAAGCATACATTCCCACTCCAATAGTGGCCAGCGCAACACACAGTCCCACGGTGAACTGTACGATGGATGACGACGGGAGGACGGCCGCTGGGGATCTGTCTTTGTGCTGGTCCGCAGTTTCTGTTGCAACACTCAGCATTTTCTGCAAGTCATCAAAAACCTACGAGGAAACAAGGGGTTAAAAAAAAGGGATTAGCGTGTTGGCAGCATTTTGGCTCTACATGCATTAGCTTCAGTTCCTCTTTCAGCTGAGTTCACTGAGAACTGTGGAGCAATTCTTGGTGTCATTTTTGGTCAGGGCTTGCACAGAAAAATTCGTCCTGAGGTCTCTCACCTGTATGTTCAGCTCAAAGGCCTGCACGGCCTCCTCCAGCACCGCGGCCTTCTCCTTCTCCGTCAGCTCGATGCTGTTCATCCGGCTCCTGTACAGCTGCTTGAAACGGTTGGGGCTGCTCACACCGGGGAAGTGGAAGAAGGAAAGCCCCTCTTTGCTGCTCAGACCGAGAGATTTCTGGGTAATCTTTCCCAGCACTTGTCCCCCTGAGAGATCACCGAGGTAGCGAGTGTAGGCGTGGGCCACTAGAAGCTCTGGGTTCTCTCTGCCGATCTGAGAATGTAAGAAGGGGGAAGTGTTGCGCTGGTTCTTGTGCACTCTGAGTTATGAATCATGAATCACGTCAAAACGCGGTGCTCACCTGTCGCAGTCTCTGGCCGTATCTCTGTGTGGCTGCAGGGACGATCACTCTCTTCCTCCACTCTGATCCAAAGAAATGCTCCAGGTCTCTTTCCAGTGATTCCACACGGGAAAGCTCCTGAGGGAAGTAAATTGGTGCAACGGCTGGATCGGAAGCATTCCTGTCCATCTCATCTTCCAGAGCCCTGTAGATCTCGTAGAGGGAGCACAGCAGGACCTAAAAGACGCATAAAGATAGACATCCACTTATAAGAAAAAAAAGAAAAGGAACAGAAAGTGGTTTGTGTATCCAGCCACTGTGCACACTTCACCTTATACTGAACCAGAGTGATCTCTCCCTTTTGGTAACTCAGCATCAGCTGTGTGTTTTCAGCCCTCACGTGGTTGTCCTTAGTGGCTGCTTTAATCTGCTCTGATAAATCGCTGAGGCCAGAAGGGAAACACAGAAAGGGAGCAATCATTCAACATGTCCTAAAATGTCTTTAAGTGCAAAAGCTGCGAATTTCCAGTAAAGTGATCTCCCATACCTGCCGACTTCTCCTGTCTCATTCTTTCTCGCACTCTTCATCGTGTCCATCTGTTCAAATGGTTTCATTGGTTTAGTATAGGTACACAAAATGTAAGAGTATACATATATAATGCATTTCACTCACATTCAGTAAAGTGTAGTTGAGTCTTCGATCCTTAGAGCTGGCGGCTGTCAGCGTGTCCGGTCAGTTCCTCTGAACGGTTGCTCCTCAGTGCATGGCCTCTCAGCTCCCTCCCTCCTCTTATATACAGCTGTGAAGCTCCAGCTGCTGAGTCAAATGAGAAGTGTGATTGCTGAGTCATGCTTCACATGACAGGGGAGATGTGGACACAGCAGCAATATCAGAAAACATGACGAGGCATTAAAGCTTATTTTCTTGAATCATGTTTGAGCTGGCTTTGGCTACATGTGGCTACAGAGTCCTTATGGAGAAACAAAGTAGCATGTAATGTATTCTCAAAACCTGTAGCTATTATCTGTCAATTGTTAGCATTTTTTTTGTAGTTGTTTTTTTTTTTTTCCATTTAAAAAAACATCTATTAACAGGGGACAGAACAAGAGGTTTTGAACTTAATGTCACAAGAAGCTACACCAAGAAGCCCCAAAAAGACGAGGAGCTTATTGGCTCCAAGTTTGCCTCGCAATATAAGGGCCCCCTGAAAAAATCTGCTGGCTGTATAACTTCTAATAGTTTAGAAGTACATTTTTGTAATTTGTTCATGTAAAAAGTGTGTAGTAACTCTTGTATAGCTACAACACTGAAAGGCACAATCAAGCTTTATACACTACTGTGCAAAACCACTTTACTTCCAAGGAGACAGACTTTCTTAGTATTATTTCAGTAGTTCTCCAGGCTTTCTGCAGGTCTTTAAAAGCTGTTCTTCTTTACACATTGTCTGCTTTTTCACTTATTTTCAGTCCAGTCCTGTTACCTGACTGTATTCAGAGGATTTTCTTTTTTTTAAAGTAAGCAACTTAACACTGATACCTTAAAGATTTGAGCATCTAGCTCAAACTGTGAACCATTTTTGCATCTGCATAACACAGACAGCTTTGAAATTGTATCTGTAGACACTTTGTTACAAGCAAAAAATGAGTGGCAATATATCTTATGACGTGAGAAATATAAATTTTAAATCTTTGCTTCGATGTTTCATCAATATATACAGATGAGGTTGTATTTAAACAGGAAACTAAGCTCTGTGGATATTTGGTAGCTCTAAAACATTAAAATTCAAGGCTGAAAGCAAAGACAACAAGCAAACTTTCGCACATATGAGTATCTTCTTATCCATGACGTCCGCTACCCAATCAAAAGCTAGCAGAACTGCATCGCTCTATATGACCACTCAATGACAATGAACAAAATTTGGCAAAACGTTGCCTAGAAATAATTAAAAATACATTTTAAAGTAAATTAAGTTATTTCAGAAAGATAAATTAGTTTTAATAATTTAAAGGGAGAACTTTCCATTTGGATGTATTACACACAGACATATAAAGTAGTGAACTGCTGACTAAAAGCTGTTTTAGCCGAGAACAAAACATCTGTACCGTTTTTTTAGGGAACTTTACCGGAAGTGATGTCAGAACAAAGCAGTCCCTGCCAATTGAAAATTTACCGCCAATAACTGCGCAGAAGAAAAAAAGAGAAAAAACGAAGAGGAAACAATAACTACTTCACTTTCGTGACGCCAAAGACTCTCTTCACGCGAGGAGTTGTGTCTTTTAAAAAAAAAAATCCTGGATGGCTACGATGGCTTCCGACGACGAAG
Organism: Diplotaxodon limnothrissa; assembly: GCF_057381915.1. Lineage (NCBI taxonomy): Eukaryota > Metazoa > Chordata > Actinopteri > Cichliformes > Cichlidae > Diplotaxodon > Diplotaxodon limnothrissa. Next base: position 8,956,186 of record NC_140599.1, on the reverse strand, counting down.
CTGCTCCTGAACTGCTTGAAAGCGAGGACGAAGGAGAGTCTGGCGCAGAAAGTTTCCTCACGGAGGACGAACTAGCTTACGACGAGGGGCTCGATCCAGCGGAAGAGTAAGTATACTGTATTTACAAGCTAATGCAGCTTTAGTACGGGCAGAGTTTGATGGTGTTTAGAGCAAGACTGCAGGTATAAAAACCTGCAGACCGTAAGCCAGCCATATAAAATATTTAAAAATATATTTTTTAAAGTACGTTAATATATTCAGAGAGAGCTGTGATTGCATGATAATGCACAGGACAGATTTTTGCACTTGGAGAAAACTCATGAATACATAAATGAGGAGTAGAAATGGCATAATATGTAAGTATGGTATGACACGTGACGTGTGGCAGGAATAAATAATAAAATGAAGTTTTTAAGTGGTTATAACACAGTTGATGGCAGTAGATCAACATATGCTTAATTGTGTAGGTGTATTTTAGGGGTTTGGGTCAGTGAAATGAACTGATGAAATGAGTGCTATGTTCTTTACTTGCACCTTTGGACTTTATCTGGTCACACTGTGTGTGTGTGTCTGTGGGTGGGTGGGACGGTGGGGGTTAGGGTTTTAGCCATAGTCTTCATAGTACACATTCTTGTGGGGGATGGGGCCTTCCAGGCACAGGATATAAGCAAACCTACACTACAGGTTTAAGTCTGGATGGGTTGGAGGAACAGCATCAGGCAATTTCAACCATTCTTTATAGTTTATACTGCGAAACATTTGAACCACAAAAACACTGGCCTGAGATAAATGACCATAATACTTATTCTGTTTCTTTCAGTTATGATGATCAACAGGATGGGCACACAGAGCCTTGCACCTCTGGTGAAGAAGATGCCAACCACTCTGCTTATTGTGAAGAAGACGGTTCTTCACTCAGTGTAACGAGAGGCCATAAAAGAAAAAGATCTCCACATTCAACAGCCAAATCCTGGAAAACAGAGAACGATCCAGACATTTGTCCGCCGCCTAACAGGTTCGTCCCAGCCCGACCACCCGGACATCAATTGAATTCAAACAACAAACACATGCCGCTGGACCTCTTCAAGCTGTTTCTCAGCAATGAAGCCATTTCAACTCTTTGTGAGAACACAAACAAACAAGCAGCCAAAAACATTGGAAAAGGCAAAAAGTATTCATGGGCTGACCTCGACGTCCCAGAGTTCCTAAATTATGTCGGACTCACTTTCTTCTTTTCACTGGTGAAACTGGATAACATCTGTGACTACTGGAAAAAGAACACGATATTCAGTGTGCTGTTTCCAGCTGACGTCATGTCACAGGACAGGTATCGGGTGATATCTTGGAACATCCACATGAGTGATCCCGAGGAAGATGTTGAGAATGACAGGCAGAAAGGAACGCCGCAATACGACCATCTGTTTCGATTAAACCCCCTAATGGACACCATCAAACACGCCTGCAATACGTTTTACCACCCTAGGCAGAAGCTTCTGATTGATGAGAGGACAATAGTGAGGAAGAACCACGCTGGAATGATTCAGAAAGGGACAGCAAAACCAAACAAGTTGGGTTTCAAACTCTTTGTTCTGTCTGACAGCAGCAACGGTTACATCTTGGACTTTGCTGTGTACACTGGAAAGTCACGGTTTGAGTCAGGCACTGGGCTTGCATACGACTCTGTTATGACCCTGATAAAGTCTGCACACCTGGGCAGTGGTTATAACCTGTTTCTGGACAGTTTCTACACCAGTCCAAAACTCTTTAGAGACCTGCTGAGCCTCAATGTTGGAGCGTGTGGAACATACAGAGACAACAGGAGAGGCTGCCCAACCACACATTCAAATGCTCTGACAAAAAAGGATCCCAAAGGCACCCTGAGGTGGATCCGCGAACCTCCTGTGGTTTATGTGAAGTGGAAGGACTTCTGTGAGGTCAGCATCTGCTCTACAGTCCACCAGGCGTTCTCTGGACACACCGTGGAGAGGAGAGTGAAAAGTGAGGATGGCAAGTCGACCGTCGGATTCATTCCATGCCCGACACCTGTCATGGAATATAACAAGTACATGGGAGGTGCTGATATGTTAGAACAGTTGACACAATCCTACTCTGTACACCACAAAACATCACGCTGGTACCGTTTACTGTTCTTACACTTCCTGGAGATTGCAGCCACCAACAGCTTCCTGCTTCACAAGGAGCTCTGCAGAGAGAAACACGAGGAACCCATGACTCACAGGGCCTTCCTGGAGGAGCTGACTGCCCAGCTGTGTGGCGTAACAGTCGCCGTCCCCCCTACCAAAGGCCCGAGTGGCCACCTCCCCGTGCCGATCTCCAACCAACCCGATGCAAGCAAGAGGGCCTCGTACGGACGAAGGACCTGCGTGCAGTGCAGGCTGATAAAGAAGGAATATCAGTCTACCCCCTGGAAGTGTAGGGAGTGCGATGTGGCCCTGTGTCTTATTGCAGACAGGAACTGCTTCGAGGCGTGGCACGAATAATGTCGAGATTAAAAAAAAAAAGCAGGAAGGAAGGACTTATGTGAAATCAGTGTAAACAGTTATTTCTCTGTTTCTTGGATTGCTTTTTTACCCTTAAAAAACAACTCACGTTCTTTAATTTTGTGTTCTGAAATAAAGTTTTCTCACTTTCAGTAGATGCTTGGTTGTTGGTCTTTATGCACGGCAGCACACATAGTTTCCCAAAATGTTTATATACAGTAATATTGATTAAACCAGCCACAGAGGTAATATTGATTACACATAGCTGAAATTTTTTAAGTATTTCTATATTAACTTGTTTTTAAATATACAATCATATCAATTATCTAAAAACTATACATGTTATTTTGAAATTTTAAAATATATAAATCAACAGATAAGCAGTGCTTAAATTTATAAGACCACCCAATGTAAGGCTTATGCCACAGCTGCCCTAAATTACCAGGTTTTTTTCAATACGTCTTGTTGGCTATAAAATGCCAGTGCTGCTCAGTCACGTGGACATTGTTACGGCCAATGTGTGACCCACCTGCCACTGGGACACAACTTCAACCTCAGAGCAGTAAATTTAGGTCAGAGTAATGAGTAATATCACAAACTAACCTGTTCTTGCTACCGGTTTTAATACAATGTTTATATAGATAAATATATGTATATAAAAATGTAACTGTACATACTTGTTAGCGTTTTCAAACTGAATTTGTTATCACTTAAGCCTGCAGTACGTTCGCTGTCCACCAGGGGGCCCTGGCCCACACTGCTGGAAAAGCAGTTACAGATAAAGCTACCCAGCAGTGTGTAGCTGTATAATTAAAGTGCTTTATTCATTAAAGAATAATAATGATGCAATAATTTAGCGTATATTATTCCAAATAGGGGGCACACTGCATCATGAGTACTTTTGCTGTATGGAAGTGTATTATGATGCTAAAATGTTTGTACTTTTACTTACTCCAGATTATGACTTATAGCTAATTGTCTAAGCACGTTTTATTATTTATTTTTTTAGATAAAGTTATATCAGACACATTTTGTTATTCCAAACTGTATTTATGTAACTGTTGAGTAATTCCCCATTATAAGAACGAGTCTTTCCTTCCTTTCTCGCCTGCTCCGGTCGTAAACACGCCCCCTGATGCACGCTCCCCTCCATTGGTGTTTGTCATCCGGGGGCGAACTGGGCTGTGCCAGTGGATTTGTGGAGGACTGCTGCTCTCTCTCGCACAGAGAAATCTGTGTAAGATGCAGGACAGTAAACATGTAGCAGCCGTGACCGGATCGACACGCGGTGAACTCCAGATGCTGCGCGTGAAGGATCGAGCCATTTGAAAGGTGAGGTGTGAGGTCTCCGTGTTTGACGACGTTAGCTGTTCTCACATCTGGTTGAGCGGGCGAAGGCAGTGGCTGCATCCTCGACGGAGTGATATAACATCGGCTGGAGAGTTCACGGAGAGCCCGGGATCCCCTGCGGACCCTACACCTGTGTCTCTTAGCACGGTTCTACTCGCTTCAGCCCTACTAATTATCGCCTTGGGTTCCCTTTAGGTTTTATACCGAATACGTTTATGTGGCTTCATGTGGAGCTCCTGCATGGAGCCCGTTCTTCCAAATACCTACGCAGGCTGGGCTCGGACACAGTTAACTTGACCAAACTTGTTCGATATTTTTACATGACAAATACGTTTTATCATAAAATCCAGACTTGTTCTGTTTATAACAATCCAGGTAGTATTGAAAATTGTTCATTTATTGAAATAGGTTGGTTTTGTGTGGGCAGGTGGCACATAGGGAGGACGCAAGAGGAAGATGATAAATCAAAATGTTCGATGATAAAAAATACAGTGTAGAAAACTGGTTTGGATAAAATTTGTACGATTTTTAGGTTCAGATGTAGTGCCGTGCCCTTATACATATGGATTACATCAAGTGGGACTGCACTGCACAAGAACCTGTAAACAGCTTTGTATTGGAACTGATGATACACCACAGTTGGCTAAAGAAAACTGGAAAAGTGTTGCCTGCACTGATGGGTCTCAGTTTATGCCTCAGCATTCAGAAGGCGCGGTGAGAATTGGAAATAAACAACATGATCCCTCCTGCCTAGTGCTAACGGTTTTGTGGTGTGATGGATATTGTCTTTGGGCCCCTTAGTAGCTGCTGAGCATTACTTAAATGTCATATCCTACCTGACTGATGTTGCTGTCCGTGTCCATTCCTTTATGACCCATCTTCTGACGGCTGCTTCCAGCAGGATAACGCAGGATAACAAATCATGTCGCAAATAATCTCAAAAGGGTTTAAAAGTCGAATGTTTCATTGTTATTACCTATATATTCATCGTGTTAATATATATATATTTTTTTACTTCCATCATTGCCTCATATTCATCAGGTTATGGATCCGAGCCTTCCTTCTGTCATCCTTTTCATCCTGATTGGCTATGTTTTAAGCTCTTTTGATAACCGCCACCACAATGTCACCCGCCGGTACGACTACTGCGTGCTTGGAGCCGGCCCCGCAGGACTGCAGATGGGATATTTCCTCTCCAAGGCCAGGAGAAACTATGTCATCTTGGAGAGGAACTCGGGACCCGGCAGCTTCTTCAACAAGTAAGGAACTTTGGGCGAGCTTTCAACATAACACACGCGTTATCCTCCCGTATAAACTCTGAGGGACGTCTTCTCTGCTTTGTTTTGTGCATGGCAAGGTATCCCAGGCACAGGAAGCTCATCAGCATCAATAAGATCTACACCGGAAGGGGGAACCGAGAGTTCAACCTGCGCCACGACTGGAACTCGCTGCTGAGCGATAAACCTGACCTCCTCTTCAAGAGGGTCAGCGATGACTTTTACCCGCCCGCTGACGCCTTCCCTCAGTACCTGTCCTTGTTTGTGGGGGAGCTAGGGTTGAGGGTACAGTATGGTGTTGATGTTGGGAGGATCAGGGCAGTGCAGTCTGCAACGGGAAGACACTACATCCTGACTGACCAACATGCGTCAGACTACACGTGCAGGTATTTTGTCTCTTGATGATCCTCGGAGGAGAAATTTGCATTGGTTTGGATTGTTCTGTTGCACTCTTGTCCTCTCTCCATCAGCGTCCTCCTGGTAGCCACGGGCCTGTGGGTTCCTCACACGGTGGACTTTGTCGGTGCAGACCTGGTTGAGGGCTATGAGTCCATCTCCACTAACCCCGACGACTACAAGGACCAGGCCGTGCTCATTCTGGGAAAGGGAAACTCTGCTTTTGAAACAGCCCAGAGCATCTTAGGAAGAGCGAGTCGGGTGCACATGCTCAGTTCCAGCCCCGTTCGCCTTGCGTGGCAAACGCATTACGTGGGAGATCTCAGGTAAAATAAAGGATGGTTTCAAAACAATCATTACTTATTATGTCCCATTTTATTTCTTAAACCTGCTCCCCTGCTTATCCAGAGCTGTGAATAATGAGCTGATAGATACGTATCAGCTGAAGTCCCTCGATGGGCTGGCGGAGGCCCGTCTGGAGAAGATCGTTATCGCTCAACAAAAGGAGGAAGGCAAGAGGAGACTGGGTGGAAAGAAGAAAGAGAAAAGGAAACAGCTGTATCTCACGTTAAATAAGTACATGCACAGTAGGAACAGTTTTGATGCGACACAGGAAGAACTGCCGGGGCATCACATCGACAACTTCCCCATGCGAAAACCCTATGATCGAGTCATCCGATGCCTCGGATTCCGGTTCAACTTCAGCATATTTGACAGGTGAAGGCTGATGTTACGTGCTCTTCTTATTCTATCTAAGCACAATATGTAAGATAAGCCTGCTCATATCGTATTAAAAAATTCTCCTCAGCTCCGCCTGCCCACCGAACAGTGAAAATGCCAAAGGGAGGTTGCCTGAGTTGACGCCCTGGTACGAAGGGAAGAACACCCCGGGTTTGTTCGTGCTGGGAACTGCATCTCACTCCAGAGACTATCGCTCATCTGCTGGCGGCTTTGTGCATGGATTCCGTTACACAGGTGACAGACTGCTGTTGTTTTGTGACATTTTGAAATTCCCGTCACCGTTTGTTAAAGGCACCGTGGCATCAGATGATCTATTGCAAATGTAGTTGGTACGACAGAAAAGTGAATTTTGTGCCAGTTCGACCTGTGATCAGGATGATTTTAACATGAACTGTGTTTTGTCTAACACAGCACGAGCTGTACATCGTTTACTTGAACACCGTTACCACAGGAACGCGTGGCCATCAACACAACTGTTGGCAACACATTTGCAGTCGTGGATTCTGAAGCGGGTCGACGAGGCCTCGGGGCCATACCAGATGTTTGAGGTGCTTGGAGATGTCATACTTCTTCGAGGGTAAGTATTTATTGCATGCTTGCTTGTTCCAGCTGTTCTCTTTTTTCCACTCTTGCTCATTCATGCTTATTAGGTTACATGTCCTGATAGTCTCAGAATTCATACTGACTTTTGGGGGGAGCAGCTAACTTTTTGGGGCATCCCTTGTAGTCAAAGGCCACTTTTACAAGTAATAAGTATGCAGTCTAAAACATGGGTATCCATGATCTGATTTTACCTTCCAAAAATTGCAGCACTGTTCCAGTTTTCTGTTGGCAAATTCTGGTAAGCTTGTGTAATCTTTTCCTCAGTTTCCTGTTCAGGAGTGGCAACGTTTTTCTTCTGCTGCTGTAGCCCATTTGCTTCAAGTTTTTACATGCTGTGCATTAAGAGATGCTCATCTACATATCTTGGTTGTTACAAGTGGTTATTTGAGTTACTGTTGTCATCCTATCGGCTTAAAGCAGCATCAACAAGGCATTTTTAGCCAGAGAACAGCTGCTCACTGGACATTTTCTTTAAACCCTAGAGATGGTAATGTGGGGAAAATCCTAGTAGAGCAATACTTTCTCAAACACTCAGTCTCAAACACTCTGACACCAGCAACAATGCGATGTTCAAAGTCACTTAAATCACATTTCTTCCACATTCTGTTGCTCAGTTTGAATTGTGGGAGCTCAAAGTGATCATGTCTACATGCCTAAGTTGCATTGTCAAACAAATGTGCTTGTATTGTTGAGAAAATGTTTTTATCCTTGATTCTAATCTGCTGTTTAGCCTGTTTTACACTGCTGGAGCTGCAGCTACTAGAACAGAATACCTGTTTAATCAAATACATTCATTTCACTCTGATCTTCGAACAAACTAAATTGATGTCCAGTTCCTTCAATATTAGGCAGTTATTGTCCTTCTTTGCCAGAAGAGTAAAGTCTCCAAACTATGACACCGCCTTACATCATCACAAGAAACAAAGCTGCAGTTGTTGATATTCATTATATATTTTATTCTCCTTTCTACTTGACTCTAAGGTCTCACTGTGAATACTTGGAAGAGTTTCCACTCCAGGCCCTGCCTCAGCTCTCCTCTCTTTCTGGCCACGATGTCTCCATGCATGGACTAATAGTTGTAGTCATGCAATATGGGAAGAAGAAAATAGACTATCTGGGGCGCAGCAGGGCAGAAACAGAGTGGACTAATGCTTGGAAATCCAACTTTCTTCACCCTGTTTTATACTACTATAAAACACTACCTTCTGGTGAGTAGGAATGGTGTCACCATCAAAAAAAGATTCGCTGTATACTTGACAGGGAAAAAATAAAATGTGATCTTTTTTTCCCCCCAGTGGAAGAAATGAAGCTACGTCCCAACGGCTGGCCTTTACCGCGCCCCCAAGCCATTCATCACATAGTGGAGGACTTCCTCACAGAATGGGACGCTCCAATATCTCACATCCAGCCACTGCGACGCTTCCTGGAGCACTGTCTCCAGACTGACCTCAGGGCCTTCTATGCAGGTAATGCACACATTAACAGCTTATCTGGAAAAAAAGAATGGTATGTTCCTACTTTTTCAGTTTTTAAATTTTCCAGAGAAACACGTCTAAGAAAAGAAGTACACCTGTGAATAAAGCATGCTTTCAGTTTATGTTTAGGTAGCTCCTCTGCACTGTGTTGGCAATGGTATTGAAGAAGATAATAGTGAAGGTAATAATAGTAAAAATCACTTTCAGAAAGACATCTACTGTAATTTAATGTATTCCCTGTGTAATCCATTGTTCTAAATTTAAATGGAATTAAGAAATGATCAGACAAATAACATGACTTCTTTCAGCAGCTGGCGGATTGACTCATTCCCTTCTGTCCTCCGGTTTTTCAGAATCCTGCTTCCACTTATCCCTCACCCACCGCATGCCACCACTGTTTTGCCAGCAGGGATACCTGAAGCAGCAGGGGATCCCTCGCAACAGCCAGCTGCGACAGCGCGTTCATGACGCAGGACTGACGCACACCGAGCAAGACGTAGGCACATCCGATGCTGACTCGACATTTCCAAATTACCTGGCACCAGCTGGAGCATCCGTATCTTCAGGACTGAAACTTGACTTATGATTGTTTTACCTAAGCGTGCAGCATGCACCTGTAAGATTTTTCAGAATTGCTACCTCCAGCACTTGCAGTCATTACCTCCACGAGGCCAAATCTTTTTTGGACAGAATGCCATCCTACAGATCTGTGTTTCACAACCTGTTTACCGGCTTGAAACAAAGCAGTTTTTCTTAGAGAGTTCTGCTGCTTGATTGTTTCAACCAAAGACTAATTCTCCCTTCTTTATGTTATTAGTATTCAAAGTATTAAATAAAACAAAGAACTACAATTATCCTTTATTATATCACGTTGATATATTTCCTATTCTCTAAGCTGACTGCTGATGCTTTAGATATATCATGTGACCATCATTGGGAGTCAAGACCTGCAGATTGGAAACCACTGCTCATCACTTTAGGGAGAGGTACGCTGTCCCATAAAAGCTCCCAAGTAATTATTTTCACAAGTGTTTGTATACAGGATGTTGTGTGTTATTTTCATATCATGCAGATCTATATATCATGTAAAGCTCTACAGGTGGAGGGTGGGTATCACAAATATTTATGCATAAAAATTATGGTAAATGATTAAACAAACATCAAAAAGGAAACTCTAGTTATTTTTGTTTTTTTTATTTTATTTAAATTATTGGCTTTTGGGTAACATTAGTGCATTTCTCAGTGCGCATGCCCAGCGCAATCGTCGGCCCAGCACTGGAACAGTTTGATTGGCTGCTCGATTGCGATCGTGCCATTGGACGGAAGTGAGTGAGCATCTCTTAATCTGATTGGTGATTCATACTTCGAGGTTGTTGGCTGTATGATGGGCGTGGCTTTTACCCGATGAAGTGGAAAATGTGCAATAGGGGACATTTTGATGTGTGAAGGAAAAAGGCGTCCGCAGTTTAAACACTTTACATTTTTCCAGGATGCAGTGACGCCACCGGGAGAGTAACTGTGTTTTCTGACGCTGTGTAACGGCCCGAAGAGTCGGTGCAAGATAAACATGCTTCAGACGAGGCGGACTCCCGATGCTACTCGCGGCTTTATTTCCCTTTAGCTTCAGCAGGAGTTGTAAGGTACCTTATGCAACGAGTACAGCGCAAAAATAGCTTCTCTATGCCAAGATAAAGTATGGATGGGTGGAGCGCTATCCCTGCCTCGGATAATGACCCGTCCAGCTCGGAGGGGGAATACATGGTGGAGCAGGGACCCGTAGAGGGAGCGGCGGACAGGGAGCAGCAGCGGGGTAACGTGGACGGGATGGACGACATGGGCAACGGTGCTGTCGGGTTTGGGATGAGTGGGACAGGGGAGGGCAAAGTGGTGCTGGGTCGACTCGGACAGAGAGACGACAAAGAACTGAGGTACCTGCACTTGCTGTGGGAGCCGGGGCGAGGAGAGTTCGGTGCGGGTGATGTGGCGTGCAAACTGGGGAAGATAACGGGGAGCAGGGCCAGGCGGCACCACAGAGCCGTGCGGAACCTGGGTCCCATCGGTAAAGATGTTTATGGTAAGCAACGGTATGGTAAAAGAAATAGTGTGTGCGGAGTTGTAGTTATGTGTTTGAAAATGTCGCTGCACAAACTAAGTAGTGCTGTGCAAGACTGCAAATGTTGGTATCGATCCGATACCAAGTGAATAACAGGTCGAGTGTTGCCGATACCGATGCTTTTAACCTATAAAGGTTATGTCATGAGATGAATCATCATCAATTTGCAAATTCTTTTGAAACTAACTAACCAGCACTAACTCATACTGCTAATGTCACATAAACTGAGAGCTGGTATGGTAACAGTGAAAATGCATGTCAGTAAGTAATGCATGCTGAGAAGATGTGTCACAGTGAATAAGAACATAATTCTCAGTATTGAAGTTCTTATTCCTGTGTTGTTAATTGATAAAATGCTCCTCTGTATAAGGTCTCACATCTAATGCAGTGCAGTTTGCTTCTTTCCATGAAATCCGGAAGAAATACTAATGTCCCTGTCATTGAATGTTTTCTTTTAACAGCTGCCAAAAGACTGAGGGAAGCAGCAAACAGCAATGATATTGACACAGGTATGAACAATGTTTTTTTTATGTAGCAGATTAAAACAGGGTTGACAGACAGGCAAAAGCCAGAATATTAAATTTAAAAAGAAAGGCTGACATTAAAGCCAAAAACAGAACAGGGTAACATTAGAGATTACATGGAAAACACGGCATAGACATACATGAAAGACAAATTGCCAACATAATTAGTAATACTAACAAAAATGTGCTTTTTGTGAGCCTTGGGCTTTTAAATGTAATTTTTACTCTTGGAATAGCCAGTAAAACACTGCGACGTGACCACATTGTAATTAATGCACCAGCACAAATGCCACCAACGACATTGACCACTTCAGTGTAGGTTACATCATAGCCTTCACAAAGTTTCACCCCACAAGTTAAAATCAGGCCTAAAGATCAACTCTACAAGGAGAAAGGTCAGGATTGAGGTGATGTGATGACATTTGCTAAAACATCAGAAAGCCTAGCTGCTGCATTTTTAAGTAGTTGGAGGTGAGTGAGTGACTTTTCATTTATACCCAGAAGGAGAGAATTGCATGGGGTCTTGCTTAAACAAAAGAAAAGCATGGGCGAATACAGTAAAACACCTTGCGAGCACTGTCTGGGAGGGATGACTTCAAGTTGTGTTTTTCTATTTCCTTTTTTTGAAATTCACATTTTCTTCCTCAGTCCGAAAGCTCCTGCAAGATGATATAGACCCCTGTGCAGCAGATGACAAAGGAAGGACAGCTCTTCATTTCTCTTCGTGCAATGGCAATGAGAGCATTGGTAGGTTGTCAGTGGCAGATTTTGTTTACTGCGCTTCATATAACTCTGACTGATGCTCATAAATGTCCTTACCTTTACCTGGATTTAATATCAGTTGATCATTGTTCTTTCCCAATGTCTGTTTTATGTTTATAGTGCAGTTGCTGCTGAGCCACGGTGCTGACCCCAACCAGCGAGACAGTCTGGGGAATACCCCCCTCCATCTGGGTAAGAGACCATGACCCAGAAAACTCAAAACTAAAACTGAAGTCAGATTTCTGCATCGGATCGTGTATTTCTTTCACAATTCACTTTTTTCACCCCATGTTCCTACAGCGGCCTGTACCAACCATGTGCCTGTAATCACCACACTGCTAAGGGGAGGTAAGACTTTTGTACAGCAGCTAAATTCTCCATCTTTGTGAAACAATTACCAGAACTATATTGCTTTAGATATTATAAGGAGGTGTATCGCCCTAAGGAAACGTGTAAGAATTCATGCATGTTTCTTTTTAAGCACTTGGAACAGTGGAAATGGGGGTGGAGTACTCCAGTTACAATGACATTTGTTTTTTACCAGTGTAGTTTGTCCAAAAACTTAACGCTCAAGTCTGGCAGATAATTAAAATCCAGTGCATATGCATCAGCCGATCAGAGATTTGTCTATCAGCTGCTAATAATTCACCACAGAGTGTCCTGATATGGTAATACACCAGACAACATGCAGTACAATGTGGTGTTAGTAGGGTTGTAGTTAGCCAGCTAGCTTTAAATTAGACATGATACTTGACTCTGGCGGTGGCTAATTTATGGTGTTAGCTAATAAATTAATAAAGTACACAAGCTAATATTAGCCTGAAGAAAGACAGCTTGAGGCAGGTTTTGAGCATGGACTGAGTATGTAAAAGATGGACATAGCTTCCAGATCTGAAAAACTATGCAAATATGGAAGTGCCCAGAACCTCCGACTCATTTTAATGGCCACAAGGAGGCGACGCATCTGGTTTTATAGAAATCTATCAAATAATATTCCCACCTCCCTTGATCAGTACGCTCACTTTATTGTGTGATTGAGCCTCCATCAGCCTCTAAGCTTGCAGTATTCTTGTTTCTTGGCCTTACTGCCCCTCACTCTTCAGTTCTGGTTTCAGAACTGCAAGAAACCTTCGTAACAGGGTTTCGCTAAACAGTTGGTGATGTCACAGTGACTTTGTCCATCTTTTATATACAATCTCTGGTTTTGATCTACAACACCAAATGAGGCTCTTGACTCAAATGCCCTGTGGATGTCTGTTGTTTTTCCCCAAATTGTGCCATATTCCCATCTGACCAGAAAGGCCTCACTAGAAAAAAACAAACCATGTAGCTCATATGTTGGACGGGAAACTCGTTAGCTTGATAATTGATTTCTTCATGGCTGCCATCTTTAATCTGAGTTAATAAATGAGGAAATGTGATGATAACTTAATTGGAATTTAAAGGCAATTGAAGGTAATGGGTAATTGAGAGGTTTGTTTGTTATTGTTTTTCTTAAGGAGCCCGCGTGGATGCCCTTGATCGAGCTGGCAGGACCCCACTGCATCTAGCACGCTCTAAGCTGAACATTTTGCAGGAGGGAGATTCACGCAGCTTAGAAACACTGAGAGGGGAAGTCACACAGGTAGAAAATGGCTTTACTTTCTTAGAATAGTAGATGCAAACTGAGTTTGGAAACACGCAGTCTGACTCTGCCGCTCTTCCCCATTGATGGAGAATTTTTATGTTTTTTTTTTTATCTGCCTGTCAGATTATTCAGATGCTGAGAGAATACCTGAATTTAATGGGCCAGAGTGAAGCTAAAGAGAGGCTGGAGCACATTTCGACACAGTTGGAGCACACGCGCACCAAAGAGCAGGTGAGACCTCATCACTCAGTCTTCAATTCTCCTATTCAGATGGACGCATAATATTTGGACAACGCAACAAAACTTTAATATGTATTTTAGATTTGTGTTTTTTTTCTCACCAGCTCTTACACAGCTCTGTGGTTTTCTTACAGGTGGATGAAGTGACTGACTTATTGGCCAGTTTTACATCACTCAGTCTACAGAAACAGAATTTGGGCGACAGGTAGAAGATAAAACACTGAAGAAGTGAAACTCAGCGCCTCTTTTTTTTGGGGGGGGGGGGGCACAAGCTTCTGCTTTACTAGCTTCGACCTGGCCAGCACGAGCTGAACCACCACGCTGTGGTCATCTCTTAAACTGAGCGTTAAGATAAATTGCCCTTTGGAACAGTTGTACTTTTTGTTATATATGTTTGTTTTGGTAATTATTTGGTTGTTCTCAAACTGTGGGCTGTACCTCACTGGTGGGGTACAAAGCCACTGCATGTGGCTTCATATATGTGTGTGTGTGTGTGTGTGTGTTTAAATGAGTGTTGTTTTGATGTTATGCTGACGTTTTTTATTTTTAAATTAATGAATGCCAAAAATTGTGCGTTTTGGTGATTGAACTTAAACAACGGTGAGAGTTTCGCAGTTTGTCCAGGGTGCTAACAGTGCTACACAACATTATTATCTTGGCTAAAATGATTAGATGCTAATCATATAAGAACCCCCCTCACCAGGACAAAACACACTGAGAACAGGAAGCTAGTGGAAGTGCTGCGCGAGTGACAGCATTTGAGTCAACGTGCGATTGTGTTTGTGTGCTCATGCTAATTTCTTGCAGGTTACCAGTAAAGATTATTTGAGACAAAATAATTTAACATTTATCACTGTTGTGATTTTTGGTTCTTATGGACAGCCTCTTTGTATCGTTGCCTTTTCCTCTTGTGTTGCATGTCTGTGTGAACTGTACTGTAAGATTGACTTGGTTGTTAGAAACTGATGTAAATCAATAAATTGTTATCTTTGGATATATGTATAGTATTTTTGTCTGTGTCTTTATATGAGAGGGCCTTTGTAGTTGTCATTTGTTTCAGTGGATACAGAGATTTAATCAAAGGCTTGCTAATATGGCTACTTTTACGCCGATTGGCTACGTTACCTAAGCCCCTCCCCCCGCACCGACGCGTATTGTCTCGCCGATACTAAAGATGGCGACGGGACCCGCGTAAATTGGAGATCTCTTGGAGGTAGTAAAAATTATTTTTCTTCACCTCCCGGTGTTTCCAAACTACACATTCTTGCACTGCATAGGAGATGGAGACAGGAGCGGAGTTAAACGCATGCCCGCGGGTTTCTTTTGTCCACTTGAGCTGACCGCGGCCTAGCTTGTGGGAAAAGCCTCGGGCTTTCCTTAGCGCTGTTCGCCGGCTAGCTCAAGGCACACTCGGCATGACTGATTGGGAGCCTTTAAATGTTGGGAAGCGACAGGGTGAAAGTGGATAGAGAGGGGGGTGTGTTTGTGTATCTTTACGAAAGTAGGCGGGAAATTTTCTTTAGCTGTAATTTTCTGTAACTCTTTTTATAGGAGTGGGGCCATATTATAAATGCAGTATAACACAAATAGCATTTTTCCTGAAGTAACTGCTACTCATTGAGCACTTTTAGGTACATCCAAGCTGCTTCGAGGGCTGAGTGTAGGATTAACCGGGAATAGTTAAAGCAAGACATAATCTGTTTGCAAGGAAATTATACCTGACTATTATTTTCACTTGTAACATTTACTGAAACTGCTCTGACTCTCTTTCCCCCTGGTGTTGATATGTTATTTAATGTCTGGACTAGTGTTTTGATTTTTGCTCTTGGTGTTTTTACTTAACAGGTCGGTGTGTTGTCTGACATCTCATATCAAGTGTTGGCAAAGGGGAGACCATGGCTTTTGAGGAGATCAAGGGTAGAGAAGCCATTGGTAATGAAGTGTGACTTTAGTACCCCCAGAAACACAAACGAACTGTAACAAAACTGCATTTTAGTCTAATCGCTGCTCTTCTGAATGAGATGCACATGTGACCAGAATAATTAGGGGTTTTTTTTTCTTGTGGAAGCCAGAAATATGACGTGGATTTTGTGCATTTTAGATGTGGGAATGGAGGGAGACAGGGGGCTCGTGGCTGGTCGCAGCCAGAGGGAGAAGAGGAGGTCGTACAAAGATCTGTTGAGGGAAGAGGAGGAGATTGCTGCTGAAGTACGGAAGTCTTCCAAGAAAAGGCCTAAGGTAAGTTATTTGTCATCAGTAGCTCACCGTCAGTGTTCATGATGGAAGCTATTTATTATGGTTTTGATATTTTTCAAATCAGGATTCAGAACTTTTCATGCTGGGAGGAGAATCACACAAAAAGAAGAAAAAGCATAGCGATGACTACCATTACAGAGGTGAGTGGTTGTGTTTTAATTTAACACTGGGAAGATATATTGTCATGTTGTGTTCTTGTAATTGAGCTTGTATTTTTCTTCCTTTTTATTCTCTCAACAGACCATGATGGTTCAGGCCCTCCTCCCCACAAGAAGAAGCACAAGTCTTCGGACCGCTCCCCGCCCCTTTCTTCTCCCTCATCATCCCATCCCACAGATACGGCGATGGGTCTCCTGCAGGCTATCACCTCTCCCCTGGCCACAGGTTCAGATCCCAGCCCCCACTTGCATAAGAAGCCCTCCTACCCGTCCTTCTCTTCGCACTCTTCCAAGGACCGCAAACGTGAGAGCAGCGGCGGCGGTGGAAGCACGGGGAGCCATTCTTCTTTCTCTCACTCCCGTCCCACCTCTTCGTCATCATCTTCCTCCAAGAAGCACTCCTCCAGCTCCTCTTCCTCCAAATCCTCTCTGTTCCACGGCGGCGTCCCCAAAGAAGAGCCCTTGACATTACGTGAAGCGGATGGGCTGAAGATGAAGCTCATCATGTCGCCAGAGAAAGAGGAGGGAGAGAGCTTCCCATGCACGCCGCACTCCTCCAAAGGAGGGGTGAAGAAAGAGAAGGATCGGGAGGGGGCACTACCTTCAAAGTCGCCCAAGAAGAAGCTGCAGCAGAATAGAGATCCGCTGCCTGTGGTGGGGAAAGAGGTGGAAGTGGAAGGTAGGATGAATCTGTACATTCGATCAAAAAATGTTCAAATTTGGATTAATCACTTACAAAAAAAAGTCTGACTTAAGACTTTTGCACAGTTCTGTATACACAGCACACTATCCATTTCCTCAGTTTTTATTTTTTCTTAAATTAATATTTGTTATTCTACTCTGGTATGAAGGACATTATGGAGGTGGCATGGGAGATGAAAGCTCTTCTTCTGGGGCAGAACTGGAGGCAGGTGAACTGGTTATAGACGATTCATATACGCACTTGTCAAAAAAGAAGAAGAAGAGCAAGAAAAGCAAAAAGAAAAAGGACAAAGAAAAAGACAGAGACAAGGAGAAAAGTGGGAAGGACAAGAAGCACAGCAAAGGATTTAGCGGTGAGTTCACTCAGAAGCATTTTTTTGGAAACACTTTGTCCTGCATTTTTGGTATTGGAATCAAACTGTGGAAACAGAGGCGTCTCTATTGTTTATACATGATCATAAAAACACAGTTTACACTTTTTGGGACCGTCTTTGCTAGTTAGCCAGCTAGCCAGACTCATGTCTAGCTGCCAGCAGTTATTGTGGTTTCATGCCAACATTTAATAATTGGTTTCCTTATGGCTGACAAGAGGAAACCTGCTGCATCAGGGTTTCACTTGGAAAATTTAGCTTTAGTCAGCTTCAACTCTCCCCATGGTTTTTGTTAGTTGTTAAAAGTGTCAGCATAACTGTAACCATAACTGTTAACAACATAACACGTGCTGATTTACTATACTAATACACTTTTCTAATGTTAGGAACCTTAGGAAATGCACTAACATTGATACAGTGATACTTAAATTCGTGTTTTACAGGGTAGTTATACCAAAGTCATGCGCTTTGGTATAACTACCCTGAGTCATGGTATTAATGTGGTGCAATCAGTCTTTCAGAAAACGCAGCTAAATGCAATACACTAAGTTAAAAATAAATTAAACATCAGGGCAACTCCAGAAAACTCAGCATTCTCTAAAAATAGTTTAGGCTGTTTGCTTAAGCAAAGTGTCCAAGAGGACTGGCTAAATATGAACGTTTTTCCACCTCAAGTGAAGGTAACAGTGTATGTCTGTATAAGTCTGTAGTTACTTGAGATACAGTTAGCTTCAGTTTATGCTCCATTTAAAAAAAAAAAAATAGTAACATACTGTCAGATGTCAAAATCAAATCCACTGTCATTGTGTTGGATAAAAAGACAGAAAAACAAACAAACAGCTGCAAGGCGATAATGAGTTAACTTGGAAAGTATTTCAGTGCTCGACAGCGTGAGGAGGGCAAGTGGAGCCTGAGCTGTTCCTCTCTGGGTGACAGACACATTTCTAGGGCTAGCAAACTAAATGTTTCAGGTGTCTGATATCCTCTGTTTTCATAAAGCATTTTTAAAATCGGCTTCCTATGTTCAGGTTCAGTGTTCACCTCAAGTCAGTGAGGCATAGGTAAGTGATTGCCTCATGAAAGCCCAGTTCAGCATGAAACAAGGATCAGCAGTAATCACACAATGCAACTGTAATAGAATAAACAATGATAAAGATAAAACAAACTACACTGTGCATAGTGTTCAAAATAAAGATAAACATAAAAATGTGATCAACAAAAAAGAATAAACAACTGTGGTAAGAGTATATTGTTGTCATGTCAAGTACATTAAGATAAAAACTAGTGTGTGAAGTTGGCAAACAACATTATGACAAACAGTCTGAGCAGACTGATGAATGGGACCTGACCGGTTTGAATGTCTCATGATGTGATTTGTCTTCTGATTAATGCTGTCAACACAGTGGCTTTTGATGACTAAGGGAAATGGCATTTGAAGGTTTCTGCCAGGAAACTCTGCTTTCGAGGACACCGTCGAGTGTGGGATTTAGCTAGGTTTGAAGCAGAAGCATTTCATTATCTTTTAGTTCTCACCGAGAGCTTTCGCAAATGATATCAAGGAAGGAGGTGGCATTTAGAGGCTGAAGTCTTTAAAAGCTCTTTGTAATGTAAACACAGCTGTAACGTTGGCAGGGGAAAAGCCAGTGATTCTTTTCCTATTCACTGCTGCTACATTTTACAGCACGCTTAAGCTGAAATGAATTGATGTGACTGCTGAAGCTTTATAGCTTAAAATGATGTAGGTTAAACAGCAGCCACCACCTCTTTTTCTAGTAGTGATACCGGCCTGGAGGCATGTTTAACGGGTGGGGTTAGTCATGAGGGCCCTCTCTGAGTTAGTCACTTTGAAGCACTTTGAACTAAGTGTGAGCTAAAAACCACTGGGAGGAGGGTGCTATAGGCTCCAGATTCTCAATAACAATATTTCTGATGATATAGAAAAATGCTACTTGTATTCAGCAGCATTTATAAGTTTAAGTAAATAAAGGTTATTTGCCATCCTCCTTTTCCAGTTAGCTACTGCCATTAGTGGCAGTCAGCAGCTGCACAATATTGTTAGTGATTTAAAAAAAAAAATCCACCTGGGATGTTGGATCTTGGGTTGAACTTTTTTATCCAGCTGCTTAAAGCCCAGCGTTCCCACCGTCTAACCTAATCAGTAATTTCCTCTTCCTGTCATATGGTGTAAATTTGTTTGCTTTTAGACTGCATAACACCAACTTCTAGTATCTCCTCCTTCATAGTCTGGTTGTACTTGATCGTGTTTTTGTGGTTTCCACTTTTAGCAGGAACCGTTTTCTTGCATATTCTGCAAAGCGTTGTGCTTTGTTTGAGGCTGTTTCAGGTACTAAACTGTCATCAGAGACCAACACAGGATTGTGTCATTGCTTCCTTAGAGGAGAAGGGAATTAATGCAGTTATTGGGCAGTTGAATTGATGAGTATTAATACTGACTCCATCCATAACAATGTTTCACAAAAGGGCCCATTTCTTTTCTGAAGCCAGTGTAATTAACTCTACATCTGCCCATTTATCTTTGTATGACTGTCACCAGACTCATCAAAGAGCCACAGTCACTCCCATCTCACGGTCACTCACAGTGCTGTGGGCCCTATGTATGCCATGGGCACGCCTATCCCTCCGCACCACCACCAAGGCAGCGACGGTACGACAGAGAAGAAGAAGAAGGAGGACAAAGATCGAGACAAGCACGAGAAGGATAAAGATAAGGTGAGATAGTATTTAGTTACATTTCTCGTTCTTTGTAAGGAAATGTTAATGATGTGCTCAATTGTTGTTGTTGTTTTTCTGTCATCAAGCCCAAGAAGAAAAACACAACAGCGTATCAGGTGTTCTGTAAGGAGTACAGGGTCAACATAAATGCAGAACAGCCGGGACTAGGTGAGAAAAACTTTGAAATACAGTATAATTTGTGATGAAGCACTTTAAATCTAACGGTAAGAAAAAAACATATAAACTGAATGGGTTTGCATATAATCTGCAGTGTTTGGCGAACTGAGTAAAAAGTTGGCAGAGGTTTGGAAGGCGATGCCTGAAAAGGACAAGCTGGTAGGTTTTTGTCTTTTGCTATAATCCAGTGTGGCTTACACTTAAGTGCTGGTGGTGTGCTTCATGTGTGTGTTTTTCTGTAGGTTTGGAGGCAGAAAGCTCAGTATTTGCAGCACAAACAAAACAAAGCTGAAGCCACGACGGTCAAACACAAGACGTCCAGCGAGACCAAAAGCAAAGGTATATTTGACTGTGAGCGCGGTGTTTTTTTTTTAGTCCACTCACTGTTGGATCTTTGCTGCCGTCTGTAAGTGCCGTTTTCTCTGTAAAGTTGCAGGGACATCGACAGGAGTGGTGTCTCCAACCAGAGCGCCTGGCACCATGTCCCTGTCCCCGGCTCGAGTCCCAGATGTCGATCCCATCGATGCAGCGGCTCACCTGCAGCTGCTGGGAGAGTCTCTGTCCCTAATTGGACATCGGCTCCAGGAAACAGAGGTGAGTTTTAAATGCGCACACCTATAAAAGCTTTTATCTAGAAATAAAAGCATAAATGCAAAGTTTTAAATTGAATTTGTTAATGTGCAATGAAACCAGTAAGCCATGTTTTCTCGCACTAGGGGATGGTGGCTGTATCCGGGAGTTTGTCTGTTCTTCTGGACTCTATCTTGTGCGCGCTGGGCCCGCTGACCTGTCTCACAGCACAGATACCACAGTTAAATGGATGTCCTCGAAACGTCCTGGTATCGTACCATCAGCTTCATTCAATTCTTCACAGATTCTGCTGTTAAACGTTTCTGCTTGTTTTTGATAACCGTTCAATGTATAATATGTGGTTTTTATCGCTAACTGCTAACAAAGCTCTTGTCTCCTTCTGTCAGTCAAATACATTGGACAACATCGCCTACATCATGCCTGGACTTTGAGGAAAAGATGACTGGAAATCTGGGAGAAACACTTGACCAGGGAGATCCTTTGGACTTTAATTTAAGCCTCGGCTTGGCATTTGAAAAATGTGGATATTTTTAGCATCGATGTGTTTTTAAAGTGTATTTTTTTAAGAACTTGTTTCTCTTAGATTTCTAATTGCTGTATTTTTGAATGGAACATGTTAATCTTACAAGGCACGTCAGCTTGGTTTTACTGTTACTGTACAACTGTCTGTTTTATGGATGGATGTAGTGGACTGAATGTGTGTGTTTGTGTATGCTTAGCTCTTCAGTGGCACGTTAATTGCATGAGAGTTCAATACATGTCTACATATTGAACTTTTTTCTTTTTTACAGAAGTGTACAGAAACCTTTAAGTTCCCTGCTAATCACTGACATAATGTAATATATTTCACATCTGCTTAGTTGTTCTTTTATTCTGTATAAATGACTCATTTTATACATGTAATATTTTACTGTGTATATAACATGTGAAAACTTGATTGAATACACCTTTAGGTGTGACTTTGTTGTCGTGAAGAGCTGTTCCAACAATTCACCGCCGGCTTAAACTTGAACCATGTGGCAACATTAAAATGATCACTTCCCAGATTCAGCTAATATTTTTTAATGAATTCTGAGTGTCCATGCTTCCATGTTTATGTCAAATGTTGACCCTACCATTCAGTTTTCACAGTAGAAATTTAGACTCGTCAGACCAGGTACCATCCACTACTCTCTGATTGTGGTGAACTGTAGCCTCAGTTTCTTTTTCATAACTGACAGGACTGGCACCATGTGTGGTTTTCTGCTGCTGGAGCCCATCAGCTTCAAGGTTTGATGCGTTGTTTAGTCAGATCTTGTGCATACTGTGGCTGTAATTATTTAAATTACAGTTAACTAAGTCATTGGATATTTTCTTTTATTCAGACAACTGTATAAACCCTACAGGTGTTTGTGTGGTAAAATCCCAGTATATCAGCAGTTTGAGACCAGGCCGTCTGGTACCAACATCCAGACCATGTTCGAAGTCACTTTAATCACTTTTCTTCTCCCATTCTGATGCTCAGTTTGAACTTCAGGAGGTCATATTGACCATGTCTGCATTTCTAAATGCACTGAGTATTGGCTGGTTAGATATTTGCATTAACAGCAGATGGATTGGTGCAGTTATAAATGGCTTATCTGTCTTACCTTATGAGTAAGAAGTCTATGCTCAAAAACCAACTGGTCATTTGATAAATAAAGTCATCCAGTTAAACTGAGTAAATTATTCCCCCTGAGTTAACAATTGTAAACTTCGGTGCTGACATCCATGCCCTGATGTGCGCATGGTGCCATCAACACTTCCCACAACAGATGGAGCTGTGTTCACCTCTGGCGGAGTGAACTTCAGTGTCAGAGGCAGGGCTGAGTCAGCCCGCAGGAATTAGGAAGTGTGTGTTTACGCCTGATTCAACGCTACATACGACAGCGAGCAGGAACAGAAATGTCAGCATCTGCTACACAGTCAGGTAGGTTTGATAAATTGTCTCGCATGTGGCGTTTCGGGGGCAGAAACCATGAAATAAGAAAGGAAAGTTAGGGGCGCGGCTCCTCCACGGTCGGTTTACGGGAAGCAGCAGCTGCAAAGGGCGCAGCCAGCTGAGGTGAAACGCTTCAAAGCTCAATGTAGCAGACGAGCTTACGACACGCACACCCGGCAAACAGGGTGGGCCTTATCTCTGTAAACAACTCGCACGATAAAGAGCAGACAGCTTATACATGGCAGTTATTTTGGGCTATAAGTGAATTTAAAAACTCGGTCCCTTTAAAGTGAGCACACTTCAGTGTATGAAATAAGTGCAGCGTGTCATGAAAACGTTTTTTTCTCTCTCTTGTTGAGCAGAGCTGAGGCTGGTGGTGCTGGGCCGGAGTGGGGCAGGGAAGAAGACTGCAATATGCAAAATCCTCGGCCTGCAAGACTACCAGCAGGACACAGATGATGATGCTGTCCAGGAGTGCAGCAAACACAGAGGGGAAGTCGCGGGCAGACAGGTAACAATAACTGACGAGTATGGACTGTGGTCCTTTATAAGTTCACCTGCTTATTTCTGAAGTCTGCATGTCTCTTTTGTGCTTTTGAAACATTATAGCCAGATGTTTACAAAATACAATACCTTAAAATATGAGTATAAATGTCAATAAAAAAACAAAAACTTTATTATCTATTAATGTGTTAATTTCCTAAACAGTTAACATTAATATCGGAGTACCCCAGGGTTCAATTTTGGGTCCTCTGTTGTTTTATGTTTTTGTTGTTTTTTTTGGTTAACTTTTTTTTATAATGGTGGTCATTGAGACTCAGTGTCTCATTACATAAGAGGCCTGTTTCAGACAAAATTATTACAATTTAGATTAAATATGATTTAGTTTTAAGTTTAGTCTATAAAGTAATAATTTACCTACATTTAGTCCACCTACTGTAACCTGCCAGATGTATGTTCATAATATGATTATACAACAATCAGGCATAACATTATCACCACCTGCTTAATATTGTGTTGGTCCCCCTTTTGCTGCCAAAATGAGCCCTGACCCATCGAGGCACGGACTCCACTAGACCCCTGAAGGCCTGATCTAGCATCAAAATGTGAAGGGGGGGAGGGCTCTATTGATTGTTCTTCTTTGTCCAGCACATCTCACGGATGCTTGATTGGATTGAGATCTGGGGATTTTGAAGCCAAGTCAGCACCTCAAACTCATTGTGCTCCTGAAACCATTCCTGAACCATTTTTGGTTGGTAGCAGGGTCCATTATCCGGCTGAAAGAGGCCACAGCCATAGTTAATACTGTTTCCATGAAAGGGTGTTCATGTTCTGTAACAATGCTTAGGTAGGTATGTCAAAGTAACCACATGGTTCGCAGGATCCCAGGTTTGCGTGTAAAACATTGGCCAAGGCGTCACACTGCCTCTGCCAGCTCACCTTCTTCCCACAGTGCATCATGAGCCTAGATGTTCCTAAGTTAAGGGATGCGCACGCAGCCAACCATCCATGTGATGTACAAGAAAATGTGGTTTATCAGACCAGGCTACCTTCGTCCATTGCTCCATGGTCCAGTTCTGGTGCTCATGTGCTCATTGTTGAAGCTTTTGGTGGTGGGCAGGAGTCAGGACCCACTAAAAACTGCCACGATCAAGGGATAATCAGTGTTACTCACTTCACCTGACAGTGGTTAAAATGTTATGCCTGATTGGTTTACAGCTACATGCTAAAATCAAGTAGCAGGTTGCTGAAGAACTGTCAGCTACAGTGGTGAAGACGACAAACTGACCATCAAATTCATGTTTGTCTTAATGTTTGCCATAAACCTGCCATTGACTGCAGATGAAAATTAGTCTGTGTGGCATATTTACATGAAGGATTTAAGGGCTTGTGTTAATATTTTAAACATATATGTTTAAAAACATATAAACATGATAAATATTAAGGATCCATTTCTGGTTGTTTTGGCGACACCTGTGGTTACAATGGTTAATAACAGAAACATGTTTGTGTGAAAGAAAATGTAACTCCTAATAAATTCTCTCTCTCTCTCTTCTTGTTAACGTGCTGCTGCTTAATCGTGCAGATGATAGATGCGGTCTGAATTTTGTCCAGTGGCATTTCCTGTAAACACCTTCTTGCATGTCGACATCACTGAATCCTCTCATCTGAAATGCAATCTGATGTACTCAGACGCAACAATGAGCACGAATGCATTTAAAAGCCAGTTTGCAGTATTCATTTGAGTTTCTTACCTCACAGGAAAAAAGAAATGTGTGCTTAACCAACCAGGCACATTTAAATGATTAAGAAAACCCACAAAATTAAGCATGACTGGGTTTCAAAATTTTGCAAAAAAAACCAATAAGCAACTGTGAAACTCTCGGGGCGTATCTGCTCAAGGCTTTGGTTTACAGCGCTCGCACCAGCCAAAAGAAACTGAGCCAACAGACCTGGGTTTGTTTTAACGCGTTAGTTGTAAAATCATAGCCTTGTTATATGTACTCTATGGTGTGAAATCTTGATGCACACTGATACTAAATATATTCATCACTTTGCAGCTGTTGCTCTCATGTGGTCAACTATATATATAAAAAACAAACAAATGTGGTTAATAGGCTCAGTAATTCTACCATTAGCCTTCACACCAAAGCAAAAACAAACACCTGAATCTGCTGGGTGGTCAATGCAGTTAAATTTGTTTTACAGCCTCCAAGGAAGGCAAAGTGGATGATACTGCTGTGAAATGCTTGCCTAGTGTAATTCTAATATAAGCAAACAAGGCAAGATACATTTATTAGTGTGAAGGAACTGCTGACAATGGACAAGGACAGGAGGATGAAGGGGAGGGAGATTAAGATATACACAGGCTGTAAATAAAAGATGGATGTAGCCACTGTGGTTGTGACCCACATTTTTTAATCTTAATTTTTTAACATTAGGGTTTGGCTTCCACCAATGTTTTTTGTTTTTGTTTTTTTCCGAGTCAGAAGTGCCCGTATTAGGTCAAGATTGTGAATTTCTGTATCATAAGCTAATGCTAACAAGCTTGCTTGCCAACCTGCATCTGTAAACTGTATGAACAGAGATACTGGCTAATGCCTTGTAATAAACTAATAAAATACTCAAGTTTTACTAACCAAAACTGGAGTGCACACTTCTCGGACGGGCTGTGCCACACAGAAAGCTTTGTTATTTGTCAGATAAGCTATTAAAAACAGGCCAAAGGGCCACAAGCAAGAACTCAACTGACTAGCCTTAAAAAATTCAAATAGGTGGATTATACAAACATACAATTGTTATAAGGATGTGAATAAATGTTTGAGACCAAAACTGTTTTAGCTGTAAATGTGTTATTTTCATTTCTGAGTCGAGTATTTTAACAGCAGAGGATCGACTCGCTTTTGGAGCCAGCCTCAAGTAGTAATTTGAATTAGTTGTGTTTGAGCCCTGAGATTTGTTCCTTGGTTCCATAGCTTTCACTGGTAACAGATTGATCCATAAATCTGTGTTAAACTGGCTTCTGCAATTCAAATTCTGACATCCAAGAACAATTTACAGGTCAAAGGGAGCTAGCAAACTGCAGGTTGTAGTAACTTTCAGTGGATCAGCAGAACCACTGATGCTAACATGTAGTGGATTCTGTAAGGCTGTAATATTAGGGTTTGCTATAGAGTTAGTGCATTATTAAGACAAGAGTAAGTCCTAAACACACTTATAGATAAAGATGCAAAGGTATCTCAACAGTGCAGTCCAATGTAGTTCAGTCTTTTCATATTTTTTCAGTGCTTTTGTTTCCAACATGAAAAATGTGTTCAGTAAATCTCTGAATTTACTGACTTTAATCCTTATAAAAGTGTAAATATCCATGAAATTTGTGAAGAAATTTTGGAATTGCCATGCACACACAGACTGAACTTCATTCACGTAGTGAGTTCAGTTTAAGAATACCAAAGTAAAAAAAAAAATCTTTGTAAATAAGACATTTTTTTAAACAGGTGCATTGTAATCAATTGTAATTGCTTTTTCTTTATGCTTCTGTCACGTCTCTGCAGGTGGTGATAGTCTCTAGTCCAGCCTGGTACGGTTCAGGTTGTAACTCAGAGGAAAGAAGAAATTACATTTCTTCCTTCATTGCCTCATCCAGCCCTGGACCACACGCCTTTCTGCTCTGTGTCCCAGCAAACCAGCCGGCTGATGAAGAGGCCAAGGCACTGGATGTCCTGAAGAAGCTCTTTGGTTCCTCTGCTGTAAGCAGAAATACCATCATACTCTTCACCCACACAGATGTGCTGGATGAGGACGAGCAGCTGGAAGAATACCTCGTCACATGGCGAAAGGACCTAATGGAGCTGGTGGAGAGATGTGGAGAGCGCTACCACACCCTGGAAGCCCGCAGTGGAGAACAAGATGGAAGGACATCGGTGGAGGAGCTGCTGGAGAAAGTCGAGCAGGCAGTTATGAAGAGTGGGGGTTTACACTTTAGCTGCCCTCTGTACCAGGAGGCTGAGGAAAGGGTGAGAGAGAGGCAGGCAGAGATAGTGAGACAAAGAAGAGAGGAGCTGAATGACCAGGTGTCTCCCACAGACTCCCAACTGGAGAATGAGGAAGAATTGGAAGAGGTCCGCGAAGAAGCAGAGAGGAGCATAGGTGACCTGAATGTGGATGTAGATAGCATTTTTCCCTCTACTGATGTTTCACCTTCCACCTCTGCTCCGTCTTTCCTCGGGGGCTTGTGGGAAAAGCTGACTGGGTGGATTAGGTGGCTGTCCTCTCTGGTGAGAAGGGAGTCGCTGCTGGGGTCACTGGTCGGCCTGTTTGTGGGAGGGACGTATGGAGGTATGGTTGGGGCCACTGTGGGGTCTGTGGCTACTGAAGTGGGGCGAAGAAAAACAGAGAAAACTAAATGAGAAGCAATCTCATGTTTAAGTTGCACCACAAACCACTGTATTACTGGGCTGTGGGCTTACCCACTAACACAAAATAACATGTTTCCCTGATTACAAATAATGCTTTATAGATCAGTTTTAACCCGTAAATAAGGACAATTATTTACGGGTTTGCTGGATTTGAAAAATCTTTCGGCTGGTATGTTCTCAAATGTAACTGCCGCTGTCTTTTTTGCTAGCTTAGTATTCAATATTGTCGGCATGACTCAGATCTTTGCCTCTTTCTGTACTTCAAGTACATGAAGACGCCATCTCGTCTGTAAACAAACCACTGAGTGGTAGCGAAAACTTGTCTTCCATGCAAACTGTGGGAGACTGCAGCAGTTTGCTGTAACCAAAGTAATCAGAGGTTTTCAGTGGAGCACTGGACACACCTTATTTCAACTAGTGATAGCACGCAACCTTCTGCAGCCACTTGCCAATTGATCAGGGAATGCACATTTTTTTCCTAAAGACCGTTAGTTATCAGCTGGTTGTGGAGGCCTCTGTGACTGGGACCTAACAGAGCATCTGAGATGTCCTGATGAATGCAGCTTTCTAACCAAGCTTGCTAGCAGTGTTCTTTTTTTTTCACGTTGGCAAATAGTTGGTTCTTGACACAGTGAAAAGACACATAATAAAATTTATTTGGGGGTGGCTGGTTCTGTCCAACTTGCCTTTCCTTTTAGCTCTATTTTTGATCTCCATCAGCTTCTGAGGAAAATGTCAAACTTTTAAGCTGCTGTGTTCACAAGCTAGTTTCTGACTTTGCTGTGTTTGTTTGTGTTTTCCCCTCCCTTTTCCCTCCCTTCCTCTGTCAATGAAAAAAGTCAGCGAAAACGTAAAAATCAACAAGCTTAAAAGAGTTGACCTAGAGTGCAGAGCTAGCGCTACACTAGCTCGTCAAACTAACTGCATCTAAACCCATTACTGTGAAAATTTTGAATATCCTTTTAACTTTCCTATAAAAAGGATATCATACAACAGCCAAATCGATTATTCATAACCTTGCAAGCAGCTCGTCCTTATGAGTGGACTATTACTGATCTCTAAAGAAATTATTTATCATTAAGTAACAACTCCTGAACCTGTTTTATGCTTTTTAGAGAGGGCACAGGGAAGGCTTGAAACACTTTTGTTAGGAGGCAATACCAAGAAGAATCCACAAGGTGGTGACATTGACCTTTATATAGAAGTTTGAAGTTTTCTGAGGTGAACTGAAAGATAATCATTTACTGCCTACCAAGCAAATAAAAGCTGCTGTTTTAAGTACACTCCAGTGTGATTTTTTTTTTTAATCTGAAGTGATTGTTCTTCACAGAGATGAGCTGTGGTTACTTGTAGTATGTATGTGTTCTCTTGAGATGCTTTTCTACAATGGCTTCTACCATACTGCAGATTAAAATGAATGGATATAGATAGCTGTGGTGCGAGGAACAAAAGCCCAGGGTTCACGCTGGAGCAGATGAGTCCCTCAGACTCTCTCAGCAGCACACAATGGCTTTGACACGGCAGTAATTGACACTCTTGCTTAAACCGTCCATCATGGCCCGTCCTTACATCTCTCTTGTTCGCTGTTGCCTCTTGGTCTCTCTAAGCTGCCGGCGGCTCTGCCTCAGGAGCAGCTAGGCGTTTCCGAATGTGGGTGGTCCGGCCAGGGTGGGAGGGAGAGAGCAAGGCAGGGAGAAAAAGGGAGAGAGAGAGAGAGAGAGAGAGAGAGAGAATTAGCCCGGCTCTCATGTTTCCCAAAAAGAGAGGAGAGGGAGGGAAGGACAGGAGAAAGAGAGAGTGAGTGAGAAGCAGTGAGAGAGAGAGCAAGAGTCAAAGGGAGAGAACAAGCTCTGGGACTACATCTGTCTTCCAGATGTGGCCTCCTCTTGTCTGAAACGGGGAGGAAAAAAAGGTTTTAAAAGTACAGGAAAATTAGTGCTAAACAGTTTTTTATTGTTAGGGATTACACATACAGTACAGACTACAGCATACAGCACCAACTTCAGAACCCACTCACCAGGATATGCTTCTTTTCCCCCCTGCTTTATGAAACTGCACGCTAGACTCCTTCAAGTTAATGTATATGAAAGAACACCTGTCCAAATATTATTCAGTCTTAGTGGATACACACCACGGATAAGGCAGAGAGCGCGGAGACGGAGTTGGAAGTCTGGAGAAAAATTAATGAGAATTTTTTGGGAGTGTAATTTTTTTTTTTTTTTTTTTTTTTTTTTCCAGAAGGATGTGGCGTACATAAGTATCTCAGTTCAGTAGCACTAATCAAGACCAGTTCCGTAGCTTGTGACGGCGGCCAGTATTAACTCTGGAGGATGAGACCTCACTGGGACAGAGAGGGGAGCTGATTTGTGCCTGTATGAAAAAAGCAAAAAGCCCCCAAAAAACAAGCAAAACATGTGAGGGGAATCAGCAGCGAGCCGTCATTGACTCACAGGCGGTAACTTCTCTGCTCCTCTCCCTCACGGCAAAAATGTTGCTGCGAGGGCCCTGCGGTCCCCCGTCGGATCCAGTCTGGTGGTGGTAATGGTGGTGGTGGTGGGGGAGGGCAGTCCGCTGTGAAGACACGGACGCCCGCAATATTTTTTTGTTATCATCGCGCCCCATGGCCTGGAAAAAGACAGCAAACCAAAGGAAAATAAACAAGATGACACACTCTTTCCCCTCACAGCACAAGGCCGTCCTTCTTCTTCTTCTTTTTTTACAGGAACAGCGCACGACCATTATGGCAAGTGGTTAAACATGTTTAAAATTTTATTTAGTTTTTTTTTATTTACAAATAAATATGACTGTTTGCCAGATTGTAACTGGAAGAATTTGTGGGTAAATAAAACATTCTAAATATATTTGACAAAAAAGCAAAAATAATTTAAGGTAATTTAGCTCTAATAGCTGGAAAGAAATAAAGTAGTACAGCAAAATTATAATAATATAACGTTCGGATAAAATAATCACACGAGTTCACAGAGGCTGTAAATCAGCTGAGTGCTTTTTAACCCACCAATCTTTTTCCTTTTTTTTTTTTTTTAAACAGTGTGACCTCAGGAACTATCTTTCTATCTGAGGGCTGTTTTTGTGTGCCGGCATGCAGGGCTGAGGCAGCGAGCGGTGTCCGACTGCCGGCTCGCTCTCCTCCTCCTCTCTGGGTGTGCTCGCTGTGAGCCCTCTCATCTTTTTCCCATTAGTGCTGTTTTCATGTTCCTTCCTAGCGTGAGCATGTGTGGCTGCGATTGTTTACCAAGCAGTGCTCGCCCCGTCCGACTGTGCGTCTGTGTCTGTGTGTGTCCAGCGGGGAGTATTCGACAGCGGGTCCAGACTATGATAGGAAATAATCATTAAACAAAGAAGAAGAAGAAGAAGAAAAAGTTATGTGATGCTTCATTTAATTATTTCTACATTTTAAAATGTAATTACTGCAGTGTTAGAAATTAATTTTAAAGTGTTTAAATATGAAATGTAAAATTTTAAACAGTGAGTCCAGACTTTTTATTTTTCTTATGTTAGCTTTAAAATTCACCAGATGTTTTTTGACTGATTTCTAACATTTTACATATTTTCCAAACGCTTCTTTTTTAAAAATCATTTAGTCACATTTGTATTTAAACCATTTAAGCTGTGATTTATTACTTTTTACTAACTCTTACAAACTTAGTATTTTGTAGGTAGTTACAGTGAGCCGTCTGACACTATACTCATCAGCTATGCAATCTATTATCAAAGTCTTCCCACTCGGCCCTGCCTGTGGGCACATATTTGGGGAGCTATTTTGGAGTATTACCTAAATTAATTCAAATTTAAATGGTCAGAGCAGACTTAAAACATTTCATGTGATCAGCTGTCAAAGGTGCCTAAAGTGGTTGATCATTGTCTCTCAAAAATAAGGTTTAAAAAGGATTTCTCAAAGTTTTAAACTCTCTGAGTACCATGTCTCTCTCTGCCATTACAGACTGCTCTACTAACTGCAGTACATGAATATAGGCATTACTGAAAATCTCAAATATGGCTTATAAACATTTTTTTAAACTAGTTGAAATTTTATATCCAATAGCTACGGGATAATTTTTCCCACCAATTATTTTTTGAAATGCATGAATTAAGGCTGTGCACTTAAATATGAGAGAACCTTCATGAATGTCAATTAGTAACACTTCATACCAAAACTGCTTTGAAAACCAAAAAAGAAGAAGAAATTAAAATGGCAGAAATAACATGGAAGACAAAGATGAGCTATTAAAAAAAGAGCATGGATGTCCTTTCTCCTAAATTTGAAACACTGCTGAAAATAGAAAAGCGTCTGTGCACTATTTCCCAGATGAAGTGGAAACTCAGAAATAGAGGCAGTGCAGCTGACACGAAGCAGCTCCCATCCATGATCTGACCATAAAGGGCCTCCAGCGCACAGAACAAGGTGTCAGCACAGACAGGAAGAAGAAGAAGAAGAAGAAGGAAAGGGAAAAAAAACTACAACAAGAAAGAAGCCCCCCAGATGACATGAATACAAAATCACACACAGCTGCTGAGGTTAGGGCTCTGATGGACACACACACACGCATGAATGCACACCAAAGCTTCTGCACGTGTACGAGCAGCTGACTCGAGCGGGAGGACAGCTCGGCGAATCGGCCGGAACGAGAGCCACCCCTCGTCCCCTCCGGCCTGACCCGAGCCTCTTCGCCCACACCCCCCTCCAGATGTGACAGAGGAAGATGTCCTGTGCGGACAGCGACTGGAGACGGGAGAAAGAGGAAAAGGGCTGAGACTCGGATGTGCGGTCTGGTTCAGGTTTGTACGCCCCGCCGGCATCCGTCTGTTAAAAGAGAACTTCCCAATATGGTCGCCACATTTGAGTCATTTATTTTCACTCGTACAACCTTAACATACGTTCTGACACTTGGATGCCAAAAAGGCACTGGGGCTTAACTAATACCCCGTGGCAACATGTCAGAATCGGATGACGATAAATGAGTTCCAGTTTGACTCAGTTCGCTTGCCAAGGGACAGATAAACAGCTAGTAGGAGGGTAAGGTCACGGGCTCGTGTGTCTTACAGGCGTGCGGATAAGCCTACTGTTGGGACACTTCAAAGGGAATCTATGGCATGACGGGAATGGTGCAAAAAGGATGACAATCAGAATGAGAAAAGGGGTGAAGTGAGCTATTAAAGCGCACTGCAGGAGGCCACGTTTGCAGGAGGATGAGCTTTAGGGAGCGAAACATCGCGGGATGAAAGAAGCAGAAAAGCCTGAGCTCTGCTGGTGTGACAGCTCTGAGGAGTTAGCGGCCTCACGCTGCACCTCCTGCAGCAGATGGGCTTTGAGGATTGCAGGAGGGGTTGGAGGGGGGCTTCAGTCAGAGAAGAAGACAACTCACTACGCGGAGCTGCGGTGCGGGTGTTAGATGGCCCCTGAGCGTCACCATAATTGATGGATAGTGTGGTCCACATTAAGTGACATGCGCCGTTGGCTGTAAGTGGGTGTGATGATTGGGGGCCTTTTTGAAGCTGGGGCCGTGGGCTGTGTTTGAACCGTCAACAGAGACCCCTATTCTCTGTAAAGGACACCAGCCTGTGGTTTGGTCGCAGCCTCGGCACAGGCCAAGCACACACACACACACACACACACACACACACACACACACACACACACACACACACACACACACACACACACACACACACACACACACATTATCCTTCAGTAGTATTATTGGGTTCTGGGGGAGGTGACTGTATTATTCCTGCTGCAACACTGACTTAATTCAAGGCAGATCTGACCCCGGCTCGTTCTCCTCCACTTCTGCTCTATTGGATCAAGTCTTAATCCTCCCTCCACCACATGAATGGGAGACGCAAAGAGGAGCTGCACTCGCTCCTGCCACGTACATCAAATGTCACTCAGGTCCATATGCTGTCATGCAGCTTATGATGGGTATCGGCGTGTCATATGAAAGCTAGAGGAGCTTAATGGAGGCCTAGAAAGACCAGAGCTGGAGACAGATACTCTGGGAGATTGGAGCCACAGCTCGCATTGATACAATGCGTCGTCCAAACCTGGATTTGATCTTCTGTGGCCTCGGTTGGTTTTTTTTGTAGGTTTTTTGTTGGGTTTTTTTTGCAGATGCATACAAGCCTGACACATCCTCCGCCAGGAAAAAGCCAGGGGAGCTGGCCCGTGATACCACTTCAGAGTCGAGGCGCACAAAACAATCTCTAAATAGGAGCGTCTCAGGAGGCACTTTACAGTAAGCTATGACTAACAAACCCAAAGCACCTCAAAACAACGCTGGGAAAGATCCAGCTTCCGTCGAGGCAACACGAGCTCCCGCTTCTCAGCCAAACACATAATAACTCCTGCTCAAGGGCCCGTTTATTGTCATATCTTTTCAAAGTGACGCCAAACCCAAAACACACTCCACTCACACACGGCCTTGAGCTAACAAGGGATGTAGGCGAGGCTTTTTAGGGCTTTTCCAGCGACTGAGCTCACCAGACAGCCGATTGCGGGGGTCGACGGGTTTTTTGGTGCGTGTAGCGGTCCAGCTCTCACGCAGGGGAGACGCAGAGGCCCTCAGGGCGGTGGGCGCCCCCGGAGCAGACGTGCCCTTCAATCTCCATCTGAAATGAGAGACAGGCCATTGGTGCGCAGGGATGGGCCTCTGATTTGTTCTGTGGTCCCTTTGAAACCATGCATCCTGCAGAAGAGAGGAGGGAGAGAAACAGGGAGTAAACATGACAGGCAGGATGAAGGGAAAAGTAAGATTAAGATGTGCAGCTGCAGTGGCTTTACTTCAGCCCAGAGAGGGCAGTGGAATCAATGTGGAAATGATAAGACAGCGAGGAAAAAACTGGGGATACCCCGCACGCACTAACTTTGGTTCTGTGTCTTTTCAACACAAAAAAGTAACATGATCTGTCAAAGGGAAAGAATACAAGCGGCTATTTTAAAATCAAGGATTTCAACGTCAAATAACAAATCGATCGTGTTTCTGAACGCTACAAAGGAACTAATTCAATGTCAGATGAACAGTGATCAAAGAAAATGCAGAGTCCCTCCCGTACCATACACATATACAAATGTGTTTTAGTTTGTGCATGGTTTGTGCTCAGTCATAGATCGACGTGGTGTGGTGGGGGGGCAAATCGTGAGAGAAACAGACAGATTGTGGTGGCTTTGATGTGCGCTCAGAGCTCAGTCAACAGAATACATGCTAGGTGGAAAGAACAAAAAAAAGCAGTATCATAGGACAACTGTCTCTCTGCAAACCACTACAGTGGGACGAGTGCGCGTGTGTCTTTCTGGCCTGCGCACACTCAGTCATGTGCGCAGGCTAGAAAGTTGTCGATCAAGAGGAGCGATGAAGCAGAGAGAAACGTTTTCTCTCACATCCTCAAGGAGGGCAGACGACTGACACACACTTAAAGGGAAACAAAACAGCCCCCACCACATCTAAATCCTGTTGTATTCTCTTCTCCTCAGAGGAAACTCGTGTGATCAGATCTCCGCCACCAATATGTTCCCCATATGTCTAAATCCAGCCGCCATTTCTTCCCCCTTTTTTTCAAGAAATTTGGTTTTCGGGGTTTATGTGTGTTTATCTGCACTGTGCATCGTTCGTATTAAGGGGGTCTTTGTCTGTCCTTTTGTGAAAGCTGACAGCTCGTCACTTAGCACTGAATTGATGCGTTGCTTTCACATAAGCACGCACGCACAAAGACACACAGCAGTGTTAGAAAAACAGGCATAAATCTCTAGTTCAGAGCCCGTGTTACCCCCTTTTTTTTTCAGCAGAAAAACCTGAGTGCTCCTTTCCGACCGCAAGCTACCTTACTCTAATGGGCTCATTTAGACAAATTTATTTTGCCCCATTTCACTCTGTTATATATATTGTTAAATAGACTGGCATTTATGTAGAGCTCTTCTGCTATTTTTGGGCTTTCAAAATGTTTTTACACTACAAGCCAAATTCATTCAAATTCAGTCATATTTTCATGCAATTCAAATGTAGCAAATGTTTCAAATGTATCGACTCTCTGAATATTTTAATCAATATCTATTACATACTTTGTATTTTTTCCAAATTAGTTGAGATACTCAGAATGTGTAGAAAAGACAGATGAAAGTGAAGCTAATGTGGAAGTCTCTTAAACCTGCATTGTTGCTAGTGGTCAGTAGGGGGCGACTCCTCTGGTGGCAGATTGTGTAGAAAACTATTAGAAAATTAAATTTTCACCTTATTTATGGCCCTTCTAAATTAATTTGTAGTCTTAAGCAATAATTACAAGTTTCAGTGACTATGAATTTCATTTTATCAATTATGGTTCCATTCAGAGTAAAATAAATAATAAAACAGAGGATTCTTTAAGTTTTGGCTACTTTTTGATTGACAGCTCACTTCAGTATGAGGGATTGTTTCTTTACTTTTTCTCAGGCAGATCCACCCCCTGAAAAAAAATGAAATGAAATAAGATAGTCACAGACAAACTGCTCATCTCGAGTCCACAAACACACAGGTGGCGTCACCTTTCATATACAGTTCATGGACCTCACTTAACTACCTTCTTGTGGGACAGCGCCAGTGCCCTTGGGTGGGAATCTCTGGCATAGGCCCAAATTTGACTTGTGGCTTAGCAGTGCAAACAGATCGTGCCGATATGAAGCCCATCGAGCAAAGTCAGTGTTTTTTCAATCTAAATTCCAAGATTACTTCACTTTTAAGCACAATGCCAGACCCCAGTCACAGCCAATATCTGAATACACCATCACTCACTGAAATATTACAGACATCAGAAACTCACTCGCAGCATGGATTTAACAAAAAAAAAGGGATTGTAATCACACGGCCCATCTCATAATTAACGGATGCTATGACTCAACTTGGTCACAGCATGGTAATTACCTCAGGAGGCTGTCATATTTATTTAACTAGGAAGCTAAGACTGCTGAAGTCCAGCCATGTCATATGTTAGATCGTGTCAGATTGAAACCATGACACATTAAGCTGATTTTCCCCCCTCCTTCCTCTCGCTCTGTTGCACCAGGGTGGTCCTCACTCTGGCTCCGGCCTCGTTAGTGTGTGTGTGTGTGGTGTGTTTTCAAGACTGTCACAACAACATGACCCCCAGAACATTTCAAACATACACACACTAATTCTGCTCAGACACGGGCATCTTGCGTTTCCAAATCTGCACACATGCACGCACACACCACAAAACCTCTGTCCTGGCTGCAGGGATAGAAACAACAATGCTGCCTTTGACACTGACCCTAACCTCCAGTCCATCCCTCCACCCCCCCAAAGCCCTCATCGCCCTCCCACGTCCCCCAGGCCTAGCGCTGGCCACAGGGCCGAGAATGCGATTCAGGTGCAGGACTCTGCTGTTTCCAATTAGTGGGGTATAAATTAGAATCACTCTCCCCTGTCCTCTATCCAAACATTGCTGTCTCTTCATCCTTGTCGACCCTACACACTTAACTCTGCCTCTGACCTCCCGCCTGTATCACTCTGAGACATAAATTCACTTCCTTTATGGCTCTTGTCGGCAACCTCTGGACTCCTCTAACTCATGCTCAACGCTGTTAATGTGCAGTGCATTTGGTATAAAACCCTCCATTTTCAGTCAATGAGAGTATAAATCCCGAGCCATATATCTGACTTTGAAAGGAATATAACTTCTGGTTTTACTGTACTGTCTGGTTACTGTAACTGAGATATTTCACAGAAGACAAGGACATGCCCTGACATATGCACTCCACATTGCAGCAAGGCACGCTCTGATAAGGTTACAGAGAGATTCAGTTAACTTGTGAGAGGAAATGTAGACTTATTCCTCGACTTATTAGACAGTGTGTTTGCGAGCTTTTTCCTCCACAGGTCAGTCTGTTAAACTGAGTGTTATTATTCCAGGGCAGAGAGATCAGCTGCAGTGTAGCCAAGTAGGACCTGAGGTCACTCTGGTACTGAGAGTTCACATCTGTTCAAATAAATCCTCCACTGTGCCATCAGCAGTAAAAACACACACATGCAAGCTGCAGCAGAATGTAACTAAGCACATTTAGAAGAAGAAATCTCAGGCATACAAGCACATTTTGGTTAATATATTTGTTCACATATTTGCTTGGTGGCTTTGGACAGTGGAAATGTGATTTTATGCTAGGCTACTTGTCCACAACAGTGTGTAATTGAGAGGTTTAGTAAAACTTATTCTGAACAACCTTTCAGTCCCACAAAAATATTTTTTGGACTATATAGTTTAAAACATATGCATAATGCTGATTTATATGATCAGCAGAACACAAGAAAACAGGTCAGCAAGTCAACAGGGAATACACTGTTAGCTAAGAGTAGCCTAATGGATAAACGGTAATAGCTAGCTAAAAATTAAGAGAGGATGAGAGAAAATGTTACATATTGCAAAAGCATGAAATTAATAAAACTTCAGAATATAAAACTTAAGAGACTGATATCAAGTAAACAGGGGAACTGCTGAAAGTGTTCAGCTAAGCTAAGTTAAAACTGTTAGCTATTAGCAATAGCTAAATAGCTGACATTAGCACATAAAAAGGTAATGGCTAAAAGTAACAGATAAACTACTGAAACAGCTAATATTACTGGATTTTGGTGTAAATGTGAACAATTAATAAAAGAGCTGAAAGAAAAACAGGATAGGTAAATGAGCTCGGAGGTAAATAAAACAGTAACATACCAATTATTATGCCAAATACTGCATTAGTACTCATAATCCAATAGGACAGTGTGTCCATCACTTATAACAATTCATCATAAGGTTGATATTTTAACCATTTCTTGCTAATAATACTAAATAAAAAATATATTTTTCTATCCAGAACTGTCACAAGTAACAAATCCCAGCACTGCATACACGTGGAATACACACGCTAACACTTTGGCACACGCTTTCTCTCAAAGTACACGACACCAAGAAAAAATAAAGAAAAATAACAAGCAAGCACCATGATAATATTTCATCATTCACTTTTTTTTTTACATTCCTGACTTTGGCACCTGTCATGTGTGTGGTTTTTATTTTTTATTTTTACAAGCTCAGGCTGCTGTTACAGAGAACACAGCACGCAGGAGCGAGGAAAATTTACAGAGCGTGTCCTCTCCGGGCCGTGCAGTGTTCACGGGGATCAAATGCTCCCAAGGTGTGGAGTGTGTGTGTGTCTATATAACTCTACATTTCTCTCCACTGCCACTATACCAGCACCAGAGCTGCTGCCCCCGCCTTTTACAGAGCCCAGGACCTCAGTGTGCCCTCTGAGTTTTCTCTTTATGAGCTCTAGTTCATCCTTCGACTTGCAGAGAAAACAAGAGCTGCACAGGCTTTTATAGGACTCCTGGGGAATACACAAAGAAAAAATAAATAAATAAAAGAGCAAAGTTTTTAGCAGGCAGTTAGAGGCTTCTGCACTGTGAAGGATGACTGATAGAAGAGGCTGAAGTGTTGGGTGAAGGATTAAACACAATGTTACCCCCATTTACCGCAGCCTCTGACCTTCAGCTGGCCAGATGATGATAGAAAAATGCTCTAAAGAGACAAAGCGAACCAGATGAAGATGAAGAGAAATAAAAGGCAGCCACAAGAAGGGTGTGAACTTTCCCCCACCAACACGAGCTCACTTTTGTGGGCTCCCTCCTCCACGGGGAGTACCCAAGATAAACAAGCCTGTTCCTCTAACACCTTTCACCTCTCCTCCTGACCTCAGTTCATCCCACCTTTTTCACTCATCTCTGGAAAACGTTCTCCCCTCCACTCCTCTTTGTTACTTCCTTTCTCCCCATCCGTCCAGATGTTTGGCCCAGTGGCAGCAGCAGCAGCAGCAGCAGTGAGAGCGAGGACCCGGGGCTACGCGGTGGGGATCTCCAGCAAGGATTGGAATGCTGACCCTCTATCCATCTCCATCAGTGGAGACGGATTTGTTTGACTTGAGATGTGATTGTGTTTTCTCTTCCCCACACCTGCCGCTTCCTCTGAACCATGCTCCCACCCACTCACCCACCCATTCTTCCTTGGACCCTCGCGATCAATTGCTTTAACTTGGCAAAACACTCGTCCAGCTGCTACTGCTTTTCCACATCTTTTATATTTTCTCTTACGCGGCCGGCCTGCCAAGTAAGAGTTGCAGTCGCATCACAGCAAGTTGGCGTTTTGACAGATATTTGAATCCAATGAAGTCATGAACTGGAGCGGTCCACTGACAGTTCCTGTCTCTTTCTTCTGTTTGTTGTCACATGTGCTTTGATTGACTGTAGTGAAAGCAGGCCTCTGGGGGAGTAGTTTCATTATCAGAGGCTGCTCATGTGGGATCTGCATAAAATAATAAACCTCCTCTGTCTTGTGATGGTGTTCTCTTCCCACCCGGAGCTGAGCAGGCATTGTGACTTTCAACAAACTGTGGTTTCTTGCAGATCAAACATTCCTCTTGTTTTGAATTTATCATGCGGCAAACCCGCCCTCATTAGTCAATGGCACTCAGCAAGTTGTAGCGTTTAATTCCGCGGGGCCGCCCAAACTTATCACCCTTCATTTCAACATGGTGGGCTGCCCTGTTGCTGAAACCCTCTCAAGCGGTTCCAGACATCTGACAACAGCCACATTTATTTATTGACTTCATTTCGCTTACAGGGCAGCCTTTACAGCTCCCTTGAGTGATACAGAGTTAATGTAGAACTGTTCATTGCTCGTGAGTGTTTTTTCACTCCTCCTCCTCTACCGCCACCTCCTCTCCTTCCTTTTTAAACTGTTCTTAAGTGTTTAAACACGCGGGTAATGACGTGCTGTTGTGGAAGTGAAAAACCATGTGGGATAAAAAAAGAAAAACATCCATGTGGGCTTTTTCCCCCAAGGAGAGCGCGAACCACCGAGGACGGGATGAGAGCGAGGAAGGCCCTGTTAATCAAAATGAATGAGCACCTCTCAGGGCGCTTGTGTCGACGAGGCCGTGGAAGAGCTCTCAGCCCCCTTCGCTCTGGGAAAGTAGAGCACTGGGTGTAAAGAGAGATCCAGACACTGTGACCAACACAGCTAGTGGCCAACCAAACTCGTACTTCCTGTTTGCATGACCTTCCAGCGTCATGTAGACAGTAGGTCAGAATAAAAAAATATATTTTATTTATTTATTCTTTTAGAGTTGTTAAGCAGTTTAGACAAATCTGGATATTTTTCCCCCAGCTGTTTATTTTAATACTTGCATCTTTTTCAGCCATATACTACTTTTAGCTTTTTCTTCATTTATCTGCTTTCAGCTTTAAAATTGAACAACTTGGAGATAAAAGCTATTTTATGTTATTATTTTTAGCTAGCTGTCTCAAAATCTTTGTTAGCTTATCAATACCTTTACCAAAACAATTTTTTCAAATCATAACTTCTATTTATTTTTTTTTAATTATCAAAGCTGCTCATTTGCAGAAATGCGACTATAGCATCTTCTGATATTGAAAAGTACCATTGATCCAAATGAAATATTGATAAAGCCGGCCACTTAATTCACTTAATTAGTTTACTGGTTACAAATGTCAGTGCTTTGCAATAACTGGATTCCAAAAGTGTTGGTACTGTGCTGATGGAATCAAATCAAATCAAATAAATCATCACAGTCCCTGTTGCTTTTACAAACAATAGATGTCAACATTAGCTTAGCAAAGCAATTTTAAACAGAGGGGAAAATATGTTTGCTTTATCCAATAGTAACAAAAGTCAGCTCACCAAATATTACATATGGTGTTCCTTAAGTGAATGTAAAAACATTTAAAACACAAACTGGGGATTTAGTTTACTGTTTGCAGTCGTTACCTTAAGCTAAGTTAGCTAGCTGCTGGTGATAGCTTTAGCTTGGACAAATGAGAATGGTGCATTTCGTTTACCCAAGAACAAAAATGTTAACAAACATACTAGCAAACATGCCAAAATTTTATAAAAGAAAGACAATTATTGAGTCAAATAACTATTTAAATGTCTAATTATAACAGGAAACTATTTATGTTGGCTTGTCTTCGGCTGACTGAAGAGAAGTCAACTTGGAGGAAGCTCGTCAGAGTTTAATAACCTAAGACTGCCAAATATTAAAAATGATTTTGAGTTAATTAAGTACATCTTGGTAAGACGAGCCACAGCTGCAGAGAGCTTGGATAGCAATGAAGAAAATTGTTGTTACTGAGAAAATAAAAGTGGCTTGATCACAGGTCCTTGAGGTGCTCCAAACTGAACTGCTTCCTGCTGACCATCATACAGAGCTAAACCAGAATACGGCTCGTCATTAAATTGCCATTAGTAAGAAGCAACCATTTCTGCTTTCATAGATAGCATTTTTGCAGCAGAGAATCAGCTGTAGCTGTTTTTAATCGAAAGGAATTTAAGACAAGACAAAATAAACACAAGTGAAGTACGAGCTACAGTTTTTTAGCCAAGATAGTACGACAAAAAAATA
Organism: Diplotaxodon limnothrissa; assembly: GCF_057381915.1. Classification (NCBI taxonomy): domain Eukaryota; kingdom Metazoa; phylum Chordata; class Actinopteri; order Cichliformes; family Cichlidae; genus Diplotaxodon; species Diplotaxodon limnothrissa. The sequence continues at coordinate 8,914,249 of NC_140599.1, read as the reverse complement.
TGAGCAAAAAGGAAATCGCATTAACTTGGAATAAAAGAGGAGACATTAAAGTCGTCATTTCATTAAAAGAGCCATAATTATTGGTGGCTACAGCTTACATAACCCTACAGTTATTATTGCATAGCAGCCTTCAGCCTTTTGAGGATTATCATGTTTTTGCTGTTTTTCCCTTTTTAGCTGATTGAATTTAGGCCCTCTCTGTCTCCTCTCCCTACTGTTGCTCCTACCGCGTTTCACAGAATGCCTTCAACTCAGCAGCTTTTTCAAATTTGGGGCTTGCGACACTCAGCCAAAAGCCGCAAATTACCCCCCTCTAGCAGCAGCGAATTAGGAACAATTTTGTGTTAGCTATAAAAAAGCGAGGGAGAGAGAGAGAAGTGAGGGGAAAATATAGCTTACACCAGGGACCACCAACAGAGGCAACATGGGATGAGCGGCTCGTCGGCCGACAGTTTGGGTGGCAGGGCGGTGCTAGAAAGCAGCCTCAGTGATCTTCAGAGCAATCAATCCTATCATATCACATCTACATAGTACGGCACAACATCCATTACCAAACACAAAGGCCTGAATTAGTGGATTTATGTTGCTGTTACAGGATGTTTGCAGGCCTGTGAATTGGCTTTACAGTTCCCTGAGCACACAGAGACCTGCAGCAATGACACTGACAGCCTCACAGCACCTTACGGCACCTTACAGCCTTATTCACTCCAGCGACACCGAAGGGGAAAGGATCCATATGAGGTGACAATTCACCGCCTGGAATTTTCATTCTCCCTTTCGAAGAGGGTGGGATTTTTGATTTCCCTCCACTATGCGGTTGGTCCTCAACTCAGGGCATTAATGTAAAAAGGGGGTCTTTTTCTTGTTTCTTACAAAGCGTGAGGTTTGGCATGCCCACTTAATCTGCTTCCCTTGAGCCAATCCATGTTTTTCCCATTCTGGCACCCTTTTCTACTCCCTTTTAAAATCCATTTCCAAGTTGTAATATGCCACTGCAGACGTTATTGAAGGGAGGAAAAACCAAATGTAATGGGGGAGAGCGGTATAGAGAAAAAGAGCAGACGGAGAGGGAGAAAGAGAGGTTTCCAACTATTAACTGGCTAGCGTACCCTGCTCTTCATAGCGATGCCTGGTGTGGAAGGCAGGCCACTTTGTCTTCCACGGAGATCAGACGGAGCGGGCGGGCTGCAGCCAGGTTGGGGTTACTGACTCTCATTAGGTTTACACCGACCACCGGGACTCTGACTGCGCGACTGTAACATGAGCCTGCACGGTTATAACCTGACCCCTCTCTGACACACCTTAGCCCTGATGTTAATTGTGCTTCCTGCTCCCTTTTTTTGATTAAATGACACCGAGTCTTTAAGTCTTTGTTTGTACGGCTAATGGCTCTCATTTAGTGCAGTAAGTGGTTCAGGGGCTGTTGTGGGTGACATCACACTGATCTGAGGCCTGTAAAGGGTGAGCGTTTCTCGTGGTAAGCTGACTTCTACCTGCAGCGCATACCTCACACGCTGACGCCAAGCCGGCACGTGTTGCTTCAGACACACACCAAAAAAAAAAAACATTGGAGAGGGTAATGCCAAGCTGCATGGGCAGGGCAAGGGCATGAGGCCGCCAGCTGGGGAACAGAAGGGCACCAGGAAGGTTGAGAGCAGCACAGGAGGGAGCAAGGCCAAGACCGAGTGCCACCCAGTGAAGCACAGATCGAGTGCTTTGCAGATTTTTTTGGTTTTTTTGAGAACAGATGTGGTAAAAAAGAAAAAGAACGATCTATGTACTGTATAATCCTGAACGCAACTGTGGATTTTCTCAAGATGCCTAATGGGGCAGTGCATTTCCTCCAGATTTTGGCTGACGGAGACAAGCCGAGGTCTGAGGGTAGGAAGAGAATATCTCAGAGGTTTAACATACTTTGGTTTATTTGGAAGTTATTAAACTACAGCGTCCGAGTTTAGCAAGTAACCTAAAGTATTTGAATAAGTCTGTGCTTCAAGGGATCGTTCACTTGCTGTTTGTTTTTCTACCTCTGTGTTTCTCCATCCTTTCCTCTTCTCATTCTGATTTTTATTGTCCCGCCACCCCCCTCGACTCACCCACCCCCAGCTGTAGATCTTTTACTCTTTATTTTCTCCCACTCCCTGTGAGCGCGTGGCTGAGGTGTGAGATCATTCTCCTTCTGGGTGGCTTTCCTGCTATATGTCACTGTCATCTGTTGGCACTGAGGCTCGAGGGGGGGTCCCTTTTCCAAAAACACACCGCACTCCGCTTCACCACCCTGAGCATAATAAATTCTTGGGCACGAGACTGGAGAGGGGTGTACCAGCGGAGCAGTGCGTTTTACTGGGCTTGGCTGGGTAACACAAAGACCGGTGAAAGAGAGAGAGAGAGAAAAGGCAGCAAAAGAAGGGTGGAAGATTTATAATTGAATAACTCCCTGAAGCAGGGCAGCGGGGATTGGCCCTGCCAGGAAAAGCAAACGCCAAGGAGCGAGCAAGGCCCGTGGAAGTCAGCCATTAAAGTGAGAGGAGAGAAAACCTCAGCTGTGATCCGCTTCAGCAGAAAGGTGTGAGATTTACTAATGATAACTGAAAAACCACAGCACCTAGTAGCCATTCTGTTCACCCCACTCTGAATCTGCACGAAAGAAAAAAACAAAACTCAAAACACCCCAGTGAAATAACACAAATCACTGACCACTTTATCTGCAACAGTGGATCTACCCGACGCAGAGTTTACATGGCTACGGGGGTAACATTTCCCAAATTAGGTCAATTTGAGCTCATATTTACACTAAAACAAGCGACCCTTGGAAAGAACTCGCACAAGATGAAGGGCACGTTTTGATCCGGCGATCTGACAGAAATATGAAATATAACACTAACGTCGGTTCAACGTGTTCATCCATAGTGAAATTAACCCACTGCAGCCCAAATTCGGACACTTTCTTAACCCACGACTCGTAGGCAGCCTCTTAATAAAGACGCTTATTAAAAGAAACAGCACAGTGTAGGGCAAGAAAAATATTCAAGGGGAATTTATTTCAAATTACGCATTTCAAACAACACAGTCGCATTGTTTTTCCTGTCCTGGCTGAACTCGCAGGGGCTGTCCCAGAATGCACCGCTCACCCCGCTTTCGCTGTGTGGAAGGAGAAGAAGCGAAGGCAGCGAGGCGGGGTGCTCCGCCAATGAGTTTATCTTGCCTGTTTGGCTTGGCGTTTGAGAGCGGAGAATGAAAGCAGGGTACGGCCATGCTGTCAGGCATGAATGGAGTTCTGACCGAATCGACTCACTTTTCCCAGAGAAGCGAGCTCCGCATCAGATACGAGCCGAGATAGCTCCCGACTGGTCATCGGCGTGGAACTGAGCGGAAACTCCTCCGCAGCTGGTGCGACAAGGCACGCAACCGCTGACACGCTGTCACATAGCTGCACATCCACTTATGTGATGAATCATCTTAATATGACACTGATTTAAGTTCTCTGTGGTCCCGTTTAGGGTGCGAAACTCAATCCCCTTGTTTCATAACTCAGAATGACTTTGCAGATTGTATTTAACTCTGAGGTGACCTTATAAAAAGACAGAAAAGAGAGAGAGAAAGGTCTGGCTGAAAGTGGGAAAATCTTGCTGTTAATGATTGAAAAAAATGAGGTATTACTCGTAGCACGAGTGAAGACTTAATAAAACATGTCACACTTAATGACGCACAAAGGGGAAAAAAGGAGAGTAAAAAAGACTTTAAGCACTGCACTGGCAACTTTTACCTCCCTCAGTATGGAAAACCGATGTGTGTGCACATGAGTATGAGCCCGGGGTGTCTGAATTGCTTATTTTATCAGGTGCACTGGTGCTCTCCCTCCAAAAAAAAAAAAAGAAAAAAGAAAGTAAAAGACCCTGACTCTTTCTTCCTGGCTGCCAATCAGTCTCTGTGACAGCGTTTGTCTGCTTCACTTTTCTGTTTGGCTCCCCACCAGCAGAACAAGCTTGTTATAAGAAAATGATTTCATGGGGTTATTAGCGTTTCTGTGCCTTAGTCATACCTACAGGAAAAGAATGAGTGTGCGCACACATTCGGGCAGTAAATAAATAAAACTAGAGTAAGAGTAAAAAGGTTTGCACATCCACCCTGGAGCCTGAAGAAGATCCTTTTATGAATGAAGCGCTCCCTTTACAAAAACAGTGTAAGCATTCAATTATTATGCTGGATCTACTTATGGTTCAGACTACATTTTAGTTCCCTTATCCTTGTAGTCATATAACAATAGAGTTCAGTGAACATACTAAGCATGCGTGTGGCTGTTTATAAGCTGCATCAGTACCTTCTGTGCGAAACAAAAGTGCATAATAAAGACCCTGTGTTAGCACTTTTGAAGAGTCACCACACTCTAGTAGAGCACAGCACTATTAGAAGCAAAGCACAGATGCTGACTAAAAGTATATATGTGCAGCTGCACGTTTAGCTTTCCAATCAGATAAGTTCTAATAGCAAAAGAGGGCCCCGGTGCATGATAGGAATCTTATGACGGATTAGCTGAACCACAGCTCTTGCCACACTGTTTAAGATTAGCACCAGAAATATTAGACATTTGGTTATAAGAGGAAAAAAAGACAGAAAGAAAAAGCTAAAAACAAAACCTCAGTACAGATTGAATTAAATCTGATCATCCCAAAATGGTAAGACATTTTCTGAATGGAGTGCAGAGAAAGAGGAAGACATGCAGCGCGAGCATGTGCTCTTCCTTTAGGAGTGGGCAGCTTAACAGCTCGCCATCAGGTAACAATCTTTTTATTTGTTTCAGTCCCTCGCTGGGTGCCAAAGCCTGCTAAAGGACTAAGTGTGTGGTGCGATCCATCAGCCCCGTCCAAGAGCTTCAGCGTGGTAATCCATCTAAAGCAGAGTCAGAATAGAATTAAATAAATACTTCCATGCTCTGCAACCCCCGAATTATTTTACTACTGTCATTCTCACTACGAGGCAGTGCCGCGTGCACTTAAATGAAAAGGAAAGGGGAAAATAAATCAGATAATTTGAAATAGCAGAAAATGAGCAGAAATACATATTTTTAGATTTATTCTGTGTACGCGCAGATTGAATCACAGCGTTTCTGCTCAAGCAGAAAGACTGATATATTTATTTTAGCCTCAGATTGGGGTTGATTTAATCAGACTGGGTTTACCTGAGATTTAAAGATTGGAAGATAAATTGGGAATGGAAAAGAAATAATTGGAAAAAAACACAACATTAAAAATAGAGTGATATCTGATTGATATATTTTCTTATTGTGAAACCTGTGAGGTGGAGGATTGTTTTTAGGGGCATTGCTTAAAACGCAGGCAGAATTTATTTATTTCTGTTATTTTTAAAACAGAATTTAAATAAAGTTACTTCTTTAAAACTGTCTAATACTCAAATCGGATTTTTAAAAGTTTTTTTTCTTTAATGTTTCTAAGTAAGACGACAAAACCATGATTATAAAAAGGAAAAAACATAAACTGAATTGAGGAATGTTTGGGAAAACCTCCTGTGTGGAAACTCTGGTCAGTAAATGAGCAGAAAGCCTTTATGAATATCTGACATGAAAATGTGTTGCACACATTTTCTGTGTGTGGTCCTGCAAAATAAGCCAATTATTATTGGCATGTATGTTTTCAGCGTTATGGCTATAAAAACGACACACACACACACACACACACACACAAAGCTTGGTGTGATTAGAACCTTTCTTATTTCTCTATTAAAGCGCATTAAAAACGAGGCCATCCAAAGTGCCTTTGACCTCGACCCGCCTGTTATTTATTTTAACATCATGTTGCTTTTCTCCATTACTTTGAAAAATAATGACATTTCTTATTTAACAAGCCACTGTTCCTTTTAAATATTACATCAGATTATTAAATAAATAATAAAAGATCTTGGAGACCCATAATTAGAAAAAAAAATCCCAAAATTACGAGTGTTACCTTCGCTTGTATTTGATCAGTTATTTAAAGCAGAAGAGAGTCACGTGTTTAAAATGAGAGCGTGTAAGACATAAGGCTAAAAAAGACTGCGCACTGATTTAATGTAGGTCAATTTGACTGCTTACTTTCTCTGCCCCTCTGAACATTACTATGAATAATTTGAATTTAGATAAAAATGAAACCGAGGAATATAAAACCCTTTAAACCCAGAGATAAAAAATAATAACAGGTATAACAGCTGTTAGCAAACAAAACCGTGCACGCACATTTAAATGATTTCAAAAAGCATGATTCCTGACATGCATGTGTGCAAAATACAAATTAACGCAAGGTTTAAATACTCAGCTTTATTTCTTTACAGAAAAAAGACGTAAAGGAAACTCGTCATTTAAATATTTAAACAAAAGATGATAATTCATGATCAGGTTTTTTTTTTTAAAGGGCGTCTGTTGTTTTTGCCATGAAGTTGGGGAGATCGAGGAAAAGTTTTGAGCATTTCTGCAACATTCTTGTAAAAAAACAAAAACAGATCCATCCAATTTCCACTGCAAGCATCTGCTCCAAATGTCTCCGTTTACCTGAGAAAATACAAATTAAAGTCCGCTTTAAGGAGAGGGGAGTGGGGGGGATTATTCATCGTTGGTGTGGATGTGTTTGGCCAGGTCGCCGATGCCACGCTGAGTCTGTAGTTTCTGGTACTCCTGGTGTAAACTGAGGAAGTGCGGAGAAGCCGCCGGGTGGAAGAGCGCGGGGGAGACGTATGCGGCGCTGGAGGTCAGAGGAGAGGAATACGCTGTGCACTGTGCCGGCGAGAAAGCGTCGATGCCCGGCTGAGACTGAAGGAAAGCTTTGGCTGACAGGGCGCTGCGCGAGAAGAAGCTGGAGAGAGCCGGCAGGATACTGCTCACAGGTGGGATGGTGGCGGGGCCGCACTGCGAAGGCGCGTGGTGATGGAGGTAGGGGTAAATCTCCAGACTTGGCAGCTGCAGGGCCGCCGTGCCGAGCCCGTAGGCGCTGTGTGGAAAGCCGTGGAGCGCGCTGGGCTCCAGGTGCTGTTCTTTGAGCGGGTCGAAGCGAAAATGCTGCCGCTTGAAGCGTTTCCTCCGCCGCAGGAAGCTCCCGTTCTCAAACATGTCGGAGGAGTTGGGATCCAGCGTCCAGTAGTTGCCCTTCCCGGGGTTCCCGGGCTCTCTTGGCATCTTTACAAAACAGTCATTGAGCGAAAGATTGTGTCTGATAGAGTTTTGCCAGGCGGGGAATTTCTCCCGGTAATAAACGAAGCGGTGGCTGATAAAGTCACATATCTCGCTGAGGGTGAGCCGCTTTTTTGGGCTCTGAAGGATGGCCATGGTTATCAGAGCGATGTATGAGTATGGGGGCTTCACCGACGCGGGACCTTTGGTTTTAGGAGCAGGGAGACACGCCGGCGCAGGGCTGAAGGTCTCCCTGTCTTTACTCTGGCTGCTGGACGTCTCCGTGCCGTCTTCGTGCTCGCTTCGCGACTCATCCAAAGGTAAAAGCTGCTCCTCTGCGCTGTCTTTGAGTCCTTCCCCCACCACGTCGATAACAATATCCTCCATGATTTCCAAACCTAATATCATAGTAGATATCCGCGGTTTTAAAGCCACCTGGCAACAGGTGGGAGAGCGAGAGCTCTTCTTTCAAAGGCGACGAAAAGATTTTTATGCACGGCCCATCTCCATTCACAAATACACGATCCGAGAGAAGTCCACTTCCTACTTCAGATTCTCCAAACCGCAAAGCATCTACGCTGATATCCTTTTATTTTCACAACTTTTAGCGCAAAAAAAGCGGCCAGGACTGGCTGTGCGTAAAAGTGCGTGCGTCCTCGGAGATGTCCAGCACCATCTGTAAACTCTCCTGCTTTCCTGCTGGTCGGGTGCTTGTGATGTCACGTCGAGGCACGAGGGAAAGGTTCCTGACCAATGAAAACCGCGCAAAGGCGCAAAGACCAAAGAGGCCTATACCAGCCATCCAGCCAGTGCACTCTCATCATCAGCACATCAGTGCCAAGTCCACGCGGACACATCAGAGATCCATCGAGGAAATCAGAGGAAAGATTGTTTGGAGCGGAATAATAAAGTTTCCACGGAAAATTAATTTCACAATAATTGCGTAAAACATTGGCAACTATATATAAAAATGCAACAAGTAAGAGTGTTTTTTATACACCAGAAAACGTTAATTGGAGAAAAGTGTGACGCGTGACCTTTTCACGGCTATAAGTTAAAATCACAATTTTGTATCGCAAAATATTAAAGTTTGAGTATGTTCTTCGCCACTAGAAGCAGTCTTTAATAAACTCTGTATGGAACCTAATGAGATTTGACTCAAAATACAAAGAATTTAAAATATTTTTTATTTGTATTTTTTTCCACTCTTCGTTTTATTTTCCAACTAAAACAGGAAAAGCGATCAAATCTAAAGCACGGTGGTGATGGAAAGTCAGTTTACACCAAAATGACACATTTATATTTCCGAATCTGCCGGCTGATGCCTTGGAGGGAGGATATCAGATTATAATTTAAAGTGTGAGAGGGAAAATCCCCAAACACTTCTCTACGCGAGGCGAGGACTTAAACCCTAATCCCTCTCGAAGTCTCCTGCAGCCGCACTTTATGCACACTTGACTCACAATTACACGTTTTCAGACGTACAACACTGGAATGACTGCTTTTGGGCAGCTGTGAAAATAATAATTTGTTGCCTTGCATGAGCGCCTTCCTTGAATAAACCGATAAGAAGAGACTATGCGCCCTTTATATCTCATATCTTATTTTATTTATTTATGTACGTATATCTATTTTATTCTGAATTTTATTCTGAATTCTTTCGTTTCTCTCAGGGACATATTGCTAGATGTGACCACGTGTGAAATGCAGGGAGAAACAATATTTGATGTGCAGTCTGCGTAATCTGCTGGGCGAAACTCTACACCGCCTGCTCTCCATTTGAACACCTATAAGTCCGTCATAACCTCGCCAGATTATCCTCTTTAATAATGCGCAGCTGAACGCAGACTGGTAATATTGGGATGAAAGTAATAGATTTTCACTTCGCTCAGACATAAAAGAGAAGTGTGGAGAGGAGGGCGCTCTCGGTATTGTTGGGAGGCCTCTGGTTGTTTGTGTTTAATGATGGAGCCCTTTGTTGGGGATTCCCACATTTCCTGCCTCTAATCGCATTGATACCCCGGGGCAGAGGGGAGGCGCGGGGGGAGAAAGAGAGAGACCGGGTCCGGACTGGGTGGGCTATACGGTACCAGCAAAGCTGCAGATGATTTCCCAAATTCATCACGCATGTCTTCACATTGGAAACAGGCCCGAGCGCAATGTGTGGTTTCAATAAGGCGAGAGCGTCAAATCACTACAAAAGCTGAAGGTAGGCCACTCTCAGGGCGGCACGGTTCCCGAGCTTGCACGCGCTGGAGTCACTTATTGGGGGACCGACGGTGGAGGAGACGCTGTCAGATGAACTCAGGTGGCGATGAATGAGTCCCGATGTTACAGTGACAAATATGGCCTCCGCTTTTCTTTTCTTTCTTTATTATAAATTAATGTTATTATTTCTGGTAATTGTTTTGTAAGGGTCACCAAAAAAGCTATGCAACATTAAACCCGGGGCCCCCTCTATGAAGCCTTTCTTCTTTTCTTTATGATAAAACGCGTAAAATCTGGGAATCAACAAGGCCTTTTTAAAAAATAAAATTACAACCCTGCTATCTAACAAAAACGCCCATTGTACAGATTTTATTTGTCTGTATCGCAGATGAGAAAGTGGGAGACTGAACAGACTCCGAAGGGCCGGTGTAATAACATCATTTGGCAGGAGCTGTGCCGGCGTGGGGGGGGGGGGGGGTCTCACTGGATCTTTCTTGAACACTGCAAATACGCGCAGGTCAGAAACTGGGTTATGAAACTGTTGCGGGCTCCTTCAGTTAAAATGTTTTCTTATCTCAGTGAAAGCTTCGAGCACTTCACATGATTCAGGGAGTGATAAAAACACCCCCCCCCCCCCCCCCCCCCCCTCCCAAAAAAACCAACCTCCGAGCGTGTTTTTCATTGGAAGAGGTTGAAACTGCTTCAAAGAGCTGAGGTTGTTTTCTCACAATGCCCCCCTCTCTCATCTTGATTCCCTTAAAATCTTGGCAGGGCAGTGAACATAATATAACGTGTAATTTAAGGTATCATGAATCATAACTGGATGAAGAGAGAAAAAGAGAGAAGAAGAAGAAGAGAAAAAAACAGATGTGCTGAGCCAAACACACATCTGATACACACACATACGCACGCTCACACCGTTTAGGGGAGGGCGAGATGTGTAAATTTCACGAGCTGAACTGGTCATTAACACAATATTTACGGGCTGACAAACAGCTCTGTAGCATGCAGGCGGTGATGCAACCTGTTCCCTGCATCTCGTTATCTCAACGCGCTCTTGTCCCTTCAGCCACTCTGCTCAGTGACTGGATCCGTTTACAATGAATGGCACAAGCTATCAGTTACAAGACAGTGGTGCTCTGACTAAGTGCTGACATCTTGTGGTGCAAAAGGGGTAAACTCTTTAGCTACAGGTCATCGACATAATTAGAGAACACAGCCTACAGGAACATAGCAGAAAGAGGGACCCCGCAGACCTCAAAAATGGGGTGGCACACAATCATTTAAATGTGCACGGAGCTCCTGCCTCCATAAACACGGAGCTATAGCTTAAAGCTAGAGGCAGCAATCTAATGAAGATATAATCTGGTGAAAATGTGTTTTAAAAGTATGAAAAATACTTTGAAAAATAATTCCTTCCCGCTGTCGCCAAGTACTTGCCCATAGGGAAGTTGTTTGATTATTGGGGGTCCTTTGTAATATTGCAGGGTCCTTACTAAAACATTAGCAAATTGGTTGTGATTTGGTGCTATATAATTAAAATTGCTTAGAATTGAATTGAACTGTATTGTCAGTGTCTCTGTTTTAGCGCCACAATAGATTGGTGACAGCTGGGATGTGCTCCAGACCCCCATCAGGGACCTCGAATTGGATAAGTGGAAGAAAATGGATGGGCATGAGTGTCCTCATAAACACACACCTGTTGTTCTCACTCTCGCTCGTTCTCTCCTGTTGCCCTCTGCTCCTCAGGGGGTTTTCTGTGTCTGTTGGAAGTTGATCATCTCTTGCACTCCTACCTCTCTTCATCTTTTCACACAGACTACTGAATTCTACCAATAATGTCACTCTTTTGTGGTGATAAATAAATATAAGAGGTACTTTCAACTGTCCCCTTAATGCCCGAGGGATTGTCACGGCAGATGGATCCGCATGTTTGATTTGGCACGGCTTTTATGCTGACACAACCCCCCCATTTATCTGGGTCTGTGACCCCACTGAGGTTGAGCTTGTGTCTCCTCCTGAAATTGAACCAGGGCTAACCACAGAAGCACCAATAAAATCAATCATAAAATATATATACAATATAATAAAGCTATAACTGTATGAATAGATTGTGTATTTGAGTTCTAGTTAAAGAAAAAAAGCTTTGAGTGTTTAGTTAGAGTAGAGAGCAACTAAGTCCATTTAGCATTTACCAACCCTAGAACTGTGTCCTGAATGTCTGTTGGACATTATGCATCACATTAACCACAATACTGTTAAAAGTATGCAGTCCTATGGATGGAAACTCTGCATTCACTCTTCAAATGTTTTCCTGAATTGCTCTGACTTGAATGAATGCTCTGTAGAGTTCCACTCAATTATATTTTAAAGAGAAACACAAACCCAGCCCGTCTCTGTGCTGTATGAGCAGACTCTTCAAAGGCTTACCTTTTTTCTACTTTAGAGGTCTAAGTCATCATTAACTCTCGCTCTGAACCCAGTTTCCCTAAAAACACCCTGAGACAGAACAGCGATCAACAAATTTAACTGAACTAGTGGTAACATTTTATAATACAGCCAGGAGGTAAAAGTGTAATCAACCCTGTAATTAAATGGAATTTCAGTGTATTTTATTTGAAATTAATTATATTTAGCTACAAATACTTAAAGAATACAGAGGTAACTGGGCAGTTTTTACAGAAAACAAATGAATTATAGTGTAAGTAAAGTACTGCAAAAATAATTTTAGGTAGTGTGCAATTTTATGGTAATTTCTTCCAGAAAAACAAGCAATATTTCCCTATTTTATATCACAAATATACTTTTTGGGTCACAGGATGTATTATTGGAGCCGATTAATTTTGTCTCTTTATGTTTTTTTCTTTTCTTTTTGCAGATTTGTTTAATATGCATTGTCTTGATTTGCTCGATGATGTTTTATTATTCAATTATCCTTTTATTTGATCAATGTAAATGTGATAAGGACTGTTCTGCCTTACCGACTTCCAAAAATAAATAAATAAATTATGTAAAGATTTGCAGGCCTATGTGACCTTATCATGATGGAGCCAAGTCTAACTTTTTTTTCCTTTCACAATAAACTGTTTGAACATAACTGTGAAAAAAAGTAGAGGTAAGCAGTGTCTGTGAAATACCTGGAAGTTAGATAAGATAAGCCACTCCACATGGGCTGCGCCCTTAACAGCGTATTTAAAATGGGGAGATATTGCTTGTTTTTGCTTTTTGTACTTAAAATTACTTAAAGACTACTTTAATTAACCTACAGTATATTTGCAAATATAATTTCTTTGTTTCCTGTAAAATTCTGACTTGTTACCCCCTTATTCTGGTGGACCTGTCTTTAAGTATTTGTATGTAAATAATAATAAATTATAATATCAAATAAAATACATTGAAATTCCATTTAATTACAGAGAAGTTACAGCTTTTAGCTTATTATAAAGTGTTGTCAGATTGATACAGTTAAAACTGAGTCTCTCACTACAATGAAAAGCCAAAAACAGCTGCTGCCATTAGCAAACTGATTTGTAGCGAGCTCAACACCTCATTAAAACAATTTACTGGCTTCAGTAACAATAAAACCTCCTTTGATTTTCTGAGCTTTTATGGCATCCAGCTTCTGTAACTTTACAGTTTGGAAGTTATGCACACAGATCTCTATGTACATCAGTTTTTTTTGACAATTTTGGAAAAACAGAGCCTTTCTGTGTGGAGTTTGCATGTTGCATGTACTCCAGCTTCCTCTCAGAGTTAAGAAGACATGTTTGTTATTTTAACTGGTGAGTGTAAATTAGCCACAGGTGAGTTTGGGAGAGTGTACAGTTGCCTGTCTCACTTATTCAGCCCTGCGACAGATTGGCAACCTGCTCAGGGAGCATCCTGTTTCTGTGACAGCTGGGATAACCTCCAGGCTCCAAGACCCTAAAATGGACAAGCAGTTAAAAAAGTGACTAAATGAATGGACACATATAACTCCAATTAACATTCACAGTGATTGCTGTGTGATTACAGATTGACTGAAAACTGTGTACCCTATCCAGAAAGAGATGGATGGAGTTTCTTGAAATGTCCAATAGAGGGCGCTGTTACACCAGAAATGTTTTACATCAAGTTCCAGGCGTCTGAAACTGGGTTGCCACAAGGCCTTCATTCAATTCTACATTTATTTCTCTGTTTACATTTAGGGCCACAAGTGGTGTGGGAATTCTTTCAGCGTGCTGTCGAGTGGAGCGTGTGCCATGTAAGACGGAGTAACACGCTGCACCTCGGTCAGAGTGTCAGAATGCATCAGCGCTCTGCTAAACTAAGTGTTCTTCTGGTATTCTTTGACTCAGAAAACTGCTGTGCTCGGCCAAATGCCTGTGGAAGACAGGGTTGACATTTCCTACATTATTTTTTATTGAGTCTGACAGTAGCGGTTTGTCTGAAGTGTAGTGTTCGCCCCTGAGCCGCTGTGCGGAGAGGCCCAAGGATGGAAAGAATGTAGATGTAGTGTTTTAAGGCTCAGCAGGTACCATGTTGAGTGATAGTCAGAGGTCAGGATGCTGGCTGGAGCAGCTAGCAAGCTATTAGACTGTAATGAGAAGTCACAGGAGAGCTTTTGCTGGGTTTGTCCTGCCTGTCTGCTTGGCTGCCTTCACAGTCTCAAGTGGATGATGAAGAGAGATACTCTGGCGCAGTTTAAGACCTACAGCAGCAATGCAAAAAATATACAACACATTACTGCTCTGCTTGAACTCTTTCACTTCCCATCTGAGGCTGGCCTCAGATGTGATGCTAATCTTTAACTGTCATCATTTGGACTGGCACTGCTTTGGCAACTTGTTTGTACTTGTCTGAAAGGGACACGGATGTATTTCACTGGGAAAAAAAATATGAATGTGGTATGAAGAGAGTTTGCTTGGATAAAAATCTCCTGAGAAATAAAACAAAAAGACAACATCTCGGCTGGAGGGATGCGTGATGTAAGCGGGCAGATGGCAGAGAGCCTGGGCAATGATACTTCAGAATCCAGCGTATAAACACGCTCGGCCAAGCTGCAGCCGCACACTTTCTTTCATGAGGTTTTCCGAAGACGGGATGTGAGAAATCTCAGAGGTTGGTGGGAGCAGACCACCTGGTTTTGGTAATCCTTGAAAAACACAAGCGTGAGATGGTTTGCTTACACTGAAACTCGGCACAGCCAGTTTTCTCCATTTACTCACAGGGCAAAGATTTTCCAAACAGCTGCGGTGAACAGAAAAGGAAAAGGGGAACTTAAAAAGTGTTCTCCAATCAGAGCTCTAAAACCCCATATACTTCATACTAATTTTGGGGTTTTCTATCCTTTAAAATAACATATGTGCGACAGTAACACTTTTCTAAATAAGGAAATGTAGCATATGTCAGAGCTCTTGGTGTGACATGAAAGCATGAGTGTAAATTATTCTCTGACATCTGAAGCAAGTGGTTTAAGAACATGCACTCACCCCCACTTGCTCCATTGTGCATGAAGAGGCCCTGCACAGCAACTGGTCCCTTGACACACTGGGGTCATGACCCCTGGTGGCTCAGATGTGTATTTAGAAGTCAGGCTGCTACTCTGAGGGCCTCAAACGTACACTCCTCTCCTCGTAATCCATCAACACCCCTCTGACAGAGAAACCGTGAACACTTGTGCGTTCTTGTCATGAACTCCTACAGAACATTAAAGATTAAAACAACGGCATACTTTTTTATATCAACCATTTCTGAAATCAGCCATCACATTTTCATAACTTCTCCAGCTACATGTCCAGAGACTCATACGCACGTTGCAGGAGTGGTTTTAGACAGGCACCAAAGCCAAAACCTAAAACCTTCAGCCGTGACACTAAACACATTCCAGGGGTGAGTCCCACTGGACAAGTTCAACGCTGACAGACACATTCTTCCATCGGAGTCACATCAGCAAACCCAGCTGGGCTCTCTTTTCAAGCCCGTGACCTTTCTGACATCCTTGGATAGCAACAGCGCTGCCACTAAAACACAGGTGTGGATGGATTGAGATACAGGGCCTCTGTTCCAAGTTTTGCCCACAGGTTTTTCAAACCTAATGTGTTGAGCATGTTATTTTTGTTGGAATGGGACCATTTGCTTTGGAAACGTGTAGGAGACGTGGGATGACAAACGACATTTGGCTCTAGTTTTCATTCAGCTGTCTGTTGAATAATGCCGATCTAGATGCGCAGTACAACACTACACATTGCACAGATGATGTAAGACACAAGTCTTTTGTTGAGTTTACCAGCATTTGGCAGAAAAGGCTAATGGAAGATCACCTTGCTCTGATTTAATAGCAGTGGCCTCACAAGCTTCATACAAGCAAACGTGCAAGTGTTTGGAGTGTGTGAAATTATTCTCTTATGGATT
Organism: Diplotaxodon limnothrissa; assembly: GCF_057381915.1. Classification (NCBI taxonomy): domain Eukaryota; kingdom Metazoa; phylum Chordata; class Actinopteri; order Cichliformes; family Cichlidae; genus Diplotaxodon; species Diplotaxodon limnothrissa. Next base: position 8,898,492 of record NC_140599.1, on the reverse strand, counting down.
GACCATAACAAGTCTTACATTTCAGGCAGCTGCAGACAAAAATAGACCAAATGATTGCTGAGTGTGACTGTCACTTTTATCAGCTGAATGCTAAGCTTTGTTAAAATGTTTTACACCTAGCTGATATTACACAAGTTAGCTAAGTCAGCTAATTGTAGCTAAGGTGTGTTATGAGTATGCTACGGCAAACTGTTAATCCTGTTTACATGGACAAGAACTGAAAGCTGGTCTTTGAAGTAATGCTGGATACTGTGTTATAGGAATTCTCATAGATATTAGCTATACGTCAAAAAGTATCTAAAAAGAGCAGAACGTTTCCTGAAAGCCCACTTGAGCCTGGTTAATAACTCTTGATCCCTACGATAAATAGATATTAAAAAACATTTTTACATTGTGGTACAAAAAATGAGGTTAGTCTCTATGAATAACATCAGTTCTTCATAACAACTGTACGTGACGAGAGAAATTCTAGTATTTTATAGAGCTGTTAGTGCTAATTAGCATGTACATGGGTGTTGCATCCATAAAACTGATGAATGCAGAATCATAAAAAAAATGAAGCTTTTGCAAAATTCTATCTAGTCCTGTGAAAGACCAAGTACACCCGTACTGATTCTGTAGGAATTAGGATGGTAAGTAGCAGCCAGGTGCTGATCATCTGATTTTCTCCATTAATTAGCCGTCAATAAATGTCAGCGCCTCAATAAAAGCAGCACAATTCAGGTGTGTGTTAACACAATGCCACAGTCTTTCCAGGAATGGATGTCCCAGCAAACTGACCCCAATGGTAGACCATGCAATGCTGAGAGAGACTGCAAAGAAACCAAGCGCGATATCTCAGACTCTGTCAGTCTGTTACATATTAAATGTCATGACAATGCAAATGGAAAAAGACTAAACAAGTATGGCTTGTTTCATGTATGGCTTGTTTCCCAGGAGGAAACAGCCCAGGTTTGCAAAGAATTTGAATTCTAAAGGTTTGAATCAGAATAAACCACAGCACTTCAGTTTTGACTCAGGAGACAGACAACCTCTCTACTTTTAAGTAGGGCTGTCAATGTTAACATGTTAGATTTATGCAATAAAAATTTGTTTTAATGCATTTAACTCAATCTGGAGTGCAGAATGGACAAACTTTGGACAAACTGCCCGAAATGCATTGACAGAGACATTTCAGGGATTTTGAGATGGGTTAATTGCGTTAAACAGACCTCAACTCATTATATATGTTGCAGTGAAACCATAAGAGAGGTGTGCATTAAAGAAAATGTCCACAAACCTCAATGAACTGAAGGAATCTTTTAAAAAAGACCAAACAACCATATGAGAGTCACACAGAAAACCATTACTTAAAGTTATTGCTGCTAAAGGTTTACCCACCTCTGGATTTGTGTAAATATTAATGTTCAAAAATATAAACAGTAACATGGATATTAAGGTATTCTTTTAATGGTAGGGTAAGTAGTAAGATCATTTTGGAACAGACAATCCTGTGTCGCTGATTCAATTGTTGTGCTTGTATTTTTCAGAAACTGATGTTTTGATTTTGTGACAACACCCAAAGTCTTTTCTCTGTATCAGTACAAGTCCCGCTTTTCACCATCCCAAAGCTTAAAGACCCACTTATCCTTGTTATACGCAAGTCCATTAAATTCTAGTGAAATGTTGTGTGTTTATTTTAATCTGTTTGTGTGCAGGAGTGACACCATGAAAGTTGTCTCTTTTAAATGGCGTGTGAACTCTTACCAAGGTGTCTCGAGCAGTGTTAGCCAACAAATCACTTGATGTGTGCTTGCAGTGTGTCACGGTGCCAATGATCAATGAGGGGATCTCTGCTGACAGACCCGCTGCAGCTTCCCTTTCTCTTTCCTGGGGATAAGTGTCCAGTGATGGGAAATCCAGGTCACCTGCCTACTCAGCCCCCCACACAGACCAAAATGCAAGCATGTGACTGCTCACGTAGACACCCTATAAACATACACACAGGCATTTGCACAAACAGCTACCATGAGAATTGTGGGACCTATAAACTTGGCCAGAAACGCTTGAAAAATTCCTTCATCAGTGATTAAGTAACAGCTATGACTGATGCCCGTGGGTGTAGCTCTTTGTCATTGTGGCGTTGGAATCCCAAAGAGAAAGTGTAACAAAGGGCAAGCACGTTCTGACAAGTCCTGTGTGTTGGCATAAGTACTAAATATTGTTAACCAGCTTCCTCAGAAACAACAGCTGTCTTTAGCTAGAGTGAAAACTATTTATGAGCAGCCAAGACAGCTTATTGACTGTAGGCTTTAAAGATGGAATGCATTTTGTTTGATGTGTGTGTGGGAAAAAATGGTGAGCTATTAAAAGACTAAAGATATGCCGATTACAGCGAGTGGCTACAATGTAGCTTGCTATCGCCAGTGTGTGAATGTGTGTGTGAATGGGTGGATGACTGAATGTAGTGTAAAGCGCTTTGGGGTCCTATGGACTAGAAAAGCGCTATACAAATGCAGGCCATTTACCATTTACCATTTTAACTTTGGAAAGAGGGTCAGCTAACTGATCTTGCAGTAAACGGTAGATCTTAGAGGTAATACCTTTACCAAAGGGCGATCTCGAAAGCAGTGCTTCCACAGGGCTGCCCACAGGACAGCTCATTTCGATAAAGAGCTGCGCATTTGGACATATCTTCAGAATTGACTGCGCTGCAAATGATATAGCTCAACAATCTGATCGAAGCTCAGGAAAAGTTTGGTTCTGCAATCAAATAAATGTGATACATAGAGGATGGCGGTGCCAAAGCAATTCAAAATCTTTTATTTCCCCATTAATTGGTGATTGTTATTGGCTGTGAGTTTGGATGGGTATCTGTTTCCTTGTAACAGACTGGAGTGTATATTTTAGTGTATATTTTGCCTCTCGTCCTATGGTAGCTGAGATAGGCTGGGACTTTCTTTGTTAATCTAAGAGGATCAATTATTTTCTTTGTCCACGAGGGTTAATCCAGCTCCTCCTGTGGTTTCACTCTCTGTATCACTTTAATTTATGGCTAAATAACTGCAGGCATCATGGTTTTGCTTCCGCAAACTAATATTTATTGCACCACGTTTCTTTTAGATTACATGTATATGCTTCTGCTGTTGTTAATATGTTCATCATTTATATAACACATTTTTATGATGATGAAAGAGCCACAAATGGCAAAAGGACTGGCATTTATATAGTGCTTTTCTTCTCTGTTTGGTTTTAATGACAATGGTACCAAAAGCTTTTGGTCCAACTTCTTTGAAGAAACTGTCTTTATTTTTCACACAGATCCCTGACACTCAGATCTTTTATTGTGATTAGGGTTGGGACCTGGCAACTGATTTCTAATTGCGAAATCCATTAAAATCATATACCCCCAGGCTTATTCATTCCTTTTATCGATGCTGGCATGTGTTTTTGGTGTAACCACATTGCAAAACAGTTGACTTCAAATGGCTGACAGTGGCAATTTCGCACACTTGAGTCATAAGCAAAAATTTGTGTTCAGACTCAGTGATAGTGACCATAACTAAATGTAGCTCTGAGACTCAAATCCTGCGAACGTTTAGTTTTTCCCCAAACAGATTAAAGAATCAACAAGAGCATCAGAAAAAAGGACTAAAAACACAACTGTTAAAGGCAGTGGTATGAATAAATATCAATCTTTAACTGTGATTGTGTTCGCACGTGTCTCATTTGCTGTTTTAATCGCCTAATGTAGCCATAAAGCCTACACCGCACAATGAAGATATTCAGTAAAGTGGTCATCCCCCTTTTCCCTGTGAGCCAGAGGTGAGATCCAGCCAACAGCCTGGACCTCCCTCTGATCTGATCATGCTGGACTTAAAACACACTCACGTACACACAAACACCAAAGTCATTGAACATGTTAACAGCGGGAACAAATGTTGGCAATAAAGACGTCAGACAGGAACTGAGTGGAAATAAATCTTCCTGAAGGAGATGATGAATAGCACAATGTGTGAAGCTGTTCGGCCCGTGCAAGCGGCCACAGACCGGCTCTCAGCTGTGACCGGAGAACATCACATATTAATTCAAGCTACGCCGTTCAAACAAAACCACCAGTTTTTCATCTGTTCTCAAACACATGGGACCATGCGCACATGTGTAACAAAAGACTTTTTAGCCCTTCTGCCCTTTCTGTGCTTGGCAGCCAAGTCTCCATCACACGATACCAAAATCCCTGACACGCTGCACCAGCTACATGGGATCGACAAATACTCTACTGAATTCTTTCTTTTGTGCAATTTAAGCTTTGTGAAGTCTCTTTTTCATCTTTCTAAGCCCCGACTTTCTGAAAAGAGTCATGTGAAATGGAAGTAAAACAGACAAGAAGTTCAGATAAAGCAAATCTGTCTGAAGTCTGTTGTGCTGTGAATCAAATCCCACCGGTCTATTTAAAGGTTATGTTCAATGACGTGTAGTTGAAACGGTGCAAATTCAGCCAGTGTGGTTTCTGTGTGCCACAGGAATAGATCACACATTGTGATCGTTTACAGACACAGAACAGTACTTTTGTCCTCTACCCGTCTAGTTTACTCAAAAATGTCTAAAGATAAGTTGTCTGTTATGGGTAGACACAACACTGATTCATTCCTGAGGTGCATTTTGATGTTTGATTGATTCACAGGTGAATGTTACGTGGTTAAACAGACAAAAACCCACTCCTCTGAAAATGGTCAGGTACAAGGAAAAACTGGCCAATATGCAAAGAAAAACTTTCTCCAGAAATCCTGGAGAACTACTGCTCACGTCTTCTTCTAAGAAAATGACAAAAATCTCCTTAGAAAAACTAAATATAAAGATGGAGGCGTAGCTCCAGACTTTCACATGGTCCTGTACATATTTTTATTCTTGATCTCAAGTAGATGCATGATTCAGACTTCCAAGTAATCTTTGTTTATCTTATACTAAGCTTCATCTTTTTGTAACGCAAGCACTTTGATGTTCACTACCTTTCTTTTGATTGGCTGCCACTCCCAAAACTGAAGGTTTGAACACCAGCTGGGTGGGGATTTGCTTAAAGCAACAGCTATGTGCTCGGAATGAGCTCATTAGGAATATCGTCTCCCACAGACCAAACTGAGTGAAATCTGAGCTTTTGTTTCACAAGGATTATTTGTTCATAAAGTGACATCATTATTTGAAACTTTGGCCATGTTTGATATTACCGTCTACATATCAACAGCGTTTGTATGTCAGAAAATAAGAAATGCAAAAATACACCTTTTAAACCAAGGTTATCCTGTGAGCTAACATGCTAGTTAGCCACGTTATCAGCCACAGTGTTTTATGATCTTTTCCCTAATTTGTTTAATTTAGTTTATCATTTATGAGCAATTTTCCTATCTATGCCTCCAATTTTCTGTTCTCTCAAAGATCGGTAACTTCTTATTGGTCACTGATGCAATTTCTTGTGCCAAAAGGTCAACAGAATTGTACTTTAGTTGAACTTTTATAGCTTTAACAACACCCAGTGTGTGTGTGTGTGCCCTACTCACTTATATGTCTTAACTATAAAAGAATCTGCTCTGTGTGTGTGCGTTCCTTTGTTTGATCCTGCACAACGTATATTTTCTTCATCCATATGTGAGTGAGGCGGCTGTGATTAGAGGGTGCCACTACAGCGTTCCCCTCAGGCCACTTCACCCTGTTATTTTCCCCTCATCAGCCCGCGCTCTCTATAGGGAGGGTGGGTCCGTGACCTCCCTCCCACGCACAACCACGAGTGAGGGAGGCACCCGTTTCACACAACCCCCTTCTTAAGTCACAGCAGAGAAGCGGTTGAGGTCACAGGCCCCCTTCTGAGTCCCTCACATCCCCTGGCAGAACTCCACATTTCTCATAAAGCAAAGCTCATCAAAATCCCCAGGCCTCCATCCTGAATCCTCCTTACTTTGACACAGACGGATATCGTCACTGTCTTCCACCCGGACTCATGGAAATCATCAAAAGCGATAAACTGGTGACACCGGGGCAGGGTCAAAGCAAACTTTTGAGCCTTTGACTTCAATTCCCTTTCACCTTCTGAACCGCAAGAAATACGTTACAGAGACAAGGGGAGGCCAAAACCGGTGACATGAGCAATATCTCTCGCAAGTGTTCTTTGGCATCCTTTCTTACTTTTTGTCGTATTTTTTAAAAGTCTTTTTCTTCTCTTCTTGGCTCTTTTTCCTGCTCTCTTCCTGCCTCTCCATTTCCCAGCCAGCATTCAGGAACTTTTTAAAAACAGGCTTCAGCGTAAAACAAACAGCCCACGGCCTTCTTTAGTCGAGCTGCCCCATGAAGGCAGGGAACCAAGGAGGGAGGGGAAAAAAAACAGTAATAGATTCACTAGTGGAATACATGTAGTACTGAACATCTGCTGGAAGTTTGAAGTTTGGGTTCATGAGGCTTTAGGGGAGTTAAAACAATACTGGACTGTAGAGTTGTGCACAATATCAGCACAGCGACTGGCGGGCAGCTCACAAGGGAATTTATACTTCTGTGTTAAATCTGTGCCCTGCCTACCTCGTAACCACAAACCCTTGTGAAGAACTGACCTCACATGCACATCCCTGGAAGCATAACTACGTGTTGCCGGTAACTGTTGCGATTGGCCCGTTCAGTACTCTTCATTCCTCCTACACATACTTGGCTACTTTGTCGCTGCAGTTTGTGAATTTCAGCGAGAGAATAACACTCATCGCCTCAATATGAGGACTCTCAAATGTCAGCAAATTCCTGGAGGGAGATTGCCGAAACTATGGGAATGGACGTGAGGGAATGTGCAAAGAAAGTGGAAAAACTTGAGGGACAAATATGTTTGGCTCTGAAAAACAAAGAAAAAAAGTCTGACCACAACAAAGAGAGGGGACCAAGGAGGGAAAAAAGTCCCAGCGTTTAGATTATGTAGTACACTCTACAAAGACTCACCGCAGAAGTCTAAATCAGCCATAAGTCCTGCTTTCAGTTATTGGTGCTGTGATGCTCCCTGGCCAACCATTCAGACTCCTAAGAATCTGGACTCTTTCAGAGCTTTTTGGTACGCAGCAACTACAGTAACTAGAGTAAAGCCGAGCTTTACACAACAATCTCCCCTTGAGATAATCATGTATGTATGAGCTGTAGTGATGTTGTCACTAGAGCTGATAAAACATGTACTTTTTAGCATGCAGCTTGCTCTGTGAAGCAGTTTTTCCCATGGGAGACAACCTTTACATCAAAAGTCCAATAAGGGTCGCAGGGTTTCTGTTTAGCTCAGAGTGACTGATTCAGCCGCTGCTCACGGGGCAGATTACCATACCAAATGCAGGGGTTTTCACCTTCAGGCGTGGTGGCATAACCACTAAAGCCCTTTTGAGACAGACAGTTGTTTTCTTTTCGATGATGGCATTTTGTCAACCAAACATAGGTCAGTTATACATAAATGTCATTTGTTTGTATTCAGACATCCCAGTGACAGTGCTCGACAGAGCTGCTCACAAGAACAGCGTCTCTGTTCGCTCTTTTCACAAAAAGAGGTGCCATATATTTCTATGTATTTCTATTATAAAAGGGCTGATTAAGTGCCAGCTTAGCACTGGCACAACAGTACTGTGGGACCCAATACTGGAACAACTGATGTTTAAAAAAAGAAAAGAAAAAGAGGTTAATGATTTGCAGATGAAGCTGACAGATTGTGTCTGCCATTCCTTTCTTCCAGCGGAGATGACCTTATTTATGTAAAGTTCGGTTGATATGTGGATTTGTTCTCATAAGGTTCTCAACAGTGCAGCAAAATAGACTTACTAGCAAAGATAGCATGTTGGTGAGAAAGAGTGGTCTATGTGTGTGTGTGTCTATGTGTGTATGCGTGTCTGTGCTGCACAGTGTTGCAACAGCTGCCTCTTGCACACAGGCTCAGGGACAGTGAGCTTTCTTCCTGGAAATGTCAAAAATGCCTAATAGATAAATACTTTAATATTGTTCCAAATTAAGAACCAAGCTGATGAAGACGAGAGAGAAGCGAGAGTGGCCACGGAGCTCATTCACATATGCGTCACATATGAAATGATGTCTGCAAAGGCCTTATTTACCAGATATAGCCAGATAAACTGTACACTGTTGTTTTCTTTGTCTTTTGTTTAACATTAAAGTAGTGCTAATCAGTGGGCATGCAATGACTGTGACTGTGAATATTGAGAAAGGGCCAACTTTCTCAGCTTCTCAGTAAGCCTACAGAAAATGATCAGTCAGTTCTGTAGTTCCCCGTGACTCTGTTTTGTTTTGCACGGTGGCCCCGAAAGGTCAAAGGACAGAAAATAGAAAAACACTGCAAAATGAAAGTTGAATTAAATTAATAACACAAAATGGAAATAAACAAACAAACCTCAACTGAACTGTCTTTGGTGAGGTAATAGCTGTGGAACAGCAAACATGCATCTACAGTATTATATGAATAATCATAATATTATATATATAATTCTCTGCTACTTTTAAGTGTCCCAGTTTTTTTGTTTGTTTGTTTCTATTGTGTTTTATTCAGTTTTAATGTGTTTTATTGTGCAGTGGATTTTTTTTCAATAGCTTTCCTTCTATTTCTATGTCTCTTTCTAATTTCTTTTTCTTAAGTTGCAGTGTTTTTGACCTCTTAGGGCCACTGCAGTTTTGAGTTTTTATGCTTTTTATACCTTTTTAAAGAAAACTTTTGGATTGAATTTTGGCTTTAAACCAAGCAGGAGACACAATATCAACAGTAAAGATGTAAAAAAAAAAAAAAAAGCGCAAACCCACAAGATGACTTAAAGAAAAAGTGTAACTATTGAACGTTTATCTGGAAACAAATGTCTCCTAACAAACAAGTAATGTGAACTGTTAGAAACTGCTGCTATTATTGAATTGTTAGCAGATAGAAACACTGTGTTACTGATCATACATTTGCAATGTTTTGATAGCTTATTGTATATTATAGAAAGATAAATCATTTTTGGCTCCAAATCAGCCTTACAGTCATATAGATTTTGACTGAGGCCTTTGTTGAGGCCTAAATTTATGCTGTTGAATTATTTGCTTAGGGATAAGATTTGGCATGCTCACTTCTGGACATGGATTAACTTCTTCTCTGCTCTCTCTCTAGTTTTGTCCAAAATTTATTCAAATATCCAGCACAAACAATCGTGCCACAGCAACCCCCCACCCCCACCCCCCTCCCACTCTATCTACTGCAGAAGTGCAAAACAAAATAGTCTCCAAAAAACACCCAACTCCCAATTGACTGTCTGGAATATACACTAAACAGCCTCATGGAAGGGAAGAGGAAGGCACACGACAATGATGTGAGAATATTTAATCAGCTCATGGAAATTTCCTGCATCCTGCATTCTAGCGTCTCTTCTTCGTCTTGTTCTGAAAACCACAGAGCATTCACACAAAAGCAGGTGCGAACGCGCACAAAGAGAAAGTATGAAATGGAAAAAAAAAAGTTAAACGGAGATAATTAAGAGTAAAAACAAGACTGGGCAACAGCCTTGCCACCTTCAGAAGCAAACCGCAAAGCAAAATGGCACACTGTCTGTATTTCTGAATCTGAGAATTGTGGCTGAAAGTTGACATGTGATTGAAGCTGAAGCACAAATCTGGGTCATACCCCACCTCGTGCTGCTCATGCCCCCACAGTTTCTGCAAGACAACTCTGAATACAGTACAGCTGTTTTTAACTCAGTTTTAGGAATCTTACTGGGGTGTGAGTAGTTCACACAAGGACATTTTTCTACAAGGCCACGTCTGCCACGTCTTAGCTGTCACTTATTACTCAGCTGTTGATGTCTAATATCATAATGCTATGATTCAGGCACACACAGGTTCCCACAGTCTGATGTATTAACATCTCACAGGCATCAGCTATTCCCCAAAATGCATTTTCTTATAAAGAAGAAACATCGGGTCTGTTAATATCACAACTATGATGATGGGAATCCAAATACAGTGCGAGGCCAGGTCTTACATCACTTGAGAAAAAAATAACTACAGGCAGAAAGTAAGTGCGCACATATCTTTTTGACACCATTCACACCGTTGCTCTGTTTCTTGTTCTTTGTGTCTTTATCTCATTGTTTTCCTCGTAGATAGCGGCCTTGGTAATCTCTCGGCCTTCCACTGAGCATTAATCAACCACGGTTTACTTTAGAATGTAATCCCCATATTTAGCAAGCACAGAGTCCTGTTAAGTCCCACGATCCGTGGGAAACTATGATACAAGACAAGAGGAGTGATAGTGAAGATGCAGACGCCCTGCTGGAAGAGAAACATGACTTGTTTGCAGCTAGCTGACTTATCTTATCAGGAATCACCAGGTCTGCAGAGTCTCCCCAGAAAAAATGAAAAATACAGGTTTACAGTAAATTAAGAGAACCTCAACCCTGCGTGCTCGTACCTGTTAAATTTAAGGTCTTCTCAACAAGCGGTTCTCACATTTTGGCTAAAGCTCTGCTGTGGTTCCAGTGTTTTCCCAAAGTCTGTTACCTCTAAACTCTACCAACCAGCTTACAGCTAAGTCTTAAAACCCTTCCACTAACCATAACAAGACGTATGATTTTAACCCTAAAACCGAAACAGACAAACAGGCCTTAGAAAGGCTGTGAAAAAAGAATTGTATAGTCAGGACATTTTTTTTAATTCACACTATGATTTTTTTGTTTATTTATTTATTTATTTTTTTGCCTTTCATTTCCTGTGACAAACGGTAACTCACACTGTCGGACGAGTGGTTCACAAGAAAGCTGCGAACCCACAGTCTGCCCGTCCTGCGCAGACACGTTTTGAACACAAACACAAACAAACACACAAAGTTTCACATGCACAGTAAATGTATTCTTATCACTGCGCTCTTTGCAAAATAACGTGAATGCCTGCATGTGATAGAGATGCAAAATGTACCTACCCAAAAAAAATAAAAAAGACTCAGAAGGATGCTATCATTTAAACAAATATTTTATTATTATCACAGCGTTTCCGTAAGAAATTTAAGTTTCCTTTTTACCGAGGCATTAATCACAATCTTTCCATTTAACTGTCACATGACAGCCTAAAAGATATGACCTTTGTGCATGTGAGCAGGAAAGCAGTGAAACTGTTGATATAAATGAGTGAAAACTGGCTGCCAAGCAGTGACCTACAAGGAGTAAAGTGCTGGCATGCAGTACCTAAAAATACTGGTCAGCTGAAAAATAGGTTATGGATATAAATACTTGACCAAATCAACCTAACTCTGATATTTGATTAAATTATCTGAACAATATCCAGTTTTATATAAAACTGTATTAAATAACTTTAAACCCCCCAAAACATTTCATTCAAAATTTCATTTTAAAGGATAGTATATAATAACTAGGGCTACATTCCCTCTCCCTATACTATGTATACATATTTGTAATGTTTTTTAATCACAAACAAATCGTCCTTTTTTGTGTCTGTTCTTTCTATGATACCTTCAGTTAAATTTTGAGAAAGTTTAATTCAGTCCCAACACATACTCACATTTAATGCTTGTATACTACTTCCTGCATTTGTGTGTATGGCATGATCTGCATCTCTAGAACACCAGAATCTAGGGGCTCAAGAAACCATTGTATCACACCGATATCTACAATATCAGCAATTTGTGGTGCTAATAAGTAAAATTAAAATAAACATGAGGGGTATCAGCTATCAGCTGTTACCAAGAAATGACCCAAATATGATTCCAGCAAAAGATGCCCACGTGATAGCCTTGCCAGCTGGCCCCACACTTACCACAATGCTAACCACAGGACTCAGCAGGGTTTGCAGGGCATGGTGTGTTTAGCTGTGCTCGTGTAAAGCTAGAGCGAAGAGGACTAACTGTCTTAACAAGTAAAGTTAGTCGTAAATAAGCAAGTGTGTGTGTGGTGTATTTAAACACACAAATGCATACATGCTCCTTTTAAGACTCAACTAGGAGGAATACAAGCATCTGCTTTCACCTCGAATGCCGCGATCACAAATAAAAAAAAATAAAAAAGAAGTATGGCGTCAACTAACACACTCTGATATCACTGCCCTCGGATATCACTGAACTGAATGTGAGCTCATTATGAGCCGCCTGCAGCGCTGCTTTAATCAGTGAACGATCGCATCTGTCGATAAAAGCAGTGATGGATTACCGAGAGCTCACAGTAAACTTCCGAGCAAAAGAACAAAAGCAGTGAAGCCAAACACATCGAGTGAAACCACACAGATAGTGAAAGAAAGAAAGAGGTGAGTCTCTCGCTCCATCTCCACGGTGACAAGAGGAGTGTTTTCTCCAGACTTGGGCCGGTGCCTATGCGAACGCCCTCTGCTGACCTCACAACCTTCCCGTCGATCCCCTCCTCGTGGACGTCACGCAAGGCCACAGCTGCATCCCAAGTCTGAGGAAAACATCAGTTTGGGCTGGGGAAGGCTAGCTCTTTTTTTTTTTAGATCTTTGGAAAGCCCACTTTTTAGAGGCCGAAAACAGCTTTTTGCCTCAGAGTGCAGCGTTCGTGCCCTGTCACCCTGTGGCTGTTCTTCATTAGAGGGAGGAGGAGGATGAGGGGGAACACGAGGGCTGGATCGAGTTTATATCTACAGCTGGGAGGTCAGCTTTCCTCTGGGACAATGTGAGGATATGAGTGTTCGATGACAAACTGTGATAAGGGGCTATGAGTGTATGTGTGTGGGAGGCGTGGGGTAATGGGTACAAGGGCAGCCAGGCTCGTTTTTTCTCACTCCCGGTTTGGCCACGAGTCTTCAAAAGCCTTCTGATTTAATTTAAGGTGTGAAAGTGCAAAGGAGATCCCTTTCCTCTCCATAGATGCTTAGCTGATAGAGTGATGATAAGAATGAGCGCTTCCTCCGTGAGAAAGATTAAGCTGCTATTTTACTCAATAAACAAACAAGCTGTGGGTGTTTTTCGGGTTGTTTTCTTGGATGATGCGCTTTTGTCGGGCCCCTATTCTTAGGTCTGTCCAGTAACGTCCCCTCGCTCTTAAGCTCAAGCTCGTCTCACTGCGTCACGCGGATGATGAATCAAATTCAGTTTCCCAGCTGCCGCGTCATTCGTTGTTTGGACACAAGCTGAAAACAAACCTACTCTGACTGTTTACGGGCTTTTTAAGGACTCGCCTTGATCCTGGTTGACCTCAGGCCGCAGACTTCCAAACTGTTTACACTCCCTGCCTCTGTGGCTTCTGCACGCGCACACAGACTTTTGTCAGTCACGGTGCCGAATAGCACTTGTGAATTTTGAATAAGCAGCTCTTACAGTATGTACCGGCCCCGTTTCCTGTGCAATCAGAGGAAACCATGGGGGCTCATCGCTGGTCAGAGAGCCCATATGTTTCCTCAACTGCTTTCAATAAATGAGCACACAGACATCCGTCTCTAGGTATTTTATCTGCTCCCAGAGCCCACATCAAGGCCTTGGACTGTCCTCCAAAACAATAGGGCTCAGGAATCCCACTCTCTTCTTCACAAGAAATCAGGCAGTAATTTAGATAGCTCTATCTCTGTGTCTAGACACACAAGGCATGCCAGTGGTATCACTCTGTGAAACAATGCAGTCTTAATTGCTTTTCAAGTGATTCTGGTTAATACCACAAACACTGAGGGAATTGCAACATTGTGTAAGGGGATTTGGCCGGTGTTTGCTCTCCATCATGTCCATCAGGCCAGCAGCCAGTCGTCGTTGCATGAGGGAGAAGAGAGAAAGAGAAAGAGCTCCTCTACCGTGGAAGCAGCCAGTCCATTACAAGGGGATTTTTTTAAGATCAAATGTATCAGCAGTAAAATCAAGTGGGTTAAGCGACACCCACGTCATTCCTACCCCCCACACACGCAGACCAAAACTAGTAAATAATGACTTCCTGTCAAAATGCATGGCAAGTTGTGTTACTTCCTTTTCATTTCACTTCTCGTCTTTCATGGGGACTTGTAAAAATCCCATTGGACTGTTTCCAAAATCCCAAGGAAAGCAGCGTTTTAGTCATAATTAGTTGGAAAAATAGCAAAAGGGTTAAAGGAGAGGTGGGGGTGGTGTGTGCATGACTCTGGAAGGTTAAATATGTGTCCTCTGAATCATTATACTTGATTTAATTTGTACTGAGTGGGTAATTCTAAGGTCTGCTGATTTACAGCAATTTACTGCAAAGTGTTAACCCTTATGTGGTTAACCACCCATTACTGTCTGCTGCTGTTCTCGACACAGACCGGTGGATAGCACCGGAAGGGACAGGTTTGGTCTTTTGGTGAAAATGTTTTTAATGCCCACTGAAACAAAAGGCATCAAAAGAGAAAGAAACACAACCTAAGTGATCATGGGAAACTTTTTTGAGTGGTAAAATAAAAGTGAGGTTTTATATGCAAAAATAGAGCGCTGCAAACCATAGATACAAAATTAGGATTTGCATTAAAAAGGAAGTTGCTCTAAGTTAAGTTAACAACTCCTGACATCAGAGTTTCATGCATGCATAAGGACTTTTTTACAAACAAACATGCATGCAGATTTGCCATTTCCAAGTAATATATAGTCCTGGAGCACGGCCATATTTCCTTCAGGGAGGTAACTTGTTGTACAGACATGCACAGTGTTCCAAAACAGCACATCAACAGCAAAAAACAAAACAGTGATGTCATGGGAAAATAAAACAGGCACACCCACCTTAGAGTGGAGTGCACTGGTGGCAGAATGACGCTTGGTACCTTCTCCGATTCTTCGGGAGGAAAGCGTGAAGAGCCAGGAAAAGCGCACTCGTAGCCTCAACACTGGAATTCTCCGACACAATGAAAACAGACACGGAGGCTCCAGCTGTGCACAGAACAGACAATGTGACAGGAGGAAAAGATGTTTACAAGTTTTGGAATTTCTACAGACATATATATGTTAAACAAAACAAGAACAAACAGTTTTTAAACAGTTTTAAGACTAAAAATTCATGAATTCTCTGAACTGCATTCATGTTGTTATACTCAAATTTGAGTCAGACACTGGACTCTGAGAAGTCAGAAATGATTCAAATATCAACTAAAACAAATTTTTCTGTTGGGAAATGCAAGTAAAAAAGGTCACGAGGTATCCTTTGTTTTGTTTTTTAACTTTAACTTCACCCTGTGAGACGAATGAAGAGTTACAATCTAACAGCAGAATAAGAATAGAAAAGCGAGCTGTGTTTGAAGAGGCCAAAGAAAGCCAGGACTGCACTGTGTGTGGGAACCTTTAAATAGCTTTGATGGCAGCCTGAGAAAACGTGGAGGAGGGTACAGTTCTCTCAGGTTGTGTCTTCTTGTAACCACTGAGCTTTATGGGAGATATTTGGGCTGTCAAATGACTAACTTTGCTGCTTTGTTAGTCAGCGTGCTATTGTCGGGCATTTGTTCATATAGAATATTGACAACTAAATAAAAATCTACAGTTATGTGCAGTGATGACATTTGCTGACTGTTTGCTAAACCTCTGTTCTGATGATCACTGAGAGTTTTAGGAATAACCCTCTCTGTCATCTTAGCAGTAAAGAGTTGTACTTTGGGTCTAAAGAAGCATCTTTGAGTTATAAGCAAGGCTCCAAACGCTGGTGTTAAGTGATGAGAACGACATCTGTGACACAGCCCAGAAAACCGCGACGGCTAGCTTTTAGTTTCGCCAAAGCTGCCAGTCAGAAGAACATTAACACACTTACAGCTGGTTACTTCAGAAGAGATGCTACCATTTCAAGTTCATGTTAATCGCAAAAGTTGCATTAGCTTAATATCTTTTAACTAGTCAGACAATAACCAGTTCAAATGACAGGTTTCCTGTGAGGTGTAATTTGTATGATATAAGAACATGTTTTGTTTTTTTAACTCCTCTAAAACAAGACAAACACGAGCAAAAGTGTGAGAAATTGATAAAAGTAAAAAAAAGCTTTAGCAGCTCAACTTAGCTCAAGCTAACTAGCTTAAAAATCAACACATTACTTCCAAGGTTAAGTAGTTTATCATAAAATAACATTTTTTGGAGGATGTTTCTCTTAAAAACAGACACACACACTTAAAGAAGTCGTGTATTATTTACCTAGAAACAGGACAAGTTTATCCTTGATGCTGTCTGGGCTTATAGCAATGTTAGCAGCTCTATGCTAGTTCGTTTTTTTAGACATTTAACATAGTGATCATGAAAAACATCTGCTAGTCCTTGTTCTTGTCCTTTCCCTTTAAGGGAAAGTGAAAATCTTCTGTTTACAAAGACATTGTTAGCTAAAGAACTAACTGAGGTCTAGTTTTATTTTATTTTATAACATGAGTTTTACTGAATGCTGTGGATGGTGAATTTTCAAAGGTTGTAGCTTCTTTTAGTATCAGTCTGTTTTAAAAAGAAATATGTGTTTTAAATTGAGTTTCACAAAACACACACACATAAACAACAACAACAACAACAATAACAACAAAACAACAAATAATTTTCATTTTACCAGTTTTCTTTATTGGCAATCAGCCGGTAAGACATGACTTTGCTACTTCTCGGATACCTAAGAACAATTTCACAACAATCTATTTAGGTCAACACATCTCAGCAAAAGAACACGCAGCACATTAACTGCAGGACAATGAAGCTCAAACGTGAATGGCACAGAGGAAATACATCAAAAGGGAGAAAACAACAGGAAACTTTCAACTGATAACGCTGCTGCTGATCTACAAACTACATTTACCATTTGAGAACATACATACGTCCTACATACTGGCCACGCTGGCACATCTAACAGTGAAATAAAGCGAAAGCTTTATAACTTTGTAAGATAGTCTCACGCTTATGTGTTCCCATTCTATTGTTTTGGCTCACATCCGAGGTAAAACAAAGTTTATCTTAACAGTTCTTTTTGAATTTTCTGCTTAAGAAGCCCATATACTTACAGTTTTTCTCAGTCGCTTTGGTGCATTTCTCACAACAGAATTAAACATTGCACAACAGTTAGTTCAACCACCACAACATGTAGTCGTTTTGGCACAACCCTGTGGCGGTTTCACGTTCACTGCGTCCAAAGGCAAATGCCTTTGGACATGAAGCAGTTGAGTGAGTACAAATATCTAAAGAATGGTCACGTTTGACTTCCTATTCATCACTATCTCCTTTCTTTCATCATGAATGTCACAATTATTCATACTTGTACCGGCTGAATAGTCATTGTCCTTACAACTAATAGTCTTCATTGCATTGCTTGTGTCAGTGCACTCAAAATTGCTGAACAGCTTGTCAAACGATTCATACACCCATTTTGAAAACCCTATTTTGGAGGAGTTCCCATGAAAATCTCCATAAACTACATGTCTCAGGTGAACCTTATCTCACACTAATGAAAATTGGTGTGTGTCACTCCTACTTGCAACCAATGAAAAGCCTCTCCTACCCAGTCACAGGTGAACCGCGGCACAGCATCCCCCACTCCACAAGTACATATATACTGCAATGTAAACCAACAGACAGGATTGGCATGAGGTGCATACTGAATCTACAAAACAGCAGAACATGGAACGTCAGCCTCGTGGAAGAGGAGTGAGGATCGGTGGAGGACGAGGACAAAACCGGGTGAGAAGAGGCCAACCACATAGACACGTTCCTGACGAAATCAGGGCAACACTTGTGGATCATGTGATAAACCATGGCCTCACAATGGCCGAGGCTGGTCGAAGGGTGCAGCCAAATGTTGGGAGAACTACTGTAAGTTCTATCATCCAGACATTTCGTCGGGAAAACAGGTGAGCACACCGTAATCTAGTTACAGTATGCAGCACAAACTAATTTGCTCTGCACTTTCATAGTCATACAGGAGACTTGCATTAGGACATGACCTTACAGATCCTTACACATAGACGTACTGTAACTGAAGCGCAGACTTGGCCCAGGTGTGGCATAGTGTGCTGTGGTACAATACAGTAATGCTGTAAAGAAAGGAGTTTTGAATGATAGTCCTGTGACAATCACTGTAAGCATGTTTGCGCTTACATGTGTGTGTTTTCCCATCTGCATCTCAAAAAGGACTGCCAGACAACCTAGAGGAGGTGGAAGAGGTCGACTTATGACTCCGCAGCAAGAGGAAAGAATTTGTGCAATGGTGGCTGCAAACAACGCTTTGAGACTGAGAGAAATACAAGAAACTGTCGTAAACGATGACACCATCTTCGGAAATATTCAGTCAATATCAATTTCCACCATAGACAGAGTCCTCAGACGGAATGAAATGTCCATGAAGCAATTGTACAGAGTGCCATTTGAACGGAACAGTGATCGAGTGAAGGAGCTCCGTCACCAGTATGTACAGGTAACACATGTTCGCATATGTACCTCTGTTCACTGTAACAGTTTAGGCCATGTACTCAACCTACATTTATGCATGTTACTGTAATCCTATGTACAATTCCAACTGTACAATCTGTTCTGCCAAATGCACCATTACAGACCTGTCTGATTCTCATCCTTTGTAAAGCATATCCTGGAGTTGGAGGCCAGGGAACCCCTGCACATGTTTGTATATCTTGACGAAGCGGGATTCAATCTCGCAAAAGGCAGACGGCGTGGACGGAATCACATTGGTGAAAGAGCCACCATTGATGTCCCAGGCCAACGAGGAGGGAATATTACAATGTGTGCCGCAATCTCAGAGAATGGTGTTCACACCCATATTCCTCGTATTGGTGCATACAATTCACAACACCTGTTGGCTTTTCTGGATGCTCTTCATAGGGACCTGATCCCACAAAATGGAAGGGATGATCCTGGTGACAATCGGACAATGTATGTAGTGGTTTGGGATAATGTAAGCTTCCATCACTCTGCTGTAGTCAGGCAGTGGTTTGCAGCACACGACAGGATGCTTATGGAGTTTCTTCCTCCTTACAGTCCATTCCTGAATCCAATTGAGGAGTTTTTCTCTTCCTGGAGGTGGAAGGTATATGACAGGCATCCACATACCCAAATGACCCTGCTAGCAGCTATGGATGCAGCTTGTGATGACATCACAGCAGAGTCCTGCAGAGGGTGGATTCGGCACTCCAGAAGATACTTTCCCCGATGCATCGATAGAGCTGACATACGCTGTGATGTTGATGCAAATATGTGGGCAGACAGACGGGAGCGTCTAGATATCAATGATTGATATGCAGCAGTGTCTGTTTTTCAGTTTGTTTTTTTTGAGTCGTAACTACTGCAGTGAGGTTTACTGTCTAGGTGAGTTTGTTTGCTGTAAAATGTTTGATTTACTGTATTTCCCCAGTTTGCACAATGCTGTGAACAGTTTCAATTAAATATTATCAAGAGTGCATATGGAGTGTCTTGATTGTCCTTTACAATTTATGGTTTTCAACATGCCATGCATGCGGTCCGGACTTGACATGTCATTGGGAAGCACCTACGAAGACATCCGTCACAATGGGAACATGTTCAGACCATGTGATTTTGTGACCAAAGGTGCTGGTCTAATGACTTGTAATTGTGACAGCCCTGACACTTTGTTTGGTATCAGTACTTGCTTTTGATGAATGTATTGTCTGTTTTGCTCAAGGGATTTGTTGTTGATGCATTGACAACTTATTTTGGACACCTGACTTTTCTTTTTGATGGAGTGACTCACTTTTGCAAGTTATCCACCATGTTTTGCAGTTTGCACTAATTGTTTTGAGAAGTGCCTTAGTAGTGGTGGAGAGTTCAATTCTGTTGTGAGAAATGCACCAAAGCGACTGAGAAAAACTGTAATTCTGGTAAATAAAAGTCAGATCACAAACCTCATGACCTAGAAACAGGCCTGGTGTTAAGTGTTGCATTAATATAGAAATGGCTGCATGCAAAAGAGCGTTCACACCTTTTTTTTTTTTTATTAAACACAACTGTGAATCTGAGTGTTGGACTAAGTGTGATGCTTCGTGCTGTGCAACAACCATACATCTGCTCCACCCAGAAACACTCCGGAGAGGCCTGTCAGGTTCGATGATTGTTACTCAGCCGCTGGCCTCCAAAACTTACGAAAGGGCTTCCCCTAAGCTCCATCAAGCACTGTAGCCTGTTATAACCGTGCTTTTTTTTTAAAAAAATGAGCAGGAGAGCACAACTTACTGCAAATGGTTTGTTATTTTTAGATGTAGATTAACTTAAAACCCAAGAAATGTAAAGGAAGCATCAGGTTTGTACAGATTTAGTAAATTGCTGCGATGATGACTTTAAAATGAACTCTTAATCTGTTGATAGCCCTGAGTCATCCACCTTGAACTCGTCTAACCTGTGTCACTGAATCCTTGATAGCGCTCACTAGTGTTTCTCTACCTCTTCTTTTTTTTCTTCACTTTCTGATTCAGTGTGTGAAAGTGGAAGCATTAGTTAGTTAGATGCAGACGATGCAGGATGACAGAGAATTGTGGTGAGAGTTGAAATCTAAACGTGAAGGTTTATGTGTAGGTCAGAGCCGATCTGCTCCACAGCTGCTGCACAGTGTCAATGTTTCACCCTACGCAGAAACGCTCTTGTTTTTGTTCTTTACTGGAACAAAGAAAAGATAGAAGAGTGAAAAAAAGAACAAATCCCCTCTTTGTTTTCTGGCAGTGGCCTGGTTCACATGGCTCTTTGCTTTTTGCAGGTGCGCCTGCCATTACACATTTCAGTCCAGTAATTGTAACTGTGCCATTGTCTGTGCTCACTGTGGCACCCGTTTGTGACTCATTGGCAATCGGTGAAGCCTGTCTGGTACTAAAAAAGTGTGTGCAGTTTTGTGTGTGTGTGTGTGTGTGTGTGTGTGTGTGTGTGTGTGTGTGTGTGTGTGTGTGTGTGTGTGTGTGTGTAGGCCTCTATGTGTTTGTGTGTGTGGCGATTAAAGTTACGGTGCTCTTCCCCTGTTTCTCAGAGGGCACGTCCCATTTATGAAGCTGCTGTGCCTGTTGGTGAAGGAAGACAAATAAAAATGGGAAGCTCATTTCACCACCTAAAATAGATTGAATGGTGTAACAGATCGTATAAGACTGGGTCTGAGGGATGTGTGAAAGTCCTATTCCTGTTCTGCAGTTCCTCAGAGGTGAAGTTTGACAAGAGAAGTTAAAAGGTGTGTATTTAAAAATACAAAACAGACACTTTTTTGTTTAAAAAACCCCAAAATAAATACAAAAAAAAAAAGGCAAACCCCAGTCTGGTCTAGATTTGTATTTTGCATCTATTTCCTCACTTACAGAAATACACGCTGTAGATGCATGCATTGTGTAAAACCACAAAACAGCAAAAATGGCCCACCCTCAGGCTCCCTGCCACAGTTTCCTGAGGAAATGCCCAGGCCACAGCTTGCAAATTTCCAAAATGTTTTGCAGGTCTGATTCCATAAGGGTTTACTGGTTGTTCACAGCAGCTCTCCCCTTTGTGGTTTATGACTTTTCTTTAGCTGAAAAAGGAAAGGGAAGTTTTTCTACAGCAGAGGCATTTAAGTGCATTTAAGTGTAACTAAGTTTTTGGCCCACGCTGGGTAATCAGCAACTCTAATTACTGAGCAAACATGAAATTAGACAAAATTAGAAACGTTCTTTATCTGCACAAGCTGAAATGAGAAAGGCTTTGTCTGATGTCATTCAACCACATTATTTGGTGTAATCATCTAGCAATCCACGAGGCAGGAGCTGCTAGAAATATATGCAGAGGATGCAGCCTCAGCATATGTGTATATATATATATATGTATATATGTATATAGATAGATAGATAGATAGATAGATAGATAGATAGATAGATAGATAGATAGATAGATAGATAGATAGATAGATAGATAGATAGATAGATCTTTTCTTCCATCAGCTGTCAGACTCCACAACAAAGACTTTGCAGTTGACCTAACACGTGCAGACAGACACACCCACCCACACACACACATCCACACACACACACGTGCAATACCACTAAGTGTAATTTTTCTGACAACATAGTATTTTATTCTATTTTATATAGTAGGTTATTCTTTTCTGTTATTCTGTTCCATTGTTTATCTTAATTTTTGCTGCCGTAACTTTGCCCTGTCCATTTTCTACTGTCACACAACAAATTTCCCAGGTGTGGGACTAATAAAGGTGTATCTTATCTTTGCACAGGAAAAATTGATGACTCTAAATATGTCTCATATTTTAGAGTCCTCAGAGTAGCCTCGGAAATCACAAGTTAACAGCACCTCCGATTAGAGCCGAGATAAATGTCACGCAGACTTCCAGCAGCAGACACATCTCTACATCAACTGTTCAGAGGAGATTGTATGAATCAAGCATTTATGGTTAAATCGCTGCTAAGAAACCATGACTAAGGAAAAGCAACAAGCAGAAGAGATTTGTTTGGACCAAAAAACACAAAGAATGGAGATGAGACCAGTGAAAATCTGTGCTTTGGTCTTTAGTCCAAACTTGAGATCTTGGTTCCACCCACTGTGTCTTTGTGCGAACACATGGTCTCTACATGCATGGTTCTCACCGTGAAGCATGGAGGAGGAGGTGTGTTGGTGTGGGGGTAGTTTGCTGGTGACACTGTTGTGGATTTATTCAAAACTAAAGGCACACTGAATCAGCATGGCTACCACAGCGTCCTGCAGCGACATGCCATCCTATCTGGTTTGTGTAATTAATTTTTCAACAGGACAATGACCCCAAACACAACAAGACAGAATGTGTCACGAGCTATATGGCTGATCTCCAGCCCCTAGAGACTATAAAGCTGGTATGAAAGGTAGTATACAAGTGAATCTAATCAGCATCATCACCGTAAATATAATCGGATGTGTTGCAGATCTCCTCCAGCTTATCCAAGAACACAGAATGTTTCCCAGGCCAGCCAAAAGATCTAATCTCTTCAGTCTTCAATCTCTTGTCCTCGTGTACCCTGGGGGCCTCCTCCCAGCATCCTTGTCAGAGACCTGAATCACCTCAACTGGCTCCTTTCAATGTGGAGCTCTTGGCTCTACTCTCAGCCCTTCCCTAATGACTGAACTCTTTATCCTATACAGTGGGGCAAAAAAGTATTTAGTCAGCCACCGATTGTGCAAGTTCCCCCACCTAAAAAACAGAGGTCAGTAATTTGCACCAGAGGTACACTTCAACTGTGAGAGACAGAATGTGAAAAAAAAATCCATGAATCCACATGGTAGGATTTGTAAAGAATTTATTTGTAAATCAGAGTGGAAAATAAGTATTTGGTCAATAACAAAAATACAACTCAATACTTTGTAACATAACCTTTGTTGGCAATAACAGAGGTCAAACGTTTACTATAGGTCTTTACCAGGTTTGCACACACAGTAGCTGGTATTTTGGCCCATTCCTCCATGCAGATCTTCTTGAGAGCAGTGATGTTTTGGGGCTGTCGCCGAGCAACACGGACTTTCAACTCCCGCCACAGATTTTCTATGGGGTTGAGGTCTGGAGACTGGCTAGGCCACTCCAGGACTTTCAAATGCTTCTTACGGAGCCACTCCTTTGTTGCCCGGGCGGTGTGTTTTGGATCATTGTCATGTTGGAAGACCCAGCCTCGTTTCATCTTCAAAGTTCTCACTGATGGAAGGAGGTTTTGGCTCAAAATCTCACGATACATGGCCCCATTCATTCTGTCCTTAACACGGATCAGTCGTCCTGTCCCCTTGGCAGAAAAACAGCCCCATAGCATGATGTTTCCACCCCCATGCTTCACAGTAGGTATGGTGTTCTTGGGATGCAACTCAGTATTCTTCTTCCTCCAAACACGACGAGTTGAGTTTATACCAAAAAGTTCTACTTTGGTTTCATCTGACCACATGACATTCTCCCAATCCTCTGCTGTATCATCCATGTGCTCTCTGGCAAACTTCAGACGGGCCTGGACATGCACTGGCTTCAGCAGCGGAACACGTCTGGCACTGCGGGATTTGATTCCCTGCCGTTGTAGTGTGTTACTGATGGTGACCTTTGTTACTTTGGTCCCAGCTCTCTGCAGGTCATTCACCAGGTCCCCCCGTGTGGTTCTGGGATCTTTGCTCACCGTTCTCATGATCATTTTGACCCCACGGGATGAGATCTTGCGTGGAGCCCCAGATCGAGGGAGATTATCAGTGGTCTTGTATGGCTTCCATTTTCTGATGATTGCTCCCACAGTTGATTTGTTCACACCAAGCTGCTTGCCTATTGTAGATTCACTCTTCCCAGTCTGGTGCAGGTCTACAATACTTTTCCTGGTGTCCTTCGAAAGCTCTTTGGTCTTGGCCATGGCGGAGTTTGGAGTCTGACTGTTTGAGGCTGTGGACAGGTGTCTTTTATACAGATGATGAGTTCAAACAGGTGCCATTCATACAGGTAACGAGTGGGGGACAGAAAAGCTTCTTACAGAAGACGTTACAGGTCTGTGAGAGCCAGAGATTTTCCTTGTTTGAGGTGACAAAATATTTATTTTCCACCCTGATTTACGAATAAATTCTTTACAAATCCTACCATGTGAATTCATGGATTTTTTTTTCACATTCTGTCTCTCACAGTTGAAGTGTACCTCTGGTGCAAATTACTGACCTCTGTCATCATTTTAGGTGGGGGAACTTGCATAATCGGTGGCTGACTAAATACTTTTTTGCCCCACTGTATCTAAGGAAGAGACCAGCCACCTTTTGGAGAAACAGCTTCAATTTTACTCTCAGACCTTTCTTTATCATTCTATCCTACAGACTGGTGAAAAGATCTATCCCAGTCTGTCTAGCAATATCCCCTCTCCCCCTCACTCCTGAACAATACACTGAGATAATTATACTCCTCTGCTTGGGTTAGCAACTCATCCCAGACCCAGAATGAGCACTCCACCCTTTTCCTGTTAAGGTCCATGGCCTCAGGTTTAAAGATGTTAATTCTCACTCCCACCACTTCACACCCGGCTGCAAACTTTAGTGTGAGCTGGAGGCCACCCCTTGATGAAGCCAACAGAATCACATGATCTGCAAAAAGGCGAGATGAGATTCTGAGGCCACCATAGTGGAAGTCTTCCACCACTTCATTCTGCCTAGAAATCATGTCCACAATAATTACTTTAATTTTTTAATTTTAGTTTTACAGAATTGGTTACAGAACAATGAGCAGTTATTTTTGGAGTCCAATTCGTTGCCTCCTTCTAGGCAGGCTGAGTCGTGGGGTCCTATAGTTGAAGTGCATCCCCAATCCCCCTTCTAAAAAATGGAAACCACCACCTCAGTTTGCTAGTTCAGAGAATCCGCCCCATACTTTCATGCAGTGTTGCAGAGGCATGTCAACAAAGACAGCCTTAAAAAATTCAGGGCCTTAAGGAAGTCAGGGTAAATCTCATACACCCGAGGGGCCATGCCACTAAGGAGTTGCACTTTGCACTGCATACCCTGTGTGAGTGGAGCACCAATTCCTCTTCTGAGTCACCTGATATTTTGCCAACATCAGTTTGAGGCCATACAAATGGTAAAAATGGTAAATGGCCTGTATTTGTATAGTGCTTTACTAGTCCCTAAGGACCCCAAAGCGCTTTACACATTCAGTCATCCACCCATTCACACACACATTCACAGACTGGTGATGGCAAGCTACATTGTAGCCACAGCCACCCTGGGGCGCACTGACAGAGGCGAGGCTGCCGAACACTGGCGCCACCGGGCTACAAAAGGCTTATTTCTTGGCTTCACCAACCTCCTGCTACACCCAAGACTGTGCTTCAGCTACCACCAGAGCTGTGCTCTGCTTGGTCTGTTAGTACCTGTTAGGAGTCCCACAGGAAAACCAAGCCTGATAACAGTCCTTCTGGTGTGTGATGGAATTGGTTACACTAGTTCACTTCCAATGTCCATCATCTGGTTTGGGGGTTACCACCCAGCACACACCAACCACCTTGCAGCTGCAGCTCTGTGCAGAAGTCTCAACAATGGAGGTGCAGAAAACGGTCTATCTGGACTCAATGTCCTCAGCCTCCCTAAGAAATCTGTCTAAGTTCTGCTGGAGGTGAAGATCTGGTGTACCAAGGCCTCTGCCAGGCACTCCTAGTCCAACCTCAGTACATATTTATATTTTCCAGGCCTGTGACCTAGGGTGTACTGGTGCCACATACACTTTTAAATACCCAGTAGGATCATGGAGTCACCAGATGGCGAACCCTTCAGCGCCCTACACAGTGACTCCAGGAAAGCTGGGTACTCTGCACATCATTTGGTGCACAAGCACAAACGACAGTGATGACCCATTCTCCAATTCAAAGGAGGAGGGAAGCAACTCTCTCATCCACTGGAAAAAAAAACTAATTACCTGTCACTTAAAAAAACATTGCTTGCTCCTCTTCTGTACCACTAGCTAAATACCGAAGTACCGCAACTGCAACTTTATTTACATCTAAACAATGAAAGGATGTTTTTTCTTTTTGTATCTCCATGCTGTCACTGGAAGCAACGCTAAAAATTCCAGTCCGGGTCAGTCGGGCCCCCTTTCACCTCTGCTTGCATCCTTTTTTGTCATACCAACAATCCGCATGTCCTGCACTGTCTAACATACAGATGTTTATCAGTTTATATATTTTTTTATCATCTTAATGTTAGCATGGTAGCATTTTCTCATTAGAATTGGAAGCAAAGTACAAATGAGACTTGCAATGTCATTACCAGTTGGAGGCCAGTTGGGGTTTCACTGGCTTTTGATTTTGAAATCGAAAAATCGTTCTTATATTTCTCAAAAATAATTACAACTCAGAGTTGTTAGTGGCTCCATAGTGCAGTGGTCTTCACATTTGCCTAGCATACAATAGATCCCAGGTTTGATCTTAGGAGGAGACACAAATCCCTTTGCGGCTGCATAAGAAAGTGTGAAGTTACTTGATTTTTTCTTTTTTTAATGTTTATGTTAATCTAAACCAACATCTTCTTTGAGGTTTCACAGCAGCTGCTTTCTTTTTAAGCTGAAGTACTGCCTCCTTCTTTTAGTTGTTTAAGCCGTCCATAATTATGCACAATATACGCTGTTGTCTAATTGCACTGAAGTCTTGTAATTACTGCGGTTGCTTACAAAAACCTAGATATGCATTTTCTTCCTGCAGCTGAGTTCTCATACCCAGTAAATCTCTAATGTTGGCCTGGACTCATCCTAACCTTGGCAGACCCTTCTTTTTTCTTCTTCACATATCCTGCATGAAGTCAGGATGTGTTCCACTCTCTTGTTTCCTTGTCGGTGGTTATAATGGCCAGATGAGACCAGTTTGTGAATTATTTATCATTTTTTGGGGCAATGTTTTCTTTGTTGCTACTAAAGTTGTCATTGTTCATCTCCCTCCAATTTAGCTTCCTCCCTCCAATTCTGAAAATTAAACTAATTAGCTACAAACACCCTTTCTATCACACACACTCACACACACACATGCAAGTGGTGTCAATTTTGTTATCCAACCTCTCAGCAAGACGGTATCCTTACTCAGATACAAAGACTTGCAGTAAGCAGTTATAGCAACCTATAACCAAAGAATTACTTTTAGATCGAATCCTCTCCTGTAAAAAGGGAGAACTTGTGTTAAGCACAAAGACAAATAAGATTTGACGCCAGGAAAAGCAGCAGTGAAACATTCCTTCAAACACTTTCTTACCTAAAGTGCATTTCACCCAGTCTCACTGATTTATGGATGTTTTATGACTCCTTTGACAAGCCCTAGTGTACAGCATTAATTACCGAGCTGCTCATTTCCTACCACAGATACCAATACTGTGACAGTTAATGTTAAGGGGAGCACAGGGGAGTAAGTGGGTCAAATATTTGTAGTTCACTGGGGGAAAAAATCTGTGTGTGCGACAAGGCCTTGGGAGAATCGTGACCAATGACCTGTAAGCTTTGAAGAGAAAAAAGTACATGTACCAGTACGCGCTGCTCAGTTCTTCCCCAGAGAAGCTACATGTGCTGTCCAGACGTTGCTGCTTTTTGCGTTGTCGGCCAGAACACGTAAATCCTAACAACGCACACATGACAGCGGGAGCTATGACTGACTGAGCTGGCTGGAGGCAGGATCATCTCATTAAAACCGCAGGTATCCAAACAGAACTAAAACCCAGCTCCCCATCCTTCCTGCTTAGCTCAATCATCTCCCACATAAGCTCTGCAATAAAACCTTGTATTTTAAACAAACCCATCCGATCTGATCTATAAACCTCATTCAGCTTGAACACCGCAATGATCTGTTTATAGTGATTAAGGGCAGCATCTGCCTAAAACTGGTGAGAGAATCATGCATAAACATGTGACTCATAGCGAGGACAGTGGGAAAGGGATTGGGGAATAATTGGCTTGAATTGATACAAGACGAGGACACTGGGGCCATTTCCAAAAACTCGACTAAAGAACAGTAAATCTCTGGGGCTAATCACGATAATAGTAACAGTAACCATGTGTTTAAATAAATTACTTTCTCCAGCAATGGCACAGCTCTGTCTTGATGTTAGACAGCTCATCATAATAAACACTACAGTAGGATGAGACTCATCACAAAGTCATCAGTTTCCAGGGAATATCAACAAAAATATGTAACACAATATGACTGCTTGGAGTTGTGGCTATTTGCTATTAACGTGTCCAGATGAGCTAGTTTTGGGGGAATTTTGACTCTCTGGGAAATTAGACTGGAGGCTGAGGTGTGTGTATAGCATCAGATGTTCTCATGTAATGCAACAGTTATTCAGCCCCAAGGGTTACACATTAGACTGGAAAGAAAATATCCCACTTCCTGCTTGGTCTGTTTTTTTTGTAGGGGGATACCTCACGTAACTTCACAGCCTGCAGTTATACAGCCACTACTCAAGCCAGTAGGATGAGGTCCGCTTGTCACCATGTGTTGTTCCCCGTCACTGTTACACTGTCCAGAGTCACAAAACATGTATCCCTGACAGGAATTTGGGACAACTGTTTAAACCTACTGCTTGAAACTATGTATCACAAGAGGCCAGTAGTCTATCAAAGTGTAGTGCCAGTCAAAAAGCACATTTGATATATCTAATTTTAGTAAATTTCTCAATTTTTTTTTTATCCAGTTCACACGATTTTGTGTCTATGTTATGTTGAAACAAGCCATAACATAGACACAAACATAGATGGTGTTTAAACGATGGACAAAACTACTGTCACCCATTAAGTTTGTGGACTCCATATTTTTGACTCTTAAAGCACCAGGTTTTGAGGTTATTTATAGAAAAAAGAATGTAGTACTCATAAATATACACAGATTACTGTGTAATTACGTCTTCCTTCTATAGGATGAACTTGTGGAGTGGACACTGGTACAGGGAAGCCGCCATCTTGCCCTGCTGTTTTGAATACTGTGGTTGAGATCGACATCACCCTTCAGACTCATGTTTTACATACATGGCTAGACATTTCCAAAGGAGAAAAAACTCATAGGCGTTCATTTTTAATTCATCATCCGATAAGATATGAAGGATCACACCTGTGTTTTATCATCTGATAAGGGGTCCGCTTCATCAGATAAGTGGGAACATGGAGGAAAGACACAACGCGACAGGGGTCTGGATAAAACGTCATCCTCTTTGTCCTCACCTCAAGCCTAAAATCTGGGCTCTAACACACAAAAATGTGCATTAACATACAATTACTTATTGTCAGCAGTTTAAACATGTGACACTCCCATCTCTTGACAGCTGACAATGAGGCGGCTAACAACAACAACAGCTGGTTATAAGCTAACATTATGCCAGCTTCTTGAATGTCCTAAAAGTTGCACCAGCTAACAGTAGCTAACAGAGGCTAACTGATGCTAACAACAACAAACACAGGAACGCTTACAAACAGAAAAGTTGAGGAGATCCTCAAAAACTCACCTCAGTATTGATGTCAATGGTCACAGGTGAGCGCCAGTGACTCATCAACCCATATTATACTTTTTTTACAGCCCTTATGAGTAGTGTTCTTGGTATTTGAACGTGTTGCTTGAGCATGTGAGAGTACATTGGCTTTATTTACTTGCCTAGTGATTCGCTTCACTAATGGTTTTTAGTTTCAGTAATAAACCTTAAGTTTTTTAATCTGACCTTACTGGCTTTGGGCTCATTTATGTTACCTCCCCTCTCGCCTAGCTGAGCCGGGTCGTAACATCGTCTAAATTAAATAGATGCACTCAGAGTGTTTGGGTGACTGGGAGGTAAAAATGTAAAATACAGATATCAGTATTTGTTTAACCCATAAACTTTTATTGCTAAGTGCTGATAATATTTAAATATGTAAAAATATAGTGTTCACAGAAATGTTTTTAAATGCAGAAGAAACAGATTTATACACAGAAGAAATGGCCACAGCCTAAATGTACTGTAAATGTAATGTTTCTGATCTCTTTTGAGTGAGTGCTTTTTTGGACCATATTTAGACCAGAAGATGCCGTGCTACGTTATCAGCTAATGCTAGGAGTGTGGAGGTATTAGTTAGCTAGATACATCCATTAACTTGAGTATATTGCACAAATTCACATATCTACTAATCAAAGAAACAAAGTCAGAATACCATAATTTCTCTCACCAGACCTTCTTCTTGCCTTTTGGATGGGCTGCAGCACACATTAGGCCATATTATTTGTCAGATAATTAAAATGCTATGAACGGCACTAACAGCACAAACATGGTTGAGAGATGTAGCTCAGTGATCTGGATTAGCATGGGTGTGATAGCAGAAAGCTAATGGCAGCAGGTGTTGAAAATCTATAAATAGAAAACATTTTTGCACCAAGCTGTTTTTCAAAAGTGTTTAAAAATTGACGAAGCAGAAGCTTAGACACATACCAACATCTCACTTCTGACACCTATGATTGTTTTGCCTTTTCTAAAACTGCATTAACTACACTACATTAGAAATGTTTTGGAGACAGTTACAACAATCGAGTCATCATCGCAGATAATAATATTGGAAGGGACTGAACTATGCTAACCTGATATCATTGGTCAGCAAATAAAATGTGCCATTTTTTATAGATTTTGTTTTGCTGAATCCAAGCTTTAAAAAATAAAGAAGACTGGTACTCCAAGGATATGTACCTGTGTGCACCTATGTACTATGTTTATATGAGTTTTAATCATTCTGTAACATTTGTCTACTTATCATTTTATGGTAATATCATATAGTATACTTGACTTTTTCTTCCTTATGGAATAATTTTTTAAAAATCTATATAAAAAAGAGATAATATAGAACATTTTTAGAAAATATAACACTTTATTTAACAATGTAGGAGAAAACCTTGGTGACTGTTACGTATGTTGAACCTGACATGTGAAAAAACATATTATTGACATGATGATGAAATGTTTTTAAAATTTTTAAAAACATAAAGATGTTATTTATTGCTAGAGTCATTTCAACAGTCCATTCAAATTCGGTTTACATCCACCAATGTCTTTAAAGTCAACTTAATGATTATTGGTCCAAAACGGACAAAAGGCCTTATAAACTATGATTCAAGTAATGTATATAGTGTGGCTTATATTGTCAACATGTTGAATGTACCATATAAAGATTTAAATTATGATGTCATCTGACCTCTCCTTCAAGGTCAAATAAGGTCAAACTTTCATAAAATGGTTTTTATCTTTAAAATGATGCTGTTTTTGTTTGAACTGGCAACATTTAGGAAATAACACTGCTATATGCAGACTCTAAATCTCATATAATTCGCATCCAAATATCATGTTACCTTTGACCTCTGACCTCACTTTAACATTTCACATCTGCCTTTCTTTCAAGTTGAAATCAAAGTCTGAGTAGAGATGAAAAGCTCAGATTTGAAACTTGACAGCTGCATTTCATGCTCGTTAAAGTTCCAGCTCATAAGATCCCAACTTCATCAAGACCAGATGACACTGAATTACATTTATTCCACCGTACATTTGGAGTTTTAATAACTTCTGCTTTCAGTTAAAGAGTTTATAATGTAAAATCAAATGTAAAACTCCAGGTCATGCAAACTCTCTAATGCAGACACGTCCTCCAACCCTTAGCTCACTTGATGACTGTTTATTCTTTCAGTTTTTCCTGTAAAAAAGCATCATTTGCTTTGCAGAGGGAAGAAAGTTGGGGACTATTTTCAGCTGCAGAAAAAGACAGCAGTGGGAAGAAACATGTGTGACTGAGTGAAAGTAAACTGCAGTCACTTAGTGAAATGATGTGACTCACTGATTCATTTTTAATAGTTTGTTAAAAAGAACGAAGTCCTGTGGTGCAGAGAAGTAATATATCACGCTCAGTTTGGCTCATTTAGGAGGATAAATTCACTGTTGGTTTTGGGCTCTTCTGGTCTTTTTGCTTTTTTCAGATAAAATAAAATCCTCAGTTGCTACAAAAGTTTACAAAAGATTACTTGACAGTAATTGTGGCTTGGGGGTAATTTCAGTGGAATGTTTAGAGTGAAGGTTTTACTCACTGCTTGGTTGAGTTTCTTTTTGTAAGAACTGGCATTGGCCGTGACATCAGTCTGTTTATGTGTGTAAGTGTGTGTCTCTGTGTGTGTGGGTGTGCGAACTGAGTTGGCTGTGCTGCAGATAAAAGTGAAGTCGAGCTCGTCGCTACATCAAAATCACACTGGGGGCGCGAGTTAAGCGCTCAGCTGGCGGACACGCTCGATACCTCAGCTCTCACACTGTGAAACACGGGGTGTTTCGCTATGTGTCTACAGTACGTGTGAGTGAGCGCACACTTGTGTGATCGTCTGCGAGGCAGGCCGAGCTGGTTTTAATAGTTTCCAGAGGTTTGACGCGTGTCAGCCAATAAAAACACAAGCACCTAGAAAACGTTGAGCAATTCAGTTCCTGTGTTCACCAGGTTATCAATGCTACGAGTGCCAAAGACCTGACCTGTTCTGCTGGTTGTGTTTGCAAGGATACTGTACTGCGATAATACTTTCACACGCATCTATCCTGTACGAGCCACAGGAAACACAGTAGAAAGAGGTGAGTCAGTGAAACTAAACATAAGCTGCTAAACATGACATCTGATCCATAAATGTCCACAATCAAAGTGGAGAAAGCCCTACAAGCCAGTAATGAAAAAAATCACCTCTTTATTACAGTTTTTGGACTAATGAAGCACAACTAACAGTAAAACACTGGAACGCCAGTAAATTCAGAATTCCTACCAGTGGTCCAGTATTCCCTTTCTTTCTCCCTCCTCTTTTTTACGACAGACGCAGATGAAACCGGAGAGTGAATAACAATACTTTGGGTCTTAGTTAAATACAGGATCAGTAAAACATACCCAGCCTGGCCTCTGTGATGGTCTGGGCGAGCCAAAAAGCCTCCCGATTTCCCCTTTGCAGGCCCACAACACACACAGATCTCGCTCGTAATGAAGGGTTTCTGTTTGGCTGCTTTTTTGTTTGTTTTTTTAGAGGGAACCCCTATGGAACAATGTATAGATTATATATGTACTAAGAACGTGTGTCTCAAATATAAGCAGAGACATGGGTCGAGGGTGGATGTCAGCCTTTATAGTGTTTGCATATCTTCTTTTATGCTCAGCAAGTTAAATATTTTCCACAGGGCTGTTGTGCAGCAGTAAAAAGTGCTTATCCACTTGCACTGTAACACCAAAGATGTTTAAACAGGCTCATAACGTCCCTGTCAGACATGCAGTAATAAATAATTGCAGCATTAATCAACAGATGCCAAACAAACAGTTATAATGAAACGCAACTGTGAAAAATCTTCTTGTGGTTTGCAAAATCTGTCTTTATTTACATGGCATAGAACATACAGAAACCACAAACTATGTTATAAATAGCCACAGGAAGTGATTTCACCACATCAGGCAACTACAGCCAAGTTTAATATAAATTCATGCAAAACAAAAAACCACGCTCATGTAAACAGCTGTCTAAACCTTTCCATTAGCTGTCACTGCATGATTACAAAGGAAAAACTCTATTCCTTATTAGTTAGCACCGATCAATTTTATGTCTCTCGCACAGCGCACACACAGTACAGTAATAATGAATGCAGATGTACTCCAATGCAACTGTGCAATATTATGTCATTAATAATAGTGGTTTCTGAGGTTACACAGACCTCATTATTTTCTTTCATCGGTATGAAAAGCTGTGTTTGACTATGACATTTGTTTAATGAGCCAGTTTAACCAGTATGCTATGATGAGTGTTTGTGGAGGTGTTTAGCGTTTACAGTGGTTTCTAAGTTTCTGTTACTGTAAATGTTTAAGGTAGCAAAGGAAGACTTCATGTTCAAAAGTATTAATGTCGAAGATAAAACATGTCTTTCATGCCAACAAAAACAGAAACGGGCTTTGTAACAGTTAAAAGTCCTTATTAAAAAATAATCTGTGAGATTTTTTGGGTGGTCTTGCATGCACTGAACTAATCCAGAAAATGTCTTTTATGATATCTAGGCGTGAGCCCACAGCTTGCCCTTTTTTGAGTCAGTCCAGTTTTGGTTTGACTTTCTAACTTTCCCATGGGCATTTTTCTTATTCTTAAAGGCCACTGTTCTTTGCATTAAGTATATTAAGCAGGTGCTTGGAGGGTGCTGAGGAGTGTGCTTATAGATATTTGAAATTTGCGTCACTTGGGGATTTCCTAACAGTGATATCTAAATTGTAATGTTTGCATGTTTTGCATGGTGTCACTTTTCTTTTTCACTCTAAAATAGTACAGAAAAAACACTATACCTGCTTAAGACATTAAAACAAATAATAATACCAAATAAAATAAATGTAGTATTTCACCCCAGCTCCTCTGAAACTCTTAAACTCAAGATTAGGTTTACATAACTCACAGCTCAAAATAAACCTCAGGTAACTTATACTGGGTCTCAGTAGAATCCCTCAATATATCGACTGCTTCACAGAAGTCATTGCTCATCTTACTTTAAGGCCACACTTCTTTTAGAGTCAGAAAATAAAGGTGGTAACTGGAACCAAATATGGCTCTTCTGCAATGCCCTGAAATAACAAAAGAGTGGTTAGGCACCCTCAGTGGTACTTCAAAGAGGAGCTACTGTGCAGCAGCCAGAGTTGTGGGCCTAAGATGGCACAGACATGCGATAATCATAAAAATGCAAAAGTAGGGGGAAAACTACAAAACTGAGCATTTAGATCAATTTGAAGACTGAACTTTTAGGCCAAGTACATCGTGCACATACTTATTCTACTATTTGACTCTTTCTGTAATATATGACAATGCAACAGCATGACAGAAATGATGGAAAAGCATACAGTAGTCAACTTTATATACTAACAAATTTCAAGAAAGTGCTGACCAAACGTTTGCATGCTACTATTGTTTCATAAATAGTAGAAATCTTAATAAACTGTAAGAATTAAGAGAAGAAAAAAAGTTAAGATAGTCTGTGCGATGACATGTTCAGCAGAACGTTGTTAAAAGTATTTCCTGCAGTGTAACCTGCATACAAGTGCAACATTGTGTGACAGGAAAACAAAACAAAACAATGCATTGTTATAGAGGACCAAAAATCAAAACACTTAAAAACCAGTTAGAGAGGGGAAAAAATGAAGACTTGATGTATGTATGTGTAGCCCAGATGAAAAATATCATACTTATTCTCTTTATATTAACTGTCCACATCAACAAGCGTCGTATTTCCTATGACCATTGAATGCACCTCTCAGTTCACCCCACGTGAGGGCACCTAGCTCAGCAACCAATCAGAGCCTACCCAGGCCGCATTGACCCTGTCAGCCAGGAAGTGAGGTGGAGGTGCATGGTGTCCCGGGTTTTTCTTATCTCAGCAAGAGGAGTGGAGGCATCTGCTACTCAAACCGAGAAATCCACGGACAAAAGAGAGGAAAACTCAGGATTGAGAGGAAGGAAAGCCAGCCTACTTACCTGCTGGAAGTCCGGAGTCGAGTGGCTGGATGAAGGAGAGAGGCAACGTCGGCTAACCACTCACCTTTCATCCGGAGAGCTGCTGCAATTCCAACGCCAGTGTGTGTTGGGCTTTTGTGAAACAGGGCAACGGTCAGGTTTTTTGGAGAGGACGGAAAAGTCCAAGGACCAGGACGATATTCTGGTTGTGATAGATGGCGAGCCAACCACTTTGAGGACGATCTACCCCAAAGAAGATACACACCACACACTCATACATTCCAGTTACATTCACAAGGACCTTTGAAGTTGGCTATCGCCAGCTTAACTCTAAATTCTTAAAGGGCCCCAACTAGTACTTTTATTTTGTTGAGTGTGCACACTATTTATTTTATTTTATACTTTATCTGTACAAATTGGACAAATACCTGTTATACTTTGTAACAATACAAGAGTGGCTACTCAAAAGTTAACATTGTGTCCAGGTCATTATTGCTGCTCAATACTTTGGCTCCATACGAACTTGGTGTCTTCTGATTCTGGCCAGGGTCTTATTACGAGCCCAAGTAATTATTGCGCTGTAATTCACCTTTATACCTTAAAGTTGGTTACAGAAGTGGCGAGCCAGCCAGGAGCCAATTGATTTGAGCATCAATATTGAGGCAATGACCAGCATGGATTTCATACAAAAGTCTGGTGTCAAAATACCTAATGCGGTTGTTGTCGCTGGGATAACACAGGTATCTGAGAAAGATGAACAGGTCATTGACTTTCTGAAACAGTATGGTAAAATCACAAGAGTCCTTTTTGTTGATGATTCACTGTCCAACTTCTACCAAAACCTGATCGTAGAATACTCTAGCAGTTCAGCCTTAGAAGGTTTAGAACCTCGTTTACCATACACATACACAGCACAAGCTGATCCCAGCGTTGTCTATGAAATTAAAACACTCAGTAGCATGTACACTACCACGGTTGGGAGTAATGTTACAAAAACCTACTTGGCGGAACTCAAGGAACTAGCCAAGCTGAGTGGCAAAGACTACGGTGAGGTGCTGAAGGAGATGATGTGTCAGATTGGGGAGGATGTTGAAGCCATGCGACCTACCACTGAAGAACCTTCTCCCACGTATGTCGAGACCACTGTTGTATCTCCGCCCGCTTCTAAAGAGCGACAGTGTCACACCTCACATTCAGATGTTACACCAAGTGATACTGGTGCCACTGATGATGTTCCCCTCACTAATGGAAGGAGAGCAGCGTCCCTCTCAGTAAGTGACTTGAACCCACCTGACATTCAGAAGGTTGTGGTAGAGCATATCGTACGAAGGCAAGATGTTGTCCCACACATCCAGTCCCAGGTGAGACTCCGTTCCTTCTCCGGTAAGGTTCCCAGACCTAACAATGAAACTGATTATGACACATGGCGCACACAAATTGAACTGCTCCAAAATGATCCCAGCATGTCCCCCCTGCAAATATCCAGAAAGATCCATGAGAGCCTGCTCCCACCAGCAGCTGATATAGTTAAGAGTTTGCGGCCTGAGTCACCACCTGTGACTTATTTGCAGCTTCTAGATTCAGCCTTTGGCACTGTAGAAGATGGTGAGGAACTTTTCGCTCAATTCCTGAACACCCTTCAAGATCCAGGTGAGAAGTCATCCACTTACCTTCACCGGCTACAGCTAGCATTAAACAGAGCCACGAAGAGGGGGGGAGTCGCATGTGAAGGAGTGGACAAACATCTACTTAAACAGTTCTGCAGG
The DNA here is from genome assembly GCF_057381915.1 of Diplotaxodon limnothrissa. Taxonomy (NCBI): domain Eukaryota; kingdom Metazoa; phylum Chordata; class Actinopteri; order Cichliformes; family Cichlidae; genus Diplotaxodon; species Diplotaxodon limnothrissa. Next base: position 8,860,894 of record NC_140599.1, on the reverse strand, counting down.
GGATGTTGGGACAACGACCTACTCAGCGCCCTGCAACTTGAGCAAAAGAAGAGCAGCCCACCCCAATTCTCAGACCTGTTGTTAATGATTCGCTCTGAGGAAGATCGACAGCAAGCAAAAACTAACCGTATGAGAAAACACATTGGCACCACAAAGCAGAGAACTCAGTTACAGTTCCAGGGTGCACATGTTTGTGAACCAGAGGAGAAACATGGGAGTAGCATTGCTGCTATTGAGGATCTGCGAAAGCAGGTGGCGAGTCTGCAAAGTCAACTAACTACATTCATGTCACAGAAAAAAACAAAGTTTGCAAACAGCAAGGACCCTGCAGGGAAGCCGCAGAGTAAGATGTCAAAGCCACATGGTGTAGATGGACGTATGCAAAGACAGACTTCAAAGAGGCAAAGGGGCAGACCCAAGCCCTGGTATTGTTTCAACTGCGGTGAAGATGGACATATCGCTCCATGCTGTGTTGACCCCGCTAACCCCAACCTAGTAGCAGAAAAAAAGAAGCAGTTGGAGGAGAAACAACGCCAGTGGGAAGCGCGAGATTGTACAGATTCACCTTTAAACATCTAACAGTTCCTGTTGTGGGACAAACAGGAGCTGAGGAGAGTCAACAATGTCCCTCAGACGTAAACAATGGTGACAAAATCACAGCTGAGGTTAACAAAGTAAGTACCCCAGCAAAGACTGTCAAAGCACAAACATGTTCTGGCTTAAACCATTCAGAGCAGAACCAATCTTTCCAACTCCCTAAACAGTTGATTGGTACCAGAAGTACAGCTCAAGTGACTGTGAGAGGTGAAGAAGTCAACTGTCTTCTTGACTCAGGCTCCCAAGTTACCACTGTTCCTGAGTCATTTTACCAGCAGCACCTTTCAGAGCAAAAGATCAAGCCACTACATGACCTCTTAGAAGTGGAAGGTGCTAATGGCCAGCTAGTGCCTTACTTTGGCTATATAGAAATGACCATAACTTTTCCAAAGGACTTTATAGGTGTTCCAGTAGATGTAAACACACTTGCTTTAATCGTCCCTGACACTTCACAATCCCTCATGCTCATAGGCACAAACACCCTAGATGTACTGTTCGACATCTACTCAGAGACTGACTTAGCCAATCGTCAACCCCTCCCACATGGCTACAAAGTAGTCTTCAAAATCATTGAGTTGAGACGGAAGCAGACAAGTGACACCCATCAGGGGGTAGTGAAGCTACTTGGCAAGATGCCTCAAGTCATTCCAGCTGGTTCAACTGTAGTGGTGGAGGGAGTCGCCCTTGGCGAGGGCCTTCAGGATGAAAAATCAGTTGTAATTGAGTACCCATCATTGTCCCCCTTGCCCGGTGGCCTGCTACTTAAAGCCGGTCTGGTGGACTTTCCCCAGCGGCGGCCCCACAAGTTGCCAGTTGTTATAAGCAACGAGTCTGACCACGACATTGTCATCCCTGCCAAGTGTACTATTGCAGAGGTTAGTGCTTATCAGACCATCCTATTAAAGGAACACAACAAGACCAAACAGTCAGAACTATCCCAGAGAACTCCAGAGACTCCGTCTTTCCAAGAGCCCACCATAACCTTCAATTTTGGTGACTCCCCAGTTCCATTGGAATGGAAACAGCGCATCACTCAGCAGCTCAGCGGCATGCCTGAGGTGTTTGCACAGCACGACCTGGATTTTGGCCGGACGGACCAGGTGCGACATCATATAAAACTTTCGGATGGCACGCCTTTCAAACTACGTGCCCGGCCAATCCACCCACGGGACATTGAGGCTGTCCGGAAGCACATTCAGGAACTCCTTGATGCAGGAGTTATTAGAGAGTCAGAGTCCCCATTTGCGTCACCCATAGTGGTAGTCCGGAAAAAGAACGGCCAAGTCCGGTTGTGCATCGATTATAGGCGTCTAAACCTTCAGACTATAAAAGATGCGTACAGCCTTCCGAAGCTAGAGGACACATTCTCAGCCCTCAATGGTTCACAGTGGTTCTCTGTTCTTGATCTAAAATCAGGGTACTACCAGATCGAGGTCGAAGAAGCAGACAAACCGAAGACGGCCTTTGTGTGCCCTCTCGGCTTCTGGGAGTTCAACAGAATGCCTCAGGGTGTAACGAACGCCCCCAGCACGTTCCAGCGGTTAATGGAGCGGTGCATGGGGGATATGCATTTGAAGGATGCATTGGTCTTTCTTGATGACGTGATAGTATTCTCCCGAACCCTTGAGGAACACGAAGAAAGACTCATGAAAGTGCTCACTCGTCTAAAAGAGTTTGGGTTGAAGCTGTCACCAGAGAAATGTGTCTTCTTCCAGACTTCAGTCCGTTATCTGGGACATGTGGTCTCCAGAAATGGAGTTCGGACTGACCCTGAGAAGATTTCGGCCCTTAAAACATGGCCTGTCCCACAGACCCTGCGAGAGTTAAAGTCGTTCCTTGGTTTTGCTGGGTATTATAGAAGGTTCGTTAAGGGGTATTCCAGCATTGTGAAACCTCTCCACAACTTAACTTCAGGGTACCCACCTAGCCACAAGAAATCAAAAGTAAACGCAAGACAAAGTGCACATCAGTACCATGACCCAAAAGACCCTTTCGGAGGTCGCTGGACGCCAGCTTGCCAGGAAGCCTTCGAGTCAGTCATCCAAAGTCTCACCACTGCCCCTGTACTTGCCTTCGCTGACCCCCAGAAACCCTATATACTGCACACCGACCCCAGTACCACCGGGCTTGGTGCTGTATTGTATCAGGAGCAAGAGGGACAACTTAGAGTCATAGGCTATGCAAGTAGAGGGCTGTCACGGAGCGAAAATCGCTATCCAGCGCACAAGTTGGAGTTTCTGGCGCTCAAGTGGTCAGTTACAGAAAAGTTCAGCGACTATCTCTACGGCAACCACTTCACTGTTGTAACGGATAGTAATCCGCTGACTTACATTCTGACTTCAGCAAAACTTGACGCAACTAGCTATAGGTGGCTAGCAGCACTGTCCACATTCTCTTTCAAACTCCTCTATCGTCCAGGGAAGCAGAATGGAGATGCGGATGGATTATCACGCAGACCACACGGAGGGCTAGCGGACGACCTGAAATCACAAAAAGAGATTGAACGCATACAACAGTTCACTCAAGATCACCTTTGTGATCCAGACAACATCAATGCTGTAAATCAGTCTGTGGTGAAAGCAATCTGTGAGAGGCAGTTCACCTACAGCGTCAGTCCTGACAATGAAAGAGAGGCAGATGCAGATTGTGTTGCCTTGGTGGAGGTGCTTGCTGTGTCTCCTAGTGCTGTACCTGATAGCTATGGGCGAGAGGAACAGTTTGGAGGTCTGCCAACCATTCCCCATCTAACTGAGGCAGAGCTGGCAGACGAGCAAAGAGCCGATCAGTGTATAAAGCATGTTATTTCTCAGATCGAATATGGGGACACACCACCTCCAACCGTGCGCACACAGTTCCCTGAGCTTCCACTGCTCCTCCGAGAGCTTAACCGTCTTGAGCTCCGCAACAATGTCTTGTACCGGCGACGCCAAGAGGGGTCCCAGAAAACCTACCAGCTTGTACTTCCAGCTGAGCTTCGCAACACAGTTCTCACCAGCCTGCATGACCATATGGGTCACATGGGAGTCGACCGTACACTGGACCTTGTAAGGTCAAGATTTTATTGGCCAAGGATGGCTTTGGACGTGGAAAGGAAAGTGAAGACGTGTGGCAGGTGCGTGCGGAGGAAGGCACGGCCTGAAAGAGCGGCCCCCTTGGTCAACATTAATACGACACGACCTCTTGAACTCTTGTGCATGGACTTCTTGTCCCTGGAAGCTGACAGGAGTGGAACCAAAGATATATTGGTGATCACGGACCACTTCACTAAATTTGCAGTTGCTATCCCAACACCTAATCAAAAGGCCCGCACAGTGGCAAGGTGTCTGTGGGAGAACTTTATGGTACACTATGGCATCCCAGAAAAATTGCATAGTGACCAGGGTCCAGATTTCGAGTCCCGCACAATCAAGGAGCTCTGTCAGGTGGCTGGTATCCACAAGGTGAGGACAACCCCATACCATCCTAGGGGCAATCCTGTGGAACGATTTAATCGTACCTTGCTTGATATGCTGGGAACTCTCCGTGATCAAGATAAGTCCTGTTGGCGTGACCATGTAAGACCCCTGGTCCACGCTTATAACTGCACCAGGAATGAAGTGACTGGTTTCACCCCGTACGAACTGATGTTCGGACGCCAACCTCGGTTGCCAGTTGACCTTGCATTCAACCTGCCAGTGCAAGAGGAACAACACTCATCTCACTCTGAATATGTGCAAAAACTCAAGTCACGTCTCAAAGAAAGCTACAAGTTAGCTATGGACAAGGCTGCAAAGATGGCTCACAAGAACAAAATGAGGTTTGACAGACATGTAACTGCATCAGACTTGGAAGCTGGAGATCGGGTATTGGTCAGGAATGTCCGTATCCGGGGCAAACATAAGATTTCAGACAAGTGGGAACACACTGTGCATGTAGTGGTGAGAAGGGCAGGCAACCTCCCAGTATATACAGTTAAGCCTGAAAACAAAGATGGTCCCCTAAGAACACTACACCGGGATCTGTTGCTACCATGTGGCTACCTACCTGTGGAGGAAAGCAGTGAGCATGTACAGAAGCCAGTGTCACGCAGGCCAAGAACCCGTGCAAATCCAGCGCTAGAGGAAGAGAACTCCTCAGACGAAGAAGATGATTTGCTCATTCCTGTTTGGTTGAGTTCCCCTGTCCACACAGTGAGTGAGAGTCCTGTAAATGTTCCTGATATTGACAACCCACCTGTTTTTGACAGCCAATCTGATTTTGGCAACATACCTGATATGCCTAACAGTACTACAGATGATACTGAGTACTTATCTACCAATGGAGTCACACCGACCGAACAAGTGGATGAAATAACCTTAACTGAAACTGACTCACCTGTTGATGACCCAGACGTCCAAGAAAGGCAACTTCCATTTCAGGAGGCTGGCACCAGAGGTGCGAATTCTGAGGAGAGAGTGGAGGAGATAGTCCCAGTGGATACAAGGGAAAACATGGATACAAATGATTCTGTAAGGAGATCTGAGAGAAACCGTCGTCCGCCACGACGGCTTGACTATACGGAGCTAGGCAATCCTCTGATCACTGCAGCAAAATCATTCTTGCAAGGACTGTCTTCAGCTTGGGCCGATGTCATCAGTGATGGTGAAGAGCCTGCTTCGCCCTCTTCCTTGACCCGTCAAATAATCATCATTTAACTGTCTACCATGCACAGGGACGTGCATGAGTTCAGGAGGGGAGGGTGTAGCCCAGATGAAAAATATCATACTTATTCTCTTTATATTAACTGTCCACATCAACAAGCGTCGTATTTCCTATGACCATTGAATGCACCTCTCAGTTCACCCCACGTGAGGGCACCTAGCTCAGCAACCAATCAGAGCCTACCCAGGCCGCATTGACCCTGTCAGCCAGGAAGTGAGGTGGAGGTGCATGGTGTCCCGGGTTTTTCTTATCTCAGCAAGAGGAGTGGAGGCATCTGCTACTCAAACCGAGAAATCCACGGACAAAAGAGAGGAAAACTCAGGATTGAGAGGAAGGAAAGCCAGCCTACTTACCTGCTGGAAGTCCGGAGTCGAGTGGCTGGATGAAGGAGAGAGGCAACGTCGGCTAACCACTCACCTTTCATCCGGAGAGCTGCTGCAATTCCAACGCCAGTGTGTGTTGGGCTTTTGTGAAACAGAGCAACGGTCAGGTTTTTTGGAGAGGACGGAAAAGTCCAAGGACCAGGACGATATTCTGGTTGTGATAGATGGCGAGCCAACCACTTTGAGGATGATCTACCCCAAAGAAGATACACACCACACACTCATACATTCCAGTTACATTCACAAGGACCTTTGAAGTTGGCTATCGCCAGCTTAACTCTAAATTCTTAAAGGGCCCCAACGAGTACTTTTATTTTGTTGAGTGTGCACACTATTTATTTTATTTTATACTTTATCTGTACAAATTGGACAAATACCTGTTATACTTTGTAACAATACAAGAGTGGCTACTCAAAAGTTAACATTGTGTCCAGGTCATTATTGCTGCTCAATACTTTGGCTCCATACGAACTTGGTGTCTTCTGATTCTGGCCAGGGTCTTATTACGAGCCCAAGTAATTATTGCGCTGTAATTCACCTTTATACCTTAAAGTTGGTTACATATGATCTCCCCGATGTGAGTGTGTGCGCGTCGTTGGATCAGCTTCTTTATGATTGTTGCAGTTTTCAGTTAAAAAAAAAACAACAAAAAAGGCTACCAGGAAGTCCAGCTTGTGGCCTGTGAAATTTACAGCCTTGTTTTTATTAGAGGTGAAGCTCAGATACAATAGTTGGGTGAACAGAAGTGTGCGTGTGGCCACTGGTCAGTATGTGGTGAGAGGTAGGAGGTGCTGAATGTAGACAATGGGGTGGTGTAATGGGGTATTTTTAACCGCTGTGCTAACTACGCTGAAATGACTTCTACGTCATTTGCTGTCTCGAGCCACACAATCTGTCTACTCATACCTGTGTCACTTTTTGGGGACATATAAGAGTGACTATTGTATCACTAATCTGCCCCTACCTGTTTGTGCCCCTCACTTTCTATCTATACAGCTATTCAGACTTGCATTCACAAACTACAGCCGTGCTGGAAGTTAATTCAGTAGTTTGTACTGGGAGAAGCAGTCAGTAACTCACAGCAGATGTAGTCTGTGTGTGTTCTCGCAGACAACGCAGCCCAGGACAGACTAGTAAACAACATCTACAGCATTATAAATCTTATGTTTGATCTTGAACATCTTTTGATCATCATTGGGTACCTGACCAATGATGAAACCCAGACAAAGACTCAAGGATCTTTCCCGGAGAGGGATGCTGAATTCCCCCAAAACATCATCAACAATCATCATCTGTCTTTTCCCGAGCAGCCAAGCATGCCCACGCTCCCCTTGTGTGGAAGTGAAGGGAGCTCCAGAGTCTGACCCTTTGGTGGAGAGTGTTGGTGGGCTGCTGGCGGGCCTGTATTTGAAAAAGTTTGAATAAATCTCACAGAGACCGTTTAGTAATTCTCATGACTCACCCCAACCACACAGCCTGTCATGCATCCCTCCCCCGCCCATGCCCACTCTTTTTCTCTCCTTTTCTTCCCCGATGTGGGAATGCTCTTTTTGCTCTTTATTCCACTCTGGCCTCCAAGATGAACTCATCTCAAAAACCACTACTCTGTGAACAAAACGAGCTTTCATAAAACTGCCCCTTCACATGTCACCCCTCCGAACAGCTAATATGGAAAAAAATACATATGGATTAAAACATGAGCGAACCAGTCACTGAGCAGGGCACCAAAGTCTCAGTGGAGCACACTGTCACCGTGGAAACATCTCAAATGTCAGCCTTTCAGTTTCGATCTACAACTTTACGTTTTTCTATTTCGCTCATGAAACCGACATGGGATTACGTCATCGTTGGTTCGGGTTTGACTACAGAATCGTTAGAGTTAAAAAACTTCTCGCAGAGGAACCCTATTAGGCAAGAATGCCCTTTTATCAAAGGTGACCCCATGACTTTCTGAGGCTTATCAGAGAATGCAGAAAACCAAGGGGGTAAAAGGTGGAAGGTTAAATGTTGAAATGTAGGAATGTGGCGACCGGTAGAAGGAAATGTCTGAGAAGTGGAACATGAGGGGAAACAAAGCCTCCATGGTTTGTGGGAGGATTGGAGGCTGCGGCGTTGTTACCGAGAAACACAGCATGGTAAAACACAGAAAAGGACGAGACGATCTGAGTTTCAAGCAACAGCTCTACAGTTTTTTCGTCTTGCTGCGAGTGTAGCTGACAAGACTCTTTTATGAGTCTTTTATGAGTCCAGCCAGGAGAAGATTAGCTTAAAGTCCAGAGATACGCAGGCAGCTGAACAAAAATGATAAATGGTTTTATGGGGTGATTTGTGGGCAAGAACTTCCTGGAGTCCTTTTTCTTGTGCCTGTTACCTTCCGGTTACTTCATGAAATAATCTGCCATGCTAATCTGTTGTGAGTGTTTGTATTTATAAAGCAAAAAGTGGTTACCGTTGGTTGCACAACCACATTTTTTGCACATATGAGAGGGGTGTCGCTCATTGTCTAAAGCCCTGTTTCCTGTGGGACCGCTGTGTAATGGGCAACCTCAGGAAATCATTGTATTAAGTAATAGTGCAATATGCAATGATTCCACACAAACCATGGAGAAAATAGACTGTACAGGGTAATAGTTATGTAGCCATAGTGACATCACCTGTTTCTGGACTAATTTAAAGCCTCAATGTTTGCAAATTGGTCCCTAATGCTTATTTTATGCTATCGCATTAGAAGAGGTGTTTTCTAGAACACCAGGAACAGGAGACGTGTGAAAAATATATCAAAGATTTTCTTTAAAAAAAAATACAGTATAAAAAGTGCAGGCTTTTTATAGAGCTGAACTAAAATGCAGTGGACACTATCATTTTAGTTCAGCTCTTTGAATGCTAGGTCTCCCCTTATGGCCACGGTTCACTGATAGCCGTGGAGATAACAACAGCACATGCAAGAGCGGCCAACAGACCGGTTGCACCACATATTTTTAATAGTGACCCCATCTGACACCTCTGCAGCCATCTGAAACCACCCACAGACTGAAGTAAACACGTTTGGTTGAGAGTAAAGTGCTAACTTATCTGCAAATCTTTGCTCATAAGCTGCAACCCAATGACGGCTCACTTTACCGCGGTCAAAATCTGTGCGTAGACATATTTGCTAATTACTGCTAAGTAACTAAATAATACACTACTTAAATTTTACCCACCCAAACTAAAGCAAAAACGTCTTGAACAGGCTGTAAGTTCATTAAAAATCTTCAAAAAGCTACAAATGCAGTTGGCAGGGGCAGTTCAGTATCTCCAATTAGCCAATGCAAGGCTTAGCAGACAGCTACTGGATAGGCTACAGGTCACATCACTGATGCTCAAGTTGTGGAAAGAGCAAGTCTAAATTCATTAGAAGAGCGAAATGCTTGAGGATGATGAGATGGATGAAGGTGTCACTGAGTAAGGAACACTGTGCTGCAATTATTGCCTGCAGACATTAGTAAGACAGCGTAACCTGTGATATGTTAGCAAGATAGTAAAAAATGGTATTTCTTTCCTCTTAATCTTATAACAAAAACAGGTGTGTTTACGGCTGCCAGTTGGTTTACAGCGGAAGGGCAAGAAGGTGTTTTCATAATCAAACGGCTTTTACACCTTCCAGTGTGTAAAAAAAAGTTTGCAGACTTTGACACCCTTATATAACCAAAGAATTGAGCTTTCTAACATGAGCTGGTGCTATAAATGGGTAACCAAGTAACCTCTTAATGCACAGCTCATTCAACCTGTTGGGGCTCGTGTTGGGGGTAGAGTCGGGTTAACACTAATGACTTTTTCTAGACTTTTTTGCCTGTTTGAAATACTCAAATGAAAAATATGTAACGCCAAAATTAATGTATGAGATCTCATATATAAGGTAACTTCTAGATTCTTATTTGCAGTTTCAAAATTAATATATTGGGCCTTTTTAAACTGGTATGACTGTTTACTTGTAGGACTTGCTGAACAACATAAATTACCACTGTTGTTTATTTAGGATCATTTAGAAATGGCAGCTCCATCATCTGTGATGTCGGACAAGCAAATAAAGATTCGAATTGAGTTCAGCTCATTGATGTGGCTCCACAACAGTCCCAGTCAGCGCTTATCAACTCTGAACAATTTTCCCAGAAGAAATCTTTTTAACAGACAGACATGAGAAAGGTCCTGATCCTCTCGTGCAAACAAAAGCTCTGAAAGGCCTTAGGGTAACTGCAAACAAAACAAAAGGCAGGCCAATGCAATAAGCCATGCAAGTGAAAGTGACCCAAACTATTGAGATTCAAATGGCAGAAAAAGCAGCTTTTTTCACTAATGAGGTGTTACGCTTGGCTTCAACAATGCCGCTCAGACTGTTTGCCATTAACCCTCTCAAGGCAGGCGTTGCCGATTTGCAACAGTTAAAAACTAAGAACCTGATTACCCCACATACATATTTTATGAGTTTTTTTTACTCAGAAGTACGACTGCAGGACTTGGCTGTGCATTAGCAACAAAAAGTTTAATTTGAGCCTGAGAGGGTTAAATATAAATACAAAGCTAATTCTTCATGCAGGCCAAGACAGTGGAGTGGTCAGCTAAAGTTCCCTTCTGCATAGCTCAGTTTCATTCATACCACTGTGGAGTTCAGTAAACACAGCTGCAAGCGAGCTGAGACAAAGTTGTGAATAAGGAGAAAATGACAGATAATTTTTCTGCAGCTCGTCTAGCTTTACGGTGAGAATTGGTGGAGGTTTACATAGTAAATGAGGATGTTTGTGTTTTCATATGGACATAACTAACTTTCACATATGCTCCGTATAATGTCTAATCAGAATGGTCCCAAAAGGCAGCCTCTTCCTGTGTTTATTTATGCCAGAAAATCCCCACTGACCATATCAACTTCAACCAACAAAGCTTTTCCGCCTCCTGACTCTGAAGACTTGGGAATAAATTGAAAAATGTGAGAAATAAAATAGTGCATTTTGCTCTGCAGAGGCCTTCAGTTTTGCTTCAACAAGGAGGAAAGGGTTTAACAGTTCTGCCTAAAAATAACAAACATGGGCTGAATAGAAGCAAAGCATTATTAGATGATCAGCTCTGCTGAAAGAATTTCTATGCTGTGTAATGCACACTCTATGTAAATGTCACTTTTTGCACCAATCAGATGCCAACTTTAAAGACTCCAATCAGTCTGCATGCAGTTGGTAAGCACAATTAGATTAAATGCAGAACTAATTACCATGCAAAGTATCCTGTGGCCATGATTGGGTTTGAGGTGTGAGGAGACTGAACAGAAACACACAACATGGAAGCAGGCTTGTAGAAACACATCCAGTTTTTACATATGTTCTTCCTATTTCTCCTTATTGGGAGCTCAAAGCATGGATGTTGCCTGGGACAGCTGCACATGGAACAGTGTGGCAGTTAAGCTGGACAGAGACAGGCTATTTCTAGGGCTCCCATAAATCTCTGGCAGCACCAACAATGCTGGACATTTGAGTTTATACAGCTCTGGTTTGTTTCCCTCGTTCTTTCTTTTCTTTTGTAATAGTCCTGTGTTGTAGTTTTTCCATATATTCCCTGCAGATTCAGATTGATTTATTTGCAAACAGACAGGAGGAGCAAAATCTTGACCTTAGAGTCAACTCAACTGTTGAGAAATGTAGACAAAAAACACACAAGACAAGAACTGGGACACAAAGCATACGCAACTAAGATAAATACATAACTTAGGAATTCCAAGATGAAGAATGCCAAAAGAATAGATACTAACAGACAGAGCTAATTTATGTACACATTCTTTTCTGAAGTGATGTGATATCCAGTCAGCAGCTGCATATGAATCTTTAATGCTCAATGTGGTCTTTTATTTTCTTGCAATCCTTTCAGCCTTTCAGCAATGTCCTTTAGAAATGTTATTGTAATTGCTAATCTTAAATTAATTTACAAAAGCTTACATAATCAGGCTCCTTAGTGGCCTTGTGGCTCCTCTTTGGGTTTGTGAATGCTTGGGAACATCTGTTGGAAACTCCCAGGTGCCGTTATGGAAATCCTCTATTTACCCATATTCACAGTATCAACTGTCATGCTGAAAAATGCTAAAAACATATTTGTCAATGAGACACTTTCCAGATTTTCCTGCATAGTGGATCAAAATCTGATGTCACTGTTCTGTGTTCATATATCGATCCGTTTTAATAAAATCTCCAACACCACTGACCGAAATGAAGCCCAAACCATGACAGAGCCGTGTTTTACAGATGGCTGTGGACACTCACTGTTGTGCCTCTCTCCTCACCTCTTTTGTATTTATCGACAAGATTTGAACCAGTTTTTTTTACAGTTTGAATTCAACTCTCCATAAGACCTGTTGCCACTTATTTTTAGTCCAGCGCTTTTGTAATGTCTAATGTGGCATACCTCAGCCTTTCTCCCTGTTTCCCGTCCTTAAGACTGACTTCTTGACAGCCACCCTTCCACTGAGACCATTTCTGATGAGGCTTCATTCTTTAAATGGATCAGCTGAAGGTCTAGACGCATCTCTCAGGTCCTGTTTCGGTCTTTTGTCTGTTTCTTAAGGACATAACGTTTTCAGCTATCTGGTGATACCCACCACTTCCTCTTTTGTCCTCCACTTCTCCAGGTTCCTGAAGTTTTTAAAGATACACTGCACATCAAGCTGAGATATGCCAATATTTCATTTTCTAGCTTTTTGAGGATCAGTTTTTGGTACAAATACTTTTTTATGTTTGTCTAAATTGGCATTTTTATAGATTCATCTAAAAACAATTGGAACAAATTATGAGTTTTTGTGGGAGGCTGCTTGTCACAAATTTCCTAAAGATACAATTAAAAATCTGTTCTTTCCTAAGTTATTTGTTTTGTGCAGACACAACACTGGTTCGTCCTTTGTATTAAGTGCCTTTTTAATGCTCAAATGCTTCATAGGTCAGTGTTAAGTGACTTAACAAACAACAGAGCTTTTCTGTGAAAATGGTCAGGTCCAAGGACTGGACAGAAAACGAGTTTTAAATAAGCCCGGAGAGCTTTTGCGCCAGACAGCCAGTCTGATGAGATGAGAAAGTCTGGCTCTTTGTTAGCAAAGTATAAAGAAATGGGGGCTCAGAACTTTTGCACAGCCTATATGCTTTAAAAGCTTAACAGGATACAGGTTTTTATGTCTTGTGTTAGGACATAAATGCTAAAATATATATAATGGCTAATATGAAGCATTAATACTAAAGTAGCACCAAAAAACAAAGATTTCTTTTTACTGGAGATGCTGGTGATGAATTCCTGCTGTTATATCAGTCGGTGCACCTTCATATCTTGGTCAATCACACTAACAATCACAATAACCACATCACTCGCAGTTTATCTCGTGCTGGAAAAAGTATCTGCTCCCTCATAAGAGTGGGGGTAAAATGGGTTTTTAAGAACTGCAATGTTCCTTGTACAGTATCCACACTCCTGACCCACAAAGAACTCTGCATCTAATCTTAAATGAAACTAGTGACTCTGCCCATCTGCTCTTCATAGTGAGATAAGAACCACTCTCATATCTGTTGCCAAACCTAACTGCAGGTCGGAGCAGGTTTGCATAGCACACCTCAACTAAAGCTCATAGATTTAGAAACTACATCTTGTTTGGATCACTGCAAAATACAGCAGCGACTCTGGGAAGCTAATGCTCAAGGGGAAAAATATATATATATATTGTAACGCAGATTCAATTACTTCACTAATGAGCCTGTCTTAGTTGTCTTATGTTTTCTTATTTAAAGCGCACTGCATCTCTACATTACAAAAAGCACTAACTTTAGAATTAGAGGGGTGTGAATTCCTTTCATTGTGTTCACTAAATAACATTAAAGGCATCTGTGTGTTGTGTTAGCATAAGGTGAGAATCTCATTTCGAGGTGTGATTTTTGCACCACCAGTGTGCCACCAGTAACTTGTCAGCGCAGTGAGAGCAACAGGTTTTCATAGTGCGTTAACACAATCATCGTGAAAGAGGTGTTTTATAAAGTGTGTGAAAAACCACTTTCGTTTCTGATGTGAAATAAATAAAAGAGAAACAAACGCTTTAACAATATTTACTTCAAACATATGCGCAAAAAAATATTTACGTCCCAAAACACTGACTTTAAGTGATTTGATTGCATGTCAATTTAATTTAATGTTATATTTAATAAAATCTTGTCAAATGAAATTTACGTGATTGGTGTACACTCAGCTTATGTTTTAATGATGAAGTACTTGAATAAACAAACCCTTTGACTTCATATATTTCAGCTGCATCTTACTCAAATTGATTGCTTCATGTTTGTGAGGCCAAACAATCATTTTCAGTCAGAGATAAACAGAGCAAAGCAGACGGTGTTCAAAACAGCAGCAGCAAATCTAAAGGGAGCTATCATGACAAAAGCAGGACTGACTGACTTCCTTTCTGCAAGTGCTTTAACGTCACAGGAAAACATCAGCCCGAGCTTGGCGGTTTGGACAGAACATACCAAACACAGAAAGCCTCCACAGGCAGAGAGACGGCTGGGTGGGTCACGACTGGTCACTCTGCTGCTAAAAAGCCTGCCTGTGGCCTGAGGGAGGAAGGGCTGAAGGAGCAGCTCCCTACTGTGGGAAAAAAAGGAAAAGAAGACAGAGCAGAAAGCCCTGCTGTCGTTGGCTTTGTGTGTTAACTAATCAGTGGCAGCACAGTGAGAACTTGTCACAGTGTCACTACGGGGGTCTAACTGCCATTTGACTGACAAGGCTCACAAGGAGAGCTTCAGCCTGGTTATCACTGGGTGGGCTTTAGGAAGCAGGGGAAGAGATAAGTCAGGGGCACCGTTCGACCGCAGCCCAGGCAGACACCAACTGCATGATCACTTAAGGCGGTTAAAAGAGTCCCCAGACCAGCAGGTGTGCAACTGATGAGGCTGGAATAAGAGAATGACAAATAAAGCCTGTATTAGTTATTTTAGACCCTAAATTCTGCAGCCAAAGGCCACTTAAGGCCTCATTAACCTCTAAAATTAGTCATTCAAATCTGGAAATGAGTAAGATGCACTAAGAGTTGTTTGCACGTCAATCTGTAGTCACAGCGTGGCTTCACCGTGTGTCATCTCCGACCAGTGACTTCATCTGTGTTTTTCTCAAGGATATCCCTCTCCTTTCGAGGCACAATGAAGCAGCTTCCTGTTTAGAGAGTCCAGTCCTTTGCTCACCCACCCTCACATTGCACAAAGTCCACTCCTCCTGGGGTTTTGGGAATGATACGCTTTCATTATTGTAAAGAAAACAATCAATTAGTGAATTCATAAAGCTGAAAAAAGAGTGAAGTGAAGTCTATTTATTTCAAAACCTTCCCGATGAAAGCTGCCCTCTGTTTGGAGACGCAGCTCAGAATGAAGATGAAGAACCACGGGACTCATGCTGCTGGTTGCTCAGTCTACAGAACATCAAAATGACATTTAGCTTCCAATTATTTGAAGAAGACGCTTGATTTCAAGTTCCTTGTTTTATTTTTGATTTAAAGGAAATAGCTGTAAACCTTGCATGTTTGGTGGTTTTTGTGCTTAAGAAGAAAAAATTAAGCATAAGTAAGCTGGTTTCTGTCATCTGTAGCTGGCAGTCACTTCAGGAAATGCTTGTTAAAATACATTTCATGCAGAGAAGAAAGTTTTTCCCTTTTCTGCAGTTTCAAATCAGTTGAGTGAATGATAGAGGGCTGGATGAAAGGTGTGAGATGTGTGAATTTTAACGGAAGATATTACAAGTTATGGGTTTTTCTCTGTGTTTTGGAAGTGAGTAATGTATGGCAGACACTTAAATGTCTCTATGTACAAACAGTCGGGCTTGTTCAATGACAGAGAAGGACAAAAACTTTGTGTGTGTGTTGAAAACCCATATCAGAGACGAATTATTACTCAAAGCAGAAACATGTTTCTGTCTAAACACATGGTTGAAAGGGATTTTTGTAATGCTTTATAGATGACATGTTGGCCAAAAAAAGAAAAGCTGAGTTTTGATGTGTGAGCTAAAAGATAATTACAGCCGAGGCCTATCTGACCGAGTTATTTTCTGAAATCTGGGGTTTCTGGACTGTTAAACAGATCCAGCTGCACAGAATGACTGTTTTTTCCACTGACAAATTAACTTTGGAGTTTTGAGTTCCCTTTCGGAGTCTCTATTTTTTATGAACTGTGGGGAACTGAGAGAGGAGAGGGCGAGTGAAGGAGAAAATCAGACAAAACCAGAGGAGCAGGACGGAGCCACACTTCCATACACACTTGAAATTAAAAAAAAAATCCACTTGGCAGCTCTGTTACAGCAGCGCGTAGCTGCACCCTGGGGACAAACTGATAAGGTGGAAAAAAAATCCCACTCTCTTCCTCTTCTTGTGTTGCCGTGAAAACAGAAACAATCTGTCTTAGAGGTGCAATTTATCATAACGGCAAAAACAAACAAACACATATATATACATATATACATATAAAATGAAGGGGTCAGGCAAAAGAGGGAGAAAAAATCTCGTTGAAACAAAGAGTCGTAGACCAACCCACTGCAGCAAGTTCAGTCCTGCCCTCCTCTATTCCCACAGCACAGTCGCGTGTGGCTGTAGTGCGCTGTGATCGCAGAGCCTGCGTCCTCTCCTCCTGCCGAGGGCTCATTTCAAACTCTTACTGGATATTTCAACGTTTTTAAGGTGCGTTAAAGTTTTTATTCTCCAACTTTTTTTTTTAGTTTGTTTCTTTTTATTCTGCGTAAAATGTATGACTCGCTTTAAAACTCATCAGTGTAGTTCATTTTGACTTCATATCGTGTGTTGGCCAGCTCTTATTTTACGTATGGCAATTAAGGCTAGACTTAGTTGTTAAATAAATAAATGGCAAAGTAAATGAAATAAAATACAAAAAGCACAGGGTTAATTATGTTATCTATAGGACTTGTAGGTTTGGAAAGGTTAATGCATATTTACGCATGAATGGCAAATGGCTCTCTATGAGCTGGGAGCCACTTTGAAGTTTTTATGTGTAGTAGCGGTGAAAGAAAACATTAATTTAAGAAATTAAAAAGCAGAAAATTATAGCTTCTACTGCAACGAATTAAGGAAAATGATCAATTACAGCTTCCTCGTTATTTCCATTCAAGCTTAAACCATTTCCCCCGATGAATTCATTACAACTATTTTGAAGTTGTTACAGTAAATGGTCATTTCCCGCTGGAGACTTCCTGTCCTCATTAGTCATTAATGTGATTCCAATCGAGTGTAGTCTTTTTATTATTGTTGTTGCATTTTCGAATATTGGAGTTTAAGTGATCCCCTGTTTCCTTTCCTCCGCTGTTTCACGTCTCACGTTTACTTTTTCCTCTTGTTTTATGCAGGTTCGCTATCATCGCCTCCTAGTGCGCGCCCCAAGCATTGAATATTTTGATTTTTGGAGGAAACTTTGTCATACCACAGGAAATCCTAAGTGATAGCATCAAAGGAAGGCTTTCCACCCTGCATATTTAAGTTCCGAAAGAAGAAACAATGCTCAGGTGGAGGACTGTATGACACCTCATCTGTGGATCTAACCTAAAATCAGAAAAGGCAAAGAAAAAAAATCTCTGGGAAACGCAACAACGTGCTGCCTGTGTTGCTGCAGCCCCATCTTTTACCCCGAGGCTTACCTCTGCAACTATGTCTGTGATGTTTAGTGAGTACCAGAACAAGACTATCATCACAGAGCACTACAGGTACGTGGGCAAGCTCGACAATGAGAAGTACCAGCAAGATGGACTCAAACCCGAGGCCATTGCGTTCCTGCTGGTCTGTCTGCTCATTGTTGCAGAAAACGCTGTGGTGCTTCTGGCCATATGGAAGAACAAGAAGTTCCACGTTCCTATGTACTACCTACTGGGCAATCTGACTCTCTCTGACCTGCTCGCAGGCTTCACCTACATGGTGAACATCATTACGTCTGGTGTCCACACATTAAACATGACACCTGTGATGTATTTCCTGCGTGAAGGTGGTGTGTTCATCATGCTGGCCGCCTCCGTCATCAGCCTGCTGGCCATTGCCATCGAGCGCCATGTCACCATGGTGAGGATGAAGCCGTACCAGGGCAATAAACAGGGGCGCATGTTCGCTCTGATTGGAGCGAGCTGGGTGCTGTCTGTATTCCTGGGTGTCCTGCCAGTCCTCGGCTGGCACTGCATGGGTAAACTGGACCAGTGCTCCACAGTCCTGCCACTCTACGCCAAGAGTTACATCCTCTTCTGCATCACCATCTTCAGCGCCATCCTCATGTCCATCGTGGTCCTGTACGTCCGCATCTTCCGCATCGTCAAGGCCAACACTCAACGCCTCGCTTCGGTTCCGCACCGGAAAGGTCTTTACCGCAAGTCCCAGAAGTACATGGCCCTGCTGAAGACAGTCACCATAGTGCTGGGAGTCTTCATCGCATGCTGGTTGCCTCTCTTCATCCTCCTCCTGCTGGATTTCTCCTGCCCAACCGGAAAGTGCAAGGTGCTCCATAAGGCAGACTACTTCCTGGGCATCGCTATGATCAACTCTCTTCTTAACCCCATCATCTACACCCTGACCAGCAAGGACATGAGGAGGGCCATCATCAGGCTGCTCTGCCGACCCTGTCTCATGACAGAAGACGGGCAGGTGAAGAAAATCGGGATGCCCTTCCTGGATTGTAGCACCACTAAGACGCAGACGGATGCAGCTTCACACAGGCTGGAGGGCCTGGACACGACAGTCTCCTCCGGTAACTTTACACCCTCGACGATTAAAGCCATTTATCCTAGGATATCCAGGACATGACACTGTGCCTCGCTCTTGAATTAACACTGACAGCAAGCACTCGGACTAAGAACTTTGCCTCTAGTGTGTGATTCGATTACCCCTTATGAACTAAGACGCATTATCGACTATGCAACAGAAGTTGAAGTTTTGTGTTGTGCACTCTGACATTGTTTCAGTTCTCATCTAAAGAATGTGCAACATGTTTGTGGCGATGTCCAAACAGGGAGAAATAGCTTTATAGTTAAGCATTCAGTGTAAAAATATAAACATTTATGTTCACAATTCATATAAAAGTGTGACAGTGACTAACAGAAACATCAGTGCCTTAAATAGTAGCTTTAAGTTTCATGTAGGAAAACAACAACAACAAAAACAGCATTAGTTTTTTTCTTCCTTTGACTTCTTAACAAGGCCAGTATTCTGATTGAGCACTTAGCAGTGTTTGCACGTACAGAGAAATCAAAGAGTGTGTGCAGATGTTTCACATAAATGCATTTTGATAGAGTGAAACCAAAGCCAAAGCACGAGATTCATCCTTATCTCTCCTCAGCCTGTGTAGCACATAATGATATGTTGTCATAAATGTGGAGCATCCACACCCAGCAAAGCTGCTGCCAAACCCATGTAATTTCTGCCATATGAGTTTCTGGTCAGTGGCAATGCTCAGTAGAGCCCCCCCCCCCCCCTTTTCCTCTGCCAACATCATACGCTCAGCGGCCTAGAGGACGTCATACGGGGGGGCTGAGCTGGGTGGTTCGCTGCTTTGGAGGTCCTTTTAACATATGTAGCGACACAAGATGAATACCTAAAAGCAATAAAAGCTGACAGCGGAGGCTTGCAGACGCCTTCTGGGTTTGACAGAGCAGTATGTGGCAGTGAGATGTTTTACTGTGGACTTTGGAGAAAGCTCGAGCTCGTTGTGTTTGATGAAATGATGTAAACTTTTTTTCCCCCCTCAGCTTTAACTGATGCAGCAGTAACAGTAGCGACCGATCACAACCCATCAGAGTGTGTGCAACCTGGTGAATTAATTCTGTAATTATTTTAATACTGTACATTAATGAGAGTAAAATATATATTTACAGTTTTTTGTATACTTTGTAAATACTTCTAACCTACTTGCGTAGTATTTTTTTGTATAATTGTCATTTAAGTTATGATGGTTTTATAAGTGCACTGAATAAAAATATGTGAACGATTTTTACATCGAGGTCTTTGCGTCTTCTAAAGTTTCACAAGTCTCACAAGAGGTCGACATCCTTCCTGTTTCTCGCTACGAAAATATCTACTTATACCTGGCACTTCCTGACATATACAATAGGAAAACAATAAAATTACCAACTCGAGATATAAGAAAAAGTCAGCAATAGACAGGTTTAAAAATGTCACCTCTCTACCACCTACTGTACATGGAGAAAAATGTGAAGTCACGCAATAAATGATGTGCTTGTAGCACTTTGTGTTTGATTCGACACATTTCTGGTACTCTGAGACGAAACAACACCGTTACTTACTAAAGCTGGTCTTAAATTATCACGCCGCTACTTAATTGATACTAAAATACCTAAACCGACCATAAGTGGAGCATTTACCAAGTTACACAGAAGCATCGCTTAAATAATTCGGCAGAACTGAAAGCTCAAATACCTACTCAAACATCATCAAAGGAAAGCTCAAGAATACTACACTGGAACGTGGGCTTAAGTGACAAAACCCCACCTCCATGGAAACCACTTGCCAAAACCACCGAATGATGTGTGCTGAGGCAGAGGTATCGATGAAGTTGCAGAAATAAAAAAACAGAACTGTGCGCTTAATGCTCTGTTTACCGTAAGGAAACCACATTCTGGTAGCTGTGAATTTATGTCTCCCTAAGTCTGTATATGTCATCCTGCCCACTCTAAACCAAACACCATCCTGCAAAGAAAGGGGTGACTTAGTTCTTGTAGAACAAGGCCTGAGGGTATATAACACAACCCACAGTGTCATGCGTGGGCAACCAGGATACTTTATATTTGAAAATCTTTCTCCTGCTGCAAATGCACAACTTGCTAGTTCAGCAAAGCCACATATAAATGATGCTGGGGGGATTTTAATGGCCTCGTAGTTCATGTTTTACTTTTGAAAAAGAAAAAGAAAGGCCCAACAACAGCCACTGCAGACTGGACAGAGGGGAAAATTCAAAAAAATAACTAAAGTTGATATTTTTATTTGGATGTTTAAGGTGATCAATAAAAACTAAATAGAGCTAAAATTACAGGATGAGCGTGATTGCCAAATCAAACTAGATTCTGATAATAAAATTACACTGAAAAGTAAAGCTATTAAATTAAATACTAAGACACCCAGTTTATAATAAATTAATTAGACTACCTTGATATGGTGACGTTAATGAAGGGGAAAAAATGAAAACCTTTATTTACTGATTTAACCTCTAAATCTTTTTTTAAATCTGTCAACAGCCTTTTCCTTTAATCTTTAAACTATACAACTCAGTAAAGCAAAATGCCATCTCTAAAGACATTTAGAAAAGCTGTAGATGACACTCTACAGCGACATCTAGTGACCGTCAAACCACTCAGTCTCATCCCATCCTCATTACTGAAACACATTAGACTGAGGGCACCCCGACCAACATTTTAGGCACTAAACAAAAAAGGCACAAATCCAAGGGTGTGACAATTTTAATTTTTAAAAACACGAGAACAGAACACGCACTTCCACAGACAAACAAAAATAACACACTCAACACCTCTGACTACTTCACATCCGTCCTTCGGCTACCACTCGGTGCTGACGAAGCCCCAAAGCTGGTCGCTTACATCAATGCGAGAGCGCGAGGTGGTGTCGATGTTGATGGGGGTTGCCAGGTCTGCACCATAGTGCACTGCAATGTAAGGAAAGAAGCTGATGGTCTGAAGCCACATCAACACCAAACTTCAAGTAGAGAGAAGATGGTACACTAAAAATGAGAAAACATGACTGTACCTCCTTTTAAAATGTTCGCCGGGGTGTCATATTCCCACTTGATCTTGGTTATTAGGTAGTAGACCTGAGCCACGTATCTGTTTAAAAAAAAAAGAGAGAAAAGAAACAAGAATAAACAGAATTCACAAACAGTGCTTCAGATCATCTCTGATTACATGCCTGCACAGTGCAGCGTTTAAAGCTCTTTACAGATATGATAGACATGTAGACAGACATGTTGCCTTTTCTATTTTAACAGGAAGTACCATAAAAGGGTTAGAATATAAAAACAAAAGGAAGTACCGATACCATAAAAAAAAACAAAAAAACAATTGATTAAAAAAAAAAAAAAAAAAACCATCAAGATCTGGTCATAGTGGTAATTATTCAAACTCACAACATTGTTTAAAAAGCATATAAAAAGTGAAATACTCGAGGTGGGAATAATCAGATACAATAATATTGAGATTTTTAACATTCTGGATCTGCTGTACCTTACATTGTGATTTAGCACCTTTTTCAACTGCAAATGATGTGCTCAAAGTTCAACTTTGTCAGTTTTATCCAATGCGATAAAACTGAAGTTCTCTCCCTTCAGTTATTTTTTGCTGAAAGATGATATTATCAAACATACCAACACTGACACTCAAACCTGCCATTAGACAGCATCAGTCTGCAATCAGTCTGATACTGAATGGGGTCAAGCTGGCAATTACATGCAATCTATTTCTGATAATACACCAATTAATTGTAATACAACTTCAAAAATCACTGTTGCTGTCTACATAGACAAATTCACATTTAACAAAAATTGATATTTAATTATTGCAGTGAGCAATCTGTATTTAGAAATCAGATAGTTATCTGCAAACCTTCAACAATCTCTCTGAGTGACTGTGGTCAGTCCAAGTCAGAGTGCAACTGTTTGGAGAAAGGTTGCCCCCTATCAGGTGAACCGTGCAATCGCAACTCAGTCACCACAAGTTGCAGAATGCGAAAAAAAATCAATAGGAAGTCACCGACATAGACGTAAGAACACTGCTGTTGTGTGACTCAGCCATTAGATTGCTCTGAAATAGGAGGTAGCTTTGCCAAGCTAAGTGTAACCAGTGTTGATTTAATGCAAGTTTGCTCAGCCAACATTATACCAGGTGGTGCATGAGATGAGCCCTCTTATTTGTCATACTCCCTGACTATTTTAATTTATTAAAATGTTCTTTGTAAAGCCTTAATTCAATAGCTGATATAAGCATATTCAAACTTTGATCATTCATATCCAGTATGCATAATAAGAAATGCTGTTTACTCCAGAGCTGTCAAAAGCCCGGGCAACATTAAAAGGCAACCGTTTGGAGAAGCATAGCAGTTACAAAAACAGCCAACTGGAAGTGCAGGTTTGCAGCAAATTCAGAGGAAAGATTTCCACAAACACCCACAGGCAACAAACTCACTTCCTCTTCCATTTAACTTTATCAAAACTTTGATTATTGTCATAACTGATTATTTGTTAATCCTGACTGTCAAGATGTGTCTTCATTGCATTAAATATTTGACAGTAAAGTGATTTTTTTAAATCACCTTTAATGGTTGAATATTGTAATGCTAAATAAAAAGGTAAACAGAAATTATTTTTGCAGAGGTCTGTGCACATCTCTGGCAACTACAGGCATGCCTGCTGCTTTTTTTCCTCTCTGTGATATTTATAGGGCAATGCTGATGCTAGAATGCAACAACAAAACAAAAAAAAACCCTGATGTTCACACTTTGCTCTATGTGCAGCCTGTTAGGCATGCACAGCACAGTGAGATTGTGACATAAAGCTGGTGTGTCAGGCAAGATGAATTTTATGATCATGTTTTTGCTGTTTGGGGTGATCTCTGCTCGTGAAAAACAATGATTTACTTAGCTACCTCAGCAACTAAGGTCAAAGAAACACATGCTCACAGTTCTAATCTCATGCTTGCTTATGCATTAATGTGACTTTTTTTGGAATGACTGCATAACTGAACCACCACTACCATCCATCTGTGCAAGTCAAACACACATTAAAAAGTGAACTTTCCAGACCATGAGAACCATTTCTGAGAATTCGATAACTTAAACATGACTTTTTAAGAACCATCTCACATCCATCCTGATAAAAAAAGTTGAAAGAATTTAAAGAAAAATCCCAGAATTAAAAAATATCCAGATTGTCTTCACTGTTCACACTGAATGTTGTTGTAACATGTAAAGTTGAGAGCATCTGCACTTTTACTGTTGATGCACAACTGCACACACATATATTCTTAGACTTGTCTAAATCTTATTTGAGATGAAACCCTTTTTTAACTAACCGTACCACACTCACACTGCTGAAGGGATGACCTCGGTGGTGTCTTCTTCGACTTCACTCTGAAGAATCTCGAGCTCATTTTCAGCGTTTCTCAGACTTTCCAACTCTTTTTGAAGAAACCTGGAGGAGGGTTCAGGATAAAATGGACTTGTTTTATAGCCGTTTTTCTTCATGACAAACACACCTATAAAAAAGGATACTGTAATTCTGAGTCAGTGATCTGGCTCTTCGCTGTGCACTGCCTCAGCTGCTCCTCCAAGCTCTCCAGCTCCTTCTCCCTTCGCATCTTCTCCTGTTCCATGTCCAACAGCCTCTGACCTGCATTCTCTTCAATCTGAGCCAAATCTGAGGATGGAGGACAGCGACACACAGAGGGAATACAATGAAGTTTTTCTGACACAGACAGTTTACACGAGTGCCACAAAATTTCACAGCCTTCCCTTTGGATTCATGTGCCCATGAAAATGCACACGATGGTGTAAAAGGAACAAACGGGCTGTTTGCTTACCTTTTAAAATCTGTGTGACAATCTTCGCTGTTTCTGTGTGTTGATCAAAAAGAGCCTGATGCTCATCTTTCAGTCCTTTCAGTTTGTCAGGCTGACTGCTGTTGATGAATCCCACCAAAGCCTCCCCAGTCTCCTCCAAGTCTTGAAATTTATGACCTTGAGCCATAGTGGGCAGCTAGAAAGCAAAGAAGATACTACATTAAAGTGAAAACATGTCGGCTAATGCTGTGAAAGAGTTTATGAAGACTCATTAAGCTTCAGGGGTAAACATGCAACTGTGAGAAACACCCAGATGAGTTAGTCTGACTGTGTAATAACACAAAGTAAAGTTTGAGTATCTTGATAATTCCGTTTAACAAGGGGAGGCGATTATTTTCGCTCTTGGACATACGTTCCTGTTACAAACTGTACGTTAAAAAGTTTAGAAAACATTAGTTTCCATTTTAAGCGCTATAGGTGAAATTTTAAGGCCCATAAAGACTTGTTTACGTTTACGAATCAAAGCTTCCTTTGAACGGTAGTTGCGTATCAAGCTAGCATGCTCTAAAAATGCTAACAAACACAGTACGAGTACCCAACAATATCCTCCAGGGTATGTCAATCAAGTAACAACAGGGCTATGGAAGGAAGAAGCATGTTTTGAGGTCAAATTAGAACAGCAAACATACCGACTAGCACTCCTCCAGGATTCAAATTCATCCGCTGAGCGCGCCGCTTCTTTTCTTCTTCGTTGGTAGTAGCCTGACTTTCAGACCGGCCTTAAGCTCATACCGCCCCCTAATGTACACCAGTCAAATGACAAAACATGTGAGGACTACTTGACTTTACAGAAATTCCTGTTGTAATTTTACTTTAAATTTCCCACTTTAAGTGATTTTAACACGCTGGTTAATCATTTAACATTGCAGATGTCGACCTCTTAAAACAGCTTTGCATGAGGAATTGAATAAGGTACAAGTTGTGTGTATTGATACACTTTCAACCCTGTTCCCCCTTGTTATTTTTCCAACTATAGTTGGAAATGTTTTTTTTCCCCAACCACTCGCTTTTGAAACTGGCCAAAACAAAAGATACAACCCACTCAATACAGCAAATTGATTTTGCAGTTATAAGACAGGCCGACCAGCAGGCTGTTTTGAGCACAGAGCTATGATGCACTTCTAAGAGCCCCCGTGGATGACATTTAAAACAAACCACAATGCCATTGGGGTTTCAGAAATTAGCAAGTCATGCAGGTTCTCAGGGGTCCAGTACATCAATGAGCTGCTGCCAGATCTGAGTCATAAATGCCTGACATACAAAAACCACCCACACCTAAACATAAGCGGGCACAAATGACTCCAACCAATGCAAGATTACACAACAGAACTGGATCTTCAGGTTTTCATAGCTACCATTTAATACACATTTTATTTACATTATACAGTCAAAAGGGTCAATGTGAAGAAGTGAAACATTTGGAAAATTTGCCATTTTTCTCCGTGCTGTATTTCACACCATGATTATGAAGGATTGTATCTGAAACAGTGGCAGAGCTGTCACTCTTTTTTCTGCTTCTCCTTCTTCTCCTGAGCTTTTCGTTTTTGTCTGCCGAGTTGTCTGAAGTACAGTCTCTTGGGGTTCAGGCCATAGGCCTTCAGTCTCTGCCTACTGAACTCCCGGCCGCCTATCTTCACCCCGATTCTTCCTGAGAGGATACGACCACCTGAATGCTTGTGCTTCTTCTTAGACCATTTCGGTCTCGCAGTCCCACTTTTCACTTCTTCTGGTTTAGCTGCTGACACCGCCTCCTCTGTAATCTGGGGTTCTCCTTTATGTTTCTTCTTCTTGGGAATCAGAATCTCCTCCTCATCCTCAATGGCATCCCCGGCCTCCTGAAGAGCCTGAACAAGAGTCTGTTCTGTAGATTCCACAGGGGGTACTGCACTACCATCCTCTGCTTCTGTGTTTTGCTTCTCAGCGTTCTTCAGACGATCTCTTCGCTTCTTGCCCACCTTTGTCTTGGCCTCAATCACATCTTCATCGCCTCTGTAGGGTAAATTAACATAGTCACATATTGATAAAATGATTGGAACACATTCATTAATACAGTAGATCAATATGTTACTCACTCCAGATACACAGAGTTAAGGATTTCTCTCTTCTTCCTGTCATTCTGAGCCTTGATTTTATAGTTCTTCAGATCGCTCAGCTCTTCCTTTTCAGACCTGTCAAAACAAAGAAGAAAAGTTGAACAAAAGACATCAGATAAAGGGACGAAACGCTTAAAAGAAGACAGAACCAGCGTACCTGAACATGCACGTCTTCCTCAGAGAGCACCAGCGGTTCAGCTCCTTGTCATTAGCCTTTATAATCTGCGGAGAGGAAGCAGCCTCATTAGTTCAAATCAATTTTTGGATAATTTTGCATTTGCTGCCACTTCATCAAATCCCTGTGTGGTCTGCTCAGAGAGAAGATTAAGCTGAGATCATTCCCTGGTCAGAGCTCTCCCCAGAAGGAAGCAATACCAGATCAATCTAGCCAAGGCTCATCACCGCAGAACAATTCACCTACAGCCTAAACACCGTCTCCCGCACATGCTCTGCAGCTTTGAACTCTTCTATATGCTGGTGCATGTGGGAACAGAACAGAGTTGGGTGTCATGTGCCCGGACTCATGCATGGCCAGATCAAATAATGAGAGCAAATGAGATTATCACTACATGGCTACTGCAACACATCCATGACATCATTAAGAGCCAATATGGAGGCTACAAGAAGACTGAAACACTGAGGACACAGCTAAGTGAGCTGACTTCAGCTTAATGTGGTAATCATCATTAACCTGCCACTGTGCAAAAATGAAAAGCCTGCAAGTGCAACCTCTCTCACCTCATCTGTGGTCAGGCCAAAGTCATTGGGCACCACCTGCCTGTAGCGAAACCTGCACGGGAGGTCATCGATGATGTCCTCGTAGTCCAGCTTGTAGTACTCGTCCAAGTACTGCTCGAAGCTCTTCTCCTCTGAAACGACAGCGCTCCATTAGACAACATCCACGCTGTGTTAGAGAGCACGTGCGAGCTTTAACGGCACTTACGAGGATCAAACACAGGTTTGTTCTTGGTGATGACCTCTGCAAAGTGAGACTTCTTTTTTTTCTTGCCCATTTGAGGCAGATCCTCCTTCTTCATCATCTTCCTCTCCTTTTTCTTCTTCTTCTTGGAAACTGTTTGCCGACTGGGGTCATAGTCTGCATCCATCTGCAGAAACAGGTTTAAACAAAGATCTTTTAGTGAGAGAGACTGTTGATCAGGACAATCAGCATCAGACAACTGATCAGTAAGGAGCATAAGCTCACATTAAAGTCTTGATCCTCGCAGTAGGGTTCAGCAGCACTGTACTCCTCTCCATCATACTCCTCGCCATAGTCCTCCTCGCGTTCCTCTCCGGTCCAAGTGTCCCAGTTCCAGTGCTCTGTCACACACAGGAGGTTGTGTTCAGACATTTATGCAAAAAATAAACTGAGCGCCACAATCACATCAACTTTCTACTCATGACTCAGTGCAACCCACAAATGTGTATTTAGCACATGTTAGCTTCAATCTGATTAAAACTGGCTTCTCAGTTAGCTCACCCTCCAGCTCATCATCGTCCTCAAACTGAGGCTTCTCATCCTCCTCCTCTCCATAGTATTCATCGCCAAAGAATTTCTGCAAACACAAACTGCCGGTGAAGTTAAACGAGACTTTCAGTTCCTCCTTCGACCTCCTGGTTTAAATGCTGGAGCAGAGAAATCTGCCAAACGCAACGCAGCTGTGTGAACCGCCGGAGGCCGGCCATCGTTAAGGTCAACGCCGACAGCTGTTGCTTTGCTGCTCCTGCTCTGGATGTGAAGCTTTATCCATATTACAATCATAGCAGGTAGCTTGTTTACGCCACTCTTCCCCCCCTTTCTCTCTCTACGACTGAAAAAAAAAAAATACATTTTCCATAAATGAGTCCAAATTTTGGGTTATAATCCTTCTGTTTAATCTCTCAAGTCTCAGATCAACCCTAACAAGATTTCAGAAATTTCTCCCCCAAAAAAGATTTTTTTCAAATGTTATATGACATCAAGTTGTTTCATTGTTATCTTGTTACTTATCACTGGAATATAAAACCAGAAGTCCTCTAAATGTGGGTAGCAGTAAATTTTCATACTTTCCTTTGTGATCCACAATCATATGCCACTGATTGTTTGGCTCCTCCCAACAGAGTATATGTGGGTTTTATCTCCTCAGTGTGTGTTTGTGTAGCAGGATTTATGGTGCCGCAAATGTGTTTTCCTTACATCAAGTCCTGGTAAGTTTTACAGCAGATTCTAATAATTTCTTCTCAAGTCACCGCATGCCTTGGCACGTCCGTACCTCTCTGAAGGTTTAACCCTGCACACTCGCACTAGATCAGTGTGTTGTACTGAGCAAATGCTCCCAGCTGTCCCTACATCCCGATTAAAACACAGGTGAATTTGCCCTCTCCAACACCAAACATTAAAAACTGACATAAAAGAATTTTTTTACAATTCTTTTGCTTTATAAAAAAATAAGCTAAATTCTGGCATGTTTATTTTACATGTTTTTTTTTTTTTTGTTGATTAACGTGTTCTATCCTAATGCTTTATCATTGCAGTGTGAAGCACCTTTTTTTTTTAGCTTTAGCAGCTAATACTATTCACTCTACGATTACATCGTGGTAAAACGTTATGCATATAAAAAGCAGCATCCTCACCAAATAAATACGAACAATTGTTGTTGTTCACTGGTGTAAAGCCTGAAGTTTGTTTGGATGATTAGCTTATGTACTTGTACAGGATAAAGGTTAAATCTAACCTTTTTTTTTTAGCTAGTTGTCATGATAAAAGCTAAAAAGCCTGGGATTACAGAGAACCACACCTTGGACTATCTGCATGTGCCACAGTAAACTCCACAGAGACTCTCAGTTTTCATACATACAACATGGCAGCAGATGGCCCCGCCCCTCCCTGAGCCTGGTTCTGCCAGATATTTCTTCCTGTTAAAAGGGAGTTTTTCTTCCCCACTGTCAACAAGTGCTTCCTCATATGAGATCATCTGATTGTCGGGGTTTTGTCTGTATTACTGCATTGCTAGCTTTACCTAACAATATAAAGAACCTCCAGACAGCTATTGTTGTGATATTTGGGGATATATAAATAAAGTGTGTGTGTGTGTGTGTGTGTGTGTGTGTGTACACTGACCTGCATGAGCTGGTCGTGCTGTTTTGGATCGAAGTCTCCGTCGAGGTCGGCTTGATCGAAAGCGAGCTGCTCGTTCCCCGTCAGCTCCTGGAGCTTCTTCAGCTTCTCCATAATCTCTTTCCTCTTCAGGTTCTTCAACTGCTTCAGCTGCTCCTGCTTCTGTTCTTTCTCCTGAAGTAAATTTTAGGAAAGGGGTCAAATATTGACAAACGAATAAAGGATCAACTTGGATTCCTGTGGGTTTTTTTCCCCTTCCTTCTCCTACATGATCCACACCTTTTGCTTCCTTTCTTTAATTTCCTCCCTTTTGCGTTTCCTGCGGTCGTCCTTGGTGCGCACAGAGGTGGCGATGTTTCGGGGGTAGGTCTTGACCTCTTGAGAATCGGGCTCTTCAAAGCGGAAGTTGTAGCTCCTCTCAAAGTTCTCCTGGCGCTCTAAGAAAGTCTCCCCCTCCTCCTCCGAATCCTCCACGTCATCCTGGACCACCTCATCGTAGGTTGGGATCCTGCATGTGGCCCAATAAGTCATTGTTAAAGCTGGCAGTGTTTCTTCACTTCACGAGTAAGACATAAACCAACTGGTCCTCCACATACCGTTCATCATCATCATCATCGTCATCTAGGTAGCCCTTGTTTAGCACGTAATCCCTCAGGAAACGCTCCTTTTCATCCAGCTCTGGGTCATTCCAGTAGTCTTTTAAATATTTCTATATCAACACAAACCATTTATAACCAGTCAGTTAAACACAAACATCTTTCTCAACCAAAATGTAACTTCCTGAAGTCTCTCCAGCCTTTTTTACACACACTCACCATGTCCTTCACCTCCTCTGCACCCTCGAGTTCTCCCTGGCCTTTCAGCCACTCCACATAATCTGCCTCTTCTTTATCCTACGAGCATCCACAGATAAGTTTAACCTGACCTGAAAATCATCTGTAAATGACGCCAATTTAAAGATGAAGAGCACCAGGTATCAGCTTCTGACCTTCTCCTCCTGTGTTTTGATCCTCTTGGTCAGCAGCTGGGATGCTCTGTCTGCTTCACCAGCTTCATCATCGTCATCGCTGTCCTGGATGAACTTCCGGAAGCTGCAGAGAGAGATTTCGACTTCAGTAAGAAGCCTTTGAGTGCGAGAGCAGGACAGCACGAGGTGTCTCTTAACTTACCTTTCCTTCAGCTCCTTCTGCTCCTGCATGTAGCTGGGAGAGGCGGCTCTCTTTGAAGGAAAACAGAGGTGATGAATGAAAGCATCAGTTTGTTCATTCCTAAGGAGACATATTAGTGAAGAACTTTGCCTACCTCTTTTCTCTTGACAGCCTCCTCATCATCGCTGTCGTCGTCATCATCTTCATATTTGCTGCAAAACAAGAACAAGACGTGTTACAGGCAGAGAATTAAACAGGAAACACATGAAGGAGGAAAACACCAAATGCTTCCTGACCCACTAAGCAGCAAATCAGGGACTAGCTTTCTTTGGCATCTTACAAGATCTGTGTAATTAATTATAAATACACTTGCTGGCCAATACATTAGGCACACCTGTTCAACAACTAATCGCGCAATCACATGGCAGGAAGTCAGTGCACTTAGACATATGGACCATAGTCAAGACAACCTGCTGAAGCTCAAACGAAGCATCAGAATCAGGGAAGATTGTAATTCAAGTGACTCTGAAGATGTGAAAGTTTCTTCAACATGACAATGAATTTGCCGCACTCAGATGGCTTCCATTCATAGGATCTCAATCCAATGGAGCATGTTTGGGATGTGGTGTTTCACTTCATGGATGTGGGGCTAACCAATCTGAACCAAATGTTTAATGCTGTCATGTCAGTATGAACCAAAACCTCTGATGATTGTTGTTGAATTGATGCTACAAAGAATTAAGGCAGTCCAGAAGGCAAACAAGGGTGAAAGCAGGTAATAGCATGGTGTAACTAATTAAGTGAGTGTATGATTGTATATGAGTGTATATTGCATCCCTACCATGTCATTTTGTGACACTTCCCAACCAGAACACCTCAACCTTTTCAGCATTAAGTAAAATATTTTTCATATCAGACACCATATCCATCAATACCCATATTGATGTGTCAATATCAGACAGTAATAGCGGCTTACCAGCACATTAGTCAGGCTCTAATTTGGTACTACCTGTATATCCCTGATTGATGTAGTCTCACGCTATTTGATGCAGTTAAACAGACTTTCACTCACCCTTCCCTTTCCAGGATGATTTTTCTTTCATAGTCTTTAAGATACATGGGCTTTACTGCTTTCTCCTTCGAGGTGGAAGGTTTTGCATCACTGCTGGATGCGCCTGAAAGCAACAGGTAAGTCACTTCACTGCATGAAGATTATTACTAACCATCACAACAACGCTAATGTCAATACCCAACAATCACCTTCTGAGTAGAACTTAGCATCTCTCTCATAGATCTTTGGGTCCTTCTTCTTCAGCAGCGACAGAGTCCTATAAAAATCCCTCTCAACACCAGGGTCCAGCTCCTGAAGGTGAGAAAATCACACACACACAGTTATGTATACAAGCACCTCATTGATAAGGAGTGGAAGCAAAAGAAAAGTTAGAGATGCTAACTGACCACTTCACTGTCATCGGAGCTGGACTCTGAAGACCCCGAGTCACTCTCATCTTCTCGGTCTCCGTAGCGATCCTTCACTGCACAAACACAGCGTGAACGCAGAGATTATAATAGCGACTTTCACATTTCCCTGGAGAAAACAACTACTTTTAAAGCTAGCAATACTTCCCCACGTTGGGATGCTAACACGCTGCTTAGCTAGTGACACACTTACGTCTCTGCAGCTCTTCTTTCTGTCGATACTTCTCATATTTCTGCGCGAACTGAGAATTAATCTTCAGCTCCGACTTGCCCGACATGTTTTCACAGAAAAAAGTCCCCTGTAGTTTAAATCTCACAAGTAAACACAGCCAAGAGAAGTAATCCAGGTCGCTCACAGAAGCATGGTAACGCTGGAACACGTGGTTTCCGGTGTACGATTCGTGCGTTACGTCGATTGGCCGGCAGGGAGCGCGCGACTACCAGCTTGATGAGTTGAAGCCCAAAATCCTCGCGCTTCCTGTAACTGTAACGCCAAGTATCATGAGTTTGTGACTTTTTTTCTGTCCTGAAAAATCTGAATAAATTGCGCAATAAATTTAAATGACCATTTTCACTGCCAGTGCTTCTTTTTTTGTTATTTTAAATTGTAACAAAGTTTCGTATATGAAGCAACAAATTACACTCATTTACAAATGTTTATCCCCTTAAAAGATCTTTGCACGAACTAGTTGAATTAATTTAATTTTATCCATATTTGTACATTATGTCAGCCAGGGGCGATTCTAGGATCCGAGTTTTGGGGGTGCTGGGCACCCAGAGAGCTGCCCAGCCAGGCAAGATAAACTTTACTCGTCACGATGAGACTTCTTCCCTGTCTCTGTCAGTCCCTGCATCCTCCCTGTCCTCATCGTCTGTTGTCTTCTTCTCCGTTATCATCCATCATAATTTTACCATCTCTGTGCAAGTCTGCAAATTTCTTGATTAAATCATAAGATTCTTAAATTCATCAAGTCTCTCTGTGCCTGGGTCCTCGTCACAAAACATGACATCACTGTTTTGTACATTTTAACACAATTTAATCCCCACATTTGTGAAAGAAAAGCAAAACACTTTTTTTAAGTCTGTAACAAAACCATCAAATCTGATAAAGGTTATTTAAATCAGGACAGTGGCAACAACAGTAGGCTAAAACAATTTTAAGTTTTAGATTTTAAATAGGCTGCATAATTTTCAATGGGAGCAACAGGACGGTCAGCTAGAAAGAAACATGGTGTGACTCCTACCTAACTACATAAAGAGTAACTGAGGATTAAATGCAGCTAATATGTCCTGTTTTAAGTCAGGCACTTACACCTCCGCTCCGCTGCATCTCAGCCAGCCACCATCGTTCTGGCAGCAAGGGTGCTATAGAGCAGGGGAGAGGTGAGCTGGAACAAACATTTTGGGGGGGGGGTATCTATACTATTTTTGTTAAAATGTTACATGTCAACCAAGTACTGTATGCTTTTTATATTTTTAGTAGTGTGTCACACAAACAGCAAATATTGTCAAAAAAAGTAAGAAATCTTTGGGGGTGCTTTGAAGCACCCCCAAAAATGGGCTAAAATCGCCCCTGATGTCAGCTCTTCTGTAAGTACATATTTTGTGTACCTATTTGGACTGCGTGGCCTACATTTTTACATCCTATTGATTATACTGTATTTTTGAATAGTTTCCCGTTTAAAGGAATTTACATCTATGCTGCTTTATTCACCAGATTATGTTTGTTCTAACAGAAGTAACATTGCAGACATGTCCATAAGCTACACTAGTGTTCAAATGCTTTGCTAAAACATTGAAAAGTAACAGAAAATTGCAAAGAGCCATGATTTGGAAAGGAACTTTACACAGTTACAGATAAAAAGTCTTTAAAAATAATATGCATGAAATCTACTGGGCTCAAAAATCGTCCCAAACTCAGACAAATGTTCAAAAAGTTTGAGGGTAAAGCAACTGTTTATGACTCAACAACAGAAAATGCATAAATGGATACCATCAAAACATAAATAATACTTCTGTGGAGCAAAGTTAGTTTAAACAAAAAACGGTGAGAGAAGTTACCGAACAGGATGGAGGAGGGCAAGACTGTGTGAAATATGAGGCTGTTCTGATATGTTGTTGTTTCTTCTTTTGGATTTGATATTTTCCTTTCCAAAATAATTAAGTTACTGAATAAGAGAAAACCTTTTGATGAAGCCTAAAGATAAAAAAAAAAAAGTAGAGTGTTTGTTGCTTTCTGTTTATCTTTCTACAAAGCAGTCAGTGTAATTCATTAAACCTAATGTTTAACCTCAGGTTTACAATGGCCCTACGACACGGTTAGATATTAAGTCCACTAACATTTGCTATATTAATGATTTCTCACAGGTGACTCATAGGATAGAGTTGCAAATCTTACCCAATGTCATTGTAACGTACATATACACTCATAAGAGGCTGAACTGACAGGTAAAGCTTCTAAATATGAAGCTAACAGCAATATCTTACATTAAATATTTTAGCTAGACAAAAAAGGGTAATTTATATAGTTAATGAAGTTTTATATCTCCCCAATTCTTAGTATACAAATACTAACAGAAAATAGTCATTATAACTAAAGCTTAGACAAATGATTGGTTGTAAAGTGCAGACATTATCTTGTATGATTTACTTCAAATACACATTTGAGCTAGCTGTGTTTTATGACTCTTTTCTGTTTCTTGCTTGTTTCTATTCCTATTCCACAATGTTTTAGAGGCAAATATTGTACTTCATTACACTCATCTGAAAGCTTTAGCTATCAGTTACTTTTACAAATGAAGGAATTTGAACACAAAACATTATGAAAGAATAAATGAGGTTTTGTTATAACAAATTTTGTTATAAGTATAGCTCAAACAAATAGTAAATAAACAAATCAGGAAAAAGACTGACTAAATAGACTTTCAGCTATTTGCATACTGTTTGAGGATATGTGATATTTTTGCTATTTTCAGAAAAAGAGCTTCACCCAAACCAACAATTAAAATAGCACTCATACAGTGATGCATGGACTGGACTGGTTCTTATACTCTACCTGAGCACTGAGTACTTTATACAACTTGCCTCATTGCTTTTTTATAAGTAATTCTAATTTATTTAAAAAGTATACAGCGGTTATAAGAGATCCTGTTTTCATGTCTGATAAAATACCCACAAATCATTCAAAAAAAGGAAATAAATTTAAGTTTGAGGCATCGACAGCACTCCTAACACAAAATGTTTTTTAAAAACTTTAAAGTCGATGCACTTCTTATTATTGTTAACAATGCTGATAAATTTGCTGTCTGGTGAACAGTGTGTGCCTTTCAAATATGGGTTGTGTGTCTCCAAAAAACACGATCTGAGCAAAGGTCAGTGTTTGGTCCAGGAACTGTCTGCCCAGCTGACGGAGTTTGTTTACTCAGTATCAGGTGAGCAGTAATGTCATATCCCAACCCACTCAGGGACAACATCCCTTAAGCATTCGGTGTTTTTATAGGAACCATCGGTCAAATTTGTCATATGAATAATATTTAACCCTAATTAATGGAGTTATGTAAAAGTAGCCATCCTGTTTATGCGACCACAGAGCCTAAATATCAAATTAAATATTAAAAAACATGAAACATAACGAGTCACACGGCAGAAAGGCGCTTGAACTTATACATGTTCATCTGTGGAAGAAACTAAAAGAATCACAGTGGTTAAATTAATGATTAATGATCAGAAGGTATTTAGATAAAACCTTTATTTAGAAAACAGAACAAACCGTATTGTTTCCCAACAGCACGGAGTCTGGGACGATGTGTGCCCGATGTCAGCTCAGGAAATTGGCCCACACTGGATGAAATAATGATGCAATATGTTCATAATAACGCACACTACGGCACTTCCTCTGAGGAACATCTGACAGTCTGCTTGTTTTCGCATCCCTGTGTGGCTCTGTGTTTACCCACGTGTCTTTAGCATCTTCTGGCTCCTGTTATCAGCTCTGCACTTCGCTGCTACTCAGCCTTGAACCTTGCACATGTCTGCTGATGGATTTGACCGCTCGTGGACAGAGCTGTACCCGGTCACTGTTGTTGTGACTTAGTCCCACAGCTGATTTAGAATACTTAGAAGCATACCTCCCTACATCTGCTCACTCTTCTACAAATACAGATAAGCTCGCTAATTAATTAAATCACTTCAATTCACTATAGTAGCCTACTAAGTTTAACGATGCGAACGTTACACAGATTAAGTATTTCTTAATCATTTAACATCATAAAGTTTCTCTTACAAAATACTTTATAGCTCTTATACCGGTGTTATTATCTACCGATTTAATTTGACACAAATAAACAAAAGATTGTGAAGTTGTTTTTTTCCTACTTGTGGGCGTGTTGGAGAATTTCGGAGAATAGTGGGGTGTCGCTTTTGGCTTTGACGCGGACTTTCTACGAAATGGGTCTTGTTTTCAACTGACCTATATAGCAGCCTCAGCACAGCAAAAAAAAAACAAAAAAACAAAAAAAAAAACACCCATGTTTTCAGCCGGATTCGCTTATAAAAACAATACGACCACGATGACAACAATGAGAATGTGAAGCACACAGTCGTGGTAAAAAAGAAAACACATTCTCTTTTAATTCTCAGATTTTACCTATGGAGCAAAATAAAAATGTCTCCTACCATTTCTTAAGATTAGGAAAATACAACCTCAGGTGAATATCAACGCGTGCCGTCCTGCACTGTGTCAGTATTTCATTCACCCAAAATGTGTCAACAGTTATGTAGACTCCATGATTCAGTAGCTTCTAGATCGACTTTTAACAGCATTAACTTGTAGTAGTCATTTGTTGTGTCTCACATTGTTATGAAGAAATTTGCTTCTTTGCAACGTTGCTTCAGTTCATTCAGGTTTGCAGGGATTTATTTATACACAGCTCTCTTAATATCCCTCCACAGCATTCCAGCTGCGGCAGTTCAACAACATCTGTAATTTTGTTAATACAGAGATAACTGATTTCATAATAAATATAAGCATTTATTTCTGTAGAGTAAATGTTTAAAGGATGAAACAATATTAACAACAAGGGTTAGGAGCAAATATGTACATTTTTATGAACATTGTATTTACAGCCTTAGTTCGCACCGTCACTCAGTGTATGGCTTTATTTCCACCCATGACTATTTTTCAGCTTGAAATCCAGATAACAGACATTAACCCACACGATATTATAGTCTTTAGCATAACCACACTTGCAGGTACAGTGCTTAACACATTTATTAGATCACCTGTGATAAAACAACCCAGCTCCCACAAATATTTTAGAAATCTGTCAATCTAAACATTAATATTGTTATTTATCAGGCAAATAACACATTGAATTTATGTTTTTATATGCAAAAAGGATTTTTCCAATTACAAATACTGATAATTTAGAGCAGCTGTGGCATTAAAACCTTCCATTCAATCGTGCTCTTTTAAAGTTGTTAAGCACTGTAACACTGCCTAACACCATCTCACATGCTGTAAATATGCATATATACAAATCCACTCAGTAGCACCAACATAAACATGTGAACAAAATCTGTAGAAAAAAAAGAAACTCAACAATACAAATATATGATAATAAACCACAAAGGAAATCTGTCTGGACACGTGGCATTCTTTTGTCAGCGATGCTGGTATAAGGCAGCCGGTCCTGAGGGAGCACTTAAATACACATGTGACTTGGTACAGAGCACTATACACTCCGCTTTTGGTCACATGTGTCTGAATCAATGCTTTTCAGCCTTTCAGGAATGTACTACACCCCATGAGGGATCTACATGCAAAAAAAAAATTAAAGATGCCTCTCTAGCGCAGACATTGGACAGCTGAAAAGGCACACTGAGGCACAAACTCGTAGTGTCCTGAGATTCTTTTCTAGGTAAATGGAAGCGGTACCATTAGGTTGTTTTGGACTATATTTCTGCACAACACTAAGGCAGATTGTATGACGTATGATGACTTATCAGTCTGACATACTGAGGTCACACTAGGGTCACAATGGCGCATGTAACTCCCAGTGTTGCCCCCATAATATTACATGTGTCAAGAGGTAGAGCAGGTCATCTAGAAATTGTAAAGTTGGTAGTTCCATTATTGGCTGCTCCGCCTGCATCCTAAATATCCTTGAGCAAGACCAAGTTGCTCTCTGATGCATGTATGAATGTTAGATAGCGCTTCTGCATAGAAGCAGTGCTCGTATGAATGGGTGAATGAGGCATGTTTAGCATTTACATTCGCCTGCTGCATACTCAACTCTAAAGAAAAACTATAATCTGTTACTATCTGCAGTTTAGATTAGCTTAGCATAAGATAGCAAACCATTCCCTGGTTTTGCACAGAAGTAGCAATCACCTTGCTAATTTTACTACATAACACCTGTAAGGTGCTGACACGTCACTTTTCAGTGTTGTTTTTATACGAACTTAAGAAAAAAGCTCTAGAGATGATTTTCCTGTTTGACAAAGCTAGGCTAGCTGCTTTCGCCTGATTCCAATCATTATGGTAAACAAAGTTAGCAACTCAGGAGGCGAAAGCTAAACATTTGGTTACAGAAAATAGACTATTTCCTGAAACTGTTGTTTATCGGGGCGATCGTGGCTCAAGAGTTGGGAGTTCGCCTTGTAATCGGAAGGTTGCCGGTTCGAGCCCCGGCTTGGATAGTCTCGGTCGTTGTGTCCTTGGGCAAGACACTTCACCCGTTCCCTACTGGTGGTGGTCAGAGGGCCCGGTGGCGCCAGTGTCCGGCAGCCTCGCCTCTGTCAGTGCGCCCCAGGGTGGCTGTGGCTACAATGTAGCTTGCCATCACCAGTGTGTGAATGTGTGTGTGAATGGGTGGATGACTGGATATGTAAAGCGCTTTGGGGTCCTTAGGGACTAGTAAAGCGCTATATAAATACAGGCCATTTACCATTTTAAATGATAAGTAGTGCAAGATGTAATATTATCAAAAGCAGGCAAGTGGCTTGAAAGATGACACAGTTACACTGCCAGCAAAGCAGTTATAATAACAACTAAAAATGATCAACATCAAGGACTTCTCAATCTGATGATCGGGTATGTTTTGGTGAGTAATGAAGAAAAAAATGTACGCCTTGATAAGAAAAAAAAATTAACTGGTATTTTCACAGTAGAACGTCTATGTATCTTTGAGGATATAGTGGTTTAAGGTTGTCACATACAGGCTTTGATCACCATATCTTTGTGCTGCGTGAGGTAACAATGCTAAACGATGAAGAAGGTAGCTTATCATTAAGGCACCTCCTTCCACTCTGCTCATCATTTTTCAGTTCTCTGCAAAGACTGGATTGTCTGCCTCTTCATGCAAACTCACAACTTGTCTCTGTGAGGAATGCAAAGAAAAAATAAAGTTAGAAATAAAGATGCAAAATGGATACTGCAACAAAACAAGGTTTAACAGCATTTTTTTACATTTAGATTAATATTAATATTTATATTGTAGAATTACCACCTTTTAGACTTACTTTTGGGTATGAGTAACCATCAAGCCTCCTCCAAATGTGCACCTGCTCCTCAGTGGTTTTTTGATAAACGGGGTTGTCAAAGTGAATTGTGTTGGTGTTCTTCAGCCTGTAGTTCCTCCAGAGCAGAACGCCACCAACAGCCACCAGAGCGATGATCGCTATTTGATGGAAACGGATGCCGAGGCTAGTTACACATGATGTCAGTACTGGGTTTTCAGTGAATGAGCAAAAGCTTAAAGAGCTTACCAAGAGGTAGTATAACGTAAAGTGCTATTGGGGTGGTAGACACAGTCTCGGTTAGCACTTCAGCAAATTCAGGTCGGATATCTAATGCAAAGGTAAGCACAATATTTTAAGTTAGTGATACATAGAGCTGAACCTGTTATCTGAACTCTGCAAAACAACTCTCTTGGCACTTTGGCAACTCACTTGGAGAGGTGACTGGAGCTTGAGTGGTGGTCTGGGAGACTTTAGGATTTCCTGGCTGCGGTAAAGGCATCCTTTGTTGTGGTGTGGTGGACCTGAATGGAGGACTGGTAAGCCGTAGCACTGGTCTGGCGACAGTGCTGGGAGTTAAGCCCGGCACTGTAGTAGTTGTGTGAAACTTAGGCTTCACTATGGTCCTGGGTGTAGTCCTGAGTATGGTCCTCGGTGTGGTCCTGGGTGTAGTCCTGAGTATTGTTCTCGGTGTGGTGCTGGGTGATACTGGTAGCAGATAAGGAGGACTTGTGGCTGGAACTTGAGGCAGCCCAGTAGCTTCAGGTGTTGGCACAGCTGGTAAAAAGAAACAGGAGGCAGGGAGTCAGGTAAAGGCTGCTTGATCGACTTAAATATTGTACTTATATTATTATATATTATGCACATATAACATTGTAGCAACTATTTTATCGTGATTCGTATTACTATTGCTAGCATACCTGGTACACATGTCCTCATATCCCTGGCTAGCGTCATGTTATCTGGACAGACACAGGTATATTTGGGGGGATGTCTTCCTATTTGAGGAGCTGCCAGGCACAGGAATTCACAACCACCATTGAACACCTGACACCAGTCTCTTCCTGCAATGGGAAAAAAAAAGAACAGTGGAATCTTTGGAATGTACGCTTTGGATGATAGCTTCCACTCTCATGTCTGTATGCTAAACAAAAGTGAATGAGCTGGGCTAAGCACCCAATTAATAGATGCAAATCTCACTGTTTAGCTGACAATATTTCTAATATCAATATAGAAAAAGCAAGCCCCGACTTAACTTCATCTTATCTTTAAAAAATAAGTCTTTTAGTACTGTAACTCTCTTACCAGCAGGTTGTTTGAGGTTATGGAACAGAATAATGTCTTCTGGTGACGATAGGTGCTCCACCAGCGGCACAATGTCCTCACCAGTCAGTCTGTTGGCGCTGAGGATGGCACTGTTACTCACATCTGTCCAGAACACTTTTTCCTGCAAACACAGAAACAGTTAAGATTGAATATTTGAGATATGATAAACACTACAGTTTACATGTGCAGCGAGTTGTTTATGAGATGTACTGGTCATGCGTCTCTGGGTTTATCAGCTGGTAAATTGGTACCTCAAATACAGCAAGCCCCAGTGGGTGAGCGAGTTTGTGTTCATCAATGATGAGGGTGCGTCGACCACCGCCCTGAACATCGATACTGGAGAGGGTGTGCAGCTTAGAGTCCACCCAGTATAGCCGCTGGTTTAGCAAGTCTGGGGAGGAAGTGGGTTGGGGAAAGTTAGACTAGAGTGAACACTGGTGTTAACGTTTACATGAATAAATAATCAAAAACTTGAAACTGAAGAGACATGAGTGCTTGAGTTTACCGAGTGTGATGCCATTAGGCCACACGATGTTGTCAGTGACCAGTGCGGTGCGGTCTCCTCCATTAAGACCTGCCTTCTCAATCTTAGCTGGATTCCCCCAGTCGGTCCAGTAAACAAAACTGGAATGTGAAAAAAATAGTTCTGTTACGTACGCGTAACAAACAATATAGGCATCACTGCTATTACCAGTGCTATTAGCTTACTTGCTTTGGGGGTCTACCACAATAGCGCGGGGTTTCGATAAGTCCTGGTGGAAGAGGGTTTTACGTCGGCTACCGTCAGCAGTCACAACTGAGACCGTGCCACGAACGCTGTCGGTCCAATAGAGGTTACCATGGACCCAGTCCAAGGCAATTCCCTCAGGAGCATCGATGTCATTACCGATCACGATGTGGTGTTGAGTGGAGTCTTCAGCCGAGTTCATTGGAGTTCTGGGTAGAAAGTAAAAACAAGTGTCAAATAAGAGTATCATGAACAAAAAGAATATTTTCGCTCCGGTTTCATTCCTGCTCACCTGTAGATTTTCTTCTGGGATATGTCTGACCAGTAGATCTCTTTGGTGGCTATGTTCATGTCGAGCGCCACGGCGTTCTTTAGGCGAGGGATT
This sequence comes from Diplotaxodon limnothrissa, assembly GCF_057381915.1. Lineage (NCBI taxonomy): Eukaryota > Metazoa > Chordata > Actinopteri > Cichliformes > Cichlidae > Diplotaxodon > Diplotaxodon limnothrissa. The sequence goes on along the minus strand of NC_140599.1, from coordinate 8,818,810 downwards.
ACTCTCGTGTATTCACTTTTGTCCAGAGTCATCTTTCTGACCTCATGATGGTTAGTGAAGAAAAGGTAGGCTATTGTTCCTACAAGGACAGAATGAGGTATATTTTATTTTGCAGTTTCCTATTTAAGTAAAAGTGAAATTAAATGATACTAATTAGTGCTGTCAGCGTTAATCTCGTTAAAATGACATTAACGCCATAACTACATTAACGCGGCAAATCTCTGTTAGCGAGTTAGCGCGGATCACCCTGTGCGTGGGGCTGGACAGCGCTAACGAGCTAACCGTGCTAACAGAGAACTGCCGCGTTAACGCGGTTATAGCGTTAACGTCATTTTAACGAGATTAATGCTGACAGCACTAATACGAATACAATATGTATCCTAGCTTTGGAAGATAAGTGGTGGCGTTCTAGGAATATAATTAATACAATTTTGCCACTTAAACAGCATTCATGCGAAAGAGAGCAAGAGAGCTAATAAGCTTGCTAGCTTTAACTGATAAACTGAATTTGATTACTTCTGGCTCAAAAAAGAAAAAAAAAGGCTGCTAATGAGCATAAATTAAAGGCTTCGTGCTAATCCACAGACCAGTTAGTGATGTCATGGTATCTTTTTACATCTTTTATATACAGTCTGCACCTTCTACTTGTGACACTGTGTGAAATATAAACTCTATGTTTTCTTATAGAAAAAGTGCCAAAAATCTAATTTTATTTCTATTCTAACACAATCTTATTTATATCTATGGACATTCAACAAAACAAATACCAAATGCATAATTATCTTTATATAAATAAATCTAATTTTATGCTTAAAAAGGACTTTAATGATCCTTAACCCCCACCCCCCCGAAGTGTAACAGCGAAACGGTTTAGTCATCAAGTTTAAACATTTAATGATTACACAACAACACAAGAGAACAGCATGGGCAGAACACAGAGAGCTCGAATACTTACCAATGGCCTTGCAGTGTTTAGTTGCTTGGTCAACTTGGTAACCCTCCTCACACTCACATTTGTAGCTGCCCATCTGATTGATGCAGATTTGACTGCAGGTGTCTGGGTTGGCACACTCGTCGATATCTGAGTCGAATGAAAAGAGAAATGTCTTTAAAATTCAATGAACCAGGAGTCCGAGCATGTCGAGTCACTGTGTACACATGGAATTACGAGATCCTTCTTTATCTAAAAGCGCAGCCAGTAAAAGGGTCAAAAGTAAATAGATTATTAGTACCGTTTGTTAATCTGGTTGAAGTTCACATTTTTTACTGTAATAGTGTGGCCTACCTTCACAGCGCCTTGTGTCAACTAGGCTGTATCCAGGGGGACATAAGCACTCATAACCGATCTTCAGGTCTTTGCAAATATGAGAGCACCCACCGTTGTTGTACAGGCACTCATTGGAGTCTGAAGGAAGAAGACGAAGGATCTTTTTCATTGGAATTCATAAAGTATAGTAAATCTTATTAAAAGCACAAAAAAGCAGAAATAATCAGACAGTTATTTATGAGGGGTACTCACCACATTCCCTAAGAGGTTCATCTGACCAATCCCTGCAGTCACGTTTCTTATCGCACACCTTCTCCATACTAATGCACTCTCCGCTGCGGCATTTAAACAGGGTTGGGCCCTCACAGTGGGTCGCTGTGTATGGACATAAAAGACGAGTTCAGCAAAAATAGATTAGAGATTCACACGGCTGTCCAAAAGGTGGGACTCATACCATTCACACAGCCAATCTCATCGCTCATGTCCCTGCAGTCATATTGATGGTTGCACTGCAGGCTCCCATGGATGCAAGTACCATCGCTGCATTCAAACTCGTCAGGAGAACAGGTGGCATGAGCTAGGGGGATGAAAAGGACAAGAGATTGTAAGAAATAGCAGCGCTAATGAATTCATAAAAAGGGACAAAGAGATAGTTTTTTAAAAAAAAATTCATAATTACAGCAGTTAGCTTCATCTGATTGATCAAGGCAGTCAGCCTGTCCATCACACTTCCAGCTAACATGGATGCACTCTCCACTGCCACAAAGCCACTCCATCGAGGAGCAGTGATGAATGCTCACGAGGTCAGGAGTCTTTGTCCCGCAGGTTTCGGGCCACTCATCCGAGCCGTCGGTGCAGTCGCGGTCCCCGTCGCAGGCCCACAGGTGTGGAAGGCAAACTGTGTTGTTGCACTGGAAGGAAGCGGAACTGCAGGTGACGGGCGGGCAGGATTCCTCGTCGCTGCCGTCCTCGCAGTCCAGGTCGTCATCACACACAAAGGAGGACGACACGCACTGGCCGCTCTTGCAGCGGAACTCGGACCCCGTGCACTGCTTGGCCGCTGACAGGTCGATCAGAACAAGGAAGCAACATTAGCGAACGTAGGAAGCTGGGTAATGCATGGGGCTCTGAACTCGGACTTACCACAATTCACCTCATCAGCTCCATTCTCACAGTCCGCTTTACCATCGCAGTGCCACGTGCTCGGGATGCACTGGTTAAGACGCCCTGCACAGCTGAACTCTGTTGGTTTGCATGTTTTGACCGCTGGAAGTGGCACAACAAAGAAAATCTTAACTGAGGTCTTGGATTGCGGGATTGTGGAAGCACCAAAGAAAGTCCATTCACAGATCAGGTCACGGAGTACTCACCACAGGTACCAGGAAGTTCATCTGTGCCATCTCCGCAGTCATCAGAGCCATCGCACACCCACCTCAGTGTGATACATCTCCCATTCCCACACTGGAACTGGTTGGTTCCACATGTTATCAGTGCATCTGTGAAAGACGGACATAAAAAAAAAGTTCAAAAAAATTGTTTTAGCAATTGTTTATGAAGCTGCTACACCTCACACACCATTTTTTACTGGGAGCTCTAAACTCCACACTCCACGCCACACGATCCATCACACAACCATTAGCAAAATTAGCATGTTAGGTAATTAGCAGCAACACCAAATACAGTTTAGGCTAGACCTCATGCTGAGGATAGGTGTGTAAAATGTAATATCATTCAAACACAATAAGTAGAAAGAAAATCCAATAGCAGTTGAAGGTTATACAGGTGGACGAACCCAGTGACAGACTAACGCAGAGCCACATCAACAGCGTGGCTAAAAGTATTTCTGTTGTTGGAGTAGAAATATCAGGTAATCCCGAGAGATTTGGTGTCAGCTCACTAGTGCGTCAGTGTTATTTAGAGAAAAGATAAATGGCTAATCTAGTTACAGCATGTATGTGAGTAGGGCAGGGTGCCTTTATCAGGGATATGCTGATGTAGTCAGTTCATAATCGCAGTTGGAAGCTTCAGGCATTTATGGTTCCTGGTAGAAAAAGAACTGAAGGCACAAACTCTTCTTCCAAAACCTCATCTTTAATGGAAGCACTAAAGCTTCTGAGCTAGAAGAACCAATCAGAGTGCATATGAATGTTAACAGAAATTCACAAGAGCTGGTAGTTTAGGCCTTTCCTACTTCTAGCCTCTGAAACTTTGAAATAACCAGATTTATATAAGAAACCAACAGTCTGCGTCTCACTACGGATTCCAAAATGTACATTTTCATATGTGTGTCCCCCATAAGAGCAGCTCAATGAAAGCTAATCATAAATTATGTATGCTTACATACACATCTCATGCATAGTAAATCATAATGGACTCTTCGGAGAGGTCAAACAGCTGGTGTTTACGCGGTCATCAAATAAGGTGACGGCTTTCCTTGAGTTTATTCTTGTTGTAGTATTTTTATGACTCCAGATTTGCAAACATCTACACCAGGGAGAGATTAGCTATTCATTTTTATGACACAATATTTATGGCAATGGCAATACTGCCATCGCTATAAAGATAATGATTTATTTCATACTGACAGGCTTCTGAGGATTTCCTTGCAGGTAATAAAACTGTTCTTCTCTCTGAATGTTAAGGCTGCTCAGTGGACTTTTGCTATTTCTGCATCAGCTCTCATTCCCTGAATCCAGTGAAATGTTGGTCAGACCCGCTGGTTATTTACTTAATGGGCTTAAAGTTCAGACCTTGAAAGACAAAGTGGACTGAATGACTGGGTTATTGATTGAGGGCAAATCAACAACATGTGCCCATATGCCTGTTTTTTGTTTTTGTTTTTTGGGAGGGGGGAGGTTGCCAGTCTCTGACATCCGATGTATGTCAGTCACTGACCCTGATGTTAAATAAGATGCCCCTTAGTGCTCAGACTTAAACTTATATTAACACACCTTTAAAAATGAATAAGATCTAACGTCTCTGCATCACAGAGACAGAAATGCAGGTAATGCAGGTCGTCTGTCGAAATTTGAAACTTTTAAGCACAAGGCTTCTTTGTGACTGTTGAGGAAATGCGGAAGGGCGACAACCAGTTCCGACATGTTCCTGTCACACTACTTTCTCGAACTAGTATGTTGGGAACAGGTGTGACTGTGTGGCTTTCAAAGCTGTGAGAAATTCAGCCTGAAGATGACTGTGGTTTGGGATGATCTGGAGAGAATCCAGTCAGTTTCACGGTATCTGGCATTCCACCCTCCTGCAAACAGGGAGGATATTGTAGGGAGTTTATGTGCACCTGTAATTCATCCAAATCTGAATCAGAACAGCCCGGGGTGTTTGCACGTTTGGGGTTTTGCGCAAAAGGCGCTCCTTCTGAATCACTATGAATGACAGCGACTTTCAAAACCGGCTCTTCAGAAACCCCACCTGACACTTTTTTTTTTAAACAATCACTCACACACACACACACACACACACACACACACACACACACACACACACACACACACACACACACACACACACACACTTCAAACCTGATTGGCTGCAGAAGCTGCTGCGCTGAGCGCCAGTAAATGAAGGCACAAAAAATGCAGCTTCATTCAAAAACACACCGGCAAGGAAAGTCAAGGAGAACAATTATATTTAAAATTAAAGGCTGCACAGACACTAATGACGGAAAATATGAACAATGATGATATATGAACGATTTAAAATTTTGATTTTTAAGTGATAAAACAGAAGCCCCTTCAACCATCACCCCACCCTCCTCAAGTCTTTACATTTAAAGAAAGCGCAAGCGGTAAGATTTGATCCACATATCTTCACTGAACGGCATCAAGCTGGAGCACCACAGCGCACACGCACACACTCTGTAAAAGTAGTCCGGACTGCATAAATTCACAAAGTTTGGATGCAAATCTCAGAACTTACTTGTCTGAAAGACGAAGTTGATGAGAAACAGCAGGGAGGCGCAACACAGCAATCTCATGCTTGGCAGCTGCTCTGGAAGATGCTCCACTGAAAGCCTACACTGATGAGTTTCCAGCCTGTCAGTAACACTGGGGATAGTGGGAATGCTGGGGCACTTGGAACAGTAGTTGCGGTCTGCTTGTTACAGAGATGCTCCTGCTGGAAGTTCTTGATGATGGAGCTCCGCAGACTATAGCTTGTGACAACATCAGAGCCCCTTTCAATGTGGTCCAGGAGCCTGTGGGTGGGATCCGGGGGAGTGGGGAGGGGGCGGGGCCTGGAGTGGTGTGATTTCTGAGGCGCACAACCTCAACAATTGTGAGGCGGAGCTCCGTGCAGATGGGTTTCTACTATGAGTTAACCCTTTCAGTGTTTACGCACACCGGTTTCTTTCCTTGAAGGCAAATTTGGCAATCATGATGGCAGCGGGGAGTGTTTAAAGCTCCTCTCTGTGAGAGAGAAATTTATTTATTTATTTATTTATTTATTTATTACAGAATAGAGTCATATCCTCCGGAGAACCAGCATATTCATTAATATCCTCTGTAATGGACATGTGTTTTTAGTGTAACGTCTTTTGACCTATTTCAGATAGCCTACTAAGTCCTGATGTACTAAACAGAGGACACCCTGGCCTTCCCATTGATTTCTCATGTATTAGTGTGGCCTCCAAAGAGGCAGGAAATCAAACAGTTCAATGGGAAAATTATTTTTTTCACCTGTTGTCAGGAGGATATTGTTAATTTTACTGCCAAATGAAAAAGGTAAATAACTCAGAGCAGCTGTCTAACCACTGGTTTAATGCCAGGACAGGATGGATAATTATGTGTGTGACTGTCTGAAAGTTGGATTCACATTTAATTCCAGCTGTCAAATCCTGAAAATCAAAATCAATCCTTATCTTTTCTTAAAATATTCAGCTTATTTCTAAAATATTTTCCTCAAAGTTGATTCCCCCCCCCCCCCCCTCACAAATAATTTTTCATTATAAAAATGTAAATCTGACAACCAAAATTTAAAATTTCAGCTACACAAAATATCAGATGTTTCTATAATAGTGGTAATAATGGGTGTCAATAAATCTAATGGGGAAAAAAAAGTATTTTCATCATTTTAACATTTATATTGTCTAATAAATCTGTACCAAAAAAAAAAAAAAAGAAAAGTCAGAGAGACACACAAAGAACACCAGCATGTGTAGTCACAGCTAAAAGATCCACAAGAGGAATTCTGAAAACGAAAAACTAGACAGTCTGCGTCACAGTCACTACATGTGGAAGTGTACAATCAAGTTTGTTGGTGGACATGTAATATAATATTGGACATGTAATATTTAAAGCCTGGGGGAAACCGTGTGCGACACTGTGGGAACAAACTGGTATTAATCTCAGTTTGTGAGTCACAAGAACAGGATCTTTCAGGACCTCTCACACACACACGCTAATGGTGGAAAATGGAAAATTATGACAATAACATAAAACCACGTAGTGTCGTAGTTTATTAAGCACAAGCGTCCTGTACTAAACATTTTCTGCCCAGTCCTTCAGACTGAGCCTGCACACCTTTAACCCTGCATTTAATTGCATTGTTTTCAGACCTTTGTTAACTTCCTTGGATGAGCGGCTACAAACAGCAGTTACCCCCATCCTCTGCTTGTGTCACACCCTATCGCTGAAACTATGTCAGTAAGTTATGCTAACTGGCATTTTTTTCTTTCTCTTTTTTTTACTAGCAAAAACACACATGGCCTTTCGCCAGCACAGATTTGCCTTCTTTTTCTTTCGTTATGCATAATCCCAACCTCCCGACCTTCTGTCAACAATTTCTGGTTCTTCTTGTCTCCACAACCCTTTTCTCAATCGTCGTTTCTCCCTAAAAACTAACCAAATTTTCATCTCCAACCCCCCTTTTTTACTTTTACTTTCCTTAAATCTGGTTCTTCCAGATGAAGCAAGTTTTCGGCTTCACCTTTGCTCTGACACCACAGTGGGACAATAGAGAAGTCACAGCTTTTAGCTGTATTAACTATTTCAGAAACAGTTTTGTGTGTTCAGCTACACCAGTGGAACTGCTGCCAGAGCGAGGACACATTACTGGAATTTTTTTAAAATGTTGTTATGGCTGGGTGTGGCTCCATGGATCAGTAGTGCACAATAACTACTTTCTTGGCAGAAGATACATTTCTCCTGAAAATAAGATAAGTAACTACAAGCTAAAATATCCTGTAGTACAGGAAGTACAGGAAGTGAGTGATACAAATACATCTCAACAGACAATATTTACAGGGGAACTGCAAAAAGGAAATAGCAACCACAAAAGAGAGTACATAAGTGTGTGAAACCTTCAGTCTTGCTAGCGGCCAGCCGGGAGCAACTTTTTTACACCTGACCAGCTGCTCTTAATGCAAATATCGAATTAGCCAATCACAAGGCAGCAGCTCAATGCATTTAGGCATGCAGACATGGTCAAGATGTTTTGCATCAAACTGAGGATCAGAAAGGGAAAGACAGGGGATTTAGGTGGATTTGAATGTGACACAGTTGTTGGTGCCAGATGGGCTGGTATGAATATTTCAGAAACTACTGAGATGACCACATGACCATCTATGGGGTTTATAGAGGATGGTCTGAAAAAGACAAAACATTCAGCGAGCAGCAGCTCGCTGGGAGAGAAAGCCAAAAGTCAGAGGAAAATATCCAGACGGGTAAAAGTAATTACAGTCGTTACAAGCAAGATGTGCAGAAGAGCATCTTTGAATGAACAACATGCTGAACCATGAAGCAGATGGGCCACAGCAGCAGAAGACCACACCCGGTGCCACTCGTGTCAGCTAGGAGCACTCAAAGCTGAGTACAATTTATCTTATGAGTGGAAAGTCACCATCATGTCAACTGGCGGTTTTCTCAGTCAGATCAACTCCACTTGTGGCATTTCAGAAAACCAGCATGGAGGCAAACAGAATGCTGAACTTAAAGCTTCAAAACAGGACTGCACAAACCAAAGGGGGATATTACAAGGGCTACATCCTTCTGTCATTTGCAGTCTATGGCTGGGACATCGCCCCAACATGCTAACCAAATCAAAACATCGCAGCAAAAGCACAAATGCCCCTGGGCGCAGTAAGAGGAAATAATATCATATGATTAGTAATGCTTAACTAACAGATGAATTAATAAATGAATGAATGTGGTCTGTGTCTGCTGCTCCCTACTTTTTTCACTTTTACTGATTTGTTTATTAGATTAAGAAATGTATACAATAATCCTCGTATGAATAACAGGTGTATTGGTGTATTTTTCACATAGTAAAACATACATGTGAACAAGGCTCGTTGCATAAATGTGCTCACATTTGTATACAGCAGTGAGTGAACAGCCCTGGACACAGGTGCACTGTAAATGTTTATTACTTTATTCATGCAAAATTATACAAAGCTGTATTAGTTATTGGAGGGATGAGGGTACAAATATCTCAAATACATTTCTCAAATATCTCATTTAAATTCTATATTTTGCAGATCCACGAGGAATAGGATTTGTCTGTTGGGGTGAGATCATATTCCTCATTTTTGAAGCCATGGTCTCCTTGCTCCTCTTCTCCCTGGTCTGACAGTAGACAGAGTCCTGTACAAGTGTACCACACATATTGTGTGTCTCTGAGCACATACTCTATGTGTTTTAATGTATTTCTGTGGTTGGGTTGTCTCCCTCTTGTGTCTGCACCTTCTCCTGAATCTCTCTTATCTGTAGTTTCCCTCAATCTCCTGTTTTTTCCATCACATAACAGACATGATGTGAGGAGAACACAGAGATTTAAGAGGTTACTGTGGTATTATTAAGTAAGTCAAATGATACATTTTTACTAGAACCATGTTTCCTGCCATTTCTTTCTTCCTGTGAGGAGCTGCTTCATGGCCTCTCCTTGGTGAGGTTGATCTGCCAGCACTCTTCTAAGAAAAGACTTTTCTGTGGGATCCTGGTAATAAACACATTGTATGTTGTTAGATCTGTTTTTTAGGTTCTGGTATTTTTTTGTAACTTTCTTTCTTGTTGATCTTTTTAGAATTAACGGTATTCCGATGGTCTTCCTTCTTTAGTTTACAGGTTGTTGGCACTAATACTTTGAGCCTGTCTTTAATTGAAGACTCACTCCTTCAAGAATGTCAGAGTCTGAACCCAGAGAGAAAAAGCTTCAACTGTTCACTGTGTCCTGGCGGAAATTTCTAAACTCCGAGATAAACTGTTCCTAACCTTGGCTCCAAGAGACACAGGTCTGTGAAAATGAGACGGTGGAGCACACGTTCACGTTGTCGTGCAAGGAGGCAAATTCAAAAGTATTCCTGCAACTCCTTAAAGCATCTTGAGGAGCAGAAGGAAGAACTGAAACTGAACTGGAAGCTGTGTCAGCCAATCAAAGCGGGAGCTTTTGCCTGACACCTGGCTGAGGGTCTCATGAAAGACGTTAAGGGTGCCTCTTGGCAGCTGGCAGCACCACAGCCACAAAAGGGAACCTCAAGTCTGCTGTGCGTTTTTTCAGATAACATCAAGCCTGTCTATATGGCATGCAGATTATACTCAATCCCCTTAAACAGAGAACAATGAAAGAGAGCTCACACAACTGGAGCTGCATCGGCAGGAAGACCGATTCTGTAATGTATTACAGAATCTTAAAAAACAAGAAGAAGACGTTGTTTTGTTCACTACATGCAATGTAGAGAAGATCAATCCTGCATGAACAGTGACACCACCACCCCAAGCATCAAGACCTCACCAACCAACCGATGAGCACTGAATGAAAACATCAGTGTAAAATTATTTTTTTAGAATTAAACAGCACTTGCTTACTTAATAGGGTACTTACTGCCATATTGTTTTAGTTGCTAACAAACATGTTATATACTGCAGATACTTCCAGTAATGACTCAAAAATCCGATGCTGTAAAAGTTCAAAATGTCATGAAAGCTTATTCTGTTTCTGCAAGTCATGTTTCTAGCGACGCCTTGTTCTTTGGATGCAACTGAATGTCTTTGTTCAGGGGAAATTTTCTTTGTGTAAGAATTTCATTTTATACACAAAGAAAATAACACTGTTAAGCTTGATACTAATTGTAGACTTCGTATGGTGAGTATGTGTGGGGAGATTTCAAACTGTGCTCACAGAGACAGTCTCTATTAGGGTCCCTGAAATCTGTGCTACACCTCAGATTAATATTGTTTTGTAACAATGACAAAAAGACACAATAAACATTTAGATCTATCTATATGTTGCTAAAAGACGTCAGGCACATTTTTAATGCAACATTGGTAATCTCGAGCACTGACAGGAAGTAGAAAACTAATGGTTTTGTTTTTTTTGCCTACAGTAAATGATATAACACACTGGCAGCAGGGAGGGGAGCTGACACTGAATTAAACATTTTAATTTCTGAATATATTTTCAGAAGATTTTACAATAACTTCAAATATAAATTCCACACACAAACTGCATTTACTGGATTTAATAAGCAACTTCTGATTCTGTTTGTGCTTTGCTGACTTTGAAATATTGTATTTTATATGTAATCTATCAATTTTCTTACTTGCTTGTCCAGTTTAGGGCAGTTGGCAGCTTGGGCCTGTCCCAGCTATGAGAAAGCAAAAGGCAGAGACATACACTGAACAAAAATATAAACGCAACACTTTTGTTTTTGCTCCCATTCCCCATGGGATGGACGTAGAGACCTAAAATTCATTCCAGATACACAATATAACCATCCCTCCCAAACAGTGGTCACAAATCAGTCCAAATGTGTGGTAGTGGGCACATCTGCCATATTGAGATAATCCATCCCACCTCACAGGTGTGCCACATCAGGATGCTGATCTGACATCATGAGTAGTGCACAGGTGTACCTCAGACTGCCCACAACAAAAGGCCACCCTGGAATGTGCAGTTTTGTCTCACAGCAAAATGCCACAGATGCCACAAGCAATGAGGGAGCGTGCAATTGGCATGCTGACAGCAGGAATGTCAACCAGATCTGTCGCCCGTGCATTGAATGTTCATTTCTCAACCATAAGCCGTCTCCACAGGCGTTTCAGAGAATATGGCAGCACATCCAACCGGCCTCACAACCGCAGACCTCGTGTAACCACACCATCCCAGGACCTCCACATCCAGCAGGTTCACCTCCAAGATCGTCTGAGACCAGCCACCCAGACAGCTGCTGGAACAATTGGTTTGCACAACCAAACAATTTCTGCACAAACTGTCAGAAACCGTCTCAGGGACGCTCAACTGCATGCCCGTCGTCCTCATCGGGGTCTTGACCTGACTCCAGCTCGTCGCCGTAACAGACTTGTGTGGGCAAATGCTCACATTCGATGGCGTCTGGCACGTTGGAGAGGTGTGCGCTTCACGGATGAATCGTGGTTCACATTGTTCAGGGCAGATGGCAGCTGAGAATGTCCCAGTTCTTGCATGGCCAGCATACTCACCGGACATGTCACCCATTGAGCATGTTCGGGATGTGCTTGACCGGCGTATACGACAGCGTGTACCAGTTCCCACGAATATCCAACAACCTCGCACAGCCATTGAAGTGGAGTGGACCAACATTCCACAGGCCACAATTGACAATCTGATAGACTCCATGCGACGATGTGTTGCACTGCATGAGGCAAATGGTGGTCACACCAGATACTGACCGGTTCTGGGTCCCCAGACCCCCAATAGCGCAAAAAACTGCACATTCCAGGGTGGCCTTTTGTTGTGGGCAGTCTGAGGTACACCTGTGCACTACTCATGATGTCAGATCAGCATCCTGATGTGGCACACCTGTGAGGTGGGATGGATTATCTCAATATGGCAGATGTGCCCACTACCACACATTTGGACTGATTTGTGACGACTGTTTGGGAGGGATGGTTATATTGTGTATCTGGAATGAATTTTAGGTCTCTACGTCCATCCCATGGGGAATGGGAGCAGTAACAAAGGTGTTGCGTTTATATTTTTGTTGAGTGTACATAGAAAGATTCACACCTATGGCTGATTTAGAGTTTGGACAGTGAGATGAAACCACAGTACCAGGCACAAAGAGAACATGCAAAGTCCACACAGAAAAGCCCCCTAGTGGAATCTGAACCAGGAAACCTTTTACTGTGAAGTGACAGAGTGCACGACTTAATACTATTCCACTATTCCTATCCATCCACCCCTTGCTTTAACATCATAATTTAATATTTCTATCTGAATTTCTATAACACCGCCCAAAAGTCTTGAGTCTCCTGTCACTTTCAAATATTTTGCTTCCAAGGAGCCAAATCTGTTGAGAAAAGTTCTCCAGCTTTCTGAAGCTCTTTCAAAGTTCTTTGGACATTGGCTGCTTTTTCACTCGTTTTCAGTCCCGTCCTCGTACCCGATCATTTCAAAGGAACACCTTTGTTGTTTAAACCACTTCAAGCATTAAATATGAACTCAAAAAAACAAAAAACAAACACATTTTAAATGGTATGTCTGGGCACTTTGTTGATAGCAACCTGTTTGTACCAATAGGATGATACCAAAAATCTATTACTGAATAGATTATAAATAGACGCATAGTGAAGCTATTGATGAAAAAATATCTACAACACATGAACTGTATCTGAAAGTCATGCTTTTAAGAAATGGGAACTAATAAATGTGTTTGATTTTGTGGTTAACCGTCCCAGTGTATAAATACACTCAGACAGCCAGGCTTGATAACACTTGGTTGTAGGCTAAGCGTGTATTTGAAACAGTCGACAACAATGAATAATTATGAGATGCCTTTATTGTACTTTTTTTGGAATCCAGTGCCACAGACACGAGAAAAATGGTCCAATCCCTCCCTCCCCCAATACAAACAGCCTGACAGGAAGGGTCTGCAGGGCGGGGGGGGTGTACCGTGATCCCGCTTGTAGTCTTAAATTAAACACAGATAATAATGAAGACACATCCAGGTGCATTTCAACAGACACGCACGACATGCATTCAAAAAGGGCTTTTAAAGAACGCAGCGAGTCCTGGTTCACACGTACGCTCTTGTCCCAAAAAGTAAAAGACGACAAAATTAATACCACTTAAAAAACAGTTTGCTGTCTTTATGGCCGTCAGTCTATAATAATTCAGGCTCTGTCATTTTTCCCACTTACAGAAAAGAGAAAAACAAGGGCAAAGAGACACACTACTATTCATAATGGGAAAATGGTTTAAATATGGAAGTGGAGGGTTCATAGCTTTCATATTTTAGTTTTTTTTATTATGTTTTTTAATTAATGGTATGCTTTAATGAGAATACAAGTTGTCTCACTAAAAATCAGCTCATCTAGGTAAAACTAGGCCTGTCCACTCAATCTGCAGTATCTAAGTAAAATATATAAAGTCCAGTCAAGGGCTCAGTGGGTCGTTGGTCCAATCAGGAGGCGGATCACTTCAGTCTTCCTCGCTGCCACTGGCTGAACGCTCCTGAAGGAAACGGAAACAAAGATTTACTTTCACTATTCAACAAGACCTTGAGACTACACAAGCACAGAGTGCCCATCAAAAGTACCGCAAACACCACAAAACACGAGTGGCGTGGAAATGATCCCAGCTCAGACCTAGAATAGAATGACTGGGTTGTTGTGAACTGTCTGAAGGGAATCTCCATTACCAGCACACCAGACTAAAGATGTGGCAATCATCATGATGATCAATGTATTTGATTTTGGTATTTTAAGTTTGTAAAATGAACAAGAAAACATTATTTACCATCACAAAATGTATGATTATGAGAAGTTGTTAGAGAATAGCTGCTCAATAGTATCAAGAATTTGAATCATGGTCAGTTTGGCTGCGTTTTATAATCCAGATTATATCTTTAAAAACAAATCTTGTGTAACTGAAATTCAAATGTAAAATATATTCATTAAAACAAAGCCCCTGTGTCAAATACTTGTGTGTCACAAAAGGATTTGTTTTAATGATTTAAAACAGGAAAACATCTGAGAGAGTGAATGCAGAACCGTTCTTCTGCTCATTCTTTCCAACAGGTTCTAAAAGGGAACTCAAAGCTCTGTCGTTGTGACGGGAAAATCTGTCATTTAAATACATTAACATGAATGCAGAAGATTCAAGCTTTGGTGTGTGTGTGTGTGTGTTCGTTCTCCTGTTCTGCTCTCACCTCTTCCTGTTCCTCCTCGCTGTCGTCGTCGCTTACCACGGGTTTAGCCCGGGCTCCGCGGCCCCGCCGCCGTTGTCCTTTCCCTCCTCTCTCCCCCTTCTCTTTCCGGCCCAGTTTAATCTTGACCTTCACTGAACGACCTGATGAGGGATCAAAGATTGCAAACAAAATAATGCTGAGTGAGCCTCACCGCCCGCTGATGCTATAAAAGCTACCGTGCCCCTCCGATACTCACATTCAGACTCCGAGCCTTCATCCACCTCCTCCTCTTCCTCCTCGCTTTCTTCTCCCTCGCTTTCATCCTCCTTCTCGATCTTCTGTCTCACGCTGGTGAAGACGGACTGGAGCACAATGGAGTCCTCGTAGATCTAAAAAAAACAAATAAATAAATAAATGGTTAAAGAGAGAAACAAAGTTAGCTTCCAAAATAGGAAAACTTGTAAGTTAAATGAGTTGAATATATCAAACACTGGTGAGCGTGTGCTGCTAGCATCACTCACCAAAGAGCCCTCCAGGTTGAAAGTCTGGGCGTTCTGACACAGCAGCATCACATCCTTCTCCAGGTCGTTCAGGCTGCGGTATTTGTGGCTGCGGATCCGCTCCTGATGCACGGAGAGAGAAACAACAGGCAGCAGTCAGATATGCAGGATTTAATAAGTTGGAATCTAAAAAAGAAATACATATATATATTTAAAAAAAACCATTGATGAGGTAATTTTTGATCCTCACCTTGATCTTTCTGAAGTCCACTGGTTTGCGGATGAGCTCATAATACTCGGGAAGCTCTTTGCGAGATGGGAGCTGGATGAAGACTTCGCTCAGTTGTCGGCCATTTCTGCAAAGACGAGGAGACAAGTTAGTTAAAAACGCAATCAAACTAAATTTTCACCCCTTCTGCTAATCCTGCGCTCTTCAGAAGAGCGGTCTCCTCACCCGTCCTTGTATTTGATGACAGCGTCAACAATCTTCCTCATTTTCTTAGTGAGAGATGGAGGGTTAGGAGAGAGCTTCTCAGCAGGTGGGCGACCCCGTTTCTTTGCTTTCTTTCCATCGTCGTCCTTGTCCCGCCCGCGGCCGCTGCTGGAGCTGGGTGTGGCCGGGCCACCGTCGTGATCACGGTCTCTCTTGCGCTTTCTGGTCGTCTTCTTGTGACGCACTTCCTCTTCAATGTCCTCTAGATTGCCTTCTTCTATGGCCTGTTCAAAGAGGAATACAGTTGAAAACTCATTTAATAGAAACACGTGAGTTGTAGGTCCACGAGATGTAAGAGCGACTCTTTTACGAAAGCCAGAACTGGCATTTTTAAAACCCGGCAACGAGAGAAATGGCTACACAAAAACCAACAATAAGCCATAGACTGTAGCCTCAATGTGCTCTATTGATGTGTACTGTTTGTGTCGCATACAAATGACATCACAGACTTTCAGAGGCATTGCTATAGCAACCCTACGCACATTAGGTGGAACTCTACTGTAATGAAAAATGACCGAAACCGAGTAGAGGCTGAACTAGTGAAAAAGACCTAATATCGATTCAGCTGTCAGTATTTGGGACTCATCCCACCTTGAGCCACTGCTTCTCTGTGAGCGAGTCGCTGTAGTCCACCTCCTTGCGCTGGCGCGACCCTCTGCCAAACATCTTCTCCTCCTCCTCCTCGCAGGTTAGCCTCTCAACCTCAGCGTCGTCTTTCAAAATCCAGCCGGGCAGGTCGTCCTCCTCCATCAGACGGGGTTTCCTCTTAGGGTTACGGGCCTCCTCGCGGCGTCTGTCTAGATCCATACGCTGAAATGAAAAACAAAACAAAAAAACAGTGCGATTAGAGTCAGATTCAAAAAATGTTAAAGTGTCTAATAACTGACATGAAACCAAGACAAACCATGAACTGTTCAAACTCCTCTTCGCTCCTCGCGATCATCTGATTGACGGTCTCATCATCAGGCACTTCGTCTTCCTCCTGCAGATAAATGAGACGGGCTGAATGAGCGATGGCTGACTGCAGATTTGTGGCACCTCAGACCCAAGTCTCTGAACTAATGACTCTCAAGCACAAATGGAAAGCCAAGCAGCAATATGAATTACTAGCAATTCATTGAACATTACTATGCTTTACGTAGACACTCTAAATATCACTTGCAGTTACAGGATGCACTAGATGACTAACGCTGTGCAAATGAAACTGATACTAAAAGTAAAGGTAAACAAATCCTTAACTTTGCATGAAAGAGTTTAAAGCCATAAAGAGGGGAAAAGGAAAGAAAATATAAAACGGGAAAAGCTTTTATGTTAGAGTGAAGGATAAAGTATCATATTAACCATCAAAGGTTTGTGCAGAAGCAGAAATACATAGGGGAGAAAGGGAGAAGTCTGGATTGATGAAAGCTCACAAATCCTGAGAAAAGAGGGGAAAATAAGGAAAAGAGACAGAAAGAGGAGAAGGGGGGAAAGGGAGAGAATGAAGAGGTGGGGCAGCGCACAGGCGGACGTGGGCGGGTGGGCGATGTGGGAACAGGTTTAGATCACACCCACCCACGCCCCCCTAGTGCGGCAGCCTCCTCGAGCCCCGACCTCGTCCTGCTCCTCGTGCTCCAGAATAGCCTGTAAGAAGGCCCGACGTTCATAGCCTGAAGACTTCTGGTCGAACATGCCGGCCTGGATGACCTTCTGGTCCACGTTCAGCTTGTACTTGGCTGCTGCCAGGATCTTTTCCTCCACGCTGTTGACGGTGCAGAGGCGCAGCACGCGCACCTCGTTTTGCTGACCGATACGGTGCGCTCTATCCTGGGCCTGCAAGTCCTGTAGGGAGCGCGCACAGACAGTTTAGGTGGAATCGCTGTGCAGAAAGCAAACATGTTCACAACAAACAGGCCATTTCCTGAACTTCTTTGTGCACATAAAGTACCTGATGCGGGTTCCAGTCACTGTCAAAAATGATGACAGTATCAGCAGATTGCAGGTTCAGGCCCAGACCTCCAGCCCTGGTGCTGAGCAAGAACACAAAGTACTCAGAGGCGGGGTCGTTGAACGTCTTCAGCAGCATGCCACGATCCTCTGCTTTGGTGGTACCTAAGAAAACATCACGCTTTGTTAGTGACTCCCAGTAGTTCAATATGACTCTCTTATAGTTAACAGCCAAAAGGTTCTCACCATCCAGACGCAGGTACTTGAAATTGCGGTACGCAAAATAGTCCTCCATGATGGTCATGAGTGAGGTCATTTGACAGAAGAGCAGCACTTTGTGGTTGGTGGCCCTCAGCTTGGGCAGGATACGATCCAGCAGCTCAAACTTTCCAGAGGCACGATACAGGTCAGGGCTGGACAGGGAAAAGGAGAATATGAGTGACACTGACCGAGCACCTAACATTTATCCACAGACACAGTTTTTAGCTTTACGTACCCTGTGATGATTCCACCAGAATAACCGAGATGCTCCGAGAAGGACTCCTGTAAAAGCAAACAAGTAAAAATGATTAATATCATATGTTGTTTTTGTATTTCAGCTTTAAAACATCTGTTCTACTGTCTTTTAAAAAGATTTACTGGTATCATGATTTAAATGGTGGTGTTTGTGTCTGGTACCTCAATGTGCTGGAACATGAAGGGGTGATTGCATATCTTCCTCAGCTGCATGATAGTGTTCATCAGGGTCTTCGTGCCACCTTTACCCTGTAAAATGAGGAGGATACATTAGGCGTCTATTATTTCAAATTTTCTTTAAATGACCACAAAAGAACCGAGTTTGAGACATCAGCTCACCTTCTTGTCTTTTTCTGAACCGTCTGTGAGCAAGACTCCCTTGGCCTGCATGTGTCTGTACAGAACCCTCTGCAGAGCTGACATGTCGCACTTTATGACATACTCCACCTGTAGAACAACAACAAGGGGAAATCTCAGCAGGGCAACTAAATTTTTTGACCTGTTCTGAGCAGAAATATTTCAGTGTTGAATATGTTTTGGCAGAAGCTGTGCACACTGACCTTCTCTGGCAGCTGCGCCTCGACTTCTTTCTTGAGTCGCCGCAGCAAGAAAGGTCGGAGCACCTTGTGTAAACGTCGAATGATCAGGATGGTCTCTTCTTCATTTAGGTCAACCTTGAAACATGAGAGAAGAACGCTGATAAGAAAGTCTCCACAACTATTTCCAACAATCCCGACCAGACTGTAAACGCACCTTCTCTCCAGTCATGGCGAACGGGGCGTTGAACCACTGTTCGAAGGTGCTGCAGCTCTTGAAGATCGTGGGCAAGAGGAAATTGAGCAGGGCCCAGAGCTCGGGGAGCTTGTTCTGCAGCGGAGTTCCTGTGAGCAGCAAACGTCGTGGCGCCAAGTAGTGTGTGTTCAAGACTTGGGTCAGCTTACAGTGATGGTTCTTCATACGATGGCCTTCATCCACAATCATGTACTTCCAGCGGATCTTTGTGAAGAAGATATGGCATTTATTCAGCGTGCTTTTGACTACCATTTAAAAGGCAAGCTTTAGATCTGGAAGAAGACGTGACAGGACTGTCTTACCTTTGCTAACACCTGCTTATCCTTAATAATGTACTCATATGTGGTCAGCAGCACGTTGAACTTTCCGCTACGTAAAATTGGAACGAATGAACGTCGAGCAGCTGGAGACCCCTGAAAGATAAACAGATATTAAGTAAACCGAATAACTGAATTAAAAATGGTCTTTGGTATAAAGTGTTTTCGTCATGTTGCGAGCAAAGCGTGACTGAAGTACTAATGCAACATCACTGACCTTGTAGGAAACCTTCACAACAGACGGTGCCCACTTATCAAACTCATACACCCAGTTTGATAAAGTTCTGTAAACAAAAGAACAGCTCTGATTGAGGAAAAGCAGCCTTTTCTACGTGCATTTGTCATTTTTAAGCCGATGCTTTCAACAGGGAACCGAGGAGACACGTTCACACTTACGAGAGAGGTACGATGATGAGGAAGGGCCCATTGATGCGCTTGTACTCCATGAGGTAAGTGATGAGGGCGATAGTCTGGATCGTTTTGCCTAGACCCATCTCATCAGCCAGGATGCCATTCAAGTTGTTGTTGTAAAGTGACACCAGCCACTCCAGACCTTTGATCTGAACAGTAAATGGTTCAAATAAGATTCAGTTTACTCAGATTATCCAACATTTATTTATATAATCCACCATTAAAATCTAATCCAACAATGCTAATGTTATGCTGCTCTTTTCTGTGTCCTGATGGGCTACCTGGTATTGCTTGAGCTGCCCATTGACCAGCAGTGAGGACTGTTTATCCACTTTCTCAGTGACAGCGTGAGCCACTGCATAGTAGGACTGCAGGCCGCGGTTGAAACTTGCACTGCCGTACTCGTCGTCTACATCCTGCTTGGCGTGTCTGATGGAAGCAGAAAAGACATGATTCATGTAAATTTCATAATATTATAATTACCCAACCAGTTATAAACAGAGGATAATTATAAAGTACAACAACTGTCTTACTCAATGATGTGCAGGACATCCACTTCTGATACATCTTCACTGTCGGGGTCGGGGATCTTCTTCTTCTCTTCTGTTGGAGCTGAAGACGTCTGAGGCTGGTCGTCCTCTTCCTCCTGACGATACAAAACAAAACGGGATGTCAGAAAGCTGCTCCACCACCACAAACACAATCTGAAGCTGCATTACATACCTCCTCCTCATCTTCCTCTTCTGAACCGCTGCCTTCACTGTCGGAGCGTGGCGCTACTTCGTATCTGAAAAGGAACATAAGGATAGAAAAAGAGATAAGCGAGTGCCTTGTTGTTTTGCTGGAGGATGAAACACGGCTTTTGCACAGATATTCCAGACACTGAATTTAAATCATTTCTACAGAAATCAAGACAGACTTGACGCTTACCCTGGGTTCATTTCAAGCCAGGCTTCCAGCTGCCCGGCCTTGGGTGCTTCCACACCCGTCAGGATCTTTCCACTGTCTACATGGATGACCTTGACTGGCAGGTCACTCATTTGACTAGTCTCATCTAAAGGCTGGGAGAGGAAAGGAGGGAAACCAAAACAACAAAAGATACACATTAAAAATGGGCGTGATCTCTATGGTAGAGTTCCCTTAAAGTGATTTTACTGTTTGACACTCACCTCTCCGTCAGGTCCCAGAGCAGGAGCAGCTCCCTCTGGAGCCTCGGGCTTCTGAAAGCATCAAATAATTTTAGTTTTTTTTTTCTCTTTACGTGGATGAAATTTTACATCACTCTTCTATATTTAATTCATGTACCTTCTTTTTCTTCTTCTTCTTCTTTTTCTTCTCTTTGAGTGCTTGTGCAGCCTTGTGCGCGCGCACCAACTCAGTGAGGTTGGCCACGTACTCGTCTGTCTGCTGTAGCAGGTACGCCAGGCGCTTGTCTTTCTTCTGGTCGATAAGTTTACGATAACCTTCTTCATCTTCAGCCTGGGAGGAGATTCGCACAGAGGTCAGATCAGTTTGTGACACAAATAAACTTCAAATATAATTCCTATCATTCATTTCAGAGACTGTGCTCCTTCTGGCAGATACAGACTCATTTTGACAGACTGAGAAAGTCTCACCATCAGCCTTCGCATCCTCTCTTTTTCAATGCGTTCATTCTCTTTCTTCTGCTCGCGCTCAGTGTTGGCATGATAGGTGGCGACAGCTTTGGTGGCCTTCTGGATCTTTGCTGTGATGGAGCGGTGATACTCCTTAAAGTCCTTGGCATGCTGCAGGATGCTGTTGAGGTATTCCTTTGAAAAACAAATGATTAAATTAGACTCTTTACATTAACTACACCTCATCATATTTGTTTTAACAAATATCACAATATAAAACATCCAATTAGACGCCTTAAGATCTTTTAGAAATCGTCTGTACCTGGTGTTTCTGGCGCCGTTTGCGCTCTTGTTCAATCTTCTGCTGTTTCTCCAGCTTCTCAGTGATACGAGCCTCACGTAGAGACTGCCGTTTGCTGCGTTTATAGGCCTTAGCATTAAGGGCAGTTTCCAAAGCAGTGTCACGACGCATGCAAACAACAACCTCCTGGCGCAACTACAAGCACAGAAAAGGAAGACAATATAAGTTTTTCACTGGGAAAAGTAAAGAAGAGAAGAGAAAGCTGATTAAATATGCAGAGTTCAGTTGTCTGGATTATAAACACATTTGCAGGTAGCAGCAGATACGTTTATCTACCTGTCTCTGGAAGTTAAGCAGCCTAAGGGCCTTAAGCTCGATGGTGGCTTTGGTGCGTAGATCACCAGCTAGAGAGCCAGGCAGGTTCTCAAGCTCCTGTATACGGTGAGAAATACGAGCCTGAAGCCTGAAAATTTTAAAAATAGAAATATTACAAAGATTAAAGTTGAAACCATTATTTTTCTCCCTCCATACAAAAGTAGAAGAACCCTCAAAGTGATGGATGGCTGTGTGTCATCAGTTCAGGGATTTAATTTCCTATTCAAACTGGAAACATCTAGTTTCTCAGATTTTTTTAATCTTACTATAATGCCAATACTTTTATGCTGTCCACTACACCCCGAGCAGTACAGGACTTTTTAAGGCCGACGCCAATATTTAGTGATATTTCGATATCTAGGCCGATATTCTTTTTCCTTCACACTCACCAAACATAAATTGTCATATTAGAGGGAGCAAGAAATGGGCTCCTGACAATTTTCATCATTCGTGTTCAAGGACAAAATATTTGCTGTGTAGCTCAGTATTGTTTGCCATTCCACGTCGTTTCCCTTTCCTCACCTGTACTCTCTCTCCTGGAGGATCTCCACTGGATCAAGCCCACGAGGTTTTTGGATGGGGGTTATGCGATTCTGCTTCTGGTGTAGCATCATGGGAGGGGGCTGTGCAGGCTGTCCTGGCGACTGTGTCTGAGGGGGCATAACAGGGGAGGCTGCTGGAGGCACTGAGGGAGGAGCAGGAGAAGGTCGGCCTGTGGGCTGGGGTGGAATTAACTTCTGGGGAGGGTTGGAAGGGGCAGCAGCGTTCACCATTGGTCCTAAAAAAAGAGAAATTTAGGAAAGATTATTTTTAATTGTAGGTATGAACAAAATACACATGTGTGAAGTTGGTGCTTAACCTGGGTTTACCTTCAGGCCATGATTTGGGAGGTCCATTCGTAGGCTGGCCTTGCATACCTGGAGGAACTCCTGCAGGTCCAGGAGGAGCTATATTGGGACCTACCATACCTAAAACAAAAACAGAATAATATTAATCTGTTTTTTGACATAATTTGTAAATGCTGAACATTGTGCAATCTCTCCTGCCATTTAGATAGATGCATTATTATTATCATGGGATCAAGAGCAGGGTTATTATAGTTTTGTATTTTTTTTTTTTATTAGTTATTATTAGGTTTGATTTTTACTTCGTTTCAACTTTGTTTTTAATCCAGTTTAGTTTCAGTTAGTTTCTAGAGCGAATTTGCTCATTTCAGTTTAGTTTTTATTGTTTGAAAATATTTAGTTTTTATTTACTTTCAGTGCTAATTTTAATGTTTGATAATTATTTATGGCATATGTCAGGAGCAAGATTTGGGAAAATTAGTACAGATAGTAAAATATAACCAGAGCTTTTTGAAAGCAGTTGATTCACAGTAGTGATGGGATTTCTGGCTCTTTTTAGAGAACCGGCTCTTTCGGCTCGGCTCACTAAAAAGAGCTGGCTCTTTCGGCTCCCAACCGGCTGTTCAGGTTGGTTTTTTTGCTTTAATTAATTAATTATCAACAACAATATAAAATTATGCACAAAAGGAATTAGTAATGTAAAAAAAAACGTGGTTTTCTTTATGTATGTTTATATATAAATATTTATGGTGGCCCCTAGAGACGAAACATGTACAAACTCCAAAGCACAGTTCTAGCGTTAACTGAACTTCCAAAACAGAGCTACCTAGATCACTTAAATTACACTGCTTTTTACCAGTTTGAACCTGTGTCTCTTCCCCAGTTGAAGAAAATTGTCACTCAGATCAAACCAGCATCTTGCCCCACTAATGTGCTCTGGGAGACTATTGGTCCAAATGTCCAATCTATCATTAACAGCAGACTCACTTCTGGTGTTGTACCCACTTGTTTTAGACATCTGTGGTTCATCCATTGATTAAAAAAAGCAAACATGGATGCCTCTCTCTAACTTTAGACTGATTTCAAAATTGCCTTTTATGGCTAAACGTTTTAGCAAAAACTGTATTTTTACAGTTGCAGTTTTTCATAGACTCTCAGAGGATTCTGGAAACTTCCTGGTCTCATGTTCACAGCACCGAATCTGCACTTTGAAGATTTCTTAATGATCTTTTACTGCTGCTGCTTTTGATGCACTTAAAAACTAAGAATGATATGGTTATGTAATTTAAAAAAAACAAGCAAGAGAACACCATGTGGGAATCAAAGGTAGAGCTGTAGAGTGGTTCAGGTAGGTTCAGGCCCTTCATCTACCAAACACATAACCTTGGCCAGTCATTTTTTCTCTCTACCTTCTTCCCATGAGCCTGATTTAAAAAAAAAAAAAAAACATGGCCTTGGCTACTGTTTTTATGCAGATGACACCCAATTTTACATGCCTATAAAAAGAAATGTCAGCTCTCCTAAACCACAACTGGAGAGTCTGAAAGATATCAAGGGATGGCTCAATGTTCAGTTTAGGATCCATTTAAAGATTTTATTCTATATTTTGACATACAATACTTGGCTTCTAACTCCATATATTCCCTCAAGTTTGCTAAGGTCCATGGACCAGTTTCCCCTGGCTGTCCCTAAAACCCGGCTGAAAACCAGGGGCGACCGAGCCTTTTACGCCCCAACTCCCGGCCCATGTTAGCATGGCTCCTTCATTACCTGTTTTTAAAACACATCTTACAACTAGGGCTGCCACGACTAGTCGACTAGTCACGATTACATCGACTATCAAAATCGTTGACGACTGATTTAATAGTCGACGCGTCATTTGAAGCTTTGTAAGATCACAAAAGACGCAGGAATAAGTAGTAGGATTTAAGAGTGTAATAACAGACTGAAACAGAAGATGGCAGCACTGCATGTACAAGGATGCCAGCTGCCGTTAAACCCCGAAGAAGAAGAAGTAGCTCTGTCCCAGAATTCATAGCGCAGCCCAGCTCAGTTTCCAAAAATAATCGGTGACTAGTCGACTATCAAAATAATCGTTTGTGGCAGCCCTACTTACAACTCATCTTTATTATTTGGCTCTTATCATAGAACGAGAGTGGCATGTTCTAACCTTCTATTTATTATTATTACTACTACTATTGTTGTTGCTGCTGATTTGTGTGTAATTTTTTGCTGCTTTGTCTTTAAAAAGTGCTTTATAAATAATTTGGATTGGATAGTTTAGTTTTAGTTAACTATAATAACCTTGATCATGATCAAAGGTTCAGATTTTCCTTTAACTTCCCTTAACTTGTGTACAATAAATTAACGTAAAAAAAACCCCCTCTAACTCACCATGTTGTCTATTGTAATTTGCTGGAGCTGGTCCCGGCCCAGCACCCGGGCCACCTCCGGGCCCTGTAGAAGGTGGCATATTAGGCATTGGCTGTTGCTGCATCCCTGGCATGGGCCTCTTTCCCTGCACAGCCATCTGCAGGTGCTCTGGTAGAGGCTGACTGCGTGCCAGCATCTTGTAGGCCATAATCTGTGCCCTGAGTTGGTGTAGCTGGTTCTGGTTGAAGGGAGTGGGTCCACCTGCACCACCTGCTGCAACAGGGGGGCCCCCTGGCCCTTGGGGACCACCACGATTCGGTTGACCCATACCCTGATTTGAGTCTCCACTTCCCTCCATAGGGCCTGCTCCCGGGCCAGATGGGCCTCCAGGCATCATGGGACCAGAAGGAGGGCCGTTGGCTGGGACGGGACTAGGTGCGTGCTCCGAGCCTCCTAATGGAGAGGGGTAACCTGCAAACAGAACAGAGGCACAATGGGTATGGCAAAAAGTTATCTCTGAAGTGTTAAAGAAGGTTTTTTGTAATTAAAAACAAACAAACAAACAAACAAACAAACAAGAAAAATATGTTGAATAAGGATAATAAGAGAACCAGGTGGCTGTATCTCCATGTACTATAGATAAACTCGAACACTGCTGTGGTGTCTTCTATATTCCTCCCTCTGAACAACCTCTGTTGCTTGCTGACTGGTTTTGTAGATGCAGCTGCTTTTGTTGTTGTCTGAAAGGGGAAGCCCCTAAACCCCGCCCCTCCTGTCACCCTGCCCAGCGCTGTCTGCTACTGCTGCTACATGAACAGCAACACAAGAGGAGAAACCGGCTGGATGGGTTTCCACACGCACATTGTATACCAGCACAACTGCATTACTGGTTTCTTTTGCAAAGAGCATTTCAGGGCCAGAACTAAGTTCCGTGAGTTCAAATTTTCTTCACTCAGTGTGCATTAACTCAAGTTAGAAGAGGACTGAAGATGCAGACTTTACCACAAACGTATCAACATGACACTATGGTGTTAGTTTAGGTTTCACCTTTCTCTAGTCCTGACACACATTACCATGAAGCACTTTTCTGTGTGACACAACATACCTTGGGAATGTTGATCCATCGGGCTCGGAGGGGGTCCCATCCCACTGTGTCCCCCTGGTCTCATGCCCATGCCCTTCATCTGGCCATAGCGAGGGTCATCGGGGACTCCCTTCTCATGCATGGCTTCCATTGGCTGCATAAATGAAACCGAATAATCATAAATGAAACAAACACTGAAGTTTGTGCAGTGTGACACTGGAACACACTGCACAAAACAATTAACAGGAAAGACACGTAAAGTATGTAAAGTACAGAAATGATTCCACAACCACTCACTTTATCTAATGATAAATATTACTGTGTTTAAGCTATTCAAAATAATCACATGCATGTTTTAACAACAAGAAGATTGCATTATTTGACAAAATGTCGTTTTTTGTTTTACTTTATGCATCTGGTGCATGTTGTCCTGAGGATATCCTGAGGGTCCCTGTGGAGGATGGGGGTGTCCAGATCCTGGAGGTCCTGGGCTAGGCCCCATCATGCTGTGGGCCGAGCCTGGTGAGGGACCTGGACTTGGCCCCATCATGCCTCCTGGAGATGGCCCTGGGCCTGGGGAGGGACCAGGGCGAGGTGTCCCTCCCATAGGGGGGTCAGGAGTGGACATCTCTAAGGGGGAACTGGGAATGTGTGGCTGCAGGAAGTACCCTTAAAAGAGACATTACAACAAGAATTAAGAAAACACATGTATGCATGTTACTCTAGTTACTTAAAAGGAAAGGTGTTTCAAATAAATTCTAGACACTAGTAAAAAATACAACAAACTTTCTGTGTTTAAAATTAAATGAAATAATAGAAAAATTTAAATGGAAATCTTTCAGTGCTTTTTTGAAAAAAAGAAAAAAGGAAGAAGATGAAGAAACTCTATAACATTTTTAAAAGTTAAAAATTTCCCCTGTTATGGCCTGAAATCAAATGTCAAAATGTTTTACAAATGCTTATTTCATCTGACCAATAATCCAAACTGAATATTTTAAACCAGCACTGGTGAGACAAGAATAAATGAGCACATTATTTCATTGTGCCTGCTGACTTAAATGAATAACTGGTTATCTGAATTGTTACATCTTTACATCTGATCACAGTCTCACATGTTTCACGTTGCTCTGTGTTAAGACAATAGTATATTTATAAAGCCGTTCAATATTGGATGCTTCATTGCAGATGTGAAATGACTTAAAATAAAAGTGATACCGTCACTGTTTCCCCCCCCCCAAATGTGCCACTTGGTGTAATACACAAGTCGTAGTGCTTAGTACCATTAAACATGAACTACAGACAGCTGACTGATGTTTTTATGCCGTTATAGCATTTAAATGTCCACTCCTGGATGTTCTGCTGAAGTGTACAGATGGGCAGCTGCTGACAGGAACTAGATAATTCATATACTTTTTGCTGAATATCTGACTTTTAAAGGTCAAGTGTGTCACACAAGGGATTTAACTTTGTCTGGATTTTTTTTTTTTTTTTTTTAAAGCACAATTAGTTAACTTGAACATCACTTCGTGGAAGAAAACTGTTACGAGACACCTCTAGAAGAGGCCCTATTATGACACAAATTAAACCCTTTGGTTAAAACAAAAAAACAAAAAACAGAGCCTCTCTTAAATCAACGGGAGAACAGCATAATAATAAAAACTTTGCCAAAGTCCAGTTGTCTAATGTTTACATTTATAAGCCAATAACAGTTAGGCTAGCTATTGTTGGCTAACGTTAGCCAGGCCTAGCAGAATT
Organism: Diplotaxodon limnothrissa; assembly: GCF_057381915.1. Lineage (NCBI taxonomy): Eukaryota > Metazoa > Chordata > Actinopteri > Cichliformes > Cichlidae > Diplotaxodon > Diplotaxodon limnothrissa. The sequence continues at coordinate 8,791,143 of NC_140599.1, read as the reverse complement.
TAAAGTTTACGTTACATTATATATGTTAACTTTAACTCTCTCCAATTCGTAATGCAACACAATTGTAGTGGTATTCACCGGGTTGCTGGTTCCGTCTGAAAATAACACTAAAACAATAGTATTTCTACAAGGAACACAACCCGGATTTAAGACTTGTCGGCTGGCTCGTTAGCGAGCTAGTTCAGTTAGCCTAGCCGGCCATGCTCTCCGAGGCCAATTAGGGCAAAAAAGACGTGTTGTTTTGCGAGATAGTGGCCGAGATGCGGCGACATGTGAAAGGTTAGAGCATCCCTTCATCTACCAAGCTGATTGATCCAACGCGCCTCCCGTACCCCTGGCTCAGCGCTCTGCTCTTAGCACATTTCCAAAAACAATTTTCATTCATTACACACTGTCGCGCCACAGCAGCGGCAAGGTAATGTCGGTCTCCTTTTCTGTAACGAAGAGGGAAAAAAACCCCACGAAAGCTCAACAATCCTCTAACAGCAGCGTGAAACGTACACAAAACTCCCTTACTGCCCAAAGAAAAATTAAAGCGAACTTACACAAGTGGTGGAAGTTGATGTTTGAAGTGTCGCCGGCTGCAAAGTCTCTTCGTTTTCCTCCTAACCAGAAACAAAGAGCGACCTACCCAGTTGGTTTTTTTCCTTCACCCCCCCCTCTCAGCAGATTGTATCGCGGAGACCGGCCTGTGCGGCTCTACAGCGCCGCCTCTGCGCAGGCTCCTCGCTCACTTCCCGCATGCTCAGTGCAGCCTCTGAGATACAAGCAGGCACGAAAGCCCTAGAAGCCGGCATGGGGGATGGGTGAACGAGGCAAACACTGTATTATGGACGAGTATATTGAAATATGATTTAACCCAACACGTATCAACGTGAAAGTACGCAAATGCTCTTAGTACGCTTGAGAAACCACAATTAAATAAAATGTGGCACGAAAACGGTGTCGAGTGCACTTTTCTTTCATGTCATTATTGCTTTGTTTGTATTTAATAATAATATATCTTTCTAACCTTGTGGCCAATGCTTGTTGTTGATCAGCATTTAAGACACATTATTAATGATTGGTTTGCCGTTTACGCTACGAAAGGAAATACTTAAAAAAGATACATGTAAAGACACACTGTAACCCTACTATAATATGAAACAAAGAAAACAAAGGCATGTGAACCTCTAAAATGCTGTAAAGACAATTGTATTGGGTCAAACTATATATTAAGATGAATAAAATAGTTGTACTCTAAATAATTTGAATATACCATACATTATTTAGATAAAGCACGACCATGCTCTTCTGCTTTATGTAGGGACCATCTACTTTTAATTTACCTTAATATTATTTGTTGTCATTATTCTAAATCATACTTATGAGCTTAAAAATATTTCAACTGCTCATCAATCTTTTTAGCATAATCAAGAAGAATATTTACTGTCACATGGTGGAACCTAGCTGACATGTGACTGAGGAACTTAAGGAACATGAGGTCATGACTGTGTCCTTAAGCTGGATTGGACACAATCCCATGCTAAGGTGCTCGGTATGGTAGTAAAAGGGAAACACCCAAAGTAAGAGTCAGGTTGGACTTCTGAGGGATGAGTCTCACTGGTTGGCCAAAAAGACTAGAGCTAACCACGTGGTAGGTTTTACAGGGATCTTGAGGTTACCGCTCTGTTTTAACTCCCCCACTTTGGTGTAGTTTCACTCTTTGCAGCTGTACAAACTATACCCAAATATAACTTGTCTTTTTGTCAAACATCCATGCAGTCACTGTAAAGGAAGAGAAGACTGCATCAGAATCCATAAATATCCATTATTTCAACTATAACATAATCAATACAAAAGTGTTTTATTTTATTTTAAGCCTCATGCACTCATTGGGGTGCAGTTGAAGCTGAACCAAGAAATGGCCTACGTTCACATCAACACATGCTCCTTTTTACTGAAGGACAGAATCAATGTGTTGGCTAGGTTTTTCTCCAAGTTCTTGGAGAAGGCAGCACAGGTATGCTCTGCTCTCCTGAGACCTTCCAGGACAGACTGAAATGGAAATTTGTGGCTAGTAAAGGTGCCACCTGAGGGAACCGGAAGACTGATGACCTGGGTTATCACATACAGGGGAAGCAAACTGAAAAACAGCAAGGATTCTGAGCAACCATTACTACCTGAACTTTAGTACCGTTTGTATTGTATTACATGCAAGGGACTGAGTCAACATTGTCACGATGGCTGCTTAGAAAAGATGAGGGGGACAAAAACGCATTAATCAGATACATCCTGACATGCAGACATTTTTTCCTCCTTTTGACCAAAACACTCTCTTCCCCCTGACCAAACATGGTTGTTTCAGATGGCTGCCCCAAGATGATCCTGGTTCTGTGGGAAGCTTCTTCCTGTTAAAGGGGAGTTTTACCTCCGTACCATCACTAACCAGTTGCTTATCAAGGATGGTCATATCATTGTAGGTCTCTCTTATTGTGGGGTAATATATTACATTTTAAAGCTCCATGAGTTGACCATCGTTGTGAACTGAACTATATAATCATCACTGAGACTGAAAACAATTATTCTTTCATGGCAATCTTTTTTTTTTTGTTCTCGCTCCTCTTCTCAATCAAGCCTGATGTTTTCATAAGGTCAGTACCAACAGGAAATGCAGTAGTTAAAGTAAGAGTGCACTACAGTGAATACTTATTTCTTTTTCATAAATTAATTTTGTCATTCCTAATCTGTTTATTTAGACAGCAAAAAACCAGCCAACCTGTAACATTTTCAGTAAATCGTCATTTTCCAGTGAGAGTAACTTTTTAAAACCCATTCAAGAAAAAATTAATCTATTCACTTGTGCGAAATCAATCACAGTCGACTTGAAGTGTAGCACACAGGGCCATGACCTCATGGATATTTGGCCAATCTCAAGTCAATTAGAATGACGAGAGTTGATGAAATTATTAAAGCATTTACCTCTAAAACATAAAAAAAATAAATACAAACTGCAATAAAATATAAAATTCTCAGTACTGATGCATAAACACTTCCCATGAAACTACTTAGGAGTCCATCTACCTCACTGTGTGTGAATGATGAGGACAATGTTCTTATGCTCAGTAATTTCCAAAAGGTGCAAAATGCTATGTTGAAAATTCAGTGAAGGACCTCCATCAGGGCAGAGATGATCTTTTTATGTTTACAATAGAACAAACTCATCCATGCTGTTGTTTGTATCGACTCTTCCCAGTTGGGTCTTCCTCTGTAGGAAGGTGACGCTGTGCGTGGGCGTGTTTGCTCTCGCTTCCTCCCGTGTTTTTCCTTCTTCAAATATAAACATGGGATATGTCTCTGCAGATGCTGACACAGCCTGTGGGAGACAGAAGGTGAACTAGAACTAATAACAATAAGCAGTGGAGAGTAGAATAATTCCTTCAAATTAACTTGATCATTTTTTTGTTTTGTAAAAAAAAAAAGGACAAAACAAATTTAGATCAGGTCTAACACAAATTATATTTCATGTAATAAAAGGCTCCTGGAACAGAAGCCCAAATGATCCATGCACATACCTCATTAACACTTGCGCACAACGACTCAAACTCCATTTGTCCTTTTGCATAAAATCCGATGGTGCAGCTGGGGTCCATGCGAGAGAAAGGCATTTTCCTGGGATTCTTACAGTGAAACGACTGCAAGCAGTGGGGACAGAAATGGGATCACACAAAAATCTCATTAGGCTCAGAGGAGAAACCTCAAAACGTCTCACACTGACGATTCAACAAACACGTGGATATTTGTACACCATGTGGTGCTACTGCAGCTGCCAGGTTTTAACAGAAGTCATTACTTCATAGACAAAATGGGCATCCAGTCCATATACCGAGAGTGCATGAAAACATGCTAGCAAGGATGTAAGTAGAGACGTTAACTAAAAGGAGAAGATAAACGGTTAAGCGCCAACCCAGCATGGCCCAAGATATGGAAGAAAGTTAAAAGAATTCAACCGATTCTGATTGTGTCAGAATCGAGGCCACTGACTGAAAGATATCCGACTCTAACAAGTTAATAATAAACTTTTTGTCAACAAAGTACAACCCGGGTAAACTGAAAAGCAAATATGATCTATATAGCGAGTGTGATGCAAAAAATACAATAAAATTACATTTTTTTAATTTTTAAAAAGGGTATAGATATATCAGTCTTATCCAGTGTTATGAAGACAGAAATTGTGGAACATGTTTTCTTCTTTCAATGTAAAACATGAATATGAATTTTGGAATGATTTTTAAAACTGGCTTCACTCGGAATAATACGTTTGCTCACTATGAGTATGTGAGTGAAAACTGGGGTAACTGGACTGGTAATTAATCTGATTTATGCAAGCACAATATTTTTTGCATAAATCAAAACACGCAAAGTTCAAGTGGACGGAAGAAAGTTCTCAAAATATTTTCGAGATTTCTTTGAAGGACTCACATGTGCTTCTGTTTTATTATCATTTATTTAGTCGTCCATTTCTTGTCTCAACACCAGGGTATGGCTCTTCTTCTCTTCAAGAGCCCTGAAGTGTTTGTATATTGCATTAATTAAAAGAAAAAGAATATTTAACATCACTGCGTCGTTATAACCCCAAGGTGGCATGCCTTTCAGTCTGCGAACACCGACTTGAACCCAACCTCATCCCTGTTGTCCATCTTCGTGCTTTTATTTTTACTCAGTTTTAGTCCTTGCTCACTAAAAGCTCAGCATCTAAGTGCTATTTTTAAATTCGCCCTTGTCACAATGGGTCGCTACAGCAAGTAGCGCCACATGTTGGGTTTTTACCTGACAAATCCCTGAAGGTATTTGTGTCTCTGACTGGAATTAAAAGTGCAATATTTTGCTTGCCAGGTAAACATATGAACAACTATACTATGGAAAAACCTCTAAAAAGTCATAATTGAATGGTTTTTATTCAAAGACATATAAATTTTAAAAATATTTCATACAGTGTTCCGGGTTAAAATTAATTCAAATGACCTATAAGGAACACGCAGTGATACTGATGAAGGAGTAATTTGAGGGTTCATCTTACACCTGGTGTTCTGCAAAGTTGCTGAGCCAGTTCTACTTGTTACCCTTTTAAAAACCAGCCTAGATTTTGAAAAGTTCCACAGGCAAACAATACATAGCAAAGTAATCTGAAACACAACTTTTATTTATTTTTCAACAGAAATGTTTCGAATCCATTTGACTTTGGCACAAGCAGAGGCCTGAGTCAGTGGAAAAGAGGTACTGTAGAGCTGTGGTGGCATGTCTCACCTTACTTAAAAGTGATCACAAGAGGAAACAAAACAGAAAGCCAGAAAGAAGAAGAGAAATGGTTGCTCATACCTCCAAGGGAAAGTTATTTGTTACATCCACTGTGGGCTGACAGTAGTGAGGGTCCAAGTACAGCAGATGGTCATCTTTTGTACAAACGTGCCAGAGGAAGAAAGAAAATGTAAGGACGGACATGAAATGGCTCAACACAATCATAACACACAATTTACTCGGCTTACCCTGGAAGCCAACAAAGAACAAAGAGTGCTTTGGTTTGCCGCCAATGATCCCGATGCAGCACTCCAACATCAAGAGTTTCTGTTGAAAGACAAAAGGAATGGCTTAATTTTTCCATTCAGAGATCCAGTTTTCCTTAAAAAAAACAAAAAACAAACCCCCCCTCCCTGAAAATATTCACAAACAAAAGCCTTAGAGACATATCTCTAAGTTCAGTAAGGCACCCAGATTACATTACGTAAAAATACTGGTTCTGTACTTTGACACTGGTGATGTAGGACAGATTGAGATCTTGCCCGCCAAGACGCACAGGAACCAGGATGAGGACAGATTTCCAGTGCTGAGGGAGAGGCCGTTCGCACAACTTCCTCACATCCTGCAGGTAGACTGAACAAAGAAGGAAAGAGACATCTAAAGTCCATTTGACTCATTGAATCTTTTCAACACCAATTTAAGCTCTTAAAAAACAAACAACAAAAACCCACATTTTCTTTAAAAAAAAAAAAAAAAAAAAGAATCAACTTTTTTTAAAAGAGTTTATCCACAATCTCCTCTTCTTAAAAAATAAAATATGTTGTGTTGCAAACACTATAAAGATAACACTCACTGGTGCAATCTTGTGCTACATACACAACTAGATTGGGAAGGTCCACTACTGCAGCTTCCACAGCTTTCCTGAAACAGAATGACCTTCACTGTTAGAGACGATAAACTTTTTAGTTCGGCTGCTCTCTTGCATCATCAATTTAAGTCTCACCGGAGGATATGTGCCGCAATGGACGGACCATACCAGTCCCCAGCCTTCTTCCCTGAGCTTTTGCCCAGTTCTACAAGCCGATGTATGCCAAAGGGAGCTGTGGGGTTGTCTGCAAACCAGCGTAAAATCCTTCTGTGTGTACTCTCCACGGGTCTATCCAGGATGGACCCCCAGCTCAAATGTCGACTTCTCTTGCTTTCCCTTTCACTCGAACTAAATCCATCGTTCACAGAGTGCATCAGGTCCATGTCATCTTTGACAACACGTTGGTTCCCAGACCAGGTGCAACCTTAAAAAAAAAAAAAAAAAAAAAGACAGTCGTTATTGAAGAGTTTGTATATTTGTTTCACTGAGAAGTAAAATGCAGTTTTCCACTGTTCTCATCTGTGGCAAAATGATTTTTTTTCAGATGAGTTTTTTTCTTAAGATATTTGTTTTGCCATACTGTAAAATGTTATTGAGCTATATACCATTCTACCTACTGTATGTTCATTATTTGTTGTGTTTAATTTGATGCGATTTAAAATTCTGTAACAACTTCTAAAGATGGGGCAAATGAAAAATAGCTCGTTGTGTACACAGACAACTTTGTTTAATTTCCTATAGCTCACTATAGTAGAACAGAGTTAAACTGTGAAATAAGCGTATAGCATTTATTTCAGAGGAATTGCCGTCACTTTTATGCACCGTTTCCCATTTGCAGGTGCTCAAATGTAACTGGACAATTAAATCTAAGGCTGCGTCATGGTGCTTTACCAGTTTAGTAGATTAATGTCAGCAGGTGATTCCCATCATGGCATGAAAGCTGCTAAAACTGTGAACCCCAACATACTAAACAGTCAAAGGAGATTCCAGTGCAAGTTAAGCAAACAGTCCATCCAAAAACAAATGAACCAGAAAGACCGCACAAATAGTATGAATCAAATCAACATTTACATCGTGACGAAATACATAAGTACAACTTTCCTAGCATTAAAAAAGAAGCAAAAATGATGGAGCATCATTTCAGGACAAAGCAAAACTTCTTTAGGCCACACAGCCAAGTAAAGAACTTTCTGCAGGAGGCAGCATGAATGAACTGATTCTTCATGTTTTGGAGAAATGAGACTAAAATTAGACTCGTAATCCGAATCACACAACATCCTTTTGTAAACCACAGAGCAGTCAGCATGATGTTTTGCATGCTTGGCTTCCACTGATGCTGGATCACTAGTGTTTATGGGTGATCACGGAAGACAGATGCATCTGGATGAAATCTGAAGTGCATAGAGCTAAACTTTCTTCCCAGATTCAGCCAACTGCAGCAAAGCTGACTGGACAGTGTTTCTAAATAGCACAGATGGACAATGACCTAAAACACACTGTTAAAAATACTTTAGAAACGTTTAAAGGCAAAGACATAAAATACTCAACAATGGCTGAGTCGATCATCTGAGCAACTCAAAACAATCGAGCTGAATTTTACCTGCCAAAGACAGAAGTGAAGGCACAAAGACCCCAGATTGAGGAACAACTGAAAACAGCAATAAAAGGCCTAAAAAGGAGGAACCCACTGTTTAGTGTACCTGACTTTAGATTTCAGAGAAATATTGACTGCAAGTAAAGCCAGTCTGTTTGAATGAAAATGAAAATAATCTCTGGATGTCTTTTCACTTGTTGATCAGACTATGTGATACTGTAGCAGGACAGTGTGTAATCACCTGGTGACATCAGATGCAGTAGCAGGCCCTGTGCCAGCAGCATCTGGCTGGAGCGTAGAACACAACCCCAACCACTGTCGGTGGTCAGAGAGGAGCCGGGGAGCGGACGGAAACCTCGTCTGTATGTAAACCACAGGAGCGATGCAAAGCACCAACGGAAATGCTGTTGATCTACTGCAACAATTACAGAGGCGCAATTACAATTTTCTCCTTTGCTTTTACAGTCACATGACAGATCGTTTCAGGGTTTACGCGGGACAAATGCTCTACTCCTACAAAATGCCTCACCTTCATCTTTGAGCTCATAGGATTTCCCCAGCATGAACACAGGAGAGCGCTTGCTAAATTTAGATTTTTGCTTCAAGGTCCAGCCTGAAAGGGAAAAACGGTAACTGTTTACTTTCAAAAAATAAAGAGGACAAGCAGGTCTGCTCACCACATCACTTATTTTCAGTCTCTGACAGAAAAAGAACTGACCATATTTGACGCTGTTCCATGCTGAGACCAACTTGTCTTTGAATCTGCCTTTGTCCTCTGCCTCCTGGTCATCCCTGCTGTCTTCTAGGCCCTGGGAAACAGCTGATTCAGTAGAGAAAAAGACCCAATCATCCATGAGGTCATCAGCAGTAGACTGACCCACAAACTGAGCAGAGGAGGTGCTAGGCTTCATAACATGTAGAGATGACCACGATGGAGCAAGAAGAATTGCTCATTATCATCACAGCAGCCTACACACAAAGAAAAAAAAAAAAATAGCCCAGTTACATACATATGACGCAATCAGCCATGGATGATGCACCCATGTGCAATAATTATAGGATGCATTCTTGCGACACACAAACTCTACTAGCAGATCTCAGAAGCTAATGTTACACTCAGCAAAGCCATTAATGATCCATGTCAGTAAGGAAAAAGAAAGCACGAAGCACGTGACGGCACCCTGTGACTCAAGGAATTTCAGATATGCCTATTTAACTGCAGCAGGAGACTTGCTGGTTTCTTATTTTAACTAACATTTGGCCACTAACTCTGAAATTTTAGAAAACGGATTTTTGGCAAAGTGCTGCATTTACATGTTCATGCAATTTGTGCGGCTAGATGAGTAAACAGTGTAAAAGTCCCAAGACAACAGTGTAAAAATCTGCACAACAAGCAAAATGAAGTAAATTATCAGAAACAAATGTGCTTGTACTGTTCACAAATTGACACAGTGACTGATATATTTTCATGTTCTGAATCATGGGTCAGTTTTCCAGCCTAGCCTTACACTAAAAGCTTATTTTTCCCCCCTCAGTGGAGATCATCCTTGATTTTTCTTTTACTCTGGGAGTAGGCTTAATCTATGTCCGTGGAACTGGCTGTATGAGTTTGTTAATACTAATGTTAATTTGTTAATCAATGAGTTGATGAGACCGAGTTGCTGCTGTTAGCAGAACTTCATAAACAGATCAGTAGCTTAGTTTTGTGCCTCTCCAGTTCAGGCTAAGGGCCTCCTTAGATGGGGAACAAGATAAAACTTGAGATAAAAATGATGTAGGAAAGGAAACAACACAATGCTCAACTGAAAAAAGGGTAATTATTTTGACCTCTTAACCTTCTATATTTCAGTTGAATGTGTGTATTTCACAGTTAGTTTCAAACGGAACCATTTAAAAAAGGGACATCAAACATAAGGCCCAGGGGCCAGAATCAACCCACAAGAGGCTCCAGTCCAGGTAACTGGACACCTTTGAACAATGTGAAAAAGTGCATGGATTTTGGACTTTTAATTGTATTTTCATGAGTTTTACGTTTGATATTACTGACAAAAGACACCCCGCTCCCCCACAATGCCTTTCATGCTATACCAAAGTAGTTAAGCAAACAATTAAATAAGAGAAAATATACCGTTTTTCAGTATCTACTATAGATGTCTTGTTTTTTTGTGTTTTGTATTTTCTGTAAATGAACAAAACAACTGAGACATACATCCTGTTAAATTGCACCTTTTTTTCTTAAATCATGGGCATCTCGGGGATTAAATGTCTAGTTAAATGTCTTTGCACTCAGAGAAAGGGAAGTTTCACTGGTCTGGCCCACTTAAGGTCAAAGTGAGCTGTATTTGGCCCGCATGATGTAAAAGTTTAACCATGATCTACGAGTTTTAGTTAGTAGTCTCTCTCTTCGGTCGTTCAGTTCAAACGTCTCACAATTGAAATATTTCAGAAGTCCGGTAAAGCTTGGGAAACTGGTTTAATACTGAACAGCTTATTATGATGTGCTCACGTGTTTTGTTTTTTAATTTTAAAGAAGCATTAAGTCTTTAAGTTCGAATACTTAAATTGTAACGTTACCTTCCATAGGCGAGTGGCACGGAATCAAACTAGTTTACAGTAAACTACAGCGCTGTGTGAATACACCAGTGACACCTCTGTCAAACAAAATTAAGCGAATTAACATATAAAAAAATAAATTTTACCATCATTTCGGTAGTGTCATTCTACCTCCGGTGATAAGAATGAGTCCGTGAACAAATGTGAATGAAGTGTGCCGGTCTGTTTTCGTTTTGTTGGGCTCAGTTTTGCTCGGTCTTCGAACAGCAGCAGTCAAGTGAAGTTGCGCTCACTTCCTGTTTATACAGGTCACGTGTTGTCACTCCTGTGATTGGCCAACGGAGGACCAATAACAGTGAGACCCGACTCTCAGGGCGGACGTTCATGTTAGACTCAAAAAGTGAGACAAAGGAAGTATTTTTTGCATTTTATTCTGCACTATAGGCTTTTTTATTTTATTTTTAGTTTGTTTGTTTTTGCATTGTTTTTTTTACGACAGTGGCTATTAGGTATGTAACAATGTAATGGACAACAATAGTCTGAGAAAGCAAAGTTCTCATAAACACGCCTAACACTTGGACAAAAATAGATGTGACAGCAACATCACAGCTTCCGACTTAACAGAAAGACTAGTCAAAACTGCACAGGATGGGCTAGCCACATAGATTTGGTAAATTTCTCATTCTAAACGTAATCAGCGTCAGAACATGAACTAATATTAGTAGTAAATCAGAATTTGAAATAAATACAAAGTTACTAAATACAACAAATAGAAAAAAATATAAGAAAAAATAAAAAGTTTGACACAACATAAAGTGCATTTTTTTCCTCACATCACACATAAACCACCACTGTTTAATGTCTAAACATCTAAACGTCATATAAATCTGATTCAAAGATGTTCATCATTAATCAATCAGAACTATAATGTGTGGGTTAGAAAGATCCACAGGCAGAAGATAGACTGCTCATTAAATGTTCACTAGTTTTTTTGTGTACCTCAGGTCCTCTGGTGTCAAGTTAGTTCATCCACAAGGTGGCAGTCTAAACCAGGTCTTGGACCTGGAGTCCAGAATCTATCAAGATCACTTGAACACACAACAATAAACATCACCTTAACACTAAAATCCTCTTGACAGATCTACTCCTGTGTACAACCTACTACGGTTTCACTGACGAGGATGCTCAGTTTTATGGAACTGGGCACTTTTGGATTGCATATTGTTACACATTTAAGTACAAAAACCAACAAAAACATCACATTATCCCTAAATGAAAACACTGGCACTTTCCTTCACACCTATTACACTATAAACTGTACTTCTGCATAAATAACAAAGAGCGAGTGAAACCGCAAAATCTCCTCTAAGTTGTACTTTCATTACGCTTCTGTCTCCACTTTATCTCCATACCACACTCTGAGCACACTTATATATTCACTTAATAGGTTAAAATATGTAATTGCACATTTCACTATGACTAGCAGAGACAGCTATTTAAACCAAATGCTTGACTTATTGCAACCCTTTCCCCTTATTTTTTCTCATCTAGAGCACAATGTAAATGTAATATTGAGGACACACACAGAGAAAAACTCACATCATTAACACATTGCATAGCGTCCCAGTGCAAGATCACCTCACCAGTGTCTCAAAATCCAGCCCTTAAACACATCTGGAACAAACAAGCTGATCCCCATTCCAGTATCTTGGTCCAGAGTTCAGGATTGTTTGACCCCCCAGTGCACGACATATGAAAAACCTTTCTGTGTCTGATCCCTTTTAGTAACTAAAGACTAAAGAAAATACAGTTCGTGTCATACTGAACTAAATGATATAGCCGATGTAATGTAATGCCCATTTAAATGAGGCATGTGTGCCAAAATTATGTTCACATGCTCACTGCTTATGTCTGCTTAACATGTCAAGTTATGTTTGAAACAGTCCAGGGCAGAAATACAAAACGTAGAAACCAGCATACAGTTAGCTCCATAAGCTTTTGGGACATTTTCAAACACAAGTGAAGTGAATGATTGCAGATTTCTTTTCTAGGAACCCTTTTGTGAAGGTTGTCAAAGCCTACAAATATGAAATACAGAAGGATCAGAATAATCAATAAAGGAAAATAAGGAGAAAAAGAGAAACAGCTTCTGATCTGAAGCACACCGCATCATCCGTCAAACATGGTGGAGGCAGTGTTATGGCATGGACATGTTTAGCTGTCAGTGGAACTGAGGCACTAGTGTTTATTGATGATGTGACCGTTGAAAGAAGCAGCAGGATGCATTTAGTGAAGTGTACAGGAACATGCTTTCTGCTCGGTTTCAGACAAACACTGCAAAACTGATCAGACAGCTCTTCACGGTGCAGCTGGATAATGACCTAAAGCAAACTGCAAAATAAACCCAAGAGTTTCTAAAAGCAAAGAAATAGGAGATGTTTAAAAACTGTTTAAATATTAAAAGAAAAGCATAAACGAAAGGCAAAATTAATTTAAAATAAATAAATAAATAACATGAAATGTAAACCCAAGTGTAAAAAATAAATTGATCAAAATTCACAAATAGAAACAAACAGCAACCGAGTAAACAAGCAGTAAGAAATTTTTCACAGGAGACTTGACAAAAACTATGTAACGCCTCAAATTTGACTAAAAGCAAACACAATTTGTTGGGTCTCTAAAAGTTATTTAAAATTATCAGCTGTTTGGAAGGACCTTACACAGATTGTTCCAGAGCCCGAGATCCATAACAGAAAGTAATCTTCAACATATTGTGGAGCTGACTCACAATAAAAATGCTATTACATAAGAGCATTTAAAAAATCAATTCTGTCTTTCACAGTTTTTTCTTTCTGCTACGAGTTAAGTCTTTGAAACGACATAAAAAATATTTAGTCACATGTCAAATCGACACACACGGCAAACACGTGAACATAATTTTGGCACTACTGGACCCCCATACAAGGATAACAGACTCCGACCTGTCTGCGCATGTGGCTGTGTTCAGTTGAAAAGTTGTTCACAGTGTTCTCTACCTTAAGGTCTGCTGTATAATTTTAATTTTTTTAAATATTCTTTCATTTCCCATGTACAGTGTTAGACATGCATTCAGACATATGCATTTGTTTGTACTATATACAACATAATGTGATGAACATACAGTACATACACAGGTCTACATTAGGACACCATGTGCACATGTTTTCCAGCAGGAGTCAGCTGATGCAACTTTGTTCTGTCATCTTTTTTGGTCTTTTTTTCAGCATGTCTCTCCATTTACATTTCGTGTAAATTCATGATATGTTAGTTTGATGCTACAGTTAAAAAGGCATTGCATGGGACAATCGCACTCCCTCTGAAGCTCTTATCACGAGTGATGCTTAGAGCTGCGAATGTTTCCTTTATCAGATTGGATAGTGCTGGCTGCTGTCTGAGCCCCCCGGCGGAGACTGCCAGACGAAGCTTCTCCTTTTCCTGCAGCGCTTCCCCGCTTCTCCTCGCCAGACTTGGATATGTCTTTTACCTTGCCTCCCTCTTGTGATCCCCCCTTCATAGGCCCGAGGACTGTTTTGGCCACGCTTGTGAGCTGGGTAACGAAGCTGGCTTTATCCCCTGGAGACATGGGCCGTGACTTGCTCGAGGCGGGTGAGGCTGCATTCGAGGGAGGCGACATGGGGTTCTCCTCCAGGACCTCCAGGTGTTGCCTCTCCTCCTTGACTCCTCTGTTTGTTGGCTTCTCCTCTTTGCATCTGGCTGCAGCGTGGGCTTGACCCTGGTTTGGAATTACAGGTGTAGGTCCTTTGAGCTTGGTGGTATCACTAGCTTTATAGCTTGCTCCTTTCTCTATCGTGTCTGTACCTTTACGCTGCTTGAGCTGCTCTGTAGGTGCTTTCTGAAAGGTCCCTTTGTGTGCAGCTAAAGGGCCTTTTGCCTTCTCCTCAGTCTTCTCCTGAGCTTTTGTTGCAGGTCCACTATCTGTTTGTGCACTTTGCTGCTTGGAGTCTTGCTTTAGCAGGCCCTTTGATGTGCCTGAAGGAGACATTTTTTCGCTGGGTTTACTCTTAAAAGTTGCTGCCTCAGAACCGGAAAGGCTTGAACTTGGAGCTTTGATCCCAGAACCAGGCTTAACCTCTGAAGATGAAGCACTGGACTTGATTTCAACTGCAGTTCCACATCCATGACTCTTTGCAACCTCAGCAGGAAGTAACGTTTTACATGTGTCAACGACGCTCATCTTAGACTCTGCTTTAGAAGCTGCACTCTCAGTTTGTGACCCAGCAAGCTCAGACTCTGTGGTTTGGACTTCTTTCTCTCTTGCTGTTAAGAGTGTGTCACGGCTGAGTGGCGATTCCTGCCTTCCCAGACGTCTCACAGGCTTTAGGCCTCCAACCTCCCGTCCCATAGGAGGAGAGGGGGAGGATGATGATGAAGGAGATGGGGGAGCGGGTCCGTTCTCTCCTTCCATCTCTAGCAGACTTTGTAGACTGTGCTCACAGTGGAAGGACTCTCTCCTGTAGTCCCCGTGTGTCACCTCCAGGCTATGCTTGCGTAATGACACCCCCCCTGTCAGAGGAGAGGGCGATGATGATGATGAAGAAGGCAAAATCTGTGCTCCTAGCTTCTCTGCAGACTGCACCCGCTGCAGCAAAGGGGACCTGGGTGGCTCCGCACTCTTGGGACGTGGGCGGGCAACAGGAGGTGAGGAGTGCAGCTTGGCAGGAAACATCTGCGTGGTATTGGAGCTCCCTACCGTGTGCCCAGTGAGAGGTGGAGGAGAGGAGGTGGTCGGGGACGGGGTGTGAGCCAGGGGAGACAATGGGATGTTGCCAGCAGATTTGCAGCGAGCCGAGCGGTACTGCCGGTGAAGTTTGGGAGACAGCCCATGTAGGGAGCTGGGTCTCATGTGGTGAGTGGTTGCAGGTGAGTTAGGGGTGCTGGAGGCCGGGGAGCTGCTCTGGGATGATGTACCTGAGGAAAAAGAAGAATATTGGAATATTTTTTTCCCAACACAATAAAATGAATATGTGTGTATTTCTACTCATGTGTCTTGAGTTGTAGGCTAAATTATATAAAGTATAAGTGTGATGAAACACATGAAACATACTTGCAATGTTAAACGCAGCTCTTTCACCTTATTTTTTTCTCAAAACAAAGTTTCTTTTGAACATTATATATGCTTCTCTTAGGCAATATTACTAGAAAACACTCCATACATTTTAATTTCTATACCCAGTTTTATCTATTCATTAAGCCAGATGATATAAATCGTTTAGTTAAAGTACAGGCATGTCTTAAAGACCTGCACAACCTCTAATTTCCTGCTTCTAAATTCAAATAAAATGACATTATTGTACTCAGCCCTAATCTTAGAAACATTATGTCTTACCAGATGCTTTTATGGCATTACCCTGCCCTCCAGTAACACTGTGATTATATATCACAGTGAATATTGGAGTCATTTTTGACCAGATATGTCCTTCAGTGCGTATTTTAAGCCTTTAGTCATTTGTGCGGTATTTCTAAAATTAGAAACATCCTGTTTCAGAATGATGCTTAAAGGCTAGTTAATGAATTCATTACTTCTAACTTGACCACTGTAATTCATTATTATTAGGAAACTGCTTTAGTGAACTAGCACAAAAAATGAATTAAACTAAATATAGTGTCAGTAACAAAAAACACTCAAAGTATTTCCTTCCCCAATAACTAATAGAGAAATGATTAATGTTTAGTCTTCCCCACTGGACTCCACAGGCAAGACATTACACGCATCTTCCTCCATCGCATTACTCCCCAATTGTTTTTTGCTTTTAAACGAGATTATAACAGGCACACGTGCTGGTCGCCTTAAATACTAACCCAGGTGCGGGGATTCAAGAGCGCCACGATAACTCTGAGTGGGCGAGCGGGCAGAGAGGCTGTGGGTGGGGGAGCCCGGGAGACTGTCTCCAGACGACAGGGAGCGATTTAAAGACGAGAGGCTCCGGCTGGTGTGGAGCAGGTTGGACTGCTTGGTAATTTTCCTGAACAGGGAGCTGCGCTTCTTACTGAAAGATGAACAAAAAGCCGAATGACTAGAGTGAAATCATCTAAATGACAGAGGGATACGTTTTCTTGGAATGCTGCAGTGACGCACTCTTGTCCGTCCTTGGCTCCGGTCCTCTTGATGCGTCGTGCCATCTTGCATTTATAGCTGGACTTGCGGGCAGGACCCACTTTGATGGAGGTGTTTTCAAAAGGAGTTGTTGTAATAGTCACCTTGTTCCCACTCTGCAGTTGATGCACAATTATATGATTTATATTAGTACATAAATATATAGATAGATGTTTTTTAAATTGTTTTTATTTTAGATGGATAGATCTCTCCTACCTTCAGGATCAGCTCCACTACCTCTGTATGGACCAAACCGTGGACTGACTCTCCATTTACATGAGTGATGAGGTCACCAGCACTAAGTCCAGCCTCCTGAGCCGGACCTCCATCTTCCACATGCTGTGATTGGAACAAAAAAACATCACAGATTTGACTACTAAGTATATTAGCCCAGTTACCTTCAGATACTGTATGGTACTCTGCATGGGCTGTTCTGCAGAATCACATTAAAGGCGCTATGCGAATAAATAGTAATAATCACATTTGTTTCTGCATTGCTTTAAAGGGAGAAATCAAGATTTCTGCATCCTGTTTGCTTTGCTCTCTCACCCAGACCATGTGATGCACGCTGTAAACATCGCTGTCTCCCATGTAGACTCTGATAGCTCGGAGGGTGAAGCCGTACTTCTTCCCAGAGCGGTGGATGGTAATGGGAGAATGCAGGATGTTGACCATCGGGGAGTAGCCTCGGCTGGGGGATGAGTCACGAGAGGAAGGGTTGGACGAGAGGGAGCGGGGCGACATGGGGCTCGCCAGAGGGGATGCACCGTGTTGTTCCACTGAGGAGAGAAAGCACAAAAGATTCATTTCTAAACACTATTTTTTAAAATGTCTTTGTTAATGCAGTAAAAGAAATGCCTTTACCTGCTGGAATGATGACAGACAGAGCAGTGGCAGAGGCAGATTTGATAACTTTAGTTCCTGGTCTTGAGCTGCGTTTTTCTCCTTCCGAGAGCTGCTGGTGGCGAACTCTTCGCAGCACCAGGTCTGTGGTGGCCCCACAAGTCCCCTGTGGGTCTGGGAGCCCCAGAATGGTAGCACTGCTTGGCAGGGGCAGTGATGCATCAGCAGGTCTCAACAGTTTGTCTGTAATAAGGCAGAGACATGAAAGGTGATAGGAAATATATGTTTTCATGTTTTGGGGTGACAAATGAAATTGTTCAAGTCATGAGATGGTTCCTCATTTTTCTTACCGGCAGCTGCAAAGCCATTACTTTCTTTAAGGAATGCCCTCAGGTCGCCTTGAGAAGAGATGGTACTCATGGCTCCTTCCAGAGACGTTCCCCTGGCCTTCACTGGAGGTTGTCTGCCCGGGACAGGCAGCTCAGAGTCCAACTCCAGAGGGGAGGCCAATCGGTAAGAATCCATAAGAGCAGAGAAGCGCCTCCGTGCCCCAGACGGAGGGCTGGAATCACTCTCAGTGAAGGAGGACTCTGAGCAGGATAAACGCTTCCTGAAAACCAAAGACAATTATATTCTGAAATAAACTTTCAATGCCAATGAACCCAGGTAGAAGATCAAAAACAAACGGAAACACAGATAGCACTTTTTTTATTAACTGTGCTTTTACTCACATCTCCGGTGAGCCAGTCCTCCAGCTCTTATCTCGAAGGGTGACACTTCCCAGGCTTTCTCTCTTGGCTAAGCGATCCTCCCTGGGGACCTTGTGCTCCCGTAGAGTCACGCCATGGGGTTTATGCTCCAGCTGAGACAGATGCTCCATACTGCTGTATACCTTCACATCGGTGCAGCATAACAGTAAATATTTGGGTTCTTTTGATTGATTTGAATGTAGACTGATGAATAAACGCTGACAGAAAAATAAAAGTTTAGGTCCTGACCTTACTGAAGCGAGGGGAACATGACGAGAAGCGATGAATCTCCACGGGCTCGTCGTCATTGGTATCGTCTTCATCGTATGAATGCACGTGGTGATAGCGCTCTGAACGAGCTGGGGGTGAGAAGTAATGTACATTCAGTCAGCCACTGCTGACTGAATGTGCTTTATGCTAACATTTACATGGGAGAGTTAAAGACCTTGACCTGTTTCCAAGAATAAGAAATTCCTAAGGTTTAAAGGATCTGTGCTGGAATTCATTCTCTTCAATACCATTCCTTCATTCCCAAAGGGGAACTTACTGTCGAAATAACTGGTGTCTTCCTCTGACTCTAGATGAGGGATGAACTCTGCCTTCTGTCTCAGCAGGCTGTTCCAGTCCACCTCAGTGAAGAATGAGTGCTGCTTCACTTCAAAAGCACCACCTTCGGGGCAGAGCAAAGGAAAGGAGGTGGATGTAAAAAGAGAGAATGAGGGAGCGCGATGACAGACAGGTAGTAATAGCAGCCCTCAAGCATGTGGAGGCATTTCTACCCTGAATGAAGCTGACTTATTTGGGTAAACTGAACCCGTAAGCCAGCGCGCACGATGACAGTTATTGTTCTAGGTCAGCGAGCCCCAGTCAGGGTTAGGTGTACCCAAGAGGGATGTGCAGTGGTGGAAGAAGTATTCATATGCATTTCTTAGATGAAAGTACTAATACAGCACAGTAAAAAAACCCACAAAAAAACAACTGAACTACAAATAAAAGTCCTGGATAGAGACAAAAGCATATACAGTGTCTTGTTTCACTGCTGAGAAAACAGACCAGTACAGTAAGGTTTATTAGATGGTATAAAGGAAAGCTGTTAACAGGAAGTCAGCCTAGACAATGAAATCATCAGGAAACCACAATGAGACTGTGAAAACACAAAGAAGAAAACACAAAAAATCTCAGTTTGGTGGGCCAACTGGAACTGTGACTAAAAGTTTGAGTGGACCACAGAAGACTGCAAGATTTCACATCAGGCTGCGGCATTTCTATTTTAGGATTCAAATACATCAGGAATCATTCAAATTTGTGCATTTTCTCAGAAAAGTTAATCTTAATCTTTGCAGAATAATGTTGCAGCTAAAAATCAAAGGAGAACGAGATGTAAAACAAAAGTAGCTCAGAAAGTGTGCAGTGGGATAGAAGCAAACTATTCAAGCACACTGCTACAGAATTGTTCAGGGAAGGTTCCCAAGTGTATCTTCAAATGTAAATAAATATACATGCCACTTTATTAGCAACACCTTGCTAGTACTGAATTGGACTCCTTTGGCCTTCTGAACCGCCTTAATTTATTGTGACATAGATTCAACAAGGTGGTGGAAACATCCCTTGGAGATTTTTCTCCATGTTCACATGACAGCATAACACAGTTGCTGCAGATTTTTAGACTTTCTGTTCCACCACATCCAAAAAGGGCTCTGTTGGATTAAGATCTGGTGACTGAGGAAGCCATGTGGTTACACTGAACTCATTGTCAACTTCAAGAAACTAATTTGAGATGATTTGAAGTTTGTGACATGGTCTGTTATCCTGCTCGAAGCAGCCATCAGAAGATGACTGGTGAAGGGTAGACTGTGGTTATAAAGGGATGGACATGGTCAGCAGCAATAGGTAGGCTGAGGATTTTAAACAATGCTCAATTAGCACTGTTTTAAAATAGTGTCTCTAGTGGGCCAAGAAACACCATAACCAGCCTGAATTGTTGGTAAAAGGCAGGATGGGTACATGCTTTCATGCTGTTTATGCCAAATTCTGATCCCACCATCTCATTGTGCAGTAGAAATCGAGACTCATTACATCAGGCAACGTTTTTTCAAATCTTCTATTGTCCGGTTTCCTGTTCCAGTCATCAGTTTCCTGTTATTAAGCTGACATGAGTGACACCCGGTGTGGTCTTGGCTGCTGGTGGTTCGACATGTTGTCCATTCAGATATGCCTTTCTGTATATCTTGATTGTAAAAATTTGAGTTACCTTTTCCTTCCTATCAGCTCAAAACAGTCTGGCCATTCTCCTCTGACATCAGCAAGACATTTTCACCCAGAGAACTGCTGCTCATTGGATATTTTCTCTTTTTAGAGCATTTGCTGTAAACCATAGAGATGTTCAGTTTGCTCAGTTTGAACTTAAGCAGGTTACCTTAACCATGTCTATATGCCTAAATGCACTAAGTTGCTGCCATGTGATTGGCTGATTAGATGTTTTAAGTGGGAGTTGAACAGGTGTACCAAATGAAGTGGCTGGTGAGCCTACATCATTTCCACATGTAAGCATTACACCATACACTGGACTAAAGAGTGAATGAAAACTAGCAGAGAGGTCTGAGCGGAAAAATCAATTATTACCACAGCTGAGAGTAAACAAATATGGTTAGAATAGTGCAAAAATATTGGAACCATAAAATATCTGTGATGCATAAATCTGCGTCAAGTCTGATTCAAATTTAAATGAATGCACATAGAAAATAACTTCAGGTGGTGAGGAATCACTACACGATTTCATCTGAATCCTGGAGAAGCCAGAAGCTCTGCTGTAGGAGACTGACCTGTGCCCAATCGAACCAGCGGATTTGTCTGCAGAAGAGAGGAGATCAGGTGCTGGGCATCAACAGGAAGAGCCTCATCTCCTTCTGGCCACACTATGTCATCTACCAGAAACAAGCCGACAGAGAGAGAGAGAGATTATGGTGGATGGTACATGACTAACAGTTTGTTTTACTTATCAGCTGCGCTCGGTGTCCAATGATGCTATTTCTACTGAGATACTTTGATCTCTCACCTGTAATGACCTGTCCAAACAGCTCCTCTGGAGTGTCTCCAAAAAAAGGCACGCAGCCCACCAGGAACTCATACAGGATGATGCCCATCGCCCACCAGTCCACTGGCTTTCCATAACCCTGACGAAGAATAACCTCTGGGGCGATATACTCTGGAGTTCCGCACACCTTAAAGTAAAGCAGCAATCGGTCGTTTCTTAAATTTTATGACCTCCGATTTTTGTGAATTACTTGGGACCCACTCATCCTTACAGGCGTGTGCATTTTTGCTGCTAATAACATTTCTTTCACATCTAACTGAATCGTGTATTCATCATTTACAACCGTACAGTCGCTCCTACAGTCGTCACAGAGCGAGAAACACACAGCATGTGGGGAGCATGCATATTTATGCTTAGCCAAGCCATCACCTCAAAGATGCCAAGACAAGATGAAAGCCCCGGTGGGTGTTTTTTCATGTGCAGATGGGCATGCACTGAATCCTAACACATATGTGGTCGACGTGATGAATGCACGTGAAATAATGAGGCTTAAATTCAAAGCGAGTGCTGAATAAAAGCCCTGGAAATATAAGCCTTTCCTGAAAGAGAAATTATTATAACCAAGGAAAGGCTGGTCTACTGTTGTACCAACTGTGCCATATTTGTCAGATACACCTGCCACACAATGGAAGTGTAGCATTCAAAGGAAATTTGATGGTGAAACTTTGCTTGGATCATACTGTAGTCTACACTTTAATGCTGATAAAATAAAACACACACACACACACAGTTGTCCTGATGTGTACAGTACAATTAATTTAAATTGACTCACATTCGCTCGATACTTAGTTTTAATATAGCAGAGAGTTTTATTAATTTGTAAAATTCAGATGTTTTGTCAGACTTTATTTAAACAAATTAAGATCTGAGTAAATGGCTGTGTATCTGACTTCGCTTTGGTCATACCTGTTTATCCAAAAATTCTCGAGTATCCTTCTCTATGTGTCCTTCATACAAGTTGGTGGTCAGGCTCATCAGACCCATCTTCGACAGGCCAAAGTCAGTCAGTTTGATGTGGCCCATTGAGGTAATTAGGAGGCTGAGAACAGAAAGACAAAAGTTACATTTGAGCAGTCTAAACCTTATTTATACATCTTAGCAAATAATTGGCGCTTGCTCTCTTTGCCCCTGTGTGACAGAAACTAGCTCCATCTTACTTGTCAGGTTTGAGGTCACGGTGCACAATGCCATAGTTGTGTAAGTACTCCAGCGCTAGGACTGTCTCTGCAAAGTACATGCGTGCCATTTCCACGGGCAGAGCCCCGATGTTCTTTAGCAGGGTGGCACAGTCCCCACCTGCCAACACAATTCAATATTTGATTAGTGTCCCGGGTACTCACCAGTTACAATGATTGGCTCCTGGTGGCTTTTGTGCTAGACTCCTATTTAGGCTGACAAGCACACATAGTAATGCTATATAGTTATTTAAAACTATGCTTCTTATTGTGATTGTTTGTATTGACAACATACAGGCACACAGGGAACCTACACTGGACCTCTGACCTCTTCTTCAAGGTCAAATAAGGTCAAACTTTCATAAGTTTGCTGCTGCCTTTGTATTGTATTGGGAACATTTAGGAAATGTTACAAAATATCATGTCACCTTTGACCTCTGACCTCACCGACCTACATTTCACATCTTCCTTTCTTTCAAGTTGACCCCAAAATGTGCTACATCTTTCTAAGAGCGTCTTGTTAAAGCCTTTTATCACTAATATTTAGTAATAATAATGACATTAGTTAAACAGAAGCATCAAACGAGTCTCCAATAGAGGATTATAAATAAATGAAATCCTTACTTCTTCAAAAAGCTCTCAGTGTCTATAACCCAATGAGACCTCTCAGGTCAGCAGGTGCTGATCCTTCACTTGTTCCCAGAATCAGATCTAAATCTGCTGAGAGCGCTTCAGTTACTCTGGTCCTATTATTTGGAACAAGCTGCCTGCTGACCTCAGATCAATTACTACTGTGTCTCAAAAACAGACTCAAAACCATTTCCACAGGCCTGCACATGATAACTGTGCCACTTTGGGAAGCACACTGAGTTTACATTTAAGGAAATGTGTCATGATATTCAGTTCAGTCAATATACGGTGGGATTTAGGTTATGGTGTATACAAACAGGAACATTTAGCTCACTAACCAGTTAACAGCTTAGAACAGCGGTCCCCAACCCCCAGGCCTCGGACCGGTACCGGTCCGTGAGTCGTTTGGTACCGGGCCGCGAGAGTTAAGGCTCAGGTGTGAAATGTATAGTTTTTATCGGTTTTCAGCGTTATTTTGTTATCGTTTACTCGGTTTTCCTGGGTCTTTTCACGTGTGTTATGAATAAATTTTCTTTTTTTCGGTACCAGTACTAGTTTTATTTTGTTGTATTTATCCGCGACACCTTAAAGGCCGGTCCGTGAAAATATTGTCGGGCATAAACCGGTCCGTGGCACAAAAAAGGTTGGGGACCGCTGGCTTAGAAAACATATGTGCTCCATAGCTGGATTAATGCTGATTAAGCATCCACAGTATTGTTCTTCTACTTTTCATCTTCCGTACGTTTTTTGTACGCTATCTTTTGGTCTACAGCCATCATTTTACCCTCAAAACGTAGCCATTGTTGCCCTCTTTCATTCAATGTTATTATTATTGTAATAGATGGTATGGTTCTTTCATAAATGTCACCAATGCACAGCCTCCTACATCAAACTCTTCCATAGAAGAGTAGAGTTGGCTCCCAAAATTTGTCTAAAAGTCAGAAGTACAGGCTGTCTTTACACTGTCACCACGTCCATATAATAAACTCCACAGGCATGAAAACTGAGAATTGTGTAGACTCGACATTGCTGCCGCTCACGGTGAAGGAATTCTGTCAATACAACTTGTAGTTTTGTCTTTGGAAGCATTTGTTTGAGAGTCACTTTTCTGTTCTGGTGCCACTGGCTGGAGTCACTATAGCAGCCAGGCTCACACCTGCATCCTTAAATGAGCTCTGTCTGTCACTCTGCCAAGATTAATCTTAAAAACTTCTGTTTTAACTGCTGCTGTGTCAACAGCGTTTGCTCTACAGCTATCATTTTACCCTCAAAATGGTCACATTGTTGTTCTCTTTCCAACAGCGTGTCTTCCAAAGCTCAGAGATGTAAACTTTTTAAACTGTGTGGATCCAAATAGAGGGATCGCATTTCAGTCATTCAGTGATTAAAAGAATATGAACTTTTAATATTACTTCAGATGCTTTCTGACTCTAAATTTTCTTTTGTAATTACTTAGCTTTTTCTAATTTATATTTTAAACATGTTCAGCTACTTTTCAACTTCTTCTTCTGTGTGAACGTCAGTTTTCAACCGTTCTACACTTTTGTTTTCACGTGACAAATTCTGCATTTTTCATCTCATTCAACATTTTTAACTTAACATTCAGCAATTATTTCATTTCAGCTCAAAACATTCAGCTAGCAGCATTCACACAGCAGTTTCTTCAGAAAATGCATTTTCTAGTTTTAAATACTATAATGTAAAATGTTGCTAAAATATTAGCTAGACAGACTGTAAACTTGTCTGAGTAAAACGACTGTCACTGATTGGGTTACTTTTTGTTTTGCACATGTAGACCTGTCCTCACCTTCTACGTACTCCATGACCATGCAGAGGTGCCGACGTGTTTCAAAGGAGCAGAACATGGAGACGACAAAGGGATTCTCTGCAAAGGTGAGAATGTCTCTTTCTACGAAGGCCTGCTGGATTTGGTTCCTCAGTATCAGGTTCTGCTTGTTAATCTTCTTCATGGCAAATCGCTGCCGTGTCTCCAGATGCCGCACCAGGTAAACAGCGCTGGTTCACATGCAGACACAGCCAGAGAGGCATGCAGTTTGACCATTTTATTTTCACTGGCTATAGAGATGCTTGTAAAGGGAAAAAAAGCACATATGTGAGGGAGAAAAGCTCTGCTCACCCATATGCTCCGTTACTTATCAGCTTGATGGTCTGGAAGTCTGCTTCTCCTGGTGGTTTCATTGCTCTCATCTTACCCTGTGGATCAAAGATCACAATGCAAAGATTAAATATCATCCAGTGGGAGGATAGAAAGCACGTTCTATATTATTTTTGTCACCTGTTAAATTAGTCTTTGCATTTATATTGTCTGCACAGATAAGCAGAACCTGCTCCAGGCATTTCCTATGTCCTCCTTCCTGTTTTTTATTATAGTTTTTTGTCTGCTTATCCTAATTTGGAGGCCATGTGATTCAAGGAAGGGGTGGATCTGGGTTCAACAGCCTCAGTGCAAATGAGCTAATTGAATGGACACAAGCCTGTTTGCCAAGTCATCAGCAGATGAAAACATTTTCAACAACCTTTCAGCCACGTTCAGCCAGCAGAAACGACCAGACTGGGGAACATTTTGGATCTCACCTCTGTGGAGTCATCTGTTTCAGGTGTCACTGGTCCCTCGCTGTCATAACTTTCCAAGTAAACCATATCTGATGACAAACACATGTTTGATCAAAAAAATCTGGTAGTCATTTTATTTTCTAATAAGGAGACTGTTTTGCTTTCCTTTATTTATGTCATATAAAAGGGCTCTTATTGAGCTTATAATAAACATGCCAGTAGTTATGCAAGCTCAGATTACACACTGGTATATGTGAGACTCCAGAAGTGCCACACATCTGTTATTTAAACCTTCTGTTTATGAGAAAGAGCCAATACCAAGAAAGCTGGCTTAATGCAGTGGTTCCCAAACTGTGGGACAGGCCTCACTGGAGACAAGCTAAAATGTCTTGTATCAGGCATCATATGATATGAGTGGCTACAGCAAGGCCCAGCATGATATAAATAAGAATAATTTGGAATTGTGATAAAACTAAGGATAAAACTATAAATTCATAAATGTCCATAATAGGCCCTGTTTAAACCTGTTAATTGTTTAAAGTTCCTCTACCCACCTTCAATCGGGTCTCGAGTAAGCCCCAGCTGGCCAATGATGTAACGAGGGATATCTGTTTTCATCAGATGACCCTCTTTGGCGTGGTCCTCAGCTGCCTCCAGCAGATGGTAAAACTCCTCGGGGTTAAACTCCTGCAGAGAACAACAATAAAACCTGAGTAGCTGATGTCATCAGGTATAAAGTTTTGGAGCTCATCCAATAATTATTCAATCAGCTACATTAAATTAGAGTGATTTGTGGTGATTTAATTTTCCTTTGAGTTATCCTGGCATTTGGTTGTGAATTTAATAAAATATCCAAGTCATTTCATGAATGACTGCCTCTGGATCAGCCCAGGATTTGTTTTTGTAGTCTGTGCTGCTACTGAGGAACTGATGGTGGTGGTCAGAACGGGGCAGGGAAAAGAAGCATCAGCTCGTCTTCCTTGCAAAAGTTAATACCACGTGTCACATTTGAGAATCTGCTGTGCATAAACAGAGAAGATCAATATGATGCCAATTCACAACAAACAGTAGTTTCAAAGTGCTTTAGGTTGTGTAGTGGCCATTAGGTGTGACTTGTAGGTGGTGGGGGTAGGGGAGGGGGTGTGAAGGAAAAGAAAAGCAGGGGCGCCTCCAGAATTTTTTATTATAGAGGGCGCCATATGGGGGCCGGTAAAAATATTTTTGTGGCACACTAAAAACAGAATTTCCACTTTTATTAAGCTGTTGTCAAATATAGGTTACTTGAAAAATCTGGCCAATAAGAGTGAAAGAAAAAAATTCGAAGCCTAGTTAATTTCATAGCATTGAAGCCGATGTCACTGAAAATAGGTTCATATGAAAACCAGATACGATTTTGAAATTCACATTAATCTGTTTTAATTAATTCATTGACTGGAAGTTCTAATCATCGCTTTAATGATTCTCAGCTGAGAATCTTTAAAGAAAAGACAAAAAAGAAGAGCTGACAAACAAGAAATGCGGCAAAACTATGGGAGAAAAAAGAGAAAGAAAAAGTTCATGACAAGCTGTAGTGGCATAGAAATGCATTGTGAGTAAAAAAGAGGGAGTTTAGTGCTCTGTAGCGTAAGCCTGTAGCAAAACCACTAATATCACCTAATCTTGCTTTAACTACAAGTCTTATCAAAAAGTTATGAGTCTTAAAAGCAGAGAGGATGTGTTTGTCTCCTGAACTTAAACTGGGAGCTGGTTCCTGAGGAGAGGTGCCTTACAGCGGAAGAATCTGCCTCCCATTCCACAAAGCACACACGCTCTAAAATATGATCACTCGGGACTTTGCATGTGAAGAGAAGGATTTTAAATTCGGCTTATTTTTACAGTTATGATTTCAGATAAACTAGTTTGACGTAAAGAATAATTTAATTTTCAATTAGGCGTGCTCGCCAGGAGAGACTGGAACAAGCCCAATGAATCAATTCTCCACGTCACCGTCTGAGCTGTCTCTCACAATCAAGAACCACGTCAGCTTGGCATGACTCATGCAGGGATGCACAACTGATATCCTGTTACGAAACACCAAGTCACAGCAGGCTCCATAGACAAAAACCATATCACACACACACACACACAGACATCCTTCAACTTTAAACGACAACGTGGTCACGGTATGTTTGAGGCAGGCTGGAAGGCAGCCGAGCAGCAGGGGGCTACTGCCTGGTATTAGCCGTACTCTGGGAAGGCAAATTTAATCTAAATGCAAATGTCTCCGCCATCCAGACAGACTGGACCAAGTCTTAGACTGGTTTGCTTGTTTTCATTTCACATTCCTGCTGTGTATAAAATCAGACTGTTAAAATGCTCATAAGGGGCTACAAATATGTTTTTGCGCTGATGATTGCTTTTTAAAAATAAAGCAATTTGCCTCGAGTCACAGGAGCTGTGAGAAGTTCTGTGATGAATCATGGGGCTGGAGGAGGATTGTGATCATCGCAGCAGTCGATGGGTGGGTAAATACTGATAAGTGTGAGTGTGATCCTACCAGACACTCCAAAAGCCTTGCAGGTCTGGCGATGATGATCAGAAGCTTTTTCACCAACTCCGTGACAAAGATTACCTCGGAGCTCTCCGAGCGCTCAAATGCCTGACGTACAGACACACAGAGAGGCAGAAAGACAGATATGCATCAGCATTTTTAACATTTGCAAAAAGTGACATCTGACAACAATAAAACATGCACACAAGACAGAGAAAATCTGTCAGTCAAAAGACAGACGGAGGCACGAAGGTACATAATCAAAAAGCTGATCCAATCAAACCTAATCCAGGCAACCCAGGGTAATCACAGCAATCTAATCAAGCTGTAAAGATGGGCTCTATGAAATTCGCAGATACCTGTTATCTTCTCTGGCAAATCACATGCACAATTAGCCTCCAATTTGGCTCTCGCCAAAGGCTTTGTGTGTTTGAATGTAATTAAAAAGACCTGAGGTGAATCACTTAATCACAAATCTTGCAAAGCTTCGCATATCCCCATCACCTGTACCTGATCTGCTCATGATCTGTTTTATTGATGTTTACTCACAAAGCGTATCTACAAATTAATCTTTATGCAGTTCATCTGCTTCACCTTTCTCTCCTGCTCACTATTTGAATACTTTTGTTGAAAAAAAGGCATTCTATGGAAAAAGAAACTGTTTAATACAAATATAAATGAAAAAAGTCTAATTTTTATATTTTTATTTAATTTCATAGAAATGGCTGTTTTCAGGCTTGCATTCTTTCTAATGAACAGCAGGGGGCGACTAATCTGGCTGCAGAAAGGAAGTCCACTAGCATAGAAATATACGAGGAAAGGAACTTGCAGCTCATTTGATTTAATGACCTCAGTAAACATCATCCTGTAGAGTTCGTGGTTTTGGTCCCTAGTTTCGAGTCATATTAAGCACAGCATGTAGTTTCTTTTTAAATTTGAGACCTCTTTAATGTCTAGAAGAACAATAAAGCAGGCTTTGCTTTAGTGCAGATGTACCTTATGTCTTATGTCCCATATCAGAGCGCATTCTCTTGATTTACAGTCATATATGACCTGCATACTTTCCATATGGCAACAGTGAAACTGCTCTGCTTGAGGATTTAAAATACAGACTGTTCAAACACTTGGGTGACATCACAGTGCCTCTTTTATGAGGAGTCTCCACTATGTTCAGCACTCAGTCTGTTACTTGGTGTGGCATGTTATTTGGTACATCACACTGGGTTTGGCAACCATTTTAGCTGGAAACAGCTGCCTGTTGTGGCTAAGAATCAGGTTGATGAAGGCCAAATAAGAGAAACTTAAAGGAGCTCAGTTGTGAGCCACACAATTCATGGATATATTCGAAGAAGTGGATACGGCACCACCGCTCAGCCTTTCTCCAAAATGTTCCCATTGGTCACTCTTTGATATTGCTCTTTACAAAAGCTCACCCAGGTGTTTGATGATTGCGACAGGAATGATGGATCCGACCACACAGTTCACATGTTTTACACTTTACATTCGTAAATCTTACTGGGGTGTGATGCTAATCAGTAATCTTGCTAATCTGTTTCCTCTAGGAAAAAAACACATGGAAGCTGCATGTTTGCTTGTAATTGATAGGGTGATACCCGTATATGCAGTGATGGGAATAACGGCGTTTTTTCAGTATCGAGTAATCCAACTGATTACTATTCCTATCGTTACAACGCCGTTACAGTTACTATTTTTCAACAAACAGACGGTTGAAGCTGTGTTCAGCTTACTGCATCTTATATCAGTTGCATGGAAGTAACTGTGAGTAATCTGGACGCTACAGCTTTAAGCAGCTGCGCGCGCTCCCGCGGACGGTAATCACGATCACTGTCTAGCACAACACCTGGAGCTAAGGGGGCAAAACAATCGCATGAGCGCTGCTGTTTGACCGAGGAAGAATAAAGTAGTCGTGGTAAGCCAATCACATGACCACTTCAAGATGACAAAGTAACAAGGAGTGATACACCTGCTGCTGTCAGACCTGCAGGTATCAGGCTGTGATTTTCTCCTTTATAGTGGACAGGAATTATTTTTTTGGAGTGGCACAAATAAATTGTGTGGCATCTTATTGAATGCAGAACAGCTGATTGTTCTGTAAATAGTTTGAAATGGTTATTTAAAAAATCAAGGTAAAAGGTAAATGGCTGCAAATAACTTGTTGTTTGCAAAACTTGTGCATATGATTTTAAAATTGACAATTTATATTTGCATTTAAAGTTGTGAAATGTGATTCATTAAACATGTTTGTGGTTGTTACAGTAAAAATATACTTTTTCTACTGATTTTATGTTTTTTGTCTGATTTTAGATCAGTTGTGTTAATACAGTATGTCAAAATGAAAACATAACTGTAAATTCAGACACGTGAGGTTGTGCTGAAAAGAATGATACCAAACAAGGCAAAGTAAATAGTTTTTAAAGGTAAAATGTGGAGGGAAAATCAAAAGTAGTTAAAAATGGGCAATTATACCCTGGACCCCAGAGGTTTTTTTAAGTAATGCAATAGTTACTTTTCAAGTAATTAATTACTTTTAGAATATTGTAACTCAGTTACTAACTCAATTACTTTTTTGATGAAGTAACTAGTAACTATAATTAATTACTTTTTCAAAGTAACTTGCCCAATACTGCATATATGCAAGCATCATCTTCAGTTCTAAGCAGTCTAGATTCAGTTTACCATACAGTACATCTCTAAGTCTCTGTCCCCCCCTTGATTTCTCTATGATGTTCACCATTACTGACCACTCTCAGAGAACAGCACTGGTATTTTTTTCCTCTATAAAGTCATTTTAAATGTACCGTCATCCACACGATCCCAAAAAAGCTACTGGCTGTCACCTTTGAATCTGTTCCTATTTATGACAAAGCCACTGTACTAAGAATACAACACATGCTTTATATAATAGATAAAAGATGCTAAAATTCAGTGGAGCTGGGGTAAACTGTGCCTTAAACCTTTTCCAGTGAAGAGGAGCAGTTAAGTTGTCTGGTTGCAAAAAGAAGTCCCATTGAGTAAAGAAAATGGGCCTTAGTAAATACTTTCTTGATGAATTTGTGGTCTTAATCTCTAACTTCAAGTCTTATTAAATCCAGCATGATGTTCATTTTGTAAATTATGGTCCTATTTAGTAGGAAATGATTTAGTGTGTGGCTACAATGTGACTGGCAAGTTGCTACTTATGAGTGCGCAGCGTTCCTCGGTTTCTCGGTCAAACCCAGGGACGTCCAGTTTCAAAAAAACAAGATGGCGATTGCCAAAAACTCACATCATGAAGCAGCTTTTCCAGATTCTCCTGTAGCTCGAAGAAGTACACAGAGGTGATGAGGCCTTCGCGAGCTTTGGCCAGGCAGTCTCTGGCCAGCTCTGCTATCTGATGGTGGATGAAGCTGAGGACTCCATCGGCCAGCGGAAGAACACTTTCAGGCAAGTAAGCCTGGATGAACTCAGCCAGCCTCCCCTCCATCTGAGCCGTGGCCTGGTGGGGGACAAGGTGGCGTAAGAAGACAGCAGAGGAGATTAGGTTTAGGAAAAGATTTATTTTCTTAGCTTGGCCGGATTTATGCGAGAGAAAGTTCAGGAAGCCGTTTCATTTGCGATTCAGACAGCGTGGCTCTGCTGATTTAGTCAGACTTCAGCACAATGTCTTTTTCTTTTTTTCATTTCACTTGTGTGAGAACAAGCCCAAAGAGCTTTTACCGCAGATGAACTCTAAACTATAATGCTCAATTTCCTATGGTTTGATTTTTATCACTGTCAAAGCTTTCAGCTTCTTTCCTTCTGATACCGACCTCACCGACCGGCTTTATTTCAGTGTTCATAACTGGAGCAGTATTTTTACATGCACTGAATAAACGTAATATTCACACTGACGGGGTGAATGGAGCTTGGCACGTTCTCATAATCTTGTTTGCTATGGTTTAGCAGCCCACATGGTTACGGTTCTTTCCCAGTTTCTTGGATGCAGGATATAAAACATTTGCATACACAGATCTCTGATAATGTTTAATCACAAACTGCAGAGCTTTGACTGTTTTTAATTAGTAACTGAGCACCGAAAAGGCTCCAAAAGTTTACTATTGTGTGCATTTAAACAGAATATGATGTTATCGTGAAGGCTCTTTGCAAGTCTCTGTGTGTATGTTGTGTTAGTGTGTGTGTGTGCGTGTCTAACCTTTGGAAAACGCTCTTTGTACACGTGGTTCATCATGACTATCTCGTTATCGTAGCAGGAGGAGGAGCGTCCTGGGCTGCAGAGGGACACAGGGGAAAAAATTCAGCTTTTCCAAAGCAAGGGCTGAAAACTGTTATATAATGAGATCAATGCTATAATCGACATATCTGAAATACATTTAAAATAGGCTTCAAGACGCACTGTAAAATGAAAAAAACAGTAGATAGTTTTCAATAAAAGGGAGTGATTGGAACTAAAGTAATTATTCACACCAAAAGACAAAATTCAATCATAGTTTTCAAAATTATTTGTGTTGACTATACATGAAAAGTTAACTAAGACATTACTGACATTTTGTTTTTTTATAGAGGTGTTTTGCCCATAAACTGTTGGCATTTCAATACTCTAATACCTAATCAATACTAAAAGACAGTACTGGTTTATATACGTATTTACTTGATGACTTTACTGAGGTTTAATGTACTCGTACTTCCGTGTCATGCTGCTTTCTTTTTATGTATTTTGGATGCAAGTATTGTACTCTGAACTCCGTACTATTTATCTTAAAGTTTTGGATTATCAGGATTATTGGATTATTATAAAACCATTTAAAAGTACTTAAATCCCCAGCTGCAACAATAATGAGATCTACACGTTAATAAATCATAATTATCATCCGTTACTGTCATGTATCAAATTCTGAAAAGTGTAATTTGACACAGAAGTACTTTTACTTACTTTATTTACTTTGAGTATATTGTGATTATATAACCTATGCATTATTAATCTACTCCAGTAGGATTATCATTTGTATACTTCATCCAAAAAGCTTAATTTTTTTAAACTATCCAACAAAAGATCACTTTTTACATAAAAATTATAACAGGTCATGAGCCTAAAACTGATGTTTTCTGCATGGATTTTATGTCCAATTAAAAATATTCTGACTTGTGATCCTATATAAGCTAAAATATTTTTTTATTGGTTAAAGGCCTCTTTAACGATAAAAACAAAGATGTTACATAAAAGCAGTAAGATCAACCACTGGTGACCCGGCAAATCTGCTTTTAAGTAGTGCCTCTGAAAAGAGGACAGTGCGCTGGGCAGCAGACACTGCTGTTTAATTTCATGAGCGCCGCTGCTGTGTCTAACCTGAGGCTGCGGGAGCGAGGGCGCATGTGGGGAGAGCAGCGGCCCCCATCGTCATCCATGATGCTCTCTGTGCTGCCAAAGTGCTTGGATAAGAAGTGGAGCTCATCCATGGTGGGCTGGAAGGGCAGCTGGTGCAGTCGCTCCTGAGAAGAGCTGGAGGACTGGAAGAGGGAGAAGAGGAAGGGAGCCAAGAGGGTGGAGGAGGAAGAGGAAGCAGACGGTGAAGGGGAGAGAATTAAGATGATGGAGGAGGGGGGTGGGATGGCAGATGAGAAAGGGAAGTAGGCGTTGGAAGGATCAAACAGAGAAAGTGCCAGAAAATTAACGACAAAACTCCACCAAATGACGTCCAGCAACTGCAGAAGATAACGATCTGAAAGCTAAATTATTAAAGTGTTTGACAGTCTACAGCTGTTATTCCTCATGGATCCAGACAGTGTGACGACAAACCAGGAACTGAAAGATAATGACGCCTCAGGGCCAGACCTTAAATCCATCTGTCAGTAAAACTTTGTCTCCTATTTCCTTTGCCTCAAACAGGGACAATGAGACCTAGACCGCCTCCTCTTACATTTCTAAGTGAAAAGAGTGAAGTAAGGATGCAGATTCCTCCCTTTGTTTATTTTATGTGTGGATGTCAAGATTTTTTCCTCTATCTTGGTAGAGTTGCATATTATTTTCCCAGAGAGCATCTGCTGAACTGATCCAGCTGTTACTTATATTTCTGTTCAAGTGTGTGTCTTTTTGGCTACAGTCTGATGAGCACAAACTGGGTCTTCTTCTCTCCTTGTTCACTGGTTTTTCCAAGTATACGGGGAATTCTTGGAAAATGGTTAGGAATACACCTTTGGGGCCCAAAATTTTAAATTCTTGCAAACAAGATGAAATAGAGCATCATGATCAGCGTGATCTTTCCACAAAGCTATAATCTGGTAACGCTGTCGGCAAGAAAATGACTCCATTCAGTATTTATGAATTTGTGGTATGATGTGAGAGAATTACTTTAAATAGAGCAGAGACTGAGGGGCCAGCTCAGTGTGATTCATAACATTCACAGCCTTTTGTTTAATGTACTATTGTTGTGTTTCTATTCATAGTATCTGGCTTATTTTGGTCTCTGATTAAATTAGCATGGAACCGCATGTGCTCTATCTCGTGTAGACGTCTCTTCACTACACCACGTGTCTCATCGCTCTCGTCCCAACCGGCTTGGCGATCGTCACTTTCCCCTCTTGCTCTCTTCCCTTTATCCATCTAAGCCTCTATCCACAGCCAGATGGAGAGAACAACCAGGCCCCTGATATCACTGTTATGCAACACGTCATGCTGAAGGACAGGCAGGGGAAGAAGTAGAAGTGACGAGCTGGAGATGGATACATTTTAATTGTTATCTTAAAGTGAAAATGTATATTCAGCTAATACAAACTGGCTTTCATAGATATATCTAACATGCTACATGGGGAAAGTTCTGGTATGCTGAAAGGGTCGATAATCATTATAATTATGGTTAATCATCATATAGCTGTGGGGACAGGTCTGATCAATAAGCCCACCCCTCAAGTAATTTAGAAGGAATACAAATTTTGCATTGCTATAATAAGGAACCATAAGGATCTTTCCAAAATAATCATCAGTAAATGTCATCATAAAGAGTGCATCTAAAAGTATCCCCTATAATAACTAGTATTGGTTCTATAATTCCCTGCACTGCTGTTCTGCTAGCTGTCTGTCCAGATGGTGTTGCGCTATCCTAACAAGACTTATTACTTGATTTTTTTCAGACACGTGACCACTAACTGTGTGACGATAACTTGTCTTTTTGACGTGTGACAATCACGGTGACAGTGTAGTAGTAAATAGGCCTGGAGACCGGTCCATCTCATCTGGCAATCACCGGTCATGAGAGAGAAGCGCACGTTCCCTAGACTTGGCAAAGGTTGGCAAAACCGAATCCTTGTGATTGCTTTGGTGTTTGGCATATTTACATAGTTTAAATGGAAGTGACGCCGGCCAGCTACTTTTCATAAAAATTGCAACTCAAACCCTTCAAATTAAAAGCGCAACTTTTAAATTGAAGATAGGAAACACTTCCAACTAACTGAGAAGGACACATTTTTCACAAGCAATCGATTGCTGAATCACCTCCAGTACGGTGAACAACTCAATATGCACATGACGTGAGAAACCTCAGTAGACTAATTATATCAAAGACTGTATTGCTTTCTATTTGACTTGAATAAAATGTATCAAAATGTAAAATCCAAAGCAGGAACATATACCAATGTCTTGCTTTGCCTAAAATAAGGACCTGTCACAGTGCCCATAAGCTTTTCAAGGACAGGACAGCATTGTTGGTACTTGAAGTCTGAATTGCCAGAAAAAGACGTCCATGTATCATTTCACACCAGAACTAATTTCATAGAGGGAAAACAAACAGATTTGGTATAAACAGACTAATCAGTGCTAATCAACCCATTAATTATTAGCTACTTATAAGTTATATCAAAAGTTTATTAGCTACACAGTAACCCAGCAGCCAACAATTTACATTTAAGCTAATGCTTTTGGGGTTACAACCAAATTGTGATGTAAAAGGAGCCTTCAAAGATAATGTTGGTACTCTTCATGTTCCAAATACTTAGAAATAAGTTATCAAATGAATTTTATTTAACGCTATATAATGGGGCATATTTACAGAGTTTTTCATACAGTAGACTAGGAGTGCAAATTGCTTCAGCGATGTTTTACTTGGAGTTTCGTGACCTTAGTTTTATAGTGAAGCTATATGACTTCTTATGGATATCCAATACTTTTGACTGTTTTACATTCTAAATTATCGTGACTCGTGCTGAGAGGCAACGTCCTGCAAATATTGCTCCTCGTCTACGCTTTAACTTCGACTATGTTGGTTTTAACTAGTGTATTTTTTGACTGGCAACTGAAAGGATTGCTTAAATTGAGTTGTTCGCATACGCATAACTGCAAAAATACGCTCTAGCATAGCTGCTCCCCTACACACACGTTTATGATCAATACAGTGAAAAAGTGGTGATGTATATTTTACCGTGGAGCTGGGAGTGTTGGTACCATATCCAGAAGAGGGCAACGACGCTAAAGACCATCGTCGTCCATCGGCCCTGCAGAATGGCAAACACAAATTGCACTTCATTTAATACCCACTGCACTGTAGTGCTATAAAATCAATATCACATAAGCTTCTCTGTTGTTTATTATTGATTTGACAAAAATCAAGATAATGAACCTGAAAGCCCAGCTAACCTAATTTCATTAACTACAAAGAGAAGTTTTAATTCAGCTGAAGAAAATCATGTTCTAGTGAGTTGCATTGTGACTCTGTAACTCAGATTCACAGTGAGAGGCAGGCAGACAGATCTGATAAATAAGGACAGAGGCTTTATAGGAGCCTCGACTTCCAACATGAGAGAGAGACGGAAGTAAATAACAGCCTAATTGGCCGCCTACATACATCTCTGCTGTTTGAACACGAGAGTGTGGATGGAGCCTCGTTGTTTTTAATACAGTGGATGACGTGAGGCGTTGTATTTAGTGTAAGGTAAATAAGGATTGTTTTGACCTATGAATAATAAAAAGCTATTCAAGTAGGGTGTAAGAAGGAAAATATGCAACTGGAAATGAGCGTGACAGCTCCCCTTTATGAAAAGATAAAAGTGGCTGATTGTCTATGGTATGAGCACCTGCTGTTTAAAGTTGTGGAAACGAAGCAAACCCTGAGAGCAAGCTCAAGCACTTAACTCGTGTCTGCCTGTAGCATAAATGCAGCCATAAAAAGTGCATCTTGTAAATGCTGCACCTAAATCCCAGCTACACCCCCTGTCTGCATCGATCCCCGAGTTATTATAGTTTCATATTTTCTACTTTTATTTCATTTCTTTTTGTTCTGTATTCAGTTAAGTTTGAGTTAGCGTCCAGAGTGGGTTAGCTCGCTTCGGTTTAGGTTTTTTGAAAATGTCCAAGATCTAGGAACGTTAGTGCAGACGTCCAAAGTTGGAATAAATACATCCATCAAAGCCTCATCAGGCAAGCTGTATTTACATATTTTTAGCAAATTAACAAATACTAAAACTAAGGATACTTTTTAATATTTTAGTTATTATTTTAGTTTAGTTAGTTCTCCAAGTCTTCGGCTTCCTCCCACAGTCCAAATACATGCAGTTAGTGGGGACAGATTAATTGATCAATCTAAATTGCCCATTGCCCATAGTGAATTTGAGTGCAAATGGTTGTCTGGTGAACCAGTCCAGGGTGTACCCCGCCTCTCGCCCTATCACTGCTGGGATAGGCTCCAGCTCCCCCCGCGACCCTGGATGGATGGATAGTTCTCCAAGTTCATAAAATAGTTAGCTAGTTTATATTTTTTCAAAAGTCACATTTTTATTTTAATTTCAGCTAACTACATTTTCCCCCATAACTAGTGTTAGTTTTTAGTGAAGTTTTAGTTAGCTATAATAACCTGGACTGTCCACCATGGGGCCTGACAGCCTGTAGCTGCTCTACTCCAAGACTTTGAAATACCTGATCTCAGGACCATAAACTCTCCTTCTATTTTTAAATCACATTTCAAAACCCATCTTCACATTCAGACTTCACACCCTTCATTATAACATAATTAAACAGCATTGTAGCCCATTGTTATCCTGATCAGTTTTAATCTGTGTTTTTGTTTGTTTCTTGTGTATGCAAGTTTAAATTACTGCACCAATATGAGGCGACATTGAGGGACTCGAAAGGGGCCTATAAATAAAATGTAGTATTATTACTATTGTCACTTCCCACTCTGGGACAACTCACAGCTCACAGGTTTAATAGTTCACTCAGTGCACTACAATACATAGTTAGCATTTTGATATTAAATATTTATACATATTACCAGATAATACTTACAACCATAGAATACATCTAACGCTTTTCACACAATGCAGATTAGAGAGCTACAGTTGAAGACATATTTTCAAAATTAACAACTATTTTTGAAGCTTATGGCAAAAACAAATTACCACAAAAAGCAGTATCAAATTACAGACTGTAGTGAACATGATCCACTTAAAGTATTTTTCTGTAGGACGATGTGATTCGTGACTAAAAGCATGCAGACATTTGAGCATTAAAATGAAACGTGATGCCATGAATCTGCTTCTAATCCTCTTATAACCTGCCATAAGATTTCTGAATGTGACTACATGGATGCAGCCGTTGTTTCATGGCTCAAGGCCAAACAACTTATTTTCTGGACCTGCGCCTCCCGAGAAAAAAAGGGCCTTCTTCTCTAAACTGTTGTGTTTGAAGTGAACTAGTGTTTATAATATTGTTACACGCTGTCTTTAGCCTAAAGACAAAAGCAACCACGTGAAGGCCTAAATCTAAAATCTATTAACATGAACAGATGTAGATGTGTGACACAGGCAACAAGCGTGACTAAACAGAGAGGAGCTGTGAATGTAATGGCCTGGCCCTGTCATACATGAGTCACCCTGTTACGCTGTGAGAACCTGCGAGTGCAGCGAGAGGCTCTCCAGAATGTGTGAGATCTCTCTCAACAACACATCTGCACCTCTTGTTCCACTGGAGCTCACACCTGCTCGCTGTCTCTCCCCTCTGTGACCTTTGCCTCACACCGACTCTTCTTATCTGTCTCTATCTCACTTTCTATCCCTCTCACACCTCTTGTGCAAATATGGCCGAGAGTAAACAGGTGCAATCACAGTCAGTGTGTAGTCTGCAGTGCCGGGAAGCAGTCACCTTCTGGAGGAGGCGAATGAGAAGTGGGCTGGGTTGCTGGGAGAGAAGTTTCGTGGGCTGTCCAGTGGGCTGCTTCCTGGTGGGACAACAAGACATGCATTGAGAATGAGACACAAAAGAACGGCACGAGTGTAGGAGAAGGTCAAAGTGGTAGTATGTCATGCCACTGTGCCTTTTATCCTGTGGCCAAGTCCCAACAGGAAATCCAGTGACGTGCTGTGAGGTGCAGACGCAGAGCTGTCTCCCACTGCTCCTTTAGTTCAATATCACAGCATAACTACTCATAATAAGTAGGCAACGCTTTTAGGAGTAAACCGATTTAAAACTTAATGTAAACTAAGATTTTTTTCTTAAACCTAAGGGCCTATCTTTGATCTTTAGTGAAACTCGACAGGGAACAAATGCGAGTTACATATATATCCAAATTTCAAAAATATTTCAGACAAAAACATAATCAACCTCATATGGGAGCTGTGTTTTCACATTCAGCTCAGTAAACTTTGAGATCATTGTTGGAATGGATGGGGATGGAGCTGGACTCCCTCAAGGTGGTGTCGGAGAGGCGGATGCTGTCCAAGATAAAGACAATGTTGGATAACACCTCCCACCCACTCCATGACATGCTGGTCAGTCACAGGAGCACGTTCAGTGAGAGACTGAGATTACCGAAAAGCACCACTGAACGACACAGGAAATCATTCCTGCCTGTGGCCATCTCCCTGTACAACGCATCCACTTAACACACTGTTTGCTGCTACAACTACACATGTTTCTTTTCCAACTATTTATTTATGAGTGACTTATGTATGTATGTATGTATATATATGTATATATTGTACTATTCTTAGTTAGTGTATTGTCTGTCTTGTCTTAATGTTGGTTTAAAATGGAGCACTGTAACAAAAAATAATTTCCCCCAGGGATCAATAAAGTATTCTGATTCTGATTCCACCAAGTGGAAGTTAATTGATCTGAGACACTGAAGATCAAAATGGTACGTTGGCCCTGAGAGGCCAAACGGACTGCAACTTAAGAAAACACCAGCAATAAGAAAAACGCTGCAAAAGCACACAAAACACAACAGAAATAGGAAAAAAGAAAACACAGGATGTGTTAGCCTAACTATTAGCCTAAAAAATCCGTCATCAGTATTATATGAATCATGATAAAACACATCTAGCTTGTTTTGGGTTCCTGCAACTGGTCTGTCGGGTTATTGTCTCCCCAGAAACACTTCCCTAGTGCCTTTGGAAATCAGTTTTTTCCTATTTCCGTTGTGTTTTATGTGCTTTTGAAGCGTTTTTCTTATTGTTGGTGTTTTCTTAAGTTGCAGTCCGTTTGGCCTCTCAGGGCCACCGTAAAATGGGCTTGATTTCACCCTCCATGTAAAATTACCATGACAACTTCAAAGGCTAATCATTTCACCTATTGACTGTATATAAAAAGTAGACATAAGCTCAGTGACATCAACATTAATTTATAAAATCGAGTTTTGATGTCTGAACATTACCAGTTTTGGCCTTCATATCTGTCTGTTTGTTTTTTTAAAGTAAATTTAGATGACACGGATGAGTGATAAAATTATGAGCTAATGCTAGCAAGCTTAGTTAGCAAGATGCATAAATTAAATGGGAGTAGCATGCAGACACAAAAACAATAATTATTTCTTCGTTTTAAACCACAAACAGTAGCAGGAATTATTCATTCTTATTTCTTCTGTAAAGCTGGACATGTTAACACAGAAGACTTTGACAACTGACTTGCTTTTGGCGCTGGCCTTAAGTGGACTTTATATTAAGCTAAGCTATCCTGTTACTAGCTCTAACTTAATTTTAACCATACAGACATGAGAGAGGGATCGATCTTCTAACTCTCTGCAGTGAAGTGAAAAAGAATAAAACTAAGAAACTGTAAACACATGATGAACCAGTAGAATAACCCTTTTTTGAGAGGTCGGAATATCTTCACCTATATTTTTGATTAAAATCAAGCTCACAGGGGAGGCGTTAGGGCTTTTGTTGTACATACCGAGGTGTCCAGGGAGGGGCAGAGGGGAGTGAGGCCGAGGGAGCGTGGGGGACGTGGTCGTCAGGATCAGACTTTTTCTGTTGCTTGTACGACAGCTGTTGAGAAAAAGAAGATGTAAATGTACTCACATCCACATTACCACAACAGAGTTGTGACTAAGCACTGTGTCTGTGCATAAATATATGCATGCACAGCTGTAAGTGTGGATGGAAGAGAGGCGGACACGTGAAGCAGCTCACTGCAGGGGCGCGACGGCGATACAGAGAATTCAATTTCCTCAGCCATCCATCCCTGTCTGCCTCCCCTCAGCTAAGATAAGAAAGGAGGAGAGAGAGAGAGGGAGGGATTGCCAAAGTTGGAAGAGAGAGAGAGAGAGAGAGAGAGAGAGGCAACAAGCAGGATAAGAAGAGAGGATTTAGGTGATATTTCTAAAAAAAAAATTTTTAAAAACTGGAGAGAGAAATACTGCAAAAATGTCCACTTTTATGACCTCAGTTTACTACGGGTCTCTTAATAGCAGTCACTACCACACTGACTCATTTCAAACCTGCCTGTGGGTTCCTCATGTCACACATGATATCATTATCTCTAACTCTGCCATTAGGCAGTAAACAGAGCAAGTTGTTTGCTTTCACTAGATCCACTTACTTTGTCACAATCACACCGGAGCAGAGTAATTTAATTTTGACAAACACAAACCAAACAAACAAAAAAAAAAGCAATGTGCTTTTCAAGGTGGCATGAGCATGGGGCATGAATAAATGCAAATAAATACAACTGGGAACAAAACGCAAGCAGCACCATCTCATCTCTGCTGCTGCCAGATAAAGAGGAGAGCTGGTCTCCCCTCTCTTCCCTTTCAGCCCGCTGTCACATGGGGTCACATGTGAGGAGGAGAGGTGTCGCCTCTTCTCCCCCTCTCTCTCTCTCTCTCTCACACACACACACACATATATATGCAGATATAAGTGTGATATAAATATATAAAGCAAAAACAGCACCTTAATAAAGCAGCATTAGCAGGGTCACAGACTCAGAATGACTTTAGAATTTTTCCAGTTTTCATTATTGATGAAATCATTCATTGCAGTTTATTTATAAACATAAATGATGTCATATCTGATAACTGGTGATGTCAGAATGAGGTCACACATGACTG
Organism: Diplotaxodon limnothrissa; assembly: GCF_057381915.1. NCBI lineage: Eukaryota > Metazoa > Chordata > Actinopteri > Cichliformes > Cichlidae > Diplotaxodon > Diplotaxodon limnothrissa. Next base: position 8,748,793 of record NC_140599.1, on the reverse strand, counting down.
TGACAGTATCTTTTCTGGTCACAACACTTAGTGATCGATTTCCATCCATGCATCCATCCAACTTCCATCTTTTCTGATTTGCTGGGTTATATGAATAGTACACTCAAGATGGAGAACCAGAGGGCCTTAATTCAGCCCTAATCACCCCAAAATAAATGTAAAGTTGAACCACTATATTTGTACAAAAATCAGACCCATGATTCGTTTCAGTTGCATTAATGTCACTGACAATAAAGTGATACTGTAGTGTGGCACTATAGTTATTATTATCCTTGCTGTATAGGTTGGTCCAAACCTATTACTTACTGTAATAGATAACCATAGGTATACAATAGGTAACAGGAAGGTTCCAGCACTTTCTGTGAGTCTATGCAAGAGGAAGCTTTAACATCTGCACAACCAACCCAAAAAACACACTATGTGAAAGCCCTCCAAACCCTAGGAATATTATCACCCAACCATACTGAATGATTAAATAAAATAGAAGCTTTATCTTTGCTAATGTGTTTATGAATACAAATTACAATCGTATTTATTTTGGTACACAACTTTATGGAGGCAGTGCATGCAGTGGGAGGAGGTCTGGGCTAATTTTATAGAAAATCCAATCTCACTTATGTTATATGGCCAATGAACGACCATTCATTTCATCCACAATAAACTTGGTGTGTGTACTGCTGGGAAACCTGAGTGATTGGAGTGTCGGGTTTAAGGTCATTTGGATGAAGGGCAGGCTCATTTTGCTAGCAGATAGCAGACTGATATAAATCTAAAAAGCTGCCTTGATTTGAACTCATAAATTTCCATCTACTGTCAAGCTGTCAAGTGACAGTTTTCAGTGTTGGACTTTTATGTAAAGCCAAGCCTAACCTGCGCAGAATTAACGATAAGGAGCTGTGACTGCATGTTTGTCCATTCCTGGTGACACTCTCCACATTCCTAAGTGGATCTGCTGACATCAGGCATCCTTCCACTGCTACAGTGACTTTGCAGAATACATTATTTGCTCATCTTGAATAAACATATTTATATTCATTCAGTTTAGTTAAGTCTGATGGTGACTCTGCGATATGTCTCTGTAGAGTAATGTAAAAGGCTCACATTTCTGAGCAAGCTCCATCTTATCTCACCTATCTGTTTTCATTACCTGAATGCTGATCGATCAGCTGTGTAAGTAGCTTCTCGGATATTGATCACATATGCCAATAGACTGAATTGATAACCGCTATTTTGCCATTTCACACTTTCTAACCTGGACTGATTGTATCTCGATAATCACATTAAAGCTCTCGCTGTGACACACACCGTGACCTTGAGCTGATCCCAGCAAGGGACCATCTCAGCGAGTGCATGCATGTATTTTAAGTCAAACCCAGTGTATGATTATAGTTTCAGGCTTTCATTAAGATGATTGCTACAAGATTAATATAAAGACAAACTCGGCAGCAGGACTGCACATGGTTAATGAATTCTCAGTGCTGCAGGAAATCAATGGAGGCTGGGTGTAAACACACAGCACTTGGCCTTGAGCTTCTTCTGGTAGAGTTCATGAAATAAATGCTTTAAGCATGCAGAACCTTATTTAATACACATCCAGCGATTCTGTTTTGTGGCATTGCTTATGCAGAAAACAGAGGCTTTTTTTCCCATTCCTGGATGGTCAATCAGGATCAAAGAGGGGTGGGAGGAAAGGGTGAGGTGCACTCCAATACACTTAGCAAATATGGGCTGCACTAGCCAGTGGCTCAAGAGAGGGTGGAGGGGAGGGGGTGGTTAAGGAATGGATGCTGCAGCAAGAAAGGAGATGCACAGAGCGAGAGAGAGAGAGATGGAGGGGCTAGCTGGAACAAGCATGACATTAAAGTAAAATAAGGGAAAGGGAACGCCTCGGGAAACGAGTTGACTGCAAATTCAATAGAAGAAAAACAAGAGTTAGATGCAGGGAGGGTTGAAAGGGCTCACAGGGGTGCTCATTACCCACACACATGGTAGATATGACCCAGTTTTTTTAAACCATTTTACACACACACATACACAGTCTACATATATTCGTAGCATGAACAGAGCACGTGAGGAACATTGTGAGCAGATCATACAGAATAGAGTGTGACAAAACCAAACAAACAAACACTCGCCATCCACCGCTGCTTCATATTGATGAAACCACACCATTCGCAAGAGATTCTACAAATGTTAAATAGAAGCAGATCTGAGGCGCTGGTGAAGAAGAAGACAGTCCAGAAAAGTCAGGATTTAAGTGGTAGAGGAATGTATTGCTGATGAAGCGCTAGGGAGAGCTAACCTTTAGAGCATTAGGAGGTAAATAATGAAGGGATGATTCAGAGAAAAGGAGGAAATGGGATGATGACATTTTATTTTTCTTTATGAACCATTTAATGGCTTAAGACAAATGAAGATTCAGATTTCTGTTACTAAGTTACTGATGTTGTAGCTTTATAACTCTAGAGGGAATGTGGTGGAGAGGAGGGAGTCATGGTCACATGATGGGTTGTTGCTACGCAGCCTGCAGCAGAGAGATATAAGATAAGACCAAGTCGGGACCACAGAGAGGAAGAAGAAAAGGGGGGGAAAAGCCACTGAAGTTCACTGCTTTATGGTGAAGGGAGGGAGAGTGAAATAAGAGTCTGGGCAAACAAAGAAGTAAGCTGTAAAAGGAAATTAAGCAATAGGGACTTAGTAATAAAAGTGGCCTTCCTACAATGGTTGGAATGAAAATGATGAAACAGAAAGAGCTCTGTAACTTTTTCCGCAGCACTATGAGGTGGGGGATAACTCAGGGAAGAGAACCACAACCTCACCACAAAAATATAAAGTAAATGTAAAAAATGAATAAAAATGTCATACATACAACCAAACCATATGTAACCGGTGTGTTTCTGCATTGTGTCTGACAAAGAAAGGTAAAAGAAAGAAAGACCTCCAAGTAAATAACTAGCTCACTCCAGCTCCTCTCCCACAGGGGAATTGTAGAAAAGGGCTGCATTTATTTTTACATTAAACATGAAGTACGAACTTACATGGAAGATATTTGACATAAGATTAAAAAAAACTCAGACATACCTGACAAAGAAAGGTAAAAGAAAGAAAGACCTCCAAGTAAATAATTTGCTCGCTCCAGCTCCTCTGACCAAATACAAACAGTGGGGGAGAGGATTAGCTCAACCCACCACAACTCCCAAGCTAGCCAGAATTATATATTCATGCTAGCATTAATGGCGCCTACACATTTCTAACATCTAACAAAAACAGGCACAATGATGACAATAATTGAACTAAAGACACACAATCAGAAATATCATGGTGGCTAAATATACATTATATGTGTGTTGTACAGTGTCTGGAAAGAAATGACACCAACCTCTTCCACAGGGGAATTGTAGAAAAGGGTAGAGACCAAAAGGGTACACTGTATTTATAGGGTTGCACCAAAGAAGAAGAAGAACAATGATGAGGGGCTCCAACTGATAAAGAACATAACTACAGGCTTGAAGGTCCTAAAAATCAGGTATAAACTGGAAAATAAAATTTGTGTAATTATAACAATATGTAATTTATGGCCGGGTTACACATACAAGCAAATATAAAATGATTACAACATCTGGGAGGTGATCTCTCTATCGAAATACAAAATCTCACTGAGTAACTCTTAAAGCTTCTTCGTCTGGCTGCTGCTAACAAATGATTCGTGATAAATGACTCGGCTGAATCTGTGCCAAAGGAGGGTGAAACAGCAGGTTTTTGGTCTTCAAAGCTAATCTACAGAGAGCCGCTTCACTCCCTATTAATGCTGCTTTACAGCTACAGTGCACTTCTCTCATCACTAAACAGCTAATATTTCATATATCATGTATAATATATCATCTGCTTCCAGACAAGAGAAGCCAAAAGTAGACACAAAAAGCACAAAATTCATACCAGTGCTCTGAACGAATTTTAACCAGATAAACATAGTTTTGTGACAGGGTAATCTATTTTCCCCATAAAACTAGCCTTCTGCTGATGCATGTCAGCCTATAAAACAAGCAGCTTGTTATGGTGACTCAAAGCGATTGTTCTCATATCACTTATGTCAATCCTGACTGGTCCGTCTTTATAGAAAGGCATTTTTCTACATTTAAAGCAGCATAAAAAACCTTAAAATCAAACTATATCTACTATTTCAATCCAACATGTCCCTCATATGTTTATGGCCTGAGTAAATAATAAAGTCTTAGACAGAAAAATCAAACACTGTAGAGGAGGGCATGCTTTAAACTGGAGCTCCCTTGTGTCTGACTTACTGCTACTATGTGAGCGTGCATTTACAGCCACCCTTGCATGTAATGTCTGTTTAAAGAAAATGAATAATGGAAACAGTCAAAACACTTAACTCAAGGCTTCAAACTTCACTAACCAAGCTACGAAACAGGAAACTGAGATTGTGAATCCTCCCCTATTTAGACAGTGACTGAGATCCTGCCTGTGTTAGAGCAGATACACATACAGTTAAATCCAGTCCTTATAATTTATGTTCTTTTGTTAATTGCTATGGAAAAGTTGTAAGACATTCTATGACTTTATATAGTTACTAAATTATGACTGGAAAACCACCATTGGGTCCAAGGGGACTCGTGAAAATCAGACAGAAGAAGGAAAATTCCCACAACAAGGAGCTAGGAAATTGGTATTAAGTTACCATTAATCGTGATTCATTTAGCTGAGTAAGCAATTAATCCTATTATCTCTGCAGTAAGATTAGGGTATGACATCAGGCTTTATTAAATACAGTAGATAGAGTGGGTTTTGTGCAGGATATGGACAGAGTGTATTGATCGTTTTCCTCCATCTAAACTGTAAGTAGGTAGGTCTGGCAGTATTGTCAATTTGGCCACATGACCAGCAGTAAAAAGGCAAGGACAGACAGTAAAATGGTCATGGAGACAGCCTGGGGCAAAACACTATCCTCACGCGGCTCCATCAAATCTCCACTCAGCTACACCAAGCATTGTGCTAAATGTCAAAAGCACTGCCTCATTGAATGCACCATGGCCAAGAGAAAAGTCAAACAGACACCATCATTCTTATTTTTCCTTTTTTTTTCCATTTCCGGTTTTCCTCGGCTCTCCGGGGTCCCAAAGTTCCCTGAGAGGAATTCAAAGCCCATCAGCAAGGATGAAACACTCTTATATATATATTTTTTGTTTTGTTTACTCTAACAGGTTCAAATCTTTTCTTGTCAGTCTGCAGTAGTACAGAGCAGCAGACAGGAGCAGGATCTATCAAGCAAGATTTCTGTAAGAGGAGCCCTGAGAGGGAGACAGTGGAGGAGGAAGAGGATCAAAGGCTGTAAGAGTCCCATTACTCTAACACTAAAGGAAAGAGTGCCCTTCACTGAAAGCAGGGCTTAATAGGAGATATACTTGTATGAGCTTGTAGGTATTGAACTTTAGGTTCCTCTTGGGGGTAAACTGCATCACTTAGTAGGACGCACGCTACAGTCAGACCCAGGTGCCTCAGCCTCCCACGGACCTCCTTTGGTTTGCACATAATTGGTTAAGTGACGCGTAATGGTTTATTTAGTTACAGAGGAGACGTGTTTATGAGGAAAAGATGGGGGTATAGCTGGCAGCATGGTGGTGTGTGGAGAGGACACAATATGTGTGTGTCTCAAAGCTGTGTAATGTGGACGCACATGCACCGGGTGTGATTATGTCTTTCTGTTTGTGAGAGCACCTGAGCCACAGCACCCGAGGTAAACATGCACAACACTCACCAATTACTGCACATCGTCTCCACTCACTTCTCTCTGACCTCTAGCGCCTGATGCCTGTAACACTGGGTCTTGCTACACTACATATGTCAGGACAGTAATAAAAGTAATGGAGACCTTTTATATGAGAATACTTCAAACCGTAGATTCTTCATCTTTGGGGGCAGGAAAAGAAATTTTACAGAAACCTTGAGAGATCTGCTATGTCTGCATATGGCAGTTATATTATGGTTGGACATTTCCCATGTGGGGAAGGGGTTTAGCTGTAGAGAAAGCATCCTGACTCCTGACATCCTAAAAATCACCCACTTAACCTATGTTCCCAAAACGCTGTGTCTAGCAGTCAAATGTTACGGGCACTATTACCATCACTGAGTAGAGAGAACAATACATTGTTACAATTCATGCACTGCACAAGTAAGTATACATAAGTGTACTACATAAAAAGAATATAAATCGACTATCACACCACACCGCTTTACATTACAGGGCCTTTATCGTCACACAAAGAAGTCAGGTCCCCTAATGCAACCAACACATATTCTCACGTCCCCATGACATGAGAACAACACATGCACATAAACTTTGTTTATTATTATTTAAGATGTGTCAGAAAGTAAGCACGGGCCAAAATGTCCTCACTTTCCAAAAATGTCCCCACTTCCAAGGTCTAAAATGCAGGTCCCCACAAATTCAGCCATTCAAGTACACTTATACACACGTGAATAAAGAAAAACCAAAATTTCAATCTGAAGAAACTGTTTTTTCCTTACTTAACATGCCCTATGTACGACCAGAATAAGTGCATGACAGGGAGATGAAAAAGAAATAAAGAGCGAGTGAGAGAGGACAGTCAAAGCTAGTATGAATCTCTAACGCGCTCACGTAACCTTAGTGAGCTGGTCCCTAATGGACGAGCAGACACAGATATCACCCCAGGGCCCTGCATGCTATCTCAGTCTCTCCCCCTTTCACCTCTTGCACAACCTCTTTCTTTTTCAACTTCCATCACTTTCCTTGTCTTAATCACCCAATGCCTTTCTTCCGTCTTTGCTGACTGGGATTTTCTTTCCGTATCTCGTTGCTTTAGTCCCTCAGAAATATGTTTTTAAGGGAAGTGTTTAAAAGTGTCGTGTTCCGATCATTCTTCACTAACTAAATCCACGCGCTAGGCTTCAGTATCACTGCAGGAGTGTGGCAGATACTAAAATGGCGAGACTTTGGCATATTCCCATCTGTCTGCCTGTGCGTCTGGGCTCAGGTGGGCCATAGCAAGAGTCTATTCTCTTCTGTAATAGAAGCTATTTTAATCCCTGATCAGGAATGGAGAATAAAATCACTAAGCGAGTCAGTATGACCTCCACTGCTGCTGTTACTAAAGAGAAAACCCCCAGTGCCCAAATGTCACCTCACTTTGTCAGGTTGTTGACAATGGAGTGATTAAAAGTATCTATTAAGCACGAGTTGTATTATGGGCTCGGACTATTAATTCAGAAAATGTGATAATGACATTATTCTTTATAGTTGCACTTTTCAGCTGCTGTGTTTCACAATATAATTGCAGCTGAAATGAAAGTAAAAACGCCTGACAGGAAGTCAATATCTTACAAAGAACACTTTCCCCAAATAACCAACCCAGTCATCCAAGTCCAGAGAAATACCTCAGCATCGGTGAATCACAGTCTATAAAAATCCATTTTAAACGTAGGGTTCTGCTTGACTCATTTTTGGCTCATATAATTATTGACTGATTACTTCAAATGTGAATCGGTCTACTTGCTGTGCTTCTAGAAATGTCACTGTGATGAGTCACTGATGCAACTTTTCAACTTATCTTTTGCCAGGGTCTAAATCTTTAGTGAGGGCCTTATATACAATATATATGTCAAGATGTCAAGAGTCAGGATTCTTACTAACTTTTCATTTTCAGTAGATCCGTGATGCTTTGGCCATCCCCAACAAGAAGACAGATGCATTATTATTTTTTAATAATAATATTTCACTACTAGCTTTTCCTCAAAAGGCACAGATAAAAAAGTGAACGCATGTGTCAGGTCTCCGCTGAAGCAGCTGGATCGTTTTAGATGGTTCAGCATTAAATTAATTGGACTGATTATCACTTTAACAGCAAACCATAAAAGCATCTCATGCAACTTTTAATTTTTACATTGCCTCTAATGGCAACATTTTATAAACTGAACTCCATGCAGGCTACCTTCAGTAAGAGCAGTTTTTAAATCAGAGTAGAGGTTATCTGTATACTGCAGAAACTGTAGGAAAGAGGAAAAAGGACAGAGGATCAGGAGATTAAACAGATAGCCGGTCCTACCACACCCTACATCACAGAAACTGAATCGTCTCTGCTCTGTCTCGAGCCTCTCGGTGTACCTTTTAGTGCGTCGGAACATATTGCTTGTATTTCGGTGTAGTTGAAAGCTGGGCGATGAGAAGTCAGAAAGCAGCAGGTCTCTGGCAAAATGCTATCGCAATGCAACGCATACTGTGGCTCCCACCACCTTTAGAGGTGCGCTGGTGTCTGTGTGTCTGGGCAAGTGTGCAAGAGAACCAAAGGAGAGAGAGAGGGAGAGAGAGAGGGAGCACAGCACAGAGGGAGGGATGCAGGGAGGAAGGGTGGGTCTCTCTTTTAGAAAGGAACAACAAAAGGCGGCAGGGGATTATGGGTCATTTTCTCAAGGCTGAGGTGCCATAGTACACAATGTGGTTTTATGAGTTACTTGTGCTTCTGTTTTGTGTTTTCCTCTGAAGTCGATGCGAAATTAAAAGCTTTAACTGCAGGCTGTTTATTCCATGAAGGAAGGAAGGAGAGTACAGGCAGGTTAATTTATCTCAGCAGCGACTAAAGAAATGACCAAAGGACAAGGACATGTGGACAGTTACATAAGTAAAAAAACAATTTGAATGGGATCAAAAAGCGGAGCTAATGTTGATGTAGTATGCCAGACGTGCATACACACACACAAACTATCAATGGCTGTGTTTACCCATGAATGGTTGCAGTAGGCAGATTGAATTTGAAGCCAACTCCAGTGAGCTCATCTATAATACATAGTGGGTTGGTGGTGTCCTGCAGAGGCAAATGGGATGTGATGCAGAGGAGACAGTGACAGACTGAATTCAGATGGTAAAATAAGGGAGAGGAGGTGGAAAAGATGAGATGGTTGAAGAAAATGGTCTGGAAACAAACAGATCCCTGCCATCATTTCATGTGTGATTACCCATGGTGACTTGGGATGGCTTGAGTGTAGATGGGAGTGGGCACAAGAGACTGTTGACAGGTCAGTGCGACAATACATAAAAGATGATGTAACCACGGTGATAGCACCCACTGGTTTGTGGTTTCTCATTTTAAAGATTTATAGTTTTCTATTTCTCTTTGTTTTGGTTTTTAGTTAAAGCTAGCCTGCTAACTCATCAGCTAGTACAAACTTCAGTAAGACACACATAAAAATGCACAGGTGTGCTATACAGACACGAACACCTTCTAATTATTTATGTAATACAAAAAAATTACAAACCAGAATTTTATTCAGCAAAACCGAAACACAGACTTCTTGGACAGACTCTTGGCAAAAATGTGACCCACATCTGCAGTTTTCTATGAGCCACATATGGCCTTGACTGATGGTGTTGACTCAGCTTGAGTCTGGCTGCCGCAACTCAGCTGCCAGCTTACAATACGAGGGACAGATGTCAAGTATGTTGTGACATTTGGGCCAAATCTGCCCCACCCAGAACCTGCCTTGCTGTGTGTCAAGCATGACTCATGACTTTCTGGCTTGCCCACGTAAACATTCACCACAGGCCCAAATATGTCTGCTACTGGGAAAGCAAGCTATGTTATCTATCAGACACTTAAATTAATCAAAAATACACTAAAAAGCACCAACAACACAAATACAGTTGGATGGTCCAGTGACTGATTGTGTTGTGTTTTGTGCTCTTGGTGTTTCTCTGTCTAAGTATGCTTTTACTGTATTGGCAGTGTGTGTTTGGGATCACTGTCATACTGAAAGATGAAGCTGTTGCCAATCAGACACTAATGGTGCTGCATGTTGGATCATTTTTCATCACTTTTCTCCATTCAAAATTTCATCAGTTTTGAGAAGATCTTCCAACACAACTTACTGAAATGCAGCCCCAATGATAGAGAGCCTCTATCATCCTGACTTCCTCTGTATATACTGACAATGATTTTAACCAAATGTGGATTCATCAGACCAGCTGTCACTGATTTTCCATCCAGTTGTTGTGTAATTTGCCAAATCTAAGCCCTTTCTTCCTATTTTCCTTTCTTAAAAATGGCTTTTGACAGCCATTCTACCTTTATACTAGGATCATTTCTGATGATGCTTCATTGAACAGAAGATGGATCAACTGAAGTATCTCTCCAGTCCTGTGCTAGATTTGTTCCTATTTCTTAAGGACATGACTTCCAGACACTATTCATTTAGTTTTTTTGGCCTGTCACTTCTTTTCCACTCTATTTGTCCAGTTTCCTCAGATTTTTTTAAGGACACACTGCATCCCATGCTTGGATATGGAAAGTTCTTGGCTATTAGCATTTTGGGAACCAGCTTGCTGGTGCAGAAATACTATTTTATGCCTGCAGAGCTGTGTTATCTTCAGCATATTTTATATATTCAACTAAGAAAGAAATAGAAACAAATTATGTGCTTTTATGACAAGTTGTGACAAAATGGCTTTAAAATAGATTATCTGCTAAATTGTCTGTGATGTTTATTAGTGACTTAACAAACTTCTTCTAAAATCTCCTAAAAATGGTCAGATACAAGAACTGGACTGACAGTGTGTGAAAAAGAAGCCAATGAATCAAGAAAAACTTTGAACCTTCAAAAAGTGTGGAGACTACTCCACACTTCTCACAAGGAAAGGGTAGTCTGGACCTGTCACAGGCTGGGTCTCCGACCCAGCACTCTGAGTTTTCTTTGTATTTTTTGATATGTTATTAGTTTGTGTTATTTCCTATTTGCCTTTAGTTTAGGCAGTTATTGTTCCTGGGTTTTCTATGTTTTGGGGTTTTCTATTTATTTCATCACGTATTAGGTCTGTTAAGTTGTGTTGTCATTTCCTGTTTTATTCTGACAATGTCATGTGTTCTTTGTTCATTGTATTTAGCTTTCCTCTCCTGGTCCTGTCATTAGGTTTATGTCTGTCAGCTGTTTTCCCCCATGTGTCGCCACTTCCCCTGATCACCTCATGTCTGTATTTAAGCCTTTTGTTTTCTTCATGCCATTGTCAGTTCGTCTGTTTATTCTCACCAGAGTTACAGTCATAGTCATAGTCTTAGCCTGTTTATTTTCCACCTCGGTCATAGTTATAGTTTTTGGTCTTAGTACCTTTAGTGTTTTGTTTCTTAGTGTTTTGCCAGCTCAGTGTTTTGTTTCTTAGTGTTTTGCCTGTTTGCTTTGGTCTCTTGGTTCATTTCCTGCCGTCATCGCAATAAAGGTTCACTTTTCTGTTAATCATTACTATTCCTCGTCATCATCTGCTTTTGGGTCCTGTTTCCGCACACATCGGCGCACCCCGCCGTGACAGAACGAACTGACCAGTCATGGACCCAGCGGATTCTGCTCTCACCGAGTGTCTGGAGGAGACTGCTCGGATCCAAGCGATCCTCGACCGCTTCTTTACAGCGCCCGATTTGAAGAGCAAGCTGGTAATGATTAACGCTGCTGAAGCTATTATGGAGAGGGATCCCCGCCTTCTCCAGCTCCCGGACTCACCTGCCATAGTTGATGCCTTTACGAGGATAAAGGAGATGCTGCAGGCCCAGGGACTGTTGAGTCAGGAAATGGCTTCCAGCACCCACCAGTCACAACAACCCCACAATCAGTCATCTCCATTGCTGCCTCCGGAACCTGAGTGTGTTCGTGTCGGTTCGCTGAGATTCGCCGCAGCGTCACCACCTCTCAGCTCACCAGTTTCCACGCCCTCATCACAGTCTCGCCATACTCCTGTCACAGTTCAGCGCGAGGAAGCGCCGCACACCATAGACTTGGACGACGACGAGCGCCAGTCTATATTCTGCGCTCTCTTGGAGGAGGAGCTCCGGTGGAAGCCGTGGCTCATTCCGGAGCACGAGCACTCTTTCCGGGGAACTCGACTGGCTCTCGGGGGACCTCGGAGTTACCAGGGACTTCCACCCATCGCTCCGCCGTCTTCCACTCCTAAGAAAAAGCGGCGTGCGCGCCACCGACGCTCCGTATCACAAACGCAAGTGAGTGATTACATTTTGGCTCCTCATGTTTTCTCTCAGGAAGTTGTTGAAATTGACACTACTTTTCCGGTTAATGAGCCCGGCTATACAGAGACTGTTTGCCCTGGAAAAGCTAGCCATCAGGCTCAGCTAAGCTGCTGTGGTACTGCTATCCAGGCCGGTTTGGAGCCGGAGACGGAGGTACAGCTGGTGCAGCCAATTTCAGTGTCAGCCGGAGGGCCCGGGGAGCCCGTCCGGCCTCATGTTTCGTCTGCTGGAGGTTCAGGAGAACCCAGCCAGCTTCATGCTTCATTTGCTGGAGGTTCAGGAGAACCCAGCCAGCCTCATGTTTCGTCTGCTGGAGGTTCAGGAGAACCCAGCCAGCCTCATGTTTCGTTTGCTGGAGGTTCAGGAGAACCCAGCCAGCTTCATGCTTCGTCTGCTGGAGGTTCAGAAGAATCCAGCCAGCTTCAGGCTTCGTTTGCTGGAGGTTCAGGAGAATCCAGCCAGCTTCATGCTTCGTCTGCTGGAGGTTCAGGAGAATCCAGCCAGCTTCATGCTTCGTCTGCTGAAGGTTCAGGAGAACCACACCAGCCTCATGCCTCGTCAGCTGGAGGGCCCGGGGAGCCCATCCAGCCTCATGCCTTGTCAGCTGGAGGGCCCGAGGAGCCCATCCAGTCTCATGCCACGTCTGCTGGGGGGCCCGAGGAGCCCTTCCGGCCTCATGCCACGTCTGCTGGGGGGCCCGAGGAGCCCGTCCAGCACCACGCCACGTCAGCTGGCGGGCCCGAGGAGCCCGTCCAGCCTCACGCCACGTCAGCTGGCGGGCCCGAGGAGCCCGTCCAGCCTCACGCCACGTCAGCTGGCGGGCCCGAGGAGCCCGTTCAGCCTCATGCTTCGTCAGCTGGAGGGCCTGAGGAGCCCGTCTGGCCACCTTCTGCTTCACCACCTGTGGCTGCCTCACTGTCACCTGGTTCTGCCTCTGCTACGCCAGGACCAGCTCCGGTCTGTGCTTCGCCCGGTCCAGCTTCAGCCTCTGCTTCGTCAGCCGCAGCTCCAGCCTGTGCTTCGTCAGCCGCAGCTCCAGCCTGTGCTTCGTCAGCTGCAGCCTCAGAGCCTTCATCCTCGCCCGGTCCGGCCTCTGCATCAGCTGCTCCTGCTCCACCTGGTCCGGCTCCGGCTTCAGCCTCAGAGTCTTCGTCCTCGTCCTCGTCTGGCCCAGCCTCAGAGTCTTCGTCCTCGTCTGGCCCAGCCTCAGAGTCTTCGTCCTCGTCTGGCCCAGCCTCGTCAGAGTCTTCAGCCTCGTCTGGTCCGGCTTCGTCAGAGTCTTCAGCCTCGTCTGGTCCGGCCTCGTCAGAGTCTTCAGCCACGCCGGGTCCGGCCTCTGCCTGTGCTTCTGCTACGCCTGGTCCGGCCTCTGCCTGTGCTTCTGCTACGCCTGGTCCGGCCTCAGCCTCTGCTTCAGCGTCACCTGGTCCTGTGCCCTCCAAGCCTCGGCCGGTACGCCTGACACTTGGGCGCCGCCGCCGCCTTCCGCACGGACGGCCCCCTGATCACATGAACTATGACTTTCTGGACCGTCACCCTCCGGGTCGGCCCCCTGAGGAGTCATGAACTGTTCCCTGCGCTCCTGTGATTTTGATGGACATTTTGTTTTTGTTTTTTTTTGGCCTTGTTTCTGGCCCTCCATCCTGGACCCCCACCGCCCGCCCTTGGTGGGTTGTTTTTGGTTTTGTTTTTCGAGGTTTTAGGGCGTCTGGAATCCGCCCTTAAGGGGGGGGGGCTCTGTCACAGGCTGGGTCTCCGACCCAGCACTCTGAGTTTTCTTTGTATTTTTTGATATGTTATTAGTTTGTGTTATTTCCTATTTGCCTTTAGTTAGGCAGTTATTGTTCCTGGGTTTTCTATGTTTTGGGGTTTTCTATTTATTTCATCACGTATTAGGTCTGTTAAGTTGTGTTGTCATTTCCTGTTTTATTCTGACAATGTCATGTGTTCTTTGTTCATTGTATTTAGCTTTCCTCTCCTGGTCCTGTCATTAGGTTTATGTCTGTCAGCTGTTTTCCCCCATGTGTCGCCACTTCCCCTGATCACCTCATGTCTGTATTTAAGCCTTTTGTTTTCTTCATGCCATTGTCAGTTCGTCTGTTTATTCTCACCAGAGTTACAGTCATAGTCATAGTCTTAGCCTGTTTATTTTCCACCTCGGTCATAGTTATAGTTTTTGGTCTTAGTACCTTTAGTGTTTTGTTTCTTAGTGTTTTGCCAGCTCAGTGTTTTGTTTCTTAGTGTTTTGCCTGTTTGCTTTGGTCTCTTGGTTCATTTCCTGCCGTCATCGCAATAAAGGTTCACTTTTCTGTTAATCAACAACAACAACAACAACCTTTATTTATAGAGCACATTAAAAGCCTAGGCATACCAAAGTGCTTTACAGAAAAACAATAAAATAATACAGTTAAGAGCATTAATATCAAATATAATAAGAACAGCAGACAATGTTCACAGTAGAAAGCCACTAATAAAATGGACTGCAGCACATAGATTATAGCAGACCCAGTGCCGCATGATAGAGAACACCAAGAATGAAGGAATAGTAAAAAGTTAATGCAATAGGTCGCAGTTAACAGTCAGCATTTAACGGGTAGAAAAGGCAAGTTCAAAAAGATAAGTTTTAAGGCGTGCTTTAAAAGAAAAAATAGAATCAGACTCCCGAATGCCAATCGGGAGGCTGTTCCATAACTCAGGTGCAGCAAAGGCAAACGATCGATCGCCTCTAGATTTCAACCGAGATCTGGGCTGAACTAACAATAACTGCGAGGATGACCTTAAAGCCCTGGCAGGGACATAAGGGTTTAAAAGTTCCTTAAGATAGGTTGGTGCAGTATTATTGATAATTTTAAAAGTAAGCAGCAAAATTTTAAATTGAATACGGTATTTGATAGGCAGCCAATGCAGCTCAGCAAGAACCGGAGTAATATGGTCAAACTTCTTGGTTTTAGTTAGAATACGTGCCGCAGCATTCTGAACTGTCTGTAATCTATGTAGAAGGGTAGCATGGAGACCAGAATAGAGTGAGTTACAGTAATCTAGTCTTGACGTTACAAATCATTACTATTCCTCGTCATCATCTGCTTTTGGGTCCTGTTTCCGCACACATCGGCGCACCCCGCCGTGACAGGACCTGTCCGGAAAAAAAATCATCAGCACAATGCTTAAACTTGTATTAACTATTTTTTTTTTATGTTTCTGTCACATAACAACTTTGAGCTGCTCCCTTCTCACAGGGGTTTGCCACAGCAGGTAGCCCTGCATATTTGATTTGCCAGACCTTTACATCGGATACCCTTCCTGACGCAAGCCCAAAAGTAATTTGTGTCTCCAGTGACCGTTTTCTCAAACAGGTCACTCGTCACTGGTAAACCACCCTTGAATGAAAATCTTTGGCTCTTTAACTGTAGTCCATTAAACAGTATAATATTTCAACCAAATACTTAATAAATGTACCTACTTTATGCAGATAGCAAAAATTTGACAATTTGGAATAAGTTGGAGAATGCGGCATGGCTTTCAGCACCATGGACAGCGCCGGGAGCTCCCAACTGGCCTAATAAGGCTTCCACACACTCCAGCATTACTTCAGGAGACCTCATCCTCCTCTTTCACACAAGAAATCCACACTCCACACCCTAAGCACTACTGAAGCATCCTCATAGCTTTCAGACAGAATGTGAAAAGCATGCTTGTGATCCCAGAGAGCTTCCCAGCCTCATGTACGCTCGGGAAGAGAGGCTTTGATAAACAAGATGTACCACAGCTTGGTATGATTGTTTTTTTGTCCATGAAGAAGATTGTGCTTTCCCCAGGGAGTGGATGGGTGGTAGAGAGAGAGGATAGAGAGAAGAAAGGAAGGGTTAAACAAAGGTAACACTCACCTGCTGTTTTTGCGAGGCAGTGGCAAATCCTTCTGGTAGAAACACAAAGAAAAGGACAAAAAGAGAGATCAGGTACAGAAAATAGAAACATACTCTTTCTTATGAGATATTACGAAATTTGGGGAGAGCATAAATAAAACATCACATGAGCACAGTAGCAGGCGCACCTTTTGAGCTTGTTCAGAAATATGGCTTGTTATTGTGGTAGGGGTTCACATCGGTTTCTATATCCTGAGTATAATAAAGCTCTGGTCCTGGAGAAGTTTGATAACAATTAGTTCATCACCTTATCCCGATTCATTTCATTTTGTGTGTGCATGTTTCACAGTTAATTTTTGCCTTTGTTTTCAAACTACTCCTGCTATTTTCTGAAACTATGGCAACTGCTCCATCCCACCCTCCACCCCCCACCTCCCAGGTCCAGATGGACAGGAACACTGGGCTGAGACAGCAGCAGACACCAACTGCACCACACACAAAAAAAAAAACCCAGCATGAGCATAAGCAGATCTCACACCAGCACAGCCTGGATCTTTACAAACCCTTCACATGAAACTAGAGGAGGACAGAGAGGAGACGGAGAGTTTAAACAAGCGGCGGAGAGGTGGGTGAGAGGTGGATGGTACCGTGGGGAAACATGCTTTTATGCTTGCAACCTTATCTTGGAGTCTTCTGGCCTTCAGCTCTGTGTGTCTTTGTGTGCGTCATACAAGATATGGTGCTTGAGAGTCAGATATGAGATACTACTCAGTGTTTGGAAATGGATGCAATTAATGCATTAGCAGTTTCACACATGCTCCTGTCACACACAGGGTAAAGTTGTTAAGGTGCTGTTAGCATAAAATTGACCACCTGCTGACCACAGTCAATGTAATTATTGAGTTAACCTTCAAATAAAGGTTGAACGAATGGATGGGGATGTGCAGACCTGCTCCTACTGATATATGCCAGAACACATTTTTACATTGCTGCTGCCTGAGAGCCCCAGCCACTATTCACAAGGTTAAGCCTATGACACAGATGATAATTATCAAGCCAAATGGAAAACTCTTAGTTAAACAGAGAGCACTAAACTGGTCCTCTCCTCATCTCAGGATCAGACGCACGATGCAGGCTGCACGGCTGTTCAACAGAATGTCCCGAGGGTTTACACGTTAACAAATCCGACTAAATATTCAGCTCATTGATCCCTTTTTCACTTTGTCCTTCATTGATCAGGCTAATTGACCCTGAGTTGTCAGATGAAAAGAGAGATGACTTACAAGAGCAAAAGGCATGAAGAACATCTGCGATGTGGGGGGTTACCTATACAGAGAAGCCCTAACTACACTTGACATCTAATGTTGCTGCAGAGTAGCAATTTAATCCAGAGGAAATGACCACATAAAAACTCTTTACAAGCTGCAAGGTGCTGTATTTTAGTGACAGTGAAGCTGAGTCCAGGGTCCACCAGTGTAATACCTTTTCCCTGGAGATTCAAAGTGGCAACGTAGATGCTAATCTCACTATTTAGGTCTGCTTTTTTATTCTAAGGTAAAATATCACCTTCAATTTTTGTGAAAATTTTCTGGATGGATTTGAATGACTTGGTGAGCCCTCATCAATTCTAATCACTTGTCTTTCATATAGTAACAGCATCAGGTCAAAATTTAAACTGAGCAGAATTTAGCATGCTAATGCGCTAAGCTAAAACAATTAAGGCTTTGTCCATACTGGGAGGGAATAAAACGGATGGACATTAATGAACGTTCTGCAACTCCACACCCCAGCAGCATGAAGCATGTGAGGCATGAAATGAACTTTTCTTAGCTACCTGGTGAAGTGACTACCAATATACTGAATAATACTGTTGACTGACATATGGCTGATAGTAAATACATTACAGGGTGCCTAGGCAACCAGAATCTATAATGCCTGCAAAAGATTGTTTGGTAGCTTCACTTCGTGTGAAAAGCAGGTCGCTTCCAGTTTAGATGCAGCTTAACATATTAAACGTTTCACTTGCTAAACATCAGCCTGTTAGCATTATCACTGTTAGCATGTTAACGGGCGTCGACACAGGGGAGAACAGTATTGCTATAGTGAGCAGGGCGCCTGGATGTCAATGGAATTCAGTGACTTGTAGTGACAACTAACCTATAGTAAAGAAATAACCTATAGTAACAGTAAGTGGGTACTAAGGTCAAAATATTTCAACTTTGAGGTGAGTAATTCAAACAACTACAACGGCAGTAATGAAAACCATTATTTAAAATATCTTCATCTCCAAAATTTTATATTAGCCAAGCCGTCTAAAACTTTCCTCTCCAGCTACCTTAGAAGATTTCACCTTAAAGTTTTTCACATCTTAGAGGGAAGGGGTCCCTTTATACGATTTATTTGTAAGTAACTGCAAAGAATCATCTGATATTATACTGCATGCATGGAAGGCAGATTTGAAAGATGATTTACCTGATGAAGAATTGTTACAAGCATGCTTTAGTTCAGTCCCAAAGGTTAATCATATATTCTAAATTACTACATTATGAATGACTCAAATAGGCAAACAGACAAATAGACATGTTAGCTTAGTGCGCTAACTGAGCCAAATTTGCAGAGCTGGTGATGGCATGCCTAAGAGCAGAATAGCCCCTAAATCTCTTGATTTTCACTTAAGATAAATCAATGAATCACACTTTCTCAAAGTGACATCTTGAAATGTCAGTCCAAGACCCCAAAACAATCAGGTAACAATGATCTAGGTAGCAGCTGTGACTGACTAGGCCAGATCAGACCACCATCTTGCAGAAAATATAAATCCTCAAACAGGACGAGATGTAACATGCACAGGCTAAGAGTTTTATTTTCAAAATGTTTCAAACAAACACGTGCTCAGAATAGCTGAGAACGAATTAATTAACGAACCATTCAACAACGTATGACCTCAGTGTTCTCAGTGACATTCACTGCAGCAAATCACCAAAATGTTGCAAATTCGCTTGAACTATTTGTGGATAGTAGGGACGTCTGTTAAAGAAGCAGAAATAGTTTAGCAGCAACAAGAATAAAGTCCAAATGTAACAGAGGAGCACCTGAACACCTCTTTTGTTCAGGCATGCCTAGACAAAAAGAACCAGCTGGCACACTAAACAAAGTACAGCCATCTATTCATGTCTGAGAGAAAAAAACTGGCACCATGAATATCTTTTGCTGCTTTTCAGAATTATACCTGGGAGTCCAAACTGTGGAGTGAATCTGCAGGTCTGTAGATGATAATTATTCAATCTTTGAATGAAACGGCCTTTATTAACCTCAGAAAATCCAATCAAATAGTTCTTTGTCACCTTCACTTACATTCCGTAATTCTTAGGCATTGCTGTCACATCGTATCTACCTGAATTCCCTTCTTAATCCTCAATTCCATTTTAATCTGTTAAAAGGTTACAAGGTGATGAATTGACTTCCTAATTCCAGTCTCTGCTTCATCAGTGACCAGTGTGCCAGAACACAAGCGCACCACTATGCTCCGAAATCGACCTGTGACTCCTAACTGCAGCATTTCCAGAAGATAATATGTTGTTAAGGAAACATGATCCTCACTCCGATCTGAAGCCTGTGCCTTAATTCTCCTGTGGCATAATTAGTTTGATGCAAGGCTTACTGCTCATTGCATGGTTGCGTTTTCTACGTCAGAGGCTGATTTAAAAGCCACCGTCCGAGGCTGATGTTCAAACTAAACACTCCCCGAGTCCCGCTAATGAAGTCTGGCGGTGGTGAGCAGTGACTGACAACAGATGGGAGGCTCTGTCACAAACATGTCATGCTCACCAATCACAGATTAGAAAGCTACACAATCCTGTGCTGTATTTGCTGGCTTCTCAAACAGGAGCAACTACACTGTTATTATCCAGGTTTGGGTGCGTCCTCTAGGGAACGAAAGGGACGTTTGAGCTTATGAATGACTGTCTGATCCCCTTTAGTCCCAGGATGTCACACAGTTGACAAGACAGTATGGGAGTCTGTGTTTCAGGACTTTGTATCTATGAATATTTAGATGCAGGGCAATTGTGCCACTGTCTTGTAATAACTGTGGTTTATGCACAATCATTTTGCATTTAGATTAATGCTGGGCTGTTTAATATCTAACCTGCAGAGAACCTGCATTCACAGTCCAGGCCTGTTTTATTGTTGTTTTTTAAATTTCTCTGTGTTTTTCACAGCTCAGGGCTAAAATGTGCAGGGATGTTCAAATTTGTGTTCTTTTTTAAATTATGTTGGATGCTGCTGTTTCATTAAGCTACAGCCAGTCAGGGGCGAGCATCCTGATGCAGGCAGTAAACAACAAAGACTTGAAAGGCCAGTGAATTTTGTCTCCTGGTACACACACTGGCTGCTCATGTAACTCAGCCATAAAATATGCCTTTGCTGTAGTGTCCTTCAAGTCATATTGGCTGCACTACAATTTTTTTAAAGGCCTCAGTGATAATGAAATGGCATTAGTTGAGCCGCATGCCTGTAAAGCACATTGCTGCTCGGTGGGGATGCGCCAGCAAGTTCAATCATTTTGTAGACACTGCAAAGAAAAATGGTGGTGAGCCGGGCAGGGGAGGAACAACAGGGATCAATCAAGGGATGTCATGCTGCTAGGAGACAGTGCCCGGACCTGCCATTGTCTACAGCAGTGACTGACTCACAGATATGAGGCTGACAAAAAGGCAGAGCGGCTGAGGACGAGGCATGCCAAGCATAAGAAAAGATGGTCTGGTGATTTGTGAAAACAACAAGACTGAATAAAAAATGACATGTAAAAAAAAGATATTAAATATATTGTTTGTTTGTTTTTTACATTAGGGTTATATGATAGTGTAAGAAGCTGGTCTAAGAAAAACGTATTGTAGGGGTGTAACATTGTGATATATGTAAAGGAGAAGTAGAAGAAAGTGCTTTCGGTTGCTCCCCTTGTCAGATGGGGTCACCACAGAGAGTAGCTCAACATGTTTCATTTGGCAGTTTTACACCAGATGCCCTTTCTGACACAACCCCAAAGGGGATTTGTAGATCTGGCTGGAATTGAACCAGCAACCTTTCACTTGCCAACCGAATGTGTTAACCACTTCAGGGGATGGTCTGAGTATTCCAAAAGCTGCTGATCTACTGGGATTTTCCCACACAACCATCTGTAGGGTTTATAGAGGATGGTCTGAGAAAGAGAAAATATCTCTTTAGCAGCAGTTTTCTTGTTGATGTCAGGGGTCAGAGGAGAATGGACGGATTACTTCAAGCTGATAGGAAGACAATAGTATCACAAATTATGATTCAGTAGAACCAAGGTATGTAGGCAAGCCTTGAAGCGAATGAGCTAGAGCAGCAGCAAAAACCACACTGAGTGCCGCTCCTGTCAGCTTCAAACAGGAAACTCAGGCCACGGTTTGGGCTCACCAAAAACTGCACAATAGAACAATTAGTACCAGCTAAGCACTTTTTAATTACCACAGTCTACTTGCTGACCTTTATGACCACAGTGTGATCGTCTTCTAATGGGTGCTTGTCATCTTATTCTGGTTTCTTGAACATGGCAACGTTGGTACAATGGCAGCCTAGCTTCTTCTTAATGATTGCTAAAGTATCGTTTGATCAAGTCATGCAACACAGATATTTTACACAGGAAACAGCTGCAAAGGAGGAGTGAGAAAACCAGTTCAACCAGTTCAACATCATCAAAAACATTCATTTCAGTTAAGCCGTGAGTACTGCAAAACGTTGTTCTGTACTGTAGTTGTGGAATGATTATAGTTACTATTCCTTCAAACAAACAAACCAAAAAATGTGGAAATTACAAATTTCAGTTTGTTTTGTAGCTATTTCACACATCTCTGATGAACCAGGCTTTTTTTGACATATCTTCTGCGTGTTTGCCAGCAAGCCTATTGGAGGTTGTAGTGTCAGAGAGGAGCCAGCATAACGAGGAGCAAAGATCGTGGGTTTTTTTCATGTTTGCCGTGTTGAAGCGATGCATCACGGGTGTGACCCCTGACTGCAACTGCAGGGGAGTGGGGCGTGTCACCATATGGTGCTGAGAGAATGATTGTGTGTGTCTGTGTGTGAAAGAGGGAGCGAGTGACGGCTGGGATGATGAGACCCAGGGGACTGACAAAGCCGCTGATTAGGACATACAGAGCCAATCACATGTCAACGCACAATTTCAGAAACACACACACATTAGAGAATAAAACTCGTGCAAATAGCCCAAATGTGCATATTAAACTAGAAGTCTACGTTGTCCCTCCCTCTACCACACTACCACACTACCCTCCCTCACATATACAAACACTAAATCAATCAGCTGGCCTGCCTCCATCTATAAAATGCCAGGGACTTTGCGAGTGTGACTCTATGATGATTAATTCCCTTACAGCTCGTGTCATACATCACAGCAGCAGAGCAGTGAGCTGAGCAGTGGGGATGATGAGACATGAAACCATCGGGACACCTCACCACTAATCCTCCCCTCATTCCCTTATACCCACTCCCTTTCTTTTTCTTTTTCACAGAGTCGAGGGTCAATTTGGCTTCAAGGAGCTCAGAGTGCGTGCTTACAATCCTTCGTCTTGGTAAACGAAACTGGCAGAATATGAACCGAATGAATGAGAGAAATGAAATGCACAGACTGCATAATCACACTAGCGTGCACAGAAGCCCCACAGGAGGCTGGCTGCAGTCTGCCTGGCCTGTAGGCTCATCTCTCCACAGTTCACTTGACTGAATCAAACAAAGATTGTGGGGTGTGTGTGTGTGTGGAGGGGGGGGGGGGGGGGGGGGGGGGGGTATGACCTGTGGTTAAGCAGGCTGCTTCATAATGGATGAACGCAGTCATTTGAGCACAGCAGATCAGTATGCATGAGTGGCCATTCATTACAACATCTCATTAAAGAGACTTTTAAAAAGTACATGAGTGTGATCCTGACATGAGCTTCACAGGAGGATGTTAACTGACTATACAACAGAAAAGCTACTATTAAAATATGACACATATATGATACGAATGATGAAAAATATATATGTTTGAGTGTAGTGGAGCTACTATGTTCAACACCAGAGGCACGCTGCGAGTCTCCAGCAGGACAGATGGAGAAATAACTGATTTTTGTTGTAAACTTTATGAAGGTTTATCTTAAAGAACTACAGTAATGAGAACCAGAACAATACAAGGATAATTAAATCAGCTGACTGACAGGAAGTGAAAGGCAACTTTTACACAATGTAACACAGTTTAACACAGTTTTTGTTCTTCTGATTGCCTTAAAATGCAAAGTTTAAAAAGAATATTATTTCCACAACCTTTGATGAATAAAAAATCAGAGGTTGAGGAACAAGACTTTTGTTACAGTGTTGTTCATTTTGTTAACATAATCGCCCAACACAGAGAAGATTCTCAGTTTGGGACTAGTAGGAGACACAAATCCAGCCTCAAGGCATTACAAGCCAGTGCACTCTCAGTGCTGGTCCCAAGCTGGGATAAATGGGTAAGTTACATCAGGACGGGCATCCAGAGTAAAATCTGTGCCAGATCAAACATGTGGATCCATCCATTGTGGAAGGGCCTACCAACAACATGTTTTTTTTTTCCATTCATTGTCTCTGCTAGAGTAGCTGTGCATGATTCACAATTCAAAATAAACATCAGTTCCTTGTACCCCTCAGTTCATCCTCTGTCTGAAACAAGCTGCAGGAGAACGTTTGAATAGCAAGAGGGTGGGGCTTCTCCAATCCCAACATGCCCATATTAGGGATGTCCCCATTCTTTGATATCATACAGAGCCAGGAGCAGAAAAAACTGTCTGTAAGCCAGCATCTAGAGCACTCTGAAGCTCGATTGTTTGGCTCACACAGATTACTTTCAGCCAAGGCTGACTTCATTGATTGAAACTTCAACCATGTTTAATATAAGGCCCACCAATAATAAGTTAAAGTGCAACAATTCATCTATAATGGCTAAAAAAAACCCCAACAACTTTATTTACAGGTTAATGATGAGTGCTGGGTTTATGAAACACATGTGTTAACTTTTCACTTTTAGTGATAAACATTTGCAGTGTCTGCTGGAAAAGTATAGCTACTGCATTCGGCTTCAATGACAGAGTCTGACCAAAAAGTAAAAATAAAGTCTGTCTGAACGTAGTAATCATGTATGACTGTGTTTCTACAACTGGAAGAGGATGGATTTAACACAAAAATCGGATTCCAGCCCAGACCAGCTCACCTGCAGCCTCCGCCGCCGTATTATCCCCGAGTCATCCATGGTGCAGTGACGAGCCGTGTGGCTCTCGGTCGGGATTCCCCTTCACTAAAACAATTCTGTCACCTTACACTAATCTGGGTTGTGACCCAGTGAGGATGCTACTTCCACTTCACGCCCGAACTGCACAACACCAACACAACAACAGCAGCAGCAACAGAGTTCCTGTGTGTCCGGTGTCACGTCGAAGAAGCCCACGAAAACGTGCCAAGAGGTCCCATTGTTTTTATTTAAAAAAAAAAAAAGCCCCTTAAAATCAGCGACCGTTATTCTCTAAGCTGCACTTGTGATCGGCGTCCTCTGTCTCCTCGGCTGAGTATCACGCCGCTCTCTCCGCGGCTCCTTCTAGGAGCATCCTTGACATTTTCCCAGTCGTCCGTGCGCTTTGATGCTGCCCAGCTGAGCGACTCGAAGGCCCGGAGAACTCAACGTCCATGTGCCGATCCAAACACTGAAGTACTTCGGTCACTTCACGACAATCTCCACGAAGAAAACGTGAGCTCATCTCCACGTGTGGCCACAAAGGACAGCGCGTTCAAGGCTCGGCGAGGGGGGAAAACAAACACTCGATTATTTTACACATAACTGCACGGTGGTACGGACGCGCGTCGTGCCCCAGCCCCTCGGTCAGGGTGTCACTGCCGCTTATTCGCGGCGGAGGAGCCTGTCCGGTTCGGTCAACATCACCTCGTGTCTGAGAGCGCGCGCACGTCCCCTCCAAAAAAACAAAACACACACATTAAGTAAAACTCTTGTTCGTTTCTTTCACCCACCCGTCGTTCCTCCACCCTCTCTCTTCTCGGGTGAAGCGGTTACTTATGGCACCGCAGCAACGCCATATTTGTAGCCCCTTCTTGGGATTCCCTTTCGCCCCTCCTCCTCCTACGCGCGACAGAGACGCTCTTCTCTCCGGGATGAATGGAGGAATATCCAAACACTCTTCCACAGAATCCAGCCCAGCAGGCTACGACCACACACTGGCTGTAGTGGTGCCCTAATTGCTGTTTTGATTTAATTTCCTGAAAGACAGTTTTAGATTGGAGCTGGCAGTTTTTCAGCTGATGTGTGAAGAGGCCTGTTAGAGCCTAAATCAGCACCACAGACAGCGACACGGGATTAAAGTTTTTCTCTTTTGCTTTGGCACATTCATTTCTCATGTGAGAGCATTTTTAAAAGTTAGTTTCTTAGTTTTTTTTTAAGACATTTAACGCTTACTTATGAATAAGTGAAGCATAAAAAGCGGTGAACCAGTTGTGTCGACACATAACAGACAACTTAGCAAAGAACCAGTTTTAAATGTTATCTCAAGGCACTTTGTTACAAGTAGTCTGGTTGAAAAAAAAAACACATATTCTGCTCAAATTCCTTTAGTTGAATCTATTTTTTAAAAAATCTTAAAGATGGCAGATAAAATTTAGTATTTTTGTACCAACAAGGTGATTCCCAAAAAGATCTCAGCAGGTGTGCAGTGTGTCCAGCAAAAAACTAACACATTGGTTGGTCCATATTCACGGAAGCTTCAACAGAAATGGTCTCAGTGGAAGGGTGGCCAAGAAACTAATCTTAAAGAAGTGAAACAGGGAGAGAAGGCTGAGAAAAACTGTGGAGAAGTATTTCTGAAGACTGCTTGTCAAGAAAGAGTTCAGAGATCAGGCTATGTTGAAGTGTAAAGACATGAGGCTAAAGACTTTTGCACATTATTCTGTATCACAGTGTAATCAGAGCTGGATAATTTGACATCCCGACACTTTATTTAGCCACAATTTCTGATTGGTCTTAGACCTAATCCTCTGCATTGCAGCTTTAAAGAGATAGAAAAGCCATATGTCCTGCACCCATCCTCTACCTTCTCCTGAAGTTCAGTATACTCTGCTGTCTGCTCCAAACATACTTACCGCTCCTACTCTTCCATGTGCAGGGTGTTCCTCCTGTAAAATGTTTGTCCAAGCCTCCATGTTCACTAATTGTTGTAATGGTTGCGTTCAGTTTCTATAAATGTGTTCTACAGTAGTAATAATAACACCTGTGGGCAGATTTCCCAACATGACACAATCAAAACAAGCCACGAACAACTCTACATGCATGTTGTTCGCAAAGACACACACAACCAATAATTTGCATACTCTTGGGCTTTTATTGAAATGTGCAAAAAACTATTTTAAAATACAAATGATGTCATCTGTCTTCTGATAGTTGATCTAAAGCAATGAATATAAACTCTTAGGCATTTCCGGTTGCACCACTCTGACCTTTCATCCACGCTGTGACGCAGAAAACAGGATTATTGTGCATGGAGAATAAATGTACCGGCATCAGATATCAATAACTGTCAGAATGTATATCAAAATCTGAAAAAGGCATCATTTCTGGTTAATGCTGGTGTTATGGGAAAAAAGATTTCCTTCCATTACCATCCTTCAGAGACAGACAGACTGGTGCCCCTTTTGGCAAAGTCATTGCGTAATGCTTTGCTGGAGATTAGGACTTTCACACAGTTTTTATGTAACATATGGTCCAAACTGCCCACACAAGCATGGTCTCATCCGTGCCAGACACAGCAGGATATCTGCTGCAAAGCATTGAAGCATCCAAACTCTGCCCACACTGGTCCATCCAAAAGGAAATGGCCAGGAAGGCTGCGGGGATGCTGTTGACAAGAACAGTCCATCTGCAGAGAATTCATATGCGAGATTCTCAGATAAACAAACAGGTCATCTGACTTCAATATTGGCTGATTTTTTTCTATTCTCAACAGGTAAACCAATATTTTACATTAAAAACAGCATACCTGTATTTATGGATATCCATCACTGTGGCCCAGCCCTGAATACTGTAAATGGATTCATGGTTTCCAGAAGAAGAGCCTTCTTGTAGCACCAACCCCCCCCCCAAAAAACAAACAAACAAACAAACAAAACAGATTGCTGCAAATGCTTGAAATACATCCATGCCGCCCTCACTGGCAGAACTTTGGTGATCCCTTAGTTTTTCCTTTATAACCATAATCAGCTCAAATGCGTGTCCAAATCTAGAACACAGGGTACTAGCACTGTTGTACTGTCACATCTGTAGCTGTTACACACACACACACACACACACACACACACACACATATATATGATAGCCAGCATGACCGAGCCACATGTAGCTGTTACTTGACCACATTAAGTCATCGTGAGTCTTAAAGTCCAGCATTTATGCGAAAGATAGGATGTAAATTGTGATATGGGCCAGCTAATGATTTCTGAGCCACGTCTGGCCTAAAGGACACTTGTCAGTGCTTGTAATTGAGCTAGAAGTGCAGAAAGTTGCCCAAATCAGGTCCAAATGTGTCTGCTATCAGTCACACATAAACAGGCATAATCATGCATTGCACATTTGTTTTAGTTAGTCCTATTGACTTTGTAAAAACAGTAAAATCTTTAGCTGTCTGAAGCATTTCTGATTATTCTCTGTGGTACAGAAGTAGCACAATGCACGCGAGCACTCTTAAATGTCCTTATGTGTGTAGATCTTAGTGTAGATGTCACAAATGTCTAAGCTGTAAAATCAAACAATACATCTCTCTGCAGTATCACAATGTTTGTGAAACCTTTTCAGAGAAAAAAAAGGCTCCTGTAAGCGGGCTGTTAGATTAAATGGAGCTGTCAGGGTCGTCTGGCTGGGAGTCACAGAGCCAGATCATCTCAGTGCTGATGGCAGTGGTTTGTTCTGTAGCCGATGTGCTGCCTGAACCCTGATAAACAGGCAAAACTGTCCCAGCACTGTCAACATCTCATGCACACAAAGCCTTATTGTCCTCCCACTCCCATTCAGCTCTGTTACAGCTTTGAATGTCCCTTATGCTGCAATAAAGCCAGAGGACACATAGCAGGTAACAGAGGCCATTAGCCTGTCCTGCTGCAAAGGCCGGATTGAGCCTACAGTTAAAAATCTTAAGAGTATGTGGAAGTCTGGCTGGAAGACATGCTTCTGTGAGTTTCATGATTCTGTCATTATGGTTGCTTTAGGACAAACTGCCGGTGCTTTGCATCCACTGAACGCAGAAAGGATGTGGCTCTCATAGCTTCTTACATAATGGTTTTATAATCCCTTTGAGCTCTGAGACAAACAGCTGCTCAGTTTTGTTTGGAACACGAGCTGATGTTGCTGTTTTGTTCATCTCCAAAGGACATCAAGACTCTACCACCAGCC
Organism: Diplotaxodon limnothrissa; assembly: GCF_057381915.1. NCBI lineage: Eukaryota > Metazoa > Chordata > Actinopteri > Cichliformes > Cichlidae > Diplotaxodon > Diplotaxodon limnothrissa. Next base: position 8,720,384 of record NC_140599.1, on the reverse strand, counting down.
TGTGTTGCACTCACACTTGCCTTTAAAGCAGGATTGCGTTAATGTGAAATTACAGATCGCAAACAATCTTCGTCTCCTGCTCATTACTGGCAAAAATTGTCTCTCCTAAATTTCCATCTTATGTGCGAATTCCTGTTTCTCCCCCGCTGTTGTAAAAAAACAAATATTTTTGAGCTGTTTGGGTAGAACATGGCCTTTAGACTGGTAAAGCATTTTTTAAGACACATTAAATTAGAAATAACAAACAAGAAAATAATTAATTCCATCCATCCAGGGAGCCCAGACCTCGCTCTCCCCAGCCATCTCCTCCAGCTTGTCCGGGGGAACACCGAGGCTTTCACAGGCCAGCTGAGACATAATCTCTCCAGTGTGTCCTGGGTTTGCCAACAGAACGACATCATCTGCGAAAAGCAGAGATGAGATTCTGAGATCCCCCAAATGGAAGCCATCCTCCATAAAAGTTATGAACAGAATCATGCAGGTAGAGCACCACTATGCCCTTCTGAGTCGCCTGACAGCTTGCCACACACCCGATATTATATTAAGCCACTACACGAGCCACCTTCCAGTTCTCTTCACCTCTGGTGTCCATCATCTGGTTCGGGGGTTACCACCATGACAGGCCGCAGCTCGGTGCAGCAGCTTCAGCAATGGAGATGCTGAACACAGTCCATTCAGACTCAGTGTCCCCATTTCCCTCAGAATGCTGTTGAAGCTCTGCCGGAGGTGAGAGCTAAGATTTCGCGTACAGGGGAATCTGCCAGGCGTTCCCAGCGCACCCTCATTCCACCCCAGGTATGTCCAGCATTATATTCATAAACATATTCACCCTTATGTTTGAACATGGTGTTTGTTATGGACAAACTGTGGTTTGCACAGAAGTCCAGTAACAGAATACCGATGGGGTTCAGATCTGGTAAACCGTTCCTCCCAGTCACGCCCCTCCAGGTCTCATATTCGTTACCCAATGAAGTCTCCCAGTAAGACAACAGACTCCCTAGTTGGAGCACCCTCAAGCACCGCAGACTCCCTAGTTGGAGCACCCTCAAGCACCGCACCCAGGGACTCCAAGAAGGCCGGGTACTCTAAACTGTCATTCGGCAGATGACAGTCAGGACCCGTTCCCCGACCAGAAGGTGCAGGGAACAAACCCTCCAATCTACTGGGAAAAAAACATACCTCCATCTCCAACAGGCTGCAAAATGAAACTATATATATATAAAAATAAATAAATAATAAAAATAAATAAAAATACGGAGATAAAATAAATTAAAGTAAGATAAAATAAGACTCACGACATTTTTTAAAACCCTTCCTATCACAGACCAAACCAAATGCCCTCGCTTTCCCTGAAGGTGACACCAACGGAGACGCACAGCTCAGAACTCAGAAAGCATCGCAGTGATTCAGTGATGTGACTCATGAGTGATGTTTCTTTCCCTGCCCCAAGGAAGTAAAAGCACACATGGTGACTGTATATCACACACACACACACACACACACACACACACACACACACACACACACACACACACACACACACACACACACGCACAAATAGACATTACAAAAACACAAAAAGGATGTGGACAGATGGGAACAGCGAGCCTTTCCATAACCTCCTCCCTCATCCAGCAGCAGCAGCGTTATTCAAAAAATGAAAAACATACAGCTGCAGTTTGTCACTGCACCAGGCTCATTTTTGTCACATATTTTAGATTTGATAGATGTTTTTGGTTTTTATGTTGTACTGCACTCGGTTACGCTTCAAGTAACCCATAGTGAGGTCTTTTATGACCCCAGTCATATTACTACATATTACACAACAATCTTTCATAATCTTAGACAGGAGTTGGCCCATTGCTGGGGCAAGGATAATGGAAAGTTGTTTGGAGATGTAAGCACTCCATTGCATTCCTCTCTCTCTCTTTTTTTTTTTAATGTAACAGTCTTAGAGTTGCAAGACTTACTGCTCCAGAAGCCTGAAGGCAGATACTTTATTTCCAGACTGACAATGAAAACAGCTCAACTGACAGAGATCAGTGTCAGCAATAATCCGCATAACAGTCAGCTTAATCCTTTATGGATAGAAAAAGATAGAAAACCACAATTAATTATATTATTTAAGATATAAATGTGCCAACATTTTAGAATATCTCCCATAGATAAATGGATCAGTTTAGGTATGAGAAATACAAACAGAAAAAGAAACATCAGCTACAGGATTGTTTAAAAAAATGTGTGTGGATGCTTAAGCAGCTATCAGCCTGACTGACTGTTGTTATTTGTTAACTGGCCCACCCCCAGCAATTCTACAACATTAGTACACAGCAGTAATGTGAAACTCCATTATTTCATTGAGGTAATGCCCCCCTCTCACTCCGCTGTAAATCACCATCATGACTCCTTGTGGTCAAACGAGGCAGTGCAGCCGAGCCATCTTCAACTCTGCTCAGTGTTTCATGGTGCTCTGTGTGCTTGCAAAGGTTCCCTTTGGTTTATTTCATGCCAAGACATTGCAAGTAATCGTACAACATGCCAAAGAAGAAAAAGAGCAAGGATTTCTACTGAATTACAAAAAAAAGTGGGGGAAGATTGGTCACACACTTATCTGTATGCTTTATTATAGGGTCTACCTTACAATATAAAGCGCCTTGAGGCGACTGTTGTTGTGATTTGGCACTGTATAAATAAAACTGAATGCACTGAATTGAATTGTTTAAAGCAATTTCCTGATTGCCTTTTTTAATCGATTATTTCACTTTTAGTTGTTTATTTATTTAGTCGACTTATCCTTTGGGGAAACAATTCTTATCTAGGTCAACAGGAAGTCAGAGCAAAGGTTTGGGTCTATTTTCACACTCATTGAAAAGAACACGTCACTCTGTGCATCAAATAAATTAGACTGAGCACCAGAGGCACAACTTAATCTGTAAGACGATCACAGGGTCACATTAAGGGCGCGCGCACACACACACACACACACACACACACACACACACACACACACACACACACACACACCTAAGATCAAATTAAAGCAAATTTGTCCATGTTGGTGTAGATAGTTTTAAGTCATTGATTGTCTCGTGTTCCTGTTTGGAAAAGTGGAAATTCTTTGTGCCATATGTGGAACAGCTGTCACGGAGGATAAAAGTATTTATCCCATTCTGTTTTCCTCTTTTTATCTTTCCATCTTTACTTCCTCTCTCTTTATGCTCCGTGCTTTAATTACACACCCACGGACAGACGTCACCAATTAGAGGCTAGACGGTGGCAGCAGGCATTGTGGGTAATCCTGATGGTCTCAGTGTCTTATTCTGAATCAGAAGGCGCTTCTCCAGCTGGCAGTCTAAAGGCTTTGCACAGCAGGACATCCCTAAACCCACATCAGTACCACATCACACGCTTGTGCTTTGGACAAACGCACTCAGTGAGAGGACACGCCCATTCATAATCACAGCACGCAAAGAAGCAAGTTAACAAACACCTTTACTTAATTCCTAAGTAGTGCACAGACATAAATATAGGTATCCAGAAATGTAATACCTGGATGTGTACAATGTATTTATATAGATCAATTACACCAGTAGGCAGCTTTAAAAAACTTCATGACCTACCCAAACTCTTAATAATAAACTTCTATTATTAAGAGTATTCATATTTTACATATAAACATCTCCTTTAATGGCATCACTGATTTCAGTCAATCTGTTCAGTGCACTAAATGTTTATTCTTCTTTCTTTAATAGCAAAATTATATATAAAAGTCAATAATCCCTCCATAAGACAAAACTGATATTCAGAAATTACTAAATATTCTGGACTAGGAAGCATATACAAAATGAATGAAGGAGGACCCAGAATTGAACTATGGGGAACTCCATATCGAATTGTTATTGTTTGGTCTTGAACTTATTAAAAAACACTAGTTAGTGATTAAGATGCAAACTAGACCACTGTGTAGATGTTGTTTGATTTGAATAGACTGTGCAGGGTTCTGTTCCAGTTTAATTTGGATTATTAAAGTACTTCTTTGAAGGGCATTGCAACAGAATGATGCTGAGAAAGAGCTGGTTGTCTCTTTTGTACAGCATCAGTTGAGCAGGGAGATAAACCGAGAGGAGAAGAGAGGAGAAACTGGAGTATTTTTGTTGTGTTATCAGGTGTTATCATGAGGACTTAGCTGAAGCATCAAAAAGACAGAACTGTTAACAAAGTGACAGAGAACAGAAGAAAAGAAGATGTTATCAGAGTAATGTGGGGTTGTTTTGCGAGATGATGACTTGATCAAAGTTATGGCATTGTGTGTGTGAGTGCATGCGCGCATGCATGTGTTCATGCGTGCGTGTGTGTTTGATACAATATGAAGGGTAATTGGGCTTCAAAGCAGTACTGGCACAGATCCAGCTAGTGATTTTAGTCCCTCAGACAGTTGATGAACAGACCTACTTACACACGAAAACACACGCGCGCACACACACACACACACACACACACACACACACACACACACACACACACACAGCTAAGCCTATTACAGTGACCAAAAGAGTCGTGCAAGAATATATAGTAACATCCAAAACACAGTGCACAGATGCGACTTTGTGCTTAGACTAACACCTGATGTTTGAACCTGGGACCTTTACATGTTCTCCACCTGTTTGCAGTTCATTTTTTAAGAAATCAGGGTTAATGACATACACTAAAATTCCCAGAAAGTTGAGATCTTTAAAAACAATCACATGAGCAGTGGATTGTATCACTCATGTAGAGGAGCGATTAGATGGTGCAAAGAGGCGTGAGGCCAGAACTGCGGCAAAAAAAAAAAAAATTAATGCTTTATCTTGTCTATTGATCTGCTTGCACTGAGGTGTCATTTCAGAAGTAGAATAATGGGATAAACAGTGCTGTTTGTCAGGAGATTCTATAGCCATCCATCTACAGCTGTAGAGCCTGCGCTTGTAATACAGGCATGAATCTGACCTGATGTCTGTGATAGATTTTCCCAAAGCTGTGCACATGGAGGCATTCAAACCCTTTAGTTTGGGTCAAAAGTTTGACCCTTCAAATATGCTGCTTCATCAACATATCTGCTCATAACTCTAGATAGAGGAAGAATCTATGTCGGGGATGTCAAACATAAGGCATGGGGACCAGAATTGGTCCTGGAAAGACTGATTTGTCCACCTGGACGGCTTTGGAACACACGAAGGATGGGATTCATTTTTGTTTTACAACCTTTCCTATGGATGAAGACTTCCCTCACAGCCATTCATACTACATCAAAGTATTAACGTATCTACTATTGAACTTATTAAAGGATTAGATGTGTAAGTAATTAAATGTGTAAGTAAACTTCTTCACAGAAAGTGAAATTTCACTGATTCGGCCCTTTGAAGATCAAATTGATCCAGGATGTAAAAGGATGAGTTTAACACCCCTGCCCTCTATGTATGACCTCACTTTTCTGGTGATTTCATTATTAGGAGAGTGAATAGGATTAGATCAACAGCAGTGTCCCATCAGAAAGCAATAGGCTGGTTATGGTGAGGGTGATGATGAAGACAACAATGTGAAGAATCAGCTGGCATAAAGTTTGCATCAGTAAGTGAAAACGCTGTTAATATAGTGCAAGACTGTCTACAGCAAAGTGTTGTTTTCAAGCCTCGCTTTAAAAAAAAATGTATATTATATCTGTGAAATATGACATTTTAATATTATAAAATAAATCCCAAGAGTGATTTTTTAAATATTTTCTAAAAGAGCCGTGTGAGTAAATTTAGCATGAGCTTCAGTCCCTCTAATAATATCTGATGTAGCGTTTATCCTCATAATCACTTATCAGTTATTACACTGTATTTACTGACTATTTAGTCTTTACCTATAAGTATCTCCAAGTAATGGACAGAGTTCATAACTGCTGTGCTTAGATGTGTGGTACTAGAATCACTATTACCATATTATCCTCATTAGTGATGACATTTACATACAAAAAATAGATTTTTGGATTATTCAAATTAAATGTTTTCTGAACCCTAACCCTAATAGAAAAGAAAAACAAGGAATGAAAAACACTGCCTCTTACTTTAACACATGAATGGGCTGGACAGAGAATTCAGTGACACCTACAAAACAAGAACCTCCATGTATTGAGCGATGAGCTTCAGAGTGTCAGAGGGGAGGTAAAAGTTCAAAGTCTTAACTGTAGTTCGGCACAGGAGTAATCAATCCAACCGAGCATGCAGAACAAACAAAGGAGCAGGCAGAGCAAAAACCAGGGGACTGAACTGGGTTAAAAACACGCACAGACTGTCACAAGAAGAATGCTGAGCCACTGTGAATGTGATAGATGTGGCGCAGAACCGAGGTAAAACGCAGTTTAAATACACAGGGGAGACAATTAGACACAGGTGAAACACATTAGGATGGGGAAGGTAATCACACAGGAGAGCAGCGAGGAGGTGGACCTGAGATAAAAGACAAGGGTAAGTGACAAAGTGAGACACATGAAAACTGATGAAAAATGTGCAACGAGAGGAAAAACAACAGAACATAACTTATAGAACCAGCTGGGATCTCACACTCAGCCATTTCAGTGTGTAACAAACTATTCATGTCATCTTGGTGACAGGTTCAGGTTTCAATGGGGGAAAAAGTTTATGCTGGATATTTTCACAGACTGGGTAAAGTGTTAGGAATGAAAGGATGCCATGCTGCTTGATGGAAATGAAAATGATTAACCTACAGAGGGCTGAATTCAAGATGCCCTCCATGGTGGGTCAGGCCATCACTGACCTACCGCCAAACCTGTCACGCTGAACGACGTCACAGGCAGTTCACAAACACAGGGTTGCAATGGTGGATCTGCCAATTTTGGTATTCTATGATGAACGCCAAATAGAGGATGTCGGGCCACCATTATTAAGCCTGTTTCTGATTATTTAGAGACATTTACACTAGTGTCCTGCTGGAGGTCGTTTTGTAGCTCCGGCAGTGCATCCGTTCGTCCCTACACAAACAGCAGAGTCTCATTATTGCCCCTCTAGTGCACCTGTTGTTTTTTCCACTAACACCAAATCTGCTAAACCTGATTAAGAAACTCCTCTGCTACTTAAACTGACCAGTTAATATCAACATCACAGACGTTTAACTGACTTGATGCTGTGCTCTGATTAAAAAGTGTCCCTTTCATTTTTTTTCAGTAGTGTTTTCCAGAATACATGAAACACTTAAAATTTGAATGCAATCAATACTTTCTGAGTGTGGATTATGGATTATGGAGACTATAATGTGTTTGATGGGCTGGAACTGATGGTACAGATTACACCATGTACAGTAGATGAGAGTTTAAATTTGTATTTAAAAAATGTTGCCATTATACTCGTGATGTATCAGCGTGGAGAAAATGTAACAACTTGTTACGTAATGTGCAAAAAAGAAGTCCTTTATACTGCATCATCACCAGCGTATTCCATTATCAGGTTTATGGGATTTATCATTATATTATGCAAAGTAATTAGATTACGATACTGAAAGAAGAAAACCACAAATCATTCAGGGTTCTGGGTGTAAGTGGAGTGCAAGAGAACAACAAATTATGACCATTAAAGTGTTAAAAGACCACAATTGACTTTTTGTGGATTAATTTGGTGCAGAGTAGATGGTTGTTTACTGATGGCTTCTTAATGAACACACCACATTTGGACAAATCTGGATCTTGCTCATAAAAGCTTGTATTCCCTGCTCTGTGTTGTCCTTGGTCCAGAAATACAGAGAAGGTCAGACTGATTGACTTCAGTGTTCTGTTATTGAGCCCTGTCTGGACAGCTTGCTCTGCAGGCATCAGACCTTGTTAATTCTGTCTCAACAGGTGCTGTTGACGTACCCTGGCACCGAGCTCGCTCTGAGGATTTGACGTGTGCAAACAAGGTAGAGTACATAAAGAAGCATGTTCGAGAGAAGGTAAGCAGGTGTGCTGAGCTGCCGCAAGAAAGACAGTCCACCAATCCGAGAAACAGAAGCACCAAGATTTGAATTCTTCTGTTTCCCGGGAGTTAAAGGAGCTTTTCGTTGTGTCTGAACAGCAGCTGCAGTATGGAGCCCATCTCTCAGACCATGGAGGCAGCAGATGCTCATCTGCAGAGGCGTGGGTGGAGGTTTGTGACCAAACGGGGAGCCTCATCGCAGTTCGTGGGGAGCACCATGATGATCATGGCCACTTATGCCGTCACCACCCTGACTATGAACCTGGGGAAAAAAATACAGGAACGAAGATCGAGACCGAACGGCAACTAAAGATGGCCTTCACCCTGTGATGATGTCGGCAGCAACGCCCGGAAGAGATCAGAAATGGTTGGGCTCAGCTTTGGTGCTTCATTCAACTCATCTCAACTTTCCTCTCTGAAGCTGGGAGGTGGCCTTTCACCTTAACCTGAGGTCATTATCATAAATGAGTGATGACAAATGGACGTGAATACATCACATGCACTGCTGCCATGTGACCACAGGGTGGAGAACTGGGACTACTTCATGACAACGAGCCACCAGCCCACTAGAGGCTGAATGTGTCTGACAGTTCAGACATTAAAAAACAAAGACAGTGGCATTTTCTCAACCCATTAAATGCATTTAAAGAACGATGATTAGAGCTATGTCGATGTTCTGTGACTAACAAGTAGAACTCTGATAATTTGTTCTTGTATTATGAGTTTCTTTCTTGTTTTTTTAAATCATCATAAAGTTGCCTTTTAAGTTTAAAACAAGCCTGTGTGACAGCAGACTGTAAAAACTGTAAAATGTCAGGTCGCTCGAGTGTTTCTTGTGAGACAGAAAATTATTGTAATGCTGTGCTGAATCACTGACTTTAAATAAATGATCAAATATATTCCAGTTTTAAGATTTCTCTTTTGATTTCTGTTCAATCCAGCAAGCATTTCACGTATATAAATGAAAAAGATTTGGAGGACACAAGGTGACAGGTGCTTTGACTCCTGATGTAATGAACAAATGAATCATAGTGTGATTCTGTCTTCATCCATCTGCCAAACACTGGACTCCTGGTGACATTTGAAATGTGTCCTGTTAGCAAAAAATGGCAACTTAATTTTTTTTTTCTAAAAAAAAAATCAACAAAAAACAAGAATTTGGTATTTGACCAGTGACATTTCTGTCAACTAAAAGGTCACTGAATTTGACCTTTTGTTAGAAAAAGCACCGAGCAGCAGTTCATTGTACCATTTAAACGGTTCAAATTATTATAAACGACGCCTCACTGAGAATATAACCCGAGATCATTTTTTCCTAAATAATGAAGGAGCTTTGAATGATTTCCCCATGTTTACAACATAATGATATCCTGATGTTGTCTTCATATAAACCACGGGGTTTCTATTTTTCCACATGGAGAGTAGGCTGAGGTTGGTTGTCACGTGGCTCGTTACCGCCACATTAGAGGACAGTGGTGAATTCTGTCGACATCACATTTTGACTGACACTTGTGAAAAATACAAAAAAACATGTTTAAACTCATGGGATAAATAGGCAGTGAAAATGTATTGATTAAAGTCTATTTACATTTATCAAATGCCATTTTTTTACTAAAACCCCACTGATAACTATAGGAAGAACCAACTCCACATCATGACAACCAAACCCTGCTATGGGGTAAGTAGTCACAAAGTGACAGATGGCTAACTACTGGCACACAAGTTGCACTTCCATTATATGAATACAACATCATTGTATACATAAGGTCCAGAAACCTCTTGATTCTCTGGGTCTGAACTCATTTAAAGTTAGACTGAAGTCTAAGCACCCAAAAACCTGAAATTTGTTTTGAAAATCGTTTATTGCACTGTTCAAAAGCCAGCATCTGTGACAGTTATGGGAGCACATGGCACAGGTCGTTTGAGCATCTGTGAAGGCACCATTAATCCTACTCAGATGCTGTCCTCCAGATGACATCTTTTCTCTTGCCTGCTTCATAAGACGGTGCCAAATGACATTCCAACAGCGAAAAAAAGAGTCCAAATATGCCCAGACCTGCCACTCACTGAGCACATTTGGCACATTATGAAACGAAAAAAGCAACAAAGGAAGTGGGAAACTGTTGAGCTGCTGAAATTGTATATCAAGTAATAATGAGAAAAAAGCTCTTCGAGTGTTGTTAAAAGAAGGGATGACGCAGCACAGTGGGAGGAAAAAGCCCTTATAGTAACATTTCATTTAAGTGACCGGGTTTAGATTGATTGAAATTTATTCTGTGGACACTGTGTTAACAGTTAGGACAATTAGATACTATTAAGCACAGAGGAGTGGATATCTGTATGGTATACCTCCCACACAGCCAGCATTTCAGTGCTTTGGTTTATTTGCCTTGGGTAAATTTGCACAAGTGCTACAGTGTTGTGCAAAAGCTTTATTGGTTCTGATGACACAGTATCACCTGGGATCAGTCTGATTATCAGGGAGAGCAGTGATCAGTCTGCAGCAGCAGCACCATGGAGTCACACAAAGAGACAGCCCTAATCCACAGGTGTGTGCGAGTGTACTGAGGAGATCTGGTGATGTTGGTGGTCACAGCCAATATTAATTGCAATTATTGTTTGCTCTTTGCACATGCCATCAAGCTGCTAATAAAAACTGTTTGTGAGTGCATCCTCAATTATAGCTCAACTCTGCTCATTTGCTGACTGGCTTTCATGCACTCGGGCTGATGGGCAACACTGATTGTTGTCGATTTCTGCACTCACGTTTTCCTGTTTACTTCACGTCTTTGTCCAGTTATTTGGGTATGTTTTCATGAACTCACAAATGCAATTTTCAGTCCGGCTACTTGAGCTATTAGCGCAGCCTTTCTGGTGCCCCCTTGGCCACTGTAGCACCCTCTGTTAAAAACGGCTTTTGTGCACAACATAGACCAAGGGTTTTTAGAAAGCTTCTCAACCCCCTCACCCTTTCTCTTTCCAAAATTTCATGCAGCTGCAGGACTGCTTAGAGCGTCTGCCACCCCGGGAGTAATCGGTCAGTGTATCAAATCAAAGAAGCCCTAAATGGTGGAAATGAATGTTTGGCACTCAGTGAGTCAACAACGGTGGGTGATGCTGCTTTGCCAGCTGAGGGCCAGCCTAAAGGCTCAAGCGCAGGCAGAGACCCAACCCTGTTAAATGAGAACGACAACAAGGGTACACGGAGAGCAGCCTCTGTCCTCCCTCTCTCTCCCTTCCCTGAATAGCTCCTCACAAAGGATATTGTTATTCCCTCTCTAATTACCAGCTGAAGAGCTGTTTGTCCACGTCTCACTCACTGCGCTCTCACCCCCAGAAATAAAGTGTTCTGTGGTGATGACCCTCAGCAGTTATGAAACAGTCTGGTGGACAAAAGGGCCCCGGCTAACCCTCATTGCCTCCTTCAGCAATGAGGGTCCGGTACAGTTCGCATCTCAGCTGAGTCTCCACCGAGACCATTTAATCTGCGCTCAATCTGTATGATTATTTGGCGGCCAGTCTGTCTGGTCCCTTCCTGTCCCTGCACGGTTTTGTTGCCAAAACCAATCATGTCTAAGACATGTCACCGGTTTCACAGTCTTGGTTTTAGGCTGATGTATCTAGGCCACAAGACACTCTCCATCTGCTCTTATTTGGTGGAAAGCCTTGGGAGGGCACTCAGAGAGAGAGAGAGATGCATCCAGCCAGGGATTAGGTTGGTACAGCAGGTCCAAGGGGAGGTGAGATTAAAAGCCAGGAGCAATAAAACACACGGTGGAGAAATAAGTCATGTCTGTCTACCCAAACTACGAGGCAGTCCTTGAGCAAATCTAAAATTGATAACATGCTTTTGGAGAATTCAACCTCTGCTAGTACTTCCAGTAAGGTCACTGACTCCTATTTTTTTATTTTCTTTCACACAAATGACCCACATGCATCCTCTAAAACACAAGAGAAAAATAAGGTGCACTAAACTCTGCCTTTGAGTTTGCAGTGCGCAGCAGCTTCGCGGTGAGTTCACGGTGTTTTGTTCCCGCAGAGATTTGTGTTCACTGTCCTCAGCATATCATGCGGTATTAAATCTCAGCTGTACCCTCCTCTGACCCTGTTATCTGAAAAAAAAAAAAGAAGTCCTGACCTCACTGTGTGTATGTGAATATGGAGGACAGGTGTGACTCAGCACCACCTGCGATTGAGCCTGTAAAAATGAAGGGCAGTTAAGTTGAACGCTCGCGTGTTTTCATGACATTTCATTTCTCCCGTTTTTCCAACCAAAGGCATTACTCGGAAGGGTAGAAGGAAAGCTGATAACAAGGAGGATTTGGTAAACATCCTATTGGGAGATTAACAAAGAGGGAGTCCGGTCTTTTCTGTGTGTGTGCGTGCGCGCATGCAACGGAGGGAGGGATGGAGAGAGAGAGAGAGAGAGAGGGCTTCCCAGAATGGGGCAGAGTAGGGAGGGGGTGAGTTGCCTGCTGGACGGGACTGAAACGTCCTTCATATAAACCGGTGACAAAGTGGCGAGCAGTGGGCCCCCGGGCGGCAGAGATCAGAGCCAGTACACAGACGCAGAGACCGAGAAGAGGAGACCGAAGCACCGAGCAGCGCGCACGGCGGTGACTGGAGCCACAGCAACACAACGAGGAGACCCGCGAACACAATCAAACTAATCCGGACGGAGCCGCATTTATTCCCGCCTACAGGTAAAACCCACATGGATGTGCGGAGAGACTAAGCTCCACCGGGTTTTTGTAATCTTGAGGTACAATTTAGAAGAAGAATATCCACACAGAGCACAGAGGGTCACACCTCTTAGCCTACCTGTTCGCGCGATGTTGGATGGATATTTTGTAGCAGATGGGGTTTGTCTTCTCCTGTCTATAAACTCACTAATGAGCCCGCGACCCCACCCCCCTTTCCCCATAACTGCGCTTTAAAATCTTTGACTCGCAGCTTTTTGGAGCATTAAAATGATCTGCGTAGACTTTTAGTTGTAGTTTTGAAGCCTTCACGTGTGCTTTGTTTCCTTCTTAATAACCGACAGAAAAAAAATTCTGAAAAGCTGTAAAGGAGAGAAAAAGGTTATTTCTACATTATATTTTCAGCGGCTCTCTCATGCGTAAAGTCGGGGCCACCTGCTCGGGGCCATGTCCCCGCGTTCAGCAGATTTGTTTAATTCGCGTCATGTAGGCAACACATCGACCGCAAGCCTGTCAGATTAAACGACTACGCATGTCAGCCATGTCAGCACAGTGCCTTAGTTCCAACTAATTAGGCTCACCCTGTCTATACTAGGTCACCACACAGAGAGCTCAACATGGAGCTAAACAGCCGGCGCTGGTATCTCACTTATACTCTGTAACTCAGCGTATGCCATAAGACTGACTCTGTGGGTGGATGGAACAGATTTAATTGCAGCCTTTTGCATCCATTATGTTTGATTCCCACCCCTCTAGCAAACCTTTCAGTTATTATTGTTATTATTATTTGACGTAGTGCAAACCATTTAGTTCTGTTTTTGTAATGATTCGGGACTGTGTGTGTGTGTGTGTGTGTGTGTGTGTTGTTTTTTTCTATGCTGAACACTCTTGTTCATGTGTTTGTATCTACAGAGATGGACCTCACCTCATCCTCTTCGCTATTAATTTGCGTGGTTTTGGCGGCCGCCCTGATTGGCGGGACCCGCTCGGAGGGGGTGTGTCTTCAAGATGGTAAACACAAGGCCACGCCCAGCCCGGAGCCACACCTGACGGAGTGCTCTCTGTATGCAGACAGTGAGTGATCTCATTTTCATAGTCTGTAAATCTTGGAGATGTTGGAGAACAAATTAAATCTCAAATTAAATCTAAGAACAGGCCCACGTTGATGTGTTTCTCTCTTGTTGCTGCTACAGATAGCTGCTGCACACAAGAACAAATCCAGGACATCTCTCATGTTCCTTCTGCCAATAATCAGAATGAACCCTGGGACAAGTGTGGGTCCCTCAGCCCTGAGTAAGCCTTAACCACCCTTCTAGTGTCCTCAATATTTTATTCATCTGCTGTTTTAGCCCGTTGTTGCCTCTTAATGGTGATATTTTACTGCTTCAGTTATCCATTTGTATTTTTATCAGTATTTTCAGTCTCATCAGACTGCTGTTGTCAGGAAAAAGCTAAAAACCACCAATTAATGACTGGTGGAGACCAAAAATTGACCTAAAAGAGAGTCACTACTGAATTTAAAGTCATCAGGTGTCCAGAAATACAACTAGAAATGACAAGTTTGAACATGAGCTGTTTAAGCCGAGAGATAATATGTAAAATAAGTCAATATTATAGTTGTTTTTATTGCTACATATTAGCTTAAAATCACTAGTGCTTGCTTTTATTAGCTTATTTCACATTTAATGGCTTTGTGTTTGATCTAGTTCTTCATTGGCTCTGTATAATCTATCGTTAACAGTAAGGGCCTGTGCATGTAGTCAGTACAGAATTTTAGTGTGTTAGTGGAGCCAATAAGGATGGATTTTCTGAAATAACAAACGGCACCTTAGACAAAGAGGCTGCCAGTTTACAGACAGCAACAGCAAACACATGATCAAGTAGGTCAAATTGAAAGAGGCATTTAAGTAGCATTAACCAAAGCTGGGCAAGCATACTTAAGGGATCAACAGCAGCAATGATACTAATCAACTGCTCGTACTCCCCATCTTATTTAACGTTGTTTTCTTGACCTGTCTTGTGACCGGCTGTTCCAAGTTTAATACAGACTTCGCTGGTCAGTAACAAACATGACCTCTTGTGTCTTCCCAGGTGTGAAGGCTTCCTGAAGCGCGTGCTGTGTTTTTACCGCTGCTCCCCTGACGCTGCTCGCTGGCCTCATCCTCAGCGCAGCTCATACATCCAGGCTGTTCCTCTCTGCCATAGCTTCTGCCGTGATTGGTGAGGCTGCCAAGCACGTTACCAAACAAACTAAAGTCTAAATCCCCTGTCAGCGAAGGGATCCCTATCTTGGACAACAGCATACTGTGCTAAGATAGAGTGTCCAATAAAACTGTATGTTTTATTTTTTTTATTTTTTAAGAAGGTGGCAAACACACAAAGCCTAACACAAACAGCTTCATTTCATGGGTCCTATGTAAGAAAAAAAAAAGAAAGAAAGAAAGAAAAAATGAGACAACACTGGAAAGATAAGTGTAAGAGTGTTGTAAAGAATTAAAGGGCTGCTCTCTGCAAAAATACTTAAAAATTACTTAACATTTTGGAAAATATTCTTTTTGCCTTTTCTGTTAAGAGTTGGCTTAGGATGAATGATGCTACTAGAAGCTTGTTAGCTTAGCACAGACACTAGAAAATGTGGCTTTATTCAAGTACATTTGAAAAATATATATAAGTTCAGAAAGATACTCCAGAAACTTATAGATCCTAGAGTCTAACAGCTCATTAAAACACCGCTTGTCGCTTTCACACTGGATTTTTGTGAACATTAGACAAACAACATAAGGATTAACAAGCTTACGATGCGCTATTTCCAGTCTTAATACTCAGCTTATGTAAGAAGCTGCTGGTAACTTTATATTTAGCATGAAAGTGAAATCTTTTCATTTTAAGCTCGGAAAGAAAGTCGCTAAGATGTTATTTTTTTTTATTGGTTTTTGTTAAATTTATCTAGCTCGGGTAAAAAATAAAAAATAAATCTCAAGAGAAATCATTTAAATAAAAGAGTAATTGTTTGTTTTGTCATTTACATTTTTCAACATTCACATTTGTTCTTTCAGGTTTGATGCCTGCAGGATGGATTTGACTTGTGCCCGTAACTGGGCCAGAGACCCCAGGGGACAGAACTGCACTGGAAACTGTGTTCAGTATCAGCAGGTAGGCTTTAAGCAAGATTAACAAGTTAACCGGATATATTGAACCTAAAGCTATTTTTGTGTTTAGACTGGGTTTTTTTGGTTACATGGCAACTAATAGAAAATGGATAATAAAACTGATTAGTCTACTAGATTTTCTTGCAGAGAATAATCAATAAATAAAATAAATTTCATTTTGGCTGAAGTGTGAAAAGGCTGGGCCCTGCTTCAGTGGGCAGAGGCCAGCTGGGTGATTGAAAAAGAGTGACAAACGGGTGCTGGTGTGCGCAGCTGAGACCAGCAGCAAAATGACTCACGCTTCACAGGCAATGACACTCTATCTATAGACCATGTCCAATGGTGCAGTGGTGCCTGAAGAAGTAAATATACACATAAAGGGACCTGTTTTTTTTTTTCTCACATTTTTATTTTTATTTTTGGACTCTCACCTATTTCATAATTCAGAAAAATATCTGTTCCATCTTCAACCTTGGTGCAATCTCTTAGTCCATCTACTGCAAGAAACAAGTCGTTTTAACTCCTCTCACATCTTTCAGGCAAGCTTTCTTCTGATTGGCTCCTCCTCATAATAAAAATGTTTAAATAGTAGGTGGGTGGATCTTATGGGCTCACATTCCCCTTCTCTACAATGTCAAACTTCTCCTCCTTTGATACACATGAAAATCAGACATCTGTTCTCTCACTTTGCACATCTATTCAATTTCAATGAAATTATACATATAACACCAAACACAATAATAGTCACATCAGTAATGCAGAGAAAACTCCAGGCGACCCCCTATGAGCAAGCACTTTGAGACAGTGGGAAGGAAAAACTCCCTTTTAACAGGAAGAAATCTCTGGCCGAACCAGGCTCGAGGAGGTGGGGTCATCTGCAGTGACTTGTTGAAGGTTGGGAGTATACAATAAAGTACTGTAGTTTTTAGCATAAGCCAGAGTTTGTCGCTGTTAGCTCATCTTGTTTTAAAGTGAAACTTGACTGTTCTCCATTGATTTTTTTTTTCTCTGACTATCTGAAGAGAAGCAAATACTTCCTGGGTCCTCTGATTGGCTTCCCAACATCAGACAGGGATATCATGCCTTTGCTATACTTAGAAGGGGAAAAAATAGCACTTCTACCTGTTTCTGCACTCTCCAATGTCAGGATGTCTGTTGTGCATCAGAGGGGATTTAGATGTGAATATATGCAAAGCCTGCTAGAAAATAAGTAGGTATACACCACACACCACTCATATATCTTAATATATCCGAGAGTGTGCTTTCTCTTGATTTCACTCGCATTTATCTCAAACAAGCACAGGGAGAGAGAGCGAGAGGACCACAGTGACAGATGAGCACACACCCACAGCCGCCAGGCCTATTAAGGCTGTCTGGGGGATATTAGATGATTATTGGAAATTACACATTTGTGAGAAGAGAGTAAAAGCAAAAAGAGACGTTTGGGGAGTGTTTGAGTGTGTCTCTGTCACGGTGTGTTTTCTGTGCTTTTATTGGCCCATTTTAATGTAGGGCAACACTAATGGTGCAAAAAATACTTCCAATAAATTTAAGCAGCTCTCAAAACAGAGTGTTTCAGACAGCTCGTCGGTACGCATTCAGTGCATTCAAGCAAACTAGCCCTCTTTACAGGGGCCACAAACAAGTGGCTGCCTCCCGTTTTTGGAGGTCAAAACGGTAACACTTTGTGTTTTCCTCCTCAGCCAGCAGAGATGGGAGATTTCACCTCAGACCTGCTGCACACAAGCAGCCGCTCAGACATCACACTAAAACACTCTCAGCTCCACTCCACCCAATGTTGGTGCACGTGGGTGTCTGCTGGATAAACACACACCCATACAGTTATTATTTGTAAAAGCTGAAAGCAGTAGATGTCGATTTGCATAGAGACAAGCGGATACTTTTAAAAGCATGCATAAGCACCCGCAGACACATCCTTTGCATGCAAAAATCCCTCTGGCACGCTCACTGTCTCGCTCTCTTTTTGTACTCATTGGTTACATTATTTGCCAGCCAAGGTCTGATTTATCTCAGCATTAGACACTTTTTTTTCCCTGCTCCTGATGCAGTGGGAATGAGGTTATGTCTACAAAGAACAGCACAGAACGTCTGTGCTTGAACAACAACAACAGCATCTGTCGATAAGATATAGTGAACTAATGGTTTGTAGGGATTGGGGGGAAATGCTATAGATTTCAAAGATACCAGTAGAAGCTTAGCTTGGATAAAAGGGAAGAAATGGTAGCAAATTTAGCTGGACCTGTGTCCTATTAAATTACCTGTATAATTAAATAGTAGTAATACTTTATTTTGCAATATTCATACAAGGTTCTTATGTGAACATGGCCAAAAAAGCTGAATAATAGCCATTTAGTAATAGCAGAAATATTGCATCTTCCATTCACTGCATTGCTTTGTAAGTTTGTGGCCCTGAAAAATTGGAAAACGAGAAACCACAAACCTACACAGCAGTTAGGATTTTTTTTTTTCTTCTGGTCTAGTGTTCTGTCATTGAAAAATAAGAATCAACCCTGGCTCAGATTTTTCATCTAAAAACAAAGGGAAAATGACGTGTTGTTTGAGGAATTTAGTTGTTGTTCATCATAGTTGCTTTTCTATAAAAGTGGTGGTGTTTCCATCATCATTTTATCTGCCTGTCTCATGGCTCCATCTAACCTGTGTTCCCATTCTTAAGTCTACCTAAAGTAATTAAGTACAATACAGTAATGCTAAGTCAGCCTTAAAAACAAATGTAATTCTTTGTCGCTTCTTCTTCCAATCATCCACATTTGTCATGATGTCATTAATTCAAATTATCGTATTGTCATTTAGCAGCTTAGATCTAAAGCAGGAGTGTCAAAAATAAGGCCCGAGAGCCAAAATCTGGTAAAGACACCAGTTTGCCCCACTGGACGGTTTTGGAAAATGTTTGGAAACAGTATTTTCATAGTTTTTCGAATGATGAAGACCTCATACTGCACCAAAGTATTAACCAATAGATAAACAGTTACTTGCAAGAAAAGGGGGCGGGTATTTTCTTAAATTACAGAAAATTCTGTCCAATGAGCTACAAGACCCTTTTGTGTAATTTTACCCCGTATTTCTTACAATTTCAGCCCAAAAAGTCATGCTAACAGATTTCTTAAATTGCTACAGCAGCATTTCTTTATGACACACAAAAACGTGAGATGTAGTGTTGAAACTGCTCTTCTTTGTGCACTTTTCTTCTCATGTTAGATATGTCCAGTGAAACTTATTTACACAGACAGAAAGGCGAGTTTCTCACTGGTCCGGCCCTCTTAAGATCAAAGTGGCTCACATTGTAAAATGAGTTTGACATCCCTGATTTAAAAGCACCATCCTTTCAAATAATGGACATTACAACTGTCATTGTACTATGCTATGAATAATTTGATCACAGATTCTAATAGTATTATTCCAAATTTCATTTCTTCAGTCATTCATATACTGAGATTAGTTTTTATTGGTTTAGTCAAAAAACTCATTCTGATCATGACTGAAAGCTAAAATAATTTCTTCTGTTGCTTTTTTTTTTTTTTTCTTTTTTTGCACATCAGGTGTAATGTGTTCGGTTTCGGATGGTGAAGGGCAGAATTAAATAAGGGCGAAGAGGACAGCGCAGAGCCCCAGGAAATTTCTGTATCTCACTTATTTGATCACACCATGTCATCTAAAGCCACTCGTGCTCATACTGAATTAGCTTTGGCAGCAAACCACGTCCGCCTGAGGAATAGTGGAAGTGTGTGTGTGTGTGTGTGTGTGTGTGTGTGTGTGTGTGTGTGTGTGTGTGTGTGTGTGTGTGTATACCTTTGTATGTGTTATAGGGTTGCTGCGATAAGACCTAAGTGTCAGACAGAGAGCTTGTAGTGGCGAGAAATAGCCATCATCCTGTTTGTCCTTCCAACACGGTAAACATATTACTTTTTTTTTCTTCTTCTTCTCTGAGCACTCTGCGTGACTCAGTCTTAATCCCCCAACAGACAGGAGGATGAAAGGAAGCAGACGTTTGGGTGGGGGTGTGCTACAGAGAAACAGGGGAGAGATGTACAAACAGTGAGTGCAGCAAAAAGCAAGGGGCGGTGGAGGTGGGAGGGGTACAAGAGTAGGTGATGGTTACTTGGCAGCACATCTTAATGACTGGTTATGAGGCTGTCACTGGGGAGAGAGATCGAGAGCTTAAACACAGAAAAGCGAGTGTGTGTGTGTGTGTGTGTGTGCGCGCTACTGAAACTTTGCTAATTTGCTTTCCTAACTATTTCTAAGCTTGTAGGCATAAACCATTTACAGCTAAACGGCTTAAATGTTGAATTGTGATTTGGTGTTACTTGTGCAGTATCCCCCCTTTAATCCGTATTTGTGTCTTATTAGAAGAGGAGCGCCTTTTTCCTTTTCCCCCCCCCCTCTTTTCACGCCCCAGAAACTCTGGTGCTAATGTCAGCAGTAACTAGACTTTCCCCTCAGAGTATAACTTTATAAAGACAGAGAGTGCTGTAATGAATTTTCTGTCAGACGGAGACACAAAAGGTGCTGCCAGCAAACTTTTCAGATTCTTCTCTGCGCGGCTTGTCGGGGACTGCAAAGGTGGCACCGAGATGAATTCTTTCAGATACAAGTGCGAGCTTTTCAAGGTCATGTCTTGTGATTTGCTTTCAAGGCTGGTGTAGGTGAAGGGAGGCAGGAGAGGCAGACAAAAGCAGCCTGTGAGAGCAGCTGCCCGGCACCTGCAGCTCCCCTCTTACACCTGGAACAGGTGCTTTGTTCAAGGCCAGTGCTGCTCTGAGATGGAAAAGTCAATAAATGCTAATGTTACACAGCAGCAGCGTGTAACAATAATGCTTCAGTTAATGGATTTTACACTTTCACATAAATAGTGTAACATATGCCCTTTATCATACATCTTTTGCAAGATTAAATCCCAGAATCTGAAATTTTGCTTGCTCATTAATAATGGATTGCATTTATATAGCGCTTTTCGGGACCCTCAAAGCGCTTTACAATACCACTATTCATTCACTCTCACATTCATACACTGGTGGAGGCAAGCTACAGTTGTAGCCACAGCTGCTCTGGGGCAGACTGACAGAAGCGAGGCTGCCATATCGCGCCATCGGCCCCTCTGGCCAACACCAGTAGGCGGTAGGTGAAGTGTCTTACCTAAGGACACAACGACCGAGACTGTCCAAGCCGGGGCTCGAACCGGCAACCTTCCAATTACATGACGAACACCCAACTCTTGAGCCACGATCGCTGCTGTGCTGCTGGGCTACATATGAAATGCTGTGTTTGCAATATATTCTGTTTTATTTGAACAACAGTTAACCTTTGTTATTCTTTTCTGAACCGAGCATCTTTTATCACATTTCAGGCCTGCTTTCAGGAAAAAATGGGTGTGTATCAGACGTTAGCGATTTCTGCTTTTAAAGCTCACCTTTGGTCGTCAATTCATGTTTCTTGGCATATATTGAGGTGTCAAATGTCATCATTAAGGGCACATGGGGAGGTCGTTTTTTTAGGGGGGAAAGAGTTAAGAGTAACATAATTCTGCAGGTCTGACATATAATTAGAAAATTAGGAGGAAAAGCAAAAAGCTGTGTAAGAGAATACACAGCTTTCCTTTCCAAGCATACCTGGGCAAGATGAAGGATTCATAGCTTCACTTTTAAATACTGAGCATGACTCTAACAGTTACTATGGTAATACTTGTACACTACTGTTCAGTGGTAAGTTGTAGGTTTTACTTCGATACATGTATTTAATAGCAGCTGAAACTGTTAGTTGCATTAAGGCAAAAAACATTTTGCTTTTAAATGTGCTGGTACATTTTTGTATATGAGACACGTGAGATTGTTTTTAAGAAAATGTGTCCAAAAATGCACATTTGGATGTTTGTTTAACCCTGTAAAGTCTGAACCCTGAAATAATTGCCAGAATCTTTTTTTTTTTTTTTTTTAAAGTGGGAGTGTTTATTGAACCTTCTGACAAATTAAAAAAAGAACAACCAAAAAACATAAATTTGCATTATTTAATTTTAATTGTATCATGTTTGTTATACCTGGAATTTTGTGCAATTTAAAAGTCACACTGATGATGTAGAGGCTTCAAATATAATACATGTTAAAGAGTTAAATGTTACATTTTCCCCTAGGATTTTATTCAAGCTAGTCTTTAAATGCTTTAATCAAATTAAATAAAACATTACATATAATACAAGAAATACATAATTTAATTTATTCAAAAGGAGGTTGTCTGTCATTTCGTATTTTTGCCTTCTAATAATAGTTTCCTTTTTTTTTTTAAAAAGTAAAATATATATTTTTGTAGATCTTTTTTTAAAGCACTGTTTGTATGCTGAAGGGTTTAATTTATTCTATAAATCAGACTCTTTTAATCTTAAAACCATGCAGAACAAATGATTTTTCGCCTTGTTCCTCTGATTTACATCAAAAAAAGAATGTACAAAATCCCGTCAGTGGGAAAAAAAAGAAAAAGAAAAACTTTGTGTAATGTGCCAGCAAAATGAAGAACCGCTAACTCTGAAGCCAGCTCTACCCAGTGTTCAGATTTCTGTTATGGAAATTTATGCAAATCTGGGCATTAGTAGATTGTGCTGAATCTGAATATTTAAACATTACAGAAAACTGTGAATAGAAAAAAATAATCGCCTTATGCTTTGCGGTGGTATCTAGTTAACATTTTCCCCTTTTCATTATTTTATTTTATTTTTTTAATTAAAAGGTCTGCACGTCCACATGGGTGTTTTCAGTCTTGTAACTGTAAGGTACCGACTTTTTGTGCCTACCATTTATGTAGTGCTACATCACAGCAGTTGCCTCAAGGAGCTTTCTATTGTAAGGTAAAGAACCTACAGATGTAAAGGGAAAAACCCCAACAATCAAATGAGCAAACAATTAGCAAAAGTGGGAAGTAAAAACTCTCTTTTAACAGGATGAAACCTCAGTTCTGTTGGAGGTGAGTGCAGAGAGGCAGTATAAAGCTTCTCTGTGGTTTGTGTGAGGGTACCAGCAGAAATGATAAAGATGTAATAAAACACTTGCTTTTTGTTTTCTAATATTTGGTATTAAAGCTGAATTCTGAATGCTGGCACTAAAAGTCAAGGTTGTATCTCTGTGGATGGCAGAGAAAAATAATCTGCATAAATTTTGTGTTCTGCACACCTACAGATGTACCAGCACGGCAGAGATCTCTGCGAAAGCCTGTGGGGTGATGCCTTCATGACGGTCGAGGATGAGCCGGAGGAGGTTGGAGAGGCCGAAGAAATTGGAGTGGATGTCGAAGGCGTTCGTCCCTGCGGCTGCCTGACTCTCAGCCCCTCGGACAAGGACGTGATCGCCGCTCTCAGAGCCCAGCAAGACGACCCGGAGGAGCTGGATACCACCAAGACCGGCTTGCCTCAGTACCGGGCCCCTTGCCAGGCCAAGCTGCCCGTGCAGCCCAGAATGGGAAACTCCGTGCTGCGTAAGCGCTCGGTGGAAGTGGAAGACGTGGAGGGGAGTGGCAGCGGTTTGTAGATGGTGATACATGTATTCTTAGTGATAATCCTCTAGATCGTCATATACAAAAATCAATCCCTTGAAAGGGAGTTATATCCTTTCTCCTCTAACTAAACTAAACCATACAAATTTAAGCTCTCATTACTATCTTCAAATCGCAGGCATAACTTCTTTGATTTACAAAAATAATCTGATAATCTGATTTAAGTGACAAGCTTATGAACACCCGATCGATTCTTTGAACAGCCAGGATTAAACGAAACACCAAGAAAATTTTTTCAAATGAATTTAAGAAGACTACTCAAAGCTGAGTAGTCTCAATATTTTGAAAGGGCTCAATAACAAATACACTTAAGACATCCCATGATGGCTGCAAAATGTTTTTATTGCCAGCTATCAAGAGCATCTTTAGTGGGAATTTGCTTTTATGGCTCAGTGTAACATGTGGTCACATGGTAAAAGTCCTGCAGTATTAGCACTTCTGCATGAGTCAAACATGTCAAACCCAAAGTACTACATTTCATGACAATGTTGAAAACAATATATCACCATCCCGCTACTTACCGTATCTCAACTGTCTACTAGCTGGCTTTGATTTGTGCTTTAGTCACTTGTTAAATGCATTAATTAGTCCTGTGATTCCATAATCTGCTTGTCATGGAGTTTATGATAGTGGAGAACGTCAAAAGTTTTAATCATAATTTTGAATGTATCTGAGATTTTTCCAACACAGTTAACTGACCTGAAAGCAAGTGTTCTGGTATGAGAACAACAGCGCCTAATACCTGAGGGGAAGGTTTAGTATTCAGAAACAACATCGGAGTAAATCAGCAGGGGCCGCATCTGTGCCAGATAAGGTTGCTCCGGTAGTTCGGTCATGTATCACTGATGTACTGTGGGTGTTTTATAAGTAGGCCATGTGTTTCTACAGTTGGGAACTGTTAGATGTAAATGTTTTATAAGAAAACAAAAAGGGAGAACTAATTTGTTTGATTTACCATAAGCTTGCTGAAATGGGTGTTTCTGTGCTTTTCTTTTCATTCTCAATAAAAACATTTCTAAACATTCCCGATGTTTCACGTGCCTTTTTTGTGGTTTCTCTCCCTTTTTTCTTTTAGTTTACTTTATATAGTAGGTGAGATTTCATACATGCTTTCTGGTAACAGCAGGTACAGTGGGGCAAAAAAAGTATTTAGTCAGCCACCGATTGTGCAAGTTCCCCCACTTAAAATGATGACAGAGGTCAGTAATTTTATCTTCTATTTTTATCATTGTGTATATTTCCAGTTTTTATCTGTTGTACAGTGTCCTTGGGTGCTTTGAAAGGCGCTATTTAAATAAAATGTATTATTATTATTAGTAGTAGTAATTTGCACCAGAGGTACACTTCAACTGTGAGAGACAGAATGTGAAAAAAAAATCCATGAATCCACATGGTAGGATTTGTAAAGAATTTATTCGTAAATTAGGGTGGAAAATAAGTATTTGGTCACCTCAAACAAGGAAAGTCTCTGGCTCTCACAGACCTGTAACGTCTTCTGTAAGAAGCTTTTCTGTCCCCCACTCGTTACCTGTATGAATGGCACCTGTTTGAACTCATCATCTGTATAAAAGACACCTGTCCACAGCCTCAAACAGTCAGACTCCAAACTCCGCCATGGCCAAGACCAAAGAGCTTTCGAAGGACACCAGGAAAAGTATTGTAGACCTGCACCAGACTGGGAAGAGTGAATCTACAATAGGCAAGCAGCTTGGTGTGAAAAACCAACTGTGGGAGCAATCATCAGAAAATGGAAGACATACAAGACCACTGATAATCTCCCTCGATCTGGGGCTCCACGCAAGATCTCATCCCGTGGGGTCAAAATGATCATGAGAACGGTGAGCAAAGATCCCAGAACCACACGGGGGGACCTGGTGAATGACCTGCAGAGAGCTGGGACCAAAGTAACAAAGGTCACCATCAGTAACACACTACAACGGCAGGGAATCAAATCCCGCAGTGCCAGACGTGTTCCGCTGCTGAAGCCAGTGCATGTCCAGGCCCGTCTGAAGTTTGCCAGAGAGCACATGGATGATACAGCAGAGGATTGGGAGAATGTCATGTGGTCAGATGAAACCAAAGTAGAACTTTTTGGTATAAACTCAACTCGTCGTGTTTGGAGGAAGAAGAATACTGAGTTGCATCCCAAGAACACCATACCTACTGTGAAGCATGGGGGTGGAAACATCATGCTATGGGGCTGTTTTTCTGCCAAGGGGACAGGACGACTGATCCGTGTTAAGGACAGAATGAATGGGGCCATGTATCGTGAGATTTTGAGCCAAAACCTCCTTCCATCAGTGAGAACTTTGAAGATGAAACGAGGCTGGGTCTTCCAACATGACAATGATCCAAAACACACCGCCCGGGCAACAAAGGAGTGGCTCCGTAAGAAGCATTTGAAAGTCCTGGAGTGGCCTAGCCAGTCTCCAGACCTCAACCCCATAGAAAATCTGTGGCGGGAGTTGAAAGTCCGTGTTGCTCGGCGACAGCCCCAAAACATCACTGCTCTCGAGAAGATCTGCATGGAGGAATGGGCCAAAATACCAGCTACTGTGTGTGCAAACCTGGTAAAGACCTATAGTAAACGTTTGACCTCTGTTATTGCCAACAAAGGTTATGTTACAAAGTATTGAGTTGTATTTTTGTTATTGACCAAATACTTATTTTCCACCCTGATTTACGAATAAATTCTTTACAAATCCTACCATGTGGATTCATGGATTTTTTTTTTCCACATTCTGTCTCTCACAGTTGAAGTGTACCTCTGGTGCAAATTACTGACCTCTGTCATCATTTTAAGTGGGGGAACTTGCACAATCGGTGGCTGACTAAATACTTTTTTGCCCCACTGTATCTGCATCCACAGCGCCTTTTAGAAAAGTGTTGGCTTTATTCATGCAAATGTGCAAACAATTCACAGGTCAGAATTAGATGAGCAGTTAAGAAAAGAGTTGGGGATTATTGGAGTGATATATCATCAACAATTTCGAGATTTCCAGGTTATTGAAAAGTCCTCCTTTAACAGTTTTTAGCTATAGTGACTCTTTTATATTTAACAGGGATCAAATAAATCCAATATACTCATTATCAACCGTCAGAGAAAGAGTCCCTAATGTGGAAAAACAGGGAACTGTATAAACTAACCATTAATATTTACGACTGTAGGCTTGTGTTAACCCTGTGATGGTCTGGGGTCCTGTCCAGGGCTGTCTCGCTCACTATGGGTGAAGGAGATTACCTTGGGACTTGGAAACAGGTCTTTTCATATCTTCATTTTTTTTAGTTTTAAGCTTTTAAGGTTTTGACTCTTTCAGGTCTCTCCATAAACTTTGCCGCTCCTTTCCCTATTTTGAAATCCTCCTTACCTGTTACTCCTATTACACCACCTGCTTGAGTGGTCACCGCGGGCTTCGAAACTTTAGGTCGAGTGGCCTCTCGTCTTTGGAATTCTCTCCTTGCACCACATTCACTTTCTGCTCGACCATATACCATTTCCCATTTTATGGTACTTGATGTATCAAATACTTTTCAAGATATTGTTTTTTTTTTGTTTGTTTTTTTACAAAGTTCCAACCAGCTGTTTTCAGGCACCCCTTTTTCATGCTCATTAAAATCTGATGTAATGTTTGAACATAAATATCTTAAAAGCTATTAAAGTTTTTTTTTTAATTATTTTTTAATGACATTTCAACTGGTTTCTTCTACAACGCAAAAATTAAACTAAAGTATTGGCTAGTTAAGTTATGAAAACCATATTTTAGCTGTTCTATAAAGTCCCATCTTTGATCACGCACTACTAAATAAACTTCACATTGCAAAAGGCAGCTAGAGACAGGGTTCGAATGGCACAGAGCCCTGCAGAAGTCTGTGCAGCCCTACATCGATATGCTTTCCCAGACCATCACTGATCCACCACAAAATTGTTCATGCTGAATGGTGTTACAGGCAGCATGACTTCTCCAGACCCTTTCATGTCTATCACATGAGCTCAGGGTTTACCTGCTCTCATCGTTGAAAAGCACAGAGCACTCTAGAACTCCGCAAACACGCCCACTGAGGGTACAACCCTAACCCTAACACTAAACCTAGGCAATCGGGGTAATAAGAAAGTCAGTTAGTAAATGTTATTTCTTTAGCACATTTAAAATCAAACTGCTTTACACTAAAATAAAACATAATAAATAGATTTCTAGCAGCTGAGATAGACTCTTTCCAAAGGTTAGTCAGAAATAGTTTGTCTTCAGTTTTTATTTAAAAGCAGTCATAGCTGATGTCTGAGGTCACTCAGAGGTCATTCCAGAGTTTTGGTGCAACAACAGCAAAAGCATGAGCCCCTTTTAAACTAAGCTTCAGCCACGACATGATCAGGAGTGATGAAGAAGATACCCTTGATCATCTGGATGGAGCGTATGGGCACAGCCTGTGTACCACATACACAGGTACAGGACCATTAAAAGCTTTAAACACAAGCAATGCCACTTTATACAATTGTGTAATGAGCTGGTGCGAGGCTGCTAACACTGAAGTAACACGATCGCTCTTTTTATGTCCCAATCAGCAATCTCGCTGCACCGTTTTGGACTAATAATAAACAGACAAGAGATGATTGACTGACTCTGGTGAACAGCGTGTTACAGCGGTCCATTTTAAAGGCATGCATATCCCTTTATGTCATTATTAGATGATGTCTTTTTTGTTTTTGATTAAATTGTTCTTCTGAGTCATGGCAATCAGGGAACACACTTCAAAAACTTTTTTTTTTCCACAAAAGTCTTGCACACTTTTCTCCAATATAGAGATTTAGGGTAGGGTAGGGTGTGATGACTTAGCCCACAGAGGATTACTGGGCAGGGAAGGCTGAAGCTGAAAAGCAGGCGTCACTTGCTGGTAGCTTTACTCCCGTTCCTCCAGTCTTACTTCTTTCCTTAGTGGCTGTATATGCAATACTCTCTTCCACCTGACAGACTCACATCTCCCATCACCACACACATTAACGATGGTGTCACATGTGTGAAAACAATACAAAAAATGATAGAGAAATCACAGTTACTGAATTAGTTCAACTTGATCATAAATAAGCCCTTAAATTAACTCAAAAACAAAGAAATCATCAGAGAAATGAAAAAAAAAAGTTTTTAGTTTCAGGCATTTTAATGCTTTTTAATTACTTTGTGCTTAAGGGTTTGTAGTGTTATGCATTTTTACTATATTAAGTTTTGCATGCATATCAACACCATTGTCCTGGAGCCCTTTTCTAGATTATGCCCACTCGCTGGGTTTCTGATTAAAGGGTTAAAGGACTAAAATAACACAAAGATTTCTGGGGAAGTAGATTTTCCACAAGCTTTCAAAAAATATCAATAGCTCAACATCAGTCTATGAAGGGAAAGTAAAGCTTTATTTACTTTAATTACAGCTTATTAACATTTTATAAAGGATGACTTGTGATAAAGTGATTGTGGTTTGATGGAGGAAAGTTTAAAAATGTGTCACAGAACATTTCTTGCCTTTATCAGAGGAGGTTAAATTTGCATCTAGTATCCCTGTGAATAAATACTGCAGTGCAATCCTTCCTTCAAATACCAGGACCCCCACTGAGCAGAGCTACGCACAGATCTCTGCGTCGTGTATCGGAAACCTCAAAGCTCTGGAAACAGACAGCCTGCGGCAGCTGACTTCCTCCTTCTGTGTTCTTGCTGCTCGCTGATGTTTGAGCTGAAGCGTTACCTTCTCGCGCATCACCAATTATATTCCCATGTGTTAATTTTTCATGAGTAAGGAAAAGTTGTTTTGGCTAAATAAAGATTCATTTTCACATCATTCTGTCCCTGAACTCATTAAGTCAACCCAGGAGAAGCATTCATCACCGCAGGCCTGGAGCATCAGCATCTCAAAGCGTGGCCTCCACCTCTTCCTCCACCGCTCTGTCTGTGAGATGTCTTCTCACCACTGTGAGCCGCTAATTTGCTGATGCTTCGTGTCAAGTGTGGTTACCCTCCCACCCAGACAGCTGTCACTCTCTCACCCGTCTCCAGCCCATCACTTTGAGGGAATCCAAATGTTCTTATAATGAATACATGTAGCAGAGTGCTTCTCAACAAACAAGTGGTATAATTATTTACTTAGTAAACAATTTTTAGTCATGTGCTTGATGTCAGTGTCCTTTATGTCCTTATTTCATGTGCAATTGTACTATCGTGTTTTAGAAGTGCGAGGACATCTTAACACTTGCCAGAGAGACAAGATATCTGGGGTTGCTGAAACTTAAGGGATAAACATCTAACGCATCTAAACGATATTCTCACCAGTGCTGATTCCAGGACATTTCCAAGAGTATCAGTATAACGAGATCTTGTTTCTTGGAGCAAGCTGTCCTGATCCTGCAGATCAGACAGTTTCTTTGAAGAAATATGAGCAGTCCATATACTGAAAACTTCTTTTCTACATTTTGCATCAATGTTTCTAGCACTAGAAACATTTAAACAGAAAACATTCAGGCCTGAACTGGTCATGGTCAAGGTACAGTCTGTCGATTCTAAGGTTTTACACATTAGGACAAAATAAAAACTGTGCAGTTCTTGACAGGTTTTAATATGACTAATTATACCATAGAATTATTTAATCAAAACTAAGCTAAAACCTATGAAAACCTAAGTACATAATTATTTGGACTGAACATGGACTGAACCACCACTCACAACCACTAGCACTTTATATAGCCTCTGTAGGAATTATATCTCACTCATCTTAACTGCACTACTGTATAGCTCTGTGTAAATAATCATTCTGTACATTCGATAATTTTTAACCCTACAACTGTTTACAACTTGCATAGTTCCCATTTCTGTATAGCTGTATATCTCAGATTTCTGTAAAGTTATTTATTTCATATTCTGTATAGTTTTTCATATTTATATCCTGTTCATATCCTGTACATACAGTGGGGCAAAAAAGTATTTAGTCAGCCACCGATTGTGCAAGTTCCCCCACTTAAAATGATGACAGAGGTCAGTAATTTGCACCAGAGGTACACTTCAACTGTGAGAGACAGAATGTGAAAGAAAAATCCATGAATCCACATGGTAGGATTTGTAAAGAATTTATTCGTAAATTAGGGTGGAAAATAAGTATTTGGTCACCTCAAACAAGGAAAATCTCTGGCTCTCACAGACCTGTAACGTCTTCTGTAAGAAGCTTTTCTGTCCCCCACTCGTTACCTGTATGAATGGCACCTGTTTGAACTCATCATCTGTATAAAAGACACCTGTCCACAGCCTCAAACAGTCAGACTCCAAACTCCGCCATGGCCAAGACCAAAGAGCTTTCGAAGGACACCAGGAAAAGTATTGTAGACCTGCACCAGACTGGGAAGAGTGAATCTACAATAGGCAAGCAGCTTGGTGTGAAAAAATCAACTGTGGGAGGCAGCAATCATCAGAAAATGGAAGACATACAAGACCACTGATAATCTCCCTCAATCTGGGGCTCCACGCAAGATCTCATCCCGTGGGGTCAAAATGATCATGAGAACGGTGAGCAAAGATCCCAGAACCACACGGGGGGACCTGGTGAATGACCTGCAGAGAGCTGGGACCAAAGTAACAAAGGTCACCATCAGTAACACACTACAACGGCAGGGAATCAAATCCCGCAGTGCCAGACGTGTTCCGCTGCTGAAGCCAGTGCATGTTCAGGCCCGTCTGAAGTTTGCCAGAGAGCACATGGATGATACAGCAGAGGATTGGGAGAATGTCATGTGGTCAGATGAAACCAAAGTAGAACTTTTTGGTATAAACTCAACTCGTCGTGTTTGGAGGACGAAGAATACTGAGTTGCATCCCAAGAACACCATACCTACTGTGAAGCATGGGGGTGGAAACATCATGCTATGGGGCTGTTTTTCTGCCAAGGGGACAGGACGACTGATCCGTGTTAAGGACAGAATGAATGGGGCCATGTATCGTGAGATTTTGAGCCAAAACCTCCTTCCATCAGTGAGAACTTTGAAGATGAAACGAGGCTGGGTCTTCCAACATGACAATGATCCAAAACACACCGCCCGGGCAACAAAGGAGTGGCTCCGTAAGAAGCATTTGAAAGTCCTGGAGTGGCCTAGCCAGTCTCCAAACCTCAACCCCATAGAAAATCTGTGGCGGGAGTTGAAAGTCCGTGTTGCTCGGCGACAGCCCCAAAACATCACTGCTCTCGAGAAGATCTGCATGGAGGAATGGGCCAAAATACCAGCTACTGTGTGTGCAAACCTGGTAAAGACCTATAGTAAACGTTTGACCTCTGTTATTGCCAACAAAGGTTATGTTACAAAGTATTGAGTTGTATTTTTGTTATTGACCAAATACTTATTTTCCACCCTAATTTACGAATAAATTCTTTACAAATCCTACCATGTGGATTCATGGATTTTTTTTTTCACATTCTGTCTCTCACAGTTGAAGTGTACCTCTGGTGCAAATTACTGACCTCTGTCATCATTTTAGGTGGGGGAACTTGCACAATCGGTAGCTGACTAAATACTTTTTTGCCCCACTGTAGCTTGTACTCACTACAGCCTGTACATACTTATAGTTATAGAATATTCACAACATACTTCATACCGTGTACATTATAACATGCCATAATAGACCCATTTCTGTAATATACTCACATATCTATATTATTGCTAATATATATTGTAATATATCTATATCACTAAAGCACTTCTGGATGGATGCAAACTGCATTTCGTTGCCCTGTACCTGTGCATGTGCAATGACAATAAAGTTGAATTCTATTCTATTCTTTTCTCTAGGAATTAGTGCAACAAATGAAATGCACTTGATTAACTGATGATCAGCATGTGTGAGCACCCATATAAGGCAGGAGTTCTGTCACTTTGCTGGTTTGCAGCCACAATTTTTACAGGAGTGGAGCAAATTCAGCCCAAGGTCACACCACGACCACGCAATCCTCAGAGAAACTGAAAAGAAACAAAAACATAGCCACATCTCAGACTCTTTTAAGGTTCATAACAGTCCAATTAGAAAAAGGCTGCATCAATACAGCATCTTTGTGTCTAGAAGGTACATGGCAGCACAGACTGGGTTTACAAAGTTGCATCTGAACAAATTAGACCACCAAAACAGATCAGACCAAATGAAAAGCACCACATTTGGCAAAAACCAAACCGCCTATCAGCACAAACACCTCCTACCAACCGTCAAACACAAAGGTGATGAGGGCTTGTTTTGTTGCTACAGAGCCCGGGCACATTGAGACAACCGTGGGGCGATTTGTCCAGCAGATAAAGTTTAGCTTAAAGTGGATCGTGCACCAAAACGATGATCCCCAGCACAGCAGCACACTCACAACAGGACAACTGACAAGGGACAAAACCAAGGTGCTGCACTGGTCGAGTCAACGTGCACGCCTCAATCTGGCTGAAACTCACTGCTGTAGTGGGACCTTAACAGAGCTTTGCATGAATGAACCTGAAAAACTCTGAACTGAATGTTGTAAAGAAGACTGAGCCAAAGTTGCTCCACTGCAAAGTAAGAAACTAAAAAAGTCCAGCAGAAAACAAGAACTCCACATTGTTGCTACTAAAGGTGGTTCTACAAGTTTTTGACACACTGTTTCTCCAGTTTGGCTTTTTTCTAATGCATAAATAATGACACGGTGTAATATGTCATATTTTTTAGTTCATCTGAGCTTCTATTTACCTTATTTTGAGACCTGCTAAAGACAAAATCCTGATGTGTAAAACCTCACAA
Organism: Diplotaxodon limnothrissa; assembly: GCF_057381915.1. Classification (NCBI taxonomy): domain Eukaryota; kingdom Metazoa; phylum Chordata; class Actinopteri; order Cichliformes; family Cichlidae; genus Diplotaxodon; species Diplotaxodon limnothrissa. The sequence goes on along the minus strand of NC_140599.1, from coordinate 8,687,202 downwards.
CTGGAAGATGTTGTACTTTCTTTTTTACCATGACTATGCACATCAATCAGAACCAGGTGATTATGGTGACACTGTGGCGTATCTCTCTATAACACTGTCTAATTTAAAATGACTAATTTGTGGATTTCACACATAAATCATCTTTTGTCAAACAGTGGGTTCCCTCTGCAGGTGAAAATGGAGAGAACACAATCTGTGCGTCATGTCGATAATGCCACACAGCACTTGACATTTGTCTGTTGAAACTCCAGACAATGAGGCACAATGTGAGCGACTGTGTGTGTGGCTGTTCACTTCTTCACTGCAGCTATTTCTGCGGTGAACTGGTGCCTCTTGATGATGTTAGCTAATAACATGTCCTCTGTGAAAGTCATCATCATCACAGTAAATGACAGAGCAGAACAGAGAGGCTCACAAATGACTCCGCGTGGAATTGAGCTGATGACTGCAAGTGTGCCAGCACGTCAGTGATAAGATAAACTTTGACATAATTGCGGCGGTGTTTATCTTTTCAGCTCGGGTCATTACTGACTATTGACAAGGCTCGTGTCTGAAACAAACTGTAACATAAATGAGATTATCTTTTTTGTTTTGTTTCGCAAAATCAAAATCTGACCTTCAAAGGCCAAGTTATCTGTTCCTCTGCCTATCACTTAAGTTCATCTTCTCTCAGAAATACATGCACGGTGCAGCTGAATGGCAGTTCTGTGCATCCCTGTTCCATTCACACCCTCTAACAGTGGATTACCTTGACATCAAAGGGAAACTTTCTGTGGTGAGCTGCGTTTGATATAACGCTGCATACAATACAAAATGGAAAACATGCTGAACAGTAAAAGCAAAGACTTTTCTTATTCGTGATTGTGAACAGTTTTTACATTGTTACATTGTTTCTGACTGAAAATAAATAGCTGCTGTAATCCTGACACTTTGCACACAGGCGGGTTTGCTGGTGTTATATTACAAGCAAGTGTCCCAGGTCTGGGAGGGTCAGTGAATAACTCTGTAATCAGAACTTAAAAGTTGCATGATGTCTACATTATAAATTGATATTCTGTATAAATATATATTTAATAGAAGAAGAGGCATTTTCAAATATATCATCTTTATAGGAAATAACACCATTTTGGACACATTAAGCAAAATGTGCTCATTCAAAAACCTGATTAGAATAAAATCAGGTGCTTAATAAATATCCTGACAGACCGGTGTTCAGACCTGAGATGGTAATGAACAGACATCCTTCTACAGAACCCAGTGGGTTGACCATATGAGCAAAAACACCTTCAGCAGCAGTCCATGAATTGGGTGGGACCTTTACTGCACATCCAGGGGTGTGTCAAGAAAGAAGGCATGGAGCACCAAAATATCTATTTAAATTTGTAATTATAGTAATCTACAGCTGCTTTGTGACTGCACCACCTGGTGGTGCAATGATTAGCGCTGTCGCCTCACAGCAAAATGCTCCTGGGTTCAAATTCCCCAACTGTGTGTGGAGTTTGCACGCTCTCTCCGTGCCTGTGTGGGTTCTCTCTGTGAACTCTTCAGCTATACTGGCAATACTAAATTGGCTGTAGCTGTGATTGTCTGTTTTTCTGCGGTAGCCCTCTTGCACACAATCAATTTTCACACTATTTGTGTAAGAGCACTGGCATGCACAAAGCTGTTTTATACACCAGTTTTCTAAACTGCATTCGTTCCTGATCAAACAGTCCGGCACCAGGTACAAACATGTGTTATTTGTAAAACATTCCACTTTGATTTCTGCAAAATACACATACAAAATTTTTTTTCTATTTAGGAAATTTTCTTTGGCTAGCATAAATGAGAAGATGCTGAATTCTATACAGGGATGTTTTTTATTTGATAATCGAAATAAGGACGTGTTAGTGACAAAATACACATATATAGTCACAGACAAAACCACACTTTTTAAAAGGTTGGTGCAATGAAAATGGTTTGCTCCTTTTCTAATTTTTCCCAGTTTTTTGCACTTTTGTGAAACCTGAAGGTTTCAGATCATCAAACAAATTTCAGTATCAGTGTTAGACTATTCTGTACCTTGCTAAATCATAAATTACCTGTGATTTACCCACTCTTTTGGAAAGGAAGGCATGCCTTCAGTTTTACTAGCCATAACCAGGCCTGATTACTACCAGATACAACCAGTCTGGGCTAAAAGATCTCCAAAAGCAATGCATCATGCCACGATCCAATGAAACTCAAGAACAGTCGAGAAACAAAGTCACTGACATCTTTCAGTCTGGAAAGCTTTACAAAGCCATTTTTAAGGCTTTGGGACTCCAGTGAACCACGGTGAGAACCGTTACCCACAAATAGAGAAAACTTTGAACAGTGGTGAACCAAAATTACTCCAACAAGCCACAAAAGAACCCAGAACAGCATTAAAAAACAAAACAAAAACAACAACAACAAAAAACTGCAGGCCTCACTTTCCTCAGTTAAGGTCAAAGTTCATGATTCAACAATAAGAAAGACACTGGCATCCATGTGAGAGCTCAAGGAGAAAACCAATGGAGACCCAAAACAACACAAAGGCTCATCTCACAGTTGCTGGAAAACATCCTGAAGATCTCCATGACTTTTGGGAGAAAATATTCCGTGGACTGACGAGACAAAAGCTGACCATCATTTAAAAACAGCAATTTGCATTTACTCAGATTGTATTTGTAATATTAAAATTACTTTGATGATCTGACGTATGTAAATGTGACAAAAGTCAATTTTTAAATAAAAAAAAAGCTCGAGAACTCATTAACAAATGAGATGGATAATACTCTTTGCATTGATATAAAATGTGTAGATTACTGCATTGTGTACCTCAGATTGTGTGTTTTTCTTTTTGCTACATTGTGGGCACCTTGCTCTTTACACAGTTACATTTTAGGGAACCAGTATCATTTTTAATACAATAAACCTCTTTTCATTTGATTCTGAAACCATGCTTTATGCTTTATAAAGGTTTAAGGTAAGGGTAAAATAATGGCCACACCTCTGTTAAGTAAGAATTTCATTGGCCAGGGAAAGACACGAAGGACGGTGTTGCTTTCAAATGCTCTTCCGTTGTAATTCCAGTAGATGGAGATGTGCGTCTACAAACCCCTCAGAAGCGTCACGACAGTGACTCAGTGCATGTGTGAATCTCGAGCTGCTTTCCAGGCCACCTTTCTGCTGTAGCGTTAACGCGCCATCATACAGTATATCAGAACATGAGCACAATCCAGCCAAAGCTGTTTAAACGTTCCCCGTATATGTGTGCTACAACCTTCACAGCTCTGTCGTAACACAGAGGGCCTCCTCTGTGAGGCCCTGTTACCGTCCTGTTAATGGCAGCACACATGACACAGATAATTAATTAATCACGGTTTTTCTTGTTGTTGTTATTTTAAGAGATGAATGTATAGACTATATCATAGACTATGCCAGTTCTGTGTCATTTCCAGGTGTACGCACACACGTTACAAAGCTAAAATAAACAAAAAAATAAACGCTATGTGGACAATCCGAGTGCTTTTTTATGACAGCCACAAACTTTTCCTAATTCTCATTACCCATCCAAAACAAGCCACGCAACTTCTGAGGGATCCTCAGATGGCCACCGAAAGGTGGGAGGAATATTCATGGTTCTCGAGAAGATAACAGAAGATCGGAGAGAGGGAGAGAATGAGTGAGAGCGAGAGAGAGAAAGCCAGGCCTGCGAGTGTCTGTGGGAGGGGAAGGGGGCTCGTGGAGAGGAAAATCAAACCCACCCAGGGCTCTTCATACGTCACCGTTCACATCACAGATGTTCCCACAGACACTCAGTGTGGGTTGTGGGCCGAGGCGTGTGGAGAGCCAGTATGGCTTGAAATTGGATTTTTTTTTTTTTTTTTTGTCTTTCTTCTTTTTTTGGACTGTGTGTGCCTGCATTGTAATATGTAGGCCTGCCTACTGCGTAAATACAGACTTAAGCGCTGGAGTGATATTTAAAAGTACTCATTCTGAGAGTTGGAGCTGTATATAAGTCATGAAAATAGCGGTGTGATGTTACATGGTCTGTTTCACTGCTCACACTTTATATTTAACTGTACATATGTAACTGTACACAAAACTGCTGAAATATAGGAAACATGTACTGATCTCAGTGTACATCCCCTTGAATATAGGTTTCTTGATAATAATAATTACAACAACAAAAAGTCACAGAAAAAGGAGAACTTGTGTGGGCGAGCCCGGTTCTGTTTCCACGTCCAAACGGCAAAAAACAAGTGGAGTTGTTATTGATGGAAATTAAGTATTCAAATACGTGTCAAGTTAAAAGAGAATACGGGCTACCTCTCCAAAACAGCTTGAGGTGAGAGTGCGCGCACAAAACCGCAACCTTACCTCCTAGACTCTTTTGAAGTGGCTTTCGTGAGTACTGAGAGAGAGAAATCGTGTATTTACGCCCAACTGTCTTGATTATTTGTACGTCACCGAGTGTGTTCACAGGACAGAAATCCCCCTTCGGTTTTCCTGAGACCACGTCGTACACAGCTGCTCTCTCGGCCAGTAGTCTCATGGTCAGGAAAGTTTTTCAAGACCTGGTTTCCGTGGAAGCTGAAGATAGTTCGCTACGCACCATTCAACCCACCACCTTATAGCACACACACACACACACACACACACATATATATATATATATATATATATATATATATATATATATATGTGTGTGTGTGTGTGTGTGTGTGTGTGTGTGTGTGTGTGTGTGTGTGTGTGTGTTTAATGATTCATTCACATCCTCTTAACACGGGACTTTTCCCCCCTCTCGCTCTCTCTCCATCTTCTGAGATCCTGCTGCCGCGCATATTTGGCCGCTGATGCGTCCCACCAGAATGTTGTCCTTGGCAGCGCGCACAGCCCCATCCATCCACACAGATGCTCCTGCGCGCTCCGGACGCCCACTCTCGCCTACTGCTCTGCCAACCGGCGTGGCATCTTGAGACGCCCCCGGCATTCCTGAAGGTACTAAGTCACTGTCACTTTCCGTCGTGTGCGATCTTTCAATTACACTGACACCTAAAAGATGCTGCAACAACTTTGAGGCTCGAGCGCCGCCGATAGTTGGCTAGCGTATGAGTTTAAGAATCTTCATTTAATATATTAAAAAATAACAATATTAAAAAGCACCACGATCACAGCCGTTTTATTACTGCTTCCTGTTATCACGCCAAGCTCTTGTTTAGCTTGTCTAGCTGATAAGAGATAAGAGGATCGTACTTTGCTCTCTTCCCGTTTAAACACTTTATTTTACAATTGCACAATAACCAAAAGGAAATTCCGCCACCCTCATGAAGTTCGCAAATCTTATCGATACGGTATATAGAGGGAGTGAGAAGGAACCTGTTTGCGTTACCTGGGCGGGGGTTCCCAGAAATCCTCCCCTGTGACGAAGTAGTCACCAGTATGCCCATATATGGACAGCCCCTGCGTAATTAGGAAAGGCCTACATACGCAAGCTACGCTCTGTGCGTAAAAACACCGCAACCAGAATGTGCTTGTGTAAGAGTTCCTCACTGGGAGCTATAGTAACTGTTATGGTTACAGTATGGTAGGAAAGAAAACCTCGTTTGCTCTTCCCACTCTTTCCCGCTGCTGCTGTTGTTATTCTAAATTGTGTGTAAATGTGTGAAAACAAAAACGCTCAACTCCACCATTTCATTTTTCATTTTTGAGACACTTTACTTAAATATACAACACAAATTATTTTTTTTAAAAAGAGACACTGTAAACATTGGACATCAGTTTGTCTGGATCAACCGGACACATGAAATAATTTACACAATGAATAAATGCAGCCAACAAACAAAAAACTAAACAAAATGAAAAAGGAAGATGGTACAAAGTAAAACAAATAATCATTCCCATTTTCTACCATTAGTAAACCCGACTTATGGGCATGTGTGCCCACTGTGTTGCTCAGTGTCTGCTCAGTTTGGATGCTGCCCTGGATTCTAGGGTTGAATGGTCCTGTGAGGAGTGTCCAGCATCCGGAAGTACCATTACAATCAGTCTTTTCACCCAAAAACAGCCTTTAGTATCGTCCACACCTGGCCCTTGGCCCTGTGATGCTGACTACACACGAGCCGGTAATTCCAGTGCTGCGCATGCAGAACATGACTCCAGTGTTATCACTTTTCAGTCATTTTTTTTCCTTCTTAGTAGTCTCTGGTGTGTTTAGAACGCCTCCAGCTTGCTCGTGAGCATCAGCTGGCAGCCGCTGCTCACGTGTGTCAGGACCTTCTGTTTGAGCTGAGCCACCTGATCCCGGAGCACCGACGCCGTGTTGGAGAGCCCCGCGTTGTCGTTCTTCAAAACTTTCACCTTCTCCTCCAGCCGCGCGATGCGCTCGAGCTTGCGCCTCCGGCATTTGGTAGCGGCTAGTCGGTTCCTCAGCCTCTTGCGCTCCGCCTTGATCCTCTCCTGGGTCTCCAGGTCAATCGGGGACATCGGAGGCGAGCCGTCGCTGCTGAGGAGGTCGGGCACGGTCTGAGGCTCCTCTTTCAGAGAGACCAGCCGCTGCGGATGGAGTCCGGAGACGGGGAGGGTATGCTGGAAAGCATGCGTGCCGTGCGTCGAGCTCTGCTGGTGGTGGCTCTGCTGGTGCGGCGGCAGGTAGCTGATGGTGGCTGTGGGGTAGCTGGATGATGAAGATAAGTTTGTGTTCGGGCAGTAGGCGTTCAGTGTTGTGTAGATGGGGGGCTCGGGCTGCAAGGCGGAGCCGAAGACGCTAGAGGCCGCCGGCGAACACGTCGTAACTCCACCGGCTCCGATGGACACGTTAGGGGGGGGCATCTGGTTCATCTTGTGGAGCTCGTCCAATGCTTTCACAAAACCGTCAGCGAAGCCCTCCTGCTCATCGGTGATGCCCCGGTTGTAGAAGTACTGGCCCGGGGTGGGAGTGGTGATCACACCGTTACTGTTTTGGATGATGAGCTTCTCGAGCTCTGGGGATGCGAGCTTCAGGGACCCCACGTCTTGCTGGCCCCCGTGGTACAGGTCTGTCTCGGCTCTCAGCTGGGATTTCAGGTTGCGATAGGGCTCTGTCAAGTTCAAATTCATATTCTGCTTTATCAGTTTGCAGTCGTGCATTGGCGCGTCTGAGTGGCCGTAAGCCGACAGAAAAGAGTCGTCATGATAAAAAGGCTGTTCCATCTTTGTAGACATAAAGTCGTAGGAAAAAAGTGAGCTTACCGGCCGCTTACAGAAACACAGTCTCTGGGTAATCAACAAAAGTCAGTGTCAGCAGAGAGCATGCATCAAATCGGGCACTTGTAGTCTCTCTTAAACAGTGTTTCCAAATTTAAAAAAAAAAAGGAAAATCACTCGAGGATGGAGAGCAAAGGAAACAAACTAGTGAAAGTCCAGCAAGAGTTCAGTATCAGCGGATTTCAAAAGTCTTTCCCGGAGCCTGTTTGCTGTGGTTTTTTCCTTCAAATCCTGTGAAACAAAACTTCTTTCTCGCAATTCCTATTTGCCGCTGTGTTTGTCTTGGTACTTGTTGAGGTGTGTTCAGGCGGGTTCATGTGCGCCGTTTTATATACGGTGCTTCGTTGTCATTGGACAGAGTCTGTGTCTCCGCGCCCATCGAGTGCGTCGTCAAGTGACGCTAATGCCGGGAAGAGGCGACTGTAAACAAGCCTGTAGGCAAGAGAGCGCTCCGAGGAGGGCTCGCAGCGGAGACCGATGTCAGAAATAGAAAAGTCCGATGCATTTATGCACGACTTTGCGCGTTTATGGGCTGAATCAGTGGTTGTTGGGTAAGCGAGGAGGTGAGATTATTCCGTTAGAGCAAGTCGCTGCTTTTCTAATTCATTTGTAGGTTCTTTAATGTGTCTTAAAACTGCGTTAAATGCGCCAGTTTGGGTTCATTTTATGTCATTATAGCTTCATGGGATGCCCATTAGTTCACGCGCAATCTGTTGTTGGATCCATTGGGTATGAAATATACAACAAACATCAGCTGTTTACTGCAATCGGTCCCATGGAGGAAGTCGAGACTCCTTATATGGGCACACTGACGTATAAGTTCCTCTTCTGGACAACCGGGAAGCCAGGCCCACTCCAGGCCTCATTCCAGCAGCATTCCTGCTCCAGTCTAAATCCATGTGGCTAGGCAAGTTAGGGACTTTCTGCCTCAGACGATAAGTTCAGTTCTTCTAGAAAAATAACATTAATTATTTAATATGAACCATCTTTAAAAAATAAAAATAAACATCCTAACTTGTGTTAATATTCATATATTTTTGGGGGGTGCTCACAGGTATTGATATGATATATTCAAATGATTTGACTGCTCCACTTCTAAGTGACGCCTGAAAGCACACAGCAGTGACACACATCAGCAGAGCAGAAAACTGTGATCAGCCACAGAGCAAACACTTCCTCCTGTAGTAATCTGATAGGATGCTGATGTTGGCCATGTCGCCTGAAGTAAACAGCTTTGATCATGAAATAGAGGAAACTGAGGAAATTCTGTCCAACACAGCCAAAGAGGGGGGATTACACCGGGCAAGATTCACAAATAGTGTTTTACCCTTTTGATGTCAGAAGGCCATTAAAAAAACCACCTTTTTTTCTTTCTTTTTTTTGTTTAGATTTACAAGTAGAGTTGCTGTGATTTGCTCGGTAGGATCTGGCGTTGAGAGAAAAGAAATATGATTCCTCAATAGAGCACCTGTCTCAGTAGCAGAGAAGGAAACCTTTGTCTCCTGTTTGTACTTCTTCCAACGCCCACACAATCAAGCACCACTGCCTTCACTACTGTATCCCACATCCCTCTACACACAAATCAAGTCAGGTAGGATGCTTTGCAAAGTCCTCTGGCTGCTCCTGAGGGATGAATCTCTGATCTTGTGTACTGAAGACAAGGCCGTGGCAGAATGTATATTACAATAACAGAAGCATATAACAAAAACTGGCTCTCGAATCTTCATCAACATGTGCAGATGATCAGTGTGACAAACCGCCTATAACCCTATCAAATATTCACACCACCCACCATGCTCCAGATGTGTTCCCATTAAAAGGATTATAAAATAGATATTACTTAACAATTAATAAAGGCAGGTATTGTCTGCTGAAGTGCTTCGAGGAAGTATTTTCAAACTTGGCACAAACATCCGTTTGGACTCAAGGTTCACCTGATTTGAATTTGGCGATCTCGCAAAAACACATTCTTGGCCAAAACTCAAGAATTCTAAGGTGAAATATTAAATGGCACACAAATGTCTGATGGGATGCTATTCTGACATTTAATTTCTAAAAGGTCAGAGGTCAGCCTCAGTGTGAGATCATAACCTCTAATCTTTCAGTTTCGTGATTCAGGAACAGAAAGGGAGACTGTAACTGCATTTCAGATTTGGTCAGATATTCAGACGTGGACGTGAAGTTTGGTGCCAAAAGTGTCAAATTCCTTTGAATATGTTACTATTTATATGTGCTTGGACAGACCTGAATTTAAACTGAAACTTGACTTGTTGAAAGAGACATACAACCACAACACACTTATGTATATATATAATTTTTTTTTTTTCCATTTTTACATCTACCAGGCAGCAACCTCCAGGGCTCAGAAAGAATGACAGTGCAGAAATGCAGTTCCTTTAATGGCCACTTGAGGCGCTTTCTAAAAGTGACCCAATCTCCATAAACCTCCATGTTAAAATACCCAGCTTACAACATTAAAAACCATCCTGGTATAACGAAGGGCACTGGTCTTTATGGAGACTTTCCACATAAATAACATCTGTACTGTTAAGTTTTTTCATAACGCATCCGTTTGCATTATGAAAGTTATGACAGCTCATATTAATGAGTGTACTAGCATTGGCAGCTTTAGCTAACAGCTTTCTTGTGTTCGCTGTTCATGTCATTTTAAAGAAGTTTTAATGGAACTGCCTGATAAATAATATTGCCTTCTGTAAGGTAAGGACCGTGCAAGTTTTTGGTAAGAAAAATAATAGCATTTTAATTGTTCATATCTGCAGTTTGGTAACCAAGTGAGCTAGCTTTAGCAGCTCATGTTGAATTTGAGAAATGTTTATCTTGGGACGCGCCCACTGTGCATCACAAGGGTTTTTTTCAACCGTTTTTTTCACTTGAAGTGACCGAATGTCATTGACTTTCTGTGGTCTCAGGTTTCCAGTTAGCTGCTAGTCACTTCCTGTGTGGACACACTCAGCTTTAAGCTGAGACTTTAACAGGCGGTCTAAAATCAGTGATCTGTGACTACTTCTTAAATCTGGAAAAGGTGGATGTTTCACCCATTTATCCATCGTAGTAAGATAGCTGTTTCTATTTATTGTTATTTAATAAATGTATAGATTTGTTTCTATATAGAACAGTTTATGCGTCACATTAACACAAACCTTTATTATTGCAATTATCAACCATTTGCTTACTCTTACTCTTATCACTTTTCCCTCCATTCATTTGCTTCTGCTTATCCGCTTCAGTGTCACAGGGAGGCTGGAGCCTACTCCAGCTGTTAAAGGGAGAGAGGTAGGTCACACCTGGAGAGGTCGCAAATCTGTCACAGGGCCAAAACAAAGACATAGACAACCATTCGCACTCACTTTCACAGCTACGGCCTATTTTGAATCACCAGTTAACCTAACCCCATGCTCTTTTTTTTAGACTGTGAGTGGAAGTACCTGGAGACAACCCAGAACATCCAAACTCCCAGGGCCCGAGCCAGATGGTGGATTCAAACCCAGGACCTTAGCTTGCTGTGAGGGGACAGCAAGCTAACCCCTGCTCTCAGTTTTCCATCTGTTAGTTAAAACAGAGTTGATTAGCCGAACTTTCCCACGAGCATGCCTAGAAAAGTATAAGTTTACACCTTGGTGGTTTAGGCTGTGCTGTGTAACAAAAACAAAACCCAGCACAAGAATTACACAAGAGTACAGTCATATTTGTATATTTCAAAACAAGCACAGCCACACCTTTGATTATTTAATCTGTGACTTTCTCATCCACAGAATACCTCTCAGTGTATTTCCGACCTGTGCCAGAGCAGGGGGAAGGGGCTGGATCAAGCTTTCAACAGGTTTTCCCTTTGGGTATGAATAGTGACAGCCACCACCCTGTAATACTATGTATTTGCCTTTTAAAAACTCATCATCCGTGTTGTTTAGGCCTAAAGCGGAGAGAGTTTTTAAACCTGTCACAGAAAGGAGAATGTATATCATTGACAGCCGTTTGCTATATTCTTGACATGACTGGGAAAGTTAACTGAAATCACTACTTTTAGGTTCTCCATGCCTGATTGTAATTACCTCATCTCAGGTAATTTGCTGGTATTCAGAACAACTATTTTAACTCTATGCCTTTTTGTGAGTATCCATGGGAATATGGCTAAACAGAGGAAAACAACAATTCCTGGCAGTGTCTTGCCTCCACTTTGCCACCTCCCTTATAAATTCTGTCCTCTGTGCAGCTGCCTGTTTCTGATGCTCTGCTGTTGCTTGGGTTTAGGTTTTATTCAGCACTGAGGTTTGAGGTTGACCACACTTCCAGTGACATTTTGGCACAGAACAACAGCACAGGGTCCAGAGCAGTGAGTGTTTACGGGAACACTCGTGAGGTGGCACCGTGCCATCCTGCCAAATGTTAGTCAAAAGCACTAATGTTTGCTAAGCAGTGGGAGAGACAAACGTGTGAACGTTGCGACAGATGTCTAATATGGGATTTTGTTTCTGCTCAGAACAATCTCTATTAATCACCGCCCTCAATTCTAAACAGAAGAGCTGTGAAATTTGGGTCGATTTAGCTCTAAGCGATGACGTGGTGATTAGTTGAAGGGATCAGGTTGCATCTTTTGCAAAAACAATAAAAATCTTTTTAAAAAAACGTGTCCGACATCTTAGTCACATCTTGATTAGTCACATCTCTGTTTAGTCTGTTTAGATTGTGAGTTCTTCTGTGTACTCTAGTATAGAAATTCCTTCAAGTTCTGCTCTTTTTTTTTGTACAGGAGTTCTACTAATACCCCCAAACCAGCTCTACGATTTAGTGTTCATATTTTTTTATGCATATTTTTGGGCAAACTTTCAAAGAGTTCCAGGGCAGGACGAGCTGCTTGGCAACAAACTCGGTTTAAACAGTCAGGATCACATGGATGACTGCCAAAACCAACTGAGTGTTACCTGCTCGGGCTCCTGGGTGAGTTTGGGAAAGGCAAAGCCTGAGGGTGGGAGGAAGCTGTTTACGGTAAGAATAAGAAAAGTGTATGTGTCTTAAGTGTGTGTGTGTGTGTGTGTGTGTGTGTGTGTGTGTGTGTGTGTGTGTGTGTGTGTGAACAAGCACGTATATCACTCAGGGTGGAGTATGAGTGTGTGGTGTTTTTTTAACCACAATGTGAACATCTGCAAGAAGGGAGGCTATAACAAAGACTAAGGTGTTCACAGTGAAAATCTTCAGATTTGTGATTTTGACTGAAAGTCATTTTTGTGCATTTGAAATATTTGATTCAGTAGATGTGTATCTATGCAGATTTCTAGATATATTTTTGCATTATTAGTGCACAAATCTTACCTTGGATAATCCCCATAATTTCTTCACCCTATAAACTCTGTCCTTAAACAGAGCAGGCTTTCACAATAAGCCTACTTATTGTGAGGACTGAGCTCTCCTCACCTCCTCCTCTCAAACTGTCCCATTGTCCCTCGCCACCTCTGCACAACTCTTCTTTTGTCAGAGCCGGGCTGCCAGCCTACTTGTCGTCTGCTTCTCCGCAACGTGTCGTCCTTTTGGTTGGGCGAGATGGCTCCGTCTATGTGACTCACAGAAGACAGGGCAGCAGGGGAAGGGGGGGTGGCAATCAGAGGTCAAAGCCCCAAGCTCGCTCCACGCTTTAGAGTCTTTCTCTGACCTTCAAAACTTCGCAAAAACACCCACTCAGCAGAAAAAGAGTCGGGGTTAGAGCTGAGAGAGCGGGAGGGTGAGGGGAAAGAGAAAGACGGGCTCAGTCAAATGAGGTTTGTTTGTGAGGTGCCCTCTTGACAAAGCAGCTGACTCCTTCCTCTGGACATAATGGGGCCTCTCATCCAAGGCGATGCTCTAATCTGTTGTGACTATGGTCACTTCACTGCCAGGTCTATTAATAGAGTGATCCATCATCATCATCATTTGCATCATCATCAGCATCACATGATGGTCTGATGTTGTTTTCCTCCTCTTCACTCTGTCAAACCCAAATGGCCTGTTTTGATCTATTATTGGTTCATCTTCAACCTTTTCATGAGCCACTAATTTGAAGGCTAGAGTTCATGAACTTTTTTATTGGAGGACGCATCACTGCGTCCAACGCTGCCTGGCAGCTTCAATAAAAGATCGAGGTTTTGCAACATCCCATTATTTTTAGAGAACTTACGTAAAATATACAGCATTTTTCTTTAGATTATTTAGTTTAATTTCACATAACAGACCAATATGAAGCCCCGTGATAGACAGACAACCCAGTGTACCTCCATGTTTCACCCTATGACAGCAGGAATAGGCTCCAGTCCAGATGGATGGATATTAAACCAACAGTGAGAAACTAAATACAAAGCTCGTTCAGTTGTTAAATAAATTACTGTAGTACTATTCCTGTACTATTCACCAAATATATTTCCAGCTTTGTTTGCACTTCAGAAACTCTGTGCCTATTTCACGGCACAATTTCACCACGTTTAAAATGCATTTCACAAAGACTAACTAAATTATTGATGGAATATTTTATTTCCCAGGGCCGAACTCTTTAGTATTTTATTTCTACTTTATAAATAGGATTTATAACTCGCTTCTAACACAAGTTGCTCTGGAATCATCAATTACACCAGGTTTAACACCAGATATATGTAAGACTTGGTGATAGACACATAAAAAACTTAAACTACTGCCAAAAGCAGAATTAAAAAAAAAAAAAGAACTTGCTGATCTTACATGAGGAAATAGTTGGAGAGAAGAAGCCTCGCGCCTACACCCATGCCCGAGGCAGTGTACCAAGGGAGTGCATGACAAGTCCAAATGAGCCAGAGTGGAAAAATCTGTATATCTATCACTTGAAGACAAGTTGTACATTATATGTCACTAATATTAAAAGACTGTCCGTCTTTCCTCACAACGAATGTATGCCAGGAAATCCATGCTGGCACTGAACCACTGCACGTTTTACGGTTTCCCAGGAAAAGCTAGTTTTTCTTCTTTTCTTTTCTTTTTTACCCCAAATACAAGACTGCAAGACTTTTTAACATCAGTGTGGGTCATCCCAAACTGGGAACAGCCTCCTTGTTCTTATTTATGATAAAAGGAGGGAGGCAAAAAGCCTGTTGGCATACAGCCACACGGTCTTGTGCGCAGGGCCGTCCTTGGCCATGCAAATCGAAAGGACTCTGAGACCTCCTCGGCAAGGTCGCATGGCCGTCATGCTCAGTGAACCTGAAACCGCCTGTTGGAGCTGTGAGTCAGGTAGCCGACCGGAGCTACGGGGTGCAGAGTTGCTGGCAGGTAGTGGGCCACGTAATGCAGAGACAAGAAGTGATAGAAAAAGCTGTTGGTCAAAAGTGTGGGTCACCGATGTTAGCGCCAGAGGTCAACTCGCTCGCCTCGCCTTTCTCCCCTGGCTCCACTCATCCCTCTTTTGCTCTGTTTACACTGCCCTGCCCTCCTTCTCTGTTGATTAGGCTACAGTGCAGGAACGCGCAACCCCGGTAATGAATGTTGAGTGCGTTCTTAATAATCTCTCCCTATTCAGAGTCATAAGTTAAAAGCCAGGACATTTAATGTAACACAGGGGAATGCGGGGGTGAATGTGTTGTGGCATGAGAGAACAATTGGCTCCAGATCTTTCCTCACTGCTTCTTGTGTGTGTGCGAGTGCATCTGTTCATCTTGTGTGTGTGTGTGTGTGTGTGTGTGTGTGTGTGTGTGTGTGTGTGTGTGTGTGAGAGTGTGTGTGTGTGTGTGTGTGTGTGTGTGTGTGTGTGTGTGTGTTGGGTGGGGAAGGGGGGGTAGCTGACATTTCATCCTCACAGTCTTGAAGTGGCAAATAAAATATACTGCATGAATTCCTCTTCTCTGCCGAAGTCTACACACATTTGATCTCAGTGTGTTTGCCGTCTGCCAAACAACTTTGAGATTTTCTCTGAGTGGGTCCTCTCAGTTATGGTCTGGCTCAGTAAGCTAGCCGCAGCGGCTCGGCTGAGTGTGTGTTTTCCTTTGGTTCTTTATCTGCCACATGGTCAAAACATGGCTTTGGCTTTTAATAAAACAAAACTCGTCTTGTGCGTTGCCATGTCGGCCTCCCTGGAGCTCATAATCATCATTTGGAATTGGAAAGCCGCTACTCCATCATTTTCCGCTCTCACTTTGATAACGAATAAATTCTCCTTCAGAAATCTTTGTGTGTGTGTGTGTGTGAATAATCACATATGCTTCCCAAAACTCCCCCTTTCCACTTTGCTGCCTGTCAGCAGTTGTTTCTTGTCTGTGCCGAGGCTCATCTTCACTGTCTGATCTACTTCCCGGTTTCCTTCCCAGTCCTAACAAAAACAACTCTGCAGTTCTAGACAGCGGGACGTCATAACGTGGCTAAAGCCAGACTGGGGAATCCCTCAGGGAAGGGTGGAGGGGTTATAAATGAAGGTCACAACCTTGATGGGAATGACATCACTGAGAACAGAGAGGTACAGCTTCCAGATATTGTGAGTAAGTTTGTAGTCACACAAACACTTTCATATGTCACACCTGAACAACAGCACAGCCACTCTTTAACATGCAACTATTAGTGCTGTTAGTTTGTTTGTGTGCAGGTGTTTGTTTGATAGAAATCCACCGAGATCTTCTCAGGATAGCAGCAGCTCAGAGAAAAGCTGCAGTGACAGCACTTTCTTGGGGCAAACACTCACACGCAGTTTTTACTGTCAACATAAAAGACCGCAGATTTTCTGACTTTGTCTGCGTCTGCAACTCCTGTTAAGCCTCAGGGAGCCTTTGCGTGATCCTGTAACTGAGCACCATTCCCGATGCCCAGGACCCAGCATGTCTTCAACAAGCCTGGACATGGATGCCCTGGAGTGAATCAGTGCCTGCAAAAATCATCCAACTCCCCCACAAACACCCACATATTTCATCCACTCATACGTGCACACACACACACACACAAACACACGCGGCACACCGCTCTCACTCACAGTCACACTCTTACTCACATATGTAAATGCACTTTTGCTGGTGCACCACCTTGTACACAGCTTGAACTGAGCACACATGCTCACACAGCAACAATGTATTCATACGGCACATTTCAAAAACAACGTTACGAGGATCTGCTCAAAGCAGAAATTAAAATACACCTGGTTTTTTTCTTTTTAAAAAACAAGATATATAAAGCATATCTGGACCAATCGCAGCGCCCTGTGCCTCAGCTCAGCCTGCTATCAGGCATGTTTTTGTATCTCGCCCTCAGCTGACAATTATTGTTTGCCGCACTTGGACAAAGATCCCGTTGCTAAATAGAAGCGGAGGGTTGGTATTAAGAGCCATCTGCAGGTTGTGATGAAGGCAGGCAGAGGCAGCCACAGGCAGCACAATTAGCACTTTGTGGTCTGTTAGTGGCACACTAATTTTCTCACATTTAATGTAGTTTACCTTAAGTAGTGCATTTAGGAGGCCCTGAACCAAATATAGACTCTCACTGGGTTATTTGGAAGTCTACTTCAGTCACAAATTACTGTCTAATTGTTTGCAAGGCACGCTTGTTTACTAGTTTTCAGACAGAGAGTGGTGTCTGGCTTCCTTTGACACTGAAAGATTTAAAGGATGCTCCAGTTGCACATTTTTTTGAAATGAACTGATTAACTTTTAGATTAGATCGATTAGATGAGAAGACTTGTAGATAGAGAAGATTGAGTCCTCAGCTATCATCAGCTAACATCACAGTGTGACATTTATCAAGCAAAGCATAAGTTCAGGTGAGCTGCAAAGTCAGTCTGGTTTCATAGCCAGCCCACACCCTCTGGTTGGCTCAGGTAAATACCATCATGCACATCCACTGGGCTAATCTCCTATATGGCTCTAGTTAAGCTGCTTTAGCCTGTGCATAGGTGTTGCTGCCCCTGCAAGCTGCTTTGCAACCCACCTCCAGCTCAGCTCCTTGCTTTGTCCTGTCTGACTTAATTGCAGTCATATCTGTTGTTACTGATGCCCGCTCTGGGGTCTTACTGCTGTTCTCCCTGCTGTATGCTTTCTACTTATGACTGCGCAGCAGTGGGAAGGTCCCAGAACAGAGGGATACCGCCCATTATATTTTACTACATATGGAAATAACAGTTTTATCTATACTTTATTCAGGTTTAACGAACAAGACTTGTTAATTACTGACATTTTCAGTTGTAGAGGTCTGGGTGTAATTTCTTTGCTTTGCACCACCACCACCACCACCAGCCCTCCAGTTCCAGTTAAACAAACCAGACCAGCTGTTAGCTGTGGTTTCATATTTAGAGTATACACAAGCAGGCTTGATCTTCTCGTCTGGCTTTTTAGCAAATGTGAAACTACTCCTTTAATGTGGGAGGTACATGTAATACATTTCTTTAACCTTTCAACTCGCATAGACCTTTCAAGTCATTTAAAAAAAATGTCAGGGACTTTAAGAAAACCAGCTGCACACGACCACCAGAACAACAGACAGAAATCGAAGCCCTGAGATAGTTTTCCCTGAAGTCAAGAACAAACAACATCTTCCCCCTTCATATCTCACTCTGAAAGTTTGGACTTAGTCATCTTCACAGTGCCTGTCAAACAGTTTGCTGCTTTGTCATTCCTCATCGCCGTGTCAGCCTGGGCAAAGAGGTCTCCGTATTTCTAACCACATCTACCTCCGTGACTGAGAAATGTTTGTCGCTGTGAAATTTTGAAGAATTATCTTATTCAGATCGGTCTTGTGTTTTTCACGAGAAAAGAAAAAAGGGAGAGCTTCGTGTTCGGGGGCCACGATGCTTCCTGCACATGTTTTGAAGTGCAGGTTTTTTAATGGAGCTTTTGCTCGATGTTTGGCTGTAAAGCGCAAGGACAGAAATAGCTAAACAATGCCTGGCGGCTACAGGCTCGCATCTATAATGACCCCCGCCTTGTGATTGAAGAGGCCCCTCTAAAAGGCATAGCAGGTGGAAGTGTAGGTGGTCTCCCCCTAGCACTCTCCTCATACTGCATATGCACACACACAGCTGCCCCGCAATCTGCACAACACACACACGAGCACGCTGGCGGTGTATGCGCTGCTACTGCTGCTGCTGTTTTCGCTTCACTTCTTGACACTCATAGTTAAACGCACAACATGACCCTAAACATGTACTAAGCAGCTAAAATAACTGAGAAAGTCTGTTCTTACTTTATGATTATCTTTACTCTCTATGGCTTCTTGGGTTTTTCACAGTAATAGTAGTAGAGGAGACTGATTCTGATCATCAACTCACAAACTTACTACACTACAAGCCAAGCTGCTCTCTATTTATTCATCTTTTTACAAGCACGTAGGCTTGCATCTCACTCGGCGACAGATCCATGCATCTTGCAAGAATACGTGTAAGAATATATTATATTCTTGCATCTCGGCTCGTCACAGTAAAACAGAGCGTCTGCGAGGAGCCGTCAACTTTCTCTTCTGCGGTGAGTAATAACGAAAGTTCTCTCATCCCATTGACGTTCTGAGACGAGGATGCGGTGTAAAGTGACTGTTTGAGAGTATCTTCATTCATCTATTTGAAAAGCTGCAACACCCCATAACAGTAAAGAGGGAAACGAGTTTCCGTGGCACATATATACTGGAAGCTTTGAGCGCAAACGTGGCCGAGCATCTTCACAGTCAGTTAGATTTGTCTTCGTCCCACTTCAAGCGTGTGGCTAACTGACTCTGACTTTTTGCACTTAATCACCCAGGGCACTGCTCCAGCTGCATGTGTATACTGGCTACTTTACTGCATGTATACTGTACACTTTCATCTGTTTTGTGCAGCTCTGACTTCTTGCCAAGATAACACGCGTTCATATTATGTAACTCGGAAATCTGATATCTGATCCTGACTATATGGGCACACGTTTGGTAAGGGATGAATTTGGGGGATTTAAATGTGGTGCTGTATAAGCAGATTGAGTTCTTTATGATGCTGACAAAAAATGGATGCTGTGCGTGAATTATTGTATGCAAGGGGATACAAACACAGATGTTTCTCTCTCTGTTGAGAGTGTTGAGCGCGTGCGCGCACACACACATACGGCGGCTATCTTCCCCCATCCGCTTCTTTCACCCACACATTTGCATACCCTCACATTACTACATATAAAGATTCCCTTTGAAGAAGCAGTATCACAGTGCAGCACAGGCTGACAGATTAGTATTTGAATACTAAATCTGATGAGCTGGAAGATGACTATTAAAGAGTTAATGATACTGTAGGTCTGTGTGGTGTAAAGACGGTATTTTTGTCAAGGGGGAAAAATCCCTCAGTGCAGAGGAAGTGATGCTTGCTGATAAATTCATGCTACTGTCTCTAATATGAGCACGTAAAGAAAGTATATGAAGAAAGCTGGCAAGTCAATCCTCACAGACTCCCACATTAATACATCATGTGAAATTAACATTGTTTTTAACAATATCAAAATCATTTTAAGAGGTTGTTACTTGTAACATTACTGTCCCACTGGAAAGTGAAACGTAGCCTTTTAATGTTAGCTGAGACTTAAAGTTAGCTTTTCCAGTGGTCAGTAGATTCAGTGACTGTAGCCAGTAGCTGACTGCTCGTCCTCACCTTTCATTAGTCAAATCTCATCTGTGTTTGTGGTGCCAAAGACGTTTGGGCTGCACACTAGCATTAAATCTGACATGCACCATGCTAACTAAGTTAGCTAAGTTACTACCTTCATTCTGAATCCAAGAAATCATCATGGTAGCACCAAAATTGCTAACATTATTGCATCAAAACAAACCACTGACATTTCGGTGGATGTGTGCATCATTTATATACAGTCTATAGTGCTGTGCACAGATTTTTACAAAGGTCAGACGGGACTTTGCATAATGTGGAATGTGTCCCTCTCCACCCCTTTTCATCTTTAACTATCCTTGTTTACAACATGCACCTGCACTCCAACTCTCTCAGACCAAACAACCGGCTTACTATCTCTGCTCTGCCCCCTGGATAATACAAACCATCTTGCCAATAGCCTTGATCAGAGGAACCATGTGCTTGCAACCGCATTTGCTCGCAGCAGGGGCAGCACTTCAGACTGATGCGTGCGTGAGTGCAGCCACTTAAACTGGGTCATTCAAAGCCATGTGTACTCAGCAGGTGCTTTTTCACCCGTCTCCACCGCGTGTATCATTCCTCCTTTCTTTCCTCTCCTTCTTCTTCATCTTCCTCCTCCTTGCCTCGCTAACTAGCCAGAGCCACCCACATCTGTGCAACAATTATGAAGGATCAGAGAGTAAAACAATGTCCCGAGGCAAATCATCTGCAGCATCAAGCCTAATCACATTAGTAAAGACTCTTTCACGCAGGTTACTACACTCGGCTGGCTCAGTGTCTCATTCGGTAATGAATAGATGCTTTCTAGACAGACACTTTTCATCTCCGGGCCTGTTTTGTTGCGAGCAGGAAGTTGTATTGAACTTAAACTGTATTTATAT
Source organism: Diplotaxodon limnothrissa (assembly GCF_057381915.1). Lineage (NCBI taxonomy): Eukaryota > Metazoa > Chordata > Actinopteri > Cichliformes > Cichlidae > Diplotaxodon > Diplotaxodon limnothrissa. Next base: position 8,666,490 of record NC_140599.1, on the reverse strand, counting down.
TGATCAGAACGTATGCATCAGCTTTTTCATTCAGCTCAGCCCGCTAGTTTCTCTCATGTCCCGACTAACCCCAATGTCCTTTCTTCACAGACGTGACTTCCTGTGCTGCTGCGGTAGTAAGGTTTTCATACAGGATGTTGAGGGGGCAGAGAGGATGTGCGAACCCTCATCGCATCCTGTGGTTGAAAATGTTTGCGTGTATTTGTGGCTGTGTTGTTTTTCATTCAGTGGAAGACGCAAACGATAAATGGCAAACGTAAAGTCGAACGTGTGAAGTGATTGTGCCTGTGATAAGCTTCCAGCGTTTCGCTGCTGACTTCAAAGACAGATGTTTCACTTTATGAAGCCACTGAATTTCAGTTAAGACAGGTCAGTCTTTCCGACTCCTACTTGTTAATTACAACCAAGGATTTTGTACTTGTTAACATCATCCGTCATCTTAACCAATTATACACTTCAGGGTCATGTCAGGGGCAGCTGGAGGCTATCTCAGCTGTCATGGGTCAAGAGGTGGAGCTCATGTTGGAGTGGTCAACTCAATTAAATCTTACTTATATAGCACCAACAACAGTTACTTCAAGGCATTTTATATTGTAAGGTAAAGTCCCTACAATAACAGATAAATAATCCCAACAATCAATCAACCACCTGTGAGCGAGCACTTGGCGACAGTGGAAAGGAAAAACTCATTTTAACAAGAAGAAACCTTCAACATAACCAGGCTAATGGAGGAGCATCCATCTGTCACATCCGGTTGGGGGTGATGAGTTACTATCTTTTCTTCAAAATAAGCACAGGAGCACCAGAAACAGCTTTGAAACTGTAGTCACGTGATCATCATGTTTGTCGGGGCTGGGAGACTGGGACAGAAATATTGATATTAACAATGTAATGGAGTTCATTTTCAGGTCAACTACTTCTTGGCCCATGATAGGCTGCAACCACTATCTGCAGAAGCTGTCAAAAAAATGATCATCTGCGATCAGATAACTGCAACTCAAAGACATTCTCATTAGTTAGAGCTGCATTTTGCTAACAAATTCAATTAGCACGATTACCCCAGTGAACATTTAAAATTTCATTGCCTAGTATGTGCATCGATGCCCACATGTATGTCAATGTGACTTACACATGCATCAGAACAAACTATCTTTACTCCTATCTAATGCAATTCCTGTGGCTTTAAAAAGATTTTTTGGCATGCCACAATTCAGATGCTGAAAAAAAGACCTTCATGGCTCACACCCGGTAATTTTTAAGAACTATTAAAAAGGGTTTGAAGTTGAATTTTGCACGAATAAATACCAGTGCAATAGTATCAGAAAAAGTCCTGTTGGTTCAGTTTCCTTAAAAACAAAAGAAAAAAAGAATAAGAATGAGATTGCTCAAGTCAGTTTCACTTCATATTTTTGCAAATCTTGTCCCGCCTTTACCAGTGAGGCCTACTCCACAGTTTGAGAACCACTGCCCAAACCTGTGACACACCAAGTCGAGGCAACGGCCAGATGGGTTGCATTCCAAAGCTCTCACACATAGACTCTTGGCCTCATATTTAAACACACTTGGTACCTGTGAACGGGGTCAGCAGCAGATCATATACACTTGAAGGGCAACCGCCTATGGCATGGGGGAATTTGGTTCAAGTTATTCTTCTCTTTGGTATATTTACAACCATAAAGACATACTCATAGAGAAATGTAAGCACAGTTATAAAAGTGTAAAAAAATATTTCTTAGATTACAGTGCAGCGACAATTTCTCCGATGCAGAAGTGGGTCAGTAAACTCACCACACACTAGGGCAGCTGATTGTGAGCACATGGTAACTTCAACACATTTCCATTTGTTTTGCAATTTTTGAGTAGGGTCACATTTTAAGACTAGCTTCACAAGCTACTGAATGAGTTGTTTTTTAGTCTTAAAGAGGCATGAGGGGTACTTCCCAAAGTCTGACGTGCACTGGCCCATCTGCTCAGTGTCCTCCTCGGCCATGCTGGTTACCATGACTGCTGCAGAAGCACGAAATTACTGTTGTTGAAAAATTATGGGTGTTCAGTTTTTTTCTTTAAGCAAACTGTATGAATCAGTTTAACTTATAGTTCATGTGTATCACTAGACTTCAGCAGAGGGGGCACAGTGACTTGACTAGGCCCAACGCTGCTTGAATGAATCTGTTTTGTGTAGATCAGGGGTTTCAAACTCAAGGGCCGGTGTCCTGCAGGTTTTAGATCTCACCCTGGGCCAACACACCTGAATCAAATGATTAGTTCATTACCAGACCTCTGGAGAACTTCAAGACATGTTGTGGAGGTCATTTAGCCTTTTGAATCATCTGTGTTGGATCAAGGACACATCTAAAGCCTGCAGGACACCGGCACTCGAGGCCTGGAGTTGCCCACCCCTGGTTTAAGCTAGAGACGTTTATATTTTCAACGCTACATTTTTTATATTATCAAAGTGCTGAGTTCAGTAGTATTTAAAGGTGAGGCCTCAGAAACACTTTACATGTAATTATTCATACAAGCCCAAGAGTCAGTCAACTAACAACACATGGGGTTGTTCTTTTTGGGATAAACTGTGTGATTCTGTGTGATGTGGATCGCTAGTGAACTGTTAGGCCTTGTGCCAAGCAGTGATGGGAATAATGGCGTTACAAGTAACGGCGTTACTAACAGCGTTACTTTTTTCAGTAACGAGTAATCTAACTAATTACTATTCCTATCGTTACAGTTACTAACAAGGAAATGCGGTCCATTACTATTTTTCCACAAATAGACGGTTGAAGCTGTGTTCAGCTTACCGCATCTTATATCAGTTGCATGGAAGTAGCTGACTACGTAAATAATCTGGACGCTACAGCTTTAAGCAGCTGTGCGCGCTCCCGCGGACGGTAATCACGATCACTGTCTAGCACAGGGGTGGGCAACTCCAGGCCTCCAGACCTTGGGTCAACACACCTGAATCACATGATTAGTTTGTTACCAGGCCTCTGGAGAACTGCAGGACATGTTGAGGAGCTAATTTAGTCATTTAAATCAGGTCTGTTGGTTCAAGGACAAATCTAAAACCTGCAGGGACACGGGCCCTCGAGGCCTGGAGTTGCCCACCCCTGGTCTAGCACAACACCTGGAGCTAAGGGGGGGCAAAGCAATCGCATGAGCGCTGCTGTTTGACTGAGGAAGAATAAAGTAGTTGTGGTAAGCAAATCACATGACCACTTAAAGACAAAGCAACAAGGTGACATATACCAGTTTTTAAATTGTGTTGATAAGCCACGTAAAACCAGAGTCATGATAAATAATATATATGCGGCGTTTTTCCTCAATAGTTTTGTCACGTTTACTGTCTAAGGACAGCGCAGCGAGCACTCTCTGCTTATGAGCCAAAAAAACCCCAAAAAAACAGGGGAAGTTTTAGAGAGAGAGAGAGTGTTTTGAGATGTGAGAGATTTGTGACGTTTAGCGTGTTTGGAGTGTGTAGTTAATGTATTGTCTTGTGTAGTTAGTGTTTAGTGTTGTGGATAGTTTTGTGTTGTGTGTCAGAACAATGAGGCGACTGCTGTCTCCAGGTAGAAACAGGAGTGATACACCTGCTGCTGTCAGACCTGCAGGTATCAGGCTGTGATTTTCTCCTTTATAGTGGACAGAAATTATTGTTTTGGAGTGGCACAAACAATTTGTGTGGCATCTTATTGAATGCAGAACAGCTGATTGTTCTGTAAATAGTTTGAAATGGTTATTTAAAAAATCAAGGTAAAAGGTAAATGGATGCAAATAACTTTGTTGTTTGCAAAACTTGTGCATATGATTTTAAAATTGACAATTTATATTTGCATTTAAAGTTGTGAAATATGATTCATTAAACATGTTTGTGGTTGTTACAGTAAAAAATATAACGTTTTCTACTCTGATTTTATGTTTTTTGTCTGATTTTAGATCAATTGTGTCAAAAGTACGTCACAATGAAAACATAACTGTAAATTCAGACACTTGAGGTTGCAGAGGTGTGGACTCGAGTCACATGACTTGGACTCGAGTCAGACTCGAGTCATTAATTTTATGACTTTAGACTTGACTTGAAAAAATGTTCTAAGACTTGTGACTTGACTTGGACTTTTACACCAATGACCTGGGACTTGAATTGGACTTGAACCGGTTTACTTGAAAAGACTTGATATTTTACCCCAAATATAAAATTTAACATGCATATTATATAGAGATTGAAAATGTGACGTCATTCACGGGTAGAACCGCAAAGGATTCTGGGAACTCGTGGCAAGCGGTACTAGCGCACGCAGGCTTTCAATTAAAATCAGTTACACAGCGATAAAAAGAAACACAAAAATGTCAAGAAGCTGTTGTATTATTAACTGCAATAGCCGGTCGCATGACAGCCACGGGAAGCCGACGAGTAAAGAGATCGGTTGTTATCGGATTACGTCGTTGAAGAGAAATTGTTCGAGCCATGTTTCCGAAGTAACAAAGAGGCGACTGGATTGCAGCCATTCAAAGACCAAATATAACGTCCCAGAACACTCCAGCTCACAGGTTAGTCTGCTCCAAGCATTTACACAAAGGTCAGTCTGCTGTTGTAGTTAATGCGTCATTTTTCTTAACATAATTGGTGATATAGGTTACAAGCAAGTCTGGCGCTGAACAGAAATTGTCGCGCTATGCTCCTTTATTTATTGTGTTTATTGTGCATAAATAGTGAATTGTCCTGACACAATATTGCGTTTCGCTTCTGTTATTATGGTACATTGACAAAAACATATACTTTTATTCACAGGATAAAACAGTTGTTTTGTATCACTAATTGCCCAGTACGATTACAGCATACAATATTATTGTCACTGCTACATTTCTGTGATGCTACCAGAAATTATTTCCACTGCTAATTAATTACCGTTGAGCTCAAAGGTCCTATTAATAAACGGTTAAGGAATGTGTATTTATGACGACAATTTGTGAGACTGGTAAACTTATGATACGTACGATGGTCTTTCGTTCTACACGGTGCATTTCAAGGTCCTGTACCCATCCGTCGGTAAACTGTACCTGGACTTGTTGCAGTGACCGGAAGTTACTAAACTTCATGAGTGTATGCACTCACTCCAAGAACCGTATAATTATAAATATGCATATAAATATGCTACGATGAGATAGCTGACTTCATCTAACTAGCAAATGTTTTCCAGGCTACGTTGGTGATGCAGTTTTTTTTAAATGATATTTTTTAAAAAAATATCATTTATTTATGTATGATATTTTTGTCATGCGATTTTAAAGCCAGTCCTACAACCGCATCCAAGAATAACATGCAGCTTATCTCAGAACTGTCGGTGAAAATTATTCTTGGAGCTAGGTTTAATTGAGCTGCATTTTAAAGAGGTGCAATTTCACAATTTGTGTATATTTTCTAAGTTCACTATTTTGTCATGTGTTGAGAAAAACACAGATTTAAAAATTACATGGTCTAATATTTACATTTAGCATAACTGCAACATGCTTTTTTTCAGGGGGTTTTTAAAGACTCGAAAGGACTTGAAATTCAAAATTTCAGACTTGTGACTTGACTCGGACTTTTACACCAGTGACTTGAGACTCGACTCTGACTTGCCTGACATTACTTGAGACTTGACTTGAGACTTGAGGATAAAGACTTGAGACTTACTTGAGACTTGCAAAACAATGACTTGGTCCCACCTCTGTGAGGTTGTGCTGAAAAGAATGATACCAAACAAGGCAAAGTAAATAGTTTTTAAAGGTAAAATGTGGAGGGAAAATCAAAAGTAGTTAAAAATGGCCCATTATACCCTGGACCCCAGAGGTTTTTTTTTTAAAGTAACGCAATAGTTACTTTTCAAGTAATTAATTACTTTAAGAATATTGTAGCTCAGTTATTAACTCAGTTACTTTTTTGAAGAAGTAACTAGTAACTATAATTAATTACTTTTTCAAAGTAACTTGCCCAACACTGGTGCCATGTGCGATATAAATCAGGGAAACTTGTTGTTGAGCTGCTAGAATGGATGTAAACTAGAAGTCTTACAAAAAAAAAATCTAAATACATTTTTAAGCTTATCTAAAAACATCAGCTTGATCCCACAGCTGTGTAATCAGTTAGATGGGATAGGGGTGGGTGGAGATATCATTGCCAGATTAGAAGGAAACGAACACAAAAGCAAGACAGACAGACGGGCAGACGTGGAGTCAGACGGACCGATGGGCAGAGACAGCACCAGGGAGGCAGAGCCTAGATGAGAACAAGGCAGACAGGAAGGAGGCAAGTCCACAATGAATTTTCTGCAAGAGTGCCAAAATAAGGAAGAAATAGGAAGAACACCATTAAAAGAAAGGAAAAGACAGGAGCCACCGGGTCAGACATTACACAAACACCAGACTGGAATATTTTACACTGTTTCCAATTAAAGCAGCTTGTCTTTTCCCACTACTGTAACTACTGGTTACAGAACTGCATGGCAGCTTTAGCTAAAACAGGAGAAAGGTCATGTTTTTCTCTGACAAAGGCTCATTGAGTCAGAGGTGATGGTGTGGTGTTGCCTGCAGATGATACCACAGGGTTTTCACAGGAATGTCAAGAATGCCTGTTTTAATGTGTCCCTATGTGTGTGCGTGTGTGTGTATGTGTGTGCATTTGTGCTAATGTTGCTTGTGGATGCACACCATCGGGGAAAACATGTGTGGGTGTGCTCGAAGCCCTAGGAATAGCATTTGCGTCGTAAACGCTCTGTTTAAAACAATCAATACCCACTCTGGTTTATACACAATAAAACAGCATGAATTGTGTGGCTTCATGTGTGTGTGCGACTCTGCGCTTACATGATGGGAGCCCTGATGCGGCAGGGTGAGTATGCGTGAGCGTGTGTGTGGGCTGAGGGGCCACCCTCTGATCATCTCCTTGGCAGCCGCTGTGCTGAAGTGCTCTCTGGGTGCTGAAGAGGCCTCCCAGAACGAGAAGAAACGCACACACACTCCAAACTCTTTATCAGAGCTGACAGCCTCTTTTTCTTCTCTACACTTGGGTTGGACCAGCATAGCCTCGATGCATCTCTGCAACTTTGTTGTGATGCATACACACACACGCACACACACATCTTCTTGCATGTGTACATGAACCCAACACAGCTCTCTCCCTCCCCCATTCGCCTCTCCCTGTGTTTGATGTGGTCTTCAGAGAACTACGTTTAAAGAAACTCTTCTCCAGCTTTGAAGTCGCTCTGTGTTTCAAACTCTCCTTCTGCTGTGTTTCCTCTTTTATCTTCTGACAGTGTGCGAGCTGGGAGGGAATCGGGCCAGTGTGGAACAAGATACTTGGCCCACATGCTCTATTTACCATGTGTTGTACCTGTGAACTTGAATTGTTTCTCAAATAGAAGCTATTGTTTCTTGTAAGATACGGGTATACCCCCAGCTCTTGCCAAACAAAAAAAAAATGGCAGTGGTTTTCAAGTACTTGAAACAAATGCCTCGGGAACAGAGTGTTGATATCGTTCTGGGCGAATTTCCGAACAACTTGTATAGATGAAGCAGCATTCAGTCATCTCTGGTATGCTTAGACAAGATGCCATCTTGGCTTTTTGCTGTACAAAGACACGCTCATTTCATCTGTCGGCAAGACTTTCAGCTCCGCTCACACACATAAAAGCGATTCACAAACAGGTTATGAGAAATGCTTTCATTTTTTTTCAAACATGCAAGAACAAACAATCCACTAATGCTGACGTATCCTTTTTCAGATATTAAAATTTCGACACAGGTCAGGTTGACGAGAAATCAAATGTGCTCTGTGACGTAGGTGTTGCAACATTACGATGACTGTTCCACTGAATTAGGTTGTTGTGCAAATTCCCAGCTGGCTACCGATAACAATGCAGCAGTAACTAAATAAACTCTGAGGCCAACATCGTGTTGGGAACTGCAAGGATTTAGGCATTGTCAACAGAGCATACAAATTTACATGGAAGTTATCCAAACTGTGACTGACAAATAATATACAGTGTTTGTACATGAGTCTTCATCAAGCAGGTCATCTACATCATTTGATCCTTTACTTTGGATAGATACTTTGCATGGTAAGCCAATAATAGCAGAAATGACCTGCTCTCTTAAAAGAACTGTGAGGTCTAATTTGGTCCAGCTGACTTTGCGCTGACCTTCCTCACTCCAATAAGCTACTTCATCTGGTTTGTCAGCAGTGTGCTGCATTTATGTATCCAGAGCACAGATGCTACTAATGATTATTTATGCTGATGATCTGTGTGGGCTATGTAGAAGAGGACAATATTTGTGCATCACTGGAGTATTACGCAGCTCATATCACAGGCTGGTTTATCTCAAATAAATTGCAAAGTTTTGTTGACAAATCACAAAACACATCCTGTAATTAGTCATCCATAACAGAATGGGGGTTTTAAACTTTGCGGTCATGTGGTGTTTTCTGATTTCTAATCTGATGGAAAAAAAACCTCACAAACAAGGATACAAAATACTAAAAAGCATGAAGCATGTTGTCTTTTTCCTTCACTGGTTCTCTCTAAAAACATAAGCGCTAAAGAACAACCAGTGGGTTTGTTTGCTTTAACCCAAGCTGAAAATTTTAGCATGCTTGGCTAACTAGCTTCCAACTGACCATAAACGCAAATTGAGCGTTGTTAGTTGACACAAACGTGTTTAGGCATGGAACATCTACTGCACAAGAGCTTAGGCTTTGATCACAAGTAACCACATCTGGACAATGCCAAGTTATGAGCTAATGCTAATAACCTGCAGATAGCTCCTAAGTAATACCAACAAGCACCATTAAAATGCTTGAATTTCACTCACCAAAAGGTCATCGACTGGCTTTTGTTAAATTAACCGTGCACCAGGTTTCAATTAAAATGACCAACAGTATTGAGGTTTCTTATCTCGTGCTCACATTGCTCAAGATTTGTCTGCCGTAATGAAAGTAAATGGAAAATTTGTATTCCTTTACTGCTTAGCTGTGGTTCTTGGAGACAGACACCAATTGCTCAAAGCAACCTCTATCCTAATCAGTGTTGGTCAAGTTACTTGAAAAAAGTAATCAGTAACTAATTACTGATTACTTCCCCCAAAAAGTAATCCTGTTACATTACTGATTACTTATTTTCAAAAGTAATTAATTACTTAGTTACTTAGTTACTTTTTAAAAACACGATTTACAACCTGAATAGGTGATAAAGTGATAGATCTTTCAGCCCAATTCGACTTTTTCTGCATAATCCATCATACAAAATGTAATCAAATGGAAAAGTCTCCTTTTAAAACTTGTTTTATTAGTTTTAATCTTTTAACTTTATGCATCAAGCAAAAATTTAATTATATGCAACATTCTCTGACTGGAAGAAATTTGTTTAACATTTAAACCTATTTTCTGCACATTCCAGCACATAAAATAAAATATTTTTTTGTGTTTACACTCACTCTTTCAAATAGATGCAAGTAAAACACAGCGGAAAATAAATAAAATCACAGACTAGCGGTCCTGTTGTTCTATCTTCACCTGTAAAGCAGGAGTGTGGTAGGCGGATGTTTGCCCTGGTGCAGGTGTGCCGCAGCGGTCAGTGGAAGAATCCACGAGTTTCTCTGTGAATTTCCCATTTCCCATCGCTGTAAAAAGAAGTTTTCTTCCCACGCACAATGGACACCAATGTTTTTGTCACTTTTTATGGAATCAAACTCAAAGTAAGGTCAGTACTTCCACGCTTTAAACGCTGCACGCTCATACTCTCTCCCGCACTCGATATATTATCCATTGTTGATCTGCACACAGCTGTTGTCACGAACGTCACACTCGCTTACGTCATTGTCATGAGACATTCTCGCAAAAAAATCACGGTTTTAGTGACACAGTAACGCAGCGTGCTTACAGGAAAGTAACGGTAATCTAATTACCGTTTTTGCAATAGTAATCCCTTACTCCAAAGTAAGTAAGTAATCCCTTACTCCACAGAAAGTAAGTAATCCCTTCCTCCACAGTAACGCGGTACTGCCCATCTCTGATCCTAATACTAATTAATTAAAACAGTTGTTAAAAATGTTTCTAAATTAACTTAAAATTGAGCTATGTGTATTGTTTATTTTTCCTGTAAACATGGATGTTTTAACATTAGAGTTTATGGGAATTCAACTGCTTTTAGTGCCAGCCTTGAGTGGAGTTGGTGTTTCTTAATATTAGAGTTTTGTTGGTATGAGAAAAACAACACATCTGTTACTCCAAGAAATACACTGCTGCATTTGTAAAATACATAGTGTAGTCATGTACACATTTGCCCAGCATTTAAAGCTCGCTTTTGGAAGGAGATCCAAATTCCTTTAGGGTTGTGTCAGTAAGGGCATAAAAATGAAATATGTGGAGCTACCCACTCTGGTAATCTCTTCTGAATAAGAGAGCTGCTGAAAGTAGCTTTTATTAATTGATCCTCCTATTAAACAAGTTATACTTGTTTAATCCTGTTCCTTTATTTCCATTTTTTATTTCTACTACATGGATCTTTGTCTGGTAAAGATCCCTCAGTCTGTTGGCATTATTATTAACCTTTTTCGATATGAATTAGCTGAAAGCTGAAAGATTTTTTTCATATGTGGAGATTTATTGTTTAGTCAAGAATTGCGAGTGAATTATAAATGTGACACGTGTACTGTGCAAAATCAGAAAACTTTGACAGACATAGCAACAGTATCCAAGTGGGGAAGGGAGTACTGGGCAGTCATTTTGGGTCAGGAGAATTAATCGGCCCTGAGAAACCCTGATATAAACTGAAGGCAGAGCTGTAAAGCAGGGTGAATGGGATCTTCACAAAGGGGGGAAGAAAATGAAGGTTAGTGTATTACTGCTCCCTCCTGAATGATTTAATTACTCCTTAGAATAGACGAACAAGGCCCTGGTGCCACTTCCGTGTGATGCAAGTATTCTAACAAATGTTTATCAAGTGAACCCTAAGTCCACTTCAGTGCCACTTTATTGTCATTACTGAGCCGCCTGCTGCCGCCAACATCGCCCTACCCCTTCCTCCATGGCAACACAGACAGACAGACAAACAGGAAGCAGCTGTTGCCAGGGAAACAGCCAGAAGGTCTGCAGTGCTACAGTGTGGCAGAGAGTGTTAGTGAGGTAAGAAAAGAAGAAAAAACTGTGGAGAGAGGAAAAGCATTGCTGTGGTGGTGGAATCTAATTAGTCTATGACAGAGGACAAAAAACAGAATATTTCCCTCTTCCAGCTTGTGTTGATGGAGTGAGAAAGAGTGTTTTTTGTGTGCTTCTTGTGTGTGTGTAAATATACTCACATTTGCGCAAATACTGTGGGCTACCTGCGTCTGAGTCTGGGAATAGGCTGACTGACGCACGGAATGACAGACAAGCTTCAGAGTCCTGGCAACCCTGCTATTTCTCCCACACCTCCCCTCCACATCACCCCCCATCACCCACCCCCACACCTCCTCCTTCATCTCCCATCCCTCTGCCTCCTCTCCACCATCTCTCCTCCACGTCTGTCTTCTCCCTTGGCATAAAGTGATTGCATATGGATCGTCACATAATCCGATTCTGTCACTGAGAATAGCTTTGCCTCCGCAGCCCTCCCATTTCATCCACAACGGGAATTCAGAGCACTTATCCACAGAAGTTAATGTGGACGAACCTTAGCATTCACCGTGTTAACAACAACAACAACAATAGAACTTTATTAATCCCTCGGGTGGGTTCCTCTGGGAAATTCGATTTCCAAAAAAGCACAGCACCGACAGAAGTTACAGAGTTATACACACACACATATATATAAATACAGAGACAATATAAATAAAATATACAAAGGGGATAAATAGAATAAATAGGAATAAAAATAAAAATACAAGTGAATTGCACATTTCAAGTATTGAGTCTATTGCACCGTTGACTATTTACAAAAGTATTGCACAGTGAGGTGAAGAGGCACTACAGCTTAGTTGTTCCCTCCTTTGTCCTCCTGTTTCCCCTCCCTCTCCCCTCCAGAGAGGAGTTAAACAGTCTGATGGCGTGTGGGACAAAGGAGTTTTTAAGTCTGTTAGTTCTTGTCTTTGGGAGAAGCAACCTGTCACTGAACAGACTCTTCTGGTTGTTTATGGCCGTGTGCAGAGGATGCCCAGCATTGTCCATAATGTCCATCAGTTTCTTTAATGTCCTTTTCTCTGCCACTGTCACCAGAGTGTCCAGCTTCATGCCGACCACAGAGCTAGCCCTCCTGATCAGTTTCTCCAGCCTGGATGAGTCCTTCTTTGCTGTGCTGCTCCCCCAGCACACCACAGCATAGAAAAGTACTCCAGCAACCACCAACTGGTAAAACATCCTCAGGAGCTTCCTGCAGATGTTAAAAGACCTCAGCCTCCTGAGGAAGTACAGTCGGCTTTGGGCTTTTTTATACAGGTACTCTGTGTTGCATGACCAGTCCAGTTTATTGTCCACCCACAGCCCGAGGTACTTGTACTTGTTGACCACCTCCACCTCCTCCCCCTCTATCTGAACCGGCAGTGGACCTGCTCTAGACCTCCCGAAGTCCACAACCAGTTCCTTAGTCTTTGAGGTGTTGAGTTGCAGGTGGTTTGTGTGACTCCATGCGACAAAGTTCCTCACCAGACTTCTGTACTCCTCTTCCTGATCATCCCAGATACACCCCATGATGGCTGTGTCGTCTGCAAACTTCTGAATGTGGCATAATTCAGAGTTGTAGCAGAAGTCAGAGGTGTACAGGGTGAAGAGAAGAGGGGACAGCACAGTTCCCTGTGGTGCTCCTGTGCTGCTGACCACTGTGTCAGACGTGATGTCCTTCAGCCTGACGTACTGTGGTCTGTCGGTGAGGTAGTCGGAGATCCAAGCCACCAGGCAGGGGTCCACCTCCATCCTGTTCAGTTTTTCTTGAAGCATACAGGGCCGGATGGTATTAAAGGCACTGGAAAAGTCAAGAAACAGGATCCTGACCGTGCCTTTTCCCCCATCCAGGTGTGAGTGGGCTCTGTGTAGGAGGTACAGGATGGCATCCTCCACTCCGACACCCGCCTTGTATGCAAACTGTAGTGGGTCCTGGGCATGTTGTACCTGTGGTCGGAGGAGGTTGAGGAAGAGCCGCTCTAGAGTCTTCATAAGATGTGACGTCAGTGCCACCGGTCGGAAGTCATTCAGCTCATTGGGCCGGTTCTTTTTGGGGACCGGGACGATGCAGGATGTCTTCCATAGGGCGGGCACTCTCCCCAGTCGCAGACTGAGGTTGAAGACTCGTTGTAGCGGCTCCCCAAGTTCAGCAGCACACGCCTTTAGCATCCTAGGACACACCTTGTCTGGGCCTGCTGCCTTTCTGGGGCGAAGCTTCCTCAGTTGTCTCCTGACCTGATCCACTGTGACACTGGGAGATGTTTGGGAAGAGGGGAGGGGGGGAGATGTCTTGCTGCTGAGAGAGGGATTGGAGGAGGGGGGTGTCATGGTGTCAGGAAGGGCTCGCTGTGGTAATTAGTTTCGTGGAGGCTGACACGGCTTTCACCTGTGAAATGGTGCTACAGAGCGGAAAGGCTGGTTTTTGGATCGACATTAAAGGGCTCACTCTCCTCTCTCACCGGTGACATACAATACAAACCCCTCAGAGCTAATATTAAGGCTACCTGACCTTGATCTCGTGCCGAGAAAACAAACAGGAGTCTATCAAAAGCACTTTAAAGCTTTGGGTTTATACACACACACACACACGAACATAAGAACATGAGATGTGAGAATCAGGTAGCATGGAAAGGAATCTCAAACAACATCATTTCTCATGTGATCTCCGTATCACCATGTCATGTATTACTGTATATAGTATCACTGATTCACAAAGGACTTCAATCAAAAGCATTTTTTTTCTTGCCCTTGGGAGCCGAGCGCTGCTTCAAACCACACAGGAACAGAGCTCAAGGATTTTTCCCCTTCTACTGGCAAATACCCTTTTTTTCCTGTCTTTGTATTTTTCCGTCTTTCTCTCAAACAGCAGCCGAACCATACTTTCATTTTTCCTCGCCCGGTCAGACTCCCCAAAGCTTTCACAATGGATTTACGAGAAAGGCCCCGAAAGCAGCAGCTCCCGTGGCAGGATGCCGAGCTCAATTCACTCCCGCTGCCACTTCAGCAAAGGCGACTGCAGCATGCTCCAAGGCGAAAACATTTTGGTGTGAACAGAGTTAACAGAGTTGTGTAGATGGCAGGACAAAACAGAAATAATTCACCTGACAGTAACACAACCTAACGCACCATCGGCACAGACTCTGTCAGCGGTGTGGCTGATGGTCAAGCAGATTTTATCAGTGGGGTGTTGAAGGCTCTGTTTAAATATATGTTCATCTTTTATTTTGAAAATAAATTATGTCTATCTGGGATGGGGTTTCAAGCTTTTTAACAGTTTGCTGAAAATGATAGCATGTCGAAGAAAAGCCACAAGATTTAGCAGAGAGATATCAAATTTATTTCACATTGTGGTTCACATACTTTCACTTTGTCTTTAAAAGGGGCCTGATCAGTAAAACCCACGTTTCTGTCAGTGTAAATAAGCTTAACTACACATTGAAACCCTGCGATAGCTTCATATAAGAAAAGAGAGCTGCAGTTTCAGCACTACGTCTTAGTTTTTCTACAAAATAGAGAAGTGCTGTTGTGATAAATTGAGGAAATCTTTTTTGAAATAGATGAATTAAAATCACAGAAAAAAATTCTGGCTGTCAGATTTTTGTCAAATCACAAAAAAATCTGCTTTTGTTTCATTTAATTATTTTTATTTATTCATTTATTTTATTGTTTTACTGTGGATATACTAGAATTTTCCATTGCAGACGGTGAAAAACAGGAACTACAGTTAAACGTTTCTCTGTTACTTAGCTACTGCAGCATAGTATGAATCACCATAATGGTCGTCTCAATCAGTAAGAAAAGCTGTACAACTCAAAAATATAGTTGGACGTCCAACATCTTTGCCCCTTTCAGTGGGCCAGATTGGAGTCTTTGGCGGGCCAAATCTGCCCCCTGAGCCTCATGTTTGTCACTTGTAATTTAACATGACAGCATGCTAACATCTCCTTATTAGTGATAAAACCATAGCATCAAATGATATGAAGCATATTTGTAAAGCATTCTTCAAATTCCAAAAGGAATTTCTGGGGAGGTGGAGCAAAAACATAGTTAGGGTGCACTGTAGAAAACGGGGATATCAGAAACAAAAACCAACCACCCACGTGGAAATTGGTTTAATATTCAGGAAGATGTAATGATTATGTTTTGACGTGACCTCAAAGTCCGTTCCGGCTCAATAACCCTCCAATGTGGCCGAATTAAAACATTTCTGCAGAGAAGAGTGAGCCAATTTCCTCCACAGCCATGTCAAAGACTCACTGCCAGTTCCTGCTGCCAAGGGTGGAACAACCAGTTATTAGCTTTAGGAAGCAATTACTTTTTCACATAGGGCCAGGTAGTTTAGATAGCTCCCCCCCCGATAAATTAAATAGTCATTTAAAAACTGGATTTTGTATTTACTCTGTTTATCTTTGACTAATATTAGAATTTGCTTGGTGATCTGAAACATGTAAGTGTGACGAATACGGTACGGCAGCATTTTTCCCCAGAAGAACCATATCTAGACCATCTTTTCTAATGCTTGTCATTTCTACCCATAGTTGCACTGATGTGACAATGATGATGTCACTGCCACTGTTATGATCATAGTTAATGATTTTTTTAGCTTCTTTTCCTCCACTACCAAGAATTTCACTATCTCCTCCTGATTAAATCCTTTGCGATGCGCTGCTGGACTTGACACAGGCACACCAGAATTTTTCAGTAGTCGAGTCATCACAGTTAAAGATATCTGCGTCAATGAACATTGTTGCTCAATCATTTCAGAAACCACAACCGATGGAAGTCGTGACCTCACCCTCGTTCAGGTTCGGGCAAACTAGTAGAGGAAGAGAGCTTTAAGAGTCACGGTACAAAGTTAAGTGTAGCGTAAATGTTTCCGTTTAGAAAGGAGAGCAAGGTTTAGCCTCCCGTTATAATCATCAGGCTGCTGAGACGTATTTTTCCAAGAGAAAAGAGTGGCACTAGGCACGTAGTCATAGACTGCAAATGATGGGAACTTTCTTAATCACATATTTACAGTTTTGTATTTTGCCTAAAAATGTGTGCACACAGCCTGGCGTTGTGTAAATCATGCGGCCACTGTACTTCAGAAGAAAATGACTCCAGATTACTTAATTACTGATACAGTAGGTGTGGCATGATCTCTTGGGGGTTTTTTTGTTTGTTTTTTTGTTGTTGTTTCTTTTTTTTGGGGGGGGGGGGGGGGTGACAAAAATACAACACAGCAATGACTTAATAAAAAGATTATAAACCATTCGATCATCTTAGCGCACCAACCGCTATTCAGCACGCGAAGATCATGGGTGCATCTGACCATAACAAAGTTATTTTTGGTGTATTCCATGACCGAGTCTGCTAATAATAAACACAAAGGGAAGTGATATCTTTCCTATTCTCAGCACCAACGTCAATACAAAGAGAAGGTCACCCATGTCATATGTCTTCCACCCTTTCTTTAAAGAGTCAAATAGTAAATGAATTATGAGGAGCCACCTCTTAGTTTTAATCTGAATCTACAACTCTTCTAAAGAGTTACGGGGTGACCGTGGCTCAAGGGGGTTGGGAAGCGTATCTGTAACCGGAAGGTCGCCGGTTCGATCCCTGGGCTCTCTGTCCTGGTCGTTGTGTCCTTGGGCAAGACACTTTACCCTATCGCCTACTGGTGTTGGCCAGAGGGGCCAATGGCGCGATATGGCAGCCTCGCTTCTGTCAGTCTGCCCCAGGGCAGCTGTGGCTACAACTGTAGCTTGCCTCCACCAGTGTGTGAATGTGAGAGTGAATGAATAGTGGCATTGTAAAGCGCTTTGGGTGCCTTGAAAAGCGCTATATAAATCCAATCCATTATTATTATTAAAGTAAACCTGCTGACAAGTGTTAAAGGGGTCCTATTATTGCTGATTTCCAGCTGTGTATCTTTAATCTGAGAACCATACTAATACAGCTTGGCATGATTGACAATTCACAAAGATCCATACTTGGAAATTAACCGTAATCAAAGACTTACACCAAGTCAGAGACAATATTGCAGGTGAACTAGTTTGCTGTGTACTGTATGACTTGGGTTTATGGGGTAAATATTTGTTTATAAGGAAAATAATAATCATAATAAATATGGTAACATGGTCAAAAAGGAGTAGGAAGAAGGATTAGCTCATTTAATCCCACCCCTTTTTGATATTTGGTAACTAATAATCATCTTCCTGTTAATGCTTTATCCAATCATAAATCCTCCCTTATAATTCTTTACATATAGTTGGTTTTATAACCCCAGTAACACACCCAGAGACGCATATTTACAGATATATATATATATACATACACATACATACACTTGTATGCTTACATAGTGTTTACCTTGCAAAAAAAAAACAACATATCTTTGAACAACATTTTTAACTGAGTCATGCTGATGTCAGTCTGTTCCACAGCTTCACTTTACACATACAGAGATACTTAAAGTGCTTAAAGGGCCTCAGTCATTACAGAAATGCTAATGTTATGTATGCAAGTTATCTTGCAGCTGTAGATACAAGATAACTTGTGGACTCGTGTAGCTACTGTACCGCCATTACCACTGTGGCTTTTATTTTAGCTTTCGCTATGAGAGGCATAAATATTCATCTTCCTAGATAACAAACTTGGGCAACACAGGTGAAAGCCCCTGTCTCTTTCTGTACGTGTGCTCTGTGAGCCAGTTAATGTCTGTCTTTTTCCTTCGCTGACCTGGAGGACCACCAGATGTCAGACCACCAGATGTTGACAGTATCTTGTTTTCTGAATAGCTGCCACTAGCAAACAGAAGGTTGGGGATGATGTGCTCACAGCCACACCTGTGTTCCTGAGATGACTCCTCATTGACATTACAGAAAGCCAACATTAGAAAAAGAAGAAAAGAGTAAATCCTGAAACGTAACCATTGTACCACTGGAAGGGTGTATGACAAAGGGAGAAACATATTAGAGGTGCTTCAATGACTCCTGCCTACTTTCTTAATCAATACAGCCTCTGAACAGATGGCAACACCTTCTAAATGTCAGCAGGTATGATTGCTTCTTTGCCTACTGACCCATCACCAATCAGACCGGCTGCTTTTCAGTTCAGCCCTCAGCGTTTTTTCTTCTTCTTTCTTTTCTTTAACGATACAAACATTAACAAGAAAAGAAAAACATATGAAAAATTAAGCAATGCATGGTTTCCAGTCGCTTTCAAAACACTCAACATTCAACAGCAGATGTGCTCCAAGTGTGTAAAGCAGTGAGAGCTGCAAAGTTAGTCTCCAGGTTATATTCTCAGTACACATCTTCTGAGTTATAAACCTTAATAAAAAAAAAATGCTGTTTTTAAACTCCCATAAGCATTTGTTACCAGTTTCACACATATCACACAAATCTAGAAAGATTTGATATAACATACTAAGTGTACTTTCAAGACACTCCTTTTGTCAGTAGCTTTGTCATCTTATCGTAGTCGAAATCAGTAGCGGCTGAGTGTTTATATTTCTCAATAGTTTGCTCTTTTTCCCAATTTTCTCAAGAAATGCTGCAATGAGTGACTGATTAAAAAAAAAAAAAAAAGTCCTTAACATTATGACCGACATGTCTTGCTGCCTTGTGGTGCAGTTTGTGGTTATACACTTGTGTCTTATCTCGTTTTGCTGTCTTTTTCTTTGTAATCTTTCTATCTATGCAAGATCTTACCATGCTTTGGGTGTTGCACAAATAAAGTTATTGACTTACTGATTGATGCTTCATATTTGAATGTTCTTCCATGATCTGGATGGTTGCCTGCAAATGGTGTTTGCAGAAAGCTGCTGGTTTCAGTTCATGCCAGAACAGTATATGCAAATCTACTGGCATAGATTTGAAACTTGTAGCAACCAGTCTGTCACATCTATTCATGCACCTAAACCTATATATTCACTGTGAGGAAATAGAACTGGAAGCGCAGACATGGAGTTGAACCCGAGCAGCTTTGAATCTTCTTCTGCTGAATTCCTCAAGACTGATTAAAGCAAACAAGATGCAAATGACCACAATTAGGAGTGTGAAAGCAAAGGGGGCTTTGAACAAAAAAATGCCAGTTCTATTCATTTGAAAATAAGTTTACACATCTATGAGATGTGCGTGAAACCAAAGGAATCTGAATACTTTTTGAAGTGGCTGGTATTAAGTTTTACATATAACTAACATGTTTTGTTTTGGCATGTTTTGTTCCTAATGTCCTTTTAAAATGATTCAGACTAGCTTACATCATCCAAAGCATTCAAACACTGTAATAAAAGCATTTTTCAGGGTCATCAGTGCACCTCTTGTCTGGGCGCACAAATATGCTGTTTATCTTCTTAGAACAGCACAGAGATATTCTAGGTCAAAAATAATGGGGATATTGTATATTTCAAGAGATTGTGTTTTGTTCTGTTTGTTGTTCATGGTCCTCTTTTTCCTCTTCTTTTGCCAACCGGCTGTCCCTCGCTGAGCCCAGTTCTGCCCAAGGTCTCTCACTGTTCAAGTGGAGTTCTTCCTTCCCACTGCTTAAAGGTGTTTGTTCATGGGGGATCATGTTATTTTATTGACATAAACGGAACTGTACTGAAAATAAAAGGATGCAGTGATATAGCTGCAGTATTGGGGGATTCTGTTTTCCTTAAGCTCGAATGTGTCATTGTTGGGAAAAAAAACTAAAATGCTCAGTAACACCTGCAAAACCCCAGGCTTAAAGCATTAAGGACGCTTGGAAGCGTTTATAATGCAGTTTATCATCGGTTATCGTGGCAATTTTCCTCTTGTAATCAAGAGAGTAAATACCAGCCATAAAAAGGTGAGTCAGCCATGTTGTTAAACCTGTTCTGAAAATCTGTGCAGCTCCACCAAATTTCATGCAACAGAAATGAATCACTGCAAGTCTTACATCCATCTTATAGTGGTAGCAGTGGTAGGTAGTCTCTTGAGTGAAAGTCCTATGCTTGACAACCTTCCAAAATTATCCCAAATGCCAAATCTTCTTGTTTACCAGATGCAGCTCCATGGATGAACTTGTTTGTGCAGCACATCCCACAGATGCTCGATTGGATTGCGATCTGGGGAATTTGGAGGTCAACTCAACACCTCAAACTTGTTGTTGTGCTCCTCAAACCATTCCTGAACTATCTTTGCTTTGTTGCAGGGTCCATTATCATGCTGAAAGAGGCCACAGCCATCAGGAAATACAGATTCCATGAAAGAGTGTACATGATCTGCAGCAGTGCTTAGCTAGGTGGTACGTGTTAAGGTACATGTCAAAGTAACATTCACATGGATGGCAGGACCGAAGGTTTCCCAGCAGAAGATTGTCAAACGCATCACAATTTCTCATAATGCATCCAGGTGTTCTCCAGGTAAATTATGCACACATAGCCCGTCATCCACATGATGTAAGAGAAAATGTGATTCATCAGACCAGGTCACCTTCTTCCATTGCTCCATGGTCCTTTTCTGATGATCACATACCCATCTTTGGTGCTTTTGATGGTGGATGGGGTCAGCATGAGCACACAGACTGGTCTGCGGCTATACAGCCGCATACACAACAAACTGTGATGTTCTGTCTATTTTGACACCTTTCTGTCAGAACCAGCATTAAATCTTTCAGCAGTTTAAGCTACATTAGCTCGTCTGTTGGATTGGACCTTCACTCGACCCATTACCCTGTCACTGGTTCATCACCGTTCCTTCCTTGACCACTTTGGATAAATACTGACCACTGGAGACCAGGAACACCCCACCACAAGAACAAAAATATATATATTTTTTTTCTTATTGTGTTCAAATATGCCATTGACTTGACTGCAGGGCCCTCTGATACCCTACGATGTAATCTATGCCATACAAGGAAAAATGTCCCAACTTTTTTATTCGTTTCTATTGTGGCTGACATAGCATATACATCATCACAGCCACAAGGTAATCAGCACCACAAGCATTAATGCTGGCAACAATATCGGCCACAGCTCTTCAAGATTAAGTCTAAAGCAGCCATAAGGGCGAGCCCAGACACCCTTCAGAGGAAGCTCATTTGTGTTGCTTGTATATGCAGTCTCATTCTTCGGTCACTGTCCCAAAGTTCATCAAAATAGATGATGGTCAGAACTTGTTCCCAACCTGGAGTAAGCACTTCAGCCTCTTTCCACTCTGCCACTCATGTCCTCAGACTTGGAGGTGCTCATTTTTTCCTAACCTAAAACCACCCCAGTGCAAGCTGGAGGTCACTGTTGACAGAAGTGCATCATCTGCAAAAAGCAAAGATGAGATCTTGAGAGCTTGAAAAGAAGACAACTGGACTTCTTGAGATTATCGAGGATGCATCGCCTCTCATCCAACAGGCTTCTACAGTGCTAGAACAACTGGTGGAGAGTCCCGGGTAATAAATCACTAGTTGGGGCTGTCCCAGATGCTCCTGAGGGTCGTCAACCCACTATCGATAATATGAGTTCTCACATGAGACAAGGTGTGAAAAAGGATGCAGATCATTCCCGTCACCCGGACTAATAGGTGATACCTCTGTGACACATTGCCCCACCCACCCTTATGTGAGCAAATAAGAGATCCTGAACCCATCACCCTCCAGCTGTGGAGGAGTTAAACACTCAGTGAGGACAAGCCTGACCCAGCAACACGAACTAAGGCCTTGCTGTGATTATACAGGGCCCAGGTGACTTTTTATGATATAGGCCATGCACTTAATGCTGTTTAGTAGCCAGAGCTCAATACAAGCTCTTAATCAGGTCCATCTAGTTTCAAAATAAAAATCTGGATTTTTCTCAAATTTCAAGTATCTGCAGTTTGAGTTGTATGACCTGAAGGCTCTGGACGTTGTAGGGCTGTCCTGGTTGACACGCCTCTGCAATGTTGCGTGGAGATCAGGGGCAGTACCTGTGGACTGGCAGACCGGGGTGGTGGTCCCCATCTTCAAGAAAGGGGACCGGAGGGTGTGTTCCAACTACAGGGGGATCACACTCCTCAGCCTCCCTGGGAAAGTCTATGCCAGGGTGCTGGAAAGGAGAGTTCGTCCGTTAGTCGAACCTCGGATACAGGAGGAACAATGCGGTTTTCGTCCTGGTCGCGGAACACTGGACCAGCTCTTTATCCTCTCCAGGATACTTGAGGGTGCATGGGAGTTTGCCCAACCAGTCTACATGTGTTTTGTGGACTTGGAGAAGGCATTCGACCGTGTCCCTCGGGGTGTCCTGTGGGAGGTGTTGCGGGAATATGGGGTGTCTGGCCCATTGCTACGGGCCATTCGATCCCTATACAACCGTTGCAAGAGCTTGGTTCGCATTGCCGGCAATAAGTCGGACTCGTTCCCGGTGGGTGATGGGCTCCGCCAGGGCTGCCCTTTGTCTCCGGTTCTGTTCATAATTTTTATGGACAGGATTTCTAGGCGCAGCCAAGTGGCGGAGGGCTTTCGCTTTGGTGGCCTCAGAATCTCATCTCTGATTTTTGCAGATGATGTGGTTCTGTTGGCTTCATCGGGTGAGGGCCTCCAGCTCGCACTGGAGCGGTTCGCAGCCGAGTGTGAAGCAGCGGGAATGAGGATCAGCACCTCCAAATCTGAGGCCATGGTTCTCAGCCGGAAAAGGGTGGAGTGCCCACTCCGGGTCGGGGATGAGTTCCTGCCCCAAGTGGAGGAGTTCAAGTATCTCGGGGTCTTGTTCGCGAGTGATGGGAGAAGGGAGCCGGAGATCGACAGACGGATTGGGGCTGCAGCTGCAGTAATGCGGACGCTGCACCGGTCCGTCGTGGTGAAGAGGGAGCTGAGTGTAAAAGCGAAGCTCTCAATTTACCGGTCGATCTACGTCCCTACCCTCACCTATGGCCACGAGCTGTGGGTAGTGACCGAAAGAACGAGATCGCGGATACAAGCGGCAGAAATGAGCTTCCTCCGAAGGGTGGCTGGCCTCTCCCTTAGCGATAGGGTGAGAAGTTCGGCCATCCGGGAGGAGCTCAGAGTAGAGCAGCTGCTGCTCCACATCGAAAGGAGCCAGCTGAGGTGGTTCGGGCATCTGACAAGGATGCCCCCTGGGCGCCTCCTGGGTGAGGTGTTCCAGGCATGTCCCACCGGGAGGAGGCCCCGGGGCAGACCCAGGACACGCTGGAGAGATTATATCTCTCGGCTGGCCTGGGAACGCCTTGGTATTCCCCCGGATAAGCTGGAGGAGGTGGCTGGGGAGAGGGAGGTCTGGGCCTCTTTGCTTAGGCTGCTGCCCCCGCGACCCGGCCCCGGACAAAGCGGATGAAAATGGATGGATGGATGGAGTTGTATGACATCAAAAGGTTAAAAAGCCTTAATCGTTACAGAATGTAAAGTAAGCATGTTATTCGTATCTACAGATCATACTTACTCTACCACAGCTACAACTGTGGCTTTTATTTTAGCTTTCACTCTGAGAGGCATAAATATTCTTCTTCCTAGATAACAGGTGAAAACCCCTCTCTCTTTCTCTTTCTGTATGTGTGCTCTGTGAGCCAGTCAGTGTCTGCCTTCTCCCTTTGCTGACCTGGTGGATCACATGGCTGTCTGACCACCGCAGTGTTAATGTCAGACCACCAGAGATGGTGAAGAGAAACAGGAAAAAAAAAACTTAATGGGAAAATAAAGAGGTGAAAAAAAAGTGCAGAGGGAGAGAAGTGCTTCATTCAGTTGATTTTTAACTGAAAATCGGCCATGTGGAGAGAAGCTGACTGTGCACATTTAAAAAGTAGATACTGTCCAATGAAATGGGACTGACCCAGCTTTTAATGTTGCACACCACCGAACAAAGTGGTTAACCAGGCTGAAAGCAGTGGCTTGAGTTGAGATAGTGATGAAGATAGCATGCCAAATAAAGGAATTGTTCTGTGTGCAGTTCTTTTAGTTTTGATGGCAGACCTGCAACAAACATTTACGATTTTCTCCATTAATCACTGACTGTCGCTGTGTTGGATCACAAAAACTGATATCACTATGAAGACTCACATCCATATTTTGTGTGTATTTATATAATTTTGTTTGCATATGTACATACATAACATGCAATATTAGCTTTACCCCTTATTTGAATATGCAAGATTATGTGTTTGAATCTGGGATGAGTCGAGCGATGTGGGTCCGTGTGAGTGAGTCGCAGTGAGTCATGGGTGAAAACCCAGAGTCCCCTATCATACGAGGTGGCTAACCCGCTGCTTTTTGAACAGGATATTGGAGAGTTGGAATTGTTCCTCTGGAATCTGTCTGCTCTCTATTTATGGCAACCCGCTGCACTTCCTCTCCTGGCACTAACCTGACTCACATGGATGCACCGGATTATGCTTACTGATCAGTCTCGGAGTTGAATGTACGTGATGATTGTTACAGGATGAGAGCCCTGCTTAGTTTAGTTACTGCTATGACACATGATAATGGTTTGGGGGGGAATTATTCCGCTCAGTTAACAAAGGCATGCTTTTCACTGTTAGCTGATGATTATTGAAGATGCTATCAGGGCAAGTGAGAAATGTTGCTAATAGATTTTATCAGCTCTGGCTAGGTACCATAAGCTAAGACCGACTTTCAGTTGCCTAAAATAGCACTTCACAGAACTGCTGTGCTAACCTAAGCCAACCAATATATTGACTGATCACAGCTCATCGCAAATAGTTTTCATGTATATCCCATATTAATAAAAACGTTTTTAAATTTAGAAATAGGGTCGTCACACAGTTTACCTTGAACTCCAATACCAACTATATTCTCAGCACAGTCTGCAGCACATGTAGAAGATTAACATCAAAACATGTTGTGGTGTCTGGACAAAGATGTTACCAACAGATTCTTCAAGTCCTGTAAGTTGTGAGATACTGAGCACTGCAGACTGGGAACTCCCCACAAGAGCTCCAGTTTTGGGGAAGCTCCCACTCAGATGTCTAGTCATCACAATTCACATTTTTCCTGCTTCTGACACATCAACTTTGAGGATTTTTTTTTCTTTGCTCCATAATATATCCCACCCTCTAACAGGTGCCATGATGAAGAGATAAGCAGTGTTATTCACATCACCTGTCAGTGGTCATAATGTTATGCCTGATCAGTATATATTGCTAGAAGTGACTTGTTGCGTCACAAAAATACTGTCATTTAAAAGGAATCTGTTACATACCTTTGCATTTAGCTGGTGCAGCCTGGTTATCTTGTGCAAAGGGTGTGTAGCCTACCTTTTCCCTGATAGCCCTGACTTTATGTTATTGCATAGCAAACTGATATTGGTAGCAAATTCCCAACAACAAAATGATTAATTTCTCTCAAAGTGACAGCTTTAACTAAAAACTAGCTCTTGCAGTTTTGAAAATTTGGCATCAGCATTATTCTTCTTTTCATCAAGCTTCTGGAATTATCAAAATATAAAATAGAGCTCCTTAACAGCTGACAGCATCACTCCAACACAAAATAATGTAAATACCACTGTCTGACCTTAACATGCTGACTGACACACCCACGGGATTGAATATATTTCACCACTGCAGCAACAGTTTAATAGAAACAGATGGTGTTTTGTATAAAGGCATTTGTTACACGATTACTAAAAATGAATTGTTACAAGTTAACAGGACTGGTTCTACTCTACCTGAGCACTCAAGCACCTTTTCTATGCTTTAGTGATTTCTATCTAACATTCACACTTTAATGCATCAGAGAGAAACTTGGGGTTAGCATCTTGCCTGAGGATATTTGGCAGACTCGAGCACCAACCTTCCAATTAGCAGAGATTAATAGTTGATCTGCTCTACCTCCTGAGCTACAGCCATCACTTCCTCCACAAGGAAAAAGTAATCTGATGGTACACTCTGCTTTGTAACAGATAACACTAAATACTGGAACTGACCCATTCCTTCTCTCTTTACTGTAAATCCAGACTACTCCCAGAGGACATGAAGGATATCGCTGTATATGATAATATCATGAATTTATACTTCATAAAAATAGTTTCAGCATCAGCCCAGAAAACACTCTATTAGTTGGTCCATTACTGTCGGTTCTATCACGACAAATATCATGTTATAAGCATAGGTATGTTACCATTTATCAGATGTCTTTTTGATATAATAAGAAATAAGACACAGTTGCTGAAATCTTTGAAAACCTAAAGCTTGACAGCTTTGCTGTGCCTGGTTACTGTTACTAGGATATAATCGGACAGCCCCTGTTTTGGGGAGAGGTTTAACAAATGATCCCATCTACATGGACAATTTACATTTCTCTTTTTCTCTCTCCTTTTTGTGTACAGTAAAGACACAGCGGTGGTTGCCAGAGAGAGAGAGAGATTGTGTGTGTGTGTGTGTGTGTGTGTGTGCGTGCGTGCGTGCGTGCGTGCGTGCGTGCGTGCTCATGTGGTAGCTGTGAACCTTTCGAGAGAGGAAGGAAGAGATTTTTAAAAAAAGACATCTGATTGGAGAGGATGGATAAACACGAACAGATAAGACTTTATAATTCCCTAGAGGAAATGCAGGCAGAGCCGTATGAGATTTAAAGAGTAAAGACTTCCTTTGGAAATGCCTTTTTACAGTCTTCATGTTCCCTACTGTTAAATCACAAGGCTCTACATTAATGACCTACACATGCACAGATATTACAATCATTATGGCAATCATGTGGCGTGCCCTCCTTCTCTCTTTCTTCCTCTCTCTCGTCCTCTGAATCAGCCACTCCAGGCCGCAGCTGCCAGCTTTTAATGGCTTCCAGATCTCCTTTTCTTCCTCCTTCCATTACTATTTGCTGTCTCTCTGCTTTTCTGCAGCGTCTCAGATGAACGGGCCAAAGTGGAAGTGGAAATCTGCTGTAGTTGAGCCAGTGAGTCAGCTTACAACGCACCCGTTTGAAGGGAAACCACAGAAAAGGTTGTTGTTGTTTTTTTACATATATATAAATATATTGTATATATTTCAAACGGAAAGTCTTGATGAGTGTATTTGTTAAATATGTGTGTTTATGCATAAGAACACTCATTCAAAGAAATGCTGTTGAGGTTATTTACATTTACTGGAAACTGATGGAAGATCGTGAGTAACTGCTGTGGGACAGGATTTGTGCAGACTTACAAACTGTGACATAAAGAGAACCTTATCTAAATTATTTCTACTAAAATAAGTTTATTTTTCACAGGGTGAGTATGGTGTCTAGTTACAGAAACCCAGAAGCACCTCTCTGCTTTCTTTTGGAGATGACATGGGATTTTTTGGCTTCATCAGAACATGACCTCTGGCATGCACTGTGGCGGTTTCTAGCTGAGTGTGAAGAGGCCAGCATGAGCGTCAGCACCTCCAAGTTTGAGGTCATTGTTCGCTGCCAAAAAAACATTGGATTGCTCCTTTTCGGTTGTCAGAGAGTTGCTGTCTCCAGGCCTCTTGGGGTCTTGTTCTCTGGTGATGGTAAAAGAATTAATGGATGGTTGTGGTGAAGAGAGAGCTGGGCTGAAGCGAAAAGATTCCAATTTACCAGTCAGTCTATGTTCAAGGAGCTCTGGGTAAAATCCGTAAGGATGAGACGGCTAAGGCCTCACAGAGCAACCACTGGTCCCTTTGGTACTTTTACTCCCCAATCAGTTGGAGAGTGGTTGCTCACCTTCAAAGTAAAAGTTGTGGCTTACTGTACAGGGAGAATACATCTGATTGGATCCCTTCCAAACTCATCCCGCCTTTCTACACAAATGAATTAGTTCTGATTGGATATTATCTTTCCAGAACATTTTCATCTAGTTTTTATTCACTGAGATTCATTGGGTGAATACATTTCATCATAGTTTTTGTCCTCGCCCATTAGTTTTTACATAGTTATAACTTATCGTCTTGTTTTCATCAGGAAAAAAGGTTGTTCGCAAAAATGATTGATCAACAAAATAAACACTCCCTTCTAAAAACCAAAGAAATCGCATGGAGGTTTTTCAGTGCAACACCCTACCAGTTTCAACTGCCAGCAACCACTTACCAAACGGTCGAGATATTTTACTTAGCGACCTGATCAATAATAGTTTGAGGTGTTTCGATATCTGACTGGAGGTCAGAGTTAGTTTCAGGAGTTTCAGAAATCTGGGGTGCTTTGTCAGTGCCTTCTTTTTAAGGTTTTCCAGTGAGCATGGACATTCAATCACAGCCCCAGATCCTACTGGAAGGATCAAACTGCCAGCGTTTGGGGACTGCCCAGGGGGAACTGTTGCCAGGATGGAAGTCTTAGGCTGGTACCATGTGTGTGTAAAGGGTATTTTTTTATGTCTGTTTATTATAACTTCTCTGAAGTGGATACACTGGAGAGGGAGAGGGGATTTTGAAGCTGGGGCACCATATAAGCTGTTGTTATGAATACAGTGTGTTATTGGGACTGATGATGGACAAACTCCCCATGACAACAACTGGCATGTCTGCTAATGGAACCCGACAGGTGACACAAAGCCAATAAGACCAACATGTCACATCTAAACCGGCTAACATAGAGCACACACACACACATGTTCAGATTTCAGGCCACATATTTTGCCTGTGCGCACGTAGTGCTTTTAACTAACTGCACAGACACAACACAAACAGCCTGGCAGCATACCACAACTGACAAAGGCGATAGACGCTTATCCGCAAGCACAAACACGGCCTTATATCAAGTGTTTGATGACATTTTGATGGTAACAACCATCTTTGTGAGGCAGGCCAGTTTCTACGACTGTTTTGATTACTCACTCTTAGTCATCGGCAGCAGCAGCAGCACCGGCAGCGGCAGCAGCACCGGCAGCGGCAGCAGCAGCGCTGAGGCCCCATGTGCCACATACCATGACAACCACAGCAGCACAAAGAGCCCTAGTAAGTAGGACTGAGGCCTATCAATCACGTGAGGTCACTGCGGTCCAGCTGAGAGGAGAGTGGGGCAGTCACCCTTTTGTTGTACGTTGTTGTGTTGCGGCTGGTGACATCATCTTTTGTGAAGTCTGTCATTAAAGAGTGATAAATGTCCTTTTATGTGTGTGTGTGTGTGTGTGTGTGTGTGTGTGTGTGTGTGTGTGTGTGTGTGTGTGTGTGTAACGAGTGGAGGGGAGAGAGGAGCTTGGTCCCTCGCGCTAAAGGGCCCCTAATAGAAGGTTTTGAGGGTGTTATTGTGCGGTGTGCAGGGGGCCAGCTGGGGAGAGTCCCCAACCACAAAATGATGTCGACGATCAGTTAGTGGGAAAGAGGGCTTTGATGATGACTGAGTGGTCACACAAAAGGGATAAATAAAAAAATAGGAGAAGAGAGTAGCGCAATAAAAGCTGTGGTTTTCTCCACAAGATTTTTTTCACTACTTTCCATTATGGTGCGCTCCTGAAACTGCTGCAAAAGCTCCTATTTTTAAGCACTGTCATCATTTTTACAAGCCTTCATCAGCATGTTATTGTCACACAAGATGAAGTTAAGCGAGTAATAAACTCTGTGCACGGTCAGACACATCCACTGACTCATCTCACCCACTGCATTTGACCCGATCGCTTAAAAACCTCCCGAACACACTCACACGCGCACGCCCACAAGAACAGGAACGCGCGTTAGAGCGAGCACAGGTTCAAGTTCTTGCTTGTATCATTTATTTTTTTTAACATTCTTTTTCCTAGCACTGTAAGCCTCGTTATCTCCTCGGGTTTCAAAGCGAGGCATCCGCCGGCGCCGACAAAGAGCTCTCGCGTTGGTTGACAGCCGTGCCGACAGCTGCAGCCCCCTACCAGAAGCGTACAATATGAGGCACTTGTCAAAACTTAAGAGGGGAGTCATTCAAAGCATGATGGGCCAATCTGCCGTGGAGGTATTCAAACTCCGCGGTGCGATGCCAAATGGGGGAAGAGTCGGCAGAAAAGAAAAAGTGATGACTCACCAAACTTCCCAAAATCCCCCTCTCCCTCCCCCTTCCTGGTTTACTGGAAATGGAATGCTGCTTTTTTGTTTTTTTTTTCCCTCCAGTCTCAGACGTTCATCTTCTTGACAAGCTGCGTGGTCAGGGCCTGGGTTAATGTTTGTCTGTGGGACTGTTTCATCCCTCTCGGTAGGGGCAAATCCGGCAAACGTGTTTAATTATGTGAGGCAGACGTGAAAGTTTGTTAGCGGTGCGGGGGAGGGCTTGAGTAGCTGGAGTGCTCATTTGTGAAACAGATAAGTCTTTGTGCCTCATCATAACCGGGCCTTTTATACCAGTGATTTATGCTGGTGAGGGTTTGGATTTACCAACTGCCGCATTAATTCACTGTTAATCTAAACCGGATAAGTGGGATCAGCTGAAACGAGCTGCTTAGTTTTATGTTTCCTAAAGAGATTTCAATAGACCTGACTGTTTTAAACCACTTTGGCAACTTTATAAGCCTTTTTGTTTGACCTCTATAGCATTTGCAGACATTTCTGATGCCTCGAGGCACAAACACACTGTTTACAAAGCACTTAAACGGTTATTTGAGATTCCAAATATAGAACAGCATACTTTCGAGGCGTACTTTCGAGCTTTTTAGAGCTTTCAACCACATCTCACTGCTATCATCAGCAAATAATGCAAGTGCAGGTGGCATTATTTTCCCCAAGTTCAATTTATTTTCATTTAAAAAGAAACATTAAACCTAACAGTTATCTCAGGGCACTGTGATATTAGGAAAAGAACGGTTGAAGATGCCTTGGGAGCAAGCATTTGGTGACAGTAGGGATGAAGAACTCCATTTTCAAAGGAGAGCTCCTGCTGAAGCAGACTCGGGGACAGTTGGGGGAACGTGTAGATTTCCATCTACACGTTCCCCCAACTTGCCTATGACTCGATTGGTCAGTGGCGTGAAAACGTCCTTCCTGGTCTTCCTTCAGTAGTGAACTTTGACCTGAATTTCCTGGATGCTGCCAGCAGTGTTTTTTCCTGCTGTTTTTGCTAATGTTTTGTTTCCCACAGATGCTTCATGAAGTTATTGTGATCTCATCCACCACTCAGTCATCCTCTCTGTGGCAATTTTGTCTTCAGCGTGCATGGGGTTGTTCTTTCAGATGTGCAGTGGTTTCTTTGCTTCTTTTAATTTCATAATGGCATTTTTCCAGCAAGTTTAATTTCACATCACCTATTACACAGCAAAATCTCCAGTGTTAAATTAACACTAGAGAGTGTCTATATGGGTCCACACCTCTGAGTGTTAAATAAAACACTGTTGAGTGTTAAATTAACACTTTTGACAGTGTTATATGTTTAAAAGTAACCTAGTCAGTTTTGAAGATTAACAATGGCTAACACTGAGCAGTGCTGATTTTCTAACACTGGAAAATAACTCAAAATGTTAGAAATATTCCAGTGTTAGAAAATCAGCACTGCTCAGTGTTAGTCTTTGTTAATCTTAACTACATTTTTTGTACCTCGATTTAAACAGATGAATATTTGGACATTGCTTGAGCTCTACATCCATTCTGTTCCAAAGTTTCACTCCACACACAGACACACACAAACTTTTCCTGGTAGTTCTAACTATCTGCCTTTTAAAGTTATTACATCCCCTCAAATTGTAACCTCCTTTATGTGTAAAGAGCTTTTGGATATTTTCTGGCAGTATACCCTTATTTGCCTTAAATAGGAGTTGAGCAGTCGAGAATTCAACTAAATCAATCAATTTTAATAGTTTTGACTGCAAAAACAAAATATTAGTGTGACTATAATATCCTACCTTATACATTATTCTTATAGCACATTTTTGTAGTATAGCCAGGTGATGCAGAGAACTTTTGTAATTATTGCCCCACACCTCTACACAATAAGTCAAGTATGGTAGGACTAGTACACAGTATAACAAAAACATTGCATGGCATTAAGAAGAACTTGGCTCTATTTATGATTGAGATACTTTTGGACACTTTATTTTGTATATGTCTGATGTGTGATTTCCAGCATAATTTGCTATCAATCATTACTCCCAAGAATTTTATTTCTGATACTACGTCTATGACTACACCATCTATTTTTATTACAGTATCTTCATTTACATTGTAATTCCCAAAGAACATTACCTTGGTTTTGCTCAAATTTATAGATAATTTGTTAACATCCATCCATATTTTTAATTTCCTTAACTCATTGTTAATGTTAAGTACTAGGTCACTATGGTCGTCGTTAGAATAAAAAATATTGGTGTCATCAGCAAATATAACTAATTTTAATAACTTTGATACATTAAATATGTCGTTTATATAAAGGTTAAATAGAGTTGGTCCCAGAACTGATTCTTGTGGCACTCCACAGCTAATGCCCAAATACCCCGATTCAAACTCGCCCATCTTCACATACTGCTGTCATAGTGGGTCCATTCTTCATCAATCGTAACCTCAAGGCCACTGGATATTTGAAATTGCTACATGATGATGTGTTTCCCTCTGTATGCACTGAAGCTGGCACGTTCCCTAAGTTTTTCCAGCAAGATGGTGTGCCAGGTCCGAGCATTCCTAGATGAACAGTTTCCTGGAAAGTGGATTGGTCGTCGTGGGCCAGTTGAATGGCCCCCAAGGTCTCCCGATCTGACCCCCTTAGACTTTTATCTTTGGAGTCATCTGAAGGCAATTGTCTATGGTGTGGAGATAAGAGATGTGCAGCACCTGAAACTACGGATACTGGATACCTGTGCTGGCATTTCTCCTGCGGTGTTGCTATCAGTGTGTGAAGAGTGGGAGAAGAGGGTTGCATTGACAACCCAAGACAATGGGTAGCACATTGAACACATTTTATAAGTGGTCAGAACCTTGTAAATAACTCATGAAAGAATAAAGTTACGTTGAAACCCTCTTCCTATTGGCCCACCCTGTGTGTGTGTGTGTGTGTGTGTGTGTATATATATATATATATATATATATATATATATATATATATATATATATATATATATATATATATATATATATATATATATATATATATATATATAAATAACGATACACATATATAAATAACGATACACAAAATTCACGGTTTGGTTCGATACTTTGGTGTCACGGTTTGATATTTTTTCGATACAAAAAAATGCTCATGCTTTTTTAATTTGTCATTTATTAAAATTACAAATAAATATTTTAACTCAAAAGTGCAGTTTTTAAATTTAAACAACAAATGCTGAAACAACAAAGTAATAAAAAAAATAAATCTATCTGATCCAGAAATCACTCATCTTTATTACAGAGAAATGGCTCTTTCCAAAATAAAAGCTATACGCTTCTTCTGGGCTATATTCTCAGCAGCATATTAAACATATCAGGTCCCCATAAGGAGAATCATGTGCTAACGGCTGTCTAAATGACTCAGGTAAAGTTTGTAGCATGCGTGCTTGTTGTTTTGTCTGCTTCCACTTGTCTTTGCACTAGGATGATGTCGGCGTAACTTCTGTCTTGCTAGCTTGTGCTGCACTCAGTGGATCTGCTCTCGACAGTGCAGCCTAGGCGGAGTAGTCGAACGCAGATCCACTGAGCTCTCAACACAGACAGCATCGTCAGAAGAAAAGTTGATAAAATAAATTAAATGTTTTGTATTGTTCGATACATGTGCATACCGAACCAAAAGCACTGTATCGAACGGTTCAATATCAATACGAGTATCGTTGCACCCCTAATATATATATATATATATATATATATATATATATATATATATATATATATATAATATAAAAACACCCAGCACGCCCCTGCGGGCGGTTTATCCTTCAAGCTCGGGTCCTCTACCAGAGGCCTGGGAGCTTGAGGGTCCTGCGCAGTATCTTAGCTGTTCCCAGGACTGCGCTCTTCTGGACAGAGATCTCCGATGTTGTTCCCGGGATCTGCTGGAGCCACTCGCCTAGCTTGGGAGTCACCGCACCTAGGGCTCCGATTACCACGGGGACCACCGTTACCTTCACCCTCCACATCCTCTCGAGCTCTTCTCTGAGCCCTTGGTATTTCTCCAGCTTCTCGTGTTCCTTCTTCCTGATATTGCTGTCATTCGGAACCGCTACATCGATCACTACGGCCGTCTTCTTCTGTTTGTCTACCACCACTATGTCCGGTTGGTTAGCCACCACCATTTTGTCCGTCTGTATCTGGAAGTCCCACAGGATCTTAGCTCGGTCATTCTCCACCACCCTTGGGGGCATCTCCCATTTTGACCTCGGGACTTCCAGGTTATACTCGGCACAGATGTTCCTGTACACTATGCTGGCCACTTGGTTATGGCGTTCCATGTATGCCTTGCCTGCTAGCATCTTGCACATATATATATATATATATATATATATATATATATATATATATAGATAGGTAGGTAGGTAGATAGATAGATAGGTAGGTAGGTAGGTAGGTAGGTAGGTAGGTAGATAGATAGGTGTGTGTGTGTGTATATATATGAATTATGGAATGCCGTTTAAGAAAATATTATTTATATTACAAAATTTCATCAGATGAACTATGTCAGTACTTTGTAGAGCTTTGTTTTTTGTGACAACTATTTTGCAATAGCTGTTAAAACTACAAATGGTACAAATAATTTGGATTCTGCATTGCGTCAATTTGAAGATCATATATTCATTCAGCAAAATTTCTATTGCTTATGAATAATGTTCAACAAAATGTTTCTGGGAGGAGATTATGCAAAATTCTTGAGGGAATTTATCAATCACTGATGGAGATGTCAACTGAGAGAACACTTCAAGCAGAAGCTGAAGCACATGGTATGGGTCATTATACCATTTTACATCTCAAAGAGGAAGGCCAAGATAAGAGATAAAAACACATTTCATTTTCACTAAGTATATTAAGAAGATATATGTGCAAGTTTCATTTTATATATGCAAGTTTCATTTTATATATTTAAGTTTCATGCTATATCTGCAAACATTGCCACTTTTTGTTTCCCGCCCACCACCGTGATGCCTTTAAAAGCTTCACACTGTCGTATTAATTGACCGAGAGGTTCAATATAGGGCAAAAAGGAAGGAAGGGAGAGATCGGGCAGCCCTGCCTTGTTCCCCTCTCCAGGATGAAAGAATCCGAAAGATCCCCATTTATCTTTATGCAGGCGCTTGTCTTGTTGTACAGAGTCTTTATTAAAATTATAAAATTGGGCTTGAAACCAAATTTTTCCAGTGCTTTGTAAAGAAATCACCATCTAACTGAGTCGAAAGCCTTCTCAGCATCTAAGCCCACAACCATAGCCTTGATTTTGTCCCTAGCTGTTTGTTCTAGTGCATGTAGTGATCTTCTTATATTCTCAAAAGTTTGTCTTTGCTGAATAAAACCAGTTTGGTCTTTGCTTACCTTTAATGTAGACAGTGCCAAAGAGACTTGTAAAACCAAAGAAACCAAGTCTCCAAAGCCTGAAAGCCTGTGAGCAGTCATTCAAACCAAAGGTCTGAAGCAACGGCACCATGATGCTATCCACCTACCTTCTCTGCCATCCACCAAAAATGTCGACCAACAGGTATGAGATGAGGTATGATTTTAGAAAAGCTTGCCATTACAAAATTGTGTTATTTAAAGTAACTAGTGTGTCATACTTTGAAAAAAAGAGGCTGCTAGAAAGAATTTGAGGAATTTGTAACCAGATCTTTGAAATTTTGTGATCATGGTAGCATATTTTACAATAAAAAACAATATAGTGCTGTAGTCAATCAGTAAACAATATATATAGTCTACAGTGATAAGGTAGTTCCAAGTATGTCTAAAGCAAATTTCTGTCATAATTGCCACTATAACAGGAACACGTACCTTCTCCCTTCCTTTCTCAGCCCTTAAAGGATGTGATGTCAACCCCTCCTCTCCCCAGATGGCTGTTTCCCATACAGCGGGACCCTACCTTCAAATGTCAACTTCACGAGTACATCAGTACTGACCTCGACAGTCAAGCTGTGATTTTGCAGTGTGATGATGATGCAGTATTTCTAACTGTGAAGCAGTGGGAAAATATCCAGTGCAAGCTGCTATGCATCCCCTTCTTTGCACGCTACAGACTATGGAAACCCTTCGATGTCTGGCACAAAAATGTTTGTGCCAAAAAGATAACTTTGGCCATGGAGTCACTATAAAAAAAATTGTGTTTTGTATTTCTATTTTCAGATGCATTGAAAAATTGTCAGATTTTTGGATATGATTGAACTATTCTGGTTATGTTGAATTTTAATTTGAAATTAACATGGGATTTTATTTGTATATTTGTATGTTTTTATATGTGTCTGGAAGGCATATATAAATAGGCAATAAATATGAAAACGCACCCTCTTTGAAAGTCAACCTAAAAAATGACGTCTACCTGCAAAGTATCAAGCAAAGCATCCGGGTGGTTTTACTGCATTGTTTTCCTTAGATGCCTGACAGCTTTGAATTGCCCTGATGTATTTTTCTCCTTCAAAAACCATTCCAGATTGTATTTGCTGCTGCGAACGTGTACTCACACATGTTTGAGCACTTTCTGAGAATCTATAAGGAGAATGAAAGTTTGGATTTGGATGCAGTGCTTATTAACTTATTACTTATTCCATTGAAATTTAAATTTTTTGTCATTATTGTTTTGTTTTTTGTTGTTTTTTTCCTACATTTTACTGTGGATTGTTTTTGGAAATTTGGAAAGTTTTTGACCATAAAATGTGATTTAAGGTCATCAGTCACACGCTCACCCAACTCGCTAAGAGGAAAGCTGAGGCCATAATCACTGACGTTCGTGAGGCCAAAGTTGAAGGACAGATCAGTCCCTCTACTACAGCTCAGCTGGTTGACTTTCTCACATTTCTGGATGAGATTGAGGAGACGGTGAGATGTTCCTGTTTAACAATTAAATGTGATAAACCAACAAAACACAGCAGCTTGTTTTCTTTTTCCTCAGCTTTCTTTTTCTGATTTACTCAACTCCATATTTCCATTTCTCGTTTTGCTAACAAAGAGCTGAAATCAGTATGCAAAATGTACGATCTGATCAACGTGCACTCAGTCCCCACACCACCAGAAATTCTTGCCATGCTTAAACTCTGTGATGACTTGTTAGATGATATCATGTGAAAGGAAGCGGAAGAATGGGATGCTACTATGAAAAGGTTTTGCAGCTACCTGAAGAAGGATATAAAGGAACTCAAACAGGAGAACATGGAAATCCGGTTTAAATTGCAGGTATGAGAAGATGATTGTTTTATTTTTAATTTTGTTGTTCTATTTCTATTTAGTAATTTTAACTAAAGCATAATTAAACTATATTTGGTATAATTAAAAGCTCGTGCATTTTAATGTGCAGGATCCACAAATTTTAGACATCAGTGCTGATTCATCACAAGTGCATCTGCTGTTGGGGGAGATCCAGATTTCCATAGAAAAGCCACAGGCCAAAGCTTCCTCCTGCACATCCTACCAGAAGAAATTCAAAGTACTCTAATTCTTTCAATGTAAACATATTTCATAGAAACTAGATCAAGCCATAAAAGTTTCGATGTGTGCTAAAAAAGTGATACAAAAGAGAACTGCAATTCGATTTGCATGCCATTTGGTGAAATAAATATTTGATCTCCTACACTCAGCCAAACTACTGGTTTCTATTGATTGACTGTGTGCACTAAGATTGCAATCAATCACAGATACTCCTAATCTCAACTCGTAATGTGCATAAAGCCCACCTGTCCACAGAATCAATGTCTTCCATTCAAACCTCTCCACCACCACTGCAGCTATCAAGGGAGATCAGGGAAAAGACTGTAGACCTGCACAAGACTGGAAGAAGCTTGGTGAGAAGATGGAAGAAATATCAAATGACCATGTGTGGAGCTCCATGAGAGCTCTTGGAGTGATGATAATCATGAGAAAGCTATTATCCCAAAACTACATGGGAGGAGTTTACTAATGATCTGAAGGCAGATGGGACTACCGTCACCAAGAACAGCACTGGTAACACACTACACCATAACATATTGAAATCTTGCACGTCCCCCTGATCAAGAAGGTCTTAAGCATGTCTCTGAACATCTAAATAATTCAGATAAGACCTGGAAGAAATTGTTGTGGTCAGATAAAAGCAACATCAAGCACGGGCATTAACTCAACCTGCCATGTTTGGAGGAAGTGAAATTCTGAGTATGACGCAAAGAACACCAACCCCAGGTAGAAACATTAAGCTTTGGGCTGTTTTTCTGTAAAGACAGGATGACATCACCGCATTGAGATGCCAAGGACAGGGGCATTTACACAAAATCTCTGGAATCTCTTTCCCTCAGCCATAACACTGAACAACACTGTGGATGGATCATCCACCATGACAATGACCCAAAACATACCGCCAAGGCAACAATGGAGTGGCTAAATAGGAAGCACATTAAGGCTACTGAGTGGCCTATCCAGCCTCCAGACCTTAATCCCAATAGAAACTCTATGGAAGGACCTGAAACTTTTAGTTCTCATACAACAGTCAAGAAACCTCTAAATCTCTAGAGGATTAGAGAGTTTCTGTAAGGAGAAGTGAGCCAAAATCTCTCCTGTGTGCAAACCTGTTGACCAATTACAAGAAAAAAAATTTCATGGATATTTGGATGATATTCTGTCTCTCTCCATTAAAATGAAACTACCATGAAAACAAGAGACTGTTCATCTCTTTGTAAGTGAGCCAATTTACAAATTCAAAAGGGAATTAAATTATTATTTCCTCCACTGTATAGCAAGTATATCCATACTATAAACTAAATGAAAATGTACTTTTCATTTTACCCATCGCTAGAGCACACTTCAACAACTGGACATGGAGCAGTTTAGTGCACAAGTCAACAAATGCAGCAAGTATTTCAACCAGCTTGAGAAGGGCCTGCCACGTAACAATATAGTTCCCTGTCTGAAGAACAAGGTGAACGTGATGATGCACAGAGTGGGTAGAAAAAAGTGTTATGAAATATCTGATATTTTTTGTGGCATACAGTAGATAATGTTGTCAGCAGTCTCTTTTTAAAATGATACCATATTACAATATGGGCTGAAAGTAATTCATTATTTTTGTGACTGCTCAAGTGTTATTTATGTGTTCTTTCTTTAGCTGCCTGTGATCGCTGATCTTCATTACCCATGTCTGAAACCAAAACATTGGAAGACCTTGGAGTCTTTGGTGGGGACTTCCCTCAATGTGGATAAACTTACCATAGCTGGTTTAGAGGAACTCAGTTTTTCATACGGCAAAGAGGATAAGGGTACTACTGACTGAGCACACAACAGATCCTAACACCTAATAAAAGTTACAGATTGATTAGAGGTCCAAAATCATATTTATCGGCTCATCATTAAATTGCAACTAGAGTTATTAAAATGCAAACTCCTTAGGAAAAAAACAAAAACAAAAAAAAACATCTAACACAATAAATAACTTTTAGGTTTCAGGACAAGCTTCAGAAGAGGCTTCAGTGGAGACCACATCTCAAAGGTATGTGGATTACATATAAATATTTATACAGATATTATATCTCAGTAAAAGTACTACAATAAAAATGACACTTACATATCTCTCTATTTAATATTATATCCCTCATTTTATACCCAAATATGAGTCAAAGTCACTCCAATGTTACTTGATTTCAGAGAAATCAAAGATAATCTATTCGTGTAAAAGGAAAGACACAGTTAGCTACATGTGCTTAAGCATCAGTGTGACATCAGATCAGATTTGCTGGGTGTAGGTGTTGGGCGTGGCTCGACACGCCAGGGTGCAAGGGCCCTCTCAACGCTGCTTGCAGCTTTAATTGTGTTTGTAACTCAGCTGTAATGCTGTAACTTCTAATATCTTGCCCATATGTTTCCAAACATATGGGCGAAGATCCAGCTGAATTTTCACCTCTTTAACACCTCTTACACCTTTGCACTTAAATCTTTGCAAAGACAGATTTTATGACCAACCACTGAGACTTCAGTACTAAACAAACAGGTAGTACATGACAGTGTTACCAAGAAAGCACTTTTTCCTTCGTCTGTAATCGAATATTGAATTTTAATTTGATTTGCTGTACATCAGGTGCCGGCACCAAGTGCTGAAAATTACGCTGTTTTCAATTTAACATTTTCATCTGGGTAATTTATGTGGATGCTTGTGGCGTGCATGTCTGTGCATGTGTGCAGCCTAATTTGTTGCCTTGCTTGTATGACTGAATCCGCTCTGATGTGGAGGAGGAAGGACAAAGCTTGGGGGATAAGCTTCCCTTCTTCTCTGCTCCCCCCTCCCCCAGTTCTCCGTTTCTCTCAGCAGTGATGAGGTTTACAGTGGAGTTACAGTCAGCCCGTACGCAGCAGTGTTGATTGTGGTGGACAGGTCCAGTAAACATTGCCTGCGTGATGCTGAGTCAAGTAAATTGTCACTGTGGGTGAGGAGCCAGGGCTTCACTCAAGCCGCACTTGTTGACAACCTCTATCTCTTTGCCCTCGAAGGCCGGCTGTGTAATTTAGGCTGGCAGGGCATCAATTAAGTTAGGCTGGCTGCAGAACACAGAGTGAGGGACAGAAGGGTGAGGATCGTTTGGGCGTGTTTGCTGGGAGTGTGTGCAGCAGAAGAATAGGGAAGTTGTGCAAGGTCGAAGGTGTGGTTGACATTTTTGGCGTGCATTCACAACCCATTAGGATCTGGTCTCACACCCAGCAAACGGTCAAGAATCGTGGTTTTTGAGATCAGTGCTAATAAAGTTGATAGGTTCTTATTTATTGTGGTCAATACTAAAACGGTGCTAACATGCAATTTAAAACATTTGTTGTTCCTGCTGTCTGTACTGCAAGTGGAGTGCACAACTTGATCTGCAACTAAGCAGTCTGCAAATTGAAGGATCACCACTTGATTTGAGCATTAAATTCAGTCAATTGTGCTGTCACTAAAATTGCATTCATTCTGTTTTATTTTTTTCAGGAAATGATGGAGAGGAGAAACAACTTTTGGTGCGTGTGAGGGTGTGTGAGCGTTTTTCTGTTTTCATTTTATTTAAGGAAATTTAAAAATGTAAGCCAGACCTTAAATCCTGATCTTGCAAAGCACTCGATCCAAACACAAATAAACCTTGGTAA
The DNA here is from genome assembly GCF_057381915.1 of Diplotaxodon limnothrissa. NCBI lineage: Eukaryota > Metazoa > Chordata > Actinopteri > Cichliformes > Cichlidae > Diplotaxodon > Diplotaxodon limnothrissa. The sequence continues at coordinate 8,625,306 of NC_140599.1, read as the reverse complement.
TAACTTCTCTAATTCTCTGGATTATTGACACTGATTGTCAGCTTTACTGGCATAACAGGACTTGCAGCAGGCGCAGTCTTGTTAACCACACACCCTTCCAATGTCAGTCCAGACAGCCTCCACCTGCATGACCGCTCCACCGAGTCCACACGCAGCATCCCTGTAGGACACACTATTTTGCTAAAGGGTGTGTGAAAAGGGTGTTTGTAAAAAGCAAACATGGTGTAGGAAAGGCTTGGCTGGTGTCAAAGAGGTGAAGAGTACTGCACGTTCTGCTATTGTTACAGTTCATCGTGGGTACACGAGGTGTGTTGGCAGGTTTGTGATCATGTGATGGGAGGAGCAGGCTTAAGAAGTGTTCCTCTAACCTGTTATTAGTCCAGGACGGTTATTATTGCACTTACGACCGCAAAATAACACCGTATTCAAACTCCTTTTAGCCACACTCCAAGATGGAATAATAGCTGTTTTTATATAGAACACATCTGATGACAGCAATGTGATGTTGGTCCTTGTAAGCAGTGAAATAGACGTGCAAATTTGCTGGCCTAAAAATTTGTGTATAAGAACAGCTGATGTTTAAAAGTGAGCAAAGCAGCTGTCGTCTGTAATTGAAACAGTAACGCAACACGGACTTTGACAAATACAACAACAGGGACTCATCACAGCTACAAGTGTATATTTCCAACACAGCTCAAAACCAAACTCAGACTATACGGTCATTTATTTTTATTCATGCTAGTACTATGAATGAATGAAATTCCCAGGAAATGGTGTATTGCCATTTGTGTTCCCCAGAGGATGAACCCTAATGACTTTGGCACCATCCGAGCTTTAACACTTCTGCCTAGACAGATAGATTTTTTTTTTTTTTTTTTTTTTTTTATTGCCTTTCTAACCTTCCATTTTATACATTTTGGCTATTCTAAAGTATCAAAACACTTGCAGGACTTCTGACTGACAAGTCATAAGTTTTACAGTCAGATCCCGCTTTTATACTGTCTGGTTCTAACCAGTGGCGGAGCGGGGGGGTGGCTTACTGGGCTTAAGCCCGGGTTGTTTTTCAGAAGCCCAGGGTCTTTTGGAGTGTAATTTTTTCATAGTTAGACGCCTGGCTGACAACTGTATAAAACAAAAACTACACACAATATTCGAAGCACATAGTGCACACTGTGGGAATTTACCACTGTGCGTAAATCCCCCCTTATATTGGTATGATCCGAGCTCAGGCACTAAGCGGGGCGGGGCAGCTGCTGCCTGCGAGTGCGCAGCCAGGCAGACAGAGGAGAACTGAAGTTCGACCAGGTACCAAAGCAAATCATTCGTACTGTACAAATAATGTAAATATGATGATGCATCGCGAAAGATTGATATCAAACTGATCACTTGACCCATATTACCTTACTTGCTCTTCCAGTGAATCAACAAATGGTGAAATGAAAAGCCGAACAACAACAATGCTGTTTCTTTAGAGAGTCTTAGCTTACATGTATGTTTATTTCATATTTTCAGTTGCTACCCTCCACGGCTAAATAAATGGGTTTCAGTAATGCACTGATATACAAGAATGGACATAAGGAGCTTCTTTCAAAGAAAACCTCTGGTAGTATTTTATATATTATGCTTTGTATGTTGTTCAGTATATTTCTATGCAAAACAAGTGGAATTTCAATACAATATTTATTAAGTTATGCAGGCTTGTTTGCAAAACAAGGCTAAATAATTATATAAACTTTTCTCAATCTAAATAGTGTTCTTTGATAGAATTAAAAAATTAGTGTAGTGCAGGTCTATGATGATTTTTTAGTGCTACTATCATCTAGTTCTGATTCTGGTTCTGTCTTGGTTAAGTCCTCAGTAGTCCTGATTTTGAACTGTTGTAGTCCTGTTTTAATTCCGGATCAGTTCTTGGTCTGCTTGAATTGGGGTTTAGTCCCTGTGTCTTGATACAGCCCTGATTTTGTTCTGCCTTGCTGCTTAATTAAAAACCTAGCTTAAGGTGTCCTGCATATGTGATATATTTTTTTCCTATATGAAGTCATTCTTTTTTGAACAAAACTCAAAACAGAGCCTATTAATCTTTCAGTCATTTCTACCCCCCCCCCCAAAAAAAAAAAAATCCCATATGCATACTACCCTTTAGGGCTAAGCCCCGGGTGTTTCAAATGTCTGGCTCCGCCTCTGGTTCTAACTAGCAAATATTAGCATGCTAATGCTACAATTTATAGATAGCAAACCCACTGCATGTTGATTCACAACAGTGTTAGCATTTTGGCCAATGCAATGTTGGTTTTCTGGTGCAAGAACAGATCATATGCAGAAGAGCTGAAGCCTTGGTTAGCGAGCTGTATTCATAAATATATTTATGTGTCTTCAGAGACTCAGACGACTGCAAATTAGTGCTATGTAAGCAAAAACTACATTTTCAAACCAAATCTAGACAACCACATCTTATTTACTATACACCAGCCCATATTATCTATTATTTATTAAATCATTTCATTAAAAAACACAAAATGCAACAAATAGTGTGATACAAATAATGTAGCAAGGTAAGGCTTAATAGACAGCAGCTAGCTACAGCTGCTGGTGTTTATCACTCAGGCTGTCATCCTTTAGTAAAAACCAAACAAGTGCTTAAAAAATCCCCTTATATTTTTATTGTAGGGGAAATTATCTACAGAGGCTAAATCAACTTTTGGTTTTTAAAACATACAAGTTACAAAGTTGAAGTTGGGTATTTTAATGTGGTGGTTTATGGGGACTTTAAAGGAGAAGGAGGAAGAGGAGGGAAGGATATTTGGCACCTTTGCAATGGCTTCATTTTTCAGGTTGCCACTAGGGTAAAGATCACACCTGCTAAAGCCACAGAACATTTTCATCGTAATAGTGAGAATATCAACATCTGTCTATGTCTGCGAGCTCACAGAGCTGGAGGTCCACAACTGCACCCAGTATGTTTTAGTGTGTGCTAATACTAGTGCTAGACACAGATTTTAAGAACCCACTAACCCACTATCCGTTTCTGCTGGTTTCAATGGAGTGCAAGTTGCTGTCTCATCCTTCAAGTGCATTGTGAACTTGCAAACAATGGAACCAGGTCTCACGTTGCCCAGGAGGAGCTGCGCACCTGATCCCCTCCAGGGGATTGGCCCTAATCACAGGGACACATGGAGGGACTCTCCCTGTGAGGAGGCACTTGTTGCCAGTCCACTATGACTCACTCACGCTGGCCATGTGCTGCCTGTTCGTGTGTGCGTGTGTATGTGTGTGTGAGGGAGAGGGTGAGGCTTGGAAACAGAAAGCGAGACTGAGAGAGGGACTTTTTAGAAACACAAGAAGGGAGCAAATCAAAAATTAATAGCACAGGCAGAGCAAAAGCAAGCAGAGCACACCTGTTTTACAGATACAGTGCAGGACTGTGAAGGGTCTCTGCTACCACACCACGGCTGATGCCTCCTCCTCGGAGCTTGACATTTACAGTGGGGCAAACTTGAAAAGAACAGAGTGGGGTTGCAGTCCCTGCAGTTGTAATGAGTCACGTTAACATTCAAGTGTGGAGGTCATTTTAGAGGCTGTTGCATAACATGAGTGAAAATTAGCTGCTTTTAAGCGGCACCAGCATAACAATCACTCAATCACCTGAGAGCTGAGCTGACAAGCTGTGTATTTTGGAGAAATGTGTTATTTCAAGAGTGGCTTATCAAAGCAGACACGTTTTAATGGTTCAACAGCCAGAGTTTATTCCCATGCAAGTGTTTTGAAATTTACACTCCCTACCGTGCTCCTGAGGCGAGTCTATTATTGAGTGGCTGCCTTTACCAAAGACATAAATCTGTGGTTAAAGACCGAGGGAGGAGACAGCTGATAAAGCAGGGAGGGATATAAATCTCTATTTTTTTTCCTTCTCTCTCTCTCTCCTCCAGTTTTACATGTCCTGGCAGCACGTACCTATATGGGTGACCTCATGTCTAGAGAGGGGCTTTTCTAATCAAACTCTGCACACCCTCTGTTATATCCGAGGCCTGTCCATCTGTGTTCCGCGGTTTTGTTGTTTTCCTCTCCATGTAGCACCTGGAAAAGCTGCAGGGGAAATCAAGTGCTGCCAACACATTCCAACACATTCCTGCTCTAAATGCCTGGGCACAGCCGCAAATTGCTGGCATTCTCCGATTTAAAGGTGCAGCAGTTTTCTTTGTCTCGCCACACAACATACAACGTGTTCTCATGTAGGCATGGGTGTTCACAATTTATCAGTAACTTAATGGCTAATGTATGACATGGAAGTGTATCCCAAATGTTAGGCCCTTATAATCGCCTTCACTTTATGATTTACAACACACGTGACACTTCCAGTTGTAATTTTACATTTTTTTCCTTATGTACAAGGTCTTGAATAATCAGACCCTATATTATCTTAGATGCGGCATATCACATCAATAAAGAGGAAAACTAGAATGGGAGATAAAGCCTTCTGCTTTCAGGCCACAATTCTGTACAACCAGCTTCCAGTTTGAATTTGGGAGACAGACATCCTCTCTGCTTTTAAGTTTAGGCTTAAAACTTATCTTTTGGATAAAGCTTGTAGTTGGGGCGTGACCATGAACCCTCACTTGGTTGCAATGCAATAGACCGAGGCTGCTGGGGGGTTTCCCATGTTGCACAGAGTTTTTCTTCTTCACTCACCTTTTTCACTCTCTGTGTTTATACACCACTCTGCAATTAATCATTAGTTATCAATACTCTCTGGCTTTCTTCAACAGTGTGTCTTTTGTCCTGCCTCCCTTCAGTTACCCCAGCAGATGGCTGACCCCTTCCTGAGCCTGGTTCTGTCGGAGGTTTCTTCCTGTTAAAAGGGAGTTTTTCCTTCCCATTGTTGCCAAGCGCTTATTCATCTGATTTTGGGGGTTTTCTCCCTAATGTTTTCTCCTAATATATAAGGATTTCTCCTTACATTTTAAGCACCTTGACACAAGTAAAATTGAATGTAAGTGAATTAAATGAAATGCAGCTTTTCCACAAATATTTGAATTACAATCTCAGTATAGTACACCCTTTTGTTTATTTTACATGATGAGTTTTTCAATCTCAGCTGTCAAAAAACTGTCAAAAATTGTTTTGGCTTGGATATTCCTTAGCATTTCTGAACATAACAAAACCATCAGAAAGATGTCCATTATTTCAGCTGGACATGGGGTTTACCGTCAATGAGTCATCGGCACTAAGCCTGTAAGGACTACTCTGGGGGATTAATTAAAGAACTGTTGCTGGGGTTGTTGTTGTTGTTGTTGTTGTTTTTTTTGGGGGGGGGGGGGTACAGAAGGTTGATAGAAAGGTATTTGTACTCCTTATGGATGTGCATATACGCTGAGGGGCCACTTTGTTCAACTATTCATTAGCATAAATGTGTAATCATCCAATCACTTTCCAGCAACGCAACGTGGCATCCTCTAAACAATCTGCTGAAGTTCAAAGTGAGCATCTGAATGGGAAAGAAATGTTATTTAAGTGACTTTGAATATGGCGCGGCTGTTGTTCTCTAGGTGGTTTGATCTGAGTATTTCAAAATAACTGCTGATCTGCTGGGATTTTCCCACACAACCATCTCCAGGGTTTATAGAGAATGGTCTGAAAAAGAGAAAATATCCTCTGAGCAACTGGTCTCTGGGTGAAAATGCGTTATTGGTGCCAGAGATCAGAGGAGAGTGGCCAGATAGGAAGGCAACAGTAACTTAAACAACCCTCATTAAAACCAGTCCATGCAGAAGCATCTCTAAAACCACAATACATCAAGCCTTGAAACACATGGGCTACAGCAGCAGAAGACCACATCTGATGCCACTCTTGTCAGCTAAGAAAAAGGAAACTGAGACTATGATTTGCACAGTTGCAGTAAAATTGAACAATGGAAGGTTGCAAAAATGTTGTCTGGTCTGATGAATCTCAATTATCTCAAACTGGTTTGAGATAATTGATAATTAAACTCGATCCAGTAGAGCGACTTTGAGATTTGATGAAACAGGAGATTCACATCATGGATATGCAGCCAAAACTCAGCACCGGCTATGTTATGCCACGTGTTAATATGGAACAAAATCTCTGAGGAATAGTTGTATTATGAGACAAAACAGTATTTCTTCACATGACAAAAATATATTTTTACTACTATAGCGATTTCTGTTCTAAGACTTAACTGTAACAACTTATTATTTGCAGGTGATAAACTATTTGACCATATTTTTTGTTATGACAGAGATGTGCCATATATTTCATTATGATGTATATTTTTGTTCCTGTTTTTTTAATTGTTGATTGTCGATTGGCTGATTAGACTCCTCAGCGGGTTGTTTACTACTAGCAGGGTCCTGGTGTTGATTTGTTGGGGGTCACACCCACAAATGTCTCAGACATGCATCTGTTTCTGCTGTGCAACAATAAATTTCCTATACACAATGTAATTATGTTCTGCTGCTGATTTGGTGATAAATGTGCTATTGTAAAGAACTGCTGTACAGAGTAGGTTTAGGGGCTCTAGAAATGCGTATTTTGTTAACCTGAATATTAATATATTTTTTTCTCACATTTGCATTTTAACGATTTAATATCAAGATAAACTTTTCCACACACATTGTCCACTCTGTGTTTTGAGCACTGGCGCTTGATTTGCAGTGCTAAATTAAGTTGGACATGTTGTCAGTTGAATTTGGAAAATAACCTTCTCGTGCAAACTCTCCCCCCACACACACACACACACACACACGTATACATCATTCTGAACGAAACAGGCAAAAGATCAAACCATCAAACAATAAGCAATAACTGACAGCGGAAATATGAAACAACTGTTGTTTCGATCTGCAATTCATAAGAAATTGAGATAACTGTCTTAGCAACGTCGTAAATTGTTTAATCATTGCACTTTAAGACTTTTTTTCTTTTTCTTTTTTTTAAAAGAGGAACTATCCTCATTTTTTTTTCCAAACAACAAAACCACAAACTTCAAAAAAAGAAATAATTACTCAATCTTAGCTGCTGGTCCTCCCACCTCCACCCTCCCAGTTCCCCCCAGAGGGAAGCAAGTGCGTCAATGGAGGGTTGGAAAAGAAGAGAAGTAAAGCCTTTTGACTTTCAGGAAGGAAACACATCTGGGGAATAAGGAAAGAGAGAACGGGTGAAAAGAGGAATTAGCATGGAGGAAGAGCAGCTGGCCAAAAATAGTCAGCCTCTGTTTGAGCCTTGCTTTGCCAGAGCCCCTACCACACCTCCTGCCACTTAAACATTAGTCAGCCCTGAACAAGCCTTCGGTGGGTGACTAACTTCTCCACTGAACCCCCCTCAAGTCATGGACTGCACTTCCTCCCAGGTGTCTTAATCCAGCCCAGGGTTGCTCAACTTGAGACCCCCGGTCCTGTCTTTTTTGTCCTATCTTCATCTTCCTTTGAAGTAAAAACACAAGTGCTCTTATAGGACTCAACTGAAGGGTGTGTGGGACTGGAGATACAGATCACTGTGGGCGGCCGGGAATAAGGTAAACAGTGATGTAAACCAGTGACATGATGCTTTACAAAATACATAAACAAAACAAAACCATGAAAAACTGAGATAACAGGAGTTAATATGATTGAGATTTAAGTTATTTTAAGAGAAGCCAGGGGAAGGGAATGAGTAAACATGTGCATTCCTATGGGCAGAAACCCATCTTTAAAAACAGGAACTCTGGTCAAGCAAATATGGTAAAGCCAGATGTAAGGCGGTGTTGTGACCAGACTGGTTTTGGATGGGAAGGACCGGATGTTTGACAGACATTTCATCTCGTCGCAGGTGTTCAAGTAGCACGGTGGACTTATTACACAGTAACTCACTAGGTTTGCCAAAGCAAACAGGAAGCAGTGGCAGAGTTTCACTGTGATTGGTCACTTAAGTTTGATTTGTGACGATGACTAAGAATGCAGGAAGGAGACGGAAAGGGACTGGGTGAATTTCAGAGTACCAAGGAGAGGGTGTACGTGAGTGACAGCATGGTAATGATACCAGAAGGAGACTTCACCTGCTTATGAACGACTAGAAACAACCATGACATTCCCACTCTTTAGCAAAACAAAAACAGAGGAATACCTGTACACGCTCCCAAAGGCTGGATCAAAAGTCAACAGGCTATATATAAAGAATTGAGCTACCATTATCCTGCTATTTTAAAATATGTGTGTTCATTACTTAGAAAGCATGTCTTATTGGATACATTTTGTATTAGAGCAGTCATGCAGCGTGGATTGTAGGCTGTGGCGTTGCCAGTTGGGCAACAAGCTGTTCTCTATGGCTATTTGTCAACTAGAGCCATCCAGTGGTGCTTTGAGGTAATCTGAATAGTACAAAAAAAAAAATCAGCGGGGCTTTCAGCAGAGACGCTGGACAGCCACTGCTGGAATTTTTTTAATGAAATGCAGCCGCTAACAATGAATAAATAAGCTGTTGCTAGTAAAATATGCCAACATATTGCTAATTAGTGCACCAGATAACTTCCCATTACAGGTAAACTTGTTTACAAGTGGATACAAGTACTACAGTTTCAGCATTACATCCTAAGACAAAGTCAACAACACTTGGCCTTGTCTGACCCTGTAAAAGTTGACTTTAGACATCTGAAATTAACCAGGAGCTTCTTTGTACAATAATAGTAGTAGTACATTTATGTGGTTGCCAATGTGGATGGACCCACATGTTTGATTTGGCACATAGGATGCCCCCTCCCCCTCCCGTTTATCTGGGCTCAGGCCCAGCACTAGGAGTATATTAGCTTTTCTTGAATTGGGATCTTTCATATGTAAGACCAATGTGTTAACAACAATAGAAGTAGTAGGAGATGTAGTGCTTTTGCATCAGTCTCAGTCCTTGGATGGAGTCCTGCCACCCATCCTCACTTCTCAACAAACTCTTTGCCTTGGCTTTTAGAAGCTCCTTGCCAACAGCAGTAGCCATAACTGGGATGCACTGGTTGGATCACAAGTTAAACTAGTTGAGAGTAAAGCACTGAGACTCTGGGGTTTATGTATTAGACAAAAGAACATGGTTATGTTGATTATATGGGACAACTAATTTATTTATATAGTTAAATAGTGGTGCCTGAAATTACAGTCGTGCTAGCATGTGAGTGCCAAGCAAAGGATAAAGAGCCGTCATGGAAAGGCTCTGAAGACATTGTGGCCATCTATGGCCCTAAATTTGCAAATTTGAGATCCCTTCTATAGCAGTTTGATAGGATCCAACACAGTTTTCCATGTGCAAGCAATTGAAAACAATTGGTTGATGGAATTTCTTAAATTAAAAGCTCCAGAAGGACAAACACATTTTGGTGCTTGTAAATGAAATAATACAAATAATATGCATAAATCTCAAAATGCAAAATGCATTCTTGCCTTTAAATGCTTGTGAATCTCAGTCCAAGTAGTAAAGGGGTGATCTCTTTCTATTTTTAAAATGTTAAGATACACACTAATATCAGAAAGAAGGGGGAAAGCGCTCATTTAGAAAAATAGGAGTGTGGTTATATAGAAAACAGAAAACAGTGTAAAAAATCAATGAAGTAAAATTTAAATGGAGAGCATAATAAGTATATTCTTGCAAATTAAGTAAGTTTGAGGGTACTGAAATATTTTTTGACACAGTTGGAAATTATGAGTCTTAACATCACTAGTACACTAGTTACTTAAAAAAAATTCTAATATATTTTCTGTATCATGTCTATCTAGCTACCTTGACCTGAACCCTACTTTAAAAGCTAATTCGTCAGCTCACTAGCATCCCCCGGCTGAATAAAGGGTAAATAAATTACACTCGGAGATGGTCAGCATTTAAGCAACATCATTATAGCAGATTAAAAGAAAAACAGCGTATTATCGCGATAATTACTATTTTTGACTGCGACTAGACAAGCTGACCCAAAATATAATCCATCGTCTTGGAAACGCTCTAATACGGAAGCTCGCGAGGCCCACAGGAGCCGAAACGCGAAGGTTGTCAGGAGCAGCAGGAGGAGGCCACGGCTGGACAGTGTCTGACGTGGAAAGTGTCAGCACTGAGTAAGAAACTTCGGGCCAAAACAAGCCTCGAGAACAAAATCCCCCCAGTTCTCTGTAAGCTCCTGCGGGTTTCACAGAGGACAGCACAATGAGTCTGGATAAGGCGAAGCTGTGTGATTCACTGTTAACCTGGGTAAGTTTGACAGTAGCAACATTTCGAGCAAGGCTAACCGCCGGCTAAGAGGTGTCAGCAGGTGTTAGCAAATGTGGAGAATTACGGCTTTACTTTTGGAAGTTGTGGGCTCACGTAATCGATAAGGGGCATCTTTACTGACTTGGTCAATTAAACGCTTGGTGTTTTAAGTTGTAAGCTAACTGTCACTAGCCAGCCGAGCTAATTGGCTTTGTGAACACATTGGAGGTTTGCTCCTGGTGGTCTGCTTTATCTCTTATCCATGTTAGCAAACTGACTGCATTGTCAGCAAATTAACTGCCAGAAAAACAAACCCAAATAGCTTAGTGTAAGCTGAGAGGCCTAAGGAGTAATGTTAGGCTATCCAACACAGCCACGTTATTTTCAAAGCTCAGAGCAAATCCACCTGTTTGGCTCCTTTCTACAAAGAGGTGTGAAGACTTGGACTGAACTAAGACACCAACTAATAATAGCATACTAAGCAGGGCTGTAATCCCCCATTGCTGCTTAGTATTTTTTTTTTTTTAATTTAAGTTATGTTTAGAAAGCTTGAGCAGCTTTACACAAAATCCCCAAATACATAAATCCCCCTTCTTTCTTTAAATTGGAAAGTTTTTAAAAATGATCTTGAGCAATTGTTCTTTAGACTTTCTGAAGGTCTTTCAAAGTTTCTTTTAACATCGGCTACTTTTTTACTCATTGTCCAGTCCAGTCCTCGTATCTGACCATTCTCAAAGAAATGTTTTTGTGTTTTTAAGCCACTCAACACTGACCTATGAATTATTCAAGCATAAAAAGACACCCAACTCAACGGATGAGCTAGTGTTGTCTACACAGACAAAATAGAGAACCAGTTTTAAATTGTATCTTTAGGCTTTACTAGCAGCAATATAACTTGTTCCTATTCCCAGTGATAACACAGGTTGACAGGCATAAAATGGTATTTATATAAAGAAGGTGATTCACTAAGAGCTGTTGGCTGAAAACTTCACATCTCAGCATGGTGTGCAGTGTGTCCTTAAAAATGTAAGGAAACTGAACAGGTCGCGGACAAAAGATGTATCAAGGATCAAAGAAGACTATATACAGCAGAGGAGCAGAATATAAAATCGTGGCCTTAAACAATAGAAAAAATTAGATGCATCAAGTTGACCCATCTACTGATTACTGATCAGAAATAGTCTCAGTGGAAATGTGGAGGTCAAGAAGCCATTCTTAAGGGAAGAAGGCAAGGACAGAAGGCTGAGCTATGCCAAAGTGGAACTGAATTTAAAATGGGTGGTAACAGATCTGGTGGAGTGAGTTAGAAAGCAGTAAAAATTCATTCTTTTTACTGCTTTTTTTTTTTTTTTTTTTTTTTTTAAATACTGTAAAAATTCAGCCTAAATCTGAACAAAATTTTGTTCAGATTTAGGCTGCTCTACAGAGGAGATCAGGAGAGAGTACAACAGTGAGACTCTACAGTCATCTGTAAAACACAAGGAAGGCTCTGTATGGTATGGTGTTGGCTTTCAGTCAATATTTTTGGGATCTTTTCAAAATTGATGGAACTATGAATGCAGAAAAGTGTAATACCATCTGGGAACCATCTAATTGGTAATCATTCTATTTATCAGTATGACAGTGATCTCAAACACCCTGGCAATGCAATGAAAGCATACCCAAATAGAAAAACACACAAGACAACACCATCAGTCATGGATTGGCTTCCCTAGAGTCCAGTCACCAAACATTAAAGCATTGTTCTGTTCAAGATGATTCCACAAATGGCAAATACCAAATATGTATTTTCAAGTTTGTTAGAATTGTATAAATCACGTTTTCCCCAATTTACATTTATGTTTGTCGACGTTTCAATAAATCACTGCACCCATTTTCCTAATGATTCAAGATTTTTGCACAGTGCTGTTTAGAATGGGGATATTAGATTCATTTATTTAATATAGTAATGTTTTCACCCTGGTTTAGTTTAATGTAATGTTGCTGTACATTAAATGTCAAAACATTGAAAGGTTTCTTTCTTTAATGACCAGCTCTTTAATGTCTTCACTCTCAGTTACAGACATTTCAGGTGCCATCGTGCAACAGCAAGCACGACCTGACAAGCGGAGTGGCCATTGCACATGTACTGCACAGAATGTAAGCACAAGCAGTATGTCACCAGTGTTGTTTCCACTAACTGCACGATTGTCTTCTGGAGATTCATTCAGAACTTACTCACTGAAATTTGCTTATCTGTATAATTTTGGATTGCCATTAAGTCCATTATCTATGCAAAATGTAGCCAGTTAAACAGTAAATGTTACCCAGACATGGCTCTGAATACCTCAGGCATCGGTGTGATTTTGTTTTTTTTTTAAATAAATAAAGTGATGTGTGCAGGCTTAATCACATCAACCAATTATTGGAAAATACACATTTGGAAAACAGATTTTTAATCAACCTATTTTAGCTGTAGCTGCTTCCCATGCTGTGTAGCTTTTAATGAATAGTTTTACTCTGTCATTGTGCCTGAAGGGACAGAAACACAGGGTCTCACTGCCCTGTGGTCTTGTTATCAATCTCAGTATCCAGAGATGTCGTCGTTACAATTCTCTTGTGCTCTCATTAACAGAGACCCTTCTTGGTTTAATGAGACATGGCTAGGCAGGATCAAGGAGGAGAGCGGGGCCAACTGGCGCCTCAAGGTAATTTGTGAAACAGCATGATATGACAGAACACCCTGTAGTTATCTAGAATGACTAAAATCAAAGATCTTTTTTTAAATTCTTCTGCTTGATTAATGAAAGTGTTACGATTGTAACCCCGTTTCATTCTTTCAGGTCAGCAATTTGAAAAAGATTCTGAAAAGCATGATGGAATATTATCACGATGTAAGAAACTTTTGCTGATTTGGCCTTCATTTTTCATGTGCTGCTTGACTCGAGCCTACCAGCTCACTTTTCTGTTTCGTGAACAGGTGCTCGGTCACCAGGTGTCTGATGAGCATATGCCAGACGTGAACCTGATAGGAGAGATGGGAGATGTCACAGAACTGGGAAAGCTGGTACAGCTCGTGTTGGGTTGTGCAGTCAGCTGCGAGAAGAAACAAGGTAGGCCTGTACACAAGTACATTTCTTCTGCTTTCATTTAGGAATAAATGCCTCATAATCACTGCTGAGAAGATATTTGTCAGCATGAAAACACAAAAACGCAATTCAGTGATCTCAAGTCATTTAGAAATGCTCACACGGACGGCAACTTTATTTAGACAACAGCTGTATTTAGCAGCTGGCCACTCACTTTATACCCAACTGCTTGCAAAGCATAATATGACATGACATACTATCATGGTGGCCAGATGGCCTTGTTTTCCTCCTCCATCCTTGAATAGACACTTTCTGGATTTTTTTTTCATAAATTTTTGCAAATGTTTAAAAAAAAAAATGGACTGACCTCTTGCCAACATAAACATTCATTAGGGGATTAGGAGCAACATTAGGAGACGTGGCTGCTGGTTAACTGCTATATATGGCAACTGTGTTGAAGCACAAGATTAAAAGGTGCTAGAATCAGCATTCTTGTTATTATAGTAAATACATTTTATTCTGCTGAGTTGTAGAAGTAAAGAAGATGTCTCACACTTGTGGGTTTGCTTTTCAATAGCTGGGAAAGGCAGTGACTAAACTGCTATGAGATCTAGAAGAAGGGAGGGGGAAACAAATTTTTCAAATGTGGAAATTAATTGCTGCACAACTATGCCAGTAATTGGCACAGAGTGTGCAAGTGTGAGCACCTCCTGAAAGTTTTCTGGTCTGCAGCATTTGGATGTGTGTTAACACAATACCACAGTCTTTCCAGTGTGAACATCCTATCAAATTCACCCCAAGGACAGACTGTTCAGCACTCAGAGAAACGGCAAATAACCGAAGATCTACATCTCAGACACTACAGAACTCAGTCAACATGTTAAATGTTGATGTTCAAGACAGCGCAATTAGAAAAAGACTAAAGGAGTATGGCTTGTTTGCAAGGGTTGCAGCAGAGAGCCTCCTTCATCTAAAAGGAACATGGCAACACAGCTCAGGTTTCCAAAGCTGCATCTGAAAAAGCCTTAACGATGTCCTTTGGACAGATGAGACCAAAGTGGAAATGTTTGGCTATAATGCACAACACCACATGTGGCGAATAGCAACAACCGCCTCACACCAGCTGATAGCACGGTGGTGGAGGGGTAAATGTTTGGACGTGTTTTACAGCCACAAGACGTGGTTAACTCAGTCATTGAGCTGACCATGAACTCCTCTGTATACCAAAATATTCTAGAGTCAAATGTGAAGCTTTTGACAGCTAAAGCTTAGCTGAAATTAGGTCATGCAACAGGACTCTGGTCCCAGACAATCTACAACAGAATGACTGAAAAGGCAACAACAACAAAAAAAATCAAGGTGCTGCAATGATCCAAAGTCCAGAGTTCAACCTGATTGAAATTCTGTGGCAGGACCTTAAGAGCTGTGCATAAATGAAATGCTCAATGAAATGAAATGAAGCAACACTGTAAAGAAGAGTAGGACAAAATTCATCCACAGTGATGAGAGTGATAAAGTCATACCAGAACTAATTGCTTCAAATTATTGATGTTAAAGGCTATTCAAGCTACTGCAGGATGGAGTGTATTAAGTGTTTGGCATAGACTGCTGCATAGAGTACTAACATAAGAAGACTCATTTAATCATACATGCATATACTGCAGGGGTGGGGGAACTCCAGGCCTCAAGGGCAAATTCTAGATCTGTCCTTGATCCAAAACAGCTTGTTTAAATGGCTAAATAACCTCCTCATCGTGTCTTAAAGTTCTCCAGAGGCCTGGTAATGAACTACTCATTTGACTCAGGGTGAGATCTAAAACCTGCTAGACCCTCGAGGCCTGGAGTTCCCAACCCCTGGTATACTAGATTGTTGGCTTAAGGTGGTTCATTAGTTATAAAGCTTTCCTTTGAAAATGAATATTTTTTTGTTCCTCATTTCACAAATGGCAGAAAGATCGACCCATCCAGATGTGCACTCTTTTTACTTCCTTCCTGTGAAATAAGCAGTGTTGGACATTTTGCATCTTGCATACAGAAATACACATTTATTAAACTGGTGATAATGATGGAGACATGTTGGCATTCTCAAAAAAAAATAAGGTGTATGCGGTGCTCTTTCTTCTTTGGAGAGGTAAATGTTGGTGGCTTGAAACAGAAAAAGTTGGAACAGTTGTTTTTCTCTCAGTTATGGTCTGATCAATTTGTTGACAAGCTGTTTTCCCGTTACTGATAACAGCTCATGAGACAAAAAATGGTCAGGTCAGTTTCACAGAAAATTGACTGTAAAGCTGAGTTGATTTTTACAGCAGTGGTTTGACTTTCATGGGAGCGTGTGTGTGTGTGTGTGTGTTAATCTGTATTTGGCTGAGACTTCACTGGCCTTTGTTGTCTTCTAAACGCAGAGCAAATCCAGCAGATAATGACACTCGAGGAATCTGTCCAGCATGTTGTGATGACTGCCATTCAGGAAGTGAGTGAGCCTCTTTTTCTTTCCTCTTGGTTTACCCTGATTTGCATTAATCCAATTCTTAGTCACGGTTAATTCAAAATCAAAGAAGTCTGGATAAACATAAGACTAAAGAGCATCCCACAGACCCCTACTCTATGCTATTTACAAAGATGCGTTTACTGTTATCACCACCAAAGGGACTGTAAAAACCTGGATCATCTTCCAAGGTTTTTACCAAACAAGGTTATTCAGAGAACCAGATAAATCTGCCTTTGGCAAAAGACTGTTATTTTATTTTCCCTGTGGTTGCATTCATTGACTCACTTTCCTGTTTTGTTTTAGCTCTTATCGAAGGAGCCGTCATCTGAACCGGGAAGCCCAGAGACCTACGGGGATTTTGACTATCAGGTAAAAACCCACAACATATTCATTCCCCTACTTGTTTTTTACTTAGATTTGCTACATCCTGTGTTTGTGTTTACTCCCCACTGCTTTGATCAGTGTCAAATATCCTCTGTCTGCACGTCTTTTATTCGCAGTCCAGAAAGTATTATTTTCTGAGTGAGGAGGCAGACGAGAAGGAGGACCTGAGCCAGCGCTGTCGACACCTTGAACATCAGGTTGGTTTACTAAACACGGTTTTGATCATACTTGGCAAACATTTGCTGAGACTTTAAAGATATAATCCTAAGATTTCACTTCAGGTCAATTTGGCAATCAAGTCGGTGGAAACTGAAGAGACACTCTTTGAGCACACATTGGTTCAACAAATGGTTTTGTTGCACAAGCATCATCTGATTAAGGCCAGTGCTTTTCACACAAGACACAGTAGAGTTACAGCAGTATGTCAGCAGTGCTGGCAAGTTTCTGTGCAACCCTGCTAAAAGTGCTTTAAATCTATCATTTTGGTCCTTCATGTCTTTTTCCTGTGAGTACTTGAGTATAAATTCCACTTTTGTTTAGTTTGAACTCGTTTAACAGGAGATGGAGCAATAAGCATGATTGAGTACAGAAGTACGCTATAAAAACACTGAGACAAAAACCATACAACACTAATGTTGCAGTCCACCTATACATGGCCTACATTTATTGGTTAAATTTGATGGGTGTACCAAGTTTGGATGGTTCCCACCTTGGCCGGAGGGGTGTACTATAAAGCAAGATTATTGGATTATTCAGGTTAAAATCAGCGTTTTCAATGTCTGGAAAGTGGCTCCCTTTTCCCTGGCTACAATACTCTGGTAACTTATGTTAAACATACAACCTGGTCCAGAGCACATTATGTTCCTAGTTGAAAGCGCCACATTTTTACTTATTCCAGCATGCTTTAAGTGGGATAGAAAATGGTATGTTACAGGTTGACAAATTGCATCTATAAACCCTAACACAGTGGTGTCCAAACCTTTACTGTTTAAATGTATAAGGTTTACAGTTTCAGAGTTGTGTGCAGCTCTCACGTTAGAAATAAACAGCGGAACGCAGCTATAGAATGAATTCAGTAAATATGAATTTACTTCAAGATGATATATTTACTACGTTGCATGCTTGTGATGATATCGAGTTTGTAATATTAACATTAATGTGTTTAATTGTAGTAGTAGAAGTAGTATAACATTTCATGTCAGACAAGAGAAAGTCTGACTTAACAAAGAAAGTTGATCGTCGCTTTCTGGGGTTTTAGGTTTAGGCTTTAACAGAAAGCCGGGCTTTTTTGACTTGCCTCATAGGACACCCCTCAGTTCTCACTTGTAAAGAAGATTTTGAGCTCAGTGTGTAAGAATATAAAGAGTGGATAGCAGAATAGCTGTTGCTGGGGAGAAATGGTTTGATTGCATGGAAATCTTGAGGATTATAACTTTAAGATGAGTCTCGGGTTTGTTTTATCAATCTTTGAGCTGTTGACTTGAAATTTGAAAAAATAATGCCATTTCATCTCTGCCTACCAGATTTACAGACTCTCAGAGGTTTAGTTTTGCTGTATTTTTTTATTTATTTATTTTTTAGAGAAGCATGTTGCGTGTGTCTGTGCCTGCAATTTATTTGTGCTCTGGCCTTTTATTGATTAGCCAGCCAAAGGCTTTGTTTGTGTTCCCTTGACTTGTTTTTGCACCACTGAATGTGAGCGGACTAATTCAGACTTTTTTCTTTTTTTTGAAAAAGAGGATCCCAGTCGATAGTTGCATAACATCAAGATAAAACTGACACGTTGCCTTGGGATGGAGCAGTAGCCAACTATAATTTGTACTGCTCCCAGCCCACCTGTTTGTTTACTTACTCGGCCCACGCATTAGGGATTAGTCATTTGTGTTGTTTTGAAAGCTATTTACTGTTACTGGTTTGGTGCTAAAGCATGCAATCTGTCCTTAAAGTTCAGTGTAGGGTTTTGCTGTATTCAGACTGGAAAGATATCCTGCAGGTAAGTATGCGCTCCCCTCTCTTAATATTGGAATGCAAGCTTGTTTAACTATGAGCGCCGTTCAGTCTGACACAAACATTTAAAAGTAATGCAGCTCTAAACCACAGCCGGCCCTTTCCTCAAACCAACCACCGTCATCGATGTAGATCTGTTCTCCTGCCGACTATTAATGTTACACATGTATTACTTACGGTCCTCAATGAGCTCTGCATACTCGTCTGCTCATATCATGAGGATCTGCTTTGAACCCTGGGGGTAAAGCTAACAACTGCACTACTGAGAATGTTCCATCTGCTTGAGATCATTGCACACCAGCTGACTAACACACATTTTACAAAAGAGCTTGTGATATTACAGCAAAGCATGTGTTTAAGGTCCTCTTTGCACTGAAAGTGGTGAGTTATCGCTGTTTATCTTGTTTTCCTTCATGAATCTGTTGTGTCCTTGCACTGTGGCTTTTTTGTATATAGGCTGGTTTTTTTTGCTGCTTTTTGTTATGCTTCAATCTCGACCTTTCCTCTATTGTGTCTCCTTGTCCTGTTTTTCACCCCTTTTTAAAGCTGTAGCTCACCTTCCGTCTCTTCTCTCTCAGCAGTCCACTGCACACTCAATCTTTACACCTCTTTTTGCAATGTTTGTGCTCCGTTTCTCTCTCCCACCCCCCTCCGACAGCTGTCAGTGGCTCTGGAGGAGAAGATGTCCCTGCAGGCAGAGACGCGCTCCCTGAAAGAGAAGCTCAGCCTATGCGAATCTCTGGACGCCTCCACCACTGCCATCACTGGCAAGAAGCTGCTGCTGCTGCAGAGTCAGATGGAGCAGCTTCAGGAGGAAAACTACAGGTACAAGTGGTACTTAAGTACTTAGGAAAACAACCCGGGGTTTATAATGAGTGTCTCAGTCATTAACTCTTTAAAAAGATGTAGTAGTAGTAGTAGTAGTAGTAGTAGTGGTGGTGGTAGTATAAAATTTCAGCCCTCGTTCATAACATATGAGTCAACTTTATAAAGACATGCAAATCAGATGCCGTTGAGTCAGCTGTTCCTTTGAGTGTCTTTCAAAGTGCATATCCAGTCATATTAACCACTGTATATCTCAGACTGGAGAACGGCAGAGACGACATGCGTGTGCGGGCAGAGATACTGGAGCGCGAGGTGGCTGAGCTGCAGCTACGGAACGAAGACCTGACCAGCCTGGCGCAGGAGGCCCAGGCCCTCAAAGACGAGATGGACATCCTCAGGTGAGAGCAGCTCGAACAGATCGAGTTCAGTTGATCATGAAAATGTAAACAAGCCAGTTAAACAGTGGTTATTATGTAAGGAGTGGTGTAGGCCTTTTTGCAAGCTCACAAGTTTGTAGTGAAAGAAACTGCAGAAAGTTGCGCTTTGTGGGCGTTTGGTCACATGGACACTAAGTGTTTGTGTTCATGCTCTGCAGGCTTTTTTGAATGCATTACATTCACAGTTTACAAGTGTTTTACATATAAAGGTTTTCCTTGTGTCAAAACGGGTAATTGTAAACATTTGCTAACAACTTCTGCTGAGCTACTACTTCAGGAACTGTGAATAAAACAACTGCCAACAATCAGAAGGTCCTGCTAGTAAATATTGTATGTGAATTACAGGGTGCAATGCTTCTTTTATTATACAAAGATTGTTTTAAATATATTTGCTTCTGTCCAACAAATTCAGTGTTTCCTTCTGTTTGAGTAGTAGTTGCAAAAAACAGTGGATGAGTTGAAGTTTCTTGGCATATTTGAAGATTGATCTCTGTAGAAGAGGCAAAAACTTTAAACAGTTTTGATCCTGAGTCCAAAAGTATCAATACACATACTAATACAGTGTTGGTAAATTCTTAATATCAAGAATGTTGATAATGACGAGCCTTTTCCTTTAAGTAGTAGTTCAAACTGATAATAGATGAACTCACAGAAGCAACCCCATGCTGCCCACACACAGATGTCCATTCTGCTCTCTCTGACATCTGTGTTGATAATACAAATTTTCATGCATTGACACCGGCTTGCGTCAGAGTACACATCTACATGGACGCATTGTGTTAAGTATAACTCATATTCCTCTGCTGTTGCTCGATGCCTCCCACGCTATGCTTTCCTTCCCCCTCAGGCACTCGTCTGACCGGGTGAACCAGCTCGAGGCGATGGTGGAGACGTACAAGAGGAAGCTGGAGGACCTGGGAGACCTGCGCAGACAAGTGCGCCTCCTGGAAGAGCACAACACTGTGTACATGCAGCGCACGTGCGAGCTGGAGGAGGAGCTTCGCAGGGCCAACGCTGTCCGCAGTCAGCTGGACACCTACAAGAGACAGGCAAGCTGTGCTTTTGCCTGTTCCTGTGCTGGGACATCCAAGAGATGCGAAACACATTCTGGCTCGTACACGTGTTTGGAAACCCTTTTCATTTATTTATTTATTTATTTATTTAAAATAGAGCACTCTGGCTGACTGTATGCTCTCTGACTTGTAGGCTCATGAGCTTCACACCAAGCACTCAGCAGAGGCCATGAAAGCTGAGAAGTGGCAGTTTGAGTACAAGAACCTTCACGACAAGTACGACGCACTGCTGAAGGAGAAGGAAGTGAGTCGGAGAGTATTTTTGAGAAATTAAAAATAAACAGTTTTTATATGGGGGGAAATGTGCACATGGTCTACAGAGTGTTTTTGTACACTGAGGCCCTCTCATTTCCCTCTCAGTCTAGTAATAGTTTTGATTTCAGTGATGACAAATGATGTTTAGATTGGCGTTTGTTGTGATCATTACAGAAAGCACTTCCCTACATGGAGAATTGTGTCCTGGTAGATACTGTACTATTCTTCAGCGGACTCCCACATCCTGTGTCAATTCTAGTAGCTTCTGCAGTCAAGGAGTGATTAATTTTCTCGCTTACTTGTGGGTGTAATTAGGAAATGTGCTAATATGACGTGGATACTTGTATTTGCTCTGTCTCTGTCTGGACTGCATCGCATCCAAGTCCAGATATAGAAAACCTGACGCTACATGGATCTTAAGGCCACTTAAGGTGTTTTGGTGTCCTTTGTTTTCCAGCGTCTGATCGCAGAAAGAGACACACTGCGGGAGACAAACGATGAGCTCAGGTGTGCACAAGTCCAGCAGAGGTATCTCAGTGGAGCAGGTGAGTTGAAAGCATAGGTATGGCTAGAAAACACCTAAAACAATGGGCTTTACTGAGAAATATGTCACGCACTGTTGGAGGAAAAAAATTAATAAAACATAAGGAAACTTGGAAGTTGGACCCTCTTCTTCCTTTAGAACAGCCTTAAATCTCTGTGGCACAGATTCAGGAAAGTGTTGGAAACATTTCTCAGAGATTTGACATGATAGCATCACACAGCTACTGCAGATTTGTCAGCTGCACATCCATGATAATCTCCCGTTCCACCAAATCCTAAAGGTGCTCTAGATCTGGTGACTGGACACTACTTGAGTACAGTAAACTCTGTGTTTAACTCATTCACTGCCAGCCATTGGCAGTGAATGAGTTAAACCCATTGACTCATTCACTGCCATTGACGGCTATAGACGTCAATGGCAGTGAATGAGTTAAGAATGGTGTGTCATCCTGCTGTAAGCAACCATCAGAAGATGGTCACACTGTGGTCATAAAGGGGTGGACATGGTCAGTGAGACACATGAAGAGACTACACAGATCACTCCTAATTAAACTAAAATCACTTTTCTTTCCCATTCAGATGTTCAGTCCACATCTACATACATAGATGCTTTTTGTTGCTGTCATGTGATTGGCTGATTAGATATTTTTGTAACTGAGCAATTAAACTGGTGTACCTAATAAAGTGGCCAGTGAGTGTAATGGTAATACTAAAGAGTGTAACTTTTTTGGGGGGGGGGATTGTAAACATTTACAGTGAAAAAATTTCTCAGGCTGAAATTGGCCTTTTTAGTAAACGTGGTCAAGTGTCCAGCTGACAGTGTGTGCGAGTCCTCCATCCAAATGCAGTCAGATAACAGTGGTTCTGGTTCAGAGGTCGTCATCCTCTGCACCGCTTACTAGAAAGGAAGCAAAGAACCTTCTAAAGACTGATTCAGCTCCACAGCCATAATTCAGTTTAATTTCTCTATCACAACAGTCGCCTCAAAGTGCCTCGTATCATATTTTTCATTATTGAGCTCCTTATTTTATTCTGTTAATCGTTTTAAATGTAGTTCAGTTCTATTGAATTTGGGATCTTCAGTGTGATTTCTGTGCAACTATTTTGTTTTAAGGGGGGGTTTGTTTGTGCTGTTTCACTTTATCAAACTGATTTGGGGTTGGGGTATTTTGTTTGGTTGTTTGTTGTTGTTGTTTTTGGGGGGGGGGGGGGGGGGGACACAGGAATTACTCGACTTTTGCGATGATTTGTTTGTCTGACTGTCTTTCTCTCTGCAGGAGGCTTGTGTGACAGCGGTGACACGGTTGAAAACCTGGCTGCAGAGATCATGCCAACTGAGATCAAGTATGTCTGTTTGCACATTTCAATGTTTTCTTTTGTTTGGTGTTTTTTAACCATAATAAGAAGGCCGTTTTATTTTAAGTCTACACAAACATGCCTCGGTGTAACTTTCACTCACGCACTCACTCGTGCCATGTGTACATTCTTGCTAACACAACCACAAAAGTTTATTTTTAGAAAGTGGACGTTGCGTGCCAAATGGCGACACATGGCGCGTTTGGCCTGGGCGTTGGTGGATAGAAGTTTCGTTCATGCTTCCATTTGCAGCCGCCATTCTCTAACCCGTTTATTTTATCCCCGCCCCTCTTTTTCCCTTCACCTCCTGTCGCCCCGCTCTTATCATTGCTGCTTTGACAGGGAGACAGTTGTTCGTCTCCAAAGTGAAAACAAGATGCTGTGCGTCCAAGAGGAGACCTACCGACAGAAACTTGTGGAAGTTCAGGCTGAGCTGGAGGAGGCTCAACGCAGCAAGAATGGGCTAGAAACTCAGAACAGGTAGGGGTGTGTGTGTGTCCGCACACTCTTCTTTCAGCAGTGTTAAATAACCAGTCTGCTTCTAGGCCACCATACTGTGCGTTCCTGGACATTAAGCTGGTTGTTTGGCTGATAGGAGGAGTGATATCTGCCTAAATGTCAACTCACCCTCTGGACTGTGTGTTCAACTGAACTGTGTGGGCTGGACTGGAGGATAGACAAGCAAAAAGCCAGATTGTCCCTCGACTCAGTGTGTGTGTGTGTGTTTACATGCCTGTGGGCATGTGGACATGTGGGTGGACTGTGTGTGTGTACGTTTGTGTGTGTGTGTTAGTGTGTGTGTGTGTGTGTGTGTGTGTGTGTGTGTGTGTGTCCATTGCAACACCAGGCCCAGGGTGTGGGAAGCATCCTCAGCAACAGTACCAGGAGGAGAGGAGTGGAGTGAGCATGCTCAGTAGAGCAGAGCAGTGAATGGCCAGGCGGCACAGTCGGTGCCTGCAGCAGATGTACAAGGACCCACTTGATACTTTGCAAACATCTTCCACCCACAGTAGCAGCAGCTTAATAAGTTTGTGTTGCATCTTTCACGTCTTTTACCATCTGCCTCTCTATAAACCCTTTTCCTTCTCTAGTCATGCCCCCTCCCCCACACACCTCCCTCCTTTTGTTTTTTGTTTTTTTCCTCCTTCTCTTCCCAACCTTTCCTCTCATTCTTACCCCATGTTTCCTTTATTTTCCTCTTTCCAAGGCTGAACCAGCAGCAGATCTCAGAGCTGCGTTCTCAGGTCGAGGAGCTCCAGAAAGCACTCCAGGAGCAGGACAGCAAGAACGAGGACGTGAGTAGAAAGACCGGTTTGCTTCTCATCTGCCCACTTCTGCTATTACATAACTCAACACAATCAAGCTGACAGAATATTGGCAGCATATACACAGTGTGCAACTGACTTTTTTTTTCTCATCAGTTTTACCTTGAAGAAGTGAAATATAAGATGCGAGATTAAATTCTAACCAACAAAGTCATTTATTATGTATATGCTCAAGTCATTGAAGGGTTTTAGCTGGCATGGTATTTATATGGCACACTGAGTATATTGAAACGATTAGTTCTGAAATCACTCTGCCTTTGAGGACCGCATTGTTTGTTCTCCTACTTTGATACATGTTGTGTGGGAATTTAACCCGTGTTTGCTGTGGTGATTCACCGGTAACGCCTGCCCCTCTGTGTCTGTCTCTCTCCGCCTGCCCCCACCGATCAACTCTGCCAAAATCAGGCCATCGTAAGTACGGCCCGCCCTCTCTCCAACTGGCCTATGATTTGACTTTGACACCTTGACTTTCACAGTTTTGTGTGTGTGTGTGTGTGTGTGTGTGTGTTTTTTAAATGTGCCGTTTTAAGTACAATGGATTTTAAGTTTCTTTCTTTCTTTTCTTCTTCTTTGAAGTCGTCCTTATTGAAGAAAAAGCTTGAGGAGCACCTGTGAGTATTATTTTTCTGCTGCTTACTGATGCCTGTCTGCCTTCTGTGCTGCAAACAAAAGTGAACTCACACAAGTGTCGATGTGTGTACTGTTCCAGGGAGAAGCTCCAGGAGGCCCAGTCAGACCTGCAAAAGAAAAAAGAGGTCATTGATGACCTGGAGCCCAAAGTAGACAGCAACAGTAAGGAATGTCATGTAGATGGTATTCAGAAGAAGTTCAGCTTTGTTCCTTTCCTAAACACAAATTTGTTTTTCCTTCTAGTGGCTAAGAAGATTGATGAACTCCAGGAGATCCTGCGGAAGAAGGACGAGGACATGAAGCAGATGGAGCAGCGATACAAACGCTACGTGGAGAAGGCGAGAACGGTCAGTGGTTATAGGAGTACTGCACTTTTTATTTCACACATTTTTAAAGACTTCGACCTTTTTAAATATCAGAAAAAATGATGTTCTAAGCTCTTTAAATTAATATCCTTTTGTGTGCAGGTGATCAAAACCCTGGATCCTAAGCAGCAGCCAGTGGTTCCTGATAGTCAGGCCATGATAAACCAGCTGATGGAGAAGGAGAGAAGAATCCAGCATCTGGAGGTATGAACCTCTGACTCTGAGAGACAAGTGTGCTTCCATCAGCACTGTAAATCCCACTAATGCATGATGATGGTGTTCCTTTTATACAGCATGATTATGAGAAGAGCAGGGCCAGGCATGACCAGGAGGTGAAACTCATCATCAGTGCCTGGTACAACATGGTGAGCGAGCGTGTAAATACACAAAAGCTCAAACAGGAACTACATCCACACCACCCAATCCCTCACTCCTTCATCTTTCTCTTTCCTCCGCCCTCTTTACCTGTCAGGGAATGGGGCTGCATCAGAAAGTGTCTGGTGAGCGGCTGGGCTCCTCCAACCAGGCCATGTCCTTCCTCGCCCAGCAGAGACAACTCACCAACGCAAGGAGAGGCCTGACACGACACCACCCGAGATGAGACACGGAGGCGTGACAGTTACCCTCAAATGAAAAGCAAAGTGCACACAAGGTGATCCATGTGATCTCTGAGTGTCTTTTGCCTTTTTTATGCCTTCACTGGGATCACTGTGCCTCAGTTTTGTCACGCTGCTGCTGCCCCCTGCTGGCTCTTACTGATATGAGAAGATTTCTTTTCTCCGTTGGGCTCCAGAGCAGAAGCTCTCTGCTCTGATTAAAAAGTAGGAGTTATAGGCCTTAAGAAGAGGCGACCTCACCTTTTAAGGTGACTTTTATTTCCCCTGTAGCTTCTTGGACTTTTTTTTTTTCCTTGAACATCTATTTAAAATCCTTTTTTATTTATTTTTTTATGTTAAACAGTGAAACAGAACTGGAACAAGTTTTGTCAGGTGCCAGTTTAAATGTGATAGATGACAGAGAAGTTTGACTACTCCAAGTGCTACAGAACAAAAGCTGCACAAGCTGTCCTCATACCTCCACTACAGCAGATCGTCACGTTCACTACATTTTGGGTTTTATGTGTTTGCTGAGGGTTTTTTTTTTTTTTTTTTTTTTTTTTTTTCTTGTAGCGTTTTTATTTTTAGTCTAAGTTTGAAGTACCTTTGGGAAAAAATGTAAAAATCAAGCGGGTGTGTAACAGCTTTAGTCTTGATTTCTTCTGTATTCTCTTTAAATGCTTTTTTTTTTTTTTTTTTTTTCCCCTTCTCAGCCTTAAATCTGAAACATGTCTTTTGTAAATATTTTCACAGTGTACACCAAAGCACTTTCTCTCTAGAAGGGTGGGTTTGTTCAGTGCCTCGCAAAAGTCTCCCATGCTAGCCCTTTATAGATGAGACTGAACACTGACATGTTTGCAGCGCCAACACTGTTTCTGTCACACTGCAGGTACGTGCTCAAGTCTGGTGATATGACTTTTGTGTATTTTTCTTTTCGCTGTTGCCTCTAAATATTATTTTTTTATTTTTTTTATTCCTATCCATAAGACCTCCCCCATCAGGGGGTCTGATTGTGGGTCGGACCCAACTGCACTCTCCACTTTAAACACAAAAACTGGATAACACTATGCGAGAGTCTCTAATCATAAAAACACTAAAAAATATATAAAACTGAGTCAGCTGATGTGCTGTTTGCCGCTGCTAGGTGTTGTTCACGGCTGAGCTGAGCTGGAAGGAAACGTGTTCTTCAATGCGCTGGAATTTTTCCTGTGACAGGAAATCGACAGCAGATTAAAAAGCCTGAGGCACATTTATCAGACTCTACGTCTGCCTTTCTTTACAACCGTTGATCAAGTTGTTTTTGTGCGTCCCATGTCAGAGCTGCTGTCCTGTGACTTGTACTTGCCTCTAACAGTTTGTGCTATGATCTACAAAGACCAGAGTCCTGCTGTTGTGTAAACACTTTTTACTTTTTTGTTCTACTGATTTTTTTTTTTTTTTTTTTAAGTTGGTTTTTATGGCGTAAAATTATTGGTCCACATATGCATGGTGTGAAAGGTTGCATCATGAAATGGTCTACTAGATTATAGCATAATGTACTTGGCACAGGGTTAAATTATTTGTAGTCCTCTCTGTTCTACTTTTTGCACTACAAATAAATGGGATCTTAAGTTAAAGATGGCATTTTGTGTTCTTCTTTTCAGTGCATTCAAAGACTCACTTTCAGTCCCTTCCGATTTAGACTCACCCAGAGAGGTCTGAGAAAGCACGCCAACCCAGGTTTTATCAAAGTGGGCCCTTGTTGTGGGTAGACTTTCATTCCGTCACAGTCCTAAAGGCCAAACCGATTAGTCAAACTTCTCACATCCTTTGTGCAACTGTCAAAACGGTGAAGGCATTGTTTATCCGTCGCACCACTTTTCCACAAGCACATCTCAACGGATTAAAGAGAGGTGGCACATTCAAACATGATGAACAACAGCACAATGTAATAGAATGGCATGTTTGGGGGGGGCTGTAAGATTCACCTAAGATTTGTTAAGTCTGTACTATGTAACAACCATGAACCAGTCCTGATTTCTTTATATTTTTCTGGGAAAATGGGAGATGCAGCAGATTAAACATTAAGGATTAAAAACAGTTTCTACAATTCAAACAAACTTGAAGTCAGTTTGTATGACCACCTTTATTCTTTAACACACCCTCAACTCTAAGGTAAGATAGCCACCCACTGAGACCCATTTTTCATGAGGCTTCAGTGAACTCAGATCCTGTGTTGGGTTTCCACTATTTTATGGTTATTTATTTATTGGTTAAAGCCTGCCACGTTGTCTTTTGTCCACCACATGTCCAGCTTCCACCCTCCATCCATTTTCTTCCACTTATCCTTATCAGGGTTGCGGCAGGGGAGTGCTGGAGCCTATCCCAGCTACCATAGGAAGAGTTCACCCTGCGCAGGCCCCCGTTTCCTTCTTGGAATCAACACAAAAACAAATAAGGTGTGGCTCAAGACTTTTGCACAGGACTGAAGTATGAAATAAGCTTGCATAATGTGAACTGATCAGCTTGACCTTTTAATACAAGTGTAAATTGAATGGATTAATGACAGTGCTCCTGACAATCCTAATCAATATCTAAAAACAATGAATACAGTGAGGTTTTATTTTAAGCGATATAGCACAGAGTATAGTTTACGTCACTGTCAGAGTGAAGGACAGAGTTCATGTTCGGCTGTGTAAACTGGGTGTATTAAATTGTACCGTGTCAACAGAAGCAGACCTGAGAGCCAGCAGTTTCCAGCCAACAACCGTCTGTTATGTAATTTTAGTATCAATTTCACTTCCGGCACAGCAGGAGGCGCTACACAGCTGCCACGTGATGTCACCAGAGAAAATGAAACATGGCGGAGCAAAGGTGACGGTTTGTGAAAGTTGGCGATAACTGCGAGAACAAATTTTGACCCTTCTTGTCTTTGTCGCAGGTGTTTGAACCTTTAGGTGAGCCGCAGCGGTATGCTTATACCTTAATAGGTTCCGCACATGAACTGGGAGGCTGTAGTTGAGTTTGTTCGTCTGCAGTGGTCTTACCGAACCGGGCATTAGCTGTTAGCCGCGTTAGCAGCTAAACCAGCGCCTGCTTTTGTTTTTGTCGGGGCCCGGGGATTGTGTGCTAGAGGGAGGGCTGACATTTTTAAAGCCTTTTGGCTTTTTTTTTTTTACACTTCGCCTTATTTTTCAAAGACCATATCCCCACACTGGACTGTGCAGCTGATCTATTTTTAAATAGACTTTAGGTTTTCGTATTGCACTGCGGTTGAGGCGTGCTGGCAGTGCTCTCCGCTAAGGCCAACCACACAACAAAGCCATACGTGTTACACAGCTAACACACAACAGACTGTGTCTGCTTGCCCAGGAACTATGGATCCAAAACGCGCACACGACAAACCTCAAACGAGCGGCGGCGGTGGCGGCAGCAGCGAGGACTCCAGCTGCGGGAGCCCCGCGTCCCCCTCGAGCAGCCCCGCACAGCCATCGAGCAAACCCCTGATGCCTGGGGGCAACGTGTTCGCTAACGACGGCAGCTTCATGGAGCTGTTCAAGAAGAAGATGGAAGATGAGAGGAGGAAAAAGGAGATGCAGCAAACAGGTGGAGATGCCAGAGCCACCGAGCAAGGACAGACACCAGTGGAAAAGAAGGCCCCACCCGTGACGAGCTTTGTAAGGGGTTTAGCAGTTGTAAGATGAGAGAGCAGTAGTTCCACTCACAGCCAAAGTGAAGCACTATGCACTGATACAGCAGGCTTACTGGCACCATAGTTAGTACTCTGATGGCTGACATGTCATTTTTATGAGTGTTTCATACATATGCCGGTGATTGTATTATCCCTGAGATATTTCAGTAAAATCACCCACAGTGATGGTGTAAAACAAACAATAGCTTAGTAAAGTGTAGGGATGATCCTCACTGATGGTTTCGCTGGTGGCGCGAGACAAGTGTAGACCTTCTGCTCTGGTGTAGTCTCCTTCATTGGCAGTCCACGTGCAAGAGCTCGTATAACGGTTTCAGTCTTCTATCCCCTAACCCAGGTGGGGAAGCGCCGAGGCGGTGTGTTCCTAAAGACCGGCATTGTTGCGAAGAAGCAGAAACAAGACACAGAAGTAAGTGGGATGGAAGGTGGCAATATTGATTGTGTTGTTCCCACAGGTGATAACCTCTGCCTCCTCCCCTGCAGGCTGAGCCAGGCAAGAGCGATGCTTGGTCTAAGTACATGGCTGAGGTGAAAAAGTACAAAGCCCACCAGTGTGGCGACGACGACAAAACCAGGCCTCTGGTCAAGTAGGCTCCAGGAGGTGGAAATGAAGTGCTTTGCTGGTGGGGGGCAACTACCTGGGACAACCTCAACGAGGGCCTGCCAATCCTCGCCTCCTGTACTATCAGTTCGAGTTGCCCTTCATTTTTACATCATTCACAAACTGCTTAGATTTACCCACCCCCTTTTTTTGTTTTTTTTTATTGTTTTTGTCTTGCTTGTTACTTGTTGGACTCTGTTCATTTGAGTTGATGTCAAAAAATATTTCAGACACTTGAACATTTATTATTGAGGACCTTTTACATTTTTCATGTCTGGTTTATTTGGGGTTTCATTAAGGACTAAGTTGATTTAATAGCTAAATCAAGGGTTCAATTAAATCTACACTGCCTATAATTGTGTCATGTTGTGTTTCGACATTCTCATAAATACCACTGTAAAGGCATCTGAGGAGCAGAGACTGTATGTAAAAGATGGCTGTTGTTTGCAGGTCTGAAAAGAGAAGGCAATGTTGAAATGTTTTAAGCCTGCCTTCTTTCTTGACTCTGCTTACAAAATCAGGTCTGATTGTATTTGCTTGTTAAGGATCCAGGGACACAGTTTCTGGGCTCTTGCCTTTTTACCATGTTGTAGTATTTTGCCATATTATTAGCCATAATCATGTAGCAAGTGTTTAAACAGAGTTTGATAAAAGTCCTGTGTTCCAGACACTCCTGTGCTGAGTAAGACTGCAGAACACAAGGCTTAAGATCAGGCCTTTTTTTAAAATTCTATTCTTTTATTAGATAATCCAAATTGTGTAGCAATATACGAATGGCTAGCCTTGTAATTTCAATTGGGTGGGGTTATCTCAGGCATTGTTTTGACTGAAGTTTGTTTTTGGTATCATCTTTTTGCTAAATGACCTTTGTCTTTGCCACAATATGTACTTTCATCCAACATGTTCTCTACTAATTGTATCTCAATTGGACCAATTTCCCTAACCCTTCCAGACATCACTATTTACTTTTTTCTTTATGCCCAAAATTACAGATGTGTTTTATTTTATTTTTAAGATAACTCCAGTCACTGCACAGTATATAATTTGTTTCCTAGCCATCTCACATTCAAACCTAATCTGTGGATGTCTGGACATTAAACCTGGGAGAGACGCCACATTAATCATTCTATTGGAGGCAATAAAAATAGCTAATGATGCTAACAGAGAGTTAGATCTGGGAAAACGAAATCAATTCTAATGATGTCTGCAAACACTTCGAATAGTGTATGGGCTCACTCTCTACTTCAGTCATACAGGATAAAACATGTTTATTTCACAAAGGATGGTCCCCATTAAAGCCAGAGCAGTGGATAAAGTAGGTACGCTGACTCTGCACAAGTCTGCATTGTCTTCAGCTTCCAGTCAGATCCACCTCTCATTTGTCACAGCTGAACACCAAGATAGTAATGGCCAAAAATGCTGTTTTATGTCCAGCTTTTATATACAGTCTATGGTCCAGGGGTCAACATGATATAGAAGCTTCAGCTTCATTTGACTTTCATAATGCAGCTTGAATGATTCATTTGAAGAGAAAGATTTTAATTAAAAGTCAGTTTGAGTTCTATACAGGAACAAATTTATCCAGGAATTCAAGTACAATTAAAACATGTACAGCTCTCTCTTAAAAAAAAAAAAGAAGCTCAAATTCAACAATTTGTTTACATTTCTTACAGGTATCAGTGATAATTACATTATGATAAAAACAGCACCAAGTAGACACACTGACCATGCATCAGAAAGGGAGCCATACAAAAGGCACACAGTCCCAGCAAGCACACACACACACCTCAATCAACTATAAATCCTATTCATTCATTCCTCCCTGTCCACAGTGATATAGGTCTATTGTGTAAACATTGGCAAACTGCATTTGCCATTTTATTTAACAGCTCAAAGATTTAAAAGTTGTCATTGTTTTAAAAAGGTTATTTTTAACTGGTAGTTGTGGATAGTTGAGCTGATCTTAAAAGCAAAAGTCTGTAATTCAGACCCCTGTTATGTGCGGTCTGTGCGTCCCGGCTGTCCCAACGTTTCCTCGTTTAATTGGACTGCATCAGCTGGGTCCGCTGGATCATAGAGTCTTCCTCTTAGCATCACCTCCCTGGCTTTGACTGACATCTAGACGGGAACAGCACAGTGTTTGAAATCTCAACAAAAACATTACAAAGAGGGAAGGGGGAAAAAAATTGTTTTTTTTAAAGTAAGGCATGCTGCCACCAACAGATGAGAACAGGACCGGACAGAAAATAAATAAATAAAAAGAGGAGGAGGGGGGGACAACCTGAGACAGAGAACATCAGACACTTGAAAGGAAAAGCAGAAGAGCAAAGGAGCAGGCTTTTGAGGTGGAGGGAGCGAGGGTCAGATTTTACCTGAGAAAGCGAGCTGCAAGTGAGGAGGCAGAGCAACCTGAGACCCTGACTGGAGGCTCTTATACAGATCTGAGGAGACAGGACAGGGCGACAAGAAACAAAGAGGGAGAAGATGGGAGGAACAAGTACCAACGGAACGGGGAGGTCAGAGGAGAGACGTGTGAGAGGAAGGAGCAGGAGGAGAAAGGAGGGGATAAAGGCAGAAGTGTGAGGCCAAATGTGAGATAGGAGAGGAAGCATGATGTAATACAGAATTGATGGGGGAGCAAACAAAAATGCAATGTCTTACATTAATTACAAAGCTTACATTTAGACACAAAACATGGTGATAAATGAGAACGCACTACAACACAAAAAAAGCCCTACACAGGAAACACCCACACAAAAGCAGACACACACCCCAACAGCCTCACACATACACAGTGCTTTCATGATGTCATATTGTAAAGAAAGCAATGCTCTTAGTTAAATCTGCAGCTGCCATCAATGTCAGAGTTGCACCTGGTGCATAATCTAAGCCCCCCCCCAGTACAATGAGCGCTTGTGACCTGTGTGCATCACTCACTCTGGGTCAGGGTGGAGAACGGTGGGTTGCTACTGGCTGCAGAGCTGCTGGGTGCCGTGTTGGAGCCTGCTGCACCCAGCGAAGGCAGGTTTAACAGTGAAGGGAACTGGAAGGGCAGGGACACAGGCACCAGCCCCCCCAGCATCCCAAAACCGAGCGGAAGAGACGAGGCTGAGCTGAGCAGATTGCTGCTTCCTGCCGCGGAGACCTGAGCAAAAAAACAGGTTAGGAGTGTTTAACAACAGGAAGAAAGTGGTTTCATTCAACAGATTCAGGGTTGAAAAATCCACCTGTGTACATGTGCTGCAGACAGTGTATCCGCACAGTATTCACAGAGCTTCACTTGGTCCACATTGTCTCATGTTACAGCCTTATTCCAAAATGATTAAATCATTTTTTCACCTTAAAATTCTTCACATAATGACAAGTGAAAAAATGCTGGTAGTAGCCAGTGGTACCCCTCAGCCTGCTGGTAGATACATATGGTATCAATTTCAAAATCCTACCTCGCCTTGTTCTCAAGTTATTGCGTTCACAAGCTTGTCAGGAAAACTTGACCTCTGACCTTTAGGTCGAGGTCACTGAGACTTTAGTAGAAACATCTGTCGTATCCATTTGAAAATCCTAAGTGACATTCACAAGATTTTCAGAAAACTTGACCTTTAGGTCGAAGCCACTTAAGATTCTTTTAGCAGATACACCTATGGTATCGATTTGAAATTCCTGCATCGCTTCGTTCTCATGAATTCCTCTGAGACAGGATTACATCGAGGCACAGATCTGGGGAAGGGTACAGATAAAATGTCTACAGCATTGAAGGTCTCAATGAGCACAGTGGCCTACATCATCTGTAAATGGAATCTGAGGAATCGGGGTAGAAGGACCTTAGTCAGTAATGCGACCAAGAACCCAATGGTGACTGAGCTCTAGCATTGCTCTGTGGCAGAAGAAGAAACTTCCAGAAGGACAACCATTTCTGCATCATTACAACAATCAACTGAATCAGTTAAAGGCACATGATGTTTGCCAAAAGCCAGTTAAAGAGTCTCAGACCACGAGGAACAAAATTCTCTGGTCTCATGAAACAAAGATTTAACACTTTGGTCTGAAGCATCATGTCTGGAGGAAACCACGCACTCAGCCAAAATAACAAAGAGGGGTTTCAAGATCACTCTGTGTGTTCTTGAGTGGCCCAAACTTGAACATGACTGAACATCTCTGGATCTGAAGATGAGCGTCGCTGCACAGCTATTTAATCTGAAGACACTTGAGAGGTTCTGCAAAGAAGGATAATAAGAAACTGCCCCACAATAGGTGTGCCAAGCTTGCAGCGTCATTCTCAAAAAGACTTGAGGCTATAATTGCTGCTTGTCATTATGCTGTACTGTATGCAGAGGTAAAATATGAAACTAATCCATTTTCGAATAAGGCATGTGAAGCACTGTGAACACTTTCCAGATGTACATCCTACATGTTTCCTTATCTAGCCATACTGGCACTACAAACCTGTGGCAGCTGAGAAGAGACGGATGACATTGGGACAGATGTGACTGGCTTGGCGCCCTGAGGTGTCCCGCCCCCAGACCTCTGGCGCTGACCTTGATTGGCAGAGGCTGTCGTGGGGGAGGCACTGGATCCTGAATGCTTGCTTATGGATGAGGTGTTAATAAGGCTGGTGTTGGTGCTGCTGTTGCTGTTGGGGGTCTTCTGGCTGCCTGGAGGAGTGTAACTGCCTTGCCCCGGCTTGTTCACTCCTCCTTGGGCACCTGAGAACGGCGGGCGGAAACCTGCTGGGCTTTTGTTAGGGTACTGGTGTAGGGACGGGGTTGCCTGAGACCTGGGACTTTGAGAAATGGAAGCTGAGGATGAGGTGGCAACGGTGACGATGGGGTTGGGTGTGCGGGGAGTGAGTTTGACGATGGGTGGGATGCTGCTGTGGGTGGACTTGGTGAGAGTGGCGTGCATAGGGGTGATGAAGTTAGACTGTGGTTGTGGCTGTGCTTGTACGCTGGGGAGTGTTTGCGAGAGGGAGGAGGAGGATTTACTCTGGGGAGTCTGGGGCAGGTGAGGTGTCTGAAATGTTTTCTGGACCGTGACTGAGGGCGATGAGAGGGTGTGTAGCCGAGGTGATGTGATGATCAGAGTGTCAACACTGTTGACTTTGTTATTATTGCTGCCTTTGAGGAGCCCAGAAGGGGCAGTGGAGACCCCGGTCTTTGATCCTGGTGCCACTAGTGGAGACGCAGTGGGCGGTGGACGTGGTTTAGGTGGAGACACTGAGGCAGGCATGTTGGCTTTAGTCACACCCACACTCAAAGGTCTCTGCGTGTTTAAAAGTAAATGTCTGTGCGCCTGCGCAGTGCCCTTAACAACCCCCATGCCATCCACCCTGACCAAGGGCAGAGGAGAGGACGTGACGGAGGGAGACCGAGACAAAGAGGTGGAGGATGACGAAGAGGTAGAGATGTAGTGAGGTGCTTTGGAGCTATTGGGAGTACTGACAGAGTTCTTTTTCTGCTGCAGGATGACCGGTGAGGTGTGGAGGCCGGAGGGGGTGGTGACAGTCTTGGGTTTATCTGGGGACGGGGGGCTGTCCCCCTGGGCCAGGCCCTTAGCTGCATTGCCAAGGATGGCCAAGGCCTGAGAGATGGAGTCCAGAGAGGGAGCCTCATCGAGGGAATCGAGACATATGGGCTCAGACGGTGACTGAGTCGGACGCGTGGCGACCTGGGCAGCAGGGGAGGGAGTGGCACCTGCTGAGGGTGTGGTGTGACGAACCCATACAGCCTCCTGGAAAATACAGAGGACACAAATATACTTTTAGCGACATTTAAGAGCACCGCCATGTTTCTTCAAGTTAATCTGAAATCATCATTCATATACTAGGAGTAGCAGGTGAAACACAACAACAGTATCACAATATTCTGCATGGCGATACTGTATCAATACACAAACCCAAATATTGATATTTTATCAAACACATTAAAATACAAGAGGGCTCATTTCACGCATCATGAGATAACGTTAGCCGAGCACCGTGAGAGAACTTTAACCTTATTGACAAAGTTTCACTTTGAAGAGATCATTTGCATAACTTGTGTTTTTCACAATTTACTGTCCAGAGTTTCTGCTCCAACTTCCAGCTGCTGTACAGTTTCTAATGAGAACACATTTAGAATCTAAACCTTTAAAAAAAAAAAAAAGAAAAAAAAAAAAAGAAGAGGTGTCAAACATAATGGCCAGAGCTGACCCAGCAAAGATTCAAATCTGGTGCACTTGACACAGCAGGGCATGCCGACATTTAACTATATTTGAATAAGTTTTACAGTTTTTCCTGTTGATAAAAACCTCCCCCATGGCTATTCATGCTACACCAAAGTAATTAGGAATAGCAGGACAGTCTGGGTAGTGCACTACCAGAACCCTTTTTGTAATTTTACATTTATTTCATACAAATTAGGTCCAAAGAGTCGTGCCGACAGATTTCTTTGGTTTCCCATAGCTGCATTTCTTTATGATGTAGATGTAGAAAAACTAAGAAGTATGGTTGAAACTATGCTTCTTTTTCTCATTTTAAGTTATCTCAGAGAGTTATATTAGTCACTAAAGTTCTTTACACTGACAAAAACGAGTGTTTCACTGGTCCAGCCCACTTTAGATCAAAGTGGGCAAGTGTAAAATGTGTAGCAGTCATCCCTTCTATATCAAGAGCCCTTCCATTACAAAGTCACTCTGCTGACAGATGGATTGCAGATTAACTTGAAAGTTCAACTAACCTTTGGCTTGGCTTTGGGAACAGGGAGCATCTTCTTCTTTGCTCTGGAACAAAATAAAATTGAATGAGTTATTAGAACAAATCAGTGATGAGAAAATAGGTTAATAGTAAGGTGAAAAACGTACGTGTAGCCAGTGAGATGACCGTGAGCCATGATGCTTTCTTTGAACAGCATCCTGCAGATGGGGAAATACAGAAATATGAATACAACAAGCACTAATATTAGGGAATTACTTCTTCATTACCATTCTATTTAAGCCATGATTGAAAACATACGAGAAAGATAGCCGCTATTATAATCACTGGACAACCACAGAAATCGCATTAGCTGCTGTCACACACCTGGCCTGCATCCACCCCTTAGGCCAGAGGGGTTTGACTTCAGTCTCCATGAAGGCTTTGAGGTAGTCTTCCAGAGACAGCGTGTTCTTGCCTTCACGCTCGTAGCAGGTTAGCTTCACCCGCACCAAGTTACACAGCAGTGACCTGGAAGGCAAACAGCATTAAGTTGACCTCTGATCTTGAGGTTGAGGTCGCTGAGATTCTAACTCGTCTGAGATTATTAGTAAATACACCTATACTATGAATTTGAAATTCCTACGTTGCTTAGTTCTCAAGTTAACATATTCACAAACCTTGAAGTTCACATCACCCACCCACCTGGCAAGGTGACGACATTACAATATACCATAAAAGGCTGATGGGTAAAAACTGGGGAGGATCTTTTAAAATGAAAAGCCACATCATGTTCATTTTACAGCAATTTTTGTTAAAATTAAATAAAAGATTTTTTGCATGTACTGCAATGTATTCACACACCCAGCACTGAGTGTGTGATGTTCGAAGCACTACAAAGTGTCACACTTGATGACTGCCTGCAGCTTTCCCTCTCCAGTAGCTTCCAGAAACACTGGGCTGGACCTGGCTGAACAAACACCTCGCATGATCGACAAACATGGCTTCTCATATGCAAACTGTGCAGATCCAACTACCAGAGGTGTCTTGATATATGATCAATGATGGCTTTTTTTTGTGTCCTAGAGTTTCCAGAGGCGTGGGATCACAGCAGATGCTCTCGATATGGATAAAGCGCCCTAGATCTCAGCTTTATGCCACTCAGAGCTACCAGAATGCACTGAACTGCTGAATAAAGAAAACAAGTAGAGTGGAAAGGATGGATCCTGTGAGCACAGAGAGGAAACTGACCTGAGTCTGTCATCCCACACAAACTTCTTCCGAGGCCCTATCACCCTCTTCCCCGGCTTCTCCTCATCGTCATCCTCCGAGCCATTTTTCTCTCCCTCCTCAGACTGCTGCCTGCGAGCAAAGAAACAAACATTTTAGATTAAGGAAAAAAGATATGTGAGCTCAGAGTAAGAGCCCAGAGCGAGTCCTTACTTTGCAACTTTGGCAATGCAGTCCATGTTGTATCGAGCGATCTGCTCTGGCATCACACTGCACACCGCCAACTTCAGCTTCAGCAGGGGCGTTCGTAGTCGGTCATCCTGGACAACGAGAGAAATCAACACTCATAAGGACAATACAGAAATGAATAATGGACACACAGACACAAAAACAACAGCTTTTGCACAAATGCAGCAGTTGCCTCATAACAGGTTTAGCCCATTTTTTGCGACTGTTGTCAGTCCTGCGTGAACACCCAAGCGGGGGATAAGTGTGGGTTTGCACTGCCTACACAGACCCGCAGTTCACCCACAGCTATCCATTGTGGGTGCATATGGGCATGTTTGCTGAGTGTGCTGAGGAGAGCATCATAGCAACACAGATGCTAAATGTACTGCTGTGGAGATCAACAGCAAAACATATTCTGGCCAACAAAAAACAAGTCAGGGCCTTAAGCTGCTGTCGGTCTGCTCTTTGTGAATGAACTGAAGCGGCTCTCTTATAAAAAGTTTTAGATGGGACCACCGTGTTAGCATCTAGCAGGGTTAATGTCACTAACATAAGGTAAGGTAATGTAATGCTTTAATCGCATGCACACAGGTCAGAGCTCTGGGCAGAATGTTATTCTGAGGGACATCCATGAACTGAGGAAAACCTAAGAGCTGATTTAGAACAAAATGAGTAGTACTGGGTGTGTTACTCTGCGTTTGGGCTTCAGTAGAGTTAAACTCACTTAGCTTTTTGCTCCATTTGCTGCTGTTGCATTTTGATACAGCCAAATTCACACTAAATCTGTCTTTGTGAATGAATGATTAAGCAGTTGTCAACACTGGGGAGGAAAAACTCCCTTTTAACAGGAAGACACCTTAGGCAGAACCAGTCACTCATAGAAGTGTTTTCCTGAAAGAAGAACGTGCAGCAGCTGTTCCAGTCTGACTTAAAGCCACAGACACTGAGACTGGTAGAAATGGTGCTCATAGCATCTTCACTAAGTGGAAGGACATGGGACCTTTAAGTGATGTCAAATGCAAATCGTAGACCTCTTGGGATCCCGTTTTACCAAAACTCATTCTAACAGTAAGAACACTTGCTGCCACACACCTGTATGTTGAGGCTGAGCTTCTTCAGTCGTTTGAGCAGAGCATCTTTATTGCAGGGCACAAAGGCCTCCAGGTGAGAGTAGACAGCTGAACGCACCTCTGTGGGCTGCTCCTGAACCTGCAGCTCGATGCTGACACACACAGAAACAAACACAAATTTACATTTAATTGATTTTATACAAATTAATCCGCACTAATTCAAAATGAAGGAATGTACTCACTCCAGTAGGATGTTATTCATGTCCAGTGTGAAGAATTTCTTTCTGCCCTCTTCATCAAACAGACGGGACGCCTGTGACAAACAGACATCGCAGCAGTGAATAGGACTGGTTATGTAGGCAGTCTACTTCACATTTAATTTACACTCTTACTAACAATTATTTAATAAAAAAAATAAATATGAGCTGGTAGAAGGCTCATACCGCCCTCAGGTCTTCAATGCGTTTCGCGAGTGGGTCTGGAAGTCCGCAGGGCAGAGGAGGAGGGGTAATCACACTGCTCTGCACCGCCCGGCTACCTCCCATTTTGTGTCCCATCCCAAAGGAGCCGTTCTCCCCCTGAGCCGGGCTGGAAGGCTGAGGCGAGTCCAGCATCCCAAAGTCCAGGTCACCCATCATGTCCTGCAGTAAGTCGTTGTTGGCCGAGCCGAGCAGCGACATCACAGCAGGGTCTGCGGAAAGGTCGGCCATGTTGCACTCGTTGCTGCCAGCGGCCTTGGGATGGGTGTTCAGGAGCGCACTGTTGGTGTTCGGCACTTTGGGGCTAGGTCGCGGCAGACCGGCGGCGGCCATGTTCTTCTTGCGCATCTCCTCCTTTTCCCTGGTGAAGCGTCGCAGCATGTTGGCCAGGTGCAGGGAATCCTTCATCAGCTTCTTCCTCTTCTTCTTTTCTGGCCGGTTTAAAGCTAAAACGCTGCCGAGACCAAAGAAGCACAGAGAATAAAGACGTTTAAGGCACAGCGTTGGGATAAGGTCTGTGGTTACAGCAGTGTTTCACTGACATCACTGGACAACAAATTCTTACTAACCGTTTAGTATATTGTAATTAAAGTGGCATAAAACGGAACTAGCCTCCTACCCTCCTTTCAGCCAATAACAGACCAGAACACACAAGTACTACAAAGAAGTTTAGGCCAAGTACTGCTTATGCCTTCTGGGGAAAAACTAGTGGTAAAATAAATTATATAGAGGACTTTCACCTCAGAAATTAAAGTTCAAGTCCCATGTAAAAGCCAAAAAGTAGTGTTGAACTATTTTTAAATAAATGAATAATGTAGATATTCCTTTATTTGTCTGATGGGACGGGCACAACGAGGAGCAATGCTTATTCTTAAACGAACACCTCATGTTAATTTATCTAAGGAACGAATTAGCTACTTACTGAAATAACTATAATACAGGATTACAGGTCAAAACCTCACCCAGACTTTGGTACTTTGTTTTTTCGGGGTTTCTTTTCCTCCAAAATTCCACCATCTTGCTTTTTCCGTCGCTTTTTAATCACTCGCTCTTCACCGTCTTTCATCTTCTGCAGATAAGACACAAAAGGTGAAAAAAGGCACAGAATAATACAAGGAGCAAAGCAACAGCTTTTCTTTTTAACTATTTGTTCATATACAGAGTGCACAGAGAACCAAGCACCTACCTTGAAATGATTATCGTTTCCAGCCGCGTTTTCTCCCTCAGAGTCAGACGCAGCTCTGAACTGCAGAGTGCCCGTGTTGATGTAAAAGCCTCCATGTTTAGTGGTGAGAGAGGCCGGTACCAGCTCATCATACTGAGGACGGGGTAGAATTACAATTAACTGCTTGTTTTCTTATGATGCAACAGTCTTCTTCCCACGGTCAGTCTTCCAAACGACTACACATAATAATACTAAACTTTACTAATATTATTCTCAGTATTAAAGCTTATATATTTATTTGTTTAATGTTTTCCCTCTTATCCAGTTTCTTTTATTCTTCTGTTTCTACTGCAGATCAAAAGCATCCACTGACAAAAGGAAATGAAGCAAAGCAAAGAACCATGACTTTATATTAAAGTTACTGTAATTTCTCATTATTATTTTAATACAACATGAATGTTTATCATCTTTTTACTACACTTATTTTTTACTTTCATTACAAATAAGGTCGTTACTTATTTTAATCTTTGGCAAAGAGACCTGAAACGTAACCTATTCTGATGAACGCCAATAAAGAAGATTAATTTTTTTAAAAGAATAAACTCACAGCTTCTGAATTGTCAATGAAGGGATCGGTTTCATCGTAGCCGTAGCCGATGTCAATGAGATCCTGCATTCTGTCCTTTTTCTTCTTCTTCGAGCTGCCGCCCTGCAAATGGACAGTAAACACAAAGATCACAAAATATTTAAAAATACAACAGAAACACGCAACAATAATCACCCACACAGATTCAGCTGTAACCACAATATGGACAGCAGAACCAGCGCTTCAGTACAGGGAGGCAGGGGCGCTGCTTGTCCCGCTGTGGTACTGGGGGTACAGGAAGCACCAAACATGGATCACAATAAACATGAGACTTTTACTTTTGAAAAGGACACTTCATCATCCAGAGGACCCTGTGGGGGCCTTTATGGCTGAAAGAAAAGTCATGCTCAATCATCCAGGTAAGTAAATCTCCAAAAGTTGATTCTGTCTCAGACTGAAGAAGTCACTTGGATGAGTGACGAAACGTTTCTCCCACTGAAAACGCTGCGTCCAGACGAACAGAATCAACTTTTAGAGGTTGAAAGAAAAGGTTTGCAGCTCTTAACCAGTTCGAATCATGTAAGCTAAAAGAGTTGTCATGCCAAGCAAAACTAGGAATACATTAACTGGGAAAAAAATATTTACTTAATTTAAAAATGATATGCATGCTCAAACACAAAAACCAACACGTGTGTGTAAGTAAAAGCCTGTTTAACCTCGTCTTAACTGCAGAAGTCACCTGGAGCAAGAAATTAAATTAATAATGTTTTTTTTAACTCAAGATTATTTATTAGATTTCTAAATTGTCTGTTAGTTTTAAAAGAAAACTGTATACAGAACAAAATCCTACCAGTCACAAAATTTAGAAATTATTTTTAAATTAATTTAACAGAAAAGATACAATCAAACACAACAGCACACATATCAGTGACTCTTCAACAACAAGACATCAGAATGTTTCTATTCTACATTGTTACCATTTTGTAGAACTGCCACTGAACCATCGACCTGTGTGAGTTTTAGTCACCTTTTGATTGGCCGGTCAGTCAGTGGAAGAAAAACGGCGCCACTGTAACTAACTAAAACTGATCTAAAACTAGGTATGGTAAAATAATAATAACAACAATAATGATGATAATAATAGATTACTAAAATAAAAACAAAAATTAGACTAATCAAAAACAATATTGTGCAATTGAAATCGTTTCTACGTTTAGAAAGTTCAGTCTGATTATTTATTGAAACTTAGGATTTCTATGACAGTAAATCAACCGCTGACATAAAGCAGTCTCACTGTGCCCTCTATTAAATAATGATGTGAAGGAGAAAAAAAAAAAAAAAACATCTCTCATGCAAATAAAAACTAAAACTGAAATTAAACTTTTCAAACAATAAAAACTAAAAGTAAACGAGCAAATTCTCTCTCTCTTAGAACCAATTCAGAAATGCTAAATTATGATAACTCAAACTCCAGAGAAGGTCTCTCAGTCACATTATCATTCAACTCCACTGACCCCTGCGGTTATTAGATAGCAGGCAGCCAAACAGAAGGAAGGGACATCCAGGACAAACATTTTGCTACCATTCAACAACTTCAACTTGAAACCTAGCATTCAAATAGCTAGAATTTCCCTAACATGACTCTGACGTTAGTCTCGTTTCTGGCTGTTGTGAAATATTCAGAATCGCCACTAATTTGCATGTTGTTATGGAGCCTGCTTCATTCCCGTGCTTGTAAAAGCCAATATTAGAAAAGACTTGTTATCAAGTGATAACATAGCTTTAACACTGTTTCTCAACCCTGGAACTAAGCCTACATTTTTGAAGCTTCCAAAAATTAGATTTTTAAACCATGAAGGGTTGAATAATTCCTCAAACGCCTGACTAGCAGTCAGGCAGGAAACGCTAACATTCTTCACGTTTTACTCTAGGGTCTTTACCTTACAACATAAAGCGACTTTGGACGACTGTTGTCCTCAACTGGTGTTATGCAAACAGGCCCGAGTTTACTTTGCTACTTACATATTTGCTTTCAAATTTTCTGGCAAGCTCTTCTACCTCCCGCCTCTCCTTCTCATCATCTGCAAAAGGGTCACTGGGGTCCAGCGGAGGAGTGAGTCCTTTGGGTACAGCAGAACCCACGGGCTTTACCTGAGGAACACCAGGATAGCAACTTGAATCGTAAATACGTAAGGCTGACAACAACATCAACGTCATAATCGCACCTGGCAATACATGCAACCTGCATAAAAAATAAAAATAAATGAAAAAGTAGGGAGGTTCTCACTACAGCAACTCTTTGTCTTGTGTGGATTAAGTAGGACACCTCTATATCGGTCATAACATAAGATGTAGACATAGGAGTAACAAGATAGGATGGTAATAATAAGAGGGTCCAGTGTCCCTGACACTTAAAATACTTCAGCCTGCATTCAGACTGCGTTTTTAAACTGCACTGCTTCAAACTCTCCAAAATCTATCTAAAGGTCATAATAAATAAATACATAAGGAGCATGAACATCACGTATTTATGGGCTCAGTGTGATCTACTTTATTTGCAAATCCTGTCAGACAAAAGTTCAGCAGCCACAACAACAACAAAACAACAAGTGCAACATGCACGCGGGTTCACCACCACCGGAGTTGTGCCCCCCCCCGCTAACACCACCGTGTCTGCCTCTGCTCTCCTAACCTGAGAAAGAGATGAGTGGACCAGCTCGCCGTAGTTGAACTCGGAGGACCCTCGCTCATTCGGCTCGCTCAGCGTGAGGCTGAGGCGGACGGTGGGCTTCTTCTCCTCCCTCTGCGCGTCGCTACCTTTCTCGTTGCCGAACAGACCTCCGCCACCCCCTGACCCGACCGCACTCCCACCTCCATCTTTCCCAAAAGTGATGTCGACGGCCTCATCTTCGCGGCGGCGTTTCTTGCTGGTCTCCGGGGTCGGCGGCGGGGTGGTGTTGAGGGTGGAAATGGTGACGAACGGCACTTTCCTCGGCTCTGCCATTTGACGCTCTCCTTCCGACGTCCGGGCACACAAAACCTGGAGCGCCACGCTCCTCTCAGCCGCCAGTGGCAGGGGAGCTAAACTGGAGATGGTCGACAAGTAAGAGCTAGCTAGTTGCTCAGCTAGTTAGCTTCCTCGGAATGAGTGCTGCGGGCAACACAATGACTTTTATCGCTCCTCGGCCCGTTTTAATCCATACAGTATTATCCCTGGAACAGCCCCCGTCGCCTACGAGTGACTTAAACTGCAGGAAATCGCAGTTTTGACAGCTTCCATGAAATTGGTGGTTAGCTACCGCAAGGAGGATTCTGAAGTAGCCATCTTGATCATTATTATCATTATTCAGAGGCTGGGCGTGCATATGAAAAGAAAGCGGAAGGCAGAGAGGAAGGGGAACCGCGTTTGTCCAATGGCAGCGCAGAAACACGCCCACCTGACAGACTAGCGCGAACGTGGAGGAGGTGATTGTTCTGAACAGCCAGGATATCTCAGCTGTTTACTACAAAGAGAAAATATAATAATACATTTAAGTTATATCT
Source organism: Diplotaxodon limnothrissa (assembly GCF_057381915.1). Classification (NCBI taxonomy): domain Eukaryota; kingdom Metazoa; phylum Chordata; class Actinopteri; order Cichliformes; family Cichlidae; genus Diplotaxodon; species Diplotaxodon limnothrissa. The sequence goes on along the minus strand of NC_140599.1, from coordinate 8,580,488 downwards.
TTAGGCACTTTGTTGTTTTTCATCTTAATGACTCTTTCTAGGTGCTGCACACTAGACAGCTTCTTCCTTTGTCCGACTTTATGTGTCCAGGGTTTTTAATCTTAATCTTTCCATAACGCTTTATTATCCAAGTCCCTTTCAAAACTACGTGTTTATCTCTCTGCTCCCGTGTTTTTCTCTCAATCGCATTTATCTTCAAAATCTTTGCATTTCTTCTCCATGGACAGATTTATTTCCTCATATTTGTTGGTCTCAAACGTCTTCTCCGATTTCCGGAGGAAAAGAATTTGTAGTTTTTCCGCTTTTGACTGTTGCATCTCTTTCATTTTTAAACTTGGCAGCCTCGTCCTGCTCTTTTTTTCAACGATTTCTCCACCAGGGTTAAAATCTTAGTTTTAAGCCGTTTAACTTCATCCGTGAGACGCCTTTAATTTTTCTTTCGTTTTTTCAGGCTCATTTTGGAGTTGCAAGAAATCAGGTTTAATGATATGAGACATTTTTTAATTGATGCATGTCGTTTGTATGAATTTTTAAGTATTAATTTACTAATATTGTGCTTCACATATTATCTGCGGTGTCACTTTATAGAATGGAATGTCACAGTGTGATGAGCACAGAGCATGCATGTGTTTGACTAAAAGACATCATGTTCTAGTTGTTTTGAGGCCGTGTTGTGTTTTAGATGCAATTGTGCCTTTTTTATTTTTTTTATTTTATCCTTTTGATTGTTTGTCGTTATCTTTCTCAGTAAAACTGTGGCAGTTTTCACTGATGGTACTTTAATTTGTGTACTTTTTCACAAGTAAATCTGGAGTTACTACTGATTTACTCCAATATTAAATAATCTGTATTCAGATTTAAGAGTACAGGAAAATTTATTTGTCACTGAGTGGTTCTGCCTCAGCACTGGACAACATATATTAATGCTTTATATTATTTCTCTCAAATCAAGTAAGATGTACAGAGGACTGTGTCAACACGCTAGGATTAATTATGCCATTTCTTTACACTTTTGCAGGATTCTCTAATATGGACTGTACATCATTAAAATACTGCAATTTCAGTAAGTATACACATTTCATATAATCATAGTCTGTAACTTTATTATTGGCATTAGCCCAAGTAATTAAACATTTTAGTTAGTAAAGAAAAGAATGGGCATTTTGATTGTATGTGCACCATAGTCTATGTAACAAATAACCATATAGCCCAATAACTATATAATAAGGTGGATCCAACTTCAGTTTCACACTCTTCGTTTATCAGAAATACACTGCTCAAAAAAATAAAGGGAATACAAAAATAAGACATCCCAGATCTGAATGAATGAAATATTCTTATTAAATACTTTGTTCTTTGCATAGTTGAATGTGCTGACAACAAAATCACATCAAAATCATCAATGGAAATCAAATTTAACAACCCATGGATTTGGAGCCCCACTCAAAATTAAAGTGGAAAAACACATTACAGGCTGATCCAACTTTCATGTAATGTCTTTTTTTTTTAAAAGTCAAATAAAGCTCAGTAGTGTGTGTGGCTCTATGATCTCCCTGCAGCGCCTGGGCATGCTCCTGATGAGGTGGCGGATGGTGTCCTGAGGGATCTCTTCCCAGACATGGACTAAAGCATCCGCCAGCTCCTGGACAGTATGTGGTGCACTGTGGCTTTGGTGGATAGAGCGAGACGTGATGTCCCAGATGTGCTCAACTGGATATAGGTCTGGGGAACGGGTAGGCCAGTCCATAGCATTAATGCCTTTGTCTTGCAGGAACTGCTGACACACTCCAGCCACATGAAGTCTAGCATTGTCTTGCATTAGGAGGAACCCAGGCCCAACAACACCAGCATATGGACTCACAAGGGGTCTGAGGATCTCATCTCGGTACCTAATGGCAGTCAGGCTACCTCTGGCGAGCACATGGAGGGCTGTTCAGCCCCACAAAGAAATGCCACCCCAAACCGTTACTGACCCACTGCCAAATCGGTCATGCTGGAGGATGTTGCAGGCAGCAGAATGTTCTCCATCATGTCTCCAGACTCTGTCACGTCTGTCATAATGTGCTCAATGTGAACCTGCATTCATCTGTGAAGAGCACAGGGCACCAGTGGCAAAGTTCCCAATCTTGGTGTTCTCTGGCAAATGCCAAACGTCCTGCACGGTGTTGGGCTGTAAGTACAATCCCCACCTGTGGACATCAGGCCTTCATCCCACCCTCATGGAGTCTGTTTCTGACCGTTTGAGCAGACACATGCACATTTGTGGCCGGCTGGAGGTCATTTTGCAGAGCTCTGGCAGTGCTCCTCCTGTTCTTCCTTGCAGCAGGAGGTATCAGTCCTGCTGCTGGGTTGTTGCTCTCCTATGGCCTCCTGTAGCTTGATTTCACAGAAGTGTGATTGACTTGGAGTTACATTGTGTCTTTAAGTTTTCCAGTTTTCTGTTTTTTTTAGCAGTCGATAATCAAAAGTGTGTTACATGCTTAAATTTACACAGAAAAGTCAGAAATCTACTCTTGTTCCATCTCTGTTCTGTCCTCATTCTCCATCTCCCTCTCTGTTCCTCTCTCCCCCTCTCTGTTCCCCTCTCTCTCTCTCTGTTCCTCTCTCTCCCTCTCTGTTCCTCTCTCCCCCTCTCTGTTCCCCTCTCTCTCTCTCTGTTCCTCTCTCTCCCTCTCTGTTCCTCTCTCTCCCTCTCTGTTCCCCTCTCTCTCTCTCTGTTCCTCTCTCTCCCTCTCTGTTCCTCTCTCTCCCTCTCTGTTCCTCTCTCTCCCTCTCTGTTCCTCTCTCTCCCTCTTTGTGCTGACAATCAAGCCAAACACCAACATCATCAAATATACAGTTGAAACCAGATATTTACATACTCTCCAGATAAAAACAGATACTTTTTAATTGTAACATCAAATCAGACTAAATGTTTATTTTTTTAGGTTGATAAATATAAAGAGTAAAGAGAGAAACTATCTGTATTTCTTAATTGTAAATGGCACCAAATTGTATTCAAAATTGAGCCACACTTATGGAGCTCCACAATTCTTTTTCTGGTGTTTTGGTTGACATCTCTTGATTTTCCCATTTCAAAGAAACAGGCTCTGTGTTTTGCCTTATATGCATCTGCAGGTGTGCCACAAATTTACTCACATGGACTCTACTAACCTATCAGAAGCTTCTTCAGCTCAGAATGGAATCATCTGGAGTTTTCTTATTAATTAACAACTTAGTGTACATGTACTCCTAATTTTGATGAAAGTGATAAAAATAGACAGATCTGTCTCTCTTTATTCTGACATTTAACTAATTCAAAAGATATTTCAATATTTATTTATCCAAAACAAAACAAGTTTACTCTAAATTGATGTTGTACAGTAAAAAATGTTCTTGTGTTTTCCATAAAGTGTCTGTAAATATCTGGTTTCAACTGTGAATATCCTGCTGTGTATTGAAGTTCCTCTTGTTTTGCATAGAAATATACTGAACAACATACAAAGCATAATATATAAAATAACATCTAACAGAGTTTTTTCTTTGAAAGAAGCTCCTTATGTCCATTCTTGTATATCAGTGCATTACTGAAACTGATTTATTTAGCCGTGAAGGGTAACAACTGAAAATATGAAATAAACACACATGTAAGCTAAGACTCTCTAAAGAAACAGCATTCGGCTTTTCATTTCACCATTTGTTGATTTACTTGAAGAACAAGTAAGGTAATATGAGTCAAGTGATCAGTTTGATATCAATCTTTCGCGATACACCGTCATATTTACATTATTTGTACAATACGAATGATTTGCTTTGGTACCTGGTCGAACTTCAGTTCTCCTCCGTCTGCCTGGCTGCGTTTCTCTAGCAGCGCACTCGCAGGCAGCAGCTCCCCCCGCCCCCTCGTGTGATTCGAATATTGTGTGTAGTTTTTGTTTTATACAGTTGTCAGCCAGGCATCTAACTATGAAAAAATTACACTCCAAAAGACCCTAGGGTTCTGAAAAAACAACCTGGGCTTAAGCCCAGTAAGCCGCCACCCCCCCGCCACTGGCCTGAACTATAGAACATGTAACATAATACCCACTGAACAGTATCAAGTTCTTTTTAATCAAAATTAAACTTATGAGAAAGTAGACCCCTTAAACACAAATCAGTGTGATAATAACTGAAAGCATCTTTGGGAAAACTAACATTTCCACGTATGGTTGGACACGTCAGCAAACTGCCGTTCCCATTTCCCCAGCCAAATATAAAGAAATAAGTGGTGCAACTTTTAATGATGCCACAGATTCCCCTTATTATTTTTCTGGGTATATAATCCAATGCATTTCATCCTACTCCAACCTAGTCAGGGAAAAATAACTGCAGGGGCCCTTTTACTTAAGGTTAGGTTAGGTTCCAACTGGCTAGTGAAGGAATATGACCCACTGCAGGTGGAGCTGCAGAAAACCGGGGTGTAGTCTCAAACAGGAAATGTTTACTTCACACATGAAGGTGCTACAATTGGTACAACCCATTCCACATTCGCAAACCACTAAGTTTTTAACATGCAATAGATTTGGTATGATTAATGCCAATGCATAATCTGATTAGCCATTTTTTTTAATTAAGCCTAGTCCACTGGATCTTTAAATCACAGCCAATATAAAAAGCAGTGAGGTGCAGTTAGACAAAGAAGCCAAATAATTTCCAGTCTACCTGTATTGCGATGTTATGATTCAATGAAGTCTTATTTCCCACAGCTGTATTCATTTTGTGGAAAACCCATCAAAACACTGACATTAGAGTCTTCTTAATTGGTTATTTAGTGCATTTTTCGTTACTTTTAATTGTAAATATCAGATGAAACAGCAAATCAAAGTCAAAGTGTAAAAAACACTTTATTGTTGACATGAGCATCAATTTTAAGACCAGTCAGAAGCAGCGCCACCCCAGTCAGAAGCCTGAGCAGTGGGTGCTGTGGACCAATCCTCTGTGGCAGGCTGAGTACTCCAGTCTTCACCTAGAATGGAACAGGAAAAAAGGTGTTAAGTTCAGAGACTATAACAGCACACATGATACACAAAGGTAATGAAGATCCATATAAAAACTCACCAGTATAGACCTCACCAGGCTTGACAGGGGCAGGTGCTGTAATAAAATCCCAATCAAGTTTAAACCATTAAGTGTGAAAAAGTGAATGAAAAATCTTACACTGCATTTACAAGTTAAACACAAAGCAGCAAATCATCTCACCTGCAGGGAACTGCTGAATGGGCACAGATGGCACTGCAACGCCCTCAGACCAGTCAGCCACCTCAGGCTGGGCAAACTCAGGTGCAGGGGTGGTCCATTCGCCCTGGAACTCCTCCTTTCCAACACCAGCCTTCTCAGCAGCAGCCTGCTCCTCCTTCTCAATCTACAAGCACATAATAAGCATTAGTGAGTGTATCAGCAGGATGTATGCCTCATGCACTTGGTTCTAGCCACTTCAGTACTTTTAGATAAGTTGAGTGTGCCAGTCATACCTCTTCAGGGTCCCTGTAGAAGTACAAATCTGGCATGACCTCCCATGGGTGCTCCCTGGAGATGGTTCCCCTCATCCTGAGGACCTCCCGGGCCAACATCCACCACATCAGACCCACAGAGTGGTGACCCTGAAACAGACAAATAGGGTCAAATCCAAACCTGTCGGGGCTGCACTGCGATTCATTACATTCAAAAAGGCATAAAGCTGTAGAAAAGAGTTTGTGGCAAGACCTCAACTCCAATTCCCTGGTGTGGTTCAGAGAAAAGAAGTTGGCGATCAGGCACTTTTATTTAGCACACATTCTACACCACACACTGCACAGACAAAACAGCAGGGCTCTAGCTGTGTGTGCAAAGACTCATTCGTCATTGTTTTAAACTAACTGAATTTTACCTTGTTGTTACAGGGGATGGCAATGTCCACATATCTCAGCGGGGAGTCAGTGTTGCACAGGGCAATGGTGGGGATGTTTACGTATGAAGCCTCAGTCAGTGGCTGATGGTCAGCACGAGGATCTGTCACAATCAGGAGGCGGGGCTCCCTGAAAGCAGCCTGGATCTGATTGGTGAATGTACCAGGGGTGAAACGACCATGGAAGGTAGTGGCACCAGTGGCAGAGGCGAACTTCAGCACTGCTCTCTGAAACAGACAGTACAGGTTTTACTTGAGATCGCAACAGAAATAATAACTTAGATTTTTTTTTAAAAAGAACTGTGGCTCAGGTTACTATCAAACCCCATTCATGGGACAGTTGTCCTTATGGTGTTAGCGAATCCCGGCCTGATTACTCTTGCACACTTCCGACACCTGAACACCAACGCAAGTGCCAGGTTTTAACAGTGTGCACATAACAACAATGAGTCAGTTTTACCAGAACTTTACCTGGCCAGTGTTTCTGGAAGAGATGACACACACATCAGCTGGGTTCTCAATGGCAACAATGGCCCTGGCTGCCAGCAGCAGCTTCTCCCAGGTCTTCTTCAGGTTAATGATGTACACACCTAGTGAGCAAAACACGACAAGTTTTGTCATTTGCATGTAAAGCCGCAGCAGGGACAAAGTAATCAAAAAGCTCCATCGTCATAGCACAGATGACTGCTACACCACTCACCGTCGCTTTTTCTCTTGTAAACGTACTGCTCCATCTGGAAGTCCAAGTTGGTACCTCCCAGATGGGTTCCCGCTGCTAGGAACTTCAGCACATCCTCCTCCTTCATTTGAAGGACATCCAGACCTCCGGACATCGTGACCGCTTTCCCTGCGTTACGAGTTAGTGGGAGAGCTGTGGGGAAAAAAGTAGACTTAGAAAAACTACAAGCTGCAAAAGAGACAAAATAGTACACCCACGACCAGACAAGAAGCATCCAAAAAATTAGATTTACATCAGTGCATTTCTAATCAGACACAAAACAGCAAAAACCCATTGCTGAGCACAAGAACAGTAGCTCTTAGCAAAGTGAAGATGCTCCCTTAGTGTGTGCTCTTGCAGCAGGCCACAACGGAGACATGTTCACCCCACAAACGCGCATGTGTCAAGTCAATTTAGCCTCCGGATTAAATCATCAGCCATTTAGGGAGCGCAAACGATATGCAGATCTCGTTAGGAAGGTCGGGAAAAACATAACTACGAGGGGTGAAGGCGCAGAAGCTCGTATCTTACTTAAAGGAAGCTAAGCAGCAACGCGGGGATTAAGTTGAGGTATCTTGGATGCGAAAGGCCACTTGGAGCGTAAAAAGTCATGATAACTCATGTGTATGGTTGCCATCGTCTTCAGATATCAATTACAATCATATGAAATCTCGTCACTGCCGCTGTTCATTGGATGGAGGCGAGGCGCACGAGAAACAGAGGAAGAGCGCGTGTCAGCAGCTAGCATGTTAGCTACAAATGTTAGCATCATGAATGCGTTGAAAATTAAGAAAATTAGGGCACGGTAGTCTGCGCCTGTCTACCCACGGTATATGTTCTTTGTCCTCGGTCATAACTTTACGAATTTTGACTATTTCTTTCGATTTAAAATGACTAAATAGGCCGGTTTAAACTCACCACGAAACAACGCCGTATGGAAATCTGACCACACGGTGAAAAAGAGGGCGCTTGAAGGAAATGACGTTATTTTTATACCAAATTTCCAAGCGTGTGATTGGCTGGTTAAACCGAAGGCGGGGAGGAGGTAAAAAATGAGAAACATCCGCATTTTCGCCACTAGGTGGAGTTTTAATTCCACGTGCTTCAATGGTAGGAGCAGAGGTAACCAGAGGTGGGCTCACGGGTCGGATGGGTATCCCATATTAAGACAATGGAGATGGAAAGACCATATTAAGACAATGCTGAGACGCTGACTTCTCGGTGAAAGACTGACCTGTGTTCCTAACATATTTGCCAGAGATAAAGTGTTCCAGGCAAAGGGATATGTACACGATTGTGAAATTGTTTTAGTGAAACGTATCTTGTGTGTAGAGAGCTCTGCTGTTGTTCCCTCTTTGAAATGGTCCTATATTTGAAATTAAATTACAATAGATTACCGAGGCAATACACAGACAGAACAGACAGCTGATTAGTTTTCTGTGGGACCAATGGGCTCACCGAAAAATGGGGTTTGGGTACATTTCAAGGGCATTAGAGGTGATGGACATGGGCCAGATGCCTGAGATGTTTTGGAGCTGTTTTCTGGGAATGTGACCTAAATGACTGGGTAAAAAAGGTGGGATGTCAACACCCCTCACAATCATTGGATTTCCTTTTTTAAATAACTTCATAACCAAAGCAGTCCAACACACATGCAATAAAATATTTTCACAACCCCCTACCAAAACAAAAGCCAATTCTCATGGCTGTAGAAAAAAGGCACAAAACAAAAACAGACTCTGAAAACAGTGCCGTGTAACTTGAGAGCACCAAATAATACATAACTTTAACAAACAGCATAATTGGACATAATTCTGACATAAAGTCAAACACTATAAGTCGCTGACTCTCAGCTTGTACATGACTGAAGTATGCAACTTGTTAAAATGATTTTTAATATGATGAAGTATTTCAAACATGATCGATCACCCCTAAATATGAGTGGAAAAGTCATAAATCAGGTCTGTTAAGTGTGTTCTGTATATCATTTATAGATGCTGATCTACAAAGCCAACAGTTTTCTAAATTCATTAATTCAGTTGTTTATTTCAGCCTAAATAGCCTTCTTACTTTAGACTGACAGTGCTACACTCTTTGTACCGTCCTATTTCATGTCGTGCCACCCCTCCCTGTGCACTGGTACAGCGCTTATCTCTAACAGCCCTCATGTTCTTGCAGTGCGTGACAATATTCTGAGCAACAGCTTTGTAATCATTTAAAAACACTCCTATTTTTTTTTTATAGTTTTACACCTGAACTCTCACAGCTGATTATTCTTTTATACACCTCAGTTAATGAAAGGAAAGAGTACACAGTCATGCATGTCAGGGGCGTGTTCTTGTGTTAATAGTACTCTTATTTTTGTCAAGCTGATCTGAGCACTAAATTAAGAAAAATATGTACACTCACCAGTCCTTTTATCAGACACTGCTTGTTAACACAAAAATATCTAATCAGCCAATCAAATGGCAGCAACAGGGTACAATTTGTCTGGGCTCACCAAAATGAGCAATAGAAGAGTCTGATTTGTCTGTTTCTTCTGCGCAGTCTGATGGTAGGGTCAGAATTTGGTATGAAAAGCATGAAAGCATGGATCCATTCTGTCTTGTGATATGAAGGCTATTTTCATGGCCCCTTAGTACCAACTGTGCATCATTTTAATGCCACAGCCTGTTGTTACTAACCATGTCTATCCCTTTATAACCACAGTGTACCAGTCTTCTGATAGCTGCTTCCCAAAGGGATAACACACACCATGCCACACATTTCAACTTTTCATGAACATGACAGCAAGTTCATTGCACTCAAATGGCTTCCAGTCACCTCATTATGGAGCAACATCTCTGAGGGAGGTTTTCTGCAACCTGTTGCAGAATTAATGCCGTTATGAAGGCAAAAGGGTCCAGCCTGGTACTAGCTTAGGTGCACATAACAGAGTAATCAGTACTGAACTCGAGCTTAAAATTCAGGCATGACTTTTGGTCCATCCATCCATTCGCTTCCGCTTGTCCTTTTCAGGGTCGCGGGGGGCGCTGGAGCCTATCCCAGCTGTCATTGGGCGAGAGGCAGGGTACACCCTGGACAGGTCGCCAGTCTGTCGCAGGGCTAACACATAGGGACAGACAACCATTCACACTCACATTCACTCGCACATTCACACCTAGTGGCAATTTGGATTATCCAATTAACCTATCCCCACAAGCTGCATGTCTTTGGACGGTGGGAGGAAGCCGGAGTACCCAGAGAGAACCCACGCAAACACGGGGAGAACATGCAAACTCCACACAGAAAGACCCCGGCCTGATGGTGGAATTGAACTCAGGACCTTCTTGCTGTGCGGCAACAGTGCTAACCACCGTGCCACCCCTTCACCCATTCACACACTGGTGATGGCAAGCTACATTGTAGCCACAGCCACCCTGGGGCGCACTGACAGAGGCGAGGCTGCCGGACACTGGCGCCACCGGGCCCTCTGACCACCACCAGTAGGCAACGGGTGAAGTGTCTTGCCCAAGGACACAACGACCGAGACTATCCAAGCCGGGGCTCGAACCGGCAACCTTCCGATTACAAGGCGAACTCCTAACAAAATTAACACAGAGATGAAATTTTCCAATAACTTTATTTTGTTTGACATGTTTAAAAAGTGAAAACGTCTGCATGAAAAACCACTTTTAACAAATATCAAAAAACTCCAAAGACATTTTAAGGCAGATGAATTTTTGGCAAATGCACGTGTCAAGTGAGCACACACTTAAATAAAGTATCAGAATATAAATAACACTGTTACACATGGAGACTCACAATCTTGTCTTTAAGAAGCTCTCTAGATTTTGAACATATGCTGAGGTTAAAGTGCATAAGTCTGGGCTTAATCTGGCTCACTGCCTGTAGTAGTCATGGGCTGAGTCATTGCACACAGCATGCAAACATCTGAGGCTTTGGAAATCCCACTCAGACCAGGGTTTCCCTGCCATTCAAAGAGTTTTAGAACACTGTGGAGAGACACAGACATTGTTTCTGCATACAGTCCAAATCTTATTTGTAGCCCTACAACAGCCAGGCTAGTGTGTAGTGAACATTTCCCAGTTAATCTGCACTCAAAAGCATTTGATCTGCCAAGTTTAACCTGCAGATTGCGAAGACTCCTAAATATGTGGAAGTGAATTTACAACAAGAAGGAAGAAACCATTTGTCACAAAAAGCCCCCCAGGAGCACACGCAAAACTCTGAAGGGATTTCTCAAACATGGTCCAAATAGTTGGAGCAAAATCACCAAAGTTTGTGTAATTAGTAGTGCAGTAGAAAAATATCAGAGCATTTTTGTATCATCTTGAAAGTCTTTTTAAAGTTATATTGCACATTCTGACCTTCAGACACACCCAGTAAGACACTAAATGTACAGGAGACCTCCCACATGTCTCTTAGACTCTGAGTGAAATCGGTCACTGAAAGCTTCTGACACGCTAACGAGCACTGCAGTAGTTCCAGTTCCTTCCTGTGCGCTCATTCACTGCAACTCCATCTATATCTCTTCTTCCTTTTACAACATTTTCAACATTGATCACTTTCAGGACTTCAGCCCAATGTGCGCCATCATTTGTTCATAAACGGTCCACGCCATGGCCGCCATCATGGTCCTCCTCAGAGACCGAGGAACGGCCCCTCTGAAGAAGCCCTGGAGTCCATATTCCTTAGAGAGTGAGAGCAAAGTGAGGCATGCAGCTGATTAAAACCAGCTTATTCAACACGATACATGGAACGCAATTTTAAAACCACAGCAGAGCAAGAAGGAAGATTGAGACAGCTACCATATAGATGTATCTGATGGCCTCTGCTGTCTTGAGTTGCGGATTCACTTGGACATGTGTTTTGACCACATCAGCAGGCTGAGTGATGAGGGAGGCCAACACGCCAGCCAGAACCCCGCAGCTGAAGTTAGCCACAGGAGCCGCAGGAGACGTGCTGATCTCTAAAAGGAAGATAGGCCAGCATGTGTATTTAAATGAACACCAAGAAGAACTCCAAATGCGAATATTTCTCGTTCTTAAGCTACTAAATGTCTCTCTGAGTCCATACTTACCTTTGGGGAGTGAGGCTTTGGTCTGGCTGTAGAACATGACGTAGATGCCGGAGAAAGGAACGTCTCTGAGGAGAGTGGCCATGAGGCCGGAGAACAGAGCCGCGGGACCTTCAGTTTGGCACACGCTGCGCAGAGCCCCTATCACACTCCCGTAACTGTACCTGCCACACTGAAACACAAAGACGTCTGGTTCAGTTCATGCATAAAACAGCACAATATGAACGCAACGCTAAAGTGAAAGCACGCTGCACAGGTCAAACAATAATATCAATGAAGTAAACATTTGTCTACATATATGTTTTCTTCACATACAAGCTGCACAGATGCATTTTTGTTTTAAAGAATTTCTTTCACTTCAGAAGAATAATCAATTGAAATTATACCAAATTCTATCTATTTTTTTAACACAGTATTATAGAAACATATTCTATTTATTTTAGGCTTTTCAAAAAATCTTATATTCATGAATTACTTCATGTAAGTACACGCAGAAGCTCTGGGGTTTAGCTCATGTGAAGAGAGGGTATCTGACACACCTTTTTCACCCTTCTTCCACATACAATGAAACGACTGAGCACCGCCTACTTCAGTCAGAGTCATTATCAGAGTTACACGTGACTGAGGTCTATAAAGAACAGGCTATAAAACACATACACCAAAAAGGCAACACTGGTGCTATGAATAAAGCAACTGAGAAATATGCAGCAGAAAATCTACACTGCTGTATCTATAGTTAGTACGCGCTGACTCAGCAGGAAATCCATAAATCACTTATCAGCACTAATCAGCGAATACACAGAGCCACGAGACAATTTTAAACCTAAACTGAATATAACCTGCTCCAGACAGATTATGTGTTCAGCACCAGGTTTCCATGGCAACCTAGAGAGCCACCAGGTGACATTGAAATCTCCGACTTGAAGTTCGACATACCTCACTAACCAATTAACCTCGCTTCGTAGTACACCCCTCTCTGGACACTGCTTACTTCAAAACGTGTCTTGACGACAGTAACCGGCAGCATCACTACCCCCGCCACCGTCCGGGCTCCGCCCCCCAGCAGCACAGCCTCCGCGGCCCCTGGGCATCTGTCCTGTAAGAAGTGCTGCTTCAGAGAGTAGTAGGTGCTGAAGTAGATCCCAACTCCTGGGATGGTCCGGACGAAGGACTAAAGGAGCAGATGGAGGAGAGAGACTGTCAGATGCATGGTGGCTCACACAGCAGGAATTTGTGACTAAATCTGTACACGAGGTAGACTCGAGTATACAGAAGCTCTAACCGGTGAAACTCCTTTCCAGAGTCCCAGCAGCCTCTCTGTCCGCACCACACTGAGGAGCACCGACACCATCCCCACTCTGCCCGAACTGAAGAAACAATACAGGCATCAGATAAGATGACCGAAAGCCAAAAACAGTCAACGCTGCTGCTATGTGTGCGGCCTATAAAGGTCAATCAATGTCATGCTTTTTGAGTTCACCCAGTCAATAAATAAATAAAATCAGCTTTTGGATCTTATGAGACAGGAAAGCATGCGACACTGACAACTGTGCATGCACACTCACCCAGGCTGCACGCCGGTCTGCAGAGTCTGCAGACGGGTCTTGACCAGGTCGAGAGGCTGGAACAGCAGCGTGGAGCAGGTTCCACTGAGGGAGCCACACATGAAGGCTTTGATGGCCGGGTGCACCTGAGGGTTGTGGGGGAGGGGGGCAAATTTCATTTGCATTTCTAGTTAAAATCCTGACTGTCATGACTATGCCTACAGAGCATATTTCTGTCTCTTTAATGCACACTTACAACAACAAACTACTTAGATGTAATCGCCACGGACAGTGACTCTATTAAACCATGTTTATATTTTGTAAATAAATAATTTAATACCACTTCAATATTCCAACCGTCTTTTCCCCTATAACGCCCAGCCTCACAGTACCATTCACATGTGATGTAACAACAGAGTTTGCTCCCTCAGCTTAATGACTCAGCAGCTCTTCTTCACCTTAACCGCCGTCAGACTCTTAGACCGTGGATTAGTTAATCAGTATTTCCAAAAGTTATCAGTCAGACAGGACGCCCTGATCTCAAGTTACCTAATAAGGATGTACGCACTGATAAGGATGGAGCTTCTGATGTAACAAAACGGAGATCTAATACTCACCACTAAAAGTTCCATGTTTCTTCTCGAGGGTCACTTCTCAAGACGTTTTTGCAATACACTAAACCTTCTGGCTTCCTCCCCTCGTTGCCGTCCACTGAAATGTCTCCCTCTGATTAGAGGGAGAAAGAGGAGTTACTCACACTGGCCTTCCAGGAGCAGGGATGGAGAGATGGTGAGGGAGCGCAGCTCTGCTGTCTGAATGAGGGGACAGTGCGCACACAGAATAGATAAAGCTTGCCTGACCAACACCGTGTGTCCTATTTGCCCCCACCCGATACACAAGGCCACTCATTAACTGACCAAAGATCAGCATGCTACAAATTAGGATAGACCCGGTGCATGAGACACTGCTGCGTGTCCTTCACGAGACTGTGAAGAGCGTGAGCGAGTACGTCAAAAGTAAAGACTGTTCGCACTTGTTTTGAGCACAGTGTCCAAAAACAGTTCCACAGTGTACATAAGAGACACAGCTAGCGCTGGAAAGCCCTGTGAGCTGGCATTCTGCACTTAAGTGTAAGCAAAGAAAACACTGGCTGTCCTTAGAAATAAAACCCTTACATCACTGTTTGCATTTTTTTCAACATAAGATGTTGAGATGATGAAATACAGCACAGGGTGATAAAGAGAATGAAGCACCATCAGGTAGGAGGGAGAAGCATGCATAAAATTAATAGGAAACAAACAACTGTAGACTGTGCGGTGATCTCATTCTCAGGAATATTTCAGCACACACAATTACTTTAAATCTCCAATTTCTATGTGTTCCACATGTGTGTTAAGATTCATTTACTGTCTATCCAGGGCTTCCAAGCAGGCTGCTTTGATGAGCAGAAAATAATAAGCACTTATTTCAGATGAAAGAAAATTAAAATACATCGAAAGCAGGCTCCAAATGTGCAATGTCCAAATTAAGTCAAGAGCCAGAGACATATAAAACAAGTTATAAAGACAGAGATATAACACTGTTTGATATGCTAAATAACATTAAAAATAAAAAATAAAAGAAGTAAAGAAGACCGAGGAGGGATCCTTGTGGAACATCTGTACTACTGGGCTTTCAGACTAAAATCTAAGGTCTGAAGATAATAATGTAATTTCATCTACATGGAGCTAGCACACATCCTTTCCAGTCGAATTTACTGATTTTACTTGAATCACTTAAGTCATGCAAATCATGCAAAGTTGTGGATTTTATGCATAATAAAAACGCCAAAAACAAGATACTGTAACCCAACAATCTAATTACACCAACAGTTTTTATAATCGTGCCAAAGACCAGATGTGCTGATTTTTGTGTTTAAAATACATTTCGTCTTCCCACTATGGCGTTTATATTGAAAAGGGGGCCTACTTCAGGTGTCTCCTTCGACTTTCCGCAGGACTTCTGACAGATTAGCTGACAACACGTTTTCAAAAACATTTTTTTAAAAAAGAGCGCGTTGATGAAAATCGTGTGTGTAATGTTGTGTATTGAGGCTCTGCTGAGCTCTCCCTCTAACGCACCTTTAACTATAGTCCACCAATTGTTTTTCTCTCCCCGCCGAAGTCCAAATAAATAACATCAACGAAGTTACGCTTGAGCGCAAATTCTTCTAATTGACTACTCTAAGCAGGGCGAAGACAAACCTCACCACCACTCCCCACTAAAGAGCTGCAATGTACCACCAAACCTGACAGCCGCCTCTCTATCTCTCTGCGATAAGCCCAAACCGGCCGGTTCCTGTTCTCAGACGCAGCGTGTCGAAACTACGCGGAAGCACCGCCCATCTGCGATACAGCCTTCTGATTGGTTAAACAGCTTCTGGCTGTGACGTGCGCAAGATAAGGGCGCCTCTCCGGGAAGCCAGGGTGAGTAAAAAGAAAAAAAGACTATTTTTTAAGTTAAATTTAAATTAAATTACTAATTAACTTAAAAAAAATTACAATGTATTTATTTGAACGGAACGAAACATGTTTTGAGTTTTTATTGAAATGAAACTATACCAAATAAATTTAAAACAAAAATGAGTGAGGTAATTTCCCCCCTAAATTAGAACCAAGTCAATTGTAGGATAGATAGTATAATAAAAAACTGAAATACACAAAAGTACAACTAGCAGTCATTTAGCCAACAGCAGTACTTGTAGCATTTTCACAGTCAACTGTTTAGGACTCTAATTTACACATAACCTTTCTCTCCTTTTAAGTTACCGTCTATTAGTGTCTAAACTAGAAATAAAATATCTTTCATCCACGTTTACTCTTACTCAGTTAAACCGGTTCTGACCTGCTTTTGCTCCTCCTCACGAGCATGATGGAAAACCCTGGCTGCCGTCTGCTGGTGGGGACGCAACACTTTATAAATAACAAATGTGATCCACCACTGAGCTGTCTGGTTCTGACCTTCAAACTTAACCCTTGTTCTTTCAGTGTGAACTCTGATGTAAACAAAAGAGTAAGCATTAGGGGGAAAAAAAGAAAAAAAAGAAAAGAAAAACGCAGACAGACAACACGTGGCAGTTTAGAAAGCATCTTTAATCGTAATAATTCCAACATTTCACAACATGATTTCCATTCCAGAGGTGCAGACAGAAAAACATTACAATAATCGAGATGCAGTTTATTTTTTCTCCCCCCCCTTTTGGATTTCCTTTAAGTGCGAAAGATGTGATTGTTTAAACTGTGAGCCGTAAGTCTTAAGTTACGACACATTCCTCTCACTTTCCAGCAGTGTGAGCCAAAAGCTACCTCGGGCACAGCTTGTTGGGGTTTCTCCATCATTTAGACACAGACTGCTCGTTTATCTGATACATCTACTCAGAACCTGGCGTATATGACATCTTAAAGGCCAGTCAGACTTTAGCATACAAGTGATAAATTACAATCCGTATCACATGAATGTGCCTTTGGTTTGTGATAAAAATCAGCAACTTCTGTCAACAAGCTGTACCCTGAGAATACAGTGTGTGCTGTGAGTAAAGAGACTACCCCACCACCCCATTTAAACTTTACCCTGAACATTAGCAAATAAACAAAACACTGATGGGGATAAACAGAAAAATAAATGACCCTGCCCAGGAGACTTCTGCTGCATTTAAGGCCTTTAGTGTGTGTTGGCTGTGTGCGCACACATACTAAATTGGGATGTGCACCGTGTATTCAAAACTTTCAAGCTTTGTGTCAATGAAACACTCAAATGCAGTGGTTTATGATAATATCTAGGCTAAAATGCCCCCCCTCCCCAACACAACCCAAATGCAGTGCTAAAAATCAGGAAATTTCAGCACAGTCGCAATCAAATACCTTCAATAGATTCACAAGTTGCCAATTTGTTGCTTGAAAGCCTTCAAATTTAATGTTTCCACATGAAATGTGTGTAACAAAATGATCAAGCCCAAAAAGCATAGTCACGAGTGCTAACTGCAGCTAAATTGCTAGAATACATTTCAGCATATAAACCACCTTTATAGACCAAGGCAAGAGCATAACAAACACGAAGCACTTCCTTTCTTAACCGTTATAAAAATGTCTGCATACAAAAAAGAAAAAAGAAAACCCAAACTATTCTATAGATTGAGATATTACTTTGGTCCCCTTCCAGTAATCTGTCTTCATTTATCTATACTTCTTTTTCTTCAGTTAGAAAAATAGATCCTAAAGGGACTATTACACGTGGAATGTTTCCTTATAAAAATATTTTCATTTTTCCAAGAGAATGAAAAATTAAGCAACAGAGAAATTTGCCCCCCCCAAAAAACAAAAGTGTGTGTTTGTCAGTATGGTGATTGTCCCAGTTTAATGGCGTCTGGTGTGTGTGTCTGCATTGAGAATGCATAGATCGTCACTGCGAGAGAGAAAGAGCGAGATCAGATGTTAATCTGCATCCCTGTGGCTAATCTGGACAACATTTGTATGTTTGCGTCTCCGTTTTGGGAGTTACAGTAATGTGTGCTCATGTGTGTTTTTGGGTCTATTTATGGTGTAATTTTTAAACGAGTCGAGAGGCGCAGTTCATTCAGGCTTGGGCTCGGGGGTTTCACTCTTCACCTCGCTCTCCTCCTCACTATCACCGCCGCCACCACTGCTGCGAGGAATGGTGCGGCGTGTGGTGAAGGGGAGGTCACCACGCCTGAAAGAGAGAGAAAGGAATTTATAAATGAGAAAAAAAACAAAAAAAACAAAAAAAAACAAAACAAAGAAGACATAAGTAATGTGTTTTTCAAACTAAAGTGCAATGTCTACAAAGAAATGTAAGAAAAAAAAATATTAACAAATATATTAAGGCTTATTTTGCAAATGGTCCCTAATTGACCATTTGCAAAAAGACATGATTTACCCTAATGTGTGAGGGTAAATCATGTCTTTTCTGATGTGCTCTCCTCCTCTACTGGATCACCCCAGGGTTGTTGCCTCTCTCCCCTTCTGTTCATTCTGTACACAAATGAGTGTCGCAGCAATTTCACAAACAGACACATCCTGAAGTTTGCTGATGACACAGTGATCGTGTGGGGGACGAGTCAGGCCATGGACAGGTTGTAGATGATTTTGTGAATTGGTGTGATGAGTCCTTCCTCTCACTTAACGTGTCAAAAACTAAAGACATGATTATTGATTTTAGGAAGTCCTCTTATAGCTCATCACCCACTATCATTAAAACTGCCGATATTGGGATCGTTGAGAGTTATAAATATCTAGGTGTGGTACTTGACCATAAACTGTGTTTTGAATCTCATGCTGATGCCACTACTAAAAAGTTCAACAAAGACTGTTCTTTTTAAGGAAAAGAGATCTTTTAACGTCTCATCTGAGATGTTGTCCTTGTTTTATAGAAGTTTTATCGAATCTGTGATGTCTTTTTGTATCGCTGCCTGGTTTGGTAACCTGACGGTGAAGAATAAGAATCTGTTGGGACTTCTGGTAAAAACTGCTAGCAAAATTTCAGGGCGCTGGCAAGATGGACTTTTGGCCATTTACAATAGAAATGTGCTTAGAAAGGCTCATTCTATTATTAATTGTGTGAACCATCCACTTCACAGTGAGTTTGAGTTGTTGCCTTCCGGCCGCCGTTTTAGAGTACCTCCGAGGAGGACTAAAAGACTCCAGGTCTCTTTTATCCCTACTGCGTCTTGTCTCCTTAATGGCAAATAATTGTCCTTGAATTTTCTATCATTATTATTGTTATTATTGTTTTATAGTATTGTTCTGTTTGTTCTTATCCTCCTGCTGCTAAACTAATTTCCCCTTGTGGGACAATAAAGAAATTGAATTGAATTGAATAATTGAGGTTCAAGTCAAAACACTATCATGCAAAGTAAAGCGAAATGTGGAGATTATAGTCGTTTCAAGACAAACTGCCACAACTGCTAAATGGCCCTGTGTAGAGTTAGCAGATATCTCATCGTGTCTTGTGATATATCCTCATGTTTATTGCATGAGCGTGTAACCGTCAATATCCTGTCTACTATGTCAAATCCAAATGGCTGGCACAAGCAGAAGAGGGCAGCTGGGGGGAGGGCAGGTAGGCAGTTTGCCTGCTTCCTGCACTTTCAGCTGATCTGTGCAGGACTGCTACAGCAAGCTCAAGATGAGTATATATCTATCTTCTTAGTTAGCGTATTATCTGTCTTGTTAAGGTTGGTTTATAATGGAGCACTGTTTAAAAAAAAAAAAAAAAAAAAAATTTCCCCCAGGGATCAATAAAGTATTCTGATAATAATGAAAGCCTCTGCTGTGTTACAGGTGCTTTTCTCACCTGAGCTTGCTCTTGAGGCTGTTGACTTCACGGTTCATGGCATCAGCAGACTCTGTGGCGTCCTCCAGCTCCCTCTGAAGTTTTCTTCGGCTGGCGTTGGCTCTCTGAGCCTCCTCCTCAGCCTCCTCCAGCTGACGCTTGAGCTGCTTCATGCGAGAGTTCAACTTGTCGACCTGAAGGAGAAGAGAAAATATAAATAAATAAATAAAAACAATTAAAAACTTTTGCTTGAGCCCAGATAAAGTTAGAAGCACAAAAACGTCTCCCTTTGATGAAGGCTACAAAGCTAATGTCAAAATAGATCTGATTTCGATTTGGAGCATTACATTATTTTCAATTCATTTAAATATTTGACTTGTTGCATAATGCACAGATATTCATAGTCATCATTGTAAATACTCAGAAAAGCCACAACAGGGAGACAGAGTTTACTGTAAAGAAACTCTCACCTGGTCCTTGTACTGCTCGGTGTTGCGCCTCTCGTCGTCCACCTGCAGGATGACTTCTTTTAGTTTCTTCTCGCTGCGTCTCACAAGTTTGGTGGCAGTCTGCCTCTCCCTGAGCCACAAACATAACAGTCAGACAAAAGACACTTTTTTTTTCTAATATGGTCATCTCAGGCCCCACTAATCTGTGGATCTAACCTATTTACAAGAGATAGCCAATCAGAAGAAAGCTGGCTTAGCTGGAAGCAAGTCTGAAATAACAATTGTGTCCGTATGGTTCCGCTTCAGTGGCTTTTACCTGGTTTCTATATCCAGCTGTTCCTCCAGCTGAGCAATTTTAGTCTCCAGGGTGGCCATGTTGGCCTTGTACTTTGACTTGACCGTTCCCTCGAGCTCCTGCAGCTTCAGTTTCAGCTCCTTGTTCTGACGGTCGAGCTGGGAACGAGCCCCCTCGACACGCTGAGAGGTGCTGCGCTCTGCAGTCAGCTCCACGTTCATCTGGTCAGTCTGAATGTAAAAATTAATCAGTTATTTCCATTCTACATATTAAATGTTTAAGCATCTTTAGTCATCTGAACTTCAAATCAGAGTCTAAAAATGTTTGCATGTGTATACAAACCTGAAGCATTGCCTTCTTCAGCCTGTCGTTGACCAGCTCAGTGTTGCACTGCTCCTCCTCCAGCTCTTCCTCCAGCTGAGCAATACGAGCCTCCAGTCGCCTCCTCTCCTCTGCAACCTGAGCGCTAAAAAGAGGAAGGAGGGAGAGCAGAGATTAAATATGGCACAAGTAGAGATACTGAACACTTCTGGTCTGCTCATTTTACTGATGACTGAAGTCTTACTTCTTGGCGGCTTGGTTATTGATCTCATCCTGCAGCTCGTCTCTCTCCTGCTGGGCCTGCCTCTTTACTCGCTCTGCAGCCGCCAGCTCCTGCATAGCAATAAACAAGAAAATGCAGTGAGTTAAAGTAGATCACAGAGCAGGGGCACAGAACACAGAGGTGAATGAGTGAGTGTATGCCAACCTCCTGCATCTGGAGCATGTCAGCCTCCATGCCCTTTAGCTTCTTCTCAGTCTCCTTGCTCTGGGTGAGAATCTCATCTCTGGACAAGCGAGTGTCGTCCAGCTCCCGGATGAGATCTTTCATCTGGGCCTGAAGACAAAAACACGAGAAGAGTCAAAAAGCTGAGACCAAACCCCATGTTTCCTATTCAAAGATCAGATATAAAAAGGCAACACTCACCTGAAGTTTCTTCAACTGTTTCAGGGCCTCGTCACGGTTCTTGTTCGCCATGTCGATGGCTGCCTCAAGCTCCTTCAGGTCCAGCTCCAGCTTCTTGCGTCCAGCCACGGCAGCAGAACGCTGCTTCCTTTCATCCTCCAGCTCCATCTCCATCTCTCTCACCTGAAAGGCACGTCGATTTGATCAAAGCCAAGAAAAACTACACGTTCCTCTCCACTGATAACTTTTAAGCCCAACTTCAACTCATTTCTGACTTTATGCTACCGGGTGCTCATTCTGGTTCTTCCTGAAGTTCAACCAGCTAGCATTGAGACCTAATCAGAACGTTTTTAAGGTTGTAAGTACTTTTTCCTCCCGGAACAACTAAAAAATGCATTTTGTTATGAATTAGCAACAGCCGCCTCCTATTTACCCCCTCCTATTCCCAAACTGCCAGATTGTTGGTCTAAAACGCACTCGCTTTAGTCATGAGAATCAGAACACGCCTGCTTTCAACAATGCTGTACCTATATGTAGCAGCTAAATGTTGGATGGATGAATATTTGTACCTGTTTAACCAGTGCCCTCTTCTTCTCCTCTCCCATCTCATCGCGTCCTGCCAGGTCTCTCTCATACTGGGCTTTCATGGCCTGCATGTTGACCTCCAGGCGCAGCTTGGCGTCCTCTGTGGCCTGCAGCTCATCCTCCAGTTCCTCCAGCTGAGTCTTCATCTCCTCCAGCTGCTGCTCCATTGCACGTTTGGCCTTCTCCAACTCGTGGACCTGCATATAAGAACATTTATGATGAAAACCGAACGATAGACAGCACTGGAGCAGAACATACCTCTACAGAGAAAAAGAAATGTTTCTTGACTTACGTTCTTGCCAACATCATCCTTGGAGGATACGAGGTCCTCCATTTCGGCCCGCAGCAGCTTGTTGTTGCGGTCCAGCTCTTCTTTCACCTCTCTCAGGGCTTCCAGCTCCCGGGTTAAAGCCAGTGTCCGGGTCTCCTTTTCTCTGGCTTCAGCTTCAGCTCTGTCACGCTCCTCTGCATAGCGACCAGAGATATTCTTCTCCTCTGCCAGCATCTACAGAAAAATCAACATGCAGCAGTGTTTTTATTTTGCTTTTCCTTCCACAAGACATTTTAATGGCTCTCTTATCTTGTGTATACTTGGCCTACCTGGTCAAACTTCTTCTGCTTCTTCTCGAGGTTGGACACGATCTGTCGGAGGTGGTCCTGGTCAACCTGCAGGTCATCCAACTCTTGCTGGAGACGCGTCTTTGTTTTATCCAACTTCTCGTAAGCGGCACATTTCTCCTCCAGGCGCTGGTTCACTCCCTCCAGGTCCCGCTGAAACTTCTTCTTTCCCTCCTCAGCACTTTCCAGAGAGCCAGCATCCTGCTCCGCCTTCTTCTTCAATTCAGCAAGCTGAGGGGGGGTAGGGATAAAGTCATGTCAGCTGTGTGATGGATTTGCGATTCAAACGACTGTGAGCTCCCACAGAAAACTAAATGCAGGTATTCTTTGCAGCAGGTTTGCGTCCTGCAATGTGAAGAAGTCGATGTTTTACCTGAGCCTGCACTGTTTGGAGCTGCCTCTCTACGTTCCTCTTGGCTTCTTCCTCCTCCTCCAGCTGTTCTTTCAGGTTGTTCTGTTCATCCTCGAGCTGGCGCAGCCGTGTGTTGACTGATAATTTCTGGCGCGTCTCTTCCTGCAGTAATTCCTGTTGAAATGACGGACAAGCAGAGTTACAGCAATGTTGTCACAGAGTCAGATGTTTATAACAGCCAATACTTTCATTTTTAAATATTTCTGCTAAAGGTTGCACTAAAAAGCTCTTCATACACTCTTCTTTTGTTAAGACTTTTAAACAACATGATTTAATGTGAAGCCAGTGTCTTCACAGTCAAGTCCGTCTGCTACAGTTCAACTTAAAAACTTCAAAGATGACAAATACTTCATTGTTATAGTCTGGGGCTTTTTATCCCTTTAAAATAAAGACTTGTATTCATTGTACTTTCCCTACATGTCTTAAGACTGTACATATTAAGTAGAAACTAACAAACTTTAACTTTGCAGAAGATGTCTTCAGGTTTAGTCTATGCCAGTTTGCTCAAGAGTGATTATTATAAAAGAAACTAACAACAAAAGTATTAAACACTGTATTTGTTATGCATGCTTAACATCTGTGTGGCAGTGTACCTGAACGTCCTGCAGCTGGGATTCTACAGTAGAGCAGTCTTTGGCTGCCTTAATGGACTTGCCCTCCACCTCACTCAGCACGCTGTTAACATTCTCCAGTTCAGCCTGTGGACAAAAGAAAAAACAAAAACATGAACCACTGACAAGGACACACCATCACTCAACACTGAATTGTTAATCCCTGGCCTTCTATAAAAATGCAACTGCGATCATTCTGACAGCTCTCAGAAGGAATCACTATATCTGTTCTTAGCGCCTTCTAAGATTTGTACCTGCACTTTTGAGAGTTTCTCAGCCTGCTCCAGCCTCTGGCGCTCGCTCTCTGAGTGTTTGAGCTGCAGCTCCTGGACCTGGGCTTCGGCCTTCTTCCTGCGATGTTCTGACTCTCCTTTACCCTGCATCAGAGTCTGCAGCTCGATGGACAGCTCATTCCTCTCAGACTCCAGGGCCTGTTTGTTCTTCTCCACAGATGCTTTGTTCTGTAGACGGACAGTCAAACTGTAAAGGAAACTGACAAATGAGAAAAACTGAATCTGAATACCAGCTCTGAAAAATTACCCTCTTAGCCTGCTCCAGCTGCTCATTGAGCTCGTCAAAGGCCTGACTGTGTTTCTGTCTCAGGTCAGCAAGCTGCTGTTCGTGAAGTTTGCTTTCGTCATCAAGAGTCTTTTTAAGCTGGGCCACCTCGGTCTCACGTTTGCTCCTATGGAGGAAGAGGAGAGATTAGTCGACTTGTCTAAACACCACCCAACCAGATGTGTTGAGGTTTAGCTGTTATACTTGCTCCTATACTAATGTCTGTACCTGAGCTCTTGCTGAGCGGCAGTGGAGTCCAGAGTGTCCTCTAGCTCAGTCTTGAGGGCCTCCAGCTCTTCTCCCAGATCCCTGCGGTGTTTTTCTGCCTTGGCGCGGGCCTGCTTCTCCAGCTCCAAGTCCTCTTGGAGCTCGGAGAGCTGAGCTTCCAACTCACGGATCTTTTTCTGGGCCAGGTTCTTCTGTGCAGCCTCTTCCTCAATCCTTAAAGGGAGGAAGAAGTCAGGAAAAAATAATTAGTGAAGAATTCCTAAATACACTGTTCAAATTAATATTTTTTAATCTGCAGGGCAAACATCTTAAGTGTTTACACAGACCTGGCCAGAGCTGCCTGGAGCTCTTCTTCCTTCTTAGCCAGCTGGGCACGGAGCTCAGCAATCTGGGCCTGCAGCTCAGAAATCTGATCGCTTGTCTCAGTAAAGTCACTCTCCATCTTGCGTCGGTTCTTCTCCAGCTCCTGACGCTGCTTCTCCTCCCTGCGCAGACGGTCTGGCAAAAAAAAGAAAGAAAAAAGAAAAAAAAATTTAATTACAGGGATGGAGGGAAAAAAAGATGCTGTATTACACACAAGTTGCATGATGCTCTCTGCTACTTTTGGGTTTTCTTCTCACCCTCCAAGTCTGTGATCATAGCCTCATGTTTGGTCTTGAGTTTCTGCAAGCTCTTGGATTTCTCCTCCTCCTCTGCCAGGTTGGTGGTGGCCTCAGAGATCCTCTCCTCCAGCAGCTTCTTCTCCTGTGCTCACAACAATGGTGAACAATATGAAACTATTAGTTTAGTATATTATCTTCAGAACAAATTCCTACTGTGCTTGATTTACACAGCTATCGTTTCCAATTCATCCATCCTGACCTTCATTAGTTTGTTGTTGTGGTCATCTAACACCATAACATCCTCTTCTATCTTCTTCATCTTTGCTTCCATGGTGACCTTCTCTAGCTGGAGCTTCTGTCTGGCTGCTTCCTCCTCATCCAGCTGCTGCTCCAAGTCCTGTGTGCAGATAAATGACGAGTTGGAGATTTAACATGGCAATACGCCCTCCATATTAAGATTTAAATTACCATGTTTTGTTTTCCTGCTTACAGAAATATTTTGCTGCATCTTTTTCTTCTCCGTTGCCAGGTGAGAGGCACGCTCCTCCTCCTCCTCCACTCGGGCCTCCAGGTCGTGGAGGATCTCTTCCAGCTCCTGCTTCTTGGCAGCAAGACGGGCTCTCATTTCCTCAGCTTCGGCACAGAGTTCTGTTTCTGCCTGAAGCTGCTCCTGCAGGGCCATCTTCTCAGCATTCAGCTACAAGCAACGGGAAATAGGTGTTTAAGAGACAAGTTCAGAAAAAAATGTCACCTAAAAAATTCAGAGCGATGTTATCCCTCATCACTGAATTCACCGCCTATATTTAAATCCTCTAATAGACCAAAACTCTGTCTCTTTCTGTGAGTTTATCTGATCCAGTTTATTGCTGTCCACCTGAATAAGTTCAGTTTCAAGTCGACTAGCTGAGCAGTTATTTTCTGGCATGACTTTCCCCACATGAGATGCTTTGACAACATGTGTAAATTATAGCTAAAGAAATAAACCAGGGTCACTGATAGAAGCCCTGCAACAGTGCCAGAAAGTGGACGAATGTTCGAAGTTTACCTGCTGGTGTTTGTCCACCATTTCCCGGATCTGCTGCTCAGCATGAAAATGCTTCTCTTTCACCTTATTCAGCTCTTCATCCTTGGCCTGCATCTCCTCCTCCTGCCTGCTGACTTGGAGCAGAGGCTTCACCTGAGGACAAACAAATGGGAGATGTGAAGAGTAAGAAAAGCCAAAACAAGGAGGAAAATTAAAGAGAAAAAAAAAAAAAAAAAAACAGAACAAGTGCTATGAAGTTGCAGAGAGGACGCCGAGGCTCACCTTGGTGAAGAGCCTCCACCACTGCCAGTTCCTGAGTTTAAGATAAGCAGCGCAGTTCCTCTGGATCACCCTCATTGCAGTCAGCTGCTGCTGCCTCTTAGCAAAAGCCCTACAAGCAAACAGCAGAGTCACAACTCATATTCTCTAGAAGTGTAAAGTAACACACTTAAAGACAAGAATTACACTTTATATGTGTAATCTATATAATGACAAAAATGTTCTTACTTGCGGGCCACATAGCCTCTGCACCAGGCCTGGAAGCTGATTATGATGTCCGTGATCTTCATGTCCCTTTCCTCCTCCAGGTGAGCCAGGACTCCTGCTCGGAAGAAAACTTTGCTCTGGCCAATGCGGTAGAGGTTGGGATCCAGCTCCAGGCTTTTGATCTGTGAAGAAAGGGAATGATCAGTCACTCCGGCAGAGGAAGCAGGCATTATAAGGGTGTGATTAGAAGTTTAAAGCCTACTTACCATGAGCACACAGGCCTGCTTTCCATCCATGAAGCCCTTGGGAATAGCATTGGGGGTAAGGATTTCATACCTGAGGGAAACGCAGGTGAAGAGCATATTGGGTTGTTTTTAAATAAATTAAAATGTGAAAAAAACAAACAAAAAAAAAAACAAAAACAAAAAAACAAAAAAAACAACCCAGTGGGAACATTTATAGTCTTACCTCTGTCTGAACTCCTGGAAGACGATGCGGTTGGGGAAGCCCTGTCTGCAGATACGGATCCCCTCAAGCACACCATTACACCTCAGCTGATCCAGAACCAGGTGGGGGTCCAGTTTACCAGCCTGAGAAGAGGAAGATTTGCTGATTAAGAGTATGCTCTATTCTGCATATTAACATCTCTTCCTTTTCCAAGAGGAAAGACATTTGAGCCCCTGTTGGTGTTTCAGCTGCAAATGAAAATATGAGAATTGGGCCGAGTCGATCTGTGACAGCTTTAACAAAAAAAAAAAACCATGACAGGTAAACCTGGTCAGAGTGCAACAACTCCTGGGTTCCTGACTCAAAATAAAATGTGCTCAGTGGTGTATTCTAGTGCAGACGTAACTGACAAACTTTACAATTGAACAACCCCATCTGCTAAGCATTTTCAGAGTTTCAGTTGCAGTGGCAACATCCAGTCAGATGCCCACGTTTCTGTAGTACCTTCTTCTCGTGGTTAGGGATGATGCAGCGAACAAAGTTGGGGTTTGTGTTCCTCAGTGTGGCCATCAGTTTGGACAGCTGCTCCTTGTACAGCTGGCCCACCGTGCGGAACATCCCTTTACGAGTCTTGAAAGCGCCATGCATCTCAGACATGCCAGTCACCTTATCTAGACCCACTATGCTGTCCACTGAACGAGGGGGGAAAACAGAAAGGAGAAGACATTATGTACAAAGTCAGCATGATTTGAATATTTCACCAGGCAAACTCAAATCAAATGCACATCAAAAAGGAGAATGAATATGAGCATTGTCTCTCCACCTCCTCTTGGTAAACACAACAGGAGAGAGAAGAGGTAGTTCACAAAACCAGCACCAGTGAAACGCCACACAATCACACACAAAAGTGCATGTGGAGAGGGGAACAAATCAGGAAGGAGGCTGACAGAGGGAGTCGCACAAGGCCAGTGAAGTGTGGAAAGAACACACCCAAAATTTAAAGAACAAAACATGTATAAAGTGCAGTGAGTGGAGAGAGTTCATTACTGAAACTGACAGCTTGTTGCTTTTGAAAATGTGTGCGATGACTGATTTAAATATGTATGTGCCTGAGAAGGTGACAAACATTGGCGGTTGCAGTGGGCATGTACTTTTGTGGTGACATTAAAAAACACCAAACCCATGCAGGATATACCCATTGCTGCAGTACCCATGACCAACACCAGGAGTCCCCAAACAACACTATCACACAGAGGGAGAAAAGGAGAGTTCAATGACAGAGCAACAAGTGGCAAGACCACCAGAAGATTTTGCTACTGCATACACAGCTGATTTTAGAGCAACACAAAATACACTTTTGGTTGATAAAGCTGGGAGAACGAGGGGATGAAAACATTTTTGAGAAAGAACAGGACCAAGAGGAGGAAGAAATACTAAAGAAATGAAAGAAACCTTTTTTCACCTGGATCTGAGTGCAGAATAGGAAAACGCTGATAAAAATAGGCTCTCTGACAATTATGTACCTCTGAGATGCAGTAAAAGACAAAAATGAGAAAAAGTGGGGCCACACAGGGGAAGGAATGGAAGGAAAACCACCAACGGGATTTGAGGAAAAAAATAATTTAAAAAAGGTAAAAAACAAAGGTCCACACACCAGACAGTAAGAGAGAGAAAAAAAAAAAAAAAAAAGCACTATGAAGCAACATGATTATATTCCCATATCTTAGAGGGGCAGCGATTCCTGGGTTAAAGGCAAAAACAAGGCATCTGCCTCGACTCACCATCCTTCCAGAGCTCAGACACAAACTTGTCTGTGGACTGGTTGAGCAGTGAAGCCACATTGTCATTCAAGGGATCCATGTTCTTCAGCAGCCATTCGCCTGCCTTGTAGTCTACCTGTAGAGTGACACCAGACAGGAAGTGTCAAGTTTTTGGTTTTTTTTTAATGATAGAAATATGTTGATGTAAACAGCATAATGAACTAAGCGATGTTTACCTTGCCAGCATAATGGATAATGCAGAAATCTGCTTCATCCTTCAGTTTCTTGGGCTTGAAGAATTTGGGATGTGTTCCCTGCTCCTGGAGCACCTTCTCCACAAAGCTCTTGTCTGTGGCCTTAGGGAACCAGCACTCCTCATCCAGCAAAGCCAGGATACCCGGGGGGCTGGCCTGGGACAGACGAGAGCACATGAGTCAAACCAACAAAGACGCTCAGAGGACCAACATAGTTACAGCAGATCAGAAAACTCACTGGCTTCTCAATGAGTTCGATACAGGGCTGCAGGTCGAGGCCAAAGTCAATGAAACTCCACTCGATGCCCTCCCTCTGGTACTCCTCTTGCTCCAGGATGAACATGGTGTGGTTGAAGAGCTGCTGCAGCTTCTCGTTGGTGTAGTTGATGCACAGCTGCTCAAATGAGTTCAGCTGGAGACATGGAGGGAAAGAAAATGCTTAAGAAATCTCGTGGGGCTGCATGCTGTTACAACAGACGGCCATGAACATGAGTGCTCAGCTATCACATAGCTGATATACAATTAATATACGTTAATTATACAATTATCTGCAGCGAGTGTGGTGCTTGATGGAGAGGTAATTATATTTTTAAAAACTGCCTTGTGTGTTTACCTCGAAGATCTCAAAGCCAGCAATATCCAAGATGCCAATGAAAGAGGCTCCCTGTCTCTTGGTCTTGTCGAGTGCTTTGTTGATCCTCATGACGAGCCAGCGGAACATCCTCTCATATGTGGCCTTAGCGAGGGCTTCCACGGCAAACTCTGCTTGCTCCTGAGTCTGAGCCTTCTGGACATAGTCTCGACCCACCTTGATTCTGGGTGACAGGATGGCCCTGGTGAAGTCTGTGACATTCATGCCCATGAGGTGGCATACCTTCTGGGCAGCTATTGAGAAAACGAGGGAAAGAGAATGAGTAGTGCAGGATGGAAGAGTGACATTTTAAAATTAATGTGCAGAGTGCTCGCTTACCTGTGTTATCAGGCATGGAGGCTTGGTCTGTATGACGCTCCTTCTTAAAGCTCATGTTTCCAAGCTGCAGAACAGATGCCACCACCTTCAACAGACCTGCACACGGAAAACAGCAAAATTAATTAACATGGCAAGAGTTACATTAAGCTGGTAATACATAGAGACACACATGCACAGAAACAAAAGCTGTCGTCTTACCAATTTGCTCATCCTCTGGAATACCCATGATCCTGAAGGCGTCCATGGTCTCTGTGAACAGATCCTTGTCCTGCTGGCCCGGAATTGTGACGTTCCCATTGGAAAGAAAACGGTAGTTGTTGTAATTTTCCAGGAGGAGATCACCTGAAATCAAACAGCAAAGGAAAAGTTAAAAAAAAAAAACAAAAAAACATCAAGTCACCAAATGCTTGAGGAAACTGCACCATCTTTAAACAGAGATTTTTGTTTAATGTGCTGCTTACTGCGCAATTTGTCTCCAGCCCCTGTGAGCAAGTAGTAGAAGATGTGAAAGGTCCTCTCTTCTTTGGCCTGGCGAATGGCACGAGATTTCTCCAACAAGTCTAGAGGTCGGTGTGTCAAGGACAACTTCTGATACTACCACAGAAAAGCTCTTGAACTGGTTTAAGACTTCTTTAGTAATAATAACATAAAAGGCAACAACCTGACAGCATTAAGGATACAAGTTTCAATATTGGCACCAACGATGTAACCATTGACATCAAAATTGATTCTGATGAATTTTCCCTGGTGGTGTGGAGGAAAAAATGTTTAAGTGAAAGTGGTATTTAGAAGAAATCATAAACAAAGGCTGTAGCAGTTAATTCTTACGAATCTGGAGGAATTGTCATTTTTGACAGTCTTGGCATTTCCAAAGGCTTCTAGAATGGGGTTAGCCTGCAGCAGCTGCTTCTCCAGCTCCCCCTAGTGGAAAGGAACAGAATTGCAATGCAAAACATAAGACGCAGGTACATCCATACAGGTAATTTCTCAGCCATGGATTCATATCTAACAAGACCATAAATCATTAAAATTAACCTCTTAAGCCCCAACGCCTAATCAATCTCCTGCCTTTTGCCCCCGTATCTGGGGTCGTTGGGGCTTAAGAGGTTAATCTGTGTATTGTGAGGGCTTCACATGCTAATCTGACATTTACTATAAAGTTACTTATGATTACAAAAAAGCAGAGGCGGGCGTTTTGCATATACCCATAATATACTTACATCTGAGACGGCAACATAAAGAACAAGACATTTAAACAAAAAGCGATAAGATTGATACCACATACACACATATACATACACCAGCAGCACACATCACACCCAAGCATTTTATCCCAACACGCAACGACATGTTAGCGTTTAAACTGACAAAGACCCCAAAACCCTGAGACTGTCAATAACCCGTCACCTGTTATTCAAAGCAGAGGAGTCCAGTGAACCGCAAGCACAAAACAAGTTGTCGTTTCTATTTCAGTACTTTAATAACTCTTTCCTTCAAAAAAAACCCCACATATACACCATGCTTAATGCAGAATTTAACCTTTGAATTTTAAGTCAATCTTAACCAGTTCTCATATTATATCACTGTCAGTTAGCTTTTTATGAAAGCAAATGGTGTCCCCCAGCCAAATGAGTACAACTTCCTCAAGTGCATGTTAGGTCATTACACAACATGTATGCAGCTTAGGATATCTGTCCAAGCAAAAAAAAAAAAAAAAGAAAAAAGAAAAAGAAAAAAAAAAGCGACTTTGGAATCATCGGCACATACAAAGTAGCAACAAAACCTGTGAAAAGTTCAACCAGACAAATGTAAATACATCCATCATAGCAAAAGTAGCTCAAGCAAAGACCCCACCCTCTTTATCCTGCCATTGTCTGGCTGAATTTTTCACAGGAACACATACGGCTGCCGCTGAGCTGCAAACAAACTTCCTCCATACTTCCTATTGGCTGGCAAGACACGTAACCCCTGCCCTTGATACAAAGTGACTCCCATAATAGTGCGGTCCAGCGAGGGGGGAGAGAGAAGAGGATGGGCGTGGTAGAAGGAGGACTGTGATGACAGAAGCAGGTGGGGAGGAAGAGTGAATGAAGGGGGAGGGTTAACTCACATGTGACAGGACCAAGTTGTTCTGTTGATGGGAGAGAGAAATACAACAACCTCAAAAAGGGACGATAGATGTGGTTTTCAGTAAACCCCTGTGGGTGGGTTTTAGCAGCATCTATCGCAGCGCTGACAGGCCAGATAACAGTAGTGTGACGTAATGCTTGACTGCTTGGCAGAGTTTTATTTCTACTGACAAGTTGCAGTAAAAAGTGAAGTAAACCCAAACACATAGTAGATTAAGTTAGGTCTCTGGTCTATATGAAGTGTGACAGGAGGGCCTGAATGTACACTACTGTTTTCTGTGCCTGCAGGGTCGTTATTTTCATTGCCACACATTTTTCCTTGATGGTCTTTCTGTGCAGCTTTACCAACAGCAATTTTGCTCTGTTTCCTGTAGAAAATGAGCGGCTTGAAGGCAACAATGTAATGATTGATTCACAATCAGATAGTGTGCATACTAATTACAGTTAAAATGAAAATAAGTAGATCCAGGGTGCACGGAGGAAAAGGATGATTACTTGAATTTACAGGAGTAAAACAGCTGGGAGTGAAGTGAGATGAATGAATGTGATAAACAATGGAGGTCTGAAGGTTCGAATGCAAGTATCAGCTGCAAGACTGACCTGATCTTTTTTGGTCTTGTGAGAGGAGGCGATGTGAGCGAGATACTGGATGACCTTCTTC
The DNA here is from genome assembly GCF_057381915.1 of Diplotaxodon limnothrissa. Classification (NCBI taxonomy): domain Eukaryota; kingdom Metazoa; phylum Chordata; class Actinopteri; order Cichliformes; family Cichlidae; genus Diplotaxodon; species Diplotaxodon limnothrissa. The sequence goes on along the minus strand of NC_140599.1, from coordinate 8,547,882 downwards.
GTGTTCTCTGTCTTACCAGCACCAGACTCGCCTCTACAGACACAAACAGGAGAAAATAAAATAGTCAGTGGACTGATTCAACACTGAGAGGACATCTTCTGTAATGTGACCACTGTTGATGTGTTCATCATCTATAACTTACGTGCACAGGATGGACTGGTCTTCACGATCTGCACAAAAAAAAAGAAAAGAAAAAAAAAAAAAAAAAAAAGAATTGAATATGTACCCACTGAACAACAATTCTGCATATACAAAATGAACATAAGTTATCGTTACAGTGCAAGACGTTTTTTGTCTATACGACAGGAAGTTCATTGACCACAGAGAGGAAATGAATATCTGGCTTCCTGCGACAGTGAAGACGTGCTTGGGTCTAAGTAACCTTTTTTAATTACTGCAGCGCCTCCTCAAATGAAGAGCATTGAAGGGACAGAGTGTAGCTTGGGTGGACTGAACAACAATATGCACAACAGTGGCCTTAACGTCCAGCTGCTGTGGTGCATGCAGGAGTAATTAAAACATACAATACAATTGCTATGCAGGAAACACCGAGAACTGTCTCGATGGTAATTCACAGAGTCGCAAAAAAACACTGCATAATTATGTGACACGGCAGTAGTAAGAGGGGGGGGCGGCACAGGAAATCTGCACTAGCAGAGTTTTGTCAGGAAATTTGCTCAACATAATGGCTGTAAGCTACTGTACAGGCTCAAACATGGTGTAAATTCATAAATGTTGAAAATTTATTTTATATCCCATGTGTATATTTCCAATGAGTGAGCAACAAATTTTATTAGCTTGAGCTGAGAGATTCTGATGGCACAAGCTGGAAAAGTGCAATTCTCAGAGGGTCTCAAACAACATTCTGCAACCAGTGGTCCCCTGGGTCTTCCATGCAGAGCCAAAATACAGAGTACTCTTATACCCTGCATTCATTGTTTAAAAGAAGTAATGACACAAACAATCAGCCAGTGTTGATCAAAGCTGTGCCACTCAGAACACCAGTTTCACAATGTTATGTCTGGGAATGTTAGACAGGAACTGTATTTTTTTGGTGTGGAAATGTTCGAGAATTTCAAACATTTAACAGCAAACGAAATATATTTTCATGATAGCACGTCGCCACCACTTCCTTTTCTTTAAATGCCGTCATACAATTCTCATCTCGACAGGCAGCTGGGACCGTGTCTTACCCTGCATCATGCTTCTGTAAGCCGTGTCAGTGATGGCGTAGATGTGGGGTGGCATTTCATGCCTCTTTTTGCCCTTGTACATGTCAACGATCTCCTCTGAGTAGATGGGCAGGTTCTTGTAGGGGTTTATGACGACACAGAAGAGGCCAGAGTATGTCTGCAAAGTGGATAAGAATTAAACAATTAAAGAAGCGCTCTTCGCCTGAACTGGAGAAAGAAACCTGTGAAACAGACTGGATGTGTTTATGTGATCAGAGATTTGCATCCCTCCGCATTACTGAATTAATATAAATGGCCAGTTCGCATTAAAGGAAAGGGCTTCCGCAGCTTCTCGATAACAAGGACTTCCCATCTTCAGTTTAAAATTCTCATGAACTCTTATTTGTAATCCTCCTGTGTTATGGAATATTAACCCTACCCTGCTGCAAGTTTAAACTGATGACTGATCTTGGCATTATAAAAAGTACAGCTATTTGAAAAGCCAGCCAAGTCATATACACAAAAAAAACAATGTTTTCTCAGAGTCAGACATTAAAATTCCCTGTTTATTCATTTCTATAAAACTAATAAGTCATGTATCTTGTATATCTGGACTCATCTCTCCTCATAGCATAACAAATAAAGTTGTTGTTTTGTTTTGTTTTTTTTGTTTTTTTTTTAAATATTTCGCATTCCTGAGCTGCCCTCCCAATTTCTTTGTACCAGGCATCTCTCCCTCTGTTGTACACCCGCGTTCCCCTGGGAGATGGTCAATTTCATGACTACAGAGCCTGGAGCCACTCAAACCGACCGTAGCCTGGGTCTCTGGAGGGAGGGGTACAACGGGCTGTGTTGATATGACCGGGTCACACATCACAGAGTCAAAGAGGCCAAAAATCACTCCCAGCCCAGATGGAGTAAATAACATTCATTATGGGGGCAGCAAGAGCAGTTACAACATAATTTACATTCCATGTTCATCTCTGCCAAAACTGTTTTTCATATCTCTCACACTCCCAACTGTATTGTTCCCTACAGCTTCCTGTTTACAAGACTCCGAAACACACACACACACGGATCAAACAAGAGAGACAAAGTGGGACAACACTGAGGGAGAAGACTGCTGAAGTACCACTAGTATGTTAAAAGACTGTTCACATTCTTTATAAGAAGAGCCGGTGTGTATGATTTGTCATTGCACTGGAGCTTAACAAGATAATTAGGAGGTTAGACAGGGTTCAAGAGTAGATTGTTTTCTATAAGCCAGTGGGGAACAGCTATACTCTTCCTTTTTCCTGTCATTTGTTTTCTATAACAATAGCAACCTGGTTAACGTTTGACATGATGAGGCAAGTCTATGAGGAAGTAATCCCCACGAGCTAAAAGCAAAGTTTTCAGAGGGTTTCTTTTTGTGGTTTTTCTCCTGCTCTTGGGTCTGTATGATGTCAGTGACAGCAGCCATCCCTAATATGGTCATCTCATGCACACAGCTCTGGCTGTGGGCGCAAAAGCCACACCCAACTGCTGATCAGACCTTTTGTTTATGAGGGTAAGCCAATCAAAACAAAGCTTGTTTTTTTCTTCAAAGGAAGAAGAGCTGAAACAGCTCGCTTCAGGCAGGATGAGGTCAGGCGCTGCACCAAAGCCCAGTGTAATAAACTATTCTGAACTGTGAGTCATAAGTCCGAGAATTAAAACAGTTTGATGTGAGCATAATGGGTCCACAGTCAAATAGTGAACATAATGATTGCAAAATGTATTTTCTTTATTAGAAAATAAGCACATTAGTGCATCATTTAATTGAATGTCATTTTCAATTGCAGCTTAAGCCTTGAATCTTGCAAAGCTACTATAATAGGATCCAAGATTAATGATATGTGGGTGAATATAAATAGAAATCACATCTAGTATATTATTGTGATGTTAGATTTCAGCAGACAGAATGAACAGAGCAACAGAAGGTCAGTGCTCCATACTTACATATATAAGACCAGAGTAATATCTCTCTTTCAGGTTATGCAGCACGGATGCCTCATTCAGACACGTGAGCTCGGCCATGTCCTCGACCTTGCTGAACTTCGGGGGGTTCATCTTCTGGATGTCATCCTTGTTCACTCGGATCTTCTTTCCAGAGTCTGCCAGCTCCACAACGCACTCGTCGCCGTGCTCCTCCTTGATGGAGCCGGCCTCGAACCCCAGGCGCTCCGAGGGCACCCATACCAGCTTCTTGGAAGCCCAGTCAGCTTGTGCCAGTGGGTTGTTGACCACATTACGGTCCACGTACAGAAACTTGTCTGCATCCGACATGGTTGCTGTTTTACAGAGAGAAAAAGAAACATTGCTTGTTGTTAGCGGTGCAGGGAGATTAGTGTCACACTAAAATCTAATGAGCAGTTTCACATCTTCAAAGAAAACTATTACATGCAATTTCCTGTTTAACTCCTTCTCTATTTGGTATCCATCTGTCTACACGTGTAATCTCCGAGGAATGCACAGGTCACCACTAATATACAAGAGCAATACGGCTCTGCGTTGACATAAAGGAAACAGTTCAAACAAGGCTCTGTTACTCCGAGGCTAAACGCTGTGAACACCTAATCAAATTTCGAGTGGCAGGGAAGAAACATGTGTCTGGATCACAGAGACAGCAGTACCAACAGGGGGGGCCTGCAGTTTGGCTAACTGCTCCAGTACAGTCTTTTACTGGCTGGTCATGGTGCTCGTTTGATTTTAGAGATAAACTGGTTGATGAATTATAGCGCTTATCAAGAGGTTTCAGGAACTAAAGGAAAAGTCCCTTTTCACATTTCTGCTTGATTGTTTTGGTTTATTATTTAGAGTAAGTTGAAATGTTTGTGTGGTGCCACCCACATACATGTCATTCGTACTTTCCCCTTTCCAATAGACACCGAGTAGTCACCTTGAGGCCCATCCAAAAACGCCTCCTCTCTCACTAATGCGTTGCAAAACTATCAAGTAGGAGGAGAGCTACCAAGTTTGATAAAACTCATGAATTATAAATGAATACAAAACAAATGAGATTCACACTGAATGTTGCAGTTCACACTACACACAAGTGCATACAGATAAACATCAGATCTAATCATATAGATTGAAATCACTGCTCAGCCTAGTCTATACACGCTTATAAATAACAGCTTGCTGACAGGGAGTGCTGTGGTTTAACCCATATGGAAAGTGACTAGACTAGTACAACCAGTAAGGCAAGCGCAAAAAAAAAAAAAAAAAAAAAAAGCACGAGCAGGCTACAGCCAAACCGCCCAAACAGTCAGTGCAGAGACGCTGTGAGCAATTAACCGAACGTAGTTTTCTTTCACAGACACCAGTACCCCCAGCCTTTACTATCTAAATGATCATTCCAGCACAGCGGGAGACCCACACCAATTTTCCCAGCATCACCAGGGTTCTTGGTCTTTTCTAGTGTTCCCTCACCTCTAAGGGTAACCAAGCACACAGACAGTTTGCATTTGCTTGGTCACTCATATGCAAACGTCAAGAAAAACACAGGTAGTCATGACTGTATCTAAATGAATATATAGAGGCAGTCAAGTTTTGATGAGAGCAATTTCACACTGCAGGTCCAGTGGGAAAAGGTTCAAATTACTCATGCTCAGCATAATGAAATGCTGCTTGTACACACCACTGATTTACAAGTCTTACATTTCCAGAGCCTTACAAAAAGCCATGTGCATTTTCCTTTAGCTGTAAGCAGTTCAACAGCAGTGTAACTTCACAGCTCACACATTTCCCCCTAAAGCCCCAAATTTAGAGATGCAGTGAATTTGTGTATAGTTGCTCTTGCTTTACAACAGCGGAGACTCTCAGCCAGAGGGACACAACCTTTAAACTCTGAGGCATTCATAAATTGTTCTCAATGTGACAGACTCTGGAGGACCTAAACCAAAAAACTACTAAGATACTAAAGTGCTGCTTGTTCCAGCACATTAACCCTGAGCTCTGAGAAAGAAAGCAGAGGCATTCTTCTCATGACCCCTGCGGCTTCATGTCCTCTATCAACACTCTGTCAGACTAAGCCACAGCTGACGTCCATCACTGTGCACCACGCCCACTAGCTCATCTGTGGTCTACAGACCCCATCCTCTAATAGAACGTGGGGCAAATTTGTCCTGCTTTCTCTCTCAGTTGGCCACAAGCTTCCTCCTCTGCCTTCAGACTCCCTGTGCACAATCCTAACACCAGCACCCACCCTTCCCCTTTTGTTTTCCAGTCTTTTCAGGGTCACATTCCTCCCATACTCACTCTTTATCAGGGAGAGACAGCATCTAAAAGCATTCCACAAATTTCTGTCCTATATACCTCTCCCCTTACATCTTCCTCAAACCCATTTTCTATGGCTTCTTCCTGTCACATTAGCATGTCAAGTGTGCCTTTAGGGGTTTCACAAACATTGCTCCATACTTTTGAGAGCTCTTCATTCCTTGTAGTGCATCTCTGACAGTGCTCCCATACTCCTTTAAAATTCTTTTGGCCATTACTTGCCCCTCTACATTCAGATCACTTGGCCCCGTGCAGAGTTTGTATACGAGCCATAACTGATTATAATCCCTGCAGCTTTGTTGTCTGGCAAAAACAAGAAGTGAAACAGAACACACCCAGCACTCTGGTTTGTTTTAGCTTGCTATGATTCAAAGGTACAGGGAGACATGTTTGCCAGGCCACTATAAAAAGTATCAAATAATCTTAACAAATACACACACCATCTGTTGCTGCAGTCACGTTGCTTAAGGATCAAATACTTGCTAGTTTATTCATTTTAAATTAATGTTAACCAGAAGTCTTTCATACGAAACTGCAGTTTAGACATTTAATGTATGGAAACTGCTGCAAGCAGTTGTTTTTCTTACCAATTAATCCACAGATTCTTTTTCTATTTGTTCATTCCCACTTAAATTATGTCTGACTTACTCAAAATGTTTTTGTCCTAACCACATAAAGTCAGTTTACCGTCACCTATAAAAGAAAGAATCAGCCAAGCAGTAAAAGAGGACTAAAGTCCAATCTAACAATGACGTCTGCCATAGTCCGACTCACATGCCTGACACAGATAACTGTGACATACTTCAAACTAGCTCTCCAGAGAGCAATGAGGTCTAAAATTACTCCCAGTAGCTATTCTAGCTTGGCAAGGCCTGTTCTATATAGAAGGTAGAAGACGAGGGATAAAGAACAGCCAATTTTAGACCTTCGCTTTTCCCCGTAGAGCTTAACAGTTACAGTAAGTCTTGGATGTTGATTTGACATTGAGATAAAACACTGTGCATTAAAGCTCATGAAACCCACCCCCTGCTTGAGGATCACAATTCCTGTTCTTGAAGCCCTGTTGCCAATGCATCCATAATCCTATAAGAATCAAGCGTTCTCTGAATCCCTGTCTGTGGAGTGACACTTGGCTGCAAAAACACCATCTATTCTGCTTAGCCTGACTTCGACTCATCTAGATTTTCATAACACAGATTACTTATTAAGTGATTACATGGTGGCAGACACTTGGACAGTCATCCTGAAACCAGCACGGCACAGTTTTATGGGCAATGACTGAAAACCCATTCAAAAAATATATTTAAATAAAAAAATAATCAGAGTTAGTTAGCTCTACCCCATTAGACAATCTGATTGAAAGAGGAAGAGGAACCAAAAGACAACACGAGGACGAGAACAAAGGCCGGTGTGCAAACCTACATCACAGAGCAGTGTGGTTCCAAACAGAGGAAGCAATGCAGGAGCCAGGACCTTTAGAAGTGCAGGAGGAACGAGGAAAGGAAAAGGGAAACATAACGTTTAGAAAGAAGGTGAACTCAAGACCTTTAAAACTGAGACCCTCGATTCATCAGTTCAAAACACCCGTCTTTCTTTTCCACCTCACCAAGTTACAGTTTAAAAAAAAAAAAAAAAAAAAAAAAAAAAAACTGGAGTGGTGACAACCTCCGCCACAGCTTGACCATGTAAAGTCAAACCCTCCTGCTCCAGCTGAAAGGAACCCATAAAACCAGCTGTGCTGAGCTGACATTGGCAGGATTATTAATAGAAAGGCAGCAAAGTCAATAACACTATACTCCCACCAACAGCATCTCATCACAGCATCCCACTAGCATAAGCTGAGCCAAGCCTGCTCGTCCTCAGTTGCCTTTCTCATGCTGTGGACATTGTTTTGCCCCGTTGACACCCTTCATCCGTTTATGTTCCTCATTCCAACAAATACTACTTTGTCTATTTTTACTGCATCAATGCCTCCTCTGTCATAGCTTTACTGCATTCGACCCCCTCACAGTTTGAGCTGATCACTGCGAGTCTGCCCTCTCATGACATGAGTGTGTGCCAGACAGGAGCCGCTAAGGTACTGAGCCAGTCAGTCAAAATTCATTATGGGCTTACACGTCAACTCTCTCTACTTCCTTCACCCTCCTCCTCTGAAAGTGGCACAAGGGTGGGGCAAGGAGAAGGGAGGGGAGGAGGAAAGAGGAAATGACAAGCTGAGAAAACTATTTTGCCATTTGAGGAACTTGTTGTGTGCGAGTCTTTCGAGGAGAAGAAAGGTGGCGCTTTTCTTGAGCCCATGCTGAGCAGATCTGAGGACTGAGGAGTAAATTAAGCCCTGGCTGGAAAAATAACCACACTGCATGACAGACCTACATCACTTTCCACATTACTTTTCACATTCCTGCCCCAACCAGGATCAAATTTCACTGCACTGTAAGCTAGCCACTGCCATCTACCACTTGCAGCTAGGGGCCCCTACAACATCATATGACCTCAGACTTTAGTCTGACCCCCCACAACCTTTTCAGATGAGCTAGTGAACTTCTTCACCAACACCACAGTCATGTTTAAGTGTGTTCATCTGAATTAGATTTGACTGATAGCAAAATAGTGGATGTAACAATTGAACTATGAGTGTTTGGGTATACCTGCCTTCATAAATTTAGTGCCAAGCAGGCCCTTTTAAACCATACACTATATGCAGAGGCACACGCAGCCACCATTATGTCACCTACTGGTTATGAGGTTCTGTTGTGAAGATCTTGCTTGTGCATTTTGGCCATCAATTTTTTAATATCATTATTTTTAAACTAGAAATGAAGAACGAGAGGTGATTTTTTTGTGGAATCCCCATGCAATAGCTTTCTCAGACTTCTAAAGTAATGCATTTGTTTTCACAGACAGAAGGTCAGGCCCTTTTGAGCATTAGCACAAGAGTACAGATTTAATGCACTTGCACAGTGACTTCACTTTTCAGCTGATGGACTGTATACCGAAGATGGACATACTTTTCTACTGGTCAGCAAAGAGGCAACTCCTTTGGTTAACATAGAAAGTAGTATACGTTTTCTTTTTAGTTTCTGAATGGACGACACCAACAGAGCATAAAAATATAAAGAAGTGTATGCTTGGCATGGCTTACATGTGTAGGTAGACAGATAAGCTACTATTGTCTCTCAGTTTCTTAGTCAGATCCACTCAATCGTGCACATTTTAAAACACCAAGACGGTAAAGTCGCAACACTACAAGGCTTACTAACCAAAAGGTGCGATCACACTGCAAAATTCATCGTTAATATTACAGTATGAGCTCAACAACTACAAATCATTCTAGCTGACCTTTTCAAGCACTTCTTTTACTTTAAGTTAACTCTCTTGCACTTGATCACAACACAAGTTTTTACCGTGGAGACAGTGCATATTTAAAAAAAAAAAAAAAAAAAAAAAAAGAATTGGAGAGGGAACATGATCTTTCCACATACTGCCTCAAGTCAAGCATTTCAATGTTACTTTTAAGTCATCAGTTTCCAATACATCAATTTCACCTCCACCCAATCCAAGCAATAGTTAAGATTAAATGTTGATTTAAAATGATAGACCATTTGAAATAGGTCATCCGCCTGACAACTGCAACAGTTTCAGGGTCACAGAACAAATTTCACAGTTATCTTTGAAACAACCACCCTGTTACACCACAGCCCAAACGACTGGTTACTTCGCCTGCCCTTTTAGAAAAACACTCCAACCGTATTGACTATGTGATAGCTCACAGATCGTTACGTAAGCCTTTTAATAGACAGTGAAAGAATGCAGAAGGGAGTTAAGATACACATTTCTGTTTGTCAGCAGCAATCTTTCTTAGGAGGAAAGCTGCACTGGAACAGCTACGCATTAGATTTCTGACAGACACAGTGAAGGAAATCTGCTACTTTTATAGTTTCACTTTTCGTATGTTCTTATACATTTAATTCTACCAGCAGAAAGCCTCCATCTGCTGCTTCTACTTTGTGGATTGCCATGCGGTTTGTCTCAGCCTTATCACTTGTTATCGCTACTTAGGTCACTCCCTTTGAGAGATTCAGACAATACAAAGCTGTCTTCTTTTTAAAAGAAAAAAAAAATCATCTCATAAAAAGACACATTAACAGTCTTTGGAGAACCACATGACAGTCTGACAACCTGGACAGCTGGCATGTAGTCAAATTTTGGATTAACATGTGAATAAACTGTCCAACGGGAATCAAATATTAGGCATATTACTCAGCACATTTCAAAGTTCATAGTGCAAAACTGTCTCTCACTTCGTCCCGAGTATCAATTGCCTTTCCGCACAGTTAAAACAGGTGTGTAGGTCACACACGCCCACCCAACCACGGACAAAGTACATTTAGGTCATATGCAGAAATGCAACTGAGCTTTACTACAGTCACGGCAGATTAGAAACCTTCCCTGTTTCAGGCCTTTTAACCTCAACCCAGCTTTTGTCTTGGTTCACACTGAAAAACGTACGTTTACATGAATAAGTAAAGCCTGCTAACTAGAACTTTGAAAATGTTTTTTTACAAGACAAGATTTTGGACAGCCACTTCAATAATCCCAGAAAAAAGAAAAAAAAACCAAAAACAAAACTGTATGATCATTAACTGGCACTCTGAGAAGGCTCAACTGTATGACTGTAATCTCTAATCAAACAATACCTCATAATTAGCGTTACTGAACACAAAGAAGCACCATCTGCTGAGCCATTGCCACAAGGAGGCATAAGTCAAGGTCTGTCCTTCAAGACCTGAAATCTCAACAAGTCTTTTGTTTATGTAGACTAAGTCAGAGCACAGTCATTTCCTGCCATTGTTGGGCTCTATTGAAACCTCACAGGTGTGTGTGTGTGTGTGTGTGTGTGTGGGGGGGGGGGGGGGGGGGGATAATAAGAATAGGAAAAGAGACAGGGGAGGTAAAACGAAGAACATGCACTGTGAACAGAGGTCACAGAGAAAGGTCTGATAAGAAGACTGACACAACAAGGAAATACAAAGCTGTTTAAAGAAAGAAAGAAAAGAAAAAACCCACAGTCTGCATATCCTTGAGAGTAGTCGGGTCAACCACTAACTGAGGCAGAGCTAAATTAGAAGAGACATTCAGGAGAAAGCAGCAGTTTGAATGACTTGAATTAAAGGCCAGCATTAATGACATACTGCATTCAGACTCCACAGGCTAAAATCTGTTAATGTTTGATACTGCCTTTAATACATAAAAATGAATTTAAGCCAGTGTCGCTCGCAGCTGACACTGCTACATACTGAGAGAGGATACGATCGGCTCGGCTATGCTTAATGAAAAAAAACAAAAACAAACAAACTTGGCAATCTCCTCTGACAGGAATGTTTTGTTTATATTTGTGAATCTTGTGTCAAAGACACACACGATTTTAAACATTACCATTTTACTGAGCATTAAAACTATTTCAAGAAAAGTTAAAAGCTTAAACCAAAGTAAAGTCACATTTTAGAAAGCCAGAACCTTTTTTTTCATCAGACAGGTTTCATAATTAATTCAAGTATGCCCCATTACTCTCAGCCCTAAAAAAAGCCCAGCACATATTCCAATCTGGTTTTCTTGGCGATCTAAACTGCAGGAATTATTGCACATGCGAATGTAGTTCAAAAAGGCAGAATAGGAATACCTGACATTTCTTCAAATAACACTGAGACAGGGTAAACGATCGCAATGTGCCAAATAATGTCACACTGCCCTCTCCACAGAGCAACAAAAGCAGGGGGCCTGCAAATAATCTTCCCCAGCTGGGACATCCACCCTTCAATGAAATCTAAACATCCACAGGCAAGTTCCCTCAGACCGTAACACTCTGAAAAGACTGAACAGCCTCACACACCAGCACCCTGTTCACATTTTAAAAGAGGCCTGCATTCAATTTTGTCAGGACTACGGTACATAACTGCCGCCCCCCCCCAGGAGGGCCTCGAGTATGGACATTGCTGACACATGAATGATGGAATGTAACGATCTCTGCAGGGGGGCTCCATAACAGCACCGAAACTGGCAATGGGAGAGGAGAACTGGCCTCCAGAGAAGATGTTGCACAATGTATTAATTTGCCAAAATGACTCTTGCGAATAACAGGATATGACATACAACATGTCACCCCATGTGACCCTTCAAGCATCAGACTTTAAGCACATGACTGCTGCTCTCAGGGAGACTCATCCGGAGAAAGGTCACCCTGAGATGCCATTTATAGAAGAATTCTGCACAAGCTGTGGCTATTCTTCTGCTACTACAATGACTAATACTGATCACTGCTCAGCCTGCAAGCATTGTTACTGTAGTAACCTTGCACTGTGGTTTAAGACTTTCTTGGCAGAAACCAACTGATATGAAATAAGCGTTTGTGTTTAAAAGCAAAAGGGTGCCACGCTGCCTCCCTCTGAGACCACTAACACCTTCTACAATGAGAAGCAGGTTTGGGTGGAGGAGTGCCAGAGCTGCTGGGATGCCCAAGTCTGATTTGATGCAGACTTTGTGCATTTCTTCCCCCAAAATGCTGAACTTTGGTGTTTGTCATAGCCTAAATGACTATCCACAGTCCCTGAGTGCAAACAACTATGCGTCATCTAACAGATGCAAACAAATGATACTGACAAAGCACATCACTCAGGAGGATGCACACTGGTATGACATGATTGGTCCTGATTTGAATGGAACACTGAAAATCTGTGATTGGCCCAAATGTTGCCGTAACATGCATGTTCTCTTTGAGCCTGAACTAACTAGAGATGCTTTTTTGTAATCTGTGCTTGCAGATCAACATTTCCACTGCAGATGCATGCACGCTTTGCCTGAGCTTGAACTCAAAGTTTCCCGTGATGACTTTCGAGGCTCTAAAATTACATGGCGTCTCATGTTTTACAGTTCGTAAAGCCTTTAGAGGTAAATTTGGGTCACTGGGTTGCACAAATAAAAATGCACTCAGACTGAGCCGATACCGAGCCCTTCCAGCTCTTATGTAAAATGGAAAAAGTCACGCTGCCCAGCTAATGTTCATCAGAGTGGACCGCACTGTAATTACAAGACAAGCCTGGTCATTTTAAGCTGGCACTGCAGGAACCACTCTGACTTAACATCTGGCTCATCTACATAACAACCACATCTTTTATCATCATGCCCATCTCACGCTGCGAAATACTTCCTTCTGCTTCACCCCTTAATGACTTTAGATCCTCTATGTGGATAACATTCACTGCATTTTTTACATGAATCTCTATTTTCGTTCTTCACTATCTTGGCCTGGAATAATGCTGACTGGAAAAACTGCTTTCATATCAGGCAATCAATGAGTGTATGAAGAATGAAACCTTAGCCTTACTGGAAACCCATTGGACTTTTATCTAATGAGATAATAAACGTTAAGTGCCTCCCAGGTGAACTAGAATATTTTAATAATAAATCTATCTAGAAATATGTACTTCACATAGTACAGACAATCACATAATACAAGTTAAGCTTCTGAAACATCCATATTAGCCCACCTATGAGTTTGTCCGACTTCTCTATGCCTCTCCCAAAAATCACAGTAAAATGTGTTCCTCATGTCACCATGTTGGCAGTAGCAGTGCACAGACATGCAGGTGACATGGTTTAGTATGGGTAAAGCTGGTCAGTGGCGGAAACGCTCAGCTCGGCGATCCACTGACGTCACCCTGCCAGCCAGACATATCACCGGCTCAGTGTCTGTCTCCCACCGCTACACACCGATAAGTTCAACCACCACAAACTAAGCATTCATATCTTACACCGAGCCGGTGTTCGGATAGCCTGAACTTCCACCTCTTCTCTTCAGCTCAAACTCTCGCCCGGCTTTTTTTTTTCTCTCTTTTTTTCCTTCCACGGTGCCATTCATTCAAGCGAATCACTTCCTGCCTCTACCGTTAAGACTTTTAGCTTCTCGCGAGCTGCCACAACGCTGAAGCTGTACTCTGAGACCTACGCTTCACATACTGCACACTCACTCGTGTATTAAAAGTTTATGGACAGTATATTATTTGAATATTAAAGTGCTGTGAAGTTAAATAAAGCTCGGGTTAAAACTCCGACGGAGGTCCCACTCCACCCAGAGCAGCTTGCTCTATTTGCAGCCCTGAACTAGCCAAAAAAGAAAAAAAAAGGCCCTGCTTCCTGGTTCACTGCACTTGCTGCGGCTACAAGCGAATTGCACGAGTTAGAAACGAGTACATGGAGAAAGCATGGCAGACAAAAGTGTTCAAGAAAGAAATTACCTGCTTTTGGGGTGCAGGATGCCTTTTTTAAGAGGGTGGCTAACAACAACCGTGTGGCTCAGTCAGCGTCGCAGTGAGACAAACTTATCTTCCTGTCGGCAGCAGCTTCGAAGAGTTCAGGCTAAACTACAGAGCTCGCTTCCTCCACTTCAGTCAGTCGCTCTTTCTATCTTTTTTTTTCTCTCTCTCTCTCCCCCTCTTCCTTTTTCCCTCCCTCTTCCACTGGCTGGTCTCTGGTTTGCGTAATTTTAGTCAGCGAACGGCCCGCCGGAGCCTGGGGTGGGGTTCAGGATGAGGCGGGACCCAGCTGTCACATATCCGCCCCCTGGCCAATGGCCGCCGTCCTTTGTTAATCCTCGACACTTTTGTCCAATCGGCTTCTTCTAAAGGCAGCACAGGGCGGAGGGGTGACAGCGAATAGGCGGGACAAAGAACAAAAAACTGAACTTGAAAGCGTTGAGAGGAGGGAGGAGAGACTAGAGAGGTTACCGATAAAGCTGTGTTTAATGAGAGAGGTATGTGCATGCTAAGGATTTTTATGACCATATAAGTACCAGTCACTCTCAGGATGAACTGCATCACTCAGGATCTCCCCTCGTGTGTCAGCGAGGTCTAGTCTGCCCTGAGCGCCGTGCTAAACAACTAGTACGGATGGCTCCAGATGTTTGATTTCGTTTCTGCTGTCAGATAGCAGACAAATCATGCACATGCAGGCTTGCGTGCTACTCATATTACTAATCTGTCTGTCTCTTTCTTTTTTAAGGTGTAACAAAAACTCAGGCAGCGGTTTCTTGAAACTCTACACCCACCTCTGTCTGCTTAAACACATAAGATGTATTAATATTGTGAAGCACTCCTCTCTGTAAATAGGCTGTCTCCACTCTAAAAGGAGGTCAGGAAGACCAGTGTGCAGCTGACCCCGACTTTGGCAGCATGGTTGCAGAGGGCCTTGAATTTTTCACTGTTAACCAATTTTTAAAAACTCAGTCATCCTGTCACCATTACATACAAGCAATTTCAGCCTATTGGCTCCTGCTTCCACCAGAGGGATTTTTTAAATATAAAAACTTTATCCACACTTTCCCAAGCTCTTAGATGCGAGAAACCAGGTGTTGTGGATTTATTTTTGTGATGCATTTAACTAAATTGCGTAATTTAAAATGCAATTACTCTTTTAAAACTTCCTCCTGCACCTGGCACCATGGCCAGTCCCAACAGATCTCCAGTTTTTTTTCTCCAGTGAGTTTATTGAAATGCATCCATCCACCTGTCAGATATGAGATTAGATCTGAAGAACAAACACGGTGTAAGATAAAATTCAAAACAGTTATGTGACTTTTCACTCGCCCAACAAGTGAGACGAGCTTCATGATCAGACGTGTTAACACTGCATGGGAACCGTCGCAGGTGATGATCTAATTAGTGTGAAAGGAGAGAAATACATGTTGACATTAGTTTTCACTTGGCTGTTAAAACTAACGTCAACGTTGCCTTGTGGAAAGAAATGAAGGATAAAGAGAGAATGAGGGAATGGAGAACAGGAAAGCAGGAATGTGGTAGGAAAGGGTGAATGATGTCGAGATGAAAGTCCTGTGTTACCGATGCCAAAGTCTACGCCGGAGAATGGAAAGTACAATATGAACCTGTTTACTTCAAGCAGCCCTCTGGGTTTCAAATCGGGTGATTTGGGTCCGGTTTGCTGAACGGGCCCTGAAGGCACAGGGCCAACGCACATGCCACAACCAGCAGGGAGACGTTAGCAGTGGAAAATAAATGTTTTTTCACTTTCTCTGTGTCCCCATAAAAATGCCATTGGATGTCTTCACTGTCTGCTTTAAGGGTTTGTGTTTTCACTTGAATTTATCACCCATCGTTTGTGGACCCTGACTATTATGCTTTGGCTGTCAGTATATGCTGCTGCATTGGTGGATGCTCAAAATGACCAAAGCTTCCAGTAATGCAGGTTTCAGGCTCTTTTTTATTGACTCTGTATGATGTCAGTGAGAGCCAGAGTTATTATAGTTTCCCGTTTTCAAAAGACTTTTATTTAATTTAGTTTAGTTTCAGTTTAGTTTCTTCTTTCAGTTTAGTTTTTATTGTTTGAAAATGTTCCATAGGATTGGATTGGATTAGGATGGATAGATAGATAGATAGATAGATAGATAGATAGATAGATAGATAGATAGATAGATAGATAGATAGATAGATAGATAGATAGATAGATAGATAGATAGATAGATAGATAGATAGATTTATTTTCCAAAATTTCATAAAATTATTTAATTTAGGTTTAATGAGCAACACAGTGGTGCAGTGGTTAGCACTGTTGCCTCACAGGCCGAGGACTTTCTGTATGCCATATTCTTCCCACCTCTGCGTCGGTACTCTGGCTTCCTCCCACAGTCCAAAGACATGCAGTTGGTGAGGTTAGGTTAATTAGTGTGAATGGTTACCCGTGTCTCTGTGTTAATCTTGCAACAGACTGGCGATCTGCCCAGGATGGACCCTGCCTCTCACTCTAATTACAGCTGGGATAGGCTCCAGCTCCTCGTGACCCTGAATAAGTAGAATATAGATGCATGGATAGTTTTAATATTTTTCAGAAGATTATTTTTTAAGTTTAGTTTCACTTAATTATAATAAGCTTGATAAGAGCGGATAACTCTGATATGGTCATTTCAGCGGTAGTGACCGGGCACTGCCCGTCTGCCTGCAGCGAGCTCCGTTGTCAGATGGAGGCAGTGTACAAAGTATGTGGTACAACCGGTCTGTGGGCCACTCTATGTGCTGTTGTTGCTCTGTCAACTAACCGCGGAGAAGAGCGAAGTTATTACATACAAATAGCTGAAGTGAAACCGAGTTTCAAAAACACTGAAAAGTGTCACTGCAGCCACCGTCTGTCTTTTCAAGCTTTACTTTTGATCCTTGAAGAGTTTTTAGTTTTTTCCATGGTTCTCCCTTGCCCAGTATAAAGTAGATAAGGATTATTTTGAACCGTGATTCATCCAAAGCCACTAAATCAGCACAACAGATCCTTATTTATGACGAAGTGCTTGAGGTTAAAGTGTCAGAGCTGTGGATTATAACCCGAACTGCACACTTTTGATTTAAAGCAAGTTTTTCTACTAAGACAAGTCTTTCTGTTTTTCCTGTTTGGAAGTAATCCCTGATAAGAGATGGCAACACAAAACAGATGATGGCATTCTGAAGAGAAATAACACATATCTATATATATATTTCAGCACAGGTATACTTGAACTACACATTCGCTGCACAAGGCAAACTATTATGCTCATTTATCCCTAGAAGTTGCCTTATATTGCAGCAGGGCCTAAGGCATGACAGGAATCTGCTGACAAACACAGGAAAATGGCATTTTCAGTACAATGTGTGATTTATGTTCGCTGCGTGTCACTATGAGTGGAATGTGTCTGTTTGTTTTCCTATATGTTTTAGCAGCTGGGTATCGCATGTATGGAGAGCAAAATGCTGACGATTCAGCGTGTCTGCATGGAAAAATCAATAAGCCCCCACATCCCTACTTTACTAGGATGGACGGGAAATATCTGAATTTTCAGCTAAGAGGTCAAAGGTCACGTGTTACTTGAGAGGGACCAGATGCCAAAAGAGGAGAGGGGCAGAGGCGAAGACAACAGGGGAATAAGCAAGAGAATCAGGCTTCTGACATACAAACAGATCTGAGCTCAAAGCACATTTTGTAATATGACAACAGCTTCTCATATGATAAGAATCTTGGATCTAAAGGGGAAAAAGAGAAGCAAACAGAAGTGGGAAGCAAAATAAATGTGGGATTAAAACATAGCAGAATTACCAAATATGGACAACTCTGACCTCACCATCTCCCTCCCTCCCTCTTCCCTTTCTCTCGCTCATTCTCTCTTTCTCCCCCCCTTCAGTTGGTTGTAATAGCAGCAGCAGGGTGTGTCTGTAATTCAGGGTGTGTAAGGCCATTATATCATCCAGTCAGAAAGAAAGGAACTCATTCAGTGACGGCACGTTAAAAAGGGTGCTCTGTTAACTCACTGACCACTCTTGGAGTGTAACCGCTTGCGTGAATTTGTGTGTGTGTCTGTGCCCTCAAGCAACACACGGGCCTACATGTCTGTACATGCAAAAGCTCAGATGTAGGTCAAATAATAGAGCAAACAAATTTACCTCTTGTACTCATTTCCTACTCCACTCTTTCACTCCTGAAGTGTACTAGAATCACAGTTCGAAATAATCCTTATCAACTTATCCTGGCTGTTGACACAGGCCCTCAGTTTTATTTATATAGCACCAAATCACAATAACTCCCGCTTCTGTATTATTGTAATGTAAAGACCCTAAAATAAAACAGAGAAAACCCCAACAATCAGCGAGCAAGTATTTGGTGACAAAACTCCCTTTTAGCAGGAAGAAGCCTCCGGCAACAGCCAGGCTCAGGGAATGGCAGCCATCTGCGGCAACTGGTTGGGGGTGCGGCGAGGTAAAGGATGTCTTTTTTCGTATGTCTTGAAACAAGCTGTTTGCGTCTCCTTCACCCTCCCTTTAAGGCCGACTTTCTCCCTATTTGCTGCAGCTTGCAAACAAAAGGTCTGAACAACAGGTGGGAGGGGCTTCAGCGCTCATGCAATCACTGGGATTACTTGCACGTACATTGAACTCATTGGCTATTTTTATGAGGAGCTTCTGCCATTTTAACAGCACATATATGACAGAAAATCGGGAAACCTCTAATAGGGCCACTTTATTGCTACTGTCTGAGCCACATCCTCTAGCTCTAACCGGTCAACAACACTTATTACAGCGCATGCGGTTTGTTCATCACCATCTCCCTGTCTGCCGAGACTATGTACCCAGCATGCTTCAGTTAACACAACCTCTTGACATAGTTAAACAAAGTGTTTGTTTGTGTGTATTTGAATAGCACGAACCGCAAAGAATAATTAAGAGCTTCCTCAGCTTTTATGATAATGCAATAATAAGCACCGGTGTGTCCAGTGGCTATTTATTCTGTCTTTAGTCTCACCCTGGGTTCCAGCTCCGCCATCCTCCTTTTTCCTTAGCAATCAGTACACAGGAAGGAGTGATAAGACACATGTTGACTCACAAAACTAGGGAATGTGGAGTAAAAGGGAAAACAGGCACAGCTCGTCTTCCTTTGTCCGTCTCTCTCCCCCTTTGTTGCGTTGCTGATAAGACAGCATCCCTAATACATGCTAAGTCCATAAGGTATTGCACTGATGGGAGTGAGAGAAACAGCAACAGTGGCTGCTTTGTCTGGAACAGAGCGCAGCTCTAACAAGGTGGAGAGGGTGTGTGTTTAAAATATAAATACAGATATGTATTTACTATAAACACAGAATTCTCAGGCCTGTGCCAGATCGGCTCTTTCTCCCATAAGCACCTCACCCAAATGCACACACAGGGCAAAAGCGTTTGGCTCAGAGACAAGCGATGCCATTTCGAACAAACAGAGAGCGAACATTAGCAGTTTGGGGCTCTAAAGTGGGACAGACTCACTGCAAGAATTCTGGCAACTCTGCCTCTTGCCGTTTACTCAGCAGCAGCCGCCGCTGGCTTCCCCTGACTTTTTTTGCCTTATATGGTCACAAGAGGTGGTTGAGTGAGTGTGAGAGAGAGTGGGAGAGAGAGCGAAAGAGAGAGAGGGTGGAGGTGTGGTCTATTGTTTTTCGCGGAAGACGTGTAGGGTTACATGTTGGTCTTTAACCTCTGGTGGCTGTCGTCATCTCTTCAGTCACCTCTTTTCCTCAGTCTGAAAGTATAGGAACTGCATAGGAAGTCATGTGGCCCGGTTGCTGATTATCTGAGGCAGAAGGGGACAAAAGCGGCTGAAATGGTAGAACATTCACAGACATCTCAAAAACTATGCAGGAATGTCTTTCATCCAGCTTACAACAATTGTGTTTGTACATCTGGGCGTTTAGCTTTACGCACACCTGCTTACATAATGCCAGTGGAATTCCTCCCCCTCCTCCTCCCCCTCCTTTTTAAATAATACAAAAAAAAAAATCACTTGATCTCTGATCTGGCTGCTACTGAGTAACTATCAGTGAGCACATCCTTGGGCTTCATTTGCAATGACCTAATCCAAACCAGGACCCGCTGAAAGTGCAGATGACAAATGATGTGACTTTAATGAGCAGTTCTGAAGGCCGTCACTATGATTCTGTCAGCTGTGGGCTCTCTGTAATGACACGCCAGGATGGGAAAGCAAGCGGCCAGGGCTGGGCATGTTTTCTGCTGAGAAAATTACGAGAGATAGAGACGATGATGAGAGAAGGGTCTTTCTAGGCAGGGCAGGTCATCTCCTGTCTGCTTTACCACGAAGCACTCAATTCTTTGAATGGTTCATTAGTGATACAGACTTGCCTCACTCTTGCACTCCAGTCTTTATTGGGCAGGCCCCTCACATTAAAAGTGTTTATATGAGTACAGAAAGTAACATTTTACTTTCTATCCCTCGTCACTGTGAGGTGCAGTGCTACGTAAATAAAGAAATAAATAAAAGCAAGCCCAATCTTACTACTCTGCTGTTAATCATTAACCACATCCAGTGATAAAACAGCTATTTATTACTTTCTTTGCTGTCACCATAGCAACTTACAAGCAAGCAAAGGCTGAACTCACACTCATTCGGACTGGAGAGAGGTAGATAGTTTATGAACAGCACGAATGTGACAGGCTCGAGGGTCAGAGTCCATCTGCCAGGTCGCAGCACATGTCGAGAACATCTCAACCGCGACAGAGGAGGGAAAGGTGGCTGGGCACGGTACGGTACTCTGGCCCAGGTGCAAGAATGAAAACATGCAAAGGTGAAAATTAGAGACACAGACGAGGAGGCAGACACTGTTGATTTGAGGGGGTGACAGAAGGGGGGTAATTTAAGTAGAGGGTGGTGTGTAGGTAGGCATTTCGGTAAAGACTGGATTGTAACAACATGAGTAACACCTGCATGTTCAGACAGAAGGCACAGGGAGATTTGGGGGGATGACGCTGGCATAATACAACTGAAAATCCTCCAGCTCACAACAACAGTCCTTTATATAGTAATTTAAGACCCTGTAACATTAGAGAATTCCCAACAATCCAACATCCTCCTAACTTCCTGAGGGCACAGGTTAGTGGGATCCGTATCCACAGATCAGGAACATGGATGTCTGGGGATACAGAAAGGAAGGGAGAGAAAGAGAGGACAGAAAATAAAAGAATAATGGCTTTTAATGATGTCATATAAATGCAAAGGGAATGAAAGCGAGGAGAGGTGCTCAGTACGTGATACCAGGTCCCCCAGCAGAATCTCCTGATCCAGCCCAAAACATGTGTTTATCCAAAAAAAAACAACAACTAACTTTTAAGACTAATCCTGAAATCAGAGAGGGGGTCCATCTCTTGATCCCAACCTTTAAGCTAAGCCATCCCTCCCATTCTATTCTAGAACTATGGCACTAACAAAGCTACATCCTATAGGTACATGATGAAGTGTAAAGACTGCGAGTCGAGTATAGATATGTGGTCTCTCGTGTTAATACTCATTAGCACCTCTTGCTGCGTTGTTTTGGATCAACTGTAGGTTTTTTGGGAAGCCTTTGGAGCAACCTGGCAATGAGGAAATATAATGTTCCAGTTGGGAATATATTCCAGCACCGTGTAATTATTTTAAAACAAGAAACATAAATTGAAAACAGGCACTGGGTCAAAAACAACACAAATGTTAAAAATCAGCTCCCACACAGCGAGGCTCCACTTCTGTCTACAACATGGAAACTGATGTTTCCAGCACTCCGGCCCTTCGTCACTTTAGCATCACCATCTTTAGAGAAGAAGGTACATTTGACTGGTTCCTTATTTCCACAGCAGACGGACATGTCCACGTTTCTGATTTGGCACAGATTTTTATAGCGATACCCCTCCTGAAGAAACCTTCCTATTTATCTGGGGTTGAGAGTGTTGCTAGGTTAACAGTAGCCTGCGACTCCCCGTGGCTCAGGTTGTGTCACCTCCTGGAGATGAAACCCGGATGTTTCATGTTTTTGATTCATGTCATAATTATTAATTTCTGGTCCCTTAAGTGCCAAGTCTTTGGAGACTTGTGGGGGAGAAGATTCTGACACAGACACTGATGATGACTCGGACTTCAGAGTTTAAAGGATGTGTCTTTTTGAAAACTGACCCCAAGGTTCCCAGATAGGCGAAGTAAGGAGATCCAGAGCTACTTTAACTTCATCCATTAGGTAAGGAAAGCTTAATCCCCTTTAAGTAAAAACAACACAAATATCCATCTGGAGCTTATAACTGCATCCCCCGGGTGCTGTAAAACCAGCTGAGGGAGGGAAACTATGGTATTGCATCAGTGTCATTAGGGACAGCACAGCTCCAAGCCTTTGTCTCCATCTCAACCCCACACACAACCACAAACAATCCGTATACACAACATCTTTTTACTCCTTTATTACTTCACTTGGTCATGTTTCTGGTACACAGAGTTCATTTTAGTAATAAACTAAAAATCTTCATCGCAATTCCCGCTCGACTTCAGTTTTACAGTCAGGAACAGGAGAGAAACACGTGCGCCTTCCTTTCTCACAGTATTAGGCATAACGGTGTAAAATGACTGTGTGCGACTCTGTGATGTTAGAGAAACGTTGCCCTCGTGTGGACACGAGCAGGATCTACATGTAACACTGTCACCAACCTCATTCAGTATTGTCAGGTTGCAAGTTAAATTCCCTGCACCGCGAAAACTATAAATGTTCATCCAACATTGTACACAATGAGTGCAGTAGAGCACATTTATTTTCCATCCAAACTTAAGAGTTTTTACAGAAAACTGTTACACACCAGCTTAGCGAGAGTAGTCACATTATGAAAGAACGTGGAACTGCTGCAAAATGGAGCACACACCCATCGCTTGACTAGTAACAAAAAACACAAGCGGGAGACAGAGAGAGAGCCCGAAGAGACAATGCACAGCTAAAGCAACATGTCAAGGGATAGGTGTGAGCATTTGAGAGTCTGCCAGCTGTAATTGTGGTTAGGTTTTGTTTACTTAATAGTGATTGCTAAACAGGCTCAAAATGGCAGCCCAGGGCTCGCCGGCCGTGCCAGAATCAGAGAGAACAGCATGAGAATGACGATGGTGGGGGTATGGCTGGGTGAGGACAGGTGGATTTCATTGTCCAATGACTTTGCTGACAAATGAGTCCAGCTCATCATCATCTTTGATCCCCACAAAGTGATCGACGACGTCACCTCCCCGCATGGCGATGACTGTGGGAACAGCAGAGACCTGAGGGCAGACAAGGCGGCGCATTGTAAGACAGAACTAGTGACACTTTGACTTAATAAAACATCATATAAATATGATGATAGAATTCTACATCCAAGCACAGCAGAAATTAACCAAACAGGAGGACAGGAGTGCCATAAAGATATACTTAAACTAGGTCTCACCCCATATTCAATGGCCAAATCTGTGTGGTCATCTATGTCAACTTTTGCCATGGCAACGCGACCTTTCTGTTTTGCAACAGCTTTCTCCAACCTTGGTCCGAGGATCTTACAGGGACCACACCACCTAAAAAACACAAAACAAAAGGAGACAAACAGTATTAACTTATTTTAAACAAAACAATAGAGCTCTCTCCCACAGCACACATTAAACTAGTCAGAGAATTAAAAGCACAGATGTCGTTAACACCAATTAACATCTTTCAGTGCAAGGGCGTAGTTAGACTTTGAATACTAGGAGAAGCACAGGGCAAGAAATGCACATAAAAGCTTGTAAAAGGAGCCGGTTTAAGGACTTGGTATATTGCATGCTGGCTCACTGTAATGGCATGCTGGGAAACCTGATGAAAATGGGCCAATGCTTACACACAGTTACACTTTCCCAGCATTAATAAATAAAAACTCTGAAATTCTGAGGTAGAAAACAAAACTGTGCCATCCTCACATCTACCATCTGATGACCTAGAAACTAAATGAGGTCTGCAGTTTGTTTTAACAGACCTTTCTACTGAAGGATTGTTGATTTGATAGACAGCACTAGACTGTATTAATCCTTCTTGTTACAGCAGCACAAGGGTCAGAAAGGAAAAAGTGAATCAGACATATATTAGAAAGTAATAAAAATAAAACAGAAATCAATAAAGTATAAGATTAATTTATACCATGTAGAAGTTCTATGTACTACATAAACCAAAAAACATGTCACAGACATTTTTCTGATTGGCAGGTATTTCTCCTGTGTGGGTACGGTACAGTGTGACTGCAGCCAGGATGAAGGATCTGTCATTTCAGTGACTTTAACAGAAATCTGATGCTATACGATGCATCCTTACTGCAGCAATTTCTGTAACTCTGTTGTTCTAGTTCTGGCTGCAGACTTCACTGTTTGTGCACTTCTAAGTGTTTTGTTCCATTTTAAGGCTAAAGATCAGAGTTCACGTACATACACTTACATCTGGACCAGTCACCGCACATTTACGTCGAGGTCCTCTTATGCTCACAACTACTAACTGCACAGTAGTTGGAGCCAATAAACAAAAACAAAGGACCGACGATACTACTTCCAAGAGTTATTAGGACCATGAAAACCCTGATGCAATCAAAAAGTACCAATAACACAGCAGAGCCCGAGCTAACAGCCTTTTAAAGATTATAAAATATGAGTAATAATGCATCGTGTACTTCCCTGACATCATTATAACTGGACAAGCCCCCCCCCCCCCCAAAGAAAAGCTTTGAGATGACTGTGTTGAAGAATAAAAAGGTGGCTATACCAAATACTGACTCCATTTTTGTTTCACATAGTGTATTTTCATATATATTTGCATGTTTCAATAAAGCACTGCATCCATTTTGCACTTTCCTAACAACATGCAAAGAAATGAAGGGAGACTCAAAACCTTTGCACAGCATCGTATTACAAGGGAAAGGAAAAGTAGGGCAGAAAAAAAGTCCCCAGTGTTATTTCAGTAACCGCTGTGAAAGAGAGCTAGTATTTAGTAAAAATGTCTTGTGTGAACAAGGCCTGTGGGCTGTATTAATGACAAACAACCTAACAGCTGTGAAGATGCACTCCTATCTGTGAGACATGCTCTGTCTACTGTGGACTTTTGAGCAGCTGTCGTGTAAGCTTACAGGACTTGAGAGTTTAAGTCACCACTGTACATGTATATATTTTTAACAGCACATGCTGTATGTAACACTTGCAGTGTTTTAAAGAGGCGGGGCAGCTGTGGAACAAGGTCTTTTCCAAGGAAAGCGTGTACAAACGCAGCCAAGCGTCAGCAGATATTTTGACTGAACTGAATATTATCTACATTTGCAAAGCAAATCTGTATCTGCATAACTGCAAAGAGCTTTAGCACCAAGGTGACCAGGGTGGGACTGTTTTTCATCCATTTATATTATCCCTAGTTTTATTTAATACGTCCATACAGTCACTCTCCTTGGGCTCCCTGAGGTACTCACTGTGCATGAAAGTCCACTAGCACGGGCAGTTCGCTGTTGATGACCCTCTCTGTAAAGTCCTCGCTGTCCTGCACATTGAAGGAGACTTCTCGGCGGGAGGTGTGAGGCAGGGCGCGAGGCAGACTTCGTGACGGGGAGAGGAAGGAGACCCGGGTTGTACTGGACTGAAGGGATGTGGAATAACAAGAGGAAGCAACGGAGGCAGTGGATGTGGGGAGGCAGCGGATATCGTTCACAGACAGTGTCCAGAGTCTTCGTAGCACGAGCCTGTGAGCCATCTTTGCACAACAGGCAAAGATACAGAAGATAAGTGTTACTTATTCTAATATTAGTATTGCATTTCAGATACTTCTGATTATAAGATTAAAAAATAATAAGAAGAAATGTATCCAAAACCGCTATAGGTCCCATATGTTTAAAAGTAAACATAATGAATCCACTCTTAAACCCTGCCTGAGCTTTACAAACTGGCACCAGTTACTTGTCAGGACTAAAGTTAGAGATATATGAATTACATGGTGACACCCACAATGTTTATTTCCAGCTCCATAATTTCATTCTTGACTTGTACAAAAGTAGTTTTGCATAATTTACTATTCTAAATAACATTTTTTTTTTTTAAAAATAGGCTTAAGATCCTTTTTTCCCCCCTTATGCTGCACTTGGTATAAACTGTCGAAATAGTGATACTCCCAGTTTATCCAGTACCTGAAACAAGGTATTTAAGCTCCTCTTCCTTTAAGCCAGTGGTTCTCATACTATGCTGTGGTGTTCCTGCTGGGGCACCTAATCAGTGCACATGGTGCAGGTGGGGCATGGATAAAGTGTAATAAAAAACAAATAAATCATATTTATGTGTGAATGTGAGTGTGAATGGTTGTGTCTATTTGTTAGGCCTGCGACAGACTGGCGACATGTCCAGGGTGTACCCTGCTAGCTGACAAAGACTCATTCACACTGATTGCAACATGTTGGCAGTCTGTCTGTATTTATATGTTAGACAACAGTTATCCCCTAAACTTCAACAATCTCTCTCAAAGTGACTGCACTCAGTCCAAATCAGACTGCAACTGTTTGCAGAAAGGTTACGTCCCATCAGGTGACCTGCGCAATCAACTTCTGATCAAAAGTGGTTGTGTGGTAACCATTTAATCACCACCAAGTTGTAGTACATGAAAAAATTCAATACAATCACCAGAAAGTCACCCGTGTAGATGTAAGGAGGTTGCTGTCCTATTTTTGTTCGTGTGACTGAGCCATTAGCTTGCTCTGCATTAGGAGGCATCTTTGTAAAGCTAAGTGCAACCAGCGTTTGATGGTTTATCAGTTGGGCTGATTTAATGCAAGTTTGCTCGGCTCATCTCATGACGTGAGCCTTCTTGTTCATAGTATTTTAATTTTTTAATTCATTTATCAATACTTGCTGTTCCTGTATCAGTGCAATAATGCAACACAAAATATCACAATACAATGTTGTATTAACCCCCCCACCACACACACACACACACACACACCTCTACATGAGAATGGTGATATGACCTGCTTTCTTTGACATCATATTGTCATCAATGCTGTTTGAACTGAGGTTTTGGCTCCCAGGGGGATTACCTGTATATGCACAGACCTTTTTATTTGTAACTTTGGCCATGTTAAATATAAGCATTCGCCAACAAATTCAGAAAAAGCACAATAGGTTTGCTTTTAACACATAAGTAAAAAAAATAAATTAGCTAAACCAGGTAATGGATATTTTCTTATGTCAGCAAATTGCTCATTTCAAAAACTGGAACTACTGGAAATGGTCCGTGTGGTTTAAGCAAAGGAGCTGTCTGGATAGATGGGATAGGAGGCAACAAATACTGGACTGATTTGTATTCGTACACACCTGACACATCTGTCAGGCAAGTTGGAGAAAAAAGTTCAAGGAATAAGATAAGATAAGATAAGATAACCTTTATTAGTCCCACACGTGGGAAATTTGTTTTGTCACAGCAGGAAGTGGACAGTGCAAAAGTTATGACGCAAAAATTAGAATACAATAAGAATAAATACAGTACACAGCTGTACAGAATAGAATAAAATAATATACTATATACAGTAGAATAAAATAGAATAATCATTTGGACTGCTTTTAAGGAAAATTATATTTTTTAAAAAAAATCAGTAGTTAGAACTTCTGTAATGCTACTTTCTGGAGGATTTTAGATTCAGTATTATTTAATTAAATATCAGGATCTCAGCTGCTGGCCCAAGAACAAGCGCTGAGGTCCACTTGGGTTTAGATCAGGGGTAGGGAACTCCAAGCCTCGAGAGCCGATGTCCTGTAGGTTTTAGATCTCACCTTGGGTCAACACAAATTAATCAAATGATTAGTTCATTACCAGGCCTCTGGAGAACTTCAAGACATGTTGAGGAGGTAATTTAGCCATTTAAATCAGCTGTGATGGATCAAGGACACATCTAAAACCTGCAGGACACCGGCCCTTGAAGCCTGGGGGTTCCCTACCCCTGGTTTAGATGATTATGACATCTTTTCTCCTTTTTTGCAGAAAAAACCTGCAACGTGCTGTGTGCGGGAGAAATAATCACTTCGAGTATCCTCTATAATACACTCACAGCTGACATTGTTTTGAATCACTTAGTGAAAAACTTCTAGTCTCACACGGTTTAAGCTCTCGAGCACGAGCTGTTTAATGAAGAATCAGCGCTAATTAACGTGATTAGGGCTCGTGAGCGTCATATAACGAGTGACGTGAACAAACGAGTTTATTGGCAGAACACACTCAGCCACGTTGCCTTGTTGAGAAACACTTTCTTAATCCCACGATGGCTAAAGAGCTTTAAGTATTCAGCATTTCCCCACTGAGAACGGCTCACTCCCCTCCAGCTCTCTGAGGGGTTTTCTCGGCCTGACATCTTGTGTTTGACGCTTTTCTACCGGCAGCTCGCGTGCTCCATTAATCTACGTTACGCATGAGTTTGCCCTCTTCGTCCTTCTCCTCCTACTTCTCCTCCTCTTCCTCCTAAACCTTCCCCCGCCGCTGCCTCCTCGCGTAAAGCAGCACGCGAACACCGAAACCGGACACTTTGAGAATAACACGTTCTCAAATGTCACACACATTAAAACACGCGCCCGCATTTTCACAGCTTACCTCGCTTCTTCTGTCGGCGCTATTCTTGATCTTGGCCTCGCGGACCAATGAAGTACTTCCGTTTTGGTGCCGCAGAAAAAAAGGGAACGTGCGGCTTTTCAGACGACACAGATCAGTGAGTGGCGCCACCGGCTGGCCAGGTTGGGAAGCACAGGGTCGGATTATCAGCGTAGCATACTTTTATCTACTATATATTAACCTGACAGCTAGTTTTAGTTGTAGTTTATAGTAGGTCTATGTTAAAATATAATTAGAAGCATCATTAATATTAATATTCATATTAATATGAATAATAATATGAAGAAAATTCATTAGTAAAGATTAGCAAGTGTAACTTGTAATTTCCAGTAACAAAGTTTGTATGATGTTTGTGTAAGATGTTTAATTAACCATCCATTTACTAAACAGAGAAACAGCCTGTCTATGAAAAAATAAAATACACTAAAAATAAAATAAATTTGCTATTTATTTTTTATGTATTGTATGTATTTACGTAAAGGTACAATGAAAATAAAATGCTATTCTATTACTGAGCTTAAAAATAAATGCTGCTGCTGGAACTCAAAGACAGACATGACTACTTTAAAAACACCTTACCTTAAACTTTATGTACTTGTCAGTAAGAATGCTGTAAGAAGCACAGATTGATTCATATTTCTGGCGGAGCTCAAATTGAGCAGTCCATTTCTAATGACTTGCAGCACAATGGATTTTGCATATTGTGCAAGATTTGACTCTACACTGGTCTGACACCGCAGGTAGAGTGCATTGTCCAGCCATCTTCTTTCACTATTGCACTATTGCAGAGCTAACACAGAGAGGCAGATAACCATTCACCCCCTACCAACATTCAAGAGTTGCCAACCAACCTCATCCATGCATGTCTTTGGACTGTGGGAAGAAGCTAGAGTACCCAGTGAGAACCCATGCAAGCCGGGGGCGAATATGCAGACTCCATATAAAAAAGACCACCTTGCTGTGAGACATCAGTACAAACCATTGCACCACGGTGGTGTTGTTGGATGAAGTCTGTCAGACATGGGCAAATGGTTTCCCTTGTTTCTAATCACTCTCCTAAGCTAAGTACACAGTCAGCTTCCAGTGGCTTATTTACACAGACCTGACTCTAAGTCTCTCCAAGGCTTCCCAAAATGTCCACACAATGAGACAATGAGCAGAAAAATATAGTTTTAGATTAAAACCTCTGTGGAGAAGCTTTGCTCCTGTGAGCCATGTCTGCTAAGAAGCATCATCATTCCTGTAGTTTTATATAGCAGACACGTCCATGCTTCACCTTCCTTTATTTTTCACATTTTATCACATCAAAAGCCACACTTCCTCCAGGTGGACACCTTTTTTTCTTTCAGTGGAGGGTTTTCCTGATCTGATCAAGGATGTAGACAGATCAAGGATGTAGACAGATCTGTCTACGGGCCTGTTTGAACAAAAGCACTGACAGGAAAGCAGGACTGTCTTCAGCTCTCGGATCTCCAGCGCTGTTTTGCAACATCAACCGCCTGGGCTCTTAGCCAGCCTAGCCCTGCACAAACTGCTCCACTCTTTATTCTGCAGCTCTGGAGCCGTGTTGCCTGCAAACACACACACCCCTGAAGCTTCAGGTAGCCAGTTGCAGGTGTCAAACATACGCCAGGAAACCATGTGCAAACAGCGATGTGCTCAGAGGTTCAGTCCAGAACCACACAACTGGATGCCATTGAGCCTGAAGTGCACTCAGATCTCCACAGATCAGGGGTTTAAACATAAATGTTTTCTCTAGTTTTAGAATGCCCTGAAAGACAAACTGCACATCAGGACAGTCCATCTCCAACAACAACAACCAGTGGGAGAACCAGAGGTTGGCGGGCCAGACTGGTGACCCCACTTCAGACATCAGAGGAGCCTGCGGTTAAAGGAAAGACGCAGCAAAAGAGGAGAAAGAGGAGAAGAGAGAAGCAGAAATATATCATGCCATGTCAGATGTTTCTGACACGATGTCTCAGTGAGTCAACAGAACATCTGGAACAGGACAGATGTGATGAAAGGGAGGAAGTTTCTACAAACCACTGCACCCAGGAATCTATACCCATCTTGGCCCTGATGGTCTCCCACACACATTTTTCCCCAGGATGAATGTATCTGTTGATAATAAAATGTTCCTGTTACCAGCCTGCAGAGCTTTCTGAGTGTATAACCGAATGTAAATGTGTATAAATTTTCAATTTGTTGAGATCATCCTCAGTCTTATGTTAAAACCTCAAAGGATCAAATTTAATATACGTATAGTAGCTGTAGGCCTCTGTGGAGTGTGTATGGATGACGTCATCACTGCGTAGCACTCCCCAACAAGAAGCCACTTTGATCTTAAGTGGGCCGAACATGTGAAACTGCCCTTTCTGTCACTGTAAAGATGTTGAAGTACACATTTAGAAAAACATAAAGTGCAGTTTCAAAAGTACTGTCTCAGTTTTTCTATATGATAACGAAATAGTGCTGTAGTAAACAAAAGAAATCTATCATCATAGATAAATAAATGTATAAAACTGCAGAGGAAGTTACGGTGTGTTTTTTATTTCCTCTGTGGACTTATTGTAAAAAGTAGACATTTATAGTACGCAATGGAAAAAACAGGAACTTTTCTGTGATTTAACTCTTTATCATTTACTTCATTACTTTGGTTTCTAATAAATGGGCACGGGGGAGTACAGTAAAAAAGTCCAAAATTGATGCCTTCCTATTCATTTCTCAAAGCTGTCAACTGGAATCTTTGCTGGGCCGATTCTGGCCCCAGGGCCTTATGTTTGACACCCCTGGGCTAGCGCCTCTGCTCATATATGGATCTGGATTTTTTTTCCCCTATATATCTTATTCAGAAAAAGACATTTTAGGTTCTTAGTTTGTTTGATCTCAAGTTTTCTTTTAACATCATGTATCCATTTCTCCAGCAGAGGGTGCTGTTCATAGTAGCCGGGGTGGGATGTTGATCAGGCTGAGGCGGTTGGGGCCTGAAACAGAGCGTTGCTCTGTGTGTCAGGACCAGAACACATGAGCCTCAGTCCCGCTTACCGCTCGTTTCACACACACCCCGCCTGCACATGTTTACTCTCAACCAACCCAGACTGTTTGTGAGTGAGGCCCTTTTTTCACCCCCCTCCCCACAAGCCCTCTCTTCCTGCCAAATAAACATTGCACCGGAAATTGCAGGGATTGCTGGGATTTTTCAGGGGGTCCTGGCAGAAAGGAGGAGACGACCAGAACAAGGCTCCTCTCTGTGACACCTTGGAGGTGAGTGGTAGGATGCACGTGTGAGGATGGGGGATCCAGAGTGGAGGGCGTGACCCCTGCTTTAGGTGGTTGATGGGTGTTATCATTACGATACAAACAGGTAAAAGTGACCCAGTTTCCTGTGACACCCTCCTCGACTTCAGGAAGACCAGGAGGGTGTGCTAAGTTAGACCTCAGTGAGCTAAAGGTCAGGAGGGAAGTGATATTCTTGTGACCTTCAGTGGACTCTGCCGTGGATCCAGTGACGGTGCACCTGACCATTCTCCTCTTCTCGTGGCTGTTTATTCCCTCTCCTATCTGCACAAGCCAGCAGTCGAGGGAACACAACAGCCGCCGATGGAGCCGGGCTTTCATAACAGCCCCCTGACAAAGCACACATGAATGGCAGGGTGTGTGCCCTTTGCGTACACAGAACGCTCCCCTCCCGCCTTTGTGTGTGAGTTTTGTCCCAGCTCGCTTCCCATAAATCCCAATGTCTTTACTTGATAATAACAGCCTGGAAAAGCACACAGTATAAAGCCTGTTATTGAGCAGATTGCACCACAAAGATTATTCCACTTGATGACCTTCTGTTTATCTCAGTTAGTGTGAGAGAGTATCCTCTGTGGACAGTCACATATTCTACAGCTGGTGAGCCATCACATTTTAAACACTCTCGCCGCCAGCCTGTAATTAGGATTCTCTGCCTATCCACCACTTCTTAATTATGGTCAGTTAGATCAGATGCATGGTACATGTGCTGTATACACATATGCAGCAATGATATAGCACCAAAGGAAGTTCAAACGAACGCTTTCTCATTTTTCACCGAAGGTTTGAGCGCGCGAGTATCTTTAAACTGAGCAGTGCGCCGTGTTTACAGGACGACGCGTACACATCCTGGTGTGAGTGTGGCTGTGAGACCATAAAGCATGCCAAACGGTGGCAGGCGTGTGCTTAGAGGATGCATGTGCCTGGATGTACACGCACATACGGGATGACGCACTTGACAGATGCATGAAGCGTGTGTATATGTGTGTGTGTGTGTGTCTATGTGTTTGTGTATATAAGCTCCCTGTCTTCTTTTCTCAGCTCTGCTCCTATACCGATCTATGATTCTGTGTTTGGGGAGTCAACAGTAGAGTTCCTGTCCTTAGTTTAAAAATAACTTTGGGACTTAAATTCCTTGCCCCCTTCTCATCCTTGCTAACTGGTACTCTCCTAACCTCGCTCTATGCTTGTTTTTCTTTCCCTTTTCTCCTGTTTTGGAACAGTCTGTACCCTTGGTCTCTTTTTTTTCTTTTCTTTTTTTTGTCAGTTATCCTAAATCCGTCTGTGGCAACAGAGAAATGCCTCAAATTACCAAGGGACCGCTAATAAAAAATTCTTTGACTTTTCCCAAAGACAGCCCTATTTCTGTTACAGTTTTTAAAAAAGAAACAGGGTTCTCAAGATTAATAAAGTTAATATACATTATATAAGCAAGATCTAGAAACACTGCTGCCTACTCTGGACCCAGTTCAGCCAAATGGACTGGCTTAATTCTGAGAGCGGTCCATCAGCCACAGGCTAAAGAGGAGAGGGAGCGTTCGGTTGGCAAGGGTAACTTGCTGTTCTGTGAAGACAACGTGAACACTGAAGAGTATATAGAAGGTTTTGGAGCTGCTATCCAGCCTCAGGAGGTAGGTCGTCTGCTAGCTGATTGGTAGTTTGATCCCCTGGCAGTATGTCCTCACAAGTGTGTGCAAGTGTTTTGAGTGCACCTTATACATCACTCATGCTCAATAAAGTTTTTGATACTTTGCTAAAAAAAAATCACAACTTTATTGCGTTATGCTGAAAAATAAACCGATTGCCCCCATATGATAAGAAGCCATGGTGACACAGGTGTCATCGCCCCTTTACACATTGAGGAAAGTTTCTGTTAAAGTTTCAAAATTGACTTTCCCATAGTTTTCCTGGCAGTAAAAATGGGTCTGGGCTCTTATGAGTTAAACTTATCAGCTACAAGTGATCCCAAATAAGTAGGAAAGCTCTACTCAAACTTCTAAAAGGGTACCTGATGTTAAAATATGCCAAATAAAATATGTGGAGCTGTGCGCTGTGGCGACTCCTTGTGGATAAGGTGAAAAAATCAGTCCATTTGCCATTCAGCGGGTCTCTTTTCAGAGAAGGCCTTGCTTATTTCAGCAAGACTATGCCAAATCCATATTCTGCATGTTTAATAATAACATAGTTCTGCAGTAAAAGAGTCGGGGTATCAAATTAGCATGCCTGCAAGGAGCCCCACCTGCCTGCGGTTTAAACCTTCTGTTTGAAACAGACAGGCAATCAGAAGGAAGCTGGCAAAGGGAGAGTAGCCTAAAAGGTAAAGGAATTTTAAAAAGGCTTGTTACAGACTGAGGATAAAAAGACGGCATCAAGGCCCAGTTTGAGATATATATGAAAATTTAAAAAAAACCATTCTGCTGGAAAAGAGCATAAAGGAGTCCCTGTAATACTCAGTTTACCGTGTTATTGAGATCAGACACCTTTGGCTACACCCTGAGCACCAGCTGTATCTCGAATTTCTTGGAGTGTGTATGTCCACAATTCTGTGAGTTGGCCGCGCCACTGAAAGAGTAAGAGGAATGTCGTGGCAGGTGTGGCAGGAGCTCTCCTAAACAAACACTCCACACCTGTCTTCCTCCCTCCTCGTCCTCCTCCTCCACTTCCATTCCCCTCTGTGTATAAACACACGCTTTCTCACAGACACAGAAAGGCGTTTCGTGGCGTTTCGTTCTCTGCAGCAAAGAATCACGTGTGAAAAGTGAGCTGCTTTTGTTCCACTGACCTCACACTATTATCCTGTTCTATCTTTTATTTCTCACTATTTAATATTTCCTTGGCCCTTTCCATGTGCCTTACACCTCTCTCTCTGTCTCACACACACACCCTGTCTGTCATTTATTTCCACTGAGTTGTTTTTGAAGGTTTGATGTGTTTCTCACCTGCCATGGCTTGCCTTTTTTTTTCTCTTTTCCTTATTACCCTCCTGTCCTTTTGCACCTTCCCTTTTTTAATAGCAGCGACAGGGAGCTTTTCCAGCCAACTCTTGTAGCAGTTTGGGTGGGTTTATGGGCTGACGTTCACCGTTGAGCTCAGAATACAAAGGTCACCACTTGCTTTGATGACTATGCCTTCCATCTCCAAGAGACCCAACAAGTTTGTTTATTACATCTGCTGCAGATGAGACTGAGACCAAAGTGGAAAGTACAGATTCTCTGATGAGTCAATGGAACCTAAAAATTCAGAACAACAACTGTATTTCTCAGACTGCAGCGCATATGTGTGTGTGCCTTTTTGTGAGGGTCGGTGCACACACAGAAGCTTCAGCAAAATCCCGTGTTTTTTTCCCTCTCTTCATTTTCTCTCACCACGCTGGGCTTGTTTACACGGGCCTGTTACATCACCTCCGTGCCCTGACAGAGAGAGATGGATTGTGTGGGAAGAGGATGGAGGTTTGGTGAATACATAATTTTAGTTTTCTGTGTAGGCCTTTGTGCGAGTGAGGACACACTGTGCATATGTATAATGTATGACAGTGCATGCTCCTGCTTTGTGGAACGAGCTGCTGACATACAAATGTAAGCACACTTGCACAAGGGGGTGCATGCAATATGTATAATCTACCTTAATTGATGCTTGAAGACTGAAATTGTGTTTTTTAGATGAGAGTTTTCTGTGTTTATAATCATATAGAGTGTGTAAAACAGTGTCTAAAAGGATAAGCTAAGAGCAAGCAGGTGCTTTGAAGCTGCATTATTTCTACTGGCCAGCAGGGGGCAACCCCTCTGGCTGCAAAAAAAGTCCAAAATTGTGGGAGTCTATAGAAAACATGACCTTACTTCTCACTTGATCTAAAAGTGCAGTAAACACTTTCCTGAGGAGTAAGTGTTCTAACTCAGTACTTTCAAATATTTTTGAATACATCATGATGTTAACTTTTTGAATTACGGTCCTATTTACACTAAAATAGACAATAAAGTACGGTATACTTTACGGCGAGCCTAGTTTCTGCAGTATAAGTAAATGGGCTGGTACTTAAACAGTACGTTTCTACTCAACCTGAGGACTCAGAGTGATTTTTACTACAAGCCTCATTCATCTGACCACACACAAGCATCTCCAGAGGAAAGGCATGCAGTGGTTCTACTATTGCTCCACCTATTGCTTGTGATGTTTCAAAACAGGAAAATGGCAACATGATAACCACGGTGATGTCGTCCATCGTTTATTTACAGTTCATAATGATAACGTTTGGCTTTCATCTATTTGGCTTTGACTCCTTGGAAAGGTGTTTCACATATCAATCGATAATTGATTATCATATTTATACTATTAGCACAAAGAGGTAACGGGACAATTTCTTCTCCCGCTGGCACAAATGACCACAGGTTTGCTTAACAATCATTGTAGAGAACAACAAACCCTTCTCACACCTTTCAACTAGCAACCTACTCCATGCATTTGTGTCTCCAGTGAACAGTTTCATGTCTGAGAATGTACTAATGTGGAAAATGTCTACAGTGCTTCTAAAGAGAACAGCAATGTGAGTCCCTAAAAGGGACTTGTTACCTACAAGTTCAGGTACTGAGAATGGCTGGTTTTCCTGTGTCAAAATGACACAGAGACTGTCCAGGCACACATCCCTGGCCTCTCTAACACTCTTACAGTGTACAGATACAGAACTGTTTTTTATTGGTACTTGCTGGTGCAAGTACCCATGAAAACAGGTTGTGTGTGGGAGACATGAGGTCTAAATAGGAACTGATGAATTACACTGATTATTTCAATGATTTTCAGACATCCCTCTCACTCTGTTATGCAGTTAAACCCAGCTCCTAGGAACACTCTGTTCTCCATGTGTTTGCATTTGATCTGCCCAACTCTTGTCTAATAGTATTTTTATAAAGTGGCAGAAGGAAATTCCTAGCTGTTTTCCATGGCTGCTCCCAGTATTAATGTAGCGCAGACGAGCAGCTGCGTATATTTATTTTACTCCTCACAAAGCGGCAGCCGGACAGAGGCTTGCGTGTGAAAAGGACTTTAAAGCATCGAAAATATTATTTTCGCTCGAACATAAATAAATAAACATCCCAGAGCCAGCTCCTCTTTGGAATGTAGTAATTCTGATTTTTTATGAATGAGTGCATTCATGGCTGGCCACGCCCCCTCCCGCAACCAAACCTGTGTTGGAGGTCCAAGCCCCGCCTCCTTCCAATGCCCTCCCGCCCTGTTTTTCTTTTTTTTTCCAACTTTGGCCGCGCGCCTGTGTCCTAATTGGTTAAAGGAGGACTGGGGTGGGCGTGGTTGCCATAAAAAGAAAGGGAACGATATAAAAACAAGGCTCAAACTTTTGGTCTGTGAGAACTTGAGAGATTGGTGGAAGACGTGTGAGGATACATAAATATATATATATTTTTTGCGAGTCGGATTTTACTGTTGTGGACCAACGCTATTGCTCACTTGAAGGATTTGGGCTTTTCCTGTCACAGAGCGCTGTTTTTAAACGCTCTCCCGTCTTCCATGTGAGCACGCTGACAGCATGGGGACGCTGCTATTATTTGCTGCCTTACAAGTGGTTACAGTCGCTTCGGTGAGTACGTGAAGTGTTCTCCCTTCATGCAAACGCACGAGCTCTAAGGTCTCACGCGCCCGTGCTGCTCTCGTGCTGTCAGGGTCTGCTCTTCATGCTGGTGTTAGCGCTGCGTGCCAAAATAATAATGGCCCAGTGGCTCCCAGCACTGTTAAGATTGTCATCGCTTATTAATACGGCGGCTACTGTGCTTTCTGGTTGGCTGGTTTCCAAATTGAGGCTTGAGGAGCAATAAGAGGTCTTGAGCGGTGTTTCAAGAGGTCCCATGTAAAGTCAGTTGAGTCATTTTACGATTTGTTTGGCGGTTTATTTCCATTACATTTTGTAATGTTACACTACAAATGTGATCACTAGTGTCCGAAGCATATTCAAGTAAAGGGGAAATATATGCAAACTATATAAATGTAATTGGTTACACTCTCTTCGCAGTCTAATTAAATTATCTGACAAGTAAAAGTAATAAACCCTACTATGTGTACACCGGCTTCCATCCAACTGTAGGTCTAAAATTATACCACAGTAATTTTATCCAATGGGTATAAAAATACACTTCGATATGAAGTCGTTCCGCTCCATAAATATCTCAAGGAATATTATGTGACTTTTGGCTGGGAGATGCTTTAACTTACCATGTTATGCACGGTGATTCACGAGTTATTGTTCAGTCTTTGTGTAATGTAATTTTAAACCCTCCCAGGAACCTCAGCAGTGAGTGAAAGCAGTGCCAGTGCTGGTTCTGGCACACCAGAACTTGGCCCGGGTTAAGAGAGTGGCGGCGGAGTCAGGAAGGGATCACTGTAGGTGATCTGACTGCGGACAGTCAGACTGACAGCTCCCTGTGATCCACAGGCTGTGTGATCCCAATAAATGCTGGGAGTGGTGAGAGTGGCTTGTGTGTGTGTCGACACAGAAGGGGGTCAGAAACAAAAGATTTAGAAGCCGGGAGGTGGGGGTCAGTGAACGTACCTTTCATCCCCTCTTGCCAGGCGAATGCCAAGCGGAAGGCGACAGAGGGCTACAGATACCCCTGTGGGGTTCAGGACAGTGCCGAGTATTCAGGCAATATTTTAAGCCACACACACACACGCATTCATACATACACGTTGAGGACTTTCTGTGATCTGGGTAACTTGAGTCAATCTGTTGTCCTGCCTGGTTCCAGTGTGATTTTTCTCTTTATTCCTTTTGGTGCAGAAGGTTAAATTACTCTGTCCCTTCCTGCAGGTGACTGCTGAGTGTCCAGTAGTGTGCGAGTGCCCAGCAGTGCCCCCATCTTGCCCCCCAGGGGTAAGTTCAGTCCCAGACGGATGCGGCTGCTGCAAGGTGTGCGCTGCCCAGCTAAACCAAGACTGCCATGAGGGGCGCCCTTGTGACCACCATAAAGGACTGGAGTGCAATTATGGCAATGATGTGGGCCGAACCCATGGCATCTGCAGGGGTATGTACCACAGAGGTGGCAGAGCAGGGATGGTGGGGGTGGGAAGGGTTGAGAAGTGGTGAATTTTTATTTTATTTTATTTTTTTTTATTTTTTTACCCCTGCTTTAGATCAGGCACAGCTTTGGGGGTTGAAGTAAGGCAATGTGTAACTTCAGGGTGGGGAATCTGGCTTCTGAGCCAGGGCGGCTGGGGTTTCTCTTTGATAGGGGCTTGAGGTTTGAAGCCTGTGCCACGTTTCAAAAAACAGAGCACCTTCATGAGCCTGTGACTGAAACCCAGCCAGCCCCGGTATTTATATAAGTGCTGCAGTGTGTACACAAACAGGCCCGTGAAACACACAAACACACATGCACAGACAGTGGTATTTTTATATGTGTGTTTATTTGGGGGTGTTGCTATATAAAGGGGGGTGGGGGTATCCGGGGTGTTGTGTGGGGAGTCCCACTCAGGGTGTTAAGGGAAAGGACGTTGTAAACAAGTCAACGTTCCCTTTCTGGTCTAAGAATAGTGTTTGCTTCTTAAATGTGGAGATGTTGCGACTGTTCTCTCTCTCCTTTCATCTGTCCACCACACACATTAAATACACAGTCACATAAAAGTCTTGCTATTTGATGTCTAAAGACTAAGTGTGTGCTATTAAAAGCGTTCTGACCAGCTCGCCTGTCTTCTCTCTTCCTCCCAGCGAAGGCCGAGGGCCGCTCCTGCGAATACAGCGGTCGGATTTATCAAAACGGCGAGAACTTCAGAGCTGGTTGCAAACACCAATGCACTTGCATCGATGGAGCAGTAGGGTGCGTGCCTCTTTGCCCCAGCCACGTGCCCTTGGCGTCACCTTCCTGCCCTGCCCCGCAGCTGGTCAAGGTGCCCGGGCAGTGCTGCCTCAGCATCGACTGCCACAAGGGAACCACGGTCGTGCCCCCGGTGTATCGCCGACCCCAGCCTCCCGCTTTCCCTCCGTACCCTCCATTCATTCCCTACCCAGTGTATCCCTACCCAAAGCCTTTCCCGAAGCCTTACCGGAAGTTTTACACTTACAAACACAAAAAGGAGAAGGATACCCTTGGCAACGAACTGGTGGAAGCGGTACGCAAGTGGGGCAAGCCACGTGGAAACAAGCACCTGGCAGGTGAGGAGTTGGTGACCTGCTGTGGAGTGCGCCTGTTTCCACTACACAGTAAAGTGTCCTGTTTACGCTTTATTCACTTCAGCCCGCTGATGCACAAACGGCCTCGCTGTGAGCCGTCTCCCCGGCGTCCATGCATGTGTTTTGGCATTTATGTGAAGCTTGTTTTCCACTGGCTCCTTGCACACCAGAGGTGCTCTTGGTCGCACTCACACACACTGCTCTTTCACAGCACATGCCTCCGTCACCCAGCTTTCCCTGCTCTGTAATCATCCTCTCTGTGCGTCAGTGTTGCCTGTTCAGTGAATAAGGCCAGTGTGCTGTGCATCTGTGTACCTCTGCTTTTCCCTCAAACTTCCCAGTAGCCACTTCACTCCCCCTGCTTAACTCCTGCTGACCTGGCTTCTCTCTGGCTCTCTCTCAATATTTCCCATCATCGCTCTCCCTCACGTGTCCTTTCTTTCATCTCTCGTAGCCTGGAAGCAAACAAGTGATGAGTGCGTGGTTCAGACCACTTCCTGGTCCGAGTGTTCCCGGAGCTGTGGGATGGGCGTTTCTTCTCGTGTTACAAATGACAATGCTCAGTGTAAAATGATCAAGGAGACGCGCCTGTGCAACATTCGGCCCTGCAGCTCCATGTCCATCCCAGTCAAGGTGAGGAATGCATGAGTGTGTTTGGATGCTTTAAAGATCCTTATAAAGGCAGACCTTCTTCTCATGACCCCAGCCACGGAGTTCCAGCAACCAGACTAAATAAGATTCAGGAAAGAAGCGTCTCTCGAGGGGCAGTTTGTATTAATATCATGGCATGTATAAAGCCCCCTCCCCTCGAATCCCTCTGTTGCTGGACCCCTTTTTGATCCATTCTGTCTATTCAAAGTCCTGTTGCTGTGTGAGATGAAAACAGAGGGGAACGAGACCTGTGGCTTCAGCTCGTTGTAGATCAGAGTATATCAAAGTATATCAAAGTGTAGCTAATTAGTTTGAAAGTTTTGAAAATACCATTTCACATTTCCTGCCAGAGGGTTGGTTGTGATGATTGACAACACTCTCAATACAGTAAATGTCTTCATACAGTAAATATGAAAACTAGAATGAAACTAGAGAGAACAGCCTGGCTCAGTTCAAAGATCATAATGAAATCTAATGAAATGAATCTAATGAAATCCTGCTTTACTGGAACTGAATTATAAAAGTAAAATTTCAACAGGGCTAAGATCAGAAAGCCTTGCCTGGTTAAACGGCAAGTGCTCAACGCCAAGAAGTAGGCCACAACACATCCTGTAGCTTCATCACAACCTCTGAAGATGCAGAGCGTCAACAGACATACTTAATTACCTACACTTTGGAGTCATTAGAAGACATTAGGAACGTGTAACTTGTAATAAAAAAGTAACTGGCAACGGCCCTATCCTGTACATGGTACAGCTCATGTCATCATCACTTTGATCTACCCAAATATAATAAACCTAATTGGCTTAATTACTACTAAATATGATGACTACTAAAAAAGTTAAAAGCGCAACTTTAAACATTTTGCTACAGGTCAGACACTTTAACTTTTGCATTAATATGAATAACAGGGGCTTTTAATTTTAAACACAGAATTTAAGATGGAAATAACTGCAAAGGCAAACTGTGTAAAACAAACAAACAAAAAAACCCCACCATAGATCATGCAGTTTGTTCGTACAAATACACAGTAAAAGAAACCAAAAAAACATCATGGTGGTGACCAAAATGCTAATACAGAGGCTTCAAAATGCATCTTACTGTGTCTGTTTTTTTTTTTTTTTTTTATATACAGTCTATAATTAATAGATTGATACCTGCTAATGCGACTTTCAGTTGCTCCTTTATTCACGAAGCTGCACTTTTTTTACTGGCTTCATGTTCACGTTTGAACTTTGACTACATAAGTGTGAATCGGAGAACTTTTTGCTGCTGCGACAGAGGAATAACTCTGTCTCCTTCACTGACGTGACACCGCGGCCGACAGCTGCACTCGGTGGCACTATGCTGTGTGATTTAAAGAGCACTTCGCCCACTCTGTTGCTCTCTCACATTTCAAACAAAACACTCTCAGAAACATTTTGCCCCCTGCCTCGAGCCACTCATGAAGCTGATTGGCTTGTTGTGCACCTGTTTCTCTGAGCTCTCCCAGTGTTTGCAGAGCTGCTGTGGGTGTTAATGGAAACAAGTGTCAATCCTTAACTATCGCTGGCACGCTATTCTCTCCGGCGCTCATCTGCTGTTCTGACCTTTTATTTCTTTCAGCCCATTAACTTTGTTTTTCATGTCATGAGCGATGAATAACAAGTTGCTTGATGCTGCTCTATGGTACGGTGGCAGCTCTAATTTCAAGCAAACGTGAAGCCATAAAGCTTTCACTGGAGCACAGTTTTAAACCGGCTACACACCACACCCATGCCTCCTGTGCCAAAGAAAGACTTTGTTAGCAGATTTTATGGATCACCCAGAGAGTCAAATTCTCTAAATATCTCGACAACCTTTAGACCTGGTAGAGTTAAGTATGTAAGGTGAATTTATGCGGTTATTCATGTTCCCCTGACTATTCCTGACATCACTGGATGTCAGGATCACTGGATCACTGTAAGGTTTGGTCCACATTCAGGGTAAACTGGAATCATAGAGTGTATATAAAAGATGAATTTAGCTCTATTAGCCATTAGTTAGTGATTGGAGGGTCTGACCAAAAACTCTGCATGCTCACACAATAGCCACTTGATAATCACAAGGTAAGCCCACAATTAAGCATACTATGTTTTATTAGCTATTTTGATCATAATTTATAAAACGATAAGACCTCAAATCGCTAAATAAAGACTAAAAATTCTGCAAGAAAGTGTTTAAAGAGCTCAGAGATCAAGTGTACAGTTGCCCTGAGAGGTCAAATGCAGTGCAACTTAAGAAAACACCAAGAAAATAGAAAAATGCTGCAAAAGTACACAAAACAAAGGAAGTGTTTTTGGGGGAGATGTGATGGAACAACTGTGGTAGATGTTAGGATTGCACTGGGACGTGCTTTAAAAAAAGAAAAAGAAAAAAAGCTTATGTTCTATCTACTTTGTCTTCCTCATACTTGTGGCCAATTTTGAAACAATTGCACCTGGATGGTTAAGATGCACAGAGACAGACTGGGGTTTGAACCAGGAACCCTCTTGCTCTGTTTGCTAACTGATATTGTTTATATACATGTCCACCTTTTATATACAGTCTGTGATTTTTGGTGACATTATAGCAGGATCAACATCAAGTTTTAAATTTGGGCACTACTTTATGTCAGTGCCATCAACATCAGTTCATTTACTTTTCACTGGAAAACATTCCCCTTGTGACAGGCTAAACCAGGATGGTGAACAGTACAGCCTCACAGCCCTGCGTGCATGGCTGTAGACACCTGGTGAAGCCTTTTCACTGGAAAAACTGAATTGCTTCTTTCTTCTTTCTCCGTCCACAGAAAGGAAGGAAGTGCTCTCGCACCCATAAGGCCCCAGAGCCACATCGTCTGTCATATGCTGGCTGTAGGAGCACTCGCCTCTATCGGCCCAACTACTGTGGAGTATGCCGGGACGGCCGCTGCTGCTCGCCACGTCGCACCCGCACAGCTAACGTGACCTTTGCCTGCCCTGACGGCGAACGCTTCAGCAGGTCCGTGATGTTCATCCAGTCGTGCAAGTGCAGCGACGAGTGCAACCATCTCAACGAGGCCGTAATGCCCCCACAGCTGTGGCTCTATGGGGACACGCACAAATTCAATGACTAGCGGCGTTACCCTGCCAAACCTACATTCCTTCATAAAAACAGACATTAACTCCCCCATCTCACCCCCGCCCCAGCAGTACCCATTATAGAGTAGTTGTCCTTAGTGGATCCATGAGCGGAACACACACCGAAACATTTGAGGATGAATGCGGAAAAGAGGAATGTGTCTCGGACTGGGCGTACCTCACAATGTGGAAACCGCAAAAGTGACCAGGCCCTGCTTTAGTGTAGATAAAAAGCTGTTTCTGGCCTTGCCAGACTTTAAACTGTGAATAAATCTTTGGGTGTAAGCAGACCCCATGTTAGTGCCCAGCTTCAAAAGTTCCCTAGAACTGTTTTTGGGAACAGCTGAGAAACACAGACATGCATAAGTCTTTCGTGTGCTGAAGGATTCACGGTGTGGATTTGACAAACCTGCTGGAATCACGTCTGCGCACTCCAGTATATGACAACTGATAGACTAAGTGACAAAGAAGAATAGGATGGCGTTGGTAGAAGATGGAAGTTTGTCTCAGATGTTTTGACGGGAATGTGGTTTGGGTCATTTTATGGTATTTATTCTCTGGTATTTATTGTCGAGACAGACATGATGACACAGCAGCCTGCCACTGGGGAAGGTGGCGCTGCTATTCTCGGAGAATCGATGTGGCAGAACAACAATATCAGGCGGACAATACTGCTGAGCCCAGAGAGAGGGTGAGGAACTGCCATCAAACCAGGACTTGACCCCGGGCTCAGATTTGGTCAGAAAGCCATATCTAATGATGAACAACAAATGATAAAGGAGGAAATGAGGTATATACAATGGATAAAGTTGGAGTTGAACTTGGTGGTTGGAGGCATAAGTGGGAAAAAATGTCAAAGGTTGTTTACGCAGCTGGACTCATCCCCTCGCCTTGCCTTCACAAGAAACTGAGACATTTCGCGAGCATCCGAAGAACACGCTCAGGATTCTGTCGCCAACAAGTCGACCACCTAATTTGGCCAGGTACAATCCTGACTCGTGATGGCAGAAGGAGACAATCGTCCACTCTGGTTTGTTTTATAAATGAATTTTGGAAAGCTGCGTGTGCCACGGTAAATGTGTTATTTGTGATTTGAAGGTGGAACTGCTCTGTCGTCTAATCTGGCTCGTAACTGAGCAGCCTCTTCGTGTTAAAGTGCATCCTGTTTCTGAGAAATGCTGTTGAAAGGCTGTTCAGTCGTTTCACACGGCTGTGAGAAGAGCTTTATGTAATTTTGTTTTCAGGGGGTTGAGGTCTACAGCTGCCAAATGTCAGCAGGAGCCTACCTCTAAGGAAACTAACACTGTCAAGTCTATCTTCAGGTT
This sequence comes from Diplotaxodon limnothrissa, assembly GCF_057381915.1. Classification (NCBI taxonomy): domain Eukaryota; kingdom Metazoa; phylum Chordata; class Actinopteri; order Cichliformes; family Cichlidae; genus Diplotaxodon; species Diplotaxodon limnothrissa. The sequence goes on along the minus strand of NC_140599.1, from coordinate 8,502,889 downwards.
GTACGTTACGGATGGCTTAGCCCTTTATTATGATTATCCACCCGACTTGGTGTTTGGGTTGACGTTTGAGCACCTTACAGCAACCTTGATTCACAGCCTAATCTGGTATCCACATACAGATGAGTTGAAATCACGAACTGCCTTTTTTAAAATTACTGTATACAGTGGTAACTTCGTCTCAGTGGAAGCACCAATGTACTTTATCCGTTTGTGCCATAAATTACACATTTTTGCCCTGAGGTGAATGTTTTCCCCCCCTACCATCTCAACTACAAAACAAATGCTGCCCCAAATCCTTATCAGGGGTTCTTTTTAAACTTTAATTTGCTAAGAAATGTCTTGTGTTTTCCATTGCTATTTTGCCCATGAAGATGCTGTGGTTTTGATATTGTATCTTTAGTTTTATTGAGGGAAACTATAGTGCAGCTATGTACAGACACATTGTTACCTTTGTAGTTCTATCTGCTGTATAAGGGCCAATCATTATACTGAAGTAGTCCATGTATAGTTTAGCACTGGACGAGGCAGGGTTCAGATCGTTTATGAGCATTAAGTGCCAATTTTGAAAGCTTGATGACTGTAGAACTAGTAGTGTACATTAATAAGTCTGTAATTTTCTGTAATGAGTCATGCTTAAGATCTTATGCTTAAAAAAAAAAGTGTTCCTTGTGATTAACTCTTCTTGGAATCTGGTTAGTTTACAGTTGACTTTAAGAGCTGGAATGAGTTCATCGTTTCGCTTTTTAAAAAATAAAATTCTCTCTGACAATCACTGTTGAACATTTATCAAAAGAGGATTTTTTTTTGTCACGTAGGTTAAATTATACAGCAACTCTATGGTGTAGCGCTTAACACATCCCCCTAACATGCAGATAAATGCATCTGGTTTAAATTGAGTCAGATCAAACATGCAGATCCAGCTGCTGTGGCGGAGCAGCCAAAGATCTGCAATTTCACAGCTATGCTAGCAGCCCTGCAACGAGCCATACTATGTTAACATTTAGCAGGCATTTCATGTATTTACACATGTACACTACAGTCACTATTTGGTACTAAAGAAAAGTTACCTTAGTGGCAAGATAAATTTGTGTCTGCCCAACTGCACTTAAGATATCAACATCCAATATTGAGTTACTGTGCAGCAATAAAAATTGCAGAGAACCATCACTATGACTCTGCACAGTGATGTTTATCCAGTATTGAATTGTTGCTAAATCATCTAAGCAGATTTCCACTTGTTTAACACTTTGAATTTTTAATACTTAAAACAAAATACCAAGAAAAAAAAATTACAGTTAAACAGTGACATGTTTTGCCCCGTCAAAATCTGCAAATTCATCACTACCAGTTCATGTGGTGACTTCATTTATTGGAGGATATTCAGTTAAAAATCCATAGAAAGAGCTGCCATATGAGCCAAATTTGTGTCTTTACAACTTTTTGATTACCAGCCAAACAGCCACTTTTTTTGTACTGGGAAGGAAAACAAAACATCTCCTATACAAATCTTGCTTGGACATAAAGAAAAAGCACAGACTCCTATCACATGTTCCTCTGAAAGTTTCCCTGAAGCTCTGTCGCTGCTGAGACTGAAACCAATGAAAACTGAGCAGAGACAGCATCCTCATAAGTGACCACAACAGTAAAATGACATTTTATAAAAAGTTTTAATTCCATTAAGCAAAACAAAGACAAATTAAAACCAAACCCCCCTAAAAACTGACAATAAAAATAAACGTTTGGTGAACAGAGGAAAGGCAGAGCTTTCAAATCAATGGTGAAGTACGTCTACTTCCAAATACAAGACGAGATCCACGAAGAGCAGACTGCCGTTTGGCCGGGGACTCATCTGGACTGCTCGACTACAGAGGGGGAGAGAAGGAGAGACTAGTTGAGCACGCAAAACATCAGAACGATGAGCAACAGCTGAGCATACCGACGTTTCAGCAACAGGTTAAATATGTGAAGGATTTGAGGAGCGCTTCAGTTAACGTGACAGCACCAACTGTTGCGTCTTGTTGCCGAGTAAAGGTTTACTGCAATTTTCTGTGGGGAACGCTTCAGCATTAACGCAATGATTTAATAATAAAGTGCTGCAAAACTCTTTAATCCACAGATCACAGTGGTTCTAATGTTATTAAAGACATCAGTATGCTTTTAAGGAGGCATTCAGAAATAAGAAAAACCAAAAACACTTACTGTAAGATGAGATGTCAATCTCATCTGGCAGCTCGGCCACATTGACTTCAAAGCGGTCCTGCACATCGTTTAGAGTCTTGGCATCAGTCTCGTCTGACACAAAGGTTATAGCCAGGCCTTTGGTCCCAAACCTACCAGCACGGGCAACCTGAGGGGCGCAGAGAAGGTAAGAGTAAGTCCAAACTGCAACATGGACTACCACTAGCATTCACACGGTGCTTGATGAGCAAATAAGACAGCCAACTTTCCTGCATATGAAAAAGGAGAGGGGCTAAGAAATTCATTTCTCACCCTGTGCAAATAGGTGTCAGAATCTTCTGGCATGTCGTAGTTGAAGACGATATTCACTCGCTCAATGTCCATCCCTCGGCCAAACAGGTTTGTGGCCACCAGGATCCGCCGCTGGAAGTCTTTGAATTGCTGATAGCGAGACAGCCTGAGAGAGGGTAAGAAGGGGAAGGAGGACAGAACCATCAGGAGGATTATCAACAAGCACTCTCTGAAGACTAATGCGTTGAGTTGAAGGATGAGGCCTCCTGCTCTCAAAAATACACAACACATTTGAAGCTCAGCAGAGCATGTTTATAAGTCACCTTTCCTCCTGAACCATTCCCCTGTGGATGGCAATGGCAGGGAAATTTTGCTCCACCAGTAGCTGGGACAGAGCGACGCAGCGCTGAACTGACTTGACGAAGATCACCACCTAGAGGCAACGCACGGGCATTAAGGAAGCACCGAGTTAGACCTCTGATGCAATTTTTATTACAGCTTTCAATGAGTATTTGGGACCTTTTGAATACAAACATTAGCTTGCAACAATATAAAGATGTATGTTCCCTCACCTGATTGAACTCCAACACATCAAGCAGGTCAAATAGCTTGCGGTTTTTCTCGCTGTCCTTCAGCTTGCAGTAGTACTGTTGCAGGCCGTGGAGTGTAAGTTTGGTCTCGTCATCCACAAACACCTCCATGGGCTGTACATGAGATAGCAGGTAAGTAAAACTTCAGTGCAGCAGTTTTCAGTACAGACCGAAAGTGGTGGAGATGAGTTGTCTCACAAAAAACAACAGACATTCAGAGGTGAAGCAGCCCTCCGCTGCTTACTTACATCTTGCATGAACTTGCGGCACACTGGACGGATTTCCTTACTCAGTGTTGCACTGAACATCATGACCTGCTTCTCATGCGGTGTGATCCGGAAGATGTCCTGAACATCACGCCTCATGTCTGCCATGTGAAGAAAGAAAAAGAGTGAAAAAAATGACTAAGGTAAGATTCTGACTGACTACTGCAGTTTTGCTGCCGACTTGGTGAAAACTGGGAAGACAAAAGCAAAGAAAAGTCACCTAGCTGCTCCAGCATTTTGTCACACTCGTCCAGGACAAAATGCTTGACGTTCTTCAGACTGAGCGTCTTGTTCCGGATCAGGGCGAGGATACGGCCGGGAGTTCCGACAACGATGTGAGGGCAGTTCTTCTTCAGGACGTCCTCGTCTTTCTTGATAGGCAGGCCACCAAAGAATACGGCTGCTTTTATGGTGGGCATGTACTTGGAGAAACGCTCGTACTCTTTGCTGATCTGGAAGGCCAGCTCTCGTGTGTGACACATGACTAATACAGACACCTGGAGACAAGGAAACACAGATTAAATCCAAAAATCTATCAAAAAGTCAAAGGTAGGCAGAATAATTTGTTTAAAATGAACAGTTTTACATTACAAACGACAAGATGCATTTAATGTTAATGTTACATTTTTAGTGTTTTATGATCATCTAAGCATCTGTCCTTGAAAGAAAATTACATCCCACTGTAGCTATAACACCTTAGACTTGAAGGTCTGCAACTCTACAAGCCAGAACTGAGCCATATATCAACTCTTTGGTGTATAATTTCCACATAACAAGCACAACATGAAAATGCCACTTACAATCAAATAGACTGATGCTATAATACACAACGAATGTCATCCATCCTCTCAAATCCCCAAATTCCACCAGGATCGGCTGCGCTGCATTTCAGCACTGACACGAACACTTAAGCCAATCGACCCTTATGCCTGATTTATGCTTTAGCAGGAAATCTACATATTAAACGGAAACCCCTCTTAACCCGCAAGCGTAACATAGAAAACCCAACATGTAGTAACATTTCTCTTGTCAAGTTATGTGGAAGGTTTTGGTGCAGCGTTAAGACGGGTTTCTGATTACGTCGTAGATTTCCCGCTAAAACATATTTTATTGTTGTCCTCAAAACTGCATATCCCAACAAAGAAACCTGCTGGTTATAAGTCACCTATGAAATCTGTTATTTGTATATTAATAAGGAATGTCATGATCCCAGAAATTCATCAGTTGGTACCAATACCAGTAGAATCACACAGCTGGATAGTGAAACAAAATGACTGGCTGGTGCCAGGTACTTAAACTGTTACTAAAACGTTTTAGAATTCTGATCATTTATTTAAATGTTGACATCATTTTACTGACAAGACCCAGACTGAGATGTTAGGATGGCTGCCGAGTAGCCCATTAGTGTTACTAGCAAGTGACTGTAACTCGTGTTAGTTACATTAAGTGAGCACAAACATTTCAAGGTTATTTTACAATGGGGAGTCTCAAACAAAATAAGCAGTAATCTGTGATTCTGGATAAGATTTGTAGGACAAAACTTTGGATGTCACTCTTAACTTATTCGTCCTCAACGTGAACCACATAAATAGCTCTGGATACCAGTCTTTCATGTGCCTTGCTAAATTGGAAGTCCAATTATTGTTTGCATATCGCCTCTTGCTAATCAATTATCTCAGATTTTGCAGCCACCTGAATGCAAAGTAGCTGCACAGCCGACTGCCTTCCTTAAAAAAAGAGACAGAGCAGAAGTTTGTTGCAGTTGCACGACTTTCCATCTTCCACCTGTTCTTTGACAATAGAATACTTTAAACCACATCCTGCCTCCTTTAGTTTTGGAAGGATTTCTGCCTCCCTGCATAAGCTGATGACGAGCACTGCTGCATCTCATAAATCTTGGTATCAAAATGGTACCATGGGTATTGATTCTGTTGGCATTCCCTAGCTCTGACTAAGACTGATTTTGATCAGTCTTGTTTGTGCTCTCTCACAGGTGGCTCTGACTTCAGCTAAGTTAAAAACAAAAACAGGACAACAAAAACATTTGGACCTCTATCAGCTTTTATTGGCTTGTTCATTAATTACCAGACTAATAACATTCATTGCCGATAAATGAAAAGCTCAACATTGAAGGCACAGTCAAAGCATGTTAAACACACATACTAACCTGTCCGTCAACGGGTTCGATCTGTTGCAGGGTGGCCAACACAAACACAGCCGTCTTGCCCATACCAGATTTGGCTTGGCACAGGATGTCCATGCCCAGGATAGCTTGTGGGATGCATTCATGCTGCACTGTGTTTTTAAACAACACAACACAAATATTAATGTTAAGTGCAGTCTTATTATTACCTGCAAATCAATTTCTTTGAACTGCTATAAAGAGCACAAGAGGAGTGGCAGTCCTGCTGGGAGTGGTGCATTTTTTTAGACGCACAAAGCAAGTCAAGCTATTCAAAAATTCTTAATGTATGCAAGCAAGATAAGGTAAGCGCTGTTGAAGAACATGCAGACTTACAGCTTTTGACTGGTTCTACCAGTGTAGTGCAAGGGTATGCCATAAACAAACTCAATTGCCAGTTCCCCACTAGTCCCATTTAACAAAAGGTACCAGAACAGTTGAATGCGTCTCACCTTCAGATGGATGCTCAAAACCACAGTCAATGATGGCGCGGAGAAGCTCCGGCTTCAGAAGAAAATCCCTGAAACCAGAGCTGTGGATGGAAACATAGGAACCTTTCACCTCCTTCTTGCCTGCTGGGGTTGCACTCTCGGGGGCTCCTTGAGGCTCCTCATCCTCTTCATAATCAAGGAGCTCGTTGTCAACGTCATTCTCAGCCATTGTATTTGTCTGGAACAAAGAAAATACAGCTGAGTATTAATGATCACTGTCCTTCATCTGTGTCTGTAAGAGAGGGCTCCCTTTACTTAGATTATATGAAGCGAGGTTCTTATTCGAGCCCACTTGTTGCACATATTTTAATACATTTAAAAAGTCTTATTTTATTCTACCATTACAAGGCGGGTTTGACTTTGTGCAACTATGAAAATCGTGGTTGGTTATAAACGTGACTCCAAACATTAGCTCTATTGTGTATAACTCGAACTGAATTTTAAAGAGTAAGCCTGTGGTTAAGAAATGCTAAGCAAGAAAACACGCAACAGAGCAGGCCTAAATATGAATACTCTAGTGTTTTGTAGGCAGAAAATATTCTGTACGACCACGTACACTCAATATAACAAACAAGGTCAAAACCGTAACCGACGATGTCAAATTGACCAAACCGGTTAGCTTCTAAGCGCATACAACACTAGAAAGCCATTGTGTTGCATAACCATTGCTAACGTGGCAAGCTACTCTTCTACACGACAACAACTAATCCGCTACGACCAACTAAATATTCCCAACGGCATAAGAAGGCGATCTTTTCGTAATTGTAACGGGAGTGTTATATGGATGACAAAAAGGCGGCATATTTCGTGTAAATAAGGAAATCTAAGTGGCGATTGCTTTGCTAGGCTATCAAATGCTAGGCTACAAAACGCTAAGTAACACCGCCCCCTGAAACAAACAACGAAAGGTTATTTTTAGCGATAGCAAACACTACTGCAGCCCAAATTAAACAAATATAATTCACAAGCTTCTTTAGGTGAAACGAGACGCGGAAAGCCGCCCAAGCGGGACAATGAAGTAGTTCAAGGATTCCTACCGTTTCGGTGTTAGCTTCGACTGCCCCGATAGATCACAACCGCATGGAGAGGCCTCAGTTAGTTTATACCACCAACCGGAAGTTCCGCCTCGACTAAAGCGGGTCGATATCATTCGCCCGTTTATGCGACCTCTGTGAAAAGCAGCCTGTGATTGGACAAAAAGTGTGCCGCAGTCCGTCGCAGTTGAAAAAAGCGGGACACAGTTGTAGCTGCTCTCCGTAGGGGAGCTCGGGAGGGACACTCGAAATAAATTAATACAGTCACGTTTTGCTGCAATATAAGTATAAAATTAACCGGGATGTGTTTGCGTATGATAATGCAGGCCTGTGACCTTAAATATAAAACAGCTTCCTGGAATTGATTCAGGTTGGATCAATTTTGTTAGTTTGTTTTTGTTTCACAGAAATCGTTAAAATTGTATGAAATCTAGACGTTCAAGTCGCGCGAGGCAAAACTCCTCTCCAGGATGTGATGTTAACAGTGTGAAGAAATTCGGACTCCATCAATAAAAGTATATGTAACTGTAATTTCTATGTTTCCTTGCACAAGTCTAAATCAAGCTTTAATTCTGGAAACATTAAGCACTGAGAATTAAAAGTCTTTAGTGCCTTCTAGTGGTCAATGAACGCATTAGTGTTGTACAGCATAAATGTCGTTGAAGCATTACTAACGTTTACAACCTTTTATTAAAATCAGAATTACGAATAACAAACGGGGCGCCAAAGGCCGATAATACGGTAACTGTATTAATAACGAGAAGTATCAGTATTTCCAACTATCCAACATGGATACACTGGCATCAGGTCTCAGCTTTCATAATACTTTGAAGAATACTTTTATACAGGAAGCAATCAGGAAGTATCTGCAGATCTGCAGAAATCTTTACAAAAGAATAAATTTTATTGCTCTGTCATCTATAAAATCTCACATTCTTTAACAGGAAAACTACAAATACAGAATGACAAGTAGTGTTATTTAAATATATTAATGGAGATGTCCACACTCATTTGATTTTAACTCACAATTTATGCGTTCATCACAGATGTTCTTATTCAAAAATATTCCAGAAATATTTTTCAATGCAATACAAAGCAGTCCATCTGTTAGTTCTGCATTTTCTAAAAACAAAATGGACAATAAGGGCAGATTGGTGAAGAATTTGCCTGATGTAGTAGTTGAAGAAAAACCTTCTAAATTGTAAGAAACTCCATCAGTGCTTTTATTTTATTATGTCACCAGTCTGATAGCTGTTGTCCTTATATCTGTGATTCCAGAGCAGAAGAGAAGCTCCACTGTGTAGGAGAGAAGTAGGGAAAACTGTCAGACTCGGGCCTGGAATGCTCCTCTGTGTGCGCACCACCTGGGGTGTAAGAGCGGCTCAGGAAGTCTCTGACATGCGGTGGCAAAGAAAGAAAGAGCCAGTTTTCCACCAGGAGACCACCTCCATGCAGCCCTGAGCAGCAGCCCAGTTCAGCAGGCAGTTCTTCCAGATTGTTGCTGCGCAAGTCCAGCCTGCACAGTTGACTTAGAGCTGCAATCTCTCTGGGTAAGAAGCTAAGAGAGTTGTGAGACATATTCAGGGTGCGCAACTCCAAACAGCAATTGAAAAGCTCAGTGGGTAGCCTCTCCAACCTGTTCCCACTGAGGTCCAACTCTGTGAGCAGCTGCAGTGCCTTCACCTCAGCAGGCAGCTCCTCCAGCAGGTTACCGGCAAGCAGGAGCCTCCGAAGGCGTCGAAGAGTGAAGAGCGCTGGAGGAATGCTCTGGAGCTGGTTGTTTGACAGATCCAAGAGCTCGAGGCCTCTAAGCACACCCACGCTGGCCGGCAGTACCAAAACACGGTTGTAAGCAAGTCTAAGACAAGAGAGACGACGAAGGTGAGCCAGACTAAGCAGCTCCTCCAGAGTCCTCAGGTTATTGTGCTGCAGGTCAAGCACCCGGAGGTTGGTCAGTGCTAACAGAGCAGAGGGTAAACGCTCCAGCTGGCAATCCTGCAGATGCAGCTCTGTCAGGTAAACCATCCGCTTCAGGCCCATCAGCACAAGCAGCCTCGTGCCCTCATTCTGGATCTCCAGTCTCACCAAGCTGCTTGCCACCTCGCAGAGCTCACCGGGGATCCGCTGCAACATGCCTCGAATCACCAGCACACGTAGGTGTCGCAACTGGCGTAGGCTCCCCAGTGCCCAGCTACGGCCCACCCCACCGTCACTGCCTAAGCGACCAGAGAGGTGAAGCTCATGAAGGCCTCGCAAGGAGAGGACCCAGCTGGGGATCTCTGATGCCTGAGTGAAGGTAAGCTGAAGGACTTCTAGACGTTCCTGGAGAAAGGCAAGCGCGCTGGGATCCACAGTTGCTGTGCAGTGGTAGAGGTGCAGCTCCCTGTAGTTGGAATGCCACATAAAAGTCCAAGTTAGAGTCTAAAAAGAAGTGAATACTTTAAAAGAAATACTTTCAAAGACTACGCCCCTGCACTGTACAACTCACCTGAGTGAGGTCATGCTGGTCATGTGTGCAGTAAACCTGGTGTCTGGGATGAGCTCCAGTTTGAGGACCTGAAGCTGGCTGAGAGTGAAGAGGGCTGGAGGAAGGCGAGGCAGGGCCACCAGCTGCAGCCTGGAGCGGCCGTCTGCATCCACGCTGATCATGGCGTGCAGCTTCTCCTCCCCCCAGCGCCTCTCTAAGCTTTCCTCCAGCAGCCTGCTCTCACTGACAGGCGACAAAAACACAAAGAGACGCTGGACCAGCAGAGGGTCGTACTGGTCTAACATGTGTATAAGAAAGGCCAGGTCGTTCTTCAGGTCAGGAAAATCTCTCAGGGAGCTCAGCTCCTTCAGTGAATGGAAGGAATATTGCTGCAGAGAGCTGAATTGACTCAAACACACCAAGGCAGAAGAAGAAGAAGAAAGAAAAAACAAAGAGAAACATCAAACAGGATATTTTGTAGCCAAAAACACAGCACTACATTTTTTACCCCTGTAACTAGTTTTCTGATATGCTCATCATCAGGAGCATCATTTATTTATTTATGCTTTTTACATTTAGACTAGTTTCTCTCCTCAAAGCCTGTTAAAGCCTGAAGTAGCACTCATACATACTCTAACTTTCTTTGGGCAAAACTATCCACTTTAAAAATATATATTCCTACCTTTTCTGCGATAAAAACACTGAAAAGTGCACCTTTAACATTTTTTTATTCTAACCTGCTTAAAATCCAGGTGAGAGTGTAAAAATTAAGCAGACCATACAGGCCCAGTAAGGTCAGGTAGGCCGCCAGCAGTTTGCGGAGAAGTGAGGAGAGCACGTGGATACACTCGAAGGTGGCGTAGCCCACCAGGGCCCGCTCCTCAGGGTGACAGGTGTGGTTGAAGGACAGGGAGCCGAGAAGAGGGACTGTGTAACTCATAATCAGTGTTACAATCAGGAGTTTGAAAACTGTCTGAGCCAAGTAGACCTGAAGAGGGAAAAATGGGCATCAAGACTAAACGATTCATGGAATTAAAAAAAAATTAAGGTAGCAAAGAAGTTGATCTGTAAATCTAGCAGACTAGAGGATCTCTTACCTTACAAATGACAGCTGAGCTTTCACAGTGGGACCTAAACTTCCTGACCCTTTCAAACAGCGCCCTCGCCTGTTCCCCATCACTTTTATCCAGACTGATTACCTGGCTGTGGCTGTCAGCCATTACTGATGGGCTGGAAGAAGGAAGTTGCTCCCGGGAGTCAAGAGATACACAAGACACAGTGGAGTTACAGGACAGTGTGGAGGGACAAGGGGATGGAGGGGTGGCAAATGCGCTGTCTATCCTCTTTAAAAGTGGGCTGTCTGTGCCCGAGTCTATGCTCGAGTGTCTTGTGTGGGTCACTGTCGGGGAAGTGGAAGTTCGGTGGTGTGGTTGTTGTGCTCGTCTTCCCTCCTCCACCATCTCCTGGATGCTCTCTTGGCGGGCGGCATGAGACAGGGCCTGAGATGTCCAGGGTGACTCACAGCACTTTGCCAAGATGGATAGGAACTGCTCTATGCGGGATGAGGTGTGGGGAAAGTGGAGCCAGAAGGAGCCACTGGCTACCAGGACGAGGGACTGAAGCAAGGCCATGTAAGGGAAGAAGCGGGAGGACAAAGGCAAAGCTTCATGGTAGCACACCTATAGAAACAGGCAAACAGCAATTGATTGTTTGACCACATGGGGGCAGCAGACATACACTGTGAAACATTAATAACAAAGGGTTACCTGTTAACAAAGGAAGAGGATTAGTATAAAAACTGAAATGGGTGCTAAAGTTATTCTTTTTAATTGAATTGATTTGAATGGGTAAAAGCTTAAAATACAGGATACACTGTAAGCCCAGTTCTGTGAGTATGTCTACTCACAGAACTAGACATACTGGTTCTGTGAGTAGACAGAACTAGTATATACTAGTTCTGTCTACTAGACATACTAGTAGACAGAACTACTAGTATGTCTAGTAGACATACTAGATATACTGTTTGCTGGTTTACTTCTATAGGTTGGCTATAGGGGTAAACCATGGTTCTATCTCCGAGGGTTAGTAAGGCTTAAATAAGCAACACCATGAGAGCTGTGAGTGAGCACTGAAACAGTCAAAGTGTGAATCAGAAGAAACTGGGAGATTAAAGTTCCACTGTAGAGCTGAGATAAGCGGTTTAATAACCTGTGGGTATGAGCAGGTCCTTTTACATAAAGGTTCAGAATGTTAAATATAGCTCACTCTATGCTTTCACAGAGTGAATAACAAAAACAACAAAGCCAGCACTACTTTACCTGGCTAATATAAATGTACTGCTGGTACACCAAGTGCGTGCGCCGACCCCGAGGTGCAGAGTGAAGATTTGGGCCGATTTTGTGTGCGTGGTGTATTTGAGGCTGTGACGATGGAGACAGTCCCACATTGGCACTTTTTGAGTGACTGTGATCACTAGTGTTTGTAGTTGAATCCAAAGGAATGCACACTACTCGGTCCCTGGACAGCTGCTCCGTACAAGCCAGGACAGATGTCATCAACATCAGGACCACCAGGTAGTCCATAAAGACCTCCCACCAGGGCTTCAGCAGTTTAGACCTGTTCTGATGCTGATTCAGAGGCGCTAGCTCTGACAGGGAAAACATGGCGTCCTCTGGGTCCTGCAAGATTTGCTTTAAAAATGAGAAAACTAAGAGAGAACTACAGCACTGACCAAATGTGGAAAGTTGTATTATAGGATCACATCATGAGCTAAACTGCAGAACTGAACTACAGTGAATTTTGTGAATATTTAACAGTCAATTTGATATAATACATAGAAAATCTTTTGAAATTTCAAATAGATGTATTCCAGAAAACTTTGAAATGCTGTTGCTAACTAAGAGTAAACGAATTATATATATATAAAAAAGTTCACTTAAGTTCTACTTGGCAACAATGCAAATTGGATCATAACAGTCCTTGTTGTTTTATCCACAGCTCTTCACCTACCTGTGCAAATAACTTCTTCTCTTGCTGTTCTCTCTCTACTTGTGATCAACCCACAGCCGCATTACAGAAACTCCAAGCCGGCGCTGTCTGGTTTAGCAGTGAAAAACTTCTGAAACTTACAAAACAAACTCCTCCTGAGCTGACTGGCACAAGGCTTTTCAAAAGTTGCCATGGCAGCAGAGGATGTGTGGCTGAGAAATTTAATTCAATGCTAGAAGCCTGCTCAAGACCCACAGGGGGTTTGCTTGCTCCCTTTAACTCCTTCAGAACTGAAGTAGACAAAAATGTGACACACACAAAAAAACAGTGGAAAAATGTTTCCACTGGACAAAGTGAAAATACTTCATATGCATAATGACGGGAACACTTTACCAGCTTTATACACTGTTGGAAAGTTCAATTGACAACACTTCACAATACAGCCTGGTGAAATCTGCCTCCATAAGTCACCAACAGTAGTTCCCAGTAGGCTCAGTAGAACAAGGTGATAACCAAGAAAAGCAGACAGAGTACTTATAGCTCCACTTTCTTCATTCTAATTTTGCAGTACTAGTAGGTATGCGGGCTGTATTATAAACTACCCTAAGCCTTACTTTTTACATTGTAACTACACATTATTTTAGGTGTCAGCTGTAATATATGTCAGTTATTGTGTTTGCAGCTTCATACTTAAAATCCTTATATGGATTAAAGCAAATAATGTCTAGTGCGTCAGATAAAAGAGGTATAAGGTTGCATAACAACATAAACTACAGTAAAACAGTTAACTGAGAGCATTGTCCAGCAGAGGTCGCTGAAGTTACGGTACCGCTCTGACTGCACTCAACTGTAGTCGCACACATTATCTGTGAATGCTCCTCTTGTGCCGCTCTCACCACTTAATTACAAAACCCGAGCTTCTGTAGTGAGACCTTAAAGGCCAAAGAACTTTGATGACCAAAGTTTTGAAACTGACTTGTGAGTATTTTTGTGTGTGTGTGTGCAAGAGAGGGTCATAATGTAAATTTCTGGTGTGTCATTTCCTTGATATTTAGGCCACTAAACAATCTGGAGCAAACACTCAAACTGAAAATGAACCACAAGATGAGCTACTCCACACAGCTGGTGTATGTGTGTAAGTGTGAAAACTGTGTGTGTGCGCGCGCGCGTGTGTCTGCATATGTGCATGCTTTTGAGAGTGGGGCCTGGTTTTACAGAGCAGAAACGAAAAGTGGTGTGGAAGATGCAGCAGTGGTGGCAAACATTATGTGTGAGCGAGAAATGCATTCACTCATGCCACAGAGAAAAATCTCAAGATAAATTCTGCAACTGTGACTGACGAGGACAGTTCTTCAGATAACATGCTCAGCTTCTCTACGTAAACATTCAAACCCACAATACCGCCCCAGATTGCTGAGCGTTTATTAAATCTAAAAGCTTTACATAGCTGAGAATTGCAGTGCAGTTTTACACCGACTGCATTAGATTTTCTTCTAAAGCTCTCTTTCTCTCTTTGCTTGTATGCATATGTGGGTGTGGGTGTTTGTGTACGCTTATGCTGACAATGGTTACATGAAGTGCTGTATTAGTACCCCTACTGTTTACTCATAACAATCAAAAAAGCTGAATTTGGAAGTCTGTACACTTCTCGCCTTCAACCGTTGCCATCTTGGTTACATAGATGAATGGCAAAGACCGCTAATCGAAGAAACTTCTGGGATGAAGCAGAGTTAAAACATCTTCAAGAAACTTAAAGAAGTCCAGTCGCTTTTCTTTCTAAGCTCCTTAGACCTCTAATCTTTCCTCTTTCTACAAGTTTTAGACCAGTAGAAGAATAAATTATCATTGGTGTTATAACTATGGTCTCCACTAGTTAACAGTGCTAGATTGTTCTACCTTTTAGCTTTGCTCTTTTTGCCTTCATAGCACACAGTTTGCAAATGAATATATGGAATCCTATGAAAAATTAAGTACTGCTGTACTCCCCACCATTCAATAGGTTGTAGAACCACATTTAGCAAGTTTAACTTAAAATAATTAATCTCGCTGAGATTTGGGCTGTCTCTAACATTGTACTCTTCTTTACTGTGTTATGCACAGCTCTCTTGCGCAGCATTTCAGTTAGGCTGAAGTCCACAAACCGAGCTCAAATCATCAAGACTCTACCACTGTGCTTTAAGAGTTGGTAGGAGGTGTTTGTGCTGGTATGCTGTTTGCTTGTGGTGGTGTGTATCACGGCCAAACATCTCTACTCTGGTCTGGTTTGTCCAAATCCAAGAAATGCAAGAATTCTTATGGTTTGTTCAAATGTAACTGCCAACCTAAGCCGTGCTGCCATGTTCTTTTAGATAGAAGATGCTTTCTCCTGGCAGTTGTTTCAACTCAAGCCTTACTTGTTCAGTCTTTTCTAATTGTGCTGTCATGGACTTTAACATTTAGCATGCTAATTGAGGCCTGTAGAGGCCAAGATGTAGTTTTGATTTATTTCAGTTTTTCTGAGCATTGGCACCATCTGACCTTAGGTTGAGTTTGCTGGGAAGATTGTTTGACATAGACGTGAATGTTTAAAACCAGCAAAGTCCACAAACATCTGCTGCTACTTTCGGCTGATTTAGACTTCTGCTATGAATCTTTGTATAGCCTACAATGTAATCTACGCAAGTAGTTGATGTCTCTGGTATTTAAGCTTTATGTGCTAATTACTATGTGATTGTTTTATATGCCGTGCCAACAGAAAGAAATGCTGTGACTTCTTCCTTCCTGGCCAATCACAGCAGTTGTGGGCAGCTTTGCAGTTTGGTTGGCATACGTCAGATTACGCTGTAGTGTTTCAGAGGGGTTTCGCTTTTCATCATACACACAGTTGTGTGAAAATGTTTCCATGTAACTGTATGTATGACAGATGCAACACATCAAATTATGGCGTTGCAATGGAACTTGTGATTTAGCGAACAACAAAGCTCATTATTTTCTCCAAAAGCTCCTTTGCTTGCTAACATGTTAAAGCTGAAATATCTGATTTCCTGGCTATTTAGAGTCAGCTCACTAAGCATTAAATGTACTATTGACCTTACATTTCTGCAGCATGTAAAGCTGTATATTAAGGGGTATATGCTAAAAGTATTTGACAGATGAAAGCTACACTTTAGCTTTAGCTGAGGTACCCACCCCCAAGAGTCTGTCCATACTTATTTAAATGGGAGGGCTATCAGTATGTGCTAACTCACAGGAAGAAATTAATGCACTTCCATAAACGTCAGTCTACACATTTAGGGTAAATGCTTGTGTATGTGTAGTGGCCAGCCTCAGCACAGCTAAATGTGATAAACAAAATAATATTTGAACAAAAGTCATTGC
Source organism: Diplotaxodon limnothrissa (assembly GCF_057381915.1). Lineage (NCBI taxonomy): Eukaryota > Metazoa > Chordata > Actinopteri > Cichliformes > Cichlidae > Diplotaxodon > Diplotaxodon limnothrissa. The sequence goes on along the minus strand of NC_140599.1, from coordinate 8,487,045 downwards.
ACAGAGAGCTAATCAACTCAAGTCTTTGTATTTTTCTCTTGTTTTCAAAAGAGAGCACATTATGGTTTCCATGATCTCACTGCAAAATAAACTGAGGTTTTTCTATCTCTTTCGGGGAACGTGGCTACAAAATTAGAAAGCAGGGCTGTGGTGCGATGAACATTACAAGGGGCTGCTATCCTATAAACACCCTCGGTTTCAAAGTTGTGCTCTAAACCCTGCGGCTTCACACCTTTTCAACTGCAATATACACACACACTGTGACGCACTCACACACCCTTGCCCATAGGCAGGGATGTTTTGGGTGGGGTTGAGTTAGGTGACAGGATTCACACGACCATGTCATGAAAAAACATCACAAGTTTGCAACAAACCTCACACATCAAATGGCTAACATCTTTAATCACAAGCAAACAGCTCAGACACCCTTCACAATGATGGCGAGTTTATGGTAAATATTCTGTAACTCCGATGGAATTATTAGAATTAGTAGCTGACTTATGATCAGAAGCAAGGCCCTTTCTGTAAATGTTCAAGACTTTTTAAATAGACACAAAGAAAGTACACCCGCTGTTCAATCTGAACTTTATGTATCAGGATGTAATAAAAATAATTTAGCTCTTTAGCAAGTCTTAAAATCACATAAATACAACTTTTGATGAACCACAAAGCATGACATATTATACCGTGTCTTTGTTTATTTATCTAACAAACACTAAGAAAAAATGTAGGCGCACGTGTGAATAAATAAGCACACCCTTAATTCTTTAATAGGAATTAGGAGGGCAAGAAACAGGCAGGTGCTACAAATCACTTGATTAACTGATCATCGCCAAGTGTGAGCACCTCTATAAAAGCTGACGCTTTGGTTGTTTGCTGGTCTGGAGCTTTCAGGTGTTTGTTAACACAAAAGCGAGGAGGAAAGACATCAGCAGTAACCCTAAATAAGCAACTGTTGCTGTCCATCAATCTAGGAAAGGTGGTATATGAGGTGTAAACAATTTGAAGTCCGTCATTCTACGTTCAGGACAGATGCCAGATCCCAGCAAAATCACCCCAACCCTGGCGTTTTGAGCCAGGCTGCCCACCATGATCGGTCAAAACAGCAATGCTAATGATGTATATGCAAAAAAAGAGAGAAATACAGTATTTAATCACATTATTTTCTCTTTAAAAATGCATTGCAAAGAATAATTGAACTCATTTTACTACTTTTTGTTCGTGGTACCACTGATGGTGTAGCTGAAGGGGAATTCTAGTTTCTTTTTCTCGCAGAAGGAAGGTAGGAGAGAGTTCATTGGGCAATCCAGTGTCAGTAATGAAAACAATGCTAGTTCCTGTATACTGTACTAGCAACTTGGTTTTGGCGTTCGGTGTATGCTCTGCCTGCTAGCATCTTGCACCCTGGTGTTATGTGCTGGACTGTCTCTGGAGCATCTTTGCACAGGGTGTGGCTGAGGTCTTGTCTTGTCTGGTGTGGTAGACCCCAACCTTGCTGGAGCTTCTGCTTTAAACTTGTTACTGTGCTGCCAGGATTAGTGCCTCTGTTCAGTCCAGGATTTCTCAGTATCAGCCACTTCCTCTATCTGCCGATGCATGTCGTGCAGGGGCCTGTCATTTCATGACAATTCCTCCTCTAGCTCCTCTTCTTTCTCAAATTTCTGCTGCCTGAGGTATTCACTAAGGGCATGATCAGTTTTGGCCATTTTCCTGATGTACTCATGGATGTTTGCCGTTTCGTCCTGGAAAGTGGTTCTGACACTCACTAGCCCTTCCTTCCACTCAGCAGTGGCTTCTGTCTCCTCCTTTGGTCAGCGTATTATCCCAGTGGGCTATCTGATGACTGGCAGGGTGTAGGTGGTGATTGCCCAGGTCTTGTTCTTCCCATTCAGCTGACTCCTCAGGACTTGCTTATGTGGTGTTGCAGCTTTCCTAGGTACGTGTTGTTGTCCTCAGTGTTTGCAGTGCTGCCTTCTGTTAGTACAATCTCCTCAGTTCTGACTACCTTCCCTCTCTTTGTTGCCATCCGACTACACTTTCCCACCTTGAATGACATTCCAATGTTATTGCTATAGATCCTAGTGGTATGGATCAGGGAATCGATGTCTCATTCACTCCTGGCATACGGCTTGTTGTCATCCATGTAGAGGAGGTGACTGATGTTTGCTCCATTCTGTAGCAGGTATCCATTGGTGGGGTCCAGGCCTGTGCAGAACATCAGCAGGGACAGCATCTCCTTGGTAATCCAGCACTCGATGGTCACTTGTGCTTTTGGCTTGAAGTTGGCCTCTAGTGTTGTCCGCCACATCCCCATCAAATTCCTGATGAAGGCTTTTAGGGTACTGTGGACAGTTCCAGGCATTCCAGGATCCATGGATCAATCCAGTTTAATGGACCATGAGGAGTGGCCATTAAAGCTGCCCCATAGCCTGTATGATTATATCGACAAAGAAAAAAAGTTAGTTTGAACTACGTCTAAGCCAGATTACCAGTATGTCATTTTACCAATCCAGCCTGCATGTAAGGCTCAAAAAAAAAGAAAAGAAAAAAAGAGCTACATCTCAGAGTCTACAGGCCTCAGTCAGCATTTTAAATGTTAAAGTTCATGACACCACGATTAGAAAAAGACTGAGCAAGTATGAGAGAAAGCCTCTTCTCTCTAAAAAGAACACAGCAGTACAGCTTAGCTTTGCAAAGCTGCATCTGAACAAACCACAAGACTTCTTTGGACAGATGAAACCAAAGTGGAGAAGGTGCCCACATGAACCTGGGCACATTGCTGTAAGTGAGAAAACCATGAACTCCTCTGTGTACCAACGTATTCTCGAGTCAAATGCTTGGCTCGGTAAAGCTTGGCTAAAACTGGGTCATGTAACAAGAATAAGCAGAGGAGCAAATTTACCACAGAATGGCTGAAAAAGAAAAGCATCAGTGTGTTGCAACAGCCAATTCAAAGTCAGGGACATTAAGATAGCTGTGCATAAACAAATACCCGCAAACCTGTAAAGAACAGCAGGCCAAAACTCCTCCACAATGATTCATGGGACTCATAAAGATACACAGAAAATGTATTACTGCTAAAGATGGTTCTACAAGCTGCTGAATCATGGTTTGCAGTGCTTTTGCATTTGGTTTTTTGTTAAAGAAATAGAGACGGTGTAATATACTCTAAGATTGTACATAGATAGCTTTAAGACTTGGAAAAACCCAGATAATAAATTTTTTGGTATGCCTGTAATCACAGGTCTATTTCCTTTTAGAGCTTGTGGTTATATATTTAGAGTCTCTCTGGGGATGTAGGCAGCAGCTGTCTTGGGTACCTTGTCATTGATGAGTTCTCACACCCCCTTACCTTTCTGTAACCCTGCTCTGTCATAGTCACGCAAATCTCAGTTGGATGAATGTGTAGGAGTGGGGATGCCCATTTGCTCGCTAAATTTGAGAAAATTTCTGTCTCCAATATTGTCATAGTTACCATAATTTGTTTGTCCTCCTTACACAGAGTAGTGGCAGCTATAGTTAGTTTAGTGGCGCTGCGTTGGGTGGTAAGACTACAAACTCTTCTGGTTCAGTAATTTGTTAAATGAAAAAATGTGAAAATTTGGTTTTAAATTGAATCTGTGGCATTTTCAATCTGACAGCAATTGATTGAAAAGAGTAGGAGGATGTGATAAGCGGTAACACAGAAAGAAAATACCTCAGCAAAATACCTCCTTCCTGTTCAGTGGGTGGCACAGGCCTGGTTGGAAGTATTGTGGCTTTGCTTTTGTACATGGCCCTGTAATATAGTATAATATTGAGAGCTACAGCAACCAGTTCCCATGGCTATAGATACAGTGTTACACAACATAAGTGCATCATATCGTAAAGCACATCTGGTGTTTTTCCTGCCACTGCTGCGGCCCTTTTATGTTACTGTATATAGCGCTTTGTACTTTGACGAAGCGCTTACTTGACACACACTCAGGACATTACCAACATCGGCATCAAATTCTCACAAAGCTGTTAAACTTTTACGATTTCCTCCCCTCAGCTAAAAAAGAAACTCCTGAACTGTCCATAACCTTTGCTTTTTTGCCAACCAGAGTGAGAGAAAGTTGAAAAAGTTGCGAGGAAATGAGTGTAAAACGGGTGGGTGGGGGTAAACTGTAGACACAAGAGAAGCTGTTGGCCGTGAGAAAGTGGCATAGCGCTTCATTCGTCAAGTCCCCTGACTGAAACCACTGCAAGCCACCAGCCACAGCAGCTACACAGATAAACAGCAGCGAGACTGTAGGCTGACCTCGAGGCTGCCTGATAACGTGAACCTTCTCTTCCTTTGATCGTCGATAACGATTCATTTGAAGTAATGATGTCATTAAATGTGCTAGATACACCCACTCTGTTCTTGCCAGTTATAAAAAAGTACAAAGACTTTTTTCGTAATTAAGTTGCTGCATATGCAGAATATCCAGAAACATCGCTGAGATGTGCTGTCTGGCTCAGTGGCTCTGAACATCACATATTATGGAAAGTGATCCATCTTAAGCTGTAGTTTTTAAGCTCGACTAACCTGATGTAGGTGTGTTTGCTCACACAGCTGACTTTTCTCACATGGTCTGGTGCAACTTTGAAGGATATAATGGATTTACTATTGGTGCACTGTCAACCTGATGTATAATAATTAAAGATGGAGCTCAACTGCATGCTAGATTAAGCTGAAGAATAATCTGTCACTTGTTGTTCTTGCATTTTATCTCACTGCTAAGTGTTTACTTAAATCATCACTATCAGAGACTTTGCAACCACCATGTGATAAAACCAAATGGATGACATCAGCGCCCAAAACGCAACTTTCTGTTCAGCGTTCTCCCTTTTGTGGTACTGTTTTTACCCATGTGACCAATTAATTACAATATTTATTCCCCTATGTAGCAGAAATACAAATCTTAGAAAAATATCGCTTAAATGGCTTTTAAGGTCACAGAGGACACTATCCAAGTGTTTTCAGTGGTGTCTAATTATACAAAACTGACCCATAAAATAAATAGCTGGTGTAAAACATTTCATAAAGTAGTATCTGTTTTGAAAGAGTTCTGAGAACTATGCTGCTAAATATCTATCCATTCATTCTCTTCTACTTATCCAATCCAAGTTCATGGTTCTGGCTAACATACACACACACACACACACACACACACACACACACACACACACACACACACACACACACACACACACACACACACACACACGCATACATACTGTATGTGCGTGTGTAATGACCTCTTTCCCTTGTTTTAGTAGCTGCTGGGGTGTGGAGGAGGGTAGTTGGACTAAGACTGAGAGAGTGACAGTCGGAGTGTGACAGAACGGAGCAAACACCTCCAACGTGTGTGTATGGAAATATAAATAAGCACAGAATCCAAATGTGTGTGTGTGTGTGTGTGTGTGTGTGTGTGTGTGTTTGGGGTCTGTGTGGGGTCTGTTTTCCTTGTGTGTTTTGTTGAGTTTAGCTTCCCTCGTCTCATTATTCCAGATTTGCTCTCGCTGTGTTTCCCACCTGTTTCCTCTCTGCCCCGCTCTCCCCTGTGTATCGTCTTTGCCAGAGCGTACTGTTCAGTTCACCAGCATCATTTTGTCCCATGGTCTTTGTACCGATGTGTCTCTTTGCCCTGTGTCAGTTTATTGGTTCAAACTTGGGTTCTGTTTTGATTTCTGTTTTGTCTCATGTTGGTTTTCAATCAGTTCAATAACGGGCTCGCCTTTTGTTAGCCTCCATCTGCCTCTGCGTCTGTACCTTGCATCCTCCAGCAACACATACTGACATTTGGCCCACTCTTCTTTGCACAAGTGCTTTAATTCAGGCACAATAGAGAGTTTTTGAGCATGAATGTGTGATGGTCCTGGGTTTTTGACCCTGTCTTTATCTTTTTCGACTTTCAGATTCTGTTCATTATTAAATATCTTCCGTAATTAATTAAATCCCTTGAGTTTCAGTTTTCCTGCCATCATTTCTTCCCCTGTCTAATGTTTCCAGCTAACCACCCACCAGCTGCAGTGATAGCTAGCCACCTTTCTGAGCCTGCTTTATCTGTTTTGCCATCCTCAAAGAGCAAATGTGTTCGCTGGTAACGCCTCGGTAAGCCTGAACACTGCAGCAGAAGTCAAGCACCGAAGGTCTTCCCACCTGGGTCAGTCAACCAGGCTGTGGCTAGCTCTGAGTGCAATCAATGCTAGGTCCACTCTGAGGTTCCGTCCTGGATTGATTAACACAAAGACTGAAGACACTAAAGACAAGAGCTGCTAGGTGCACATTGTTTTTGTAGCTGTGTCAGTCAGCACTGGGCCCACAGAGTGTTTCGCTGCTAGGTCCCAGTGAGAGACTGAATGTGGGCTGGCAAACCCAGAGACTGAGCACACTACACCTGTTCCAGCTGCGAGGGTGAGGGCAACCAGGCCACAGCCTCAACCCCAGCCTCCAGAGCTGCCTGTTGCCCTCTGCAGCCCCAGCCTCTGCAACCAAAGCATCCTGGACCAGCCTTTCTGCTTGCATCTACTGACACCAGGCTTTTCGCCATTGTTGACAACAATGAACCTCCTGAGGTATCCTGTCAAAACGTGAAAGTTGGTATCCCGACTTGTGCCATACAGATGATAGAGGGGAGAGTATGATAGTGCAAGGATAGAAACTGGAGCAAGGAAATGTAAGTAAGAGTTAATTTGAAGTTTCTCACAAGGGAAGTATAAAATGGACACACCGCTGAATAGATTAACTAAAAGACAAACACGGGAAAATAAAAAAAAATCACATAGAAATATAAATTCTGGGTAAAGAACAGAATTCATGGTACCATCAATACAGAAAGTCATCTAGATACTGAAACCCCAGTCTGCCATCACACTACCAGCACCAGGCGTGACTGTTGGTATAATGTTCTTTGTGTGAAATGCTATAATGCTAGTTTTATACCACATGTAATGAGACTATATATGTATGTGTGTGTGTGTAGTCACTTGAGGTACTGTAGTACTTATGTCATGTTTACCTTATAATAAAGGACAAGTAAAATATAAAGTACTATACTCCAGACTATCACAGCGAGTAAACATCTGGATCAAAACAAAAGGAAAATGAACTTTTGCCTACAATTGTTTTTTCTTGCCTCGCTCTGCTTCAGGTTTCAGGTTCCTAGAAAGGCAGTTTTCTGCCACCATCGGGGGAACGAGCAGCCCCTGAACCCCCCAAAACAAATGAAGTTGAAAACCCACCGAACCCACCAGCCCGTCTCGGCTCCCTGCACTCCTCTCGTCTGCTCTCCCTGAAAGCCCCTGGGAAAAGGTTGCCAGCCCCCCACCACATCAACCACAGTGCTCTGACATGCCTGTCTTTGTGCACATCAAGGGGAACTCAGCTTCAGTTTGTGCTGCTCACACCAGGAGTCAGATGAGTTGCTTGCAAAAAATACAGCCACACGGAGAAAAGCGTTGGTTTCAGTTCATGTGCCTTTGATTTGATTTCAGTCTGAGGTCAGATTCAGGCTCCAGAAGATATCTGTTCAGAAATGCCATTTTTTCCAGTTGTGTCAGTGAGAACTTGCATTGGGGAATTCTGACAATTTTGCTGACAATTTGGCAAAAAAGTCAAAGAAATTTCAAAGTCTTCTTTGTTGTTAATGACAGTCGAACTCTTAAGCAGTGACTAACATACCTTAGATACAAAGGTAGATAGGATAGATGATAGAAGATGTTTTCATCTTGTACATTTAATTACTCTTTGTGGCTGACATTTCCAGACAAACAAGGGTATTCATCTTGTAAAATGATAAGCAATAGTGTAAAATTGAGAGGTCGTGTGGAGTTTATGAGATATGAAAAGTGTGGTACTTTTCCCAAGTAAGTTTCAGAGAAACAGCCGAGAGTTCGTCATGCCCACAGGGGGCACGCTGTTAAAAGCTGTACAAACAGGGCAAGCTAACATCTGGGCTAATTATAATCTGCATTTGATCAAGTGCTGTGGCTTCTACTAAACTTACATGCCATCTGCACATATGCTGATTGTAAGTGTTTTTTATGAATAGTAACATCTTGAAGCCTGTAAGTAGTACAATTTAAGAATTTTTCTGCTGTCAGTCAAGGGGTTTGAACATTTTTGGGGCTAAAATTTGGGCAAAGATTCAAGAGATTCCGCTTTTGCTTAGCATTCGCACATGCAAGCTGTAGAATGAGCTGTGAAATTCTGATCTATTTCTGTCTGTGCCTTCAGTTTGATTGGTTAATGTTTTTCTCTCTTCTGTCACTCGAAATAAGCCCGATCTTCCCTGGGAGGGTGTTTTTATCAGACGTGGTATTTTTATTATGATCAAGATAAATGAAGAACTGATTAGTTTATGATACTGATTTCTGTGATATCAGTACAGATAAAGTAGATTATTTTTTTTCCAGTCTTCTTTAAGCGTTTTAGAGAATAGCAGACATAGATTATGCTGTGCTGGGTACATAAAGGGTAAAGTACTTCCCCTTCAGTTCAAGGAAGGTAGGCTGTGTTTGATGTACAGTGAAAAGCACTAGTTTTTGCCTTTGCCATATATATGCATATTTATTTATTACTTTTCTTGTAGATTGTAGATTTGGTTCTGGGAACCATAATTAATATAATTTGGGATCATTTTTACACCGAAAATGTCACATGTTTGTAAAGTGTGTTCAAATGTTGGGGTATTTGTAAACTATAAGAACTTGTACATTTCCATGCTGGAGTTTAGTTTGGCCTGTTCAGGCATTTGGCAAACTGAGACAAGTAACAAAGAAAAACACAAAAAACAGGGGCAGCAGATGCAATTTATATGATAAAAACAAGTCATTTTAGCCAGTTGCTAGGTGAATGCTAGGCAACGAGATGGTGTCATAATATATCCTGCATAATTCAGCTTTTGTGGATATGAAACTAAAACAGTAGGAGTGTCTAAATGGTAAAAAAAAATGGATCAGATGATTGCCAAGCAACATGATGACATAGCTGATGTAGATGAGAACCCTCAGGAGTCTAAAGACGTACAAGGAGGAATCGTCTCATGAAGCACCGAAACACATACAGTGGGGCAAAAAAGTATTTAGTCAGCCACCGATTGTGAAAGTTCCCCCACCTAAAATGATGACAGAGGTCAGTAATTTGCACCAGAGGTACACTTCAACTGTGAGAGACAGAATGTGAAAAAAAAAATCCATGAATCCACATGGTAGGATTTGTAAAGAATTTATTTGTAAATCAGGGTGGAAAATAAGTATTTGGTCAATAACAAAAATACAACTCAATACTTTGTAACATAACCTTTGTTGGCAATAACAGAGGTCAAACGTTTACTATAGGTCTTTACCAGGTTTGCACACACAGTAGCTGGTATTTTGGCCCATTCCTCCATGCAGATCTTCTTCAGAGCAGTGATGTTTTAGGGCTGTCGCCGAGCAACACGGACTTTCAACTCCGCCACAGATTTTCTATGGGGTTGAGGTCTGGAGACTGGCCAGGCCACTCCAGGACTTTCAAATGTTTCTTACGGAGCCACTCCTTTGTTGCCCGGGCGGTGTGTTTTGGATCATTGTCATGTTGGAAGACCCAGCCTCGTTTCATCTTCAAAGTTCTCACTGATGGAAGGAGGTTTTGGCTCAAAATCTCACGATACATGGCCCCATTCATTCTGTCCTTAACACGGATCAGTCGTCCTGTCCCCTTGGCAGAAAAACAGCCCCATAGCATGATGTTTCCACCCCCATGCTTCACAGTAGGTATGGTGTTCTTGGGATGCAACTCAGTATTCGTCTTCCTCCAAACACGACGAGTTGAGTTTATACCAAAAAGTTCTACTTTGGTTTCATCTGACCACATGACATTCTCCCAATCCTCTGCTGTATCATCCATGTGCTCTCTGGCAAACTTCAGACGGGCCTGGACATGCACTGGCTTCAGCAGCGGAACACGTCTGGCACTGCGGGATTTGATTCCCTGCCGTTGTAGTGTGTTACTGATGGTGACCTTTGTTACTTTGGTCCCAGCTCTCTGCAGGTCATTCACCAGGTCCCCCCGTGTGGTTCTGGGATCTTTGCTCACCGTTCTCATGATCATTTTGACCCCACGGGATGAGATCTTGCGTGGAGCCCCAGATCGAGGGAGATTATCAGTGGTCTTGTATGTCTTCCATTTTCTGATGATTGCTCCCACAGTTGATTTTTTCACACCAAGCTGCTTGCCTATTGTAGATTCACTCTTCCCAGTCTGGTGCAGGTCTACAATACTTTTCCTGGTGTCCTTCAAAAGCTCTTTGGTCTTGGCCATGGCGGAGTTTGGAGTCTGACTGTTTGAGGCTGTGGACAGGTGTCTTTTATACAGATGATGAGTTCAAACAGGTGCCATTCATACAGGTAACGAGTGGGGGACAGAAAAGCTTCTTACAGAAGACGTTACAGGTCTGTGAGAGCCAGAGATTTTCCTTGTTTGAGGTGACCAAATACTTATTTTCCACCCTGATTTACGAATAAATTCTTTACAAATCCTACCATGTGAATTCATGGATTTTTTTTTTCACATTCTGTCTCTCACAGTTGAAGTGTACCTCTGGTGCAAATTACTGACCTCTGTCATCATTTTAGGTGGGGGAACTTTCACAATCGGTGGCTGACTAAATACTTTTTTGCCCCACTGTAGATAGAGATTTGGTGCATGATAACAATGTGAAAACCCTTTTTTCACTTGTACTTCAACTAACCTTTGCAATGCTTTAAAAATAAACTGCCTCTAGTACCTTTTTCAAACTTGTTACTTTGGTTATTTTAGTTAATTCTGGTAACTGTATAGATGGGCGGGGGTGCGTCTTGTCTTTGGAAGAAGAAGAAGGAAGTTGAATAAGCGACAGTGACTCAGCTATTTTGCCTTTATTTTATTTACAACATAATTTATTAATTATTTACATGATTAATTCCTTCTAAACATTTACAAAGTGTAGCTTACTTAAAAAAAATATGATTACACATAAAGTGTACGATTATACCATGTAATGGAAGGTTTTTTTAAGGCTGAAAATGTTAGCTGTATGGGTTCAGGTATAATTTAGGGAAGAATAAAAAATAAAAATATAAACTAAAACTGTGTGGGATAGGGGGACACCACATAAAACACTCCCACACGCTCATACACACGACAGGTAGGTCTACTGTGTAACTGCTACCTCAGTGTCTCAGAAGTAAAGGTTCAGATGTTCACATGAGAACAATGAGATATTCAAACTTTCCAGAGAATGCTTGGTGTATTTACAAGTACGCCCACATATATAGTCATTAAATCCAGCAGTGACACAAGCAAATTTCTCCCACATTAAATAAGGTTTCATCGTGACTTTGGCATCATGACAACTTAACTGATAGCCCCAAGACACCAGCTGATCAACCCTTTCTTTTATAATTTTACATTTTTATTTATTTATTTATTTTTGTTTAGGTTTGTATTTTATTGGGGTAAAAAAAAAAACACAACAAAAACAAAAAACTCCTATAAAACTGGCTGTTAAAAAGATGCTTACAGTGAAAATAACTCATTTTTTACTAATAGATGCGAACGGGTCAGGGCATTTTGCCACCTCGTGCCTCCAGTCAAACAATGTTCAGCAGCCTTTCAAAATCAAATCAAATCTCCTTGTGTCATGTCATCAGTCGATGGGTGTGAGAAAGTGAAAAGAGGACGTTGTCAGCTACAAGGACACAAGAAACACTTCAGCTGCGCAATACAGAGGTAAGAAGAGCAATTTATCTGGTATCCACTTGTTACTGTGTCATAGTTAATCTCAGCTATATTTTTCCACATTTCTATTTGCACCTAAAACATGACAAAAGTAATCATCTGGTGCACTGTGACATTTGTGCAGGATATTATTTCAGTACATAGCGAGGTTAAAATATTGTTACCTACTGTCACTCAGGCTAAAGCTAGCGGAAGATTTAGAGGCAACATTTTTTAGCAAGTTTAAATAAACTAGTTTTACATCCATGCTGTTGCCTCGCCTAGTTGTCTTTTCTGTTTTCATTTTCAGGATCTTCTCTTCCTTGTTAAATAAATGAAATTTTATAATGCTAAATTTCAGAGCTACAAATATTCGCCCCTTATGTGGTGACTAAAACAAAAAAGGTCGGTCACAATATGAATCAGTTGTTTTGTGCACGCACTTGTTTCATTTTGAAAATGTGCGAGTCAACATGCGAGGTCAAAATCCTTAATGGCGCCGCTGCTGTTATTGTTCTTAAAAAAAGAGAGAGAACATCTAAATATATTGTTTGCACTTCAAATAAAAGTATAAAAAGTAGCAGAAGTGTCAGTTTAGAAGATGTATGACACCACAACAGGGTTATCCTCACTGAGGGCTTTGTGCAGGTGGCAGGCTGTATTTCTTAAGGAAACCTCAAGCTTTGGCATTGTAACTGAACACGTACAGGTGCACGACATCTAAGTGCACGAGGCTCTAAAAGTGACATGAAAGAGTTGGCTTATCAGACTCCTGCAGCTTTCTGATACATGATTTTTTTTTGCCTCCCATCAGTTCAGTCGACACTCTGCCATGCCAAGATCGTTCCTCGTCAAGAGTAAAAGGACTCACCTCCTCAGCCCGTCTAAGGATGCCTTTAGACAGCAGTGCCTATCCCAGAGAGATGCTGAGGTGCCAGTGGCTGGAAAGGACGGCAGACGTCCTGAAGATGCTGCGCAGCCTTCGTCCCCCATCTATGGGGTCAAAGATTTTGCGGCCGAAGCCTACTTGCCGTGGAGTCGGGTGGCGGTCCGATCTCACAGTGACCCCACGCAGGACCGTTGGCCTTCAGGTATGAATATTTCTAGCATTGTTTGTGTATGTCTGTGTATACCTGAGCTTGAAATACTACCACAGTAAATACGCAATGTGTGTCAATGTGGCTTGTTATTTAAAACAATACCAAACGGATTCCGGTTACACCAAAGTTCTTTGTTTTTCTTGTACTCAAAGCCACAAAAAGAAATGCAAAAATGGTTCAGAATGATTCACACATCAATGAACTAATGACATTTGTATTCTCATTCTTAAAAAAAAGCCCCCTTGGAGAAAATAAACGCTCCTCTGCTGGTCTCGCCGTGGTTGGCAGACAGACACCAAGCATCTGAGAGAGAGCGAGAGCTGGAGAGACTGGTCTTCATGTTAGTCAACCACACATCGCACACTGACCTCAAATCCCCCGTCAGTGATTGCCCGCTGTGCGAGAAGGTAGGAGGCCTGTGGGTTGTGAGAATTATTAGTCTTTGCTGTTGATGTTCTTATCAGTGTCACAGAGAAAAAGAAATCACAAGTGGAGAGAATACTCTGAACCGCTTCATCTGTCTGTGCGTTCTCATGAGGAGGAATTTGAAATGAGTCCTGATCTCTCTAAAACTTTATTGATAAGAAGGTTTTGTTTGCATTTAGAATGCACGCGTTTGTATACGATCATAAGCTGTATGCTAAGTTGGAAGCTCATATCCAGAAAAATCTCTCTGCTTTTTGAATCAGCATCGATGACAGTCTAAAAAACGTTTATGCTGTTTAAATTGAACATCATTTGTAATCAGCTGTCCTGTTTCCTAACTGGAGCTGATGTTGGATTTTTGAGCTCACACTGATTTCAATAGTCTATAAAAAGACATAAAAGATTAAAAAACAAAACAAAACAGGATTTTGTTGTTGACCCTGTTTGTGTGAGCTGGAAATATTTGCTAATGCCCTCCTGGACAGAATGATACGGAATATTTGAGGATCTTTATAATAATTTCTAAATATGACAAATGTATTTTTGGCACATCTTATTATTGAACAGATGACACATTTGCTTATAACAGCGGTATGTGTTCACAAGTTTTAACTATTTATTGTGATTTCTAGCAGCATCGCAAATACAAAAGGTTTATTATAATAGATAATTAATGCAAAGCTGGCTGACGCCTAAGCCGCGTGTTCTCCAAATATTAAGAAAAGACCTTTTATTACCTTTATTCAAATGTTTTGCTGAAGATGAAATTCAATTTAAACAATCGAGGTGCTTTAACAGGCGCCGTCTGGAAACAAACGAAGAGTGAGTGCAGTGTTTGCAGAGCATGCTTAGAAAGCTGAAAGTAACAGTTCATGCAATATTGCATCAACCTACATGCGCCAGTCAGATGCAGCCTGCAAGGAATATTGCCATTTACTTTGGTTACTCACAAAAACAATTGCACTTTTAAATGATTGTGCACACTGTTTGAGCACCACTGGAGAATTGGCACAGCTGTAGCTCATCATGTTTTGTGAAAGCTTTGACATTTTGGGAAATGAGATAGATGAGATAAGTTATAACCCAACGACTGGAGACGAGAAGGAAGCAGCCAGCCCAGCTCTGCCCTCGGTGCCAAAATCAGCTTACAAGTGCCTCTCGTTGTTTTATTATGGATCGAACAAATGAAATGCAACAGTACACTAACATTAGACACTGATTACTTGTTGCAATCGTATTTCCAAGGCAATGGCGTTTTGATACAAAGCAATTTTCCATACTGATGAGCTGTTTAAATTCCCCTTATTTAAATAGCTTCTCACTAGTATTCTTCTTCATTGTCTGCCTCCCACAGTCCCTTTCAGAAGTCTTAATACCAGGAGGTGGTCTACAGGTTTGTAATGTTTTCTCTTCTCCACTGGCAACATCCCCCACGGCCACAGACATCTCCCACATGCCCTTTGGCTTCAGAACAATCAGCAGCTATGGTAGAGCTAAGGTACAGTAGCCTGATAATACTCAGACTCATAATAAGCTGAACCAAGCTAATCAACATGGTTCTTAATAGCTGTGTGTTTGTGTGTATAAATGTGCAGGAGCGTAGTTTTGGCTGCAAGGTGTGCGGAAAGGTGTTCAAGCGTTCGTCCACCTTGTCAACCCACCTCCTCATCCACTCAGACACTCGACCCTACCCCTGCCAGTACTGTGGCAAAAGGTTCCACCAGAAGTCAGACATGAAGAAACACACCTTCATACACACAGGTGGGTGAACGCAACAGTTTGATTTAAACCTTGCTCTTAAATGCTCCAGCTCTGAAAAAAAAAAAAAAAGTTCTCCTGCCCCCTTTTTTTCCCTCATCTGCTCAGGTGAGAAACCGCATGTGTGTAAGGTGTGCGGTAAAGGATTCAGCCAAAGCTCCAACCTCATCACCCACAGCCGAAAGCACAGCAGCTATCGGCCGTTCAGCTGCCCCCGTTGTCAGCTCAGCTTCCAGCGCAGGGTTGATCTACAGCGCCACCAAGAGACGCAGTGTGGTTACGGGGACATGTACACTCAAACCTGAGCCCATGAAGCAAAGAAAGTAAAAGTGGGCAGGGTGACATCTGTTGTAAATGTAAAAGTCTGAAAAATATGCTTTTAGTAATAACATGCTTAGAAGGGAATAAAGGCAGACTGGTTAGCTTGAAGAACTCTACAGGGACATCTTTGATTAAAACTCCCAAAAGTCATTCACAAATGATGATAAGGTTATTTTCTAAAGATTTTTTGCAAAGCAAACGTGTTCCGAAGGTAATGAGATGTTATTTCCATTGCAATATACGTGCGCCTGTGCGTGATTGTCCCATTACTGACTGAAGAGCATGCTTAATGTCCTGCTGCTGGGTCATGACACAGATGACTCACAGTGATCACTCACAGGATTCCCCTTGACTACTGCATGCACATGAAGTCTAGTTTGAATTTGCTTTATAAAAATAAAATAAAAACACTTTGTTACCATTTCAACAGCACATTTGGTAAAAGTGTTTAAAGTTGCAATATTGTTACATTAAAGTGGTCAGTCGCTTAAAAAAGAACAAAAGACATCCTTCCTGTTTTGGTATATCAGCCGCAGAGTTGTGTGCCTTATCTTTAAGCTAATTGAAGTAATTGGTGTCTTGCAGTTTAAAGCAGCAGCAATGGCTAATTGAGAAGAAAAACCAACAAAAATCACACAGGAACTGTTTTCTTTCTACACCAACCAGCCATCTATCTTAGCAGGTAGCTCCAAGACAGGCCGTGCTTATGTGAGCACATGTGTATTAAAGTGTACTGAAGATCTACCCAGAGTTCAAGTTTAAGAATGATCACATCCCACCCAAATGTCAGCAGGTTCAGCAGTTTAGTTACAAATATGAGACACATATTTGTAACACAGGCTGCTGGGCTGAATTGCAAATGTGCGTTTTCATATCAAAATGTCAATGTTTCTATGCAGCTGCTTTCCTGTGATGTCGTGCTTTAAACTATGACCATAAGACATGAAAGGAGGCTTCCATCATTAAAACCATTTTCTTTATCACATGAAACGAGAGCTGCTGAGTCTTTAAGCTCGGAGTCTGTCCCTACACAGCTCCTGTCCATGTCAGTCTTCCGTTAATCACGTATTATTTTTTTAAATGTATCAAATCGGACAATAATAAATATCAAAGTAGACTGAGAGCTCAAGTCCCCTGTAATTAAATGTAATTTCAGTGTATTTTATTTAAAACTACAATCTAATTATATTTAGCTACAAAAGCTTAAAGGCAGTGACACTGGTATAAGGCGGTAAAAAGTTTATTATACTGTAAGTAAATTTAAGTAAGTTTAAGCAGATGTAAATATTGTGAATGAATTCTGGATAGCGAGCAATTTCATGGTAATTTTGGGAAAAATAAGCAATATTTTCCAATCTTAAAATATGCTGTCCTTTTCAAGGCTTGGGCCATATTATGGAGTTATTATGTTCTTTACATCTTTATTTCATATTCATTATGTTGATGTGGATGATGGATTAATTATTATTAATTATTAAACTGTCCTTTTATTTTACCACTATAAATGTGACAAGGACTGATCTGCCTTTCCAACTTACCAAAAATACAGTTGAAATTTGCAGGCTTATATGATCCTGTAACGATAAAACCAAGAGCCAAGTCTAACTTTTTTCACTATGACTGTTTAAACATAACTTTGAAAATGAGTGTTTGCTTTCCTGTCAAACACTGGAAAATTAGGCAAAGTTAAACCGCCCCCTAATTCAGCCTGTGTCCCAAAAAGGAAAGCGTACAATGGAAGATACTTTTCAAGAAAATGATCAAGATATTACACAGTGCTTAAAACTACTTCGATGTCATTTCTGTCTCCTTCGCTGTAAAGTTCCAAGAATTTGGTCCACTTTAAATGAGTTACAGTATCATTATTGCTTTGTTTCCTGTAAAAACCTGACTTGTTACCCCCTTATTCTAGTGTGCCTACCTTTAAGAATCAGTAGGTTAATACACTGAATTATTATAATTTCAAATAAAATACATCAAGATTCCATTTAATGAAAGGGAAAATCCACCCTTAATTTACTGACTGTATTATAAAGTGTTACCAATTAGACTTTTTCCAATAAGTGCAATACTGTTAAGTTACTGCGTTCCATTTTCCCCTGCTGCTTGATAGTGTCATCCTCTGCGTGTGCAGATGGTGTTGGAGAGAGGACAGGACGGATGGGACTTAACAGTGAGATGTTTATTTAGGATGGGTGAAAAACCAAACAAGAATACAAAACAAAAGGCAAAAGGAGACTCAGACTAACTAAACTGGGCAAAAGTAAACACTAGGAACACAGAACATGGAACCTGAAACATGGAGGGAGGTGAACTGACGTCCCGGCGAGGGACAAAGAGGAACTGACACAGTGAGGGTGATTAGGGAAAGCGGCGGCACGTGGGAACACAGGAGGGACAAATTAGGAATAACAAGACAGAGGAAACCAAACTGAACACAAACATGAGACGAGGGACTGCCAAAACAGGAAGTAGCACGCCCACCAAGGGGATAAAAAAACATGGAAACACACGACAGACTGGGGGAGACAAAGGATGAAACAGGGAGAAGAACGTGGAGAGCACAGAGTCAGGCTGTGAGAGACAGGGCGAGAGACATGACAGATGGGAGGGGACACCAAGCAACAAACCACAGACACCAGATCATGGGAGCGGGAACATAAACCCATAACCCTAAAGTAACCCTAAAGACCTCGAATAATATAGCAGGGAAATGACCAAACTCTACCATTTCTAGTCACAAGAACTAAACAAGAAAACCAACTTAATAAAATCAAAAAATACATTTAACAAGATTCAAAAGGTCCAAAACACAGAACACAACAAATCGATCATTTCTTGAACTGAAACATCAAAAATGGAGAAACAAGTCTGGTCTTTTTTGCACGGTAACTGCCACAGTCTGAACCCCTGAGCAAGGCACAGAGATACATTTCACACCCAGATGCTGTCTACATCTCTTTGATGACTGCAGGATGTAAACATCAATGGCTCCGTCTCCGGTTGAGCTGCGAAACAGCCCAGCAGCACTTCTCAGTTTTCAAAGACAAAATTAAGGTTACTGCACCTTTCAAAATAAATCAGCACAATTGTGTGAAAGGTGTTACTTTTGTTACTTCAAACCCAAAGATAACAATCAGCCACGGCATGTTTCCCTTAAGCTTTACTAAGCATGTTTTGTCTATGACTTTGACGTTATGGTTATGCTGTTGAGATGGTTACATTTTTTTGAGACACGAGAGAGAAAGATTGAGACAGATTTTAGCTTTAATACGTTTTATGTTTCCCACATACACAAAAGATTTCGCACACAGATAAACGCAGTTTTAACATCCAGCTGATTCACAACATAAATAGTGAAAACAAGTGTAAAAAGCTGACTGTTCAGACAGGCACACTGTGACCTCATCTTTGACCTCGCGTTCGCTCTGTACGGGCAAAAAAAATAACGTGGTTTCAGAGTGACTCGCTCGACCATGTTTAGGTTCTGTCAGATTCATATATGTGCCTCCACATGTGATGATTCGCTGCTGCTTTTGAAATGACTCTGCATCGAATGGTTGACAACACCACACAAGACAAAGAAGCTCCTTTTCACTTTGAGTCAAAACTCTTGACTCTTCGCTGCGATGAATAAGCGGCGCTGTATTCACGTTAGCATATACAGTATCAGTCTCTTACATTTCGGATGCACGGCAACGAGCCGTACTCGTGAGGAGAAATGCCCACACATGCACGCACACACACACACACAAAGAGAGCGACAAGGCAGCTGCACACACAGAAGTTGTTGAAACCTCTGTCCCAGTTCTCCGTTCTCAGATTTGCAGGAGGAAATCCTGAGAAAGAGATAAAAGAATAACACTGTTCAGACCTATCGGGCATATCAAAGTTGAAATCTGCAGGTGCTCGACATAATGCTGATATATTTTCTGGAAACGACGGCGCTTCTAACCACAACAGTTTATTTTAAATGCACAGCTTTGACATTAGGTCTTTGCAGCCCAGCTGGAGTAAGACGTACAGTTCAACGGCACGGCGGTAGATCCACACTTCTTTAAGTGAAACATAGTTAGAGTTTATAAGCTACCAAATGCCACTGTCGCTTTCACTTTAATGGTGGTTCAGTCATCACCCTAAAATAACAAGTGGTCTTATTAAAGTGGTGAAGTATATCCATGAAATTGTATTTTTGCACTAACAAGCTCATTCCCAAAAAGGTATCAGACAAATACTTGGGATTTCTCAGTATGGTTTGCAGTGTGTCCTCAAAAAAATTGAGGAAACTGGACAAGTCGAACGCAGCCACAGCCATCTGTAAAACACGGCGGAGGCTCTGTCGTGGCTGGAGGTGCATTTAAGCCAGATGTGTGGAGGATATTGTCAAAATTGATGGAATTATGGAATTTTCCTTAAATACAGCATCTCCATGCATGCAAGCGTTTCATTAAATTGCTGCACAATAAAAGAAATTAAGGCTGACCCAAATCCTCAGCACAGCAATGTAGGTTAACTGTTGATTCTAGATTGGCTGTAAATATGGATCAGTGTCTCTCTGTGTTAACCCTCCCTGGCAACCTGTTCAGAGTATACTCCTCCACATGACATGTTCCCCCAAAAGGCACCCTGTGAACCTCATAGTGATGACCAAGTTTTATAATTCCCCCTCAAACTAGAAAGTCGCACTGATAGTGAAATCAGAATATGTTCACAAAATGTAACAGTAATAAAATGTGTGCTTGACACAGTGTAACACATTTAATTCCCCTTTGAGTTACCTTCACCATCAGCTCTTACCTCACACTGAGCTCGAGGACTGATCAGACACTGAAGGCGGGTTCCAGATGTTTTGTTCTCCACGAGTCTGGTCTGTTAGATGATCTCTATAAGATGCTGGCCGCTCCGCTGTGGAATAATACAGAAAATATGCAGATAATAAGGTGTATCCTGTTTTCCATCTTTGAAATGAATTTGGGTTTACTGCTAAAACTGCTCTCTGTTCAAAGCACACGATGAAATTTAAGTTATGATAATTTGGAAGTTTCTAGCAGCGTGAATACATCCACAGATTGATATGCTTTAATTTCTGTGCCTTCAAACTGAAAATGTGAAATATGTAGGGATGGGTATCGTTTAGGTTTTATCCGATACCGGTGCCAAATCGGTACTTTTGAAACGGTGCCGGTGCTCAAACGGTGCTCAAACCTGTGCTTAAAGAATGGAGAACACAAAATTGGTCCAAAAACCTCTCATGTTCAGCTGGTTTTTGTAAAAAGATAACAATGTTAGCCTTTTCTGCAGCTATGGGGCATATATGGTATCACTCTTGGCTGGAAGCAGTGCTTAAACAATGGAAAAAACACAAACTTTGTCCAAAAACCTCTCATGTTTAACTGTTTTCCACTTTTTCTTTGGTCATTTTAGCCTTTTTGGCCAGGGTGAAGGGAGTATCTGCCATCAAACAAGAAGACAGCCGCATGTAGCTATGATGATGTTTGCTAGTTCACCTTACATGCATTAATGTAATAACGTGGTTAGCCTACTCAACGTAAATTACACACGAACAACATTAAGCTACTCACGCAGAGAAGAACGGCTGCTGCTGCATCATCATCCGTCATCATTTCTGCTACACTGGCAGGGCTAGGGGCCAGGACTCTATTCTTCGTGTTTTTGGGGGATGTTGCATAACAGGCAACCCACCCGCAGTAGATGTGCTCGGTGTGAGGTCTCGCAGCAAGCTATGTCACTACCCGATCCGTACCGGAAACCCGATCGGTACCCCGCATGCGCAAATCTTACGTCACTTCCTCTCTTTGCCAACATTGCGACATTCAATATATTTGATTGATTTCCTGGTTTAAACCAAATGGAGCTTGTAAATCTAGAATAGACTATTGGCTAGGAAGTGACATCATTCTTAGCCACACTGTAAAAGTTGCAATGTCAAATGCACCTCTATCTGATCATTGCTTTATTGAACTGTGCTTAGAATCGGAAATTAGACAATCAAATAAAAGAACTTATTGGAAGTTCAATGCCAAACTTTTACAAAATGAAGACTACTGCAACATAGTCAAAAAAATTATAAAAGATATTATGGCTGATCATCTAATTGTAGGATATATCAATAAATGGGAATTCATTAAATTCAAAATTAGAGAATTTAGTATTCAATTCAGTAAAAACATAAGTCAAAAGCAAAGAGAATATGAATGTAAATTATTCCAAGAAATTACTTATTGCTGTAGTAAAGATGATCTAAATACCCAAGAAAGGAGTAAACTTATGGAGTTGCAAACTAAATTAGATCAGCTCTACCTAAATAAAGCAGAAGGAGCTTTTGTGCGTTCACGGGCCAAGTGGATTGAGGAGGGGGAAAGAAATTCTTCATATTTTTTTAATTTAGAAAAGAGCAGACAGAAAAGAAATTTTATATCTTCTCTGTTAATTGATGGCATTGAATGTGACGACCCTAAAATTTTGGAGAATGAAACTTATACATTCTATTCCAATTTATACTCCTCACAGTTCTCCCAAGCAGATTGTGATGTCTTTTTTGATCAAATAGATAATCTGATCCCTAAAATTGATGAATCATTTAAGGAATTATGTGAATCTGACTTCAGAATTGAAGAGTTAGATGCATCTGTTAAGAAAATGGCACTTAATAAATCCCCTGGTCCAGATGGGCTTACAGTTAATTTCTTCCAATTTTTTTGGGAAGACTTACGGGAAATTTTATTCAAAGCTATACTGGCCAGTATTGAAAAGGGAGAATTGATGTCTAGCATGAAACAAGGATTAATTACATTAATTCCTAAACCAAACAAAGATAAACGACAATTGGATAACTTAAGGCCCATAACTTTATTAAATACAGATTATAAAATTTTCTCTAGCTCAGTTGCAACAAGGCTCAAACAAGGGGTTTCAAGTATAATTAGTGAGACACAATCAGGGTTTTTGAAAGGGTAGACCCGATTTGTAGAGAAGGATTTGTACGGTCAGACTTTACACATGCGCAGTAAGGATCGGAGAGTCCTGATCCGTAACTTTCTTTTTATTTTTCGTTTTTGTCTACATTGTACTGAAACGCTTCATTATTGCAAACATTTTAAGATATACTTGTTATTCTTAACATCTTAACTCTTACTCTGACCCATAACTATCGTAAAACGCTACGACCGGAAGTAGAAACCTTTCGCGCATGCGGGGTACCGATCGGGTTTCCGGTACGGATCGGGTGGTGACAAGCTATCAAATACGGCGCATTTCTGGGCTTTTAAAAAAAACGCTATGCGTCGCCAGGTATTTCATCGGATTTGAGGTGTTACCTCCTTTGACAGTATCACAGTATCAGCTTAAAGCACTTGTTGCAGGCTGCTGAGTTTGCATATTTTGCTGTGAAGTACAGCCAGACTTTTGACCGCTTCGCCTTGGGCATTTTTAATCTGTAGCTCTGCTCTAAAAGAAAGTACGTACCTGGACCCGCCTACTATCCTCGGAAACGTAAAATGATTGGCTAGAAGTGTATCACAGCTCAGGAAAAAAAAGCACCGAAATGTGCGCTGCTTTTCGGTCTGAACCGTTTATGTCAGAACCGGTGCACACCGGTACCCATCCCTAGAAATATGTGAGGTACACAAATGAACAATGCACGCACAATAAATATGTTTTAGATTCTGATCATCAGGAAATACAATGATAATTCTGTTACTGCTGATATCTGATATAAATAAGTGAAAATAACTAAAGATATGATTTCCTGTGCTGCTGTTTCTTTCATAGACTTTTATAGAATAGTCTGGGAGCAGTTGGTGTATAAACCTGTATTTAAATGAAACTTGATAAGATGACAACATACAGAGAACGCACAAGCTGCCTTTGTTACCTGTATAATTATAGATGAACCACAACCCCCCCATCAGACCGACACCCATTACAAAGGCTGCAAAGACAAGTCCCATCACTGGTCCAGTCTCCACCACCCGGTCTAGAGTCAGAGGGTGATATATTTTAAAGACAAAGACAGTAACATCACCAAAATACAGTAAATGATACTCACTGCTGTGCTCTGGCTCTGGTCTGGC
This sequence comes from Diplotaxodon limnothrissa, assembly GCF_057381915.1. Classification (NCBI taxonomy): domain Eukaryota; kingdom Metazoa; phylum Chordata; class Actinopteri; order Cichliformes; family Cichlidae; genus Diplotaxodon; species Diplotaxodon limnothrissa. The sequence continues at coordinate 8,463,598 of NC_140599.1, read as the reverse complement.
CGGCGGAGTGACGCTGAGTCTCTTGATTCTTTGGCCAGTAGGGTTCCTCATTTTAGGTGACAGTGAACTAATCGGGTGGGTGACCACCATGGGTCTGGAGAGGTTTCTGATCTCACACTGAAGTGGGAATACAGGAAAAGGTTTATGCTTTAGTTATACTGGCTTCACCTTCCAGTGCCATGATATCAGAGGAAAACGTAAGTGTTAAAAAGCATAAATCATAATAAAGTAATTTTAAAAAGAAACTAAACCGTTTCAGTTCTAAGGTTTTATATATCAGGGTATATTAAACATACTCTGGTCCTTGGCAGGTATGAAATTAGGTAAATATAACCTCAGAAGTACAAAACAAGACATGAACCTGTGTCATTATTTATTCAACAAAAATTAGAAAATTAAATGTTGAAGCTGTGTGAGTATATCCCATAATTCATTAGCTTCTGGAATCACCTTTTGAAGTCAATTCAATTATTTTTATATAGTGTCATATCAAAACAGTTGCCTCAAGGCAGTCTGGTATAATAATAATATGTTTTTTGTATTCTTACAAAGTTACTTCAGTTAATTGAGGTTTGCAGGCATTGATTTATGCACAGCTCTCTTAAGGCCCCATCACAGCATTTCAGCCAGGGTGAGGTCTGGATTTTGAGCGGGCAGTTGCAAAACCTTGATTTTTTTACTTTTTCAGCCACTCTGTAGTAGATTTGCAGCTGTGCTTGCAATCATTGTCTTGTTCCATGACCCAGTCTGGGTGAAGCTTTAGCTGTTGAACAGATGGCCTACTGTAGAACAATTTGGGATACAGAGGAGTTCATGGTTGACTCAGTAATTACAGAATGCTGGAAAACAAACCCAAATCATGAGGCATTTGGTATTCACCAAACACGGTGTTGTGCATTATAGCCAAACATCTCCACTTTGCTCCTGTCCTTCCAGAGGACAATTTTCCAGAAAATTTGTTCAGATACAAATTTTCAAATCCAAGTAATTCTGCCATGTTTGTATTCCAAACAGGTCACACCTATTCAGTCTTTTTCTAACTGTACTGCCGTGAACTGTAATATTTAACATGCTAACTGAGTCCTGCAGAGTCCGAGATGTAGATCCTGCGACTTTTGCAGTTTATCTAACTATAGGACCTGAGGAGGACCAGATTAATTCCCCTGATATACAAAACGATGTCCTGGTGTTTACCATGACTCTACTACAGAACTATTATATAAGGTTGCACATTCAAACGTGTTTTTAGCAAATATTTGGCTCTTTATTGTTTTAAATAAAGCTGACCTACTTTCTTACACAGCTTGGTGTGAAGGCTAACACGGTTCACTTTACCTACATTTTTTAAAATCTAAGACTAGGTATGCTAACTGGCTCCTGGCTTTAGGTTTCTCAGTGAGCTTTCAAACACATAATGGTTATCAATCTTCTCATCAAACGCTCCACAAGGAGCCTAACAGGCAGTTTTTACAAATGACCAAGCTACAGTTTCCCTGCTCCATCTTAGTGCTTTTGACAAGATGATTTATTTGCTATTTCTTCTGGGTTTTTTTTACCTGATGCCCGGGTGATCTAGATAGAAGCAGAGGCATGCGTGGCCTGCCCTGACAATCATTCTTTATAGTTTCCTTCATGGGTTCCCCTCCAGTTGTGTCAGAGACACAGAGGCGCAGGCTGCAGTGGAGGAACTGCATTGAGTCGTTATAAACTGGTCGTAGAATGAAGCTGAATCTTAAGGGCTGTATCTCCTCTCTCACACTCATGGTCCTCTTGTCTCTCCCTCCTCCACTTTCTGCTTTTTCACCTGTTTGATCAATTCTGCCATTTCCCAGGCCCTCTGTCTCTTCCGTTTCCTCTACTGCTTCAACGTTATCTTCAGTCTCCTCTTGCTCATGTTTTGACTTCGCACTGAAGGTCAGTGAGGGGTCAGAGGAACAGCCGTTACTTATCACAGTCCAGAAAGGCGATTTTTTGGGGTCTGAGAAAGAAGAGACTACACATGACTTCACTTCCACGACATCTGCGAGGGGTGCTTTAGCTGAAATCTGCAGCAGAAAAAAATGATGCAGAATATATCATAGTTATAATTAAGTAGCTTTCATGTTCATTAGATGTATTTAAAAAAGTAAGCTGTGAAGAAGTTAGTGCGACAGTTTACACCACAATATCAAATTGAAGCAGAGAAAACACATGAAAAAGACCTGGACATAGACACGCTGGTCAGCGGTGATGACACACGGACCAATCCGCCTCTGCTCGTAGCTGTCTGTGACAAAAAGCTCCAAAAGAAGAACAGGCCCAGATCTGTGTCTGGGTGTTGGGAAGTGGCTTAGGTCTGGGGTGGGCCACAAGCCCTCTGGCACCCAGGGGACCAGTTCTGTCTGCACAGTGTTTACATTCTCATTAGCAGCAGCGCTGCTCGGAGGGCCAGGGACAGCAGAAAAACAGCTGAACTGAAAGAAAACAGCGCAAGGTTATGTATGAAAAATCTTGCATGAAAACTGTAAAATATAAGATGAATGTAAACAGACACACAGACGTCTCACACGTATGCCAAGTGGACCTTTGGACTTCTCAGTCTCATTGAGTGAAAGGATGGTCTGAGGTTTGTCCCTCCATAGTAACAGCTGGTCAAAAAGGACAAACAGAGAAATCAAACTCAGAGTCACTCTCAGTCTCCTTCTCCTGGGGCATATCTTTCCACTATGAAAATGAGTCTTTCAGGTGGTGTTTTCCACACAAAAATGATAAAATATACAAATAGTATCAATACCATCATAATGTATAAATTACATTCATCCTGTGGTGTGTAAGCTTAGTTTCATGCCCTCTGCTATTTTCTGTTTCTGTTCTAAATTTTTACTCTGATGAGGCACTAATGATTGGTCAGTATAGAAACCTGCTACTCTCATTACCTACTTTGACTTTACCAAGTCTCGAATGTTCCCAAACTTGCTGCAACTACATGACAAAAATCTAACTTTAGAAGTTTGTTCCAGCGTCTTTGGCTTTATTCCTTGATTAGACGTCTTTCAGAGAGAGTTGTAAAAAAAGTTGTTGAATAATTTGCAGATTAAAGTGACTATAACTAAGGACAGATCTACTGAATTTTCAAACATAGTTGCGCTAAAGAGTACATTGAAAATGTTGGGGGTGCAGGTACCCCAGACCCCTCTCTTCAGCTACACCCCTGCTTCAGTGATCTTGGGCCAACCCATTTGAGAAAACCTGACATCAAGATTTTCATGTTTACAACCTTTAGTCTTCTTTAAGGCCCATTTATTTTTCTGTGACTTTCATCAACGTAGCAAGAAGGTTATATGTGTCATGATCAAGAACGTAAAGTAGATGGAGGAAGCTGAGGGATGTTCTCCCACAGACTTCTACACAACCAAACTTTTCTGAAAACCAGAAGAACTGCCCCCTGCTGTCCATTAAAATTAATACAGGTTTAAGGTACATCCCTCTAATATTTGCAGTCTATGTTCTAAACGTTCTCATCTTTTCTGTCTAGCAAGGTTGTTAGAACAAATGCAAGGAAGAGGAATCCTGGAGAAGATTGTTCACACTCAGCTGATAGACTATCTAAATGATTTTCAAATTCCAGAAGCTCTTCAGTTCGGCTTTAAGCCGTTTCACAGCACAGAGACAGCTCTCATAAAGGTTAAACATGTCTTTCTTGTTTTGTTGGATATGACTGCTGATTTGACACAGTGCAACATGACCTGCTGATCTCTCGACTACAGCATTGTGTAGAAATTTCCGGCACTTTTGTGGATAAAATCATATCTCTCTAACAGGAGCTTTTGCGTTAAGTTGAGTTCGGCTTCATCCTCTGTGGCCCCTCTGCCATGGGGTGTAGCGTAGGGATCTATTCTTGGGCCACTAATGTTTTCATGTTTTCCTGCCACTCGGTGCGATCTTCCGAAAACAAAAAATTGAATTTCCAGGCCTGACTTGGAAACTGTCATCTATGCTTTTATAACCTCACGCTTGGATTACTGCAACTACCTTTTAATAGAGGTTGGCCAGGGCCCTCTGTCACTCCTGCAACTGGTGCAGAATGCTGTGGCATGGTTTTTAACTGGTAAAAGAACATTTGAGCACATTAATTTGCTTCTGGCCTCCTTAAACTGGCTTCCAATTGAATTTAGGATCTATTTTAAGATCCTTTTACTGGTTTTTAATTTGTTTTTACTCATTTTTAATTAATTTTTATTAGCTGGCCTTTGACTTAGTGGGTAACTGACAAGTTATTTTATTGTTATTTATTTTTTGTATTTATTATTCTTATTGTATTTTTTATATTTCTGCTGTACAGCAGGGCCATGTGTTGTTTTTAAAGTATGGTATGCTAACGAAGAGACACGAGGACGGATGAGCTGAAGCTCGCTCACCTGCTTCATCAGCTTTTCAGCCTTCCTGCCCGAATTCAAATTGGCCCAGATTGCCTCTTCACCTGCCTGACTATCTCCAGCCAAGTCAGCCTCACCAGCTCCAGCGTCATCATTACCTCTACAGTAATAAATGTGGTTCAGCTTGTGGGTTCAGCATTTGGACATAATTTGAGTTCACTGCTTCAGCACAGTGGCCTTAAGCCTGTGTTGTTTGTCTGTTTTTCAATCATGTTTCCATCCAGCCTCCCACCTCTGAGGGGACATTTGCTCTCACTTAATTTGCCTCTGCGCAAACACCCATTTTAGGCTTGACCTCAGCAATGTTCTGGTCACAATGACCTGGGTCGCAAGTCTTACCAGGACAACTTCCACTTAACACAAATTCAAGTGGCTGTTATGCACCACATGCCTTTTTTTCCTGTACCATGAGTAAAGGACATTTGTTTTTGTTTTGAACGCAGACGCTTTCCTAACTGTGTTCTGAACGTTTTCCTGTTTGTCCTGTTTCCTCCCTTCAGATTTATTTATTTCTTTATTTTCTGACAGCTTGTTTTGAATTACATCCACAGCGATGCAGATTTTTTTCGAAGACAAGATCTGTATCATTCTTTCCCTCGTGTGACAGAAGATATAGAGAGGAAAGTTAGGGTTCAAGTAACAAACAAAGACAGAAAATTCTCCAAAGTTTCAATGTTTTGTTGTTGTTGAAATGTCTTATCTCACCATGTTTTTGTACTGCACCCCTCTAGGCTCTCCCAGGAGCAGGCCTTCTGTCCCACAGGAAATGACTGGGAACACTAAAAGGAAATGGCTCCCATTGGACTCAGCCTGGCAAGTCAGGTCACGCAGAGTCACGGCAGCCACCGGGACAGACAAGTTCTGAAAGAGAGCACTGATGTGAGGCACTACAGAATATCACAGTGTGAACAGCTGCTTTAGGTTTGTCGCTGCTTCTAATTTAGATTTTAAAAAAGTTAAGACCTGCAGAATGCTTCTGTCCACCGTCACGCTGAGGCGTCCGCCCTCACAGTTCACTGTGAAACCCTCCCGGCCTTCTCCTGCTCTGCTCCCACCATTCAGCCACTGCCTCAACCTGCGCTCCTCTGCCTCAGGAGGCCTTGCAACCAGTGGATTCGTCACTGCAAACTTACCTGTGATACAGAGAGGAGATCAAGAGATACAACCATTCACTCAAACATCAAAATCCTTCATTCAGCTGTAAATACTATATGGAATAAATACTATGAGTAAATACTATGGAATAATTTAAACGAAAAAAGACCAAACAAATGATATATACTTTCTTTTGAGTGAAAAAACGAAATTCAAATGTTCAGTTTATACAGCCCATTCTCACTCCTGAGGTGTAACATCCTGACGATTTGTCACGTCCTGCGGCGTTCCTGAGGAACGCGAAAGTTGACCTTCTGCGTTCTTATGCTACGGTTATGGGTGAAATCCAGTAGAATTACGGTCCCGCGGTACTACACGTTCCAGCCATCCCTAACCTTAACCAGCACTTTAATGGTGTTAAATAGTGTTTGCCAAAGCGATTTAAGCAAAATGAACGAACATGTGTAGATTGATTCCAAAAGGTTCTCATGTTTCCTCATTTTTTCCGATCTTGTCATTAAGGGATGTGTTGGGTGCCCGGAAGCGTAACATGTTGACGATTTGTCACGTAGCGTAAAATATTACGCTTTGGAAGTGAGAACGTGTTGGTTCAGACACAGAAGAGTCCCGACCTGCTTCTCCCTCAGCCAGCCGGATCACAAAGTGATTGGCCAGGTCGGCCTCAGTGTATGAGGTCACCGTGGTGAAGCCACTCTCACGGGCCCAAAGGAGAAGGTCCGAGATGCTAGACAGGTCAGGGTCGAGTGTGCTGGCCACTGTTAGGCCAGGCTCAGGTGGGTAGGGTGGAGACACGCTGTTGGAGGACTGTGTAGACAGCAAGATGAAGCATAATACAAGTAAAGATCAAGTAGAGTCAAGGACACTGTGGCACAGAGCAATACAATAAAGTATTTTAGACTATGGCCAGTAACGCTAGGACCAGTTCTTTTTGGATTTGGTCACAATGAGAATGATTTGTAGCCTTAGATTCCTGTTAGCTGTGTGTTAAAAAAACAAAACAAATTCCACCACGATGGTGATGTAAATGGCAGCTGATGCCCTTACATGAACAGAGATGCGACCCTGGACGCCATGAGCAGTAATGGCCCAGTTGACGGGCACAGAGCTGCTGAGAATCAACACAATCTTGTGCGCTCTTGAGTCGGCCACTGGAGGCACAAGCGATACAGTCACCTCTACCTGCATGGAGCTGAAGAAGAGTGGACAGAGAAAACAACGTTTAACCCAAACGGCATCATCTGGGGCCAAATAATTGAAGTAGTACAGAAAAAAAAAAACCTGCAGTTCCTTGAATCACCACAGGGGGCGACTCTAGAGTTGTTCTATGTCAAATTATCCAACTTTAAACTAGTTTCAGTACCCTTCATAACTACTCTATGATGGGTGAATGTATTTTAAACTGAGCTTTTTATACTGAATTAAGCCTTAAGCTTTATATTATTAGGGGCGTTTCAGGGGGGTTAGGGGGGTTATGACCCCCCCCCCCCAATAATCAGACCCAACCAATATAAGCCCCCCAATAAAATTATGAATTATCTTGCATAAATAGGCTGTTGATTTTCTTTACTCATTTCAGGTATTACCAGCAAATTAGTTGCATGTTTAATCATCTCGGAATTTGTGTTTGTGCTGTTGGTGAATTATCTGATAATAATATTAAGGCTTACTTTGTGGTTCATTGTACAAATATACTGTACACTCTGAAGTGTTTTTCTTCTTTGTTAACCAATGTGCAGGTATGTGTAGCAGTGTAATGCAGCCTCATAACCAGGCTTGATAAAGATACCTGACAAATAGAGGTGGGTTTAGAAATTGATTTCCCCGATTCAAATAGATTTTAGCGTGAGTAAAGCAATATCGCTTCATGAAATCCTGAATCGATTTTTAAATATGAATGTATTTTTCCAGAAACACCAGAATCTCAGCTTAAAGCCCACAAAACAATTTCAGCGACCACCAAACAGCTAAAACGAGAGCAGAAACGGATTCTGCAAAAAGACGTAAACACAAAGCACGGATCGTTCAACCGACGTCACGTACACGGACGGTGCTGAAAGCCGACATCTCACAGATTCTGATGCTGCAGGTTTTGTCGCTGAACCAGCAGCAAAAGATCAAAACTACGCTTCACGTTTGATAAACATCGTCACTAATTCCCTCTTACTTTTGCTGTTTTGCTTCCACTACGATAAAATCCCACTTCCTGCACAGCTTTCTCTCCCTCAGTGTACTTCAAGAACCGTTTCCCATCTCAAATCTCGGTTTTCTGCATTATTCGCTTCCTTATTATGCACCAGTCTACTGTTTTGTTCAGCGCTGTTGCACATTGCTTTTTCTTTTATCTTAAAAATAACCTCCGACAAGAAAGCCTAATTTCTGATGTTCATACCAAAGAAACTTAAACTTTTACAAAATATGCCAAATTGCAAAACGCTTAGCTGTGTCTCTAATAAAACCTCTGTAACTTTGCTCAGCCTACATCAGGTAATTTTCATATCTTGATTCACGGTTTTCTTCATCTTTTAATTTTCTGCAGAATATTTTTAAGGCGGTTATCTGCCATAAAAAGCCAGGCCAGGAAAATCTGCATCATGTTTTTCTGTATTTTATCCTCCGTTACTTTTACACGATGCTTACATCTCTGATGAAGTCTCACAAGTATCAGCTTTCTTTTTATACATAGATATAAAAATGTGGATATGTACTGATAAATGATCAGAATTATAATATGAATTATAATCATAATATTACAGAATAATACAGAATTATAATATTATAATATGTCTGAGTCAAAATTGAATCAAATTGGGACCTTGTGAATGAGAATTGAATTAGTTATAGAAATCAGTGACGATATCCACCCCTACTGACAAATATCATCATTTCTGCCTAGAAAAAGCAAGATGGAAAAACCCAAAATGCTAAAATAAAAAATAAGATAAGATAAGATAAGATAGAACTTTATTAATCCCTCGGGTGGGTTCCTCTGGGAAATTCGACTTTTTTTTTTTTTTTTTTTAATGGCAAACAGTGAAACAGAAAACATTGGCTACCATCATTTATATACAGGCTTTGTGGCTGTAAATAGATTCTAATTTCTGCTTTTGCCAGGACATCAAGTGGTTGCTTGTTCTCACCCACAGAGGCCTGAGCCTGATGAATGGAGCTTGATTACGTGGACCTCAGGGCTAGCTCCACCTACATTCAAGTGGGCACAACCGTGCACTTCCTGTGGCTGCAAGTCAGAGGTCATGTAGTTGCGAGAGATGAACATGGACTGCAGCTGACACACAGCAGGCAGGTTTGGATCTGTAATATGGAGACAAAGTAAGAGAAAGTTTAGAAATGGAAGCTGACCTAATGCAAAAGTCTGGTAGAAGCAAGAGGGGAAATGACTCATCTGACTCATAAGCCATCAGATGCTTGCAGATGTTTGGATTCATCATTTTTTTATTTTACCGTAAACTATTTTTCATTTGTGGATATTTTTGTGTATAAAAACTGCAAAGCTTAAATACAAAATCACCACTAAATTCGATTTTTGAGCACAGGAATGTGGATTTGGTGGCTCACCCTCTCCCAGTTGAAGGTAGACTCGATTGCCATGTGATGAGTGTGTCAGAGAGGACAGGTTGCCATGATGCTTCAGAACCCAGCGATGCAGCGCACGGGGACGAAAAGGCAATGAATGCACCGTCTGGACGTGCAAACGCAGGGCGCTGGACTGTACGCTGGCGTTTGAGGACACCTAGCAGTTGAAGGCAAATTTATAATGAATGAAACTGCAGAGTGCACTCAATCAAAACTGCTCTTCTGCACAATGACTGACCTGCACCAGGACCTGGAGGTTGGAGGGCAGTCTCTCGGCCTCCAACCACCAGGTAACTGGGACTTTGGAGATGAGCACTAGGTGGACAACCCTCATAGGAGAAGGAGACAGAGACAGAGGCTTCATCAGCACTGTCACCTATAGGGAGGAGAGGAAAAGGCAGTCCGCTGTACGTTCAGCACTTTAAAGGATAAATGTACTTCAGACAGTTAGGGTAGCTCCAAAGCTAACTACATGTAGCAAACTTAACTTAAAATACACCAAACACATTTACAGCACTTGTACAAATAAAAATGTAACAAATAGAATAAAATAAAACTTATTTGTTAGTCTTGTATTTGTGTGCCTGTGTAAGCAGCTAGAGCAATTAAATACATTTCAGCATTTTTGGTTGGGAAGCTAACGCTACTTAAAATGTTTGGTAGCACTTTATAATATGACCCACAACTAACAGTGTAATTATATGTACCTACAAAGGCTTCCCAGCAGATACAGTAGAATAAAGGGGTAGAAATTCAAATTTTCACAAGAGAGAAGAAATAATTCTATTGTAAGAGTCGAGGTTTCCTCACTTTACAGCGTAAGTGTAGCTTGTTTATCCACTAAATTACCCAGAAGTCACACGTCTTACAACTACTTACAGTATATTTATTTCTTTCCTCTCAGATCATCTCACGCTGTGTTTTTTTTAACATGGCAGTCAGTTGACTACACTCTCGTGGACTCTGCAGTCACAGATCTCGATCCAAAAGATCACCCTTGGGATGTGGTGGAATCAGTGATGCAACTGTGTGACGCTATCGTCTCAATATGGATCAACATCTCTGCAACCCCCTGTTACAGCTACAGCTATGCCTCAAGGAAGAAAGGTAGTTATAAAGGCAATGGTGGTTCCAACACAGTTGTAGCAAGATGTACCTAATAAAAGGGGGAGGGAGTATACATCTCCAGTGTCACAGTGTACTAAGCCTGTAATCTTTTGCACAAATAATCGTCTGTTCACCATCGTGTTTGACATTTCAGTTACATTTTTATCATAATTAGTCATTCTAGACTTACAGGAGGTTTCATGGAACTTTGACCCTCTTCCTTCCCCCAACAAGTCACAGAGGTTTCTTCCTGTTAAAAGGGAGTTTTTCCTTCCCACTGTCATTAAGTATTTCCTCAAAAGGGGGTCATCTGATTGTTGGTTTTCTCTGTATTTTTGTAGGGTCATTAGCTTCCCATACAAAGAGCCGACTGTAGATGTAATTTCACACAATATAAATAAAACTATCATCATCAATCATCAGTGAGAGTTTGCACCATATTTAAAGAAATTCACTCAAGACTGTTGTGACTTTTATTATAAAGAAATGTCCACAAGATCATGCTGAGACTTACTATTATTTATTTATTTTGATGTTTTCCCATAAAATCTGCCTTTTTATAACAGAATCAGCTCAGTGGTGCTACAGTGAAATTCTGTAGGTAATGTCTTTGTGATATAAAGGGAATTAAATGGATTTAAAAAGCTTATTTGAGATAGTTGAGATGTTTAAAGCTAAACATTATCATCACATTTTAAAGGAAAGCATTTGGCAAAGAAACCTTGTTGTTCATGCGTGTTTCTGCTCTTAGTTTACAATCAATGAGACTGATTGATCAGCAAGTGACTGGAATCACATTTTCCAGCTTTCTTACGGCCTATTTGAGTCAAAACTTTAAAGCTAAAACCCGGACTCAAATAAAAGCCCCCCTGCTCCTGAAGCCGGGGTCCTTGGTTTTTGCTAAGTAATCGTTAGCCGGCTACCTTGTTTTCTGGGCTGTTGGTCACTCTTCTTAATGCAATGACATGAGTCTCCTTGTTTCCGCGTTCTCTAGCAGCACAGCCGGGGCCTGCCTCGAACCTTTCCAGCAGACCCTGAACAGGGTGTCGAGCACCCACTGGACCAGCCACTGAGCAGTGCAGCTCTCCACTCTGAGCTGGAGAGGAACAGTGCATGCATCACTACAAAATGTGTTAAACCTGAAATATATATGCACAGGAAGTACATTCATCTGCTGCAGCAGCGTGATCACTGTGTAAAATAACAAATAACATGAGACATGAGTGCTTCCCCATGCAGGCCTCGCTGAGTTTCATTGTGAAACATTGTGTTTCTTCTCCTCCTTTCTCTCCCTCTAATGTGTGGGTGATACAATACTCTGATGTTTCTACATTTGCTCAAATCCCCGCCTGGGGGTGGGTGGGAACTTGTCCAAGAAAAAAACTATGTAGCAACTTTCACTTTCATTCTGACACTTCAAGTAAAGACCTTTGACTTGGGCACAGGAAATACCACATTTACAATTCGCTATGTCTTCACGACACAATCCTCATTGTTGCTGGTCTAGAAGATAAATACATCTCTTGCTGTGTCTCCTGCTGGGTGTCGTTGGACTTACCTTCTGGGTGCTCCAAGAGGAAAGAGAGAAGGAATAAAGTCCATCCAAGTCCAGACAGCGAAGGCATCATGACAACTGCTTCACCAGACTGACCGAATGCTTTTTTAGTGTAACACCTTAAAAACACAATCAAACATGCAGTTTATGTGTGATTTCTAACTCAGAGTTATCTCAGTATGCCTGTTTTTCGCCAGAGCAGAAAAGCTTCAGATAAGTTTGATTAGTAATGATCAAAATAGGGACTGTTGGTTGAAAAAAACAAGCAACCTTGATATACTCCCCCTGGACACATTATTAGAGACATCTGTTCAAATGGCCATTAATGTAAATATCTCATCAGCCAATCACATGGCAACAACTCACATTTAAGCATGTAGACATTGTCTGAGCTTCAGACCAGGGGAGAAACCTGACTGATGTAACATTGACATGGTCGTTGGTGCCAGACAGTGTGGTTTGAGTATTTCAAAAACTGATATTTTGCTTGGATTTCCCCAAACAATGATCTCTAGGATTTATGTAGAATGGTTCGAGAAAGAGACAGCGGCAGCTCTCAGGGAGAAAATGCCTCACTGATGTCAGAGATCAGAGGAGAATAGCTAGAATGTTTCGAGCTGAAGACGACAATAACTCAACGACCACGCTTTACAATCAAGGCATGAGTAATAGCATCTCTGAATGCACAACTCTCTCCCACATAAACAGGACCTCATCTGTACCCTTAATGATGAGTTTTGATACCTTAGTAAATATAAACAAAGATGTTGTTTGATGAACATTAGAATAGTTAATGTGTTTTTCCAAGTTTAGGTGCATCAGCAGAGACCACCCTCAATAATTTCTGATGCAAGCGCAGTCTATAACAGAAACTGCCCGGGTCAGAAAAGAGATTCAAGCGTCACTCTTAGTAGGCTTTCAAGGATAAAGAGTTAATGTACCCATCAGCTGATGGGGATAACACACCATCAAGTAACATCATGGATGTGCAGCAGCTGTTTGTTGCTATCACATTAATATGGATCCAAAACTGCTGGCAGAAAACTGCTGAATAGAAAGGTGTACCTAATAAAGTGTCAGTTAAAAAAAAATAAACATTTAATAGCAATAATTAACAACCAATCAACCAAACATGTTCCTCTGGGAAAGAGTTTTACAAAATGAACTGTCACAATAAAAAAGTCTTTTAAATAATATAAAAAAACTTTCGTCAAATGTATTAAATCAAAGCTTTTATCAAACCATCCTGACTTAAGTGCACTGACCTCTGATTTACTCTTCTCAGCTTGTTTTTTCTTTTTGCTCGCAGAAATGCGCTGACATGGAGCAGAACGTGCTTGAGCATCAGTCTGATCCATGCATGGTCCACGAATTTACTGAGAACCAGTCCATACTGCTCAGGAAATCATGCAAAACATCCTGAGCAGAACAAACACGCGCTCTGCAGTCTGTGTGAGAGCTGCTAACTTGATTCATGCTTTAAGATAGTGAAACATGGAGACTGGTGTTCTCATAAATGTATTTTTGTTGCTGCTGTTAAATTCCAAGAAAGTTCCGGACAGATAAGTCGTGCTAGTCGAGTCTTCAGGAAATTGCAGGATTCCTAAAAACTCTCTCCCCTCCAGCGGTCTGCGCTCTTGGGGTGAATACAGTCACTCACCTGCGGCTCCTCGAAGGTACAGGCTGACTGCTGGTCCAGCTGTTTGCTTCAGACTTCACTGTATTCACAACTCTGCGCACACCCCTCTCATTTCCTAAACACACTATCACACACCCTCAACATGTCAAACAGACCAAATACAGAATAAGAATAAGGAAAAAAAGCGCAACTCTCAGCTGTGCGGGCCATCGGGCATCTTTAGCCCGCTGAGGTGCGTCTTGTAAGCAATAGATTTCTCCGGGTGAAATTCATTTTACACATGGAGTAATGCCGAAGGGGAGGGGGTGTCGGGGGGTGGGCAGCTGTAAAGAAGGGGCAATGGGAGGGACTGCGGGATGGTGTGACAGAGTGGAGAGAGAAACGGCGAGGAGAGGAATAAAAGGCTCTGGAGACGTCTCCAAACGTAGATGGTAACAGGAAGGAGGAGTAGAGGGAGAGAAGGAGGGAAAGAGGAGGACCAGGGTGGACCTCAGAAGTTTGACTGGCAGGGGAAATGTGAGGGTGATAACGGGAGGCGGGGTGGAGGGTGGTGGGGTATTTAAAAAACAAAAACCCAGACACACACAAACACACACATTAACTGGTGTGTCTTCTTATCTGAACCTCTGAAACACCTTTCTAAAGAAAACATGATAGCAAACCAGTGAAAGCCCACAGCAGCTTCTCCCCAATAAGCAGCCTGTCAGAGCTTCATCATCTATTTTATGTGTGGGTGGGAGGGGCTTGTAAGATCTTGTTTTTTCTTGGCTTTCAAAGTGGAAAGAAGTGATAACAGTGAGCATACATTGTCGAGGTTGTGATTTTGCTCACCTGAAGACCATAAGAACTGCGTTCACAGAGTTTTTAGCTCCATCTTTGGTCTCCCCACTCTCACTGCTGAGCCTGCTCGCTGTCCAGTGTGGTGTTGAATAGGCAGTATAAAGGCTTTTTGCCTTCTGGCCAAAAATGTTACTATGGGAAAGGGAGTCTGCACCAAAGCTGTAGAGTTGTGAGCACAACAACTAAACAAGGAGATAATTCTGCTATAAATTTCAGAAAAGCCAAAGAAATCAGGCGTGATTTCATGTTGTTATGGACGTGTAGACAGTCCAAATACCAAAGTTTTGCATGAGACAAAAATCTTAAACTGTGCTTTAACAAATGGGCATATCTTCTGAAATGTGAAGCCGACATGGATGTGCCTGAAACCTAATGTCTTTCTAATGGTCAGCAGGGGAGACTCAGCTGGCTGCATGATGAAAACACAAAACCTCAGCTCCCTCTCTCTTAAAGCTTTCCTGATGAGTCGTGGAGGAAAATCAAATATCACCTCATGATGTAGAGTTTCAAAAAACCCAAACAGATTACTGCAGATCGTGCATTTCTCTGACTTTTACAGTGTCTACATCCTTCTTTTTATATACAGCCCATTAAGTAAACCTGAAATGAATCAGGGGGCTGTACCCAATCAAAATACAAAGATTCTCATCATATCATTGTAGATGTCACAGTAACAAGATTTACAGTATTAAAAGACTTGTCTAGTTTCCTCAGATTTTTTAAGAACAGACTGCACACCATGCCGACCTCTTTGTAAATCACCTTGTTGGTGCAAAAATCCTATTTTATGTCTGTCAAAGTGTTTTATCTTAGAGTAAACTAAATAAATGGGAACAAACTGTGGTTTAGTGACAGGCTGCAAGTAAATAAAGTGCAATTTTTAAACATGATCTGTGTCTGTGTACTTTAATTGCATAATAGTTCCCTTAAAGCACCAATAACGATACCAGCTGGGACCCTGAGTAACTCAGACATGTTTAGTCATCCTTTTACATTTTACCTGTTTTTTGTTTTTTTTTTTCCATCTAGGCCTTAGTGAGCAGGGATAATTGATCCACTCCCCAAATCCAAAATGCTGTGGGGTCAGTGCGACACAAGAAAGAAATTACACGCACATCTGTGTGCTGCTCTCCTGCAAATCACCTTTCAATTAAAGCAATCACAGAAACTCCGGATACATCTGCGCCATCGCTCAGTCAAAACTCTTTGGACTGGTCTTTCAGCTACATTGTTAGTTTTCATTTTTATTTCATTTTACTTATTGTTTAAAACATTTCCATTTGGTTTTTATTCATTTTAATGCCACTTTTAGTCCTTTTATTTATTACAGTACGGGGTTTTTCGGGTATTACGATAAACACCAAACACTTTTAGCCTAACAAACTGTTTGTACTGAAGCTTCCTGAGGCTTGTTGACAAACATCACTAAGCTGATATAGAATTAAAATCAAACACACTTTCTGATTATTCCAAGTTTATCTTAATTCTGTAGGCTCAAAACATTTTTGCAGGTTTTTGTCTATTTTTTCGTTTTTCTTTAAGTAAACAAAACAAATTCTTCACACCTCTTTTTGAGTTTATTTTTAGTTTAATATAAAACCACAAACCTATCGTAAAGAAACATTTTCTTTGAGGAACCTGGAGTTCAAATCATTTCTTCTATCCGGACCGATAGGTTTCCTTTATCGCTCACATGCGTGTGCGAACAATTTGCTGATGTAAGAATATACAGCAGACGTGTGTGTTGTTGGGGGGGGGGGCATTAAATCACCAAATTTTCCAAAGTTTGGGTTCACATTTTTACTGAGTCAACACATTTCACCAGCAAATGACAGAGGAAGAAACACAGATGGGGGTAAAACAAAACTTTAAAATCACAAAAATTGTAAAAGCTTCCTGTCTCTGAAAAACGATTGGAGTCAAAAATCTGTGTTGTACCAAAAGTCGGTGGGAACGCAACACAAAGACGACTGAGCAAGACCGTCCACTTGCTCCTGCCTTTCTTTGGCTTAATCAAAAGAAGAGAGCCCCTCTTTCCTCTGGCTCCCCCGGGTGGTAATGTACGGGTGGTGCATGATTGCGGATCACGTGGATACATTCATGACTGAGGCAGAGGACAGTGCACATGGCTAAACACACACTGTAGCAGCAACAGACAGCAGAGATAAAGGGACGACAGAGTGTAGCAAATGCAGGAAAAAAAGAGCGCTTCCTGTCAGAATCATCACATTTTTTTCACTCTTTGTGATTTTGAGGCTCTGTGAGCGTTTCAAACAAACAGCAGGATCTGATAACCTGGATTATCTTCAGTTCTTCTCGTGACCTCCCCACCCCCCCACCCTCAAGACAGTCTGTTTGTTACTGCCTGTGTTTGGAACGCGCAATCATTGACGCCAGTGCTTCGTCTCACCGTGAGCACGCGGAGAAGAGAGTGCTCCTCGCTTCTCATCAACATCAAGTTCCTCTGTGCTTTTACAGCAGCCTTTCACTTCTCAGTCTCCTCTCAGAGTCTGTGGCTGGCAGTGGGGAGCTAATAACCCTTTGACCTCTGACCGCGGAGCCTAGCAGAGGTCAGAGACGTAGTCAAAATCCTTAAAGTAATCTTGCTCCCTACGGGAGAGGGCTCGGCGCTCGCGGGGTGGCGTGAGAGCGGGAGCCTCGTTGGTGAACTCCTCGTCGAAGTTGCTGACGTCTTCTTTCCCCACTATGTTGGGAACGAACGGGGGCGGGACTTTTCTCTGCAGGAGTGCCTCCCAGTCCATTACCTGAATGGGATTTAGGTTTAGGTAGCTGTCAATCAACGTTCTCGCCAAGGAAAAAAAAATATGAAAGAAAAAATGCTCACCCTGAAAAAAGGCTGCTTTTTGACCTCTTCGGCATCCTTTTCTCCAGAACCGAGACGTCTTTCGGGATTTCTTCTCAACAGCTAGAAAAAAACAAAAATGTCACTTATGAGCACAAAAAAACGTGAAGACATATCAAAACCTTCCTAAAAATCAAAAAGAAAGCGCTATATAAATGCAATCCATTATTATTATTATTATTATTATTATTAGAAATACACAAAAGCCCAAAATAACTTTAAGAAAGCATCGTCTGACCCGTCTCATGATGCCGATGGCCTCAGTGGTGAGGAAGCGCGGGTAGCGTACTTCATCGTTCACTATGCTGTCAAAAACCTCCTCTTCATCATCACCTGGGAAAGGAGACTGAAACAAACATTATACATTACACATCTGTAAAATATAACGTTTTATTCAACTACATTCTGTAGCATACTCATCATTAGTTACAGTGGTATTACACTGTAACTAATGACAAAATGCTGACTTTAAGTAATTTGATTATATGTAAATTTTTCATAGAATATTGGTACACGAGTACAATAAAAATGTTACATTTAATGGAACCTGGTCAAATGAAATTTACATGATGGGTGTAAATTAAATTAATGATTCATTATTATGATAAATAAACATGGAGTTTATATATTTCAGCTGCTCTTTTAAGGAGCTTAGAAAGAAAAGCATCTGGACTTTTCTTTCTAAGCGGATGAGAGGTGAAACGTCTTTAAGCAACTTAAAGACGTTTCACCTCTCATCCGAGAAGCTTCTTCAGTTCTAGGGTCAAATGGTGGAGAGTCACAGATTTAAGCCCTGTGGGAGTGTCCCCCCCGAGAGGGAGAAAGGACCCCCTAATGATCCTCTACCTAACCCCATGAGCCAAGGTGTGAAAATGGATGTAGGTCACAATCAGCCAAGGTTTGGGGTGAACTCACTGTAACCCCACCCTATCATGTGATTACCTGTACGTAGAACATTTTTCTAATGCATAACAATACACCTGAAGCAGCTTAGCCACCATCCTTATTTAAGTAAGACAATAACCAGACCATGTTACAGCACTAAAGAGTTTGGATGCCTAAACACCCACTGACTACCTCTGCTGCACTATGACATAAAAAGTCTTGATGCCCAATCATCCAGGTAAGTAAACCTCCAAAAGTTGATTCTGTTCAAGAGACTGAAGACTGAGACTGAGGAAATCACGTCGATGAGTGACGAAACGTTTTTCCCACTGAAAGTGCTACGTCCCGATGAACAGAATCAACGTTTGGAGATATGATGTATAAGTCCCACATCAAGCACGAAAGAGAAAATATTCTGCTTTCAAGCCTTAAGCTAACAGCTTCATCTGCTATCAAACGTTTTAAAGTGTTAGAAACAGTAAACATGCCCCTGTCATGACTTTTTATGAAACCTAAAGATGGCATCTTCAGTGTTAGTGTTTCATTTTTTGTCATTTTATTTGACATCCAGGCAGGAGATAAGAAGCTCGAAGAAAGATGGGTATTCATGACATTTACACAACCTTTTCCCCACTCCTGTCATGCTCAGTGGGAAGCTCAGAAGGTAGCAAGTTATGTAACTCTGGGAATCGGGGATCATCTGATCCTCTGCGTCTGAGCTTGGGTCAGCGCTACAAGGATCATTTACCCTTTCTACCCTAACAACAATCACATGGGTGAGAGCAACGTCAGGAGAAAATGGCCCGTGTGAATGTGGTGACTGACTAGTTCTCACCTCTCCCACCAGCATCTCATACACGAGCACCCCGAGGCCCCACCAGTCGACTGCCCTGGTGTACGATGTGTCTGTGAGCACCTCTGGGGCCAAAAACTCAGGAGTCCCACAGAATGTGCTGGTCCTGTCTCCATAACCCATGCCTCAGAAAAGAAAGAAACAAAGGGTGACCAACGTGGGAGGGTTGAGTCAGATTTAACCAAACAGAAGGGAACAGAGGATCAGTGTGATCAGCATATGATGAACACTCACCTTCTTTACAAAGCCCAAAGTCAGCTATTTTAACATAACCCTCAGTGTCCAGCAGCAGGTTGTCCAGTTTAAGATCCCTGATGGAAGAAAAGGAATCAGATTTATGTCGACTACTTCAAAGAGAAAGGAAACGCGTTACGTGTGGAATGCAAAGACGGAGGCGATACAAACACTCACCGATACACAATCTTGTGGTCATGAAGAAACTGAAGACCCAAGACCACACAGGCAGAGTAGAACCTGTTGTACAGACGACAGAAAGCAAGAGACGCAGAAGAAAAGTGTGAAGCAAGACTTCAGTCCCATTCCTCCAGGTGTATAAAGTCTGCGCACCGAGCCATTCATGAAAGAATGAGTCACACTAAAGAGCTCGCTGAATTCAAGCTTCGGTTTGTCAGATTTCTTCCCGCCTACATATCCCACAATTAACCGTGTTATTGTAGAGTGGAAGCTTTTACGACCCACAGAAGCTCAGCCACAAAGGAGCCTACTACACAAAGTTGCAGTGCGTGAAAGTGACAGACGCTCTGTTGACTCAAAAACTGCTTCAAACTTCCGTACACATTAACATCAGCGGCAAAACTGTGTGCCGGGAGCTTCATGGCATGGTTTCCATGACCGAGCAGCTCCTGTAGATATGTGTAGGTATACATGCACGACAAAGCAGAACTCACACAGCACGTTGCTCAGAAAAGACGTCTGCATGTATGTGCATCATGAGGTCTCCTCCTGCCGTGTACTCCATGACAAAACACACATGTTCTGGCGTCTGGAAGCATGCAAACAGGTTGACCAGGAAGGGATGGTGGGAGCCGTTGACGATCTCAAAGATCCGCTTCTCACACATCAGACTGGAGACGGACAGACAGAGGAAAGGGGGAGGGACGGGGAAGGAAGGGGGATGCACATGAGACAATCATTGTGTAATTATGAGGTGAATGAGCTCTTGTCGTGCAGCAGAGATGTGGTTAAGGTGGTAAAGCACAGCTACCTCTCCACTTCATCACGCGCGACGATGTCTCCTTTCTTCAGGGCTTTGATGGCGTACTGGCTGCCTGTTTTTTTGTACTCCGATAGCAGCACCTGAAGAGTCCAACAAAAGCTTTCGTTAATCACTTCAGAGTTTTTGTTGAGTAACTCTCTGCTAATGGAAATGAACTGGAAAAAAGTAACAGAAGGCAGGTGTAATTCTGTAATTTTGTCTCTGTGATCAAAAAGCATATCTAATAAAGAACTCAGTACTCTCCCTCCTACCCAACCTGCCTCAGCCTGAAACCTAAAGCATTTTTCTTTTCAATAAATATGAACTTGGAGCAACCCTGCATTTATCCGGGAGGTATTTTTGCAGTAAGTGTGAGTATTTAG
Source organism: Diplotaxodon limnothrissa (assembly GCF_057381915.1). Lineage (NCBI taxonomy): Eukaryota > Metazoa > Chordata > Actinopteri > Cichliformes > Cichlidae > Diplotaxodon > Diplotaxodon limnothrissa. The sequence goes on along the minus strand of NC_140599.1, from coordinate 8,443,135 downwards.
GGAAGTATGTTAAAATAGCCTGTATTTGTATAGCGCTTTGGTGGTGGTGGTTTATTTGGTTGATCGCAGCTCTTTATGTGTTCCTTGGGCTTCTTTCGACAGTATGAATGGACAAATTTGAGCTTTATCAGTATTTTCTGACAAGAATATCTTTGTACTCTGCAACTAAATTTGGAACGGCCTTGAACTATGTCCAGGCTGGCTGAGGAAATGCCAAAATGTTTTATCTTACAGACACATGAAACATAAACAGATTTCACTGACAATTCTTATGGGTAGTTATTTATTTACTAGTTTATATTCTCCCCGACTCAGCTCAGATTAGCAGGTAATTTTGTTTGTGGCTCCAAACACCTGTTGCCAATAAGGAAGTTACAAAGTGCCCCCTGGTGGACAAATAATGCAAAGTCAACACTCGTAAAACGGTTAAAGGGTGCTTCCCCCCATCTCTTCTATCATTTTTAAATGTTCATTTATCTGCTGTAATAAATGAAAACGTTCTCAGCTATTTACATCAACAGATCTTAGTTATTATAGATACAGATATATAGATGTATATAGCTAAGATCAGCTGATATACTGGTTAAGATTAGTAGATATGATCTGCCACTCACAAGTCGGTTGGATTCTGTGAAAAAGCCTAGAATTCAAAGCTCATAGGGGGTGTAATACCGAGATCTAATACCAAATGTATGATGGAAAGAATAAAACTGTTCAGTGTGCACGTTTCATCAATCAAACAGTTATTTCACATGCCCACTTGAATGAGGCCCACAGAGCTAAAACAGGCTAAAATGCTCCATGGAGCTGCATGGAGCTTGTGTTTACTGACAGGCTGCTAATATTAAAATACTTATTTACACAACAGATGTGTATTTTATCATTTTGAAAATGAAACACAGTACCTTCCCGAAGTGGCCCCTGCCGAGAACAGCGATCAGCTTGAAGTCCTGCAGGGAAAGAGGTCCTTTGCTGGGCCTGAGAGAGGGAAATTACTATTATACAGCAAATGCAATAAATGTCTTTCATAACGTTCAACAAAATCTGTTACATACACCAGAAACTCGCTTTTTTGTTCTGCGTTTTAGCGTCTAACACAGTAAAGCATGTCTTATTCTGGGGTGACATATGCAGTAATCCATATTAATGATGACTCAGCGTTAAAATCAGGTGTTAAAAAAAAGAGGTTACGAAATATGGCCATATTGTGTGAGGGGGTGTCTTCCTGGTGTCATGCTGTGCTGGCAATATTGCAAAAGACATGCTCAGGTGTGGGTTCAAGTGTGTGTGTGTGTGTGTGTGTGTGTGTGTGTGTGTGTGTGTGTGAGAGACAGAGAGAGATAAGGATCTTTGTCTATTTCTGCACCTGCTTAAAGAGTTGTGGGATTGTGATCTGATTGGCGTCTCCTGAACAGGGACTTCTGGTTTGGACGGAGGCTCAATGACCGGCGTCTGTTCCTGTGATAACAGGGGAGGGGAAATGTGAAACACCAGCATACTGAATGACAAGAGACACAGGGGGGAGATAATACCAATAAGGGAATACAGCAAAAAGAGGGCAAAATGATGGAGAACATCTGTAGAAGCAGACAATCAGTCAGTGATGCTCATCGAGCCGGATGGTCAGATCCCCCTGTTGGCCGACAGCCTCGCTCCTCCCCTCTCCCCTGTCTTCCTCGCTCCCCTCTCACTGCTAATTAGTTGTCTAAAAACATCAGAGTAATTAATCTCATAATACTTCAACCCCGCTGAACACACCATCTGCCACGGGCCCCTCTGGGTCTCTCTCTGCTTGTCTAAATCTGTCTGTCTTCCTCCCTGGCCTCTTATATTTAAAGTCACACTAGCTCTGCTGGTATACAGTGTACTGACAAGCCATGTTGCATAAAGTGTATAATTTGGAATATTACATTTAGAATGCAAGGAATGAAATCACCAAATTAAAGCTTATATTTGAAAAGATGATATTTTGTCTCCTTGTTTAGTTCCTGTAATAATGTAATATTATTTTAAGGGATCATGGTGCTTTAGTAAAGACCCTACAATAAGACAGAGAAAACTCAGACGACACCCTATGAGCAAGCACTTGGTGACAGTGGGAAGGAAAAATCCCTTTTAACAGGAAGAACAGGAAGGGTGTTCCCATGATGCATTGAGTATTTCTTCTTCAGTCACCTTTCTCACTCACTATGTGTTAATAGACCTCTCTGCACTGAATCATACTTCTTATTAACCTCTGTCTCTCTTCCACAGCATGTCTTTATCCTGTTTTCCTTCTCTCACCCCAACCGTTCCCAGCAGCCGTCCCTCCCCTCCGTGATCCTGGTTCTGCCGGAGGTTTCTTCTTTTCCTTCCCACTGTCACCAAAGTGCTTGCTCATAGGGGTCCATATGATTGTTGGGTTTTTCTCTCTATGTATTATTGTAGGGTCTAGCCTACAAGATAAAGCGCCTCAGGATGACTGATGTTGTAATTTAGCGCTGTATAAATTAAATTAAATTTCTTTCACATGCTAAAATAACAGAAAAAGGTCTGGTAGCTCGTTGCCCAGACAGTCTTGTATTTTTAATAATGTCCCTTTTTTCTACAGTAGAACATTTCTACAGTAGATACAGCAGATACTGGAAAAAGAGGAAAGTTTTTGTCATTTAATTTTTAATCTACTCCTTATTTACTTTGGTATTTCATGAATGGTCGTGGAGGAGATCTTAATCAGTAGAAAAAGCTGCAAACTATAAATATATAGTTAAAAGTTCAAAATCTATGCACTCCTTTACTTTTTCCAAATCTTTCCAGTGGGCCGGATTAGAATCTCTGCCGGTCCAATTCTGTCCCCCGGGCCTTATGTTTGACATTAGCCTATTCACTTATGTGATGCAATTTTAAATAAATTAAATGATTTAATGTCTCTGGATTTAAACCAGAATAAACTGTGTATTTTTGATAATCGTCATAATCTTTAAAGCAGTTCCTGAAAATTCTTTTCCTTGTATTCTTACTAAACTGCATTGTTTTTAATAATAACTGTTTCCCTTTCATAAGTAAGTGAAAATGAAATAAGTTTAATTTTCAGGCTCAGTTGGTTCTTTGCTTCGCTGTCACAGCTCCTCTATTTTCCACCTCTCTATTCTTCACTCCCACACTATCACCCTCTGCAGACTGTGTTCTTCACACTGGGAAAATCACACAGATTTGGACTTGATCAAATTAAAGCTCCCCTCCATCCAATTATGTCTCATTAAAGCTGTCTCCCTGAGATTTCAGTTCTCCATTTGGCTAATTATTCATTCTTTCTGTTTCTGTCTCCGCTCAGGCCCCGGCTAGGCCGGTCTTAGATTTCACTGCAGCCCACAGGAAGGCAGCCTGTATGACAGGGAGCACTGTTTTCAAGACAGAGGCTGCAGGTAGGAAAACAGGAAAATGGTAACGTGATAGTATAAAGATGCCCATCTTTTCCCCCAAGAGAATCTCTGCATCTCACTCACCACGGGAGCAGGTGAGTCCACTACATCTGTCTTGACTTCAGGTTTTACCAGATGGTCAGTTTCCAGGTTTAGCTTCTCCACTGAGATTTCCCTGCAGAGTGCACAAAATAAAGAAAAAAGAAATCAAACTTTGTGGAGGCACAAATAAAAGCATTACCGTATTTTCTGCACTATAACCGCACTTAAAATTCTTTAACTTTCACAAAAATCGACAGTGTGCCTTATGTATGAATTCTGGTTGCGCTTACTGACGTCGGACCGATTTTATGTGGTACACGGCGCTCAAAAATCTGTCAAAAAATGTTTTAGCAGGACTTTGGTAAGCTATGAAGCTGCACCGCTTGATGGATTGTCGGAGCATTACGGCCACCGTAGTCAGGAGCCTCGCGGAGTAATCTGGGTCCAAAACTCCATCCGTTTCAGGTCCCAAAGTCAAATGAACACTGCGGCATCACTGAGAGTTAAAAACTGTCTAAATTCTTTCATCTTTAATAAAATCATCAGCGTTGCTGCTTTACCAGGTGTAACAATTAAGTTTAACATCCAGGCAGCCATGAAAACAGATGAACGCTAACTTTTTTCCACTCAATGAAAGCTCATGTGAGGTTTCCCGATGGTTAGGGACAAATGCAATCGCATAGCAGGATGCTGTAAACGGACCAAACTTCAGTCAGGAGAACAACTGAGATAATCCATCCACAATACTGCAACAACATGGGAATAGAGCAGCTGCGAGAAAATTCAACATTAATGAGTCAATGGTACGGAAGTGGAGGAAGCAAGAAGAAGAGTTGAGTAAAGTTTGACTTATCTGACTGTTTTGTTTTGCTTAATGCGCCTTATAATCCGGTGTGCCTTATGTATGAAAACAGACCCGTTCATCGACAGTGCGCCTTATAATCCGAAAAATACGGTATTTACTTTCTGGTAAAAAATGAAAATGAATACACCGCCAACAATAAACTCAACTTCAAGAATACCCGCTCAGGTGTAACTCACGCTGTCTAAATGATGCAATAATAACAATAATAATAATGACAATATAAAAATATAAATAATGGCAGACATTAAAAAGTTCTTTAAAGCTACATAAGATCCACCACCCATTAGCAACTGATCCAAAGTGGTCAGATATTGATTCCTTTAATCAGCTCTACACTGATCAATGACCACGACTTAAAATAAACATATCCTAAATTAATAACTGAAATGCATTAAGGCATACCATATGCATTTCAGTCCACCTGCAGACACATTAGTTACATACCCTGCACTGGTTGTGAGCGGGCTGCTTGTGAAACTGGGCGCGCTGCTTCCGCTCGGGATGACGTTCCTCAGCAGGCGGACCCAGGTAGCGATGTCCACGTTCATCTGACGGGCCCGCAGGAAAGCTTTACCTAAACGTACACATTGCCAAATGTGAAAAAGAAACTCTTCAGCTTCAGCTCAGCTGTCAAATGACGTGACCCTATTGCATGTGACTTTTTCATGTGAGTTTTTTTTTCTTAATTTTTTACTGCTTTTAACTTGTACTTTCTGCTGTGATAAAAAAAAAAAGATCCCACATGTGGGACTAAAAGAGGTTTATCTTACCTTATCTTTAGAATGTGCGTCTCGTAAATTAAACAGATGATATTATTTCAACTCCTGTGGTTTTATAAACAAAACTTCACATGCAGCAGGCTTGAAGCGAGTAAAATAATATCTTAATTTAGAATAACTGATGTATGTATCATTCAGCAATTCAGTTTATTTATACAGCACCAAATCACAACAACAACCACCTGAAGGTGCTTTGTAGTGTAAAGTAAAGACCCAACAATGATAAAGAGAAAACCCCAAGAAAGCCCAAACGAAGGAAAACTCCCTTTTAACAGGAAGAAACCTCCAGCTGAACCAGGCTCAGGAAAGACTTTGCTGCGACCACAGGGACACAAAGGAGCTAGAGTTGCTCACCTTGCAAATAGTGGCCGATCCACTTTACCCACTAAGCTATACCAAATAATTTTTTAAGACACGCATTCCTTTTCCTTTTAACCCAACGACATCTGAATGTGTGAATGTGCAACCCGCTCAGACCTAACAACATGCAGTAATGATCACTTTCAACATGGCACAAGTGAGAAAGTCACTCAGAGTCACTGAGGGGAAATTACAGTTGTGCACTTGTCTCTCCGACATGCTGAGTTGTCAGCTTAGCTAACAATAACTTTTTAAACAGGGGAAAAACCTGCCATGTGACACACTCACTTTAAGCCTCCGACTAATCTGACAACATGCTCAAAGTTTTCCTCTTTGTGTTCAAAAAGGCTTTTGAACTAAAAAAAAAAAATTCAGAGAGAGCAAAACAGACAGTTTAAAGTTTTTGTTGGAGGTACATACAGACCTCTCCAAAACCTCCTCTCATGCTCATGTCAAATTTTGAAGCATAAAATCTTCACCACTGCTCACCAGTGCTGGCAATAATCCCAGTTAACACTAATAGGAGCTGCTTCAGGAAGCTTTTTGTTGCGCATTTGTTACAATTCTGCAGCATCAGATGACAGAAACCTCTCATTATCTTCTCCAGAGTGAAAGGGCTGCACACATTTGCATGCAACGCAGAAAAACATTATTAATTACCAAAAATTAATTATCCCCGACTTGCTGACAATGTCTAACAGCAAATGACACCAAGATCTTTACTTCACAAAGATGATCTCTAACCTTTTTTATTTTGCCAAGACAGTTATGGATGTATCCCTATAACCTCTCTAATTATTAAGGCAGCTCCAAAAAACAGCTGCAGTTAAGAAAACTCTGACCTCGTGCATTATGCATCACTTGGTGTACTTTCCATCAGTGTGTTCTGAGTACGTCTGAATGAAGCCGTGAGGAGCAATCATGCAAAACGGGTCCATGTCTGAATGACAGATCGCAGTCACAGACCGATAAAGCCAGCGGTGGTGACTTAACACACACACGCTTCTCATTCTTTTGTTCACTGGTGGATTCAAGTCTCTTTTTCCACAAGTAGATGGCGCTGCAGAGCACGTACACGTTTGATCCGCTTGTCAAAAAAAATGTGAAACAAGAAAAGCAGCAAGCTGGGAAAAAGATTTTAAAGTCCAAACGTGGATATAAAAAGGTTGTGTGTGAACACTGGAGCATACCGTGCTGCTTAGAAAAGACTTTCTTCTGCCTCTGGAGTCTTCGGCCTCTCTCTATGACTGGATTGAAGAAGGTCACCTGAAACATGCACAGTTACACGTTACAACTCTAGTCTGCGCCTGAGGTAAAAAAACACAGCGACTGTGTTTTTTAGGTACTTTTGTGTTTTAGTGTTTGCAGGCAAATATGAATGATGAGGAGGTTCTGATGAGACTAAAAGGAAGCTGTAATGTTCACGCATGTGTCTGCCCAGTACCTCAGCCAGCAGCAGCCCCTGTGGCTCCAGTTCCAGCTGGACTTGATGTCTTTGGTTGTCCAGGAAATCCTCCAGCTTCAGGTACTTCAGAGCACACAGGGAGCGATAATCTCTCCAGTACACAGCGATCTCCATCTCCCTGGACTAATCACAAAACACGAACATTCGATTGCTTCGATACATTTAAAAAAAACAAGTCCGCAGTTCTGCTTCAGGGAAACCGTGAGAAACAGGATCTAAGCTCATGCTTGGTTATCGCTATAGGAACGACATTTGCAGCTCAGTGACAGTGTAAACATTTAACAGGCAGTTTCTTCATCGTGGTTGTGCACTGTGAATTTGCTCCCAGATTCAGGCTGTCAATGCAGAACAACACAATCTTCTTCACTATCTTCCTAACGCCCCTCTGCTCGCCAGATTTGCCTTTCTGTGACTTGGACAACTCCCTCCTCCCCACCAGAATGTAAATCTGGTTGAATGATCATAATTTTGACACACTGGAGGAGATCCAGTTGGCAGAGGCACAAGGTCGAAGAGGGCAAGACTTCCAGGGAGAGATTTATATATAGCAGCTGTGCTGGAAATCTTCCAGTAGTGCGCTAGAACAGCGGCCCCCAACCTTTTTTGCGCCACGGACCGGTTTATGCCCGACAATGTTTTCACGGACCGGCCTTTAAGGTGTCGCGGATAAATACAACAAAATAAAACTAGTACCGGTACCGAAAAAAAGAAGATTTATTTATAACACAAGTGAAAAGACCCAGGAAAACCAAGTAAACGATAAAAACTATAACAAAATAACGCTGAAAACTGATAAAAACCCTGAACACCATACATTTCACACCTGAGCCTCAACTCTTTGCGGCCCGGTACCAAACGACTCATGGACCGGTACCGGTCCGAGGCCCGGGGGTTGGGGACCGCTGCGCTAGAAGATGATACTGAAGGGGAAATGTGTGAATTTAAACCAAGTAAGGAATTGGAAACAAATCCAAGTGAAAAGAAACAAAACAAAATCTCTGCTCTACTTTAAAATGAAGGTATTTTTCTGGGTAACAACCCATCAAATGCACTGTAGCTAATGTAAAAGCCCATGGAAAGCACTGCTTGACAGCTTAGGCTAGAACCACAGTATTTCTGTGACAGTGTAACAGATTGAGAGTGTGCTTTGTCGTACTCTTTCCAGCTCTAAAGTGAAGGTCTGGTCCCAGGCCTGCTCTCCAACTGTTCTCCAAGCTGTCTGACCCACCACTGTGTTCTCCAGCTTCAGCACGGCACTCACTTCCGCTGTTAAAGATACACAAACACTAAGTAAAAATGTCGACTGCCAACCGGGGGCTGCATTTTATTAAATTATAAGCCTCAAGTGTCAATTTGTTTTAGTTACTACAGTCATCTAGAGCTTAATTCAATGGGAAAAAAAGACCAGGAACACTTACACGAGAGGTCCTCGTTCTTACTGGGGATCTTGAGGCTCATGCTGCTGGTGCTCCGGCTGTAGAGGCCGCTCAGTTTGAATGAGGAGCGTCCATCTGGTGTGGAGTAAGAAGGCAGAACGACAGGGGTCCCTCTATTTCTCCCTGGGACGACCTCCAGCAGTCCCACACAGCCCAGAAGACGAACCTGAAGACTGCCTGGAAAGAAAAGGCAAAGAGGAATTAACCTTACGTTTTTGAATAATAAACTCTGACTGAATATGCTGAAAGCTGTTTTATTCTCCTATTTATTCTGTCTACCTGTAAGGGGTGATGGTTTGATCAGGGTGCTGTACTGGTTATGGACATATGGGGTGCTGTGACGGGAGCTGAAAGCTGAGGAGGAGGCCAGCACTAGCTCCTCTTTGATGAGGCAGGCTTTGGGATGATCCTCAGGCAGCTCCAGCAGTCTTTGTTCCAGAGAGCATCGGAGCAGGTCCAGACGCTGGGACGAGCCGCTCAAACCACACTGAGCCTGCGGAGCGCAGAAAGAATACAAAGCTGTGAGACTGGAGACAGATTTCAGATTCTTTTTAACATACTGTCCTGTGCTAACGTCTTTCTTGTAAATGGTGAAAGTCTTGTCCTTAAAAAGCCGGAAAAATCCAGCAAAGACCTGAACCAGGACCTGAGAGATTAACAGGTCTGTGGGTCAAATGGGCTTTTGGCTGAACCGTCAACTGTTCACTGAAGCCTCATAAGAAATGGTTTCACTGGATGCTTCAATAAACTGCTGCATCCACTTCCTATTTTTCTTGCAAAATGAGGAGGCTAAACTGACATTATTTAGCAATGCTTAAAGGAAAAAAAAGTCAGAATTAGAAAATGTAACCAAATCTCTTTGAAATGACTACTCTGGATTATGTGGATGTGTCTGCACCAATAAAAGTACAGGTTTTTGCTTCTGCCTTTTCCAAAGAAACACTGACACTTTAAGGATTGGCTCAGTATTTAGGAACAAATGTTATGACTCTTTCACTTTCTTTCAAAGAGATACGTGACTGATATCACCACAAAGGTACAGCTAGTAATTGGTTAGCATTGTTGGACTAACATATGAGACTGGTAATTGTGAGAAGCAGCTAGCTGGATCTGTTTAACGGTAACAACATACAGCACAGAACTCAGCATTTTCTATTCCATCTACCCAAAGGAGAGACGCAAATGCAACTTTTTAGGGTTTAAAACAGATGATACTGCCAGGACTGTAGATCTCTGACCCAGATAAAGTTCAACCATCTCCTCTCTGACCTCAGCAATGGCCTTCTTATCTTGGACCTTTCCCGCACCCAGCAGTCGCATCATGTTCTTGGCTCCCTCAGCCATGGCGTGCTCCACACGGTAGTGATGCCACAGCTCCTCCACACGCAGCTCCGCCCCACACAGGTCCGGCTTACCTGGGACAAGGTGTGAACAGCACACAACATGAACAAAGGGCAAAAATGACTAAATATGACATAGAAACAGAAAGTGTAACGAGGCTTTTTTCCAACGATGCACTGGATCCTTTGTTTCCATTTGCTCATAAATATAACCTTAAACACTGTGAGAGTTCCACACAAATCAAAATTTGCAGGAGAAATCTAATTAAAGACATAAAACAAACAAAAGATGTTTTACACTTGGTCACCCCAGGCTTAAACCTCTGTGGTGGGGTTTTAAAGAACAGGCTGTTGATCCTCATCAAGCTGGAGACGGTTACAGAAGCATATCTCACGAATTTGATCCTCACCAGTCAGATGTAAGAATGTGTGTAAGAGCACTGTAACTCTCCACAATCTGCAAACCGGTCAGTTAGCAATGATTAGCTAATTAGCCAGGAGTGTTAAGGCCTGGGTAGCTTCCAAGAGGATAAAAGACATCTGTCACGTTTATGAGGCCACCATCATCATCACTGAACACGAACAGCGTGCATTGCAGGTCTGCAAGCACAAAGCACTACTCTCATTAAGGAACCATGCTAGCTTGCTTGAATGAAGGCTAAATGATCTTTAGATCATTTGATCTGCAGCTCATTTAGATGAAGGCTGTTTAAACAATGCTGTGTGGATGAATGAGAGCAAAATGGATTTCTCAGCCAGTAAGACAACAATCTCTAAACACACAAGTTGCTCTACTAAAGTTTGCTTAAAGTCCTGACCTTAATCCCACAAAACTACTGTGGAAATATCTGAGGTGAAAGGCTCATGAGATTGCAGATACCCCCCACAGACACGTAACATTTGATAATTTTGTCTCATGTGTCACAGCGGTACAGAAAGTTTTTCCAAGAGAAAGGTTCTGTAGTATCGTAGTACTCATTTGACATTGTGTTTTTGTCTGCCTCATTTAAAGCCTCTTTTATCTCTGGTTGAGGTCGCTGCCGACTTGTGGAGAAACATCTGACTCATTTCTGGCGCCAGTAAACGCTCCACCGTGTCAGCTAGCTCGTCTGACACGCTGGGTACATTGTGCGCAGGTCCTTGTGAGTGAGCGTGTAAAATAAACATTAAAGCTTAAATGCAAAGACTTCCACGGAGCTGAGAGGAACTGGAAAGTTGGGTAATACCCTCAAGACTGACTGCATTTATGCACCAACAGTCATGTGATCCGCGTTAACATAAAAATGGCAAACTTGGCAGTTTTAAAAAAAGCTGAAGAAGCAACACGCTGGAAGAAAAGTGGCACAGACCAAAACAAAAAACATCTCCCCAATCGAAGTGTGTGTCTTTAAGTCAGCGAGCTTGGTGTCCTATCTAGCGTCGCTGCTGATCTGAGCTTTGTTTTATCCTGCCTGCTTATTCTCTTTCATCTCTCACTCCTTCCTTCCCAGCGCTTCGCTCTGTTGTCATCTCTGACTCAGTCCTTTCAGGCTCACTCCCTTCCTGGCTCCCCGCATCTGCCCGGCCTGCTCTCTAACCTCTGTTAAATGAGCCATGGCTTTTAGTTGTTGGGCAACATCAAGGGGATGCAGGAACATCAATAAGACTCTAACCTGAGAGAGTGAGGGGGCTGTAATGGACACTGCGCTTGTGTGTGTGCGCGTATGAGTGTGTGTTTTTGACTGGAAGACTATACGCTGTGAAGTTCTGAACCAAGAATTGATCCGCCCGCATCATAAAATATGCAGTGTTTATAAGCTGAAAGACTGACAGGTGGAGTAAAGGAGGAACTGAAAGATGAGACAAAAGCACGATAGGTACTTTGGTTGTCCTCAGACTGCTCCGTTGCCTGCATGGCCTTTCGGATCTGCATGCGGATGATGTCGATCTTTGTCTTGCTGTCCTGCAGCATCTGCTGAGCAGTCTGGAGAAGCTTCTTGTCCTGAAAAGTGACAAGAGATCATGTCACAGGTTGAACACCGGAAGGTGCAGGTGACAGTAAACATAGTGAGTAAGACTTTTTGCTGGTGGTTGTGCTAGTTCAGTTACCTTGGTACCGCCACTGGAATATATTGGAATCATGTTCTCTGCTCCCTGTTTGACTTTCAGCTCAATGTTCAGTTGCCGCTCCAAAGCAGCTATGCGGTGCTGATTGGTGGACGTCTGGTTGACGGGTCCTGGAGACTTATTTGAATCTGGTAACAGAAAGAGAGTCGGCTTAGGAGGTCAGGTTGCTTCTGATGCAGTCTTTCAAACATCACTTTTGTCAAATGGTCGGACATGAAGCTAAAAACTGTGTGTAGGTTTTCTTTTGGTTGTTTGTTTTTTACTTGTTTTACTCCATAAAAGGCCAACACACAAGACATTTATATGTTTTTACATATTTCCTGCCTAAGGAGGCATCAGGTTTCAGTTACAAGTGAGTAAAGTTTATATATAAAGACACTTTCAGATCGGTATTTTCCATCCATCCATCTTCTTCCGCTTATCCGGGGCCGGGTCGTGGGGACAGCAGCCTAAGCAGACAAGCCCAGACCTTCCTCTCCCGGTCTACTCCTCTAGCTTGTCCGGGGATAACACCAAGGTGTTCCCAGGCCAGCAGAGAGATATAATCCCTCCAGCGTGTCCTGGGTCTCCCCCGGGGCCTCCTCCAGGTGGGACATACACCTCACCCAGGAGGCGCCCAGTAGGCATCCTTGTCAGATGCCCGAACCACCTTTCCTGGCTCCTTCCAATGTTTTATGAAGCATAAATCTAGTAGCAGGAATCAGCTAAAGCTAACAGACTTTTTTTTAATTCCTGACTTTTTTTTAGGAAAAAAAACCTAAAGCTGAGTAATGCACCTTATAGCTGAAACGGTGCATTACTCAGGCTTATGTTATCATCACATCATAACTACAGTTCTGGAGCTCGATTAAGGTGTTGTTCATTTCTTAGTTTAGTTTCACAACTGTTTTATAATCGTTAGGCACCATGTGGAAATATGAGTATGGAAAGGTGCTGATTTGATAAAACAGGAATGGAACCCCTGGTGCCAAACAATTTACCTGCTAAACATTAGCACTGATACTATGAGCATGTTGGTATGTTAAAGCATTTAACTCAAAGCTCCAGCGTGCCTTATTAACATCTCAGTGTTATCTAAAAGGAGGAAACACAAAAAGGCCTCCAGCAGCACAGGCAACATGTGATGTATGCTCCAAATCAGATACAGTAAAGCACTGTACCTTTGTTTTCTTCATGGCCTTTGACCACAATGTGAGCATCCAGCTCTTGGAGCTGAGCCTGGAGTGACTCAAGCTTCCGCTTGGAGCTGCGGAGCTGTGAGTCCACCTGCTGGGCATTCCTCTTGTCGGTAGTGGCCCTGCGCAGATTCTCTGCACCCTCCTTGATCTTCAGCTCCTTGCGGATCTCTCTGCGGATCTTCTCGCGGTGCTCATCCAGCCGCTGCTGCACACTGGAGTCTGAAAAGTCTGAGTTTTGGTCCAGACCGAGCTGCTGGAGCACTGACAGCCTGTCTGTGTCACTCTGAAAAAGGGAAAAAAAAGGAGATGGTTGTTATTGTTAAAGAGCCTAAAGAGAAGGGAAAGGTGATTTCCCACAAGAACATGAAAAAAAGGTTCTATATTTAGGTTGCTGTTTATGAGAAGGATTATTCAGTTTGACCTAAGAAACTGATTTGCAGGGTGACGGAGCAAAGCTGAGGTTATGACAGTAAAAGCTGGAAACAGTCACCCTGCACATATTTGACAAAATGAAGCACTGCAGGATAAAAGGAGAGAAAAACTGTACGTCTGTGAGAGAATCGTCAACATTTGACACCTGCCAAGCTGACGTGGTGAAGCAGCATCAAAGCAGAGGCAGCACTTAAGTGTGTAAAGAGCTGAGTGCTCACATCAGCTCTCCTGCTGATCAACACTAACCAGATTACAGAAGATTAGAACAGCAACAATGCAAACTAAAATCAATCAGGGTCTCCTTCTGGATTGGTCACTAGTAAGCAAACATAATAGTAAGCATACATGAGATGCAATATTTAGTAGAGGAGAAAACAGAATATCACCAGATGCACAAGAGTTTAATTTGAGCTTATTTCCAGCATCATTTTTTTTTCTTGGTCGCTAATAAAACAGTTTTACATGATTAACAGTTAATAATCATCCTTATTTTTCTTATACTGGACCTTGGTGCAGCCCAGCAGTTAATCCTATGTCAGAAACAAGCTTTTTTCTGCAAGCCAACTTTCTGTGTGTTTCAAACAGAAAGTCTGAACAAAAGGTGGACGGACTGTGTTGATCAGAAGAGAATACAATAAGATGTAAAAGAAAGGAGGAAGATCAGGGGTGTCCAACTCCAGGCCTCAAGGGCTGGTGTCCTGCAGGTTTTAGATATCACCTTGGGTCAACACACCTGACTCAAATGATTAGTTCATTACCAGGCCTCTGCAGAACTTCAAGACATGTTGAAGAGGTAGTTTAGCCATTTAAATCAGCTGTGTTGGATCAAGGACACATCTAAAACCTGCAGGACACCGGCACTTGAGGACTGGAGTTGGACCCTCCTGTGTTACACGTTACATTAGCAGCTAATGCTAACAAGCTTGGTTACCAAACTGCATCCATAGATTATGCGTGAGCAATACACAATCAGATACCTGCTAATATTAGCTAGGAATAGTACAAAGTAACAGTTTCACTCACAAAATCAAACTAAAAACTTCTTGAATGGACTGTACAATTAACCACACAGGAATTTAGACTGACGTTTTGCAGATATGTGATTGCTAGCCATCTGACATTAACTCTTCTGCCATTCTGGATGTTTGACAACCATGATGGCAATGTAGGGTCACGTGATTAAGACCTTGAGACCAGTCAGTAACCATTTGGCAACCAGTCGTAAGGGGAAAATGAATATTCCAACAACCAGTTGCTGAGTGTTTGCAGGACCTTGATGGGAAATCCTTTGCTAAAGCCTCAGGAAAACAGATATAGAGAGCAGTCAGTGACCTCCTGACAACCACTGGTAACTAGGGAAAACTGTGTATCTCCAACCAGCTGTGATTGCTTTGATCGGTAGCAGACTGCTGTGGTCACTCACAGTTTGAACACACTAACTTTTCTACAAGCACTTACCAGCTATTCTCCAAGCAGTAGTGAAACTGTGAAAAGTGTGACACAAAACAGAAACGGAAAATGTTTGCTGGCACAGTAAAAGATGCACCTTCCAGTACTGGCTGCACAATTGTTACTTAGAAGACAAATATTCTCCATTTCTGGTTTGTGTCACAGTTTCTCAAGTAACTGTGTTTCTCTCAGTTTCTCTCAGCAAGTATTTGCAGTCATGTTGACAACTTCTATCCAAACTGCTGGCAACCATGCCAATCTGATACTGACCAAGGCAATCATAAGGATGCTTTTGGTGGAGGACCCTCTTTGTGACCAATTTCATCTAGTGATAACTAGCAGCCTCAAGGACACATTCGCCAATCAGTTAAGAAATACATATTTTTACCTCAAAATATCATGTCCAGTATGGTAAGCAACTCGTGTGCACGATGTCACGTGAGAAATCTCTACTATTTTTAACATAATTTTGTTAAAGCTGTTCCGAAAGGCAACAACAGCTATGGGTGACACTGAGTTTTACTAAAAAACCCTGCAGACAGACAGGCACACAGCCCTAACCCTAGCTAGCAGCTGAACACATAGCTGTAGTAGATGTTCACAGCACAGAACAACACTCTATGAGGAGGTCAATAAAGCTAAAGCTTAAGTTGTTTAAAACAACTTTTAAACAACCCAGAAATATTAAACAGTTATCATAAACGTTTACCTGGCTGCCACAAATGTTCTCATTAGCTTTTTAACTCTTAGCAAATACCCGGTACCACGTTAGCCGCTAAGTTACGATTAACCTAGTGGCTATGGCTAAAATGAAAAGCTAGCTAAGAGCTAGGCAACAAATATTATCAGGCCTGCACATCTGTAATGTTAACAGACAGCCTTAATTTAACAAGGTGGCTGTAATGTATGAGTTACCAATAATAATAATAATTTGCAGCTAACTGGCTATACAGATTTAAAAGAATTTCTAGCAGGCATTTCTATTTCTTCCACCAAAGTAAACCTATAAAAATGCTTATTTCATTACTGAAGTTGGACATTTTAACATGGGAGCTTAACATAGGCATTGTTCATTTAAAAAACATATACGCTTGACAGAAAATAAGGGAAAGCATGATTAACCTGCTCTTTTAAATTATGTGCATGGATTAATTTAAAAGTTGTTAACAACAGCTGTATCAGTTGTTACAGGCTACACCTTCATCAACGCGGCTCCAAAGAAGAGTTTGACCTCTGCCTTTAAACTGATTTAAGCCGGTTGATTTCTCTCATATTTCGAACTCAGTATGATGATGATGAACAGGCGACTGGAAGTTAACTGGAGACAGCAGGCGAGAGTCATTTGATGGGGAAGAACTTCTATGTGTACCAACGGCTGAGCATGGAAGGTAGACAGAAGGAACCTGTGAATCCGTGGAGCTAAACCTTTATGGCAGCAGATGGGAATGGGCACTGATGCATCCACAGTAGACTTTAAAAATAGGAGAAGTTGGCTGGAAAAAAGTTCAGAGATACTAACTGAACCCTCTTCTGCCAACATGAAGAAAGCGGAAAGTAAGCATTTAAAGGCATACAACAGGAAGTGAAGCGTTTGTGGTGTGGCTCCGCTCCTGAACGTCAGATAATCTCCAGCAAACTCAAACTACAGGAAACGTCTTTGGCAATTTGGTCAAATTTGTCAATGCAACCATCATGAGATAACCATCATTATCTTACCCTTTATAGATGCAGCCCATAAAACCAAATAAAACCTGATGACACTAAAAATGAAACAAAACATTTTTAAACAGCAAAACCGAGATAAAACTAAGTGAATTCTTTAAAAACTGTTGTAACATCTGAGGGCTCTCAGCTCCACTGTGCTGGAGTTAAAAGACGAGCTGCTCAGGGCCTTTCCCTGCACTGTGCAGCCAGCTATCCAGCTTAGCGGATCTGATTACAGCCGCTTAGGTCTCCGTGTCCATCCAGCCACACACAGGCTACGGCTACAGCACTGTTCTCATTAGGCCATAATCCATCGGCAACACAATGCACGACAACCAAACCACATGGCACAGGCCGAGGGCTTGTGGGATTTTAACTGCAGATTTAATGCAATGTTACGTCACTGCACAGCTCTGAAGCAATCAAACTGAGCGTGTCTCACTTGTTGTTGAAAAAGGTCAACTATGTTATCTTGCTTGGTCTAGAAGAACAACAGACGCACTATTTTTATACACGTATACAGAAGTAGGCATGTACGATGGATGCATACTGCTGTATATTATTAACATCGCTGATGATGTGGCAGACCTGAACAGCATGAGCGCGCCAGCAGCGGCCATTCATGGCAGAAAAGAAAGCGGAGCAACCATGAACTGCAGGAAGGGAGAGTTTGCACTCTGACGTAGTCCTGCTCGACACAATACAACTTAATCCCTGGTGTTTTACAACAAAGAACCTCTGGAGTGAGGTATAAGACAAATCAGGCAGCAGGGTGAAATCACAACAGTGGACAGCAGTCAAAATTCACAAGTGATTCGCTGTGAGACAGTAGATGTTTTTACAGGAAATGAACGAGGAAACTGACAGAAAAGAGAAGGGCCACAGTAACGCAGGGAAAGAAAGCGGCGGTGTTGAGGCCTGCTCCGGCCACAGTGGCCTACCGAAGACTCTGGATCACCCTGCTCGGGGCTATCAATCAACTGATCCCGTGGCAGGTCTTCCAATGCACAGTCCTCACTGGCCATCTTTGGCCTCCCTCCGGCTTTGCTCTTGGGCCACCACACACACACACATACACACACCCAGCACTGACAGCAGCACCAATCAGACAACACAAAGTCCTACTCCTGCCTCCCCCAAATCCAGGATGTCCTTCCCGCCAGGAATCAAAAGCCAGGCTAAATCTGGAGCGAGTGAACAAGGTGGAGGAGAGGAAGAAAGAACGGCATAGACCGAGCCCCACCTCGCTGCTTCCTGTTCTGCTCTTTGCCAGATAGAGACTGAGGCGTCATGCACTCTGTACACACACACACATTTAAGTGGTTTTGTAACTGAGAGAGCTCACAGTCACTCTGCTTCCTGCTACCGAGTCCCCATAGCTGAGAGACAGGCTGTTGTGATAGAGTCTACTACCAAAGCAAGTTCTTGTGTATTTTTGGCATATTCGTGAATATGGAACTATGATACACACACAGATTTTATGCATCCAGGTCAGAATTTCTGCATAGATAATAAGACACTGTCAGAAAAAGTGTTGGATTAAGAAAATAAACCTCTAAGTGAGTAGGGATGTGTCAAAGGACAAGCTGATGGATCTGCATTCCCTGGGATAAAGGCTGAAGCAAACAAACTCTTCTCACTTGAACACTAAGCCATGGATATTAAAAACCTGTGCACGGAGATGGACTTTGCCTGCAAGTCTATTTGAAGATGGCACAAAAAATGCTGAGCAGTCACTTCCCATACACGAACAAGCAGTGATCGCACATCAGCAGCACTGACTGATCGCGGCTGTTCCTGAGGGCAATAGATGGTCTCACTGCTGCCTGACTTCTGTACTCTTCCTGCCAGCGAGAGACAAGCAGGTCATGGGTTTATCTGACTCAGATGCTCAGCAGCGCAGTGGCACTGACCTTCCAAGCCCTCACTGTGCGGCAGATAGCCGTCTCTGGCCACCGTGTATCCACCATTGCAACAACATGAGACACGAGAAGGGAACCAACAAGCACACACAGTGTGGCATTTAAAGAGGCACCAAAGCACATCCAGTTCTTCATATTCCCGCATTTTACAGCAAGGGGAATAGGAAGTGAAATAAGATGAAGTTATGCCAACCTATGCAAAGCACAGGCAGTTAGAAATGTTCTGATAACAGATATCCACACTGTGAAACATATCTGTGTGCGGGTAATAAAACATTTCCTTACCGGGCAGCTGTCACTCTCAGTGGCTGGTGTTTTGCGTGGACTGGTAGCTGCGGAGATAACAGCCCCCATGCATCCATGCTGTCTCTCACCTCTACAGATATGGCTGAGATGTCATCATTAATTCGACAGCAATGAAAGTGAAAATTTCCAAACTGATCTCAAACTATCTTGAAGCCTGTCAACACAAAACTGTGTCTCATTGTGTCTGTGAAATCGCAGGGTGTGCAGCTGCTAAAAGTGTACTGACCACATTATCAGGAACTAAGATCATATCACTTCGCTCTTAAAGTTACAGTCAGTTCATCTGATTTGGATTCAAAATTAAAACATAAAATTACTGTCAGTCAACAGTGCCAACCCTCAGCCTCCAAGGAGATCCACATAATGTACCAGTTTGAAAATCCTTGGTGACTTCCTTCATTGGCTATTGCATTCACAGGATTTTCTTGACCTCTGACCTTAAGGTCAAAGTCACTGAGATTCAAACTTGTCTGAGATTTTTAACAGATACATATAATATGAATTTAAAAATCCTCGGTGGCGTCTTTCACAAGTTATCAAGTTAACAACATTTTCACAAAACTTGACCTCTGACCTCTGAAGACCTCTCGGAGATTTTTCGGAGATTATTATGACGACATATTGATGAAAATCTGTAAAGAACTTTCACTCTCTGTGCTGCTGTTCATTTCTAAGAGCTCTGAAACTTTAAACGGGATATATATTTAAACATTAATGTTACCATCCCATAGCCTAATAAAGGACATGTGGAAATTGTCTTACTTTGTTGGCAGATCAAAGTGAAATTTGTTTCAAGTTGCCCATATAAAATCCATTCCCCCAGCAGATAATCTATACTGCACTTAAAACATGCTGTAAACAAGAGAATCAGTGAAAACGTGGCACTTGCAGTTTTAACCAAACAGGTTAACTCATGTTCAGCATCCGTTACCATAGTGATTTCGCCAGATAAAAAGAGAGTGACAGAAAGCTCGGCATAACTTGCTAACCCATTCATCTTGCTTCGTACTACACCCCTCTGAAACCCAAGGTTTTTTTGTTCTATTGTAAAACACAATACAGCACTCCTTCAAAATCTTCTCTCCGTACAATATGTCCAGTCGGGCCGCTATTTTTAGATCGCTCTACAGAAGTCCGGCTCTGTCCCCTTGCACTTGTGCATCTGTGATGCAGACTGGATCTCCACTGTGTAAAAACAGGAAGCTTTCAACTCGATTTTTTTTTAACTGTTGTTAACTTAGCATTTTAACAACTGTTTATAGCAACTATTTTAAAAAGGAAAAAACATCTCATGACAAATTTTAAGGCTTTTACTGCCTGAGCAGAAGTCTTGCTCCCCTGCCACCATGTACTCACTGTTTAGAGAGTGAAAGAAGGCTGTGAACAGCAGCAGCAACCAGACTGAGAAAAATAAAAATTTTATCTTGGTATTCAGCATGACCCTTGATGAGTTTGAATCGATAAACTTGATGACACAAATATCTGTATGAAAGAATAACAGTTTAACTCAGTTTTTCCTTGTTTGGCACCTTGTCCTCCATCAACGATCAACACCTGCTTGTTATCCATAGCCTTTCTGAACAATGACAGTGTGTTCAGAGCAGGGTATTTTTCCGTGACCTGGACCCTGCCTTTCATCCAACTGTCTCAGCTGATCTTCTCACGACTGGCCTGGGGAGTCTTAGCACCCCTGGCAAATTGAAGGGCTGCCAGGGACTGGAGGCCTTAGACAGATGCTCAGACAAAAGTCTGACATCGAAGACATCATCCTGGCTTAATGAGATTAAAACACTGTATAAATTTTACATTCCATCTGTGAATTGATTAGATAAGAAAATACTCCACATAGACTTTGCCATGGCGATATAATAGGACGAGATTATGAATCTGAGAGAGGAATTCCATCCATAATTAAAATACTAGTGTTTAGTCCTCCTTGATTTTATTTTAAAGTTAAGTCACTGCTAACCGGCTAGCACTGGATCTTCTAGTCTTATGTTTTTCCCACCACATCATGGCAGATTTCAATCAATCAGCTGCTCATCCAGCAAGAACAAGGACCACCGGCTACAGTTGGAATTGTTTCTAGATGAAACAAGCCTATAGGTCAAAGTGTGGAACAAAACAACTCCCAACTGCTATCTTCATCTCTCTCTCTCTCCAACCCCTTCTGTCTTGGCCTGTCTGTATTTTCTTTGCTTTATACCTATTGTAATAATAATAGTGTTGCTCCCTCTTTCCTACCTCTCTTAAGCTTACCGTCCATCCATCGTGCACATATCTCTGGTAACAGAGGCTGCCCGGTAACGCCGGTGGGTGACAGAAAGCTATCCCTTTGATTGAGTTTTAATGGCCTGTCAACTCATCTTAACTCATCTGGAGTTAAAAATACAGATTAGGTCCATTTTGTTGGAAGTGCAGGCGGTCAGGGAATGCTTCATTCTGTGAGCACTCATTTTATTACTCACTCGCTCACAAACACCTGCAATTCACAGGCAACAATTGTAATGAGGAGGCTTGGGAATGGACTTTCTTACCTGAATCAAGTTATGAATAATTTAATAAATGAACCCTAAGCCGCGTTTTGCATGAGGAGGCGTTTTTGTCCCTGAAAGGGGGACTTGTTGGAAGTTGAGGAAAATTCATTTTCTTTCATAAAGGTTAAAAGTGAAATGCAAGGTCATGTTGTCAATTTTATTATGTGCAGATGTGGGCCATTTCTAAAGAACGTCTGTAGTGTGATAAACCTCACCTGAGCAGAAGTGGACTAAACAGAGAATTCCAATTAATCCCTGCACTTACAAACACACACACACAAACACACTTCTGCCCAGCAGATAAAACAAGGCAATGGATACCAACAGAAAACACTGAACAAGCTCGACCACAAAGATACATTAACTCTCATTTCCAAGACTGACATCCACAAACACACAGGCCTAATGTACTGTAACTGATTGGTAATGAATAAAACAGCACTGTAAAGGACCATGTCAGTTGGATGTTGAGGGTACTAAGAGGAGGAAGTGTTGCTCTGCATGATGTTGGCACAGCAGATCAGAGGGAAGTCTGCTTTTGGGCTTCAAAGTTAACTTGAGGACACTGTTACAGTCAGCGAGACTGAGCCGACTCCTATGTGAGCCTAGTTTCACTACCGAGCAGTAGAGTTAGGTATGATCTTTGATGTGACTGATGCCATTCTGTCCACCAAAAGCTACAGCAAACAGATCAATCGCTTATTTTAGCTTTTGTCTTGCATTTTGTTTTCTTGCATTGCACGGGGATAAAGTGGTAATAAATACGAGAGAACCAGAAATAATGGGGAATCTCAAGCCCCCCCAACTTACACACTTATCCTGCATTCATCTACATTACATTCCTGGCCATTTTAAGACATTAAAGTAACAGGGTGCAAAATAGCATCATTAATTGTCAATGCATTGCAGATTGCAGACAACTGAATTATGTTTTCTTACCCATCGCAATTTAACCCTTTAAGACCTACCATAGAACCAAGTCCGCCAGAGCTTATATTATATTTTTACATGCTGTAGTGCCATTTTTGGGAGCAGGTTGCTATACATCAATACAACCATGATAGCCCAAATTTTAATAATATGTATGCATTAAGTGCATAGTAATTACATAAATTGCAAAAAAGTGCAATAAACTACAAAAAAATTGAAAATCGTTTTTGTTTTTTTAACATATATTTCTAGTTAGAGAAATTTAAGAGGCTTATCCCTTAAAAC
Source organism: Diplotaxodon limnothrissa (assembly GCF_057381915.1). NCBI lineage: Eukaryota > Metazoa > Chordata > Actinopteri > Cichliformes > Cichlidae > Diplotaxodon > Diplotaxodon limnothrissa. The sequence goes on along the minus strand of NC_140599.1, from coordinate 8,420,598 downwards.
TGTAAATACAAAAAAGTTGCACAAAATAGTTTCCAACCACAGCAAATTTATTTTGAGTATCTTCATAGTTTTATTTTTGAAATACACCAATTTTTATATACTGCAGAAAAAACAAAAAACAATCCTATAATGCAAATCTGCAAAGAAAACAGTGTGTGCATCAAAATAAACTATTTCCAGCAGTGCAATTTGACTTCTAAGCATCCCAGAAATGACACAGAAAGTCATAAAGTCAAACATAATTTTTTAAAAAACACCAGTATAGGCTTATAAGGCCTTGATGGTAAAAAACTACATTTCTGCGAAAATGACGTCACTTCCGGTTTCGGGCAGGTCATGGCGGACACGTGATAGTTCACGCTGACCTCTATTCCAACATAGGAAGTGTTATGAACAGCTGATCGGATCGGCAAAGCGTGTTTCTGGAATATTATTTTTTTGTTGCTGCAAGTGCTTTTTATGCAATTTTTGCAAAGCTATATGTGGAAGGAAACCGTGACCTAGGACAAGCTGATGGCATAAGATGTAAGTACAACTCCTCCGGTTTCATATGCAAAAACAATAATTGCGCTTTAGTAATTAGTTTAGTAATTAGTCCATACAAGTAGATGAGTCAGTGAAGCTCACTTCTGACCGATGAAAGTGATATTGAGATGAGTTGAGGATATCCTGAACATTTCTATTAACATTTCTATTAATGCTGTCTTTGCCTCTGTTAGCCACTGTTAGATTCTGTTAGCTGCTGTTAGATTCTGTTAGCTGCTATTAGATTCTTCTGTTAGCTGCTGTCAGTGAAACTTTCTTTGAAAATTGTTGGACATGGACATTTAGTGAATAAACCTGTCATATGATGTGAGAATGTAATCAAATTCTTTATCAGAGGGAAAGTTTGATTTTCAGGATACTCGAGCCATTGAGGGGCATAATGTTAGCTTAGAACCAGCTGTAGCTGTATTAACTAGCTTGTTATCAACTGTCTGGAGAATGGATGGTTAGGTTTTTTCTTCATCACCATCAGTTTTAAACTCTGCAATTGTGTTTGACTTACACAGCAATATGAGCATTTTTGTTGGCATTTATGACTCAATACAGCCCCAGTTTCAAAAAAGTTGGTCCACATGTAACCTATGTTTAAACAGTAAATAATATGATGATTCTCTAAAACTAATTGGCCTCTATTGTGTAGACGCTATATAAGCTCCTAGGTCATTTAGTAGGTGTCAATCTCTTCATCTTCTAGGAGGAAAATGAAAAAAAGTTCCTTTTACGTTTAACAGAGAGCATGCATAGTAATAGCTGGCTTTGTAGAGTATAACACATGGAGTTTTACCATGCAAGAAGGCTGCGGAAATTGGGAAACATACAGTCATGCTCAATTTTAAATATCAAATATTCTTCATTTAATCTGTTTTTCGGAAATGCACAAACCTTATCGCAGTGAAATACTAAATCACTGCAGTTCCGTTTTAAGACCAGGAAAACATACACCAAACAAATCACAAAATTATTTCAGCCAAATTCCCAGCTGTTATAAAATCTGTATTGGGATTTAAACTCTTGCCCTCTATGAATGAGTTAACTGCTTACAGAATGTACCTTGGACTGTGTCTGTGTGCTGCCTGTTAATCCCTAAAATCCCTTATATTCCAGGGAAATTCTCTAGCCAAATCTCCTTTTTACAAAGTGTAACACTGCCGTACGTATATGTGCTGTACTGTACTGAATTCACGTTTATGAGGGGAGAAGATTCGCCACGTCTGAGCAGACAGGAGACAAAATGTGCTCCGGTTTAGGTCACAAAAAAAGTGTCTCGTGTCCGAGTGCACATCTGCCTGCATGGCCGTGAGTTTGTGAATGTGCAGCAATGTCCGCTTCACAGCCGGGGAGGAGCTGATCGACATGCACGGCATCGTTGTGAAAGAGTCTATCTTCTCAAGAGACTTCAGTAAACACTAATGTGTTTGTGTTCCTAGCTTTGTCCATTGTGAACTCTCCTGCAACAAACAGGCGCTCTGTTCAGGCTCCTCAGGAATAAAACAGCATAAAACCCCGAATGGGAAAAGCTCCACAGTTCTCATAATTAATATGGCTCTGTCTTGCATGTAACAGAAGCTTAAGGATAAGATAGAAATAAAAATGACACAGTTGAAGGATTGTGACTATTTCCAAAAATACCATTCTTTTAAGTCCATTTTACTCCAACCTTATATTAAATTTTGTGTGCAAGGCAACATCATCTTAAACATTGCTTCTATGTAGTATATTTATATGTCATTAACATGCATGAAATAATACATCCAAAAACAGAAATTTATTGAACTTCTCAGATAAATAATAAATGACAAAAGGAGCAAGGCACATTTTTAAAAAAATACACTATTTACCGCATTTATTTGCATCAATCTTATTTCAGCTCAGTGTGAGTCATTACTGCATACTGCTGTTATTTATGGTCATGCTAGACACGCACTGAGGGAACCTCCTCTCACAAAAACACACTCACTTAAGTTTGAGTGTTTCTGATGATGACATGCTATGTTACGGTAATAACACAATAACACCTTCCTAATAAGTGCTAAACTGAACAGCAGGAGCGTGAGAAAGAGAGGAAAGCATTGTCATTGTCACTGAAGCTTTTCTGCTGCATACTGCAGAAAATCTTTTGGTATAGCCGGCTTAAAAGACCTCCAAACTGCTGACCTTTTGTTAGTTCTCCTGCTAGCTGCTGCTATAATGTGGTGAGATGAAAACAGAATAACCGAGGGAATAGAACAGGTGGTTTCCACCCACTGTTTAACCAATTCGGTCTTTTAAATTTGTATCAGACTGATTGAAATCCCAGATTGGTGCATCCCTACTTGTGGGAAGTTATACATCAAGACCACCCCTTACAGAGTAGAGGGCCAGTGATGACAGATTTGGCGTTAACTAAGTAAGAAAGGACATGAATCAGAGGAGCTCGTATGTAAGCGGGTTGTAAAGTGGCTTACAAAGCTGTATGCAGGCTGAATCAGCTAAAGCAGCAACCCGTACATGAGATTTGAGGTCATATATGTGACATTCATTGCTCAAGAGTTGTCTACCACATTGACACGGTAAAGCCACTGATTGCTAGGCAGAAATAAGCATTTCCAAACTGGCTTGCAGTGGTTCCTGACGGTTGATCTTGTTGCTAGCACATTTCCACATTTTCTTGTAGTTTTTCATGTTTGTCTGCTCTCTACCTATTAGCTGTGTGGCAGAAAAACGTAAGAAAGTGCAAAGCGAATAGAAAATGGAGACGTTGTAGCCAACGTGTTTAAAAGGCACAATTTTTCCTTTGAAGACAAACAGTCTCCATTTCTGGTTTGTGTTGCACTTTTCGCAGTTTTAAAACAGCTCGGACAGTATTTCAAGACCATCCCTTGCATTCAAACTACAACCGCAGCAAAATACGTTTTTGACTATCGGTTGGGTTGCAGACCAGTCTCTAGGTCTGTATGACACACACCTAGAGAGTGGTCTGCAACCACCTGGCAACTACTAGTTGTAAAGCAACTTGTTGTTGCTGGCAACCAGTTGGGGAAGGCACTAGGAAAATTATGCCTCTGTTGCTGGGGCTATAGCAATCATTTTCATAGTGCCTTCCCCAACTGGTACAGCTAGTGGTTGCTAGGTAGTTGCAGACCAGTCTCTACGTCTGTATGATTTTGGCCTGCTTCACTTGAGCCTATGCTGCCACTATGATCGTCACATGTCCAACATGGCAGACAAGTTAGTGTCACGTGTTTAGTGGTCACGTGTCTGCAAAACCTTGATAATACACACAGAAGTGTATCGGCTGAGCCATCAGCTTACATGAGATGGTATTATGCAGCTTGCTGGCTGAGCTTGACCCCTGGTGTACACGAACAAACGCTTTGCTTTTGGAGATTTGTAGTTATTTGCTTTTAGGCTAGCCTATTCAGTATGTTTTTTAAAGAGCAGCCCCTGACTGGCTGAGAGGTAAAAAAGGTCAGTGGAAATAAATGCAACAGACATAACCCACTTTTCCCTGAATGCACCACTGAGATGCACCTGCATATAAAAAAGGCAGAAAACAAAGTTGTTGACCTACAACAGTCAGCCTGCATAAGGGTGTTACTCAGAGGAGAACCCATGAGGCACTTTGCAGTCAGAACTGCTTTAACTCCATGCCTTTCTCCATATTTAAAACTGATTTCAAGTTGGGTATGGGAACGTATGGTGCATTACACTCAAAAAGACTGAAAATATATGGAATATTAAGAGCTCTCAAAATAGGAGAAAACGCAGGGGAGGTCACAAAGGAGAAAAGGCATGTGATATCAGGTATTGTAGGAAGTGAGGTAATGTGCATAAAGACAGAAGCCTGAAGGGAGAGGAGGAAATAAAAAGCTGATTCGGTCTATAGATTAAAGTCACACAGGTAGATGGTACAGCCCCATTTAGCAGGAAGTAACTTCCTGCAGATTCGATTTTAAGAAATTCAACTTAGTGCTTCTTTGTGGATGCTCCATAACTGAAATCTCACAGGAATCCCGCAGCCTAAAACGTGAATGAGGTACAACTGCTGCAGGATTTGCCCCATTACTGTACTGTACTTCCTCCCCCCACCTCCCCCCCAACTTCCTGGTATAAATCCAAACTCAGATGTTGTGTAAATCATGCACGGATGTCCATGAGAGATTTCATCAGAAAATCATGTGTTTTAAATCTAAGGTTATTAAGATGTCATCCTGCAGCGTCTTCCGGCCTCTTGCTCCTGAATCTAACGGGTCAACAACAGACTTTGTGACACATGCTTTACTCAATATGCTAACATGTCACCTACAGTGATTATCAGAGGACAAAGGGAGCGGAAAGAGACACACTGTGTAATGGAGTGGCTGAACCGGCATGATGGTAATGGACGAGGAAGATTAAAAATGATTATGGCAGAAGGGCTGAGGGGGATAAGAGGTCCATTCTATAATGCAGACGATTATCCCTCTTTACTGATGCTGTTGATTATGACAGCGAAGTGCTTAGAGCGGGAGGAAAAAACAAACATGCAGAAATGTTTGCAGATTTGTATGATCTTGGTTGCACTATAATGGCTAATGAAAACAAGACCCCATTCATCAGGTCAAAGTAGTCTGCAGAGAGTAGTCTGCACATGATGTGGCACTTTGATTTTTCTGCTGCTCATCTGGGGTTATGCAACGGTGCAATCCTGCAAGGGAATACTTAGTACTTACTTATTCAATATGCTTAGGAGCACTGCATGAACCTCACTTTTAAAAAGGCTCAAAAAATAGCTAACAAAGCATTATCTAGGGACTATTTTCAGATGTGGATTCATGCACCAGCAGCAGATAAGCATGTGTGGATATGACTCAAAATAAAACACTGTTCATATTTCTAAAATAGCACGTCTGACCAGCATCTACTAGAGCTAAAAAAAAAAAATGCAGAAGAGCCAAAAAACTGCAGTCCAACCATGCTCACAGCCATGCTAATGATGCAAACAATAATGCTAAATCATTCTACCAAAAGCTCAAAAAGTCCTACTGTTTAGTAAACCCATCTTATGGGCGGTTTATACGTCAGTCAAAAGGATCCTGTGCTCTCATTAGTATTTACTTCAATCACTCACTGTGAAGATGAGAAAAAAATGTATTCGAGACCGACTTCACAACACCGGCACGCTACAGCTGTGGCTCAAGAGGTTAAGCCGGGTCTACTTATTGAAAGGTCGTGGTATGATCCCTAGCTCCTCCAATCTACATGTCGAAGTGTCCTTGATTACGACTTTGAATACCAAGTCCCCCTGATGCATGCAGCTCCACTGGAGTGAGTTTGTGCATGAACCTTAGAATGAAAGCAATGTACCAATGTGTGTATGAATGGGTGAAAAAGACTTTGGGTATAAGTGCTCAGCTAGAGTAGAAAACTGCTCTAAAGTACCAGTCCATTTCAGCAGCTTGAAGTTGCTGAATATGACTGACTTTCTATCATTACTAATCACCACATAACCGCCTGTTTGCAGTCTATCAGCAAATCAAGAAGTGCATCTTGGAGAAGTGAGGGTCTGTGGGGACACAGGTTTTGGATACACTGATAACACTTCTTGTAGGATCAGTTTATTATTGGTTCTGGAATTTCAGCATGTGTGTTGATAAGAAGAAAAATATAAAAGTTAGAGCCATGTGACAGCAATTCTTTTATACAATGTAGTACTGCTGGTCGGAGCTTATCGGAAGAAAAGGGTTAAGCCAGGGATCATAAAAGTCCGAGACTGCCCGTAGCATATCACAATACGTATCCATATCAAAGCTGGTGCAGCCTGTCAGCTAGTTCAGTACCAGAACTATGAGTCAAGCTTTCTCTTTTCTGTCTTCTGTTGGCTTTCCCTCTTCATTAAAGACTATTTATGCTTCTCCAGTTACAGCTTTCATCATATCCCGTGAATTGTTGATATCTTGGCGGGGGGGGGGAAAGCCCAAACTAACAATGGCACCTGGGTGCTTTTTGTTCCTCTGTATCCCACTGTTCCAGCAATTCAACCTCAGAGACTTTACTAACAATAGCTGCAGTTTGGGTTACATTCTGAAGGGTGGGCTTGTTGTCGGGCTAACCAGCTACTACCTTTGTCGCTCCCTCTCAAGAAGGTAATAACAGAATTTTTTGTTCCACTTCTCTCAGACTTTTACGGCCTCTGGGTGGACAGAACAGACAGCTCGCTGTTGCAAGCGACATCATGGCCGACCACGCTGCTGTTCCCACGAAGCCTCAGCGTGGCGAGCATCTTAAACCCAACACCACCCCTGCAGCGCTACACACCGGCTATCACATGACCTCTGCACGGTAGCGTGGCAGCTCATCTTATTGCCTCAAGTGTAACCACAATCAGGTCACACAGTACAGGTTCCTCTTTCTCTTTACTTTAGCATGTGGCAACTTCATCGTTTCTACCATGTACGTCATTTTGCAACACAAAGGTCTCGGCGTCCAGCTGCCATGTGCTGTCATGATTTAAGTGAAATAAGTCTGAGTGTTCTGAAATAAAACTTACACTTTTAAAAGCTTGCTGATGCCCCAAGTCTGTTTTCTTTTATTGATTAATCCCCCAAACAATCAGATCTTAATCAGTCAATCTGATGTTGAAAATAAGCTTTAACTCCAGACCCCTAGCTGATTTGATCTTTGTACTGTTAGCAAATGGCTCTAGTTTAAAATTGCATTGTACTAACAACATTATTAATAAAGCCACAGGATCAATATCAAGTACAAGAGAGAGGACTGGCCAATAAAAATGACCAGTTTTAACTTTATGTGGAAGTCCAGTGGAAGTGACCAGGATTAGATATTTCGTACATAAAACTGATACATTTCTTTGGCTACAAAAAAATGAAAATATCTTTCAAGTAGTTTGAAAAATGAAGGCAAAGTGGTGCTTATACATAGATGGCTGCCCATCCCTGGGGTTTTTCTCTTCCCAGTATAAGCGCTTGCTCACTGGGGGTCATCTGACTGTTGAGGTTGGAGGAGGACTACAAAACAACTCAGTCTTTATGGTCTCCAATATTATTGTCCCTAACTTTAAAAAAATGCACGTTTAAAGTGTAGCTAGGGGTGTGTCTAGACTTCACCTCAGCTACAGAGACGTCAAGCATGTGTTTGTTAACAGCGCTTCTTCATCTAATATTTGTGGTGGATGTGGTGTTTGCTGGCCGTGTTGCCCCCCCGAGTATAAACTTGTTCTAAATGTGAACGAATGTGCAGCAGCCGGCATCAGTGACAAAACCATACACAGAGAAAGGGCCAGACCACATATGGTCAAAAGTAAAAATAATTTTTACCTACGTAATTTCCTTCTTCAGTGTTGTATTTCCTGTCCTGCAGTACAATAATTAGGTTAAAAAAGTACTATACATCTGATTTTGCTGTCTGAGGACAACAAATGGTTTACTACTTTATCATATCTTAAGCTCAAGCTTCATTACTTCGGACACAGTTTAAGGAAATAATGTTGCCACAAATCCATGAAAAGACTCATTCAGATGACATTTGAACATCTAGTACACATTATGACACGTGGAAAAACTCATATTTACTGATGAAGATTATTCCAGCTTCTTAACAAACTGCACTGAAAATGTTTTTTCTTATTTATTCTTTGTTTTTGTTTTTATGATAAAATATGGAGTTATCTATCTTGTGGCTTCGCCTTTTTACCTCAGTGAATGGTCTGGCAGTGCCAAGCTGAGGTAAAAAAAAAAAAAAAACACAGTCCAAGCTGTTTCACAAGCTCACCTCAGCCTCAGTGCCCTCTGGCATCACAAAACTACTTTAGCAACCAGTCGGCGTTGATGGCTCCCTTCCTTTGTGACCTTCCTGTTCTTGGGTAATACTGGCAGAATTACCACTTCCAGAAGGAACTTACAATACGCTGCGCTAACATCGTTTCTCCAGCTTGTCCTTCTTAGCGGCACAATCGTGTAATACCACAATCCCTTAAGGCTCTGAAACACTCACCAAACCAGCTTAGAAAAAAAGCAACAGTCTATGCTGATGGTTTTCTCCAGTCTTTCTGCTGTAGTTATAGTTTTGCTTGGTGTCATAGATAACTAATCCTCTGAATGTCTGCCGGGTGACTGCAGCATCAGCTGGTTTGCAGACTGGTCGGCTGAATTTAAACATGACTGGTGAACTGTTGGGAGGTGCAGCCATTAGACTGGAAGACGGGGAGTCATGAATTCTAGCTGACATTTATCAGATTTTTTTCCCTACTCTGGCATTTAAGGTGTTAGTATTGCTCTCTGGCACTAATTGGGACTTCGTAGCTGCACCCTAATGAGCAGTGCTACTGCTAGACACATCTATTGGCTTTATTTATGAATTCCATTAAGATTTGTCCATCAATACTTCAGAAGCTGTAATGCAGCAGGAAGCTTGCCGACTGGCATGCCTGTGAGACAGACAGATTTCTGCATACACAGTGTAATCCTGGATTGAGGCAGGAGGGGCTGGATGCTGGGGGGGAGGTGGTTGTATATGTGTTTGTGAGCCTGCATGGGTGACTGAGGGCTCTAATGCTACCCTCCAAGGAGGTCAGAGACAGAGTTGAAGTCCACAGTCTCATAATCCTATTATCCATCGCAGTGGCAGCTGGACACATAATTTTGAGCGTGATGCAAGACATCACCGAGTACTACGACACATGTGCTGCCATTAGCCAACCTCATCTAGCAGCGCTTCTGCACGTGAGTATTCTCAAAGTCGTCAAATGCCATTAAAGACCGAGCCGCTTCCCCTCTCTTGGATGATCGATAAAAAAGTAATTTGTAGCCCTCGTTCCTACAACACTGAGAGAAGGAGCAGCGGCAACTCTTCTAACTTGCCTCGTACAGATAATAACTGCAGGAAACCAACAGAAATAAAGAATTCATGAGGGAGAGGCCACAGAGTGTATATAGCAGCTCCCAAGCTATGTTATCAGCTCAGTGCAGAAAGCTGGATTTACACTTCTTACAGCCATCTGATGAGAGACTGTGGGTCAGCAGATAAAGAGGCTGCAAATCGATAAATGCAGGATAGAGATGGCAGAGACGCGCTAATAGTTAAGCTATATTCTCATGATCTCGCGATCTCATTCAGAGAGAAACAGTCATTTTAATTGTTTTCTTTAGAGTGAGACCAAATTCTTCCATCAGTGCTGCCTTAATAACATTCTGAGGAGAACTAAAAGGAGGGGACTGCGATCAAACGAGCGCAATCACCACATCGATGTGTCTTGGTCCAATCTGACAGGTCCTATCATCATTACCAACATGGCCCCTTGATCTCAATCAGCCATTGCTTACTGGCTGTGTGCCGCTGCTGCTGCTGGCCTGCCGGGATAATGACTGAGCCGTTTGTCATTGTTACGCAGGGAGAATGAATTCATCATAGTGGGCAGAAAAAGCTCAATTGCAGCCCAGGCTACGAAGGAGGAATAATGGATTCAGTCAGCGGGCTTTATAAGCTTGAATGTGTCATCAACGCACCGGTCACCAGTCAGTTATCATCTCTGTGTGAAGTTTAGGAAACAAAGGGAAAACTTACTGCTCATGCTACTTACATTTTTTTAAAAGCACAGTTATTTTTATGTAATTTAAAAGGGCAGTGGTCATTACTGTGACAGTAGTATATTGATGAAATCAGTGATCATGAATATTTGTGTTAATTTAGATAATAATTGAGTTCAGTAACCATCATTCCTTTGTTCCAGCGACACACTGATGCAGCCTTATTATATTTTAAGGCTCATTTATCATTATGTTATCATTATGTCTTTATCAATTATGTTATTAATGTGCAATATCACTGATCACACTGCACCTATGCTCCTCAGATGGCATGTATGTGTGTATATATATATATATATATATATATATATATATATATATATATATATATATATATATATATATATATATATATACATACATACATACATACAGTGGGGCAAAAAAGTATTTAGTCAGCCACCGATTGTGCAAGTTCCCCCACTTGAAATGATGACAGAGGTCAGTAATTTGCACCAGAGGTACACTTCAACTGTGAGAGACAGAATGTGAAAAAAAAATCCATGAATCCACATGGTAGGATTTGTAAAGAATTTATTCGTAAATTAGGGTGGAAAATAAGTATTCGGTCACCTCAAACAAGGAAAATCTCTGGCTCTCACAGACCTGTAACGTCTTCTGTAAGAAGCTTTTCTGTCCCCCACTCGTTACCTGTATGAATGGCACCTGTTTGAACTCATCATCTGTATAAAAGACACCTGTCCACAGCCTCAAACAGTCAGACTCCAAACTTTCGAAGGACACCAGGAAAAGTATTGTAGACCTGCACCAGACTGGGAAGAGTGAATCTACAATAGGCAAGCAGCTTGGTGTGAAAAAATCAACTGTGGGAGCAATCATCAGAAAATGGAAGACATACAAGACCACTGATAATCTCCCTCGATCTGGGGCTCCACGCAAGATCTCATCCCGTGGGGTCAAAATGATCATGAGAACGGTGAGCAAAGATCCCAGAACCACACGGGGGGACCTGGTGAATGACCTGCAGAGAGCTGGGACCAAAGTAACAAAGGTCACCATCAGTAACACACTACAACGGCAGGGAATCAAATCCCGCAGTGCCAGACGTGTTCCGCTGCTGAAGCCAGTGCATGTCCAGGCCCGTCTGAAGTTTGCCAGAGAGCACATGGATGATACAGCAGAGGATTGGGAGAATGTCATGTGGTCAGATGAAACCAAAGTAGAACTTTTTGGTATAAACTCAACTCGTCGTGTTTGGAGGAAGAAGAATACTGAGTTGCATCCCAAGAACACCATACCTACTGTGAAGCATGGGGGTGGAAACATCATGCTATGGGGCTGTTTTTCTGCCAAGGGGACAGGACGACTGATCCGTGTTAAGGACAGAATGAATGGGGCCATGTATCGTGAGATTTTGAGCCAAAACCTCCTTCCATCAGTGAGAACTTTGAAGATGAAACGAGGCTGGGTCTTCCAACATGACAATGATCCAAAACACACCGCCCGGGCAACAAAGGAGTGGCTCCGTAAGAAGCATTTGAAAGTCCTGGAGTGGCCTAGCCAGTCTCCAGACCTCAACCCCATAGAAAATCTGTGGCGGGAGTTGAAAGTCCGTGTTGCTCGGCGACAGCCCCAAAACATCACTGCTCTGGAGAAGATCTGCATGGAGGAATGGGCCAAAATACCAGCTTCTGTGTGTGCAAACCTGGTAAAGACCTATAGTAAACGTTTGACCTCTGTTATTGCCAACAAAGGTTATGTTACAAAGTATTGAGTTGTATTTTTGTTATTGAACAAATACTTATTTTCCACCCTGATTTACGAATAAATTCTTTACAAATCCTACCATGTGGATTCATGGATTTTTTTTTTCACATTCTGTCTCTCACAGTTGAAGTGTACCTCTGGTGCAAATTACTGACCTCTGTTTTTTAGGTGGGGGAACTTGCACAATCGGTGGCTGACTAACTACTTTTTTGCCCCACTGTATATGTATGTATGTTTGTGTATGTATGTGTGGGTGTATCCGTACGCATGTGCATGTATAACTTGTACATATCTTTCTTGTGTAAATGTAAATACCTGTGTTATTTTGTAGATTTACAGAGAGATGCCAAACTGTATTTCATTGTTCTTCTAACAGTGACGATAAAGAGCTATTCTATTCTATTTTAGGGTAGCTGAACCTGATGTGCAAGACACAACAATATATGGAAAGTAAAGTGTCTGGCCTTTTGGGGTTTGATTAAAACCTAAAAGTGAACTTTCTTAAATGGACTGGTTCTTATATAGCGCTTTTTTACTCTTCTGAGCACTCAAAGCGCTTTATACAACTTGTGCATTCACCCATTCACACAAGCACATTTGTCTAAGTGCTTTTTTTAGCTAACATTCACACACATTCATACTCCGATGGATGCATCGGAGAGCAATTTGGGGTTAGTATCTTGCCCAAGGATATTTGGCATGCAGACTAGAGGAAGCCAGGAATCAAACCACCAACCTTCCGATCAGTAGGTGACCTGCTCTACCACCTGAGCTACAGCCACCCCAAAACTTCCTTAGAGAACCACAGGTTCCGGGTTACACAAGTGCATACTACTCCCTCCACAGAACAGCACAATTTGGCTTACAGGCACATGTAAGTCTGCCATTTGAGTACCTGTGAAGCATCCGATTACTCTAAGTGAACACTCAGATGTTGTCATCTTTTCAGAAGTGCACCAGCATCTCACTCTTAACTTTCTCTTCTGGTTACTCAGTTTGGTCTATTCTGTGAAAAGGGAGTAGCACACACCTGTGTGTGAACTGTTGTTTTCTGCATTTAGTCATTGCTTCTTTAACAAGCACGACAGTTTTCTGCTATACTAAAACAGTTAGGTGATTATAATGATCAAATAAATCACTGATAAATGATGAACACTTCATCATGCCACAGAAACAATGGAGTGTTTGCTACTAAAAATATGCCTCTATATACCTATGTCGATATCTGAGTAAAAGTCATAAATGATTAATGATTCCTTTGATCATCGTCAGTTACAGTCCACATCAGCATTACGTTATATTAGGTGGAAATAGTGTCTTTCTCCTAATGACCCTTAGTTTTTTAATCTAAGAGGAAGTCATTTGTGCCTACGTCAGAGGAAACTGCACTACTACTGTTACTCCAACACAGGTTGTTTTTCCAAGCATTGCAGTCACGATATAGTAATACTGGGTTTGAAAAATAAGGTGGAAATGCAGTATAGCTAAAACTTGGCAAACTCGCCAGAGTAAAATTATACTGTTTTACCACCAAACCACCGTCTTCCAGCGTTAATACCGCTATAAATAATATATTATTAAAGTTATAATTAGTTTATAAAGGCAAACTACTTCTCTAAGACCTGTGCCCCCCAGCTGTGTGGAGTCTTTCATAAACTGTTTATGCTGAGTCTGAGTCTGCAGAGGGTCCCGGTGATGTGGAAGACATCATGCCTCGTCCCTGTACCAAAGACGCCTCGTCCCAGTGGCCCCCAGGATTACAGGCCCGTGGCACTGACCTCCCACATCATGAAGACCCTGGAAAGGCTCATCCTGGACCAGCTGCGACCCATAGTAAGACTACATCTGGATTCCCTTCAGTTCGCTTATCAGCCTCGTCTCGGAACAGAGGACGCCATCATCTACCTGCTCAATCGTGTCTACACCCATCTGGACCAGCCGGCGAGCACTGTGAGGGTCATGTTTTTTGACTTTTCCAGTGCTTTCAACACCATCAGGCCGACCCTCCTGGGTGATAAGTTAGCAGCGATGCAGGTGGATGCTTCTCTGGTGTCCTGGATTGTTGATTACCTGACAGGAAGACCACAATATGTACGTCTCCCACAGTGTGTGTCTGACAAGGTGATTAGCAACACAGGGGCACCACAGGGGACTGTCCTCTCCCCCTTCCTCTTCACCCTCTACACCACAGACTTCAGCCACTGCACAGAGACATGCCATCTTCAGAAGTTTTCTGATGACTCTGCGGTGGTTGGATGCATCAGCAGGGATGATGAGACAGAGTACCGGGCTGTGGTCGACTCCTTTGTCACGTGGTGTGAGCAGAATCATCTGCAGCTCAACGTGGCAAAGACCAAGGAACTGATCGTGGACTTCAGGAAGACCAGGAAACACTTGACCCCTGTTTCAATCCAGGGGGTCAGTGTTGACATTGTGGAGGACTATAAATACCTTGGAGTACACATTGACAATAAACTGGACTGGGCTAAAAACACCACAGCACTTTACAGGAAGGACCAGAGTCGTCTCTATTTTTTGAGGCGACTGAGGTCCTTCAACATCTGCCAGAAAATGCTGAGGATTTTCTATGAGTCTGTTGTGGCCAGTGCGATCCTCTATGCTGTTGCATGCTGGGGGAGCAGGCTGAGGGTCGCAGATGCCAACAGACTTAATAAACTGATCCGTAAGGCCAGCAATGTTGTGGGGATGGAGCTGGACTCCCTCAAGGTGGTGTCGGAGAGGCGGATGCTGTCCAAGATAAAGACAATGTTGGATAACACCTCCCACCCACTCCATGACATGCTGGTCAGTCACAGGAGCTCGTTCAGTGAGAGACTGAGATTACCGAAAAGCACCACTGAACGACACAGGAAATCATTCCTGCCTGTGGCCATCTCCCTGTACAACGCATCCACTTAACACACTGTTTGCTGCTACAGCTACACATGTTTCTTTTCCAACTATTTATTTATAAGTGACTTATGTATGTATGTATGTATATATATGTATATATTGTACTATTCTTAGTTAGCGTATTGTCTGTCTTGTCTTAATGTTGGTTTAAAATGGAGCACTGTAACAAAAAATAATTTCCCCCAGGGATCAATAAAGTATTCTGATTCTGATTCTGATTCTAATCGCAATTTTCATTTTATGCTGGTGGCAGTTTGAGTAAGGTACTTCTTCTGAAAGCACACATGACTGAAGGCAAACTGAAACGTCTTTGACCCATATTGTCTGCTTCTGTTGATCCAGAGATAGGCAGTGTGCTTTCCAGTAAACATCAAAGGAACCTTGTCCTTGAAAAAAGCCATTAAATGTCAAGGAAAACTTGAGCTCTCGCTCACAACAAATGATTCAGCAGTGCTGTATAATTACTGCGATCTGACTAAGTGGATTTCTGAGAGAAACACTTGCTGGTGCCTTATAATAAAACCCAAAAAACATAACAAAAACAAAACATATTTGCACTTGCAGCTGAAGGCCACAGGAAAGACGGGTGTCAAATCAAACACGCGCAGGTTAATGCTTGTGTACAGAAACAGGAAATGTGAGTGCTTTGTGGTTCTAATTGCACGCTGTCACACATCAATCACAAGCCTTTCTTATAGCCATTTCAGCTGTCCACATCAAGTAAAAGTATTTCATACTCACAAAGAAATCTGCACATGCTCTCTGCAGTAGTTTAACTTTGTGACTGGGGTTCTTAACCGCAGAGTGCTGCTGCTTAACCTGCTCCTGGAAAGAGCTGAGCTGAAGCGTCCTTTAATTTTTAACATCCTTCTCCACGGTGTCCTGTGCTGAACTGATACTAGGGTAGCTGTGAGCCAACCACTCCGAGCTAGACCTGCGGCTCTGACACGACAGCACCCTCCATGACCCACCCCTGACTCCACCCGAGGGCAACTGCTGTGTCCCACAGAGGGAAGTCCTGCCGCTTAATTTGGCAAATCAGAAGTGTAGTAAAACTGGAGTGGAAGTAGAAAGAGCAGCACTTCCCCCCCTGAAAATAATATGACTAAATGCAAATAAGCTGTTTGCAGATGTGGATTGTTTACTAGACTTGGTGCTGATTTTCTAATAGTCCAAATAGAAGGTCTTTAAAAGGCCATGCCAGGCAGCATAGCTTTAAACAAGGATCAAAAGTAAAACGATTCAGTGGATGAACAGCAACTATTTCCATCTTTGACTCTGGTTCAGCTTTTCCACTCACACGACTCCTGGATGCTATCAGCATCTGAGCTGAGATAAAGTCTTTTAATTAACTCTGGCACATCTCTCACTAAATGTAATTAAGCTGTCTCGAACTGTGTATAATGCAAACTGTAGCCTCTAGCATTTTGGGCAATGAGTGGGCATTACCTGGTACACTTTTTTTTTTTGGGAAATGTGCCTTTTATAAATCTCAACTCTGTGGATGTACCCCAGCAAATTCATCATCAGGCATCAAAAACATTAAGGTAATGTTTGCTATCACAGACGCCACACATACAGCGAGCTTGTAGTGATGGGAGTCAGCTAAAAACACATATGTGCATGCACACAGCAGCTTTCACACAGCAAGCAGGGAAAAGTTGGAAACTCACTTGTAGCTCACTGAGATTGGCCATCATGCCAGCGACAAATGAGATGACTTCTGCTACCGTTTGTCTTACTTTACAGCCCTCGGATCATTGCAGCACCAGTGGATAAATGCAAAGAGTCCAACGTTGGAAGTCCTGTAAAAATAATAATAAGTTTAAAAAAATAATCCGTGTAAAGGCGCAGTCTGATGTGGGGAAGGTGGGTGAATAAAATGCTAACATGGTAACGTCTGGAAAAACGATAGAGAAGCAGGTGGACAGTGGAGAGAGGGGCAGACCATCACCTCCTGGTAGCAGGACGTTAACTCTCGGACTCCGGGCTGCATCACGCAGACAGTGCGGGCTGTCCTGGAGTAGTGTGAGGGAGAGCGCTGCTGCGGGGATCCTTCTCATCGTCAGGGGAGGAAAGCCCTGTGAGGAAACCCAACACCCGCCAGGATTCACTGAAACACCCAGCTCTGCTGCCTGGAGCAAACAGAGGCCATCTTCTCCCCGAAGCGATGCGCTCCGGCTCGGCTCTGCGGGAAGCTGGGAGCCGGTTACTGTTGCTGCTGGGTAGGGAACACAAGCGCTGAAGGAATACAGAGAATATAAAAATGGGACTTCCTGCTCTGACCTTCAAAATAAAGTACGCATCGGCGATAACACGCACAGTGCACGGAATGCAAAAGAAATTTGGTTCTTACAAAACTTTAGGTTAAAATAACCGTGTGGAGACTTTCTATAGCTGCCACACTCACGGTGATATTTGTATAGAAACTGGAGCATACGCACAGAATCGTTTTTAAACCATTAAAACAAGCGTTTATTTATTTTTAACCAACTTACCACAGAACAGGAAGTCAGTAGTCTGAGTACACAGGGAGAATGAATAGTACACATAACAGACCAGTCACACAGGACAGACAGTACTGCATTAAACACTAATGCTGTGCTTTACTGCTATTTGTGGTACAGATCTGACACCAAGTAAATAAATAGTTAACGCAATACACCGTTCAGCTTATTGTGTATTTTGAAAACCTGGTATGTTTGTCTCTGAAACACTTAACCTTTCTGCTCCGGGCTATAAATAAAATAGAGGTGACAGTCAACACAAAAAGGCTCAGACATTTTTCACAGTGCGTGTTTAAGTTTTTTATTTTATTTTATTTCCAAAAATAAATGTGTTCAACATAATCCAGTGGGCCACATACCGAAGTTAGAGGATAGAGACAAAGTATCGATCCTACTACGCTAGTATCAATCCGATGCCATTACCAGCGCTGATACCAATACTATCAATATTTGGATCGATTCTCCCACTTCTATTAAACACAGCGGCATAAACACACTAAAGAGGAGATATCACTGTTTGAGCTCTTGTGGGAGCATACGGCATTTATTTCGAATTGTATGTCCCAGTAGTTAATAAATAATCCCCCCATCAAACGCTTTAATTTGGCAGCGAAGTCGTGTGGGATTTTATTTTGAAACCAGCACAGCCTGGATCTGCTGTTATTGCGGACTTCTTTGGTCAGCTTGACGCAGCTGGAAAGAGGCGCAGACCGTTGCGGCAGCCGAGCGCCCTCCTGCTTTCATGTGAGACCTGTTGATCACATTTGAACGCATCACCGTGCTAACCTGGTTGTAGGAACACTAAACTTCATACAGTCAGTGTGTGACTGTATGAAGTGTGGATCTGTTGAATTTGTGCACTGCAGCTTACTGTGTAGGCCTGAGTTAAAATCAACTGATGATGTCTCTTCTTCTTATAAAATCAGTGTAATGGCCCTTTAAGCTGCTATAAAGGAACTATCAGTTCATTTATGTTTATTTATGTATTACCAGTGTATTGCATTCCTTCTCTTCTACAGGATCAAACAGCTCCTGGTGCCATTGCCAAATCATGCCAGAGGGGAAGACTGGGCTGCTTACCCTGAACACTACAGCTGTAGATGAATGATGAATTGCGAATTTGATGTCACTGCAGCAACAATATGACCACTGTGCAGCCAAATCTCCTCAGTCAAGACAGAAGGAAGAAAAACTTTGAACCTCTTTCTTATTCATGCATTACATTATTATGAATGAACCACAATGCACACTTTGTGAGTGAACATTTTTAATCAGGTACCCAAAGAGTACAGTTTTGTATATATGCCGCTTTTTATTTAGGACCAAATAACCAGGCCAGCGTGGTTTTTTATTATTTATGCTGTTCTGTGTGTTTTTCTGCCATGTCAAGCTATGCTGTCAGCTCTCAGAGAATAATGTGACCTCTGACCCTGCATGCTAAAGGATGTTCAACTAGAAAAATTGTAGAGGGTGAAGGCAACAGTGATCCTTGTGGTAATCGTAACACGTGGATCATTATGTCCATATTGTCCTCTATATCTCACTATATTGTCACATACCTGACACAGACGTTGTTAAGGTTAGTTGATGTGTTCGCCGCCACAGCTTATGTTACACACTGTAGCTCATGTTGTGAGGTAGACTTGCTGGATTCAAACCTCGACCTGTTGTTCCAAAGATGCCACTACACCATCCAGCTATGTGTGACATGGTTACTTATTGTGTCATTTTGTGTAATTTCAGAAACCGCTTATGTCATATTAATGGCAGGCATCCTAGAAAAGCGATCACTCCCATCGGGATGCGAAATGGGTCCAGACTATACCAGCAAAACAAAACTCCTATTAAAAAGATAGCAAATATAGTTATTTCTGTTTAGAAGTTAATGAGGTCGTACTGTATGTATTTATTGACATGTTAATCTGCAAACTTACTGAACTTTAGATATGTAGTGAAAAAAAGTGTGATTTTGCATCTGAAATGTAGCTGAGTAGAGGCAACATTTAAAATACAATGGAAACAACTTTAAAGAACTACAAACTATAAAAGGGTTTGATGACACAGCGAGTTCACTCACCTTGGTCTAACAAACCCAACAGACGGCTGAGGGAGACATACAGGGTGAGTGCAGACTGTGTACACCCACACTGTCTTTGTGGATGGATTATGGCTGAGCTCAGAGTGCAGGAGTAGAACTGGATTTTATTTGTGATACAGATTTCTGTATGAACAGACAACTGGTGATATTTGGACCTGGGATTTTTATGGAAAACAATATTTTCCACTAAGCAGTGCAATCATATGTGTAATATGTGCCATCTACAGTGTACACACAGTCTTCAGGTACTGGGTTGGACTCCCTTTTGTTTTCAGAAACACTTCAATACTTCACAGCACAGATTTGTCTGTTGCACTTCCGTGATGTTCCACCTCATCCCAAAGATGCTCCATTGGATTGAGATTTGGTGGCCGTGGAGACTTGTTGTGTTCAAGAAACCAGTTTATGGCGATTTTAGCTTCGTGACACTGTGGTCATAAGAGATGGGCATGGTCAAAAACAATACTAAGTTAGGCTGCAGTGTTTAAACAATGCTTAAATGAGGAAAGCAGCTGGTGAGTGTACATTGAGTTAACCCCTCATTGGCTACTGTACACATGTAACCCCGAGCAAAGGTCCTCTTCTCTTCTGTATGAAAATAATCCGACTCAGTGTTTTTGAGTAGCTGCTTCTCATTTACATCTTTTTTAAAATTGTTTGTTTTTCAAATGACGTGAATTTTAAAACAAGACTATAACCAATTGATTTAAAGCAGTTTTATTTACTATTGAAAGCATAAAAGTTTTGACATTTTATACTTTAAAATGATCTGGAACACTGGCACAACAAAGAAAGCTTCTCCAGTACTAAAGAAGAGGATGACGATCACTCGCACACTGAATATCAAAATACTGAGAATGTAAACAGCAATTTTGTATAGATTCATATGAAATTCAATAGCAAAGGTACACAAAAATATCTGTGTAAAGTGGCTTGAGGCGGAGTAGACTGTACTTTGACAATAAAGGTGCACATATAAGTCTAATCACACATGCACTAGTTACGCTTGCTTGTATGTTGGTCTTTTCAGAAAAAACAAACTCTTAATGATATGATAGAAAGCAGCATACGACAGCAGAGGCCACATAACACATGCATAGTCCAGCTGTAGTACAAATATTTTTGGAAAACTATATTCTGTATGCACTTTGAAATATAATCTGCTTTTTACAATATTCATTTAGGATACTTCAGAATCATATAAACGGGCACTTTGCTTACAGTAGCAGTAGATAAAGGAAAAGCCTATTAGCTTTAACACAAATTAAATGATGTCACTGCAAGAGATTCACAGGCTGTGTAAGTGGAAGAATGGGTCAGTGTGCCACACGTGCTGTCAACAGGTGGCAGTGTTTCTTCACTTCGATCATCCCAGACAGACATCACCTACCTTGTGCAGACACAAAGAGAAACACAGGTGCTTTTTTTCTCTTCACTCAACACATTTAAATATCAGACAGGCTGCTATGTTCTCATTACCTGACTGATACAAGTAAACACCTCTTTTAAAAAATATGATAACAAAGGGAAATATATAGAAACTCTTCACAGACTATATTAATATACTTAATAAAAGAAATATAGAGGTTGGTACTTGGCCTGCCCTCCACCCTCCAATCCCCACAGCCTCAGAGTGGGTGCATTGTCTCATCTCCGCATCTCCTCTTCTTCTCCCCCCACCATGATGTCATCTGTAACCTCGGAGACTCCCTGAACACTGGGTGACCCAGGAAATGAGGTTATAACTTCGGAATGTGTGAGGGGGGACAACTCTTCCCCCCGCCAACCAGCCCTGCACCCTTGTACGCCTTCCCTCACCCCTCACAGCAGAACAAGGAGCGCCCTTCTTCTCCTTAACGCCTCCCTCTTCCTCCGTGACTGACAGCTCTATTAAGTCCATGAAAACCTGCTTGTCGAGTATAGTCACAGTAACACTGAGCAGAGACTGGTGTTTGTAGGGGGACACAATACACCGATTTAGGTATTTCACTATGGGGATTTGGGGAGATGTAAAAGCCCAGAAAAAATATTCATCTATCAACAGTACTGGCTATGTAACACAACACTACTTACCTGTATAAATACTTTGGCAAAGACCATAACAGCGAATAAACAACGGTAGAAAACCAGTGCAATTTGTCATAGCTCAGTCTCTCGTTTGAGAGAGCGACCAGTGTTTGGTCTAGATACAAAAGAGACAACAACGTGGAGCGCTGCACCCACACGACACAAGAGACAACAGGGCTGCTAAAGTAGATCCAGCGCATTTCAGAGTAAGACAGCTGAGGACAGATGTTAAGTGCTTCTGGTAAGGAGAACATGCTCTAATGTGAGGCGACAGTATGACAGTATGCATGTCTGGGTTACAGTAATCAATTACATGGGGTCATCTACAGCGAATATGTTCTACTACAAGTAATGACATCTGTTGAAGACCAGGTTGGTATGGTCTTATGGTTAAATCAAGTATCCGGCTTAACCGTAAAATTCTCGTATGGCTTCATTAACGATGGCACATTAAATTAAGCAGATCAGATCTGTGAGAGGAGTTCAGTCGTATGATGCACGCTGCTCATGAATAACAGCGTGAGATTTTGGCACAGCATTAGACGAGTAGATCAATATCACCCTTTTGGCTCTGGTGTGTGGCTGTATGTAGAAAATGCTTCCTGCAGCTCTCCTATTTGTGTTCCAAGCCCCTCCCATCGG
Organism: Diplotaxodon limnothrissa; assembly: GCF_057381915.1. Taxonomy (NCBI): domain Eukaryota; kingdom Metazoa; phylum Chordata; class Actinopteri; order Cichliformes; family Cichlidae; genus Diplotaxodon; species Diplotaxodon limnothrissa. Next base: position 8,398,534 of record NC_140599.1, on the reverse strand, counting down.
TGAACCTCATCACATGAACTCAGAGCCTCCAGAAATCCACACCAAATCCTGGTGTCAGCAGTTCATCACACAGGAGGGGACCGTTTAACCCCATCAAATAAAGGTCAGTTGTCGTCTTTGTGCTTTGCTTCCATACAGATTTATTTGTGAGCTTATTTGGATACATTTCCCTCCATCTTTGCCAGTAGATTTCAATTTCTTAGAATAACTGTGGCTCGACTGAGCTGAACAGCAGTGAGAGTCGTATCAATCTTCTCACCTAACCCTGTGCCAAAAATTAAAAACAGATATTCATAAATATGTGAAACTGTTCCTCGCACCGATTTATTGATGTGCTTCTCCGCCTCCCTTGTTCAGTGATGGGTCTCCACCTCGACCACAGTCCAGTCACTGATTGGGGAGCTGCCCTGGCTGTCTGGGGAGTAGCTGCTGACAGATGTGACTGTAGCGGTAGGAGGGCTGAACTGGGGAAACAAACTGGGCCACATGCTGCTCTCCAGGGGGCTTAGGGTGCCCCCGGTCCCCACAGGGAGGAGGAGCAGCGGAGGGCAGTCTGTATCACCAGACAGCACCATGGTCTGGTTGATGAGCTGCTGGACCATGTCCACCTTCTTATTCCATTCCAGTTCTTGTGGGGGCACCGGGCGCAGGTGCTGCTGCCGGTGGGGGGACCGCCCCCTCCTTCTCACCTCCCCTCTGGCTTCGTCCTCCTCGTCGCTGGTTTCCATGGCTTCGTAGATGGTGCAGAGCCCCGAGGAAGGGGAGAGCATCACTCCGGTCGGGCTCCTCCTGAGCTGCTGTTGCTGCTGGATCTGTTTCTGCTGCATGCGGTACTGCTGCTCCAGCTCCAGCTGCCACTGCAGGACCTGCCTGCGGTGGCGGTGCTCCTGCTGTTGCTGCTGCAGCTGCAGCTGGAGGAGCTCCCTGCGCTGCTTCTCCAGCTGCTTCTGTTGCTCCAGCCTCAGACGCTCTTCCTCCAGCCACTGCCTCTTCTGCCTCTCCTGCACCTGGCGCTGCTGCATCTCCCTCAGCTTTTCTTGGTGTTGCTCCAGCCTCTTCAGCTGTTCTCCGCCAGCGTGACCATCAGCAGCAGCAACGGTCAAAGATGGAGGGGGAGCAATTTTGGCAAAATGGGCAGCAAGAGTCGGATCAATGGGCCTCCTGTTGCCCGGGACCATTGCCAAGTAGTGACCATTCGCTATGGGAGCTGCAGCAGTGTGGTTCTGGTTCTGGTTGTCTTCCTGTGAGTGTTTTTGCCATCTGTGAGCTTCATCCACTTCATATCTCTTCCAATCTCCTGTGGGACAGTCAAGATCACTTGGTGCATCCGTTATAGATGCATGCATCAAACAGAACGGGTGGTACAACAAGGGGCCAGGAAGGAGGAGAGATCTGACACAAATGCAAAAAGGTGTAACAAAAAAAAAGGAACAAAAAACAAGGGAAGGGGCTTCCAAAATAAAAGCGATAGAGGATGCTGAATACCGCAGCTACAAACCGGTACAATGAAACACATCACACAACACTCAGTGCAACATGTTTCCTCTAATGTCACACCTTTGTTTCACTCGGTTGAGTAGTCTGCACCAAAATCCCAGTCTCACATTTGAGGTGTCATTCTCAGGAACATGATGTCTGTCATGCAGGACAGTGGTCATATATGTGATTCACAGTAGAGTACAGACAACGGGCACATGGGATAGAACTGATAAAAAATATAATCACAGGAAGTTGATCATATCAAGATAATGTGTGGTTTTAATCATGTGGAAAAGTAACTTCAGTGTACGGTAGAAGAAACGGTATAATCACTGAAGTATAATCACCAAGTCAGGGAAGCACAAACCTGAATCAAGTCGTTCATGGTCTCATGAATGTAAATTTAGTGTTTAGGAAATGACAAAAGCTGGTATTTTAGAGACATCTAAGCTACAGCTGTGTCAGTGTGTGTGCTGTGGGGTATGTTCCGGTCAGGGTTTCAAGGAAGAGCACGAGGCCAGACCAGAGAGGAGATGGTACTATTTATATCTGCATATGTAGCGAACGAGGATGCAGATTCACCTCATGCCCTTCTGCGCATCTGATTGGCTAAACTCAAACAGGACCTGCATTTTAAGCAGCACGAGTCATCCAACTGTTTTATACCTGCAAGCTTCTTTGCAGCCCACCTCCATTCCACCTCCCCAGTTTATATCACGGCTGACTTAATGTCATGTTCATCATAAGTGGTTTTTCTGGAGGTGGGGGGCTTCTTGGCATGTATGTAAATAAAGAGCAGAGACGCCCCCCCCCCCGTTGTGCATTACTGCAGGAGGGAGAATAATCAGAAATGATGCTAAATGTGTTCTGTACAGTTTTTGAGCACTGGTAGCCCGATGAATTCATGCCTGGGCCCCTTTATCTTTGTGAAACAATGGGTACAATCTGCTACTACAGCTGTGACAACTGATGGTGGCAATGTGACAAGAAGTGTAGCAATGTGCTTGTGCAAAGACGAGGAGGAAGAGGAACTTTAAGCGATCTTCTTAAATGCTTGTTTGTAGTGTAGGAGTCCCATTAAGCTGACCTTCTTCTGATTGGCTGCTGCTTTTCGGTGGGGCTTCTGTGCCAAGTCAGAGCTGTAAGCCTGACGTGAACATATTAAGGTCATATTAAGGAAAAGTATATTTTGAGGTTATTATACAGCTCTAGGAGTAGAAAACTATCTGAAACAGAGTATTTAGAATGCTTCTACTGACCATACTTAATACTGTGGCCATGTTTAATGTGAACATCCACCAGTGTGTGACAGTGTGTATGTGACGGAAAATCATAATAGATCCATTTAAATGTTTTTGAGGTGTGACAAATGCGTCTCTCACAGAACAGCTTTGTTTGTTTACAAGAACCTTAAGTGAGAGAGAGTGTCAGAGAGAGAGAGTGCGCTGAACATTGTGTTGGCAGATCTGAAAAGTTGACAAAGGTGTAAGCGTGCTGAAGATCTTGGATCGCCTTTTTACTTTGACCAAAATTCCATCTAGACAACACCATTGAACAATGGCCACATCACTTCCTGTTTAACAGCAGTTCCCATGGCGAAGAATAAGAGACGCCACTTGGGAAATACTGTTGCATAAACACACACACACACACACACACACACACACACACAAACACAAACACAAGGAGACGAGTTCAGACATGCTCGGATCCATAGGGAAAAAAGGAAACAGGAACAAAAATGCCTTGCAATGATGTTTTAATGGAATTTTGAAAGATAACCTAATGTGAACCATTCATTTCTGAACATCATGTCTAGTGTAGAATTGTTGCAAATTTCCAGGTAGTACAGAGTCTTTGTTAATTAAACATGCAATATACTGTTGAAATAGTAAACCAAACGCCCACTATGAAAAGGTTTCAGAGAGTGTAAAGCTGTGATGTGGAGCTTATGTAGCGTCTCATCACGAATAAAAAGGCTAGCCGTTAGTCTCTTCTTGGAACACAAATGATCTGCTAACTGAGGCTCGAAGCTTGAAGCCACTTAACCAAACGCCTGAAACACATACCGTACGTGACTGCACGTTATATACCTTAACAACCTATGCAAAGAGCAGTAGAACCTCTTGAAGCACACATTAAAAGCGTCACCAACTGCAATCTATTGACCGCCCCCCCCGCACACACACCTACTTCAACTAATCCGTAACGGCAAAATGAAACCTGCTGTGTTAATATCTAGCCTTTATTTTGATAGCTAAAAGTCTTGAAAGCAGAAGACAAACAAATAAAAGAAAAAAGCGACTATCGCTATGGTGCTGTTGAACATGGAGTGTGTGTACACAGGGAAGGGGAGGACCAGGTTTTAACAGAAACCAAAACAAAACAAAAAAACCCCAAAAAATAAGCAAATACAAAACAACAACAAAAATCATTGACATTTGATTGGTAAAAACAGTAGGATAAATACACAATGAGTCCATATTATTCCGTCTGTGTGTTGTCTTTTTTTTTTCCTTTTCCTTTTTTCGGTTTAAAAGCTCAGTCACATTGGACCAATCAGTCAATACCCCATCAGGGGCTACAGAATAAGCAGGGTTACTTAAAAAGAACATCCTACTAGAAAAATGGAGTTAAGCCATACACTCATAACCGTGACCATAACAGTATGAAAGAGGGAGGCTTCATTTAAAAATTGCTACAGTCATTTTTTTTCCTTCTCCTTTGTTCATTTTTTTAAAATCTTTTTTCCTACAATCTTGCTCTCCTTTTTTTTTCTTCTTCTAACCATCTAACCCAATTGGAGAGAAAACAAAAGAAGAAAACAGGTAAAAGGGGGAGGGTTGCAGGGAAAAGGTGCATTCCGGGGGGTAACAGGAGGGACTTATACGTTACCTGCCAGAAAACTATCAGTCTTATCAGATATGGTAGAGTAGTAGGATGCCTGGTTGTCGCCGGTGCCTCCAGATTCCTCGGCCTCGACTGGATCGATGTCCTTCAGCTGGTCTGCTGCAATCTTCCCTCCCAGCATGTAGTGGTGGTCATCTAGACTGGGATGGTTGTCCTCCGGGTGACCCAAAGGCATCAGATCCACAGATCTGCCCAGCAGGTCCTCTGCAAGGGCAGAGGTGGCAGCTGGTGGCAGCGTCAGCTCCTTGATGAGGGAGGGGTCTTTGGCCTCCTCTGGCAGCTGCTCCTCATTTTCCAAGGAGAAGATTCCAGGGCTCTTCCCGCAGCTCTCAGCCATGGAGTGGGCGTTGGAGTTGGATGTAGTGCAGTCGAAGCCGTAAGACGCTACAGAATTGGCTGACTGAGGGGTGGCCCCGCCCCCATCCTCCTCACCCTCCCCAGCTGGTGTGTCCCCAGCCTCTTCGTCCTCCTCGAGAGCGGGCAGGCTACACGTCTGAGGAGGACTCTCAAACCCGGCACTTTCATCTACCATCATGGGTGCTTCAGGGTCATTTATTTGCATCTCCCCTTCTGTATCGCTGGCCTCGTCTCCCGAGGTGGAAGGGGAAGAAGGGGCGGATGCAGGAGCAGTTGGGGGTCCGGTGCCCAGGACCTCGTCGGCGGGGAGCGTCTCGGCTTCCTCCTCTTCTCCGTCGCCTTTTTCTAAGTGAATACCGAGATCCTGCTCCATGTCAGGCTGAACCGAAGCAGGCACTGGGGTCTGCTGCTTGTCAGAGCGGGACTCGACTCCAGAGCTGCTGTCATAGTCACGGAGTTCCTCTGGTGTGCTTGTCTCGCTGCTGCTCTGGGCTGCCAGAGCCGTGCCGCTTAGAGTGCTGGACTGGGACATGCCTACAGGTGGGGCAGCAAGTAGGGTGGGAGCCTCTGCAAGAACTGAGCCCTTCGTCTCCTCATATGATGACTGATGAAGGTTGGTTTCTTGCTCCATCTCAGGAGCAAAGGATGGGGCGCTGACGTCCAAACATGCCTGGGCAGGAGACTGGGTGGGCGCTTCAGACTCAGCAGCACCGTGGTCGGACACAGGGCTGGAGGAGGAGACGGAGAGCAGTGAGGCTGGCTGAGCCCAGGTATCACAGAAGGGGTTGGTCTGGCCCCAGGAGGATGCAGGGATGGAGGGCGGAGGACCCGATTGATTGAGGTTATCTAAATGTGCCTCCTCATTAAAGTCATCCTCATTCTCACAGCTCTCCATCACTCCTTCACTGCGCATTTCCACGTCTTCATCCTCTTCCTCATCTTGCCCTTGCTCCTGGAAAACTTTATGGTGTTCGTCTACCCTCTCAGAGCTCAAATCCATATCGTCCACCCGCTCATCCTCATCATCCTCGTCCTCTTCTTCATTGGCTAGGGTTTCCACATTGGGAGAACCCATGAGGTTACCATCTCCCTCAGAACCACGGAGGCTAGTGTCAACCAGGGCATCTGAACTCTGGGTGCCCTCTAGAATTGCGGTATGCTGGGTGCTACTAAGGTCTGAGACCCCCTGCTGTCGGCTGCTGGTGCAGCTGCTCACATCCTCGGAGTCCATCCCAGACAGCAAGTCGTCACCGTGCCACCCTGTTGAACCTCCAAAGGCAGAGGAGCGCACTTGGAAGTCGTCAGAGGGCTGAGACGTGCTCATGTCAGTGATCAAAGACGAAGGCTGATAGCCCAGTCTCCTTTGTTCTTCATCATCATCATCCTCTTCCTCATCATCATCCTCGTTGATTTCCTCATCAGCCTTTTCCACGGCCTCCTCCTTTTCATGAGGAGAGATCAGGCCTCTGGGGCTGAAATCATCCAGAGGGGAGGCACCCAATAAGTGAGGTTGCACTGTGTTATTAAAGGCCTCGGGAGCTGCGGGGGTATGCATAAACAAGTTTTCCTTCTCTTCTTCTTCCTGCTCTTCGTCCTCTTCCTCCTCTTGTGTCTCCTGAGCCTCAAACTGCTGGCACTGTTCCTCTTCTCTCTGGAAGTTCATCATACTGCTTGGGCTTTGGTTTATGTTCCAGGGATCAGAGTGGACATGGGTGCCCAGGAGAGAGTAGGCATTCTGTTGGTCTCTGACAGGAGAAGCAGGGCCTTGTGGGGAACAAGGAGGAGACATGACTGTAGTACCCAGGGAGTCGTTGGCAGGCTCCTCAAATTTGAAAGGATCTATCTGTGCAGGGAGCTGAACACCACACACTGCTTCATGGACCGGTTCTGCCTCCTCCTCTGCTGGTGGGTCAGACAGGAGATCTACAGATGCCTCGGGGGATGGTTCTTCTTCTTGATGTGAAATTAGTTCTTGTACAGGTTCTGGTGTTGGTTCTCTTATGGGCTCTGGTGAAGGTTCCCTGACAGGCTCTGGAGTAAGTTCTCTTACAGGTTCTGGTGTAGGTTCCCTTGCAGGTTCTGGTGTGGGTTCCCTAACAGGTTCTGGTGTGGGTTCTCTTGCAGGTTCTGGTGTAGGTTCCCTGACAGGCTCTGGTGTGGGTTCTCTTGCAGGTTCTGGTGTAGGTTCCCTGACAGGCTCTGGTGTGGGTTCTCTTACAGATACTGGAGTGGGTTCCCTAACAGGCTCTGGTGTGGGTTCTCTTGCAGGTTCTAGTGTAGGTTCCCTGACAGGCTCTGGTGTGGGTTCTCTTACAGATACTGGAGTGGATTCCCTGACAGGCTCTGGTGTGGGTTCTCTTGCAGGTTCTGGTGTAGGTTCCCTGGCGGGTTCTGGTATGGATTCCCGTGCGGGTTCTAGTTTTGGTTCACAAACTGATTCAGCCACTGGTGCACAGACTAGTTCTGGTTCTGGTGTGAGCTCTGCTGATTTTTCTTCAGGAGTTGTAATGGATGGCTCCACAGCTAGTTCTGCAGGAGGCTCTGGTTGTTCTGGCACAGCAATAACAGCTGCTGTGGCAGCAATCGCTGCTGCAGCAGCTACAGCTGCGGCAACTTCCTTTTCAGGTTCAGCGGCTGTGGCAGCTTTAGGGGCGCGTTTAACAGGAGTTGGTGTGCTGCTTCCCACAGTTTTCTTGGGGCTGGAGGTCTTGGTTTTGGAGCCAGGAGTCTTAGCTGGTGTAGGCTTGCTTTCTTGTGTTTTGGGGCGGTTAGGTGTTTTGGTGTCTGCTGGCTTGTTAGTAGCAGGCTTTTTGGCAGTGACCTCTGATTTTGAAGCGGACTTGGAAGTCTCGGATTTTGCCGACTTCGTTGTAGAAGAAGGGCGAGTAAGGGGGGAGTCTGCAGGCTTTTTGGCTGCTGGCGTGGAGGGTTTGGTGACATCTAGAAAAAACGCACAAAAGCACACAAGGGGTGGTTTAACAATGTGATATTGTAGAAAATTAAAACACATCATTGATGATTAAACCCACAGTGTAATGTTTAACACATTTGCATAATGTACAGTCAAGACCCAGAAGAAAAAACCTTAGAAGGGTTGTGTCAGGAAGAATATCCCCTATAAAAATCTGCTAAATCAAACAGGTGGATCCATCTGCTATGGCAACCCCTTGTAAACAGGAAGCAGACAAACAACGTTTTATTGATCCCTTCAAAGTCACCACTGAGTTTTCTGTAGTTAACACTGTAATCAGGCCAAATATATGGAATATAAAATTGAAATTAATTAATTTATTCATTTATTGTGAGATCTCAGACCCATAAAACACATATCAGTCTTACACATAATTATAACATACTAGAGCGGGCAGACATAAACACATTTTATGTTTTAATGTTTTATTTTTACATCCATCTGAGGAAATGATGTGATCACTTTACTTTGGACAACACTTCACTCCTGTTTTTAAAGTTCAGCCACTGCTCACCAGCCTGTTTTGTCACAGGAGGGCAGACTGTACAGGTTGCTGTGACGAGTATCAGTGTCTCTGATCCTGTTTCAAAGCCAGAATTCAATGTCTTGTTTTGCTCTAGAGTTCTGCTGGAGGGCCACTCTAACCAGACTGGTGCTGCTTGGAGTCTGTCCACAGGATGAGGAATATTTTGCAGTGGCCGCTCCATTCCTGATAATTACAGTCTGTACGGTACAATTTACTTATTTATTTAAGACTAAGAAGTGTGACGCCTTTCATGTGCATGCATATGTGTGTAGTTAAAATGTACTCCTACAGTACTTCTCTATCTCCACTCCATGATATGTTAACAGATGATCTCCTACCACTCTTACACCGATGACATCCAGCTGTACCTTCGATTTAAAACCTGGTGATCAGACTTGTGGATGCCTAAAGTGGCAGTGACAATGTCATGCATTTGACCCAAAACATGAATGAAGTCTTAATATTCAGCTCTGCTACTGCTCCAAAACCTCTTTGTCTTTGGTTTAAAAGGCACAGCTGCCAGTGGTGGGCTGACAGCTGATGCTAACAGTAGTTGTATTGTTCATTTTCTCTTTGTGGTTATTTATTTTCCCTTTTGTCCCAGTAACACAGACAAAGACCTTTAACACACCGTCCCTGAATAAACACTCATTCAGAAGTCCATTTTCCCAGCGCACAGCAGGGAAACACAGGTGTTACTAATGACGTTAATTAACGCTCATCTGTATTTAGTGCAGAGCTTTTATCAAAACGATTATTCACCCCTGTGTTTACCTACTAGTGCATGGAAAACGTTTGTCAGAAACATCATCTCGACTCTTGTTTTGTTACAGGTAGTCCTATTTCCTCTGCAGCTGGTGCAAAATGCGACGAGCAGGCTTCTGTACAGACTAGCACCCCATCACAACTTTTCCAGATCTGCTTTTTCATTCATTTATTTATTTATTTTTAATCAAGGGGTGTCAGTTGTTAGCCCAAAACTATGGAAGTACCCATCATCCAGAGCTTTATTCATCACTGGCATCTTAAAAACATCTTTTTCTTTTGTGTTACTAGTCATAATACTTGCTATTAATTGGTATCAAATGCTATTGTGTTTCTTTTCTCATTTCTTTTTCCTTACCTTTTTTCACAAGGGTTGTGGTTTTGGATGTTTGAGATGGAGGTTTGCCACCAGAGGGGGTAGTGGAGGTTGGTTTGGGGGTAGCCGGCTTGGCGGCGGCAGAGGGAGTTTTAGGAGTGGCAGGTTTGGTTGTAGCAGGGGAGCTCTTGGCGTTGCTGCTAGTAGGTGGCCGAGATGAGCCCGTGGCAGGACGAGGGGATGAAGTTGTGCCGGTTGTAGGCCTGAAGAGACATAACAGAGAAGAAGGGTTAGCAAATACTAAGCTGCACTACACAATATGTCCAAATCACGAATGAGACCGACAGTGAAATGAATTTAACAGACAGTGAATCCCCTGGTTACAGAACTCAGGGAATGGAGATTAACTGAAAGTGACTCAAGCATTTGAGTTTTTAAAGTCACCCACATCTTGGGGCAAACATCAAGTCTCACCCTGACTGTGTGCTGATCAACCCTGTGCTCCGAGTGCTTCAGAACGGCTCTGACAGCGAGCAAGAGCTTGACATGTCAGCAGCAGACACTTCTACTGCTAAAGGGTACTTAAGAAAGAGCACACACAAGCAACAATGCTTGCATAGCTCACAACACTAACATTAAACATACATAATATTAATAATGAAAGCAATATATAATGGCTGATTTGCAATCTTTCTAGACAACAAAGGCTAGCCATCTATTTTAAAAATGAAGTGCAGAGTAGTGCAAACATCTTCTGTAATAATAAATTAAAGCATGTGCAAATAGCCAACGCACTGACCTGATTAGCTGTTGCAGCAACGCTAAATTCAATGAGTCAACGGGTTCACATAAGGTAGACACCTATTGAGACTTACCTCTTAAGGACAGGAGGGTAGACATGAATGATTCAGAGGTGCCTGAGTACTGATTTAAAAGCCTTTACATTAGTTCCCTGTCAGTTTTTGTAAGGATTTTCAAAAGGCACACTAGTAATGCACCATCAGGGCAGCCCCTGAGGTGCTTTGGCACAAATTCATTTCATTTGTTTTTTTTTTTTTTATAGATGCAGGACAAAAACTTTGGAGCAGTCAGAAAACACGTGACACCAACCTAAAAGTGCCAATTAACCCTCTCCAGGCAGACGTTGCAGATTTGCAACAGTTAAGAACTAACAACCTGATTACCCCACATACATATTTTATGAGTTTCTTTTACTCAGAAGTACCACTGGACTAGTATGAAAGCAAACTTTGACTCCAAGTCCATGACAAACTCCTCCAGGGACAATCAAGTTGTTGAAGGTGAGTCAGAGCGGCCCCAGAGAGGCACACTGACCCCAGTTGATCCCTCCTTGCCCACTTCCCTCCTCACATGGGGGTGATTCTTTGGGGCAGCGTGCGTCAGCTCTGCCTGCTCTGGCTCTCCTGGCCTAGATGCTGGCTCCTATGTCACGTCTGAGCGAAGTAACCTACATCTAGTAGTCCTGACAGGGCTGTGGTGTGCAGTCTCTCGGGCCCACGCTACACTAACTGCCTGTTTCTAAATAAAGAATTGAGTTAATACTGGCAGAAAGAGAACAGGCAGCGGGAGGGAGGTGGAGGGAGAGTGAAGATGCCTGGGACCATGTTAATCTTTAATACTGAAAGGAGAACAAATATAACTCTTCCAAATCCAGCAGCACCAGCACCACCCCTCCCCTCAGCTGGAAGCACGGGCTATGTTAAAGGCACGCTCACTTCATAAAGGCGAGGAAGTAGCGTGTGCTATTCACAGCCTGGCAAATGTACGGGAATACAGTGTGGCAACATGAAATGAGAGTGAAAACCTGATAAGGGTGTGGTGAACTCAGAGGTTTAAAGAAGCTTTTGCAGTTGATTCACATCATGCAAGCTCTGGGGCAGTGAAGGTGTGTTACTAATAGTGAGGCTGCTGGATCATGTCAGGATCGTGCTGATCATTCTGAGCTGTGATTCATTGTTTTAGCATGTCTGACGCCGACTGTTTTCTGCTAAATCTGGGAGTTAATGTTGCTCACGTTCTAGTGCGTTTGCTGTGAATTTTGCTATGGAGGCAGCGTAAAAGCCACATCTCAACTGTAAAATCCCGCCTTAGTGAGTAAGATACTAAGATTTTAAGCTCTCAAATTTAGAATCTGTTCTTCAGGACAAAAAAAAGATGATGTCTGAATTAGAGAGTGAAAGATGGGAATTACAGGGAAAAGAGAATGGGGAGAATTAAGAGATAGAGACTGGCATTAGAGATGAAGTATGCTAATGGGATATTCAGAGGGAGCATTCATAGTAATCTGCCTGATAAAAGGAATGTGGATAATCCAAAAAGGCAGGAGGACTTTAAAGAGCGCTGGAAATTAACCAGGTCACTGAAAAAGAAGGAGGCGCGACGGAGATGGAGACAGAGACAGTGAAGGAGATTTCTGTTGAGTTGTAATGCGTATCTACTGGCTCTCAGTCCAATTTACTTGGATCAGTATTTCTTTACTTGTGTTTATGTTCTTTTGTTCTTGCACTGGTTTTGATTATTTATTACCATGATTTCCTTCCTCATTGTTAAACATGGCCGTCTCCACATCCACAGTATTGTAAGACTCCATCTCACAGTAGAATTAGATCTTGTGTGTTCCAAGATTAGTTTACCACAACTTGGCTTGTGGTGACGAAGCCTAAACACGGTGATGTTTGCTTCTGTAATTAAGCTCTCTTGTCAGCCAAATGACTGAGAAGACTGCAGGACTCATTGTAGTCTTTAAATGATGCGCCTACATTTAACTCAAAGGGCAGCTTGTGCTAAGGGAAAGAAGCTTTGTTTATTGTTCTCATCCCACCACAGGCCTCGCTCAGAGAAACACTATAAATTGGGGCTAAAGCAAATTGTTCAACGCGACACCGAGAAATGGACCGAAGCTGAAAAATCAGATGACTCTCATTGCTACAGGCGCGCTGTAAAATATACTTAAAGACGCCCGAGGATCACTGACGACACTTCAGCTGAGAAAGGATTGCTGTGTGCAAAAACATGGCTGCCTGCTGGTGGTGCTTTGTTGCGATCCAACGGGATTCGGGGCTATGATTTAAATAATGAGATCGACAAAAGGGGGAGGCAAATGAGTAATCAGGAGCAAAGCAGCCGTGCAGGCAGACATCTTCCCTGCAGCACAGACGGCCATCTACGTTGGAGACGAGCTTCCTTCTCCAAAGACAAGCAGATAAATTAAAGTATGATGCTGTGATAATTAAAGAGGCAAGATAACCCCTCCATTAAATGAACCTGATCAGAGCTCTGCTCCTTAGAGCGCTTGTTCCTTTAATAAGGTGTTTTTATTTAAGACAAAGGTTGCAGTAGGGTAGCCCTAAGCAATGCAGGTGTCACACTGCTCTGCAGCAGGAAATGAGCACCTTGAGGCTCCATGATTCATAACCTGGATGAAATTTCATCTAAACCTTATCTAAATGTGAATCAAAGAGAATGATCACTGCAGGCAGGGTACTACACTTCAGTTTATGTGAGGGATGTGTGCGACTTCTCGGCATACTTAGTTGGTTAAATGAAAGCACAGGATCAGATACATGTCAGATCTAACATGTTATCCAGTCACTCGCCACTACTCACTGCTGCAGCTCTCACACACTCTGAGGGGAAGTTACAAACGAGTAAGGTGGAAGCTAACACAGACGACAGCTTGATGGTTCTGCAGTACTTTGATCCACGGATCAGCTGTTGTACTTCACGCAGGCTGCGTCAGAGCAAAGTGCCGTATAAGCACTTGACAAAAGTATTCTGCGCTCACGTGTGGATGTGCTAGCTGTAAATGATTTATGCACGCTTCAAAGTGCCACACATCTTGTCTTGTGTTGACAGTGTTTAACACGTCTGTTAGATTTTGCTCAATTCTGGTGGATTTCTATTTTCTTACTAGACTAGTTTCCTCTTGTTTAACCCTTTATCACAGAAGTATCATACAGGACATCTGGCCTCATTTTATAACTCAGGCTGAAAAAAAATGCTACTTTGATACCCCAACAATCCTGTAAAGCTCAGCTTCTCCCCAAACAGTTTTTTTCTACCTTAAACAGTAACGGCATTAAAGTCATTTATAGAGCGCTCGTAAAATGGGCCAACTGCCAGAACCATGATAAATACAGGCTGGGTTAAATGGAAACATCTCCAGTGGTTGACCTGTTTAACCAGGATGCAGGGTGGATAAAAACATATCACCTCTCTAGTCTTTGAAATGTTTGACTAAAAACTGCAGTGTTTGAAGAACTGCCACATGTCTTTATCATGAGTGGAACACCCACAAACAAGTCTGCCTCACATTCAATCATACTCTGTCCCTCCCTCCGATTACTAAATCCATTTAGTAATTGGCTCTGCGGCTGCTCCCTAATAACATCATGGCAGCGGGACTCTGCTTCGTGGAGTGGTTGGCCACACCCGTGGCACGGGGGAAGATTTACAGCCTGCGCTGTGCGTTGTTTGTCTTCATATCGGACTGCTGAACACTGTGTGGCACGAGCTGCTGCTTACCACACAAACCGGTGTTGGACCGTTACATCAGCAGTAATTTGTTAGATGACGAGGAGGGCTGCATTCATTCCCCTCCAATAAAAATTTATCATCCCCGAGGGACCATCAGCGAGGAAAACACCATGACTAATGTGGGAACATGGGCAGCTGAGTGGGCAGCATAAAGGTGATGAAAAAAAAGACCCTGATAGCTCAAAGGCTACCACATCTACTTCTCTGAGTGCATTTATATAGCACTGAATGCCCTTGATCTGTCCTCTGATTTCCAACAGGGCAATTTCTTTCCTTTTGCTTCAAGCAGAGTTAACCTCTGCTCCTTCCTCCTTTCTCCACCTCTGTGCCTCTTTCTCAAACACTAATTTGCTGCATGTAGAGCCCTAACACGACAAGCATCTCTGGCAGCAGTGACGGGAGCTCATCAGTGACGTATGCGATCGCGAAGCATCCATACTCCACCGCCACCATTTTTGTCTTCACTACGCCACAGCTAGAGACGGCAGAGCAAGCAGGAGAACCCGGCTCGGCGTCACGTGACCGTGTACTACGTGTCCAGCGCGCGCGCGTACGACTCCCTTCCCCCCACCTTTAAGTCCACATCATACACAGCAATATATCGGCAAATGAACACATGCTCTGCATTCTAATGACATGCTGTTTCTCCAGTGCAATCATCCGTGCACACACAAAAGCACCTATAAGGGGAATGCACAGTGTGCTGCAGTCTCCTATTGGGCGGTTTTCATGCTAGACACCAGCACTCAAGTCTCAATGCAAAACAAGAGAAAGGCAAGAAATTGGTAAATATTCATGCACACAACCTAGGACATATGCTACTAGCACACACACTGCTGCATGTGTAGGTAATATAATGTTCAAAGATCCAACAGTGATTTCCACTTCCTGTGTTTTGACACAAATATTTTCCCTCACATGCTACATGCTGTATGCAATCAGCATCAAACAGCAGGTGCACATATAACACGTACACACAATTTAATGAGTGTCCAGACACAAGACCTTTATGAAAAACAGAGACATGCACATACTATAAAGTGAGCAGGTAGCTATACTCATGCACATTGCAAACATGCTTAACAAGTTTAAGCTTGATGCTGGTGATGTACTGCTGACACAACAGGCTTCATCTTCATTGACAAAGCCATCTTTCTGGTAACTTTAAGAGTGCGATTACGAGGTTAAAGAGAACGGAAAGGATGAGTTACAAGAAAGAGTCCCTGCTGTGTTTAATGTAACTCAATTTTGCAAAAAAACAAAAAAACAACCCCAAACCCTCCAGCTCAATAGAGAAGTGGCCTCAAATTACATAGATTGATGTCACTCTGTGAACCAGCATTTGCTGTTTGTCTGATAAGTGAAATCTGCTTTGGATGGAATTAAATCAACTGAGTAACACTGCATAAATTGAGAGCCCCAATGTGTTTGAGTGTGTGTGCGGCAGCAACAGGAGGAGAGTGCGTCTGATGTGGCAGTTAATGTGTCTGTTGAGCTCTCCCCCACTCTGCCGATGGTAGGCCTGAATTACGGAGTGAGTGAGGTAGGAAAAGGGCAAAATCTAATTAAAGCTGAAATTTATGGCCCTGTCAAAGCACATCACATTTACTAAAGCAGACATGCACATACACACACTTAACAAAGCATGCCCACAAGGGTACAAGGGGCTGTCAGAAGAGCCAATCGTGACTAATAGTTATACTTCTCTCATGGGGATTCATGGAGATTTACTGCAGGAGGAGGCTTCTCTGGACTACACATCCAATGCATGAGCACATGCACCAATAGCACTGAATATCGCATCTTATAGATGCCTATAATTACAACCTCAGCTCAGTCTTTTGAACAAAGTGTTCACGTTACCTACTCAGGCTATTAGCTAAAGATTTAGCTTGGCATGCTTACAAATAATAATGATAATAATAATAATGATAATAATAACAGAGAATGTGTTAAGAATTCAATGTAAAACATGGATTGACATGAAGTCACGCTGGATAATAAATGGATTTCACCCTGCCAGCTCTGCGGTACAAAGCCTTTGTAATGACTGATGGAGGCGAAGTGGGAACAGAGCAGCCTTTAAATGTCTGAAATGGCAAATCTGGCCTCAAACCGTGACATGGTTGATGTGTGTGGAGGTGGGGCGGTTAGCTAATAATGCTGTGCTGGATTAATGTAACAATATCCACCCTCTATAATGCTAATTGTGTGACACAGACTGAACAGCGGATGTCTGCACGAGCACTATGGTTGACAGGAAAGAGTGAAACGGGTGAGTTTATTTCCACTTCCAATCTCTAGCAGTGAGTCATTGGTAACCTTACTTTTACAAAGCAACGAATTAGCACTTAGCTGACCTGAGTGTACCTGAGATATCAGCTTAACAGATGCATTTTTAAAATTTCTTTCAACTGGAACAGGAGGCTAATAACAACGATTAGCTAACCTGTTACTAAATTCAAGCAAAATTCAATTTTAGAAAAGCGGAAAAAAAACATTTTAGCCATTGGATGAAATTTTAAAAAGTAAAGAAGAGGCGGGATACGTGCAACTGTGTTGCGAGTCTTGATAATAAATCGCAGAGGTGGGACCAAGTCATTGTTTTGCAAGTCTCAAGTAAGTCTCAAGTCTTTATCCTCAAGTCTCAAGTCAAGTCTCAAGTAATGTCAGGCAAGTCAGAGTCGAGTCTCAAGTCACTGGTGTAAAAGTCCGAGTCAAGTCACAAGTCTGAAACTTTGAATTTCAAGTCCTTTCGAGTCTTTAAAAAAAGAAAAGAAAAAATAATGTTGCAGTTATGCTAAATGTAAATATTAGACCATGTAATTTTAAAATCTGTGTTTTTCTCAACACATGACAAAATAGTGAACTTAGAAAATATACACAAATTGTGAAATTGCACCTCTTTAAAATGCAGCTCAATTAAACCTAGCTCCAAGAATAATTTTCACCGACAGTTCTGAGATAAGCTGCATGTCATTCTTGGATGCGGTTGTAGGACCAGCTTTAAAATCGCATGACAAAAATATCATACACATTAAAAAAAACTGTATCACCAACGTAGCCTGGACAACATTTGCTAGTTAGATGAAGTCAGCTATCTCATCTTAGCATATTTATATGCATATTTATAATCATACGGTTCTTGGAGTGAGCGCATACGATCATGAAGTTTAGTAACTTCAGGTCACTGCAACAAGCCCAGGTACAGTTTACCGACGGATGGGTGCAGGACCTTGAAATGCACCGTGTAGAAAGTAAAGACCATCGTACGTATCATAAGTTTACCAGTCTCACAAATCGTCGTCATAAATACACATTCCTTAACCGTTTATTAATAGGACCTTTGAGCTCAACGGTAATTAATTAGTAGTGGAAATAATTTCTGGTACCCATCACAGAAATGTAGCAGTGACAATAATATTGTATGCTGTAATCGTACTGGGCAATTAGTGATACAAAACAACTGTTTTATCCTGTGAATAAAAGTATATGTTTTTGTCAATGTACCATAATAACAGAAGCGAAACGCAATATTGTGTCAGGACAATTCACTATTTATGCACAATAAATAAAGGAGCATAGCGCGACAATTTCTGTTCAGCGCCAGACTTGCTTGTAACCTATATCACTAATTATGTTATGAAAATGACGTATTAACTACTAAAAAACACTGACCTTCGTGTAAATGCTTGGAGCAGACTAACCTGTGAGCTGGAGGGTTCTGGGACG
Organism: Diplotaxodon limnothrissa; assembly: GCF_057381915.1. Lineage (NCBI taxonomy): Eukaryota > Metazoa > Chordata > Actinopteri > Cichliformes > Cichlidae > Diplotaxodon > Diplotaxodon limnothrissa. The sequence continues at coordinate 8,380,921 of NC_140599.1, read as the reverse complement.
TTATATTTGATCTTTGAATGGCTGCGATCCAGGCCATCCGTCGCGTCTTTGTTACTTCGGAAACATGGCTCGAACAATTTCTCTTCAACGACGTAATCCGATAACAACCGATCTCTTTACTCGTCGGCTTCTCGTGGCTGTCATGCGACCGGCTATTGCAGTTAATAATACAACGGCTTCTTGACATTTTTGTGTTTCTTTTTATCGCTGTATAACTGATTTTAATTGAAAGCCTGCGTGCGCTAGTACCGCTTGCCACGAGTTCCCAGAATCCTTTGCGGTTCTACCCGTGAATGACGTCACATTTTCAATCTCTATATAATATGCATGTTAAATTTTATATTTGGGGTAAAATATCAAGTCTTTTCAAGTAAACCGGTTCAAGTCCAATTCAAGTCCCAAGTCATTGGTGTAAAAGTCCAAGTCAAGTCACAAGTCTTAGAACATTTTTTCAAGTCAAGTCTAAAGTCATAAAATTAATGACTCGAGTCTGACTCGAGTCCAAGTCATGTGACTCGAGTCCACACCTCTGATAAATCGTTCGCCCATAGTTTGGGCACTTTACAGTGTCCCAGCTAGCAACACACAATCCCACAAAGACAATAATCTGAGAAGGATCGGGCAGTGTAAGCGAGTAAATAAAAATCATCCAGCATCTAATAATCATCAGTCAGTGCCCAATAATTAATAAATGTTAAATTCATAGTTAATTCGCTTTTACTATTACCAATCAATAAATTCTATATAATGTTATGTTTGGTGCCCAATAAAAGGAGGGAACGACAAGATTCGGATTACTTTGGGACATATAACATTGTCTGTGCTGTGTATTGATATACTCTGTGTTTGTTGTTGGTTTGTGATAAAGGTTTCATTATTCATCAGTGAGCCTGACCTCACACCCAGGCCACGAAACACTAGCTGGTTAGTCAAAGCTGCTGGCGTGTTAGAGATACCCACAAGGCGTTAGTCCTGTGATCAGTGTGTCAATTTACTGTTTATTATTCATGGGGTATATAGAGTGTTACAGATTTCTAAAGCTAATGTAAAATTATTATTACATGTTTTAAAGTGTTATGTGATGCACAACTAAAACACCTGCGAGTGAGTTTCATCTGCATAGATAAATTGCTGATTAAACACTGGTAATGAACTAACTACTGAATACAGCCCTAACCCTGATAGTGCTCATGTGTGTTTAATGGTTTTATATTTACAAGGAGTGGAGACTGATGCACAATGGTGGGACGTGACGGAGCCGGTCGGTATAACAGAAATGAAATCATCAGAGCAGTTCATAAACACTGCACATGAGTATTGTGCACCGCAATATAGATTATCAAAGTGCCCTTGTGTAACTCGTTTTAATAAGATGTTTGTACATCAACCATTGCATAAAGCTGTAATCTGAGTGTAATCTCCTCAATCCAACTGTTACCTGTGGCACAGGGAGAGTGAGAGAATGGACGGGGGTGGGGGTGGGGAGGATCTAAAACACTTTGCGGGTCAGGTGGGAGAAAGTGGTTGGCAAACCAGTGTGTGCTGGGAAGGAAAATGTTAGTATAGTGAATAGTATTAATACAATATATAACATACTGTCAGTGATTTAACAGGGGAGCTAGCTACAAACAAAATCGAGCTTTCCTCGGTCATATAAGGACCATCTTCGGGAGCGGGTATAGCTCACCGTAAGGCTATTATGGCTCTGCACTTTCTCCCAGCTTTCTTGTCTTCCCTCTGCTGTCCAATATAAAGAAAAGGCTTTAAAAAGGCTGTCTTCCATTCTGTTACAGCAGCAGATGTGTGTCTGAAAAGCATTTTTAATGTCAGCAATTATGATATTTGACTGTTTATAATTCCTTAATTTGCTATTGAAGAAACGTAATAAAGAGGTTTATCTGGATCATTCAGGTAAGGAAATCCAATGAAGTTGATTCTGTTCATCTGGATGTTGAGTGAACAGACCCTTCTGCTGTTGAGGAAGCAGCTTAGCTGGTCTTTCTTGTTATTAACCTTTCTAAATATACTGTTACCGCCGTCATGTTAGCACAAAGTTGCAAAAAGCAGTGGGCTAGCTTAGCCTAGCCTAAAGAATATGAGAAAGAAACATCTAACCCCGACCTGATCTAATGCTTTCTAAGCCCACTAAGCACTTTGTGTCTAGTTTGAACTCTTTTAAGATGCTATTTTTGGACACTTGCTTTTTGGGTGGATTAAAAACATGTTATAACAAGATACTGTAATTAGTGAACTTCAGAGGAGTTAGTGGCCAAGAATGGTTATTACCTCTAAACTGAGCTAGGCTAGCTATTTACTTCCTTTTAATTTGATATCTTTCCAATTTACTATTTTCTGAAATGTCCAACTTTTAGCATCTTCCTGTGAATGCTTACATGGTCAATCTCTCAGAGGCTATTTGTTTACTCCAAATAGTGCAATCTCTTTGAGATGGTGTTTCGAACTCAACAATGGGTCTACACACAGACATACCAACAAGATGACATAACACGACAGGGAAAAAAAGGAGGCTTTGCATGAACAAAACAAACAAAGTCAAAGACGAGGCAGAAGGATCAGCTATTCAAAGAGCAGCTTGAGTCCCAAAGGCTCCTCTGCCCAATCATGATCATCGCGGCGTCAGACAAAGGCCTCCTTCAGCCTCCTCGCTTGGTCTGTTGCCAAGTCACCTCAGGATTCGGCACCATGCATACAGCGTGACTCAGGTGAGGAACACATGTTGATCTGATTTCCACATAAACATAGTGTCACAGCACACACTGCCACACAGAAAGAGCGCAAAAATAAATAAATAAATAAATAAATAAATAAAAAAACACCCCCAGAAAAATATCTTGTTCTTCGTTTCATCTTCCCAACGCTCATCCTCCTCTCTCTAAATCCCTCCCCAAACTTGTTTTATTAATAATGCTGTATAATGATGAAAGCCTGCAAGGCATTACTCTAAGGCTTGTTCTGACATTGCCTCGTTGCTGGCCTACTTATGCCCGGCCCCTGTGAGCCTGTATGTGGGGGACCATTGTCCCCGATTCCCCCAGGGTGCTCTTTCTTAAACAGCGCCCTCTTTGAACCTGTAGCCAAGTGAAAGCCTTTTGAACTAACTGCTTCTCACTTGGCACTGAAGAGATTTGTAGTGCTTAGCTCAGTCCCTGCAACTCTTATCAGTTTGGTCATATAGTTGCATTTGCAGCTGTTCTGAAGCAAATTTTGAAATTTGGTAGCAGTTTTCAAAAGGAAGAAAAGAACACTGAACATTTTTGCCTGGAGGAGTCTGCGTCTGCGTTATAGATAGCAGCCTGTGCTATCTACAAACGCACAGAAAGTATCTTTGTGTGTGCTTGTATGTGTAAACAGATTCACACACTTGAGCACGGCTGAGGCTTCAATCCAACGCAAATGTCACACCTACCTGGTTGTCTTGGAAACGGGGGGCTTATCAGGTTTGGGTGAGGCAACAGAGCCGGGCTTGGTGGAGGCAGGCTTGGGAGCTGGAGACAGGACAGGAGAGCAGAGGAGGGGAAAAAAGCAAAAAAAAGAAAAAGAAAAAGACAGCAGTGTAAAACAATAAGAACATTATTATATGCTGTAGTAAAGAAGTTTATAATAATAATAATTTTCCTCAGATATAGGTCAGGCAGACAGCTTTTATCCAGTGTGTCACAAGGATCTAGGGCAAAAACATTTATAGTTTAGCAGGAGTCACTGTAGCATGTCTAATATGTGAGCTGAATTCATCTGACGAGCAGCTATATGCATATCATCACATTACAATGAGCACTCCTCATTAGAGCTTTGAAAACATTTGCTAGAATGCTAGAATTATATTTGTCTTTTCACGCTGATCTTGATGACATTTTCACCAACCTGGGGGCTTTTTAGCTGCTGCTGCTGCAGCGGTATTGGATTTGACACCATTAGCATTTGTGGATGGGGTCTTTTTGGCTGCTGTCGTTCCGGTGGTTGACTTTGCGCCGTTGGTGGCAGGAGCGGCCCCTGTGGCTTTCTTCTCAGACACTTTAGCCAATGTTTTGGAGGCTGGGGCGCCGGCAGTTCCTGTTGGTTTTTTCGACGAAGCTGAGGTCAGGGTGCTCTTTTTGTCCGCTGCAGGCGTGGTCTTCTTAGCAACACCGTTGGTCTGAGGTTTGGACACACCATTTGCGACGCGGCTCTGCGATGTGTTGGGCCGTGAGCCGGTTGCAGCCTTGCTTTGAGTGGTGTTGCCGGGTTTCGTCTTGGTCGCGGTCTTGTTGGTACTCTTGGCTTTGGGGTCTCCCGAGGTCTTGTTGTTGGTCTTGGCAGCTGGGGTTTCCTTGGCCTGGTCTCCCTGTGGTTTTTCCTGATCTCCTTCACCCCCCAGCTGCTGTGGCATCACCTCTGCCACCCCGCTGGCTGCCTGATTGGGCTCCTGGTCCCCGGGTGGTGCGCCATCATTCACGGGATTGGATTCCAATGTTTCCATTGGCTCCAGCGCTGCCGTGGCAACCCCATCCGGCTTCATCTCCCCTCGAATGGCCGTGGTCTGACACTGCAAGGCAGGGCTGACTGGGGTAAGTTGCGCGGGACGGCCACAGGTCAAGATGCGTTCTGCAGATGTTAAGGGTTAGTCTGGAAGGAGAGAATACACAGAGAAGCTCAGTTAGTCAGCAGCAAGACCAGACATGAAAAGCTCTCGCTGCTATCAATAGATGGAGGCCCAGGAATGTTGGTACCCTCAGGAATCAGATAAAGGATAAGCTTATATCTTCTAAGAGCTTCAGCACCACACATTCAGAAATACTTTTACATAAGTATCAGAGAGGTGGAATAAAACTGTAAATGTGCAGAAATAGAACAGTATGTCTCATTAAAGTATATAAGGGGGGACTAAACTTCTACAGAATATGAAAAACAGACAAAATTAGTACCAACTAATAGCAAAATGTGCATGAAGTCTCAGGAGTTATAGAGGGAAGGACAGAACAACATGTTTACTGCAGAAACAACACATTCTACTAATAGCCTTCATTCATTTCAAAGGCAGCTGCACTGCAGTTGCAAACGGTCCCCTCTGTGGCACGAAAAAGCTCAGTGACACACTTGGCCAGTGTTGCTGTGATGGTTTTTTCTTACTGCAAAAGACATCAAAGTCACTAGTGTGGAAGACTAGTTTTCTAGGATAGTACATTTAAGGGAGTGCAAAAAAAAGTTTATCATGCAGATTTGCATGCACACACACAAATGTACAAGCCACCTGCAATAAATGTTAGGACAGTCAGCTTTTATAATGGAGGAGAAAAGTCAACACAGCCTGCTTCCCGCTACCGGGCTAAAATGGTTATAAAAAGAAAAGTAGCACGAGGTGGGAGAAAGACTTGGATGTGTTTGCTAACTGGGTCAAGGCAAGTACAATAAACCCAATAAGCCCAAAGGCAGGCGGCAGTTTGACTGATGGTATGCAAACAGAGCAGTCTAAGACATAAATGAACATGAAGCATATGAGGCCTGAAAAAGGTCACAATCTACAATAAAATAGGTCCACATATCTAGTTTTTCCCCTGCTACTTTTGCAGGGATGGATCAGCAGAAAAGGACAGACCTTCACAAGTTTAAGAGCGGGGTGGGTTGGGAAAAGCAGGAAACTGGCCTGCTGAAGTTTACAAACAGAGCAAGGAGCCGGCTGCGAGGAAGGCTAAGCAGTGAGACAAACGCTTAGGCAATACAGAGGCCGGCCCAGAGGAAGAGGCTTGGCCTGTAGAGCATGGGAACAGAAAGAGAAGGTGGGAGAGAGAAAGGGAGAAAAGAGATGGGGAGAAAAGAAAAAAAACGCAAGACAAAATGAGATCACTATTGGCTTATGTTTGCTGGTATGACGTTAGGACCCAGACATCAGTAGTCATCCCAGTTTCCACTGATCTAAACTTGTATGCGCACACTCACTCTCCTATTTCGAGACGAGAGGACAGACTTCATCTTTATGCCGATGGCTTCCTGGAACAATTCCCTCACTCACTTCATATTTCCTTCCCTCATCTTCGGTCATCCACTACTCATCCCCTAAACTCAATCTCAAATGTCAAAAGGCCTTCTTTCTTTCTCTATTGATCCTTCCTTTCTCCCAACCATACCCCCCATCCACCCACTCCCCTTCAATTTCCTTCCTCCCCCCCAACTGCTCCCTCTCTCCCTCCATCCCCTCTGTTCTCTGTTTGGTTTTGCACAGATGGCCGGAGCAGCTGAGCAAGGCCAGAGGGGGAAGGAGAAAAGGATCCGTGTATCCCAAACAACACATAAGAACAGATACACACAGCTAGTGCAACAGGCCACTGCTCAAAACAAGCAAACAGGCTGAGAGGGAGCTGACGGGTAGCTGCTGGGAGGGACTCATGGTCACAGGAAGGTTTTTAAATGCCACGAAATGTGGGTGGTTGGTCACAGATTTTACCAGAAGGGCAGGGTGGGTGATGAACAGGGAACGGAGCAAGGTCTGAAGCAAAAGATTTGGGTTTCATCATCTGCACTTGTCTTATTCAACATTTTAGGAAAAACCCTAATCTGCTTTTTTTGCCTAAGATTAGATTTTAGGGATGATTCATAAAAGTGGATGTGGATGTGCAGTATTCAAATGCCAGGCTAAGAGTTTTTGGGTTTTTTTTGCAAAGCTGACAGAGCAGACTGGCTGCAAGATCCAGTTAGATAGTCAGAGTTATGCTACATGGCGGTTGGGGGGTCAAGCCATGAACAACATATTTGCAAACGTGTGCAATAAACTTGTGATCTTGTTGCCTCTGAAATGGTTGCTTTGAAGACGGGGACCAGGCCTGTAACCACTCATAGTTGGCTTCCATCTTCAAAGTGACTTTGGTACGTCAAGATGGCAATAAGACAACAAAAAGACAGAAAAGCCAGTCTGCTATCAGTTTACAATTGAACGGAGTCAAGCGGACACAATCTGTTTGCAATAATATGGTGATAACTGTGTTAAATCAGCAAAAATTGCAAATCCTTTCTCATCTGCATATACAATCTTTCTCATTTAAAACTTTTATTCAGACTCCAGCAAGAACTCTATAGATTTGAAACAGAAATCCCACCACAAATAGAGTCTGCATAAAAAATATATGTGCTTGGCAACCTTGCTTTATAGTCAGTGTACAACACAACAAGTTGGCAACCAGTTTCCAGTTGTTCCGCTCATAGCCACAGACTGTGCCAAAACAGATTGCAATATGTTGTTAATATGTCTGTGTTAATAATTAAGTCAGGTGACCGGTGGAATTTCCTTACAACCAAAAGTGGTATTAGGGGCGTCGAACTGTAAACTTCTGGGCACCTAACATCTATTTTTTTGAAGAAACAACCATCTGATGTTATTTATTCTAAATCCTGCTCCACCAGGTGAAAAGTTTTCTATAGCAATATAACGTGTGGGGCTAAGAGTAGCAAGACAATACACTTTGCACTGAACACTTCCACATTTTGTTCAACAACAAAACAAAACCTCATTCAAGTTTTCCCACTTCTAACCTTGGGCAGTTCCTTTGTTAACAGAAAGCCATGTGATCAGCTTTGTATATCTAGAGTTTCATTACCCAAACGTCAAGGCTTCATTTCAGAGTTAAGTCCATGAGTAAGTACAGAGCTAAAGTAGTCACAGCTAGTTTAGATATATCTGACAAAACAACCAGACATATCAAAGACAAGTGAATGTTTAAGTCTTCAGGTAATGACACCAGGTTCATTATTAAATTGTTATATGAGAGCAGTTATTTTAGACCATTTTATTTTCAATTTAAGATTGTAGGTGACCTACAACATGACATACTACACGAAGAATCAGCAAGAAAACACTCCCTAGTAACAATTTTAGTAACAAAGTAACAAAATATTTGTTTAAAAAAAGTAAAAGACAAAAGCCTGTGTATAAAAAAAATCAGTTCAATTCAAATTGAGTTCTAGTCAGCCACCTCAAGGTATATTGGGAGGTAAAGATCCTAAATAATACAGAAAACATCCCAACAAACAGATGACCTGCTATGAGCAAGCACTTGGCAAAAGTGGGAAGGAAAAACTCCCTTTTAACAGGAAGAAACGTCCAACAGAACCAGACTCGGGAAGGGTTACGATGCTCGGCCACTTGGGTTACGGTGAAGGAGAAATGACCCCAAGAGTGCAAATCAGCAAAAAACATCCAATCATAAACTTAAAATGAGATCCAGACCGATACATCTTTAGGCGAATATCAGCCTACTAAAAGATAATGATATCAGAATTTTTCACCTACAAAATTGGTGAAGATATTTTCTCCAAAATATAGTCAGGCTCTAATTAAAATTGTCACTCTTGGCTCACTAATGACAGATGAGAAATATATAAAACATAAAGGGACAGAAGAAACATATTGTAAAAACAATAAGCCACAATGCAGGATCTTGACACTCTAATCCCTTTAGCATTTTATTCAAACTCACCACCCTGGTACTCCTTAATCTTTAATACAAATCTGGAATAGCTATTAACACTGTGACCTAACGTGACACCAAAGTGAACCAGGAAATAAGACTGTATCTAATCACTACTCCCTCCTCCTCTCTGTTTCTCAGACTCTGGTGTGCAGTTTATGTTTGGCTGCCGCTCTTCCCACAGCAGACTACAGCATCTGGCCATGATCTTCAATTCACTGCTCCTCTCCAAATTGTGTGTGCGTGTTATAGAGGGAGATAAATCCTGAGTGCATGTTCACAGCCACAGGAACATTTCTCTTTCTCCTGCAAGTTTCCAGATAGCTATGAGTACAATCTCACAGCTATCTGGCTCTTTGGCTCACACACCCTCCCTGCGTCATCAGGACCATCAGTCAATGGTAGGCATAAACAGGCTGGAAACCAATGCAAGAATGTATGTTTTCTCCCCCCATTCGCTCTCAGAGAAACTGACGGAGTGAGGCATCCAGGCCACATTAATACACTATCGTGATTCCAGAAGCTAAATAAACAGAACTGAAGTTTAAGAGTTCATGTTTAGTTTGCTGCCAAAATGAAATTGCCTCCTGGACCTTTAATACTCCAGTATCCTGTTAGTGTTTTGCTTTTTATTTGACCTGTCTTTTCATCAGCCTTTTCTTGCCACGTTCCTCCCCCTTAAACTCCTTGGCTTCAGTTTTTTCGGTTGTTTTTGGACTATTTTAAGAAATATGAACTCATTTATAAACTACAGTGTGCACTTTCCCATATTTAAGCCCTTGAGCTTAAACATTTCTGCTATACAGTCTTCCTCAATGTGTTCCAACAGCTTTACTATCCTAAATTTCAACCTTAATTAACATGTCTTTCCCAACTGAAACATCTTCATTGCACTAATGCTATTACAGGTTTTCATTAAGCCTAATTAAATTAAAAGCAGTTATAATTTTCCTGTTGCTGTGGGGGCAACATTTTAAAGGCTAAGCGTGATAAATGAGCATTTTCAGACCTTGTAAAATAATGTTACAAAACACTGGACAGCTGTTTTCTACAAGCTGGGTATAATAGTTGATTTCCATTCGGCGTGGTCCTTTTTTTATTTATCTACGGAGGATTTTATTAAGAACACCTCCTTTCCAACTTCATGCTTTACATTTCCTCCGATGACACACATTTGTACAGCTGTGAGGCATAATTCTGGCATTCTCTGAGCAGCCTTACTAAAGCAACTAGGAATTATTTTTTTTGTTTCACTGGCACTTTAACTATAGCAGCTGGAGATGGTTTTACATTCAGAGAGCTACAATGAGATTACAATAATCTCTCTTACATTATATAATGACGGACTTGCTTTTTCCCCTCCTGCAAACAGTGTAAGTCTTAAACCTATATCTTCTATGTTGAGTTTATCAGGTAGAGCATTCTCTAGGTAAAACTGCCCCTAACACTTGTGCTGCTGTGCCAAGAACCCACACCGTCTGTGAAATCTTACATAATACACAAGCAGGCATTTTTATCCCACATGGGACAGAATGTATTCAATGACCTGAGATGTAATGTCTTTAGATTTGAGACAGATGGCTTCGTCAGCTCCATTTCAAAAATGTTTCACATTAGACACAGTGCACTGTGTGAAATGTTTACACCATAAAACAGTTAAATCTGAGGAGACTTTCTGGTCAAACTACCTCAGAAGAAGCAGCTGCTTCTCAGCTGCCCTGACCTTCCATGGCCTGAGCAGCACACGAGTGCGGGCGAGGGATCTGCTGCAGAAGAACTACTTCCTTCACAAAGAGTGGGTTAGATCAGCTGCTGGCTGTGTCTAACTTTGTTTACATAAAAGGTTAATTTTTCTTATTTACCTAAATAAGGCATCTGTTACAATTGATAACAATATATACCCAAGGGAGATTTTGTTAGGTACACCTGTTCAGCTGCTGAGTAATCCAATCACATTGCAGCAACCAGCCGGCAGTTCTTTGGGTAAAAATGCCTCGTTGATGTCAGAGGTCAGAGGAGAATGGACAGACTGCTTTGAACTGACAGGAAGGCAGCAATAACTTAAATAACCACTTGTTATAAACAAGGTGAGCAGAAGAGCATCTCTGAACACATCGAGCTTTGAAGCAGATGGGCTACAGCAGCAGAAGACCACACCGGGTTAGAATATAACAGATTTAAACCAACAAATGCTCAAATGTAAAGACTAAACAAGGAAACAAGGATGAGTCTTTTTAAAGGGTTAATTTAGCTGCTTGGCTTGTTGCACTTGTGACCCTTTTTCATCAGTGCTGAAACAACAGCTCCTCTGAAGAAACAAATATGCAGTGAAGCAGGGATGTTAAATCCATTTTACACGGTGGGCCACATCCTGGCTGAACTCCCCTTTCTGTCAGTGTAAAGAAATCTAACTACACATTTAGCTGAGATGTCTTAATATAAGAAAAAGATGTCATCTCAACAGTGTTTCTTAGTTTCTCGACATGAAAAGAAACAGTGCTGCAGTAAATGAAAGAAATGTGACTTCAGCTGTAAGAAATGAATGTGTAAAATTACAGAAACAGATGAAGAGAAAGCTGAAAATGTCCTATTGGGGTTTTGTTTTTTTACAGTTAACCAAAAAAGGTTAAGAGTTAAGTTAACAGCTGCCGACAGAGGATGAACATACATCTCCACCCTCTATGTCTGAGTGATTATCTCACAGCAAACATTAAATGTCCACCCTCTGTGTTTTCAGCATTGTTGACTTTGTAAAAATGTGATTGTCGGCCTCTGCAGTGGGTCATATGCTCGCAGCGTCCAAGTGGCGTCCTACACCGAATTCCCTGCGAGCCTCAATGATGAGCTGCGCAGTAACTGAGAACAAAAGAAACCCACACAAATACAAAGACAAATGCACTGGTTCAAGCGTGGAATCAGCAAAGACCAAAAATGGACTCCTTTTTTTCCCTCCCTCCCATCGTCACCCTCACACACACACAGCTCACATTCTTTGTGTGATAACCATTCACTGGACGAGAGGCGGGGTCCACCCTGGCCGTCCATCACATACAGGCGGTGTGATAACCCCTGTGTCAGATTCATGGCCATGTTTAAAGTTCAGCTACTACAGTCCAAAATCCCTCATATAGTTTTCTGTGTACTGCGAGTGTGTGTGTGTATATAAACACAGAATGTTGCCAACGCTGTTATCAGCTGGTGTTTTTGAAGCTGATCTCGTTTTTGGGGCCTTGTGTCTACACCCAGCCTCTTGCAAGTTTGCCTTCATGCAAACTGTGATATTTGTTTATGTTGTTTATTTGGTTTTTTTATTACACTTAATAAGCCTTAAGCTCATGATGGGCCAGCCAGCTCTGCAAGGTGAGATCATCCTCCTAGGCATCATCCCTTCCTAATTCCCACACTGGGACATAAACAAAACGTGTGTGTGAGGGTGTGCGTATATGTGTGTGTTCTCACTTGTGCGTGTATCCCAGCCACACTACAGTGTTTAGACCAAAGCTGTCAGTACTGGAAGGCATCCAACTCTGCTGAGGGATCGAAGCTTTTCTGACTGTCTAGACACAAAAATGGCATTTGTGAATAATCAGGTCATCAGCATAGTTAAACGGAAACCCGGTATTTCAACCCCACCCCCCACCCCTATCTTTGTGCTTTTTTTCCATCGACTACGATCTACTACAGTGTGTATGTGTGTATATATCAGCTGTGCTTATTGGGAACACAGCAGCTTACATTTAAAGACTGAAGAGGGAAAGAGAGAGATGTTCTTAATCACAGCAGGGTTGCTTTGATTCATTATGCAGATTAAAATTAATAAGATGCAGCGTCGCTTATAAGCTAAATGATAAGCGAATGTCAACTGTGCTCCAGCACTGTGGTCTGCCTTCACATCTAATTGCAGACTTTTGGCCTATTCTACACAAAAAGACTAAAATCAAAGTGTGACACCCCCACCCACACCCACCCCCTTCCCCATCCCACCTTTACCAAAGCCGACCAACTGCCCGAGAGCGTGTATGAGTAGCTGTGGTGGAAAGACAAGTCTGCTTTCACAGTGCACAACTGTGTACACACACATATGCATTCTGTGAGCCTTCTTCTCTCCTCGGGGTGTACTCTAAATAGTAGTCAAAGGGAGGGATTGTGGGGGGAGGAAGCAGTGATGGTGATGAGTGCAGTGGGGGTGGGGTAGGGGAGACACAAGAAAAGATGCAAGAAGAAAAAGCGAGCTTGTGTGGATGATGTAGCACGCTGCTAACGCTGACACGCACTTGCCTGAGCTTGATGGAATCATTCGAGGCATAACTGATGTCTCTTTAAGAGGATAGATGGTTCAAGCTGTAATCTATGTGATTAATCAATCTTTTAATTTATTTCATTTTTAGCATTTACTTTCTCTATGAAGATGAATATAATTTCAGTATCTTTGCTTTATGCCGCTTACTTAACTTTATGTTTAGAACAGCCTAAAGAGCGGTAAGAGAACTATTAGTCAAAGATTTGGAGAAAGTAGAAAACAATCAATGAAATCTGCAGTTTTTATGTTTAGTAACTATTAAATTATTGTGAATTATGGTCTCAGCATTAACCAAAATAATCCTCAATGTGATTTTGGTGGCAAAGCAAAGCAGCTCTGGTGAGCAGTGAGAGGACGGGACATTGGTGGGTCAGGGCTAGTTTTTAATGAGCATACGGTGGCCTTTGACCCTGGATTTGACCTGCTTTTATCTCCATAAACACAAGATAAAGGAGAGTGCTGTGTGCTCTTTAACACCCCTCCTGCCTCTGCCAACTGCAGATTTACTGTTGCATTTATAAAATCAAGTAAATTCATATTCATATTTTCAATGATGCCACACAGTTTGGCTGTCAATCTAACGTTGTCTTCTGTTCTGCATTTCACATTCAATGGCATAAAAGCTCCAAACTTCTGTCTTCAAAGCGCGCAAGTCTGCAGAGCTGCTTGAATAATTTACGGCTAACTTGCCTGCAGCCTCACTGCTCATGGGTGAGCGGGCTGATGCAGACTTGACGCAGCTTTACTTGTGACTGAGACCAGAAATTATCGAATGAGGTTGACCGTAGGCATGGAATTACGGTTACGTATAACTCCTGCTCTCTGAAAAAACAAAGAAGGGGGGGAGAATGACACATTCAAGATGCCACACGCTGGCACGGTGCCTCAGATTGTCCATTTAACCTAGTCTAAATTACAACAAGTAGCCTCAGTCAGCTCTCCATCCCCAATCACGAACACTGGGCTCCATTTACTGGATTTATCTTTGAAATGGATATTTGCATGATCCTCCATAAAACCCATGAATGTCTTTCTAGCTTTTCCAAACTTTTTTAGAAAACATTTTTTATACCATTCAAAGTTAAAATGGTTCAAGAGACTTAGGTTGTGTCTGTAGTAGAGTGTAGTTCTAAACTACAAATATGGAAAAAACAAATCTCCAATAATCAGCTGCCTCTCCAGTAAGCCTCTGATCCTGCAGGTGTACCACAGTCCAGGACTGCAGCTGGAGACAGCGGTCTCCGTTTTGCTCTGCAGTCTTGGTAAGCTCAGTGTAGGGACACGTGAACAAGTTCTCCACCTGCTGCAGGTTCTCTAATGGAGTGGCCACTAAGCTCTTGAGGACTACCACTGCCACCTGCGGCCCAGGACAATGTACTTGGAATCTGACCAGGGGAGACTATCTGGAGCGGCGCCTTGAATGACACAGAGGATCGCCACAACAGAGACTGCTCAGCCAAGAGGGGATAACTACTGGGTAGAAGCGAATGAAGATTCAAAAAAAGAGCGTGGCCATTCTTTTGCTTGCAAGAAAAATACTAAAGTGAATCTGCAAATATATCTGGGCTTATATGTGTGGGTAACACTGGTATATGTTTCTTTGTTGAAAAAAATAATAATAATGCAAAATAAGAGGTAGAAGAACTCATTTATTAGTGGGATACAAATCACACCAGCCTTTATTTGAGTCCTCATAAGACAGGGATTCAATTGTGTACAAATAAAGCCCTGATACAGAATGTGGGTTTAAGATATGGAGAAGAGCAAATACATAGCAATGATGCTGAGGAGGCTGGCAGCGATGCACATCAGAGACATCTGACTGCTGAATGTTTCATCAACTCTCAGCCATGTCTTGGCAGAGTACTAACAACAGCAGCATCAGTCACTGATTCAGACCCAGAGATGAGATATTTCCTTAATTATACACTAACAGGTACTCTATAGTATCCTTTATGACTATAACTCAGTTGGCACACGGAAGTTAAAGTTTATATCACTTCATCGCTGCAGCCACAGACTCACGCCTGTGCCACTTAGTGGGCTGGTTTTGTTGCATGTGACTGCCTCTTCCGCAGCTTCAGCACTGAACATAATGGCTGGCAGCTCATCCATGAGATAAGAGACTGATTAATACCAAACAAATCCCCATGTGCATGATGAGGATGTGCATAAGGATGAAGGAAATAAACTGATAGGTATGCGATGTAGTGGCTGCGTGACACGCCGATAAATCCAGCTAGATGGCTGTGAGTGGCGCCGCTACCTTAATGCTAATCGCAGCTTTCTCTCTCCCCCCCCCTCCCCCCTCAAACACCCCCAACATGAGGTCAGGAAAACCGCCTCTGTCCCACACACACAAATAAAGTGCAAACAAAGCCTGCCGCTCTCCATGGCATTCCCCACAGACCGTGGGAGGGATGAGTGAGCAGGGAGAGAGAGACAGAGTGAGGAGACAGCCAAACGGGAGGAGGGAGACACAGTGAGCTTCCAAAAAAGTCTTCTGCAAAGTGAGAAATCTGGCTGATAATGCAACTTTGTTTCTTTTTTAACTCCTCTCTTCTTTTAACATTTTTTGTATTCCCAAAACTCCAAAACTAGATCACATTATATGTGTTTTGATTGTGATTGTCCAGCTGGTTGTGGACATTACAGGCTCTGTAACCCTTTATTCTATTTACCAACCTGTCACGGAACAAATTTATATCCTTGTCAGTGGTAAGTGCTTCAAATTTGACCCACTTAACATCTCCAACATTTAGTTCCCTTGTACCTGCTACAAGTTGCTGACTTTCATTAGCATTTCATGGCAGCACTCTTACTCTTTTCCTGTGTGCACACAAGATCCAAGAGAGCACTATTATGCATTTTCCTTTTGATCTAAGAGTCGTGTACTTTACTACCTTAAGTCTGATTTATGTTGTAGCCTGGCATCTTTACGTTCCACTTTCCTTTGATGATGTTTACACCCTTGCTAGGCATTAAAATATCTAGCATTTTTCTCCCAGACATCACATGGAAAATGTACCCAAATGGATGGAAATACGATTAAAAGAGAAATATTTTAAGGACGTGGATGCCATCAGTTCTCCAGACCTACCTCTTATAGATGGCACGACCAAAGCGAACATAAACATCTACTGCCTTCTTTGCTCCTTGTCAAGTGAACTCCTTAATGGTGTATAGTATAGTCATTCCTACCGAATGATTTCCAGTTGTTCCCTGGGCTGCTCAGTAAGACAAAGTGAGGCATGAGAAATACCCTGCAAGTCTTTTTTCTACTTTTCTTGGCTGAGAGGGAACAGCAGATTGTGTGACAGTCACCTGGATCACAGAAACATGTGATCAGAAAGGCTGGCACTAATCCTTAGGACTCTTCAGGGGCACTAAGATTTTACAATGTCATCAAGTGAGCAACTGAATTAAGAGTTTACAAGCCTATAAAAATATTTTGTTAATGTTGTAAATGTGATAAAAAAAATATAATAACAACTACTGAACAATTTTAAAGCAAAGGGTAAAGAATAATAATGCGCACAATATGTCCATGCTGTATAGTAAAAAACCCCACCCACACCAAAGAAAAGAGATAAAACATATACACAGTATGCAAACACTTGAAGCCTTTGGTTTTCATAGTGTGGTGTGGTACAGGGAAACTCAGCACCCTGGGGACAGGAAGATTAACACATGACAGAGCTCATTAACCCTGGACAAAGAGAGATGCTAATCTTGAACAGTTAGCTTCAACTGTCCACAAACTGTCCACAGAAACAGAGAGAGGGGCAAGGAAGGCAGGCAAGAAAGAACAAGGAAGGAATATGAAGCAGTTAAAGGGGCCGTAGTATGTCCCAGAAAGTAGACAATACTGTGTGGAGCCAAGGCTAGAGGGGCAATCAGCCCCACAACAATAAGGGTGGAGACAGAGCCCAACTACAAACAACGGCCCCAATGGCGAAGGCCCTACTCCAGTCTGGCTAAGCTCCACCGCCTGCAGGGGCAACCAGCAGGGCAGCGCAGAGCTCCACTGTGTGGATATCGATCGCACAGGAGAAAGTGGGGAGCCAAGCAGGCAACTCCACAGATGGCCAGGGCAGTGAAGGAGACAGAAACAGACAGAGGAAGTGCATTAGTGAGGCAGGTTCCTCTGATGCTGTTAGCGCTTCCCCCTGGGAGATAAGAGAGATGTTGATGACATGGTTTTAGAGAGGACAGCTTTTAAAAAAAAAAAAAGAAAAGAAAAGAAAGACACAGAGAGAGACGGGGGACCTAACAGAGAATCTAAAGCTAATTTGTAACTTGAAGAGCTGCTGGATCATCTCCATAATGGGCCGTCTGCCCACAAACAAGCTCCTCTCAGGGGGTAAATGAGATCAGGCCAGCCCAGGACCAGCTGGTGGCTTGGATCAATGACACCAGATAGACCAGATACAGAGACAGGGGAAGAGACCAGAACCGAGGCATCTGGAGAGAAGGGCAGAAACGCTGCTGCCCAAGAGGCTCTGGTGCTCTCTTGAGATTCACAGAGGGGGGACACGGACATCCGCACGCAATGTACAACCGGAACGTCTCTGTCCTTAAGAGGATTATGCCGTCACGTTTTAAGTGGAACGTGGCACGTTCCAGATGGAATCTGATCTCTTGCAGGATGGCAGACAGGTTGCATAGTCAGGCTGATCTGCACCTACAAAATACATCCTTCTGAGAAGCACACATCTGGCCTTAAAACGGCACATCTGTCCAGGACAGAGACACTTATTTGAGCAATTCATAGGAAGTTGGTGATTTATGTTAGAGCAAAGAATGAAAAAGGCAAAGCAAGATTTATGTCAACAGGGTAAACTGATATGACTGAGAAATAAATTGGCTGTTACAGCTGCTTATGGTAAGCACCAGTGTCAGGCCCAAATGCCTATCATTCCTGTTGAGCCTGCGGTGAGGGTAGGCTGGCTAGACACTAATATAATCTTGACCAGTTTAGCCACAAACACACGGCAATGGCGATGTATGGACGACGACATTGACTCCATTATCTCAGAGCCAAAATTGTTAGAGGAGATTGGATGACTAAGGATAGAGCAACCATCAGTCTGGACCAATTTTTTAACTATATCGGTGACCAGATTGCACCAAAACGCGCAAAAAAAAAAAATCAAGGCGCCACAAACACAATGTGCAATGACAAATCTGGTCTTGAAGCCTAGCAACAGGGCTGTGAACCATGTCCATTATCCAGCCTCCCACCAGAGGAATTCAGAGAGCCCAAACACAGCAAATTACTGCAGCTGCTGGCAAATACAGTCTCAAAACCACGTCGCCAGTTGCCAACTGCATGCCCTGACAACTGCGACGCCACCAACCAAGGCTGCTATCAAGGCTAGAGCAGCTAGACGACAGCAAAGTCTATCTCTTCTTTGTCCTCACTGTGAAAATTCAATGCGGTGCCCGTGGCGGTTTCCTCAAACCTCAATCAGCCAGCAAACAAAAGGAAATGCAGCCAAACATACTGTTTCTGTTGGTGTTTTGATAATCTCCAAACAAGAAGCTATTGTGCAGCTGTTGCCATGGATTAAAAGAGAGCTGTGGGGCGATAGTGGTAATTTCTAATGAGGCCATAAAGTGCAAGGGCCATGGGTTCAGGCTGAAAAAAGCTCGATGACCAGAGGGCCAGTTTTGTCCTTGTCACTGCTGAGAAGTTCAGAGCTGGGGGGGTGTCATTCTGAGTCACACACCCACCAACACCAGGCCTTTGACTAAGGGCGAGCTGACACACAGGTCTATTAATGCAACAACCATCTCCCCCTCTCAAGACCGAGGCATGGGTCGAGAGGCCAGCTTAGGGCAAAATAGGTCATTAGAATTTAAATTGCCTTGAAACAAATTCTGATGAAAGAGCTTTTCTTTGAAAAAACTAAAACAGGTATGCATATTTCAGATATTTTAGGTATGTTTTGCACAGACAAATGCAGGGGGAGAGAAACAATTACTGCACAGTTTCTCTCAGTGAATCTGCAAGACCTAAGAAAGCATTTATAACATCCTTCTTTAAAAGATATGAGCTACAACCATTAAGTTAGCTAAGGAATCTCATTACCACATGGTTCCTGTTAATGGGGCTCTAGTATAAGTATGCTCATTCACAGTTCAAATTTATTTTGCTTTATTTATTTTTATTTATTTAGTTCATCCACTGTCTGAAAAAAGCTCTTTTAGCCATCTTCCCACTATCTTAAATGCAGATGTCTTTTGATTGGCTGCACCTGGCAAAACATAAGATGGGCGTGGTTTATTTGCCTGAGCATGACCATATTAGGACTACCTGCTCTCACTGACATCATACAAAGCCGAGAGTAGAAAAAAACAGTCTGAGACATTGTGATTAGTGTTACATATGGTGATTTTATCATTTAAAACTTTGGTCAGGTTTATTTTAAAGTGATTAAGTACAAATCTGAAGCAACTCTTCATTTCATTTAGTGGACACATAGTAGTAGTAGCGGTGCGGGCTATGGGAGACTATTTGAGACAGCGACACTTAGTCCTCGTGCACCGCTAACACTGTAGACACCCACACCCTTGATTCCAGCTCCAAAAGTAGACAAAAGACAGAGGGATAAATGTTAATTTTCTAAAAGATGCAATACAAACAAAGACAGAGAAGATACAACTAGAAAGAAAGTAGATAACTCCATCAGATATTTCCTAATTACAATGATCGGTTTCATTGTTTAGCTTCTGAAAAATCTCCCTCCGCACACACACACACAAACACAATGCCTCTGGCATTAATCTCCACCCTCCAAGTAATAATCTTTCTGAAACATCTTAAATAACTTCATAAAGCTGAGTGTGGTTTTCAATGGCAGATAAATTTAATTTCACATGATTGCATTAGGCTGCATGTCTGTCCTCCATTTGCCTGCCTCATCCCACTGACTCCATGAGTCAGCCATTCTCTCATCCACGCACCAGAGAGAGAACAAGGGGGGGCGGCAGACTCACGGATGGCTTAGCCCACCCCCTGACTTAAGAGTCCTGGAGGGTCTCCAAACCCCAAGCCTGAAAAGTGTCCGTATTAGTTGCCCTGGGATGGCGTTTCCTCACGGTCGATCGCTGCTCATTATTTGACCAAGCCGTGCCCCACCAAGGCCACAGAGCTCAAGACAATTTATGTCCCTTGTCTGAGCCACCGCTGGGGGAAAAGAATACACTTGTAGGCTGAGGATAAAGATTTTTAATGCTTGCATGTTTGCAGTTTATTAAACGCTCTTGGCAAGGCTTTGGGAACTGTCAGTGTTTTCTCCTCCCTATTGTTCAGCAGAGAGGGAGCTTAATCTGTCTTGCTGCACTCACTCACCCCCCCAAACAAAAAAAAGGAATCAGCGAGGGAGCCCCTCCAGCCTTATGCCACAATAGCTGATCACTTTTTGGAGACGAGGTGGTGGTGATGGTGGTGACATTAATCACCTCTGATTACATGCCAGCATGAGACTGTGCACAAACTCTCTCTGAGATTTACACTCTCCCTGCAGGATCTGCGCAGAGATTTGCTTTAACATGCTCCAAATACGCCCAAAGTTGGTCTGTTGAGTTAAAACGAAAGCTGCAAATTTATTAGCACGATATCTGCCAGCTTCTTTCCCCCCACTGAGACGGCTGAAACATTGCTCAGCAACTCACACTAGTTGGCTCATCACAGAACAATGGGCAACCGCGATGGAGGATGGAGAAGGAAGGAGAGGTCAGAAGAAGAGAAAGTTTAGAGGTTAAAAAGGTGGATAAACAGTCACACAGCGAGAGGAAACACTATGAAAATAAACAATAGCGTGGATTTAAAGGCATTTAGCTTTTTTTTCAGCTTTGGTCTAACAGGTCCTATGAGCACTTGAAGCTACCATGCAGCCTGCCACCGCCCCATCAAGCCCCTTTGCACGGGAATCAAAGTGACTGAAACGGAGCGGCTCGCCCTCAAAAATGATGAAGTGACACTAAAACAAACCCGTTTGTACATTTCCGACGCAAATCCAGTCACACAAAGAGCAAGCCGGATTCCACTGCGCTGCTTAGCGTTAATATAAAAAACACGAGTAATAACACAGTAAGCAGAGCAGACACTCCGTAACGGACGGCAGAAAATCATTTTAAATTGTGGCTTTTAATTAGCTAAACATGACTTATTGACTGACAATAGCATGCTAGCTAAAGCTAAAGAAATCTCGACCTTACCGGTTAGTGCAGCGACGAGCTAGCAAAATCCTCTCCAGCTACGCCCAAGTGTTAGCCGGTACACCCAGACTGGATCCTCGAGTCCGGCAAAAAATAACGACAGAAAGTGAGGATGGGAATTAAAAACGAAACCGGGAATGAGGGGCGGGAGAGCTGAGCAAATAGAGCCGAGACGTCAGACAAAAAAAAACTTCTAGGTCTCAAGCGTCGTTTTTCACAAGTGATGCGCGTTCCCTGAAAGGAAGAAAGGAGGAGAATGAGGCTTTGCTCCTCTCACACACACACGATAGTAGACCGGTGAACGGATGGATGGACAGGCTGAGGAGAAGGCTGACGCCGCCTTCAGGTACCCCTGGAAAAAGTGGGAATTGGGAAAGGTTTCCGTATGAGAGACCCGCTATAAAAAATTAAGTAAATCTGTAAGTAAATCTATAGCAATTCGTAATATTTGACTGATACTGATAATGTGAAGGGATCGTTGAATTTTTGTTTCGTTTTTTGCCGTTTTACCGTCAGTTAATGCTACTTAATAAAATGAATACCATTTACATGTCTCGAAGAACAATAAACTACATAAAGCTTCAGTTTGCAGCAGGTTAGCAGGTAGACCATTTTTGACGATGGGTAACAAACAAAATCCACAAGCATCACCAAATAAATAAATAAATAAATAAATAATAAACACGTATTATTATTATTATCACTATTATTATTATTATTTTAAAATTTCAAGATAATCCTAGGACATTATCAAACCATAGATTCAGCCCAAGTGAGCTAGTTTATGTTATTTTACTTGTTATGCTCATTTTTAACTCCATGTTTTTATTCTTTGATAACTAGATCAACATAATTACAGCCATCCTCCTCAGGGAGCCTGCCCTAGCTGTCACAAGGTAGGTGGGTCCAATGCTGACACAGGGGAGAACTCCACAGAGAAAGGACTCCATCCCAGGACCTTGCTGTGAGGCATCAGTGTTAACCACTGCACCACCATGCAACCATGCAGTTATCTGATAATAAACCCAGTTTTTCTTATACCTGGCATCCCTTTTGAGTTCAGTCTGAAAAAGAGTTTTAGATTCATGTTAAAAAGTAGGTTTGAACAAGCAGGTGGGTGAGGCCTGCCTGAGATGACCATATTAGGATTACTCGCTCTCTATGACATCATAAAGAGTCATGAGCAGATAAGGCCTGTCTAAAACTGAGAATTTAAAAGACACTGAAGGCTGACACGTTGTCTCACAGGGATTATTGATACATATATTGGCTTTATTATTTGAAACTTTAAATTGTTTGATTATGAGGATTGACTATTTCAAGAGCAAACAAATGCAAAGCAAAAAAAATAAAAGATTTCCTGTAATGATGTTGATGAGATATAAAGTAATCAAACAGAATTAACAAAACTCCCACAGACCCACAGAAGACATGTCACGCCTGCTCTTAGCACTGAAACTGTATAATTCCACATTTATTGAGAAATAAGCATGGTGAAACACACGAAACAGGTGGTAGAGAGCCTGGACAGGTGGAGGTTTGGACTGGAGAGAAGAAGGATGAAAGGCGGTAGGATCCAGACAGAATACATGTGTGTGAATGAGATGGAGATGGACGGAAAGGTGAAGCTGCAAGGAGTAGAGATAGTGAGCATAGGTGAGTTTAAATACCTGGAATCAATCCAAGACAATGGACCGCGCACAAGAGAGGTGAAGAAGAGAGTCCAGGCAGGGTGGAGCAGTTGGAGATGAGTGTCGGGGGTGATTTGTGACAGAAGAATAGCAGCAAGAGTCAAAGGAGAAGTTTAAAAGTGAGTGAGTGGTAGTGAGACCTGGTATGATGAGTGGTTTGGAGACGGTGGTACTGATACAAAGACAGAAGGACGACTTGGAGGTGGCAGACCTGAAGATAGTGAGATCTTCCCTGGGAGTGAGCATCATAGTCAGGATTAGAAATGAGTACATCGCAGAGACAGCTCTTGTTGAGCAGTTTGGAGACAAAGTCAGGATGTTGAAGATGGATCTCCCAGGCAGGAAGAAAAGAGGAAAACTTCATAGGAGGTTGCTAGGGATATAGATGCTTCACTGTGACAACCCATAAAGGGAACAGCTGAAAGAAGAAGAAGATCAATTGGAAACTGCATCATGTTAAAAAAAAAAGTACTACTCTCTATCGTTCTGTGAGTCTGGGTCTTTCTGTGTTGCATGGCAACATCTAGCACATCCCGACACCACATGTTCACTGGGGGAAAAGAGGAACTTACACTCCCAGTACGTCTTTCGTTTCGTCCTCAGAAACAGGAGCTCGCTATGAGTCCTTGAAGGCAGCATTCACCAGGACAGCGCGCCATACTGAAATTGAAAAGGGTGAATAGCAGCAGAGGAGCTCTGCTTTCTCTAAGAGGAGCCAATCACCTCCCAGGCTGGGGGATTATTCAAATAAAGGATGATGTCACCTCTTGCAAGTCACCCTACTCTCTTGTCCGAGTTTCTCGTGGCTGTCTGTTGCCCTCCCTCTAGGCCCCTCAGACCCTTTTCTTCCATTCTCCATGCTCGACTGAACACAAACACTCATGCACGCTCTCTCTCTCTCTCACACACACACACATTACTGCTGCACCCCATGCATCAAGTTGCCTGCATTGTCTGCCCTCGGTGCTACTGTTGCATCAAGAATTCAAAAACCTTCAGTGCATTTCAGACCTGTTGATTGTAATATCTGGAATATTTTTCATGTTTCTCCTTAACAGGTTCATCTCCCACAAGGCGTTTCCAAATTGAAATTACATTTCTTTTGTTTTTTCTGGAAGGCCTTGAACATTCTTTTGTCCTCAAAGTCACATTTCCACCAGCCAGATCCCAAATGCCCACCTGCCCGTCGCGTCAGCCTGTCCCAGTTGGAGCGAACAAATCTCAAATTGGATGACACTAATTGAAAAGGGTGAGGCAGCCAGCGGGAAAGGAAAAGGCAACTAAAGAGCAGAGCGTAGAGTGTGTCTGGCTTTTGGTTAAAGTTGCACGTTTTCTCTCAAGTCACAAACAGATACCGGAGGGCATTGTTTCATTCCCTGAAAAGCTTTTGTTTCTTGTGCAGCGTGCTCTTCACCAGAACAGAGCTTTTCATCAGACACAGTCTGGGTGGGCATGCCGCCTGTCTGTCTGTCTGCCTGTCTGCTGCTGCTGCCTCTGCTGCTTAGCTCCCAGCAGCCGCCTGCCTCCTGTCTGCATAAGCCAGGCTTTTGTGTGCTGGTCTGTTCTAAGATAGGTTTCTTTTCATGTCCAGCCTGTGGTGTGCTCTTCCTTTTCCAAGTGCTGAATAAATCTCACCTTTTCCAGAGGTGAGATTTATTCAGGCTTGTGTTTCTCGCCTGAGCTCAGGGCGGAAATGTACGACTCGATGTATGGCACTACGCCGATCACCTGCTTGCATGAAAACCTGTTATCGCCCTTTATCCCTCTCGATCAGATGTCCAGTGGAAGCTTTGTTTCTCTTCCTGCAAAGTGGATTGACCTCAGATTTGTGTGTTTGAAGAGGGTGTGTTGTGTTGTCTCACACCAACAAGAAATCCTGCAAGATTAGTTAGTTGCTTTTTTGTTTTGTTTATTCAAATGACAGATGAAGATTACAGCCACATACTGTAGAAATGTGTGAATTTTGTCGCGTCAATAAAGAATGCAACTAAATGGAAGGAGACCAGGAAGAAGGCAGGGACTCGGGTGCGTTCGATGCCTGCTAAGTTGATGCTGACGGACGTATTGGCATGGTTAACCGGGTGCAACAAAGAGAGGAAGGCGGTGGTGTGCGGCACCGGAGACAGGAAGAGGCAGGGCCGTGTACCCTGCTGCACAGTTCCCGTGTTATTTACCTCATTGTTTTTTTGTCCACACAGCCCGCAGTCCAGCTGGGGCGGCTGCAGCACAAAAGGGGCTGGCGCTCAGTCAAGCCCCCCCATCAACAAAAACCAAACAAATCTGGCCGCTGGTCAAGAGTCTGCTACCTTTTTTGCAAAACTCTTACACAACACATTAGTTATTTAACAAGCAGCAGATACAGGCATGCTCTAATTGTGTTTCACATATTCCAGCATGTAGCAGTCAGATTGCACAGAGGTCTTAATCTCGAGTGTATCTGATGCATCCCAGTGTTGGTGTCGTCCCTGTGTCATTATAATTAATGTTGGTCCAGGTTCAGCAGTGCAAGTCACCAGTCATGTTGTTATGATGTCATAGATTTCCAATGTGGAAAAAACAAACAAAAATGGGTCGGGGTTAGGGTTGGGGGTTTGAATGTGGTTGTGGTTAGGGTTATGGGGTTAGGGTTTGGTGTGATGATATTTCTGGGATGCCTGAACCGCCTGCAAGTTAGGGGTTGGACGGATTGATCCAAATGTCGATAGTATCGATACCAACACCGGTATTGGTATTAGATCGATATCATCACAACATGATCGATGCTTTAGCTTATTTGTCTCCTCTAATTTCAGAAGGAGACATGTCTGTGCAAACACCGCTCCTCTCCTGCTGGCACACTTTGCGCTGCCCTCTCCTCCGTGCTCTGCTTTTTTTAGTTGTGGTGCAGTCACATGACTCGGCGGTACTGAGCAGCAACATGTAGGCTCAGAATTTGCACATTTGCCCTTTGTTTTGAAAAATAAACCTCATCTCATAAATCATGGCGCACTGCTCTCCTGTACATAAGCTGTCTTTATGAGTAAAAATCATCGGTAATGGTATCGGCAACACCGGCGCCATTTATTTGTTATCTGATCAATATCAAAATCTGCAGTATAGCACACCACTGCTGCCAGCCCTCTCGAGCCACCCAGGAAAGCAGCTGGCACTAAGAGACACACCCTTTATTTTCCCCTAAAGATATTCACAAATCAACCCCCTTTTCAGACAAGTGTCTCCCAAATGCATGAGAGCGATCACCCTGCACAGCACTTCACACTCCAATAGCATGAATATCATTATCTCACAAACAGGGTGTGTACGTGTGAACAAATACCAAGCGGATGCAGGTTAGTGCACGCCAGTGCAGCTGCTGCTCTCTGTGCACAGCGTGGACTCCCTGAAGACAACAACGTGCCAGCACTGCATGTCATTAACATACAGGATGCTTCTACAGCCACTAAAAGGCAACATGTGATGAAGGAAGGCAACGAGACCCTCATTAACGCGCCATCATCACACAGCAGGCGTGTTCTTTTGTGTGTATCTGTCGCCCACAGAGCACGATAGTGATGATAGTGACAGTCATATCTCGTTGCAAGGATTCATATCCACTGTGGTTTTTGCTCTGGTCCTTTATTCAAAAAGGCCCTGGTCAACTATATTTGGCATGCAAATATAGTTGACCAGGTAGAAGCCATTTGCAAGGCTTCGCCCTGCAGCCTGCTTTCTCTTTGGGACTGTTTAATCAGCTCCAGGCTAAAATCTGATGATGTTAAGAGCAGGCTGGCCAGTTCCTCAGCCAGCCCTTGGCTGCATCTTTGAGTGAATAATTGATGCAGGTTCTGAGGATATTGGAAAGCTGTAGCAGCTCATCTCACTAAGAGGAGCATCTGCTTTGATCTTAGTCTATCACATGCTATCTACTTCCCATCTTCACTGTGTGGTTTTGATTTAGCTGAAACAGCCGCCCGCTTCCTCTATTTATTTCATGCTGAGTTGCAAGGTAGTTTGTGATTATGGCAGACTCAAAGTTTTAAGTACTCTACTCAGCGTAATTTAGCTTTTATAAGGATGATGTTTTATCCCCCCGCTCTTGTCCACCAAAGTGCCTGTGTTTTGGCTTCCTGTTACTTCCTTATTGCTTCGTATTGCATAGATTTCCTGTGACTGGTTGGCAGTTGGCTTCAGACAAGAGCCTGCTCTCTCCCTCTAGTGGTGCCAGACTACCACAACACAGCACAAGTTCATCAGACTGCAGTGCAAGTGTTTATTTTTTAAACTTTGCAGCTGCTAAGTTTCAGACATTTTGAAAAGAAAATATTGTGTTATTTGTTTTCATTCACATAAATTGCCCAATTTATTTAGGATTAGTCCAAGAGATGTCATCAGTGCTGACCGAGCCACGACATTTTTTATATTCTTTTTTATTTTGCGTTCAGAAGACACCATCTTCACAAAAAAGAAAGTAAAAACCTGTACAAATTCCTCAGACTGGCAATCTTGCACTTTCTCAAAATTAGGTAAAAAATAATTAAGACAGCATGAAAAAAAAGCAGCCAAATAAACACAGTGCACAGCTGTTCCCATTAAATCAAAACAGACTTAAAGAGCTTTTCTACAAGTGTCAGGAGAACACTAACAAACATGTTGCATTTATAGTGCATTGTTCCACTGTGATATACAACTCCTATGTGGCACATTATATCACTATTCTAAGTTGTGCATCGGTCTTTAATTAAGAGGAAATAAATACGTCTGCAGAAATGCCATTTAAAAAAAACCCTCTTTATAATTGTAAACAATATCAAAGAAAACAAATAAGTTTACATTAAAAATAATACAAATGCCAGATATCTGTTGCATTTCAAAAACCCCTTGTTACTGTTGTTCTGATCCAGTTTTTGTGCACTGAAAGCCGTTCATATCACCCTATGCAGCATACTGCATCTTCACCACTACTTCAAGTTTATATAGGTACTTCAAGAGATGTCCTTATCCATTCATGAATAAAATAATGGAGCCATTTCCCACATAGCTTCAACAGACAGAGTCTAAGTGAACCATTATTTAAAATAGAGACACAACTATGCTGCTTACAATCCAAACTAGCATACAAAGACAAAAAGTATTAGCTATATATTTCAAGAAATATTAGAAAGGAAGATTTTTGGACTGGCATTTGACTTTTGGAGATTTTCCCTGTAATATTGTTATACTGTACAGCTGTGTAATTAGGAAAGAAATGAGGGGGGAAAGAGTAAAAATGAACAAGAACAGTTAAAACCAAAGTCTTGTGACTGTAACGTAGCTATAAAAGCTACTAGCCAAAACTGCCTTAGTTAAAGCAAATTTAGCCAACTTCTTCTCATTTACAAGAAAATGAAAATTCAGTTTTGATATTCAGGCATCTTAGTAACTGAACTATACAAAAATAAGTCAATACTGTAATGGGGAGGGGTGAGAAAACATTACCCGCTAAACAAATGCTGCTAAAACAAAATTAGCCTAGCTTAGCAGAGTAGCAGTAAACAGAACCAGAGCAATTCCTGTGAGATCACATGGTTAAGCTACATTTAAATGAAACATTTGAATGTATTTTTAAACCATTAAAAGTCACTGGCTGAAAAGAACAAGAGAGGGAAGGGGAATCAAAAATTCATTTGGGTACTGAATAGTCTCCTTCATTTTTTTCTTAGTCTAACAGCTACAACAAATTTAAAGATTTTTTTAGTGCAGCCATTCTGACATTAAATATAAACATAAATGCAGGTATTAAGGGGGGAAAAAAATCACTGATGTCATTAGACAACGCCTACATTTACATATTTCATTGCTAAAAGGCTGCTGTGAAAAAGGTCTACTACCAATTAACATAAAAAGGCATAAAATTATTTATCATCTTCAGTAGTTACTGTGTGTTTGTAAGGCAGCACATTAACCTCACATGTTCTAGCAAAGCACACCCTGCCTTGCAGTGCATTAGCACAGACCTACACCTGCCACCTTATAGCGAAAACGGCTCATACATATTGATGACTAGCCGGTTGGCCGTAGGGCTTGTCCTTCCTCACACGGCTATCATCTCCTTCCAGTCACAGGAGGACGTGAACAATGGAGATGAGGAGCAAGCAAACTGAACTGGAGTGAAAGAATGGCCTTGACTGTTAGCCAAAGCACATGTACTGCAGTTAATGATCAATCTTTTTTTTTTCCAGTTTGCCTGACTTCACCCTTATGCCTAAATTCCACAAGACATACATATATTTACATAATCAAGACGTATGAAAATCCTTTTGCCTAAGTAGCCATGCGAACAATAAAATGATCATGAAAACCCTGTAAATGGTTGGTCATTCAAGCGAAAATGCATCCTAATTTGACCCGACAGACCCGGTGTCCAGCCTTTGTTTACCGACATTATGCTTCTAGCCATCAAAGCCTGACCAACCTGACAAGTCAGAAAGACAATAAATTATTCATACAGTACAGTACAAAAGCTGAAGCAGGTAATTGGGCCTTTAAGTGTTCAGTGCAATCTACCGTTCCAGCACAAATTAAAATGCAAAATTCAAACAGGGTCAGCAGGGGACAAAGTAGTCCAAGGTCACTCAGTTCTGCTTCAAGACATTAATCGTCCCTCTTTGCTGGGTGTCTGGAAAAAGGAGTGGAATAGCAGTCAGCTACTGGAGTGGAAATATGGTGCTTTAAAGATGGAGGGAAAGAAAGACTCCCATGTCCTTCAATGTACACACTGCTTACTCCCTCTGTGCTTCTACTAGGTCACTGTCCTCACCACTCACAGCAGCAGAGGAAGGAGCATGATGAGGCTTCGGGTGCACGGAACTTGCCAGAACTGGGCGTGTCCGTGCACTGTGCAATGAATGCATGTAGATCTGTGATGTGTGCCTGCTCCTGTGTTTGGGCCTGCAAGAAGACAAAAAAGCTGCAAATTTTCAAACTGCTATTGTCACTTACTAAATAAAGTCCCCGTATTTATCGGTAAAAATAAATCAATACATAACTGCACAAGTATCCTGCATTAATGTCGGATCACATTTACCAGTATTAACCAATAAGTATGATCATTATCTTGATTTAGCAGATTGGCACTGGGAAATTGGCAAAGTAGAGGAGACGTTGATGGGAAAAAATTTTGTTTTTAGATTTTAGCATTTCTGTAACCCAATTCATATGATTAGAAAAAGCACTCAAACCACCACCCAACAGTATAATAAAGAAACAAAGCAGCAACTGTACCATGATGGTGTCATAAGCTCCGGTGATGAGTGCGATGAAGAGTGACAGCACCATGTAGATGAAGAGGGAGATGAAGGTGTAAAGGTAGATCTGGCTGAAGGTCCACACCAGCGTGCTGCTGTGCTCCATCTCAGCGAATGTTACAAACATGTCGTCTCCATTGATCAGAGAAAACAGGCACTCTGACACCATGGACAGGGAGCGAAACTGGATACATGGAGTCCAAGTTAGCACAATCATTTAAAAAAGAAAGTTTTGCAGTCTTTCAGTGTTTTTATTTATCTTTTTGGCACGGACTACAAAATTGACTTCTAGAGAATGTTTCTGTGTGAAAGGCAAATATCAATTAATTTCACATTCATTGAATTACCGTAATTGTCGGGCTATAAGCCGCTACTTTTTGCACAAGCTTTGAACCCTGCGGCTTTTAGTCAGGTGCGGCTTTTCTATGGATTGTCCATGATTTTTGTGATATCGTAAGACGATTTGTTTTGTTTGTTCTGCTGTTGTACGGCACTACGTTGCCTGGCGGAAGGATCGGGGTTCAAGAGTGGTATGTTGGTCACATGTCCATCCGCCAGGCAACACTGGTGTCAAGCCAGCCTCCAATTCGAGACTTGCAGTCAAGCCAGCCTCCAGTTTGTTTTACGTTCCCTGTGTATTCAAAGTATTACGGGAATGGATGTGGAAACCGGATTTCAAAATAAAAGCCAACTTCGAGTGAATTAACAGATATGTTAAGAACATAATAACATATAATTTAGGCTTTTTTTTTTTTACAAACTCTAATGTTAGATCTATATGACACAGCCTTGTACCCTAATTGTGCCCTGTCACTATCAAGGCCATCTTATTTTGGATTTCAAAGTAAAAGCCCTGTGAATCTTCATTTTTGAACTACTCTTTCAATGACTTAATAATGCTCTTAAAAGCAAAAGTCGTATTTCCAAATACTATTTGAACTTTATATCAACACTTTCCAACCACAGTCTTTTTACAGTGATACCATATCAATATCAAGTCAGTCTGATTTTGCCTTTCATAGTAATGGCCCTTTGAAATTGTCCATAATTGACTTAATCTTCTAACGATTCAAAATGCTCTAAAATGAAAAATTCTTGTTTCCACAGGGTAATTCCACCTTAGATCAACAGTATACAGCCCCACAGTGATACCATATCAATATCAAGTCATTCTGATTTTGCTCTCAAAAATAAAAGCCTTTTCAAATTGTCCATAATTGACCTAACTTTCAGTGATTTCAAAATGCTCTAAAAAGGAAAATTCCTGTTTCCACAGGGTAATTCCACCTTAGATCAACAGTATACAGCCCCACAGTGATACCATATCAATATCAAGTCATTCTGATTATGCCTTCCAAAATAAAAGCCTTTTTAAATTGTCCATAATTGACCTAACTTTCAGTGATTTCAAAATGCTCTAAAATGAAAAATTCTTGTTTCCACAGGGTAATTCCACCTTAGATCAACAGTATACAGCCCCACAGTGATACCATATCAATATCAAATCAGTCTGATGTTGCCTTCCAAAATAAAAGACTTTTCAAATTGCCGATATACGACCTACTCTTTTAAAGAATTCAGAACGCTCTAAAAATGAAACTTGCTCTTTCCACAGGATGAATCCATGTTAGATCAAAAGTGTACATCCACACCATGGTACTACTTCAATTTCAAGTCATTCTGATTTTGCCTTCCAAAATAATGGCCTGTTGAAAATGCCAATAACTTACCTAACTTTCAGTGATTTCGGAATGCTCTAAAAAGGAAATTTTCTGTTTCCACAGAATAATTTCACTTTAAATCAACAGTATACAACCCCACAGAGATACGATGTTAAGATCAAGTCACTCTGATTTTGCCTTCCAAAATAAAAGTATTTTCAAATTGCCCGTAGACGACCTACTCGTTTAACGATTTCAAAATGCTCTTAAATTGAAAGATGCTGTTTCCACAGGATAATTCCACTTTAGATCAACAGTATCCAACCCGACAGTAAAACCATGTAAATTTCATGTTGGTCTGATTTCGCCTTTCAAATTAATGGCCCGTCGAATTTGTCCATATGTGATATACTCTTTCAATTATTTCAGAATGTTTTAAAAATGAAAATTGCTGTTTCAACACATATTGGGTTTTCATTTTGAAAAGCAAAATCAGACTCAATTGATTATGACAGAATTGAATCATAAAGATGATGTAAAAGGAAGCTGAAATTGCCACTAGGTTGTAATTGATAGTACGTTTATATTTTAAGTCTGTGGAAAGATGTCATGGTTGGTTTGCAAGCTGTTTTGTAATTTCTTTATTTAGAATGACATCTTTGTGGACAATTTGAAAAGGCTTTTACTTTGGAAGGCAAAATCAGAATGACTTGATATTAATATGGTATCACTGTGGGGCTGTATACTGTTGATCTGGAGTAGAATTATCCTGTGGAAACACGAAATTTCCATTTTAGAGCATTTTGAAATCACTGAAAGTTAGGTCAATTGTGGACAATTTGAAAAGGCTTTTACTTTGGAAGGCAAAATCAGAATGACTTGATATTAATATGGTATCACTGTGGGGCTGTATACTGTTGATCTAAAGTGGAATTACCCTGTGGAAACAGGAAATTTCCATTTTAGAGCATTTTGAAATCACTGAAAGTTAGGTCAATTATGGACAATTTAAAAAGGCTTTTATTTTGGAAGGCATAATCAGAATGACTTGATATTGATGTGGTAACATCGTCAGGTTGTATACTGTTGACCTAAAGTGAAATTATCCTGTGGAAACAGCAATTTTCACTTTTAGAGCATTTTGAAATCTTTAAAAGAGTAGGTCATATCTTGGCAATTTGAAAAGTCTTTTATTTTGGAAGGCATAATCAGAATGACTTGATATTAATATGGTATCACTGTGGGGCTGTATACTGTTGATCTGGAGTGGAATTATCCTGTGGAAACAGGAAATTTCCATTTTAGAGCATTTTGAAATCACTGAAAGTTAGGTCAATTGTGGACAATTTAAAAAGTCTTTTATTTTGGAAGGCATAATCAGAATGACTTGATATTGATATGGTATCACTGTGGGGCTGTATACTGTTGATCTAAGGTGGAATTACCCTGTGGAAACAGGAATTTTCCATTTTAGAGCATTTTGAAATTGTTCCAGGATCAAGTCAGATATGGGCATTTTGAAAATGCTTTTATTTTTGAAAGCAAAATCAGAATGACTTGATATTGATGTGGTAACATCGTGAGGTTGTATACTGTTGACCTAAAGTGAAATTATCCTGTGGAAACAGCAATTTTCACTTTTAGAGCATTTTGAAATCTTTAAAAGAGTAGGTCGTATCTTGGCAATTTGAAAAGTCTTTTATTTTGGAAGGCATAATCAGAATGACTTGATATTGATATGGTAACATCGTGAGGTTGTATACTGTTGACCTAAAGTGAAATTATCCTGTGGAAACAGCAAAATTCTTTTTAAGAACATTTTGAAATCGTTAAAAAAGTAGGTCGTATATATGCTCAATTTGAAAGGGCATTTATTTTGGAAGGCATAATCAGAATGACTTGATATTGATATGGTATCACTGTGGGGCTGTATACTGTTGATCTAAAGTGGAATTACCCTGTGGAAACAGGAATTTTCCATTTTAGAGCATTTTGAAATCACTGAAAGTTAGGTCAATTATGGACAATTTAAAAAGGCTTTTATTTTGGAAGGCATAATCAGAATGACTTGATATTGATATGGTATCACTGTGGGGCTGTATACTGTTGATCTAAGGTGGAATTACCCTGTGGAAACAGGAATTTTCCTTTTTAGAGCATTTTGAAATCACTGAAAGTTAGGTCAATTATGGACAATTTGAAAAGGCTTTTATTTTTGAGAGCAAAATCAGAATGACTTGATATTGATATGGTATCACTGTGGGGCTGTATACTGTTGATCTAAGGTGGAATTACCCTGTGGAAACAAGAATTTTTCATTTTAGAGCATTTTGAATCGTTAGAAGATTAAGTCAATTATGGACAATTTCAAAGGGCCATTACTATGAAAGGCAAAATCAGACTGACTTGATATTGATATGGTATCACTGTAAAAAGACTGTGGTTGGAAAGTGTTGATATAAAGTTCAAATAGTATTTGGAAATACGACTTTTGCTTTTAAGAGCATTATTAAGTCATTGAAAGAGTAGTTCAAAAATGAAGATTCACAGGGCTTTTACTTTGAAATCCAAAATAAGATGGCCTTGATAGTGACAGGGCACAATTAGGGTACAAGGCTGTGTCATATAGATCTAACATTAGAGTTTGTAAAAAAAAAAAAGAAGCCTAAATTATATGTTATTATGTTCTTAACATATCTGTTAATTCACTCGAAGTTGGCTTTTATTTTGAAATCCGGTTTCCACATCCATTCCCGTAATACTTTGAATACACAGGGAACGTAAAACAAACTGGAGGCTGGCTTGACTGCAAGTCTCGAATTGGAGGCTGGCTTGACACCAGTCAGGCAACATAGTGCCGTACAAGTAGCGCGAAAAACAAACTTCAAAGTAGCGCTACGCGTTCAGCGGGAGTCGTGGATGACCAGCGGCGATAAACTTGCGAAAAGCAAGTTATGCTCAACACCACCAGTGGATTCTGACAGCGTGGAAAAGTGTGAAAACATCCACGATCACCAACGGATTTCGAAGGGCTGGACTGCTGCATGATGGAGAGGAGGACACCGCCACGGCCCTTCAGAGGGTGTTCGACTCTGACACTGACAATGAGGATTTCTTTGGTTTTGAAAGTGACAACGAAGGAAAGAAGCTGAGAGTGGATGACGAAGCCATCCTGAGCCTGTTCGTTTCCGACACTGGAGAAGAGGACTTTGGTGGTTTTAGTGCGCAGGAAGATGGTGGTGAATGACTGACTTTTCTTCTTGTTAAAGCCGTGTCACTGCACCTGAGCCTAAAAGGTAGTCCGAATCTATTTTTCTGGTGTGCTGTAGGTTACTGTTATGTACTACATTTGTTACTCATTTATGAAGCACAGCACATGTGCAAATATGTACCCATAACTTGTTTTTCAAAATATTAATAAAAGGGGTGTGTCTCCAAACAGCCATCTCTTTCCTGACAATTCGCTTTGTGCATATTCTCTTACATATGATAAGTCAACATTGAAACACCTGCGGCTTTTGGTCAGGTGCGGCTAATGTATGTACAAAACAGGATTTTCCCCTGATTTTAGCTTGTGCGGCTAATATTCAGGTGCGCTTTGTAGTCCGGGAAATACGGTAGGTAATGTACGGTATTTTTGATGCACATATTAGCATATTTATTTTTTTATTGAGTCATTTAATTATTTCATTTTATTCATTTTGTTTTTAATTTCAGGAAAGCTGGCCCTCCATATATTTCCACCAGAATTGATTACATTATTTTGCTTGCATGCAAAAAGCAATATCCTAACAAAATGCTGCCTGATTCATATTTAATAACTATCAATTTTCTCCTCCCATTAATTATACATAACTAAAAAATGACATGCTGGGAGGCAGTTTATCATAATTAGGATGCTCTGACATGCAATTCTGCTCTGAGTGACTCACGCCTGCTCACTCCTCCTTAGAGACACAGCTGTGTGTCCGTGCATTACCTTTGCATGGTAGGGCCCCAGCACTATCCAGCCACAGAAGCAATATCCCAAATAAATGGCGGCCGCACAGCAGCAGAAGCGGATGACATTGGGAAAAGCAGCTCTTAGAGTCACAATCAGGATCTGTGGGAGAAAGAGACCAAATTAACTAACTGTAAATACATTTTAAAATATTATATAAAAAAAAATTGTGTTAAATAATATTTTCCATATTTGTGTGTGTGTGCTTGACATACATTGTATTTCTGAAAGAAGCTGAGGTAGCGGATGACTCCCACCCACACCAGCAGAGTGGATGTTCCCAGCAAGATCCCACAAACATCATATGATGACAGATTCTGCATCACAAGGAAGACATCATTACTTATCATAACTTACTGAAAACTGGGAATTTTACATCTCAGTAGGTGAATAAAAAAAGAAGCTTCTTTTACAGTGTGCACAAAGCTGCACACCCTCTCACATCTTGTTACCTTGGACTCTATCCCAATTTTGATGAAGCTGCCGATGATGGTGAACGTGTCACTGACGATGAGCAGAATGTACCAGCCGTTGATGAACTCCATCCTGTCTCCCCAGCTCACGCTGCGGCCCAGTTTGTGATTGAAAAACTGCACGTACTCCTGGGTAAGGAGATGGGAGATGATCAATGGGGCTTTAAATGTGATACACACAACCGGAAAACTGGGAGACCGTGAAAGGCATTTAACTACTTCTCTTTGCCTGCGTGACTGTTATCATTATGAAATTATATGTGTTGAATATATGGCATCAGGGGGCAACAGTGTTTGTATTGCAGGATGTAAGTTTTGCTGTGATCTCATTAGCGCCACGGCCTCCAGGCAAGCGCTTAGAAAAATGACAATCCAGCAGAGCGAGCAGTGCAGACCAGCCTCATCTTTCACGGTGGCAAGCAAAAATCGGAACTTCTGTAATCACATTTCACGCATGATGACTAACTTGATACACTGCACCCTTGAGAAATGTAATGATAAAGATTTGAAAGCTCATTTGCGGCTCGATATTTTTTTTTCTGAGGTTTTCATTTTGCACGATTTGCTGTTCAGAACAATTCATCTCATCCTGGGTCTCTTTGCAGCACTTCAGTTCATCCACTGAAACTTTTTTGCTTCTACCTTTAAGCCAACTTTCTTCTGATTGGCTGCCTGTGAAAAACAGAAGATCTTAACAGCAGGTGGGCGGGGCTTATGTGCTCACAGGTAGTGCTGTGTACCTGAGATGGCCATATTAGGGACATCTGCTCTTGGCAATATTTTTTATGTGTCCTCATTTGGTTGTTAATATGACACCATAAGAAACTACAGTTCCCCAAATGACACTTAAGGCTGACTGTAAAAGGGGTTCACTTCCACAGACACTGTGAAAGATGTGTTTCACCCACTGGTTTTAGACTCCGATTTGAGGCTTTAATGTAACCAATGCGATTGTATTTGGATAATAATAATAATAATAATGGATTGGATTTATATAGCGCTTTTCAAGGCACCCAAAGCGCTTTACAATACCACTATTCATTCACTCTCACATTCACACACTGGTGGAGGCAGCTACAGTTGTAGCCACAGCTGCCCTGGGGCAGACTGACAGAAGCGAGGCTGCCATATCGCGCCATCGGCCCCTCTGGCCAACACCAGGCCAGAGGGGCCTGAGAGGGAGAAGTGCTAAGTTATCCATAAAGTGTACGAGTGCAATGCAGACTCTTAATTAGTACCTCAACAAAAGTTGCAACTTCAAGCAGTCAGTCCACTTGGGGTCCCATTTTGAAAGACATCAGAGGAGAAGTGAAACTTTTTACAGCCTCCTTTTGGTCTCTGTAGCATATTTTCCTCCTAAATTTGGAAATATCTCACCCATTTCCATTACTGTGCTAAAGTCTTGAGTCACCCCTCTTTTTTTTGGTTTATATTTTGTGAGTAAAATAGGTGCAAAACTTTATTGAAACATGTGCAAACATACATGGAAATAGAGTAGATAAGCCAATGGTATGACCATGTATGACCAGGTATGCTACACTAGCAGCGTGTTTGGGATCTTTGTCATACTGAACAATGAAGCTGTTGCCAATCAGATGCTTTAACAATGGCGGATCAAAATATGATGATGATGTCACTTTTCTATGTTCGTAATTTCATCGGTTTTTGACGAGATATCCAACATCACTGGCTGACATGCAGCCCAAACCAGGGCAGAGCCTCCACCATGCTTTACAGTTGTAGAGACTCATTGTTGTACCTCTCTCCTGACCTCCTTTGTACATACTGATGAGCATTTGAACCAAAATTTTTAAATTTGGATAAAAGACCTGATGCATCTCTCAGGTACTGTGGAAGGTCTGTGCTGGAATTTTTTCATACTTCGTAACCTCCTAGGACCTGGCGTCCACATATGCGGATATCACATTTTGGGTTGTCTAGACCAAAGTATTAAATTTTGCTCTACAACGGCCTGATATCCACTTACGAGTACACTATTCAATTCAATTCAATTCAATTTTATTTATATAGCGTCAAATCACAACAAAAGTCGCCTCAAGGCGCTTCATAGATACAGAGAAAAACCCAACAATCATATGACCCCCTATGAGCAAGCACTTTGGCAACAGTGGGAAGGAAAAACTCCCTTTTAACAGGAAGAAACCTCCGGCAGAACCAGGCTCAGGGAGGGGCGGCCATCTGCTGCGACCGGTTGGGGTGAGAGAAGGAAGACAGGATAAAAGACACTGCCACTGTTCTATCAAAATCTAAAGCAAATGTCCTCTTATGTGAATCTCATTTTTCTCAGAAACAAAAATCAGGTAAAAAACAAAAACAACCCCCCCCGGTAATTCTTTGTTTTTACATTCATCAGGTTCCAATCAGCCCAAATAGCAAAGAGAAACTGAAAATACATGCCATGAAAGAGTTCAGGTCTTAGGAGGTTAAGACACGATTTTCAGATACTGTTGAGCTGCTGTAGACAGGTTTTTAGGCCTGATACTTCCCTTTTTGTCTTCCACTTGTCCAGTTTCCTCAGTGTTTTAAGTGACTGCACAGCATGCCAAGATAGGGAACATTTTCCACTAATAGATCTCCGGGAATCACCTTGTTGATATAAAAATATGGTTTTGTGTTCATCACAAAACTGTGATATTTTTCATAGACTCAGCTAAAGAAATTGGAACAAACAGTTTTTTGGTGTGCAGAGACAACACCTGCTCATCCCTTGAGTTAGGTGACTTTCTCATAGGTCAGTATTTCTTAACAAAGAAAAAAAAATACTCTTAAAATGGTCAGGTACAAGGACGGAACTAAAAAGAAGTGAAAAATCAGCGAATGTCCAAAGAAGAAAGAAATCCTTGAGAACTATCGTTCAAAACTACTAGTCTGTCTCCTTGAAAGCAAAATATAAATAAAAATAGACTTTTGCTGTAAGAGACAAGACTCAGTACTGTAAATTGTATTAAGACTTAATGTATGCATTATTAAAAAAGCTAGACAGTCTGGCAGGAAGGTTCTTTTGACCAGGCTTCACTTCCTTTTTTGTGTTCATGGTGGTCGTGCATTACTGTGCGGTTACATACACAAACAGCCTGTCCTTATCTGAGCTCCACTTTTGTAGGTCATTGAACACTATTTAACAGGTATTTGTGTGTGTGCAAAGGGCCCATGCAGTCTATGGATGCATCTTGGTATCCAAGCTAGCTAATGTTGACTGATAACCTATCACTCTGTTCTCCTGTCCAAGTAAGATTATATGTTCTCACGCCCAAAAGAGGCAAACATTGAGACAGCCAAAATGCCAAACCCAAGGCTTCAAAAAGGCAATGTCAGTCGTGCTATGTGCAATATCCATTTCAAAATATACATTTCATAGGCTAACATCACAAAAACAAAAAAATACAGAAATTATTGGCCAGTTTTCTTACATGCTGCAGGAGGATGCCTCTGAGGATGGAGCGTCCACACAGCAGCAAGGACAGCACGCAGACGATGGCCACCAGCACATCAAAGAACTCCTGCGCATAATTCTCGGCTGAAAAAAAGAGGACAGAAATAAAAGGGATCAAAGGCAATTAAAATAAATGAAGCGGCAGGTAAATAAATATCACCCCTAACCACCAGTCACTCACCACGTCCAGTCACATTAGGGTCTTTACACTCCTTAATGGAGGCACGGTTCTGAAGACTGATCGTAACTTTACCGCTGTGCGCCCTGTTATCCATCACAATCTGACGACAAAAGCATGAACCACGTAACAATTAGCATGTAAAAAACAACATTTTTAGTTTTTCTATTCTGTGGGATGTTGACTGAATTTGAGATCATAGAGGAGCTCACTGTGATAGCAAAGGTGTAGCAGTCCGGGATTTCATTATTTATAATGGTCTGAATGTTGATGGCCTTCAGCTGGAAGTCAATGGTGACATTGATCAGCCTGGGGAGGAAAGAGACATGCTGAGGATTCAATGTGCAGAATTCACATTGCAAAGAAAAGCAATACCTCTTTAATACCAAAACACACAAACATAACAGAGTCTCTAACTTGTAAAACAGGAGAGTGAAATTCTTGTAGTCACTGTTTCCTGGAGCAGCGCTGTACGTCAGTGGGTCCAGTCCAATACAATCTGGAAAAAGGAAAATCAGAAATAGCAAAAGAGGAACTAAGTCATACATGATTTTTTCCATATCACATGAATGCCACACCACGGTTTATTTTTACCACTACATTTATCATGCATTAGCCATAGCCATCTGCCAAATCAGCAGATGTGCGCAAATAACCCCTTTCCCAGGACCGGACACAGTATTTTTGCTACTAAAGTGGAAAAAAAAAAAGGTCTGTGTTTTTCATTACAGGACTCAAGTCTTTAAAAGTAGGGCACAGTTGCAGGGCACTGGAGCAATAACACAGTGACTCACTGACACTATTGGTTCCTTAAGGGAAATACTGGCACTTGAAGAATGTGCAGACAGACGTGTAACAAACAAGTAGACTTTAAAACATAAAGAAAAACAAAATCAAAAGAAGGATTATCCTACCTGTGACAACATGTGGGTCGATGTCAAACGTGTCATTGACGGGGTCGATGGTGCCCCTCCTAAAGTACCTCTGACAGAGGGAGAGCGCGCTTCCGTTAACGCCGACACCCGGCACATAAGCGTACCGTCCCAGTGAGATCTGAGGTAGAGCCAAGTACTGAAGAGGGAAAGAGAAGCCGAGAGGTGGAATTAAGCTCGAGAAAACATCTGTCTCCTTTATGCGATGTTAAACTTTTCACGTTCAGAAAGTAACAATGAAGCTCTCACTAAAAAGAACGCTGTTCAGTCAGGATGGCAACACGATAGCGGCATCTCTTTCCAGAAATATGTCTCAATTACTAGAGGTGGAAATCACCAGACACCCCAAGATTTGATATAATTCCGATAAAATATTATTGCATTTTTATCACATTTATTAACTTTGTGTTATGTGCTTGGTATGGAATAAGATATGTTACGATTTATCACCAAGTTGAACTTTGTCAATATCTTTTTTTACAGAATACAATGAAGTTATTTTACTTTAATTTGAGATTACAAGCACTGTCACTAAAACCTGCATTAATGTTGCCATAAGATTCAATCTGCAATTGCATGCAAAGTGTTTCTGGTAATACACCAAATAACTGTGATAAATTCTCTGAAATCGCATCTGTTGCTGTCTACATAAACAGAAATTCACATTTAACAGGAATGTATATTTAACTGCTGTGATATTATTCTGTTATTATATGTTACCTTATATATGTAATCAAAGTAGTTGAATTAGAATACTGCTGTAGATCATATTATACCCTTTAAAATAGAGTGTGTGATCTGTATGTAGTTTAGTTCTCATTATACTTTTGAGTTAACAGAACATATTCACATATTAGTTCATTAGATAAATGTGCATCACTCTGTATCCTTGATCTGCTGGGAATGTGTTACACTGTTTTCTTGACATGCTTAATTGTTGAATCATGAAGAGAAGGTTGTAAGCAGGAGACTCTGTGTCTAAAGACAGGGGAGATAGATAGACCACATTCCACACCCCCACCTTACAGAAAGCAGAGAAACAACTGCCGAGGTCATAACTTAGGCGCTGTAACAGAGAAAAAATGTGATGTTTTGGCTTTTACGACTAGCTGGGGGCCACTAGAGACTATAAAAAGCTGAGCAACCCGTCACCATTTTGAGACATGCTGTCGAACCTCTGCAGGCATCTCTC
Source organism: Diplotaxodon limnothrissa (assembly GCF_057381915.1). Taxonomy (NCBI): domain Eukaryota; kingdom Metazoa; phylum Chordata; class Actinopteri; order Cichliformes; family Cichlidae; genus Diplotaxodon; species Diplotaxodon limnothrissa. Next base: position 8,339,096 of record NC_140599.1, on the reverse strand, counting down.
CCGTCCGGACGTTGTAATGCTCTTATTGTTGAATTGTATGGAAATAAATGATTGTTGATTGAGCATTGATACACCGAGTATTGTCCTTCCTTCAGCCCAAAGATTCAAAGAACTGCGTGTTTTCAACAACTTGGTGCCGTGTGACCCGGATCTTTGGTGTGCTGAGGAGGTGCAGATTTGACCTTTGGTGAGATCGTGAGGCGAGGTGAACAGAGGACCGGTCCAAAAATAAAAAGGTAAGCACAGCCTGTTGTATTATAAATACCAAATGTGCATATTGGGCTTTCCAAATTAATCTGTTCACTGAGTTACACGTATTTTCACAGTAAATTTGTCGGTGTCTGGTTTTTGGCGCAAGATACTAACAACATAAGTTGAGGCTGAATTCCAGTGTGTTAAATAAACTGCTTCTACCGAGAAACTAATAAGACACTACGTTGAGCTAGTTGCAGTAAACTGCTTCTACCGAGAAACTAATAAGATACTACGTTGAGCTAGTTGCAGCCACTTTACCTTCCACATTTAATTTTGTCTAATACTGGCTTCTGTAGCAATAATACATTAGAATTTCTTCTGAAGACACGGCCATTAGTTCAGTACATTGAAGTCGAGGTTTGTTTATTTTGTTTATGGTGTCAGTGATGTCCTGGCTTTTGCCGGCTATGAAATAGAAGTTGATTTAAGGACAAGCAGATGCTGGCTTCACGGTGCAGTTGGACGCTGGCAACGCGAGAGCGAAACACGTCCGTAGGTTTGGTTTATGATACGGCGTGTTCCGGTGGTGCGGCCGTGAAGTGCAGTAGTGGTTGGTGCTAGTTTTAGTACATTTGATAGAGGTTTTGACGGTGGTTTGTGGCGTCAGTCGAGTATAAAGGGCTGCGGCCATAATACAAAGTAAAAATTTAAGTAAATAGCAACACCTGGTTTATGATGTCAGGTATAACTTCGGGGATGCAAGCATCACTTTTATGATGCGACTTTGCCCCGTGGTGGCGGTCATAATCGCAGAGAAAGGGGTATTTTGGTCTATGGTGCAGTGTGCTTTAAGAAGATCTAATAGTTGAGCTCAGAGGTTTCTGTGTAAAATTCCCGCTGAGGAAAAGTGTTGTGTGTGAGTGTCAAAGCGCGCTCTGGGTGAGAGAGTGTGTGTGAAGCTGCGAGGCGCGCTCTGGGTGCTGTCTTGTGGGTAAAGCGCGCACTGAGTGAGAGTGTGAGTGAGGCGCGCTCTGAGTGTGTTTTGTGTGGAGTGTGAAGCGTGAACACAGTGACAGTGACGGTTAATGTGTTTGATTAGGAGGACATTAGAGCAAATACACATTTTAGGATCAAAGGTTGATGCCTAGTGTACCTGTGGAACATTTGCCCTAGGAGTGGCGACCCTCCTGTCCAGGGACGCTTGGCCAGGACCGGCGGCGTCCGGGTGCCGAGGTGGTGACTTGGGGAGGTGAGGGCCCCCGCATAGCTACGGATATAACACTGGAACGGCCGTGTAATCACGGGTTCACATTTATTCCGGACTAGAACAAGACACATTTTTGCGAACAAACGTTGAGTCTAGATTAGTGAAGAAATATAAAAAGGTTGAATTCCTCGTTTCAGTGGTTGAAATTGTTGTGTGCCTGTCCCCTGACGAGTGTGAAATTAAAATAAAGAGGGAATTTGGAGCCACATAGAGATAGACGGGCATAATTGGGTGTATTACTCTGTGGTGTAATAAAAATAAAAAGGAGAGATAGTAAGAGGTGTGCAGTGGAGAATTATGGAGGAGTAGAGAGAGGAATGTGTTGGGAGACTGGCGTACAGTTTACGCTGTCAAGGTAGGCGTGTTGCCTGCTTATCTGTTTAAAAGTGATGAAAATGAAATTAAAATAAATCTCTTAGTGTGTTAATACAGGAAGCTGCGGACCTGGACCAACTGCCCCCACAAGCACAGCGGCCGAAGCAAAATTATAGGTAATGGGAACCACACCCAGCACGAATCAGCAGCTGTGAAAAAGACAGCAGCGAGGAGAGAATTAGAGGAGAAATTAAGAGAAGTTTTAACACATAAAATTGGGGCCAACGGACTTGTGGAGGTTGGGAAGGCGTCCGGAGCATCACAACAAAAAGGTGAAACAAAAACACACAAGCAGAGAAATCTGAGAGAAAGGCTCCTTTTAAGGTAACGCCTAGTTTGAGAAAAGATAAAATTAACCTGCTTTTATACAAATGCACATACACGCAATGAAGAAACAGCTTACACTCATGAACACGTGAAGATTTTCCAGCAAGGTTAAAGAAAAATTAACATACTTAAATGATGAAGTCTATACATTACTGACAAAGAAACCCTCTGGGTTGCAGGACAACAATTTAACTAAAAAAAAAAAAAAAAAAAAAGGAACACTGGTCTAACCAACCAGGCAAGACGCAACAAATTTAGTGGTTAAAAGATTCAAATTGTGACATGTTTTCTGTTGATTGATTAATAAAAGTGATTACTGAATGAAAGAAAGTTCCTTTTTTGGGCTTTTAAACATGATCTTAAGAATTTTAATATGTACCTGTGTTGTCCTGTCAACTTGGTGGGTTAGGAGTTGATTATATCGGGAGACAAAAAACAAAAAAGGGGGAGAGAAGGCTGACACAGGGCCTGGTCCCATTGTCTCCCCTCTGAATAACACAGCCAACACAACAACATTTTCCTGTTCGTTTGTTTTTGTTTTTTGTTTGTTTTTGTTTTGTTTTTGTTTTTGTTTTTTCTATACATATTTAATTACAGGCTGCTTTGCCGGCCCTGAAAGCCGAGGCTGACTGGACTCCTGCTCTCCCCCATACGTGACACTGACCAAATGCTGCAACAGCTGGACCCACAACAACGACCTGAGAATGTCAACAGACCTGCAGGAATGTGATCTCATGCAGCCGAGACGGAGAGCACTAAACCTAAGGCCCGTTTCACTACACGGGGGAAAATTCCCAGACTGCGTCAGCTGACAGAGCTGTAAAGAGACGCCCGCCAAGCCCGAATGAAAAGTAAGGCCGAGCGAAAGAATGCTGACCTTGATAACTTTGCATTCACACTGTGCAGGACAGTGATGGACCAACACGGATGATCGGGTGGCGAAAAAGGGCGTGACCGAGACAAGAGGAGTAACTGAGGACAGAAGGCACCTCAGAATGGACAAAAACACAGAAGAAGATGCAGGTTTCACCTGCGGTGAACATCGACCCTGGAGAAAGGACTGCCCCAATTGGGGTCAGAACCAGGACGGACTGAATTTTGAGCAGCAGCAGCAGCAGCAATGGTCGCAAACAAACTGAAAAAGGAGGGGGGCAGGACCCCAGGGCACGCTTCAGGCCGTGGTTTACCCAGAACACCAGAACAGGAAAGTGATGAACACAAACACCCACACAAACACACACATCTACATGCACTGACTCAGAATGAAGAAATGACACACACACACACACACACACACACACACACACACACACACACACACGGGAATGTTGATTCACTGAGAAGTGATGCACACATACACATGCACACGCTTGTGCAATAAAGAGTGATCCACACGCACACACACATACACGCTGATGCAATGAAGAATGCTTTGCTTATGCTGATATGCAAAATGCTGCACACAAACATCCCAATGCATAATTTTTATGAGGAGCCATTGATTACTTAGAATGTGTTATATGTCACCCAGAGGGCATTTATGTAGATTTTAGGAATAAGGTCTAAAAAAGTTTGGTTATGAAAACAATGTCTGTGCGTGATGTCTGTTTATGGCTCAAGGCCTTGACTGAATTCTTTGCTGTGCTTCACACAGCCCTGATGAGGAACAGTGGCACAGGGTGAAACTGATGAATTAATAGTGTAAGGTTAGGTTGGAGTACGGCATTTTCTGTGATTAAGATTTAATTCAAGGAGGAACAAAAGGTGTTACGGCACCTGAGGTTCTCATTCCCACACAATATTGTCCCGGCAGGGAGAAAAATGTTCCTGTGAATTTCTGGTTGATTGTTTGGTTTTGTTTAGCGCTAGCTTGATTTTATCAGTGAGCTTTGGCTTGTGTTCTTTCTCGTAAGCGAGAGAGGGATAGTTTTATGCTTGGACATGTCTGCAACGGGCCCTAGTTTGAGTTATTTTAGTAGTATTTTGTTGGTTATGTCTGTTTTCGTTTTTGTTACAGTGCACTGGAGAAAAAACATCTGAGAGGTGTGATCCACCGGTGGTGATATGTTGATATTTGGTGAGTTCATGATTTAACAATCAGCTCTTTAAACAAGGCCTGAAAGATTGAAATTTAAAGCGCTATAAAATATTATTACTGTAAACAGTTGCAAAGTGTGCTTCTCCATGATTGTAATTGGCTTGGGAGAAATTCACTTATAGGGAACACTGATCTAAAAGGATTGCACCGAGTCAATCCGGCCCAAAAAAAAACAACAAGGAATTGTTTTCCTTTAAAATGATGACGTCATCTTGCTGGTGATGGATGCTCGAATAGGTTGCGCGTGAGACTCCATTATCAGCAACATCTGGTATGAATGTGTATGGAGGTATGCATGTGAATGGACTGTGATGGACTGACGACTAAAAGTTTTGACTGACTTGATATTGAGACAATGACTGCACCCACTTTAGGATTAGTAAATGCCAATAAACAATTCATAAACAATTCACCCACCCGACAAGAGAAGGGTGGAGGCTTCGCTTTGTTTTGTTTTTTCAGGAGCAGGAGGATAAGAGAGACTGGAGGAGGAGACTCCAGCTTCACATAAGTATGAACTGCAGACTTAACACTGTGGTTGCTGATTTTGAGTTACTGATGTTTGCATCAAGAAAACTGTGCTATACTAGCTGTGTTTTGATTAAGGTATCATGTTGTATTATTGGGAATGCCAAATGCTACAGTGGAGAAGACTTTTGATACCACTCATGACTGGAATATGTTATCATTAACCATAGCAGGCCACTGTAAAAAGTCAATTAAATTTTATAGAGGAAAATCGCCAAAATTGAACAATACCTATGAATGACTTGCCACATTCAGAATAGAGATATGCAATAATAAACATTGGTCCACATGATTTAGGTTCTCACTTGAAATAGTAAGTATTAAATGTAGAATATAATCACCAGGGACATTTGATAGGATGTGGTACTGCAAAAGAACAAGAGCAAAGTAAATAAAGAAAATATTGTGTTTAGTTTGGATAAATTCAAATTAAAATGTACCATTACACTCAGAGGATCAATATGGAATAAAACATATGCAAAATTTGTAGGAAGTACATGACTGATAACTGTTCTGTCCTGAGCGTTTGTTTCTAGAGCACCCACTTGACCACACCAACAGTTTCTCGCCACCGAGGAGGGGTACTTGCAAAAAGAATAGAATAAAAATCTGAGTTTAATAAAACATTTTAAATGTAAATATCAAGCTTACCTTTCTTTTTCCATAAAATATGCTTGTGGGCACGCCAGCCATTTTGAAAAGGTGGGCAAAACAATTGGCAAGGCCACACCCCCACACATGTGATATAATTTTAAAGGTACGGTTGCCCTCTCTAAGAAACATCAGGACTTAGAGGAGTGGCAAGTAGAGTATGCGAGCTACAAGCAAAAACTAAAATGTGTACTACAGTGTGCAAAAATGAAACACTGGGTCATCAGGGGGTCATGAGGGACATTTATAAAACTAAAAGTCCCACTAACCTTAAAGTGCACTTGAAAAGCCCACACAAGGAGGTTAACCTAGCTTACCTAGAAGACCTCATCAGGGGGAGCACACTCCCCCTCCTTGAAGAGCTCATCCACTCAACCCGCATCCCCAGAAAACAGCTAACCCCAGATAAGGCAGCGTGATGTATCCCGAGATAACAGGACTGGGACATCTAAATAAAGGTGTGAAACAATCGCCTTCAAAAGGTTATCAATTCACTTCAACCAAAATTAGGACCACACGGTGCGGCAAGAGTTAATAGTTATTAGTCTCAACACCCAAGGATAACCAGAAGAGCATGACTGATATGATGGAACTGGGATTTTGTTACACTTAATTTTTGCAAAACACAAATAAAACTAAATTGAAACTAAGGATTTTCAGAAAATAAAAACTACACTAAACTAGAAAAGAATTGGTAAAAACTAATTACAACTGGTAAAAATTGAAAATCTGGAGTCGAAACTAAATAAAAATAACAACTAATGGAAATGGCGAAAAGTTTAAAACCCTGGTGCAGAGATTGGCAAATCTGACCAGGAAACGTTATAAAATGGATTGTCAGGATAGTCAGCGTTAAAGCCACTTTTGACAGTCCATACTAGGATGGCATTGGACATCTTCGGGGCAGAAAAGGGTTGGTGTGACCAAGGTGTGGTTTGGCTTGTTGTATGTACATTTCAAAATGTTACAGCTCTGGATGGACCAGTTACCAGATATGATGTCACTAACCTTCTCTTTTAAGTGTCTAGCTTCAATGAATTGACACATGGGAGTGTGTCAAGAAGGGGGAGTTGAGTCCGAACATTAAACAATGGTTTTATGAACATCTTATGACGTTATTTCTGTGTTTAATAATTTAGGAATGGTAAAGCTTAAGCTAATAGCGGTCCGAGAAGACGGACCTTTTAGAGAATCAGTGAAAGAGCATAAACTATCACTTTCATGTTTAATCATTACCCATTGAAATGAACTGAATAGCGTTTAGAAGATTTGTTAATTTTTTGTCTTTTGTTAAAAAGAGGGGTTTCAATAATTTTCAGACACACCTTGCAAATGTGCTTATAACGAGTTGGCACTCGGCCTTTTGAAGGTCAGAAGCTTCGTTCGGCGTGACTGTCCGGACTGATAAAGTGTAAGAAATGCCTTGAGTGCGGAGGGCTAAATGCAAACATGCTTACACACACATAAGATATGATTAGAATAAATCCCTGGGACATTCTGAATGTTTTGGACCAATTCTGAATCACTAGAAGGTCAGTAGATAATAACATTAGATTATTAGGGTTAGGAAGAGAGGTGTTTTGGTTTTCTGTCTCTTACAGAGAAAGGAACAGACACCAGACGGGGACCCGGAGATGTGAGGACCCTTCACAGCAGGGACAGATGTAGGGACTGCCGAGACAGCAACTGGGGTCAAGTGTCATGACGTTTGGGCTCCTGGAGAAGATGGATCCCACAGACACAGCAATAACCATGAAGGGGTTGGCGGAAATCCGGGAACACCAGACCAACGAGGTTCGAGAGGCTCTTGGCAAAAAGGGGGACACGCCGGTGAACCCAAAACACACAGATCCTTGTTTGAAATCGGGACAGAATAATCCCCAGAACTGTGCAATGACTAAAGGGTGGTCTAACCCCGGAGGTCGAAGAAAGAAGCTGAGAATCACCCAACTGGAAGACACTGGTAGCTGCAGCAATAAAAATAAAGGTTAAAAGCTCCTTAGACAGAGGTTCTAGTCTAAGTACATTTGAAAGGTATAAGGGGGCATTAAAATGGGAGTGGAAAACTGGAGCACCAAAATAAAGCTGTGGGAAAATGGGGAGTGATGGGAGTGTCATCTGTAACTGCTGTTATGGTTGTAAAATCTAACTTTGCTTGCATCTGAACTGCGTGAACACAGAGGTCATCCCCCATATGGTCCACCCGTTAAAGGGGGACAGAGGGCCTCAGGATCAAGAAAACCTGGACCTTGCAACGCTGAAGTGCTTGTTATTAGTGATCTCTTTAATGAGAGATCAAAAGAGGGTATTGTGATATTATTCTGTTATTATATGTTACCTTATATATGTAATCAAAGTAGTTGAATTAGAATACTGCTGTAGATCATATTATACCCTTTAAAATAGAGTGTGTGATCTGTATGTAGTTTAGTTCTCATTATACTTTTGAGTTAACAGAACATATTCACATATTAGTTCATTAGATAAATGTGCATCACTCTGTATCCTTGATCTGCTGGGAATGTGTTACACTGTTTTCTTGACATGCTTAATTGTTGAATCATGAAGAGAAGGTTGTAAGCAGGAGACTCTGTGTCTAAAGACAGGGGAGATAGATAGACCACATTCCACACCCCCACCTTACAGAAAGCAGAGAAACAACTGCCGAGGTCATAACTTAGGCGCTGTAACAGAGAAAAAATGTGATGTTTTGGCTTTTACGACTAGCTGGGGGCCACTAGAGACTATAAAAAGCTGAGCAACCCGTCACCATTTTGAGACATGCTGTCGAACCTCTGCAGGCATCTCTCCCGTCCGGACGTTGTAATGCTCTTATTGTTGAATTGTATGGAAATAAATGATTGTTGATTGAGCATTGATACACCGAGTATTGTCCTTCCTTCAGCCCAAAGATTCAAAGAACTGCGTGTTTTCAACACTGCGCTCAGTAATGTTCCTGTTCTACAGGAATATAACCACAATACAACCAGCTGCCAACCAGTTGAGTCAAGCCCACTTGAGTTGTTTTCATTGACAAAGAGTCATTCAGACTGATGGCAACATGTTGGCAACATTTCTGCTTTTATAAATTAGACAGCAGTTATTTGCAAACTTCCAATGATCTCTCTGAGAGTGACTGCAGTCAGTCCAAGTAAGACTGAAACTGTTTGCAGAAAGGTTGCCTCCTGTTGGGCGACCTGTGCAATCAGTTGCAGAATGTGAAAAAAATCTATACAATCACCAGGCAGCCGCTGCTTTTTTTATGGATGCAAGGAGGTTGCTTTCCTATTTGTGGTCATGTGACTGAGCCATTAGCTTGCTCTTAATTAGGAGGTAGCTTTAACAAGCTGAGTGTGTTCAGTGTTGGATGGTTTTTCAGTTGAGCCCATTTAATGTAAGTTTGCTTGGCTAACAACATCTCAGGATGGTGGCGCATGAGATGAGCCTTCTCGCTCGTAGACTATTTTAATGTATTTAATAAAATCTCAATATTTGGTGTTCCTGTAGTGATCAATGTCAAAAATATTGGGATACTCTATTGGACTGACTTCCCCCCACCCACATCTGTTACTGTGCATAACCTACAGCAGCAACTTTTTCCATCTAACTACTACATCCACTTCTTCATTGTCTGCAAATGCAGACAAACAGACGTCATTTGCAGTCTGTGTTTCTGCGCTTATTCACACACTCAATTCTAAGCTAAGCTAGTAAACATTGTAAACAATACAACTGCTAAAGATAATAGCTCAGCTAGCTTTGCAGTAGTCCTGTTTTCCCCTCAAGCCTCTGATTGACCTTTGTTTTGTTGGGTTTTTGTGTGGAGTGGAAATCTGCAGTCAGTGTTACAACAGTATATTAGGGTCCATTGTAAGTAATAATACCATGAAAAAACACTTATTAATATCAAGCATATCTAATGTATGCATGGCTTAAAAAAATCATTAAAAAAATCATATTAAACAAAATTCTGGTCATAATAATAAATCAAGAGATCTCAAAATGTCTCTTAAAATGGTTATTAGCAGGCTACCTGCTCTATGGCAAAGTTGATGTGGCTGTACATCTCCATCTGTGTGTGGACAGCGTGGGGATTCTTGTCCTTGTAGCCCTTCAGGAAAAGGTGCTTGAATGCCGCTGTGTTTTCCTCTTGAAACGTCACAACCATCTGGTTACTCAGTCCAAACATCACCAACTAATAGACAGAGCCAGAGAGCACAGGCACAAGACAAATGAGCTGAAACACTCGGGCAAATGCAGAGAAGCAGTCGCTGCACAGTTAGAATAAAACACAGGACATGATCGGGTATTTGCATTCTGAGCCTACAGAGTATTCATGTTAAATCAAAGGGCTGTATCCACCTGCACAGTCACAATGATGATTTTCAGCAGCTGCAGGCCAAGTTTGAAAGGCTTGCGCCCCTTTGCATGATACTTGTCACAAGGGCTCATGAAGAAATACTTGAGTTTCCTCCTCAGGGCCTCCTCCTCTCCTTCTTCCTCCTGCTGGAGGAGCTTGGAGCCCACCAGGGTAGGAGGGCGGGAGCTGCCACTTCCAAGAAGATCCTGGGAGCCATAGCCTGATACGGAGGAGAGCAGCTTGTCCTTCTCTGTTAATAAAATCATTCATTTTGGAAAGAAGCTCAGCATTAAAGAGGTACTCAAGACATTATACTAACAAGTGACAATTTGAATTAACCCCTTTTATCCTGGAAAAGTGGTTGGAGAGTGTCTTTAATTCTGTTACTTAGCAGTGTTAGCTGGTCTCCCTGCCTGTATGTGGTGCAATTTCACAGCTTAGTATAACCAAGCTAACGCTGGCGGATAACTTTCATGTTTAAATGTGTAAATGCTCAAAAATGATCCAAGCATGATCCAAGATTACCACTTGTAGCTCCTGAAAAACAAAAATCCAGTATCTTAATGATTATATTACATAAAATCATTAAATAAAAAAGAGTTTACAACAGATAAAAGCCCAGGTTCTGAAAAGCATGTTTATTTATACAATGAATCCTTCTTTGGTTCTTCATAATGAATTACTGTGGCATGGAGGCGATCAGCTTTTGACACTGCTGACGTGTCACTGCAGCTCAGGTTGCTTTGATAGTTGCCTTCAGCTCGTCTGTGTTTGGGGTCAAGTGTTTCTCATCTCCGTCTAAACAGTACCTCACAGATTCTGTGCGGCCTTCAGATCAGGTGAATTGGTTTGCTAATTAAGCACGTGTCTAAATGCCATTTGGTAGTAGTTTTGGACCCACTGGCACCCTGCTAGAAAAGGAAATTGGCATCTCCATAAAGCTTGGCAGTCAGAAGCATGAAGTGCTCCACTCCAGCAGATGACATGGCACCCCAAGTCACCACAGACTGTGGAAATGTCACACTAGACTTCAAACACCTTGGGTTCTGTGCCCCAGGTAAGCTCTTCTGACATTATCTCTGGTTCAGGAGCGGTCTGACATCAGGAACGTGACACTTGCAGCTCCGTTCTCTGCCAAGTCCTTGAATTGACTTTTCTCAAGGTTGCAGTCACCCCTGTTGCTTGTGGACATTTTATTTTCCTTCCTCAACTTTTATCAACATGCATTCTGTGAACAGCAAAAATAGCTGTCTGTGGCTCATCCTGCTGGCATAGAGGGAAGCCTGTCAAGTCAGCAGTCTTCTCCTGATTGCAACTGCATGTTCTCAACTAGACTGACAGACAGGCAGTATTTATACTGTATCTGAATGGCAATTCCCCCAAAGTCGAAATAAGATAAAAAAAAAAAAAAAAATTCGAATTATCCTGCTGGGTCTTTTAATAGAATTTTATAAATTGCTTGACTGTAGAAAGATTTTTATGTGATTATCATCAAAACAAACATGGCTGAACTGTCCATGCTATTCGATGACGTCATCTTGGGCTCGCTAACTGTGATGATTTTAAGAACCACCGGTTGTAGATGTCAAGGCGGAAACCTTTAAAGCGTTTATTTTCAAAACAATAAAAAAATAAAAAATAAAACTTTAAATGTCCAAAATCGGCGGAATGATCCTTTGAGCCTCGAGTCACCTGTGAATAAATACACGGAGCGGACGTGTTTCTTTCATTGTTCGATATCACACCTTAGCAAATTTTCACAGATGGACCCGCCTCTTTAAAAATAAATAAATAAACAAATACATGAAAAATAAAATAACGTAATATGATGCTAGCAAATAAATGCGTACCAATCCGTGGTATAAAGAGTGATACAGGTGAAGAGAGATAATAAAAGAGAGGACTGAATGTTGCCAAACCTGTGGCGCTGTCTTGGATGCAGGTGTAACTAGAAGATGCCATGGTGATGCGTTCACGTTCGCACAGGAGCAGCGGAAGGGTACATCACACTCATAAAAAGCGAGTAGAGAGCAGACGCGGGGTCATATTATTTGTTTACATCGTAAAATAAAAGACGATTGCTGTCGCAGTCTGCGGATGAAACATAGGTAAACACATCGCCGCTTCCTTATGACCACGTGACTCCATCATGTGACTAATGCCTAGCCTGTAAGCTATTGCTGCTGGGAAGACTAAAGACGCAAACGCCAAAAAATTCAGGGCAAATGTTGAGCTAATGTTCCGGTTATTACTCATTTTTTGTTTTGTTTTATGTTTTATGACAGTTTTATTAATTAAGACTTAGGATAAAATAATTATTGTTTATTGAAGAGAACTTACGTTTGCGCAAGTAGTTAATAAGTTAAGTCATGGTGAAGGGAAAGGGTTTTTTCGCTTTTTGAGAAATACTGGTCTCATAAAGAGGATCTGAGGATTCAGGAGTGAAGCAAGATTAAAAGCCAGGAGATGGCAGTAATGCAACATTTTTGGATGCAAGCTGCCGTTAAACATGAAAGAATAAGAATAAGAAGGCCTCAGAGGTTATCTAAGAGCATATTGGGAGCAACAACACCATGAAGCCCAAAGAACACACCAGACAGGTCAGGGATAACGTTATTGAGAAATTCAAAGCAGGCTTAGGCTACAAAAAGATTTCCCAAGCCTTGATCATCCCACGGAGCACTGTTCAAGCGATCATTCAGAAATGGAAGGAGTATGGCACAACTGAAAACCTACCAAGACAAGGCCGTCCACCTAAACTCACAGGCCGAACAAGGAGAGCGCTGATCAGAAATGCAGCCATGAGGCCCATGGTGACTCTGGACGAGCTGCAGAGATCTACAGCTCAGGTGGGGGAATCTGTCCATAGGACAACTATTAGTCGTGCACTGCACAAAGTTGGCCTTTATGGAAGAGTGGCAAGAAGAAAGCCATTGTTAACAGAAAACCATAAGACGTCCCGTTTGCAGTTTGCCACAAGCCATGTGGGGGACACAGCAAACATGTGGAAGAAGGTGCTCTGGTCAGATGAGACCAAAATGGAACTTTTTGGCCAAAATGCAAAACGCTATGTGTGGCGGAAAACTAGCACTGCACATCACTCTGAACACACCATCCCCACTGTCAGATATGGGGGTGCCAGCATCATGCTCTGGGGGTGCTTCTCTTCAGCAGGGACAGGGAAGCTGGTCAGAGTTGATGGGAAGATGGATGGAGCCAAATACAGGGCAATCTTGGAAGAAAACCTCTTGGAGTCTGCAAAAGACTTGAGACTGGGGCGGAGGTTCACCTTCCAGCAGCACGACGACCCTAAACATAAAGCCAGGGCAACAATGGAATGGTTTAAAACAAAACATATCCATGTGTTAGAATGGCCCAGTCAAAGTCCAGATCTAAATGCAATCGAGAATCTGTGGCAAGATCTGAAAACTGCTGTTCACAAACGCTGTCCATCTAATCTGACTGAGCTGGAGCTGTTTTGCAAAGAAGAATGGGAAAGGATTTCAGTCTGTAGATGTGCAAAGCTGGTAGAGACATACCCTAAAAGGCTAGCAGCTGTAATTGCAGCAAAAGGTGGTTCTACAAAGTATTGACTCAGGGGGCTGAATAATTACACACACCCCACTTTTCAGTTATTTATTTGTAAAAAAAAATGTTCGGAATCATGTATGATTTTTGTTCCACTTCTCACGTGTACACCACTTTATGTTGGTCTTTCACGTGGAATCCCAATAAAATTGACTCATGTTTGTGGCTGTGATGTGACAAAATGTGGAAAAGTTCAAGGGGGCCGAATACTTTTGCAAGCCACTGTATAGAGATATCACTCATGTCTGTATATGAAGCAGTCAGCAGACTGTTAGCTTATTTTAGCATACAGGCTGAAACAAAAGGGATGCTAGCTCTAGTCACACAACTAGGGTTGCCAACCGTCCCTTAAAATACGGAATTGTCCCGTATTTCGAAACAAAAGTACACGTCCCGTATTGAGCTAATAAGGGACGCACTTTGTCCTGTAATACAGTGAGAATCAAAAGTAGTCTATAACTTTTAATGGAATTAACGCTTTGTTTGAAAACATAATTCCCAGCCCCTCTCCTGCTTTGTGACCAATGAGCTGACAGCACACTTACGAGTATGACAATTCAGATTACCACTCATCTCATTGGTCGAGGAAAGGTCGCTTACGGAGAAAATACCGGAAGACAACAAATGACCACAACAAGAAGCATGGCCAACAGGGAAACAAACGCCGACTCTGCGGTGCAAGTCTCGGACGACAGTAAACCTAAAGCTGGGCAAACACTGTGCAATTTTTTTCAGTCACGTTATTCAGCTCCTGCTCAAACTGCACGATTGACTCGCAGTTGGTAGGTCACGATGCAGGTCTCACACTATACCGCCCGATGCTCTGATGCGACCTGAGTGCTCACACTGTGCCTCCATAAAATGAAGGTTATAACAGAAAATCTGTCGCGCTCTCTCTCTCTCCGTCTTACAGACACACACACCACCACCATCAACTTTGCTAAATTGCTAATGAAAAACATGATCAGGCAGCTGTGATTGAGCAGCAGTGTAAATCCAACTATTTTCACGGTTGTTGTGGTCGTGATAATTTTGTGATGCCACATCGAAAAGGCTCGGATGAGCTTTCCAAAGTTCTACAAGTTGTGCCTCCATCGCTTGTGTCCAGATCACAGGCTGCACAGCCGTGCTGCTCCATCTTTTACACCAACGTTTACGTGTTTGCGCGCGAGCAGTGTGAGCGGCTGTGGTGAGACCCTCACGAGCGATTGATGATCGGGAGCTGGTCGTGAGGTGTTAATCACTTCTCGTTACCCCACGTATACTACACGATGCACGATGAAGGCCAAAATCGGTCCGATCACTCAAAAATCGGCTCAAAATGGGCCAAAAACCGCACAGTGTAAGCCCAGCATTAGAGCAGCAATGTTTGTTCCCCTCAGAGAAAGGGAAGAATGGGAAAAGGAAAACACCTGGCTGGAAAAAGTTAATATGGGCATGTGCAGTGAATATCAGCGCTATGTGGCCAGAAGTGTGATAATATAATTTATTTTGTGTAATAAACAACTGCAAGAATAGATGATTACAACAAATAGATGACTAATACATAAAAGTAATACATAGATGAATAATGATGATGAGTTAAGATGCGTAATCATGGGAGCAAGTGGGTTTACAAACAGGAGCAGCTGATTAGCATTAGAAAAGCTGAAATAATACCTCAACTGAAGCCGATTGTACTAAATGCACTAAATGTGCACTGTTACAAGAATGTTTTTCTTTCTATTGTTTTCTATTATTTTAAGTTAAGCAGGACAGAGTTCTTTTAAAGAAAGATTTACTTATATTCTCAAAAGTTAAGCATGACAGGCTTCTGTTTAAGAAGGAGACCTGTTTTATTGTGTTAATGTTGTCATTTTGAGCTAAAAATAAATGGCTAAATGATCATTTGTTTCACATGTGTTCATATCACAAAGAATACACATCTACTTAAATCAAATTCAAGTCAAATGGTTAAAAAAATAATTTCGCACACAAAAAAAGAGCTAGAAAATTCACCACACTGGGAAGGGTGAAGACAATTGGGTCGCCCGGCCCTGGCCACGAGGTGTCCCTTATTTATTTTTCAGGGAGTTGGCAACCCTACACACAACCACAACTTCTGATTTCCGCATTCAAAATGTCTTTGTTATATTGGGTAACACCAGAACCAAACTAAATCAAACAAC
This sequence comes from Diplotaxodon limnothrissa, assembly GCF_057381915.1. Classification (NCBI taxonomy): domain Eukaryota; kingdom Metazoa; phylum Chordata; class Actinopteri; order Cichliformes; family Cichlidae; genus Diplotaxodon; species Diplotaxodon limnothrissa. Next base: position 8,323,539 of record NC_140599.1, on the reverse strand, counting down.
CACAATTTCCTCTTCTTATACTTCTCATATTTTTATTAAGGGACACAAATGCATGAGTTGTAAACCTATACTCAGAGCTTTCCTCAGTAGCATTTAATGCCGCATGGCTTATTTGGAACACAATTTCCCATGAGTCTCTGTCCATTTCAGGTTAATTATGGCTTCTGTCAGATACATCAGGGCTGTGTGGTTGTAGGAGTCACGCCTAAGCCTGCTTTCTGGTGGGCTCTAGGAACATAGATGTGCTCCCAGGCTGAAACTACAGAGTTGTAAAATGGTCATTCAGCTAACTCACCATCTGCAGAGGAATGGTTTATTTTAAGAGATTCATTCGGGTTTCAGAGCCCATCATAGTCCTGATAGACCTCAGTGCAGCGTTTAATACCGTTGAACACAATATTTTACTAGAAATTAGAACACACTGTAGATATTAAAGGTTCTGCGCTGCAGTGGGTTGAATCATATCTATCGTGAAGATTTGAATTAGTTCATGTAAATGGGGAGCTTTCTTCACACACTAACATTCACTAGTGCTGCGATTTGTTATTTAAAAAAATGAAATAAACCCAATGTTAGTTATTGCTATAGACATTACAGTCAGACCTGGAAATGACCATATTTATTTCCCTCAGTGTAACAAATAGGTCCTCTGGACATAATATAAATTATAATATTCAGCGCATGTTTTAAATATGTCTGTGTTAGTATAAGCTAAGCAGCTTTTGTTTGCTTAAAAGCAGCCATGTCATCAAAAACAACCACAACCTTCCAGTTTTTATTTGTAACATGTAAACATCTTTGTGTTACATAATGACTCGATGACAAGACACTAAATACAAAAATGTATTTTAAATAACACTAAACTACTTCCTCTTTTCCACAGATGCTGTTTAAAGAAAAACAATTCAGCTTAGCACCGCAAAATTTCTGGGCCCAAGAAATGTATAGATTTGTAAGATGTAGCCTGGTGGTTGCGTTGTTAGCACAGAATTACTAGCCCCAGATTATGAATTATTAAAAACAAAACAAAACAAAAGCTGAGGCTGAGCTGGAATGAAATAGAAAACAAACCATGGACTCATACATCCACTTGATCCCACTTATCCAGCTCAGGTTTGCAGGGAAAACCTTGAACCTGTCTCCTTAAAATATTTTGTCCCTAAAAACAAGTCATGTGGTGATTCATTGTTGGTTATGATTTAATATTATCATAACCAGGGGTACTCTACTTTGTTGGCCTCCTGTAGCCAGCTTGTAGACTAAAACAATAATAATCAAATATTTTTAAAAATGGTGTAAAAAGGGCTGTCAAATAGAGCCCCAATGTTTTGTTTAATTTTTTTACATTCCTGTGACCATTGTGGCATGAAAGTTTATGCAGTATGTTTACGCTTTAAACTTTTGTCTGTTGCAAATATGTGACAAAAGAAAAACTACAAAATAAAACCACATCAGGAGGCAAAACAGGAAGGAGATGATCCACGAAACCATGTAGGTGCATATTTTCTGCTCATGAGGCTCAGTACAGCACAGTGATCCATTTATATTGTCACCCTGTCTCATCAGTTACCACAAGGAGACACTTCAGATACAAACACCAGCCTGGGCCTCCGTGATTTCTCCTCATCCTGTACAGATTTACATAACAACTCCCCCCCTCCGATCTTTCTTATCTGCCATCCAAAGCCTTGTCCCTGGCTATAACTGACTCGTTAAACTTTATCATCAGCGTGGTGCCTTTGTGCCAGTGGGCAGTGACCTTTGCGGGAAAGCCACTGTGTGTGAGGATGGCCTCCACGATGCCCGCGGTGAAGGCGGCGCAGTTCAAGCTGCTGTTCTCCTTGGGCACGGAGATGTACGCATTAATAAGCGGCTCTTTCTCTATGATGTAGTACGTCTTGTCATCATCGTTGGCCTGCTCCAGCTTGTCAGCTTCCTTTCCAAACAAGGACTTCCACACATTAACCTAAAAGCAAGATGACTGTTAAGAGTTTGAAAATAAAAAAGGGTTACTCATGCGTGTGATTACATTTGCTCACCTTGACAAAGAGGAGCATGTTCAACACTTTGGTCTCCCTCTTCCCGTTCTTCTCCCTCAGCACCAACACATCCAGCATGCTGGCTCCCACGCTCTGGCCCATATCTGCCAGGCGTGTCTGCAGCTCCGACACGGAGTACACGCGGCTCTGACAGTACTGTACCATCTCGGAGAACAGGAGCGCAAAGGCGCTCAGACTGACTTCAGTCTTGGGTCGGGTCAGAGGGCGCTCAAGGATGTTGGATTTCCCTCGAGTGAAACGGGTGTCCATTTTCTGTTGGGGAGTAATGGCAGTCAGTGGTTTACATGTTCTGATGCAGACGTTTTGTTTTGGCAAGATTATGGAGCGCACTTTCATGACAGCTAGTGGAGAACTGGCAAAGGCTTTATACTTTTGTGTTGAATCTATGTAGACCATCAGACATCGCTTGCACAAGTTGCTAGCATTTATATTTGAGCGTAGTGTGCTATCGCTCTTCTGTCATTTGATTACTTTTTGGTTGCACATCACCAGCTTCCAGTATCTCCTCTTTCATAGCCTGGTGTGCTTTCCCTCAAGTAGTGAAACAAGTTTATTGTGTCAAATATTAGAGACTAGCCTTTCATGCGAATACAATTTGCGATGTTCAATAAAGGCAATATACATTAGTGAACCGCAGGGGTGCTAATTTAGCTTTTATATACTGATATGCTAAACATTTACAAAAAGGAGGCACTAATAACATGGGAATAAATGTGTGACCGCAGACTCACAGACCTCTCATTAAAAAATGTAATTCCAGGTATGACTTCACCACACAGACACACGTTACAAGCTTTTTGCAAACACAATGGACCTGCTGAGTTTCTACAGACACGACAGCTGATCAATACTGGCTGTTAGCCATCGCGCTACAACTGTTAGCCGGCACTACCGATAAAGATTATCTTACACATAAAACAGCAGGAATGAAAAGCTACGCTTTTACACAGAGAGTATAATATTCTGTAGCAGGTTTACTCATTTTCAGGGACGTCTGTGTAACATAAACGCACCTTGTCAGAGCTAAATCAGCTGATGGTCAGTTTTTCTTCCTCCTCTCCGTCTTCTTCCTGCTTTGACAGCTCAACATTACCAACAGTTAAATTGCATACCGCCATCTAGTGGCCGGACTCTTTAGTGCAACAACACACTGCACCCTGCTTTCCTTACTTTTTACCTATATTTTTTTTAAACAAGCCATCTTCATCTGGCATTAACGACCATAACCATATTGACGTCTCCCTTCCCCCCCGAAAACATAACCTAATTTTTCACAGCTATTATTATTATCATTATTAATAATAATAATATTACTATTAGCACAGTTAATTTTAAATAATTACTCTGGTCTTACTGACTCCACCATGTCCTTCTCGTTTCTGCTTTTAGAAGATCTTTTTTATTTACATCACTGACCTTTATTATCTGCATCCCAGACTTTCTGCACTGGACTTTACACTTGGACCTCCACTTCCTGTTCTTGTAATCATGGCACAGTTGCAAAAACCAGTCTGAAACTTTTTCTCTTGACTTTCTGCAGTGCGTGCACATGTACTGTGACATGATTTCCAGCAATGATCGTGTCACCATATAAACCTCAGTGAACATGAAGATCTTTGTTGTACATTTCTGCGGCTGCTGCTGAGAACACACGTGATTCATATTTTTGGGGGGGACTTCCACAGTTTTGCAGCCCAGCGCTGTGTGTTTTCTCCACACTAACATGAACATGTGTATTGCCTCACAGTGGACTCCCAGTGATTTGTACTGTAGTGAACACTCTTCTGCAGTCTGCTGTTATTTCCAGAAGCTGCGGCACGCAAAACGAGATGACTGAGATTTATTACAGAACTTGAGAAATTCTCGAAAATGTCCAAGTGGATCACTGTGAGGTACACGGAAAGACCTTGACCGCTGAGGACAAACCACTTCGTGCTGCTTATATTACAGGTGCCAGTTTCCCACATTGCTCAGACGGCCACACCAACAGATTAAACTGAGGCCTATCTACTCTGTGTATTTGTGTGTGTGCGTGTACAACTGTTACATAACCACTCCCTTTACTACATGTGATAAATAAGAGAGAGCCATTAAGGCAGACACATTGGAAGTGCGGAGCTGAAGGTGTTCACATCTCAAGATGGACAGAGTCTGCTGGAAGCTGAGCCTGGTCTTTCTGGTGCTGTTGGTCAGCACGTGTGTGGAGGGTAGGGTTGCTTCACTGTTTTCACCTGTTTTATGAGCTCGATTGTATGCATGTATTCAGATCAAGAAACTGTATTTGCTTTCATTTTCTTTCTTTCTTTCTTTCCCTTGTTGACTAATTCCTCGCTCTACTTGCGTGTCTACCGGTCCAAACTTCTTTCAGTTTAAGGACTCGATTCTAATCTTATGCAAATAGAAAACATACATTTCCAAGGAGGCGATCAGCTTTTATCATTTTGATAACAAAATCTTTTTTCATTCTTGCCAAAATAAAGATTTCAGCTGCCCAACAGGCTGGGGCCTCCTTTGTCATGTTTGCGGTTTTTACCGTGATTCATTTGTTTTTTGGAGGGTGACAGGTCTGGGGCGCATGCAGGCCAGTTTAGTCGCACCGGGACGGTTTTTCCTACCGAACCGTGCTGCTGTAACACATGCAGGATGTGGTTTGACATGTTCTTGCTGAAGTAAGAAAAATCTGCCCTAAAAACCAACCAACCAACCAATCAAAAAAAGAAAAGAAAAGACAAAAAAAAGTATTTTTGGAAATGGCTTTGTGTAAGACTTTTTTTCTGACTCTTCTTTTTCACATCTGAGACCAAGAAATGGGCAAAATCGTTCTCAGCCTGATAGGGGGAGAAATGTCAGCTGTAGCTTGGCCTAAAGTCACTTCTGATTATGCTGAAAAAAGATTTCTGTGGCTTTTTCCTCCAACTGTTGGTTTCATTTAATCATCGAGACAACTGCTGGAACAGTTGGCTGGCCACTTTACTTCCCACTTGTTGAGCATAATAAAAACACTGCAGGCAATATTTGCCTTTCTTCAGTCAAAGTCTTTTAGTGCCGCTGTTCTCCTCGCCACGTCTCCTTTGGTTAAATCAGTTTGTGTTTAAACTTAGAAACAAAGGAAGGTTTGTATGGGGGAGAAATGATGGGCTTTAGTTTGAATGACAATTTTTCTTTTCTTCTCTTCAGCTTCATTTTCATATCGGATGGAAGACTTCATCAGTGCAGTAAAGCAGGTGGAAGATGAGGACCCTGGGTCAGAGCCGCTAGCTGTGTTGAAGAGGCTGCGGCGGGCAGCTGAGGTCAATGACCCATTTATTCAGTACTTCCTTTTCAGTGATCTCTCTGGAGTGCCTGAACTGGCTGCTAACCTTTCAGATTACATTAGAAAAGCTGTGCATCACAGGGTGACAGAAGACGCCAAAGAGGAAGGGGTGGTCCTAAGTCCTGATGGTACCACTGTTGCCCTCAGACCGCTCCTCCTGGGCATCGAGGCCGGTTTACTCGCCAAGACTCGAGGACGCGTTCGAGGTCTCTACCTACTTGCTCTGGCCAGAGATCTGGGCCTTTCCCTCAGGCAGAGTCCAACTGTGACGCGGCGTCTGGGACCCGACGGCTGCTGGGACAACCTAAGCTCTCCTCAAGTGTTCACCCTCTCGGACAGCCCCTCCCTGCTCACCACCGCTCAAGTCAACGGAGGCATGGATGGCGTCATGCTGGGGTTGGAGGTTTCTGACAAATCCAGACGTCCTCTCAAGCTCAGCAGTCTGCTGACAGAGTACTACTGCCACCAGCTGGAGGGTAAAGGACTGGACACCGCCCCACGCCTCATCAGCCGACGCCGCAGGGAGAACTTCAGACAGTTGGTTGTCCCGCTGCTGCTGGCCAGACAGGTGGTGAAATCTGTACAGCTGCAGCAGAGTCTGACAGGACAGTCAGATATGGAGAGGAAGGAGAAGAAGGTGCTGATGAGAGAGGTGAAGGAGGGGATGAAGGAGTTTGTCCATATGTACATGGGTGAGCATAAAACTTAAAACACAGACCAAGTGAAAGGTTTTAGAACAGCAGTGTGGTCTGTGACCATTACATAAGAAAGTTAAGAAGATCCATCAAAATACGAGCATAACGTCACATGTAACAAACTCTGATCTGTTTCAGATTGCCCACCCATCGTTCCTCGGTGTATGTGGGGTGCAAAGCCGTACATAGGAACACCCACCAACCTCTCGCTGCCTCTCTCCTTCATGTTCATCCACCACACTAGCACGCCCAGCCAGCCCTGTCTGACCTTTGAGCAGTGCTCTGCAGACATGCGCTCCATGCAGCGTTTTCATCAGGAGGACAGAGGCTGGGATGACATCGGATACAGGTACGTAGACGTTTTCACACGTGACATCTTCGCAACCAGCTCACACCGTCTAAGAGTCTCTGTCCTCTCCAAAAGCTTCGTTGCGGGCTCCGACGGGAACATCTACGAGGGCCGAGGATGGTACTGGCAAGGAGCCCACACCCTCGGCTACAACTCTGTCGGCTACGGCGTTTCCTTCATTGGAGACTACAGCAGCATTCTGCCCTCTCAGCACGCCATGGAGCTGGTGAGAGACCAGCTGGCAAGCTGTGCTATCATTGGCGGGCGACTCATACCCACTTTTACCCTGAGGGGCCACAGACAGATGGTGAACACCGCTTGCCCAGGAGATGCTCTGTACAGTGAGATCAAGACCTGGAAACATTTTGGGGTATGTAGGAATTTTGAAGTGTGTGTGTGTGTGTGTGTGGCGTTTTTCACCACAATGTGCCAACTAATTGAAAATGTTTAGACAGATCCTTACATCACTACTAAAAAAACTTTGATGGTAATCTAGTCTTTCTTCTAGGGTTACTAAGGGGTTGTTGTATATATATCAGCTAATGAAATGTGTTATCAGACATTAGATGGGTTGCTATGCAGCTTGTTTAACTCAGTGATTGTCCTCTGATAATGCCTTAGTAAGCATTTAGAGCATTATAAGTTAAAATGCCTATTTCCCCACATGTATATTAAAACTATTCCTGATGTGATACTCCAAATTGTTGCCATTGTGGGTCATTAACGTGACTCATCACTGCGCAGCACTTTTTCTTTAATCTGAAGTCGATCAAATCTCTCTGGCCTTATTCACCTTCAGAAGTAGACGAGTTCTCCCAGAACGTTCCACAAAAATAATCCACTAGTGCTTCCTACTCCTCCGCCTTCCCATCAATGACACATCCAACCACTGCAGAACTGTCAGAGTCTTTCTGTAGGTGGCATGACCCAGAGTTATGGAAAGCGTCTGAGGTGTACAAGGTGAACAGGAACGGAGAAAGTGTAGTCCCCAGAGGAGCTCCCGCACTGCACATCGCCAAATCAGGCAGAGCCGTATCTAATCTCACAAACTGCAGTCAGTAGCAGTGGCTGAATCATGTTAAATGCACTTGAGAAATCAAAGAAGGTGACCCTCACCATGCAATTTCTGTCTAGATGGAAGGACACTCTCTGCAGCATGTAGGTAATAAAACTGTGATGCTGTGAAGCTCAAGTTAAGGATTTTAAATAGCAGCATTAAAATAATTGCGCAGGTTTTTGGATCTGCAACTTTTCCTGATGTAGCTCCTAGTCAGGGAGGTGAGAAACCCCCTCCCACCTGGTTACTCAAAGAGAAGGAACCTTCAGAAGTTCTTTGTGAAGACGGTGCAACCTGAGTGAAGGTCGACTGTTTCATTTTATTCATCGAGCCTTTATGGCAGAGCATAGGGTGGCAGCATCATGCTATGTGGGTGATTCGAGGCTGTAGGAACAGGTCATAATTGATGAAAGCATGAATGTGGTGAAATACAGAGTCTTTAAAGACCTGTTGCAGCCCTACTTTTATTTCTGCAAATGCTCCACTCTTTTCGGCCTTCTTATATGACTTACTTTCTTTTCTTTTGTTCTTTTTCTTAGGATGTCCAGAAATAAAGAGGCTGGGATAGACCAGAACATCACACAACAAATATTAGACTTATTTTTATGGGCTGCTTTGTTGTCATTTCTTTTTCACTCTGTGGCATGCGTTGCATTAAGTAAGTACCTTTTTTTGGGATTCCATCAGAAGAGCGATTAATATGATGATGAAGTACATCCAATGCAAACTGCTGGCTTTTAAAAAAAATTCTTCCTGAAACAGAGACTGTTGTTAAGAAAGATTTTTCTTCAGTTAGTTTTTGATATTCTTCTACGCGACATCAGCAGAAGTCATGTATTACAGCTGATTTGCATAAGTGTTCTCTGGCTGCTGACATTGCTTGAAATTTCTGACCGCTTCTCCATGTGAAATTCCTTCTGTTGCAACATGTTTGAGGCTTTTCTTGCATGTGCTGCCCATTCCGAATCCCCCACAAGATTTCAGTGGGATTCAGATCTTGGGTTATTTCACAACCCTCCATTTCTTCTTTTTGAGCCATTCCACGGTGGATTCACCAGTGTCCTAAAGATCCCTCTTCTGCTTAAACTTCCATTTCTGGTTTAACTTTCAGACTTTTCACATAATTGAATCAATGACCAGAAGCTGCTCTCCTCTTTGCCTGTATGTTACATGAGAGCATGCAAAGCCTCTACCAACTTGCTCTGGCCAGAAATCTGAGCCTTTCCCTCAGGCTAGTTTTGGCATACAAAGCCATTCTCTCCGTCTTTGCATGCTTTCCATGCAGACAGAATTTTAGAAACATGGACTTTGACATCAACACTTACAAGAGGAAGTCCTCTGATGACATTTTGGGGTTGTTGTGAAGACTCCTTTTTGTTTCTTTTTTCCCAGGCAAGCCATTTTTTTTCTTTTTTAACAGTGAAATTAGTCATTTGAAATAATGTGGTGATATCTGAATAAAATGCCTCATTAAACTCACATTAAAGTCAAATGCTTTGCTGAAGGTCTCTTCAGAGCTTGATGTGGCAACAGCAAACACTTCAACAGCAAAAAGGACGGCAGACCGGCGATGTCAACAGTTTATATAAGAAGTTTGCAATAACAGGACCCTGGGCTGGAATACCTGAATGTGGAGCTGACTGATGATGGTATTTTAAAAAATATACTTACTGGAATCTTTCTTTTGACTGTCACTTTTATCTATCCTGTTTCTGTTTCTAAAACGATCAAGACTTTGCTTTTTCAACTATACAGCGAAGCATTGATTTCCATGAGATGGAGTGTGTCACATGACTGTATACTTGTGGGTTTTATTTTGGCAATAATAATATACTATGTGTTATAGAAGCTGAATTAAAGAAACAAAACTTTACTTTCATAAAAAAAAAATCTGAATACTTTACTCAGCTTATATACTTTCACAGTACTTTACCTTAGTACTTCACTTTTCAGTTGTTTCATTATACATTTTCAGATGATACACTGACTATACTAAATTTCAATTATTTGAAACTTTAAGGTACTACTTACATCATTTCTTTGGCAATACATTATAATAACCGTTATTACTAAAGGGTAAACTGACATTAACAACAACATAAATATTAGGGCTTACTTACTGGTAACAGTTGTTTTGCAGGAAATTATTGTCATATGCTATGTATAAGTAGGCAGGGGTACTGGGACCGCCATACATTACAACACTGGGGACTGCAGTTTGTGTCCTGTTTAGTCACAAAAGCAGTTGTGTTCAGATTGGAATTTGTCCACTGAATCAAAACACAATGAATTTACAGTAAGGTCAGTCTCACTGATCAGTAATATACAAAACAGATAATAACATTTGTAATCATTAACCAAACACAGAACACAGTGTATAAAGTGTTATGTGTACAGATGTCATTGTCTCATATCATCTATGATGCAACACGCAACACAGTTTATAACTCATATATAAACCTGTAACAAAGATACTACTAATAATAGCATAACTAACGACTGGCAGACCAGAATATAATTATTCATTACAAAATGACAAAATAAGCAGTGACACCGTTCTGTACAGTAAAGTGTAATTAACTAAAAATGTATTAGCAGTGGTTATTACAGTGTTATATATCACTGAGGAAATTCCCAAATTGCTTATAAGTGTACAAGGTACTTAAAAAACACCTTCACCAGCTGCATCATTTAAGTGATGTACATATTAATTAATCAGAAAAATGTATTTTTTGAAAGTATGCCTTTGCTTTGATGTTTAACTACAGCAGTTTTGCTTATTTTAACAAATGAAATCATGCACACAGTGCTGAAAACACTGAGCTCACGTATCGACGATTCCAAATTGCCCTTTTCTGTTGGTCTTACTCAAATATCTTTCTAAATCACAGTTTTGCAAACTCAAATTGCATCATTTAGCACGCTCTGTTCACCTAGGAACACTGGGCTTCAAAATGCAGATTTCCAATTACTCATTCTGCATTTATGCAAAGTCAATCGGAAGAACATTTCAGTATGTGTCAGAATACAAAAGGGATCTTAAGTGACTCATCCAGGTGTTAGGCAAGAAGATGGAGCAGCAGGAACACAGACAGTGGCAGGCAATTTGCTTTTTTATTTTTTTGTCAGTTCAGCTGAAGAGCTTTCTCTCTCTCTCTCTGTGTGTGTGTGTGTGTGTGTGTGTGTGTGTGTGTGTGTGTGTGTGTGTGTAACATGGCCTCAAGAAGCCTATACTGACCACTTCTGACGGTAGTGTTTTAAATCCATCAGCAAGATGTCAGTTTTTCATAGCTGTGTGTATTGGTTTTGTGGAAGGAAACAATTTGATGGAACGTGTTTTTGCATGAGATGCAAAGTAACTTATCAAAGCGGTGACCTTCGTTCATTTCGTGCAGAGAATTTGGAGAAACTGACCCACAGTTTCTGAAAAGTTACATATTGTAGCCTTATTTTGAAAATGTTCAAACAATACAAGAACAAAGAGAAACAAAACAAAACATAATGATCATAATCATAATAAATAACATGTTCAAAAAGGAGCAGGAAGAAGCATTAGCTTATTTAATGCCCCTTTTCCACTATTTAGTAACTCATAATCATCACTTTCCCCCTTCTGTTTGCCCCCTATCCTGACATAAATCCTGCCTTACAATTTTTTACATGTATATGCCAGAGGTGTGGACTCGAGTCACATGACTTGGACTCGAGTCAGACTCGAGTCATTAATTTTATGACTTTAGACTTGACTTGAAAAAATGTTCTAAGACTTGTGACTTGACTTGGACTTTTACACCAATGACCTGGGACTTGAATTGGACTTGAACCGGTTTACTTGAAAAGACTTGATATTTTACCCCAAATATAAAATTTAACATGCATATTATATAGAGATTGAAAATGTGACGTCATTCACGGGTAGAACCGCAAAGGATTCTGGGAACTCGTGGCAAGCGGTACTAGCGCACGCAGGCTTTCAATTAAAATCAGTTATACAGCGATAAAAAGAAACACAAAAATGTCAAGAAGCCGTTGTATTATTAACTGCAATAGCCGGTCGAATGACAGCCACGGGAAGCCGACGGGTAAAGAGATCGGTTGTTTTCGGATTACGTTGTTGAAGAGAAATTGTTCATGTTTCCGAAGTAACAAAGAGGCGACTGGATTGCAGCCATTCAAAGACCAAATATAACGTCCCAGAACACCAGCTCACAGGTTAGTCTGCTCCAAGCATTTACACAAAGGTCAGTCTGCTGTTGTAGTTAATGCGTCATTTTTCTTAACATAATTGGTGATATAGGTTACAAGCAAGTCTGGCGCTGAACAGAAATTGTCGCGCTATGCTCCTTTATTTATTGTGTTTATTGTGCATAAATAGTGAATTGTCCTGACACAATATTGCGTTTCGCTTCTGTTATTATGGTACATTGACAAAAACATATACTTTTATTCACAGGATAAAACAGGTTTTTTGTATCACTAATTGCCCAGTACGATTACAGCATACAGTATTATTGTCACTGCTACATTTCTGTGATGCTACCAGAAATTATTTCCACTACTACCCATCCCACTACTACCCACTACTACTACTACCCATCCGTCGGTAAACTGTACCTGGGCTTGTTGCAGTGACCTGAAGTTACTAAACTTCATGATCGTATGCGCTCACTCCAAGAACCGTATGATTATAAATATGCATATAAATATGCTAAGATGAGATAGCTGACTTCATCTAACTAGCAAATGTTGTCCAGGCTACGTTGGTGATACAGTTTTTTTTAATGTGTATGATATTTTTGTCATGCGATTTTAAAGCTGGTCCTACAACCGCATCCAAGAATAACATGCAGCTTATCTCAGAACTGTCGGTGAAAATTATTCTTGGAGCTAGGTTTAATTGAGCTGCATTTTAAAGAGGTGCAATTTCACAATTTGTGTATATTTTCTAAGTTCACTATTTTGTCATGTGTTGAGAAAAACACAGATTTAAAAATTACATGGTCTAATATTTACATTTAGCATAACTGCAACATTATTTTTTCGTTTTTTTTTTTAAAGACTCGAAAGGACTTGAAATTCAAAGTTTCAGACTTGTGACTTGACTCGGACTTTTACACCAGTGACTTGAGACTCGACTCTGACTTGCCTGACATTACTTGAGACTTGACTTGAGACTTGAGGATAAAGACTTGAGACTTACTTGAGACTTGCAAAACAATGACTTGGTCCCACCTCTGGTACATGCAACGAGATATGGATATTTACAGATAGGTGTGACCAACAGGGGGCGCAGGTTGACGACATATAACAATCGGAAAGGCATATATTGATTTTGTTTAGCATTTGGGGGATTTTGATACACAAAGTAACCGACAAACATTGTTCAGGTGTTACTATCACAGTGTTATTACATATTATGATACGCAAATATGTCATTCACAACAGCGTTACTATGGCGAGCCACATAGGTGTTGACAAATGTACGCAGATACCGCATAACCTTTATTTATAGTATACCTATTTACACAAAATAAAACGCATTTAAAGAAATATTATTACTGTGGCGTGCTTACGCTGCTCACGCGTGCATTTCCCTCCGAGAAAAAAAACAGAGTCACCATGATTTGATCGCTGTGAATAAAGTGTCCGCCACATAAATACGCACAGAATTAGAGAAATGAGCCTGCGATCGAAGCACTCGTAAAAGTTTGACATAGTAAACTTGCCTCCGGTGGGTTACTCGAAACTCTTCTCGTCACCCTCCCCGCTGACGTTTACGTACGCAGCCGTGGCGTGCCTGCAAGCCAAATAACATGGAGTCCTCTGCCTGGCATCTCCAAGGGATCCCTGCAAAACACCCGAGCGCCGATTAAAAAGAGCAAGTTCCTCCATGGGAGCAGTCAAAGCATCGTCGCGGTGCGTAAAGCTTCAGCTCCGTCCTCAAAGTATGACGAACGGTGCTTAAAGAGGCAGCCTTTCCCTGCGATCCGCAAACCAGGCCGATTTCAGTGAGTATTTGCACTAAAAAAAACCCTAAAAAAACCTGCAGTTTATGGGCGTCTGGGTTTCAAAGGCAACGTGCACGGATGCGTTGCTGTTCCAAATCACCTGACAGCGACCGGATCGATAAGAGCCACGTCCTCTGAAGCGACAGAGGCCAACCCGTGGGACACCTTGATGTGCCCGGGCATTTTCCTGTCTTTTTTTTTCTAGAGGGGCAGCAGTGAGGACAAGGGCCTGAATATAAAGGCCACTTATTTATGTAACCATTCGAGCGCTCCGTTTCATTCTTTAAAACCAGACATATTGTGAAAATAGGTCAGACAGTCCGAAAGCTGCAGCTGCCAAATTTTTTTTAAAGAGAAAATACACAAGACAGCTGAACCACGACAGATTCTCCAGATTAAGCCATTAAATGAGGCTGATACATGGTGTGTTTTATGCTGGTTTAAAAATCATTCTCCGTGCAATTAGCTCCAGGAAAGTTTTCCATCACGGAAAAACTTCAGTGCGAGTTCATGTGTGAATGTTTTCCAGAAGGAGAGGAGGCTGCACGATGTAGGCAGGCTGTTTACTAGTGGGACTCCATACTGTTCTCTGGGGGGTGGGGGGGACCATGGAGCCAGAAGGGGAACCCCTAACCCCAGGGACCAGCTATGGGCCCGCACCCATCGACTCAGCACAAAACCCCGTCACCCCAACTTTCCTCAACAGCACCTTAGAGGTAAGGCATCAATGTGTGTGTATATATATATATATTTATATATTTATGTGGTCATAAGTGCTGCCATTTTCACCCCCATCAACAATAAATTCTTTGTTTATTGTTACTACTTTCTAGTCTTCATGTTCTCCAAATCTGAGAGATGGCCTGATATCTGCCAAATGCTTGTGGGGCCTCACTGGGGAGGAGCGCTCCAAGCAGAGTGAGGGCCCCCAGTCCAGTGCAAACCAAGGGAGGAGCGCACAGAGGAGATTCAAATCCTCAGCCTTTCCTTCCTCCTTAAGCTGGGACTCTGACTCTGAGAAGGAAACACTAGATGGTAACACACCTGTTGCACGCATGTAAAGACAACGGTAGCAATGCATTCTGCTGGAAAGCTAAACTAGTACTGAGCCTATGTGCCTATCATTGTTGTCCCCTTATTGTTTTAAATGTTTTTCCAGTGTGCTGTAGTCAGAAGTCTTTCAGTTTGCTCTCTCTGTAATCTGCCCAGCACTTTCTTTAACTGTGGATTTTACCTGTGAAGCTGTGAAGTGATGTTTCTGTGGTTGTTTGTTTTGTGCGCTGTCGTGCGTCAGAGGAGGAGCTACAGAACTTTTCTAACCCTCACGGTCTGGCTGCTCACAGTCCAGGATCTCCTTCTTCTGGACTAAGGTGAGGAGGAGGTGGTGTAGGACGAAGGGTGATGAAATTTGACTTTAATGAATACCCACGTAGAAAAGAAATATAATATTCTAAAAAGTCCCATTAATTTCAAGAGATATATATTTAGTCATGAAAGGTGCTCCTTTAACATTTTTTATTTACAGCACAATGTTTACATGAGTCATATTTAGCTTTTAATAAATATCTTAAGAATTTACAGAGAAAAGGGGCAACTTTCATGAATAAGTAGTTATCCTTTAAAGAACTATAATATATCACTCATGGTTTTTTCTTTTCTATAAGGGTATGCAGCAAAGACTTTAGCAATACTGAGGTCATAAGGCAAAGTGGGCCTGGATACCAGTTACTTACATTAACTCATTGCTTACTGAGTGAGTGGGAACATTTGAAAAAAACACTGGTTCAACATTAGCAACACTCTTTAGCTGAGAGGTGGCTCAAAGTTATCGAGAGCAGCTGTTAGCTTAGCATAAAAGCACAAACGTTTAAAAGCCAAGCTCAGTTTATGGCTAACTTTAGTCTGTATAAAGATAAAGGTGCTTTTGTGTTTTATTGCATTATTTGTGGGAACGTACTGAGTGCAATATGAGTTATTCAGATGGCTGCACCTCCCTGAGCCTCTGCAGGACATTTCTTCCGGTTAAAAGGGAGTTTTTCCTTCCAAAGTTTGTCCTTCACAAGTGTTTGCTCAATGGCGGTTATCTGTTTGTTGGTGTTTTCTGTGTTATTATAGGGTTTTAACTTTACAATAATAAGTGCCTTGCAGTAACTGTTGTTGCGATTTGGAGCTATATAAACAAAACTGAACTGAATTTATTTGAATTTGAACAGATGCTATAAGCTAACTACCAGTGTTGCCAACTTAGCGACTTTGTCGCTATATTTAGCGAGTTTTCAGACCCCCTTAGCGACTTTTTTTCTAAAAAGCGACTAGCGACAAATCTGGCGACTTTTTCTGGAGACTTATTTATGACGATTTTTTGACTTGAAAACGCGTATCGCTCTTACTCTCAACAAGCAGCGGGTGCTGCCGTGGGCACCTCGCCCGTGCCAAAGGGCTCACAGGCGGAGGATAGTCCTCCCCCAGCTGCTATCAGGGCAGAAGATGTTCACATCTATGCGTCCAAACTGCAAATGAATCGCGCATGAGTGAAGCCGCTGCTCCCACACTGACTGTAACGCAGTCGGTTCTTATTTTACTGTTATGCTGTTTTGTGGATCATAAAGTTTAAAACTACTTATAAACACACACACACACAGAAAGTAACTCCACCAGAGTGCCAATTTCGGGTCACTTTTGCCAGTCCAAGCCCGGATAAAGGATCAGGATTGGAATTGTGACATTAAAAAACAATAATTGCTAAAAGAAATTTAATTTGTAATTCCAAATAAATTCTAAATGCATTTAGGGCATTTTTTACTCACTTTATGTCTCTTCCACGATGATATTTCTCTCTCCGGAAATCGCAGAGGAGACTTCCGGTTTGGCGGGTCGTGTGATGGCTGTGTAGGATAGTTGCTCCCGACATTTTTTCTACCCCAATTTACCTAACTCGAAACATAAAAAGTTTGGATTTATCTTTGTGGGGTACTATACCAAGGAATAGAAATGCCCAGAAAATCCAAGAAAAAGGATGTAGGAGAACGTACTGAAGCGGAAGAAGATGCTTCGTCGCAAGCTAGCAGCAATATGGAAGAAGACCAGCAACCCGATGCTAACGCCACAGCGAAGGACCACCCAGCTACGATGGACATGATATTAAAAGAATTACGTGCTTTTAGAAAAGACACAAATGATCAGTTTAATGCTATAAGGGAGAAGGTCGTCGGCATTGGTATAAGACTCGACGAAGCAGAGGGACGCATAGACGTAATGGAGACTCGAATCCAGGCCTCGGAGGAGCTGCTAATTGAAATGGCAAATTTTCAGTTGCGATGCGAATCTAAGCTACTGGAATTAGAGGGACGGTCACGTCGCAAGAATCTTAGAATATATGGCGTGAGGGAAGGGGAAGAGGACAAATTTCCATCCGTTGTCAATTTTGTAGAGGTTCTATTTGAAAAGACAATGAGTCTCTCCCGCCCCACGGTGTTGGGAATTGAAAGAGCACATCGAGCCGGTGGCAAAAAACCCCCGGAAGGAGCCCTTCCACGCTCAATTGTAGTTAAACTCGCAAGTTATCGTAACAAAGAAGACATTATTAAGAAGGCCTGGCAGGCTAAGGGCTTCAACTTTATGGATTCTAGGATATATGTGGACAATGACTATGCCCCGGAGATACAAAGAAGAAGAAAGGAATATGCGACAGCGAAGAAGGTGCTTAAAGAGAACAATATTCGCTTCCAGACGCCTTTCCCGGCCAAGCTAAGGGTGTTCTACAGAGAGGGAATTGTGACATACAACACGGCGCACGAAGCGACTACCGATATGGTGAAGAGGGGATTATCGGTAGAAGTTGTGAAAGACAGAGACTCATTCTTGGATCAAATAAAACAGCACACTTGGCAAACAAGTACGAAGAAGAAAGGTGGAAACTCGACTCCAAAGCTGGGTTTCAAGGAACGCCTTCAGATATTTAGGCACCAAGATGACAGTGGATAAACAGATAAACATAACTGTATGTTATGAACTTGCATGTTCAACTTTTACATTTAGCTCACAGGAATCTATCAAAGAATCATCTTACCTGATTCTTTGAAAGATAGCATATTAGTGTATTTCCTAAAGTGCTGAACACACTACTGTCTTTACTAAAACGTATTCCAGTTATAGTTATATAATGGACATAATGTGTTGACTCTCAGCTTTCATTTGTGTGTCAAATTCAATGAAGAGTTTCAGCTCCTTAATGCAGGTCACCCTCTTTTTAAAGGGGACCAAAAGTAATGGGACGATTGACTCAAAGGTTATTTCACAGACAGATGTGGGCAATTCTTTCTTTATATCATTATAAATTAAGCCGATAAAAGGCCTGGAGTTCATTTGAGGTGTGTTGGTTGCATTTTGGAAGATATTTCCATGAACAGACAACATTTGGTCAAAGGAGTTGCCCATGTAGGTGAAACACGCCATCGTTAAGCTGGGAAAACAGAAAAAAACCCATCCAAGAAATTGCTATAATATTAGGAGTGGCAAAATCTACAGTTTGGTACATCCTGAGAAAGAAAGAAAGCACTAGTGAACTCAGCAATGCAAAACGACCTGGACATCCATGGACGATAACAGTGGTGGATGATTGCCAACCGAGTGAACAACACTCTCCAGGAGTTAGGCGTATCGATATCCAAGTCTACCATAAAGATAAGACTGCATGAAAGTAAATACAGAGGGTTTACTGCAAGGTGCAAGACCTCAAGAACAGAAAGGCTAGATTGGACTTTGCTAAAAAAAAAAAAAAAAAAACATCTAAAAAAAAAGCCAGCACAGTTCTGGAAAAACATTCTTTGGCAGATGAAACCAAGACCAACCTCTACAAGAATGATGTCAAGAAAAGGCGTGGAGCAGCTCATGAACCAAAGGACAACGCATCATCTGTAAAGCACAGGGGAGGCAGTGTGATGGTTTGGGCGTGCATGGCTGCCAGTGGCACTGAGACACTAGTGTTTATCGATAATGTGACACAGGGCAGAAGCAGCTGAATGAACTCTGAAGTGTTCAGAGATGTACAGTCTGCTCAAATCTAGCTAAATACAGTTGCGCTGGCTTTCGTAATAGAGATGGACAATGACCCAAAACATACAGCCAAAGCACCCCAGGAGTTTATTAAACCAAAGAAGTGGATTATTCTTGAATGGCCAAGCAAGTCACCTGATCTTAACCCAATTGAGCATGCATTTCACTTGTTGAAGACTTTGCAGAGAAAGGCCCACAAACAAACAAACAAACAAACAAACAAACAAACAAACAAACAAACAAACAAACAAACAAACAGCAACTGAAAGTAAAGGCCTGGCAAAAAAAACGGTTCCCTCATTAAAAGGAAGAAACCCAGCATCTGGTGATGTCCAAGAGTTTAAGACTTCAGACTGTTATTGCCAGCAAAGGGTTTTCAACCAGGTATTAGAAATGAACATTTTATTTTCAGTTATTTAATTATAATGAAATAACTATGATAATAATAATAATATTTATTTTTGTCCAATTACTTTCGATCCCCTGAAATGAAGGGGTTGTGTTAAAAATGCTTGTAGTTCCTCACATTTTTATGCAGTCTTTTCTTTTAACCCACTAAATTAAAGCTGAAAGTCTGTACTTCAGCTGCATCTGAGTTATTTCATTTAAAATCATTGTGGTAGTGTGCAGAACCAAAATTAGAAAAAACTTGTCTCTTACCAAATTTTTATGGGCCTAACATTCCCAGCATTTCCATGTTTATAATTACACATCCCTTAGTTAGCTAAAACCCACGAAATTCCCTGAAAAGATGGGGGACTCGACCTCAGTGGTGGCAATGGGCCTGAGAATAAGAAATATGAGGCCAAACATGATTTCTGATTTTTTCCTGAATACAGGCAGATACTTTTCTTAAATTTATTACGAATATAATGTAATAAATTCTTTTTCTGATGGCATCCAGACTTGATAGTGAAGATGACCAAGTACCTGATAAAATGCAACACTTCCATAGTAAGACTGGCATGTCTACACCCGCTGAGGGGCACAGTGATAACAATGAGAGCACAAAGACAGAGGAGCCAAATACATCCCAGCCTGGCCAAACAGAATGTAAGTACCATACTGAATAAACTTAGTCTGCCTGCACACTCGATAGCTTTGTTTTTAAAATCTTTTCTTTCACTGAGAATTCTCCTGCTTTCTTTGCAGTAGCAGACAGCAAATTCTGGAATGTATCTGAGGGAGCTGAGCCATTCCTGTCTAAAGTAAAACCAAAGGAAGGTTGCCAAATGGAGGAGGAGGAGGTGGTGCTGGACAACGGGGAGGGAGAAAAAAAGCCCAAGGGAAAGGAAACCAAGGAGCCTGAGAGAGATGTGTACACCTTCCCCGGAGACTCAGACCAAGAGAGTCCCCCTCCTGCCCCCTGGGCTCATTGCACATTCATTCAGCGGTGCAGAAAAAAGAGGGTCTTGCTCAGGCCCTTCTCAGGACTTGGCACCTTAAAGCGTACGTTGCCTGAGACTGCCAAATTGGCAAGACCTAGTCCTCAAAAATCTGAAACAGTACAGCTAAATCGAGGTGGAGGGGTTTATGACTTTGAGGAGGTCAGCTTTGGAGAGGGAGGGGTGGAACCCATAAAGTTCAGAGACAGAGGTGGGAGAAGAGACAAAGAAGGAGAAGAAAGTGGAGCGGAGACAGATAAAGAGATTTTCACGTGTGTCGAGTGTAGCATTTATTTTAAAAAGCAGGTCCACCTGCAAGAACACATGATTGAGCACAATCAGAGTGGCGCAGGGGGTGTCAGGCGGTTAGGAAAGGGCAGCCGCTTTCGGTGCACTGAGTGTGGATGGAACCTGCCAAATCGACTTGCACTTGCTGACCACCATAGAAGGCACGAAGAGTCACGACTGAAGATCCTGGAAGAAATTGAGAAACTGAATGAAAATGGGAAAGCAAAAGAATTTCAGACACTGGACAGCAAGGTGTTGAAAAATAGAAGCATAGACCCGACAGTTATAGAAAATACTGGCCCAGGCTCAATACTAAGCAAGGTGGTAGACCCAGACACGGTCAAATCTCCACCTCTATCGCCAGTGTCAACACTGGATATAGACCCAGGAGTCCTTGACCTAAATACACCCCTGCCAAATTCAGTTCGAACTCCAACTCAGACCCGAGCTCTCTCTGCCTACCGTCGCCGCTTTATCTGTACCAAGTGTAACTTCAGCACAAGAACATCCCAAGCACTAGCTAATCACTCCAAAACCCACACCAGGAAAAAGCCCACTCTCCAGTCAGATTCTTCTTCCTCTGGCTCACCACTGAGTTTGGCATCTACTTCCCTGACCTGTGGTCACTGTGGCTTCCTGACCTCAAGTGAATCCATACTGAGGGAACACCGGGCACTCGTTCATCCAGGAGAGATTGACGAGTCTGGACAGCGTTTAAAGGCTAGTATGGGAGCAAGAATTTTTAAACCCAACCTAGACCCTGAGTTCGTCTCTGAATCCGGATCTCAGCATGACGCAACTCAAGGCAAAAGCCAGCGAGCAGTTACTGCTTCTGATGACAGCAGAACACCAGACGGCACTACAGCTCGGCCTGTGAGACAGGTGGTCTGTAACAGGAGATTCAGCACAAGAGGCAAACCTTGGACTGATCTGGCCAAACTTGACACCACTGGGGATGGTGAAAAGCTGCCTGAGAGTGAAGAGGAAGAGCAGGACCAAGATCAGAAGTCAGAGTTTAAGACAGAGCTGTGTCGGGAAGAGGAAAGCTCATCAGTGGCAGTCAGGCCTCAGACTAGAGCACAATCCAACATGGGTGAGACTAAATAAGAACTCAATTGTTAATTTCAGAGTAATAGTTTACCCTTGATTGATAGAAATGACAAAAAATTAGCTAATTATTATTATTATTATTATTTTTTTATTCAGATTTCTGGATGCGCATGCACTGCCTGCTGTTTGAGTTAGATTTCGTGATAATTTTAATCAAAAGTTCATTTTCTTTCCTTGATAGATGATGGCTCATCGCTGCAGAGTGCTCCATTACCGCTCCCCACCAAGAAGAGCGAAAAGGACGATGACAAGAAGGAAGCGGAAAAAGACGGGAAGGTTTTCTTTCTGAGGAGGAGCACCAGGGTCGCTGCCGCTCCTGTAGAAATTGACAGCGACGACGACGAAGACATTGACGAGGAACGCGTGCGACGTTTCCTGTCAGAGGGCGTCCTGGATGAAGACAAAGACGAGATTGATGAGGACACAGAGGCGCTGAAGAGCGTGGAGAGGAAATGCCCCTACTGCCCCGATCGATTTCATAATGGAATTGGGCTTGCCAATCACGTGAGAGGCCACCTGAACCGTGTGGGCGTCAGCTACAACGTGCGTCACTTCATATCCCCGGAGGAAGTCAACGCGATTGAGAAGAAGTTTTCTTATCAGAAGAAGAAAAAAAAAGGTCAGCACCCTGTCGCATGTGTTTCTTAGACTATGTAGATGTCTTTGCAGATTTGGAACCCTGTCTTTTTATTGTGTTTGGAGTAAAACATCTTTACAATGAAGACTCTGATGTAGGCTATCATATCTCACTTTAATACCCTTTTTTTACATTATACAAGGTTTTACATTTTTTTCATATTTGTCTCCGTGTTTAATTTTTTGTTGATGTGATGAACACTTTGAGAAATGTATATTGAATTTCTATAATATAACTGGTAAGTGGTTTATAACCTACCGGCTAGTTCTCTGGCTTAAACCATGTCCACATATTTATGGCTATTTTTGTAGCTGATGTTCGCAGATGTTCATGTAGCTAATCTGATAAATTTACATGTCAGCCACTCGTAACCTTGCTTCAACTGTTCACCTCAAAACTGAGAGAAGTTAAAACTTAGAGGCCCAAGTTTTCATAACCCTAACCCAACTCTAACCCTGTATGAACATTTTTTGTGTGTTAGTTTTCTTTGTTCTGGGATTGCCAAGACTCGGAAGAACAATTCAATAATTGGCTAGTGTTAGGGTCATCATCACCAATGATGACTTAAACCTCCGAAAGTTAACCTGCATGTCTCTTCCCGTGTTTTCTTTGTTTACGGTTTTTGGATTAGTTCAAGTTCAAATTCAAGTTTATTTATAAAGCACTTTTAAAACAACATCTGTTGACCAAAGTATTGTACAATAAAAATAGTCAAGGCAAAAGACATAAAATAGGATAAAGGTAGAAGGGAATAGAATTATAGAATGATGATAAATAAAAACAATAGTAACAGGCTCATACTGATTTAAAAATGAGTCTTTAGATGGGTTTTAAAAGTATCCAGTGTTGTGGAGGTCCTGATATGCAGAGGCAAAGTGTTCCACAATTTAGGCACAGTCACCACAAATGCCTGGTCTTCTCTGTGTTTTAATCTGGACCTCGGGACGACTAGGAACATTTGGTCCGCAGACTTCAAAGATCTCGCAGGTGTATACCAGGTTAGTAGATCAGAATTACATTTTAATAAATGCAATCCGACTTTCACTTTTTATAGAGACTCTTTACCTTCATATTCTGCTTATTAACAAGCAGAAAGCAGACGCCAGAAAGTTTAATCTTTGATCTGCATATTCATATCCAGATATCTGTTCCTACAGATAAGTCCAACAATAACCCAACAGTTGGTGGAGGCATGAGAGATTTCACTTGAGACCACCCAGATAGGGGTGCTAAAGGAAAGTTCAGTACACTAATGAATAGAATTCATCTCTTGAGAGCCATGATTATTCAAAGTTTCATGGCAGTTATTTTTGTGGTTGGCTTGACCAAAGTGGTAACTCAGCAAATGACCAACAGACCAACACACCAGCATTGTGGTGTGTGGGTTTTTAAAAGGAAAAGTTGTTCCATCAATTTGTGGGGGTCACAATAAAACAAACAAACAAAAGGTCGGGAACCATTAGCATGACATGCCTTACTTTACATTCAATCATTTGCATTGCTTCTTTCCCCTGTAGTTGCCAACTTTGACCCGGACACTTTCAGCGTGATGCACTGCG
This sequence comes from Diplotaxodon limnothrissa, assembly GCF_057381915.1. Classification (NCBI taxonomy): domain Eukaryota; kingdom Metazoa; phylum Chordata; class Actinopteri; order Cichliformes; family Cichlidae; genus Diplotaxodon; species Diplotaxodon limnothrissa. The sequence goes on along the minus strand of NC_140599.1, from coordinate 8,300,023 downwards.
AGTTCTGTAGTGCTGGCTTCGATACCCGGGCTGGCCTGTCGAGCCACGCTCGGGCCCACCTCCGTGACTTCGGCATCACTAACTGGGATGTTACCATCTCCCCGATCCACATCTTGAGGGAGCTGTTCTCCAGCAGGCCTGACCTCGTAATCCCCACGGCTCCCCCTCGGAGTTCTGGCTCTCCAGTGGAGGAAGACGAGGACGATGATGAAGACGAGAGAGACCTAGAGGATGAAGGGGAGGGAATTGTTAAAGTAAAGCTGGAGGAGGAGACAAGCGAAAGGACCCTGAGTGCTGCTGTTTCTGATGTGCTGCCTTCAGCATCTCCCCAATCCTGGAAGAAGCGGGACGGAGCAGAAGAGTGTAAAGGTGAGTTTCTATTATTGGTCCATCTTTAAAAATGGCAATGTGATAAACAGACCTTACTTATTGGTTGTGTGATTAATCTGCTGGCTGCTGATGGCTCTGATGGGTCACTGCCTTGTCCACGTTTGAAGTTTGAGCTTGGCTCTCTGTTGCCTCATAAAACCAAGATAGAAGGAGATAATGATAAAGCAGTTAGAAATGTGTTTTGAAGTTACTGCCTGTCCTCGGTGGGAAGTACTGGAGTCAGGTGGCTGCTGAGAAAAATCAGTCTTTGCGCGAGTGTGTGTGTGTGTGTGTGTGTGTGTGTGTGTGAGGGAGAGAGCTGGAAAGAGTGAGAGAATCCCTGATGCCCATGGTTGATGTGGCACTCGGTGCATTTATCCCAACCTCCGCCTCCACTCGATTGGTCACGCCTTAGCTTAGCGGTGCATATGGGGGCAAAATGGCTGCTTCCACCTCCCCGCAGACCCAAACAATAGCGGAAAAACTGTCTGGCTTCAGCTGCCGGGAGTCCGATGCACTGCGGTTGCGGACCGGTGAGTACCGCGCGCCGTAATTCCCGTGCACCGCGTGCCCTCGGATCGCGCGGCGGCTTCTTCGCACTGCACGTCTGGCGCCGCATCTTCTGTCACAATGTAGCCAGATAACAGCCATTAAAAAGAAAGAAAGAGAGAAAGAAAGAAAAACTCTTTATCACGTTGGAGACCGGGTAAAAAAAACGAGTGTCGCGTGCAGGTAGCCTGTGACACGCATGTCAGAAGCTCATAAAGCGGGTCATTGTTATTGTTTCGGGTTTCCTGATTTTGCACGCGGGGATAGATTGTGTGCATTTTGGCTGTTGTGATACTATTGTTGCAGTTTGTTTTTTCTTTTCAATACATATTTATGTGAGTGTGTATGTCTGTGTGCTTTCCCCCCTCTATTATACACGTATCGAATGACGTCCAGTATTTCCAATGCTGCAGGATCTCTAAAATTACCTACAGTTGCCCAATCCTCGCCATTTTACTTTGCTTTGATTTTTGATAGAGGACACGCTGTGCCTTCAAGTGCATGCTTTTGTGCATGTCTCTTTTTTTCTCCCCCTACAATAAACTGACCGCGAGAATAGTCGGGAAACGTGGTAACTTTGTTGACCCAAAGTAGCAGCAGTTAGTAACTGGTAATCTTATTGCAACTTATCCGGATCAACCAAGTATAATGGAAGTATCACTTTTACTTGGAAGTGTCGGGTTGCTCACTCTCTCTCCGCCCGAACGGGCACAAAGTTAGCGTTTGCCACTTTGCCTCCGATCTTAGAAATTAGCCCTGTGATTATTTGGCGTTGTCTTTAGCATAATAAACGGTGTTATAACGCTGCGTTCCGGGGTGTCACATCGCTGCTCTTTTACAGTCAAGAGATGAACTGACAAGCGCAGAGCCGCCCACCAGACAAAAAGCATTGTCTGTCTCCACGTCTCTTTTGATTTACCGATTTGTCGCAGAAAATGGCACTTTTGTCCCAGGAATGTCTGACTGCGGGGAACCAAGACTGCCGCGTTTGTTTCATACTGTAGTGCAGTTATTACTTTTTTTGTTTTGTTCTTTGGCTTTTTTTTTTTTTTTGACAGGGATTCATTACTTGAATTGTTTTTATGCATATTTCCCCCACAGAATGCATTACAACGCGCTGCTGTAACAAGGAGGGAGAAAATAACAGGGCATTGAGCTCACAGGACTGAGCTGATTTTTCAGCTCACAGCCTGATTCTTTTCTTCTTTTATCCACATATACATGCATTTAATGCGTGCATATGCGTTTGATGAAGTTTATTTATTTATTTCCCCCAATGTATAATTAGCTTTGAGATGCATCCCTCAGACTGCTATTTAATGTGATTTGTCATGACATTCATCACTTAGCCTAATTACTGTGGATTTTCTGCACTTAACACGGATACGGTTGTGTTTTTAGGCGATGACGAGGAGGGAGCAGAGGAAGAAGATGAGGAGGAGCTGCAGCAGCTTTCAGCCCTGGACGGTTTGAGCTCAAGCCCCGGGAAAACGGGTCCGCGTGGCGTGAACACGGACAGCCTCTCTCCTGGGGAGGATGCAGACACCGCGGGTGAGGCAGGAATGTGGGAATGCTGACCTCAGAGTGTTTACAGGGGATTGGATTTGCTACAGCCAAGCCTCATCATAGCTGTCAGTGGGAAAACTGTAGTGGTAACAGAGATGCTACAAGAGAGGGGGTTATCACAAGGGAAATCCTGAGAGGAAGACAAATCTTTTAGGGGGTAATTAGAGCACCCCTAGTACTGTGTAAGTGTATTCTGGGATATCTGTGGTCTCTAGAATAACCCGAGCCACCTGCTGCTGGTTTTAAAACTGGGGTGGCTGTCGCTCAGGAAGTAGAGCAGGCTGTCTGCTAATCTGAAGGTTGGTGGTTCAATCCCTGACTGCTCCAGTCTGCATACCAAAGTATCCTTGGGGAAGATACTGAACCCTAGGACCTGGTTCATCAGAGTGTGAATGTTAGATTATGATGAATGTGTGTGTGAATAAGGCTCGTAGCATAGATGCTTTGTATGCAGAGTAGAAAAACACCATGTAAGTGCTCAAGCTGCCTAAAAACAGATGTCATCTGTAGCGGTTTGAAACATTTATAACATTTGTAAGACACAGCTTATTACCCAGTCTTATGCTGTCTTTCACACTTGTGCAGACAACAACTTGAAGTGTGAGGTGTGCGAAGCTCAGTTTGAGACCAAGCGCGGCCTCTCCATCCACGCCCGCTCTCACTTGCGCCAGCTGGGCATCACCGTTTCAGACGGCAGCGGGACCTCCATTGAGCTCCTCCGCCGGATTGCCAAGGAGCGCAAAATAAGCTCGTCTCTTCAGGAGCCACTCATAGCTGAGAGCCCCTCCCCGTCCGTTGCCCCAAAAGATGAGGACATGGACTTAGACGAGAAACCCATCCCTCTGTCCCTCTTGGCCAAAGCAGCGAAAGCAGTGCCGCTCTCGTCCTCCTCCACACCTTCTCCGGGCGCCTCTCCAGCTCCGGCTCACTCTGGCTCCCCTTCCTCGGTAGTGAAGAAAGCCCCCATTTCCTCTCTACTACCTGTGTCTTCCCCCTTGCGCTCTCCTGAGCACAAGGCAGGGGGCATGAAAAACTTGACCTCTAACCTCTCCGGCTCAACAACAGCCAAACCCCTCTGGGCGCCAGAGGAGAATGATGCTCCTCTTAACCTCAGTAAGTGTCGCTGTCCTAGCTGATGATTGTTTTATCTTTTCATTGCTTCATGTTTAGTCATTTCTTTCTTCTGTTCATAGCACTGGAGGTTGACCCCAACAAAGACATTGTTTGTCAGCTGTGCGGCGCCTGGTTTGAAACCCGGAAAGGCTTATCCAGCCATGCTCGAGCTCACCTGCGGCACTTTGGGGTGGAGTACTCGGAATCCAAGGGGTCTCCCATCAGCCTCCTGAACCGGCTCATCGACACGGATGACTTTAAGCACAAAGCCAGTGCATTGCAGCTCGACAACCACACAGAGCCACGGAGCCTCGCCCCCACTACGCTCTCCTCCTCAAAGCCATCCTTGCTGACACTCTCCTCCTCTTCCTCTTCATCACTCCTGTACAAGGTGACTACGATCGGGAGTGGATCAACATCCAAAGCTACCTCTTCCTCTGCCTCATCTATACTTGGCCCACCTGCCAAGCGTCTCAAGTCCTCTTCCATGCAGGTCTTCCGCCTCAGTAGTGGGGAACTCATGGCCCTTCCACACAGTGAGTGTTGTAGTATCCATGAAATTAGACAATTTATAGAAGCATAATGCTTTCTCTGTTTAACGCAAGGTCAAACCTTCTCGTCCCTAAGGTGAACCTCCAAAGGAGATAGGCTGTGAATTCTGTGGGGAATATTTTGAGAATCGCAAAGGGCTGTCTAGCCACGCTCGCTCTCACCTGCGTCAGATGGGCATTACCGAGTGGTCCGTCAACGGCTCTCCGATCGACACCCTGAGGGAGATCATCACGAGACGGGGCCTGCCTTGCGCCCTCCCGCTAAAACCTCTCAAAACCCCACCGCCATCTTCTCCAGGACCGCCTCGTTCCCCCCTTTCGGTGTCCTCTTCTCCTTCAGCTACTCTCCTCAGTCGCCTGCCGTTCGCCTTCGCCCGCCCCTCCAGTCCTCAGCCCGCCGTGTCCAAGTCGAGCTCGGCTCCATCAACGCCTTCTAGCGGGCTGATTCTCAAGCTGAAGCCGGAGCCGGTGCAGGTAGAGGTCACCACGCCTGGAGCTGTGGGGAGATCTGGAGGGTTTTCAGCTGAGTCTCTCAACTCTAGCTGGAGGAGCTCTGACAGTGCGTTTCCTCTCAACTTAGGTATTTGAATCCTGTTTTGTCTTCAGTGCTTATTTAACAATTGTTAAGGAATAATTTATAGATAAGGGAAATCACTTTCAAACGTACTGGCATGTCTAGTTTGTATTCATTAATCATTTATTATTGTTTGTTTCACCGACTGAATTAACCTCAGTTTAGTCAGGAGCATTTTTTAAGACAATCAGCGGCTACTTGGTGCAAGCCAAGCAACATCTCTGTAAATAACAGCATAAAACCACAAACTGTTTTTTCTGATTTTAGTTCTTTGATCAAATTATTTAAAAAAAACAAACATTTTAAAAGCAGGGAAATTATGATTAACTTTTGGACTAAGGCATGCAGGCTGTTTTCCCCCTTTTTGAGAATATGTGGTAAGTTTTACAAAGCATAGACTGTATATAAAAGATGGTCTTAGCTACTGTGCTACGACCCATTATTTGGCAATGTCCTTTTTTGAAGCCTCAACTTCAGCATCTTTGTGTGATGGCAAATATGTGTGATGGCACTGGTTGCTCATGGGCTAACCACTTTTCAGTCAAATTTTATAGCAAATCTTGATTTGCAGTGGTCCCTCGTTTATCGCAGGAGTTACGTTCTAAAAATAACCCGCGATAAGTGAAATCCGCGAAGTAGCCAACTTTATTTTTTACAATTATTATAGATGTTTTAAGGCTGTAAAACCCCTCACTACACACTTTAGACAGTTTTCTCAGACAGGCATGAACATTTCCACACTTTTCTCTCTTGTTTAAACACTCTCGAAGTTCAAACCTTCGTAAAAAAATAAGTCCAGTATTATAGAATGAAACCAAAGATCAAACCCTGCTTTCAGGTCCAGAACATGGGAATAGAGCAGCTACGAGAGAATTCAACATTTATGAATCAATGGTATGGAAGTAGAGGAAATAAGAAGAATGAGTTGAGTAAAGTTTGACTTATCTGACTGTTTGGTTTCGCTTAATGCGCCTCATAATGCAATGTGCCTTATGGTCCAAAAAATACGGTAACTTCTACCTTCCTTTAGCATGTCCAGAAGTCCAACTTTTTGTGCGATGGTTAGCATTTTCCTCTGCCTTTCGGATGCTACCGCAGGTGCCTTTGACGGTGCAAAAAGTTTCGTCGACATTGTTGTGTTTGTTGGGGAGAAAACTTACAAACATACAGTACAGCACTTCAGAGTCACACTGCTAGCGATCGAAGATTGATGTAAATTTGACTGAACGCATTCGGTACTGTACATGAGACACGGTACGGAGGAGATTGACTGACAGTGGTCTACAGCCAATCAGGACGCAAAACAAAATGCGCTGTAGAAAAAAAAAAAAGAAAAAGCATGCAAAATTGCACAAAGTAAATCCGCAAAACAGCGAGGCCGCAAAAAGTGAACCGCGTTATAGTGAGGGACCACTGTATTGTCCTTTTAGGCGATGGTTTACAAAATTAACATCATGTTTTAGTCACTAAAACTGCACTACTAGTCACTTTTGCCCATAAACGCATCAGGAAAGTGTTTGCTGAGGTCATAGTTAAAGTGAGCCGTGGGTCATGCCCATAGGCTTCCATATAACCTAATGTCCCCCTACTGGTCATTAGAAAAATTACAAGTTTAAGACATCTGGCCGTTACTTCCACCTTTTACATACAGTCTGTCTTACAGATTAGAGTAGGACAGGTCTTCTCGTGTATCTCATGTAACGCTAAACAAACAATGCATCTAAATGTAGTGTATTCCTGGTAAAAATAACTGTATTCGGTAGTCGTGTGTGATCCACTGTATGTGATAATCGTGTGCACATTTTCACCTGGTATCTCTTTAGCCATGGCCCATGAGGTGGAGCCTACGAGGGATATCCGTTGCGAGTTCTGCGGGGAATATTTTGAGAATCGCAAAGGCCTTTCTAGCCACGCCCGCTCCCACCTGCGACAGATGGGCATCACAGAGTGGTCCGTCAATGGTTCGCCCATCGACACCCTGAGGGAGGTTATGCACAAGAGAGGGGTGGGTGGCTCCTCGCAGTCAGACCAAGGAGTGAAGAAAGAGTCCAGCCAAGGAGCGAACAGTCCCTCCTGGGAGAGCACAGGGGGCGCCAGCGGCTCCGAGGGTTTGGGCGCTTCGGGTTACCAGTCCTCCAAATTCCGTAAATCTCCTCTCAGCTTGCAGCAGTCAGGGTCAAGGCTCCATAAGCAGGGTGTGGGGTCTGTGGGCCCATCTGCTACCCCATCTGCAGGGAAGTTTTTCAGGATGTCCCCACTGGGGAAAAGGCCTCTGTCTGAGGAGGCCCAGTCAGTGGAGGCTGCGCACTCATCTCCACATCAGCTTAAGACTTTCTCATCCCTTCCACATGATTTCTCCTTCAAAAGAAAACCTTCCCCAGACAAACATGCACACCAGGGTAAGATGCAGTTTTTTCTCCACTTGCCCTGAACTTCATCTGATACCGATCATTATCCACTAAGAAAAGGTCTTCTCTTTACTCCTCCCCTGTATTTTTCAGATCCCAGTTGTGAGCTGTGCGGCTTCTTCTTTGAGAACCGTAAGGCTTTAGCCAGCCACGCGCGAGCCCACCTGAGGCAGTTTGGCGTGACCGAGTGGTGTGTAAATGGATCCCCTATCGAGACGCTTAGCGCTTGGATGCGTAGCAGGCCGCAAAAGGTGTTGGAGATGCACCGCAGCTACATGCAGGGTAACCGCACCACCCTAAAGAAGGTGAGGAGTGGCAGTCAGTCTTTGGTAACGCATTTCAGCTGAATAACTCAGATCAGTGCAGCAAGCTGAGCCGCTTGGTCTTATTTTAGGCCTGTGATACTTCAAAGCCCGTTGTGACTGCTGTGAACATTTGATTTTAAAACAAAAATACTGGGAGTTGTAAGCGGAGGAGCCCGCGCCTCAGACAAAAGTGTCACAGCTATGCAGCGAGAGATCATAACCCACTGTGCTACTTTCCTGACACGCTCACTTTCCTCTCAGTGTCTTTGAATAGGCGTCATGCTCGGAGATCTAACGAGCCCCAGCTGGTGGCACGACAGACATTTTGTGTCACGGAAAGCCTCAGACGTGTAGTCTCGCAGCTTTGAGCCTTACTGTAGATCCTGTGTCTTTTACACCAAGCAAAAATCACTGTGGGGACAGATGCCAGAACAACTCAGCTATTGACTTGATAGTTGCCATAGTAACCAGGGTGCCTGGCAGCTTATGTTTCATCTTCAGATAAATTATGGCATGCCCCTTTTTTTCCCTCCCCGCCTGAATTAGTTTCTGGTGCATTTGCGTCACTGTCACACCTTTTCCCTGAGTGGTGATGTGACACACATACAAAATGAATTACCTTTTAAATGTCCTTGTAATCATATTATTTTTTCATACAGACGTAGTCAAACCAACCTCGCTGTAGGATTTGATTGGCCTAAGTAATGACTGATGTCATGGTTAAAAAGGGTGTAATAATATAAATACCATTAATATTATTAGTGAGCTAATAAACCTGGGCAACTATTTGACCTTTTCAGTGGAAAGGACGTGTCGCTTTTATTTCCTATTGCTTAATATGTTTGACATAAAGAACAGTTTATTATACCGTGACATCTTTGAATTAGGGGGAGATTTTATCCACTTATAAAAATCCACAGGGAAAAACACCCCATTAATGTTAGCTTGAAGCTAATAGTGACTAGTAAAAACACGTCTTTATATACTACATTAAGTTTACAGTCATAAATGGGTTCAATGCTTTAACAACACAAAGAATACGAAAAATGAAAACGGAAAATAGATGCAGTGATGTATTGAAACATGCAAACATTCATGAGGCAAAATCAGAATTTGTACAATTCTAACAAGCATCAGTGTAAATATTTAAGTAATATTTAGGCAGCTTTCTTGTTAAGTAGTCTTCAGGAATAATTCTCCAGGCTTCTTGAAGGACATTCAAAGCTCTTCTTTGGATGTTGCTGCCTTTCCTTCTGTTCTCTGTCAAAATGATCCCACACTCCTTCAGTAATGTTGAGGTCCGGGCTCTGGGGAGGCCAATCCATGACTGATGGTGTTCTGTTTTGGATTTTCCGGGTATACTTAGTATGACTGTGGCATAGCAAAATGAAGCCTCCACTACTTCATCCATATATATTAATGTTAATTTGAACAAAAAAAAGATTCATCAGTCGTATCAGACTGATTTTTGTTCAGATTCTTGTGTAATTTGGCATAACATCAGCTTTTTTCCATTTCCCTTCCTTAAGAATGGCTTCTTGACAGCCACCCTTCCACTGAGAGCATTTCTGATGAGCCGTCAGTGAACAGTAGATGGATCAATTAAAAGTCCAGATGCATCTTTCAAGTCGTGTGTCATCCCTTTGCTGGATTTTTCTGTTTCACACGACTTTGAGATACTCTTCATCTGCTCTACTTTTAAAAAAAATGCCTCATTGCACACCACGACAAGACCACTTTACAAAATTGCAAGAAGGTCTGGCTCCTTAAAAACAAAACATAAAGAAATGAGCGGTGGCTCAAGACACACACCACTGTAGGTAGACATTAAATGCATGAACCACAGCACTCAGACTTTCCTTAAAGTCTTAAAGTGGAGTAAATATGGCTATTTGTAAGCAGGTATAGACTTCATATTGGAAAGGTATGGCCTGTGTCTTATTTGTCTGTTTCATCTTTTGTTCCGTCTCTCTCTTTGTGATCATTGCCGCTGGCTGTAATGGGGGTCACCGCCCCTGATGCTTCTGTTAACACTGGCTCCAGAAATTCAGTGTTTGTCTGGTTCTACACTTTACTGGTATGATATGTTGGAATGATTCTAACCAATATCACAGGAAAAAACCGCAAAACAATATTGGTGTCATCAACCCAGTGAGCCTGGACTGCCTTGGATGAAGAAATACCGCATTAGCACACGTTTTGAACACCCACATTCAGACAACTTTTGTGATGATAGCTCTTTTTTATAGACATGTAGACCAACACATTCTGACCAGTCAGTAAGGCCAATATAACTTATATAAGTAAGTTTGCTGATCCAGGCACTATTTGGGATAATTGATCTAATTGGAGCTGTTTTGGCAAAACGTTTTGCCACTAGTCAGTTGGCAGTATTGCCCTTTGGGCGATAAAGAGGCCTTTCTAACACTTTCTGTAGCGAGCTAAACCTGTCTGTCCTTGATTGAGAGATCAGTCGCTCGTCCTTGGAGATCTTTTCGGCTTAGTTGCATACACAGCATGACAGGTTTCCAATGATTTAAGTCAGGGGACCATAAGAGCCCCATCAAAGCCTTTAGTGTTTCTTCAAGTACATCATCGTGGATTTTAAGGTCTGCTTGGGCCAACTGTGCTGTCGCAAAAGTCGCCTCTTTAGTTTCAGTGTCTCAGCTGTGTGACATTTAAAGCTGGAGATTTGTTGATATTTGGGGGAATGATTCTTAGATTTTCTTCATAGTATATGTGCTGTTTTCTTAGGTAAATGTTGGGTAGACTACTCTTCTAAAAGAGGAAGTTTGACATCATTAAAATGTATTTTCTGAGGTTGTATTTATTTACAAAAACTTTGTATCTGTACACTATAGCAAACAGTGTGTATTCTTTGAGACTAGATGACACAAGTGAAGAGTGGATGTGCACATATCCAGCTTTATTGTCTGTTTTACTGTAAATGGGAGCATACTTCCCAACAAGAACAGTGAGGTATATGAATCAGAACCTGAAACTAGCAATTTAGGTGGTAAACTCATTAGAAAAGCGTTTAATGAGCTTATAGATCAAGGGTCATTTTCTCAATAGACTTTTATACATTCTGACTTACAATCATTATGCAGCCGCACATTCCTTCAGTGCCTATTCAAAATGCAGGTTTAAGGTACTTTCTCATTTGCTTGACTTTTCAGACCCAGAGGCCGTGTCTCTTCAGTATATTTAGCTAAAAGCTAGTTAGCTTCACTGGGGTCATGCGCCAGAGCATATCTTGGCTAGTACCTGCCACACAAACACATAGACACAATTGCAGCACATACTTAGCACATTAAATGGAATCACATTATTATTTGTTTTAATTATATTTACCTATAAACATTTAAAGGTAAGTGCACTGGAATAAGTTTTTTTTAGCCAGGTTTTTACAGGAAACAAACAAATTAGTATACTCTAAGTAAATTTAAGTACTGCGGAAATAGCTTTAGGTAGTACATGAGTAATTTAAAGTATTGCATAACTTAAGGTATTTTACAGGAAAGAAGACAAATAATTCTGTAAGTAGTTTTAATAACTGCAGAATGTCTTGGTAGGTTTGCAGAAAAACACAATATTTCGCCATCTTGCATCGAATGCTGTGCTTTTTAACATCCGGGTGATATTATGGAGAGTCTTGGCATTGCCTAACTTCCAGGTATTTTACAGGAAAAGAGACACTCCTTTTCTTTAAAAGCTATGTTTTAACAGTGGTTTAATTCACCCATAACATGACCCTCACCCCGAAATACACAGCTTATGTACGATGTAAGTTTGGGAAATATTCCTCCAAAAGTTGATTCTGTTCATCTGGACGTAGCGTTTTGTGGGAGAAACGTTTCGTCACTCATTCAGGTGACTTCTTCAGTCTCAGCTGACTGCAGGTTTCCCCAATCTTATAAACAGTACATTTGCACAATGACTGAAACCAGCCAACCGAAGGAACAATGGGCTGGGAGGTCAGTTCCTTAATCAGAATTATGCAAATTCTCATGACCATTGATCAACAACCATGAGTACCATTCACAGAGAGTTGGGGAATGGCTGCAATCACAGCATTGTAAGATGGCAAAAGATGTACCCTTAGGCCCCCTCCTCAATTCAGAGATGGTCTTTCCCTTTTCACGTAAATGGCCTCCTTGACTCTGCGCTCAAACCAGCGTTCCTCCCTGTCCAAGATGTGAACATCCTCATCATTGAAAGAGTGTCCACTGGCCTGTAGGTGTAAATAGACTGCAGAGTCCTGGCCTGACGAGGTAGCTCTTCTGTGTTGTGCCATCTGCTTCGCCAAAGGTTGTTTGGTTTCCCCGATGTATAAATCCTGGCAATCCTCCTGGCACTTAACAGCATACACTATGTTACTCTGTTTGTGTCGGGGGACCTGATCCTTGGGGTGGACCAATTTTTGGCGCAGCGTGTTTTGGGGTTTAAAAGCCACAGAAACCCGGTGTTTAGAAAAAATGCGTCTCAACTGCTCCGATACTCCTGACACATATGGGATCACTACAGGTTTTCACTTGGGCAGCGGTTGTCCTTCTCTCCTGGATCGGCTGGAGCTTTCTTTTGGCGCCTTCCCAGCTTTGACAAAAGTCCAGCTGGGATAACCACATTTACTCAGGGCCTTCTTGATGTGCTGTTTTTCTGCCTCCCTGGCCGCTGTGTCTGTGGGGATGGTGTTCGCTCTGTGTTGTAGCGCCCTGATGACACCCAGGTTGTGCTCCAGTGGATGATGAGAGTCAAACCTTAAATACTGATCCGTATGTGTAGGTTTACGGTACATGTCAGCTTTGATCAGTGGGTTTTGGTCAGTGGTTGTTGCTCAATGGTCATGAGAATTTGCATAATTAAGATTAAGGAACTGACCTGCCAGCCCATTGTTCCTTCAGTGGTGCTGGTTTCAGTCATTATGCAAATGTACTGTTTATAAGATTGGGGAAACCTGCAGTCAGCTGAGACTGAAGAAGTCACTTGGATGAGTGATGAAATGTTTCTCCCTCAAAACGCTACGGCCAGATGAACAGAGTCAACTTTTGGAGATCTACTTACCTGGATGATTGAGCATGCATCAAGATAGGGAAATATTGTTTCTCCAAAATTGCAATAAATTTGCACACCACTTTAAATTACTTATGCAGTACTTAAATGTAATTACATTACATTACAATTTCTTTTCTTTTCTGTAAAATACCTTAGGTTATGCTATGCTTAAAATTACTCATGTACTACCTATAATTGCATACGTAGTGCTGAAATGTACTTACTGGTATGATTGTTTAATTTCTTCCTGTAAAAACCTGACTTGTTACCACCTTATTCTGCCATTCCTGCCTTTAAGGAATTTGTTGGTAAATATTGTTATATTGTACTTTCAAATAAAATACACTGAAATAAAATTTTATTGCAGGGGAATTACACCCTTAGTCATGCGTTGTGTTATAAAGTGTTAACCTTTTTGCTGGTCTCCAAAACAACAATGGCTAGGGTTGTGGTTTTCACTGATGGTTGAAACTCCATCAGTGAGTTTTAAGTGTTGCCAATATCTGCAGTTATCCATGTTAATAGAACGAGTCTGATGCTCAGCTCAGCTATAGGTCCCCGTTATTTGATGCATTGGTGTCAGTAGAAGCCCAAATTAGGTCCCCATATGTCTGCAGATCTTTTGCCTTCCTTATTAATCACATTTTTTTCATCCATTTGTTTTGTAAAGCTCATTGGAGGGTCTGTTAATTTCTAAGTGCTTTTATTGTAATCAGACTTCTAATTAGTGCTTTATACATGACAGGTGTGAGAGAAAGGTCAGCTGGGACAGCTGGATATATAGTGTGTAATACGGTAATTTTAAAATAAGTAGAGAGAATCTTTTCTGTTACAGCTGCCTAATTCATTAACACAGCTAGATTGGTTGTAGTTAGATGCACTGTCCAGACTGTAATTATTGTAATTATGTGCATGATTACACATTTTTTGCATACGTGCTGAAAGAACTAGGTGGGAGATAAAACCCTTTTAACATGTAGTGCTCAGATTTTAAGGGCTTAAACATTCTGTACAAAAGTCTTGAGCCACCCCCTCATTTCTATATATCTTGCTTCCAAGGAGTCCAGTAGTTCTCCAGGCTTTCTGAAGGTCTTTGAACATTTCTTTGTTGTGTCTACAGATAACGGACAACTTAGCAAAGAGCCAACTAGCCTGTTGCAAAAAACAAAAATTTCCCCATTATTTAACTGAATCTATTAAAAATGTCAAAGATTACACAGTTTGAGAGACATAAAATAGTATTTTTGTACCAACAAGGTGAACCCCCCAAATAATTAGGCTAAAATGGTGTGTTCTTAAATTGATTAAACTGGACAACTGGAGGACAAATGTAGTGGGCCTTAAAAACAACCTATAGCTGAAGTCCTTAAGAAATCCAACAAAGACCTGACACTGAGAGGTGGATCAGCCAGTGGTTCTGGGAATCTTGTTAGAATTGATGTAATTATAAATGCAGAAAAGTACAAATAGAGTTTGAGCCACCCTACAATACTGTAAAGTGGAAAGTGTCAGAACTGGACAAAATCGAGCACAGGACTTGTCAGATTATGAAGAGACAAAGTCAGTATCAATCTAAACGTCACCTCATACCTCTCAGACACAGGTGATCATCTTTTAACTAACTTTGTGCTGATTAACAGCTGCTGAGAACAATTTGTGTCCAGGTACTTATGAACCCCACTAATATGGGTGCTGTGTACTTGAAAGGGGCAAATTACAGCACAGTTCTCCTTATAGCAATATAAGCTTAATCTACTGAAAAAAGATAGACAGATGATGATGATATAAACCCACTTAAATTAAAGAAAGTGAAGATAAAACAACAAAAATTATAGTAGTTTAAATACTGTCTCTGCACTAAATAGGAGGCTAATGCTAGTTCCTGGCTAGCTTAAATTAGCATGTCAGTCCCAGCACCAGGCCAGGAAATTGCTGGCAGATATCCTCCCCAAAATGACTTCAAAAAAAGTCACATAACTTTTTAATTAGTAAGTAATGAGCTTTAGAGGAACTGGTGGTAGATTTTGTTACCTTTGGATAGAGCCAGCCTAGCTAACCGTCTACTTTTTTGCTTGAAACTAAGCTAACTCTTGCTTCCAAGTTACATATTTACTCTGTTCATATGCCTTATTGGTATATAGGAAGAAATTCAAAGTCTTATCTGGGTTCTTATTTACTTTTGTTAATGTGCCAGTGTTTCTGTTTACATGGTAACAAGTACACCAGGACTCGCCAGTCTTTTTGTAATTTACTGCTGATAGGATCACTCATTCTTTCCATGTTCCAGAAGAGCAGCTCACCGCTCACTGCGGATTCTGATCATATCCTCCCCATCTCATCGCAGAAGGCTTCCTCTTCCTCCTCCTCCTCTCAGTGGTCTTCTTCTTTGGCTGTCAGCCTGGTGCGTCCACTGAGCCACGAAGTCAGCCAGGGCTCTTCCAAGACTGCAGAGGAAGAAACTGGTACCAACTTCCAGGGTGCTCCCATCAGGGCTGGTCGCAGCAGTCCCAGTCTCTCGCGGCTCGGCAGCGGCCACACGTTTCAAGCACAGGTGGCGCGCAGTGAGCTCAATGTCCGCCTGCCTAGAGGTACGTGAGGATAGAGCATATGTCTTGGCTCTCAATCACATAGGTGCATACATATACAATGTATTATATATTCTCAAAAAATCAGTTGTTAATACTGGCATTAACAAGCCCTTGACAGGCGAAATTACCCTAATTTTTCCCTTTTTTCAGTCAGTGTTTAACCATTTTACATTATATTGTTAAGGAAATATTACAATGTTATACATCTTTTAGGTTTAGGCAGAAAACTGAACCCCTTTTGACTTTAAATGACTGAATTGCCTCTAAGCTATACTGACATTGAAGCATTTTGGTGCAGCTCTACTTTGCACCAACCTCCTTTGTTACCTCCTCCTCTTGCTCAGGTTTTGAGCGTCGGCCGTTGAAGCACCCATCTTGCCCGGACGGGACAGAGAGGGATAGCGGCCCTCCTAAGCCCCCGCGCACAGGCACCGTCCCCGCCCTGGTGCCCAAACCACCCTCCTACCCGCTGGTCAAAGTGGTGGGCAAGTTCTACACCCTGAAGTGCCGGTATATGAAACTTGTGTCTTGGGATATAGCTTTCCAGGACCCAGGAAAAACTGTTCAGGGCTCTTAGCATTAGAAATTTGGAGACTGTAGCATTAATAGGACTGTCTGCCTATGTTTTAAATAGTCTGTTAATCCCCCAAGCAGCAATCCCTGTTCCCACGCCCTGTCGAGCAGTACTCCACTTTTAGTTGCTAATGCACTATATTGAGAAGAGCGAACCATTTGGGATTTTCAGGGAACATGAATGAGTGCTTAAGTTCTGATATAGCTGCAGCACAAGTGGCAGAATGGGCCGCCCCTGAGAGACAGAGAATCTGGCTTAGCGGCATCGGATTGTGTTTTATCTCTTTGTGTTAGAGCATAAGTAGTTGCATTCATTTTACTGGCTATTGGTAACGCCGTAAGTGATAATTTCCAGCCTAAAAAGTGTGTTTTTGTTCATCAGATTCTGTGAGGTCGAGTTCCACGGTCCACTGTCGGTGCAGGAGGACTGGATCAGACACCTCCAGCAGCACATTCTCAAGATGAACTACAACAAGCCCGCTGCTGCCAAAGCAACAGCCACCGAACCACCTGCCCTAGCTGACGATCCTGTGCCGGTCCAGGCCTCTGTCCCAGCCTCCACCTCTACCTCCAGAACCACCTCTACCGCACCGGCTCTCACTTCCACCTCAAACAGCAACACGACTCCCAAGAGCCTCTCCCCCTCGCCCGTGGACGAGTGCGCTCCTGCCATCACTGCCACAGAGATAGTTCAAGTCTCAGAGGAGCAGCCAACCCTAACTCCAACTCCTATTCCTCTCCCCACCCAGACAGCGTAAGCTCACATTCATCACCTGTACTCATTTTATTTCTTCCAGTTTCTACTTGTTCACCCGTTTCTGTCCTTTGGCCTTCACAAAGTGGTGTTTAGGAGGAGCATTCTCCCTCCCAAAGAGCCCTCTGAGCCCCAAGCACCTTTTGAAGCAGCTTTCTAGACTGTTACTAAGTCCCGTTGCCATGAGAACGAAGCTCCACTGGCTTATCTGCACACCAGGGATGGGTGATTACGGGAAATGTCCAAGGTTATAAGGAGAGATGGACTAATGTTTGTGTTTGCCTTGTTTATATTGAATGTTCAGATGTGGATCGTTACTGTACCTCTCTCATTCACTGGGCGATTTAGGGTTTAATATAACCCTTTATTAAACTTTAACACCTTGTCTACTACAACCTTCCCTCCAATCTTCTACTTATGAACAGCGCATTAAAAGACCTGTGAGATTTTGACCATTGCTACCAGGATGTTGGTAGCTTTGACTGACTGAGATTAAGCGACAGTTCTAATCATGCTAGTCTTGCGGTTCAGACTTTAAACATGTGATAACACTTAGTGTTAATAAAGGCACTTTTAATGTGGACACTCAGCACTTAATGATACAATTTGAATAGGTTAATATGATATAGGGATGCACCGATATATGGGCCTAACACTGATATTGGTCGATGTTGGCCTCGTTGAACGATATCTGCTCATTGGCAAATAAGATGGGACTTACAGGAATCGGTGGCCTGTTGTGATTAAAGGGACACAGCATGGGAAATCCAGACTAAAGTCACAAAATTTTTAAATTAAAAATTCAAACTGTGCCTGATCTTTGAAATATTGTGGTTTGAATTGACCACAGGTAAAAGATGGAAAACATTGCCAGCATCACCTAGGAGGCAACTTTTTCTGGTTGACTGGCTCAGCTGTGGGGTTTTCCCCCAAGTGCAATTTATTTTCAGTTTATCCATCAGAAAATGTTCAATAAACTAAATTTTTAGGCATAGTTTGAATAAATATTCCAGACAGTAAAGTTAAGGTAACAAATATTGGAAATATTGAAAAGTCAATTAATAAATATTTCTTTGTTCTCCTAGAACGGGGGTCTGCAGCCATTACTGTCAAGAGAGATGGCTTTGAGCAATTTTTGTTCAAACCTATTTGAGGATTTTAATGAAACCTAAATTAAAAATGAAAGACACGAGTGAAGTATAAATTAGCATATCAACCTTACTAGTAGGGTAAATAATTAAAATCTTTATCACGTGTGAGGTACCGGTGATCATCCTTACTTTAACTTTGCACTACAGTAATTCCTTGTGTTGCAACATTTATAAAAATTTTAGAACTACAGTGAAAATTGATTACTATCGTTTTGGATTGCCAACAAAATGAAATAATTATTAAGCACTGGAAAAAAATTCAATTAGCATGTGTTTACTTGAAATTAGACATAAAGCTATACAGGCCACTGCTAGCGTTTTTGCAAATGAATCGCATTAGAAACCTTTTTGATAATAAAGTAACATCAACCAAACAGCTTTAAAATTAGTACAAGTAAAAATCCCCATTTTAAATTTAATGTTGACTAAAATTTAGTTTAGTAGGAGGCAGTGCTCCTTTTTCCCCCCTTCAGCTACAATCAACCATCTGATCTACAAACAATCACATTGATATCCGCTAATAAATACAAAATTTAAACTTGAGCTCACTGATATCAGCCAGTTGAGCCTATCTATATTGTCTTTTAGAACAACCAGTAAATGAAAATTAAACTAACGATGAGGTGGGAGAAACACCCTTCATGTTATGAATGTTATGAGTGTTGCACAGTTTGGCCACCAGAGGGCACTCTGCAACTTCACTGTTGGCTACAATGTATAGAATGCCACAAAAACAACAACCAGCTGATGCGATGAGTCGGGCAGGGCAAAGAAATAATTGCACATAACAAATGTTAGACAAATCTGCGTATGTTTCGTGCGTCTGAAAGCACAAAAATATTCGAGTTTTTAAAGCACCAAATATCAGTACCGGTGTCAGTCTTAAGAATCCTGTATTGTTCATGCGTCAAATTTAAAAAATGTGTCATAGGAAGTGAGCAAAAGAACCACAGGTTTGCAACCCCTGTCCAAGAACAACAAAAACATAAACAAAATTAGATAAATTGTTACCTGTAAGGTCCCGGAGTCAGTGCATCCCTAATGCGGATTGACAAAGACACATTCCGACTGACTGAAGGAACAAAAAGTGGAAGCACACCCAAAAAGGGAAACTCCTTACTCTATGAAGTAATACTCTCCCCAAAATATATGTTTCGCTTGAATGTAGCTTAAAGCACCTGTCAAAACCTTAAACGCACACATTCATACTCAAATCAAACACAGGCCCTGTACTACAAATCAGGTAACAGTTTTATCTTTCACGATGTTACCACTCCACAGCCTGCTGTTTTCAACAGATAGGGCTGCAGTTGCTTTTTAATCTTGGAGACGTGAGGCCACAGTATTCAAGGTTACACATCTCCATTCACAGTGTTGCCATTTTCTACCTGCCTTTTTCAATGTAACCCAAATTATTTATTTATTATGTTGCTTCTGAATGTGGTAAGCTAGGTCATAAGTATAACTTAGGAATGTTTTTGAAAATAGGCCGGCGGTGCGCTTTTATGCCAGCGTGTTCGTTTGTATGTCGGTGTACATACAGAGCAAATGTGCATTTGTTTCCCCATTTTAAAAGAGAGAGAGAGAGAGACAGACGTAAACGCGCTCGATACAAAGACACCTCATTAAGGTCAAAACGAACTAAATGTGGGAGCCTGTCTGGACTTACATGCATCCATCGTCTTGTTAGGATGTGCCAAAGAGCCTGTTTACTTCCCTGTCTTGCCTCTGTAAAAGCTGTTTACATTGGACCTGATGGTGGAGGAAACTCTGCACAGCTACCGGGTTCCCCCAGGGCCCCCCACGCAGAACAATGGACTGAACCAACGGTGGATCCCCCAGTTTTAAAGACTCGGGCTGCTGAAGCGGCTTCTCGTTTCCGTGGGGGTTAGATTTTTCCAATTAAACGTGAACACAAGCCAAACTTGATTACAAAGCAGGGCTCTGGAGAACCGTCAGCCCTCAGTCCAAATGCAGAAACGCAGTCAACCTCGGCCTCCTGAGGATCGGAGGTCTGTAGTCTCTCTCATATCAACCTTGAACCGAAGCAGTAACTCAAAGGGTCCATGTAGGCGGGCAACCTTTTAGAGTTTGTTCCAGTGTTGCCCATGCTTGAAACGTGACTGTTTGATCCAAACGATACCCTTAACCCTTTTATGGAGTATAGATGCATACTATATACAGTAACTACATGTACTTAAGAAACTGTTGATGCTAGTAGAGCCGTCTGCAGTTCTATTAGCGAGGTAGTTTAAAAATTAAGTGATCTTAATTCCTCTATTGTGATTTGATTTCAACATTTGATGCTATGTATTTTTTATTGCTCTGTGCATTTCTGTATTTGCAGTCCTGCAAGGTGAATCTTAGAGTATTTTTTATTTTATCTGTTAGTCTCTCCAAGCTGAAACTTTTGGTGCTGGCGAGTGCGTTGTAGGTCGGGAGCTGGTTGAGTGACTGAACGCGAGGAAGACCTTTTAATATGATTGTCACGTCCTGGTATCAAAAGGACTCTAATAAGCGGGCCTTAAAGGGGACCATTTTGCAAGGTGAGATATAATTCTTCCTGTCTGCATTCACAGAGTAATAGACACTGTTGCCTCCTGCAGGTTTGTGGCTGCACTGCTGCGTGAGGTGTGAATTGGAGACCGGTGCATTATTAGTTCCCTTTTAAGATCACCCGATTAAGCCTCAGCTGGTGTAACTGGCTGTTTTGTGTGCGCGCGTGTGTGCGTGTGTGTGAGAGTGTGTGTGTGAGTGTTAATAAAAAAAGATAGATGACGATGTTAACTGAGAAGAAAAAGATGCAGTCAAGAAAAGAACTGTACTGTACACGAAGGGTTAAGTTTTAAGTAAATCAACTCCAGAACAAACAATAAATGTGATTTCAGTTTCAGACACCAAATCTTTGTCTTTATTGTTATGTTGTTGCGTCACACGGCGGTGATGTTTGACGGCTGTGTCAAAAGCCTTTGGTTAATTGTTTTATCAAACCGCTAGGGGGAGCTAGAATACAAGCTCCAGTTTGCATTCATTTCAAGCAGGTTTGGGATGCACCCCAGCTGTAGGTGGCAGGGGGGAATATTAGTTAGCAGTGTTTAAATGATCTCTGTCTAAATCACAGAGTGTAAATAATAAAACAGCAAAGTTACTTGAGAACGGTGATCAGGATCAAAATGCCACGGCTTCAGCAGGCGTCGATACACAGCCTTCAATTTTCATTCTTACCCCTGGAAAAGAACTAAAACTGAACACTGAGCTGCTCTGGGGGTTTTGATCATGACAGCTTCCAGAAGGGAAATCGAGTAAAGTGAAAAGGGGAAGCGGACACATTTGTGCATGCTCTAATACATGGGACCGATGTTAATAAAAAGAAAAACGCTATAACACAATATAATGAAAACTTTCCACTTCTTCAGATTAATGTCAACACATGACATACGACGTGTGTTATTCCTCAAAAAAAAAACTAAACCAAAATGCAAAAGCAGCGTGTAAAAAGCTCCTGATCCAGCTGCCTGTACAATCAGCTTTAGCAGTGAGAACTTGAAGTAGTTGGTTTCTGTATGACTTTATGAGTCTCTCACATCACAGTGAAGGAATTTTCTTTACGGGTTTGCAGGAATTCATTTATTGATAGCTGTCTTAAGATCCCGCTCAGGTCGACTTTGACTGGACCATTGCAGCACTAAGCTTCTTTTCTTTTTCAGCCACTTTATTGTAGATTTGCCGCTGTGCTCAGGATCAGTTTCCTGTTCCATGACTTTGTTTCAGCCCAGTTTTAGCTGTTATTTGACTCCAGATTACTTTGGTGTAGCAAGAAGTTCATGCTGGACTCATCACCCCTTCACACCCTTTGTGTTTGTTCAGATGCTGCTTTGCCAACCTAAACCATGTTCTTTTTAGGAAGAAGAGACTTTCTACTGGTATCCCTTCCAGACAAGTCATCCTTTTTCAGTGTTTTTCTTTTCTTTTTACTCTCATGAACTTTTAACATGCTAACTAAGGCCCGCAGAGTCTGAGATGTAGGTCTTGGGTTATTTGCAGATTCTCTAGGCATTGCATGGTATGACCTCGGGGTGAATTCACAGGGAATTCTTCAGGGAAGATTGGAAAGTGTCCCAAATCTTTTCCACTTGTAAATTATCTTCCTTACTATTGAATGATTGACTTGAAATTATTTGGAAATGGGCTCAGAACCCTTTCCAGACTGACGAGCAGCTACAATTGTTTTTCTAAGGTCGCTGCCGAGGTGATTAATTGATCAACTGCTAATGATCAATTGATCAAGTGCATCTGACCGGCAGCTCTGACTGCTGACTGCTCTTAATTCCCGTGGAAGCAGTAAAGGTGCATTTAGTTTGTCACACTCTGCTTCTGCATTATGGCTTTGTTTTTGTTAAATAAACGATGACCAGAGATGTGGCACACCTGCACCAGGGCAAACATCCGCCTGCTATACAGGTTAAAATAGAGCAACAGGACCGCTGAGTCTTTGATTTTATTTATTTTCTGCTGTGTTTCACTTGCATTTATTTGAAAGACTGAGTATAAACACAAAAAAATATTTTATTTTATGTGCTGGAATGTGCAGAAAATAGGTTTAAATGTTAAACAAATTTCTTCCAGTCAGAGAATGTTGCATATAATTAAATTTTTGCTTGATGCATAAAGTTAAAAGATTAAAACTAATAAAACAAGTTTTAAAAAGAGACTTTTCCATTTGATTACATTTTGTATGATGGATTATGCAGAAAAAGAAGAATTGGACTGAAAGATCTATCGCTATCACCTATTCAGGTTGTAAATCGTGTTTTTAAAAAGTAACTAAGTAACTAAATACTTTTGAAAATAAGTAATCAGTAAAGTAACGGGATTATTTTTTTTGGGAAGTAATCAGTAATTAGTTCCTGATTACTTTTTTCAAATAACTTAACCAACACTGACGATGACACAGTGTAATATGTCGTGTTGTTGTTCACCGAGGTTGCACCTAACTCATTTTAGACCTGCTAAGGACCAGATTGTTTTTATGTCCTGATACTTACAATCTTAGAACTGATAGAGGTGGCACTCTGACTGTGTGCTGTGTGAAAAGGTTTACCTGCACTCAGCTTCACAGTTCCCGTAGCTCTGCGGAGCACTTAATAGCACGTTAGCATCTTTTATCCAGTAGCAACAAAAACAATGTAGCAACGAGCTGTTGAACAAAGCAGAGCACTCAGCAGCTAAAGGAGAGAGAATATTGGACTTTTATTTCCCAAGTGATAAACATGCCTCTAAATGAACGTCAAGCATCCGTCTCCCAAATACATAGCCACATCAGAGAGCTTTGCAGATCGGGTTTTCCATGTACATGGTGAGTTGATCTAGGAGTCTAAATACAGCCCTGTTAATGCTTGTTTATTTTTGACATAGCAGCTAACATTTATTTCTTTCACTCTTTTTTTGAAAACCCTGTTTTGGGTCTTCACCAGTGTGAGAGAAACAGTTTATCCTTTCAGCTACACCAAACTCTAGCGGCTGACTCAGTCAGTCTGTGGTTTGATGCTGAAGAACTAGCAGTAAATAGAGCAATTTTACAAATAATAGCTTCCTGCTGCAGGTAAAACAAGACATTGAGAACAGTGAGAGTGACTCAAAAGAGACTCTAAAAATCTATACTGGAGTTGATGGGAAGTAGAGAACTGAGTAACAATTCTTCCTGTGTTTGTCAGTAGAAGCAATGCCTTTCAAATACAAGTAAAAATGCAATCCAAGCTTAAGACAAAACTGTTGCTTGAAGACGTGGATCCAGGAGAAGATGTCCTGGGTGTCCGGTCACCGTGTCTCCATTCAGAGGGTCATCCCATGTTTTGAGGAGTATGAAAATGATGTGAATCATCTGGTATCTACCCCGGTGAAGACTGAGGAAGAGTTTTGTCACCTATCTATACACAACCTGTTCAAACACCCCCCCCCCACAAATAAAAACAAAAAACTGGCAAATCCTTCACAGGATACTTTTTCAGCTGCCTGGATCATTAGGAGAGTGCTGCGTATTTGTACTCCTACAACATGTGCTCAGCAGCTAGCTGCTGATTTATTCTGCTGTTGCTTGCAATATTGGGTCATGTGTTTGTTAAAATCCCTGTGAAGACATCCATTGTGTGCTGATCAAGTCAGAAAGTGGAAAAATATAACATGTATGAGATCATTCTGGAGTACTCATCATTAATTAACATCATTGATTTCACTTCAAGACATGAATGTGGCTAACAAACATTGATCCAGGAAGCACAAAACATTTAACATCTGTCCTGCAGGGTCATTTGTCTCCTCCTGGAGCTTATTGGCAAACATTCGTAGCCCTTGAAAATGTACCAAAAATGTATAAGAAATGTACAAAAACACCCTCCTCTGGTGTTTTTGTGCATTTTATTTTAAATTTGGTGATCGTTTTGGCTGTACTACAGCTGGTGGCATGACGTTTTGAGGGAACCTTTTTAGCAAAATGTTATCCATACTCTGATGATGTATTTGGCAACCTTTGTGTTCAAAAATGTACACGCATAAAATCTGTCATAAAATCCTCATACAAGAATATTTTTTTCGGCTTTTTTTTTCATAAACCACTTAATCAACTCAAGCCCTTATCAAAATGATCAAAAATTATATCATTTTCACAATTTTAACTCTTTAAATGCCAGTATCTCTCCAGGTACTGCTTCCTCTCATAGTCCACAGTCCATGTCCCTTTATTTTCCAAAGAAACCACTTTTTAAATCTCTATGCCTTTGCAGTTTAAAACTATGTATTCTGTAAGTCAGTATTTCATTTCGAAGAAAACTAGTGATATCTGACATTTCTACTGTTTTCCAACAGATTGAAACCTTGCTCACATTGCAGGCTAATGCATGAAATGCTTGTATTTTTTGTATTTTTCTATGTGTGTGTGTGTGTGTGTGAGTGAGAGAGAGTGTGTGAGTTTGTAAACATTTTGATAGTTGAAAAAGTCATCTTGTAGGGATGAGTTTGAAGAGGTGCTTCTGCCTCTGCTGTCCTCAAAAACAAACATTCAAAAAATACAGAGATTATTTAGCAAATTCTGACTCCAGAGGATGAGCCACAGTGCACCCATGTTGTTCTCTCTATCTGCAGCCGAGCAGATTATTTAAAACATGTATTAACCTTTATAGGTTACCGATAGTGTCCGTAATTGGTAAATGACGTTTTTTTTTCTTTTTCTTTTTTAGAAAAAGAAGTCCAGATGTGCCAATTTTATTCTGGAACTTGAAAGCAGCTTAAATTTGTGGCTCTGTGTGAAGCAGGTCTCAAAACCTCACGTAGCCATGCGACATGATCTGTGCGTATCAGGCGGTTCGTCCACACGTATAGGTTTTGTGAGCGAGCGAGAAGTCAGAGAAGTGACATGGAGTTTTAAACATTTGTATGCACAGAAAGGTAAAATGAGTTGTGAGTTGAACTTATAATAAATTGTGCATAAATGGTGAGTATTTATTCAAGTTTGGATGTACGCATTTGTAAAATACTTTTAAGAGTGCTCAGATTGCTTCGTATTTGTGTGTCTTTCAATCACTGTTGGAGCCTCTGATGGTCACAGGGCTCCATAATATAACAGGCAAAAATACAATAATTT
Organism: Diplotaxodon limnothrissa; assembly: GCF_057381915.1. NCBI lineage: Eukaryota > Metazoa > Chordata > Actinopteri > Cichliformes > Cichlidae > Diplotaxodon > Diplotaxodon limnothrissa. The sequence goes on along the minus strand of NC_140599.1, from coordinate 8,274,831 downwards.
CATTTATTGACCTACAATGTGAACAAGGTTTAATCTGATGGAAAACAGAAGAAATGTCAGATATCACTAGTTTTCTTCAAAATGAAATACTGACTATACAGAATAGTTTCATACTGCAAAGGCAGAGATTAAAAAATGTTCCTTGGAAGTGAAAGGGGTGTTTTTGGCCATGAAGGTGTCGAGAGTATCTGATACTACACAAAAAAAATTCCAATCAAATCAGTTTGGTTGCTAATCTTTGATATGTCCAAGACTCTAATCACCGCCAATGCTCCATCTCTGTACTATTTATTATATGGGAAAGAATTCGTTCTTTGTAGTTTTTTTTTAATAATTCAAAATTCAATGTTTAAACTGGCATTTAAAGAGTTAAAATTGTGAAAATGATATAATTTTTGATCATTTTGATAAGGGCTTGAGTTGATTAAGTGGTTTATGAAAAAAAAGCCGAACAAAATGTATGAGGATTTTATGAGATTTTATGCGTGTTCATTTTTGTCCACAAAGGTTGCCAAATGCATCAACAGAGTATGGATAAGATGTAAGAGTAAAAGGAGGAGGGGCTACGAATGTTTGCCAATAAGCTCCAGGAGGAGACAAATGACCCTGCAGGATAGACACGGACTAAATGTTTTGGGCTTCCTGGATCGATGTTTGTTAGCCACATTCATGTCTTGAAGTGAAATCAATGATGTTAATTAATGATGAGTACTCCAGAATGATCTCATACATGTTATATTTTTCCACTTTCTGACTTGATCAGCACACAATGGATGTCTTCACAGGGATTTTAACAAACACAGGACCCAATATCTCAAGCAACAGCAGAATAAATCAGCAGCTAGCTGCTGAGCACATGTTGTAGGAGTACAAATACGCAGCACTCTCCTAATGATCCAGGCATCTGAAAAAGTATCCTGTGAAGGATTTGTCGTTTTTTTGGGGAGGGGTGTTTGAACAGGTTGTGTATAGATGGGTGACAAAACTCTTCCTCAGTCTTCACCGGGGTAGATACCAGATGATTCACATCATTTTCATACTCCTCAAAACACGCAGTGACCCTCTGAATGGAGACACGGTCATCCTGGAGGAGATCATTTCCATCAAGATAGAAATGTTTCATCACAGAATAACAGGACTCAGAGTAACTGTATTCATGAACTGTGACCGTTTTCTCTCAGTGAAGAAGTAAATGAACTTGAGTGACAGACATTAATGAACCGTTTTGTGACCGGACACCCAGGACATCTTCTCCTGGATCCACGTCTTCAAGCAAAAGCAATTATTCTGATCAGTGATGAGGTTGATGAGTTTGCTCTCACTTGCATTACATGAAGAGACAAGCAGTAAACTCAAATCTCTTTTATTATTCATTTATTTATTGTTTTAAACTTATGTAACACAAGTGTACCGCATTTATACACACACACTTTGTCAAAGCAGGTTTGTATAGATTTTACAGCGTGGGCAGATGATTCCGGTGAATGAAAATATCCTGGGACCAGAAGTGCTTTTTTCCCCCCTCTGTTTTATTTGGAAAAGCTGCTCCCACATCCATCCAAGAGGACCAAAGTGTCCTGTGACGTTCCTGTGAACATCTGTGTGTGGATCACATTGTTTTTATTCTCTTCAGTGATGGGAAATTCACTGTGAGATGAGACGACTCCAAGAGGCCACACAGCAGGTTGCGGTTGCAAACTGTCTAAGGTAATTTGATAGAGTTTTAATAACAAAATCCAAAGGTCACTGATGAATTTATGTGTTTCTCACCTCTCCTCCAAACTGCACTTAACCTGTCTGCGGTTTGGATTCAGGAACTGCCAAACTGGTCCCAGCCCCTTTGGACTCCTTTTATGGTCTGCTTCCTGGGGGATTGTGCCACGTATGTTGGGAAGATGGGGGAGTATTGCCTGATATTTGGAGAATGTTTTGATTTTAAGCAGCGTGAGAGCAGGGTTATTCTCCATATAATAAATATACTCGCCCACTGTTAAATTACAGTTGGCTTTTGAGTTTTTGATTAAAGGGCGCTATAAATACATTTGCAGTTAACTGCTTTTCCTGGAAGGCCAGGAAAAATTGATAGCTTTGATATATTGTTGAATTCTACCTATCTAACTGATGGAAGTAATTACTCTGATTAAGTTGTGATTACTGGTTATGATTACTTTTCCTGCCTGCATGTTCCCAGAATTTTTTCTCTCTCTTCAGCTTCTCTCTCTTAATCGACATAATTAAGTAAGTTCTAGCAGTTGATCTCAGTGCTAGTCTACATCAGCTGATGACTGCTTTCACATCAATACAGTAACTGCTGACCCTGCAAGCTGTTTAGCAACCCACCTCCATCAGCATCAGTTCAGACTGTGATGAAGAATAAAGGTGGTCACACCAAATATTGACTTTCAAGGTTGTTAGCATTGTTTTTGTGGCTTATATGCTGTATTTCCATGAATGCTTGCGCATTTCAGAGAATCACTGATCCTATTTCACATTTTCCTAGCACAAAAACAAAATGAAATGGCTCGCGATTCTTTCCCAGCGCTGTATGTTTTCATAAAAAGCTTTCACAGCCTGATGTTTGCATCAACTTTTCCTAGAGCTGTCCAGAGTAAATTCCATCAGAGAAAAGAAAGGATCAAGTCCTTTAAGAACAAATATTGGTAACAGTTTTATTTATGTTTGAATAAAAAAAAGAGGCTCAATTGACAGTAATTATGTGTTGGATTGGATCTACAAAGAGAAATATTTCACCATGACTAGTGCAGATGCAAATGTTACTCTCTGACTGCCGGCCAGTACACAAACACCTTGCGCACATGAGACGCTGTGGTCTGAATCCAAATAAAAAACAAGACTGCCATGTAAGAAAAGTTACACAACACTAAATAAACTCTGGCGCTTTGTCACCGAGGCACAGATGGTAATTGTTACAGATGACTTTTCTATATTGTAAATAACTCCCTTTGGATTCAGTTCATTAAGAGCACACGTCATAATTTCAACCGTGATGTGTCAAAAAAGGAATGTGAAAATCCGTTTCTGTTAAAAAAGCATTTATCTTTCGGTATCTGACTGTACTGTAAACATTTAGAAATAGCACCAAGCTAACGCATAAACAACTCGATCCCTGAGCAGCAGCGCAAATCTTTTTTGGAGCGAAATCTCTGCGGCCTTAATTCAGTGAGGTCATCGCAGTTGACTGCGGTCATTTTGTTATGGAAAAAACAGAAAGAAAGAAACTTGAACCAAAACAGGGGTTCAGATGAAAGCAGCAGAGGTCCTTGAAGTTTTTATCAGAAGATGCTCTGTTGGTAAAACCAAAGTGATGATCTTTTGATGAACTCCAGCTTTGTGCCCTTGGCAAGAGTCGCCACATTTAACAAGTCGCTGCCTCTGTTCTAATTCCTTTATCGCACATCAGACAGGAAACAGGGATTATCATTCTTTTTACTTTGCATGTGCAAAGTCAGTATTAGATATCTGACTTCTAAAAAGCTAAAAATCAAGCGAATTTCTTTATGATTGGATTGTGGACCTGAATGTACAGGAAATTTGGAGTTTGGATTTTGAGAAAGAGAACCATTGCCCCTTTGAGAGTGCAAAAAGCCCTTTAGTGCTGCAGCGCTTAATCATCCATTAAACCTGTGCTATATGCAGACAGTGGAGCCATTCTGAAAGGGAAAAATACTTTACACGTGCTGCAGAATACAGGAAAACAAAAGTCAACATATAAGTGGGGCTTTCAAGTCTTATTGCATGAACTTTAAAAATAAATGCAAGATTTATGCTGAGAAGCTGATGCTATGAGGCCCACCAGTGAAGAGGCTCTTTTAATTTTAGCACCTACCAAGTTATTGGTAGATGGAAGAAACTGATGCAGCTGTTGTGAGCAGTGGTTCAGTGTGACTCGGAGGAAGATAAACAGTCATTGCACTCATCTTCCTGATTAGAAAGCTATTACCTTGAAGAGGTCAGACCGGAAAAGCTCTTAAAACAGACAGTTTGCATGGAAACCAGCACTCAGAACTCATCAGAGTTTTGTAAGCAAAATGATTATTACCAAAGGAAATAGCAGTTCCAGTTTGACTTGGAAATGACGAAAGAAACTCAGTAATTAAGAAGAAAGGAATGAAACAAAGGAAATCTGGGAAAGGAAAGATCTACCAAACTCTAACAATACAAAGAGATGTAAACAAAGGAAGAGAAAGAAGAAATGCATCGGTACTAAAAGAACTGTTGCGTTCAAGAACACTCTGAATAAATCTCATTGCATAACTGTGAATAAAGCAGGGAAAGCCTACGTCATGACAACAAAGGAGCTACGAGTCACTGAGAATGCGCTGTTTATGAAAATGCCAACTAAACAGCACTGAAAATGATGTTGGCATCGTAAAACAGGAAAAAAAAGATTGGTCTGCTGTGAGCGTAAGGGACAGTTTCAGTTTTGATTTTTCATGTTTTTAATTAGTTTGTTATTTAGCACCAAAGAGATCAACAGAGAGGATCCAGAAGTAGAAACTGTCTTCATATTTTACACAGGGATTTTGATTATGAGCCATGCAAAGCAGCCTGGAATGCCACATTGTTTCATATCAATGATTAGAATATATTTTACTACACAAACGCAGCACTTGTTGGCTTAATTCAAGACTTAAAACTCTTTATTTAAGTACTATTTGAAATGTCAGTGACGCTGTGTTACTGCGTTACTAAACCGGGATTTTGTTTGTGAGAGTGTCTCTGATGACGTAAGCATGTGCGACGTTCGTGGCAGCAACACACGTGTGTAGATCAACAATGGATAATATGGAGTGTAGCGAGTACGACCATGCAGCGTCTGAAGCTTGGAAGTACCGACATTACTTTGAGTTTGATTCTGTACAAAGTGACAAAAACATGAGCGTCTGCTGTACACTCTGTGGGAAGAAAACCTTTTTTCTACAGCGAAAAATTAAACTTCAAATCTGAGCAAGCACCGAGCACGCTGCCATGGGGCTGGGAAATTCACAGAGAAACCCTGAATCCCCCACTGACAAGACTGCTGCTGCACCGGGCAAACCTCCGCCTGCTCCACTCCTGCTGAACAGGTAAAAATAGATTTAAGAGCAACAGGACTTAATGCCGCTGACTCTTTGATTTTATTTATTTTTTGCTGTGTTTTACTTGCATCTATTTGAAAAGTGAGTGTAAACACATTTCTTCCAGTCAAAGGCAGCTGTATATAATTTCATTTTTGCTTGATGTGCAAGTTTTAAAAAGAGACTTTTTCATTTGATTCAATTTTATATGATTATACAGAAAAAATAGAATTGGGCTGAAAGGTCTATTGCTTTATAACGTATTCAGGTTATATATCATGTTTTTAGAAAGTAACTAAGTAATAAAGTAACATGATTACTTTCTTGGATAAGTAATCAGTAATTACTATGATATTAACTAAATACTATTTTCAAGTAACTTGACCAACATTGCAAATAAGGCAACGGCCAAAATACTGTTTATGCTTCAAAATGCAGAGTCCAAAACTGCAGCTGCACAATACTGACAAATGCATTTGTCTGCCCGACTTCACACACATATGAACCTGAATGACAGCCAATCTTAATGCATAGGCCTTAATGTAATGTTGCCCCACCCTTTGCACCCATGGCAGCTTAAACCTTTCTTTCCATAAGGTCCATAAGTGTGTTTATGGAAATTGTTGACCATTAGTGAATTCGGACACTGATGCGGAACAAGAAGGCCTGGCTCACAGTCTCTGCTCACCTCCAAAGGTGTCCTGTCAGGTTGAGGTCAGGAGGTCAAATTCTTACACACCAAACTTGCTTCACAGACCTCGCTTTGTGGACTGCTGTGCAGTCATGTTGTAATAGGATGGGGCCGTTCCCAAACTGTTCCCACAAAGTTGGGAGGATGAAATTGTCCAAAATATCTCGGTGTGCTGGAACATGAAGAGTTTCTTTCACTGGCACTAAGGGGTCGAACACAAATACCAAAGCAAGAGGAGCTCAACCTTAAACATAGCAGCAGTCATGTTAATTCATTTTTTTTCAATTTAATTTTAATTATAGAGCGCCAAATCACAACAACAGTCGCCTCAAGGCGCTTTATATTGTAAGGTAGACCCTACAATAATACATAAAGAGAAAAAACCCAATAATCATATATTAATCAATTATAATGGGGGGTATTTCTCTGCAGAATAATTATTTTTACTTCTACACTTTCCAATAATACAGTTTTATGTTTACTGAGGTGTTTTCATAGTGTTTTATTCCCTCTTTCCTAAAGGAATTTTTTGAAAAATTCTTCCACCACCTTTCATCGTCAGCTAACCGTAAATAATATTTGGTAATAGTGTAGATATTGTTTTAATTAAAGAAGTAATAATATTTTAGAATTCTTCCGGCTGGACGTTTGCATAGAGCGGACAGGCAACACAAACCGTATGCTTTAATAGATCCAGTGTAAACAGTGGAGGAAGATGCCTGCTCGCCCTTCTGTGAATGTCATCCCACACCACTGCTAAGTGGTTAAGAAAACAGATAACTGATATCTGTGATATTGGTAATGATGTGAATATTGAGCATGATTTACTGGGAATGTAAGCCAAAAAGAGAGAAGGCCATCAATAACGTGAACCCATAACTATAAAACAACAGGTCGAAGCGTTTCATTTTTCCATGTGAAGTCACTTTATGTTTGTTCTTCTCAGCATAATCCAATTTTATCCTCATCACTTTTAAATCCTTTATTTGAAAAAGTAATTTAAAGTTCAAAAACACAATTACAACATGATTAACACTGGATAAAGAATAATTCTCTGGGTCAAACCAGGTCGAGACAACACAGTCAACCAAATGCTAAATACTTCAGCTGTGTCGTTGAATTTTTTAGTCCATTTTTGGTGTGCGAGAGAGAGAATCCTATCTTTAAACTGTTTTGTGCTCTCATGATTTCAAGGGGATTAAAAGTGAAGGCTAGTTTTAAGTAATTCAATAAATTAACTATATAAGCATATTCTTTTGGCTCTTTTTGGGCTTCCAGCACCATGATGCTTCCAACTATTCTCCTTTGTTTAGTTTTGAGTTTAGTTTGGAGAAGCTAATGAAAAAAAAAACTGAGGGTAAAAACAAGTTCCCATCTCTCTGTAGAGATTAGAGCTTTGGATCCCTGAGGTGCCACTTGAAACGTCATAACCGGACTATTGTTAGCCTAGGAATTTGCACAGGAACAGACCAAGATGTCCTGAACGTACACAAACTTTAGGAAAAGCAGGAAATGCTTTGGACAGACTGTCAAAAAGTTCGAAGTAAACAAACTGGAAAGTTGGTCAGACAATCACAAGTACTACTGACAACATTTCACCTCAAAGTTCCCAGCAGCTCTCTTTGGCTTGTGGGCATAAATCCACACTTGTTTAAAATACATGTCCCATTTGTTTAAAATTCATCAGTTTGATTTGTCAGCTGAAGCCTCATCCACTGATGAAAGTGTTAGATAATGGTGGAAGTAAAGTGCCGTCTGAGAGACCACTCTGAACCTGCAGTGAGCTCATGTCAGGGGTATTTATGGTCCACTGTGGTGATTCATGAGACATAATTCATAGTCGAGTGTTCGACGTGATACTGACCCACCTGGCACCACTTTGGAACAGACTCCAATATCTCAGCAAGTCTTTACAACAGTGTCACAACGGACACTGATGAATTTCAGAGGACTTTGATGACTCAATGACTTCTCCAGACAAGTCAAAGGTCAAGCCTGACATTTGGATTTAAGGGAGTTCTATTGGATGGATGGATGGATGGTTGGTTGGTTGGTTGGTAGGTAGATAGGTAGATAGATTCTAGTTTTGTTCCAAAGCACCAAATAAAAGTGTCAAACTAGGTCATGGAGCAATAGAAGGAGGAGCCATGTTCTATGAATTACATCTTTTTTAGATTTAGTGTTGTGTTCATTGTTCCCTTGTGGGAAAGATAGTAGAGTTATCTACAATGGAAAAAAGGACACTGGGTAATTTTCTGCTCGTAAACACTGGGTCGTGACATCCAAGTGGATGCTACTTGAACATGTAACACCTACCAAAACATTCCCGCAGCTACGTGCATCCCTTCAAAGCAAAAGTATTCTCTGAAGGTAGTGACCTCTTTCATCAAGATCACAGCACAAACCCTTTTCAGGAATGATGTGTGGGATTTAAAGAGTTCAAGTTGACTTGGTCTCCAAGTTCTCCAAAGCTAAATCTGATCGAGCATCTGCGAGACGCTGAAAGGTCAAGTTGAGCCTTGGCTACTCCGTCTCACAGCTGTGAAGACTTAAAGGATATGCTGGCAAGATTGGATGTCTCATACCACAGGACACCGGCAGCTCTTGTTGAGTCCATGTCTCAGTGGCTCAGAGGTATTTTGGGTGCAAGAAGGGGACCTGAGTTTAAGCAGGTGGTTTTAATATTGAGACTGATCGCTGTGTGTGGTCAGGGAACTTCCAGTTTGGATCCAGGAAATCTTCTTTTAATAACTTTGTTACATTTGCAGAACATATGCAGAGGTGGCAGAAGTACAGGCATTCTTTATTTAAGTAGAAGCAAAGTAAAAAAAAACCAAAAAACATACTCCAGTAAAATTTGCACTACAGAAGCAACTTCATTACTCAAGTAAAAGTGAGAAGTGCAGACTCTAATGTACTAAATAAGAAAGAAAAAGTTGCTCATTGAAGATTAATTCTATCAAATACTTTGATGCAAAGGTATCTGAACCCATTTATATATTAATGTAAAATATCAGTGCACAAGAATACAAATGTTATTCCAGTCTAAGTTCTAATTCTAATGAATGGACTCAGCTTGAGTCTACCATGTAGGACACAAGCAGTGAAAGAGAAATAAAAAAACAAAACTATTTCCTGTTTCCCACATTGTAAATGGCCTGTATTTGTATAGCACTTTTAGAGGGTGACTTTGCCTCTACACCTAAGCAGAAAAATGAGAACAGTAAGGGGTTAAAGTGAGGGAACCCTACACGACCCCCACAACTCACACTAATTTCTGAGCTCTTGTTATGTGATCAGCTGACCTGTGCTGCTGCTGCTCTTCTGGATTTACACGACTGAATTCAACGACATGCAAACAGATGTTTCATGAGCTACCTTGGCTGATTTCCATCCAGGTAATGAGCCTATTTTGAAAATACAAGGAACAGAAAGTACAAATATTTGTGTGAAGGGAGTACCGAGGACAGTAAAAACTGTCAGAAAAAGAAATAGTTAGGTAACAAAGTATTTGTTACTTCTTTACGTGCCATCTCTGGCTATATGTACACTCTACATGGGAGATGTTATGTGTTTAATAATGAAGGAATAAATTTGCAAGGATTTATCATTAAAAGAAAAAAGGAAGGAGTTATTAAACCTTTTCACATTACTCTCTAACTCCTCTACACTACACATATTAGTGAAAGTTGTTTGTAAGAGCAAACTTATCTGGTATGATGATAACTCACAGAAACCCATTTACTTACTAATGCTGGCTGTCTTTCTACAAATGCTTAGATGGCAACTGATCTTACAGCAGTGAAAGCAAAGCCAGCAGCAGTTTTTCTAGCATGCTGATCAGTTTTCCATCGAAGAGCACAGGTTTATCCACAATGTGCACATTCTCATTGTGGATAAACCTGCAGGCTTTGCAGCTTGACAAGTTCAGGCCATTGTTTACAGGACATCAACACACTCATGATAAACAACAGAGCTGAACCTTAACGGCTGGTATAAATATAAGTGAGTGTGAGACAATGTTACAGTGGTGAGCATAGTGACCATTGCAGCAGGTATACTGGGGTCTAAAGGGAGATAAATCCCTTTCACTCCCTTTGTTTCAATTGATGTCTGTTTTTTCCCCCCCGATTTCACTGGTCAAGCACTACTTGCCTTGCTTGCCCAGCAGGAACTCCACCGCAGTGAAGGTCGCTAAACGATTACAATAAAGTCTGACTGCTCATTTGCTTTTTGTCTGTATTTTTTCTTTTATATATACTTTTTCTGTCCACAGCTTATTTTAACATTCTGGAAAATATGTGTTCACTTTTAAGACTTTACCGACAGGATCAAGAGCCCTTATTATCAGTTCTTTACAGGTATAAAAAAGAAGGGCTTCCTAGAAAATTTCTTGAAAGTAACAGCTTTCAGGTTTTAGGCTACCATAAAATATCTGTATTTTCAATAAATAAATAAGCCTAATTCCCAGCTTGTCCAGCTATTTAGACAGCTGTTTAGAGATGTTTTGTATACAAAGCATTTGATATTGCATCTGCAAACAAATCCAAAGGTTTCAAAGAGTTTACCAGCATACTGCATGAAGGTATTAAGATGATAAACTTTAATGCAGGAAGAGGGAGGAAAGCTATTTTTAGTTTTTGGCCTATGCTACTGACTTGATCTCTCAGCATTTAATTCTATAAACTCACAGGATAGTTAGACACTTAGCAGCAGAAACAGCTTAACAGTCTGGCACCGATCTTCCTCATGACGCCTCCAGGGTATCATTCATCATCTGGGGATACGTGAGTGGGTTGGCTAGGACTTCAATATTTAACTAACAGCTATCTGTGTGGCCTTACTGAGGACTGATAAGCTCCCTAAGGCTAAAAAACTGCTTTCTGAATCTGATAATGTGCCCCAGACTCAGTCCTATTGTGGCCCTGGGACCATAAATGGTCCCTTTAGGTTTTCAGTTACAAGCCATTTGCACTGTGTTGAATGGAATATAGCCAAATTCTCTAAAAAAAAGTTTGGCATAATTTCATTTCAAAATTCAAGTCTGACTTCCTTAAATTAGCTTCAGTGGCTAAGCTAACAATACACATCCTCTTAGAGCCCTGGGGACCATTTTTGGTCCCCATTGACTTCCATTATAAACGCTATTTTTCACTGCAGAATTATTACCGTTAATGTCTTGGTGATTACGTATGTTTCCGCTTCGTTTTGGTCTATGAGCCTTAGAGTTGTAATTTTTTTATTTGTCCACCGGGTGGCGCCCTTGCTCCACATTTGATCCCTGCTGGAAAACAGCGGGCTTCTTGGACAGACCTGCGGGAAATGAAGCCTCATTTCCGGCGTGCAGCAGCGGCTTCGCCCGCTGATCGGGCGGGACCATTTTTTGGTCCCTAGGACCATGAGAGGGTGCATTTTTTTTTAGTCAACAGGAAATGACGTATTTGTTGTCACGTGGTATCGGACGTGTGGGCTGGAAAAAGCAGTCCCCGGTGATCGTGCCCCGGTGATCGTCGCGACTTACCCCGGCAACATGCACTTATTTCGGCCTAGAGGAGGAGCATTTGCCGCCTGGAGACCATTTTCTGGTCCTGAAAAAAAAAAAAAAAAAAAAGGCGATCGAAATGACTGTATATGCCAATCTTTAGTCCATCTAAAGGCCTAATTATAATAACAAAGAAATATTACTTCAAATGTTTTTTTTGGAAAATATTTAGTTTTTTGTTTTTTGGGGCTAAAAAACGGCGCTCATGTAATAAAACTGGGATTTAAAGGGTTAAAACAACGAAAATATAATTAAAACTTTATATGAATATTTCAGGGAGAAGTAGTTTTAAAAGACTGACCAATTTAAAGTGGAAAAAAATATGAATATATAATATTTTTATTGCACTTTTGGGGCGGGACCATTTATGGTCCCCAGGGCTCGGAAGGGGTGCATTTTTAAAGGGCCACACAGGGGTTAAGACAACCCTTACTGTCAATGCCCGTGTTCAGATGAACATAAAGCATATTCTGCTGTCTCAGTTACTGTCAGGCTGTACATATGTGTATAATATACTGGCTTCTGTTTGGGTTGGTGTTGTGGGCATTATTTATTCCGGTTTCTCAGCGTGACTATGGCTGCTGACTAAAGTATCATTTTTGTTCACAGCACTACTGCAAAATGTTTGTCTTTTCAGTCCCTCTGGAGTAGATATGTTTATAGTGGGTGATGTGCAGCTTTAAACAGACTTCACCGAGAAACAGTAAAACTAAACTGAGGTGTTTTGTTTTTTGTTGCAGGCTCCTAGGAGATTAATAACGGATATGAATTTCCTTGGAAACATTTGAACTACGTTTGACAAACTGTCATTTCACTGTGAACTTTGCTGAATTTTATTTATCAAGATCAACAGAGTAAACAGTTGAATGGCCTTTAACTTCCCATCTGACTATTATGAATTTTCCAAAAAGTTCCATGGAGAAGATCCAATTTTTATTATTATAATTTATGCAATACTTCAGGTCCCTACTCTCATCAATTTTCTAAAAAAAAAATCAAAAATGTAAAAAAAAGTATTTTAATGGATAAAGGTAAAGTATGCTTTTAGCTGTTCTTTGAAGGACCAATATCAAAAACTATGACTATGTGCTCTCAGGAGTCCTCAAGTTAGCACTGAATGATGGATGCTTGAGGTCTGTGACAAAGTGGGTGAGAAGACCATTTGTCTATATTCTTAGTTAACATTCTTGTTTTGATTTAACCATATTTCACATGTAATCTGCAATAGGCAAACATCTACTATCCTGGGTTTGTTTATGTTTTGCACTTTTACAGATTATATGATATAACATCTTGGTTTAAATCAATTCCTAAAAGTTTGTTAAGTTAACATGTTCTTTATTTCAACTGTAAATTTGTATTTTTTAGAACTTACCTTACCTACCTGTCTTGCAGAAACAAAAGGAGGAAATGTAGTTTTACTTCCTGCTTTATACCTTCTGGGTTCATCTGAGGTCACAGGAAGAGACCAAGTGCAGAAGGTGAAGAACTCTTATAATTTAATAAAGTTGATTTTAGAGGGTTTGAGAAGAAATAGATTTATTGTTGTAATATGTATTGATTACACCAGAGTTTATGTTGCCAGTAAAGAGGAGTAGTAGAGGTTTGAATATAATCATGTTCATCTTACCTACCTACTGAATGGAATAGTCCAGAGGAGAAATTGTTTGGTTAAGTGGACTATTTAAGCAGAAGAACTCAGGTGTTTCAGAGGAGAAAGGTCCAGGTCAGTGTAGCTGTGTGCAGTTTGACCTTAATTTCTGTTGATTTAAGTTCAGTTATGTTTATTTGAACTGAGTTAATTATAGAGTTGAGTTTCTTATTTGTTTCTTTGTAAATATTGTTTGGGCCACAAAATGGTGAATAAATCACTTGCTACACTGGACAGCATCAGTCTCCTGCACTTCTTTGACCGCTTAAGTCGAGTCCTACCACAAGGTCCCTAAAATATTTGGAGGCCCGTGGAAACCATTTTGCATGGAGGGCAATGATACTTCTCATTTTCCATTTTCTCATTTTCCCATTATGAATTTTTGCAAATACAAGAAGACAGGATGAGTGCCATTTGTACTTGGTACATGGTGTCATACTTGAGGAATACTGCATTCAGGTTGGAGGAAAATGTGTGTGTTTTCCCCACATTCAATCATTAATGTCTGTGAAACAATTCACCTCTTGTAAATTAGAAGTAGTGCTGTCAGCGTTAATTTTGTTAAGATGACATTAGCTGCACAGCACTAATGCGTTAACGAGCTAACTGCACTTACACGTTCAGGCCGTGCAGCCCTACGCACAGGGCGAGCCGCGTTAACTTGCTAACGGAGATTTGCCGCGTTAATGCGGTTATGGTTGTGGGCGACCGTGGCTCAGGGGGTTGGGAAGCGTATCTGTAACCGGAAGGTCACCGGTTCGATCCCCGGGCTCTCTGTCCTGGTCGTTGTGTCCTTGGGCAAGACACTTTACCCTACCGCCTACTGGTGTTGGCCAGAGGGGCCGATGGCGCGATATGGCAGCCTCGCTTCTGTCAGTCTGCCCCAGGGCAGCTGTGGCTACAAGCGTAGCTTGCTTCCACCAGTGTGTGAGTGCAAGAGTGAATGAATAGTGGCATTGTAAAGCGCTTTGGGTGCCTTGAAAAGCTCTATATAAATCCAATCCATTATTATTAACGTGGACAGCACTAATTAGAAGCTGTAAATAAAATACCTACCTAGGAAACTGTGGTTTCTACTGGCCTCCGAATCTGATGTTAGAGGTCGGACTGTCACGGTCGAGGCTGAACCAGACAAGACTCAAATGCAGATCACACACAGAGGCACGGGTGAGGGTAATTAACAGAATGTTGTTTTAAGGGCGAGACAATAACGCAACTGTGAACTATAAAAAATACTGTGAACTATGGGGAATAACACGAGACTTTAATAACCTAACAAACAGGAGTGATACTGAACTATGTGAAATACTAGATTTATAAAGGCACTGGGGAATTTTAAAGAGGGGATTGGCACAGGGCCACGGGACAGGAAACAAGACCAGGAGGCAGTTTGGGCTCCAGGAGGAGGTGATCTGTTGAGTACTGCAACAGGAGGGCAGGCAGGTGAGTGAATCCAAGAGCTGCTATGTTGCAAAGAGCTGCTGAGTACAAATCCGCTCCAGGAAGAAGGAGTGTATTGTCAGAGGATGGAGGTGGCAGACAACAGGATGGCTGAGGGTAGGAAAACAGGTTGAATAAATATTTCTATGAACAAAATCTCTTCCTGTGAAACACTATGGCGGCCAGCACTAACTGTGGTTAGCTGAAGACTTGGCGACGAGTAGTGGTGAGCACTGGTCTTCAGTACTGGCAGCTCAATTGCCAGCAGGTGTGGAGACATGCAGGAACGCAGCGACTCCACCCAGGGGTGGAAACTGGTACTCTGTGGAAAAACCTCAGCACTCACCTGGCCCACAAGGACCTCTAAACATTTTAGAAACTTCAATCATGTGTCAGTGCATATCCATAGTTCCAGATATTTACCCTAAAAATCTGAAGGACCTATAACTCAAGTAGCTTCCTAGATAATGAAACCCAACCATGCCTTCTTAACTTTACCTCCAAACCACTCAACCTGAATTGTCCATCTGATCAATGCCGTTATACTTCTCTGCCTTGTGGTCACTCCCAATGAAACCATCACAGCTGTCCAAACCATACATGGCTGCAGATCTCACTACCATCATGTAAACCTTCACTATTACTTTTTCTGCTATTCTTCTGCCACAAATCACCCCTGAAACTTGCTTTAAACCACTCTGCCTGCACTCTCTTCTTCACCTCCCCTCTGCATTCTCCATTGCTTCGGATGGCTGAGCCCAGGTATTTCAGATCACCCATCTTCAGGACCTCGACTCCACCCATGTTCCACCCATCTCCCTCTCATTCACACACGTATAGTGTTTTACTTCAACTGATTTTCCTTCTTTTTCTCTCTAGCGCATACTTCCACCGACTCTCTACTATCACTACAGATCCCAGTATCATCTGCAAACATCTTTGTCGACATAGACTCCTGCCTGACCTCATTGGTTAAACCATCCATCACCATCGCAGACAAGGACCTCAGAGCTGATCCCAGATGTAGCTTCTACCACACACCGACCACGGTCTCACTGTCCTCACAGATGTCCTGCATCAGCCTTCATCTGGATGTAAGAATTTCCTTTCCTTGGATGATTGAGCGTACATCAAGACAGTCATATTTGTTATCAAAACCTTCCTGATAAGAGGCTTTGGTGCAAATCTTGATTCAGATTTGAGATGTCTACAGGACTGAGCTAGCTGGATTCAAAACATGTTGTGTTTCTTTTGTTATATCTATGCTGAATTATTCAAATCTTCTTCACTAAACTGAAATGAAAAATAAAATTCAAATGCAATAAAATTCAAACTAGTCAGGAGTTAAAACACTACGACGATTCTGCTAAAGACAGAGTGATCAGGCTCCAGATGGTGAAACTCAAGTCTGTATATCTCTCGCTTTCTTGGTTTTATGTTTCCTGATCTGAATTCCATCTTTACAGTGTAATGCTATGTGTCTGAGGTTTATATTACAATGGTGCATTTCTTCTGAGGGAATGAGGGGATGCTGAAACTGATTGCTCATGAGCGTCAGTGGGACTGATAATGGCAATCTGTCCCAGTAGGCCTGAAGGCCGTACAGTATTGGACTCAGCTTCAGTGCAATCAGCTTTCACATTATTCCCAAGTGGGTTCACTTCCACTGTGCCGCAGCAGTAATGGTGGCTGCATTTGTGAGCATATGACATAAAGCAGCTATAAGGTATAGGCTACACACTGTCTGATAAAAAAAGAAGGGCAAGTGAAAACAACCGGGGTAATGACTTTTTTCTCTAAAATCCCGAGATGAAAAGTCAAGACGTCTTTTTTCCCCCCAGAATGATAAAAAATAAAAGTCAGAATTTGTACATTTTTTTAAAAAAAATTCTGTAATCTCAGAATTTTGAGATTTTGAGACTGGTTGGTTGAGGTGGGGGTGCATGGTATACGTTTTTAAAAAAATAATTTGACCACATCAGTTTAATTTAACTTAATTTTTTACATTTTATTTTGAACTTTTCTCCTTCTTGGAAGAATTCTGGCTTTTTGGGGGCAGTGGAGCAAAGTTTTCTTTCTTTTTGTTTTTTTCAAAATTCTGGAACAAAAAGTTGTGACCTATGATTTTTTTTCTTCATAACTATAACCCTTTCATTTGACTTTTTTTTCTTGGAAAAAGATTAGGACCACTTTTGAGAATTATGGGCCATGACTTCTTTTTCAGATCTGAGTAAAAGGTTACAGTTCAGACTTTTTTCTCTCTGCATACTTACTGAATTCTTGCTTTATTCTCAGAAGAAAAAATTAATATATGATAACAGGTAATAGATAGAGAGAGAGATACTTTACTAGTCCCACAAAGGATGTTCCTGTGTTACCGCAGCATAATAAAGAGTAAAAATAGTACAGTCTACAATAGACAACAAAGTCAAAATAAAAGTGCAGCAGGCCTTTACACTATGAGATAGTGCAGGAATTCATGAAATTACAAAAAACAAAGAAAAATGAAGTTAGGTAAAAACAGTCAGTCTAACGTGTTAAAGAGAAGTGCAAACTGCATTAATAAAAAATAGGCACAGTATGAATGTAAGAAAAACAGCTGCATGGAGGTGTAACATGAAAGCATGTTTAGGATCTTATACCTGACAGGACTTCACGTCTCACAGAGTGAAGAGTTATTATACATCTCTTTCGAGAACAGCGGGTATGATTTCCTGAAGCGTTCTTTTTGGCAGCGAGGATGTGGGAGAATACGCTCTGTTGCCTTAGGGGTGTGCAGTGGAGCAAGAGTGAAGGGTTGGCCATGACAGAGAGCAGTTTGTTCACTGATGATGTGTCCCTCACTCTGGAATGCCTCCAAATTCTGACCAGTGATGCTTCGAGCCTTGCACCAGCTCTACACTCGTTACCACAGACTATTAGAAGATCTCCAACATGCTGCTGAACACGGCAAAGGATCTGAGCTTTCTATAGAAAGTAGAAAATGCTCATCCCCTTCTTGTACACAGCACCACCATCAGTTTTGTCTTGCTGACATTCAGAAGGAGGTTTAAGTATTGCTCTCATTTCGAGAAGTTGGTTACGAATGTTTTTAGGAGACGTGCCACAAGGAGAAGCAACCAAAGTGATGACGATAAAGAATTCCAGGTGAAAGACAACTACGCAGCAGGGTAACTCATTTTACTGCGCCCAGCTACTGTTAAACGATTTGTACCATGTAGACCATGAAATGAGATTACCGCTGCACGTGGCTTGGTGGAAATGGTGCATTATTTCCTGTTTGTACAGTTAAGCGGTGCAGGTTTGTGTTTGACTGCTGGTTGGTTATTATAGAAAACTAAAATAAACCCAAAATGCTAAAAAGCTGTGGAAAAAATAAACAATCTAGTTAACTGGAATGGATAAAAAGCTAAAGACTTTAGAAAGTAAACCGTCATAATGATATCGCATTTAGGTTTGTGGCCTGCTGACAGTAGTTTCAGCTTCGTGGGATCTAAATTTAACATTTCACAAGTTGCCAGGATGGCTACGACTGGCACACAGAAAAATTATATTCCCATTTAGGAAACGTCAGTTGGTCTGTGCCAGGTTGCTGATGTAATAATCAGCATCTGGAGAGGTGAATGATGATTGACCACAGCCTGTAAAGATCCAAAGTCTGGTATCCCTGGAGTAGGATTACACGAAAACACATTATCATCTCATCACCTGCTTTATGATGGCTTGTTCCATCCACTCGTTCCACAGCGAGCATCAAAGGTTACGCAATTTCCTCGTAACTGTGAGTCACAATGTGTCCCTTGCTCCCATGGAGATGAGGTTAGGATCGCTTTCTGGGGACATCCCATCAATTTCAACCTACTTCCAGTCACCAGTTTTTCCAGATTCGGGGTCATTTTGTCCTCGGCAGCTTCTTCGACCACTCGTCTCGCTCACCTTGTCATTACTATTGCTTTGTCGGTTTTTCTGAACTGGTTAAATATTTATGTGTAATCTGAAACAGCAATTTAAAATTCAAATAAAATGTCTCAGCTTCATGGATTTTGGTAGTGCGCCCTGACATTTTGAAAATTAATTGATTGGACAAGTGAAAAGCTATAACTGCTGTACGCACTAGTTCTATATAATGCACCTCAGAGAGGTAGCAGATTGTTTCAGAGGCCTCCGACATCTGATTGGGTAAAAGAAGCTGAGTATTGTAAGGCGATAAAAGGTCCGGTCGATGAGTTCCAGTCTTACCTTTTAAAAATAGTGACATTTTCTGGAAGGTTCATATACATCTCATTTGTTATTCTTCACACTGATTGCTAGGTTATTTTCCGCAAAGCATTCAGTGGCTCAAAAGCTTCAAAAAGTCATTACAGGGCCTGATGCCGAGAGCCATTTCATTCCGACGCTAGTTTCAACAGCGTGGGTGAAATGAGTGGGAGCTATTTCCTCTTTTTTCTTTCTTTCTTTTTTTTTTTTTTTTTACAGACTTATACCTAAAGACATGCTTTCAACTCTGCCAGCCAGTATTGATCTGTTTGGATGCTTTCTGAAGTCTGGGGATGCATTAAGAAAAGGAGTGCTCCCAGAGCCACTCCACGGATAAAAAGCAAATGCAGTGAAATGTTAATTAGACAGCAGGAAACAGATAATCTGCTCATCCACTTATGATGAATAGAGTGCATAATGAAATAAGTGATGCTCTCTGCTGAAACAGTTATGAAACTGTGGTGTGAGCTTCTTACATGCTCAGACGGTTTTATGAGTATTTTTTATTATTTGTATTTAAACATGCACTGCAGCAAATTAAGTATTAGCAATAAAGTATGTGAGAGCGGGACTAGTTGGCAAACTTTTCACGCTGTTTTATAGTTCTTGGTCACAAGTTAAAAAACACAAACTGGTACCAACGGAAATAGTGAAAACATGGATATAAAGAATGAAATGACAAAGGTAAATAATGAGCATTTTTTAACTGGCAGACACATGCACATTTGTATTTTAAACAAACAACAGCTCGTGTGGGGTGATGTGTATGTGTGCATGTGTTTGTGTCGACTTTCTTGGCCTCAGTCTCATCTTGATTGACCTTCTGGCAGTATTTGCTCGGCGTCCTGAAAATTAAAATTTTATGAGCAATGAACCTACAATCCTGATGGAAACTAAAGTACACTTTATATTAATATAACCTATGAGTTATAACTTTATAATATCCATGTTATTTATTATAATGGCAACCCCCCCCCCCCCCCCCAATCTATGGATATCTGCTTTGGTGTCAGAGCAATAAACAATTGTCAAGAAGAAAACATAATTACTTTTTCTTAACTGTGGTTACATAAATTATTTCATGGATTTATATATACATAAGTTAACCCATGTATATCTGTACTGCACATGTACAAACCAACTCTGTCCATATTAAGACAGACTTCTGTGCTAAAATCATCTTTATATTTAAAATTAGACTTTAAAATTTAATATCAAAACATACCTAATTCCTATCTTTTATTTGGATTGTTTTAAAAGTCATCAGCGGCTAGTTACAAGAAGTGTTTGTCTTCAAGGCAGAACATGTGCACAGCTATTAATATTTTTCAAAGCACTGGTGCTAGGGAGTGTTAAAAGTGGAATTGATATGGATGCGTGCCATCCAGCTCGGTTAACCATAGTCCAGAAAGGACTGCAGACATTATTAATGGGTATTTCTTTTATTCTTTGATCACAACACGGTAACCACAGCAAATCGCAGAGCGAGCCAGAGTGTTTTTTACAGCTTGGCTCTAATGGCCTACATGAGTCTGATCAATAAAAACGTGTGATGCAAGTAATTCTGGAGCACGCTAGACTGTTTAGTCATTACGTTGATTGTGCGTATGATTATTCTCTTTCAGCGCCAAATTCCACGGCGAAAAGTTTCATACACATTGTCATCATCATCAAAACGGGGAGTTGACATCACGTCTGTCTGATTGAGTGTTGTTTGATCTTGCTTTATTTAGATATAATTCCAGCTCCCAGATGTTTGTGTGTTTTTGTCAGCGAGAGTGGTGAGTCATGCTTTCAGGTTTTCTGAGCTCCCTTTAAGGACTGGTGAACATTTAGGCCTCATTGGGAAACTTTTTTTTAATGCTCCACTATCAAAGAGGAAGCAGGGACACAGTCCTTCCTTAAGCAAAAGGATGTTTAATTTTACTAACAAGTAGAGTTTTGGGCAACATGTTATGGAGGCAAGATGTCCTCAGATGTGAAAATTAAACATCCTTTGTCTGTTTTCTAAAGTTATATGAAAGAAACTGGGTCAAATTTCTTTATTTTTTTAAGCTCACTGGTTGGTTTAGGTTTAACATTTTCTGCAAGTTTGGCCTGTCTGCTGTCCTTATATGACCTGTCGTGTCTCCTCTCAGATTGGAAGGGTTGAACAGAGGCGAGATTGTGAGAATTGCTGGGAATAACAAATTATGTAAACTAATGGGTCTGTAATGGATGCTTTCTGTGTATGAGTGAGGCATAATTAATGCCACAGATGTGTCTCTGAATAGGACTGTTCAATTTTAAATGCAGGGAGGGAAAGGCCAGTGCTAACAGACATGAAATGTCAGACTGTATATACAGAAAATTAAACAACATTTTTTGCATATTTCAAAGTCAGTACACATACCAGTTTCTGGCGTAAATAACTGAATTTATTTAACGATGTGAATATTTCTGATATCACAAGATAAAACACTCAAATAGGACGTTTGTTTTGTAAAGAAAAGCTGCAATCCAAACTACACTTACACAGAAGTTGGTGGTTGTTGATGGAGCTGGTTCAGTTGAAGGTTGAAGCGATCATGCTTTCAGCAATGTTAAGATAAGCAGCTTGATCCAAGAGCCAGATTCTTTGGGCAGTCAAAGTTTAGAATACCGAATGTGCCAGTCATCATATAAGGCTAATGCAAAAAAAGCACTGGATAAAAATATGAAGGAGTATCGATTCGAACAGTGTAGGCGAAAATGTACAGTGCTGTGAAAAAGTAGTTTCCCCTTTCCTAGTTTCTTAGTTTTTGTATATTTGTGAATGCAGTTTTTAAACGATTATTTCACTTATTGTAAAAAAAAAAAAAAAAAAAAAGCCTGTGTGTAGAAGTAATTGCCCAACCTGTGTTAAATTATGAAGTAAATGTGATTACCCAGATTTGTGGAGAGCTGGCCTGATTACTGCCAGACAGAAACTGTCTGACAAAGCGAAGTAGGCTAAAAGTAACACATCAGGCCACCAGAAACTCAAGAACAGATGAGAAACAAAGCAATGAACATCATATAGTCAGAAAAGTGTTACAAAGCCATTTCTAAGGCTTTGGGACTCCACTGAACCACGGTGAGAACCATTATTCACAAATGGAGAAAACTTGGAACAGTAGTGAACCTTCCAAGGAGTTTACCAAAGTCGCTCCAAGAATGCATCAGTGACTCATCCAAGAGGTTACAAAAGAACCCAGAACAACAACTGAAGAACTAAACAGTCCAGGTCAGAGCTCATGATTCAAGATAAGAAAGAGAATGAGCAAAAATGGCATTCATGGATTTCCAAGCAGAAAACCACTGCTGACCAAAAAGACCACAAAGGTTCGTCATAGATTTGCCAAACATCTTGATGATCCCCAAAGACTTCTGGGAAAATATTGTGGACTGATTTTGGATTGTGGACCGATGAAACAAAAGTTGAAAGTTTTGGAAGGTTTGAGTCCCGTTACATCTGGTGTTAAACAAATACAGCCCATTTTGTAACTGGAACACGGATGGTTTGAGAGAAGAGAAAATGAGGCTATTTATGTCCTATTTATGTCTGAACAGAGGTGGAGGCCTACCACACCAGATATCAGCCATGTACAACGCACCTTTGAGATCCCTCCCCAGTCCCAAGTGTTCCAACCTCCATTCTTGATAAAACTTCTTCAATTTGAAATTGCATGTTGGGATTCACGAGTTCCTAGTCTGAATTTTCAATTGCAATGCTCCTTCCAAGTCGGGCTTCGACCTCAAAAAGTTGGAGCAGCGTTGGAGTGACCCTCATGTAACAATCCAGGAAACTGTCCTTCTATTGCTGTGTATTTTAACTCGTTAAATGAGTCATATGCAGAGCCCTTGACCGGGCTCTATCCGTGAACGTGCTGCAGTGGTGTTTTTAAGAGAAAGAAAACAAGCACTCCACTGTAAATGCCAGTGATGCAAGAATGTCTCTACTATGCAGGAGCAAAACAAATCCTGTTTTTCCTCACTTTACTGACTTTACAACTGGAACACGCTTAATTTGGGAAAGACTCGCAGCATCACACCTACACCAGGTGACCGTAATAGGACATGTGATGGAGCGGTGGGCAACGCCTCAGAAAGGACTGACAGCTCAGCTCATGTGACTTATAACACTCACATGATTGCCTTCATTTCAAGCGCTTAAGAATGCAGAAGAAACGTTCTTAGCGTCTCATCACCTGCAAAAAGTTTGGCCTTGAAGCTGTGCAGTAACTTTGTCAATTCAATTCAGTTCAACTCAATTTAGTCTTATTTATATGTAAAAATCACAACAGCAGTCAACACATGATGAACCACATACAAACCAATTTTATTGGAACCTCTTTTAGAACTATTTAGAGCTTTTTATATATAAGTTTTATTTCATTTGTTGGTGTTGTTTTGAACTTAACGCATCAACTCTTGCTATTATTCCCTTACCTGTCTGCCATGTCAGAAACATAAAGGCATGAATGGCATTACTAAAGGTGAAGTCAGCTTAGTAGAAGAAATGGTGCACCAAAAGGCATGAGATTATAAGTTTTAGTCACTAATTTTGTTTTATTTTATTTTAATTAATAAAGAGCTAGAAAACAGTTCTTTAGCGAAAACTTTCTTTTAGTAGAAATCCAAATCAGAACATCCAGGAGACATTTTTGAAGTACATCGAAGCAGAATCTGCAATGTTGGTTCAACTTTCACTTTCAAATTATTTTTCATCCATGACTAAACTTGGAAAAAAGACCAGCAGTTATTCAACCAGCAGTTAATTAACTAAACAGGGCATTTGAAGATAAGAGTGATGCGAGTCCACAAACATCTGTCATATTCAGCCTCTCTTGGTAAACCTTAGTAAATCACATTGCTGATTAAACAACTATGAGCAACATCACTGTACTTCACGCTTAAATGCTGCTGAAAAAAACAAAAATCAATCTTATCTTATTTATCTTACTAATGAGGTCACAGAGAGCAGTTTTTCACTTGGTGACAGTATAACGGGAACTGTGTTTGTGCCAGATTTGAAATCAGTTACATAACGATGCATTTGTTGTTCTCGTATCAATAAGAAAACACTCTTCAAAATCCACATCAAAACGATTCATTTGTGAAGAAACTTTGCCCATCCAAAATCCCACGGATTCAGGAATGTAATCTATGACTATGAAGCTGTAACTAATGATGGGCAGCCATCATTCACAACTGGCCAAAGAAAGAAGCTGACCTTAAGCCACATATAAGGACTAAATGGAGAATGAATGACTACAAAATCAAGCTTTAAAAAACTGACTCCAAACAAAAGGAGTGAGAATACAACTAGCTACAACACTCAGCACAAAGTGTGTCTAAAGTGGGATAGAAGGCTGGGAGTGTATATATGTACTGCAGGACTGATTAGCTGAGTGGAATCCAGTGGGTGGAAAGGAGCAATAGCTCAAGTGACACCATTGGTGGGAATACTAGGCAGCTCAGAGCTTCCGGAAAATAAACAGACCGAATGCATGACTGAATCAGTTCTGGTATTTCCCTTGAAATGTAGTATTTGTCATGCTGGTGTTCATCCACCTGTATACAGTATCTAGTTGTATAAATACATGGTCAAGGGACATTTTACACATTTTACACAAACAGAGATATGGTCATGTGAAACAGAATGAAAACCAGACTACACTGAAACATTTCAGTGAAACACTCAGTGAATTACAGCTTTTCTGTATTCCAGTTTTGCTGTTGTTACGTAGCACTGATTAGCAGTTATCTATGGCTGTGTGACACCCATATAGTTATGCATACAGCTTGATAACCAGCTAGCTGATAACATCACCTTCTTGTACAAATACAGTCACTTCTGGCTCATAAAACAACAAAAAACTCAACATGGCAGTAGCCAAAAATGGAATCTAGCGACCGATGTGTGAAAGCACGCCTTTTATGATATCAGCAAGACTGCTACACTGTGAAGACACACCAAAAATGGCAGAACGGGAAATATGTGACACATATCCTTCAGGTTATAATGTGGTATTGTGGGAGGAGGACCTCTGTGCAGCCTTTCATGGCATCTCTAATGTGCTGGATGAGCAGAGGAGGCAGCTTCCAGTGAGGCTCCACAGCTGTGCAGAGTAACAGGAGGGCCGCCTGCAGCCTGACCACAAAAGGAAAAATACAGCAGAGACTCACGCGGTCATGTAGTAAATTCAAGAAATTGGGAGAGATTATCTTGGCAAAACAAACGTCAGGACTCTTAAAAGAAGATGCATTTGAGCTGCACAATAAGTCTGAATGGGCTTCGTTTAAAATCTCTCTGACACATTAATGTATTCCACAGAAGACCATGTGCTCCTCAGCAAATACAGCAAACCCTTTGATCTTAGTCAGATTCCTAATCAGTCATCGATACACGTGGCGACATGGGAGCCGAGCCAATGCACTTCTTAGTTAAAAGAATACTCTGGTTTTATAGCACTAATATTATCTGAATTTCATTATTCTACTTCTCAATACCTGTCACCTACATTTCCCACAATACACCCACATACACTTGAGTGAGAATATCAGGTGTGCTATGATAGTGACCCCTAAGGGCAGAGTAGGAATGGAGAGGGGGTTGCAGAAAGTTGAGTTTTTTTATCGTTCATCTGAGAAAATGACAAAGAATTGCTGGATGTGCCCTGTTTTAGTTTGAATGTCAGGATGATGGGTTGAGGTCAGGTGAGGTGTGGCAAGGAGATCACTGATCCCACTGGACAATCTAATACAGGATGTTTGATGCTTGATGGCGCCTTTGACGTCCTTCAGTTCATTGTTTTGGTTTTATTGCCCACAACTGGACATCACACTCATCCACCCTGTTTTAAGCTATTTTTAGTGAATACCTCCATCGTATGCCAAGCGCAGCCCTGCAAATTGTAGTCATTAGTGAGCGTTTATAAAGTGGCCAGACACGTAGCTCAAAATAAATGCTAATTTACATATTTGAAAGTTTCGTCATGTTAATAATCTGTTAAAGTCTTTAATCCACTATTAAATCTGCTTTTTCCCCCATTATTTATTTTCGTACAATCTTTAAAATACTTGCTCCTGACACAAGGATTATTGTGATCCTTGGCTGGAAACACTGAAGAATGTATCCCTCATCACAGTGGCCAAAGAGAGAAAAGTGTTGAGTGAAGGATCAGACCCTCCCACCACCCTGCTTGCTTATCTCTAAACATATCCAAGTCCTATTTTTAATGCTGCGTTATTGTGCTGCAGGCAGAACAAGAAAAATGATAAAGTGAGCTGGGAACACAGGGATAGTGGGCTTCACTGTATCTGAAGTGGTTATTGTTCTCACATAATGACTATTGTTGGGAGTCTGCTGTTTGCCTCTGCTATACAAATCCCCTGGCTCCAATGAGGCTATACCACTTAATAACAATTGTCTTTTATAGAAGCACAGAAGGACACACAAGCTGTTTCTCATTGTTTTCATTGAAAAACTTTTAGGAAAGTTATCCTTCTTCCCCACTAATGAAAACTGGTAACACAAATCTACCAGTTTCAAGAGTGTTACAATGATTAACATAAGAAGTCTGCAACAGAAGATTTAGATACATGCACCTATCATTAGCCGTCCATATTTCTGTGGTAAGTTAATCCTAAGGGCCATTGGGAATGGATGGATCAGTGGTTTTTATAGTGGTGTGCAAAAGAAGGATGAGAATGATGATACTCAGGGGCTTAAATGTCCAAAAGTCTGAGCTGAGAGTTTGCTCAGTATTGACATGATAGCATCGCAGTTGCTGCAGATTTGCAGTTGCACATCCATGATGTGAATCTCTTGTTCCAGTGAATCCCAAAGGTGCTCAATTAGATTGAGATCTGGTGAGTGTAAGGGCCATTTGAGTACAGTGAACCATTATGAGATGATCTGAGCTTTCTGACATGTTGTATTATCCTGCTGGAAGCAGCCATCAGAAGATGGGTGAACTGTGGTCACCAACGATGCTCAGGTTGGCTGAGGTGTTTATGCTCAGTTGGTACTAAGAGGCCAAGTTCAATAACATTTAATTTCCTGATTTCTGTCTGTGTCTGGGTTGTGAGGACAGCAGACAGCAGAGATGCCCTGACCCCGCCTCTCTGGGCCACCTCCTCCAGCTCATCCTGGGGGGACGAAGAGATGTCCTCAAGCCAACTAAGAGAGAGATGTTTGCCAGCATATCCTGGGTCCACTAGGGGAGAGATTCCTGGGAACCTTTCCTTTTAACATCTGTTGCATCAATATTTAAGGGGGTGTTGGATTAGCGTAATGTATAGCCTGCACAAACTGAAATTATAATGTTCTATTTACCTTCAAATACTTATAGGTAGGTACACAGGAATACGGGGGTAACGTCAGGTTTATACAGGAAACAAAGAAATAATGATTCTGTCTGTAGATTTAAGTAATTTGAAAGTAAATGCAAGTAATGTCTAATTTTACATAGTGCATGAGTAATTTTAAGTAATGCATAACTTTGGTTATTTTATAGGAAAAGAGAAATAAATAATTCTGGAAGTAAATTTAAGTACTATAAGCTATTTTAAGTACTGCATACCTTCATGTATTTTACATGTGTAAATTCTTATTGCTCTGATTTTTCATTTTTATTTAATATTCATTAAATTAATAAGCTTGATTGATGTTCGATTATTCGGTATTTGTTTTTTTATTTTGCAATCCTTATTATTAGTAACATTTCTGTCTGCTTTGCTGTAAACTGATGTACTATGTAAAATTACTTCGACATTATTTACGTTTACTTACAGCATAATTATCTAAGGAATATAATTAATCATTAACCATTATAATTAATGACAATAACCATTTGTAGTAAATATAATCACATTGTAATTTCAAATAAAATACACTGAAATTCCATTTAATTACAGGGAGATTAGAACTTTTGCACAGTCCATATTATAAAGTATTATCAAAATTTCAAGTGACATGCAACAGGTCAGGATGCTGAAATTACAATAACTGAACTAAGCAGAGCAGAAATGGACTCTTTCTTTTCAAAGATCATCACTAAAGAAAAACAAATTAATATTTCAGGCAGGAGGAAAAAGCTTCAGTTGGATGCTGTTTATGTGCACCAAACACAATGGATGGAAATCGTCTCTTCCGCAACCCTTGAATGTGCAGGATTCCAGCGCAGCATCACTTTCAAGTTGAGTCATGTGAATGCTTTTAGGTGGATGGTAATTTATTGATTTGTTAGATTTTTGTCGACTCTTTCAACGAGTGCCTCTTGATTCTGAAACAAAAATCTATCAACAGCAGAAAGCCGCTCTTCTAATTTGATTCTTATACAGCATTACTGCAGCAGCTGTTTCTAAATAGACTTTGATCAATAAAAGATCCTAGTGGTGCGTGATGATAGGGCAGATTAAATCACTGAGTATTACCTCATCTAAAAGGCATCTGCCAAACGAGCTGCTGCTACATGAGCTGATGTGCTTATTTGCCAGTAAAAGACAAAGCATCTGCAGGCGCTTGCCAGTTTCCCTTTCGAGGCCGGAGGAGACGAAACGATGACAAGCATTTCTTTGATTAGGTTTGTTTCTGAAAAAGAACCGTTTAACATTTACTACGACTTTATTTTCACCACAAAATGGAAAATGAAACATCATCAGATACAATAAAAATACATATTTATTCCCAAAATGCTGACTGACATGTAAATTTTGTTATGTTGTGTTCAGTTCATACCAAGCACATTTTCCTTAATGATTTATTATATGAATAAATAAATCTTTGATTTTGCTTCATGTTTATTAAGGTTGAAGAATAATTTGAGTGATGCCTATAAAGACTCAGAAGTAAATATAAAGAAACACTAGCTCTTAGAAATAATGTATTGTTACATCATTTCAGACTTCGTTGGTCCACACTACATCTCTTATGAAGGAGGATGAACAACAATTGATTTGACTGACTTGGCATGTGTTTGACAGCTCCCAGCAGTTTATTATTGTAATTGGTCTTTTGTGAATTATCAGATTTGCTCTGACATAAAAGCTTTGGTGATTACTTCAATTGTCCCCTCGGTCCATTAGCAGATCATTTCTGTTGTCCTCAGCTATAGCTCATAAATCACTCTTAGCACTCTTAGATACACATATCATCTAAAACTCAAAGTACAGCTTCAGGCTTGGCATGGACTTTTCTTTAAGATCAAGCTCAGCGGTGCTGTTCAGGAGCACTAGATCCTAACCCCAGGGTCTCTGATCAGGCATCTCATTCAGTGACTCTGAGGTCAGTCAGCATTCCTTATTTTGATTTGTGACCTCGCTGTTTAGACTAAAGGCAAAAAGGTTGTCTTCACCGTATTGGAAAAGCAGCATGGGCATGTCCAGAGGGGTGCCATGAAGAGTCATATTACTGCTTTATTACGGGATACTCATTAAATGGTATTCCTGCGTGAGCGTAACCTGGTCTCAAAGGGATTTCCAAATCAAGATTAAGCCCCATTTCATATTTTATTTTTCTGTCTAACTCTTTAAGTTATGAGAAGCAGAGACTGCACTTGCAGCCCATCAGCTGATGTGGACAGCAGTATGCACAGAGCGGCTGCTGAATGGTTGAAAATGGTTTAGTCAGGAAAGTGCACCAAAGGATTTTATCGCCAAAAACAGTCATTACAGCGAGAGGTTTGAATTATTTTAAACATCACTGCAAAGAAGTTATTTAAATAGTGACATTCCCATCAGAATGTTTGGCTTTTTTGATAATGACTTCCATACAGTGAGTCAGACACAGATTTATTCTGTGCTTTATTGTTTTGTCATCCACTTCTGCGCCGCACAGTTAGAGGGCTTAATGCTGTAGATCACGGATGACACATAAACTTCCTGCAGCTGCATCCTAAACTGGAACTATCAGCGCTCAGTCAGTGAGCTTTGAGCAGAGGGATATTCCTGTGGCTGCTTTATTAGCTCATCCAACAGCTAGTAACAGAAGCAGTGGGAGTAAAGAGGTTCAAGACAAAGATGAACTTAGGTGAAGATGTGCAGAACATATTCACTGAGTTAGCATGCAAATATAACACAAAACGCTGCCCTAAATAACTAACCAAAATATGAAATCATTATTATTATATTAATCCCTGATGTTCTTGTACTTTTTCAGCTAATGAGTGCTAATTTCTAGAGTGGTCTGCCCTACTTCATTATGAAGTGAAGAAGGGGATAGTCTGTAACATGTCCATAAAGGTGTCACGGCCTGTTTTCTTCCTTTTCTCTCTCTCGCGCTCTCTCTCTCTCTCCTCCTCTCCCCCGCCCTCGGCCCACGCCCACGGAAAGGAACACACCTGATGCCCATCAAGGTGAACGGCATTTAAGCCAGGAGGTGACTGCTGGTCTTCGCTGGATCGTTGTCTACCACGCGTCAGTGCGAGTCAAGCTACAGCTCAAGATAAGTCGAGTGTCTGTGAATATCGTACTCATTCCTGTTTCCTCTTCTACAGACCCCCTGGATTACCTTTCCCGTGTGAATCTGTGTGTCAAGTGTGATGAAAGGAACTGCAGTCGTGTATGTGGAGAGTTGGAGAGCCAGTGATTCCCCCCTTTGGATTTCCCTGGAGCCCCATCCCTCACATTGTTGTATATAGCACTGCCCTGCACTTCCTGTATATACACCTAGTGAACTCTGTAAATAAACCCTTGTGTCCAGCTGATTCAGGAGTTCTGCATTTGAGACCCCTGCATTGAACCTTAACAAAAGGACCTGTAGGTACTTTCAAATCCCTTCTCTTTAGTGCTCTCTGTTATACCTGCCTTTCCAAACACTCAGCAAAATCTTACCTACAGATCAGGGTTTGGGTTTCCATGCATCCAAGCTTTGCATCGCTAAGTGCAATGCAAAGTGTCTGATGCAGTGGTGTAAAGCATGTGGTGTAAAGCATGTTGCCATGGACTCTCAAGCAGTGGAGATGTATTCTCCGGAGTGATGAATCATGCGTCGCAGTCTGGCAACCTGTGTGTGGGTTTGGTGTTTGCCAGGACAGCAATACTTGTCTGACTGCATTGTGCCAAGTGTAAAGTTTGGTGGCGGGGGGGATTATTGTGCAGAGCTGTTTTTCGGGAGTTGGGCCCAGCCCATTAGTTCCAGTAAACTCTTAAATCTTCAGCATACCGAGACATGTTGGACAGTTTCGTACCACAAACCTTATGGGAACAGTTTGGGGGATGGTCCCTTTTTGTTCCAACATGACTGCGCACCAGTGCACAAAGCAAGGTCCATAAAGATGGATGAGCGAGTTGGGTGTAGAAGAACTTGACTGGCCTGCACAGACTCCTGACCTCAACCTGACAGAACCCCTTTGGGATGCATTAGAGCAGAGGGTGCTAAGAGCAGGCTGACACCATATTAAACCCTACAGGTTAAGTTCGGATGCCACTTAAGCTTATGTGCATGTGAAGGCAGATGAGCAAATATTTTTTGGCAAAATAGTGTATCAATTATACCAGTAAATAATTAGAAGCGTTGTGAGTCACTGAAACCTTCCTCTAACTCTAAAGATGCTATCTACCCCAAGCAAGTATCTGGGTGCTGTTATTGTTTGGCGGGCGCATTAGTCATTTTCCAGATAATATAGTTGAATGACATACTTGCAAATTAGCTGATTTTCTAACTAAGTGATTACACATTTTGATAAATGGTACCTGCATATGCACTGTAGTGTAGACAAATAGGTTTTGCTCTCTGCCCTCTCCAGGAAGTTTCCCCAATTGTATTTGGACCACGGCACTATAGGAAACAAGCTCGAGGTCAAGAGGAAACTGCAGCAGGAAATTCGATGGCTGATACAGAAATGAAAAAGGACTGCAAGTCAAATAGTTTGACAGCTCAAGGAAGGCAAAAGGAAAAACGAGAGATAGAATCTTTCAATGGTGTTATTGTCTCAGTTTGTGTACAGACTCTCTGGCAATATGAGAAAGAATGTCCACTTCAAAGCACGTCACAGATGTTTGTCAGGGGTTTCTACATCCCTGACCCTAAGCCTTCACATTTCACCCAAATATGCCATTTAACGATGTGATAAATGGCATTAGCTACAGTGTTTATAAACATTTATTTATTTAAAATGTATTGAGTCAGAATTTATTTTTAAATATTCAAATTATAAAAATAAAATAAAACATTTCCTGGTAAATTTTCTGTAAAATTAGATTTTGCAAGAAGCAACACAAACACACACACACGTACACACACACAATGATACCAAAGAGTAAAATACTATTCACTAAATGAACTCTTGAAACTTCAGAATCGCAAACTTCAAAACTTCAAATAAATCAACAAATAAAAAGACAAAACATTAAAATAATAAACTGTCATAGTCACTGCGGGTCAAGCAGTCAGATTTGTCTGCATTTAATTTACTTAGACGAAGCCACCGCCCTAAAATTCCCGGGATTTTGCTGTATATTTAAACTGCTCTTTGAACGAGCTTGTGGTTTATATGTTTTCTTGGTAAGCAAAAGGTTTGCTGGTTCAATTCCAGCCGAAGACACAAATCCCCTTTGGGTTTTCCTCAGGAAGAACATCTGCTCTGAAACTCTGCCAGATCAAACATGCGGAGCGACCCTTTGTGACAAGCAAGCAGCTGAAAGTAACGGCTTCTTTAGTACGTGCTGGTCCTATGACATCTTTTCAATGTTGCTCCAGGACCATCACTGCAACTCAAAGAACATTATGCTTTAATTGAATATGTTGTGAAAGCCAAGAAAGCTACTTCCCATACGTTTCTGAACAATGTAGGCACCCAAATTGGGGTGGAGTTGAGGAGGGGGGCGGGGTTAAAATGAAGGCTGACTCTAAGACAATCTGAGCTGAGCATGATCCGAGCAGCTGAGCGGTGATGGGTAAGACCTCAATGACAGACAGCATCCAGTTTGTGTAAACATTACAAAGAAAAAAAATGCATACAAAATAATAATAATGTCCACTTCAGTATCTATTTCACCCACTCCTGTAACAAACACAATCTGCCTGCCTAATACTTTTTCAGTATTAGGCAGGCGGTTTTAGGATTGTGAGCGTGTTAGGTCGTAACCCAGCATCAGTTCTAAAAATAAGTACATATACAGTGTGTGCCAAGGCCACATGGTGAAAGTCGCCTTCTTTGATGTCTCAAGTGCATTTAAAACAATTCAGCCATTGCTATTCAGAGAGAGCAATAACAGATGTCAGTGAACACTGTCATGATCCTGGGTCCTTTTGACCCAGCGTTTTGTGTTTTCTCTTCGCGATTTTGGTTCTGTTCTTCCTCTGGTTAGTGTTTACTCTGTTCTGCCCGTGTGTTCCTGTATCTAGTCCGCGTTTCTTAGTTTGTGTCCTTTCATGTGTAAGTTCCTGTTTTATTGTGAAGGTCTGTGTCTTATGTGAGTGTTTTCAGTTTGCCTCCCTAGTCTCGTCATGTTAATTACTCCCAGCTGTGTTCCCACCTGTATGTAATCTCCCTGTGTTCTCTGAGTGTATTTAAGTTGTGTCTTCTGTCATAGTAGTTGCTGGTTCGTCTGTGTTGTTTCCCCTCGGTCTCCCTGTATGTATTTCCCCGGACCTCCCTGCACCGTCATTCTTGGTTTGTGTTGTTAGTTTACCCAGTTTAGGTTTCAGTTTCATGTTCCTAGCACCTTTGTTGTTTGCATTTTTGTTGTTAATAAACCCTCACCTGCACCAGAGCTGCCGCCTTTCGGTCCTATATATATTCCACACGGCTTGCCCCCGCAAACCGTGACAGAACGAACCAGCCACCATGGACCCAGCGGCAGTCAATCCGTCCGAGGAGCTCCAGGATGACATCGGCTACAATGTGGAGATCCTCCTCGGGCTGTGGCTGGAGAATCCTCCGCACGAGCTTCGCCGCGCCGTGGAAGGTCGGCTACAACGGCTCTTTTCCGGCCTGCCATGGCTATTGGACTCGCTTCCTCCGACCATGCAGGCTTTTCTCCGGCTCACACCGCACCTTCTCTCTGCCACTCCTGCCTCGCTGCCCGACTCGCCGGATGTGATCTTGCCCGGCCCGTCGGAGCCGTCTGCGGGGAGGAGACGCCAATCGCGCCGCAAGCGCGCCACCCCACAGCTGGACGTTCGGACTTCTAATTCGCCGGCTGTGCCACTCTCAGCCACTCCTGCCTCGCTGCCCGACTCGCCGGATGTGATCTTGCCCGGCCCGTCGGAGCCGTCTGCGGGGAGGAGACGCCAATCGCGCCGCAAGCGCGCCACACCACAGCTGGACGTTTGGACTTCTAATTCGCCGGCTGTGGTGAGTGAGGACTGTTTTCCATTTGCGGACTGTATGACGGTTCATTCAGGGGCGGTGTTCTGTGCGGCAGATGACTTTGTGAACAGCATATCACCTCCCCCGCAGCCACTCTCAGCCCAGTTAGCTTCCCCGTCTCCAGTGCCACCCTCAGCTCGGTCTCCAGTGCCACCCTCAGCTCGGTCTCCAGTGCCACCCTCAGCTCGGTCTCCTGTGCCACCCTCAGTTCGGTCTCCTGTGCCACCCTCAGTTCGGTCTCCTGTGCCACCCTCAGTTCGGTCTCCTGTGCCACCCTCAGTTCGGTCTCCTGTGCCACCCTCAGTTCGGTCTCCTGTGCCACCCTCAGTTCGGTCTCCTGTGCCACCCTCAGTTCGGTCTCCTGTGCCACCCTCAGTTCGGTCTCCTGTGCCACCCTCAGTTCGGTCTCCTGTGCCACCCTCAGTTCGGTCTCCTGTGCCACCCTCAGTTCGGTCTCCTGTGCCACCCTCAGTTCGGTCTCCTGTGCCACCCTCAGTTCAGTCTCCTGTGCCACCCTCAGTTCAGTCTCCTGTGCCACCCTCAGTTCAGTCTCCTGTGCCACCCTCAGTTCAGTCTCCTGTGCCACCCTCAGTTCAGTCTCCTGTGCCGCCC
The DNA here is from genome assembly GCF_057381915.1 of Diplotaxodon limnothrissa. Lineage (NCBI taxonomy): Eukaryota > Metazoa > Chordata > Actinopteri > Cichliformes > Cichlidae > Diplotaxodon > Diplotaxodon limnothrissa. The sequence continues at coordinate 8,240,240 of NC_140599.1, read as the reverse complement.
GTAGCGCAGGCCCCAGTAGCTCCAGTGCCGCCCGTAGCGCAGGCCCCAGTAGCTCCAGTGCCGCCCGTAGCGCAGGCCCCAGTAGCTCCAGTGCCGCCCGTAGCGCAGGCCCCAGTAGCTCCAGTGCCGCCCGTAGCGCAGGCCCCAGTAGCTCCAGTGCCGCCCGTAGCGCAGGCCCCAGTAGCTCCAGTGCCGCCCGTAGCGCAGGCCCCAGTAGCTCCAGTGCCGCCCGTAGCGCAGGCCCCAGTAGCTCCAGTGCCGCCCGTAGCGCAGGCCCCAGTAGCTCCAGTGCCGCCTGTAGCGCAGGCCCCAGTATCATCGGCTTCACTCATTCACTCCGTGCAGGGAGAAAGTGTAATTTCACCTCAAGGTGCTTTTCCTGGTTCAGCCGCCATTGGCACTGTTTGCCGCTCCAGGGCTTCCCCAGAGGCTAGGTCCCAGTCCTCGGCTGATTCTGGACCCCTGGAGTTTAAGCAGCCACCTGGGAAGTGCCCCGTGTCAGTGCTGTCTGAGCAGGGCCAGTGCTCAGCACAGCACCCATTTCCTTCATGTCTGCCAGTGGACTCCATGCCTGCGGGCTTTGTGATGGCTTCTGCTGGAGGGTCCAAGGGGCCCGTCCAGCCTTCGTCTCGTGTCTCCGCTGGAGGATCCGAAGGACCGCTCCGGTCTTCGTCTCGTGTCTCCGCTGGAGGGTCCGACGGACCGCTCCGGTCTTTGTTTCCTGTTTCCGCTGGAGGGTCCAAGGGACCGCTCCGGCCTTTGTCTCCTGTTTCTGCTGGGGGGCCCGAGGAGCCCGTCCAGCAGCCTTCCTCGTCAGCTGGTGGTTCCGAAGAACCACACCAGCCTCATGCCTCGTCGGCTGGAGGGTCCGAGGGGCCCGTTCAACCTCCTGTCTCCGCTGGAGGGCCCGAGGAGCCTGTCCAGCCGCCACCTGCGGCCGCTTCGGCGTCGTCTGGTCCGGCCTCATCAGAGTCTTCATCCTCGTCTGGTCCGGCCTCATCAGAGTCTTCATCCTCGCCTGGTCCGGCCTCATCAGAGTCTTCATCCTCGCCTGGTCCTGCGGCCTCTGCTTCTGCTACGCCTGGTCCTGCGGCCTCTGCTTCTGCTACGCCTGGTCCTGCGGCCTCTGCTTCTGCTACGCCTGGTCCTGCGGCCTCTGCTTCTGCTACGCCTGGTCCTGCGGCCTCTGCTTCTGCTACGCCTGGTCCTGCGGCCTCTGCTTCTGCTACGCCTGGTCCTGCGGCCTCTGCTTCTGCTACGCCTGGTCCTGCGGCCTCTGCTTCTGCTACGCCTGGTCCTGCGGCCTCTGCTTCTGCTACGCCTGGTCCAGCTGCCTCTGCTTCTGCTACGCCTGGTCCAGCTGCCTGTGCTTCTGCTACGCCTGGTCCAGCTGCCTGTGCTTCTGCTACGCCTGGTCCAGCTGCCTGTGCTTCTGCTACGCCTGGTCCAGCTGCCTGTGCTTCTGCTACGCCTGGTCCAGCTGCCTGTGCTTCTGCTACGCCTGGTCCAGCTGCCTGTGCTTCTGCTACGCCTGGTCCAGCTGCCTGTGCTTCTGCTACGCCTGGTCCAGCTGCCTGTGCTTCTGCTACGCCTGGTCCAGCTGCCTGTGCTTCTGCTACGCCTGGTCCAGCTGCCTGTGCTTCTGCTACGCCTGGTCCAGCTGCCTGTGCTTCTGCTACGCCTGGTCCAGCTGCCTGTGCTTCTGCTACGCCTGGTCCTGCCTCTGCTTCAGCGTCGCCTGGTCCTGTGCCCTCCAAGCCTCGGCCGGTGCGCCTGACACTTGGGCGCCGCCGCTGCCTTCCGCACGGCCGGCCCCCGGACCGCCATCGCCTGAGTGGCCGCCGCTGCCTTCCGCACGGCCGGCCCCCGGACCGCCATCGCCTGAGTGGCCGCCGTTGCTGTCCGCACGGCCGGCCTCCCGAACTGTATCCACGTCGCCGCCGTTGCCGTCCGCACGGTCGGCCCCCCGAACTGTTTTGGACTCCTGTGCTGTTGGCCCCCTGGCCGGCCCCCTGAACTGTTTTGGACTCCTGTGCTGTCGGCCCCCTGAACTCTTCTGTTTTGGGCTCGTTTTTTGTTTTTGTCTTTTGGCCTTCTGGTGCTCCGGTTTTGTTTTGCTTCGAGCCCTCCTTCCTGGGTCCCCCGCCGCCCGCCCTGGTCGGGTTGTTTTCTGTTTTTTCTGGCTGTTTTGTTTCTTGTTGGGCTGTCTGGAGCCAGCCTTTGAGGGGGGGGTACTGTCATGATCCTGGGTCCTTTTGACCCAGCGTTTTGTGTTTTCTCTTCGCGATTTTGGTTCTGTTCTTCCTCTGGTTAGTGTTTACTCTGTTCTGCCCGTGTGTTCCTGTATCTAGTCCGCGTTTCTTAGTTTGTGTCCTTTCATGTGTAAGTTCCTGTTTTATTGTGAAGGTCTGTGTCTTATGTGAGTGTTTTCAGTTTGCCTCCCTAGTCTCGTCATGTTAATTACTCCCAGCTGTGTTCCCACCTGTATGTAATCTCCCTGTGTTCTCTGAGTGTATTTAAGTTGTGTCTTCTGTCATAGTAGTTGCTGGTTCGTCTGTGTTGTTTCCCCTCGGTCTCCCTGTATGTATTTCCCCGGACCTCCCTGCACCGTCATTCTTGGTTTGTGTTGTTAGTTTACCCAGTTTAGGTTTCAGTTTCATGTTCCTAGCACCTTTGTTGTTTGCATTTTTGTTGTTAATAAACCCTCACCTGCACCAGAGCTGCCGCCTTTCGGTCCTATATATATTCCACACGGCTTGCCCCCGCAAACCGTGACAAACACCGTCTCGTGGATTACTGACTAACTGCCTCCATTCCTGTGCACCTTGTTCACCTCTGACAACTCCAGGTCACGCCATCTGCAGAAATACTCTGATGATTCTGCAGTAGCTAGATGTATTCAGTGCTTCTGAATGTGAATAGAGATGGGGATTGACTTCAGAAGGAAAAGGAGGGCTACACGACCCACGTCTTATCCCGAAACACAATGCTGATGAAAGGTAAAAGTACCCGGGCATCAACATTTTCATCTGGCTGAACTGGAAGACCAACACAGGCTGTAAGGCTGGATGCAACCTGCACACTTTTTTTTTACACTTAAACAACTGTTATCCTGAATCACGGATAATCCTGACCACCCTCTGCAACACTTACCGGACTGGCAGCAGAACAACTCTAACAGACTGATGCAGTTGCACTGTCACGATGACAGATATAAGAAATCTTTCATAGTTTATTATTATTTGATCATCATTTCATCAGCTTTAAAAATAATTTCCCAAATATCTTATGTTTGATCAAATGTTTCTCATCTCATCTCATTTTCTAACTCTTTTCTAATGCTATCAGTTACTGTGAATTTTAGAGTCCTGTTAGCCTGAACCGTTAGACATACACCAGTCAGCCCAGTAGACATATTTAAGATAATATTACTGTTTGCAATCATGTGACTGTACCTCAAAAGCACATGCATAGCTGGTGCATTGTAGCGTAAAGTCAGCTAACCATATCGTAACCTGCCTATAAGACTGCGTCAGGCTACAGACAGCAGAGCTAATCCAATTCAAAGCGGTTTGAGGATCAGACTGTGGGCAGTTTGAGGTTTGACAGTGTCTGCTCTGTTCCCATAAAAGACTGGATAGCTCTCAGATAAAATTAGCTGTTATATTACTTAAGCCAATTTATTCTTATATGAAATAATAATCACAATGTTCATTTTGCAGGCGACACTTGTGGTAACATCGCAGGAATACTATTAAGAACTTGAGCGGTAGCTGGAAACAGTGTTTTCAGCAAACCAGTGGAGCGCTCAGCTAAACGAACGAGACAGCAACATTTGTCATTTCCACCAGCAAAATCAAACATCGCTGGCTTGAAATTTAATGGCACTGTTTTGAACTCAAAGTGTGCAAGGGTGGGACGTTTGGATTTCCAGTAAGCAAAGCCATTAAAGAAGCCACAGATTGAGACGTCAGAGTTAGCGCTGAATGACAGCTATTTAATGACTTCACATATTTTGAGAGATTAAACGTAAATGCTTATCCAGGTGTTCAACTGACAGCACGGAGGGGCAGATGGAGGGTTGCGTATGGGTGATGTGCTGCAGAGGGAAGACTGCTTCATATGGTCTCAATCAAGAAGGGTGCAGGCAGGGGAGCCCATTACACTCAAGCTGGCACGCTGTGAATGAGGCCTTTATGAGGAGTTTGGATGTGACTCTGTAAACCAGATTCAGCCAATTCAAACCACACTTTGACATTTAAATTCGTTTTTTGCAAAGACCTTATTATTCTACTATATATATATATATATATATATATATATATATATATATATATACAAACATTTTGATAGGTGAGAGAGAGTGACTTAGTAAACAAAGTTAAAGAGCTTTGTCATTTTTGCCTCAGGAGCACCATTTGCATAAAAAACAACATTTTTGCAGCAGAATATGCAAAGGCGTTATTTTTATGCTTTACAATTTAATATAGAAATTTGCTTCTTGTGCAGACTGCCACTCAAGCCCTGTCAAGTTATGTTTGATTTGGTTACAGTTTAGTGCCAGACTTCCCTGCTGTCCCAACAAAAAACACTGTTTGCTACATGCTAATTTGCTCTAGAGACCTCACATCTAAGAATCCACATGGAAAAATGGCAAAGATGATTTGCTTTAATGCAGATTTGAGATAATGCATTAAAAAAAGAACCTGGCTCTTGCTCTTTGAATGGGATAAGCAGAAGAAGTCACACTAATAGTAATGACATAGTAATTACACATTTTGATCAAACCACTGTAACCCTTTGTGTTCAGTGGGTAGACTGGTTTGAGCACGAGAGTTTTAAAGTCCCAACTGATTCAAAGCCACGAAACATAGCGGTTTTGTTGGGTTTTAAGAGTGGAACAGAACAAATTAAGAGACAGTTCAACACGGCCCTCCATTTGTCATTCAGCGAGCATGCCTCGGGGCTGCTGAAAACAAGCTCGCACAGGCCTTTTAAAATATCCTTGTAGTCACACGCAGCTTGACAGCAACTTTACAAGAGTGTTTATCACACCCATGGTGCTTACTGGCAAATCCTATGCCCTCCAGGAGTTTCCTTTTTTAACCAAAGAAAAACAGCTACCTGTCACAGTGCCAGTCAAATCAATCAGCTTAACAGAGCTGAACAGTCTAATGAGGTCAAACTTTAGACTCAAACTCAAAAAAGATTCAAAGATTTAAAGATTCATTTAAAATTCTGAAATATTTGATAATTTTTTATTTTGAGTTCTGAGGTCAGCTGTTTAAAATCTCACTCACTCTCAACAAAGCAATAGATTTAATGTTATGTGTCATCGCTGCGGCTTTAAAGTGTCTAAACTTGTTATCTCAAATTAATTTCGCAAGAAAGGGATTAATAACTTTTTAACTGACAATAGGTTGATTCACTAGAAGTCCTCTCTGATAGTTTTCGATGAAACAATGCAAGTAAACCTATTTTATGAAGTCATCCATACCTCTGTGGAAGTTCTTGACTCATGTGCATGTATGAGTTTACTGGATTGACTCTAAGGAAGGCCGATTAGTAATTTGTTAATTTGAATGGGAGACACCAACGCTGCACAATGCATTAGAAAAACACTTATTTATTTGCTTTCTATCTCTGGGGTGATATGTTGAACTCACATGGTAGTTTATGTGTAATAGGTGGGGGATGGGGAGTTATAAACATCATTTAATTAAATGGAATTTATAGATCCGCTGTTAATTACACAGAACTGACGTCATTAGCTTAATTTAGAGCAAATCATGGACAAGGAGAATTAGCAGAAAAAGACTTTTCCTGTATCTCCAAAGGAAAGCTGATACTGAATGAACAAAGAATGAACAACCTTAAATGATCAGTTTTCATTTCTGCAGATCTTTCTCTTGCTCCTCTTTGCATGCTTCCATTTATCCCATATGAAACGTGTTTAATCCAATTGGTGCTGGACATGAAATTTTGGAAAAATGTATTTCAGCGAAATCGTTTAGTTTGTTTACAGCTAATTGCATCATGCTGCGGCTGTGCGATGTCTTGAGCGTGCTGCGTAAGTCTGATGATGATCTTTACAAGTTGTTTTTTCTAACACACTCAGCTGACTGGAAACCAAACACAACCTTGGAGGTGAGGCAGGAAAAGTTTCAAGGGTCCAAAACACTGAGGCTAAAAATGGTTAACTGGATCGTTCTGTTTGAGCTTCATGGACACTGGACTATAAACAGGGAGAAAACCACTGGCAATATCCTTGAAATAAGCAGAAGGTTTTGTCGTTAGCAAACTGAGGCCTCTCTCAAGCAGATCATTCCAGCTGACACATGTTTTGTTACCAGAATGAATTCATGCCTCTGCCCTCTCTGTGATATCTGATGTTTATTCAGAGCAAAGTGTTGAAGATAAAAAAAAGAATAAACAAAGTGGTTCTTTGAGAAAAGCTCTGGCACTTACAACTCTGTGAGTTGCAGTGACCCGCTCCCCTGGGTGAGGTCTACAGCCAAGCGCATTCCCATCAAATGTTAAAGGCTGGATTGATCTTAGGGCCATCTTAGATTATGAATGAATAAACCTTTATCTTATTGCTTCCTGTCACTGGGAATCTGATATACACTAATATTTGTAAATAAGTTACTGAGAGTTTTGATGACAGGTTTTTTTAAAGGTACATGACCATAAACTGGCTTTTTTACCCCCTAGATGAAGAAAAAAATGTACTAAAAGTTATCCTGTAGTATTGATGAGGATCTATGGAGTGGTTGGGAAATTTAATTCAAAGCTAGAAGTCTCATTATTAAACTAGAGGAGCAGGGGTCACCGATCTGTCAGTTTTATGGAACCAACCATCAACCAAGTGTTGCTAACTTTAGCACCATTTTATGACCTTGGATAAAGATTTGTTGTAGCCCAAGTTATTTTCTTACTTTATTATATTAAAGGCAAAGTTTATATAGATAAATGAACATAAGAACCAGAGAGCACATTCAGAGCTTACATAACTATCACCTGATTCTTAAAGTTTCCACAGGTTCTTTGCAGTTAGCCGTCTTTGCTCTGCTAGCGCACTTTGATTCATGTTGACAGTACGGCTCATGCAAGTGACTTGACTTGTGCTGTGGAAAAACTGAGGACAGAGGAAAAAAAACAAGTAATTGCAGGGGACAGAACTGGATATCCCTTGATTTTCTAAAGGTCATTTTTACATGGGGTCTAATGAGAAATAGCACCATAGTCAAAGGACCTGAAGTAGAGATGTGTAACTGTCATTCTTTGGTCATTTTTTCCCCCTTTTTATGTAACTTATGGAAAAGTAATATTTTTACCAGGAAGACATTTCTAATATGGATAAAACAGAACAAAAAAAGTGTTATTTTGAAAGCAGCTTAATAGCTAACAATTCTTCATTCAGCAGCCTTTTAAAACACAACAAACTGAGCTTTTTGGTGTCTTTCAGCTCAGTGTTTTTTTAAATGCAGGGTTTGATTTATTTAAAGCACTGTGGCTTCATAAAGGCGATAAAAACCTGCGATCAACCCAGTGTGTGATACTAAATAGCAAGCTAGAAACCAGCTAGTGCGGGTCGAGGAATTTCTCAGCTGCTAAACAGGCATGTGTTTTTCTGCAGAGTTGGCAGAGAGTAAAATTAGATGGTTAGAAAGCCTGAAAAAGACTGATGCTTAAAGGTGAAACAAATGACTAAGGTAAGGAGATGGAGACAAGCTACTGGACAGAGCCAAAGCTTTGGCTCCAGTGTTCCATCAGCATCAGTCCTGTTCATATCTCCACCTGGCATTCCAAAAAAACATTAGTCCTCTTAGCAACGACTGTCTCAGCTACATCAGGCTCATCACTAATGTTGCAACCAGCAGCAAACTGCTGGCCGCAGACCTCAGTGTGTCCCTTGCATGAGTCATTTAAGTAGTCCCCCTAAATTTAGCACTTTCAAAGCAAGAACTCGTGCAAATATATAGACAATAAAACTGAGATTCAAAAATAATTCTTGACGCAGTGGCTCTTTATAAGGAGAGCGGCTTATACTTCGCACAGACTAGTGTTTTTACAGCTTGTTGCACTTGTCAAATTATCAGCTAATGCAGCCGTAATGATGTTAGAGGAATAGCAGTGAATCAGTTTGACATCACAGCAGTTTGTTAAATAGTCACACAATCTGATCTATCCATGTGTGGTTATAAGGGGAGAAAAACTTCTGTAACTTCTACGTGTAGTTGCATTTTAAGTTTGGTTAGAATTTTCAAAAATTGTAGAGTGCTCTGAATTAAATCTTCCTGCAGTGTCACCATGATTGAAGTGACAGGACTCAAAAGCAGACTCAGAGAGAGAGTGAGTTTACTGAGGCTTTTACAGAGCTGGACCTCCAAGGCAGGTAAGGTGAACAGCAGGTAAGTGAGATTGGAATGGTGAAGGAAATGTGCCGGAGAGGTGAACACAGGTCTGTGTATAGTGGGGATTTTGGAAGTTAATTTTCCCTATGCAGTTTTTTTAGTTTTTATTCTTGCTCTTAGAAGGTTGCAAGAGAAAACAAGTAGATGCTCAGAGGATTTCAGATGAGCAGGTGAGAATGTGATGGAGAGTGTGCGGGCAGGTTAGTGGAATCTTTTTCTTTTCCAAATGCAAGGCCAGGTGAATAGTTGCAGGTAAGTAGGTAGAGGTGAAGGAAAGGCTTACTTCCTTGTGAAAGTGTTATAGGTTTTCAGGAGAGATTCAATTCAATTTGGTTTCTATAGCGCCAAATCAAAGTAAGGTAAAGACCCTACAATAACACAGGAAGAAACGTTCAGTGCATCATGGGAAACCCTCCAGCAGCCCAGGCCTATTGCAGTGTAACTAAGGCAGGATTCAGGGTCAACTAATCCAACCCTAACTGTAAGATTTATCAAAAACGATAGTTTTAAGTCTAATCTTAAAAGTAGAGAGTGCGTCTGTTTACCAAATCCAAACTGGGAGCTGGTTGCACAGAAGAGGGGCCTGAAAGCTGAAGGCTCTGCCTCCCATTCTACTTTTAAATACTCTGGAAACCATAAGTAAGCAGTCTGAGAGCAAAGTGCTCTATTGGGGTGATATAGGACTATGAGGTCTTTAAGACACGATGGGGCCCAATTACTCAAACCCGGTATGTGAGGAGAAGGATCAAATGCCTCTTTCACTGGAGGCTGATTACCATCACCAGGGTAACATCGATCTGCCAGAGAATAGCTGCTCAAGCCAGTCAGTGCACAAAGCAGCAACAGGTGTGATGGCTGGAGCTCGGAAACATGAGGAGAACACCTGCAGGTGCAGCTCAACTCTCCACCTGAGAGAGAGACAGAGACAAAGGAAACAAACCCCAGGCCTGCCTGGACCACGACATGCAGTCACCAAACTACATTCAAGCAAAACACCATCCATCACTGTGTATTCTCTGCAATGTGAGGACATTAAGGGGCAAAGGCAAGCTGAAACAAGCTTAATGTCACCGCCTGGAGCTGAGGCTGAGGATGACCAGCAGTCAAGGTTAAAATAGCTCAGACTTGTCACAGAGTTTTAACTTATCGCCCTACTCCAGTGACACTAATGGACATAGTCAATAATCATGAGGGAATTTGGATTTTGAAGGCCAGTAAGGATAAACTGCTAAAATGTCAAAACCCCTTAAAGGGAATATTTTAAAAGCGTTGACCAGGGGGCTCAGTCAGTGAACTGCAACTGTCTGTGGAGGACTTTGAGGAGTCACTGCAACAGCCACAGCCACCAGGCCCAGACGATGCAATGTATCCTGCAGGCCCTCCATTATATAATCACACATCACGTGAGCCTCGTGAACCAACGTTTTGCCTCATAACTGCAGCAGACCTGCTCTGAAACAAGACAGACGTATGCATTAAATAGAGTTATGCATTGAGGTCGTCTGCAGGGGTGACTCATCTCTTTCTGTGTCTGACCTTTTCGGGATGATTCAGCCTCTCGCTGGATAGAGCCTGATATACCACATTCATTTTCACTAATGGAGTTTTCATTTGATTTATACAGAAAGCGAATGATAAGTGGTGTCCGCCCTTGTGCCGCCGCTATTTTGCACTTACGGGAAGTACGGGAAGTGGCCGTTCATTAAGTCCGCTTGATGAAAGGCAGGAATGATGATGTGAGCAGTTCAAGTGACTACAGTACACCTAGATTTTATAGGAAGGAGCCAGGCAGTCGCAGCGATCAGAAGGTGGACCAGAAGTGTTTGACGTGTTTGAATATTTACAACGTTAATGTTGTTTTTATATGGTAAGCACGTCGGGGTTGACTGCAGAGATTTAATTGTGCAGTGGCTGTGGCAGGAGTGACATGTGGCGACCGGAGGATCCCAGTGGGGAGGTCAGCTGGGAGAGGGAGAGGATCCTTGTCATGTTAGAAGCAAACAAATCCGCATTAGTTTCCCTTTTTGACCAGCTAGAGACTAAAAAAGACATTAGTGGACGACAGTGGTTAAGTTGTGTGAATTTGTGCGGCTGAAAGGAAACAGCACAAAAACATAAGTGGCTTTCAGGCAGTAGTAACTGCTTTCATAGCTCGCTTTACACATAACATTAATGTATCGCTTTACACGCGATGCATAATTACACATCAGGCGTACACAGTATAGATCCACATTGCATCCATCTATTGCTTTATCTATTTATTTATAATACAAGGTAAATTCTTACAACAGGTAGCTTTGAGTCCTCTTGGCATTTGCAAACTTTGCACACCTCGGGTCTCATTTATAAAACTTAGTGTTGGATCAATACTGCACAAACGTCTCTAATGGCCCCATATCTTTAGTAACCCATGAACACCTGCAGGCAATGTTCCTTTTATAGATCGCATTCAAACTGGAAATGCGTGCCTCCTATCCCACCCTCTACGCACCCAAATCCAACCATAAACCACTCACCCATAAGCAATCGATGGAAAGCACCTCTTAAAAGTTGATGCATAGAAATGAGCCTGCAAAAGAAATGGATTTTCCAGTACCTAGCAGTGCTGCTGAATCCAGTGAGCGTCCAGTGTCACTGCAGCATTTATGTATTTGCAGCAATGCAAACGTGGATGCCTGTTTATGATTTACTGCCATAGCAGGACTTGAATTCTTGGTCTTAAATTAGCTTCAGCCTCTATTTTAAGTTTGTTATTCCTCATGTTCAGATGAGGACGTGTTTTCATCTCATTGTTCTGTTTCCTTCTGTTTGGTTTCCACTGTTGCCTTGTCTCTGACTTTCTGTTAACATGAGTCTCTTGTCTCTGTTTAGTATTTAGTTACTTCCTGAGGCCCGTACTACAAAGCAGGGATTTATTTTACTCTGGATTAAATTCAGGATTAACCTTGAAGGTGGTTCACTTCTTACTGGTAACTTATACTGTGACCCTCAAGATTAGAGATCAGCAAGTCTTAAATCAACACCCATCAGTTTTCTGGAAGAAATACCATCACTGTTCCGGGAAGATCTTGGACATCTGTACAGTAGGAGGGTCGAAAGTTTCTCAGCAGTGTCAGATATCTTTGTGTTTCCGTGGTGACCGCCAGCAACAAATGTTAGATCTTAGACACAGCTTTAATCCTTGATTTCTTTTTTTTTTTCTGTTGGCTGCAAATTTGACAACAATGTCATTATTTTATAAGCACCCATTTCTACTTGTGGACCTTACATCATCACTATATTTGCATGTAGTCAAAGTCTATGTTTGAGTTGCGTTCTTATAACTATTTTTCACTATCAGACCATTAAACAGCACCAGGGCTGCAGCTGAGAAGATAAAAACTAAAATTGTCTTTTAAATTAATTTCATAAAACTGATTATGATCCATTAGAGTCTCCCGTCTCTTAATGAAAGAGCCTTGATAAGTCTGTTCACTTACATTAAGGAACAGTGTGGTTTGCTGGTCGCTTGTTGAAGGTGTGTTTAACTCAACATGCGAGGATCTTTAGGGAGACCTTTGATATTTAGATGTTTTCTCTCGAGCTCGCGGCCTCCTGGAGGAAACGCTGTGCTTCTGATCAGGTTGTCACGCCTTTCAGAGGGATTCTGTGATCATTGTTTGGCTTTGCTGCGTGCAGGGAAGAGTAGAAGCTGAACAGTTTCATGATCAAAGCGATCAATAAAGCAACAAACCACAAAACAATTAAGGGAGATGTGTGGCAGTGTTCTTTGACTTTGGCTGGTCTGCCGCCCCTGCATTGTTTTGATTTCGGTGGATTATCAGCATTACAACTCATATTAATGTAAACTCCAATGTCATTATTAGTTTTTATGTCAAAATGACCGAAAACGTTTGGAATATTTAATATGTTGTTTATTGCTTTTTGTGGTGGCTGCAGTTATAGTCACACAGTAGAAATATCCACCAAATATCAGTGTAGAGGCTTACACATAACACTACACTCACATTTTTCTTTCTTTAAATATAAGATTTAATTTACAGGATAATAAATAACTGGTTTTGGTTTAGAATTAATTTACATACTCACATAATACTGTATTATAAAATAAGTGTGCGCATTTTAGTTTACACTGTTATGTATGTATGATTTAATTTCCTTGTTTTCTGAGTTATGTCCGTGGCAGCTGCTCCGGTGATTGATGAGCCAAGAGGTGGGAAAAGGGGCGGAGCAAGCCTGCCAATTGGGTCATACCACGATTCTGGACCATGAAGGGGGGGGGGTAGAATTTGTTATGTTAGTTTTAGTTAGGTTTACTCCTTTTGTGTTTTTGTGGGCTGATCAGCCACTATTTAAGTTTCTCCTGTATCTCGGTTAGGTAGGTCAGTTTTTTTAGTTAGCAGTATCATTTGTTGCCCGTTTTTGAGTAGAATTCTGTTATTTTGACCTCTTTTATGGGCCCAAGTTAAAAATGTTCTGTATAGTTTAACCAATTTTATTTTGGGGTTAAATAAAAAACCTTTAATGGACTTTAACCTGTGTCCGACTTTCCTTCACTGCCTGGTCCATCACAGGTTCTTTCAGTTACATAGCATATGGGTGGCTAATTGGTGACTCCGTTGGTGTCTTTTGGGTATATAATCCTAAACTTGAATAAAAAGAAGTTGGATAAAACACCATGAAAGTAGAAAAAAAATAAATAAATCTCATGGAGCACTGTGGAAGTGTAGTGTGTAAGGGACAGAAACTGAAATCAAAATCATCTGAATCATGAGGAGAAAAACATACAGGTAATGTGTGTTTTATTTTATTTATTTATTTTTTATTTTATTTTATTTTTATTTTTATTTTTATTTTTCTTTCTTCTAATGAGTGTTTTAGTTACATGAGTCATACAGGGCTGTAGATATATGTTTGCTATTGTCTGCTAGCTGTTAGCTTGTCACTTCTGCTGCTGGTTCATCGTGTTATTGTCTCCCCTGTAACTGTTTTTGTTCTGTGAGCTTTGTGTGTGTGTGTGTGTGTGTGTGTCTAGGCCACTGTGGACAACAAACAAACAAAAAATGAAATCCTCTTCTCAGCCCAGTATTTTTTGTATACTCCATTTTAACTTAATATTTTGCCATTAGTTGAGCTTCACCTCTTTAAACGCTGACAGCATTTAAAGGCTTTTTACCAAAAAAGGAGAAGAAGAAGAGAAGAAGAAGAACCAAGAGACTTGTGAAGATTAATAGGGGCTAATTCCACAGAAATGGCCACCCACACTGTTGTTTTGCAGAGTTGTCTCTGTTTTGTCACTTTCAAGAAAAAAATGTTCCTCAGAAACATAAAAGCTCAAAGGCGTCGCAACCACACAGCTCAGAAGAAATGACAGCGAGCAACGACATCAGGATGCTGCTGTCTGTGTAATCGTACATACACTGCACATGTATTTGCATTCATTTATGTACACTGTAAAAAATCAAACTTGCAGTTGTTGAGCTTACAGTCATTTCTTTCACAATTCAACAATAAAAGTTCAGTTGGCCCATAAACTCAAATACATTAAGGGTTTCAACTAATCATTTAACGTTTTGGAGCAAAAGTTGGTCTCAGATGAAATTTATTGCTGGCAAAATGAATGAATTCAAGTTTTACATGAGTTGAAGCTGTTGGCGCCTTTCTGTGCCTGAGTACGCATGCGCATCTCATATTTTTGGATGCTACGGGGTCTACTTTGCGCTTTTGCAAGGACTGAAAGCCACCTGCCCGTCTGCCTTAATGAGAACGTGAGGCTAGGAGCTGGATAGATCGTTCATCTCAAGTTTCTAAAGGCAAGTAATGTTTCTTTTATTATATCAGACAGTATATGTTTGAACAGTCTCAATTTGTCTGTTAGAAATATCACAACTGAAGTTCTTCGTATTTTTCCGAAACTTAGCATAGCATTACTTTCTTGGCTAAGAAGCCTTGTGGCTTATGGGTATGTGTTTACTATATCATTTAAGATTCCATGTCACAAACTACGTGCCATGTCACAAAACAATGAAAATCCGACAAACTTCGCTACTAAAGAGGCGCGCTCATATCTGACAAGCCTCCGCGACACCCCCTATGCGTATTTCATGAAGTGCAGTCTGTGGCCGCCATACCACCGAACGAAACAAAATAGGCTGGCTCACTCATGACCAACGGCAGCAACCCCCCACCGCTATTTAAATAAAATAAAATAAAGTTCGGGGGCGCCTGCTGCCATGTCGTTTAATTTGTTCGAATCACATCTAGCCAATAAAATGTGTGCTTTAGTTTCTGTGTGAACGGGGTGGTGGAGTCCTCATGGCCAGCGAGCTCCACTAAATGAACTAAATGAAATATGAGATGTGACAATATAGTTTATATCGATATAGTCTACATTATCATTATACTCGTGGAGCCGCAAGTTTGCCTCTCTTTCGTCCACTTTTGTCTCTACGCTGTGTTACTCCGCCTCTCTCCTTCACTGAACACAACTCCCCCTCCCCCATCGCTTCACCTGCAGGCAACGACAAGATGGACACGGCAGCTATCAAAGAGGAGCTGGTCGGTAAAAAGAAAACATTTGAAGATTACTATTTTAGTACTGTCAGCGTAAAGTTAATGCCATAACTGCATTAACGGGGCAAATCTCCGTTAACTAGTTACCGCGGATCACCCCGTGCGTGGGGCTGGGTGGCGTTAGTGAGCTAACCGGGCTAACGCGTTGACACACGGCCTAAAATCCTTTCATCTCAAAAATCGACAGTCTGCCTTATGTATGAATTCTGGTTGTGCTTACTGACCTCGAACCAATTTTATGTGGTACACAGCTTAAAAAAATATGTCAAATGTTTTGGTACGACTTTGGTAAGCTATGAAGCTGCACTGCTTGATGGATTGTTGGAGCATTACGGCTACCGAGGAGCCTCGCAGAGTGATACGTACTCTGCTTCAACGTAATATTACCATATTATGCGTGTAAGGACCATAAATGGCGCCTGTAAGAGACACGGTTACAAAGAGGATTTCAAACTCCAGGCTGTCAGTTGCGCAGTAGAACTTGGAAACAGAGCAGCTGCAAAATCTGTCTTTGTTATTATGCTCAGCATCTTTTATTTTACATTTTGACTGCACAATTGTGAGCTTTTTGTTATGCACAAAACAACATTGTTTTGGTTTATTTATGGAGCACCATTAATAAATGCACTGATAATTTAAACAGATGCTTCAGGAGTTTTATCCCACTCATACTCTCAATCCAATGTTTGTCATTCTAAGTTGTAAAACCAATCACACAAAATTATCCTTGGCTTACATAATACATCCCAGTATACTGTTGGTGCATTCCATGTAGAATACAATTTGTTAATAATAAATTAAATAAATTAAACATTTGATGTAATGTATGTTTTGTAAATTATTTGTTTTACTGTGTTTCACATGGCATTTTACAAGGCAGAATCAGCTCACTTTAGTGAGCCAAAAAAATTAGGACAGGAGAAAAAAATTCTTAAGTAATGTCAGGAAGCTGGTATTTTATTTTAAAACTAATTGCTATTTTTATTTATTTAGAGAATTAAAAGCCAACTCCAGACCACTGCTTGTCCTGATTTATGAGGGACTGATGAGGAGTTGGTAAGGAGAGGAATCAGAACAGGAGTGCCTGCTCCCCGCCCCAAACACATTATCAGGTAATGTAACTTTGGTAATTTGAGATTAATTCAGGTTTCTTTTGAATTGTTGACACTGTCCTCTCCTCTCTTCTCATTATAGCTTTTGTATGCAGTGCCAGTTCTGCTCTTTTGTCTGTTCAAGCCAAGAAGTACTCTTAAGACATCACCAGCTACGACATAGAAGAGGATTTCATTTGCCCTGTGTTTACAGTGACTGCGTCTGTTCGTTCAGGACACGAGGGGCATTGAAGTCTCACCTCAGCAGATCACACAACAGGGCTAAGAAAAGGCAGGAGATCTCAACATTTTTTTGTGATTTTTGTGAATTTAAGGAAAACTGCTCACAGCATACATTTATTTCACATATTTTAAGGCACTTAAAAAAAAATCAGACTGTATCCTGTCCTTTCCAAAAATGTGACTATGCTACCAACAATTTAACAACCTTTACGTCACACACAAGCAGAAAGCACAAAAACTCAAAAGATATAAAAAACTGTATTAGACTGATTTCTCATGCAAATGCATGTCCTAGTGAAAGTAGCTCCCCTGATAAATCCTTAAATACCTCTCAGGAGCCAGAGACATTACCAAGTGGTTCAGGTGTAGCATCAAGTGATAAAGAGGACAATGAGTTTGTAGATTACCAATGTCTTGAACATAAAATAGCTAGACTTTTTCTATGCATGCAAACATTGTTACATGTTTCTAAAAGTGCTTTGCAGAGAATTATTGAGGAAATTAGTGACATTTTAAAATTTTCTCAGGTTCATTCATTTCAAAGAATCAAACAGGTGCTTGCTGAACAGAACATTGAGGCAGATGATGATGTAATTAAAAATATAAATGATGCACTTTTCAAAACCAACCCATTAATTATCTCAACAGAACCAAAAGGTGCATTATCTACTGATTACAAGAGAAATATTTATTTCAAGAATAATTTTCATGTAATTGAGCCTACAGAGTACATCTACAAAGCGAGAACTAGAAATACATTTGTTTATGTCTCAGTAAACCAGGTCTTGGAGAACTTATTGAAAGAGAAAAGTTTCTTTGAAAAGTTAGCATTTGATAAAGAAATTAGTGAAGGTTACAGATCATTTAGAGATGGGCAGTATTTCAAAAACAACAAGCTTTTAGGATTGCAAGATACTTGCATTAGTTTAGCTTTGTATATTGATGACTTTGAAATATGCAACCCTTTAGGAACATCTCGAAAAATTCATAAAATAACTGCTGTCTATTGGGTTGTACTCAACTTATCTGCAAGGTTTCGTTCTACATTACACTCAATACAGCTTGCTCTTCTTGGTAAAAGTGTAGACGTTAAACAGTTTGGGTATGATGCTTTTCTTTATCCACTCATTGAGGATTTAAAATGTCTTGAAAGCACAGGGGTGTATGTTGAATCTTTAAATAGTTTTTTAAAGGGAACTGTATTTTGTGTCTGTGCAGATAACCTTGGGGCTCACAGCCTTGCAGGCTTTTTGGAGTCCTTTAATGTCGACAAATTTTGTCGATTTTGTAGTATTGATAAACATCAGATTGCAGCTCTTGATCCTACAGAATTTCCATTAAGAACTGTGGAACAGCATAACATTTTTCTAGAAGAGCTTGAGGATGGTCAAAGACAAAGTGTGTGTGGTGTCAAAGGTTCCTGTGCCTTAAGTGCGTTGTCCTATTTTCATCCAGTCACTGGATTTCCTCCAGATATATTACATGATTTCTTTGAAGGTGTTGTCCCTGTGGAATTGTGTTTGTGTCTTCAAGATTTAATCAGAAAGGGTTTTATTACATTTGAAGGATTAAACAAACGTATAAAATCATTTCCATATAAATTCTCTGATAATCTCAACAAGCCACAACAAATTACAAAAGCCAGTTTTGGAACAGGAAGAGTGAGTGGCAATGGACATGAAAACTGGACACTTTTGCGTTTGCTGCCTTTTATCATTGGGACCCGTATACCAGAACATGAGCCATCATGGGAAGTATTGATGGACCTTAAGGAGCTTGTTGAAATTGTTGTCTCGACAACTCTATCAGAAGAAATATTGTCATACTTGGACACCAAAATATTGGATCATCGACGATTACTGATAGAGACTTTTCCTGATTTTAATTTGAAGCCAAAACACCACTATATTGAACATTATAGTCATCTTGTGCGTTGTTTTGGTCCCTTAGTTGATTTGTGGACTATTCGATTTGAATCTAAGCACAACTTTTTCAAGAAAACTGTGCATGATGTCCAATGTTTTAAGAATATACTACTAACACTTTCTTCAAAGCATCAACAAATGATGGCATACTTGTTAGATGGTCACAGTCTTTTTAAACCAAGTCTGCATGTTGATAATATTGACACAGTTGACATCTGTTTCTTGAATGAAAATCTTCAGAAGTGCTTGAAACTGAAATATCCACAGGTAAAAGCTGTGTCATTTGCTAAATGTGTTTATCTGTATGGGACCCAGTATGTTAAAGGCATGATCATTTCATCAGGACAACTGAGTGGACTACCTGAATTCTACAAGATACTGAACATTTTGGTAGACTCTGGGAAAGTGTCATTTGTTGCTACAAAGCTCTCCTCCTGGTTTATGGAACACTACAGATCATATCGGCTTGACAGCAGCTACAAAGATCTGGAAATACTTGACCCAGAAGATTTGAATGATTACCACCCTTTAGCTGAATACTGCGTAGATGGACAACTGATGGTGACACCTGTTACGTGCCTCCTGCATTGAAAGTGATGGTATGTATTATTCATAAATAGTTTTCAGTTGATTACTTTGAATTTGTCAATTATTTAGAATTGCGCCCTTTTTTTTTGGTTTGTCTTCACAGGCCCTGTTACTGCGAGTCCACGTCAGTCCAAAACTTATCAGAAAAATCCAACTGTCCACTGTTCCAGAATCTGTGAAGCAGCTTCAAGATGAACTACAAGCAAAGCTTGGACTTGAAGGTGACTTTGCAATACAATATGAAGACCCAGATTTTGGGAACGCACTTTGCAACCTGATGGATATTAAGGAGCTACCTGCTGGACGGGCAGTGTTGCACCTCATTTGGGAGGAAAATGCATCAGCCTCGCCACCACAGACTCCATCTGATCATAGCGCTATCTCATCTATTGATACAGCCAGTGTGAGTTCAGCATCTTCTTTCAGCCCATCCTCATCCACAAAGACCTACATGCGTAGCACTTCACAGTGGCCAAATCCATTTCCTATCCCAACCTTTTCCTATGATGTAGCGTTAAAACTTCGCAAGGGCAATGAGGTATATGAGAAAGCAGGGGCAAATTTAAGTGTAACAAGAGACATCAAGATGGAAATTCTAGACAAGTTGGCACAAGAAATGTTTGCAATCAAAGCGTACCCTGACAAGAATGAAATAACATCTGTTGCACAGGAGCTAGTTTCCAAACATCCCTGCCTCAAAGAGCCTGGCAATGGCACAGGATATGATGGTTGGGCAACAAGCATTAAGTTCAAGCTTGGCAACTACCGTTCCAAGCTAAGTAAAGCTGGATGTAGTGAAGTTGCAGTCAATCGAAAAAGAAGAGGGGAAGAAGATGACAGTGGCTCAAATAGATTTTCCTTAAAGAAACCAAAGCGAGGTGAAGTCAACTTTATCCCTGATGGCCCAGAAAACTACAATGATGAGTCTCTTGAAAATGAAAGATGCATTTTGGAAGATGAAATGAAGAAGAGGGATAAGAACATGGCACTCATCACCCAAAAGATGGACATCACATTCTCTCTCAGGAGGAAAGAAGTTGTGGAGATGCAGCCCTTGGTCAAGGAAATGCAGCTCAGATGGCCAGCTCTCTTCTTGAAAGAACAGGTAAGATAATCTCTTAAATATTTAAAGGAAAACTTCCGTTTTTTTTTTCTTCTTCCCTTATTCCCCAGTGTGGTCTTATTTCTAAAATGGAAAACGTTCATTTATTCACCCAGAAAAATTTCAAGGCATTTGGAGCTGTTAGAAAGAAATTTTAATCCCAATGTTACGAGTCAGTCGTTTTGCAAGAGAGAGCTGAGCCAAGGTTATGGGGAAAGGATTCACTGAGACAACTAAGAAATGCCTGAATTAAGCCAAAAACCACTCTGGAGGGTTTTTAATCTAAGGAAATAACATTAAAATGTGTTTAAAAGCTCCAAAAAGTTGATTTTACATGATATAGGACCTTTAAAAGCATCTGTTTGTATCACTCCAATATCTTGTAGAAAAGGTTGAAGGCTCGCGATGAGCTAACAATGCTAGTGGTAAAATATAAAAAAAATACTTGGCTCTAAAAATATGAAGCTAATTTTGGTATTACCAACAACTATTGAAGTGAAATCTATTTACTTGTCAACTTGCTGTGTATAATAACGGATTGCTTTTATTTCGCTCTTCTCTGGGCACCCAAAGCGCTTTACAATTCCACTACTCACTCACTCTCACATTCACACATCGGTGCAGGGAAACCACAGTTGTAGCCACAGCTGCCCTGGGGTAGACTGACAGAAGTGACGCTGCCATATCGCGCCTCTGGCCAACACCAGTAAGCGGTAGGGTAAAGGGTCTTGCCCAAGGACACAACGACCAGGACAGAGAGAGCTGGGGATAGAACCAGCATCCTTCCGGTTACAGATGAGCTTCCCAACCCCCTGAACCACGGTCGCCGCAATGACGTGTCTTCACTGGGCATCTAGAATCTTTTGGTGCTGACCCTTAGCAGGCAACAGCCATGAAACTCACAGAACAGGATTGAGAAAGTCACTTACGTGTTATGAAAGTATACAAATTTGACCACAGGATGTTATTCTTACTTCATTCCTACATAACTATAAAATTAATGGAATTTTTTCAATGAATTTAAAATACAATTTATTGATTTATTTCTTTTCTGCAATGAATCCTGTAACAATTGAAACCATTATTTTGTCTTATCAACATTTGATTAGGTATTCTATAGACTTACTGTAAGATCTGCCGATCAGATTTTTCTTGGGGTTTTTTTTTTGTTTTTTTTAATACGTCAGTTATAATTTGTACCACCACTACCACTAAAGGAAAAAAAAAAATCCAATCAAGGCCTGACCAATAGATCAACCGAGACTAAATGTTTTGAAATTAAGCTCTTTTAACCAAATTTGAAAACAATGTGATTTTTATATAATGTACCTTTAAAAGTTTTCTTCTATATTTTTTTTTGTTGCTTTGTAGATTTGTGCGGAATTCTCACGCATTACCACCAAGGATCTCATGGGGACCTTCTTGACTGCCCTCGACACTTACTCACTTCGGCTGATTAAGCTGTATCGAATTAGAAAAGCTGCTTTCCGCAATGACATGGATTCCCTGTTGCAGAAGTTTGATGAACAGGTAATATATAAAAATGTATTTGTGTCTGGTTTGAGGAACCTGAAGTTCCCACTGTAACGAAAGATACTTTATTAAATATTTACTAAATTGATGTAAAAATTGTTAGTTTTCAAAAAGTGTGTCCTGAATGGGATTATAAGCTAACAAGCAGCGCTGTGTTTGGCAGATTGCAGGTCATGACAGACAGTTCAACTCTCATCCCACTCATGGCACTTTTTGTTATAAATGTTGTAATAAGTGTGCTACATTTGTTGCACATCAAAATTACTTAAAAAATAAATAAATAAAAAAAATCTGACAAAAACATGACCAATTATCTGTAATAACTCATTTCAACATCTTATTTCTTAAGGCTGTATTTTGAGCAACAACACTTAATGTGTTTTAAAAACAAAATGGTAGGTTTATAAATGAGACTGAGTCTTATTTGATTTCCTTGTTTTAGGTCTCAAACATAGTCCAGCATCGACGAACCATCAGTTTGGAAGGGTTACCGATATTTGTTCGCGACGACGAGACCAAACTCTTCTTAACATGTCTGGTGAGTATGCAAATCTACTCAATCTTCAGTTTTGGTTTTCAGAGACTTATATGTACTGTTGTTTTTTATTTTGCATAGGATACAGATCCAGTTGAGAGGGCAACCCGAGGTGTTACGGTGGGCATCCTCACTGTTCTGGAGGACTACGTGGGACCCAACTCGCAGTCCACAGTGGTCAACACTGCCATTGTTTTGGAAGAGGACATTATTCTTGATGATCTGCCAGACCTTCCCACTGCCTTTGCCTACTTGTTTGGCCTACTTTATGGGCTCAACATGGAGTTTCCCAAAGAACTCAAGTACACATTTGAAGCTGTGCAACACATTTTTATGGAGTTGACATCTACCTGTTCCCAGAGGATAAGAAGCTTCAAAACCAAGCTCTTAACCAAAGTCTAACCTATTTGACAACATGTTCAACTCAAATACAACTTGTGTAAAACAGAATGGCAATTTGTTTTGATTTACAGTTTTTGGGTTTCGTGGCAAGTTGCTCTGAAAAAAGTTCATTTCTGTCTTTAAGAAAACTAAGGTGCAGAAAGTTCTGAATCAATGTCTTCTGTTCTAACTTTACTTAATGTGGCTTGCATGACTGATTGCAGATTTCATGTATAACATGTTATTATAAAATGTTGAAAGGTTTTATTCTAACTTGAGCTGTTTTAAACAATTTTTATAATCTGGTTTTAGGTACATTTGTACTAGTTTTATAACAAATGTGGCGCGATACTGAACTTCACAGGAAATTGGAGTGTTGATTACTATTAAAAGACAAGTGGTGGAAAAATTTGTTTGAAAGTTGTTTGCTGTATGGAAACCAGATAGAAGTTGTTCACATCCTGCCATCTGATGTTTTGAATCCGTTTGTTAGTGACTATCAAGATAGGTTTGATATTCTGTCTGACAACACCACCTTTAAAATTGGATGAGTAACATTTGTTACAAAAATTTGACTTTTTTTGTGTTTTTGGAAGGACTTTATTTGTGGCTGAATGTTGTCAGTATGTTAAAAATGGCTGATCTCAAAAGTCAACATTGTCAGTGGTGCAGTTGTGTTTGAACACAAAGTTATTTGAAAATCAACTGTGTAAACATTCATTGGTACAACAGGGAGCACCTCATGAAAACTATGAAAGATACTTTTTCTAAACTTTAGGAAATTGATTGGCAAAACAAAAAAAAATATGTTGTGTAAACTTTAGGAAATACGTTGCCGAAACTAAAACTAATACCTTGTGTAAACTTTAGGAAATACGTTGCCGAAACTAAAACTAATACCTTGTGTAAACTTTAGGAAATACGTTGCAAAAACAATAAAATATGAGTTGAGAAAAAGGACAATTATTAATTTTGTCAACACAAAAACAATAAAATATGAGTTGAGAAAAAGGACAATTATTAATTTTGTCAACACAAAAACATTAGCTAAAGCAACTTATCTCCTAAACTTGAAATTATAAGTTATCCATCAGAACCTAAAAACGTAAATGCAGTCGGTTGCCTTGAGTTTTTAAGTTTTAGCAACGTTTTTTTTTTTACAGTGTACTGAAAGTGTTACAGTAAAGTTGGAGGAAGTCTTCAGAGCCTTAAAGCAAAGTGCAAGTCAAAATTTCTCCAAATTTTCTAGTCTCTGTTTTCGACAAACACGCTTTCACTGAGTTAGACCAAACCAAACGGCAAAACATGTGCAATTATGCAAAAATTTTGTTTCTAAAATATGGCAATTATGAGGTTTCCTACTAAATAAATTCCAGATATCAGTCTGCCAAACAAGCAGCATTTAAACCTCATCATACTTGAAACTGTCACAAAATGATCCTCATTGTAGACAGACCGCGTGAAAGAAGGGGCACTGACTTTTTCAGTAGATGTCCAAACAAGAAGTAAATATAGGAAAACATGGGGCTTTGTTAGCTTTTACTTTGATCTCGTTTTCAAGGAAACATTCTCCCTAAAGTATGTTTTGGCATGTGATCTAGAATTAAATGTTTACGGCTAAATAAAACACATTTTTGTATAGCACTGTAATTGGACTCGGTTACTCATAAGGCCTAAAAAGAAGAAAAATAAACATCTTTTTGGCATATTTGATCACAGCATGAGTGCATGTGTTGTTACAGACCTTTAACAGCCTGTTTTTTTTGCTACTAAAGAAAAAAGGGGGAAAGAAAATGACGTCCTGTTAGGTCACAGTTATGGCTCATTTTGGCATAGCTCTGTAGATGGAAAACGGTCCATAGTTGGCAACCTTTCCGTTTTTGTTCCCCACAGCAAACTTCCTGTCCAACCATCCTAACAGCCTCCCTCATCAGTGGATCACTCATCTGCACCTCCGTCTCTCCACCCAAGCTCTTTCCCATTCGTGAATACTGAATTCATCCATTTAGTTATACGTGTGCAAGGTTTTAAAACCGGACAGGACTGCATTAACCCAAGCTAATGGTGCTTTAGCTGCACCTATCTCTAATGGCATGCTGTGTCATTCAGTGGGACACTTACACATGCAGTTCACAAGCTTAGATGTGAAAGAGCACTTGTGTTTTTTTGATTGAACTGATCCGGTATACATGCACACTCCTCACTTCATTTCCTTGCCAGTCAAAGCGGATTTTCCACACACATAGCAGCAGCATTGTGTCTAGGAACATAGAGGTGTATTGTGTACATTAGCCTTATAATTTGACAGCAGATTCCTCATGCTGTTTTGATATAAGGTAACAGTATAATAACACGTCCTCTTGCTTGAAGAGGAATTTCATTAGTTTCTTAAGTGCAGAGATACGGCCGATTGGCGATGTTGGAAATCCGAGTAGCTCCGGATACCTTCTTTTCATCAACTGAGTGCAGTCTTAGCAGTTTATTATCAGCAGTCTGTCTGGTCCTCTGGCGAACTGGAAAATCACGATGTTGCAGCTGTGGGCCCCAGAGGTTGAAGCAGACATGTTTGTATCGGTGGGAGCACAGCTGGTTTACATTGATGAGAGCTGACCACAGAGCTGCTGATGTTGTTCAGATGAGTCTCTGGAGAACGGAGTGCGTGTTTTAATTTCTAAAGGATCAACAGACACAGACACGTCTCTTTAGCAGCAAAAGCAAATATGGAATGCAGATTAAAGTAAATCAAAGGAGGCATTTTAATCGTTTCTAACTTAATGATTTGCGTCTTGAACTTGAGTAATGCAAAATAAGCCTTTATGCTGTAAGCCCCTCAGTTCACCCGTAGTGTGAAACAAGCTGTTTTCACTCGCTTCGTCCTGCCATTAAGCCAACTTTCATGTGATTGACTTGCCCCTCACAAAAATATATGGTTTAAACAGCAAGTTAGTGGCACTTCTGTCCTCACAGTAGAGGGCTAGCCCTTCTCTGTGACATCATAAAGAGTCAGGGGAAGAAAAAAGTGTCTGAAATGGGGAATTTAGGGGACTCATATTGAATTACTCGCGCAAACTGTGGGTTTGTTCTTTGACACTTTGGTTTAATATGTTTAATATAAAGAGTCATCTTTCTAGCGGTGACAGAAAATATAATTTGAAACATCCTTAGAAGACTGCTGCCATGCAAAGTCAGATTTATTTCAGTCAGCAGCTTCATCACTGCACATTAAAAGAGACACTCTAAAGAAGCTTTTTGTATTCCTGCAGAATTGTGCAGGTCTGTCCATGTAGATTTCAGAATCTACACATAGTTGTAGGCTTAACATTTGAGCCCCTGTATTGTTTGGTGAGGTGGAGCCCGAGACAGCCGGATTTTAAAATATTCATATGTGGGACATGGGATTTCTAGCCCGTTCATTCCTTGCACTCATGAAAGTCTGTCTGTCTGCAGGAAATAAGTGATTTTCAATGACTAAGACTCCCAGAGGCGGTGTGTGCACGGTGCAGCTCTTTAGTATAAAAGCAGCCAGTCGCACTCGCGCCTCACAGAGAACATGCTTGTGCAATGCAACAGAGAGGCTGCTTGTTCTGAGAGAGGAGCTCATTACGTAGTTTTCTAATGAGGAAACACTCCAGGTGAAGGAGTCATCGTTCTCGGGCGCAAAACAAGACAAAATAAAAAACAGCTTGGATTAACGTGCTTTCACATGCATCGAATCATTCCCATGGATTTTACATTGCACAGGTAAGCAGAGTAGCTTTTAAAATGTTAACTTTACATGAAAAATGTGTGTGTGTTTTGTTCTTCTTTTATATCAGAAGATAGAAAACCTATGACTGCCCACTTTAAAGCAAACTCTTTAAAAATGTAAAAGAAACGACTAAACTAAACTTCTGTGTGTCCTTATGGGCTTTCAGCATTTTTTAATAGTTCTTTTTTTACTCATGTTTCTGATGATATGTTAGCAGGCACAGAATAATATGGGGTTCAGATAAAGAAACAAACCACAACTAAATCTTTAAATGTCTTTTGATGGACAGACGGACTCTCAAAGTGTTTAGATTAGAAGACATAATTTTTCTCCCCTGTGTATAGATTGCTGTCTCTGCAGCATGCGCGAGTCTGCATGTATGATTTCCTCTGTTTTGATTTAACCTAGTGATAGTTTTGTTGCTGCCTCTGCTGTACTGTAACTACACTTTAAAGGAATGTGTGTAGCAGTGTCTTGATGGCTGTCAGAACTTGTTCAGACTTCTCTTCTCGACTGCTATGAAAAGATAAGTGAGGCTATTTGCTCCGAGCCGTCTGAGGGTGCCCAGAACAAATTTGTGGCTCTCGAAATGTAAGTCACGTTATCCCGAGCACCTTTCGCCTGCTCTAA